>NC_087103.1:7500000-10000000 GCF_963855985.1 Ostrinia nubilalis
TAAATCTAGTTTTGATAATGTAGTGTAAAAAAAATCAAATCTTTTTGATTAATTTAAAAGAAATGAGTACTAAATATTAACTACATAAGTTTTTGAGCAACGAAAGAACCTTTGTTGTTTTAGGTTCATGATAGTTGTGTAGTAAAGCGTCGAACAAGTTGTTTTACATAATTTCTTTCGTACCGAGCTTTATTTAAGAAATAAGCTCATAAAGAAAGCTTAGCTATCTAAGTATTACGTCTTGGTCTTTATGTATCATACCAAAGAGAAGAGAAGAAATCTTCTAAGAAAACGAATTATCTGTCATTATAATTATGTTTATTCATACCTTTACAGTCATTTAACATAGTCTTTTTCTGTATACAGATGAGAAATTTGTGTAATATTAACAAAAATGTGCAACAACATATAAAATATCTTAAAGATTTAAGTATCTACCTATATATTTGGCTTCGCCTTTGTAACCTCCTATGTATTTATGTTACAAACAAGAAAATTATCTATTCTTAGAACAAGAATCGTAGCCTGTACAATTTGTATTAAAATACAAGTATATTATGTATATTGTTCAACTAGTACATAAATGCATCTTATACGAAGAAAATTATTATTTCTTTTTTATTTCCTAAAGTAATTATGTACAATCTACATAATTATTATTAAAATTAGTCTTAACTAAGAGTAATAATAATAAACGGTATGCTTACAACTAAACACACTATGTGTGGTGTAATTTTGGCAAACGTTCGTTCGTTTTAATAAACTTTCAATAAATTAAAAGTATTTTTGGAACAAAGTACATTTCGTCATCTAAATAACGAGTCATAAAAGTATGAATTGCAAATAAACAATTTATTACACAAATATAGAGAACATTCAAGTAATTTGCTAATCAATTAAAAGGGAGCAAACAGTTTGAAATATTTCAGTTTTTTATTCAGAATCTCTGTCAAACAAAATGTAATCATAGGCATGATTTGTAAATTACCTACGTCATACATTCATACTCATTCCGCGTCACCAATTCCTTGAATAAAAGATGCTTACCCACGTATACCCAATCTCTTATGTTTCTTTATTAGCCTTGTTTTGTCCCATATTCTATTTTGTGGCATTGTAAGAGCCGGGACTGAATGGGAATGAGTAGGTATTACTCGAGTATGATACAGTTTACGACGTATAAGATTTTGTATACCGTATAGCAGTGTGTAAAATCGCTGTAAAGTTAATGGAAAAGCTAATCTCACAATGGTCATTATAGTCATTAATATTAAAACATTTTCCCCACTTGGGCTTGGTGCCTTGGCCAATATTTGGTAGGATATAAAACAAGATTTTGTCTCAGAATTTGAATGATTTCAAGTGAAATATAAAAGGAAAGCTACTGCGGATATCAAGCAAATGTTTTGTGGTTGCCAAAAAAGCGTTCCTTTGTTCCAGGTGTCGTGGTGCACAGCGGCTTGGTTCTCACCTAATGGACAAACATTAACATCTTAACTCATTTAATGTAAAAGTTTTAACAAAGAAAATAAATAAAACCTGTGAAAGAAACTGAAGAACTAGTAAAGAATCTACAGATAATGGGCATTTATTAACACAAAATTGTAATCAAAACTTTTGAAAGCATGTGAAAAAAGTTTGGAATAAAATATTTATGATGATTGAGCTGTTTATTTTATTTTATTGTAATTGAAGGAGCCACTTCATTCTACAATGAATGAATGGCTCGTAGAGTTTACAGCCTATTTTACAAGTTATTTATATTCCTTTTGTTTGCAAAATTGTACTTTAGTAAATTCAGAGTAAATTAACTTCACAAAAGTTTTAATTTCTTCATCCAACTTTAATAAAACTTCTGCTTGTCAATTCATTAACTTAGCTCAAAAATTGCATACATTCTAAAGTTAGT
The DNA here is from genome assembly GCF_963855985.1 of Ostrinia nubilalis. Classification (NCBI taxonomy): domain Eukaryota; kingdom Metazoa; phylum Arthropoda; class Insecta; order Lepidoptera; family Crambidae; genus Ostrinia; species Ostrinia nubilalis. The sequence continues at coordinate 7,501,910 of NC_087103.1, forward strand.
ATTGTTTGACTTACCAATCAGAACATGAACGTTCACGACGACTTGCGAGTGATTTTGGAGGAGGCAAGTATACACCCCGCTGTCATTTTGTGATGCAGATGCCACACTGATTGTGGCGCTGGAATCCAAAGGCAAGAATTAATTTGTAGTTCATTACAAATTCTGTTTTCTGTTAAGCTAATATTGTCTCGGTTTGACGATTGTTGGAGCACAGTAGATAAATCAAACAGTACGGAAGCTTCATACAAACGCTCGAAATCAGACTCACGCACACAGACGCACGCTTTACACGAGCTCTAAGCGAACCTCGCAGTCCATCCGTCGCGAGTGTCGCGCGCGTTGTGTTTTTAATAATAATTTTATTGCATGCACTGTCCGCTGTATTTTTAAAAACATGCCACGAGTGTATTGCCTAGTATACGGCTGCTTGAACTCGGCATCTTCAAAACCAGAACTTTCATTTTTTAAACTTCGTAATAATTCTGAATTGTAAAAATGATTAAATATTACTTTTTAAATAAAGTGCTTACATCTGATTTAGTAATAGTTCTTTTTAAATTACGTAATTACGCTTTTTAACAATTTATGTGTTCTATTTGATAAAGTAATTTGCTCCGCGCGCTTTTGTACTAAGTGATGAACTGTATTTAAAATGAGGCAATAGCTATGTGAAAGTAAGTATCCGGTATTTTATTTATGAGAATAGAATATCTTCTACCGGCCTCTAATAGTAATTAATCAATTTATTCGATTATGTATTCGATCATTATAGAACCTAATTAACGTTTTATTTTTTTGTTAACTACTTAGTCAATTAATTTATTCCATTAGGTATTTGATAATTAAAAAACCTAAATAAACGTTTTAATAAATAAGTAAGTCAGAGCCTTATTAATTTTATAAAGATTAAGAGTGCCAACCCTAATACTCAGTTGAAGTGTAGGTATTTAACTCGCCGAAAGGGCTAAGTTTCCGTACTGCTTTAGCTCATATATCTACTGTGGTTGGAGTGTGTAGGGTGGGCTGAATATTAAAATTTATCTAAGTCAACTCTGAAGGGTATTGTTAAATTCATAGAAAAGAAGATGTCTACATCTTTAGTTTATGTTACGCCAAAACTATTGGTTTTATCTTTAGCTTCATTCTTCAATAACTGGTGACTTTTTCACGCGTAACTAAAACTGTGATGAATGATCTAAATTGTATGTTGGTAGGTACAATGGTAAATCAAGCTTATTACAGATAAATATAATGCTAGTGGTATACCTAATAATTGCGACTTCGCAACAAAAACTAACAACTGTGCATACGAAACTGAAGTGCTTTGAAAAATGGCGATCACGATATACATAACTCACCTCATGTTGCGGAAAGTAACATTATCTAAGTAGTCTTTTCCTTGCTTTTTCCACGCTAGCCCATAAATATTATTCACTACAGGCGGAGCAGTGGGTTTCGCAATCGTTTTCAAAGTGCTGGTTAACTCCGGCACTTTCGTGGTACTAATGCTGACTGTGGAGGTGATAGTCGTCGTTTCAACACTCCAACTTTTGTTCATCATTAAATCTATTCTATTGAATACTGTACTCATTCTAGTTGTCAACTCCGTTGTTGTTGTTAACGGCGTGGTGGTGGTAGGGGGAGGGAGGGTGGTCGCCGACACTTTTACCGGCAAACTGGTAATAAACTCTTCTGATATGATGCAAGACAGTTTGATTGAACTCCCGGCCTTGTAGAACCGGTCTTTCACTTCGTGATTTTGGTCGCTGTATATTGTTAAAACTGGAGCTGCAAAAAGTTAAAGCGTTCATTAATAAAATTGACATCGCTATAAAAAGTCTAGTTAAGTTTGAAATTTCTTTTGAATAAAATTGTATTTATGTTTGATTTTTAGAGCGCTCTAAAATTTGGAGTAATTACTTTAGTCGTCCACGGCTGGGCCATTTCAATGAGTTAAGTATGTAAAATGCAAGGACTTATTTGTAAAGGCAATAGGTACCTAAACGATTTTGAAGTAATTAGATTGACATTTTGATAGATTTCGTATAGAAAACAAGACACATTAACTACATAGATAACTTGTGAAAGAATTTATCAGCTTTAAACACCCATCTTTTCATTATGCTGACTTAAGGTTCGGTCAAACTAATGCTTCAACCACACCAACGCGTGCAGATCGCCATCGCCGGCGCGATCACGGCGCGATCAAAGGCCAATGACAGGTCGCGTGAACTGTCATAGGTCGCGCGACCTGTCATCGGCCTTTGATCGCGCCGGCGATGGCGATCTGCACGCGTTGGTGTGGTTGAAGCTTAACGCGATCACACGCGATCAGCCGGCGTGCAGCGATGGCGATCAGACTTAAATGCATTGATCGCCATCGCTGTACGCCGACTGATCGCGTTTGATCGCATTGGTTTGACTGAATCTTTAAGAATATCTGTTTTCATAAACACAAGTGTAGTTATAGTCCAGTCAATAAAGCATTATAGATGGAAAACTGTAGAACACAATTTCTGACTTCAGGACTTTATTTAGACTAGTTAGGAGGTGAACATAGCAAAAGTCCCCGCCCTTAGCCCTTGAGCCGGCGGGGAGAGGGGGGTTTAAAGGTGCCACTTTTCGGTTTTTCGCTTAATCCTCGGAAACTATGCGCCCTAGTGACATGACTACTATGAACCAAAAAAATCATATTCAATTTGCTACAGGTGAGATGGAAAAGTTTTTCTATAAATTGTATAGTTTTCGCGGCATCTGCTCTAGAAGGTCTGTAATATTGGAAATTTTATTTTTATCTTACATGTTTCCATCAGGAGAAAATCGACTAAATCAACATTAAGCAATCATTCTAGACATGCGGGAGCATGTTAAGCCTAGTTCCAGGGAGGGGACTGCACCGTGCGTATATTTAGACGAACTACTTTGAGCCATTTTTGACTCCGCATCACTCAAAAACTACTGTGCATTAACACTTCAAATTTGGTTCATGTGTTGAGACTTGCAAGATATACATCAGTTTCAAATTTCATAAATATGCCTCAAACGGTTCTTTAGGTATTGACGTCCAAAAATCTACATGTCTGACCTATAGACCAAATTCTAACCACTTCCAGATGACCTCGAAGGTTCAAATTTGGCATCCAGAAAGGTAGTTATGTAAATACAAAGGAACAAATAAAAAACCAGTAAATTTTAACATTTCACATGTGATAGATAGATTTTAGTGTTCTAAATGTCGATTTTTGAACGTCAATACCTAAATAACCGTTTGAGGTATATTTATGAAATTTGAAGCTAATGTATATCTTGCAAGTCTCAATACATGAGCCAAATTTGAAGTGTTAATGCACAGTAGTTTTTGAATGATGAGGAGTCAAAAGTGGCTCTAAATGGTTCGTCTAAATATACGCACGGTGCAGTCCCCTCCCTGGAACTAGGCTTAACATGCTCCCGCATGTCTATAGTGTTTGCTCAATGTTGATTTAGTCGATTTTCTCCTGAAAGGAACATGTAAGACAACAATAAAATTTCCAATTTTACAGACCTTCTAGAGCAGATGCCGTAAAAACTATACAAGATATAGAAAAATTTGACGGTCTCACCTGTAGCAAATTGAATAAGCTTTTTTTGGATCATAGTAGTCATGTCACTAGGACGCATAGTTTCCGAGGATTAAGCGAAAAACCGAAAAGTGATACCTTTAAACCCCCCTCTCCCCGACGGCTCAAGGGCTAAGGGCGGGGACTTTTGCTATGTTCACCACCTAACTAGGCTAAATAAAGTCCCGAGGTCAGAAATTGTGTTCCACGGATTTCTCTCTACACCGTCGTTAAGGCATTCATTGACTGGACTATTAGGATATTTAAAACTATCATAATCTTTTAAATCATTGAGGTTGATATTTATGTTGATGTTATAGGTACTGCTTTGTCTCACCGACTCACAAATCTTAAAAATGTTATCTTGGCACGTGTTACACGTGTACAATACTTTTAAAATTAAGTAATTAATTATTTACTTACGTAGTACAGTTAAATTAACGAATATAGTTCTTGGTGGGTGCGTGGATATTTGGCACATGTAGTTCCCGGCGTCGGTCCTCGTCACCGGGTTGAGGCTTAACCTCCAGTTGTTTGGGTACTGGAACTTGACAGCTATCCGGCTGTCACCGGTGTATGGCGACGGCCCAACCGTCAGCAGCGTCGCTGAGTCGGTGGTGTTCCGTAACCACATGACCTGATGAAAAGTGTGACGTCATGGATTTTGGTAAACTGTAAATTGCACTATTGTCTTGAAACAGTATTTTTTACCCACAGGACGTCATCTGCTGAACATAGGCCTCCCTCAATAATTTCCAGATTGACAGATTATTAGCGGGTCAGGTCAAAGTGAACGTAGCCCGCATCATATATGAACAATTTTGTCGGTCTCTATACATTTCGTATCAAAATGCGATTTGACCGTGCGGGCACGAGGAAAGAACCCAAACCACATCGCTGACAGATTGCTTTGTCACGACCGCTGATAGACAGCCCTGACCGACAATGTTGTTTGTGCATGATACGGGTTGCGTTCACTTTTACCTGATCGCAGACCGCATCCAGTGTGGCAAATCCTTAATTCTGGACTTAACACTACTAGTCACTATCACGATTAATTAAAATTACACCCAAAACTAAACAAGACAAACTAACATGCTAAAACCAAATGGTGACCGCTCAGTTCTAATCGGGACATTACAACGTGATGTCCTGATACTGGTTACCATTCATTATGCTTATCCCTTCCGGCAAGGCCGAAGATTAATAGATAAATGACCGTGATTTTGGGAATAAATGCTAGTGCCCCGCACACTAATATTTCCTCGACATTCGTACCAGCAACCTTTTCCACCGGAGCAGTGCGGAGAAATGTCTAGCGGACTAATTTTTCTATAGAATTAGACAGCGGCGGCGCTGAGCGGAGCTGTGCGGAGCGGAGAATAATGAAATCTGATTGTTTATTCAAAACACTTCTCCGCTCTGCTCCGCTCCGTTCCGCCTTGGTGGAAACCGGGCCTTAGCGTTGTAGTCCAATGCGAAAATCACACTAGGCTGAGTTGCACCACCTTATTTTAACCGTAACAAAAACACTATCTGTGTGCTTACCATGAGTTACGTTAGGTGTGCTCGCTAGCGACTGCGTAAAAAAATGACATTTAATTGTATGACATATTGTGCAGCGCCCCTAGCGGCTACTTTCAAGAAACAAAATCTTCATAGAGATTTTTGACGTACTCGCTAGCGAGCACACCTAACGTAAACTCATGGTAGGTACACTGATGCGTTTTCTATGGAGTTTGGCAGATTTTTGACGCTTGTCAAAGTTAAAGTATGATGGTGCAACTCAGCCTTAATAAAAGACGCTTATTTATTAAACAGTAAATTCAGCAAACAGTCCTCATTAACTGTGAGGTATCAATATCAAATTTACGACTGCCTTTAAACTCAAACATCCTTGTTTATTTCCAAGATAATAAAATGGTGGTAATTTAGGTCTACGTTCGTATCTTATAAGACTTAAGTCTTGCTATTTATCAAATGGGATTATCGAGAATTGCTTAAGCCCCGTTACAGCGCTCTTTCAATTCTCCAGGAACGTGTTGGTGGACGTTTATTGATGGTTCCGGCGTTTGAGTGGTCCAGGTGAAAGAAGAGTGGACTAGAAAAGGTTTTGTACAGTCACCTTTACACGTGGGAAGTAAGTAATTAGTTTTAATGTAGTGAGTGGGAGTCTTATAATAAATATTAACGCCAAACAACTTAAGCGCTTAACTCGTATAATCTTACTCGTGTTTTGGTTATCAGTTGCTGCGTGAATTTTTTTAGCAAACTGTCTCTACATTTATTATTTTACTTACTTAAACGTCCTTTTGTAAAACAGCTACTTTAGCTTGATAATAGTTTTAAAACTGAATTATTTTAAAAATCAGTGGGAAAGGTGGTAGGTATACAACAACTTTGAATGTTGCAAACATGTAATAACCTGGTACCAGTTAAGTCATTGTTAAAAATTATATTACAACTTCGTTGTTCATTTTAGCCAAATGACGACCTCTGTTTTTTTTTTTCATAAAATTTAATTCATAAAATTCATAATTTTTATAATTTTATGAATTTTATGAATTTTGTCCACAGCTGGACAAAGGCCTATCTAAAGGATTCAACGACCGGTCCTGCGCTGCCCGCATCCAGATACATTCCGCGACCTTCACCAGATCGTCAGTCCACCTAGTGGCCGGCCTACGCTACGTCTTATAGTAGACAAATTACCGTTTTATCTTTGAGCATCACCACCCTGCAGTTTAGCAAGGCCTCAGAGCCCACATGGGCCGTCACTTCCATGTACTTCTCGTCTTCGAAGTATGGCCCCCAGTGGTGCTCGTGGTGGTGGTCATGGTAGCTCTGGTACGGAGCATTGTAACGGGGTTCTTCTATCCTATCTGCGGACAAAAGTTAACTTTAAAGATGTGCAGTCAGAGTTCCTTTTTAGACTGTAGGAAATGTCAGGAAATTATGAAAAATTGTGCGTAAAGACAATGAACATTCCATTTTTCCGATGCGAGATTGTTTTTTCTTCATATTCTTAAGTTGCGTGATACGATGTAATATTTAAGTACGAATCACAAATAGACCTGTATGTCAAAATCTTGTAAAAATACGAGTAGCATAATATTTTCACTGTGTTATTAAATTAATTTTGCTTTATTAAAAGGTGAAGAAAAACTGGAAATTATATTTAAGCACCTTTGAATTCGTTGGATCAAGTTTGCTTAAAACATCTATCCCAATTCTTCTTACGCCAGTATAATTTGAATAAAAAGCGTTATAGGTATGTACCTATTTAAAGCCGTAGCCTTTTTAAGAGGGGTTTCTATTACCGTCAGTAATTACACCCGTAAACTTTTACCATCGCTCTAAATTTCACCATTAAAATATGTCACGAAACCTCTTTTGAAGTAAAGACGTTTTTTGTAATGGCTCCCCGTGTCAGGATTTAATGAAAAATCCAGTCTGCTTTTGACAAAATGTCATATCAAGGAGTGACTCGATTCTTACTTTTAACCATCAACCATTTATGTGACGTCATTTTAATAATTACGTCCCGGATATTGACTTTTTTTGTGAAACACTGCTGCTTGTTTGCCTCCTGTCCCATAAAAAAACACACACAAAAAGTCAATATCCGGTAAACATATAGGTATTCTTTATTGAAAATCGGGAATCATGTTCCGCATCATAATTATATCCAGTAATATCTCTTTTAATAAGCATATACGAAACCACGAAAGTATAACATGTATTTTTTTACCTGGAGTAAACAATGCTCGGGAAAGATATTATTTACTTAATATATACCGGGTATTATTCACTAATTACATATAATTATTAATACGCTAGTGAAATTATGGTAATTATAACTTGAAAGTAATTTTATACATCCATTTTCTGGTTAATTAATACCACAATCTACAATGTAAGTACGTACAGAGATTGATAACTAGCGGTAGGTTTACTTAGATTATTATTATCTCACTATACGTTGAATTATAAACTGATGGAATTTTCAATTTTCAGGTGATATTTATTTTATTTACTATTATTTTATTATTAACTATAAGTAGGTTCAGTTAGCGTAAAAGAATAAATAAAAAAATAAAATGCGCAACATAACATGACGTCTTTATTAAAATTAGACTAACTTTTTGGCCACTTTGGGTGTCACGAACTATTTGACGCAGACTGTACGAGTGGTAAAAAAAAAAACAAACAAAAAGCACATTCAAATAATTAACCAACTTCAAAAGCGTCAAAGTTACAAGGGTCATACATAAACATTGTGTAGTTCATTTATTAAATTGTTATGCAAAACAATACTGTTGTTCGGGACTATAGTTATCTGTCGAAACTTTGGGAATAATTTATTTTATTCGTATACCCTCGGAGAATTGCGATAAAATGCACTTCAATTGGTATTTCAGCAATAAATTTAATGATTGTTTTAACCAATTTACTTAACTATGATAAATAATTGATAAGGTTCGGTTACGAGCTTTTTTGTATTTGTCATCAAAAATTAATGTATGTTTTATTTTAAAATTCATTAAGTATAAACTGATTAAAACGTATTACCTACTTGTTGAACTTAATTAAAATACTGGAATTTATCGAGATTTTATTTGAATTTAAATGTCAAATCATAATCGTATTTTAATAACAGTATTCATTGATTGTTATTTTGAAATATTGTTCCGTATTTATAAACACGTTTCACAAGGACTAGTTCCGTTTCAAAAACAGCAAACCCGTTAAAGTTTCCAACACAAAACACAACGTATCACAACTTGAAAAATTGAGGGTATAAATATAAAACACGTCCCCCGGGCCCGATACTCACTCTGTAACAAATGTTCGTTTCTGTCCGTGGCGCCTTCCCTCCTGATATTCTCCCGGAGGTGTTTGGTGATGTTCCTAAATATCTCCCTGGATAGCGCCAGGCTGTCCTTGTCATCGCTCCGTCTCCGCCTGACACCATTCGAGCGGTAGTCCTCGGGAAATCGCAGTGGCTCTGTACAAAATCGTAAATAATGTTTTTAGAGTCTAAAGCTAAGTTGCACCACCTTATTTTAACCGTAACAATAACAATAACCGGTGCTTTTTGTATGGAGTTTGACAGATTTTTGACGTCTGTCAAAGTTAAAATAAAATGGTGCAACTCAGCCTAATTCTATTTAATTTTATTCGGATCAGTTGGTGGACATTTAGGCTGCGTTACACAATCTTATTTAACAATAACAAACGTAAAATATCTGTCAAACTCCATACAAAAAATACCGGTTATCGTTATAGTTACTGTTAAAGTTAGGTAGTGCAACTCAGCCTTAGACTGCCCTTTCCTAAATTACAAAAATACTCTAGTTGCTGGTTGCCAATTGACCACCAAATGATGGGTTGTCCTCAAACATACGTGACTTACATAGCCGTATATGGGACCAATGCGCCGACCAATCAGTTGGAGAATGAACCGTCTTGTGACAGTCGTGACGCTTATAAAAAATATCATACTGCGCCTTATAATCCGCAAGTGTTCGCCAATTAAGTGATTGCTACTAAGTAAGTCTTAATTTATGCAATTTTTATTACCAAAATTATGTATTATTTTGTCTCTTTTCGCAGAAACGAAAGCCGAACATTTATAATGATTTCTTTTCTTAACTTCTCAATACTGATTTCGTAATACCAGAGTAAAAAATGTTTGCGTTTTTCCTTAAAAAGACTCCTTACATGCTATACCTACAATATAAAAAAATAGCGCAGTCAAATCTTGAGTTTCCAAGAGGAATATCCCTCTGTTATGACTGTCAAGGTTGGTTTTATTCCACTGTAAAGGTTTTCGCCAATAAGGGTTCCTCTTATATCATAATTCAAAGAAATCTTTTCAATAGTAACTTATGAAAATGTACCTTATTTTATATGTCGCAGACGGTCATGAGTACGGACACTAAAGTGAAACGCAAGTGCGCCACCTAGCGGCGAATCGGCGCAACACCGCTTTGGCGCGCTTTGACAGAGTCGTAACGGTCACGCCGGGACGGATCGAACTCACTTTCGCTCCGGACGCCGACAAGAGAAGACGTCGTAACGGAACTGTCCCACGTTTCACCTAGTGCCTATTTTATCGCTCGACGAAGTCTAGATTGTAATACTAAGAACTAAGTGCTGATTTTGAACTCTATTTGACGATCATTAAAAGTGTTCGAACACAAGTCTCATTCTCATTGCACGATACCCTATTTCGCCCACAATATCTGAGGTTACAATCCCTGACGAGCCGACATCAGAAGTGGAAGTTGTAGAAAGAGTAACTAGTTGTAGAAAGAGTAACTCGTTGTAGAAAGAGTAACTAGTTGTAGAAAGAGTAACTAGTTGTAGAAAGAGTAACTAGTTGTAGAAAGAGTAACTAGTTGTAGAAAGAGTAACTAGTTGTAGAAAGAGTAACTAGTTGTAGAAAGAGTAACTAGTTGTAGAAAGAGTAACTAGTTGTAGAAAGAGTAACTAGTTGTAGAAAGAGTAACTAGTTGTAGAAAGAGTAACTAGTTGTAGAAAGAGTAACTAGTTGTAGAAAGAGTAACTAGTTGTAGAAAGAGTAACTAGTTGTAGAAAGATTAACTAGTTGTAGAAAGAGTAACTAGTTGTAGAAAGAGTAACTAGTTGTAGAAAGAGTAACTAGTTGTAGAAAGAGTAACTAGTTGTAGAAAGAGTATCTAGTAGTACTGAAAGTTTAGTTTCCTCATTTCTGAAAGCACATAAGTTGCTTGAAATAGGATTGGCCGAGCGGATACTGTGCTGTTCTTTTGGTTTTTTTCAGATGATCACACGAGGACGTGTGACACGCAGGATGGCCGTGTCGCAGACGGTCATGAGTACGGACACTAAAGTGAAACGCAAGTGCGCCACCTAGCGGCGAATCGGCGCAACACCGCTTTGGCGCGCTTTGACAGAGTCGTAACGGTCACGGCGGGACGGATCGAACTCACTTTCGCTCCGGACGCCGACAAGAGAAGACGTCGTAACGGAACTGTCCCACGTTTCACCTAGTGCCTATTTTATCGCTCGACGAAGTCTAGATTGTAATACTAAGAACTAAGTGCTGATTTTGAACTCTATTTGACGATCATTAAAAGTGTTCGAACACAAGTCTCATTCTCATTGCACGATACCCTATTTCGCCCACAATATCTGAGGTTACAATCCCTGACGAGCCAACATATAGCTAATATGAAATTCCGAGTATCAAATATATCTTTAACAGAATGTAATAAGATAGTTTCCATCGGTTTCTAGGAAACACTCGCTTCTCTAACATTTTCGTGACATCGAAATATTCCTAATAGGCTTAGTAAATGATGATATTTTTTTGAAGAAGAAGTTATAGATAAGTAGATTATAATAATTGACACCAAGCCTACCTATATTATAGTGATGGTATAGTTATTTTTTGATGCACATAAGTTTCCTGCTAAGAGCCACTGAAAAATAAAATCTTTATTTAATTTTATTTCTTAGACTAGTTTAGCCAATAACAATCTTTAGGTTTCATAAACATGCAAGCTACGAGTATCTGTAAATATAGAGCTATTGTATGCCATAAAATAACGGCTCATTCTCCGAATAACAGCACACAGTGTTAATGGTTAAAATAAATCAGATTGCGGTAACTATTATAGACTTACCATTCACTGTATTATGGACGACCGAAACACTACGTGTATTTAAAGCGGTCACCAAATTTTATCATTTTGCACTCGCTTGTGCCGTACATAAATAATTTTCCAGCATTGATAACAAATTGGAAGCTTTGTTTCATAAAAAACCGTTCGCTCCTGGTAATCCGTTCACGTTGCAAATGGAAATTCTCTTTGTTATTAAAATCCACTCAACTCCAATTTTACTTTGAGATTGGGAAGTCTTTAGGCGGGAGATTCAATTTGTTTACACGGCAAAGTTTAGGATATCACAGATGCGGCACTGTCCATAAAGAGAGAGCAGTTAGTGAGAAACTTTAGTTTACGTAGTTTAGTTACATAGTAAGGATGGAGTCGACTGCGAAATGGTTCTTACTGATAACTAAACTTATGAAGTGCCTGAATGGTCTTGACGTCGCACAACTATCTGCTGGTACTTTAGGTACAGAAGCTTTCATTTTAATAATGAGACTAGGGACGGGCTGAAAAGGAGTTTGCTTCTATTTTGTTTGTCTTATAACAAAAAGGGGCTAATGGCCAGTACGGTGTAGGGTTTCTTAGCTGCGCGTCAGATTTTTTTATAAATAAAGGACCTTCTTGATACTACAAGTGTATTGAGCTCGAGGGCTAACAGCTAATAAAATTCATTTGTTTAACAATGAAATCTTACATAAATGTACTTTGTCTACTAAATCTAATTCCTACCTACCTACTCCCTCTTTAAAAAGTAAACCAGAAGCCTGGTTTTATACATTCTCGTATTTATTTATTTCTTTGCACAGAACAGAATCAAAAGGCGCATTCCATGCTGGCATTCTCTTCCGGTTAACCTTAGGTAAAGTAATCATAAATTATTATTTTTACGCACTCTCCAAATTGCATTTTGCGAAAATCCACACGATAAAAATATTTTTAAAATAATATGATTAAAAAGTTTTTTAGCACAGAAAAATAATTTTGGTTCTGACGTCATTTTCATACAATACTCTGCCGAATATTCTAACACAAAATCATGTTGGATACTACGAGTAACTTTGCATGAACGTCTTAAATTATCAATTTGTTAGGTGTTCGAGAAAGTTCTACCAAAATATGAGACTGACGTGGGTCTAAGTAAAACATTGCATCTGACAAAGGGGATCAAAGAATATGTTTAGCGGTCGAGCCTGCGGCTTAGAATGTTTGAAAGTCTATATTAAAAACTAGATTTCGGTGAAGTGATAAATAAAATACATAGTATTTTTAAAAGTTTTTAGAAAGTCTGTTTCATTCGTTCGTTTCATCAGAATGACGTAGACTGCTAGACAAAGGCCTCTTCCAAGGATTTTCACAAAGACCGGTCCTGCACCGCCCGCATCCAGGCACATCCCGCGACCTTCACCAGATCGTCGGTCCACCTAGTGAGAGGCCTGCTCACACTATGTCTTCACACTGTTTCTAGTTTCAGCTCATTACTAGCGGCCGCCCGCAGCTTTGTACGCGTGGACCCCGTTTTACTCTCTTGGAGTTTCCTAAAATTTCAAGGCCTGCCAGTTTCAAGTTTTTAGGTGTCATCGTTTCTGAGATTTCGTGATTAGTGGCATTTTGCATCACTATTTATTATACATTTATACGTGGAAACGGTAAGTGATCTCACTTGATTATTTCTAAACTATACTTACAAGATATCGAAAAACTGGTTAGAGATCCTGAGAGTGCTACACGAGTTCTATCAAGATTTATTAATAGGTTACAGTCAAGTACTAATAAATAGGTAACAGAACAAACTGGATCTATCCGAAAATTCAATATTTCAAGGGTAGCTTCTATATATTTAGTACGGTAAGTAATCTCACATTAGCTTTTATTTAGCTACTTAATACCTATCTATTCTATTGAAAATAGTAAAATATTTGTATGTTATTAATTTTGTTTGTTGATTCTGACTGTTTGCACTGCGCTGTCAAATAGAGTCGAGTTCTAATTAAAATTTGAAATAATGTGAAAGTTTTATAACCGTAGCGGAGAAGATCAAACAAGGCCTTACTGATTTTGAAATTGTTTTGTTGATTCTGTCAAATTATAATTACTTTATTAATTAATAATATACCTACGTGATTTTCCTTTACAGCAGGTTTTTAACAGAAAATTTCAACAAATTATTTACATTTAAGGGGAGTAATTAAAATCAGCCAAGGACATCATTGCTTGCAAACATTTTCAGTAAACTTGACTGATATGACTACAGACTAGATTCAATGTTTGTCTCTTCAATTATCTTTGATTCGACAAAAAATATTAATTGACAAAAAAAAAATAGGCGACGCCGCGCCAATGCGCATTTAAGATGTGGTGCACACAGGTCCTTAGGATACTTTGTAGCGCATACATTAATCTCAATGAAATTAAGGAATTAAAGTTTCACTTGTATTGCTTCACAAGTAAAAAATATCAGAAAGTTCATTATGCTTTTGGTAAGAAATCTACTTAATTATATCGCACAATGCACGAAAAAGTTATCCTGTGACACACCAAAATGTACAACTCGGTAGAGTTAACTACGCACCTGGCGGCCGTGACGTCAAACGCGGCAAGGTGTGAGGGTAAGTGTGAGGGAGTCGCATTCCAGCGAGGTGCGCAATTAGCTCGATCAGGTTATACGCAGATATCTTTGTGGACTTTTTTTTTTGACACAGACTGAACCACAGATCACAGAAACTAAAGGGAGATGTGACAAGGGGGCGGGGCCGGTGTCGCAGCAATATGCCCAAAAACAGAACACATTGCTCGTGAAAGCAATGATGACAGTAGCGACGTCATAATGTAAACAGTTTACATTGCTTGGGTACTACTAAAGATTATTCCAATGAGCACATATTTTTATTACTTTGTGTGTGTGAATGTCTATATGCGACACTGAGTTTCGAACTCAGCTCATTAAGCAGGGTACTCACGTAGCCGTGTAGCATGTAATGTATCAGATACTGTATTAAGTTCGCAGGGAAATCGCAGCGACCCGCCTAGTGGCGGTATCACTGCGAGCACAAAGGCGGCTCGCAGTAGGATTCAGGAGCTCGCAGCCAGATACGCGATGACCGTGCATGAGCCGTACTCATTTGAAGGTTGGTTACGTTATATGCTACGATGCGTGCTACATGGCAGGTGAGTACTCTGCCTTAGGCATCTCTCTATGGACTGAACGCTATTTATTTTTAACAGATACAAAATTAAATGTTATAAAAATAATAAAAATCACATACCAGAGGCAGTATGTAGGCAGCATAATGCTAAACACACGAAGTAGAGGCCGTCCCACTGCATATTAGAGTGAACATCACAGAAGACGCATCACGCCCCTTCACCTGTTAAACAATTCATACGGTTAATTATGTCTTCATAGAGTTTGTAACTTAGATTGTTAACACGAGTAAATATTTCAATGTTATTTCATCAAAGTAATTGTTAACATGACGTGTACCTACTTTGATAAAATGACTTAGTGCAATAAAATAATGGAATATACTGTTGTTTTTTCTAATAACTCTATCAACTTACAATAATTAAGTGCTTGTCACAATTAAAATAGTTCAAGATTATATTAGGTAGTTCTTAATTTCCCTAACTATCACGTAGATTTATTTGGACCGAAGACTCAAACCTCTCCGACGCATTTTTTTCAGATAATAACTATGAAGTAATTTGACAAAGTGCATACATTGGATGTAGACTCAATGTTCCACACTGATAACTGAATCGAAACTTTGGCCAATAACAAAAAAAAAAAAACTAAAACACAACACTTTTCTACGTGACTCATTCAATATGGAAGCTAGAAAATTTCTTACTTGGAAGGCCTATAGAATAGCCAAAACTGTATCAAAATGAACATGAAAATGTAACTATTTAGGCTTGTTATCACCAAATAAAGTTCCCAACTTTGATAGTAGGGTTAATATTTTAAGAGGCGGTAATTGGTTCGTGCGTGTTTGAATAATCCATAGTATCCATGTAGGCTAGTGATGGGTCTGGTTAGGATATCTGGTCCCAAGAGGTCATGAGTACGCGAAACGTAGACCATACTAAGAGCCAATGCCCACGATGCGTTGCGGCGCCGCACCGCAAACATTTCGCCGTATCGCTCGTGTGCCCGCCACAGTGTGCTTACTTTGAGTTTACGTTAGGTGTGCTCGCTAGCGACTGCGTAAAAAATGACATTAAATGTATGACATATTGTGCAGCGCCCCTAGCGGCTACTTTCAAGAAATAAAATCTTTATAGATTTTTTTTGACGTATTCGTTAGCGAGTACACCTAACGTAAACCACTGATATTTCTATGTAAGACTACGCAGCGAGTTCGCTCCGGCGTCGCACCGCCTCCATAATGCATCGTATGCTTTGGCTCTAACAGCGAATCAACCATAGGTTAGCAATAAATATGCAGTAAGAAACGCTAAGTAAACTAAAATATACCAGATTTCAGGCCCGATTTCCACCATTACGGAGATGAGAGGAGATGTATTTGAGTAACCAATAAGATTTCGTTATTTCCACATAAACTCTTCGTTCAGCTTCAGCCGGAAATCTGATTCTAGCACTTTTCCTCTCTTCTCCGCTTGACATTTCAACTGTAAGTGAATTCATTGGATATAGGCTGAAGGAAGTTGGTCATCACTATTTTTCGCGTGCGAGTTCAACTGTTTTGGTGAAGGTGATTATGTCAATGAATAAATAATTAGCTATCTATTTGCTCGTTTGCCTCCTATCACATAAAAAAAAAAAAAAAAAAAAAAATAATTAGCTATCCTCAATATTAGCCACCCGCAGCGGCGGCGCAGGACCGGTCTTTGTGGAAAACCTTGGGGGAGGTCTTTGTCCAGCTGTGGACGTCTTTCGGCTGAAACGAACGAATATTAGCGATTTATTATAACGCCGCGGTTGAATGGAATTGCTGTAGACGTTTGGTAATTTATTGACTGTTTATGTGATTATTTCAATTAATTTAATCTTATTCCCCAATATGTATTAGCAATCCACTTTACGTCGCAGTTGAATAGAATTGCTTCAGATCATTTTCCATTTGTTAATCGTGTTCCAAACCAATTTTTACTCAAATTGGCCGTTTATGATCACTTTCAGGTTAGTTGGCAGGAAATAATAGTTAACAGTTTATAGCTTCGCTTTATGCACACGCGGGTGTTATGAAAAGGCGTTTCAGTGACGTGAACTAAATTGACTTGCGGTGGATTTCCGTTTAAGCATGACTTTATGAATATTATATCTGTTGACACTTCCTGAAGTTTTTCAAGCACAGTGTTTGAAAAGGACCTTAACTCTGAAATATTTTTAGTTTTTATTTAAACTAAGCTAATAGAAATAAACACGTAAAAGATGTACCAGAATTGGAGAAGTAGTTTTCAGCTCTGAATAACACTATTTTTCAAGGTTCTTTAGGATTATCTGGAAAAGGTATGATAATATAGTAAACCTCTTTGTTATTGTAAAAGCGACAACGACTAACAAAGTGCAATGATTATCTTCGAATAATTATTACATTTTCAAATTCTTTAAATTAAACTTATTCTTAGTATTCCTTCCATTTGACAATTTATTCCGTAGGCACAGAGTTCTATTTCGAAATCCTGTTCAAATCCTAATTAGACATAAAGTTGGTGAAGCTATAAATAATAATACCCATTCCGCTACAGCGCCGGAGCTCCCGATTATGTGGGGGAATGAGGTTATGAAACAATAAGTATGACCTAGAACAAATCTGCGGGTGTTTTAGGCTTCCAGCCAAACTAGTCAACCTAATTTTGAAAGTTGTTCAAACAGCCATATTGCTGTGCAACATTGTCTTTCCATAAATAGTGGTAGAATTCTTGACGAGACACATTAAAAGTAAGAATAATTTAAATAAATATTTCAAAACAAGTAACACGACCTATTTCCATTCCATTTTAAGACAGTTTAAAAGACCGCTCCCTGGCAAATTAAAACCTAACAAAAGGTGCACCCTTACCTGGAGCATATTCTTGTAATGTAATATTTCAGATTTTATTGTTTCTAGTTGTATCAAAATAGTACAAATTGTATTATCAATTTGCGCACTGTAACGCTCGGTCGCCTCTTCCATTGATGTAATGTTCTGTAACGTTACATTACAGGCTAATAAACGTTACTTTTATAAGATAACAAACACTACGCTAGGTATCGCAGATTGTTAAATACATCTACAAGATATAGGTTGCTTGTTACCCTCATAATCTCAAACCCAGACCTGGGAATCCAAAAGTTGAAGTTTATGATGGATAGATAGGTTCCTAGTAGGCTATTATTAACATTATCACCAAGGGTCAAACAGACCCTAAATCGTTTACACCACCTTGCGAGGCGAGGTAAGAAATAAATCCTTTCGGTTCTTTATATAGAGGAAATACTTATAAGATAAACTTAAGAACGCATGCCAGTGGTACTACGAAACCTCTAAAAGAACTGTTTCGTGGAGTCTGCAAAGTTGAGATAGCTCGAAAAGTGTTGTGGAGAATTTTACTCTTAGAAAAAACAGTTTAAAAAGTGAAGCTTCGATATGATTGCTGCCAAAAATGATTGACATGGCCTTTATTAAAAACGAAAAGGTTTGTAAATTAATTAAACTTTAAATAATAAAGTTGATTAATATTGAAATAGCAGTGTCTATATTCGCCTAAGAGTGAAGACTAATGGTAAATATAATTATTTTTAATAACCATAAATCTTTGTCTTTAATATTAAAGTATGATATCTAGCTTTAATTTCACAAATTGTGTTTCATTTAGGATGGTTCGAAAATACGTCTCAAGGTCACATTCTTCGGTTATTTTAAATTTAATGTAGAATCGGTTTGTTACACTGACTGAAAAACGTTTCTAGTATGCAATTTTGATTTTGCCAAAAAGTTATATTAAACACATTTTTAAACCAATGTATTAAGATGCCAGTAAAAATATGGCTTTGATCTTTTTCGCTATTATAACATACGTATTATAACTAAATCCGTCAACACAAGCTCCCCAAACCCCTCAATGTAATATCGTCAACGTTACTAACGACAGGGAGCTATGAAACGCGTTTTTATCATTATTTTCCTCGTGGAGTAATCAGCCTATCGAGTCGAAACAAATTGCGCCCTCGAAGGGGTCATAATGCCAATTGTTGTGGCGATTGCGGTGATAGAGTTTAGTGCGGAATTGCCATCAATTTTGTTTCTGTTCGTTTTTTTTCATGCTTAAGTAGGTACGCTTTAAAATACGTACGTTATAGAGCGTGTTTTGTTTTATTTCACATTTATTAGGCACTAGCTGACCCGGCGAACTTTGTTCCGCCTTAATGGCAATAAATAAGCAGACTTTTTTTTTAAATTTCGAACGGGATAAAAAGTATCCTATGTCCTTCTCCTGGCTCTAAACTACCTCCCTGACAATTTTCAGCTAAATCGGTTCAGCCGTTCTTGAGTTATAAGTGGAGTAACTAACACGACTTTCTTTTATATATATAGATTATAATACGCTACAGATTATTAGAGCAACTTTTCTTTGTGATAGACGGCCTGTAACACAACGCAGGCACCAGATCATAAAAAAATACTTTAATTGGTTTGGGCTAAGGTTAATTCTACATTACACTACTTTACAACGCAACATGGTCTACAAGTGACCATTTAGTTAGATACTTATATTCATGTACAGACGACAGCTCGTCAAGCTATACACTGCGGTACTTTATTCAGCAAGTTATTATAGAATTTAAATTAGATAATGAATTTTTGATTTCTAAAAACTTTTCTGTACAATGTGGGTGTAGCTCATCCCACGTAACTTTTGACTTTGACCCTAAAAATTGTCACGAGAATAAGAGCTACTTTTCCAATGTGACATTTCACTAGATCCGTCCACATCTACATATTGCTAATAATATTATAAATCCTAAGGCTGAGTTTTACCACCTAACTTTGACCGTAATTATAACGATAACAGGAGTTTTTTGTAAAGAGTTTGACAGATTTTTGACGTTTGTCAAAGTTAAAGTAAGATGGTGCAACCCAGCCTAAGAGTTTGTTCGTTTGTTTTTGTTACGATTTGAAAAATTATTTTTGTGTTGGTTAGCCCATTTAGAGGAAGGTACGCTATCTAACTTCACCCTATATCCAATAGGGGCGGAGCAGTAAAGAAAAGTTGCAAAAACGGGATTACTCGATCTATTTTCACGCGTACCAAGTCCCGGGCACCTAGTAGGTATAATAATATTCATAGACGTTGAAAAATATGAACTTACTAAAGTATTTTTTAAAGTTTTAGTAAACTTCATTTCATTCGCCATTTAGTTCGGTAATACGACCTCTAGAGGGCATTCTAGGAATATTGACCGAAATAGCTGCCTAAGGATTTACTGAGTTATCAGAGTCGCTCTGAGAAAACTAAAGTAAAAAAGTTTCATTTCAGATTCCGTTTTGGGAGTTTATGCTAAATAGTTACGATTTATTTGCTGCTTTCCCTTTGACGTAACGAGGTTTTATTAACTTTTTTATGTTTTATCTATGTTTAGATAGTTACAGGTCAATTTCTAATAAAATACCTAATTTGCTTGTTCATGATTAATATGGCAAGTTTATTATTAAAACTTTAGAGAAGAAAAATGAAATAATAACAAGGATTTTTCTAGCTTTATTGTCGCGGAACTTTGACTTTAAAATAAATAGTAATCTTTAAATATGCTGTTAGTCCTTAAGATACCACATTATTTTATTTTATTTTGATTTTTTATTTTTCTTTATTAAAGAAAAAAACAGCATGAGTTGATACATGTGCATGTGCAACTTAAAAAATAAAAACAGTACCTACAGTAGCCTAATCAGTTTCCACAGATAAACTTTATAAGTTAATCGAAAGCTATGCAGAGTGCGAGCAACTTAAAATCACAAAATATTTAAAAAAATGCACAACAAAACCTTATCTTTATAATAATGAACTTTGAGATCTATAAACCAATGTTCATTTTCAGTTTTCAAAAATTTTATACAGCTGTTTGCGCGAAAAAAATATTCAACTAGTAATAAAAATATTTGCCCGACAGTTCCTTTTGTATTTCTACTTTCTTGTTCAATATTCCTAGGCTTTAACAATAGCCTTTGTTACCGGGGAATAGAACAGGTGGTTTATGGGTTAAGCATATTTTAATGGATGAATCTTACTATCCTTGAAGTATATCGTAATAATAAGTAGGTATAAAGTATTTCTAGCATAATATTATGCGAGAAGTGTGTTAAAATAGTGGTGAAGTATAAATCACTTTATGTTCTATAAGTATAGATACATTTATAAAATTTCGTGTGATGTGCGTACGTGTGTGTGCAATTTATTAATCTTATGCTGAGTTGCACCATCTTACTTTAACTTTGACAAACGTTAAAAATCTGTCAAACTCCATACAAAAAGCACCGGTTATTGTTATTGTTACAGTTAAATAAGGTGGTGCAACTCAGCCTTAAATAATAAAGATTACCTACCCAAAATGAGTTGAAATCCCTTATTATATCAAAGAGTTTTTCTCACGTCATGTCAAATTTATTGAAATGACATGAAAAAATAATAAATGAGTAGTCCAGTGTTGATAAGTGCCTCTCCAAATCCCTTATAAGAGAGCTTACAAAAACACGCGAGGGTAAAAGGTCGGAACTCAAAACACTCTCAGACGGTTAATTTCCCAAGCAAATATGTTTAAGCTATCGAAAGATCGCTAAATAAGGAGAACGTAGAAAATATAGGCCTTATGCAAGCGGTGTTCGAAATAATAAAGAAGATTTTATTAAAAACGGTA
Source organism: Ostrinia nubilalis (assembly GCF_963855985.1). NCBI lineage: Eukaryota > Metazoa > Arthropoda > Insecta > Lepidoptera > Crambidae > Ostrinia > Ostrinia nubilalis. The sequence continues at coordinate 7,523,026 of NC_087103.1, forward strand.
TTCGTTTAAACGCTTTGGTTGTTTTGGGCCGGTATTTTTTATTTAAAATTACAGCTAATTTATTTTCTTAAACCGTAAAATAAAATAAATCACTCTGATGTTATCTTTATCTGGCGGTAGCACAAATTATGCCACCATATTTTATACTAAATTAAGGTTAAAATAATATCAATAAAAATGTTTTTCTCTTTACCAGTTTAAGGAACAAGACTGCTAGATCACACCAAAATAGAAGCTGAAGTTTGTTTGTTTTTAATGCGCTAATCTCAGGAACTAGGTACAGGTCCGATTTGAAAAAAAAAAATGCGTTGGATAGCCAGCCTTTAGGCTTTAGGCTATACATAAAAAATCATCGTACAGACAATAGGGGCGGAACAGTATAGAAAAATGTTGCCAAAAGTGGGAAAAAATATTCAAACTATTTTCACGCGTATGAAGTCACAGGCACAGCTAGTAAATATTTTGTTTGTGCGTCTTTTAGGAATGTACCTACATACACACACATACCATCGGCAACATTTACAGTCTCAAGTTTGGCAGTAAATATTTGTACAGCTTATTTCTTTGCGTGTGAAATGTGCGAGATTCTTGGAAACTTGATAGAAGGCTCTATTATAGCATTTTATATGGCTTTGCTAAACATTAAAGGCGACAAAGCCAACAAATAAAATGGTTGCATTCGTTTACGATTATTTCATTTGTTGTAAATAAAGTTTATTCGCAAAATTGGTTAGTCCAGCAAACTTTTTTCATTTCGTTCGAAATTCGAATTACGAGTATAGGCATTCTTTTGTTGAATCGCGTTCCATTTCAATAATCGAAATCGGGTGAGTAGACTATCGATTTGTATAATTTTAAGAGTTTTTAAGCAAATTACTCAAATTCCAGATTTTAAAAAGGTACTAATTGCATTAAGCAGTAATCCATTAGTAGATGGAGCGAATTAAATATGATGAGTAAAACACATTTTATTATTTATAACATTTTGATTGTTTATATTAACAGTAGATGTATTATACATATACATAATGTCTACTTAAATAATTTAGCTATCGAATTAGTCACTCAACAACCTCATTGCTACAAAGCATGTAGGCAATAAATTGTGCATGGACTTGTTAAAAATCGCCAAATAGTCAAGAAGCTGAAAGAAAATCTCTCTTTCTTTTTCTAACTTCAGCATCAAATTCCAAGCTGGAAGATTACACAGCACGCTGAGCTATTAGGATCTAACCAGTCACGTGCCAGCAATTTACTTCCCAGCAGAAATTAAGTAGCCTTTCTTATAATCAGCTGTACGTTCCACTAATTAAGTCTGGCCCTTGTGCTATAATTACGATTTTCATGGTATGCATTTTTAATTAATGTAAAGAAAATTCTATGTTATAAATATAATTGTTGCCTTCCTTTGATGAATATTAATATAAGTGAATCTAAGAATGATTCAATTAGTCGGTGGTGCTAGTTTGTGTTTATTTCGTATTGTTATAGTTATTTTAGATGAATCACATTAAACTAATTACGTAGTTCCTATTACAACTACGTAATATACTAAATATACAGTGCTTTGCTTAACATTGTCTGTGCAATGTGCATCTTACACAAATCGAGCACCTACCTACCTATTTGATTTAATTTTGTTCTTCACGTCACTTAGGCTGGGTTGCACCATCTTACTTTAACTTTGACAAACGTAAAAAATCTGTTAAAATCCATACAAAACACACCGGTTATCATTATAGTTACGGTCAAAGTTAGGTGGTGCAACTCAGCCTTAGATACCTATGCCCCAAACTTAACAGAGTTCTCGAGGTATAAAATAAGACCTGCATAAACATAAATAGATACTTAATCAAATATCTATTTACCTGTAATTAATATTTATTATCTACGAATCTATTAAGTATAAGTTTTACCTGTTCCCCGGGCTTGAAAAAACCTTGCCTGAGCTGGAGTAATTAAGCTAACATTTTTGCCCCTGGCGGGATTCAAACTCGGATGTATCTACCTTATTAAGTTAAAACAACTTTGCTACTGATTATCTTGTTAACATTTTGGTTTCCCTGTTAAAGTTACAAGGTCAAGGGAGCCGACATGGGTGTGACAGGACGCGGGACCCACTGTGGTGTGTTTCTGAATAAGTAATTTGATTTGATTTGACATTAGACCGGGCGATAACCTACATCTTGACGGGTTCTATTCAGGTGTTGAGCGGGTCGATGTGACCGTTGGATCGTTTTAGTTTTGACTATGTCTAGACTCAGCCACAGAGAAAGTAAAGTAAATGCCAGTTTATATTTAAATACGTAAATGACGTCCGTCAAGTTGAGGTTGAAATAATTTGGAGTAGTTTAGACTCTTATAGGCACACTTGAACAAATTAATTATGATTTTATTGTTTTAAAGATCACAATATGTAATAGTCTAAAAAAAAAGTATGAATAAAACTGTTTCTTTTTAAAGTCACACAAAAAATTAAAGACCATGCAATAAAATAGTTCGACTGTCTTTAATGAAGCGTCATAAACATTTGCCAGTGACAAAAAATGCTCGTCCATTAAACGTAAAATACTTAAGCTGAAATGATAATTTTCATTTTTATTACAGTATTAAAGAAACTTTCATATAAAACAGCGTTCTTTGGAAAATTATAGCAGCTCTTAAATCATTATGCATGCGCTAAGAAAAGTTACTAGCAATAAATTCAAATCTTATTTTATGAGGTAGATGACTTACTACGAGTACAATATTATATTAAACAAAACAAGTCTATAATAAGTATTATGGGTAATGGTAAAGCATTACCGTGCTTTATTTTACTACACAAGACTAATAGGTCGGATTATTGAAGAAAAACACTGTAATTAAAAGTGTAGTGAAATTATGATTCATTTGTCTGTAATTAATTTTGCACCTGACGGAGTAATTGCTGAAGCTTGAAAAAATAATATGCTACTAATTCTTATAATTTTATTAGGTATATTGTTTGTGTTGTAATAATATTGTAATAGTTAATAAGGCCCCAAGTCTCACCGAGTAAATTTTTTTTTTGAGATAACAAACAATATGACGTTTGCAGCAAAAAATACATTTCACCAATCGGCATGAAACGTTCAAATCTAAGCCAAAACTAACAAAATGCTCAACACAAAACATCTGTCCAAAAAGCCCCAGTCTCTAACCACCCGTAAAAAGTTACATTAGCCGTTACTTTCAAAAACTAATTTGTAGAATACAAAATTGTCATGTCCTCTGCTTCTATTCTGATCCTGTTTCTGTTTTGTTAGCGGAATTGTTCTGCAGTTCCTACAGTGACCGTAGATTTTACCAGTTTCGCAGTTTACAATTATCTAGTTTTAAAATATAGAATTATTCTAAACCTGAACTTCCAATCATTTTATTTTGAAGTTTAGTTCGTAAAATATGCCAAGTGTCTTTTTTTAAAAAAGACACTTGGCATACCTTTCTTGTAAATCTTTATGCAATTTGTATTCGAATTACTCCGCACAGACAAAGAAAACTAATTATCCGAACTGTCAAACAGCAACGATGTTCCATTTTCAAACGTTACACTCAGTTTGACAGCAGACGAAAATGAAATACGGTTACTACAGTAACAGTTAACCCTTACACGCTTATAACTATTCCAAACCATTAAATTATTTTTTCTTTAGTTATATCTATTTATTTTAGTCTAATTTAACAAAAAAGTAGTACAGAAAATATAAGTGCTATGTATTTCAGTGTTTTTCAGTCGGGGACACATATGTCCCTATATGCGTTAAGGTATACATTGCCTCATATATTGAAAATAAAATACTTCGACGCTTTTCTTGCAAAATAAATACAAATCACACTAAAAATACACATTAAATTTAATCAATAAGCTTATTTTTAAAATTTTGTAATAAGAAATTTAAAATAGATAGCATCTTACGTATTTTTATATTTGATCCTCATCTCATCATAGACCTTCTTGAAGTTAGACCTACCTAACTAGACTGTTTATTTCAAGAACAACTTTGAGTGTAGAGTCTCCAGCGTTCAGAGGAGTGCGTGTAACACGGATATTTGACATATCTTTTTAGTCTTGTCCATGTTTATTTTGAATCCCATTTATTGAGAGCCTCTACTGAGGCCATGAGCATTGATTCTAGGTCTTCCAAGGTCTCAGCCGTGCCGTGACTACAGTCGTGAATCTTACTTGGGGGGACAACATCCGAGGGGCTTCGCGACATCTTCTTATCCAAAATAGCGCAGTGTCTCAAGACCTTTGACTGAAAGTCTTTGACCAATGTGTGTTGGCTTGGCGGCGATGACGCACAAAACGGAGACTTGTTCCTTCACTATGGGCCTTATGAGAAGGCTCAAAGTCACCCAAAGGGTGATGAGGAAGTCCGCAGGAGACTCAAAGTAACAGACATAGCCCGCATAATTACCAAACTTTCGAGGTTTTGTGAGCAGGGCACATAGCTCGCAGAAGTGATGGCCGTTTGGGCAAAAAATTTCTCAAGTGGCGCCCACGGATAGGAAGACGCAGTGTGGCAGGCCTCATGTTCCTGTGCTGCTCATGTACATTCATGTATACGAGCAGCACAGGAACGATTGTTGTGGAAATCCTCAGGGAAACCTCTGTCCAGCAGTAGACACCCTTTCATCAGGGAGGAAACCATCCTCGTTGTCACTATTTTCAGTCATCATGACTTCTAAATTTCGTCTTTCCTGAGCGAAATTTCTTCAAGTCGATTTGAAGACAAATAATTTACAAAAAAATGTATGAATTATTAAATAAAACATCAATATAAACATACAAATTATAACGAGGCAAATAATATCCTTAGTAAGAATTAAGTTGCCTTTGACGCACATAGGGACACCCGTGTCCCAATACAGATTTTTACATAATATTCATTATGCATACGAAGAAAATCGAAAATATGTAATAAAACGATAATTATACTTATTAGTGAAAGTAAATCGGAAGAAAAATAATGGCCAAACAGCCGCTAAGTAATATTAAAATATTTTTTAATTTTGACGTCTAACGAATTTTTTTTCACATTTTGTCCCAGTATTTTTTTACACAAGGAATCGCGTTTTTTATTATTTATAGCGCATAATCATAAAAGATAATAATAAAATTTAAGAATATTAAACTACAAAGGGTTTAACTTAACTAGTATTACTGTAAATCGTAAAAACTATGCGGGGACAAATGTGTCCCATATGCGTGAAAGGGTTAAACACTTCGAAACACACTTTGTATTCAGGCATCTAACGAATTCGGGAAAACAAATTCGAATCGTTAATCTTCCATTTCGATTTCGTTTTCTCTGGGTTTGCTCTATTCATAAAAATGTCCAAGCAAAAGTTGTTTTTATAGTCTGCTGTGGTGAAATGAATTAATAACAGCTGCCATTTTCCTCGAGTTAAAAAAATAAATATCTTCTAAAAAGGTTTAAATACCTAAGCGATGTTGTAACATTCAGTGAAACCGAAGTCGATAGCATAAATTTCCAATTTTAAAGTTACTCAAGTTTATTAAGTATGTTATAAAAATAATTCTCAAGAATTGTGTGCTTAAGATGTTTACATAAATTACAAAAACCAACTTGTTATCTCTAAACCGTGTCCATGCTCATTAAAGTATATAAATCTATCCCTAGTATGATTAAAACCTATAACTGCAACTGTTATTAGAACCCAGCCCCCCTAGACAAAACGCACTTTTTGATCGAATCGAAAATCGAATCTGTCAAAACTCCATACAAAAAAGGGGCTTTTCGACCACTTTTCGACTGGTTTGCGATCATAATTTGCACTTTGTCTAGACCCACAGTAGACGATCCACTAGACAGAAAGACGTCAAAAAGCAAGCACAGATAAAGCTTTCCACTCACAAACTGCTTTCAGTTATAACTTGAATGAAGAACGATCTATCTGTGTCAAAGTTTATCTAAATTCCATGTTGGTAATGTTTTGAATGAATGATAAATCATTTTAGGCGCTTCAAGACCTAAAAGAGTTGTCTGAGATTTACTACGCTTAACAAAACAAACATTCCAGCAAATATTTGAAGGAAAACAAAAAAAAAAGCCTACAGACGAGACAGGACTACAAGAGTGACGAAAACTTATTCTAGATAGGCATTTAGGGCATGAAATGCCCAATAAAATAAGATGTGACTCCCAATTTTTCCTTTGAGATAAAAACCCTTTTGAAAAGGGATTTTCAGCGAAACATTTTCCCTCTGTCTATAAAAACAGCTTTGCGATAGGAATGAAAGTGGTTTGGTGTTGACAATAAGCTTCTTAGATTGCTCTCAGGATAGGCACGATGTTCTCAGATCACGTATTAGCGGGAGGAACCCTATTAGGGCTCTTTTCCACGGCGGCATCCCGTTTTTGGCAGGTACTCTTTTTTGCAGGATGCCGTTAAGCAGTAAAGGTGTTTTAATACTAACATACATTGACTGCCACGAACATCCCGTTTGAATTTCAAATTAAGTTTCTTCATTAAATTGGACCAGTAAAAAACAGGATTCAGTTTAATGATAAGTACTTGTATTGTTTAATAGATTTTTTCTCTCTAGCACGAACTTCGTTCGTTCGTTCGTTTCAGCTGAAAGACGTCCACTGCTAGACAAAGGCCTCCCCCAAAGGATTTCCATAAAAACCGGTCCTGCGCCGCACAGTGGTCCCGATTTAATAAAACATGGACATTGATGCTAGAGGCACGAAATTTTTTTTGATGGTTACTGCTGTGATAACTAATAAGGCAAAAAAATATTACAATCCTACGACGTCTATTTCGTAGTAAAAAAAAAAATATACATATTTTTTGTATGGAAGAAATTACGTTTCTGTCAATTTTTCGAAATTCTTTAACGATGTCAAGATGCCGATCACACATGTTATAAAACAAGTGATTTTGAGTATTTCATGCGAAGATACTTGTCACTTATCTCTGCGTACTTTTGAGTTATCGAGGGTTGAAAAATCGATTTTTTATATTAAATATTTCCACGAAAAATTGCCAGAATTACAATATGGTGTATAAGGGACACTTTTGATGACACATAACAACGACTCGCACTCGCGCGCGCTCGTATGCATCAACTTTTACTAAAATAAAAAAATAAATTAAGGGAAATACTTAATACAACGTTGTATGTATAGGTCCGCTGGCCGTCAAAAAGTAGCTTATACGAGAGGTTGCCCAATTTACAATATGTCCATCATTGATAACTCCCACAAATATCGTCTCTCTCTGAATGATAACAAGATTTTTTTGTTTCCAGAAGCTCTTGATAGGATGGAAGCCCATAAATACTCTCTGAAGCGAGAATGAATCTCAAATTGCGATATTGCCATTTTGACAAATTACATGATGTAACTAGCGCTAACGTTTATCTTCAGGTAGACACAGTTTTAAGTTAAAAGATTGTCTACTATTTCACACTGTTCTTCGTTTTGGAACAGTTCTTTGATTATAGGTAGTCGCTAATTTCGTTTTGTTAGACTCTTTCAGTTTAGCACATAAAGCGTAAACTAATTCCTCCTCAGAATGATCTAAAAGTGTTAGAGAGCGCCTCTTCTTCTGCAGAAGAAGAATTTTGCATAAATCTTCAAAAGGTTTTTTATTTATACTAAAAGTCGATGGTTGCACATCTACTTCCGCAGTCTCATCAACTGGAGCGTCTTCCTCGGTATTAACGTTGTCTATGCGTTGTGTTAACTCGGTAAAAATCATTTTTTAAATCTATATTTTTACATTTCGGCCAGACCATTTCAGACTAAAATGACGAACGTATTGGCATTGAATTGTCTTCCGAAGATTTGAGTAATTATCAAATCATTAAGTCGTAATTTTACAAGAAATATATCAAAGAAGATATGGTCTGCTTCCAGCAGAGCCCAAAAAACATTTTTGCACCAGAATTCGCATTGGCTAGACTCTGAAATTGTCTGGCCGAATTGTAAAAATATAGCTTTAAACAATGTTTTTTACCGAGTTAACACAACGCATAGACAACGTTAATACCGAGGAAGACGCTCCAGTTGATGAGACTGCGGAAGTAGATGTGCAACCATCGACTTCTGGTATAAATAAAAAACCTTTTGAAGATTTATGCAAAATTCTTCTTCTGCAGAAGAAGAGGCGCTCTCTAACACTTTTAGATCATTCTGAGGAGGAATTAGTTTACGCTTTATGTGCTAAACTGAAAGAGTCTAACAAAACGAAATTAGCGACTACCTATAATCAAATAACTGTTCCAAAACGAAAAACAGTGTGAAATAGTAGACAATCTTTTAACTTAAAACTGTGTCTACCTGAAGATAAACGTTAGCGCTAGTTACATCATGTAATTTGTCAAAATGGCAATATCGCAATTTGAGATTCATTCTCACTTCAGAGAGTATTTATGAGCTTCCATCCTATCACAAGCTTCTGGAAACAAAAAAAACTTGTTATCCTTCAGAGAGAGATGATATTTGTGTGAGTTATCAATGGTAGACATATTGTAAATTGGGCAACCTCTCGTATAAGCTACTTTTTGACGGCCAGCGGACCTATACATACAACGTTGTATTAAGTATTTCCCTTAATTTATTTTTTTATTTTAGTAAAAGTTGATGCATACGAGCGCGCGCGAGTGCGAGTCGTTGTTGTGTGTCATCAAAGGTGTCCCTTATACACCATATTGTAATTTTGGCAATTTTTCGTGGAAATATTTAATATAAAAAAATCGATTTTTCAACCCTCGATAACTCAAAAGTACGCAGAGATAAGTGACAAGTATCTTCCCATGAAATACTCAGAATCACTTGTTTTATAACATGTGTGATCGGCATCTTGACATCGTTTAAGAATTTCGAAAAATGTACAGAAACGTAATTTCTTCCATACAAAAAATATGTATATATTTTTTTTTACTACGAAATAGACGTCGTAGGATTGTAATATTTTTTTGCCTTATTAGTTATCATAGCAGTAACCATCAAAAAAAATTTCGTGCTTCTAGCATCAATGTCCATGTTTTATTAAATCGGGACCACCGTGCGCCGCTCGCATCCAGGCACCTCCCGCGACCTTCACCGGATCGTCGGTCCACCTAGTGGGAGGCCTGCAAACGCTACGTTTAACTCAAGAACTTTCCTGCCCCAGCCTAGCAACTAGCAACTTACTGCATTTTTTTTTTTGCAAACACCCGTACCGCAAACTGCCGTAGGAACTCACAAGTCCAGTTTTGCGGGATCCTGCATCACTAGATTGCAGTGGAAAAGGGCCCTTAGAAAATACGAAAAGGGTTGTCAACGTGATGAATTGCGGTGAAAGTGTAAAGTCTGGAGGCTGAATTGAAGAATGATGTTGAATAATTGAGATAATGTTGTGTGAAGTGCCTTTTGTTGGGAGTGATTAATTGTTGTCTGATGCTAAATAAAGCTTAATCTCTTATAACTTTATTTGAAACGAAAATAGTTAATATTTTTGAAAGTCACATAAAAGTGATAAAGGTACCTCTTATAGATGTGAATTTTACTGCCAATATAAAAATAATTGGGGAGGCCTATGTTCAGCAGTGGACGTCCTGTGTCTGAAATGATGATGATGATGATGAAATAATATAAACTGATAAATTGAAAATATTGCAAAAACTAAGTCACCAACAAGAAACGACTTTAAAAACATAAACACAAAAGTCAAATATAAATTACAAAGGTAATACAGTACAACACAGGACATGTTATCACACTAACAAGATATATCAAAAGTAATGCGGGATAATAACATAATAACATTCCCGACCGTATCATACATAATCTAATAAGACATCCATTACTTCACTACCTACTTGTTATAATAATTACTGCTAGTGTTCACACGGATCATTGTAACCCGGGTTGATATAGAATAACAAATAAGTAATATTGTGTTGATTACTATTGACTATTCCTAGAACATATTTACCAGTTACCTGTTTGAATAAATAAGCTTTAGTATACTAATTTATTTTTTACAGGCGATGGTATAAGACAAGCTTAACACCGTGATATCTTACACATTTCTGATTGGGAGATTTTGTCCAAGTTTTTAGGAGCGACTCAGAATCAATAACTTAATAGATTTACGCAAAGAAATTGTTTTCTTCACATTTTATTATAATTTGATCAGCTGCGCGTGGTTCAAAATTGGCACACGTGGTTATTTAGTTCGTTCATAGGTTACATACAGTTTACTGCAAAGCTTAATAGACATAATGGTGCGCGAAAATAAGCTGTAAGCCGCGAATTACACTTTTTTTTGCAAAAACTATCACGATTAAAAAAAATAGATTAAGTTGAATTGTTTAATTGTTCTATAGAGCTTATAAAAAAATCGGATACTGTTTACAAAGTCACCCTGTATAACGCAACATGCTACGAATGTACAGCGTAGATAAGAGCCGTAGTTCGTAGCACGCTACGAAGCTTGCTACGAGATAAGTCCGGTAAAAAGTCGCCCGTAGATAAAAGATGCTTCCTTAAATGAAGCAGCGAATCTACGCACAGCGCTGAATAGAGCTCTGTGATTGGTTTGTGTGCCACCCTGTGCGTCCACACGCACTGTGAGACCTCACAGTAATGTTTGTTAATCTGGCTATATACTTTTAATTGATATTAAAATGTTTCTTGTATCTAAATACAAATTGATATTTTTATTGTTGCAGTAGGTACCTTGTTTGCACATTAAATTGTTTGCAAATTATTTTAATTGAAATCCAACTCGTGGATGTTAGTAAAACTATATATCTGTATATCTGAATTCATTTGTTTGTCCAGGCCATGTGGTAGTTAAATAACGTAAAAACGACAAATAAAATACATGGTATTATTATATTATTCAGTTTAATCAAGATAAAATCTCGGTTATAGGGCTTTATGAAGGTAAGTAATTTTGATAGATATTTATTTAGCGGCTCGGTATCATAGTTGTGGTTTCAAAGTTAAAAGTCGCGTAAATCATTTCACATTACCTACATTAAATTAAAAAAAAAAAAAAATTTTTGAAAATGTTAAGCATGAAGGCGTGTCCCTTTTAAAATATTCTTGCGTAAAAATAGTATAAAATTATAGCATGAATGAAAAATGTGAAACGGTAAAGGAGGAAGGAAAATAGAGTGACATTTTTAATTTTGATCAAAGTAAAAAGAAAAACAAGCTTATGTTTATTACATAATTACATGGGTAAGGGAAACATTAATCTTATTTAGGTATGCTTTTAATTTATTTATTTAAACATTCGTTACAACATTCTGAAATGAACAGGAAAATTATTTTAGTACGGGGATAATCTTATTTACCAATGTTTTTATATCATCTTATTTTAAAAACATTTCTTAGAATGGATGCTTAAAAGGCAGTATACCACAGATCACCGTAAGTCACATGAATATGAAAGAATGTGTGTAATATTTCATCTTTATGTTCTCTCAGAAACCAATTTCCTTTAGTTCCAGACTCTGTAACAATTTCACGACGTGTCATGGTGTAAATTTACCGTCATAAAAATGGCGTAACTGTAACCGGGTATAGACACGGATATTATTGATGTTACTTCACGTCTCTCCGTCGTAACGATGACGGCAATGAGTTGGCATAAACCGGAACGTTAATACATAAAGTCGGCCTAGGTGTTTAAAGCACTGGCTTATAAACTTTTATTTCGAGTTGAAAACTTATTTCATACGCACACCTCAACCGTCATAAAAGTTGCGTTGAGCTAATTGAACTCAAAAAGTTTGTTAAAAAAGTACTTACGTTTCAACTCATAATTAATTAAAGTACCAGGCATGCATGAACGTGTAGCACTTATTTGAACAATCACTGCACTCCTCACGATAGCGTGACGTGGCCGCGACGCGGACGGAGCGGTGTTGCCCCGCACAGAGGCTGCGTACTACTGAAGTGAGAGTCGAGTGCCGTCGGAAACGAACGGGAGCGAGTCGTCTATTCATACGTTCGGTTCAGTATACAGTCTCCAAGTTGCTTCGGTTTTCAGTAACAGTTACAGTTAATATTAGTTTGGGAAATCAATTCTATATTAATTGGTACAATTCAATGTAGGTTAAAGATATGATTGAGATAAAGTTATAATAACTTTGGGTGTTATTGTACCATGGGAAATTAGTGCTTTGAAGCCATTTATGATATCAATACTTACCATTTGTAAGTTTAATTTGCTTGATGCAATTATCTCGTTGAGGTTATTTTTAAACGACCATTTAACAAAGTTTTTGTCAAAAAGGTTATTTTAAAATTCCTAGAACTCGTTTTGCCATTTGAAATGATACCAAAAATGTTACATAAACTACGTCTCGTTAGCAGCGTATGTCAACCAAATCCTGTATATGGCATCGCAAACGAAGATAGCATTTAAATGTGAGAGCGAGTTACACACAGTTTTGCAGAGTAGCTAAAAGTGTGTCATTTCAAATTATTCTCAACGTAAAAACGAATGTCCAACCTTTTAAAAGAAAAAACCTGAACACCGAAACCCATCATGCCTATATTCAAAAGAAATTCCGCCGCCTTTTAAAAATAAAATAAAGCTGAATTCTTGAACTGTGTTGAGTCTTGAAAGCGATGGCTTAGTAATCGCCTTCAAAGGACAAAGACACTGGTCTGTAATGGCCTTATTCCCTTTCTCGTAATTTCCATAAATGACGTAATTTTATCCAGTAAGCACTTTACTCAACGCAGAAACAAAGTCACTTGGGAAGAACTCTGTTAAAAAGCATTGAAGAGACCAATATCTGTAATTATATGAGCTGGAGGTTAATAAGACCGTATTTAGAATAAAGTTGTCCAAATTATAGCTCCGGAATTAGTTCCAGATTTTTTATACTTGCTTGTAAGATTTTAAGTTTTTAGTTAGGTACGTAAAACTTATTAAACTCATTATTATAATCCTACCTTCGTTGTCCAAAATCGATTATATTATCTAAAACTCGCTTTGAAACTGTAATCTTTTACAAGTAAAAGATATTAAAGGAGATATAACTTGACATCTATCTAATATCAAAATAGTTCCGTTGGCTTAAAATACTTGCACGTCAGCCTCAAAGTTTTTAAATTAATAAAAATCAAGACGTTATCTCTGCTTTTAAACAGAGTGACTCATCTGAAAATTTAGTAGTGTAATACCGCACTTGGCTCCAATGGCTCTCGATGGCGTAATGGAGCGAAGAATCGCTTTCAACCCATTGCGTCGTAAGTTCCATTCTCGGTTGAGTCCATTTTTAATTATGTCCACGGAAAAATATAAGGATTTGTCACACTGGATGCGGTCTGCGCTCTGGAATCAGGTCAAATGAACGCAGCCCGCACCTGTCAGTTTGCGTTCTTTGCTCGGGCATGATCAGATCGCATCGATGCAAAATGTATGTACGTCAAAGTTTTTTTATACTACATACGGACTGCGTTCATTTTGACCTGAAGGCAGACCGCAGAATGCTTAAGGCCGGGTAGCAGAGAAAATGGCGAAAATGAGGTTTTCATTTTTCATTTTTGAGGTACTAAACAGTAAAATTAAAGGCTAAGATTTTTATTGGGCATAGTTGAGGATATTTTCTGGGGCTATTAACGGATGGAAACACGATTTGATGAAGTTGACTCGATAGAATAAATTCCCAAAGTTACCTCTATTCGTTTTCTATTTATGGTTTTATTTTTAAAATAAGCGATTTGAGATTCTAAATCTTCAACTAAACTAAAGTTCAGAAATAACTTGAGGGCTTTTAACGGATGAAATTTTTATATTGCGTCTTATTTAGTTACAATGTTAAAAAATGTGGAAAAATCGTCCATGACGGCTTGGACAATCTCAATCAGTCGCGCGGTGGCGCTTACGGAGGACGGACGCGTGTCAGTTTTTTGGCCGTGACAGTTCGCGATTTGTCAATATTTTTGACAATGATGACTTTGATGAGTCACAGTATAATAATATCAGTATTACTGGAGAAAGCTTAAATTTTTGATAATTAAGAATATAATTATCAATTTTGTCTACCTATTGAAATTTAAATCGTTCGCATCCTTTTAAACGAAGACTCTACTCATGATACATAGTACATTCCTCAAATATGAGACAAAACCAATGAGTTAAAATTTCATTTTAATAGTACCTACATACAATCGTCTTACACTCTTTAGAAGAGCACACTGGCACAAATAAATAATAAAAAATACTGTCTAAGGTCTGTAGCTAAAGGTCTAAGGTGTAAGATAGAAGAATCTTCTAGCCAAAAAGATGGCAGATGCATCAGATGTCAACGGATTTTAAACTGGAGTTCATGTGACTCCTTGTAGACTTGAGTCTCTAGAGCGTCCCTTCCTCCACCATGCGTAAGAATTTTCACGAAAATACTGTCTAAGGTCTGTAGCTAAAGGTCTACGCTGCAAGATGGAAGAGTCTTCTAACCAAAAAGATGGCAGATGCAGCAGATGTCAACGGATTTAAAACTGGAGTTCATGTGACTCCTTGTAGACTTGAGTGTCTAGAGCGTCCCTTCCTCCACCATGCGTAAGAATTTTCATAAAAATACTGTCTAAGGTCTGTAGCTAAAGGTCTACGCTGCAAGATGGAAGAATCTTCTAACCAAAAAGATGGCAGATGCAGCAGATGTCAACGGATTTAAAACTGGAGTTGATGTATGGAACGGTTGCTTTTTTGTAACCTTTATAATTTGGTCGGCTTATAGAAGAATTCCTGATATTTTTTTGCAGTTCGATAACTTTCTTATAAGTCGTAATATAAAGCTGAAATTAACAGGATAGCTTATTCAAGGAACATTTTAATTTGTCCATTGTATGCCATGTTCCTTTGTTATAAGGGAATCGCGTATTCGGCCACGAAAGTAAGACTGTTAAAATAAATTAGATTTCTTGAAATCTCTCTTGCGCAAAGCCACATCATTTATATTTACTGTGGTTATAAAGGTGTACCAAGGGTACATGCTACACCTTTTTATTCGATTGTAAGAGTACTAGTTTACTCACAAATCCGTTTTATCTGATTTTCGAAATCTTTTAATTACACTGGTGTTTATCATTCAAATCAATGACTAATGTTTGAACTAATTTGGACATAATATCAAGGTCTATCATTGGTATTTTTTTCAAACTTCTGCGTTGAGCCATTTACGAGATCTGGGACATCACAAAACATTACCCCAGCAAAATTCTAAATAACTTGAGAACCGGAACACGAACAAATTTTGCTATTCGTGGACAAATTACTAAGCAACAAGAGCTATCTATCCATGTATTTGGTTCCGGGATAGAACGACTTTCAAATTTCAAAATTGCCAGGGTAATGTTTGAAACGTTACCCCAGCAAAATCTGTTTTTTCCTAATAACTTTAAAACTATAATTTGAACGAATTTTGCTATTAGTGGACAAATTTCTGCTCACGATGGACTAATTATCTGCTATACTTTCGACTCTCTAAAGCACAACATTTATAAAAATTTTGCTGCGGTAATGCAATCCAGGTAACCGTGTGTGATGCTCATTGCTCATAGTGATTTTCGATACAGAGCCCCGTACATACGTTATACATAAATTATGGAAAGAAAACACCCAGACCAATACCAACAAATATGTATGCAATTTTAGTATGATATTTTTATTTATTAATAAACAAAAAGACTGAACAAAATTGATGCGTGTACTGATTAATGTAATTAACCTCATGCAAAGTTTCGTGAATTGCAACAACTATAATTTATTATCCAAGCTCTAAATAATCGCTACTACGAGTAACTGATCATAAAATGTTTTTCCAATCGCTCAAGCTCCCGAGGATCTACCGATAGGTCGGGTGACGTAATCTTAAAATTCTTTTAGCCGGCGCGGAACTTCCGGAAGGTCGGGTGACGCCACGCCTCTTTGAACCGTGTTTACTTTGGCAGTTATATTCTAAATTTATTCGATTCTAAAATATATTCCCAAAAATTTTAAAAGTTGTTTTAATTTGTATCACTTGGATATGATTTGTATTAGAAAGTGCTGTGAGTGTGACGCTTGAACGGAAGGAAGTCAACCTAACCTAACCAACTGCGTATTTCTATACTGTGTAGCCGCGAGAGCTCTTTGGCGCGCTGTCTTCGGCGAAGTATTGCGCGCGCAGATTTTGACAGCGCGAAATACCTACTTTAGCAGAAATACCAAGCCTTAAAGTAAAATACAAAAGCCATATTTATTATTATTTAATCTTTCTATGTCGTTTAAGCGTTTAGAGTCCGTCAATATTGTTCATACTACATGATGAGGGCTGCGTTCACTTTGTACTGAACAGAACGCATCCAGTGCCAGTGTGGCAAATTTTTAAAGTTTTTTAAAGGAAAATACAAACACCATATTATTTTATTATTATTGTTTAAGCGCTTTTAATCCAGTACCAGTTTAGGACTTCAGTCTGTTGGACTACACGTGGCTTCCCGTATTACGCTTGCAAATTTGCGACGTCCGACTTTGCCCTACGATTACGAGGCGATGCCAACACAATTTCGTATGCGCAACCCTTTAGGCTTAGCGTATACTGAGATAAAGTTGACGTAGGACACAGCAGATAGCTCAAGCAAATAAGGTCCATTTACCGTGATTATACGGTGCATATTTTATTACTCTAAAATTACAATCTGCACCGTTGACTTATTGGCAACAAGTAATTAGTAGAGAAATACAGGCAAGAGCTGTCAATAATGGAAAACCACTAAAAATGAGTTAAAGACCGCAATGTACGAGTAGTTAAATATTTATTATCGCATTAAGTTGCTTACTTGTTACTAGAAAATACACTACTGATAGATTTATAACGAAAAATCGATATCATCGATATAAATAGTGCCTATGATTATCGATAAAGTATCAATAGAATGGATGGATGTAGAAATAATAGTTGACAAACACAGTTAGTGTTTAGTTTGGTACCATCTAGTTTACATAACCTAAATCAAGCTTCGAAATGTCATTACCGTTTATTGGTGCCGTTTCATTTATTCATAAATGATTTATTAACGCTGCACAACCCTCGCGTTAACACGAATTTTGTTACCTGGATTTTGAATCTAATCCCCTTTAATTGCCGCTTAAATTCCGTTGCTTGGATGTTGTCGATATTATGACGTGGATTGTCGAAAATATATTGAGAATGGTCATAATAAGCCTTCATGTAGCGGAGTTTTGGGCTGACAGTGTTGACACTGTGTAGGTTTGTTGTCGACACGATAAGAAGAAGAAGATAAGCCTACAGACAAAACTACAATCTTGGGAATTTCTGTTACTCTATTAGGTGTAAACTGTACATACGAGTATATTTGAATTAAGTATGAGTAAGCAATGTGTTTACTTTTTATTTTCGCACGATATAAAAATTGGATATGCCTAATATTCTAACGCTCTGATTCTTGTGACTCTGGTCTTTTAGTAGAGCTGTTCATGAAATGATTTAGGATTTAGCTTCTATTTTTAGTAGTGTCCGACCGAAACTAGTTTTACGACCGAAACCGAAACCGAAAACGAATTTCGGCAACGGTGTCTGTTTCGGCCGAAACCGAAACCGAAACCGAAACTTCCTTACAAGGCTCATATTTTGAGGGAAAAATAAAAAAAAACGTTATTATAATCAGTCAGTCTTTATTGTTTTCTCTTTCAATTGTATTAAAATTGAACTTATAAAGCGCCTTTTCGAATCGCTAAAATAAAGTGACAGTGGGCGGGGCACATAGCTCGTAGAGCTGATGGCCGCTGGGGCAGGAAAGTTCTTCCACTAGGTGGACCGACGATCTGGTGAAGGTCACGGGAGGTGCCTGGATGCGAGCGGCGCAGGATCGGTCTTCGTGGAAATCCTTGGGAGAGGTCTTTGTCCAACAGTGGACGTCTTTCGGGTGAAACGAACGAAAGCGCCTTTTTACTCTAAAAGGTATCAAATTATGTACCTATTAAAAAAGAAAAGTCTAGATTTTTTTTAATTACTCGCAACATTCAGGACATCTACATAACCCGTCCCATGGTCGGGTCTTTTACTTTAATAATTTCTCAATATAAAATTGGTAGTACGTAATTTAGTATCTACTGTACTTGCCAATTGGATACCTTGGTGATAAATACTAAAAAGAACTTTGAAACTCTGAATCCATAATATTATCACCATGAAATGCACTATAGTCATAACTAACCAAGTACCTAACTAATGTTTGTTTACGTATAGCATTTGCGAACCAAAAAAAATGTATAGGTTAGATTAAACTTGATTATACTTTTATCAGTCATATTGAATTTTTTTTTTTTATGTTTACTACCCGCTCTTGTTGTAACGACATAAAACGAGATAAAACTTACCAAATTCAAAATAAATCACTCGAAAATTCGCCACCACAACAAAACAAAACTAACAGCAAACAAACAAGCGAGCGAATCACGACATTGGCTCTGATCGGGATCGGATTCATTCCTCATTCAACGCGCCGAACATGACCGATAACAGCGCGGAAACTCCCGAATGCACATTCGGTTTCGGTCGTAGTTTCGGCAAGTTTGCCACCGAAAACGAAACTAAACCGAAACTCGTGTTTTTACCGAAACTCAACCGAAAACGAAACCGAAACCGAACATTCGGTCGGACACTAATTTTTAGAGACAGAGAATTTTGCATGGAATAAATTTCTCGTGAACATGCGATGCTTTACTACTCATATCGATAAATGTTACTTTAGAATTAACAATTTTAAGGATTTATCGGTCAAGAGTGCATTAATAGTCAGTTCAAGAACTATTGTTGTTTAACAATGTCTTGAAATATGGGACGGTTTGTGGAATCATAAACCGCTTCAAAGAATCTTGGGAGAGTAGTACTGTTTTTAAATTACGACGTGGCCGCGTGGTGAAAAAATAATTGTGTACTTTCGATTGATCAAAAGTATTTCACTTCATAATCGTTTCTGAAGTTCTGATATTAAGCCTTTGGTCTTGTCAAAGAACTACACCAGGTGTAACGTCACAAATCTCCTTATGGTATCTCTCTGTGAGCAGTTTTATCGTTATAAAGCAGCAGGCAAAGAGGTTGGCAGAGTTGCATTCATGCAATCGGAGAGCTTAGTATGGAGCAGGGAGCTCGATGAATGGGGCAAATCACACGTATGACAGTGTATTAAAGGATGTGACGCTGTGGTTTATTTTTCAGTATTAAAACGTCCCAGTAAATCCCTGCGGTGTAGTAGGAATGATAACTTCGTGCTAATTAAAATTATTAACTAAGGCTGGGTTGCACCATCATACTTTAACTTTGACAAACGTGAAAAATCTGTCAAATTCCAAACAAAAAGCACCGGTTATCGTCATAGTTACCGTTAAAGTTAGGTGGTGCAACTCAGCCTTACACTCGTAATTCGAAATAACCAAGTTTTGTTAATAGTGCCATGTTTGACAACATTCGCGTTAAAACTACTCGTAGGCATAGGCTTTATTTACATAAGTTGGATGGAGGATGGAGGAGGATGTCTTTAAACAATTTTCATCTTTCCTCCATAGGCTAGAGCTTAATGGGCCTTTTCTTGTCTTTGCAGTGGAAACAAAGCTTCAGTAATTTTTGCCTTATTTTGTTACATACAAAGTTTAACATTCACGACATGTACGAGTACCTACTTACCTATTGTTTAGTCTTCATGTTAGGACTACATTATGTGACAGAGCTTAGCCAACACAGTCTAAGGCTGAGTTACACCACCTAACTATGACAGTAACTATAACGGTAACCGGTGTTTTTTGTATGGAGTTTGACAGATTTTTGACGTTTGTTAAAGTTAATGTAAGATGGTGCAACCCAGCCTAACTCACACGACCCGCATACTGCTTCGTGTAAACAGCTTAGCTTGTTCATCCAATTGTACTGGTCGGTAGTGCGTTGCAAGTCTAGTACTCTAGTTAGTTGAACAAGTTCTGTGAACGTATGACGATTGCTTTGGCCTGGTGGTTTAGGTATAGGACAACTTACGCCAGAAGTGGTTGCGGGTTCGAATTCCACTGGAAGTAAACTAAAACTAGTATGATAAGTAAGAGAATATTCAGCTGGAGATTAGTTTCAAATGTAAACAATATGGATGATATTTATCAGTTCATTAAAAGTCTGTTTAGTTTGAGGCTAGATAAGTCGTATCATAGCCAATAAAAGTAGTAGTTTTTTTTAGGAAAAAAATCATTCAATTTTTTTTAAACCTTTTTACAAATTAAATCACACTCAATACTCAATAATTTATTAGATACATCCATAATGTTACAAAAGGTGGTATGGTAAGGTAAGATAAAATTATAGACCATACATTTTTAATAAGTTTGTTTACAAACATATTATATTATTACCAAGAATTCTCACAAAACTTTTAGGAAATAAGAAAAACATTTGAAACTATCAAAACATCCAAAAAAGCTATAGAATATTTTAGGTAGTAACTACCTAACGTAAAACATAGCAATAACTCATCTCAAATAACGTCTCACGTTATGACCCGACAGTACCTATTTATAGTTTCCTCAATTTTTACGACACTAAAAAGCGCCATAAACGTTTGTCTCCATACTACAAATAATACTAACAACACCGTGTAAACCAGGAAAAATAATACGTCTTGTTGAAAAAGGGACGGACCTTGCAAATACTTACTTGCCGTTCCAATTTCAGACTGCATAAGACTGGTAATTCATTTATGGGAAAATGCATTAAATCTTTAAATAAATTACCACAAACAGTTGTAGGACTAATTTATAAAGCACTTTATTTTGGGGTTGATGATAATAAATAAAAAATAAATATGTTTGGATTGTTTCATTGCCTAGCTCACATCAATATTTATAACTATGTATATTTTTAGACTGTAAACCCTTGAAAAAGAGGCTGACAATATTGACTGAGTTTCTTGCGCTGCTTCTTTTCAGCACTTTCCCATTTCTTGTCCCAAAGCAGTAGTTGGGTTAAAGTTATACTCGCACCTATACAAGGTGTTAATGAAAAAGCGCAAAACCTGCAATTAGTTTGTTCGGAATCGAGAGTAGAATCGATTCCACTAATAAAAAAATAGGGTCAAATTTTAACTAAAAAAATATTTTAATTACGCCGTGTAACTTAACTCTATTATCAGAGGTGAATGAACTATCTACGTTAACTACTAACCTACTCATAGGCGTGCATGCCTTGCAATCAGCGTGTAAAAGGTCAATACGTTGCCAGAAATGCGTAAAAAAGAGATAACAACTGCGCGGGGCGAAAAAAAAAGAGTGAATATCTTCGTAAATAATCCGCGAAAATTAATTTTAATAATTTACATAATTCTTTTATAATAAAAATAAGATGGGGTGTCTGAGGTTTTGCGCTTATTAATTAACACGTTGTATTTAAAATAGCTTTTTATAAATAAGCCTATTTACAAAATAAATTAATTTGAATTTGACTTTTGTAAAGAAATGTTGCAAAGCTTAACCCAAACCAGTGTGAAAATCCGATAATATTTTCTCAAGTCGACGCTTTATGCTCAAATCTTGATAAGTCATTACAGTATCTTTGAGAAATCAGTGACTTTTTGTGTGGAGAATGAGGTTGAGTTGAGATAACGCACAATTCTTCAAGTCAGTATTTTTTTATCTTTTAATCTTTTCCTCTTCTCCCAACCAACCTTTTAAATGTTTGTGCTTACATTTTATCATTTCCAGTTCGTTATTGAGGCCAAAAATATAATTATAATGATTAAATAAAATGTCAGATCGGTTTTTATAAAGACCCTGTTCAAGATAAGCATTAATTAGTAGACAGAATACCACCACCAGCCTGCAGAGTTTTCATAATAAAGAACTCGTGGTTGAACAAAAAATTATAATTTCCGGAAAAATACTGTAGGCATCTAAGAAAAGTAAGTAATAATCTTACTGAATTTGTTTCTTATGTAAGCAAGTAGGCTTAGTTTGTAATCCTTTAGTCTACATTCCTATTTGCAAGCATTAGGTCACTTCCTAGCGATGAGACAATTCTGTAATAAAGAGTACCTACCTACTTAACTAACTATTACTACCATCGAAGCCGAGTTATTCTATGGCAGACATGGTAACATTACATCGCAAAAGTTGAGATTGAAGTGTTGATGCGGATCTCCTGCCCCCCTAGACAAAACGCACTTTTTGATCGAATCGAAAATCGAATCCGTCAAAACTCCATACAAAAAAGGGGCTTTTCGACCACTTTTCGACTGGTTTGCGATTATAATTTGCACTTTGTCTAGACCCACTGTACTCCGTACAGTCGCGAGCAAAAAATGTCTACGCAGTGTTATTTACTCCGCTGTAAAAAGTTTAACTCCCAATGAAAAAGTATACACGTATTTGCTCGTGACTGTACTCATGTGACAGTTTGTTACACGTACCGTTAGCAAGTTGAACGATGATTTATGGCGCGAGTGCGTCGGTTTGATTTACAAACGATGGGAAGTGGGGAGGCTTTTAATACCCCATCCTATAACTTTACCTCCAATTTGGGAATGTGAAAATTGTGGTCGAACAACGGTGATCAAATTAACGAACATTTATTTTGAAAGTAAATGGAATATTGTGATTATTGTGTGATAATGTTAGTTTTAATCAAAGTAGATTAGTAATTATCTGTAATGGAGGTAAAATAGAGAAACACAAAATAGAGAAATAACAAATTTTATTGTAAAGGAGAGCCATTAAAACATTACTTTTACTGCAAAAACTTTCATACCCACTATATTTATTGACTTCAACTCTTTGTGATTCCAATGCAAATGATTTTAAAAACGAATAAAAATACAAAACAACGATTTTGACATCTTTTTTATCATGCAGAGTAGACTCCATTCGGATAGAACTAAATAAATGTAGGAATTGAAATCCAGGTTGTATTTCTTCAGCTTTATTTGTATTTACTCCAGGATAAAAACCACAAAAAATAGGAAAATCTTAACCGTCTTAATACAAAATCGTCTTGTCTACGAATCACGTCTTTCTTGCTCCTTCACTCATTCGTTCCCTCTCACTCACTCCCTTGCGTTCCGTTTCACACTCCCACACTCGGCCATCCTGCGTACAGTCTGCCCTCGGACTGTTTCATTTCAAAATTTTACATTAAAGCATCTTATAACTAATCTTGTTTAATACAATTCTTACAATCATTTAATCCTTTGAAATACTTTACTAGCTTGAACATTACACAAGACTACTTTGCAACACAGTTCTTATAACAATGTAATAATAACACATCTTAACACTGGTACAACCCTTAAATACTTGTTACAAAATTACAAATAAACACTTATGTTGTTTGCCAAATTAAATAAATAATATCAAACTACTTTAGTCTTTTATTCTTCCCATTCAAACACAACTTAAAAATATCATATTAACTTAACTAAGAACTCTAAATCCATTCATTCATCATCTTTCTTACCTGCTGGCCATCTCTTCATATGATCACATGAGGTGGTGGTTACTCTGGGTCCTTCGGTAGAGTCGGTTACTTTCTCTACCTGGTACCGATCTGTACCTGTAGCTTTCACTACTTGATATGGACCTAAAAACTTGGGTCTCAATTTCATTCCCACCCCAAACTGTGTTCTTTTTATTACCACAAGATCACCTGCTTTATATTTGATGCTCTCCTTACGCTTTCTGTTAAAAGTTCTCCTATTTTCTTCTTGTATTTTTAGTATGCATTCTTTAGCTGATTTCCTCAGATCATCCCTTTCTTGCATAAAACAGCATTGAGTTTCTTCGGCCAATATATCATAGAGCTCAAAGTCCTCCTTGTTCTTCATTCTGGTTCCAACCAACAATTCAAACGGGGTGGTTCCAATACTACGCTGGAATGTACTATTAAGTGCTCTCTGCACTCTGCTCACATGCTTATACCACGCCATCGGTTCTGAAATGCAAAGTTTTGTTAGTACAGATATAAGAATTCTATGAATCCTTTCCACCTGCCCATTTCCACGGGGTACACCTGTGGTGATTGTGACATGTTGTATATTTTCAGTTTCACAATACTCCTTGAAATCGCCGCTAGTGAATGCTGTACCTTTATCTGTTATATAACGTGTAGGATTTCCAAAAGTCTGCTGCAAAATTAGAAGTTTATCAATAGTCTCTTTGCTGGTTGTACTCTTGGTAGGAAATAACCACACAAACTTAGTAAAAGCATCAACCACTGTCAAAATGTAATTATACATCTTTTTTGTTTCACATAGAGGACCTATATGATCACAATGTAAAGTATGCATTGGAATACTCGCTTTCTCAATGCAATTCAGCCAACCTTCTTGTTTACCTGATTTTCTGGTTGCTAGCAAGCATGGAATACAATTCAGTATGAACTGTTCAATCTTTTTATCAAGGTTCGGAATAAAATAATCTTTGGACAATAATTCAATCATTTTCCTCTTTGAAAAATGACCATTCTCATGTACTCTCTTAATAACATCGTTTTCCATTCCTCTAGGTATTACTAAACATCTTTGCAATCCCTTGTACAACAAGTTTTGATCCAAAATGTAATCTTCATATGGTTTTTCTTTCAATATTTCCATGATTGCTTTCAAACTTTCATCATTAGCCTGAGCTCGTCTTAATTGATCATGAAAATCACTTACCACAGCTACTGTGCATGGATTTCGACTAAGTGCATCCGCATGTCTCATCTTATGTCCTGATCGGTGTTCAACCTCATAATCATACTCATCTAATAATAGAACCCACCTTGCAACTCGAGTTGTCAAATCCTTCTTTTTCAGTGTTAACTCAAATGCTTGGCAATCTGTTATGATTTTGAACTTAATCCCATACAGGTAATGCCGGAACTTCTTGACGCCTTGAACAATCGCAAGAGCCTCTAATTCATAACTGCTGTACTTACTTTCAGCATCTGTAGTTCGCTTACTCATATAATGAACTGGATGTAGGCCATCTTCGTGCTTCTGCATTAATATTGCTGCAAATGCTGCACTCGAGGCATCTGTATGCAACTCTGTTGGAAGTTTCGGATTATAGATCTTTAGGACAGGTGAGCTTACCATTTTCTCCTTCAACATAGTAAATGCTCTCCTATGTTCATCATCAAATGTGAAGTTACTATTCTTCTTCAACAAATCTGTCAACGGCTTTGCAATTATTGCATAGTTTTCTATGTATTTCCGAAAGTAGGATGTTAATCCTATGAAACTGTGAAGCTGCTTAAGTGTGCAGGGTTCAGGATACTTTACCACGGCATCTACCTTATCTGGAGACGGGCGTACCTCACCATCTCTGATCATGTGCCCCAGATACTCAACTTCCCGACACATCAGCTTGGCTTTACTCCATTTGAACTTCAGACCGTACTCGGAAGCTACTTTGAGTACTTCCTTCAATCTTTCCAAAGCCTGCTCTTTATTTTGCGCTGGAATCAAAATGTCATCGATAAATATCATAACTATACCTCGTGCAATCAGCTCCTGAAAGATTATAGTCACAAATCTCATGATATATTTAGGACAATTCATCAAACCAAAAGGAGCACGCAAAAATTCATATTGTCCGTGATGAGTTACGAAAGATGTGTACTTTATAGACCCTTCAGCAACTTTCAGGTGAAAAAATCCAGTTTCTAAATCCAAGACACTAAAATATTTTGCAGCCTGTACCTTATCAATCAAATCTTCTATTATTGGCAATGGATATTCATCTTTTACCATTTTTTTATTAATGAGTCTATAGTCGACACATACCCTTATGCTTCCATCCTTCTTCTTGACAAGGACCAGTGGACTAGCATATTCGGAATGACTTACCCGAATGATGTTCTTAGCCAGCCATTCTTCAACTTGATCCTCCACTACCTGCTGTTCTCTGAGAGACACTCGTCTTGGGCGCTGTGCAACAGGGATGTCGTCTTTAAGCACTATTTTGAGTTCAATGGGAGCCTCCTTCACCTGTAGTGGTTGGTAAGTTTCCACTAATTCAGTCAACTGTTCCTTAAATTGACTGTCACCCACAAAACCTGGAACATCACCCAATTCACACGTAAATACATCAATTTGCTTCATCCATTCATCGTCTTTCGGTAATAATTTCACACATCCGTCTTTCATAACCAACCACACTCTTTGTAAAAATTCCTGACCTAAAATGACACTATATGGCAAACAACTATTATTAACTACATAAAATAACACATTTTTGAAACAGTCATTGTCTATCTTCATTGACAGAATCACTTTTCCCAACGGGACAACTTCGGTCCGTCCGAGTCCACTCAACGTCAAACATCTTCCGTCGTCGTATTTTGGGGAGCCGATAGTTTTATACACGTCTTCCGTCATAAGGTTCACCTCGCTGCCCGTATCAATAAGACCCGCCGTAGTTATCGCGTTGTTGTCAACAAATTGAACTTCTTTTAGCGGCCTCGATGTTTTCACACTTTTGTTGTTTACGTCCGATACCATCAAGTTGGCAGAAGTGTCATCTGTCAGTTCTGCGTTTCGTTCTACGTTCGGTCTCGATCTCCAGTCAGTTGTTGATTGCGTCATGTTGGCAACATTGTATCGTTCGGGTGTTTCCGTGAACATCGCTCGTTTCGGACTAGCATGACGTTGCTGACGATTGTCTGACTGCCATTTGGAATTTTCACTGGTCACTTGTTGATGATTTGCAGGTTTTGAACATTCACTAGATCTGTGTCCAAACATATTACACCGGAAACACTTAACTCCTTTTTCCTTGTGAAAACATTGAGCCGAAATATGATTGCTTCCTCCACAGTTGAAACATCTTGGTCTTGTCGTCTTATTGTAGTTACCCGGTGCCGTCGTGCTGCTACTGGAGGGTCTACGTCGTTCATCCACCATTTTCGCCTTTACTGTCTCGTATACTTTCAGTTTCTCTTTCAGCTCGCCGTATGTAGTTGCACCGTACAGCATGATTTTATTGGTTTCTACGTCAACAATGCCGTCTATGATGTATTTTATTGCGACGTAGTCGGGCATTTTCCCGCGCCTTCCCAACTCCTTCATGACAAGTAGGTAATCAGTACAGCTCTCACTATTTGCCTTCTTTCTCGCACTCATCATTTCGTGGACTGTCTTTACGTCTAACGAATCCGGGAACTCTTTGAGTAAACCAGTTTTCAACTCGTCCCACGACCTGAATGGCTTCTCAGACCGCAACCAGAGTGCTGCTGTTCCAATGAGGGATCTGCGTCCCACAATAAGTTGGTGTAATGGTGACCAACCAAAGATCTCAGCGTTCTCCTCCACCTCTTGGACCCATCTTGATGCGGTGACAGTTTGGTCTCGACCACTAAATTTTGGGATCAGCTCTTCGGCATAGGCAAAAGTAGTAGGTATGCGCTGCTCCAGGGTTCTGCTCGGGCCAGCACCTTCCGCATCTTCGAAATCATGTTTACTAGCTCGTCGTCTCATGATTGATGAAAGTACGTCTCACGTCTCAATCCGTCGTAATCTTCGTGAATCGTCGTATTTCCTTTTCTTGGGCTATCCCGGACGAGCCCCCAAGCTGTAGGAATTGAAATCCAGGTTGTATTTCTTCAGCTTTATTTGTATTTACTCCAGGATAAAAACCACAAAAAATAGGAAAATCTTAACCGTCTTAATACAAAATCGTCTTGTCTACGAATCACGTCTTTCTTGCTCCTTCACTCATTCGTTCCCTCTCACTCACTCCCTTGCGTTCCGTTTCACACTCCCACATAAATATTCATAAACTATCATGAATTCAAATGTGATTTTCATATTTAAATAAAAATGCAATCAAACATGACGTCAAATAAAGTTGCAGCTACTCGTATTATCGTATACACGATTTCTATTGAAAACATAGTAGCAACTAATTATATTTTGATCTCTACAGTAAATCGAGACCAATAATGTATAAAACACTACCTTTCCGCCCGCGGCTTCGCCTGCGTGGAATTTTGTCTGTCATAGAGAAACTTTATCGCGCGCGTCCCTGTTTCAAAAACCGGGATAAAAACTATTTTATGTCCTTTCCCGGGACTCAAACTATCTCTATGCCAAATTTAATCAAAATCGGTTCAGTGGTTTAGACAGAGTTACATTAGCATTTATTATTAGTATAGACTAGCGACCGCTTGCGACTTCGTACGCGTGGATCCCGTTTTACCCTCTTAGGGGTTGAATTTTGCAAAACCCATCTTAGTTAGCGACTACGTTCTAAAAGGAACACCCATGCAAAATTTGAGACTCCTAGCACTTGTAGTTTCTGAGATTTCGTGAAAGTTAGTGAATCAGTCAGTCAATCAGTCAGTGACCTTTCGCTTTTATATGTCATCAGAAAATAGTACCTAGTCATCTTCAACTGTTTATTGAAAGTAAACACAAATATTAACAACATTTACATCACAACAACCAACAACAGCTGAATACACGAAATACCCAGCCGATTCGAACTACACTTTACACGGCGCTTTTAGTGCACACTTAAGTAAAATTAATTTGGATTTCTAGCCGCAACTAAAACCGATTTGTGGACTGTACATGCATTTTCGAACTTTTATTCTGTTGCGGAGCTCATATTTCAACTTGCGGCAACATTACTGTTCTCATTTTATTCGCTTACGGATGTGCCTGCGGTATAAATAAAATACAGTGGTAACGTCACGTGCTATAATGGATTTTAAAACATTACGATAACAAATGACTTAAGTGCTCCTTGAAAACGACTGGCTATAGATTTGTAGATAAAAAGGGATTGATGGCAACTATAAATAAAAGTATGTAGCTAAATATTAGGGCTACTGACAAATAAACAATTGAGAAAGTCATGGTGATGGCATACCTTAAAAATGTTAGGTAGGTATAGTAGAGATGTCGATGCCTCCTAAGTAAATAATCGTAAGCCACAAAATATCAATTTTGATTTTATAAGCATTTTATAATTACTAAAATACGTATTATCGAACCCGCGAACAAAAATTGCAATATCATTTAAAATAAAAGATTTTTCACACGTATTCAATCGTATGTAATCCACGATCGCAACGTATACTATCGTAATGTCCTGTGCGATCGTCTACAGGGGAGAAGCGGTTTGGTTCACCGCTAGCGAGCGCATACTATTAGGTAAGTAGTAATTACAGTTTTCCTTTTGGTGTTGAAAATTGCCTTATATTTTGTTACTAGCTATTCAAAACTATAGTAATTAACACATAAGATTCTTTACGTTCCTTTTTTAAGCTAACAAAGTATCGTATGTTTTACATACCATGATAAACGTTGTCAATTAAATTTATTTTTTATCGTATGTAATACATACGATTATTAACGTGGTTTGTTTTCGTAGGTTTTATATTGTATGTGCAATTTAATATTGTTTACGTCGGTAAATTGAGTATTTATTCCTATTGTAACGTTTAATTACGATTTTTTCGTCTTCGTTGTGAAGTTAAATTATATTTTATGTTTGTGTTTTTTTAATATTTTCAGATTCGCCATTGCCTGAAGGAGCTGATTTAATAGAAATCCAAGCATTTTCTAATTTGATCTCCAGTGATTTACTTAGTGATGAAGGTACTTCGATCCTACTAATATTACAAATGCGAAAGTTAGGATGTCTGGATATCAGGATGTCTGGAAATTTGTAACTCTTTCGCGCAAAAACTACCGAACAGATTTTGATGAAACTTTACAGTATTTTTGTTTATAACCCAGAATAACATAACATATAGGCTATAATTTATGACGATCTGTGACAAACTAAATTTCTTTAATTAGTGACATTTTTATGTATTTTTATAAGTAATCAATAATAGGTAAAAAGCTTTATAACTAAAAAAAGTAAATCTGAATCACTCTCAGCATTATGATTAAAAGAATCTACAAGAAGATTGTGATAGAATTGGTGATGCACCGCTGGAATGACACCACTAGTACAAAGGCTTACCAAGTATTTTTTTTAACTTTGGTTATAGGTAGCATATTTTATGGTTAAAAAGGAAGCAAACATCAGAGTAATCTTGCTGTCGTCGTCTCGTGTTAGTTTTAGTAAAAACAGTCATATATTGAGACTCATCCAAATGATATTTATAATGGAGTTTATTTGAACACAACATCACCGTTCAAGTTCTTAGTCCAATTTTTACAGCCTAAGATTGACTCAAAATCCAAAAATTTGGTATGATGCAACTCGATTACAGTATATGGTTTCCCATCTTGTTTAGCCCATCGTACCAATGAAAACCATTCTAAAGGAGTATAAATACATTTATTTTTGGCACATCTTTCAATCAAAGCATGAAACTACAACCATGTACTGTAATCGAGTTGGATCATACCAAATTTTTGGATTTTAAGTCAACCTTAGGCTGTAAAAATTGGACCAAGAACTTGAACGCTGTTGTGCAATGGATGAAAATAAAAGAAGTCAAGGTGCTTCCTTCTGAGCCAAATAAACTCCATTATAAATATCATTTGGATGAGTCTCAATATATGACTGTTGTTACTAAAACTAACACGAGACGACGACAGCAAGATTACTCTGATGTTTGCTTCCTTTTTAACCATAAAATATGCTACCTATAACCAAAGTTAAAAAAAATACTTGGCAAGCCTTTGTACTAGTGGTGTCATTCCAGCGGTGCATCACCAATTCTATCACAATCTTCTTGTAGATTCTTCTAATCATAATGCTGAGACTGATTCAGATTAACTTTTTTTGGTTATAAAGTTTTTTACCTATTAATGATTACTTATAAAAATACATAAAAATGTAACTAAATAAAATAAATATCTTTAAAAGTCCAGTAGAAAAAAATAACTCATAACTTAAACTTAATTGATTTCAGAAAAAAAAAACACAATTTACTGAATTATCATTAATTATTATTCATGTTACCTATTATATAGATTCCTTATGTACAATTTTTGAATAATATTAGAGGCTCTAATAAGATTAAATACTATTTTTTTAAAGTAAGAACAATAACGATGTAACTTTGTTAATTGATTTTATCAATTAAGAATAGATTTTGCTTATTTTAAGGTTAATAAAGAAGATAAATATTCCTTTTATCACTTTATAAATAAAACTTTTTAATTTAATCGTAATTGCTATGTTTAAAAAATAATCAATGTTTATTAGAAAACAAAAAAAAAATTATTTGATCTCGTCAGTTAATTACTTTTGATTTAATTATTTGTAATAACTTCACATTCTATGTTAATTTAAAACTATTTTAATTATATTTTCATAAGAAAGAAAGACTGTTATAACGTGATTCTTTGGTACAAATTAATAAATATGGTACTTAAAACAGAGGTTTCATTTCAAGACTTTCATTGTGTTCAAATTGATTTTGTGAATCCTTTTGTCCAAAATAGATGAGTACATAATTGAATAATTTAGTTTTAGCATGAATTTACAATGAAAAATTAATAAATATGTAACATACCTTCGACAGTATAAATGATTATGTTCCCGTACAATGGAGTATGTGGCTCTTACTATATATTTTACCTACAGCTAGACAAAGTAAATAATTGTATAGTTATGTTACGATTTCTATGACTAATTTTATCCGCCGTAAAACACCGTAACAACAATATCTCCAAAACTACAATATATTTACAAATAAATGTTATTGTATGAGAATACACCTTAAATTGGAGTCCTTTTTGGGCAGCGTTCGAGAGTGGACGTGCACAACACGTGCGCTCCAGACGGTCCGACCCGAAAAGACCCTTGCAACTTGCAAAGCCCTACCGCGTATAATACAAACGGTCGTAAACCCAAAGTGCATTTTAAGCCGTGGAACGTAAACCAACAAACAAAGTGATCAAAAATAACATAAGTACAAATCAAATTAATTAACATAATTAGTACAGTGCTGCAATCGTGATAATCAAGCAAAAACTAACCAAAATTAAATAATATGTAAAAATTAAATATAAAACAATACAGTGTTACAATAGTGAGAATCCCACGAAAACAAATCAAAATTCAATAATATAATAGGAGAAAAAAAAATCCGCCAACACAGTGAGTGGGAAAAGCCTCCAGGTACCAGAGCAACACCTAAGTCAAAGGAGTACAAAATCAGCTAAATCGGCGAAACCTGGTGAGATCTTTCCTTATTTTTCTATATTGACATATCCAATATCTACTGTGTTTACTCAAAAACTTAAAAAAAAAACAATATTTAGGTAAACATTGTTTATACCAAAATTAACGCGCATACGAGCGCACAACTTACTGTCAATATAAATCCCAGTCGCAAAAAACAAAAGCAGTGTGTTTAAATCCTAGCTAAATCTGAGGCGCATCTCTTATAAT
This sequence comes from Ostrinia nubilalis, assembly GCF_963855985.1. NCBI lineage: Eukaryota > Metazoa > Arthropoda > Insecta > Lepidoptera > Crambidae > Ostrinia > Ostrinia nubilalis. Next base: position 7,555,411 of record NC_087103.1, read on the forward strand.
AACTAGTACCTAGGTAGATTCAGTATTTACTTTGCTAACTAAAATTACATACCACTTTAATATCAAGGAAACGGACCTTTGTGCCGTAAAACAATAAATAGTCGGGGGAAAAAATCACTGTATCCCTACAGATGTAAAGTCTTCAAATACATTCAAACAAAAAAAAAACCCATTGCACCAACTTTCCAAAGGCATATCCAGGAAAGGTCAACCAAAGAAACATCCTGTCACCATAAAAAGTTTCCAAAAAGCAATAACTTAATTCTAATATTGAACTAACAACAGAAGATACACATTTAAAACAAATTTCTCACAAAACGCACACAAATTATCCCACAGAAACAAAAGCGAAACCTTGCGTAATATAAACAAAAGAAACCCAAGGGTCAGCAACATCTGCACACAGCTGTAATCCATTCAAAAGTATAATTACAAAAAAAGAGGCGTCCTCACATAAAACTTTTGCCAAGGAAGAAAAAAAAAACACAAAAGACCGAGTAGTTACTTTCACAATACAAAGTTAGTTGATTCACTTTAGTCTTAAGATACTAACTCTTTAGTTATAAGCCCTTTTCCACAGCTCAAAGAACCAAAGTTAAAAGAATGGAGGCTTCTATTTTCAAAATACCGGGCGACGGAAATTGCCTGTACCGGGCAATAGCTCACCAAATCAATGAGCTAATGTATCTTACACTTGATCACAAGGCAGTCAGGCAGGATCTCGCACGCTATGTCGAAGAAAACCAAGCAGATGAAACAATGAGGTTAGCGATTGCCAGCAATTTCTATGCGACGGATACTATTCCTACAGACTTACAATATCGCGATTATATAGCCAAGCAATACAACGTTGGAGAATGGGCCGGTACTGACATAATAATAGCAGCAGCTAATCTCTACCTAGTGAACGTCAATATCCATCAAGCTCTTACCAACTCCAAAATAGTTTTCAAGCCAAAAATCCCGGAGGATTCAGTAGGAAATATCAATCTTATATACGACGGCAGCCATTATGACAGTCTCATAGACTTGAATCCGGAATCAGCAGTCCTATCACCAGCCACAGACCCTACTCAGATAGAAAATCACCAAAAATCAGACGACCAGTCAAGCAGCCCGATCAACACACCCATGAGCATCGAAGATTGCGCGGACGACATAGGTTATCGTCTTATTAGCACATATACTAACCCTGCAATGAATGAGATGATCGAACCGACAAACCTAAGACTTGGTACTTGGAATATCAGAGGCGCAGCGAACCCTAAAAAGAGACATGACGTCGATAACTTTCTACACAAAAACAATATTCATATCGCTTGTCTACAAGAAACCCACATGCGCAACGGCACTTACAAGTCAAAAAACTACCATTGGATATTATCAGGGTCAAACAAAAGCCGCGGTTTGGCAATTGCGATAAGGAGAAATACCCAGCTTGAAATAAAAGACAATATAAACCTCCCCAACATCATGGCCGCCACTATAACTAGTGGCGAGAAAAAACTATTTGTTATAACAACTCACATCCCTAACAGAACATCAGTCGCCACGGGAACTGTTTCCGGTATCCTACAAACAATCAAAAGAAAACCAAAAGAGGCCACCCTTATAATTCTAGGAGACTTCAATGCACACATAGGGTCACTTGACGTATGCGACCTCCAACAAACCGGCCAAGTAGGAAACAACTTGTTACACAAAGTGTCTAATGACACAGGAAATATCATTATAGATATCGTCAGAAGAGAAAGACTCTGCATAGAAACTTCATTTGGTAGACCAAGCTGCAAGAAAACATGGAAATCCGGAAATAAAATCTCGCAAATTGACCATATAATAACGAAAGCCAATAAGAACCACAAAAAATTCAAACTTATTATAGGCACAACACATCCCAATAAGAAAATTTCAGATCACAAGTTGATAGTGGGCGAACTCACCACACGCGACTCTACCACCATCACCGGCCAATTAGAACCGAAAGGGACTCCAACCAGAAAATTGGAATCTAATAAGAAATCTACTGATCTATCTGAACCAATCAAGATTAACAACCGATCCTTTAACTACAGGCACATGAACTACGAACTCTTACAACAAGAACATACTTGTGACAAATATCAACTTGATATCATTAATATCATCAAAACGCAATCCAAATATAGTGATCGTCGCCTGCTACCCTGGGACAACATAATGGATATCATGAAGTCAGCAGCAAATAATATACTCAGAAATAAATTAAATATATCTAGGGAACACAGAATAGCCTTAGCCAAGCTGCAAAAAGCCAAATTCCTTTACAAATTGTCACCAAACCCATCAACACAGGCGAGTCTAAAAACATGCCGCAAAAACATCGAAGCTATTGTGAGGAAAAACGAGGAACGTGAATTTGAAAATTTTTTCAAGGACCTTAATAAGCAACACCCATCGCAACGTATGAGAATAACTTATAGTTACTACAAGAGATTTAAAACAACAGAGAAGTATAAAAAAAAGAACAAGTATATACCAATATGTCATTGGGAAAACGAATTAACGAAATCAGAAGGACCCGCCATAAAAACTTACGAAAACGAAAACATTAACGACCTGGCTGAGGGTCCAACCAACGATGAAGTCAGAGAAATTATTACAAAAATGCGAAATGGCACTGCGCCAGGAATGGACCAAATAGTTACCGAACTGTTCAAAGCAATACCAAATCAACTGCTTGAGGCGCTAGCAGAACACTTAAATAATGCCTGGAAACACAACATAATCCCGGAAAGTTGGACTCGGACCGTACAAGTCCCGATACCAAAAAAAATTAATCCACAGTGCATCGGTGACTATAGGCGTATTTCGATATGTAATACCGGATACAGAATATACGCCAACTTCCTTCTTAACCGCTTAGACACAGAGATCGAAAGCCTTGGTAGTTACCAAGCAGCGTTTTTAGAAAATAGATCTACAGATGACCACATCTTTACGCTCCGAAGAATCCTGGACGAAAAGTGGAGAGAGGGCACAAGAACGTATGTCATGGCAATTGACATGGAAAAAGCCTTCGACACAGTTGATTTAAATGCCCTTAAAGAAATACTTGCGTCCAGAACCAATAAAGCCCTGACCAATAGGATTATCAAAGCATGCATGAATGAATCCACATGCATCAAATGGTACGGACAGCAAACCAGATTTGTTACCAAAGGGAAGGGAGTAAAACAAGGCTGCCCACTGTCCCCTCGTTTATTCACCATACTAATAGATGACGTCCTTCAAACACTGCAAGAAGAAATTCCAATACTACGACTAAACCAAGACTCACACATTACGTTGCCCATCTGCCTATCGTTTGCTGACGACCTGATCATACTAGGGACGAAACCTAGTCAACTGAAATCAATCTTCAAAAATCTCAAAGATCTCCTACTAACAGTGGGACTTAAAATCAACGACACGAAAACAAAAATCCTCATCCGAGATCCAATCAATCCACCAAACCTCACACGGTTCATTAGTATAGCCGAGGGAATAAATATACAGCCAGCGAAAGAAATGAAATATCTAGATGGACCTGGATAACATCTGGACACAGCAGAAAGGATACAATAAAAGCCCGCTGCAAGCAAGGGGTTAAAAACTCTAAAACACTTATACCCTTCATAAAGAAAACCAAAATGCAATGGGAAACGGCCAGGCTACTATACAAAATGATCATAGAACCAACCATGGCATATGGTATAAAGGCCGCATCCATTACCAAAGCAAACCGCTCAATGTTTAGGAAATACGAACGTGTTATTCTGAAAGACATGCTGAGCTATAGCAAAAACCCCCCAAAAAATAAAAAAGTGCACCAACTTCTGCAAGGCAAAACAATATCTAAGAGAATCAAGTTCCTCAGGATTTGCTACTACGGCCATGTTTTGCGACGACCCGAACCACATATCATTCACAGTGCTATGCGATTTAAGGCAAGAAGATTAAAGATTGGCAGGCCCATATACACCTGGAAAGACACATTAAAGCAAGACTTAAAATACTACCGAAGAACACGAAATGAGTGGACTCAATTAGCACTAGACAAAAAAGAAATAAGAGAAGCAGCACAGGAAATATTCAACCTTGAAGAGACAGACAGCGAAGAAGACGACCAAAATCCAGAACCGCAGCCATTGATGGAACAATGAACCAAGAAAAGCAGCTGTACAAACCAATAACAAGTAGGCAACCACACCAAAGGCCAGACTGCCCACCTCATCGCACCAACGCTCAGTCCTATCAACGATAAACCCGTCTTTACCTATTTTCCTAGACCAGGCTCAGGATGCATATCTACTTGGTTGTGGTCGACCGGTTGCGGTTTAAAGACGCAGCGGCTAGTCGGCCGTCCTCTCCCATCCCAGAGCGTGTCCCTCCTTAAAATTGTGCCTCCTGGTATGCCGGTTTGACCGGAGCAGGCCTCGTCCTGGCTGGGTGAGCACTATCGTATCGTATCGTATCGTATCGTTGTATGAGAATACACCTTAAATTGACTATAAGTTTTGAAAAAATCGTATCCCTAGCTCAAAAGATGGGATAACTGCACACATAAATATCTTTAAATGGCTCTACTGTAAAGTTTGGTTTTAAGACATACGATAGTTTACTTAGGAGGCATCGATGTATGCGATATTGTCGAATCATAAAATTGATAACGAAAGTTTTATTTACCTACATTTATTTATTTTACCTAGCAGCGTGACGGATTTCTGAAATTCCTTAAAATGAAAACATTATTTCTCAAACCTGGTGTTCTATTAAAGATCATCATCTTCATCATCATCTCCATATGACGCCATAGGACGTCCACTCAGCCTTCCTCAATGCTTTCCATGTTGCCCGGTTGGTAGCCGCCTGCGTCCAGCGCCTTCCTGCTACCTTTATGATGTCGTCATTTATTAAAGATACCTCGATTAGAATTGGGAGAAGATGAAAAAGTGGGATACAAAAAACAGACATGAAAACAAAGTAAGTAAAATTATTAGTGTTATAAATAACTAGGTAGGTAATTTTAATATTTTCAGGGCTATATAAAATAAATTACCTGTGTCGTATAGAAAAGTTGCCTCCAATTTTCAAGCCTTGGCTTCATAGTATGTGACAGCTCATCAATTTAAAGCTAGAACATATAGTTTTTTAGGTTTTGGTGACGTGGATATTTTTCACAGTGTTTTCTTTTCATACATATTTTTACTCTGTATTGACACTTTCAGGCGATGAGTAATACTTAAAATAATAAATAATGCCTACATCGTTTACCAAGTTGCCTCCAATTTACAAGTCTTTCAGCGATTAGACTTGGCATTAAAATATGACTATAATAATGATTTGGACATGATAACACATTCTCATTTATAAATAAATAAATAAATTGTTTATTTCTCTCTTCACAAAGTAGGAAACATGCGTACTTAAATACAAGGTCTTATAATAGGAGTCTTAGCTTAATTCCTATCACTTGTGAGAGACTGGTGCCTGAAGTAGGTTTCAAAGAAACCTGTGACACAGGTCGCCAGGCCCCCCCATATTATTGACAGTTGGAACAAACAAGATACGTATCGATGTATACATACATAGTACAGCGCAGTTGCAATAGTACCTAGTATAAGGAGAAAAAAAGCAAAAAAAGTAAGAATAAGTACAATAAAAATTATCGCGTAGCCTAAAGAAAATTTAGAAATAATTCCATCCATGCACATGGACTGGCGTAAGGCTTATAATGTAAGATGATTGCAGATTGAGTTTGAGTGAAGTTTAGTGTGTGTGTGTGTGTGTGTGTGTGTGTGTGTGTGTGTGTGTGTGTGTGTGTGTGTGTGTGTGTGTGTGTGTGTGTGTGTGTGTGTGTGTGTGTGTGTGTGTGTGTGTGTGTGTGTGTGTGTGTGTGTGTGTGTGTGTGTGTGTGTGTGTGTGTGTGTGTGTGTGTGTGTGTGTGTGTGTGTGTGTGTGTGTGTGTGTGTGTGTGTGTGTGTGTGTGTGTGTGTGTGTGTGTGTGTGTGTGTGTGTGTGTGTGTGTGTGTGTGTGTGTGTGTGTATGTGTGTGTGTGTGTGTGCGCGTGAGGCATATGAGGTGCGTATCCGAGAAAAGGAAGGGTGAAAGAAAAGCTCGCTGATGGAAGTGAGTAGGAAGCGATAGTCCTACTAATATTATAAATGCGAAAGCCTGGATGTCTGGATGTTTGTTACTCTTTCACGCAAAGAACTACTGAACGGATTTCGATGAAATCCCACAGCATCACTGTTTATAACCGAGTATAACATAATAATAGGCTATAATGACGATCTGTGCAAACGAAATTTCACAAAAAAGCTTTTGGGCAAAAGCTAGTATGTACATAATGAAAACTTGATAGTTATAATTTTATTGTATTAGCTTAGACCGGGATATTGAGCAAGTTCTCAGTTGCATAGTAATCTAGCGTGTAAAGATAGTTGGTTACTGCGATTTTACAACTGTGTTTTGTGTACGAGTAGAAATTTAGCGAACTGTTAAGTTTGTTGTATAAGTAGTCACCAAGAAAACAGAAAAAGTTATGTGATTTAGCGGTTCTGTATAGTTTTTTCGGACAGACTTTGCCTTTTTTGCGTTTGTCTTTAACTAGATCCGGGTCATACAACAGCTGAGAGTGCTTTTTAAGGATTGTTTGGAGGATGAAGGACTGCCTGACTGAGAGGACGGCCCAGCTCCTATACAACTCTTTGGTGGAGTAGCGAGGTGGAAGGCAAGCAGCTACTTTCAAGATGAGACGCTGCGCTTTTTCCGCTTCTAAAAGGTGTGTCTTGTCAGTCCCACCCCAGGAAGATATGCAGTAGTTAACAACCGACTGGCATAGGGCAGTATAGACCATTTTTATCACCCGACGATCGGCTACGTGTCTGAGAGATTTAAATATGTAAATAAGTTTGCGCAACCGAACGACGAGTGTATCAATGTGAGGTTTAAAGGAGAGCGACTGGTCAATAACCACCCCAAGGTATTTAATTTCATTTGTTCTAGTGAGACTGGGACAGGAACAAGGATCAGCAGCAGCACAACTGTGTACGAACAACTTTAGGTCATGACTCGGCAGTAGGTTAGTGCGGAAGGCAAAGGTAATATATTTTGTCTTGTCAATGTTTAGGGTAAGGATGTTCTGTCTGAGCCACTCTCCTACCAAGTTTAGACCCTGTTGGGCATGCATAAAGACGTCATGCCAAGATTTGCCACTGAAGAACAGGGCAGTGTCATCCGCAAAGGTAAACAAAGTTCCATTATGCAGGGGCAGCTGGCACAAGTCGTTGATATACACCAGGAATAGCGTTGGCCCAAGAATGCTGCCCTGGGGGACGCCATAAACGATATCGACCTCCTCACTAGTCCAGTCATCAATTTTGACACGTTGAGTTCTGTTTGTTAAGTAGTCTTTGAAGAGTTTGAGTGGAGTACCACGAACTCCGATATTCTCCAGCTTTGACAGAAGGTGCGGAAAGGAGACCGTATCAAAGGCCTTGGCTAGATCGAGGAATACTGTTAGGCACTTTTGTTTCGCATCCAAAGATGTTATGACAGAGTTGACAAGCTCATGAACAGCGTCGCCCGTAGACTTGCCACGACGAAAACCATATTGGGCAGGCGACAGTAGGTTTTTACTCTCCAAGAACTTAATGAGTCTATCGTTCATAATACGTTCTGCAATCTTGGAGAAGGTAGGGAGTAAAGAAATTGGCCTATAATTATTCACGCGATCTTTAGGACCCGATTTATGAATAGGTTTTAATAAGGCCACTTTAAAGACCGATGGAAACACTCCATTGGTAATTGAGAGGTTAATAATGTGGCAGAGAGGAGATGTTAATAGCGCCGCATACCTTTTCGTGATCTTAGAAGATATAAGGTCAATTCCCACCGCACAATTATCCCTCAGACCCATAATGAGTTTCAAAACCTCATCTTCGTCCGCTGGCGACATTACAAGCGAGAATGGGACGGCACAAGACATTTTAGAGACAGAAGAAAACGTTGTTTGGTTTGAAGAGTCAATTTTTTCAGCCAGATTTTTTCCTACATTAGCGAAGAACTTATTCACTTCATTGATACTTTCACGTGGGTCTGCCGGGTCGAGAAGTTGAGACGAGTGATTGACATTTTTTTCTGAGCCGGTTACTTTTTTAATGGCATGCCAGAGGTCTTTCACATTATTTCGGGCAGATTCCAACTGCGACCTTTCGAACGCTCTCTTAGCTTTTTTCAGAGAAGATGTACAAAAGTTCCTATAGCGTTTGTATGTTGTTTTAATAATCTCATTAGTAGGATCTGATTTGTATTTTTTAAATAAGTTGTCACGGTTTCGCATACATCGCAGCAGGGCTTTGGTTATCCATGGCCTGTGAATGATTTGTCGTTTTGGAGTTTTTCTAGTGGAAGAGCTTTCCAAGATAGCTGTGTTTAATTGCTCAACCAGCAAGCTAGCCGCGCTGTTAGGGTCCATGCACATAAGTACGGAACCAAGATCAATCTCCTGGACCAGTTGATCTAATTTTTGGAAGTCGATGTGAGATGTATACTTCTTATGGGAGCTCAGTTGGGTTTTGAGGTTTATGCTTATAGCTACCGATTGATGGTCAGTGATAGAGGACTCCAGGACTATACAGGCTGCTTCAAGTTTGGACTTTATCATTATGTGATCGAGACAGGTTCGAAAGTGAGTAATTTCGGAATGCCCAGCGAGGATCCCATGGGCAGCCAGCATATTTAGATAATCATTGGAATATTTGTCAGAACTATTTGGTGAGATATCAATGTTAATATCTCCACAAAGGAATATATTTTTAAAAGTAGTTAATTTAGAGAGTAAAACGTCCATTGAGTTGATGAATTTGGTAGGGTCCTTGTAGCCTGGAGGTCGATAGACACCAATAATACAGGTCCCATTGTTGAATTTTAGTAGTAGGCAGTTACAATCCTCGACTTTCGGTTCCTCGAAGGTGCCTTTTAAGTGGTCTTTGAGATATATTACAACTCCTTCGTTTTGTGTGAGGTTGGTTAAGGTGGCCGCATGAACATAGCTATTTAGACTAGGTACAATATTAGTTTTTGGAAGCCAACATTCCGTCAATACCAATACGTCCCAGGCCACTTCAGATCTTTGTAGGAGTGTTTCGAAGTTATCTAGGTTACAGTTTATACTGCAGATGTTTTGCATTAGAACGTTTAAGGATAATTTATCAGTAAATATCTTTTCCTTAACGTCGCCGACCCCACACGTAATCACACGGGAGGGAGAAAGGGAGTCCAGATCAAGGTTTAATGTGTTAATATTTTGCATTATAGGTGATTTTATTGAAACAATGTAATTGCGTCACGAACTTAACGTGACTGACAGAAATAAATAGAATGGTTAGAACCGTGATTAGGACCCCCTCCCTCCCCGCATGAATGAAAATTGTAGTGTGGTGTTTATTGAGTGATTTATGTGAGTGTGTGTGTGTATGTGTTAATACTCCTAGCCTAAAAGAAATTGTTTTGTAAAAACAAATAGAATACCAATAAGATACGTGCAAGACAGCAGAAGTATGTTGAGATGGCGTAATTCTGCAGATCATTAAACAATAAACATAAATCAGAAAATTATATTTGGTGAGGAATACCTCGGAAACAGTATACAAGTAGGCCATGTACAGGCTGGCATATAACAAACAAGACTGAGAATGGCAAAAGAATTGGTAGCCAGCTTCGGAATGTTTGTAAACATTGAAATACATTGGCAGAAGTAAAAAAGAAATATAAAATAGACAAAAAAATATCATAAAAAAATTTTTGGAATTTCGCTCTCTTCATTCACTCGTGTTGGGGGTTGATCTTCGTCCTTCTTGATGTATACCTTCCCAAACGAAGTCCAGGTGGCCGCAATTTTACGATCTTTAACAAGCTCCCTTGTGAGATAGAATACTCGACGGGCTTTCGCTGTAAGGGCTTCCGATAGGAACACAGTTTTGCTTGGACCTGGAAGCTTAAGAGTCGAGGTGTCGATCGTGGCTTTATTGGACAGGCGTTTTTCTCTATTGTACTCCCTGAATCTTCGAACCAAATTCTCCTTCCTTGACGTAGTAGTGAAATTCACTACTACTGTTTGATTTTTCATACGAAAAATGTCACGGATCTCGGAGTCTTGAACTTGGGGAGTTAAGTCTATGACAGAGGCCAAGGTTTGTACAATGTCACACAGAGATTTTTTGTTTTCCTGGTCAAGTATCGGGATGTTGCGTATTTCCACTGACGCAGACTTTGAATCTCTCTCCAACATATCTATTTTAGTTTCAAGCGACTTGATATGAGATTTATATAGCTGATTGTCCGTTTCAAGTGACTCAACCTTGTTAACGAGAGCATCATATTGGGACGACATAATGTCCATTGACTTTTTGATTTCGGCATTTTGTTCAATTAATGTGTTAATTGATGAGTTAAGGGAAATAAATTTCTCCTCCTGATATGAGTGCAGCCTGTCGAACATTTGTTTGAACTCGCATAAAAATTCATCTGGGCGGTCCGGCGAGTCTGCGAGCCTGCGCTTCACTCTTTTTGAGATATTTATCGCACTATCATGCCTCACTAGTCCAGATGATGACAAGTTTAATTCTGAGTCAGATCCGTAGTGAGAGGGTGGTTTTTCTGGTTCGACATTGATAGCCGAAGCGCTGTTAAGAGGCGGTGAACGTTGAACTCTCGGCATTGTGAGATGAATAATTTCTCGTAGGCCTAAATGACGCACGGAGCCGACGGCAAATGAATTGGTGAAGGGGCGGGGCTTGCTCTAGCGCACACCCACTAGATGCGTAGGAGTGGTTTGAACGGCGAGGCGATGTTATGTATAGCGGACGCACTCACGCACATAGGGATGTTTCACTCACCCAATGCGCGGCGATCTTCACTTGTTGCTGCGCTCCTGGTAGTTCGGCCGGGTTATACTTAGCAAAAATTGAAATATTATTTTAAAAATTTCTTGACACTAACTAAACACACGTCTGATCGCCTCAGAGGTCCGGAGGGAAGGCAATTATAAGTAAAACACGAAATGAGAGTGGAATAAATACAAAACAGTTTCATTGCTATATTGACACTTAGTTCGTTGAATGACAAATGGTTTCAACGATATTTAGCTTGATAATGCTTATAAGTTAACTTTATAAAGAAGGTAGGTTCAAGACAGTATCATTTAATATCTATTACTCCAAGTAGAAATGCTTGTTTTCACTTACATAACATATTGTCCACTGCCGGATTCTAATCCACAACCTTTGACCAGTAATTGAACTTTTGAAATCAATATAGCCTTTAAACAAATTATTCGTGATAGAGCTACAGCCTTAATTATGAAAAGCCTTAAACAAACAACATCGTGCATAAGAAACTCGTTTAATATCATCATTTTAATAACAAATGAAGACAAATTATTATGAGCAAACTTGTAAACCGAAACTAGTAGACTATAACTCTAGATTCTAGACCATTCTTTACGCAGAGCGTGTTCCTACCATAATTAGTTCTGGGCAATGATAATAATTCACTATTATTAGTCTTGCTCTAACTAACTTTGCATTGCTATTTTCTTTTATGAGTTCGCAGCACGAAGATTATTTGTTTTCACTGTGTTTCAGGATTACTAATAAGATCAACAGTGAATAAATAAACATTAGGGGAGAGGGGGGCATAGTGGAAGGGGTGGGCAAAGCGAAAAATTTGATTTAACCAACACTCTTTCACCCAACGGCACTCGTGCTTCACGTAAGCCAAGCACAGGGCCGACCAAGGTCATTGACCAAAATCAGTCCGGCTAGCGCCACCGAGCAGGCTACATGACTGCGCGATGTAGATCGAGTGAGTTTCTTACGAAATTCAAGGATTTTGGAGGCTGGATATTATTGTGAAAAGTGAGTAGTGATGGTATTTTTATTATTTAAATCTAATATCTGTTTATCATAGATTCCTTTGACATTTTGTAGATTAAACAAATTTTAATACTTTCTTAGTTATCAATTGAAAACTGTAATTATTATCAAAAAGGCAAAGGGAAAAAATTACAAGGGGGCAAAGTGGAATGATTCCCACATAGAAATATTTAATTTGTTTTTTCAGATGGTTCATAATTATTACAAAAGAAAAACGAACCAAGGCTCATGGACAGAAGATCAAATGAGAAGAGCGATGGAGGAAGCGAGTTTTAGTACGATTAGTTCGGTAGAAAAAAAAATGGTATCCTATTTGGAACTCTTCATCGTCATTTGAAATCTGGTGATGCATCGAAGAAGATTGATAAGTTTCGTCCGGTATTTTTCAATAAAACTGTAGCAAAAAAGATATGATCTTTCAGTAGTAAGGGACAAGGTTTTTTATGGCCTAAAACAGTTCCTAATTACCAAATAAGTTGTTTATGTTATTTCATTTAATTGACCTCATTAGCGAAATGCTCAAATAGAGTAGATAAACGCTTAATAAGCACCTTTTTCACTTTGCCCAAAGTGCAATTCCACTTTACCCTTGTGATAAAGGCAAAGCGGAAAATTATAAACTAAAAAAAAAAGTTATTTTATGCCAAAATAGTTAATAATTCGTTAATTTTTTTTAGAGTTATCTATAATACAATACTTGTAGTATCATTTTGACTAAAACTAGTCTTCATAACTTATCTGGTTCTTTTTATTTTTTCGATTGAAATTAAGTACTCCACTATGCCCCCCCTTCCCCTACTATATCTTAATTCTGAGGAGGTTTGCATTATCTAACTCTATAATCTACATATTATAAAAAGCGGAGCTAATGCCCGATTTCACCATCAATCCCTAATTTTAAAGTTACCCCTTTAAAAATAAAATTCCTGTTATGTGTTACTTATTAACTTTGGGTTTTGTGTTTCTATCAGGAATATTTTGCAACTAATTAGACTTTTCAAGGGCAAACATTCTAATAATATCAACAGTTACTTACTTATCAAGTTAGTAACTTACGCCCGTATTCACAAATATTACTATGAGGTTTCACAGTGCGCGTCCGGGTCACACATGAACCAATCACAGAGCTTTATTCTACGCTGTGCGTTCGATTTGCTGTTTTACATAAGCAAGCATTTTTTGTGCATACGGGTGTTAAAAACGTATGTAAGTAATCTTGATTTATAAAGTATTTTCTTTATAAGAGTGTTAAAGTGTTTCTCATATAAGTAGCGACCTCTACACGCTAATATAAAACTATCCGCACATCATAAGACACTAGAGCAAGGCAAATACAGCATACATGTATGCAAAAAGAGAAAAACAAGACTAGTAATAAAAGTCCCAATAGATAGATCAGAGATCAGATAAGGAGACTGAAAAACTGAATTAGGTATCCAAAACTTTATTAAAATAATCTTCTCATTTTCAACTGAAACAAGAATCGCAACTTCATGCAAATCATACTCGTACAGCCTAACAAACTAACTAAAATATTTCATTGCGATGACAATCAAATTCGAAAGTTTAGAATAGTATTTAGCAAGCTAGTACTCGTAGTTAAAGCGCCACGGCAAATTGGTGTAGCGTAGAGAAGTTGGTAAACTGCTTAAAATTTTAGCAGTCACTTTGCATGCTTCACAGTGAATTTGACGATGCTTTATAATTTAGCAATATTGACCTCGGTAAGAGCCTTCACAGTGCATATTTATGGCCAATTTTACTTGTAGGCATTGTTGACTTACCTATCATGCATATATGAATCAGCAATAGTTGGTTTAGCAGAAAAACTCTATCATGGACCTGTACTTGGTATAGGTCTGAAATCAGCCGGTTGTCGTCAATAAAATTTCACTCTATTTGTTAGCAGAATTGATAGTTTCTATTGACGTAAAATATTATTCTTGTAATATTAATCAAGATTATAAAACATTGAATAATAAACATACCATTAGACACATTCCATAGTATAGGTATTAGGTAATATCAAAATGTTCCACACACGTCTTTGCCACTTAACAAATATAAGATTTCAATTAATTAATTTGCTTTCAACAACATCGTCGCGTTACCGTGAAACCCAACAACAGAGCGCTCGCAAACAACCAATTCTGCGAGAACCGTAAATAAAATCTGAATACAGAAGCAGACGTGCTAAAAGGACAACAAAAAGTACGTACACAACAGAAAGGATGAGCAGTCGATCACTCTGCATTCAAAAGTTGTGGATCCACAACACACCTAGTTAGGAAATATACAATGCGGGCATTGTTTAACCTAATGTTCCCCATATATCGCTGCCCGTTTCAACCTCAACAAAAGAGCCGCTAAATGAAAAAGCATTTATTTCGTATTCTTTCTCTATTTCCCTTCTGTGTTTTGGTTCAAAAAGTTGCGGGCCGTTAAATAATTTCGCTACCATGTTTACAGTTAGGCTGGCCGTAAGGAATTTTTGTTTGCCTTCGTTTAGGAAGTTAGATTTTTTGGATGCTGTGCTCGTTAAGTGAACTTTGCTTTTATTTATAAGCAGACCATAAAACCAATAGTTAGTAACCATCGGGAGGCTTTTGAAGTCTTTGAGGAATTGAAAGTCCATCCAAATTTGTATGTTCTCGGAAAACAAAATGAAACTTAATTTACTAAGTACAGGTTTTTCTCTGAAATTTTACTTTTTGTACAACAAAACAAAATATACATCTTTAGACTTGCCAAATGAAAAGTTTGATTTTCCGAGAATTTCATAACTCCCGTTAGAGCTCGCTTTCCGAAAGCTGAGATTATTTTTTTCTTCTACTATACCTACTACCTACTATTAGAGGCCGGTCGATCTATTCTCATAAATAAAACACTAGATACTCATCTTTCACATTATATTGCCTTATTAAACAGTACTGTACCGTTATTCGAAGCCTTTATAATGAGAGTAGTGTCTGTCTTTTCCTGTTTGAGTACTAGTTTTGACGTATAATCTGCCCACGTGACTTCCGCTCCGGTCCCCCACCGCCTAAGCACGCCTCAATTAACGACACTAGCGCCACCAACGGTAGCTCGAAACTAGGTTTCGATATTCTCGCCATTGGTGTTTTAGTTCCCGTTCGAGACGGTCGTAGAATTAGCTCCGCTAGTTCGCGACCCATCTCACAGGTACTAGTCGTGACGTGATTCAGGTAAAATATTACCATCATAATGTAAGTACTTCTAAATTATTATGTACTGGCTGAAAACTTATAAAAATTACTGTGATTACTTATTTCGCAGTGTAATTTATTTTTACAACGGTGTTACCGTTCGGAGGTAGATTGCATTCAATCTAACTCAGTGTAATTTTAAATAATTATCTTTCTTCTCTAGTAATACTTGTACCTAACGGTAGTCCGTTAGACGTGTTTTAAAAGTAACATTACTTTTTAGCAATGTTTGTTTCTAACGGTTTTTCGTTAGATATGTTTTTAAGCTAACTTTTCTTCTTAGCAATGTTCGTACCTGACGGCGTGTTCCGTTAGATGTGTTTTAAAACTAACATTCCTTTTTAGCAATGTTTGTGCCTAACGGTTTTCGTTAGATGTGTTTTAAAACTAATATTCCTTTTTAGCAATGTTCATTCCTAACGGTATAACACTCCTTTTTAGCTGTGTTTGTTCCTAAGGGTTTTCCGTTAGATGTCTTTATTTTCAAAAGGAAAGAGGAAATATTATGTCCACGTGCAGAAGAGGAGCAAGAGTTGGCGTAGAGGTCAAATCAAAGGATGGTGTGGTGTAATGTGATAGTCGCAAGATGTGATTGCTTGCTACAATAAGCTGTAAGTACCAACTTACCAATACCATTTCAGACATACGAATTCCATCGGACGGATTGTGTTGATTTATAAATCAACAAAATAAATAAACGGTAGACTACCTTTATCAATATGCATCCGGGGAAAGTATGAAAACTTCCACTAGGTAGGGGAGCGTACCGACGTACCTATTCTACCGCCATTATGGAAGTCTAACGCATGGCTTATAACCCAAGAGTGAAGTGTGCAGTTTGTCCTATTAGGATACGGTACGTAGGTATAATAATACCTTTGTGGTTTTCTTAAACTATGATTTCAGGAAAACGCTATGCTGTTACTGTGTAGATAAACAGTGAGTCTGTGTAATAAACGGTGAAGGATGAACATCGTCTATTCAGCCTGATACGCAGTTTATTTGATGCTAGCGGCGTCTGGAAAATTTTTCGGCAGCAATACGATCGCAACTCTGCTCCGCAGATCGATCTGAGATTTCGCCTTATGCTAAATACCTGCAGTGGAAAACTCAAACTGGCTACTCGGCAAGCTAGATGGCAGTGTAACCAAAACGCAGCAGCATAATCCTGTAGCGAGGGTAAGTTCTCTTGGAGCAAACAGGGAAAAACTAGGAGCCAGAACCTTTTCTCCCTCATCCCACCGGGATAGGAGAAAACTCAAACACTCAAGGAGACTCATATTGAGCCAGGCAACGCCGCTCATTTTTATTTACGTCGAGAGGTCTTAGTAGGGCATTGGTCCAAACCCTCTTGTTATCCCTCATCCCACTGGGATAGGAAATTACCCAAAGAGAATCGGACTCAAATCATTACATTTCGAGCCGAGCAACCTCGCTCATTTTTATTTACGTCGAGAGGTCTTAGGGCATCGCTCTAAACCCTCATGTTATCCCTCATCCCACTGGGATAGGAGATTACCCAAAGAGAACCGGACTCAAATCACTACATTTCGAGCCGAGCAACCTCGCTCATTTTTATTTACGTCGAGAGATCTTACGGCATCGCTCTAAACTCTCATGACGTTATCCCTCATCCCTCTGGGATAGGGATAGGAGATTACCCAAGGAGAATCGGACTCAAATCACTACATTTCGAGCCGAGCAACCTCGCTCATTTTTATTTACGTCGAGAGATCTTACGGCATCGCTCTAAACTCTCATGACGTTATCCCTCATCCCTCTGGGATAGGAGATTACCCAAGGAGAATCGGACTCAAATCATTACATTTCGAGCCAAGCAACCTCGCTCGTTTGTATTTGCGGTTCAAAGACATGAGGGCATCGTCCTAAATCCTCATAATTTTGAAGAGTTATAGAACCCAAACGCCTTATTCCACGGCAAACGAAAATAAGTAAAGTTACCGAGTAGACATGAGGGCTTCGCCCTAAATCCGCATAACTATAAAAGGTTCTGAAATTCCATTTTGCACGGCAAAATTAAAGTGATGTTGCCGGGAGGACATAAGGGCATCGCCCCAAATCCTCATAATTTTCAAGGGTTATGGAACCCTAATTAAAATGCTTTATTTCATGACAAAAGTAAGCTATTTAAGACCTGCCATGGGTAAAAGGTGGAGACAGAGATAATGAGATTACGCAAAAATTACTCGATTCGTGTCAGTTTGGCTTATTTCATTACTGCCGAGATGATACAAGGGCATTGCCCTAAACCTTCAGAATCTTGAAGGATGTTAATTAATCGGGGCCGCAGCTATGCGCCCTGAATTTTTGGTACCGAACAGTTAACGCCTGGAGAAATTAAATAAACTTAAGCCTTTATGCAGCCTCTGCATAGTAAAGTTACAACTATTGACCTGATAGTCTTTTAAATAAGATATACATTCATAGACGCTTGGCGGGTACCACAAAGTACTGAATACTAAAATAAGTATTTTTCTGCTATACATACTAGTACACCGACAGACTCATGCAAATGTTCTGACGGCAATTGATTCGCACAGAAAGAGTCGCGACATTCGCGCCCTTACCTATTGGACGACTTCATTCTGGGGTATCTCAGGACCCATCCTTGCTTCGGGGTCAGATATAACCCACCAATAAAAGCACACAAGTCTGGATAATAAACACAATGAAGTCGGTCCTTACCTATATAAAATAAATAAACAAAATAATAACAGTCTTACAAACTAGTAACAGTAAAAGGTGAACTCCATAAATACAAAATGGCCTAACCGAGTCTCGGTTACCAAAAACATGCAGATCAAGTCACGTAACGTTACAAATCCTAAAGCATTGGCTCTTCTCATGTTATAACACTACAATTCATGATTTGCGTGAGGCAAAGAGCATTTTAACCGCCAACTTGAGGCGCTTATGGCACCCAATACCAAATACTTATGATCCACAATAACCAAAAGTATAAAGCTTATCTGAGCTTAAAACAAATTGTGCACGCTGCATGGTAACGCATTTCGTAATTGAATTTCACTGTACAACGAAAACAGTGACTTTAGTAAACCGTACTTACTAAATATATATTAAACCGCGTAGGTTTACATACCACAACTTGTTATTTTCTCATTTATACAAGCCATTACATTCGTTGGAGAAAAGATTGCATACCAAAAGTCACACAAGTCTTCAGTCTCTTAACTGAACTTTCCGTGTGCCCTATTATAGTGTCAATGACTACGTCTTGTCTACTTAATTTAAGTAAATAAATATAATTTATTATTAATGTCATATGACACCATGTCATATTGTTAATTCGACCTTTTGTGCACCTCTGTGGTTCAATAAAAATTGTCGTACGAATATGAACGACTTTTACGATGAGTTAAAGGGAATAAATCAAAACCTTCAGTCCAAGAAAGTAATTTAACTCTAATTTTTCCAATTATCACTGTGACCTTAGGGTCACACAGGTACATAAACATGGTTGGAATTAATTTTGGATAATTGTGCCGCACTCTTAAGCTCTTTGCTTGGGGCCGAAAGTCCTTCGCCTACCTACATAGTACAATTTACAAAATTCGTATTTGATGTGATTTAAATCCATCAATTATTATACTGTAACGAAGGTAGTCACAAGCAAAATGTTGTGGCACACACAACTGGTTACGAGTTAACTTGTTTTAAGTACAACAGCCTCGTGAAATATTCTAATACCTACCCGACTCGCTAGGTCAATAAAGTAATTTCTCTCTGCTGACTATTGTCACAAAAATTAGTACTTACCTACCTACCTACTGGCAACTTAGGTATGTACACTTCAATAAATCATGAGTGACATTGGCGATGATATAAAACTTAGTGTTACACAAACATCATTACATAAATATTTTTACATAAATATTATTACATCGTGCAAATGAGCGATCGTCCAACGGCATTCAGGGTGATGAAAATAAATCATTCGAAATTAAATCCGATGCCCACCCTAAGGGCCTTGATGAAACCTGATAAGGTTTAGATCGGCTACGAAACTATCATTTAATTCTAGCTGTGCTTGCGACTTCGTCTGCATAACTTTTCCCGCTTTCGCAACATTCTTATTGATGCTCCGCTACTATTGGTGGTAGAATGATGTTATTATGATTTTATAGAATTCGGGGTAAGGACTCCAACACAAAGATAATTTTTGTGTTGATGCAAACAAACTCTTGTTCAGCCCTATAACATTATTATCATAATTGTAATTACAATAATACATAATTACATATTAAGATTGCTCTGAATTAAGCTGGTTGACTAACCGTCAATAAGCTGGTCTAGCTGACAAGTTATCACTGTTAGCCCTAAAGATAATGGTCGCACAGTCTTACCACAGCACCGACGTTGGTAAACCGCAAAGTTTACTAAGTTTGTACTAGGAAAATCTGTATTATTATAAATTTTATCAATTCCGACTCAAACTTCGCTATCCCTAGCGAACAGCGATAACGCTGAATACTCAGGCAATACAAAAGTATCGTACCTATACATAGCCGGCTAGCTATTGTCACCTATTCATTACACCGTCCACCTAGGCTACGGTCCTGTAAAGGTTTATAAATATTAAAATCTGAGCTGATACCTAAATGTGGGAAATGTTGGAGATCATCAAACGCCCGCTATCGGCAAGCGACCTTAACTGTACCAGTGAATATTCTTATCCATACCTAATAATTATTCACTCCTACCGAAGCTTATTAAATTCATCCAACGGTCTGATACTGTGAGTGAAGGTGGACGCAGCTTTTGCGCCTTTTACATGACGTAAAGTAACCGATAGTTCATTATTACATAGTAGTTAATAAACGATGAATTAAACGTGAATTTACGGAGATGCAGATGCAGGTTGCGTTCCATAAAATATTATAATGTACCTACACACAGTACATTACCACTCAGTAGACAGATAAGCGTGTCCACCTAAATATTCAACAATCATTTAGGTTCTAACTAATTCATAACATTTCTCACTGATCAATGTCTTATTCTTCAATTGATCACATTGGCGATTACACAGCGCCACCAGGAGATAATAGACACGTCTCTCATTATAAAGGCTTCGAATAACGGTACAGTACTGTTTAATAGCGACGTTTTACCTGAAAATAAAACGTTTATTAAACATACTTACCTTATTCGAAGCCTACTTTTTAAATCTACCTGGTGTCATAAAACACAATGGCGAGAATATCGAAACCTAGTTTCGAGCTACCGTTGGTGGCGCTAGTGTCGTTAATTGAGGCGTGCTTAGGCGGTGGGGGACCGGAGCGGAAGTCACGTGGGCAGATTATACGTCAAAACTAGTACTCAAACAGGAAAAGACAGACACTACTCTCATTATAAAGGCTTCGAATAAGGTAAGTATGTTTAATAAACGTTTTATTTTCAGGTAAAACGTCGCTATTTTAGATACAATTCATCACTTAGCACAAAAGCGCGCGGAGTCGTCTCCGCGCGTCCTTCTATTCTGACGTTTGATGCTAGCGTGACATTGACGTATTGTCAATGTCACTATGACAGCATCTCATTGGCCACAACGGTACCGTTATTTTAACGTTTTAGATTTTTCATAATTAACAGTTCGGCCATCCTACATTTCCTTCGCCCTCGAAGGTCTACTCTACTCATAGCACACTTGACGCCTCGTATTGGGATCCGGCTGTGCCACCATTCGCACCACACGCTGGCCGTGAACGCGCTCATAGGCGCCCACGACGTGCCCTGGCTCACGCGCGCCCTGCTGCTTCACCACGCGCGGCACCTGCTGGACTCCTGCTGCGCCGACCGCGCCCGCACCACGCAGCGCTCGCCGCGCTGGCGCCGCTCGTGACGCGCCGACCCGCCCGGCTGCACCGCCTGCCCGCGCACTCGCTGGCGCGCGAGCCGTTGGCGCTGCTGGCGCTGGCCGCGCTGCTGCTGCCCGAAGCGCCCGCGCTGTGCGCGCTGCTGCCCGAAGCGCGCGCGCTGACCGCGCTGCTGCCCGAAGCGCGCGCGCTGACCGCGCTGCTGCCCGAAGCGCGCGCGCTGACCGCGCTGCTGCCCGAAGCGCGCGCGCTGACCGCGCTGCTGCCCGAAGCGCGCGCGCTGACCGCGCTGCTGCCCGAAGCGCGCGCGCTGACCGCGCTGCTACCCGAAGCGCCCGTGCTGGCCGCGCCGCACTGCGCCGAGCTAGCCGTCGCGCAGCTGCGGCCTGCGGCCCTCCGCGCTCGAGCCGTTGACGCCGTTACTCATCATGACCACAGCTTGTCATGACATGTTCCACACAGATTGTCACGACATGTCGCAACCAGCCTGTCACGACATGTCCCACACAGATTATCACGACATGTCGCAACCAGCTTGTCACGACATGTCCCACACAGATTATCACGACATGTCGCAACCAGCTTGTCACGACATGTCCCACACAGCTTGACATGTTCCACACAGATTGTCACGACATGTCGCAACCAGCTTGTCATGACATGTCCCACACAGATTATCACGACATGTTCCACACCACACAGCTTGTGGCACCCGCTGGACACGCCGCAGGAGCAGCCGCATGCCGGCCGCGCCGCGCGCCACGCCGCTCTGCACCGAGCTGGCTGTCGCGCCGCTGCGGCCCGCCGCGCTTGAGCCGCCACCGCCGCCCACGCGCGGGCACCTGCAGCTGGCGCCGCTAGGCGCGCTGCACTCCACGCACCTCTGCACGCTGACTACTTTCGGCTCTGCTGACACAAGAAATCATCATACAGTACATCTATACACCATCATACAGTACATCTAATGTCATCATCCTAAATGATTTATGGGATTAGTTAGGGTTCTTTGAACATTTTCACTTTAAACCCACACAGATTAGGCCATTCCACATAGCTTGTCATGTCATGCCACATGTTCTCCTCACACAGATATCAGGACATCTCACGCAGAATGACAATGTCCGCCCAGCTTCATGACAATGTCCACTGGTGTATGATCAACAAGTACATCATATACATTATTATTATTATTTTCAAACCATTCCCATAACCACAACATTATCAACATATTAAGATGAATAACACAACTACATAAATCATCACTGACAACAAAACAATGCAAGTGAAACATATTGATGCTTAACATTGTGTTTGGGTGAACACCAAGTTGCTCCACACACAAATGCAACTTAATCAAAATAAACTTCTTGTTATTATCTTAGGTAACAGCACAATTGCAAATACTTCAATGAAGTTACCATGTATAAGTTTGAGTGTCAAGTAAAAAGCAAGTCCGCCAAGAACAATGGGTAAGTAGAACATAGTTTATATTTGGGATAACAGATGGCGCTGTGCTCCTTTAGCTCGCGCTAACATTTGTTTTTTTCCTGGCTTTATATACCCCCTGGAAATGTATGCCCACCCAGGTTCAGCTAGGTTCAACTAGGTTCAACTATAGCTTAGCTTTGAATCTCAATAAACGATGCTATTGCCTGTAAAATAGCTTTCATTTTCCCATGCACACCTCGCTATCGTAGGGTTGTACATGGTCCTTACGAGTCGGATGTACTTTAATAGTACTTTCTCCGGTTTCAGCGTTCCTGGTTGGAGCGCATCACCGTAGTGGACGACGACGGCGGGTCGTCCGTCCATCTGGTGTCTACGGCGACTGCACGTGGCGCAGTCGGTTCATCGGGTCCAGCCCACATCGGAGCGGCGTCTACGAGGAGACGCTGCATCATCAGCGGCGGCGCGCTGCAGCAGCAGCACGTGTTACGGCGTGCGGCTTCGGGAAGGTGTGGTGCCGGCGGGAGTCGGTAGTGAGGTGAAAAGTGCGGGAAAACTGTGAGTACGGTCAAATATCTAACGGGAAATAGTGTTGTGTTTGAAGATTTGGAATCAAGTGTCACGGGACTTAGTAAATTCAATTAACTTTGGGGACTTAGAAAAATTTGAAGAAAATTGGGACTTAGAAAAATTTGTAGAATTTAGTTTAGGACTTAGAATAATTTTAAGAAAAACGACGGGACGGGGAATCCATGCCGGATTTCACTCAGGATTTAATTAAGTTCAAACACTTAGAATAATTTTGGGAAAAATTTTAAGACTTAGGAAAATTTGTAAATTCTATTGGAACATTTTGGACTTTAACTTTTTGCGCAATAATGGAGGAATTAATAAGATTACAATCAGATATTAGAAGTCAAATTTCAAGGGGACTGGTTAATTTCAAGAAATCTCCAAAGGAAAGGTTAAGTGAAGCTTACTGTCAGACTCGGATAGAAAATCTCGAACAACAATGGAAAAGTTTCATCGATAATCACGCGGCAATAGTAAGGCAAGCCGACTCTGACAATAAATTTTACAAACTCTATGCTGATGAGGATATCTTTGAAAACACTGAGGACACTTACATAGAATTTAAGAGTGTGTTGAGGTTTGCATTGAGTAAGTTGTGTCCACCAGTGTCATCAGAATCGGGGAAACCAGTAAATGTAATGACTAGTAATGGTAATAGTAATGCAGTGAAGCTGCCAAAAATCTGTATTCCTCAATTCTCAGGCAAATATTCCGAATGGCAAACTTTCAAAGACATGTTCACGTCTTTGATTCATTGTAATGATAGTTTGGGTAATGTGGAAAAGCTTCATTATTTGAAAGGATATGTAACAGGGGAAGCTGAGCAACTCATTCGACAGATTCCAGTGTCGGCTGATAATTATGTGCGCGCCTGGACTCTGCTAAATGAGCGGTTCAACAATAAAAAGTATATGTCAAATTGTATAATCAAACGGTTGCTGAGTCAAAGAAACCTCAGTAACGAAGTATCTTCAGGTTTGAAGGATTTGATTGATACAACAACCGATTGTCTGGATGGGTTAAGGAATTTAAATATTGATGTCAGTAACTGGGATATATTGGTAATACACATTTTGTCGTTGAAGTTAGATCCGGAAACTAAAAAACAATGGGAGTTACATGTCAGTAGTAATGTGAGTAGCGATTGTTTGCCAACATATGAACAGTTTAAATGTTTTATTACCCAAAGATACAGGGCTTTAGAATTCATAGAACCAAATAAATATCACAGAAATGTACAGGTTGAAAATAATCAGGGAAAATTAAACACTTTTCATGTTTCAAAACAAAGTTGTATTTATTGCGGACAGGAACATAAACTAAATTATTGCTCACAATTCATGAAAGTAAGTGTTGATGATCGTCGTGATTTTGTGCGGCAAAAACGATTATGTTTCAATTGTTTGGGGTTGGGTCACTTGGCTAGGGATTGTAAAAACAACACACGTTGTAAGATCTGTAGGAGACTTCATAACACTTTGTTGCATCTGGCGGGTTCTTCATCTTCTTCATCTGAAACAAAAAACAAAATTACGGGAAGATCGGGAAGGTCAGGTGAGGATAGGGAGCAAGGGTCGACAGCAGCAGTGGTCGGTTGCACACTTACTGAACAGGCAGTAGGTGGGGAGGGAAACATCACTTCTTGTTTTTCGGCGGAAACGGGTAAACAGGTATTGTTAGCTACAGCTGTGGTGAAGGTTGAAGCTAACAACGGAACACGGCAATCGGTACGCGCTTTGTTAGATCAAGGATCGCAGGCGTCATTTGTAACCGAATCAACGGTACAATTATTGGGATTAAAAAAGTCAAGGGCAAAGAACGTTGTATCAGGTTTGGGTGGGAACAAAAAGGTTATCACAAATTCTACGGTTACTATCAACTTGGAATCACGGGTAGATCCTCAGATAAAACTCTCGGTTAAGGCTTACGTGTTGAGTAAAATCACATCTTTTCTTCCAGTTAAAAAAGTTGTCGATTTGAATAGTTTAGACTTAACTGGGATTATCTTGGCTGATCCTGAATACCATACACCCAACAAAATCGACATCTTGTTAGGCGCGGATGTGTACGGGCAGGTTCTGCAAGACGGGTTTAGGAAGGGTATACCGGGTGGAGTAATTGCACAAGCTACCAGTTTAGGTTGGATCATTTCGGGTACAGTAACTGATTTACAAGAAGCAGTCGAATAGCATGGTGGTGATGCATTCTCTGGTTGATCATAATAAGACTTTGAAGAGAGTTTGGAAATTGAAGAACGAGCAACAGAAAAGGAATGAAAGGTGGATGAATGAGGAAGAAATGAAATGTGAAGAGTTGTATAGGAACACGGTAAAAAGACAGGAAGATAGGGACAGCACACGAGTACGGGTTGTGTGCGACAGTTCATGGAAAGGAAAGGATGGGATAACAATAAATGATAATATGATGATGAAAGATTCAGTATTTCAAGATGATCGTATGACAGGTTGTGACAAAGTAGAAGAAGCGGTAGAAATTTACAAGGGAATTAATGAAATACTAATGAAAGGAGGATTTGTATCAAGAAAATGTAGAAGTAGAACAAAGATTAAGTTTTAAATGAAATAGCGAAGGGACAGGGACGGACTTACCTGGGATCGGGAACAAGATGATTTATATAATAATCGGTGAATCTCTCGGAGCTAAGGGAATCTGTAAAAAAAAAAAAGGGAAAATATTATAAGAGGCAATACTGTTCGACTTTTTTAGGTTAACGGGTTTAGATTGGTACGAACAAGTTCTTGCTGATATAAATAAAGAATGGGTTACTTACAGTAGTGGGCTGGGTACTCGTGCAGTTCTTTTGGAGACACTAAAATTTATTTCACTGCACAGGTTTTTATCGCGACTTTCCGTAGTTTAGTTTGGCGGAACAGGCTTGATTTACAACTTTGGTTTTTAAATTTTGTCAGTACATTTTCTTCATTTAAGTTCTCGTAGGGTAGACAGACACCCAAAGGATATTGCAAAGTTTGTGGAGCAATTTGTTTAGGGCGTTTGTTAATAGGTAAAACCACTGAAACATCTAGGTTGGCGAATTCACGAGGGTTGTCACTCTTAGAGTAAAATATAATGTAATTTTTTAGAGGATCGGTTTCCAAGTTGTGAACTTTGGCAACGGAAAAATAATTGTATTTATATGTAGGTAAATATTTTAAAGGAATGTTGTATTGTAATTGTTTATGGTAAAGTTTATGTTTTTCACAACAAATATGGGAATTATTTTGTTTGTTATGGTTTTAATTTGATCTTTTGGTACGGGTACGGATGTAATACTGGGTTAAAATGTTCATGGGTTGTATAGTTATTCTAATTTTAAGGTGTTACATCTAAGCAAAACATTGTATTGTATTTTTTCACGGTGGGCGGCATTAGTTAAGTTAGGGAAACATTTAGGTAAAGTCAGGCGGGTAATTTGTAAGTAAACTTTGAACAAAATCTTAACATTTATGGAAAAACAATGTTGTAAATTGTTTTTGGTGGGCGGTATGTATAAGTTTGAGTGTCAAATAAAAAGCAAGTCCGCCAAGAACAATGGGTAAGTAGAACATAGTTTATATTTGGGATAACAGATGGCGCTGTGCTCCTTTAGCTCGCGCTAACATTTGTTTTTTTCCTGGCTTTATATACCCCCTGGAAATGTATGCCCACCCAGGTTCAGCTAGGTTCAACTAGGTTCAACTATAGCTTAGCTTTGAATCTCAATAAACGATGCTATTGCCTGTAAAATAGCTTTCATTTTCCCATGCACACCTCGCTATCGTAGGGTTGTACAACCATCCTCAAAGAAATACCCAAGTACTTTAAATAACTTTTTGCTTAAGGCTGCTAGCGGCAGTTGGGAAGTTCTAAAATCTAGCAGTAGACTGTAGCTAATTAATTATTAAAATCTGTTCACAATCAAGTTAATTGTATGCAATTTCATGCCAATGACAAGAATAAGCACAGTTAAACAACCAAGCCGCAGTGGCACTGCTAGTCTCAGCCCAACCCTTGCAATAAAACATTAATTCAACTCACCAAATATCACAGCTGATTCCTTTTGTATTGCATTTTCACTCACCAAATATCACAGCTGATGCCTTTTGTATTGCATTACCTTCTGTCCAACTCCAAATCACTTATGTGGAGTACCCTTGCTCAGTGTTAAGCTTTACTCTGGTATTGTGCTTGACTGATTTGCTCACCACAGGGCCAACCCGCAGACAGATAAGTCACCACATCTAAAACTCAAGTCAAGTCTAAAAATATGCACACACAACATGCTACAACCAATAACCTTTTTATTAACCAGCTAACAAATAACCTCAAGATTAAAATAATTTTCACTATGTGAGAATAACCAACAATAATGCCTGGTTCACAAGAATACCCCTTTAAGTTAAATGTACCACATTCTTTATCTTTTTTGTAATAATAATAATAATTGGATAAATTTTAATCACCCACACTAATTTTCAATTTTAGTAATACAACCCAAATGACTACTGGCAGTAGAAATTAATTAATAAGTTGGAGAAATTCAATATTAACATTGTCTTTACTCAAAATATAGCATCATGTAACATAATATTGTGTCTTGCATCTACAGTAATCAGGAGTACACAATAATTATGTTTCACAATAATTGAAGTATCAATCACTATAAGAATACCAAAAATCCACATGTTCAATGGTATAACTGGCTGCTTTACTTAATTTCAATTTACTAAATGTATTAAGTTATCTCATCTTGTAGTATTTACTAACATCATGATACTAAAACTGATTTACACAACACAGATCTTAGTTTCAATTAACTTTCATCATCATCATCATCAACAGCCCTTTACAGTCCACTGCTGGACTATTACAATTAACTTTATTAAAACTAATTATTAATTCTTCTCCAAAATAATGCCAAGAGGTTACTCGGGCATGATCACCAAACTTATTTAATTTATCTGACCATATTCTATCTATTCTTTATTGATTTTAAATCTCAACAGGTTATTCTTCGCAGAATGCAAACATGAACAAATGAACACCGTTCAATTAATTTCATTTTACTAAAATAGTTTATTAGGCATTGCAATTAAAGTGAGCACATACCATAGCTTTCACACACATTCCTGGCATTATCAGTAAAGACTGACAATACCTATAACATTTGATGCATCATTCACTTCCATGCATTATTTTGCTCAAAAAGGAAATGTGTTAATATTGTTGCTGTTGGAATAATCGATAATAATAATAAATCGTACCTGCTCTGGGGCCATCGTTAGTCAAATTGTTCACCACTTACGTGACAACAAGACAAGTTACGGAGGGAGTATCTTCATAATTTGCGTCATCATTTCTCGTACTTAAATACTTTTCTGCATCTCACACAGTTGTCAGCGTGGTTTCCATAACATTCTCTCTTCATCATAATCCATTATAATCATGGAATCGTGGGCGTTTTGTGATAACATTCGTGACAAATAACACGAAACATTGGTCACCTGGAACACTTTGAAATCACGTTACTATCATAGGTTTCAGATCTCACTTCTGAACTATTAGAGGCCGGTCGATCTATTCTCATAAATAAAACACTAGATACTCATCTTTCACATTATATTGCCTTATTTTAGATACAATTCATCACTTAGCACAAAAGCGCGCGGAGTCGTCTCCGCGCGTCCTTCTATTCTGACGTTTGATGCTAGCGTGACATTGACGTATTGTCAATGTCACTATGACAGCATCTCATTGGCCACAACGGTACCGTTATTTTAACGTTTTAGATTTTTCATAATTAACACTACCAAGGTATTATATTCTATTTTTACATTCCTCTTTTTAACGCAAAGATCGGACTGCAATATACATTCATTTGTTGGCAGTCAAAGCGGACAAACGACCGTCACTGCGGCGGCTACCAGTTGGCCATGTTGATGCGCCACCCTGGACCGACAAGATTGATGACGTAGTAGATCGAGAAATTACCAATTGTGACTCGGTAACAAGGAGGTTAAAAATTAATTTTACGTTTGTTCCGTTCTCTTCATAGGTTTTTATCATTTAAAAAAAAAATGAGAAGTTTTATTAAAGCTTACGAAGCACTTTAGGATTTGAAATTGTATTTTACTAGATAAAATATTATTAGTTTCTACTTCTTGTAATTTGTTGGTTTTCACAATATTTCAAATTCATGGAATGACTTGTGATAAATAAATATTCATAGTTTATTCATAGCTTTACTAAGTACATAGGTAGAGCTTTTTTTATGTTCGTTTGAATGTCAGGTGACTTTTGGGAACGTTTTATTTGAAACTATTATTTTCTTAAATATACTGTTTTATGTTTTGTAGGTATTATTTATATTGTCTACACAAATATAATAAAGAAGAAAATGATATGATGTGACAATATGATAATGTTATCAGAATATATTTGGTGATAGAATACAGATAGTTCATATATTGTGTATCACGGTGGCGGTGGATAAAGATTTCTATCTAAAGAAATTGGATTCGGAATACAACGGACGCCTGAGCCGCAGTCGTAAAGAGTCGTTCTGAATCGTCTGAACGGGATATTGATGATAATTCCCTTTTATATCCAATAGAAGAAAAAGGGACAGCGATATCAAGCCCATATTCGCTCAGCACTTAAACGATGTCTTCAGGTCAATTCTATTAACGTCAGGATGTCGTTATCACTAGAAGGCGGTGATCTCTATTTATTGTGGGCCTTGCAACAACTTTCAGTTATCTTTGGAGTAGGTACGAGTAATTTTAACATAAGTAGTACTTCGGACGCAGGTTGGCCGTAGTAAGGACAATCTGGTCAGGTGGGGATTCTTGGGTGGCTCAAACACGGAGTGCAGGTGCGGTTTTGTTTGTTCCCCAGTCTATGAAGCACATGATATCGTGCCCTGAGTGCCTGAGCAACTGCACTCAGGAGGATTTAATGAATGCTACTGACAACGCCACTCTTGTAGCGGAGTTTTGGGCTGACACTGTGTAGGTTTGTTGTCGACACGATAAGAAGAAGAATTAGTACCATCGACGACAAAGACACATTAAGGCTGAGTTGCACCATTTGACTTTAACTTTGACAATTCACATCAAAAATCTGTCAAACTCAATACAAAAAGCACCGGTTATCGTCATAGTTACCGTTAAAGTTAGGTGGTGCAACTCAGCCTAACAGTACCTATTTTTTATTGACATTGCTTGGTTATAAAGCGCAATAAAATGAAATCTTAAGTTTATTGAATAAACCTATTTACAACTTTCAATAGGATATGCAAAAAAATCAGACAAAAAACCGTTTGTTAACAAAATAAATAGTTTGCAAACAGAAAAAACAAGAGCTTAGGTATTGAGCTGGATTTCACTCGTGTAGCAGAGCGTGGTTTCGATCCACGGACCTCTGGGTTATGGGCCCAGCACGCTTCCACTGCGCCACTCTGCTGTTGCTACACCAGACTGAAATATTTGACAAATCTCTACGAAAGAGGTGTGCGAAAGCTGATTGATATGTTTCCGAAACGAAAAAGAAAAACTTGAATAATGTAGTTAGGTATTTCTAGACGTACTAGGTATAGTTTCTTTCTACCTCGATGAATTTCTTCCACCTCTTCTCCGACGCCGTTCATCCAGTTTGACAAAATGTTTTCTGAAAATAAGTAGTCATCTACGGCAACAATGACTCCATCATTTGATGAAAATCTCTGACCAAACCATTTTTTCAGGTTTGGGAATAAGTGGAAGTCGCACGAGGCAAGATCTGGAGAACAAGGTAGATTGCAGTAGCAATTCAAACCACAATTTATAGAATCTGGCTGTTATCTGAGGGCTCAGTGTGAATTTATTCGATATCGAGTGCGTCAAAAAATCTATGAAGATTTCAGTTCTTGAAAGTATCCACTAGGGACGCTGTTCAATCCGTCATACATTTAATGTAATTTTTTACGCACTCGATATCGAATACGTTTGATGTAAACTCGCACTACGCCCCCAGAGGGCTTAGAGTGAGTTTATATCAAACGAGCTCACCAGTGCGTTTAAAAAATATATGAAAATTTTAAGTTCTTGAAAGTTTCCGCTAGGGGCGCCATAAAATCCTTCATACATCTAATGTAATTTTTGTATTTTAATGTATACTCACACTCAGCCCTCTGAACGTAGCTTTTGGTCATGGCGTCGTATGGTGTTTACAACGTGTTCTTTTATACAGAAGGATAGACAACATCGCCATTCAGGTACCTTCTAGGGCGTGGTAGTAAAATTAACTTAAAATGCGTACTTTGACATCACGGCTAATATTTTTACACAGGTTTTAATTTTAACAGCGGAAGTATCTAATTCAAATAAACCGTGTTCTTGGTTATTCGATCCGGAAACACATAATACTCCTCCTAATAATACATTTTCTTCGTGTGTTCAATTAATTATTTTGCACCTAATTAAAATCCAATCTCTCAACGTCTAATGCGTTTTGTTTCGCGAATTTAGACTTTATAATTATTTAGGGGAGACTCAGTTTCCGAAAACCGTTCTTCACACTTCATTGTGTTGCTGGCAGACTTATTTTCGCACCGGTTCCTGTGACAATTCTCGCAGTAATAAATTGCTCGGATGGTTTTCATTGCGCTACGGGCCGTTTTTATTATTTTCCTAGTTTGCTGGGACTGTACTACAAAAATAATGATGGGAACCTTTTTTTGATATACAATAAAATAGGAGAAACATTTTGTGCAACAGGTCATCTCTAAGCCCAATTACAATAACAAAATTCCGACTAACATTTGCATTATTTTGAAAGTTTGTGAAGATGCGATGGATGGATGTTTGTAGCTCCAAAAATAAAACTGTCAACACGTTCAACGTCTTGTCCCTATAAAGTCGGTTTTGCAAGAACTAATCAAAATATCTTAATTTGAGAACTGCGTTACTTTAACTTTGATAAGTCGCACGGAAAAAATCTTAAGGGCGCAAAATCGAATGAGGGATGATACAGGTAATTTATTTTCAGAAGAAAATTCACATTAATGTCAGGGCCAGGCAATTTATCTTGGCGTAATTCGCGTAAAACGCTTATTGGCTGTCGTAGCCCACGCGGAGATAACATGATTTATATCCTTCAACTAATTATTTTATAGATACGCTGCTTTGAAGCCGATAGTAATCTTGCGACGGTGGAATTAAAATCGCTCCAGTCAGGGCTAAGAGCGAACGTAGAGCTGTTTTAAGCGTAACACCGTAGATGTGATCTTGTTTCTTTCACTCCACATTTTTAATAAAACTAATAGGCATAGTAGAATAGGGATAGTCTCCCTCTTCCCGTGGATGTCTTTAAGGTGACTTAAGAAGAAAGTAAATGCTAACAGAAAATCGTTTAATTTAAAGTTATTTTAACATTGGTTAATTGTTAAATAACAAAAGTAAATTGACGTGGTGGGTGTTGAGTTGTGGTTTACTGTGAATAGATTATTCCCATCAATTTGTGATACGGGTATTATCCAACTGTTGATATTTTAATTAAATGTTGTTTAAATTTGAATATACATATTACTTAATGTGTTGAAAATATTACTATGTTTTGTTCGTTTCTGATACAAGATTAGAAACAGTTATTAGATTAGGTACCTATACCTTTATAAAGACGTAATAATAATAATAAAGGCACTTTTATTGAGAAGTTCTGCGCTAGTTCTTATACCTCTTTCAAAGAGAAAAGTTCCGTATAACAGTACTGTACCATCAAAGGATAACCGGAGAATATTTTCCAAAAATATGGTCGCGTTGTTGTGACGCTGTATTGAGTTTCCGCTTAGCTATTGTAACCAATTTTCCCATACTTGTCCACAATATGATATTAGCTGTTTATCCTTTGTAGTCACATTGACAAATCTGCCTTTACTGAATAAACATACCTATGTGTATCTAAGCAACATTATCTATCGTTCGTTCGTTTCAGCCATATTATTATGACGTCTACTGGTGGACAAAGTCCTCCCCCAAGGCTCTCCATAATGAACGGTCCTGCGCTGCCCGCATCCAGGTTCTTCCCGCGACCTTGACGTCATCATCATCAAGTCATTTCTCTCTAATTAATCAGAAGATAAGCTAAGATTTCCCTGCGTGATCGAATCAGAAATGAGGAGATCCGTAGGAGAACCAGAGTGACTGACATAGCCCGCAGAATCGCTACAATCAAGTGGCAGTGGGCGGGGCACACAGCTCGAAGAGCTGATGGCCGCTGGGGCAGGAAAGTTCTTGAGTGGCGATCACGAGCCGGAAGACGTAGCGTGGGCAGGCCTCCAACTAGGTGGACCGACGATCTGGTGATGGTCGCGGGAGGTGCCAGGATGCGAGCGGCGCAGGACCGGTCTTTGTGGAAATCCTTGGGGGAGGCCTTTGTCCAGCAGTGGACGTCTTTCGGCTGAAATGAACGAACGAACGAAGCTAAGATTTATGGCCTACACTTACATCTTAAATTGTAGTATTTGTAGCAAGTAGAGTCCGATGTTCTGTCGATTGGCAAACATTGAAATCGTCGTGAAAAGAGAATTTAAAATTGAATGTGGCGAGAATATCAAACTAACAAGGCAGCAAAATGACATGTGCTAACAGAACGCTTGATTCCATCTTCCCCACAATTATGCGCTGGCTGAGACCGCAATGCAGTTTGTGTCATTTTTCCGGTTAACGCCGACTCCATTTGCGCCTTTTTGTTACATGTGCCAGATAATAAATAATGTGGTCCAATTCACATGCAAATTAAAAATGAAGAGGCTGTGTCTTAAATCTTATGGCAAGTAGATAGGGATAAGTGGATTTAGATAGAGATGTTAAATGGCCGCAATCCTGTTCAATGAGAAATCATCAAAGAGGGAAATAGATATGGTTCTGGTAGCTAGCCCCAAACGTAAATGTGCTTAGGTACCTGTTAGTAAATATTATAAAATATGTATTCTCCATGTAACGACATGATCAGAGTTATAATATTTAGTTCATAATATTTAGTTCATAATATTAACTAAAAGTGGAAAAATACGGGTAAATCACTAAGCTCCTGTTAACTTCAAAAATTTGTTTACAGTAACGCTGATAGGCTATTCGTGTTCCAGTACTAACCTAATATGGACACAAATTGCTTATTAACGCCAGGCCATGGGGCAATATTCTCAGAAATTTTTCTCATCTGCTGCGCTGTCAGTAACTTTGCATTAATCTTTCTCTTGCTGTTGTATGGTAGACTACAGTTCAACCATCTTGTTTATTATTTTCAGTAAACTTTTAGACTAATCTGTTTACAATCCTAACAGAGCACTTAAAATGTTAACCATAAAACAAAAGAGGTCATGCGAGAAATTCAATGGAACATAGTTAAGTAAGAGGCAGGAAAATGACGTGTACTAATGGTCGCCATGGTCGACTTCTCCACAATTATGCACTTTCGGAAGCCGCATTGCAGTTTCTGTCACTTTGCTGTTTGGAAACACCCTGTACATTTACAGACAGCACTACACACTATAAATTTTTGTTGCAAAATCGCCCCTATTACAACTGAACAAAATTCCCTGTACTTAGCTTGACGTGTAACACCCAGCATTACCTATACAGGGTGTTCGTTTACTGTTCCGGTCGAGCACTGATTAAACGAATTTAAATGGGAGCAAACGGTTTTCGCGAAAATTGAATTCGAAAAGCTAAAGTCCGGAGTGTTTAGTTTTAATTATTCGGTTAATTCAAGCGCGTAATTTCTAGGTCACGAAATTACTATAACAAAACTAGAATTAGCTGAGGTATTGAATATTGGCTCCATCAAACAGTGTTGTTTACTCTATTTTTCTCAATTTACTATCATCAGAATGTAGCAAAATTGATTGGTAGCAATGAATATTTTGTATGTAATAATGATGAATCGTA
This sequence comes from Ostrinia nubilalis, assembly GCF_963855985.1. Lineage (NCBI taxonomy): Eukaryota > Metazoa > Arthropoda > Insecta > Lepidoptera > Crambidae > Ostrinia > Ostrinia nubilalis. The sequence goes on from NC_087103.1 coordinate 7,590,403, forward strand.
TAAGCTAATTACCGATGTAAAGTACTTACAATTTTTATTTTACGATATATCATTTATCAGAAAAGTTTCGAAATAATTCACTATGATGTTAATTGATGTATTGCCCAATCCATAAGGTATTATTAAAAGCTCCATTAACAAGACATTGACGTATATTTTTATTGATTGATGATTTAAAGATACATTCCCAAACATATAACGGATAACGAGATTTTGGCCTAAAAAATCCATGACTTCTTACAATGTAATCTTCATTTAACAATGAAACCTAGAGCAATCGTGCCAAAAGGTTTATGCAAAGTGAAGAATAAATTTGAGGGGGTTGCAAGTCGAAAAATCTGACAAGGAGTCCACAAGACAAAAAAATTGAAGACGTTTCGCATGTTATGTTTGAGTCATTGACATAAGATAGGAATATTTTTTGTTTTTATGATACCTAAGGCAGAAAAAACATTCGTCATGCCCATTAGAACACAGATTTTCCCCACAAAACGATTGTTGCGATCATTTGCATCGTTATGTCAAGCATTTGGGATAAACTATACAGGATTTATCAGTAAAAACCGCGCCCCTTAAGTTTTATTATTTCCTTTTTTGGAAGAACGCCAAATATGTCCCCTAAATTTTCTCAGTAAATAGACCTTTTTGATTCACGGATCATCCTCTCTGTCGATTTACACCCTTCTATGCATATACAAATACAATTAATTCAAGATTTTTCAGTCTCAAAATCGGTATGACTTGTAACAAGTCATAATTGCTCAAGTAAGATAAAAGTTACTTTGTTCTATAGTAGTTGGAATCTCTCTGGTACCTGGTAAACATTACATCACATTTTTATTTCAAAAAGTAGCTAAAACTTACAAAACAAATCAAAAGCAATACAGCAACAATGCATATCACAAGCCTTCTTCAACATCAAACAATCGAATGGAAAAATGTCCAAATCATTGCATCGACATTCCATACTCTGGATGTTCCGCTACGACTACAATAAAGGCTGTCACAACTTGGTAATATTACTATTTCTAGGGTTCTGTACAAATTAAAAAAAAAAAACTTTTAGGCTGAATTGTACCATCTTACTTTAACTTTGACAAATGTCAAAAATCTCAAAAGTCAAACTCCATACAAAAAGCACCGGTTAACGTTATACTCACCGCAACCGCAACTCAGTCTTTTTCTGATCACTCATTGTACATTGTCTGAATATCTGACATTGATAATAGTAAAATAAGGACGATGTAGGTAAGTAGGTATGTAGTAAACCTGTTTTTGGTAAGTAAGGCATTCAAACCGTTAAGTAAAGGAACGGACATGGCCCACAGATTGTCAAACTTAAGTGACTGTGGGTGGGGCACAATTCGTAGAATTATGGCCATTGGGGCAGAAAATCTCTTTAGTGGTGACCACGGACCGGAAGACGTACCTAATGCGTTTCTTACGAAGGCCTCCACTCGGTGGATCGACGATCTAGTGAAGGTTGTAGGAAATCCTCCGGGAAGACCTTAGTCGAACAGTGGACGTCTTTTGGTTGATATGTTAGTAGCTCAGATGGAGAGCAGTCACCCGGCAAGCGAAAGGTTGTGGGTTCGATTCCCACCTTAGGCAATTCGATGTTTTCAAAATATATATAATAAAGTGGAAATGTCTGATTCCATGTGTATTGGTATCACTTCATTTCAAAAACCCGCCCCATGATACACATAATAAAACTACAAAAGATTCAAACTTTTCAAACAAGAAAGTAAAACAAAACCTTGCTAGCACAACCCTGAGAAGCAGACGGGTATTGCGGAGCGAGCAATTAACTTTCAGATGGATCTATCGACGGGGCGTGGAATAGAGCAATAGCAGGCAATACTCTCGCGCCGCTATTAGCCGTGTGCTCTGCACTCGATAGCCGTGGTGCGTCCACGGAATAATAAACCTTCGCTCCGCTTCCAGCGAACATTGGTGATTCAAATTACCATGGACCATTTTTTTGTTGGTATTGTTGTCAGTTTTTAAAAAACAAACGAATACGAGTTGTTCTTTTGGGGTAGAAGGAAAGTACTGCTTTGTCAGAAGATTAAACAAATCAGACGGAAAGAACTTTTAAACGTTCTAAATATAATAGAAAAATTAATGATCAAAGTCATAAACTGAAAGGCGAAACAAATAATGAGCTCCATTCATGTTACAACTTATTGATTACACGTTCGTTGGCCTTTATAAAATGTCATCTGAAGACGTTTAAAGGATTCAAAAGATTTTTCATTCAGAACAGTGATTCCAAATAAATCAAAATAACTCTTCCGATTTGAAATGAACAATTTGAAGAAAAGCCTTCCTAATTACGAGTAGGTTGTTATACTTAGAAAAACTTCCCTATTTTTAGGGTTCACAATACGATATTATCGCGAATAGGGTATTGTGACGCGAAAAAATTAAACGATCTGTAAAATTATAATGAACGTCTAAAAATGGACTTATAATCCTCGTTTTCCTAATTTAGTATAATGGAGAGAGCGTGTTTTCCTCGATTGGAACTGAACCGGTAAAAGGTAAGTAAAGTTTAGGGTAAAAGTATACTATAATCGTACCACAGAGGATTTTTTTCCTTAATATAAATATGAACATACAAGTCTTACTTACTTACTTAGCCTCTAAATGCGATATTGACCAAAAGTGTTAATTTATCCTAAAAAATCTTTACCCGGGACTTTATCAGGCAGAATTCGAGATAGAATTCTCCTGGCCTGTCACATGCTGCAATCCGAAACCAAAAGTGTCAATTTATCGGTCTGATAATTTCCTGATAGTCTATCGGAACTTTATTAGGACCCGATGAAACTTTCCCAAAGAGTTGTATTTCATCAAAATGACCCAACCCAACTCTCACATACGAAGAATTCCAAAACAAATACACGTCGCAAATAGCCGCCGAACACATCAGCTCTTATTTAGCCAACACAGATAGTTGTTGAAAGGAAACCAGCGACAAGAAATGTTCTAGTTAACAACTGACAAACAGCGTTGGCTCTCACGTCGGCTTTCCCCGGCTGTCAAGAGGCATTACTTGTTATTGGTCAAACATTTGTTACTGGTAGAAGTTCCCTATTTGAGCTAAGTGGATTATTGGAACAAATAAAAGCAACGGCGAACAATACTGAGATAATATTGACTTAAAATTCCCTCACGGAGGGGAATAGGTATCGTAATACAACGAATGAGAGACTGCGAGGAAGTTTACGCATGACTGAATATTTATATACAATATCTTCTCTTCCGTTTCATGATAATGGTTGCTGATTTGATAAAGCTTATCTATAGCTACTTTTATGAGTGTTCTTGAAGTTATTGATTTCTTCAAGTAAATGGTATCAATGGACAAAAGTCAAAAGTATCAAGGACCAGTGTGTGTTGCCAGTGCAGCAGTGATGGCTTATGGATCTGTGACGTGGTTGCTTACTATGGGCCTCATAAGAAGGCTCAAGGTCACCCAAAGGGCGATGGAGCGTGCTATGCTCGGAGTTTCCCTGCGTGATCGCAGCAGAAATGAGGAGAACTTCACTGAAACTGAAATCCAAAATCCGAACACGACTTAATTTGAAGTTATTGAGCTTGCATATACCTACATCACTAATCAGCTCCTCTTTGGTTCAATAAAATGGTACACTCATGCATAAATAATGGATGTCTTAAGAAATGCATCTCATGCGACTAATCCGACTCTATATCGCTATCTCACTCTGACTGATCCTCGTAAAGTGCTGAACTAATGGTCTGGATCGCACCTAAATGTGCGGGTCAAAATAAAATCACAGCTCAGGGGTCTACTCTCAAAAAATGTTTTAGTTGTAGTTTAATATCTCATTTCCTCGTAGTGGTATTCACGTGTGCGTAAGTAAGATGGATAGAGCCGAAAATTTGGAGATGTTGTACAGAATAGGGTCTCAGTCCCAAGAGAGACCGTCATGCTTGAACTTCTTACAACGCAAAAACAAGACAATGTCCTCGTCCTGACGAGGGCATGCCTAGTTTTCCTTTTGTAAACAATAGCGTGAGCAGTGATTCGATTTATCTGTCTCGATAAGTGATAAATAATGTGTTTGTTGAGAGATTGTACAACAGGAACTTTCTTTTATTCTTGCAATTACCTAATTATGTTAATGTAAAAAAAAAAAGATAAGCATAAAATTGTATCCCTGAAGTAGGAAAACAGTTACTATTACTACGTATGACATATCAAATAGTAATCAAATATTAAGTTCGCCTTATGTTCAAATTTATTTTGGCATGGAAGTTTAAATAAATAAATAAATAAGCATAAAATAAATCCTGTTATAATATATTGAAAAAATAATAATCAAAAGTAAAACAATGTTCTAAGTATTTAGCTATGCAAATATCAAAATAATGTTACGAGTATGATGTATTTTTTACATTATTGCAGCTATTGTGTTTTTTCACAAAAATAAACCTCAAACTAGTCCGCGCAAGCATTGAGATCTGCAAGCCGCCATACGAACGGAATACAAACGAATTTCTATTCCGTCATTTGACACGCTTGAGTCCTTTGTCATTTAGAAAGAAAGAACACAATAAAACTGGCCACCATTTTTGACAGCTGAGGAGGGCACCCTTTGTAACATTATCTCTTGCCTGTGCCCACGAGGTCGCAAAATAACCACAGTATGAATGGATCAGCCGGGCTTCCTAGTCTTCATCATCAAGGTGGCTGTCGAACGTGAAAAGTGTATATTGGTTTTCAACACGCTAAAATCATCTTAAAGAACCTTCCTCCTACCTTTGATTCTGGTAGGTTAGTAGGTAACTTATTGTTCGTATCGAAAACATTTCTATGATAAAACACATTTAAAATAACAAATTGTAAACATCCTATCGATATACGCACTCAATTACATTTTTGCAACGTTATTCGTTCAAGTTGCGCTTTTAAGTTCGTTTGGTAAAGTTTAAAAGACCATGCTTAATTTTCCACGAAACGCGGAACATGAGCAGTAATGAGCACGATCAACTGCACACATTGATCGATTCAACATTTCACTATCATCATCGTCATCATTTCAGCCACAGGACGTCCACTGTTGAACATACGTTTCCCCCAGTGCTTTCTAAATTGGTAGCGACCTGCATCCACCGCCTTCCTACTACCTCTCGTTCCCACAATTGCAACTCCTGTGTAGCCAGAATCTACAGCTTGACCGGCAATAAAAACCCAACCAGTGAAGGTCAAGTTTGTCCCGGGGGAAAGTTAAACTGTCATTGGACCCGCAACCTTAGCTTCTCAATACAAATGAATTGCTAAAATGAGCTGTTTCCTCTTACTGACTCCATGACAATAACGTTCAGTTTTATTTGTGACGAGTAACCCGAAACTGTTCGTGACATTAGCGTAATGGAATCGAATGTGAAATGCAAGGGAAGTAAAAAAATGATTCTTATCGCGAGGGTTGTCGCGGTGGAAAACCGATTTTCTTTGAAGGAACCGATAACGCTGATACATGTAAAGCAAGATTCGTAACGCGATTTGTTTCCAGAGAATTCTAATAGCACTTTCCGGAATTTTGAATACAAAATGTTGGTAGTTTTCAATGTGTGATTTGTGGAAGCACTCGTAAAAGTCACTTGAACTAATATAAATTTATACGCTCCTGATAAATAAAATATACATGTAAATAAATGTATAATGTCAAAAACTTAAGTTCAAGTTTATAGAGTAAAATCGTTTTGAGAATTTGGATAGACTAGCCGATGCAAAGATAGTAAATAAAGACTTAAATATCAGCGTATTTATGGAATAAAAAACCTCTTAAATGTTATTATCATACTTTCATGAAACTATTACTTAAATTAAAATTATTGATTAAATATCCCAAAGTGATACAAGAGTTCACTTTAAGAAAGTCTGATGCCCTATTAAGCTTCAATAATGTTGTTAATTAACAGTAAACATAATTTTCTTAAAGTCATTTAATGAATGTATCAATATTAAATTACAACTTAGAAACCTTAACATGACTATATGAAACTTTTAAATGTCTAGCATCTAGTAAATTAGTGTTGAAACTTGATAAATAGATCAAAGCACTCCCACGCCTAAAGCATGGAATGGAATATAATACTCATTGAAGTTGATACGATCGTATTAAGTTGCAAATAAGTGCTATTTTGGAACAAAAGTGATTAGTTTGACATAATGTAGAATTGTAGGCTGTAATGACATTATGCTATAAAATAGGTACTAGAAATGTATTAGTATAATACCTATTTTCACCATCAATCCCTAACTTAAATGGATTCCTATGGTAACACATAGTAGGAATTTTGTTTACATAGGCGTCACTTAAAATGTAGGGATTGATGGTGAAAACGAGCATAATTTAACGGACAATATTTTGAAATGTATTTCTGCCAATTTTAAAATTAAATCGTAAATTCGTGGTATTTCACACAGAAAATCTGTAAAACTTCTACATATTAGTTCTAAATCCTCTCAAAAGCACCATAACTCGCAGAAAAAAGTTTTAAATAACAATAGATTGCATAACCTCGAACGCGCGAGTAAAAACTACCGATGCACCGCAAGAAATGTCGCGGAAATAATATACGATGCATGCCAAGCGGAGGACAGATATCATATTTTATTTATTTTCTGACCCAATTCTTCCTTACGAGATTCCGCTTAGCTTTCCTAGAATGCTATTTTCTTTAACCCATTATACGGCGACAGTGTTAGCACTCTCGTAATTTCTTTAAATTTTATTGTTGGCATTCGGTTTAAAAAATACTTCTCAGCAACAATGACAAGCTGTAAATAGGTTAGTATTAGGGTCATATTCTGAAAGGAAGCAAAATTTATCTATTTATTTATTAGGTAACAAAGGGTACACCAACACTAAAAAAATGTGTACTCGTATCGGTTATGATTCGAATTTTGAGCTAACACCGATATCTGAGTTAATATCTTTAAAAAAATTTAGTGATAGAGGCACTTTTTACAAAAAAAAAATTGAAAAAAAGGAAAGAACGTGATAAGAAAACAACAATTGTATTCATCTGTTCACTTCGCCCGAAACAGATACGAAAGTGTAGCTCCACAAATTCGCAGAGAGTAGTTCCTTTTAAATTGCTTTGATAAAGTTCGCGAATCATCTGTTGCAGTGGAAACTGCAATTATTACGGCTCCGTTTAATGTGAGGATATTAACTGGTTTCAGAGTTAACTTGTCGGTCCGTTTCATTAACACTGCAGTTAATTTTCATCAACGGCACTGTGAAGGGTTTTTAATTTGTATGTTTTTTGGACTTTTTGTTCTGAAATATTTCCTTTTTTGTACCTATTATGAATATTTTTTAGTCTACGGGATATCTAGTTATATTTTAATTGTAGAATACTGCGTTAAAAGCATTTCAAATGAGCTGTGACAGCACAAAGTGGAGAGCTTTCAAGAGGGTTGCGTATGAAACCTTACATTATAGAGTTTGTTCCAGAATCAGATACGTAAATGTAAATCCTTCATGAAAGAATTGCTAATTATGCTTTTCCCTACGTGGCATTCATTGCGAAAGCTTACACACTGGACTTGGGATGCAGTGAACTGTCAATACGGCATTTCCCTTCAAAAGGTTTTATAACATTTTTTTTAAATAATTCCAAAACATTTTTACGGACAACAAAATTATTTAATAAAACAAAAACTAAACACTCGTATCGTATCATAAATTGCCCGATAACAAATGATTGTGAAAACAACAATGAATGCGTTCAATTAAAATTAAATTAATTAAGAGTTGCGGAGACTCCTTCTGAAACAATGTCGCTGTTTACCTACTGCTATTCCGAACCGATCAACAATGTGGTTTTAATTTATATTCCACATTCATCCAGTTGTGACCGCAGCCGAAATGAATATACAGCTGATACACACTGTTGGAACACGATGGTGCAATCTGGGACTTTTAACATAATAATATTATGTCGTGTATGTCTCTAACTGCCGTATCTGACATTTTTTTCGAAACTGAGTTATCTACACCATCTTAATCAATTTCGCAAGACGAATCGATCTGTCCAATCGCCTGAAAATTTTGCAAAATGTCAGTTACGTCAGTTAGAGAGGCAAGCGACGATGTGACAGTAACAGCTGACGTGGAAGTCCGGCTGTTTACCTTCACATTTTGTCTTGAATCAACGAATTTATCAAAAAATTAAAGTATAAAGTTAAATTTTTTTTTTATTCACCTTTATCTACCTAAAATTTTCGTTTGTTTAATTTATAAAGAACAAGTTTTAACTACGAAATTGTTCATAATTCGGTTCATTGTCTTTAATTAGAATAATGTTTTAAACCAAAATTTCATAATGATCGAGAAACTCGTCCAAATATACCGATCATTGATACAATGTGGAAATGGACGTCTTGTTTTGTGTGAACTCCTTGTTTTCAAACAAAAATGCAAGGTTTCTGCTCTACTTAAGTTTTCTAAACTTGATTTTCTACCGTGTTTTTCACGAAACACAGACAAAGTAAAATCGTTATTACGCAACTGTAACATTTAACACTAGAAAGGCCGCCGTCCCATTTTTGTCCCACTCGCGAGTTTGATCGTCTCTAACTTTTTTATTTTTCAACGAAAGTCCATGAAACTTTTTGACTTTTTCTGATTTATTGAATTTTATCATTTTTTAATGTTTTTGATAATATAACATTAATAGATTTTTTTTTTAAATCGGTTTTACCTAGAAGCGCCACTGGGTCAATTTTGTCCCACCCTGGTATTTGCCACAATAATTCGATGAAGAGTCCTTTTTTCGAGGAGATACGAAAGTGGAGAGGTGAGGAGAGTTTAGGTGACTCGTAACAATGCAGAAAAGTGTAAATATATTGTACTAGTTTTTGCCTGTGACTTCACCCGTGAGAAATTAAGTTTATCATAGAAAGACCTAATTTCTTGACACTTATCGTTGCTTTTTGACCAAATAACTAAATATTATTCTAAATTATAGCCTATATTATGTTATTCTGAAGTATTAACAATAAAAGTGCAAAGTTTTATTAAGATCGGCTTAGTATTTTTTGCGTAAAAGAGTGAAAAAACATCCATCGATCTAACCATGAATCTATACTCACTTAGTTCAAGTTCCAGGCATATATCCACCCATTCATCCTTCCTATCCATTCATCAGTCCATCCATCCTTCAATTCATCAATATTTATTAACTTTTACATTTATAATATTAGTAGAAAGGTGACTTCTATACATAAGCCAGTTCATACATTGTATGATTTGATACATTTTTAAAATGTGTGACTTATAAAATTTTGAAGATTAAACGTACATACTTTCATTGTAATTGGTAAAAAACTTCATTGTTTGTGTACAGATAACAGAAAAATAACAATACCAATAGAAATTCCTAAACACATAGTACACCAGAGAGACAAAAAACCATACAAAGAAACTTTTGTGCAAAATGTGCACTATTATTTGTAAGATATTTATTTTTTCTTTAAAAATAATAATGACTAGTTAAAGAAGTAATTTAATTATTTTAATACAGTATAACACCACGTAATATGTGACTATTTTTAAATGAAACCAAAAATATCTGTTTTTTAATAATTTAAAATTAAAATTGAATACATTTATATTTTTAAAGAAATAAGTACATATTGGTTTAACTACATAGATGAACCTTTTTTTAAGGATATTACAAATAGTTTTAACCATAATATTCATGCCTGAAACTAAAAAATGTTACAAAATACATGCTGGGACAAAATTGACCCAGCGGCGCTTTTAGGGGGGTCGTAATCTTCGGCACTTCTAGTGTTAAGGGATGATACAAAAACTATAGTAAAACTTTTTTTAGTTTGTGTGTGATACCCTTAACTAAAAACAACGTTAAACGTCGACGCAATAAAATTCGATTTATTCTCATTTGTCGATACCTGATTGCTGCATCATTTCATTACAAACCGTTTAATGATCGCGACTTGATGATGTGCACACTAATTACAATGTGTCATTAGACAACGTAATTAGGCATGTAAAAATCAGCCTCGTGTATTTTGTTCGTTCATTTACTTTTCAAACAACGCAATTCACAAAATAAATGGTAATTACATCAATTTACGTAAGTCAGAAGTAATTTTAGTATCCTTTCATTTGAACTTCAAAGTTAATTTTAATGAAAAGCACAGTTTAAAACGCCTGTCTGTCTAGAAAGTTCTGGTGGTCCTAATGTTCGTCTCATATTTTTATTTTGAATTGATTACATAAATACCTACAAATTCTAACATTACTTATTCTTATAAAATTGGTAAATTAACACATTATTGGCTTGAGTGATGTTTGCTACTTCAGTTGTTGTCCACACGGTAGAAAGAGATTTTCCAAAATCTTTATCTCGCTGTATTTTATCAAACTTTCTAACTTAATTTGTATACATGACAACAACTTTCGGAGTATCCGAATAAAACGCACGGGAAGCGGTCAAATAAATCACTACAACGCTTAATTCAGTTGAAAACTGCAATAAATCCATTCGAAATTAATTTTCATTGGCAGAAGTCTCATCCCAGGGTATTAATCACTTTTCGATTGCTAATAGTTCCAAGTTAACTTTTTGAGTTATTGCTCTTTACAGTTCGCAAAACTGTAATAAGTTTGGAAGAATCGCTTGAAGGCTTCAAGCGCTGCTTTTCAGGAATATTATATAACTTTAAAGCAGTTGTTTGAGATAAAACAGTTTGGAAAATACATCTTTACTAATATTATAAAGCTGAAGAGTTGATTCTTTGTTTGAACGCGCTAATCTCAGGAACTACTGGTCCGATTTGAAAAAATATTTTTGTTTTGGATAGCCTTTAGGCTTTTAGGCTGTATTAGGCGGAGCAGTAAAGTAAAATGTTGCAAAAACGGTAACCTAATATAAGTATGTTGTCTTAGGCTTTGAAAATTTTGCTGATTTTGATTTTCTATTGAAACTGTAGTATCGGCAGTGTAGGTATTTATATAAGAATTACCATAGTAATATTACTTCAAACATTGAACATAATATTGTCCTTAGATTGCGCTACCGCTTAATACAGTAGGTATAGAGTCTCGATTAAGGGGTTGATTTTCGTAAGCCTAGATCAATCTAAATAATAAGTTCTCATTCTACTTCAATGTAGCTTTCTCGACCATTAAACACGTAATACCAATAAATCCGATTTATAACGTAGCTACAATAAATTCGGAAACGTACGCTAAAGCGAAATGTACCCTCATTTTGTAACCCAATTTTATTGAGATTTAGCGCATCAATCGCGAGAGAAACAGCGTGATTGAGCTCTTTATGGGATACCATGATTATTTTCAATAAAAAGTCAATCGAAATCTCAATGTTAAGTTACTGTGTTTTATAAAAGAACTGCTCGGAAATTCCCACCAGGCGCTCTGCCTTGCTTTTTACCTGTTCTTTAGCTGCCCTAAAATATAATGTGGGTACTCCTATAACTGATAACATTGGTATGCTGCTGCGCACTAACCTTAACCTTTTGGTATGTGGATAACACTATTTTAAATGAAAAATTATATTATATTTAAGTACTAACATTAAGAAAATTGTCTAGGTAAACACAGGGGAGCTAATCCAAAAATACTGCTGTTCAATTTAAAAATAAGAACACTTCGCATAAATAGAATATTACAATGGATAAGACGGGCACAGTAATGTGTATGAAACAAATTATTGTCTAGTCAAATATTCTACGATGTCGAGTTAGTGAATTTCTGTATCATTTTTCAAGATTGACCTTGACTTTTTAAACAAACAACTAAAGAAACGAAGGTTAGCCTAACAGTATGATTCAGTAGCTAAATGAAAATCTTTATACACTATTGGAAAATATTTTATCGTCAACTATAACTGTTAAACTATTTCTAGTTTCCCCTGTTATAGCCGAGTTTTGAGTTTTTTACGATAATTGTTGTAATTAGGTGCTGTCGGTATACCTACCAATATCTAAGCTGCTAGCGGTCAGTCTTGTGTTTTAAGGTCAAGGCTGTTCAAACTGGACTTTAAGTTTTCCGAAAGAATTTTAAGTGGCCCGCGCAAGTGTGGTTTGAAAATACGCACCAAATTCAAAACTGAGAGTAACTGAAATAGGAAATGTGCGTGGCCCGTCGTTAACGACTGAATCCACCGTTTGGTCCGACTCTTTAAAAGGTTGAGCAGCCTTGATATAGGTAGTAGGTACTTGAACATGCCTTGCCACAATATCTTAATAAAGTTCGTCAAAGACTGCTACGGAACCAGGAGCCAAGCTACCCATAAAAATCCCATGCATTAGTTTTAGCACTTACTCGTTTCTGTAGCGACAATAAATCTTTTTGGACACTGCATGTACACTATTCTGCATTTAAATAGAGCAATTCCATTCGCTTCAACATTTTGCAATCTAAAAAATTAACGTTTGCCACCACCGTATCGCTGTGCAAATCTCTCTAGATAATAAACCCAGAACACGTTTTCGTAGTAATTTAACTTGCTCTGACATTGCTCTCATCATGGATATAGGGAGTCTGATGGAGCTATCTGGATGTGAATGCTGAGGGATCTTTTTAAAAAAGATTTGTGGAATATAAAATTGAGTAAACTAGACAAACGGCATTTTTGATAGACGTTCTTATGATGCCAGCTGCATGATAAATGTGTAGAATTTTGAAAGACATTTTAATATGTATGGATTTTTGCAGCCTCCTGAAAATTACATTTTCTTTCCCTGAGGAATGCATGGATTTCCCTGAAGTAAGTTTTTGTCTGATTACTATATTCTTGATTTTGAAATTATTCCAATAAATGTATCAATAATTTGTTATGTACAGAGTAAAATGATTAAATGCTTGCAGTCACGTGATGAATCTTAAAGATTTATCAGAAAAACGCAAATATGTAGTTGTCCGAAAATTGAAAAGGATTATACAAAATATACTTTTTGCTAGTATCTTTTGTGTTCATGTTAATTTCAAAACGAATAAAGGCTCTCAGAAGGGGGCGTGCATGCGTAAAGGCATACAATTTAGGAAATCACACAGTTTCATCCCTTACGAAAACTTTCTCTTTGTTTTCTGTATTTTCGTGTTATCTTACAATAGAAAACTAACTACTCATAGTAATAAAGTATTTTTATGCAAAAATGAATTTCGTATTCATTTTATGAGCGATTTCGCAGTAGGTATACTCGTATAATATTATTATTATAATTTAAATTTTATAGCTTAGTTTGTTATTCATTCGAGGTGGAGATTCTTATTGTTCTTGCCCAAGACTTACTTTGGGTCGCTGCGCCGTTTTAGTTAGTTTAGTCGTTATTTTATTTGATAACAAAATTAAATTATTAAACTGCAAGAACATGAAAGTAAATCGCTTCAGACAATTGAATATTTATTCATAATTATTTCAGTTCTAGTGGAGCTTAATTTTCATAGATTCCCATTAAAATGATATTAGCATATTTTATGTAAGTTGCGAAATATTTCAACAAGTTTTTAGTTAATGATCTGTGTTTGTCTTTGTAAGTAAGGATTAAAAATATTGCTCATCATGTACAACTATGCGATTGCAAACTAAATTGCATTAACTTTGTAACGCTAGAATGAGTATAACAGCATATTCATATGAGAGCTGATGTATCGTTTTGCACACACAAGCATGAAACTTACAACCCGATCGAGTTAACTGCGCACCTCGCTGAAATGCGGCTCTCCCTCTCACTCATCACACATCTCCCCGCGTTCGCCACGTTCATACCAGAGCGTCGATTCACATCGTCACATCGTGACGTCACCGTCACGGCCGCCAAGTACCTACGCAGTTAGTTCGACCGGGTCTTAAGTCAGAAACTGGTCGAAAAGAAAAAACAAAATTCAAAAAACAAAACGGTTCCTTTTTCAAATTTGTGTACCAAAACTCGAAGTGGCTCGTACGGATCAATTACGGCGCGATATTTGCGCTTCACCAGTCCTCGTCATTATCAGAAGCCGGGCCGGTAGCCCGTAATAATTTCGTTAGACCCGCGCTCGCAGATGTACTTAACTTGCCGTTTGTGCCGACTTTTCGGGCGGTCACCAGATGTGTAATATCATAGGCTGGGGAGGAGAGCCAACCTTTTTGGAACGCTTTGAATATTGGTAGCAGCGTTAGTGATGTAAAACTTCGTTTGACCTCACCGGATACTATAGTAGCAGGGTGAATCTACGTAAGATAAAAAGACGAACATATTGTTTAATCATAGCATCATTAGAGCGTAACTTCCCATTATTTATTATAGCGTAAATTTATTTTTTTGCGAAACTTTTCAATTTTATCATCGCTGAAGGAACAAAATGATAAGAAAATTGAAATGACAGCTATGTTGTATTTTAAGACAACACCAGTTTTTTCCCGTGGAAAATCCCAAAAATTCACCCGAAAGTATTTCCTGAAATGAGACGAGAAGCATCTCATAAAAATATATACTTCAAAGCAAACTTCAAGGGGCTTTAATTTCTGGAATGTTTGAGGTGAAATGACAGCTTTGTTAATTTTTTTTTTATCCCAATTCGTCGAACTGGTTGTTCTTTTTGTTTCCGAACGTATAATACTAACCGGCCTTATTATTGCAGTGACGATCCCAGCAAGTTTGTTTTCGTAATTGGCCTGTTTCCGATGTTTACATGTTTACATTCTGGAATCGAGTTTGCGACGGATTGACATTTTGAATATTGAATGAAGTCGCGATGTTTTGTTGCATTCGGTTTCGCATCGCAAAGCATGTTCATTTCCGAAAAGAACTCGTAATGATTGACTCCCTTCTTCTTGCAACCATGTAAGCTAAGGTTGAATCTCGCTCTACCGGTCTGCTTTTCTACTCTATTTGCAACAAAAAAAATTGGAAGTATAAAAGGCAACCCATACTAAGATAAAAAAATAAGATAATACTTTATTGCTTCGTTCTTACATGTTTTTACTCTAGATTACAATTTTTAATAACAAACTCGGCCTACGTACTTGAAAAGCTGTTACTTATTACCAAGAATTTAAGAAAAAAAAACACAAAAAACGTTTAAAAACTTTTGTAATTTTAAAGCCTGTTTTTATTCACCCAAATTCCTGGGATCTTGTTCGATCTCACGAGTAGAAGGCAGGTGGACAAATAAACGAAAAGCGAGCGATTTTATGAGGCCCCGTTTTTCCTTTGACCTGCGGAATCCATTACAATTTGGGTATTGAAGTGTTGGCGTCAGGTGTGTCAAAACTATGCCGATTTTGGTTCACATAATAATAAAAGCTTGCTTGGCAAAGAAATAAATAAAATGTATTGATAAATTGCATCGAAATAAAAGATTTGTACATTTTATTCTACATTTCAAGCAGCAATCTAAAAAGTTTAGTTAAAAAGTTACATATTATTAGAGATTTATCAAAAGATTTTGGTTTTCACGAAAATATAGGTAGCAAAGAATAATGTTATTAAAAGTTTACGAAACAAAGCGCCAGTGTTATTTAATTTTTAGCGTTAAGAGTCGCATCTCAAACTAATCGTGGGTTCAATTCCCGCCTTAGGCAGTTCGATTTTTTCAAGTTATTTATAATTTTCAAAATAAAAAAAGCGCCAGTGATTTTTGCTGATGAAAAACTCTATTCCCTAATTATACCTACTATCCCTCCATGATAGCCATTTCAGTTAGGCTATGTAAATTTTGCGACTGAAGCATGAATCATGATTATTTTGCCTTTAATTAATACTTTACAATATAAATGAAGAACTTTATGTTTATCAATTGTCTCTACTAAACTTTATCACTCTGCTATAACTTACTTAACAAACTTTATTAGAAATAACTTCCCACTTCCAAAACACAAACCAGCCTGACTATTAATCTCACCAAACCAACACCAGAATTGCCGTCATCAAATCGTTTTAAAACTTTACGTCACCGGGATTACGTGAACAATTCACTGAAAATACATTTCACTGACAAAATACGAGCGTGTGTGGAATCCGAACTGATTTGAACAGGGCCGGTTAATGGAACACAAACAGAGAGCCAAGCGGAATGGCCTGCAGCGTCTTGATTACTTTAATAGACATTTTTAAAGCCACGCCAATGTCAATTGGGGTATCGAGTTGTGTTGACGATACCTTGAAGGTAATTTACTGTAAACATACACCGAAAAATGGATTGGAAATAAAAGATGAAGAAAGTTTACGGCCAAAATTATAAAGAGTACGTATACATATTGTATTACTAATGTAATGCAGACGTTGTCGTATCGTAGAACGCTACATTTTTATTCTCATCTCTCAGCTGTCAAGTTGTTTTTTTTTTCGGGGCTACCAACAGCTTATTGCAAAAATGCCAGCTGCACCGGGGCTGCGAATATCTATGGGCGGCGGTAATCACTTACCACCAGGTGATCCAGCTGCTCGTTTGCCTCCTGACCCATAAAAAATCAATTCTTGCATTATTTTGGGACACCCTATAACATACATTTACCTACCAAATAACAAAATGAAAAGAAGACAAGTAAATATATTTCTGTTTACATCAAACACGAAACATCGCTTATCAAATCACGCACAGTACAGTCGACTACATCAGACAATTTATTTTATATTGGAAAATAACACCTATTGCCATATAAATCCCACATTATTTGCCTTGATATGCTGTCTGTATCTCGTCAGAAAAATTGTTACCTTGTAGGCGTCATTGCGCGATTATTGGCCTTGTACATGGAGCAGAATACAAAAAAAATGTTGCTTTTCCTTCCGCAGTCATTTCTCATGTTTCTAACGTCGCTATTCTGTACAAGATGATTAGTTTCACTGAGCGGGTACTCACGCCTTTTCTGTCAAGAGTTCCTAGAATGAGGGATGAGTTCATTCAGAAGAATTGGTAGCAAAGGTAGACAAATTGCACAGCGTCTTAGATTGTTATTTTAATTTTTATTGTTGTGAAGATAGCTTATAATGGAAAAAAATCTACTTGTACTCGTATTCCGAGTAACTTTACTTATCAATAAAGAATTTGGGGTAATGATAAGGCGGAGAGGTACCCTCTAGTTCTAACCTCAGTAGTAATTAAACCATACAATAAGAATAAATTATAAATAATCACAACATATTAACAAATGTTAATTCTATGTTGGTAAAAAAGTTTGTAAAAGCTCGTTAGTTTAAAAATAGATACTTTAAACTAAACTGCGAGAATCTTGAAAAATACAGATTCAGTATATTTGCTACCAAGGCTAAAAATCTTGCTTTCTTGGCTAAAGAACTTGGCTTGTGATAAATAGATGGTAAGTGGAACGCAGCATCAATAGATACCGTCACCGTACTGTCTTGTCTGAAATTCCAAGGCAGCTTGAATGCTCTTTCTCCCCTGCTTAAGGGCGTGGCTTCAGTGCAGGCGAGTTTAAATTAAAACAACATAAACAACGTAAGGCTGAGTTGAACCACCTAATTAACTTTGACCGTACCTATAACGATAACCGGTGTTTTTTGTATGGAGTTGGACAGATTTTTGACGTATGTAAAAGAAGATGATGCAACCCAGCCTTTGTATTCGCTATAAATGCAACTTATGTTTGCAAAGTTTTATTTCATGACGCCTACGATTTGTTGAAAGATTTAGGGCTTTGGAACGTAATCAAAATACATATTATAGGCAATACCCGTTATGTAGTCTAACTACGACACTTAAAGTGGAAGCTTACGCTCTCCTTAATAAGTGTTTTCCAAAAATTAAACCTAGAAAAAGAAATACCTATCTATTTTATCAAATCTCTTCAAGGCGAGAGTGTAAGGCACTCACAATACAGGTACTTATGTACCATCCTAGACTGCTTCTCACTTAATATCAGGTCGCTCGCACTTAGCGTTTCATTGACTCTTTTATAATGCGATCAGCTAGGGACTGGATTGCTGATTTTCCCGAAGACTATAATCCGGGCTTTTTCAAGGCGAGAGTAAATAGGCACTTACAGGGCAGATAATATTATGTACCATCCCACTTAACACCAGGTGTGATTATGGTCAAATACCTGCCTTGTTATGCATAAAAAATATGAAAAATGTTTTAACTTAATAATCATATCAATAGATGCCTTGTTTTTTTTATGTTTCTCCATACCGGATGTGGAATGGTGGCCATTTTTAAAGGTCTATTCCACTTTGATCACCTAGCTTTGATCACCCAGGTGATGAAAGTGGACTTCAAGCAACACTTTGATCAAAGGAAACTAAAATATTAATTAAACTGGAGTTCACTTTGATCACCCAGGTCATCTTATCCATTGGTGATCAAAGGACATCAAATTGTCGCTTGAAGTCCACTTTCATCACCTGGGTGATCCAAGCCAGGTGATCAAAGTGGAATAGACCTTTTTAAACTAAAGCTCACTGAAAATCGCTTACAATGACGCCCCACCTCACCCCCGCCCCCGCGTCCGGTAAAGCCGGAAGCGACAGAATAAACGGCTTCAATTGTTTCAAATACAGATAGCGCCGCGCCGTGAAATAATCCACTAACCGTTAGCCTTATTACCATACCAATAACGGGTTTTGTTTCAGGAAAACCGTTTAATTTGGAGTTATAGCATCTTTGATCTTCCGATAGGTGCTAAGGGTTTCAGCACGTGCTTTTTAAAATGTATTATAGTTATTTTGACATGACTGGTCTGCCAGTAATGTAATACCATTTCCAAGAAAGAGTGTAATCATGTGTTTTGTACCGTCAACAGCACATCAGACTATAAAACTTTGTTACAAAATGGCATCTATTCCAATGAATTAAGATGCCACAGTATGTCTAGATCTTTAAATGCTGTCGTCTATAACATAATTTTTTAACATTAAAAAGAATAATCAATTTACTCAGTTGATGCAGTGACCTGGCTTGTTCATAAATTAATTTAATGTATTGCTGCATTTATTTAATTTATTCATATTTTATCCCTCCCCAAGAAAGGTTTTAATTACAGACCCGAAACGATTGCAATCTGTCCAAAGTAAATACACAAGCAGTGTATAGCGCACCTTTTGTAAAAGGTAATTAGCCCTTGGTTAACAAAAACTCCAACCCAAAGCCGGCCAGTATTTTACTAGGTCAGTGCGACAGTAAGCTGGTACTTTAGTAGGTCTAGTATTTTCAAACAAAGTAAGATAAGAAATAGGATCAAAACAAAGCATACTTAGTTAAAAAATCTTGAGAACCCAAGTACCGTAGTATGAATTGAAGCGAAAATGAAAAATATATTTTTCATATTACTCTTCCATATTGCGGAGGTTAGCACCTTGTTTAACATGTTGAGATAACTAACATACTCATAAGCCTGAACTTTTGATAAAAAAAGACGAATGAACTGTTAGATACGAATTTTGGTAAAATACAATATCAGAATATCAGAATAGAGCATAGGCTACTAAAAATAATTTTATTTAAAGATTTAATTACCATTGAAAGTAAATATGCTTTTAAAACAAAAAAGAACGTACATTTTCACTCTGTCCAAATTAATTACACTTTACGTAACAGCCAAGGAAAAAAGCTTTCTAGCTAACATTTTGAGCCCTAAGTAATACAAGGATGTTGACAATTTATTAAAGTGACGCCTCAAACTGGCCCTGATTTTACGGTCAGTTGGCCATCCTTTGTTATAATGTAGTAATTAATCAGTTGCCCTCTTAGCCACAATGAAGCTGACAATATGTAGGTAGTAGGCTAATATTTAAACTAGATATTAGAGCTAAGTAATTGTAATCTTCAACTGAAAACAGTCCGCCACTGGACAGTGGACACTGAATTCTTTTAATAAAGTTCCTAACTTTTCCTTTTCCTAAAATTAAAAAAAAAAGCTTGATTTTTATTATTATTATTTACCCCTACAAATAATAATAGTTTTTAATTAACTACCAAAGTCGATGTTTAGTTACTCGAAGAAATGAAGAATAATAAAGCTCCCAAGAGCGTCATGTATTACGAGTATTATTAGAATTTGCCCTACAAAATTTACGTGAGAATCACAGTTTGGCAGTTAGATTACTTTGAAAAGTCGAGGCCAGTATGAAGTGACCCCACTGCTACTACTTGTATTGTAACCCTAATGCTTTTTATCTGTTTTAACGAGGTAAACTTTCGTTGCTATTATAATAAATTGGTCCAGAGTTAGCAGCTTGCTAAAATGATAAGGGAAGAAAAAGGGATTAGACGCCCACTTCAGGCTCGTTTAACTAAATGGAAAAAATGTGTCCAGACTTTATGACTCACGACAGGCCGACATGGCTCGCTAGGAGAGTTCTTGAGTTATTTGTGTATTTTCTTCACAAACTGAACCAGTCAAGACTGGTTAGTTCTAGAGAAAATGCAAATAAGAATAAGAAGTGAAGAAAATGGGTTAGACTTAGGAAAAATAACGTAATTGCGCAATGGAAACGTGGAAGATGCGAGTAAAAATAGATAAATATGCAGAGATATTTTTGTTTTTTATAAATGTTAAGTGATTTTTAATACATAATAATATTTCAATACTTGCTGCTTGCAAAACAAACTCAAAACTAGATAATATAAAACAACCTAGTAAACCTTTTAGACAAACTATGTTAGTTTAGAAATCCAAATATAAATAAATAATCTTCGTATCGCCTAGATAGTTATGGACTTTTTCTAAATCCTTTCAGCAAAATTAACAAAGCGGTCGGACATAAAAATCCTTCTCTCCTAGAACCATATTTTAAAAGCAGTTGTCGAAAACGGAATTCTATCAATAAATCTTGTGTCGATTATTCAAATCTGAAGTCCATGTCTAAATGCTGACCACAAACTACGAGTATTGGATCGTGTCCAGCAATCCTGAGTTATGCTGATGTCAGTGTTTGAATAAAAATTTTGACAGATCTAACTTCAAACTTATAAAACGTATTGTTTCAAAGACAGTCTTTTCTAAAAACCATGTTTTGTTCAAGATAGTTTTGGAACACTCCAAAATGTAGAATTTAACTTTTGTATAAAATACGTCAACATTCTGATACGCATAGACGGTCGCGTTCTTGTTTCAGTTATCTTTTTTATACCCTACCTTACTGAATTTTATTCAGTACCTACCTAATACTTGTAGCAGTGTAGACTTTTAAATTTCGTAAAAGTTATTTTTTTCTTTATTCGAGCATGTTTTTTTACAAGTACCTACCTAAATAATTAGAAAACGATAGTATTAGGTAAGTAACTATTACTTTTTGAACTTCTTAAAGGGCTGCAAGCAACTAAGACAAACATAACTCTCCTTCTGACGCAGTCTGCTAAAAATATGTTGACAGTGGGGAGCGAAAAAAGAAATGAATAAAACGGCTTTCATTTCAAGGAAAAAAGACGAAGGATATCAAGTTCGGGACAGTAATCTGAGTTCACCGTTGAAGTTTTGCCAAACTGTCCCTTACTCCTTGTATAGTTACTAAGTTAGTAACTTTAACTATTTGTTACGGCAAAGGTATGGCTCTGAAGTAGGTAACTCAACGCCTTTTTGTGTACTTACTCGTAAGTCCATTTTGCAGTAGTTTGTTAACTTAAAGAATATCACGTATGCTGTTGGTGTTGGTGGTGTTACGCATAATGACTATCCACATTATTGTTGCAAATCACTTCTCATAGGGTGAGATGCAAGATAAAAACTTCTCCGTTTTTGAGGAAAAAGCATCTATTAGGTACAGTCAGCTACAAATAGTTCGTGATGACACCCAAAGTGGGTAAAAAGGTGACAACGCAACCTTTTTCCAATTATAAAAAAGACGTTGCGAACTTTTTGGCTACTTTTGAGTGTCATGAACTATTTGACGCTCACTATACTAGGATGTTTATTGGGATATGACGAGGTTCATACCATTTTAGACTCTTTTTAACAGTTGGAAGTAAGTTTTTAGTAAAATATTGATAACATAATTGTATTGTAAAGTCCAAATTCTATCCAATAGCGAAGCTACACTAATTTAATAAACCATTATGTAAGGTATCTGTTTTCCACTTACATAAATAGCCAAACTATTCCCTATGTTCTAATCATAGTTATAGCTATATTCTTGATTCCAGGGGAGGTTCCCGGAGTGTTTGTTCTCAAACAGAGCGTTTCCAAACAATGGTTTGTGTATTATACATAACAACAAAGTTTATACATTTGTCCGCTTCCCGTTGGACCCACAAAGCGAGGCTATCTATTCTGGAGTGATTAATATCGATACATTATCCGTGATCTTGCTTTGTGGTATTTGAGGAACAATATTTTGAGGCTGATTAACGGTGTGAAAGAGGCGAGGTTGGATAAAATACCTATCCCTTCCACGTGGATCGTGACACGTGTATGTGGGTATACATAATAGTACTTTTAAATGTAGGCTGAATTAAATCTGTTGTAGAGCCTTTGTTGATTCTAGTATCAGAATTAATATTGTTTTTTTTATATCGACTACTGAAAAAATATAAAAAACACCAACAAAAATGTTTAGAGAAAAACATTTTAACTTTTTTTTTTAATATAAAATAGTAATATAAGCACAGAATAATAATAAGTATAAGTACCACCTACACAAAGCCTTTATCCAATAATTTTCTTACTTTCTTTCATCTATAGCCATAAAACTATTTTCAGTTTCAATAGATTAAATATTTGTCGACTTATATTTCGCTCAACATGGTGTTAATAGAAACCTAGATTCTAAATTAGGAACTACCGATTTGTGCCAAATTTGAGCCAGGGTGGAAATCCTAATTTATTGTTTCTTGAGGTGATTTACGCAAAGCCACTGACTAACGCAAGATCAGACCGATTCTGTCGGAATAATGAATTAGACCCGTTAGTTCAATTTTGATTTTAGACGTTGATTAGGCTTTGGTTAGTTAGGGCTGTGAGAAGTTATTCCGAAACTGTTTGTGTACATAAAGGATCACTTTGATGTGATCGCAGACAGCAGAACGCAAGTGTGGCAAATCCTTCTTCTTGTTAATGATTCCATTTATAATAGAAAGAGATAAAACTATTACATAATATATGTGTTTAATTTAGTTAATTTGGTAACGCTTAGATAATAAAATATCCATTTCTAGAATCAAAGTTAAGAACATAGTTTGGAAATTTAAGTTCATGACCACATTTAAGACGGTTATAGCCTGAAGACAATATTAAACGGTGAATATTATAGCCCAAAGCGAAATCCTTTGAAAACTTTACTAAGAAACCACTAGTACGTACCGCTGTGGTAGATTTATTGCTAACCGTCATGAAATATTGTCGCTGGGTTCAAAATTTCAGTCAAATTCTATCCATTTGCCTAACCTAGATCAAATTTAAATGAACAGTTTTAATTAATTTGTAATGTTACTCGTATCAGACAGACATCAATGTTTGTTTTAGCTAAAAGGGGATTTGGAATTGGTTTTCCATTGTCAGGAACTCGAATATCAAACAAAAAATGGACTAAGGTAGACTATACATCGTCAATTTAAAGCGACATACATTTGAGGTAGCCAAAATAATGCTGAATGTAGAGTTTGTACATGAGTTTACATCAATTTCCCACGGTAACGATAATATGGATCTGTCATAGTAGAGATAAACTGATGTTTGACTTTGTCTGGCTAGCTATTACTCTGTACTAACTTATATTAATACGGTAGGCCCATTTTCCAACCAATTAATAGGACTTAAATATTTCCAAATTTTTAAATTTCCCTCTTTTTAAAGAATGGGGGTTTCGGTGGAGAAAGAATAAAGTTTTACTGGTGGATATTAAGGTGTCAAAATAAACATAATTATGTATTTCTCCCTGAAACACAGTGTGAATAGATGAAATAAATATTCGTGACACCTTTGACTATGCTACGTGAACGTACAAGTACATTTAAACTTAAAATGTACAGGCGGCCGCCCGTGACTTCGTACGCCTGGATCCCGTTTACCCCTTTAGGGATTGAATTTTGCAAATTCCCGTCTTAGTGAGCACCTAAGTTCTAAACCCCCATGCAATATTTGAGACTCCTAGCACTTGTAGTTTCTGAGATTTCGTGATGAGTGAGTCAGTCAATCAGTGACCTTTCGCTTTTATAGATGTAAATGGATGTAGGTTATGAATTGCACACATAGTGTAGGCTAGGCTAGTAAATAGCAATTTATAAAAGTCGCCCTCAAATGCCGGGGGAAAAATACATTTACTCGACTGCCATTCATGCCAACCTTCTCATGCGGTTATATCACTTCACTTCTCCAAATCCGTACCTTCTGAACCATCCTTCAGCGAATTCTATAAGCGCAATTCGGGACGTATTGCTGAGTGCCTTTGACAACCAATTACCATCTTGACAGGGCTATTGTGATCGCGAACAAAGGTCAGTAATCTGATGGCAACTTTCCATACCCTTTGTTCTCATTTTAAGACTTGTGAAATTTATTCACGAACTTTATTCACATGAGTAGTAAGTTTTTGAGAGTTCTCGCTCATTCCAGCGAGAAACTCTCAAAAACATTTATACAATGATCACTCAAAATAATTTCATTTTCGTTCGTTCATTTGACAACACGATAAGCGTGTATTCTTATTATGAGTGCGGTCATGTTCTAGAAGCGCGCACCGAGAAATATTAAGCTAGGTTGCAGGTTCGAATCCCGTAAGGAGCAAATGTTTCTGTTATAAACACGATCACCTATAACTGAGACGTGATCGTAGTTGCTATAGTACAAGTTCCACTTAGTTGGTGATTAGGTAATTGATGTGGTGAGATAATTGGACCAATTTATTTTTTAAGTTCAATAATAAAATAACTACCTACTCATAAAACCCAAACGTAAAAATTGGATCATGATGACGATGTCACTGCGCAACCTTGGTGTGCACGCGCGCCGGAACTTGCAATTTGATATCTTAGCGTAGTTCTTACCTACCGCGCCTGTATTTGAACGAAATTAATTATCGGTGAATGAAATTTGATACTACACATTGTGCTCCTATATTTAAACGCCTAGGCTTATTTTAAAGCAAATACACAGAAGCAAAACTATGTGCATCCTATACATGATCAGGACTTCTGGACTTTTAGTTTATATCAAACGGGTCGAAGTTAATTTCGTTTATCAAAAAATTAAAATCAAAGAAGTAAACATAAAACTCGCAATGGTTTTAATAAAAAAACTAGGTATGTCCTAATATTTATAATTTTTTATTGAATGTCAGATAAGTCTCCAAAAATGAAACTTTTGCTATAAAAGTAATGGAAGGTTCCTAAACTTTTTTTCTATTCTATATTCAATTTGTTTATTTGCAACTAAATATCAGATACTAATTTGAGTTGAATTCATCATTGACCTCACAGAAGAAGTTTTGATTTGAAATATCAACGTACTTACTTCTTTATTATCCATAAAATCCTAGATTGTAACAGATCAGGGAGCAATAACATCTTAAAATTATTATTTACAAGATTTACATGATTATAAGCAATCTCTTCTGCTAAAGTGTTACGTAGTGGATGCCTATTAAATTGGAAAATTAAATACTATACTAATAATACTACTAATAATACATACAATACTATAAATATTAATAATACTAAGTCTGTTCGAATCGAACCCCAGACTCATAGAAACCAAGTCACTATGCCATCCGTTATTCGTATTTATTATTACATTATCATCGTTGTGGTGTCAAAATTTCCTGTTTCATTTTTACTAAGAAATTTTTTATCTAAAATTTTAAACACAATTCGAGTTTAAATTACTCAGAAAAAATAGTGCATACCTTTAAAAAACATAATAAAGTTACTTACTCATAAAATACTTTTCATTTTAAAAATCATTAAATAAGTAAATAAATAGCAATCCACAAATAATACGTATAATTATATTATTAAATTAATATAGGTAATTTAATTTACTAATTTAAGCCATAAAATATTATTGTCTTCTAAGTAAATGGTAATAAATAATTTATTATAAGTAGATAGTATATTACTATTTACATCTTTTAAACAGCTTCAAATTATTAAAAAGATATTTATGTACTAAACATAAATTATAACCAAATATTTGTAAAAGTGCTGTAAACAAGTTTTAATATTTATTATCCATAATTAAATCAAAATAACTGTTAATTTTATTATATCGCTCATAAATGAAATCTCGAATATTTTCTGAATAACTTAGAAATAATATTAAGCTAAATGTTAACATATAACTGAGTAGATTAAATATCAAATTAAAAATACATAAGTACCTATCGCATCTGATTTATGTAGTTTGTTATGTTAAATTGTTTAATTAAGTATTTAAATGTTATTCTGAACTTTGTTACGTCTTGTTTGAATAGTGTAATTGGTACTACCGTTCTATGAATAAATAAATATCTTAAACCAACTATCTCCAAAATTTTCAAAATTAATGTAATTTAATTTTCTAAAACATACAGTGGAATATTTTTCATTCGGATATTGCATCATGGTCACGTCGTCAACGTGGCCGCAGGTCCGAAGTGCGTTTCTGTAAAAATGCTTGCGCGCACTGCAACAGGGCTGCCACGAGTTCCGCACGGTTCGCGACTGTGTAATTATGGATGCATCACCTATATTAGAATCATTTAGTCTAGTTTCACTGTAACAATATTATTAACAATGATCGTTATTATTAGCCATTTTATAATTATATTTGATTAAAATATTTTTATTGTATAAGTATCTCAAATCAAACATAATATTCATATGATTTCCACTTCAATTCCGATAATGATATTTAAAATATTAGTAAGTATCTCTGAGTATTTTTTATATACATTAATCTTGTGATATTTTTCTAAATAACTTTTGATGCACGTTGCAATCATTTTCAAATACATAATAATGTATATGTTGTCTTATTATGTTTTAAATCATAATTATAGCGACGATTAATAAAAAATAGTACTTTGTTATATACATAAGTGCCACTTGTGGTCTAAACTGAAAAAATATTTTTGATTCTGATTTTTGATACCCTCAAGTGCTACGCGGCGGCTTTTCAAACGAAATATTTATATTATGTGTGTTTTAAATATCATATGAATGAATCATATGAATAATCATGGTGTTTCTTAACAAAACATTTTTGTCAACCCTAACACATTTTGCGGATCTCTGCAATAATTTTCAAATAAATTGGAATCGATTCGACCCGAACTTCATTCTGTGCTTCATCTACTGCTTCGTGCATCAGAAGAACCGTCAACCAACAAGGAACCGCTCCCCAGTGCTCCAGACCTAGTGCTCCAGACCTAGTGCTCCAGACCTAGTGCTCCAGACCTAGTGCTCCAAACCCAGTGCTCCAGGCCCAGCGCTCCAAGTATTCCGAGTGAGTTTCTATCATCTAACAAACACAATGTGAGTACTCATGACTATCTTCTAGTCTTCACTAAACTTCTAGAACTTAGAATTTTTCTGAGACCTCTCGTCATCAGCGACGACCACTTTAAATAAATATGGAACTGTACTTATTAATTTGATTCGATGTTTGTAAAGTTAAAGTTTTCTAGTTACTAATGAATTTACTAAGGATTACCTGCGGATTCAACCGCGAAATAATTCAGTTCGTCTTACACATTACTTATATTTATAAACTAATTATTTTCAGGTCTGACTCCGAGTACGAATCTGCAATTGTCGAGAGTCGCATCTCAAAGTCAGAGAGGAGGAACCCAGCTCTTATTATAAGGTACCTATTTACATTAGTTAATTAGTTATTGCACACTAACGATAGTCGACGACTTTGCTCGCGCGGCAGTACTCAACTAGTGAGTGACACGTTATCGTGCACAGCTTGCTGTAGTTAAAAAGTCTCAGACTAAGGTCGTTTCCTGACTTGTCGGTGCGGTAGCGGCGCGGCATCGGTATGCTCTGTATACGCGATACCGAAAGCTTACCGAGCGCCTATATTTCAATGGAGCGTTCCTGATTGAGTCTGTGCCGCGCCGCTGTCGCACATGCCGCGCCAATCAGGAAGCGTACATTCAAATATAAGCGTTCGGTAAGCTTTCGGTACCGATGCGGTATACCGAAACGAAATCGTACCGATACCGCACCGCCAAGTCAGGAAGCGGTCTAACTGTTAAGTGTGACTGGAGTACCAGTAATGAGTAATTTAACAGTTTTACGGGTAATCATTATTTAATAATCACAATTTGTTTTACAGATCTGACTCCGAAGCTGAAAACGGGACTAGACGAGATCAGGCAAAAACATCTAAGAAGAAGTCCAACAATCGAGCCCCGTCAAAGTAAGTAGACCTGAAATAATGGAATCCGAAGGCTGGCGTTTTTGTTACAGTCGTTTCGTTATCATTAGACTAACGTGATTCGTGTTTAACTTTACAGGTCTGATTCAGAAGACGATCAGCCTTCCAAGCGTAGCAAGGCAAAGACAACCAAGAGGAAGTCGACAACATCACGATCTTCAAAGTAAGTTTCACAACAACACATTACAATCATCATCATCATTATCTCAACCACAGGACGTCCACTGCTGAACATAGGCCTCCCCAATGCTTTCCATGTTGTCCGGTTGGTAACGACCTGCGTCCAGCGCCTTCTTGCTACCTTTATGATGTCGTCAGTCCACATTGTGGGTCACCTTTCACACTACTATCTCATAAACGGAGATGATTCTCATCATCTCATTAATGAAATTCGCCAATACCTAAGGAATATTATATTATTTTCAGAACCGCTACGCCAAAGAGACGGAACACCAAAAAAGAAGAGGATCTGTTCGGGCTGGTCTCTGAAGACGAGGAAGACGCAGCTCACGCAAACGCGTCTCGCCGAGCGCCGTCGAGCCAGCTGCCGAGCTCCATCAGCAGCAAGGTCGCGGACGGGTCGGTGCTGCGGCGCGCGCAGCTGAGCGGCCGCTACTACGCCGAGCTGCGCCTCTACTCCACGCGGGACGCGCTCGACACCCGCCCCGAGACCCGCTACACCAAGGCGCTCGTCACTTTGAAGCTCCAGCTCGACCCGGACCAGCCCGAGTGGGACTTGCTTCAAAAGTTCCTCAGGAGAGCCAAGACGACGTACTTTGCGGATAGCGTGCCGGTGTTTTATAATAATAAGATTAACTGAATTGTAAATAAAAATATACATATTAATTAAGTCTAATTTACTTACTTATAATTTACGTAGGTACTTAATAATAAATGAATTAAAACCTAGTGTTATAGTACTTAATTAACCTCGGTACCTAGCCCAAACCACGTTTCGACGAACTCACATATTTCAGCAAGTTACATAATACATTAGTAAATAGGTACATTACATAAAATCAATAAAAGTAAAGTTTTATTAGCTACAAAATAATTCCAATCTTTAGAAGACAGGTTCCGAGGTTAATTAAAGTTCATTACTGGTTAAGTTAGGTTAGTTAAAGTTAATTACTGGTTAAGTTAGGTTAACTAAGAAGATGCCCTTCTGCTCTGGGTGTGCCGTTCAAGTTGATAGAAGGAAATGGGTTGGCCACTTGCGGAGCACCGCGCACAAGAACAAGTGCGCGGCGGTCGCTCAGGACGGAGTCGTTGAAGTCGCGTCTGCGTTCCGCGGTCGCATAGCCTCCTACAGGTTACCGGTGACGACCGAAACGGAACATTCTTTTCCAGACTTATTTTTAAAAAGCGTAGAATTCAAACTCTACAAACTTTTACAGAGTTCTCTTAAAAAACATGTAAGCATCAAAGTAAATTTAGAATATTTTGGTAATTTCCTTTTGTTCAAAAATAACGAACAACAAATAAAATCGTTCGCAACTAAAAATATTATTGTTCATCGTAACTTTGAATTTAAGCGCTTATTTACATCAGTATTAAATATCATAAAAAAGAAGGTTGAAGAGTTTCAGGAACGTGATAGTGGATGGACTTTTCTGAGTAATGTTTATTTAGAAGTAAATATTAACAAATATGATCCATTATGTGGATCTGGGTCGACTTATGTTGATTTGCCACCAGTGATAAAGAAGAAAAAAGCGTGTGTCAATATTAAAAATGACGATAAATTCTGTTTTTTGTGGAGCATAGTCGCTGCGATTTATCCTGCTCAAAAGAACTGTGACCGAACTTCGTCATATCCACACTTTAAACGGGTGCTCAACATCGAAGGTATGTCTTTTCCTGTAACTTTTGACGATATAGCGCTTTTTGAAAAAAATAATCCAACTTTAAGTGTTAATGTTTATTCCTTAAATAACAATAAATGCGTTGTGGGTCCTATTTACAGATCTGAATTTAAATCAGACTCTAGAAAAAGAATTAACTTGCTTCTCTTTGAGGACAATGTACACTCGCATTTCGTTTTAATAAAAAATTTGCCCCGTTTGGTTCGGAGTCAAATCACAAAGCGTAACGGTAAGTTACATTTTTGTGAAGACTGTTTATTATTTTTTACTTCTCAGAATAGCATCGATAAACATATCTGTAGTGGTGTTACAACAGTACTTCCCGAAAAAGGTAGTTATCTTCAGTTCAAAAATTTTGAAAGGAAACAAGATGTTCCTTTCGTTATTTACGCAGACTTTGAAACCATCCTTGAACGATATCAAGGATGTGAGCCCGATCCTCTTGCTAGTTTTACAACACCGCGTCAACGACATATCCCAGCAGCTTTTGCGTATCAAATAATTTGTTCCTTTGATAATACTTTCAACAAATTTGTTCAATATCGCGGTCCAGATTGTAGTGAAAAGTTCTTAAAAAATCTTTATGAAGACATTACAAATATTTATAATATTTTGAACGTTGAAATTAGAATGATTTTTACCGAAAACGATAAGGTAAAGCATTCACAAGCCGACGTGTGTCACATTTGCGATAACCTACTGATCGGAGACAAGGTGCGAGATCATTGTCACCTTACAGGTAGATATCGTGGCGCAGCACATCAATACTGTAATTTGCGATACAATGTCCCTAAGTTCGTACCGGTATTTTTTCATAACCTGTCCGGTTACGATTGCCATTTGTTTATTAAAGAATTAGCTGACAGCTTAGGCCCTATTAAAGTAATACCTAAGAACAAAGAAAATTATATATCTTTTACTAAATTCCTTACCTTACCAAA
Source organism: Ostrinia nubilalis (assembly GCF_963855985.1). NCBI lineage: Eukaryota > Metazoa > Arthropoda > Insecta > Lepidoptera > Crambidae > Ostrinia > Ostrinia nubilalis. The sequence goes on from NC_087103.1 coordinate 7,621,547, forward strand.
TGGAAAATTTGGACAAATCCGATTTGTAGATTCATTTAAATTTTTAGGAACTAGTTTAGAAAAATTAGTAAGTGGTTTACGTAAATCTGATTTATTTCATTTGAAAAATCATTTTCCTAATGACAACAAATTCAGTTTATTGACACGAAAGGGAGTTTATCCCTATGATCACATATCAGACTGGGAATCATATTCAGAAGAAACACTTCCCAATAAAAAACAATTTTATAATTCCCTTACCAATGAGGATATAAGTGACTCAGACTATGCTCATGCCAAAACTGTCTGGTCCGTTTTTAATATTAAAAATATTGGAGAGTACACCGATCTTTATCTTCAAACAGACGTACTTCTTTTATCGGATGTATTTGAAAATTTTCGACTTGTCTGTAAGCTTAACTATCAGTTAGACCCTGCTTTCTATTTAACAGCTCCAAGTTTGTCTTTTGATGCGATGTTAATGAAGACTGGTATACAGTTAGAATTGTTACATGATTTAGAAATAATCCGTCTTTTACAAAAAGGTATACGAGGAGGTATCTGCATGTGTTCTACCAGACATAGCAAAGCAAACAATAAGTACATGTCGAATTATGACGAGTACAAGCCTGACTCTTATTTAGTGTACATTGACTGTAATAACCTCTATGGCTATAGTATGTGTCAGCCTCTGCCTGTATCGGATTTCAGATTTTTGAATAAAAATGAAATAGACCAGTTAAATATTTTAACGGTACCTGACGATGCGGACACCGGTTACATTCTTGAAGTAGATTTGTTGTACCCAGAAAACTTACATTGTGACCATAACGATTATCCTTTCTGTGCCGAAAAGTTTGTACCGCCAGGTGGACATACATCAAAATTAATACCTAATCTTTATCCGAAATTTGAATACGTAATTCATTACGTTCATTTAAAAACATGTATCAGTCATGGGCTTATCTTAAATAAAATTCATCGCGTTTTATCGTTCAAACAAAATGCCTTTTTAGCTAAATACATTAATCTTAATACAGAATTGAGAAAAAAAGCTACAACTCCTTTTCAACAAGATCTTTTCAAACTGTTAAATAACTCTGTTTTTGGAAAAACGTTAGAGGATAATGAACGTCGTGTTGATGTTAAATTAGTTAATCAATGGCGTGATGACTCAAATAAAACTAAAAAGCAACTAAGCGCTGATAAGTTAATCGCACGACCAAACTTTCACAGTGCTACAGTATTTTCTAAAAATTTAGTTGCCGTTCAGATGAAACCTGAAAGAATAATTTTGGATAAACCTATTTACATAGGATTTTCAGTATTAGAACTGTCCAAAAGTCACATGTACAATTTCCATTATTCAGTCATAAAACCGCACTATCAAGACAGGGTACAGTTATGCTATACCGATACCGACAGTTTCATTTATAAAATTGAAACTAAGGACTTTTATCTAGATCTAAATACCCACTTTCTCAGTTACTTTGATACTAGTAATTATGATTCAGAAAATCTTTTTAATTTGCCAGTAGTGAACAAAAAAATTCCGGGATTGTTTAAAGATGAAATGGGCGGTGAAATCATAACAGAATTTGTAGGTCTTAGGTCAAAGTTATACTGTGTTAAAACGGAATCAAAACTTATTAAAAAAGCTAAGGGTGTTAAAAAAAGTGTAATTAAAGACTTGACTTCAACTGACTATAAAAAGGTTCTGCTTCATGACCAAATAATACGTAAAAAGAACATATTGTTCAGGTGCATCAAACATGAAATTTTCACTCAAGCAGTGAACAAAATTGCTCTATCAAATGAGGACGATAAACGATTTGTACTTCCTGACAAAATCTCCACTAAAGCATGGGGGCATCAAGATTTAATGTTTTAAGTTTAATGTGTTAAGTAAATTAAGTTTTATAATATAAGTATGCAATAGGTGTATAGATAAATAAATATGATTTTAATGTAAAATTACTAACACCATTAGTTTTTAATTTACTAACACAAGATTTATTCATAACTGTACATAATAATTGCTAAATAAAGTCATAAGTAAAGAGATTAATTTGTTTTATTTACTAAATCTATATTAATAAAATATTTAAGTGTTGCCTTAACCATATTACCATCGTTGATAAAGTGCAAACTGTTAGTTTCGTAATGTAGGATACAAATTTCCTTAGTAAGTAAATTTCGCAATAGGGTAGAAGTAATGGTTTCGGTCATCTTGGTACCGTTTTTGTCCATTATTATTTGTTAATTTATCTTGAAATACCAATTTAGTCTTAACTATTAATAAATATTGTTTTATTAAAACAATATTTTTTAAACTTACTTCAATTTTATGTTGCCAAAAGAGTACAGTGACCACAAACGGTGCTTTTACCCTAATTACTTAGTCATCAAATTTTAGTTCACGTTGTATTTCCACGTGTCACTAAGTAGGTCACTGACGTCAAAGTGCAAACTTGAAATGAATATAAATACAATAACTAAAATTTAATTTCTAACATTCACGTTGCATCGATCACTATTTGTGGCTACTTGTTGGTAAGTTAATTAATTATTATTTTTTCTATTTAAATCTGTTGTTATTTTTGTATGTCTTGTTATTTTTAAGTCTCATGTCTATACAAAGCTGATTTCTTTTTTTTACTTCTATAAATACAGTCCACATCAAGTCCCTGATAACAATTTAATGCAGTTATAAAAATGTACTAATAAGTGTTTATTTTGTTTACAGATCAATATGTCTGACTCTTCGGAAATAATCTTCTCGCAATATGCACAAGACCCTCTGGAGAACTTTACGCAGCACTGCGAAGAACTGTTCGGTGTGCAGCCTGTTGAACCGAAGACAGAAAGAAAAGGGAGGTCTAAGAGAGATGCGAACAGTAAGAAGAAGGCGAACATCTCATCTAGATCATTTGTCATACGCAAAGATCGGAAGGGTTCAAAGCTGATCCAAATAAAGATTATAGACCTAACCAGTGACGCTGTATCGTTATCACAGACGCAACAGACTGATGTGGAAAGTGCGGACAATAACGTGGTACTCAGTGCTCAGTATGTGGTGCAAGAACCAAACACGGATGAAGTGTTAGATCTTACAGAAACGTTAGTTAGGAAAATATCCAAAGAACTCTGTGGTGATAGTTACTAGTGTAATAGATTGTAAGTTATTAGTTGTAAGTACTTGTATGTAGAATGTAAGTAATAATAAATATACTAAGTTAATTGAAAATAATAATTAAATGGTAAAATAAATTTGTGTATATTAAATCTACTTGTTTCATTATGACTTTGTTTATTCCTCATACAACTTGCTTTGATACTGAAATAAAAGACAGTCAGTTTAAAATATCAGTATTTATTTTAATAAAAACATTTAATATCGTTTTCTAAACACCATTTTTTTATACACAAAACATTTTTCAATGCACAATATTTCTTATGATTATAACAATTGAATAAATTGTCTTTACAATAAAGGTCATAAAGTGAGTTAAAATTAGGAATCTGTTGGCAAGTAATGTCTACAATATTATCATGATCACATAACTCTTTCACCCATTTAACTTTTTCTTCGCCCTTCACAATAATATTTCTGTCCTTAAAATAGGGTTTAATAATTCTTCTAAATTCTCTGTAGTCGACATAGCCTTCACTCCATCGATACCCTCTATTCTTTTCTAGCCAACGCACATTCTTTTTTTCTTCATCGGTTAAAGATGAGAATGGGTACGGTGGCTTAATTAAAAAGAGATAAGTAGACTCTTGATTCGCTATACATAACTCTTTTACTAAAAAGTCATTTTTATGATCTTTGAACCCTTGTAAATCAACTATAATTGTGTTACAATTCATGATATTTTTTTCACAATATTACTCAAAGGCTTGTATTCAAATATACAGTCGTTTAAAATTAAACAATATGCAGCTGTCTGATCCGGTATTTCTTGATCTGTTTCGATTTCAACTCTTACGTCAATCGATCCCTTCAAAGTTTCATGCTGCCGCGAACAGTCAATAATAAATAAAGGGGCTACGTCTTTAAATTCCTTTAAACTCATCAACGGCTCTGGTCGACGTCCGTAATAAGACTGTTGAAATCTTACGTATTGTTCGTATAATAAAGTAAATCTATCTTCTGAAAAACTTACATTCAAGCCTTCGTACGGGTAATATGATGAATTTAAAAATACTCTTACATCTCGTACATGACAATGATCGAACTCTGCCATTGAAGATTCAGCCTTGTGTTTGCGATTGGTTTGCAAGGCAATTATAACATATCGGGGTTTCTCTATTTGTGACGATGTTTTAATGGACCAAGTATGTTTACGGGTTTTTGGTAACAAGGGATATTCATATAAGTCCCAATTCCGAAACGCAAGTGTTATAGCTCGATCTTTGTCTAAATGTTTTAATAAGTTAATTCTTTCCCGATCTGATACCTTAACGTGTGGAACGCGCCAAACAATTTTACTTATTATAATATCATCCACAACTTCACCTGAATTTAATTTTAAAGCATTGAGGTTTGTATTGCATCTCAACAAAACTAACTCATGTTTACAGTTAATTATAATTTTTTCATAGTCTTCTGCAAATCCCAATATTTTATTCAATGGTATAGAGACAGAGAATGCGCCATCGCCGACTTTGTTCGAACCTGTAGTCGACCAGCCCCAAGCTCTGGCGCTTTTGGATTCGTTTTCATTTAAAGAAAGATAGGACTTTATAGTTGTAGTAATACCTGCATTTTTAATTTTATCTATTTCCACTCCGTTAAGTTCGTATCGGATGTCTTGAAATAGAAATAATACTGGGTTATTAATGAAATGCACATTTGATACTTTTTCTTTTTTGTTATTCAAAACATTCACTTTACCCTCAATGTATAAAGTGCTGAGTGAAGGCAGCACGTATAAATCTTGTTGATTTATAGGTATACGTATTTCATCATTCTTGTTAAAACTTGTCACATATGGTTTGTATGAGTGATATTCAAAACTTTCAATACTATTGTTGAACGAGGCCTGTTGAGCTATATTTAAAATATTCATTTTAGTAAGCCCACTAATCGAAGAAATTCTTTATTATTTTTTGTTAACTTCTTTTTAAGCTGGAGCGGTGCGCCTTTCTGTAGAGCTCTTTTTGAAGTGACTTGAATACATGGTGCAGAAGGGTTTTTATTGAAATCAATCATTTTTTCCTGAAATGAAGGTACAGTTGAACTTCTTCACCGCGTAAATTTATCTGTTTATTTTCAGCGTCCAACAATCTTATATTGATAGCACTAATTGAACTTTGATTAACTGGGAAATATATTAGGTTCTTGGGTATTTCTATAATTCTGTATCCAGGTGGTACATTTGGTACAAATTCGTAGATAATATGACTTGCTTTTCCGTTGACAAATGAACCACTAACTACATCACATTCGATTCGCACGATGGTTGTTGATAAAATGCTGACCGGATACTGAGATTCAGTACTTATATTTGCAAAGATAGTTTCCGAACCAAAGCCCAAAATTTTACCAAGTGATTCACTTTTGTTGAAGTGAACATCTTTAGAACATAAAATATTTGTCTTCAATGTATTGTTATTACAAGTCAATCTTAGTACAGTGTTTTTAATATTACTTTTTAAATAATCACAAATATCCTGGAGTTCATAAGACCCTTCAGGAATTTCAATGACTTCATTTTCGCCATAGTAGAATTTATTGTTTCTTTCATCAATATTAGGAATAGAGTTAAATGTTGAAAAATATAAAAGACCACATTCATAGTCTCCACGTAATTCCAATGTTGGTGAATAGTTAGTAGTTAAAGAGGCTCCGCTACCAGTTATAGACACAGTGAAAGACATTGTTATACTGACAATTTTATTTATTTCTTACATCATATAAATGCTTTTTCCAATACCCTCTTAAAAATTTTAAACAAAGATGGCCACAGTTTGTAGTACCAAATGTTTGATAAGGAACATAGTTATAGTTTATACTAAAGTTGTGTAAATATTGAATCAATTCTAATGGAGGCTTCAAATTTCCAAAACTGTCAAAATATTCAGCATAATTGTTTTGCTTTACATATGCTACCCAGTGAGTTCCAGGATTTCTGGAGCTATCCAAATTTAATATCCCGCATTCAATTTTTTGGGGTTTTGAAGGTAATTTATCCCTCATGAAAACTCCTCGGAAATATGGAATGTCAATAGCGTGTTCTAATATATCCAGATTAGTGAGAGCACGCCTGGGTAGCCGCTTTATTAGTTTTTTGAGGTGTTCAAATACAAGCCTGCTCCGTTTTTAAGAGGTTTAAGGTACAATCCTTTTCCAAGGGCTACGGCCTCCATCATTCTGTTATGTCGTTCAGATTCCTGAAGACTTTTCTGTGCAGCCTTAGAATCATTAACAGCCTTTGCAATTCCTGCCGCTCCGCCAGCCAGTGAACCCAAAGCTGACAATCCCGCAAAAATGGGTATTAGCGGTAATAGTCCTCCAGTCTTTGGGATAGGAATACAGCGTGGTAAACGTATTCCTCTTTTATTCGTAAATAGTTTTTTTGCAGCAGCATAGGCATGTTTTATAATGGAGTGTTTATTTTTAGATTTTAACTTTTTCAAATGAGAGTGTATTTTCTTTACACCTGACATAAATAATTTTACACTACCACCAGCTCTAAGTTTAGCTTTCATTGCATTTTTTACTATCCATGAAGCAATTTTTTCTCCTTTTCCTGAATCTTTTGATTTTAATCTCTTCTTAGCCATTTTTAGAAGTTCTAAGTCAGCTTGATGTCTTATATTTGAATCACTATTATTATAAGCGATATCGTGATACATACATGCGTTATCCAATTTATTTATACCACGTTCACCCTTCTGTAATCTTTTTTGAAGTTTTGTGCCAGGACCACAAAATTGATATCCAGGTAAATGTAACTCAAACGGTAAATTGTCAATTAACTTATTGATAATACCACTGCCTTTCTTCATCGATGATTTGAAGTGAATGGAAGGAATAATATTGCGTTATAATTTATATATTATTGCACCAATTTACTTCTATCAATCCAACTGTTCTCTTTATTATTTAAGCCTAACCATTTGACAAATAGTTTGTTTCCTTTTCTTTTAATCACTTTTTCAATGAGGTAAAGATCTGGAAATTTAGTTTTTTGTAATTCGTATCCATAAAAAGACCCCAAAATTTTTTGTTTGTATTTGTCTTCTATTTGATAAGTTTCTGGATTAGTTTGGTTAACCTTAACCACGCGAAATATTTCTGTGGACCAATTGGGAGTATAACCTTTATAAAATTCTCCTTTATATTTACTGATACGAACGTAATCGCCAACTTGAAAATGAAATTTCGGTCTTAACTTCTGTTGTTGTGTTTTAATAATGTTTGATCTAACTACCCACTCGTTAGATTTTGTGACATCAACAGGCTTAAATTTTGTTATTCTATGTACAGCATTATTGTAGCATTGTACTACAGAATCCAAATTATTCCCAAACCATTGATATCGTCCATGTAGACTAAAAAGTTTGTAAAGATGAGACTTAATTGTTCTGATTACACGTTCTACTATAGATGCCTTTTTTACAGAATACGTAGAGTAATGATTTATTTTATACTTTTCTATTAACTGTTTAAAGACATCATTGTAAAATTCTGTTCCTAAATCTGTTTGCAAATTTCTTGGTCTTCTTGTTGACTTCAAAAATATGTTTCGCATCGCATTCGTAACGCAGTTTTTCGATTTTGATTTTAGCGGACTAGTCCATACAAATTTTGATAAAACATCAATTACAACTAGAATGTATTTATGACCTTTATTGAATTGTGAATATTTTTGCAAATCGACAAGGTCGGCTTGCCATAAGTCATCTATTCCTTTTATAATTGTACAACGACGAGTAAAATTCCTTCTCGCTGCTTTATGAAGTTCTATAACTATATCTTGTTTACTCATTTTTACTTAAAGTTCCTTGGATCATTCGATCGATTTCATTTTTAGTGTAATATAGTTTACTCAAACTGTCGGATGTCACTTTTTCTAAATTTTTCAAATACTTTGTAACGTCACTGTGAATTTTTTTCATTTCATTTCTTAATTCTTGAAGAGATTTTTCCATATATGCTTTATTTACAGCTTCATCATCTTGTTCAGGAGCTTGTAAACCTTTTAATCTAGATGATTTCAAATCGAAGTCACCTGTCTCTGTTTTTATTAACGTATCAGCATAAGTATCAATGAATTCAGTTAGTCGTAAACGCTTGTGTATATGATGTCCAAATTTATCAATATTCATTACTGGCTTGCTGTCTTCTGTAGTGTTGCATAGATACTGCCTAGTTTTCCGTATGCATTCTTTTTATATTCTATGTCTACAATACCAGCTTCATAGAGTTCCTTTATTATTGCATAGATTTCATTTTCCAACCCATTGTTACCAGCTTCTGCTGATGCAAATAGTAATTTTAAGCGTTCTACTAGCTCATTGGGGTCATCCCAATAAATAACATCAGTATCAGTCTTAACTTCCTTCAAAATGTCCATGCCTTCTCCTCGGGGAATACTTTCTATGCTGGATGATGTTTTCCTCGAGAATTTGAATAATGGTTTGATTATATTCATGTACTTAAATCCTTTGTTACTATTTATAGGTTTTGATGGATCCCAATTACGTCTGTGTGCATTAGTGTCGTTGAGTATTAATTTATAGTAATGTAAATCGTCTTCTGTAATTAGATGTAAATCGGGTACTTTTTTCGTCAATAATTCTCTCAAACCACGTGTTTTTTCGTAGATCCTATTTCCAATTTTCCACCCGAGAGTGCGATCATCATCGAAGACGCGGGTTTTCCCAAGCATAAGTTTTCCACGTTCATTTCTGAATCCATAAGGTACGTCATTCATAGCTTCTGATGACGTGGACCAAGATATAGATTGATTACCAATACTTGGTGATGATTGTAGAGATTTAAACGAATTTTCACTGACATTATGATCTTCTGAGAGTGATGTTGTGAGAGTCTTGTTGGATGGATAAAATTCATTATCAGAGTTTCCTTCATCGTTGATAGGTTCTTCAAAGTCTTCACTAGAAGAAGTTGATGACTCGTTTTCACTAAACTTGTTTTTTTTTGGCAATAAATCTTGCTCCGTTTCTTCACTACAATGACGCTTTTCACCAGTTCTGTTTGTTAATTGAGTAAGAGGGTCAACAATAGGCTTAAAAATTGTTTCTAAAGCCATGTCATTTGAAGTTTTTTTATCTTTAATCTTATCGACTTTACTTTTCACAGCCGCTGCGTATTTGACGATTTGTTTTTTTAAATTTCGTTCCATTTCAGGGTTTATTTCCACTCCGCACGAAATCACAAATGAAACTGATTCATTATTAATTTAACATCCATATATGAACGTTAGTCAAGTACTATGAATGTATCAAATGACATTCTATAACATCCTTTATTTCGTTCACAGTCTTTATTTATAACAACGTAATTAAAAGGATTACGCCACACAGTTGAGCACATTTCGCGAAATTGATTCCATGACATGTCGGACCCCACATGTTCATCGTACACGTGTCTCAAGTTTATGTCATCTTGTTTAAATAATATTAACAGGTTAGAATTGTCTCTTACTAATTGTTTAGGCACTTTAGTATAAGTTTGATTAATATAAAAACAATCAATGTTCTTATGACGTCCCATAGCGAAATAGTCACGGATATTATTTTGATTTTCACACGCAACATCATCAAATATAATAATTGAGTCTGGTAAAGCTTCGTGTGGACTTAAAATCTCACTGTTATGATTATATTTGTTGTAAGACGTACCAGCCACCATATCCATAACTTTTTCTAAAAGTATGTATTTGGGTTGATATAAAGATTTTGAATAAACATAGAGATTACGAAATCTCGGACCATTCTCGTGCAATAATAAACTTATTACCAAATTAGTCTTTCCACAATTTGATGGGCCGCAAACAATACTGCGTATAGAGTTTGGTAATAAGTTTCCATGTCGCTTTTGCTCATTTATTGTGGTAGGACAAACACAATCTAACTTAAGCGATTGTTTTTGTTTCAGAAACTTCATATTTTGATATTTAATATGACCGTCGTGATTCGTGGATTTTATCAAACTGATTATAAAATGATCACATCATAACATTTTACGTTTGAAATTATAGCCATCCAGTTTCAAATAGAATGAACGAAAATGAAATTATTTTGAGTGATCCTTGAATAAATGTTTTTGAGAGTTTCTCGCTGGAATGAGCGAGAACTCTCAAAAACTTACTACTCACATGATTCCGATCGCCAATTTTGGAAATAATGGAAATCTCCTTCAGAAATATAAACTAAGCCGTTAGCGAGAAATATTACAAAATTTTATTTACCAATCAAAGTTTGTTTTTTAAACATAATAATCTCTAGTAAAAACCTTAAGGAGAAAAACCAGAGAAAGTAAATAAAGAACACTGCAATAACTTACTAAAATATTTTGTCAGGATGCTCTACTATAAATCAAGTTGCTAAAGAATCATGTCAGAATCTAAACCAACAAAATTTTACTACCTACTCGTATGTTCCGTTAAACACCTGTTATTTTAGTCACGTCCACGTTATTGTTACCAATTGAATCAAAGTTAAACAAGAAAAAAACAACAACTTATAATGTAAACAAAATGGTTGTCCTCGTAAAAACAAAAGAAATAAGACCATTTGTAAGCAACAATACGTCATACGAGGCGTGCTATAAAGCGTGCGTATTCTGCCGCGTAAAATTTAAATAAAAGACTATCGCGTTCCTGATTGTCATGCGGTAGTAAAGTGTATACTGTGTACGTTATTTTTTTTATCTCATTCATCATTTCTCATGTATACGAGGACCTGAACTCGCCGAATTACGCGGAGTGTCTCAATTCCGTAAACCGTTTTCTTTTTTCTCACAAAATTCCTGATTTTCTCAAAGATAAGCGTGTGCGGGTTCGGTTAGGGTTAACAAAGGGAGGCTAGATAATAATTGAAAAAGAAAATATACAATGCGAAGGAAAAACAATTGCGTCTGATTTGAAAAGGGTATGGTTCCTATCAAAACTTAGCTGGAAATCCAAAAGTGAATTTATTTTTGGATCACTGAATAAGAAAATATGTTAAGTTCATAAAATCAACGAAATTGATGCCTACATCAATTTCGTAATATACGATTTTGTTTACAGATTACTAATATGTGCTTCAATTTTTTTATGATAATTTAAAGCCAAAATCATATCTTCATGAAAACACCATAATGTGATGAGACTGAACGTCGACTGCTAAATTATGTCACCAACTTTATAAAATGTACGACCACGAAGAAGAAAATAAAAGCATTTAAACATGACGTATGCCTTAGAAAGAAGTAAATGAGTCGTTTATTTATTTTTTCCTTTTTCTGAAAGTGACAGCAATGACCAAATAATATTCCCCTCTTAAGTATCTCAATTTTTTCTTCATCTTAAAATGTTTTCTTTGAAACCTTGATGGAAAACAAATTTTACAGGGTTACTATTATTTCATTCTTTTGCAATCAAAATTCACCTAAACTGTACATTTATTATAGTTCCTTTATAAAGTAACTTAATTTATTACAACTGTCTACAGGACTTTTGCGCACGGGTTACGTACCGTACAGTTCCATAGACATACACCATAGGAGGAATATTAACTTTATGACATACACAGTAGTTTTGGTTTGTATTAAGAAAATTGACAATGTTAGTCTATTTTACATTATCAATTTTCTTAATACAAACCTACTGTGTACTAGTTGCAAAACAGAACTCTATCCAGCTAGTCCCAATCAGCAATATTCTGACCAGATCAACGAGAATGGCTCTCCACATGGAAAGTCAAATGTATTGTAAAGAGTGAATAGTGAATAACTCTCCAATTAAATGAAACCCGGATTGTAATTCCAGCGCGAAGACGATACTGTACCTCTAGCACGAACTTTCGTTGAATTGTTTGCGTGTTCGACAAAATTCGATAGGGTAAGGTGGTGTAAGAGTGCGCGGGCGATAAGAGTGCGCATCGCACGTCACGTCGACCCTGGGAGGGGTATGCGGCTAGCTTTAGTTGTGTTTTGATCTATTGGTGATAAAGGTTACACTGCCGAAAAAAAAACGAAATTGGTTAAAAACAGGAGATACCACGTATGTCGAAACTTTTTTACTAGTTTTGATCTAATTTTATTGCGTTTGGCAAAGATTCCTGTTCGTAGACTTTCAGTTTAACAAAATTAAACCCAGCCTTCGAATTCAGCGATAAAGTGACGATCTCGATTGTCAAAATTATTTCGTGTTACCATTTCTCATACTAGGTTCACTTTACGTCACGTTCATATGGGCGCTGTTAATGTTTTCATACTAAATCTTTTGATGGCGATTTGAATACGCAAACGATTCGAAGTAGAAAGTTTTTCGTGCTAGAGGTACTGATCCCAGATCCCAGTAATGACCCCATTCCGTTGTTATGCATTTTCTTGATACTTTTTATCTGAGAGCGGAGGGAGACGACAAAAACAGCTAGATCACTGGAGTGAAGTAACTTGATTCAGTTTTATTACTGTTTTAAGATGTGGAATTGAGGATTTCAGTTTTTGTGTTTTAAGTCCCGTTTATGAGGTGCTACTCGAGTGGATGTGAAAAAAGAAAATAATTAGCCAAGTATATAACTGCGTTGTTTAGGTTTAAAAATATTGGCTAGACCTTCTGAAGCTATGCATAGCTTTATTTAAAATTCAGTTAGATATAGGTTTGCTAATGAGATTTCTGAAGCGATAAAACGGCTTAAGTTTTATAGGTATTTCTTGTCGCAGCTGTTTTTAAATGTCATTTAAATTGTTTAAAGATCAGCAAAAATATTAATGCTTAACGACAAAAAATTCACAATCACAATAATTTAAAAACAACTTTCAGTGGCAGACATTTCAGAAGCACTTTCACAAAAACTAAATTTATGATAAGCAGGCGTGCAGTGGAGCACGTACTCCAAAGGTGTTTGGTCTCAGACAATCACGAATTTAATCCAGCTTTGTTTAAAAATGGTCGTCTATGTAGACAATGCTTTTCAAGTGGCATGCATAATGATTAAGTGGTTCTTTTGCATAGAAATCATTTGACAGATCGAGGTGCTTTTGCACATCATAATAGGTACAAAATATTTGTAAATTAGCTGCTTTGTTTAACCATTTTTTACGTTACAAAGACCATCAATTTCATATACTTACCTAGGCCATCAATTTTCACTCAATAGTTAAGTACACCCCTGAAACCTTGTGACATTCTTGTTCAGTGTATCGATTCCATCATTACAGTCCACTGCTGGCCCTAGTCCTTGGTGGAATAAAAAACATAACACGCCAGAAGGAGTGATGTTTTTTATTCCACCACTGCCAAGATCATCTTGGGGTTTTCATGATAACATACTGACATACTATCTCTGTTTACATTCATTGTACAAGTGTCCTGAGCAAAGTAAAAAGCATACTTCTCAAAATGTTATCATCGGTCATACAAAAGCAGACCACATAACTATTGGCATAAAGCCAAAATAAATGAAAATCGATGGAAAACAACAACATTTGGCTGTTTTCAGTGGGCTACGATTTAACCAGACTGTGTAGTGAAAATTGTGCACATTCTTTAATGTTGTTAACGTAACAAGTTACTCGACACTGATATTTGAAGCGTTATTTTCAAGTTAAGCAAACTTTTGTCCTTGAAAATATAGGTAGTTAACACCACCTAACTTGAACGGTAACTATAACGATGACCGGTGCTTTTTGTATGGAGTTTGACAAATTTTTGACGTTTGTCAAAGTTAAAATAAGATGGTGCAACCCAGCCTAAATCTTGATTACCTTTAAATAACAGGCGTTAAAGTTGTCATTCGTGCAAAGATAAATTTGAATGCGATTAGTATTTTCATTTATCTCCTACAGAACTAGAAACGACAACACAAACAGTAGTTACTTCTAGAGACCACACTTTTGTGGTCAACGAACTAATATTTTCCACCGACTCATAAACGTTAAGGATACATAGGGTAAGTCCAGGATAGATGCCCCACTTTTTGAAACAGCTCTGTAACTCAGTCAGTAAGTTTTTATCAACAATTTGACCTTAGTATCTGTAAACTTTGGTCTTTCGTCTATGATATTACTACAATTATTTTAGTTTAAGTTATACCGATTCTGAGTAAATGCCATTTTAATTGACCTCTAAAAAGTGGGATAGACGCCTAATGTGGGGGATAGAAGACTCACTGTATGATTGCTTCAAAGGATAGATGCCTGACGCAGGGATAGATGACTCGTTAATACAGTTTTTGAATTCTAAGGATCAAATGCATTTTGAAATCAAACAAGCCAAGTATTATTATTTAAGATGGTTTGTTATTAAATGTATTAAAAATGAAATTTAATATTTTTTATTAAAAATAGTACATAGTACATCCACCCGAAGTCGGATAAAAAGGTAATTCGATCAGAAGGGCACCCTATTTATTACTTTCCTATGGTTAGCCGTACTACATTCTTTTTTTCTTCTTATTTGCTAATTGTGACAAAAAGAGCAGGTTAGGATAGATGCCCCTAGGTGCATGGGACATAGCCCTAAGGGCATCTATCCCCAAAAAAAAATAGGCAACTATCCTATTAGCATAGGATAGGTGCCTTTTTTAATAAAATATATAATAACACTAAAAATCGAATAAAACATAGTCATAGTCTAATTTATAAGATAGTCTATCAAATTATATAAAAATCTGTTTGATTTTACAGCTGACAAAAAAATTATCCATTAAAAGATACTAACCAATTTTATTTCGACGCTCGCTAAGGTTTGGCCGCGGAAGATTTTTGCTCTCACTGGCTAAACGAACGCACTCTTTGATGGTTTGCGAGGCGAAAAGTGGTACGGGGAGGTTCCTTTCTATTATACGTACCATAACTTTAGGCTAAGTTGCTTGTAACATAGTGTACTTAAAATCGCGGCACCTATCCCACTGGGGCATGTATCCTGGAATTACCCTAAAAGAAAACAAAAGTTTCATATCGCATATTCCGTACAGTGCAATTTAATAAATCGTTCAGTAATGCGCAGACCGAGCTCCAACGGAAAAATATTCATCTGCGAACGCTATAAAGTTATCGAAACTGTACATTTTTACAAGCCCGTTAAAGCGGTCGAACGAAAAACGAGACACACGCTAAATTTTTACGAGCTTTTAAAAACCGTTTTCAAAATGAATCTCATCAATAGCACGTTAGGAACAAAAATCGAATAAACACTTGTATTGGATTACTGGTATTGAGAGCCATTTGAACCGCTCCGAAACCTTTTTCAGACACTTTTATTTGCGGTATTTGGGAACAAGAATTGCCTGCAGATTAATGTTAAATTAGAATGAAGTTAAATTTTAATGCCTTTTCGGCGTCGGTAGGTACACATTTAAAGGGGATCGGTCCCTTTAAGCGCAAAAAGTAAATTGAATCAATACCGGTTGTAATTTCATGCGTAATACAGGCTTATGAAGCAATAAGGTTCATATTTAGAAATAGGGAATGGACGAAATTTTGAAGTAAAACATGTTCAGATTGCTTGAAAATCTAAGTAACTAAGTTATTATATTAATACATAGTTTATACCTGCAACTTTTTATTAGTAAGAAATTAGTTACATTGGTACCTACGAGTAAATAGGGCCGGTTATTTGGCTTGTCAATGTTATAGGACACCGAATTGTTCCCACGTGACTAAAATTTGCAATATGACACCTAATTTAAATGCAGATCGATATAAACTACAGTGATCAGTACAGAATTTACTGAGAAGAGCGGCGAGACGAAATAACTCAATCCCGACTATCGACTGTAAATTTTATTATAGTCAGTTCTGTTTTAGTACAGTCGACACCTATTCATTTTTGTTGGAAAATAGCATCTATTACAAATACACAAGACGCCACAGTGTTAAGCTGGATGTGCTTTCTGTATACTGTAAGATAGAGTTTAAGCGATTATTTGTTCCAAAGCCGCAGCACCGAACCGGATTTTATTTACGATTGTCCCAATAAACCGGAGCCAAGGATACCCGTATATGTGGATAGATACTTTGAACACATGATGAGTAACGTATTTGCTGATTATGGTCTGGTCGGTCAATAACGTAAGTCAAAACGTTGAAACTATTTTAGAAATATAAGTTTATGATGTACCAACTCATGCTTCATGAATGATGATAAGTAAACATTAAGCTTCCTTATAGATTAAAATGAGTATAAATGGGAATGGAAATCAATAGCTTTTTCGATATATGGGGAAATAATAATATACCAAATGTTGTTACATAAACAAAATATAAGCGTCTTCAACTAACATAATACCATTAAATCTGGATATTATTATATTATAGAGAATCTAACGCCCGTATTCATAAACGATACTTGCTTAAGTGAAGCAGCAAATCGAACGCACAGCGTTGAATAAAGCTCTGTGATTGGTTCGTGTGTCGCCCTGTGCGTCCACGCGCACTGTGAAACCTCATAGTATTTGTGAATACGGGCGTAAATCACATTTATCTAGTAAATAGCTTGTCTAGTGGTCTTTGTATAAAACCGTGAAATCTTGATTCGAAATCTCCACGGTCACACTACAGGTGAACCTTAGAATTTGTTTTCACAAACACTATTTTTCATTTCCGTGAAGCAATATCCTGCACCACAGGATGTTTGGTTTAGATTTTCCAATTTCCTTTGAAATAGGCTTGGAAAGTTTCAAATTTTTCACCGCCCACCTTTGCAGTAGAACTAGGTCGTATACTAAATCGTCTGTAAACAAACTCCTTTGGACGGGAGTCTTCGATCTATGTAGAGGCATTTTTCATTGCAGTGCAACGACTTCATTCTTTATTTTTCTGTTTGTTTATTTTGGATTTTCCAATGAAATGGATTCATTAATTTGTATCTGAAAATTATTACGTGTGATTTGTATTGGTTTCTTTTTCGATGTGATATAAGAATAAAATCTTTGTTGCAAGTTTTCTTGCAAATAATAAAACTATGTAGGTATGCCCTTAGATTTTCTTGGTTCTGGTTCTCTTTTTTGACGGTTATGAAAACAAATTCCGCCAAAGTATTTACGAGTAAACCGTTAAATTCAACAAAAAGTTTTCATAACCGTATAATACAATCGACAATTCAAATTTTCATTACCCTTTGTGTGCTACTGAATCGAACAATGAAGATTCGGTCAAATGTTTTTGATTGGATTTTTCTTTTGGAAGAGAAAACATTTATTACGTTTTCAAGCTTTCTGATAGCTGTGCTGTGTTTTTTGACGTCAGTAGGCAGAAAGTGTTTTGAGTTTGTTTATTAATACCTACTAAATTAATTTGTATTATGACCGTTTTAACTAGTAGGTTGCAATATCTATGGTTGTAGGTTTAAATATCACCTCAAGAATTAAACCCTGTGGGATTCAGACCCCTCCTCAATGCCATTATCATTAAGTCTATTTCTTATAAATCTTATGTTGCCGCAACTAGCTAGAAAGACGAAAAAAACTGTAGAGCCAAGAAGCTCTTGAAGTGGTTATATTCGCCCCATCATATCACAGTAGGTAGGTAAATTATGAAGATCTGAAAAACGTAACGTTTTATTGAAAGCTATAAATATAATAATGAAGCATATAGGGGCAACGGACTGCAGGCACACAGGGCAAGATGTTTACAAATGAGATTATTAGAAAAACACTCGCGCGTCCAATCCACGGGATGAAATCTTGTTTGAAAATAAGACGACGTACCAGGCTTACGAATGAAACTGGTATGCTGAAGGTATTGTAAATCGATTTCGATATTTTATATTCGATACTTGTTACGGCAAACGTATTTTTATCGTGAATGTTTTAAATAATCAACATTTCGTTTTCTAATTTAACTTCGTCTTAGAATTAAAGCTTATCTGAAATAGAACTAAGTATAAACTTAGCCCGTATTGCTTAAGTGAAGCAGCAAATCGAACGCACAGCGTTGAATAGAGCTCTGTATTAGTTCGTGTGTCACCCTGTACGTCCACGCGCACTGTGAGACCTCATAATAATGTTTGTGAATACGGGCTTAATAAATCTTTTTTTTTTTGGAAATAAAAAAAAAATTCGAACACATTAATTTTAAACAAAGTGTTAGTTAACATACCTAGTACTTTTAAAAGACGTAATTTGTGAAAATATAAATAACTTTAGTTGCAGTAAAATTAAAACATTCTAACATTAAAATTCAAATATATCGCTACATTAAATTCGTATTATACTCGTATCATATTATGTATTTTAGTAGACCTTTAAAACCACATTCAATTTTCTATTCGCCCCAAATCATCTGAAATTGGTTAAAATCGGCTTTTAGCAAGTCACTTAATTAAAAAACTTATTGTACGCAGTAAACAAGTTATATTAACAGGGTCCTCGTTTGTTTGCCAATTATACGGAACCGTTTTAATGGAATGACCAAACTTATTTGTTCCCAGTCAGTAGAACTTGTTCTGATTGAAATTAATCAAGGAATTTATAGTTGATTTCCTTTGAGAAGTTCTCGCCTAATGACCTTTTTCTTTGCTTTGTCCTAGTTTGAAGATATTAATTAAACTTGTTCAGACGCAAATGTAATTGAGCGCAATATATTGTTGCGAAGTTTTAGGGGGTAGTTTTTTGAAATAATTATATCTTCCATAAATCAATGACCTCTTTGTAAGTCGGATCGTCTATTACAAGTGATTTCTTCCGACAGAACGTTCTTTTCAATTTACTTTTTTATTTATGAAAATGAAAATTATTTTTCAATGAATGATCTATTGAAACGTTTGTAAGATGAAGATTTAAAGCTGAGTCCAGACTATGTAACACGTTAAAAACACAATTAGTAGCAAGTTTTACAAGTTTCACGTTAAAAAGACAGTTTGCAACATGTTGTAACACACATACATGTTATAATAATTTAGAAAGATTTTCAAATATTTTCGACAAAAAGCTTAGTACATAGCCACAATAAAATTTTGAAAAACTAAAAGGCATATTAATAAATCTATCTTCTGCATGTTACAGTTATAGTTAGGTAGTATTGGACATTCTTTTTTTTATGTAGGTAATACCTACTAATAAAGATGGCAAGATGGCTCTAGCCTTAAATAAACTATCATAGAGTTTTCAATGTATCGAAGCCTCTACAACAAGTTTGCTTCTGAAATTAAACTTTGCGGGAAACCTTGAAGAGACTTGAGACTTGAGACCCACCGCTGTTCTTTTGCTTCGTTAAAGGCATAAAGTTGTATACGCTGCGGGTGATAAGTTATAGTAACGTAAAAACTCGGAACTGTGTGCACATGGCTTAATGTTTCATTATAACTTTCGTGAATGTTAGACTAGTTACAGGCTATTATTTATTGGGTTGGTAAAAACTGTGTAAACATGAACGATTTATAATAGAGAAGAAAAACAATGTTTAATGTTCTGTATTTCTTTATTATTCTACTGTTTGCATTATTATTATTTAAAAGTCTAGATTTTACTGGGGGAGGTTCTATGATACTTGTCAGTAGAAAAGTCACCCAATGGCAACTTTAGCCGATGGTAATTACCTACTTATGTATGAAATAGGTGGTGTGATGATAAAATGTCTGATCTCTAACTTAATATAATTATGTTACATAACTCATACCTTAAAAATTTGCAATATAAAACTAATTTAAAACGATATCTGTGAGAAACTTACGCCTGTATTCACAAACATTACCACATTACTATGAGGTCTCACATTGCGTGCGGACGCACAGGGACACACGAACCAACCGTGTTCGATTTGCTGCTTCACTTAAGCAAGCAACGTTTGTGAATACGGACGTTAATTTATTACTGGCAAAGCCGCGGGCATAAACTTGACTAAAATAATTAGGCAAATGGCTCATCACAAAATTTTATCACGTAACCAATACAATAAAATATTCGAACACGATTACGATTAGGAATTTAACCATGCAGTATTGACACATAGGCCTGTAATTCGCAACGCTCCTGAAATACTATTTGGGAAGTTCATTAGAGGCACACATGATTAGAATAACTGAATTAAGCCGCGTAGGTAATTTGCAGAACGCACAGTGCGCCATTTTGTATTAACGCTTTGATAATTTTACTTCCGTAAATGTGTTAGAAAGGGGCCTGAACAGTAGGTTCTTGAGATATGAATGGAGTAACAAATTGTATGTAAATTATAATTTAAACAAAATAAATACTTTGTTATTCGTATGCATGGCTGACGTGGTGTAACCAGGCATCCGGTGGACCGAAGATCTGATGAAGGTTGTGGGAAACACAGGACTTATTGTTGTGGAAATCCTTGGGAAGCCCTTGTCCAGCGGTGGGCGTCATTTGGCTGAAACGAATCAAGGATTACTCTTCAATAAAACCCTTTTGCTAAGTGGTCACTGCCAGTGGTGGCTTATTTCAACCACCAATATCCACTTCGTTTATTTTGCCTATGCTGTTATGTGCATTCCAAAGACCTAATACAAGATATTTTATTAACATCACTATAATATAACCCATAGCTCTTAATTTGCACAGTTAATCGGATTTAAAATTCCATTATATCAATGAAAAGGTTAATGACATCATCACAAAATCCGCTGAACTGAAAATATATTTTCAGTGAAAACATATTACGAAGATCATACATCCGCTATGAAAGTTATTTGTCTGCGTCATCCAAATTCTTTTCCAATATTTGTTTAGGACCCTCAACGGATGACCTTATTGTAATGGGAATAAGGAAACTTTGGCGATTTTGGTATTAAACTCTTTACATGCAAAATCTCATAGTTCAGTTTTATCTCAAGTCATTTTTTATAACTTGATTTTCAGTAAATCAAATCAGATTCTATAATTTCCCAATAATATCAACATCTGTACATAATAAAAAAGTACCTTTATTATGTACAAGGTGTGTGTTGTCTAGTGTACACAGCTTTGCTTAGTTTGGAACTGGTTGGCGTAGTGTATAAATTAATTATTGTCCAAGAATAATTACTACATAATAATATTAATTATTTTCTTAAATGCATAAAATATCACTAAGGGTCATAACCCCTAATCATAACCCATCATAATGGGACATCATAATATAGCATAGAAAAAATTTTTTTGAAATAAAAACATTCCAAAAATTACCAGTCCTTCGAGCCAGGTTTTACTAAAACATTTTTTTCGGAAAAAAAGATATTTTTACCTTCTCAAATATTCATATTATAATGGAAACTCAGACATGATGAATATTAGTATTTTTAATAAAGGTTCTCCCCTTTTCTTCTTAAACCCATTATCCCTAGTTCAGAGAAATACTATTTTACGAGACACAAACACGAAGATTCGCTATAACTTTACTATACTTTCTAGTTTGTACTGCAGCAACGGATATTTCATTTTTAGGGACCTATTCTTTCATTACTTATCTTCCATGTATCTAAGTGATGTTATAACAAAAAAAAAGTTACATATTATTTATGAATTTAAGTTTAAGATTTCGTTAGATGAACAAAATATTCAGTAAACACTATCACAAATGCTAAATACGTTGCGATGTAGGCCTTATTTATATCACAAACAATAATAAACCCAAAACGAGACGTTTTGTCGTTGATAAATGACCCTTATTCTAAAATCGTCTCCTCCATTTGGAGCGAGATTTATTTCTGTTATTTGTTTGGAATGATAATCTTGTATTCTCTCCATCGTGCAAGTAAATGTTTTGCCAGGTTTTAATGAACGGAAATGCGAATAATGATGTGCACATACTGTGTTTGTGATGAAAATAAAATATACATTCTAATATGCATATTTATAACTAGATCAATGAGATTCTTTCGTTTGTCTCAACCACATACTTCCACTGATCAAACGTCTCCCCTAAATATTCCTACGATCTTTACTAGATTATCGGTCCACCGACCTACCAATTCTACGTCTTCCAAATTCTATCAAGAGAGAGTTATTATGGATGGTGTAAAAAAATTTAGGGACTGGATGAAACGACTGCGTATTTTTTAAATAACTCAAATTAGTACATAAATCAGGTTCTCTAGAATTAAATTAGGAGATGGATGATTATAACCTCATATAATCTCCTAATTTAATTCTAGAGAACCTGGTTACAACTTTGCCCAGATATTTTATGGTAGTATTAAATATTCAATGCTACAACTTACTGCAGACACATCGAGTGCTTTTCGAATTTCACTAAGATTTTATCCTTTCCTAGTAAACTTCTGCTAAAAGTAATCTAAGTTTTAATCTGATCTCCAACTAGATAGAACTCAGAAATTTCAAGACGGTAGGTAGTTGATACGAGTGCTTAATTTTAGAAGATGTCAGGACCAAGTATTTTGGGAAAATTAGTAGTCTGACATCGGCCATTTTGAGTTTCGGATAGTTGAAGAGGCTGTTGCTAACTTAAGCACGATGAAAATTATTTTGTTACTCAGAGGTCAACGTTCTGTAACCGATGTACTCATCTTAAATATAGAGTTGGGAGCTTTATTCTAATCTGGTTGGTTGCGTAGCTGAGAAGTTATTTTTGGACTTACACAGCCTTATTTTAAAATTATTTCAGGACATTTACTTCCATAGTTAATGTTAAACATTAAATTAGTTCTATTTTACTACTTAAAAGCAGGATGTGACACATTTTACTTAAAAACTAGCTGACCCGGCGAACTTTGTTCCTCCTTAATGGCAATAAATAAGCAGACTTTTTTTTTTAATTTCGAACGGGATAAAAAGTATCCTATGTCCTTCTCCTGGCTCTAAACTACCTCCCTGACAATTTTCAGCTAAATCGGTTCAGCCGTTCTTGAGTTATAAGTGGTGTAACTAACACGACTTTCTTTTATATATATAGATATGACCTGATAAAAATGGGTGTGTAATGTATGATATAACTACATATCATATAATACTTAGAGGATATAACATCAAATTATATAAAATCATTTAATATAATAATCATTTACTATAATAAACGAATAATATAATTTTAAAACGAATAATTTTTAGACAAATAACTTACAACTGATATAAAATGGTTTGATACTATTTAAAACAAATAACATTCAAATCATATAAAAATAAAATGTCGAACAATCAAATGAGATAAAATTCTTTTCCTATAAAACTTAAATCATATAACAATAATTTTATATATAGTTCAATTGTTATAATAAGCATTGCATGCAGCAAGCAAGCAAGCAAACAAGCAAGCTAGCAAACGAGCAAGCAAGCAAGCGAGCAAGCAAGCAACCTGGCAAGCAAGCAGGCAAGCAAGCAGGCAAGCAAGCTAGCAAGCAAGCTAGCATCAGGCAAGCAAGCAGGCAAGCAGGCAAGCAGGCAAGCAAGCAGGCAAGCAAGCAGGCAAGCAAGCAAGCAAGCAGGCAAGCAAGCAAGCAAGCAAGCAAGCAGGCATGCAGGCATGCAGCATGCAAATTTGACTAAAAACTTGAGACTTCTGTCACGGCTCCGGCACTGCGGGGCTCTGGCGGTCCCTCGCGTGCTAATCGTCGCAGATGGCTTTCGCTCGACACCGCGTCTTCGGCTTGATGGCCGGCTTCGCCGGCCAGCCTCAGCCGCGGCGCCTCCCTTCCAGCCACCTGCTCCTCAGCCCGCGGGCCGCCTCGCCCCTCCGTGCCTATGCGCTTCTAAATTACACTCTAGGGGTAGGGCAGACAAGACTACGTGGAGTCGGTTTCACGGCGATTCGTTTTTGTCATTAAAGTCATTTATAAGTCAAGCTAAAGAAGAACACTAAAAGTTATATCTATCAGAAATTATATCAATTAAAGAGTATACCAAATAGTCGTTATAACAAATAATATTTATTTTATGTAATGGTTATATGAAATATTATTTATATTAAACAAAATTACATCAAATGAGTCTTAGATTAAGTAAGGTTTATACCAATTGTCTTTATGCGTTATGATTGGTATATGAAATGACATTATTAGAAATGATTTATTATATGAAGTAAACATTATATGTTAAAAAATTATATCAAGTGTTATTATAACATACGTTTATTATACAATATGAACGTTATTGAAATGAATTTATATCATATAAACTTATATAAACTGTCACGCACCCGATAAAAATACTAAAAAACGTAACCTTTCTAATTAAATTAATTTTCTAATAAAATAAATATTTTAGAGAAGCACGACTATTTATCATGACAGCGTAATTTTTTACTCTTTCCCAAATGGGATCAACTTTGCAAAATATGCTAGATCCTGGAAATGTAGCACTAATAAGGATTACTCTGGTTTGGTGCCTGTAAAAATGGCTGAAGCTAGAACGAAAATAACGTAACACATATTGCTGTAAATCATGAGATTCTGCTAAGCTTAGTTTTTTGTACGAAGACCGCCTGGAAAAAAGTCTAACCCAGATCTTTCTAACTACTGAAGTCTAAGGCACTTTTTTAATATATCTATTGCATTTTGCATCAAACATTACATAAAAGGTAGGTACATGTGACACTCTGCAAGAGTCGAATAGTATACAATCGCATTGTCATTATTTCGTTTAAGCACACTTGCTAGTATTGCTAGTGCTATTTGTACATAATCACATTATTCTTTGTCAATTAAAAATCACTTAGCATTCATATAATCATTCAATCCCAGATAATATCAGTTCTTATCACAAATAGAGACATCACACTATTACATTACCTATCATTATTATGATTTACCTATGTATAAGAATGTTTGTAGACTCTCGCGGGTACGCACACACTTGCAAGTCCTTAAAAACTTTATTAATAAAGCCCCTTTCTCACTATCTTTGAGTGAATAAAATAGATTACACATTTTATTGAAACAAAAAAAAATATCGTGGCATGATTATGTACAATTTTTTGACAAATATTGCGCGAAAATGGTTTGCGTAAGACGTGTATACTAAGTGACAAAAAATATGACCGAATACGCAAAACACAGGTGGTATTCAAGAACTATACGTAATACGGAAAGTAGAAACGGGTTCTTACTACCGAAGAGTGTCACAACACACGTCCAATTGTCATGTATGAACCGATCCCCGCTCGTGCCGCGCATACCGAATTGTCTCAAGTAAATATCTCTCAACTGAACGGGTCTTTAGGGAATGAAATATATCACGGGACATGTGCCCTGGGCGTAAAGCACCTGCTATGATGGTCCCACTTAGAGCTAATTTTACTATTACGAACAGACTACCTACAAACCAAATAAATAGTAGTACCTACTCAAGTAAATGAATATTTTTGAAAATGTGAATCCATCCATACTAATATTACAAATACAAAAGTCTATCTGTCTGTTATCGTTTCACGCTTAAACCATTGAACCGATTTAACTGAAAATCGGTTTACTTACGTTAGATGAAAACCGGTGTACAAAGATTTTATTTTAAGACACAGGAAAAAAACTTAGGATCGTTTTTTAAGTAGTTACGCGCTAAACTTAAGAGTTAGGCAATATATCTAAATTCCCGCGGGCGAAGCTGTACGCAGAAATGAGTTGTTGAAAAAATTTGCTATGAAAACAAAATAATCACTTTAAAACTTTTCATAAACATGTTATTTCAACGCGCAAAAATCTATTTGTTTCCAAAATATATCGCTACATTTTCACAATAGGTAAAACTTCGAAAACTTTATTTATCCAACGTATAGTTTCAAATCTATGTCGCCGCCTGAGCACTTTTAAAGTTTTAAGATATTTGCAAGTTTGTATCACAGTTATTGTAGAAAATACAAGATATTCTTGAGAGTGTTTAAGAAATTCTAATACAAACGAAAGGCTACGGATCTTAGTCTAATCCTTAATTAATTCATTTGGGAATTTAATTATACTCCATCATATTACAATATTCAATATTCCAATGAATTAATAATAATAATTATTATAAGTATTGTAATCAATTTTAATATTTTATTCACATGGATGATCTGCCAACATAAAATATTGTCTTACAACAAGCAAGATGGTCCGGGAAAAAGAACTTAAACTCAATATTATCGAGAAATGCTAATAGATTTCTAAATAATATTTCAAACCGTGGAAAATATCATTGTTAACATAGACCCATGAAAAGGACTTGTTGTTTATCCCGCTTTCGTTATTAAAACAAGGTTGTTTCAAGCCAATTAATTTTTTGATTGACTTTTGCAACTGTTGAATTTTCCTTTTGTATTTTCTACTTATAGATCTTGGCGGGATTGAGGAAATTGGAATAATTTCGTCGCAATATTTAATTATTTAACTTGCTTAAAATAACCAAAGTTCACCGGGATCCTGGCGTTTTCTAAATAAACCTATAGCACTCAACTGCTAGATATACTTACTTACCTATAAGGGGATTTGAGCAATATTGATTGTTTAAAATAACATAGGAACCTACATGAACTCCCTTCGAAACTATAGTCTTTTTCACGTAAGATGATCCGTATGACACTTCAAGGTTATCCATATTACGCATACTACATATGCAGAATATTTTTGAAAAAATATTTGTATTTTATTAGCAATATAATAAAAAAAAAATTAACTACTTGTCTTGAAATATAAAGTAAAATCTGAGTGTATTGATTATATTTTAATTAAATACGATGTAAAAATAATTTTTATTTAATGTACGCAATGTGTGAAACGGAATAGATTTAGTGCTGGGGTATTTCTTGTATAATAGAATCGATTATTTCCGCGGTTCATTAATCGATTGCAGTGAATACTTAGTTATTAAAAACATCACAAAAATCAACTATATTTTTCGATTATTGACTTTAATAAACGCATTGAAAATAAATGAATAGATTTTAATTTAAATAAACAGAACCAGTACTTTTTAGGAATCGTTTTTTTGAACACGACACATGAAATTTGAATATTATCAATAAAAAATTGTTACAATAATATTTGTAATTAAAAAAAAACATGTTTTTTTGTTAAATAAAACCTGTACAAAATATTTCTCTAAAAGTAGGTTTACTAACTCTTCGAAAAAAATCGATAGATAAATCGCTATGGTTTAGTTATGTGACATCTCTAAATCTTTCAAACTCGAAACGTCATACGGATCATCTTAGGTGAAAAAGACTATAGGCAAACGGTTTTCTGGCAAACTTTCTACTGCCAAAATTTGGTTTTCCGAATGCGCGTTGCTAAGGTTGGAGGTAGGCTTTTCCTAAGTGCACAGATGTCACTTTTATTGGAATTTTCACAAAATCTTCAAGGTTCAGGAATTTCGTACTAATCGCAGCTATGAAAATTGAATTCCATTCGAAAATTGAGATGGCGCTAGGATTGCAACATGATTTACGCCCTCTAGAGGAAAATGTGTGAACTACGTTTCATTTCCAACAGAACACAAGGAATTCAAGGATATTTTACAAATCCAAACCGGTTTTTCATTTCACGTTGCTTTGAATAGATGGAGCTACGAACCACATTTTTAATTTTCATTGCATTCATTTGCATGAAATTAGCTACTTCATTTTTACAATTTTTTAAAGTATTTTGTTACCCTACCAAAGGTAGCTCGTAAGTACCTGGCAATTAATTTATGGAACGATCAAGTAGGTTTTGTGAAGATTTTAAAAACAAAACATAGATTCCAACTTTTCATTATCTAATTTCGATTACGTACTGCAAGGACAGCATGATATTCCTAAGAATTATATGTCACGTTATAGGTATAACATATTGATGGATTTAGTTGAGGGATGATTGGCAATCCCTTTGGGATACACTATGATATTATGAGCTTACCCCAAATATTATGTAGTAATTATGATATGGGAGAGCGTGCACTGGCAGGATCGAATGGGCCTGCTGAAACTTGATAAGGATAATAATATACCAGGTTCAGAGTGCAGCACAAGGTAAACGTTGTGGAATATTATACAGTTGTTAGGTGCTAATTTCCCATGCATATTACTTCTACATGGTCTTTTTTCTATATGCCTTCCTTCGAGAGCTTCATTGATGTTTGTTTCAATAATTTTGTAGTTTTATAAAGCTTATTGCTGTTTATGAAGTGAAGCACTTAAGCTGCATAGTGGTAGGTAGAGTTTATATCTATAGGATAGAAAAAAACTGGCATATACCTGCCTGAACTGGATCGGTTAGTACAACGAGAATGATATTACTACCTTTTAAGGCAGTACGACACTGTGCTCGTGAAGGAATCGGAATCTATAGGGTATGGGTACATTGCGTTGACTTACATTTGGGGTAAAGACATTTTTTATAATTGGGCTTAAGAGGAAAAAATCTGAACCCTCGACGTACTAGTTGGACTAGCACTTGGTAATTTTTTAAATTTCAAGATCCATCCAAAGATATCAGAAAAATGTTCGTAAAACATTTATTTGAGTAGGAATACAATTTAAAAGCAGAAACAAAATCTCGTGTACGAAATGAAGATTGATAAGAACCTATCTATTCGTTGAAAGCAATGTAATGCACAGATTACTTTAAAATAATATCCTGTTATCTTTTATCGTCACTCACAGGCTTTGTCTTTAATATTACAATTCCGTTCAAGACGTTGGTTCAAAACATCTCCTAAAATGAAATGGGACAAGGTCATGGACAAAACAAGGTGCCAATTGTTAGAGAATAGAGAGTTCGTGACGAAAACAAACAAACGAAATCAGCTACAGAATCCCATGCGTTATGAAGGTTGAATTTCTTCAAGCGTGAAAGACAAATATAAACAAAAAGATAAGGAAGACGTATTCTCATGACTTTTAGTGCGTAAAACGTGTATCAAAAAGGAGCTTACAAGAAATATATTTTTGTTACATAGCTTCTAATATCAGTTTAGAAACTTTTAAAGTTGCAAATAACTATTGACACAAGTACACAACTAACTTTGTAGTTTATTAGACAAAGAAGTTCATACTAAATACATTTATTCCAACAACTTTAAACTAAATAAAATCCATATACTCGTAGGTAAATGTTCATTCAATAAGATCTACTTCCAATTTCAGATCACAAAAAATTACTCATTGTAGTTGATAGTTGAAGTTTGTACTATACCTAACACAATAACAACTTCAAAAGGCAACAATTTCATTTAATATAATTTTCCCAAGGTACAGGTGGATGGTGTAATAATGTTACTCGTCATATTTCAATTCCACTTGTTCAGTAGAAACACAGGTGCGTCTTTCGCTTACTTCCTGTAATATCCAACTGCAAATTAATATGAATGTACAGTACATCAGACTATTTCATTTGTTGCAAAATCACTCTTACTATGTTTACATAAGGTGCCACAGTGATCGCTACTCTAATATTTAGTTAGTGAATTTTTTTTATGCATAACAAGGCAAGTGTTTGATCGCAACGCACCTGGTGTTAAGTGAGATGCAGCTAGTCTAGGATGGTACATAACCTGCCTTGTAAGTGCCTATTCACTCTCGCCTTGAAAAGGCCAGGATTATAGTGTTCAGAAAAGACAGCAGCAGGCAGTGAATTTATTTGTGTTGTTACATTACAATCCCTGGAGTTATTTTATCTGACACAGGACTGACATATTGACCTTGAAATTGTGTATTTCAGATGGAAGATTCCAAAGAATTCAATTATAAAATTTCGCAGTGAATGTTCGTAATTTTGTTCTGAAATATGACAGAATCCAAATAATATCCTATGAATTTTTGTATCACTGTCTTTGAAATTATTATATCAGACTACGTGAGGTTACTGCTCTACAAAAGGCACCAATACACGGCATCGAATAATGTTTCTCGGGCATTCGTTTCAACTCTTTTCAACCGTTACATTATTAAAAGTGTGTTGAACTTTCATAATATTTTCATCACACCACCATATTATTATATTTTTAAAATATTATTTTTTTCGTACAAAGTTTTCCAGAAATTCTTTACGATAGCAATAATAGCTCATGCCTAAATTAAAAAAAAACGACTTGGCATTGAACTACCAATTTTGAGGGGTCCCCGGTTCAATCCCTATTGTGGTGAATTCACTTCTCAACGTTAAGTTCTCTTATACCTTTAAAAGTACCCACTCGTAAACATTATAAGTTTGATCACATGCCCGGACACACTGTATAATGTTTATGATTCGTCCAGGTACTAACTTGTGCTCATCATACTTAGTTTTATCTCCAGTGATACCAGACTGTAACCGCTCCCTATCTTACCTAGTATACTTTATAACAATAAAACTCAAAAAGTAGGCTAAAATAATGTTTATGACTCCAGGTATAAAGTAGTGCTCATCATACTTAGTTTTATCTCCAGTGAGATTCCAGCCTGTCACCGCGACAAACGCTTGTAATTTTGTACGCAAATCTAGATTATGTGGTAGATACTTTACACGTGAAATATATCTAAATATATATAACTCAAAGGTGACTGACTGACTGACTGAGTGACTGACTGACTGACATAGTGATCTACAGGGTGTTAGGTAAATGGGTATATGAGCCGACACTAGCCCATGTTAACATGAGCATATAAATGGTATGGTGAAATCAGGATATCATCATTTTAATTTTTTTAATTTTCATACAAAATAATTTTTATAAAATCCGATTTGTATGAAAATTAAAATAATTAAAATGAAGATATCAATTTTCTGACTTCACCATACCATTTATATGCCCATGTTAACATGGACTAGTGTCGGCTCATATACCCATTTACCTAACACCTTGTGTATAAACGCACAGCCCAAACCACTGGACGGATCAGGCTGACATTTGGCATGCAGGTAGATGTTATGACGTAGGCATTCACTAAGAAAGGATTTTACGAATTCCACCCCTAAGGCGGTAAAACGGGATCCACGCGTACGAAGTCGCGGGCGGCCGCTAGTTTATAATAAATCATTTACATACTGCATAGTATTCGTATAAATGATGGAATTAAAGTTATCTATTACAAGTTGAAAGGATAAAAAAAGGTAAGATATTGTAATACCGTTTTCATGCTAGCAGTCAATAAACGACCCACTGGGGATACAGACAAAGAAACTACAGTCGACGGCATATCAACCTATACATGTACGTTGCAAAATAATACGTATTACAAGTACATAAAATACAGTGACTTTGATGAGCTTTCGTACATCGAAAGTTAAAGTAAATAAAAAATCGGGGAAACTTTCATATCTTTATGATTATTGCTCTTCCAAGAAATGTCAGCAACTAATAAAAATATTTTGGAATTCGGAATTTAGATTCGTTTTTATTTCTTCAATAGTCGGGTCCTCTTTGATGCTCCTTGGGGTAAGCTTCCTTTCAGTGGAGGAATTCCAGTAGCTGAAATGCTGATGATGATCATACTCCAACACCAAAACTCCAGTAAGTTGTTATCCCATCAAAAACATTCTGTAAATACATACATAGGTAGCCTGTCAAAATCATAACCCTCCTTTTGCTTTGCCGTAGTCGGGTAAAAAACTAGCCAAGTCTATGCCAAGTCTCGATGGAGCTGCTTGTTTATCTCTAAAAAGTAATGAAATCTAGACAAAGTCGTGCCAAGTCTATGGTTCCTGACTGCGATTTCTTTATTATTATACTTAATGTTGTGTGACTTAAAATATAATAATAACATATTCTTATAAAATATCGGAAATAACATAATCTTCTGTTGTATGCTAAAAAGTGTATGCTATTTTTCTTATTTTCTCATACAATTTTCATTAAATAAGGGTTAAATTACTCTGAAAACATCGTAACACAGCGCAAAGTCCACTGTCGCGCTCTTCACGATGCAACAAACGGAATTCGATTGTCTGTTAGGAACTCAATTTGAATGTAATTGTCCCATATGGACTGATCTGTCGGTAGGATGTGTAGCATCTCAAACACTATTGGTAAAGGAAACTGAGTATCAGCAGTATCAGTCTAATTTTTTAGTTGCATCTCAAACTGAAGTTGAAAATAAGTTTAAAACATCGAATAGCCTAAAGTGGGAATCGAACCCACACCAGTCAGAGCAGTTAAAAATGTTTTTATTGGTGCTATTTTATATACTTACATTATTTTTCTTATAACATAACTATATAGTACCAAAAATATCTGAAACTTGCCTATTTAACGACTCTGAGAAAATTTACAAGCTTAGGACTATTAGGAGTAGGTAAGCGCGTAATTCACAAACGCTGTTTACTCGAGTACTGCAGTCAACCTTATTTTCATAAATCACAATCTTACTACGACCAATTTGCGCTAGCATTGTAGTCATTGCATGTAGCAATGACAGGCAATAACAATAAATACATGACAGGCATGCTGTGTCAATAGGATTGTATTACAATGCACATAATGGGTTCTGAGAGATGGATTGAACACTCTCCTGATATCTGTCTTCCTTTTATTGCTTGAATGTATGAATGAGTACTTACTGCTTCTTCAGGTCTTACCATCACTGCCAACACACATCACACGAAGGTTTCAAATAAAAATATTAAAATCAATAAAACTCGTAATGAAATTAAAATTACTGTTCCAAACGTATTTTTTTCTCTAAAAACGATATACGAAGCTTCAGTGACATTAACTTATCACAAAGTGTAGTAAAGTGCATCTTGTTAATTTTGAAACTAAGCAACTTTGATAAAAAGTTTTATTGCTGAAATATGCCTCCGTGTAATTTATTTAAGTAGCCTAATAAAAACTGCCAGCTCATAGCTTTTGGGTATCCAAACCCAAATAAGACATAGATATCGTAAAACCATTTTGAGAAGTTTGAAAACTTAAACGAACTTGGTTGATTGAAAAGAAATTATATTCCGTGTTTCCGAGGGTCAAGTCTGAACACGGGACTATTCCCACCTCTCGTTCCCACCGCTGCAACTCCCGTGTAGCCAGGATCTACAGATTGACCGCCAATTAAAATAAAAACCCAACCAGTAAAGGTCAAGTTTGTTACGAGTTTGAAGTCAATAAGTTTGAAAACAGAGATAATAAAGTCAGTTATTACGACCACAATGAAATAAAGCAATTTAATTGTAATCCATGTAATCCGGTCTATTTAAAGAAAAGCTTTGTTAATAAATCAGGTCAGTGGTGAATTTAATTTAGGGGACAACTTCCAAGACTATTTGAACGTTTCTCCTCTAAAGGATTTGGTCTCAGTCAAATTAGTTTTATAAGTCCCGAGCTATTTGAGTGAGGTTGTTTTATTTGCGAGATCCAATTTGTAATATTGTTAGGGAATTCCAAAGGAAAAATGTCCTCATTTTAAGCATATTAGGGTGCTTTTTAAAACTGGATAAATTTCTTAAAGAAATCCTTGATGGATGGAATTAAAAGGTTTATTCATATAGTTTAATAATGGTCAAGCTAGGTATTTGAGAGGATAAACTGCTGTTACAGGAAAATTAAAGAAATCGCAATATCTATACTTTCTTGAAGAATTACTGAACTGTAACAAATATTTTGGAAAAAAACTAAATTATAAGTATGTAAAAAAAGGAAAGAATCATGGAGCCTCAACTATGCTATGTATTTTTTGCGTTAGTTGTGTAAACTACATGGACAAAGATGTATCACATTCTGTACTTAATGTGTGCTACTGGAACTTCAATGTTTATACTGAAACCGATCCGTCAAGGTTAACTTTCAGGAATATTACCTACTCGCTACATGCCCGAGGGAATAAATACTTTTCACTTTGCATTTTAGTTTGCACGCGTAATAAATCAATCTGTCAGACAAGCCATTATGTTATAAGTAAGAGTATTTTTTCCTTTTAAGGCTTATATACGATTCCTTACCGATATACATATAAGTAAGTACTTACCGATACCTATTCAATGATTTTAAAGGATTTAAGAAGGGGAAGTGGTACCACTTCTGAAATGGGTAGTTAGTAGGTAGGTAGCTGCTGCAGTCCATTGATGAAAGAAATTGTAGTGAGGTCTCCCGATTATTTTGTCCAGCCATTGCTTTCTTTCTTGATTTATAGGTAGCGCTTTGGTGATGATCACCATAGTTAAGCAGCCTGCACTGGATGGGTAAACATTCCAATCATTTATCCTTACTAAGTAAGGCTTATTTATATCTATTTAATGTATACGTACCTATAATAGGCCTACCTTTGGTTGTCATAATATAACAAATTTTGTTTTTTGTCGGGTTAACAAAACATTACATTCTTTATGCCACATTGTTCGACCATTTATTTTGCTTTAGTTTTTTGCTGAATGATTTCAATGTGAATTTCATCTGGCCTTCCTGTAGCTCGCTTGAGCGAGCAGTCAGTACTAGTAACTCAAACAAACACAAGTGTTATAGTAACAGAATAAAGATGTTGCTATTTCGGATTTTGTTATCATTTCCGAGTGATTGTACAAAATATTTGTTTGATTTCGACTTCAAGAGAAATTCGCCCCACATATACCCAAATTCTGCGAAACGAACAGAGTTTCAAACCTTTTAATGTGTCAAATTACATGCAAATTGTTGAAGTTCCTCCCAAAGTTATAATCATCACCTAATAATTCGGTATTTCTCTGAATTCGTTAATTTTGTGTCAAGTGTAAATTTTATACGATATTAATTAAACAATGCGGGCTTTGATGTGTGAATTTCACCAACATTAAAACTCGCATCGAAGTGTTATTATTTAAATAAAGATAATGGTACGGACGATAACAAATTGACAAACACTGTGTCACACACTTTTTAATAAAATTGGGGCGATTATCCACGGAAATCTGTGAGCGTAGTGTGAGTTTACGGAAACTTTCAAGAATTAAAATCTTTAATTGTATTTTTTAAACGCAGTCGATATCGAATGCGTTTGTCTTATGCCCGTTTTCACCATTAATCCCTAATTTTTAAGTGACCGCTATTGTAACACATAACAGAAATTTTGTTTTCATAGGGGTCACTTAAAAATAGGGATTGATGGAGAAAACGGGCATTAAATTCACACTACGCCCCCTAGTCTGATGAGTTCTCGATTGTATGTAAGTATAACAACTAAGTATTAGGCTGAGTTGCACCACCAAACTAACCGAAATTATAACGATAACCGGTGGTTTTTGTATGGAGTTTGACATATTTTTGACGTTTGTCAAAGTTAAAGTAAGATGGTGCAATCCAGCCTTAGTCTAGCTCTTAACTCAGTCAGTTCTTGAGGTATGGGAGCGGTATGGGAAGGGTCTCATTGACATTTATTTATGACGTGACAGAGCATACACATTTGAGGTCTCGCTGACGTTTGACGTCTCAAAATCTCACGGCCCTGTGCCGCTCCCATAGGTACCTCAGGTACTGACTGAGTAAAGAAATAGACCTATAATATAGCAATTTAGACAGTTCAATACCATTGTTTGGGAATTAACTGTTATTGTTGGCAAACACTTCAATTACCTTGGCACATGAACTCTAACAAAGTCTGGATTGTATCTTTAGAATTAATAGCCTGACGATTGCTTTCAAAACAAGACTCGTGTATCCAGGATATCAATAAATAGAGATCAATAAAATTGATGACCCTTTAATGATTTTTATGACGTTCAAAAGTAAAAGTAACTTACTTTAACAAACGTCAAAAATCTGTCAAACTCCATACAAAATGCATCGGTTTTTGTTATAGTTACGGTTAAAGTAAGTTGGTGCAACTCAGTCAAATACACTTTGACACTGCCCATACATCCAGAAAAAGCCAGCTTCGAAATGTTTTATTCCCTAAATGTGGTCCAAAGGGATTCTCACCAGTTATTGGTGGCATGATCGCTTAATTATTATTACAAGGACAATACAAATTGTCTACTGATGTGGTTATGGTTTTAGTAAAACTTTCAATTCCCTTTGGACAGACTTAACCTTCATCGGTTTGGTGGTCACACTGTCGATCCTATTTACACAGATATACAGGATGATTTTGTTATCAGTATCCAAAATTTTTTAATAAACTTTATTAAACAATTTAACAATAAAACTTTATCGTAATTATTCTTAGTCGCGATATTTTTCTTGAAAAAAAAATATTGATAATTTAGTTTGCAGGTACACAATAGATATAAAATATCTTAATTTTAAAGGTTATTTTCGCGTACCAATATGTGTATTAAGATTTATAGTTAACTGTGTGTACGCATTTTTCAATGAACGAAGCAAATTATCCACGTGAGTCAATTTTGAAACTGCGCGCAGCGGTTAAAAATAATTAATTATGAAAAAAATTATATTGCTTTCTTTACGTAAATCGATTAAGTTACTGATTCTAAGTCGCTCCTAAAATTTTGGATACTGATAACAAAATCACCCTGTACTAGCGGTAGGAACGATAGTGGTGGTGTGTCTCTCTGAAAAGATGTTGTAACTACCTATATTATTATGTATAAAGATATTCACAGTTACCCTAAAAATAGACACACAATAAAATGATCCTATAAGGGTTCCGTTTTTTTTCCTTTTGAGGTACGGAAACCTAATGATTGTTATCGGTAATGTTCGTTATTTTCAGGAACTTATAAGCAATATTTTATTCATTCATGAAATGTACTTAATTTATTAAGAAGATGGTATTCCATAGCTGGTAATTGCCTAAAAACAGCTATTAGGTAATCTTTATGGTACGCGCACTTAAGAATGTATTTAGTCTAGATCCAGGCGTAAAAACATTTGCATTTCTTAGTAAGCAATTAATTTTCAGCTCAGCCGTTTTTTGGATAATCTCAGTGCTAAGATGTTTTAGCAATGTCCTATTTTTTCTGGATATTTAACTAAAAGAAAAAAGAAAAGTAAAATAAAACAGTGGATAACAAAATGGCAATAACACTATTAATCTCTTTAATTAATTCTCACTTACAAAATATCTTTTCACTAGCACTTATTATAACACTTACTTAAAGGTACTCTTAAGTTCCATACACACAACACAATTAGGCTGCCTGTCACTGTGCACATCGATGAATCTTTGATTCATGGTGCGCGGGTGACATATACGCGAATGTTATAATACACTGACGTTGTTTCCGTTCGAATATTTGGTAGAAGACCGAAGAGACCGAATGGTTGTCAGTCTCACGGATGAGGTATTGTTGTCTCCACGACGCAGAAGTGATGCATGATGACCAGATTCCCTGCAACACAAAATATACATGTAGCTGTAGATTGACTTAATACTCGTCTGCTTCTAAAATAGCAGCATGAACGTAGATTTCCCACTGTTTGTATAACCGAAAGATAATAATACACCTGAAAGGTAATATACACCTTTATTAATAAGACTAAGACAAAGGAAAACATAAATTAAGTAGTTGCTGTAAATCGCGAAACAATGAAAACCAGTAAATCTTGTTACAGGTAGCCTAGACCTTTATTAAAGGGAAAGAAGCAATAATTTGTTACCTGCGAGAAATATAACATCTAGGATCTGACATGATATCTTGATATAATAGATAGCAGCATAGCAGCTATATGACGCCAACCGATTTGTTACATTAAAAAAAAAAACATAATTTTTGAATAAGTAGTTTTATCTTTCTTACTCAGAAGGACTTAAGATACTCGTACTACAAACTTAAATGATTGGAATAATAAATTCCGCCAGTTAAACCTTAAAAGCTTTGAAGGTTTTGTATAGAGACACTGTCTCACAAGGATTCTTATA
This sequence comes from Ostrinia nubilalis, assembly GCF_963855985.1. Taxonomy (NCBI): domain Eukaryota; kingdom Metazoa; phylum Arthropoda; class Insecta; order Lepidoptera; family Crambidae; genus Ostrinia; species Ostrinia nubilalis. Next base: position 7,659,318 of record NC_087103.1, read on the forward strand.
TTTGTTTATAATATTATTGGCACTATCTATGAGTATTGTCAGAGCGTGTGAAACAATACCTGCCTTATAAAGCCACGTAAAAGCGTTTCAGTTTACAAAGGGATTTTCAGTCTCCAAGTAAAGTGGTATCTATGTATTTAGTAAAATTTTAGTATTTTAGCAAAATATTTTACTTTATCAGTAAAAGTACCATCATTTTTGCCCTACCTCAACATAAGTTGCTACAACTTATTTTTTCTTGAGGAGGGCGTACCTACTTGTATTATCTTTTGCTTAATGTGCTTGAATGAAAAATGTCTTAAAAGTCTGTCACCAAAGGTCGTTACGTCACACATGACTGGAAAGGTATTAGAGCCAGGTGTTTTCTTGTCAGCGAAAAGAGACAGACTAACGCCTGTATAAACAGATGCATAGTGACAGAACCAATCACAGAGCTCTATTCAACGCTGTGCTTTCGATTTGCTGCTTTACTTAAGCAAGCATCGTTTGTGAATACAGGCGTTACGCATTTATATCTGTCACATTATAACGAATGTAGTCTTATCTTTCCGTTAGATGATCTACCAATAATGTGACAAAAGTAGGCATCTGAATGAATGCCTACTTTTTAGTTATTCGATTTTGTGCCTTGTGTTTTAAAGATGTAAACCTAATTTTAAGTGGCGATACAATTGATTTGTTACAGCATATTAGCAATAGGGTAAGATGATCTAGTAATAATGTGACAAAATATGTGTTCATTCACATTATGTTATTTATTAATAACCTATCGGTTCCCAACAACCTTTGAGACTCCTAACACTTGTAGTTTCTGATTTTGTGCCTTAATGTTTTAAATAAAAGTTAATTTTAAAGAGCATTACAATTGAATTGCCTTAGAATTTACAGTGGTCGGCCCCGATTCAAGCGAGAATCTACGCGTTCTCTAGTACAAACAACTTCTATTTACTCTTGGCGTTCCGCAGCAGTGTCAAGGAGCTCTCGATTGTCCTCTACTTTAGTTAGATTTGACCTCTTCTTGAATTTATTTTGATGAAACTCAGTTAATCGGCTACAAGTATTTGCAGACCCGTTTACAAATGTAGACTAACCACTTATGTTTTTCAACATAATATTTTAAATCTTCAGTCACTAAAAGTAAAATGAAGATAATTCGTCAAAATAATGTTGAGAATTCCACGAATTATCACTTTCATAATACGCAATTAAAATATCTTTAATATTGATGCCATTCCGTTAGCAATTTTATAAGGACATTCATTAAATTATTTTTAAGTTCACATAGTACTTAAACAAACATTACCAAGTACCACAAATTCTACTACTTATTGCAAAATCGTGCACACCACAGTGTTAAGATTGAATGCCATATTGATATAGAAATATTATGTATTTCCACGTCAAGTTTGCTATTCAAAAGTAAACGAATAGCATCATCAGCCTGGAGTCTCCAAAAGAAATCGTTTAAAAACTGCGTTCGCGAATCATAATCACAATGTAGTAAGCTACAGTGGGTCTAGTCAAAACGCACTTTAAAGTCGCAAACCCATCGCAAACCAGTCGCAAACAAATAAACAAATCGCAAAAGTGGTCGATAACAAAAAAGTCTTAGCCAAACGGCAAAAAATCGAATCGCAAAGCCCTACCTATCGATAATCGAAAGACTGGATTGACATTTCCCATACAAAGGCTTAGCCAACATGCATTTAAGACTCAATCAAAATCGAATCGAATCGAAACACCCGCCATTTTCATTGCGATTACCAAAACCCCGGTGATAAGCTTCGATTCGATCGAAAATCAATAGGGTGAGTTGCACCACCTAACTTTGACCGTAACTATGACGATAATAGGTGTTTTTGTATGGAGTTTGACAGATTTTTAGAAATTTGTCAAAGTTAAACTAAGATAGTGCAACCCACCCTTATAAGGCTGTTTTGACAAACCCGTATCGCGATGTCGTTTGGACAGCTAGTTTGACAGCGAAGCATAGACGTAAACAGAGAGCAGAAAGAAGGAAGAAACTAATTTAAAAAAAAATATCTAAAAATATTAAAAACAATCGCAAAGTCATAGACATTTTTTAACTTTTATTCGATTTTGAATGAACTTTTATATCGCCGCGTCGATGGTGGTTCAATGTGCATTTTGTCTGCCATTTTACGAACGAATCGAATTACTGGTGACACGGCGACTGACATTATCGAAAGCTTCCTATTGGTTAGCGATGGCATTTTGACTAGACCCACAGTAGATTCCATAATTATCATACTAATACAGCAAAATTGACACTAATGTATTATGACTATAGCGTATTGTAGTGCAGAAACGCCTTGAATTTTGCCCCGAAATGCTTTGCTCCAGAGAGTCAATACGAAACATATTCCAGGCCACGTCTGAATTTTGCTGCAACACGTAGAATCTAAGTTTCACGCGACATTTGTCCCCTAGTGTACTTAATCGGGGCATATTACATAAAACTCTTAGTTCCTAGGAACTAGAAGTTACCTAGTTCCTAACTCCTAGTATTGAGAACCTCAATTTTGCTCTTATAAATAATAATGGGTTTTCATTTTTTTTTACGCACAGGGTCGAAAAGTCTCCATTAAGAGGGGGTAATGAGAGAGTGTTGTAGTATTGAAAGATTTTTCCAGAAGTATTTTACCTATATAATTTATCTAATTGGTACCTAATGTTGTAAGCTGATATCTGACAAAAATTAAATTAATCCGAGAACCTACCGCTCCAATTACCTGTATTATGTAATATTCAGAATGAATTCATGATTAATCTTTTTTGCAATTTGTGAACCTAACGACTGCTAACATTTCATTTCATTGCGGATACAATAATTTCATGTACGGATTTTAAGGGAATACGTAACATATAAGTACAAAGTGAAACCTGACTAGCAGAATAATTTAGCATTGTCTGCTGCACAACAAATTGAAATAGGCACATGTCTTACCTTTTTCAGAGTAGGTTACTTTCACCAATTTTAAAAAGTCAATTTGCCAAATATGTTGCCTTGCATAGGTACCTAGTGTACCTATCCTTGAACAAAGTGAACAGTTTCAACAATGACTAAACTCAAACGTTACATTAGTAAAGAAGTATTACGTCTGATGTGCCCTCCTTGATAGATCTATTCAAGGCAAAGTCTGAAAGTATTTCGTTACATGAATACCAAGCAATTGGGGTTTTAGCATTCAAAATATTATTAGGTGTATCAAACAGGTGTACTTTAAAAATCGATTTAAACTGAATACAAGAGGAACTTGAACCACCGAAAAAAGTACAAATAAAGTCTGTTTTTAAGATATCGCATCATTTAGCAAAGCACGAAGCTATAATGCTGTTTGAGGTTTAAGATCTATCAATACCCTTCATTCTAAGCCAGAAGCCAGCATGAGCGACAAAGACAGATTGATCTAAAAACCGAAACGAAGACGCCTCATTGGATAAGCAGCTACATTAATTTGGCATATCGATACATTTACGATTACAGAAAAGACTACCAACTAACGATTAGCGTCTAAACGTTGGATCACTCTTTTTGTAAAATTAAAATTATTTTTTCCTATGTAGGATTTACAGGGTGCTTATACCTACACGCCCCAATCAAGCTTGCCCTATCACCACTTCGGGACAACATATGGGCTGGTGCTGAGAAGTGGCGGAAGAAACTCAGTAACCTTTGAAAGTTTCTTATTTATTAAAAGTTAGTGTATTTATTTTCCACACTGTTTCACACACAAATCGTAAGCCAAAAAGTATGCAATACGTCTTTGTTACAATTTAAATAAGTTGTGTTGTCAACATTTTGGCCACTTTGGCTGTCACTAAGTATTTGACGCTGACTGTACCTTATGTAACTCATTTTATTTGCCGACATAACAAACATCATTGCTTGATTGATTGAGTGTGGCGCAATATTGCACATCGCCCGCATTCTATTGGACTTAAATTGCCGCTTGCAATCTGGCAACGCAAACATCGAGGTGATTCGATGTGTGTATTGTAAATATTGATGGAATAAATTTTCACCCCAAGATTTTGTGAGAATTAGGATATTCTCAAACCTTATTTTGGATTCAGCGATCTGTTATTGGAATTATTACACAATAATATAAAGATGAGGATGAAACTTGTCGACTTATTAATTATGATATTCTATCGTTCCCTTTTACGATACTCAATGTTGTGCTTGAAATATCTGATCATCTTTTATATACTGTACGCAGAACATACTATTAGAATTTGGTAAATATTCTCTACTATACGCTTATTATGCATCATTTACAAGATTTAGTATTCGTATATTTATAACTACATACCCAGACTTAATCAATGTTTAGGGAATTCGTAAGGGTAGCAACAAGTAAGTAAATACTTAGGTTAGTAATTATATCGGAGATAAAACCAGTTTTCCTTATACCAAGTTTGCTCTTCTGCTCGTGTTAATAGAATTAACTTAAGCCCAGCTTAGTTTGAGGTGCGGCCTTTGCTTTATTTATAAATGCTAAGATAGTTGTTTTACAAATTACAAGTTAGTACTTTGACGGCAACAGTTAGGTCCTAAACGACATAACAATAGACATTTGCATAATGTTGTTTAGCTCCGTAGTCCGTAGTGATTTTAGGACAAAAAAGTAATTTATTGTAAGAATCTAGCACCCCATTGCGATAAAAGACCATAATTGAATAAAATAAATGACTTTTATAACTTCATTGTTGATCTAACCAGTAAACATACTAGTTAAGATTATACATATAATACTCCTAAAGTGACATAGGCTCTTGACAAGACCCAATATGTTGCCGGTTGAACTATTTCACAGATTATGTTTGAATGTCTAACATGTGTGAAGTAACATACGAAGACAAATTGAGGATTATACAGACGCAACGCTAGTAAAGTTTGACACTAAAGTTCTAACGGCCTAAATGACAAGGGCGGATAGGTATGAACATAATTTACAGTGTTTCAAGTTCTCTGTTTGAGTTTTTGCTACAGTATCCCTTGTCATAATAATTCAGCTGGCTTAATCTTCGTTTGCTAACAAGAAAAAAGAGGTTTCAGTTTAGTCCCGGGACTGAAACGGATTTGCATCACTTGTGTCTATGGGCGACGGTAATCATTTACCATCAGGTACTGAACAGAGTGATGCGGCAGGTACAAAAGACACTTAACTTCATTGATATTCTATTTATTGAGAAGATAATTTACAACCATGTGCACACACTTGAATGGTAGGAAAAAGAGAGCATAGAGAGGGGCCATAGACCATACAACGCTTCTGGGTTGCCAGATATCGTTATTACATTTTTACCAGGTACCGTCTGCTAGTTTTCCTCCTGTCCTATAGAAAAAAACTTAATTTAAAATGTAAAAGCAGGAAAATAACAAAAAGTAGGCATCTAACGAATCCGATAGTTATATGAGTTTAACGATTTGTCTAACCCACGTTAATGTCACGACGCAAAACTAATGCGACATTATGGAACGCGTGCCGAAAGTTCGTAGTGTAATCAAAAGGCTACTGTTAAAATAAAGTTGGTATCCTAATCTCCATAATAAATGTTTCGGTCCGCTTGCGCTTCTTTTCATACCGCTCGTTTAACTCTTATGTTAAAATGCCATGAATATGAAGTAACTGAGATATAATTATTATCATTTTAATCCAAAATTACACTATTCTAGAACAAGTAATATTGAGTAAACGAAACAAAACTCTCTAGGACCCATTTTTAGCTTATAATGTTCGAGAAAAGACTACTGAAAAAGGCAGCCGCAATTTCAATTTCTTAAATTAATATTCATATTATATTCTTACTCGAAGTAAGTACCTACTTAATTATCAACAGTTTCACTACTGCTACTAATCGTTTAGGGGCTCTGAGAGATTAGCGGCTTTTATTCTATTATAAGAATATCATTGTTCATAAGACTAGTAATAAATATTATAATATTATGGTAGGTATACAAACCCGCCAGTGTTTTGTATTTTGTATTGTTTTTCGGGAATCGAATCGGCGTTTTTTCCTTGTTTTTGTGAGTGCGTGCGTATCGCACGGAAACTGGAAAATAATTTCGTATGCGCGAGCAGCCTACGCTACGCCTCTAAGGAAAACGATCTGAAAAGTGCGTTTGGTATATTGAAGCGGAAAATTTTGCACCCCTATGGCTTTTTCCCTATTGCAAAATGCAAAAAAACATCGCTAGTCTGAAAATGCCTTAATAATCAGTATATTCTTGTTTAAAAAGATAATGGTAAGAGCCAGTTTTTCCGTTAGTATCAAAAATCTTCCGACTCTTTTAAAGTTTCAGTTTTATGTTACGCGTAAAATTACATTGTTATTGTTTTAATTTCGTACAATGCCGACGGCAGTAGTATTTTGGCTCCGTTGTCACTAAGCCTGGAACAAATTTCACTAAAGGCTGATTTACACGTATCAAGTTGTTAAGTAGGTAACTTTTGAACTAAATTTTAAAAGTTAGTGTTTTGTCTCTGAATGAATTTAGCTAAATATATTTTGCAGCAAACACTACATAATCAGTGACAGTGTTAACTATCATCATGTTCGCTCAGTGTTCAACCAAGCTCGTTCGTACCTGTACTGCAAACGAATGGGTATGATCCTTCACTCTATCTCCAGAACGAAACTCATGCGCTAAATGAGACCTACTTAAATTGAGAAACGGCTAAAAATTCGTTCCTCCCTAAAAAATGTACGAACATTTTGGCGACTGAGTGGAAATTTATCTCGCGATGTCCAGACCAGTGAATGAGTGGGGTATTTTAGTAGACAGCGTACTCAAATATGTTACGGCTACGTCTCTATAAAGAATTTCGTTTCAATGATTGGGCACTTTTGAATGAGAAGTTCTTATAGTCAATGTTGCATTAAAGCAATTACTCGTAATTTCTAATTTATTGGTTAATCAATAAACTGCCTTTTTTTTTTCAAAAAAGCACCTATTAAAACTACATTTACATGCCATTGTAATGCAGCATTTGTAGCTTGATGTACTGTCATCCGTGTTAGATCCACACCATGAAAATTAGTACAAATGCACTAGCTTGTCTAAAGGAAGAATAACGGGACTATTCCCACCTCTCGTTCCCACTGCTGCAACTCCTGTGTAGCCAGGATCTACAGCTTGGCCGCCGATAAAAACCCAACCAGTGAAGGTAGAGGAAGAATAGTGAGCGAAAGCGATAGAGAGAAAAAAGAGGTAGAATAGTGAGCGCTGCTTTTTCTCAGCAATGCGAATTACCACGCCACGTTATTGTTCCAAAGTAGTGGAAGGGTTATAATAAAACTAGCGGCCGCCCGCGACTTCGTACGCGTGGATCCCGTTTTACCCCCTTCATCTATCTTACGCGGTTTAGATTTTTTCATACAAATATTTTTTCCCGCTAACTCCCGTTTCCGTGGGAATTTTGCAATATCCTGTTGTACCTAAGCTTTAAGTTTATTAAGGTACCTGCGTGCCGAATTTCAAGCGTCTAACTTAAGCGGTTTAGATTTTTCATACAAATGTTTTTTCCCGCTAACTCCCGTTTCCGTGGGAATTTCGGGAATTCCTTTCTTAGTGCACCTCTGCGGTATCTAAGCTACGTCCCTTCCAAATTTCAAGTGCCTACGTTTAGCCGTTTAGGCTGTGCGTTGGTCTGTCAGTCAGTCAGTTTCTCCTTTTATATAATTTAAGATTGTACTGACGTGTATCGCCGCTTAATAAAAATCTTATAGCAAAAAAATTATGACTTTTATTACTGACTTTTACTTTTTATTGCGCTCCTTGAATGTCCTATTGCCCGCCATTTCAAATCTTCGGCTTTTATTCTCTCTAGTACTTATTATAAAAGGACGAATATTCAATACAACTTTAGGGTTCATTTAATAGGGAATCTAAAATAATTCGAGTCGTGCACTAATATAAATCTATCCTAAGTTATCTTGATTGAATTTGTAAAATAATTAGGTAGGTATGTAACTTCGGTACGGTAGATGTTTTACTCTAAAGAGATTATAATGTTAGACATAACTTAAAGACCGAAAGTATCTAAATTTTAATCTCCCTTTGATTAAGTCTAGTTTCAATTACTTTGGCTTTTCAACTAGAAAATCGTATCAGAATTAAAGTTAAAGGCTTAACAACTCCTGAATGGAAATTAGGTTTGGTTTGATTGATGGCGTTTTCATTTTTTCCACAGATTCCGTAGACAAAAATCCATTACGATCGTCCAGAGTTATAACTCTAGGCAGATTAAAAGCTATCGCAACCGTTTTCAATCTCGTTTACGAGTAAAAAGAGGGGCTAGCTATCTGACTGTTTTAATATTACTGTGATTACATAAATTGTAATTTATTAGGCTTCTTTTTATTCTAATTTTAGTAAAGCGCTACACCTTATAATTGATACCAATGTTATTTGAATTCAATTTACGCACTCATGTCTGAATTAAATGCATTTTTTATTTATTTTATTTCAATAAGATATTGATACCCAATCATAGAATGTATTTTATAATAATAATTATGATTGTGTGAAGAATTCTGCTCAATCGAATTCGGCATCGTATCGTTTCATAAGTTCTGAGAAAATCACAACGAATCACGTAACTGCTTAGATTAAGGTGAAATTATTGCGCTTTTCCGCCTTCAGGACCAACCAAAACAATACTGTTGAGTCACTTTTCTCTGGCTTCATCACGTTTTCCTTGTAAGCGGTGGCCACAGTGTTGTAATAAGTAAAATGCCAGTTGCGTTTGCCAGTCACTCAGTACAAATTGACACTACGTGACGTGACGGAGCTGTGTTGCTAATATTACCTATTCTATACGAATTCATTCTTAGCTGACACTCTTATTGACAGAGGACCATTCATATGAACGTCTAACGTCCTAGTTTTTTGGCGACAGACTCTGAATAATCTTTAAAATAGTGATATAGTATGAAGTATTTCACACCACCTACCTATATCTATGGAAAATCCTTACTTGATATAAATATTTTCACCCAACCTTTTTGCAGAAACTTATTTTCGTTTCGAGCATTTGAACGCATTATGAGCTCTACATTAACCATCTTTCAGCATCAATAAACTTTTTAAATGTTTTGGATTTTGATATTAAGTCAAGGTAGGTAACAATATTTAAAATACAATGGACAACACGCATAAGTTGTAATATTAAGTTAAATTATGACTTAATTTAAAGTTTAGATCACACACATTACACTAGTTTTTATTTCACCTCAATCCATCCAGTATTACCGAAGATAGAGCCTCGAGAAGTTTACGGACTTTTTAAAATTTTCAAAAATTTCCAATATTCGCGCGTGACGTCACAACATGATTTTGCAGCCCCCGCACGTTAACCCATTTACCACTTTTTGTCTTTTTCCAACTAAAATAAAATTTTACCTAACTGACAACTGTTGTTAGTTGTCATCGTTCAATCACATTTCAAACTAGGCGCTATAAAAGTAACCATTATTATGCCACCTATTGCCAATTTTGTGCACTATGAAGCCATTTTTACATTTATGCACTTGAATATAAATTTTCTGGAAAAATAACCAAGTTTGTGTCTCTGTGTAACGTTTCTGTGTGTGATAACGAGTAAATAGTCCAGTTATTTGTTAACTTTACTTGGAAAGTTTTCCGGAATTTTTGAAAATTGGTGAATAAATAGATTTCGCTATGTTCTTTCCGAATTTTGTGACCTCGTTTATAGCCGCGCGCGCGCCCGCCTTATTGAAAAAATTCCGCCTTAAAAAAGGTTTTTGACAACTACTTTTTTCATTTTATATTTTTTGGGACATAGACAAGCTAAGAAGCTTTGATAAATGTGATAAATTTCATGTAATGTAAGTTAAATAGATTTAGAGTTGTGAAACAGTCAAATTAATGTACCTGCTAAATTGCGAGTTCTTTTTTCTTTGATCATGGCAGGACACGCTGCCGGGTGTCCTAAATATGCTGAAGTATAAAAAAATTCGCGTTGCTGAAGTATACATTTTTTTTGTCTTGTTTGTTTCTACATTACATAATTGTATCCTACTATTATTATAAATGCGAAAGTTTGGATGTCTGGATGTCTGGAAGTTTAAAATAAAGTAAAGTAATGCTTATTTCTCACCAACATAACAGATAATATTATGATAACAAACAATCAGGAAAAACAAAAATTAAGAATGTTGGTTGATACCTGAACTAGGAAGATTCCTGTGTCTCAGGTTTGTTACTCTTTCACGCAAAAAGTACTCAAGGGATTTTGTTGAAACTGTACAATATTATTGTTTGTAACCCAGATTAACATATAGGCTATAATTTATGCCGATCTGTGACACTAAATTTCACGCGGGTGAAGCAGCAGGCAAAAGCTAGTCGTGAAATAAATAGGAAAGTTTAAGGTTCTGAAACGTGGTCGCTTACTATGGGCCTCATAAGAAGGCTCAAGGTCACCCAAAGGGTTAATGGAGCGGGCTATGCTCGGGGTTTCCCTGCGAGATCGAATCAGAAATGAGGAGATCCGCAGGAGAACCAAAGTGACCGACATGGCACCAGAATTGCTAAAATCAAGTGGCAGTGGGCGGGACACATAGCTCGTAGAGACGATGGCCATTGGGGCAGAAAATTTCTTGAGTGGCGACCACGGGCTGGAAGACGTAACGTTGGCAGGCCTCCTACTAGGTGGACCAAAGATCTGGTAAAGGTCGCGGGAAGAACCTGAATGCGGGCAGCGCAGGAGTGTTCATTATGAAAAACCTACGGAAAACCCAAAGGCCTCTCGCCTTTGTCCAGCAGTGAACGTCATTTGGAACGACGAAATAGGAAAGAATGTAACTATCAAAAATCTTCTCTAAGGCAGCATTTTTCCAATTTCGCAACGAGCGCGGCAATCACACTTAACTAACAGACTAACAGAGAGCATAGCGAAATCTATTTAATTAATCACCAATTTTCAAAACTCACAGAACACTTTCCAGGTAACCACGTTAATTTGTACCAAACGACTGGACTTTAATAAAATTGATATAAAAATTTGGGTACATCTTCTCAAAAACAAAAGAACTGGTGCTAAAAGGGTTAAGTGACGTTTTGACATTTGTAGAGGGCCTTGTAGAAGGGGAGGCTATGGTGCTGAATGTGGATTAACTCGAGTGTCATAGTAACTTATTAGACTGCTAAGCTTGATGATAAAAAGAAAAATATTTTATTCAATATACATAGTCTGGTCATAAGTTCTGTCATATGATATTAACTTTTGAATTTTGAATGAAGGTTTCAAAATCATTTTTTACTGATTTAGAATTAAAAAGAAAAAATGTGCGATAGTTCGAATTTTATTTTATGTGTAGTGGACGCATAAAGTAGTCCGAACTGTAGTTGTCACGTTTCATTGCTACGCGCCAAAGCAGATTTTCGTTGTGCTGAAAAAATTTTGTTTATCTTTTCATTAAATGATAGGTATAGATAGCAGAATCTCATGGCAAACAAAAATATTGGAAAAGTGTGTCTTTCATATGGCAAATGTCTATGGCTTTATTTTCACCTGTCAACGTAAATCAAGTGAACTGTCAGTCGCTGCAGAAATTTTGTAATCTCTTCATGCCTATTTGTTATTTTTGTGAAAAAGTCGAAAAAGCTCAAGCAAGTCATATTGTTTTCAATGTGTATTGTAAAATAAGGCATAATTCAAAGTCAATCTTTGATTTTAAAGCGCGTCGTTGAGTTGACAGTAAGTTGGAGTGAAATTGGATACATTTAGTTTATTACCTAACTGCGTCAGAAGGAGGGTTTTTTTTAATATTATTCTTATAATAGCTGCTTTATCGGGGTTTTCAGGTGTACCTCACAAATTGGTGCAGAGGAATGGTGAAAATGTTATGACCATGTAAATAAAATTGAAAAAGATTTCATCAAGTAAGATGTAAGATAGAATAATTGAAATGGTGGAAGAGAAATAAAATTTATAATAAATAACTCTTTATCTTGATCATCCATTGAAGAAAAGTGGAATCCTTGGAATCGTTTTCTAGTTCTGAATGAAGTGATTAGTTATAAGTATGATACATAATAAAATTAGTTACATAAAGTAATATACGATTAACTTATTTTTCAAGACATTTTCCTATTATATTACTGACGGGATTGCTACCATGTACCTTAGTTTTGAGTTTCCAATATTTCGGCACTGTTGCAAGCGCCATGGTCACGGAGTAACTGAAGAAATTAAAACCAGACATCGTTCAGATGTGCGTTCAAAATACCTGAGCCCCGATTACGGTAACTTTTAACGTTTCCAATCCAGACGCGCTTCTGATTCTGCGATACGATTGGTCAAAACAGCTGACGTACGCTGTTGAACGACCAATCGTATCGCAGATTCGAGAAGCGTGTCTGGATTGGAGACGTTAAAAATTACCGTATCCGGGGCTCTGAGATTTAAAAAAATCCCACGTTTTGTTTAAACAGTAAGCGAAAAAAAAAGTGACTTGAAAATGGAATACAAAATGATAAGGTATGGTAAATGATAAGTCTTTATCAATGAAGAAGCAGAAGTTCAATTTCATGTGTCCTCCATCTAGGCTAGTTTCCATCGTCACTCAAAGTTTGGCTGCGGTCTCAAATTTGGGCTTAATTGAGGTATTTTTTGGGTGAGAGGCATAAGAACTAATGCCGTTTTATATCAAAAATTCATACTTAGAGGTAATCAACCAGGTACAAAGTATTTCCTTGTATGTTAGTCTGCCACTCTTTAGTAAGTTCTGAAATCCCCGCTTCGGCTCCCCTACTAACCATTCTAACCATTGCACACAGATAATATCTTACATGCAGCTTTTCATGTTACTACGTCACATTTTCTAAATCCGCGCGGAAAATCGCTCCTAGCGGAAGAGCGCACTTTGAGCTTGAATATTTCAGTCATTTTTAAAGATATCAAAAAAGTAAAAATACAGTATTCATTCAAATTTTTTGTAGTTTTTTTTGGCATCTTCAACAAAAATTGTGCGCCATGTCCATTCTCATTCTTGGGAGGACTCTTAATGCATGTTTTTTGTTATTTTTTTGTTTTTCAAATCTCAAATCAAGATATTCTATCAAATATGTTCTGATACTAACCTGTCACTGTGTCTTGACACTTTTTTCTTTGGCCACAAATGGAATGCTCCGTAGATCACAGGGTTGACTAGACTGTTGGACATCCCGAAGAAGAAGATCCCGGATAGAAGCTCGTCGCTAAGCTGGAACAATACATTTATTTAGAATTAACAATTTTACAACTTCGATTACTACCTACTCGTACATATTGTTTTACATTTGGTGTAACTTATTGTACAACCATCGCCGTTATCCCCTCCTTACATATTAAAAAAGTTTTGCCTGTTATTACATAACATGAAAGAACAACACTAGGCAATGTCCGAAAAGTAAATATTATGCCGGAGCAACAACATTTAAAAATACACTTCTAAATTACATTTAAATTTTCAGAAACACAAAGTGAAGTTTAAAATAAATTATGTACTATATTGCGTGCATGCCCATATTGCTCATGCTCATTTTTGAAGCACAAAATTATTTTTTTCGCACTTTTTCCAGTAATTACTACTAATAATATTATTATTGATCACTGCTAACACCTACCCAAGAATTGTTCATCTGTGAATAAACCACTTTCATTTCAGTCTCCTCCACGATCAATATTAGCGATCTGTCCTGATAAACCAAGACGTCGGTTTAGATTAAATCGTGCCTCTAGATAATTTGAAAAGTAAATCCTATAGGCAAGTAAATAAAACGGGTTGCCTTATTCTCGTTTATATCGCAGTAAAGCTTTATTGAATAGCGAAAATGTAGATAGGGGAGACCGAGGTGAATTGTAACAGAGGAGAGTTGTGACATTGTAGATTTTTTGGAACTTAATAAATACTAGCGAGTAACAGTGCGCGTATTTTAGTTCAAGACTCGAGCTAACAATCACCTCTGTTACAACTCACCTCCGTCTACCCTAGACTATTCCATACAACTATACTAAACAACTCTTAAACTAAACGGATCTTTGCTTCAGGCTTCGTGATTGTGTGTGACAGCGTACTGAGTTTTAGTCGGTTCAAATTCGACAAAGCCAATTTTAATACATTATGTACATTGTACGTATCAGAATGTCATTTGTAGGCATTCCCTTTGAATAGTTAGTATACATTTGTGTGTTTGTTAGAAATTTCAATGTAAATTACTTTTAACTTTAAACCACAGCTACATGATTACTACTAGAGAAAACCTCACTACAACTAAGTCAAAAGATAAAAGATCTTTAGTAAGAGCTTTATCCAAAAGTCTTAAAAGTTCTGTTCAAACCTTCATAAAATCTCGTAAGGCTTGGCCGCAAACTTACCTATTCTGCCAACTTTGATCTCTATGAACTACTGTAATTAATTTGCAGTTGCTATTTTAGTCAATTACTTTTTGTATTGTAGAGTGTGGAAAGTAACATAAAAGATCCAAATTAATTGCAAAATTTGGAAATTTTCAGCTCATTATCGACTTAAAATCAACAAAATCGAGTTTCTAATTTACTCGTCAGAAAGTGCAAAGATTTCAGAAGCCTCTACGCTTTATTTAACTTTCTCACCTAATCCTACTAAAGATTCCATTATATCAGAGCTTAATCTTGTTTATATTGTTTCGCGAATTTTTGCCTACATTTTAGTGCTAAAAGGAGTGAATGTTGTAATCTGAAGTAATCCTATAAAGACCGAAAAACTGGATGATATTAGGTTCATATCTTTTATTTTTAGATAAATATAATGTAGGTTGCCCTTTATCAAGTTGGAGATAGCAATGAACTAAATAGATAGGCTTTAATAAATGAGAGTCGAGACGACCTACATCAAGTAATACGATAATTTATTTTATACTATTATAAAAGAACGAAAAAGAGATACCTTTGCTTAATACCTAAATAAATAAATAAATAAATCTTTGGACAATTTCACACAGCGCCCGCTAGCCCCAAAGTAAGCAACTTAATGCTTGTGTTATGGGTGCTAGCTTAACGGATTATACTACTTATATAATTGTTTTTTTCTTTTTTTTAAAATACATAAATATTATACATAGTCACACCCAGACCCGTCACAGAAATTAAAATTCATCATTTCAATTTCTGCCCGGCCGGGAATCGAACCCGGGACCTCTCGGCATAGTAGTCCGTTCTGAACCACTACACTAAACGGCCGACAATAACCTAATATGAACTCTAGTTATTTTGTAAAGAAGTAATGATAAAGAAATAATGAAAACCCACTAATTGCATCAGCTATCTTTGTATCAGTCATTTACTAGTTAGGAGCATAGTTAGTTCCCTCATTGATTTCTAAAGACGTTCCTGTACAATATTGTTAAAAGAAGGACATAATTTATAGTCGTTCAAAGTTATCTTGGCACGTAAAATAAAGTGTTAATTTTATTATATCCGACATCACAGTTACGCCAGGTTATTGAACTCATTTGATATCAATTATTACTTATGAACATTTATGGCAATGTCAATATTATTTACCAATTTTATGTGGTCATTGACTGTTTGATCAGGGACCAAATTATTTCACAGTATGAATGAGCCGTGAACCTAGCAAAGGAACGTGCTCGGAAAACATTATTCTATCGTTAGTCTTCATGTAAAAGCTTTTTGTTCTTTCTAATAACCTTTCCTCCTCCTTTTTTTAAAAGAATTGCCTTTTCTCTAGTTTGTCTAAAGGATCGCTAAAAGATCGCCTAAATTGTGCCGTTCTAGCTTTCTGAGTAATTTATGACAATTAATTTGGTGTGGTGTGTAATAAAGGATCTATTTATCCACATCGAATGTTTTATTAACCAAATTACTTCACACAAATAAGAATTGCTGGTGAAACGTGTCAAGACATTTTTATTTCTATCATTAGCCATGCATAATGCA
Source organism: Ostrinia nubilalis (assembly GCF_963855985.1). Lineage (NCBI taxonomy): Eukaryota > Metazoa > Arthropoda > Insecta > Lepidoptera > Crambidae > Ostrinia > Ostrinia nubilalis. The sequence continues at coordinate 7,675,295 of NC_087103.1, forward strand.
TATTACTCCCTAGCTGTGACTATTAGCCAACAGGGTATTAAATTATTAATTTAATCTATCTTCTTCTATCTTCTTCTATACTTTTATAAATCTGTAGAGAGGTCAATTCTGTACATGAAATATAATATTTTCAAAATAACTATCAGGGGGTGATTAGTGATCGATACTGATGCCAAAAATGCAATCAGTAAAATTTTTGTCTGTCTGTCTGTCCGTATATTCCTTATAGAAACAAAAACTACTTGACGGATTTAAACGAAACTTAGTACAATTATTCTTCATACTCCTGGGCAGGTTATAGTATACTTAGGAATTCCCACGGGAACGGGAATTAGCGGGAAAATCCTTTTGTATGAAAAATCTAAACCGCTTAAGTTAGACGCTTGAAATTTGGCATGCAGGTACCTTAGTAAACTTAAAGCTTAGTTACAACAGAATATTGCGAAATTCCCACGGGAACGGGAGTTAGCGACATCTTGACGTCTGTTATTGTTAAAGTAAACTGGTGCAACCCAGCCTTAGTATGTAGGCTGTTGTAGGAGAACTTTTAGACATCCCAATGTAACTTTTTTCAACCTTCCAATTTTTTGGAAAAGTTCGAATGTATCAACGCTGAAAAACGTATCGCAAGAAACTGACTACCTTTACTACCTACATCCTCAGGGACTTCATCTTAGCGCGATCTATCAGCCTCCGTCGGTTCATATCGGGAGTCAAATAATTCTAAATCGCTCTTAGATTCTATAAAAAATATACAGGGTGTTAGGTAAATGGGTATATGAGCCGACACTAGCCCATGTTAACATGGGCATATAAATGGTATGGTGAAGTCAGAAAATTGATATCTTCATTTTAATTATTTTGTTTTTCATACAAATCGGATTTTATAAAATTTATTTTGTATGAAAACTAAAAATATTAAAATGATGATATCAAATTTCTGACTTCACCATTACATTTATATGCCCATGTTAACATGGGCTAGTGTCGGCTCATATACCCATTTACCTAACACCCTGTATACTTGAAGTACTCACATTCTTGTCCGGATTGAGGAACGTGAAAATAATCATCATCACATAGTACGGCGTCCACCAGACGATGAACGCAGCGACTATTACTACCGACATCCTCAGGGACTTCATCTTAGCGCGATCTATCAGCCTCCGTCGGTTCAAATCGGGAGTCAAATAATTCTAAATCGCTCTTAGATTCTAAAATAAATAAGATGAAGCACTCACATTCTTGTCCGGATTGAGGAACGTGAATATAATCATCATCACATAGTACGGCGTCCACCAGACGATGAACGCAGCGACTATTACTACCGACATCCTCAGGGACTTCATCTTAGCGCGATCTATCAGCCTCCGTCGGTTCATATCGGGAGTCAAATAATTCCCGTGTCTCATTACTTCAGGCTGAAAGACTTTTTCGCTCTCTGAAATAAAAGGAAGCATTTTAAAAATTTCTTGACTTACCTGTTTGTTTGGTTTATTTTTGAGTAGTATTTTCCATTACAGAAACATGAAGGGGAATTAAGTTTTTAGAGAAAATCCCTCCATATCTTTTCTTCTCAGTTTTCGCATTTCCATTTCTTTATTAGTAAGATAGCTAGATCTGTCTAAGGCTTGTAGCAAAACAACGTTGGCTTACTAAGTAAAACCGACAGGTCTCAAGTCTTAGAGTAGGCGCACACCGTTGATTTTTAGTTGGCCGATAGTTGTGCCCGATTTTAAATTGTATTAAGAATCTGCGAAATCGAATCGGTGTAGTGTGCGCAATTCCATACATGCCCATACTGATCAACTGCCCGACTAAACTATCGGCCGACGAAAAATCAACGGTGTGCGCCTACTCTTAAGGTTCAGTAAAACCAACGCGATCACACGCGACCAGCCGGCGTGCAGCGATGGCGATCAAACTAATGCATTGATCTCCACGCTGCATGCAGGCTGATGACTGATCGCGTGTGATCGCGTTGGTTTGGCTGAACCTTTACACTTGATGTTGTACCTTTTTCCAATTTTAAATTCCTGTTAGAGTTTAAACCACAGATATTGATAGATGCAGCATGTGAAAAAATTTGTATGAAGACGAGCGTGCCACTTTTTAAACGTCATTAGTGTCATTTTAGCGAATTTTAGTGATTGCCGCAACGTAAAAATAATCGTATCATCGTACTGCAATCGCAAAGTCATCGAATGATATCGTGTGACTCGATTCAATAATTAATTAATTTCGATAAAACTGATATTTTGTTAAATTTATAGCTAGTCTGAATGTGGATTAAAATAATTTTGTAGCGGTAAACGTCATTCTATATTATTAATTTTCTTATTAATTTGCAAATAATATTTTTATTGTGCTTTTATCAAAGTAATGATCGTTATTCCATTGTGTTAAATAGTACTACTAGTAATTCATACCTACCTACCTAATTTCATACTTTTAAATATTCTAGTACCTGACCTACTTTCATAAAATAAAGACTAACTCAAGCTTTTTTTATAATAAATCTGTAGAGAGGTCAATTCTGTACATGAAATATATTTCCAAAATAACTATCAGGGGGTGATTAGTGATCGATACTGATGCCAAAAATGCAATCAGTAAATTTTTTGTCTGTCTGTCTGTCTGTCTGTCTGTCTGTCTGTCTGTCTGTCTGTCTGTCTGTCTGTATGTTCCTTATAGAAACAAAAACTACTCGACGGATTTTAAAGAAACTTGGTAAAATTATTCTTAATACTCCTGGGCAGGTTATAGGATACTTAGGAATTCCCACGGGAACGGGAATTAGCGGGAAAATCCTTTTGTATGAAAAAATCTAAACCGCTTAAGTTAGACGCTTGAAATTTGGCATGCAGGTACCTTAGTAAACTTAAAGCTTAGTTACAACAGGATATTTCAAAATTCCCACGGGAACGGGAGTTAGCGGGAAAAATCATTTGTATGAAAAATCTAAACCGCTTAAGTTAGACGCTTGAAATTTGGCATGCAGGTACCTTAGTAAACTTAAAGCTTAGTTACAACAGGATATTGCAAAATTCCCACGGGAACGGGAGTTAGCGGGAAAAAACATTTGTATGAAAAAATCTGAACCGGGTAAGATAGATGAAGGGGGGGTAAAACGAGATCCACGCGTACGAAGTCGCGGGCGGCCGCTAGTTTTTAATAAATGTAAAATTGCGTAGTTTTGCCAATACGTTTTTTTTTTTCATAAAGCTAAGTCAGGTACCTAGTTTTGAAGATATTTCTAAACGACAAAATCCAGTGCCGTCGTATACATAGACGTATACTGCGATCACTGACCTAACTTCTTGATTTATTTGTTACTTGTGCTGTTAATTATAATTCTCAATCCCTAAATAATTTCTTCTTTCTACCGTGTTCGTACTACTGTTCTCGTAAAATTATCGTTACCGATTGTTGTAATCGGATTACATGAACATCACTCGACCATGTATGTCCATTTGGACATATCGGAATGGCACGCTTTGACGAGCAACTTGCTGTATCTACTCTAATCCATATCTGTGGTTTAAACCTACAAAAGTACCTTGTAAAACAATTTAGTGAAAATAACACTAACTCGTTGAGTTAAAGCGTCCGTAATACGTTTATTCTCTCTAATACATACATGCAGTTTTATCTTTTCACTCGTTATCTAGGAAGTGGTTGGACCATATTAAATGGAGAGAGATTTAGAAGGGAACTCGGAGGCAAGGATTTAATATTTGTGGGCGAGGTTTAAAATGTGGTCTGCAAGATATGAGAAAAGCAAAGTTAGGTTCGTATTAGGTTTTGGTGTGAATGCTGCAACACAGTATGTTAGTAGAAGTGAAGAAAAAGGCCAGTATATCAGTGTTAAAAATTTAACCAATGATAAGCATGTATTGCATTGTGTGTTAAAAGTGACTCCAAGTGAAAATGACTCTGTGTATAAAAATACCTTCATTATAAAATTATCACTTCACGGGATTTATTGCAACAATATCTATTTTAAAGTAAAAAATGCAACATAATAGTTTAAAATATTAAATAGGGTAAACCAGAGAGTGATTGCCCACTGGTAGTGATTGCCCGCTTTAAGAATAATATTGTCAGGTGCTGACTTTGAATCACTCTAGTTAGATTTGAATTTACTAAGTAGATGGCTCCGAGATCAATGTACAGTAGATTTAAAATTTACAATAGGAAACACTAAAAAAAACAGTTATGGCGGATTTTGTCAAGACGGGTGAAAATGTTACTTAAACAGGTAAAAACTTTAACAATTTTACTAAGGAATTACTTGCTTAGAGGTGAAATTTTTTTTGCAAGTTATTTAATATTCAACTAATGGTGTATAGTCATGATGAAATTATAAGTGTTTTCTCCATTATCAATGAAAATAACTGACAAAATTTGATTTCTAACGGTCATTTTAACGGTGGGTAATCACTGCACGTAAATCTGTATATTTTTAGTTATTGCCCACCATCATTTCAGTTATTGCCATATGTTAATGTATAGTTATTGCCCAGGGCAATTATTATTAGAGTGTTGCCACTATGCAGTAGCAGTGTTTAACTTGCTCATTGCTAGACTCGTTTTGCAATTTACAGGCATAAATATTGAAATGGCTTTTAATGTTTCATTTTCAGTATGCCAAAGATTCCAAAAGTTCAATATAGCATAGAAAATTTGCAAAAAGCGATCCAAGTTGTAAAAGATGTATCCAACAATTTATCTACAAGATAAATTGCTGAAAAATATGGTTTGGCTTGAAAAAATTGATAAAAATTCCAAACGCAAATACAAAAAATGAAAATCCTACGTTAAATCTACTAGTGAAAATGTTAATTGTAAGTTAACTGATATCAAAGAAGATAAAAAAATAAATACATGAATGAATGATCCATCCGACCGATTTCGGCCATGGCGACCACTCCGACTCCTAGCTGTCTTGGCGGCGCTGGTGTGCCCGAAGATGGCTTACGTAGCCTATTTTCGCGGTAAAATCCCTCGCGCATTGAGGGCATCTGAGCACGCCACCAACAACATAAAATTTACAAATAAAATTCAATTTTTTTCGTCATCTATGTTTTGAAGTAGATGATTCTGTCTCTACCGATTCTGACTCATCAACATCAGCTCAAGAAATATTAGATAATATGTTAATAAGGCCAAACGCAATTTATTTTGAAATTTTGAAGACTGTACTACTAGAATTTAAGTTTAATGTTTTGTTTTGTTTATTTAAAGCCTATTTTGTCATTTTAAAATTGATTATTTTGTTTTAAGATACTGGGCAATTACTGTGCTTTGATGTGGGCAATTAGTGTAAGTAATGGGCAATGACTGTACTTTTTGGAGGATTTTAAATTTATTTCAATATTTTCTAAGTTACGTAAGTTTTAACTAAAAACTGTTAATATTCTGTTTAACACTTTATTGAGTTATAAGAAAAAAGTCATAAATGGTCGATAATTAAAATACTTTCTTTAATTTTTCATCTCAATGTGTTTGAAATCTTTAAGTGGGCAATAGCTATACGGTTTACCCTACCTTCATTTTAAGAAAAAAAGTCACATCTTAAGAAAAAGTTTTATTTAAAAAATTATACGATTTTATAAAACGTATCATATCGTTCCAGTGTTAATACTGTTTACACTTTCAGCGTACATCACTTAAGCGAATATATTTGAAAAGGAATCACTTAGAAATCTTTATTTCTTTTCAATATAGAGTAAGGAATTCAGAAATTGGTCTCACTTATACAGTGTGAGTCACGTTAAAGTGTACATATGAAAATAGATGAAACTAGACCTATTTTTATCGACAAAAAAGAGGTCAAAAAATTTTTGAGATTTATTTTTATTTTTTTATACAATTTTTTTTCTTCCAATTACTTATTGTAAAGAAAACGTAATAACTTTTAAACTAAGCGGTATATCCTGATAAAATAAAAACAGTAACAATGCTAAATAACAGGCAATACTAAAAAAATACATAAAGTACACAAAAAAGGCCAACAAATAATAAAAAATGACACTTTTTGAAAAAAATCTGCTTTAAAATTCGTGTTTTTTTTGGTTATTTGATAAATTTCTCCAAAAAATGCCCCTATAACAGGTAGTTTTTATTACTTTGTATTATTTTCTATCGTATTATCTTTGTAAAACCAAAAATCGCATGTCTCTATCCCTATCACAACATTTGCTATGATCGTTTGAACAAAGGCCTGCCACAACATTTTTCTCCGCTACAGTTAGAGACAATTTTAATTTTAACTAAAATGCTTATTTTACTTTGAAATCTTTTGTTTTTATTTGAAATCTAACTTGTCTTTATCAAAATAACAAATCTAGAGCCATTTTCAGTTTCGTTGTTAACGAAGCGTTGAATGGCGCGCCCGGAGAGGCTTAGTTCAAACGATCATTGCAAACGTTGTGATAGGGATAGAGACATGCGATTGTTGGTTTTACGAAGGTAATACGATAGAGAATAATACAAAGTAATAAAAACCACCGGTTATAGGGGCATTTTTTGGAGAAATTTATCAAATAACCAAAAAAACACGAATTTAAAAGCAGATTTTTTTCAAAAAGTTTAATTTTTTATTATTTGTTGGCCTTTTTTATGTATTTTATGTATTTTTTTAGTATTGCCTGTTATTTAGCATTATTACTGTTTTTATTTTATCAGGATATACCGCTTAGTTTAAAAGTTATTACGTTTTCTTTACAATAAGTAATTGGAAGAAAAAAAAATCTATAAAAAATTAAAAAAAAATCTCAAAAATTTTTTGACCTCTTTTTTGTCGATAAAAATAGGTCTAGTTTCATCTATTTTCATATGTACACTTTAACGTGACTCACACTGTATGAGGCACGTGCTGAGCCCCACTGATTTATTACATCGGAACGTTTCTAACCAATATCACATGCTTAACCATAGATGTATTGCCTTTTTCGCCAATATTGCACACAAGTAAATCACTAGCAAATGATTTGAAGAACGAACAAATCATTTTACGTACAATTTGCTCAATATAATAGTAAAGAACTTACGAATACTTTAAAGAAGTAAAACAATTAATGAGCAATTTTCCGCCACTTGAATTTTAAAAACATGTTCAGACTAATAACATGCTTATTTGCATAAAAAATAAGATGTACTCAAGAACTAGTAATGACTTGGCTAACATACACAACTTCTACAAAACTCTTTGTAATAAATTCGTAATAAATCAACGTCTTATGTATGCTGAATATCCGAACCGTCAAACAGGATTTTGGGATTTAAGTACATACAACGTAAGAGGACATAAATATTCACCAATAAATAAGGATGTTTACTTTTTGTTACAAAAGCATTAATTTCATCAATAATAATTCACATGAATTACAAGCCATCACATAAATCAGTTCTATTATATTCTGCCATAACGACAAGGATTGAACACTGATAATATTTGACCTTTAAGATTTTCTACTTTCGTAACTTTTCTATCATTTCCTTTTTATTGTATAAAAACTTAATAAAAACATTGTATCTTCTAATAATTAAGTTTCTAATTTATTTACAAAATGCTGAAAACTGTAAACAACCCACGCAATAAAGTAATTATAAGTAAAGATAACTTACTTGCAATAGTTCTCACTGTGGACACATACGTAGATATCAAGATGAGGAGAGGCAAGATAAACATGAATATCAAGGACAGAGTAGTGTACGCTTGCTCCTGCCATCTTTCGGTGTAGAACCCATGCGTGACGCACTGGTAGAAGTCCTCCACGAAAGGGCCTTTAGCCACTCCAAAAACCACTGCCTGAAAAAAAAAGTACGAGTCATTCATCTAAATGTTGACAAAAACCGGTCACCAATATTTTTGCAACATCAGCTGAACACGGTCAGTAAAACTAACGTACACCAAAAATTGAACACTTTAACTGATCGTGAATGCACAACTTCAATCATTACGTAGTTTTATAAAATAAGTAGCAAAATCCAAGGATAGAGTTGTCCGGTATACGTCATTGATTGCATCAAATCGACTGGTACTAGATGTAAAATATGGGATAACTAATCTATCAGAGCGTTAATGGGTATACCTAATCTTTTTATTTTTGTTTTATACGTAAACCAATTTGTTTTCATGTTTTCAAATAAAATGTTATCTCGTTCGGATCAGAGTCCACTCTAGAAAGATTTTATAGGTTGTAATAAATGATTTCACTACCTTAATCATAAAAATCAACGCGAACACAGTTTATTCCCTTTTTACATGTTTTAGTGAAATCAACTTTGAGATGAAAGAATTTATCACTTGAAATAAAAACAAAATGTTGAAATCAGACTGTTTGTAATTTCAGACACTGAAAGCTTTAAATATCTACTTCGTCGCAGTTCATGTGATGAACATAAGTGTAGGTAAGCACTTTGTATATCCATTTACATATTTATATACATTTCACGGGTTGTGTATTTTTCAATAATAAAACAAAACATTCAATTCTCAAAGGCACTCTTCTAATTTCACGGTCGCGAACTTTGAAAACTAGACTCAGAAGTTTGGACCGATCGACAAAATATTATTCAAGTTTAACAGCTTTATAACAAACATAAGGTAATTTGCTTTGTTTGGTATAACGAGATCTGTTTGTAGTGGTAAATAAAAATGAACTTAGGTATTTAATGGAAAACTTAGATATTCATTTAAGTACTGAAAACTTCTTTACACATAAAATAAGGCACAAAAGGCGTAGCTAACATGATATTCAAAGCGTATTTTTATCGTATAGGAGTATTTTTCGCTGTAGACACATTTTTTTTCTCGACACATCACGCCTTGCTTATAAATGGGAATGTTTTTGAAACTTTCGAGAAGAAAAATCTTTTTTAAATATTTAATCACGATGCACACAGTGCTCTCTGTCACTGTTTTAAAATAAATGGCTCATTTTATTTATTACTCCACTTCCTTTTAAACTATCTGCGTATTTATTGCTGTAATAACAATAAAAGTTGCACTGTGTAGTGTAAAAATATTATTTTATAAGTCTTTCCAACAATATTTTAAGTGTGAGTAAGAGCGTAAAATTTTAAACGTGAATATACAGTATAATAAGACCTCGTGGCTGAAAAATATTGAATCATTTTGGGGGTGTATGAAAGCTATTGAAGATATGGAATCTACGAGCTCTTATATAACTTACTGAAGTACTTCTAAAATGCGGTTGGGTGTGGAATATTGAGGACCGTTTTGCGAAACGACCTACATAAGGATTTATTTACACTCACGAGTATGATACATTTTTATTTTAAATTTTAATACTCCAAAGAGAAATATAGAATTGAATAAGAATAAGAGATTTAAATAAAAAAACTTCAATCTAGGTCTCAGAAATGTTTTGACGAACAAAAAAAAAGTAGATTGAAGCGACCTGCTCATTTTAGACAATTGAAAAGACACATAGAACTCAGGGTAACTTTTCGGTTCAAAATTTATAATAATGAGATTATAATTAAAATATCAATACCCTTGATTCTACTTCTATAAAGCTTATTGTTAAAATAATTGTAACACTAATTAATTATGTACCTACTAATTAAGAACGTATTGTTTCCTAACTCCAATATACGAGTACAATTACGACGCATCTATTTTAAGGCCCAGAAAATGCTTAAATTAACGTGACTCATGAAAGAAATAAAACAATGAAAGAAGGAGTAATTGATATTAATGGGTAATCGTGACCTTTTAAGAATTACACCCCGTAATTTAATACGCCTTCCAAAGCTTTTAAAAGAGTGGGTTTATGTCAATTAATTGTGGTAAGGAGTGAACTGTGTCGCTACTGTTTCGTTTGCGTGACTAACGAAAAAGTTCCCGCAAATCAGCTTATGTAAATATATCACTTTTTTGCGGCCAATTTGTTTATTTCACTGCTCACTCCTACGTAGGGGTTGCCAATTACTTTTTTACTAAAGAGAAACATTGCAGAGGCGTTTTTAGAATTACGAGTACTTTACTTTATTGGCACACAAAATATTTCAAACTAGCGGCCGCCCGCGACTTATCCCGTTTTACCCCCTTAGGGGTGGAGTTTCGTAAAATCCTTTCTTAGCGGATGCCTCGGATGACGTCATAACATGTACCTTCATGTCCTTCATGCCAAATTTCAGCCCGATCCGTCCAGTGGTTTGAGCTGTGCGTGTGCGTTGATAGATCACTATGTCAGTCAGACAGTCACCTTTGAGTTAGATTACATACTATGCAAAAGACAGTGTGTCGAATAGGTCCCCGATTCAGCATTAGTCTTTTTAGCAGAGACCTTTTGGGACACAGGTGTTGAGGTCAAGAAAAGAAATAAATAAAAGTTTAGGTTTTGAACAATGTTTACATTAATTATGTATACTGCTTAAATCATAACAACAAAAAACCATGAATAATATGATCACCAAATTCCGTCTTAATTTTAAATGAATCTGTACAAATTACAAGCAAAATAAATAGTAAGCATGAATCCTAAAGAAATGAAATCTCCTGTTAATTGAGTAGATTAATCTTTATTTGAGTGTAACGATGTCGGAAAGCGTGAGTTGGCAAATAACGAATAGTTAGTGGATTGTTGTTACTCTATGTAATGCTCTAAAAACGATTTTCAGAATGATAGAGTACCTATTTAGAGATTTGCTGTATTATTTCTATCACTTTTCTCTGAATGATCTTTGTTAAAATTCTTTTATGTGTAACATAAAATCAAACGGTCTTATCGCCATGAAATTCGCCCAAGGCTAGTTATTAATTTTGCAGATTGATATTGATACATTAAAAATTTAGTATGAGATGCAACTCATAACGCTAAAAAATTTTAATTACTTGATACATAAAATAAGTTTTATACGATTTCTATCACAATCTACGAGTATATCTATAAAAGCGAAAGGTCACTGATTGACTGACTCACTCATCACGAAATCTCAGAAACTTTATCACCTAAAAACTTTAATTTTAGCAGGTAGGTTCCTTATAGGGTGTAGACATCCGCTAAGAACCGATCTTACGAAACTCCATCCCTAAGGTGGTAAAACGGGATCCACGCGTACGAAGTCGCAAGCGACCGCTAGTTTAATATAAGAGGTGAAAGGCAAGGAAAGTTACCTTACTACTAAAAATTAAACGCGGTTAATAAAATATATTTCCAGTAACCTCAACTTTCAGCAAAGTTACAAAAGGTTCAATTAACATTAATTAGAGATGGGTAATACTAGGTAAATTTGATACTAGGTGCACCTATTCCAAGTATTTATTAATACTCGATCCAAATACCTGTTCCACCTAGTACGTAGTAATTTAGCATACTTGACGCGACTAGTGCGGACTAATCCAAGTAATATGACTTTAAAATACAATTTTCTTTGAAAAGATACAACCGTAGTATGAATAATGCAATTTGAAATTGAATAATAATATAATTCCTCCCTTCATACTTCAACAGGCTTTGGACTGTCAACGTAAAAGTTGGCGTTTAAAAGATATCAATTTCATAAAAATATTTACATACTTTTTTCTTATTTACATGAATATGGTTTGACTACGTTTGTGTGCGTTTGCTTCGTCGCGCTCAAATTTGTTTGGTCAGACAGAGACGGAGTGAATCTCTACGTTTGCACATAAGCTTAGCGAGAAATACTAGGTGCGCGTAATACACGACTACGGATTACGCAATAATAACCTCTATTACTTTCAGGGTAGGGTCGGAAATCGTGTAATTTATAAAATACTAGGTGGATCAAGTATTTTAAAAAATGGAATAGGTGCCGCCTAGTACTTTAAAATACCTAGTGTGTGGATCTGTTCTAGTAAATACGTCTCATCTCTAACATTAATATCATTTCACTAAAAGGTTAACGAGACATTTTCTGGTACGTTTCAACTAACTTTTAATTTGTTCGTTGATTAGTTTGTTGTTATTTTAGTGTAGATATTTTACCCATAGTTCACTAAATGATAGTAAACAGCTGTCAAAAACATCCAATATCCGACAGACATCCAACTTTCAGGCTTTATGTTAAAATTCAAGAGGCGAGTAAAAGTTGCCTGCATTATTTTCACTATGAAAATAATAATATAATAAATAATAGGGAATATGCAAGGTTATTTTATCTCTCACATTTCAGTAGCTTTGGCATTATCAAATCAATCAGTGCTTTTCTTTGACAAATATTTCAAAAGATACTTACGATATAGACGTTAGAGATTGCATGAAGTCATTGGTCAGAAGGAAACGCAGAGTCCCATACAAGTTACTATGGGCGAGTGACATAATTTGACGTCACGCTCAGCTATTTGCATACACAGTTTACAAACTTGTAACTTTTTTGTTTTACAGTCCGATTTCAATTAGTTTTTCAGAAATTCTATTATTTAACTAAAGTGTTATCTGTACATAATTTATTAACTTTTAAAATCGATGCTTAAATTGTCACTGCAGTTTTAGTTAAATGTCGCGAAACTGTTGCTACCAGCGACAAAAAACTACTTTTACTCATCATGAAGTACATAGTTACATGATACCTTAGCAACATCAGATTGTCTAATAGTATTTTTCCATAGCGAAACTACTAGAAAAACATCCCCAAATGACTTCAGCAATCTTGATCCAATTTAGCCTGTACCCGTCCAAATGATCACTTATCCTTTTTTACGTCTACCCTAACCCCTTTAACCAGTTTAGGTACAGTAGTGTCGTCAGGAAATAGCTAAATAATATATCAATATTTATCTAGCTAATACCGTATCAAACCAGAAATTTTTATTTTTTTATTCATAACAAGGCAGTAAGTATTTGACCACAATCGCACCTGATGTTAAGTAGGATGCAGTCTAGGATGGTAAGTAAATATCTGCCCTGTAAGTGCCTATTCACTCTAGCCTTGTTTTCAACGGATTATAGTGATCGGGAAAGACTTATTTTTTATTTAGAGAACCAATACTACAAACAAGCATTCTTTTAACACACACAGCCAGTGTATAAAATGTGCCAAGCCTTGTTTTAAAATGTATTTTGCTGGAATTATGTGGTTTAATTGAATACGGGTTTTCAGATGGCTTAAGACTTTTATTCTCAATTTGGCAGATGAAAAAATCGGACGGACTTTTAATTTGTTACAAAAGAATAAGGACGGTTCAAGAAAAACGATGTCCAAGGTTACTTAAGATTGCCTTTTATTCGTTAATAGTATTCGACATTGTCAGTTTACCGCGGCGAAGTATATTTTAATGTGTGTCGAATCGTTTTTAGTATCTGTACGCGCCAGCATTAAAACCTCATGCAATTCAAACTCATGTCACACTATTCTATCACTCATTCTGACAGTCCTTTTCCTATCCTCTCCCTCCCACCTTCGGTCTCGCTCTCGCATCGCAACGCGCCGCTTCGCCTACCTATCTGGGCGTTTATTAATAAATAAGTATCCAAAATAAACCAATTCAAATAAACCCAAATCGCGCGCTAAACTCATCTCAATAAAAATTCAAGTGTTTGTGAAAGTGAAAGAAGAACCAAGCTTGGACCGTCCTGTGGAGTCTGCTCAATCGAAGGTATCCCATCCCGTTCCTATCCCAATCTCCTACAACTCCTTTCTGGTCCTACCGAGCCGCATGGTTCATTTCCTATCCTTTACACTTACATAAAATCACAACTACACATTTTCACGCATCCGTCATTTTGACAACCCTCTAGAAAATTCTAGAAAATTCGCTCGTTTGACACATTCTTTCTGGAAAGTTCGATTCGTTTGACATTTGACACATTCTAGAAATTACTATTCGCTCAAACGTCAACTCGTTGTTTGTAAACACGTGTATTTTTTAAATTCAATCTTTTAAAATTTTATTTCAATTCAATTTCAAATTCGCTTACATACGCTACGCATTTTATTTTCCTACTGGATTATAAATAAATACGCACAACTCAACTCATTTTTAACGCTAACTCTCGTGCGTGTGTTTGCTCACCTACCAATACAATGGAGGGAGTAAAACGCAAAATTAATTTGCTTGAAGCTAAAAAAGAAGCGCTTTTTCAGAGGGTTCAGGAACTATACGATCTCAGCCTAAAGGTCTCCGACCCTCAGATTGAACAAATTTTCATGTCTCGCATGCATTCGATTGAAAAAACAAGATCGGATTTTCTTGATACTATTGACGAACTTAATTTATGTTATATGAAAAATGATGAGGAACTCAAACCTACATTTGCCGCACTCAACTCGTTTGACGATTTGTACTGTAACATCCTTTCGGTGCAAAGCTCCATCGCACAACTAAAGGCCAACACAGAGCGACGCAAACAGGATTTCGTAAAAAAATTACCGCCTTTAGAACTAGTCTCTTTCGACGGAGCCCCTTCCAAGTGGCCCGTTTTCTACCAAAATTTTAAAACGCTTATTCATGAGAACACTGGTTTGTCTCCAGGTGAAAAGGCTCAATACCTTATAGGAAAACTTTCCGGAAAAGCACTTACAATTTGCTCGGGTATTCCACCGACTGGTGAGAACTATTACATAATTTGGAACAACCTATTAGAAAAATACCAAGACATAAGAGTACAAGCCTCTATGTATTTGGAACAATTAATAAACTTCAAATCGCAATCTTTAGATGAATTTTTGGAACAGTATTGCTCAGCTGAAGCTGCCTTACGACGTTTACAGATTGATGACCTTTCCGATTTCATTTTGACTCATATTGCTCTCAGTAAATTAGACAAAGACACTCTAAATTTATTTGAACAATCCATTAAGCACGTAAAAATGCCTACGTTTAATGATCTCAAGACTTTTATAAAAGAACAGAATAAGATCCATTCTTTACGCTCATCTTTTACGCAGAATAAGCTGTACGTTAATAATAAAACGAATTTCGCATCGCAGTCTAAAAACTCGAAACCGGCACAGTCGTTTGTTTCTAATACAGCTTCTGGAGTAAAACCCAAGCAACATTACTTCCAATCTCAACCGAATTCGCAAGGCTCATACACTCCATCCGCTGTACGCAAGAATTGTCAACTTTGTAAGACGGAACCTGAACATGCCCTGTTCAAATGCAGTTATTTTCTCTCGAAAAATGCGCCAACTCGCCACTCTTTAGTTACTAAATGTAACTTTTGCCTCAATTGTTTAGGCTTTCATAACATTAAAGATTGCAGATCTCAAAATCGTTGCTCAGTTTGCCAACGTAAACATCACACTCTTATTCATATAGACAACTTTAACGTGAATAGACCTATGACGTCACAACAGCTGACTTGCAGCGCGACGCTTTCGCCGACCGACGCGTCCATGTCCGCGCCCGGTCCGGTCACGCCGCCGTTGCAATCGATGCCAACCAACAATGTATCTCTCTCTGCAGTCACGCCGTCGATCGCTGATGAATCTAGTACCACGGTCTTATTACCCACCGCGTCAGTGTATACTTATGACAATAATAAGACGTGTCAAAAATTACGCGTGTTTCTAGACACAGGTTCGATGAGCAACTTTATCACAAATAAATGTTGTGCGCGACTGAACTTAAAAGTCAATCCGCTACCTACCACTATTAAGGGCATAGGCCAGTCTGAAAGTGTGTCGCTAGGATATGTATCTTTCACAATTGCCTCACGCTTTGATCCCAGGTGTAAATACACTATTAACGCACGCGTCATTGATACAATAACCGATTATTTACCTAATGTAAAGGTTGACATAACCCAGTTATCGCATTTACAAGGTCTTCCTATGGCTGATGACAGCTTCGATATCCCTGCTGAAATCGATTGTTTGTTAGGCAATGAGATATTCCCGCTTCTTTTAGGTAGTAATAAAATAACTTCACCGCAATCCTCTGTCATCGCCATCGAAACCACGCTCGGATATCTCGCTATGGGACGCGCTCAGTGCTACTCAGCTCATTCACGCAATGATAATAAAGCATTCTTTTGCAATGTAGACTCGCACTCATTAGAATCACTCACGCAACGCTTTTGGGAGCTTGAAAGTGTACCTACTAAGAGACACATCAGCCCTGACGACGAAATATGTGAAAACATTTTCCAATCAACTCATTCTCGCGACGACTCTGGGACGTATACCGTTTCTTTGCCATTTAAACTCGACCCATCAGAACTCGGCGATTCTTACTTTACTGCTAGGCGTCGCTTTTATAACTTAGAGAAAAGGTTAGACTCAACTCCGGGCTTACGCACTAACTATAATGAAAATATTCAAGACTGTATCGATCGCGGTTTTCTGTCAAAAGTCGAAAACGCATCGAATTCAGAGGAAAATACTCCAAATTATTATATACCTCATCATGCAGTATACCGACCAGATAAACTCACTTCAAAAACTCGAGTCGTTTTAGATGCAAGTTGTAAAACAACCTCTGGAAAGTCGTTAAATGATGTTCTTTACACTGGCCCAAACTTACAAAGTAATATTTTTGATCTTTTAATTAACTTACGCATTTTCTCAGTCGCTTTATCTGCTGATATTGAAAAGATGTATTTCTGTGTAAAGCTTGATCAAAATCACCACCCGTTTCAACGCATATTATTTCGATTTGATCCTAAATCACCGATTGATACTTATCAATACAATAGGGTTTCTTTTGGCGTTTCTAGCTCGCCTTACCTCGCTATGCGTGTCGTTCGCCAACTCGCTGAGGACGAGCGCGCGAATTATCCTATCGCCGCGTCTGAAGCTCAATCCTGTATGTATATGGACGATTATGTCTCATCGATGGACGGGTTAGAAAAAGCTGAACAATCTTACCATCAAATGGTTAAGATGTTCATGGCCGGGGGGTTTAAAATGGTTAAGTGGATCTCGAACAACCCTGAGCTTATAAATAAGATTCCCGATTCGCATAAAAATCCACAGCTCGTCGATTTTGACACTGACTCAGAAATTACGACAAAAATCATAGGCATGCAGTGGCAACCTAATGATGACGTTTTTCTTTACAAAATTAACTCTACTAACTCTGACCAATGCACAAAACGCACGATTCTCTCCGCAACCGCTAGATTATTCGACCCTTTGGGTTTGCTAGGCCCTGTGACAGCGTTTCTCAAACTCTTAATTCAAGAATGCTGGCAGCGCGAACTTGAATGGGATCAGCCAGTTCCAGACTCAATAAAAAATAAATGGAATCGGTTTGATAGTGAGATTAACTATTTATCGCAATTAAAAATACCTCGTCACATAGGAATCACCGCGGGTTGTCACGTCACTATCATGGGCTTCGCGGACGCCAGCGAAGTATGCTACGGAGCTGTAGTTTATGTGCGCGTGAGCTCTGATGCAGATTCACCCGGTGAAGTCTTTCTTATCGCATCCAAATCGCGCGTCGCGCCTTTAAAGAAAATATCTCTTGCGCGGCTTGAACTGTGCGCAGCGCTGCTCTTAACAAATCTTTTGTTACCGGTTCGCGATAGTATAGAGAATCGTTATCCTGTTAACTCAATTTACGCATTTTCAGACTCGACTGTCACTCTCACGTGGATACATTCTCCCGCGTACAAATTTCACACATTTGTTGCGAATAGAATTACTGAAATTAATTCGAAACTCAACGCAAAAATTTGGCATCATGTTAATGGAAATGAAAATCCTGCAGATGTAATATCGCGACCTGTAACTCCTAAAGCATTATTAAATCAATTAAATTGGTTTCACTCTCCTCAATGGACAGCTCAGCCAATCTCGCAATGGCCTATCGAGCCATTTCAAGTTTCATCTAACAGTGTTCGACTGGAAGAGAAAACTATCGCTCTTGTTTCAGAGACAAACTCTCAATCGAACTCTCACTTTTTCGATCGATTAATTGATCGCATTTCCACGTACCCAAAATTATTACGCGCTACTGTGTACGTGTTACGCTTCGCAAAAATACTACGTTCAAACGGAGTGGTTACATCCTCTGATTTAGAACTCGCTGAACTCTATTTAGTACGCCATATACAGGCACTATTTTTTACTCAAGATATGCACGCAATTAAAAATAATAAACCCTTTAACAAATCGCTTCTCAAACTTAACCCTTTCATTGACTCTGATAATATACTTCGTGTCGGAGGTCGACTCACTCACTCTCAACTCAACTATGGACAAAGGCATCCAATCATTCTATCGCCTAAACATCGCTTCACTCAACTTTTAGTTGATTACTTTCATGTATGTAATTTACATACTGGTCCTTCACTTCTACTCAGTCTGCTTAGACAGAAATTTTGGATACTTTCCGCACGTAACTTAGTACGTCAAAGAGTGCATCAATGCAATATCTGTTTTCGTTTAAACCCTAAATCTACAAACCCTCTTATGGGCGACTTGCCATCATTTCGCGTTTCAGAAGCTAAAGCCTTTGTTTATACATCGGTCGATTATGCAGGTCCCTTCTTTATTACTCACATTCGCCGCAGAGGTGTTAAAAGCCAGAAGGCTTATATTTGTTTATTTTGCTGTCTTACAACTAAGGCTCTACACATAGAGTTAGTTTCAGACTTAAGCTCTGTTCTATTTCTCGCCGCTTTTCGTCGATTCATTTGTAGAAGAGGCCCCGTTTCCATGATATATAGCGACGGAGGTACTAACTTCATTGGCGCTAAACGCAAGCTTGACGAAATTTACGCTCTTTTAGAATCTGACTCTCACAAAAATTATTTAAGTTCACATTTGGCTGAACAACGCATTAAGTTTCTTCATAGTCCACCATATGGTCCGCACTTTAACGGCATCACGGAGATAAATGTTCGTTATGTAAAAACGCATCTTTATAAAGTTATTGGTCTTCAAGTGTTAACATACGAAGAGTTCAACACTGTACTTGTACAAATAGAAGGCTTATTGAATAGTAGACCATTGTGTGTTCTTAGCTCTGACCCATCTGATATATCCGCTCTCACTCCCAATCACTTTCTCAATATAACTCCACTGAAATTCTTACCAGTAGAGAATGTCTCTGATATTTCTGACAATCGGTTAACGCGTTATCAGTTAGTCAATAAATTAGTGCAAAGCTTTTGGCGTCGCTGGAGTCAGGAGTATTTAACTTCTCTACAACGCCGTGAAAAGTGGAATACGGTGACCAAACCGATAGATGTGGGCTCTGTTGTTGTTATAAAAGATGACAATGCGCATCCTCTTTGTTGGCCATTGGGTGTGGTTGTGGAAGTATATCCCGGAAAGGACAAAATCATTCGCACCTTAAAGATTCGCACTGCAACCGGTACTTATGTTCGGCCTGTAGTTAGAGTTTGTCCTCTTCCTTTACAGTAACTCAAATAATGCTTTTAACTTTAATTTTTCTTTAACTTCAATTTAACTCAACTTTAACTTTAATTTAACTCAACTTTAACGCTCATTTAACTCAAATTTAACTCGTTTAGTTCTCTCTAACGCATGCTTTTTTGCGTTTTTAACTTTATTTTTTTTTACAAACGCTACTCAATCTAGAGGAAGACCTCTAGGCCGGGGGAGTTGTACGCGCCAGCATTAAAACCTCATGCAATTCAAACTCATGTCACACTATTCTATCACTCATTCTGACAGTCCTTTTCCTATCCTCTCCCTCCCACCTTCGGTCTCGCTCTCGCATCGCAACGCGCCGCTTCGCCTACCTATCTGGGCGTTTATTAATAAATAAGTATCCAAAATAAACCAATTCAAATAAACCCAAATCGCGCGCTAAACTCATCTCAATAAAAATTCAAGTGTTTGTGAAAGTGAAAGAAGAACCAAGCTTGGACCGTCCTGTGGAGTCTGCTCAATCGAAGGTATCCCATCCCGTTCCTATCCCAATCTCCTACAGTATCGCTACGTCTCGTACGGTGTAACGAACAATACCCTAATTAATAACAAATATATTTAGCAGTCAGTTCAAGCAGCTGTATTTGTTTAAAACGAAAAACTGCTATGTGTCATGAGTAATCAATGTTGGAATATTAAATATGCTATATTTTCAGTTTGCTGGTTTTATTACAATACAATAATACATATACCTGTAGTCAGGGTGCTGACGTCAATACAACTTGTTGTTATTGTACGCGAGTTGAATAACATGAAGTATAAGTATTTACGAGTATGCGCGAACTGAAATTTTATTGCTAGCGCGCTATTGGTCTCATTGTTTAATATACTTTTGCATAATTTTCGTATTTAAAGTCTTATGCATAAAAAGTAGCACCGTATGGTAAAATAAAAATAATAATGCACTAAAAATAATTTAAAGAACTTAATTCTGTCACACATACCCAATGTCGTCGTAACTATAATTAAAATATTTAGAGTACCTACTTTTTAGTAATCATATTAATGGCTAAGAAACCAGTTTAAAAATGTGTCCCGCCCACCTAATGACACTTAATATTTCAATCCCAACTTTACTCTGTAGGTTTGAAATGTGCTCGGTAACTTTTAATTGCCTTGCTTTTAAGTTTGATAAATCCCCCACTTTTGAACTTACAGAATGTTACAATTTTATGACGTAAATACTGCCTACTATATTAATGGTTAAGCCTTCTGTGCGAATGCTTGCTTTGATACTTTTGTTTTCTGACAAACAATAAATTGTAAACTTGCAACTTGCAGCTAAACAACCGTTTACAGTACGTTTAGATTCATATTATAGTATTTCAATTTCCAAAATATAAGTTGACCTCTCAACTGGCCGTAGTCTGACGTACATGAGAGGACTTGGATGACTGGAAAACTTTCAGGGATAAGAAGTTGGAGATCAGGAGAGCTAGTTATGGTGTTTAATCCTTTGATTGGTCCATTTTTCCACCTGTAACCAGCGCGTTACTCATATAATTATTTTGTATTAAAATATGCCATAAGATCCGCATTTGAACAAACATTACACGCAGCTGTATTACCCATGAACGTTCTGATATATTTTCATAAACTAGATTGTTATGTTGATTACTTCTACGCCCTATTTTATGCGTTACTGCTGAGTTCTGCGTGTGTATGAACGCACTTGGAATCTAAGGGTCTCAGCGAATAGGCTCTTCAGATAATAAACGTGAATAGCCCTCAGAGAAGATGGCTAATTGAGGCATTTGTTTTATTTAATCTACTTAATTAAGATTCTATTAATTGTATTGCTTGGTTAAATATTATTTGTTTCCATGTTTTTGTAAGTAGATACGGTCGATAGCACAACAAGTTATAGCACTGTAGTACCTATTATGTTATTGTATTAGGTCAAATTTGAAACAAAACTGATGTGCTGTTAACTGTACGTAAAATCTTAAAGTAAAATAGAAGTAACAGCACTAACCTGTGGTATACTCAACAAGAAACTCAACACCCACGCAATAATGACTAGTTTTCCACTCCTCGTTGCGGTGGCCATGCTTTTCATGGGATATTTGACGGCCAGCCATCGGTCCACTCCAATCAAGACTAGTATGAACGTGCTCAAGTACAAAGCGAACATTTGAAGGAACTTGAACAGCTTGCAAGCAATGTTGCCGGCATACCATTGCACTGCGAAAGACCACGCCGCTTCTCCGGCGATACAAAATATAGTAACTAGTACGTCAGCTATGCTAAGCTGGAATATTAAGCTGTATATTGCCGTCCAAGAGGGTCTCGCCCGCCCCCTACTCCGTTTGCCTCTCTTTAAGCTAATTATTGTAGCTAAATTACCGAAGAGCGAGAGCACGGCCATCGCCGATAGTATACTCGCTCTAATTACAGTGCTTTTAGTTAGCACAGGGGCGTGTTCGGAACACATGAATTGTGTTCCGTTGTACGTGTACACACGCCTCATGATATCGTCAGTCTTTGTCTCGTTCAGTAGGAGGATTTCTATGCATTTTTCGATCGGCCACGTTACGTTTGTAGTGATTTCTTTGACCACAGTGAACTCGCGTTCTGTGAGTTCGCTTGGATAAAGGGCGTCCTCATCATATAATGTGGTATTGTTGCCTACGCTCTCCATGTTTCGTCATGCGTGTGGACCGGACTCAGCAGCAACCTGTAACAAGAGGGAAATAATTGGACGTTTTGTTTTTAAGTTATCTGTTTCAGATTTTTATTTTTGCTTATTTTGTTATTAAAATCTCGATGTGTTTAAGAATCGATAGAATTTGAATATGTGAGTTTAGAAACAGTACCTACAATTCCCTAATTGTTGATTAGCTTTGAAAATAAGGCCGCCAAAATACAGGGCTTTTATAATTATTCTTGTTTATGCCGTAACGTAATCAAAACAGACAATTTTATTGTGTAATTAAAAAGTACGAAAGGTAGAAGTAATAGTTTCTTTCAAGATAATCGCTTTGTGTAGGTACCTAACGTGGGAATGTTAAAAATAGAGCTGTAAAACATTTCATGAGCATGAACATTTAAAACTTTAACTGAATAAAACGATAACACAGACAAAACAGCTTATAAAGAATTTATTATGAACATGCCATAATACAAAGGTTGGTTTAACAAAGCTAAAAATAAATGCAGATGGAATTGAAAGCATTTCTATTGTTATTTGTTAGATGTTAAATGCGGTACTCCTGAAATAGTTTTTGTAATTTTGTGCAAACTATCCACGTATATGGCTATTGTATTCACCATGTGTAAAGAGGTAATCACTCGTGTAACTTCATAGTTTCCGTATAATTTTCCCACTCTATGTTGTATGGGAATATATTAAACTTCCTACCTACTTCTGGTAAAATGCGCAAAGTAGAATTTCTTGTTAATCCGGCAGTCAGTGAAATTTTACAAACGGCTTCGGGCGTCACTCGAATTCTATAATCATTATTGATAAATAATTCATTAGTTTTTTAAACATACTTAATTTCTTTTAATTTATGCAATTCAGAGACTTTATTTACAAATTTATGTAAGTCTAGAAGCAACTGAAAATAAAAATATATTAAGTAAATAAATAAACTATAAATATTCATAAACACCTAGAGCGCTATCTAGACCCAAACTGAACTCTAACACCCAGCTTATATTACAGATACCAGTATATTAACGTAAACAAAGGAAACATAGATACATTTTAGTATGAAAGACATAGAAACACATATTTATTTACAATAAACAGAATTTTGTTTGGCTCTAAAACAACAACAACAACCTTAAATCCTTTTAAGTAGAGTCTTTAATACTCTACTAAAGACTCTAGTCGACACTAAGTACCAAATAAAGACATAAGTTAAACGTAAATGCGCCTTAAAATATTAAAGGAGAAAAGTAACCCGACACCAGTTTGTAAACTGCCTCATTAGCGCCTATACCATTAAATTATGGGGAATGATAACAAAATGTCTACAATATCACACCTTTCCATAATTTATTATTTAGGCTTGCGTTAAATTAATAAATAATCATGGTTACACTAAACGTCGTACCAAAAATAATGCGAAGTTCATTAAAGATGATAGTAAATATTTTAAATAAATTAAATCTGTGGAATGTGGATTTTACGAGCAGAGTATTTGCAATAACCACGATTTTCAGGAAGCCAATTTAATGGGAGCGTCATTTCAGATGCTGTCAACTAATATCTTCTAAAAATATGATAATTATTTTGTACTTGTTCATCGAAATCCTTTAGTGAAAGTCTAATAATAAACACTGGATATCATGTCATCATCTCTACCTTCTTACATTAATTTCTTACGAAAGGCTGAACAAAAAATGCCTGTAAATTTTTGTTTAAAACAAAATTTCATTAATAGCTAAATTAGTTTTTCAGTAACTATGTAACTAATATAAGGGCACATAGCTCGTAGAGACGATGGCCGTCAGGGCAGAAAAGTTTTAGAGTGGCAAAGCGTCACCTAGTAAGGTGGACCGACGATCTGGTAAAGGTCGCGGGAGAAGCCTGGATGCGGGCAGCGCAGAACCGTTCACTGTGGAAAACCTTGGGGGAGGCCTTTGTCTAGCAGTGGACGTCATTTGGCTGAAACGAGATGTAACTAATGTGAGGAAATCAATTATGACCCATAACATTTCCAGTTTTTCTTGAGAAATTTTTATATTTCATTGTTATCTATTCAATATTATTTTCTGTAAATACTCTCTATCAAAGCTGTAATTAGAAAGATATTTTTTTACATTATAATAATTTGTGTTATTTTTGTATAATTGGTAATGTTGAAATTGATATTCCTAGATTTTTTATGTAAACTAGTAAAATACCTTGTAAGAGTTGTTTTTTTACATAAGTTACAGAGAAACTTTAACATTTTCTAGAGCGATTCTAAACATCTCAGTTCTGAAAGAATACGTAACTTAACATACATAATTTAATGCTCTTTATGATATAGTTAAACGAATTAGCGAGAAAGGGTTTGTCCACTAAACTGAGATTATCCGACACTCCCAACTTATGCCATTCGGGTCAAATCCTTTTCGGCTTTATTAATTTTCCACATTATCTAAATGATACCTACGAGTATTTCAAATTTCTAAGAATGTGAGCCTGAAAATTTTGCGTTAAGCATATTACGTAGGTAGGTAATGTATATCTATAAAAGCAAAAGGTCACTGATTAACTGACTCACTCATCACGAAATCTCAGAAAGTACAAGTGCTAGGAGTCTAAAATGCATGGGGGTTCCTTTTAGGACGTAAGTGCTCACTAAGACGGGGTTTTGGAAAATTCAACTCCTAATGGTGGGAAAACGGGATCCACGCGTACAAAGTCGCGGGCGGCCGCTAATACTATACTCGTAGTATAGTTGCATTACATGTTTATTTTAAACTTAGGGTCAGTGAAGATTTCGTTCAGTTGTTTCTATTTTACTATACAGTAAGTTTTAAATATTATGATTTAATAGTATATTACGACAGTAACCCATATTGCAAAATGTTTAATTTCCTAGTTTTTCTTGTAAGCCTAATTCCTTGTAAAGTAAGAAATACTCGTAAAAACACTAGCATGGGTGCTTTATTGCAAAAGAAATATGTAGCCAGATGTATTAATGACTTTTCTTAGGGTCTAAGTAAAATACAAGGACTAATGACTACGAGCCCTTCTGCGTTTCTACACGCTTTCTACATAAAACCTACAAGTAGTAGCGCGGCCTTTCTTATTTACTGAGAATTTTATTCTTTGTGTAACGATAGCCCAAGCTTTGCACAATATCTTTGACTAGACAGATTAAATTCTTAACTCTTCCAGAACTTTCATTTTGTTGCAATACCTACTTTTCAAAAATAATAAATGATAAATACTGTGAATAATGAATATTACAAAACCAATGTCACAATGTCACGAATCTTAATTTATACGATATCGTAAACTTCGTAATGGCGTTTAGAACATACGTTTTATTACTTAAGTACTCTATTATGGTGCTGTTAGGTGGAAACGCTGCGTAGGTAGGTAATTAATTACTGTGCAAATAGTCAACTTTGGGTCCCTGTGGAGTTGGGAAGGCGACCGCAGCTGGTAACAAGCATAACTTTGCTTTCAGATAGGAATCTTAACTCAAGTCGCAAGTATGTTAATCTTATTCATGTTCCTGTATTTTTTTAACGATTGAATTTAAATTTAACCGAAAGGTTAGGTTGATAACCTAGATCTTGCTACGTTTTTCGGCTCATGATCGCCACTCGAGGACTTTTCTGCCCAAGCGACCATCAGCTCTACGGGGGCCCTTTCCTTGGGGGAGGCCCCTGGTTTAGCAGTGGACGTTATTTGGCTGAAACGAACAAACGAATTGTAGATTTAAACTCTTTCTGTACGGCTAGCACGAAAAACTTTCGAGTTCAAATCGTTTGTGTACTCGAATCGCCATCAAAATATTTAGTAAGAAAACTACAACAGCACCCTTGTGAACGTGTCGTAAAGTGAACTTAATATGAGATGTGGTTGCACGAAACTTATTTTGAGAATCAAAATTGTCACGTTATCGTTTAATTCGAAGATTGAGATCGAATTTTATCTAGTACGCAAACGGATCGAAGACGAAATTTGTTTTGCTAGAGGTACTGAATACCATTTAGAACCAAAATCATTCGATCAATATTTAAATTTAAAAATACATATTTTTGAGTGTGTCATTTATTTCACATTCAATTAAAAACTGGAGTATCAAAATAATATGCAAATTCATATTCAATTTGTTGTTTACGTTGTGTATACGTATCATCCCGTTCCAAATTGAACGACGGCGTATTTTCCGAATGTGACACACACAAAGTTATTACAATAAAAGCATTTGCATTTACGCAAAAGAACCGATTACGAAACGAAAGTTAAATTGAATTTATTTTACTGATGGGTTTAAATTCTAGTGTATAATAAAATATTCTGTTATACTAGCCTACTAATTTATTCTTGCATGAATCACAGCTAGACCATTTTCTAGACAAAATATATTATTAAACTCGTCGCTAACGTAAATTTTACTGAAAGATTTTATACAAGGATGTATGTGATTAAATCTTACGTCGTGCTAAACATAATTAAAAATGACTGCTTTCAAAGAAAATATTATTTAATCTGGCTCTACAACACAATTTACACTAAAAGAACATGTTTTAATACAACTACCTAAATGAAGGTAAAATCATTTAGCAAAAACTCATTTATTACAAGCAGACGGTAAAATTCATACACAATAGCAACAGTACCTCTAGTACGAAAAACTTTCGAGTTCGTTTCGTTGCGTATTCAAAGTGTCATCGAAAAATTTTGTATGAAAAATTAAACAGCGCCCCCTAGGGCGGCTATAATATAGGGGGCGCTGTTTAATTTTTCATACAAAATTTTTCGATGACACTTTGAATACGCAACGAAACGAACTCGAAAGTTTTTCGTACTAGAGGTACTGTTGTCACTGAAGCAAACGTCTCGTCGTTTTGCTCGCAACAATTTAAGAGACTACATAATTATTATATGGATAAATAATTAACATGTAGTGCTCTGTTGTGTAATTAACGTCATTAAGCCCACAACTGAAGTTGTTAATTGAAACCCGAGCGCAAGTTCTAATAACTTAACAATTTATATTACAGAGTAAGATAATGAACTCTACATTAAACCAACATATAAATTTTAAGTTTATGGTTTCTTGCAAGAATTTGCTAGGGATTTCATTAACACGTTAATAGTCATTAAATAAGACATCAAATTTTGGTTATTCCTCAACAACCTCTACACCATACAATACTGTACGTACATATTACTGCAATGGTAATATTTATTTTCAATGTCGGTAACATTAAAACTTAAGGTTTGAAAGATACCCTTAATAAATGTTAGTGAAGAGTGTAATCTACACGTAGAAAGCGAAAAAAAAAACCTGTGTTCATTTAATTCATTATCTGTGATCACGGTACCTAGAGTCCTAAATGGCATTCTGCCTAAATTATTGGAGCCCCGTTCAAAAGTTTAACGAGTACCTTTTTCCTTCATTACCTTTTGAAGACCAAGGGTACCTAATTTCCTGAATTGATAGGGATATTCATGGCTAAGTTATTATCACATCTACTTACAATTTGATCATGAAAATTCCCTTTTTTCGAACTCCTATAAAATGCTGAAGTTATTATGCGAAAAATGTCTCAGCTATTCCAAAGATTTAAGAGAGAATTAACTGTAGAAAATGTTCGGTCCGAATAAAGAAAAAATAAGATCTTTTTAAATCCTTCGGGAAACAAAATTATAATAAATTGTGCGAATGCCAGTGGATGTATGCATTTTTAATATACGAGTACTTATGGGTGAAATAATATTAGGCGTATATTACTGTCACACGAAAAAAGTCGGAAACATTTGGGTTATTTGAATCGAATATTTCAGAATAATGTGCCTTCTCTTTTTCCTGGATGGGAAAAGGGATTTGTACATATTAAGACCACCGTGACAACGCATAAGCAGATCACTGAGCATTGGGCTTCGGATGAATCTGTGACGGGTACTGCGAATCGTTGCCTTTTACTGAAAACGACCTACATAACCTTCAATAGATACGTTTTGAAAGAAAGTAAGTCCTGTATTATTAAATGATCATTAGCTTAATCCTTTCTGCAATGTACGGTCAGAAAATGTAAGTGGTAGTAAGTATGCGATGCTTCTAAGAAATTTAGTTGGAAAACGTTGTTTTGTTAGGATTCTATACCCAAAGGATGACATCGGGTCTATTAGGACTATTAAAATGCCTTTAAGCTTCGTCTATTAGATATTTAAGAAAAAAGTCAATGAACGCGAAGAAAAAATATATAAAGTGCTTTCTTCGAAATAAAATCATTATTTGAAAATTATTTTTTGGGACACAGCATTATTTTGTAGGAAATGAGATGCGTATTCTGAAGATAAACCTATCCAGAGTTATCATTCAATCTCGTAAATCTAAGCCAAAGTGATTTCGTTAAAAACACATCTGAAAATAACTCTCTGCCAAAAGTAAATCTAATTTACTCCAGCAAATGGGAAGCGTATTTCCGAAATACCTCACCTTCATATTTTATCCACATAAGCTGATGCCGTAAGAGGCTTAACCAGTTTACAAAGCTGACGAAAAATTAGCCTCGAAATTCCAAGTATGTTCCTAAAAGTGACGTGTATTTTTCAGCACAAGTCTGAAATGTGTCGACTTATATTCCCGGTCGGTTTAGCCTGCCAGTCATTGTCTGAATTTAAAGTCCCTACTTAGACATTTTTTGCGAAAGGAAGCCAAAGTACTGAAAGTACTTTGAAGTTATGTGGCAGACCTGTTGATCGAGATTCCTTAGAATGTCCCTTTATTGTACACTTTAAATAAATACCAGCTTACTTGAATTTTTAGAATTAGATCACTTGATACTTTCTTCTATAAGAGGTTCAGATAAAAAGATTTAGGCTCGCCACTATTGTTAATACTAAATATAAATACTATTTACTTTACAAAGATAGTAAAGTGACACTTATTCAGCTTTTATTGCCTCTAGAAGTATTTCCCCAGCGTTTCTTCAACACTGCTGCCACAACAATAATGTGACCTAACCATGCCATCTCCGCGAACATACGTCTGCAAACTACGTCCTAAATCACACGTTATTTTACGACACCTCACGCGATTGAGTATAAATTCAGTTAATAGACTTTACCCCAATAATTTTTCCAAGCGAATCTGAAATCGTGATTTAATTTCATAATAGGGTGAACTGACCCGTAAGAAATAGTCTTCACGTGTAATTTAACTCATTATCTAGAATAATGAAGAGACGAATTGAGAGATCAAAATTATAAATCTAATAAGTTATTTATTTTCTGAAAATAGGCTTCTAAAGAGCTCTTTTACTCGTCCTAATATAACTTTAACCTTACCACTGCTTTCAGACAGTAAATAGGCCAGTGCTGAGAAGAAGTAGTGCACAAAATGCGAAAATATCTTCAAGCCTACAAACATTTTTCAATATTTTATAAAATAAACAGAATCAAAATACAACTCTTTATCTGAAATGTAATAAGGAGTAAGTACTTTTCAAAGTGTAATTAGCAGACGATGTGTATGCGGGCAAATTAAAAATCATGTGGGGCCGATAGTGTTGCAAATTTTCCATAATGAGTGCATAAAGTATCTTTGTTATGGGTTTAAGTGACAAGGTATGTGTAACGTGTTATCTATATCACTATCACTGGCTGCTTTTACAATCAGTGTTAGTTAGGCTGAGGTTAGAAAATATGAGTTAGAGCGCTTTCACATTTAGGCGACTTTAGCAGCGCGACAAACGCGAGAGTTGCGCTGCCGATAATTTCATACTATAAGACAGCGGATGGGCTACCAAACTGGCAGATTGCAAGCGTTTTCCGCGCCATAGCCGCGACGTCTCCGCAGCGAAGACGTCGCGGCTGTGCGGCGGAGATGTCGCGAATGCACAACGTTTCCGCCTGGAGTTTTCGCCTCGTGACCGCCACGCAGCCGCGGCGTGTTCGCTTTCAAAACGCTTGTAATCCGATACATTGGCAAGGCCCTTAGTGATGCCAATATCAACTAATCAATAACTCCTACGCTTTATCACTTAGGAAATTAGTATTCTCAACGGCACGGCCTAAACACGTGATGGCATGTACTCGTAATAGGTGTTTTTTTGAAAAACATTAAGGCTGGGTTGCGCCATCTTACTTTAACTTTAACAAACGTCAAAAATCTGTCAAACTCCATAAAAAATTCACCCGTTATCGTTGTAGTTACGGTCAAAGTCAGGTGGTGCAACTCAGCCTTAGTCTGCTGTGCTATTGACCTGTAACATAATATCAATATGATACTAAGGCTGGGTTGCACTATATAAGTAAGATTACTTTAACTATAATAAACGTCAAAAGTCTGTCAAACTCCATAAAAACCGGATATAGTGCGACTCAGCCTTAGATATCTATGTGACTTACATATTGTCAATTTCAATCCTCTGTTCTTATTTATGAACGATTTGGAGATAAAAAGGGAATTTCAGGAAAGTCACAAATCCTCTAAATGTAACGGTTTTTCATGCCCAACCCTAAAACGACCCGCAATATTGTATCCCTGTCGACATAATACACTGCGTAATGTTCATTTCGAACGGTCCAGACCTAACCTTTATGGTGTTCCCATTACAAAAACCACAAAAACCACAAAAACCTAGTCCATTACGAATGAGTTTTAAAGTAAAAGGATGTACAAATACAAATTTAGAGTGAAGTAAATCCTTGCGATAAAAGATACTTTGAACTGGATGACTTTAAATGACAGTCGGCTTAACCTACTCGTATTAACATTAACCATCGTATTAATTATCCTAAATAAGCATAAGGATAAGAAAATGTGACTTAAAGTTACTTTCAATATTATTTCGCAGCACAAGCCATTATTTATTTCTAAGTGGCAGTTAGTTAAGCTGTATACAAATTATGAGTAAAAATGTATATAATAAAAAGTCATTGTTTGATTTTTATTTTATGTTTTTAACATCTAATAGCTGACGGGAAACATAATGCACTATATTTTCTGCCCAAAGAAATCTAAACAATAGGTAGCACCACACACACGTTTTTAATTAAATATGTTTCATGCCAGTTTTTTGTCAGCAACACATAACAAACTTCTGCCTGAAGGCTTAATTTTTAGAAGCTGTTGCAATGACAATAAAGTAGAAATATTTTTTAGTAGATTGTGTTTTATCTCAACTATTTAGATTATTGTGACTTAACACGCGTACTTTCCTCTAGCTATGCCTGCGTTAAATAAGTAAATAGTTCATTAAATACATAAAAACGGGTCGAAATACAATCGTTTTGTGAAACGATCGTTATATCCGAAACAAATGAATTGCAAATTGGCAAAATTATCCACATTCAATTTCAAGCAAGACAAATGCTTCAGATATTTCTTTCACTTCAACTCAATACAGATTTCCCTGCTTGAGGCCTAAGCCTAAATTAAATGATTATAATCGTTCGTTCATCTGAAATCGTTATTTCCATGTGACGTAGCTAACTCCTTTTATAATGGTTTGTACTGAACCGAGAAATTCAAAAGATTTACGTAATGCCCTTTGGCATTGTCTGATATAGTAGTAGCCCGGTAATAATAATTGGTATTTAAATTATATCAGGGCTCTTATTACGAATTATGAGAAAAGCTATTGACAATGTTCTGAAATCAATCATAGCAGCAGTCAAATGCTTATCAAGCAATCGTACGTAGGTACCTACCTTCATGTATTCCTAATACTATAGTTTTTAAGAATGTATTTGCATAACATTATTCAATAATATATTATTATTTTTATTCAACAAATAAAGATATTGGACGATTCAGATTTTATTAAAATTATCTAATGGATGATGCCATTATGATGATATTATCGACCCGAATGCCTTGCTGCTGTAAAAAGAGGTCCATCATAAACTTTTAGTTATCAAGAAACCTCCTTTTAAGGTCCCAAGTCCTTAAGGTCCTGTTACAATCCGATTTTCTATAACTCTTACTATCTTCTACCAACAAACAAAGTCTAAGTACTCCCAACTTTACTTAGCTTTTGCTTTATTATAACCACAACACACAGAATTAAGTTAGAGAAATTATCTAAATTCAACTCCAACAAATTAATATGAAGTTAAAACAGCTTAGCACTTGGTGTTGTAAGGGGAGTTCTATAAATGTAATTGGCTGAAGAGGATCCATTCATAGTTCTGACTAATGTTGTTATATCTTGATATAACTTCTATTTAATGGAAAGCTTAGGTTGTTATCTTTGCAAAGTCACCTTTAAGACCGTTTAGAAATGATAATCTTGTTTATTAGGCATTTTATCGTATACTTTTACGAAGAAAGGCAATCTAAAGTAGATTCTTACGCAGCCAAGCCTTAACTACGAGTAGCATCGAGGGTCTAAAATTTAAATGAACACGATAATTATGTTTTTATGCAAAAGCTACGGTTTCTCAGTATTATATCAGGATGACGTGTATAAGAGATTTCGTAGAAAGTATATCTTCGGTGGATTAAACAATGGATTAAACAACATAATATTAATTGTATAATTACCTAATCAATTAGGTGGGCCTCGTAATGAACCACTTCCAAGTTATTACGTCAGTAATCTTGAATATCCCATTCAGAATTAATATTATGAGGTAAATCATTAAACTGGGTATATCGGTGGCCAGATTCGATCAACACTCCAGTCCTTCAAACACAACTCCTAAATACAGATCCGTCAACAGATTGTACGTTACCCGATTTCAGATGAAGATACTGCTTTGAGTAAACCGGTGTAAACATTTGAAACTAAAGCAAACGGTGATTACTTGACAACTGTTATACCTAAGCCGCAAGTTATTTTTTTTTAAATTCTAAGAGAGACATGAATACATTTTTTATTTTACGGTCTTGCATTTTTAATTACATTATGAACAACAATTAAGAGTCTTTATAAGTAGAACATCATAAAGCTTATACATCTCCTTTGCCTTATATTTTAAAGGATTTTTAGTAAGTTTATATATTTATCAAAATTTCTTAACAATTAGAGTCACTTCTCAAACTAAATTATACAATAAACAACTTAAAAAATCGAACTGCCTAAGGCGGGAATTCATAAGTTTATGTATGTTAGCCATAATCAATATTGCTACATAAACCATCAAATCAACCTCCCCTAGACATGTTATGTATTCTCGGAAAAATTATATGGTATAAATCGGAAAATTGAAAGTTTCAGCGTGCCATTCACTCCACCTCCCACAATAAATAACTGTCATTCATGCGGCCATCAGCATCATGCATGCCTGATTTTATTTGAAATTGCTCTTGTCAAAAATCAAACCGTCTAAAATGCAGTGTGTCACGGTATAACCATAGCAAAAAATGATTGGTACTGCAACTTTATTTTTTATTTGAGCACGTTAAGACTAGTTTGCTCTATGAAGTTTCATCTATTTTTATGATTTTGTTTCAATTAAATAACTGAATATCTTTTAGTGGATTTTTAGGATAATTTCATTATTTTGTTACGTTTTCGTGTAATTTTGTTTAAAATAAAAGAAATAGGCACTGTTTGTTTTTAAACACACAATTACTCTTTAATTTTACTATGATGTCGCCCTACCCCTCAACAACTGTGTTTCTGGGAACGATAAACAAATATGACAGACAGCAACCAATCGTCGAAGGAAATTCACATCCTCGTGTATGTTGTTTCCTATTTGTTTACCTCGCTGATGTTGTGCCTCATTTTGAAATTATGAGATATTTATGTCACTGCAAATAACTTGGCAACGTTAAATCGCCAAGTACCTAACTGACACGTGTATTGATATCGATATTAATTGTGTTGTACAGTAACAAGAACCGAAGATTAAATATCATAAAAGATAGTACAGAGGAGGTACTGAGTGAATTCAGAGAATTTTTGCAACTAGTTTGTCACCCATGAAGTTCTGTTTGTCTCAAAGTTAGACTAAGGATTTCCGCAAATCCAGTGAAAACATAGATTACCTAAGATTTGGTATACCTACTTACTAACTGAGTGTACCTATATCTTTATTATGGCACCTACTATGGTAAAAACACTGGCTGGACCACAGAATTTAGTACGCGCCGGTCATAATCCGGCTTGGTGGCTAACGGCATTAAAGAGGACCACATCGTAATTAAGAAGATTATTTAACATCCTGGAGTATTATCCGCAGTTAACGCTGAATTTATAAACTTAACATAAAAGTTAATGACGGACATACAAGTACATTAAATACTAGATGATGAATATCAGCTTATTGAATATCCCTTTGTGGATAAGCATCATTCGGAATAAGCTCTGTCGCACCAGAATCATTGTCAGGCGCTGAAAAGCGGCATTGTTGTGACGCAAATTGTGTAATTTACTAATTAATTATGCCTTGGATACACTGATTAATATGCGACATATCTTGAAATTGACACTGACAGTCTAGTGTATAGAAAGTTTGAACACCAAACTTACAACAGAAAAGACTGTCCTCTTCAGTTTGTATCTGAACTGTATATAATTTTAGTTACATACTTACTGAGCTTTAGTAAATGAACAGTTAAAATTGCATCAATAAATTTTATGTACGCTTATTCTATCTTATGGGTTTTAAAGAATCAGGTCACATAGCTCTAGTGTCAGATTTAATCACTGCCTTTGGCGTTTGACATGGCTCAATCGAATCGGCTTAAAGCGCCTGTCGTTGCATGGAAATAATTTATTTTGCGTTTCCGAATATCATGTTGACCTGAGTGTGCACAACCATAAATAAAATGGGGAAAAATACTTGGGGACAATAACTTAGTGGACTCTTTCAGAGAATACTGATCCTTCTGATTAGTCAGAACTGCTCCCTAATACCTAATACTTCTACTTCTGTTACTTTTATGCAACGTATAAATGACAAGAATAAAACAATTGGGAATTTCAACATGTTGAAGGGAATAAAAATATATGTCATTTCAAATCAATTCTAAACGAGCCGTGCCAAATCAGAGTTACAGCATTATTTCTATTTTTAGGTTAAAACACATTATATTATTTTTGTTCCAACTGTTGCAGAATAGGTTATGGTACAATTCGTTTAGCATTCTTTCGGTTGGTTGAGCAGCCTCATGAATATATCTTGTCCAAATCAGAAACGGCCGACAAAAATGCTCCGCATTACTCTGGTTCGTTACATTTTCATTCTGAAACTGAGTGTTTTCTGTATGTTAATACGGACGGTGGTTTACATACTGCAATATTTAAATTAGTGTTTATGCTCATCAAAATAAACTCACTAACTAAATCTTCACCCAGTTTTTTTTGAGACATACGAAAGAATAAACTTTCAACTCCAAGGACTTTGCTATAATATCATGTGCTAATTACTTCCAGGTAACATTCCCAACAAAGGGATTCAAACAAAGACACGTTTTATTTTCCAATATCGAAGTACGAAGACTTCAACAGTAATAGTTCCGTGTACCTTAGGAATATTGCAGATTCCCTTTTTATTCTTTTATGTAAATATTTCCTACGCTGTATTGTTAATATTGTACCTATTTTTGTTGCCTTCGATGGATCTTCTTGTTTGACAACACAGGCAGGCTTGGAGTGTTTTGTTGACGAGGCTGTAGCTAAAAATGTACAAAAGAGTATACTTTTCTGGATAGATTGAGTGTAAATATTTGTTAATTCCGAGAAGAATGTCGATTAAAATAGAAGCAGCCTACGGTTTCTTTTTCTATAAACGAGTAGCTGCCAGATTCGATTCATTTATTGAATACGAGATAATTGGAACTAAATTATTAAAATAGAACATTACATTTCTATTCGGTCATTTTTTAACCAAGTTTTTAGGCACACCTACTGCCCCAAATAATGCAACACCTGTTGTGAGGCAGTTGATTTTCTTCAAATGAAAGATCATACTATAATACATAATGTAGCGTAATGCAAACATCCAATTACTTTTTATGAATGCTATAACGGGTACACGGGTGCCCTTGAATTTGGAAACCCAACTTTCCGCGCTCGAAATATTTTTTGCTCGTGATGCGAAGGCGTTAAGGAAACAGTAATGCAACATTGTGTTACAGGTGAGAATAGGTTACAAAATACAGTCAGTACTTAGGTGCAATACCTGCACACGACTGGGCTCCATGCTGTGCGATCACTGCGATGCAACCGCTCCTGAATTTGACAACTCGGCTTTAGAAGCATGTTCAAAACGTTAAGGCTTCGCTTATAGTAGCCAAGGTTTACTTAAACACAGATTATACTTATGCCAAATCTATATTACATTTAATTTTACTCAAATCTTTTAGACTATATTCTCAGATTTTATAATGAGGGTCTTTATAAGACTTTCGATATTGTTCTACCTATAATCTGGCAGTTTTTCTAATAAATAAAACCTTATAACTCTATAAAATAGAGCAGTGTAATAATACCTATATTAATTGTTTTTAATAAATTTATTTTTTATACCTAAAAAAGAAATGTCATTAATGATGTTGACAGTTACATTATCTGATAAAGCAACATTTCATTCTCATTACTTGTATTACAAAATTGTCAGTTTCTATGGACTCGGACTATACATCGATTTATCTCATAAAGCGACGGAATTCGTCTGTATTTGCTGTAATCTCTAGCTTTCCTGATCAAATTCTTTCATTTGAACGAGAAATACTTTTTCTGAGTGTCACTTCATTTATTTCTTGTCCGAGAGATACCTACATTTAGATGAAATCCACGCAAGTACGATTTCGGGAAAGGTAGAGACGTTTAATTCAGTATAACTATTTATTAAACAGATCTCATCGTAATCGAGTGCTTCTATATAGTTCCAAATGGGCACTCTTAGCAGTCATCAATATTTTCAAGAACGAATAAAAGTCTTACCGATTTAATCTTATCTGTAGACCCACAGCATTAGACAAATCGGTGTCTGGAATGGTAGGTAGGCTTTTGATTTTGTCTGACCTTCATATCACTGCAGAATTTAATCTGAAAAATGAGGATGCAAACTTTTTATACCATCTCGCTTCTATTGCATTGTCATCCTACTTTTATAAACTTGCAACGCTTCAGTTCAATCGGACTTTG
This sequence comes from Ostrinia nubilalis, assembly GCF_963855985.1. Classification (NCBI taxonomy): domain Eukaryota; kingdom Metazoa; phylum Arthropoda; class Insecta; order Lepidoptera; family Crambidae; genus Ostrinia; species Ostrinia nubilalis. The sequence continues at coordinate 7,712,375 of NC_087103.1, forward strand.
GAAAGTGGGTCAAATTCAAATTGAAAGATTTGATTGGCTATAAACAAACACCGGGATAGGTAAATCTAAATAAGAGTTCGTAACAATAAGAAATACAATGTTTTGGAGCTACAAAGATATTGGAATAAGAATAGCACTTTATTTTAGTAGAAAAATGAACGGGTGCTCGTTACAGACCTTTTAGAATAATTTTTCAAAAGATGTCAAAGTGGTAAATTATTAAAATGGTCTTTGAAACAATTTCTTACAAGACCAAAACTTCATTAAAATGTAATCGGTGATTCTTGTAAGGTTCCCTTTAATTTTATTCTCAACTAGCGGCCGCCCGCGACTTCGTACGCGTGGATCCCGTTTTACCCCCTTCATCTATCTTACGCGGTTTAGATTTTTTCATACAAATGTTTGTTCCCGCTAACTCCTGTTCCCGTGGGAATTTTGCAATATCCTGTTGTAACTAAGTTTTAAGTTTACTAAGGTACCTTTTTTTTTATGTGACAAGAGGCAAACGAGCAGACGGATCACCTGATGGTAAGTTAATTACCTGCAACTGAATGCCAAATTTCAAGCGTCTAACTTAAGCGGTTTATATTTTTCATACAAAAGGATTTTCCCGCGAATTCCCTTTCCCGTGGGAATTTCGGGAATTCCTTGTTGTAACTAAACTTTAAGTTTACTAAGGTACCTACATACCAAATTTCAAGCGTCTAACTTAAGCGGTTTATATTTTTCATACAAAAGGATTTTCCCGCGAATTCCCTTTCCCGTGGGAATTTCGGGAATTCCTTGTTGTAACTAAACTTCAAGTTTACTAAGGTACCTACATACCAAATTTCAAGCGTCTAACTTAAGCGGTTTAGATTCTTCATACAAAAGGATTTTCCCGCTAATTCCTGTTCCCGTGGGAATTCCTAAGTATACTATAACCTGCCCAGGAGTATGAAGAATAATTGTACCAAGTTTCATTAAAATCCGTCGAGTAGTTTTTGCTTCTATAAGGAACATACAGACGGACAGACAGACAAAAATTTTACTGATTGTATTTTTGGCATCAGTATCGATCGCTAATCACCCCCTGATAGTTATTTTGAAAATATATTTCATGTACAGTATTGACCTCTCTACAGATTTATTATAAGTATAGATAATAGATACTAGCTCTCAAGTGTACGGCGGAGAATTTTTCAATCTAATAAAAGCTCTATTCGAGCCTTGGATTTTATCTGACAAGCAGGAATTTAAACTGATCACGTTTTGGACCAAAACACAGTTTGTTTCAGTAGATTTACTTGCATTAAGTACGGTCACACAGTTTCAGATTTTTACAGGCACAGTTCGGCACACATCTACGCTTACGTACGCGCGAATTTTCGTGTAAGCATGAAAATATGCAATTTGACGAAAGGCCGTTATGAAAGGGGTATCTGAAATGAGATGACATCAAAGAGGAAAAAGTAACCGGAACTCATAAAAAACATTTTCCCCTTTTTTCAAGCAATGCAACGAAAGGTAGACTGAAAGATAATAATTATCTTATCACTATTTTCAATGTTGAAATCTAATGATATCCTATCCTATTATGCCAGTTACTTTTATGGGAGCATATCCTTTTATAATTGCTGTGGGATATTTTTGACGACTTACGCTTTAAATCTAACTTATTACACGTAAATAACAATATTTAAAAGTACTGAATATTCTTCTAGTATACTCTGAACGTTCCAACATACTACTAACATAGTAAAGTGAAGGTTTATGAAGTCAGAAGGAACACGGTTCTATGTCCACTAGGAATTCTTGTGAAATAAAATATGTTTTTGAATTTAATTTGAACTTCACGACGTGCTTGTTACTTCGTATTGTGCCAGCTGTGAGTGGACTTAAAAGAACCATTCACTTTGATCAATAAAATTTTATAGTATTTCAAAGCCTACAGTTTATATTTGGTTTTAATTAAATATCCATCCAAGGAATTTGGAAGCTTTTACTAATTAATAACATGTAGACAAACTGGTTTTCATTTTAAAATTAATTAATAGGTAAGTAATTAATAATACAATGCAGGCTATTTTTACGCTCAGGTTTTCATGTCTGTAATGTAAATTCTTCAGTTACCACAAGTTTGGGTATGATCAGCGAGATATTAAAATTTTATACTTTGAAATAGAAACTTTGAAAGGCTCGGCTCCAATGTTAAATAATTTTGTAAAAATTAGCTACTGCTTAATTAATTTAGTTAGGAAACCTGTGTAGTACATACTTACTACGTAAAAGTTTATGATAAGGAGTCGTAAACAATTAAAAGTGAAACGTACGTATCTTCAAAAATTATGAACAATTCGGCGATATCATAGTAAGTATATCTCTCTTATATTTAATTTTCGGAGATAATAATGATAAAACAAACCCAGTGTGAGTTGAAGTTCTTAAAATAAAGGAGAAGTTTGCTTCAGCATGCAAACATAAAAGGGCACCTGAAATTAGATACAACCTCTGTCGTAATGACTTCCGTAGATGTTCCCGGGCCTTCATTACTTAATGTAATAGACAGTTTGACACCATACCCCAATAATTCGAAACCACAACTGTTTTAAAAAGACTCTTCATTCTGGTCTTAAAAACCTAATTTATTTTAAATTACCTGTAAATTTCGATTTTTGTTCGAATTGTAATTGAAAAAAGTAGTTTTATTGGGTTGACAAAATAGTGACGTCACTTGCTTGTAGTGCCATACAAAATCTATGGGAGAGTTTCGTTTTGACAGTTTTAAAAAGTACGTCAATTGACTGTGGTGACAACATGTCTATTATTTGCCTCCAGAGAGTGAGAAATCAACTTTAAGAGCCAAAGCACACGAGGCGTTGCGGCGTGGTGCGACGCGGCGTGTCGCTGCGTCGTGTTACATAAAAATATCTGTGGCGGGCATACAACAGAGCGGCACTACATCGCGTCGCGTGAAACGGCGAAATCTTTAAAGTGCGGCGCCGCAACGCATCGTGTGATTTGGCTCTATATCAGTATACATATTATTATACTGAGATAAAGATATCAGCATTCTAAGGCTAAGGTAAGTGAAAGAATTTACCAGCACTTAAAAAATAATAAGAAATGTAAGACATGTTTTTCTTGAAAACACTCTAGTCTTATTTTTATGTAATGAATCGTCGAAAAAATAAATTAATCTCATTTACTTTAACCTATGCAAATAGGCTTTTAGGTGAAGTTTAAGTACAATATTGTGGAACGGTGCCAACAAGACACAAAAAATTCAAAACAGTTCTAAGCCTCTTTTTTTTAAAACAATTATAAAGTATCACTATAAGGTAATAATGAATAAATAAATTAGTTTTATGTGTTTTTTTTACTATTAAAATAGAACTGTATTACTTTTGATTAATTTATATTAGGGGATATTGATTGAAACGCTGTTTTGTAATTTATAATAATAGCGCGGGCTTATTAATTTTAGTCATGTTTTGCAAGTAATACGACCTTTTTAGCGCTTTGAGCCTCTTTACCGTCTGAAATTCTATCAAGAAAACATTTGCCTATCTACGAAAACGAGATTTCATTAGGGGCACTTTTCTCGCGGAAATTGTTCTGAATGTATTTTTTACCAAAACTACCAGGCGGTATCTTTTAGAAATGATACTTTAAAAAACGGCCATCAGATCAAAATTAGGCCAGAACTGGAAAAAGTTGGTTTCACATCATTCTCTAATACAATTTATCACAAAGAAAGCTCGAAAAGATGTCTTGTCTGCTAGTTCAGCCTAGTATTAGAATTTTAAACGATTAATTGAGGAACAGACGGTTTTAGGGCTGATTTTTCAATCGTCGGATATAACTTTTAACTGAAGAATAAGTTTGGCACATGACAGTTAAGTATGGGAAATAATGACAATATGACAAGGTTATTCTTCACTTAAAAGATATCTGATGATTGAATAACTAGCCCTTAGTCATGTTAAACACCTGATATAATTATGTTAATTAAAATGTTCGTTAAAATGCTTGCGGTGGTATATCTTATTTTCAGAAACGAGCTATCCATGCTTCAGTATTAATAACAGGATTTGAGTTTCATATTTTAGACTTTGCTTCCTAAATTCTTAGGTTCGTTTGATTGCTTGTTAATGACCAATTAACAGATTGGTAACAAATACGCTCTCAAATTGGTACCAAATATTACAGTTTCCATTATCACTGGTATATTTGGCAGCTATAGTTTTTTTCATCTGAGCCAGATTAGAAGGTTGTTAATTTCGCGACTTTGACGACAATTTTATTTACGTCTTAAGGTCATAGCAGACTTATGAACTCGGAAAGGGATCAACACCGTGTCGCCTGTTGTCGCAACAGCTGTCATCGCTTTGCGGGCGCTGTCGACCACGAGGCGAGGCGCTTACAGGTGCGGATAAGTGTGCGTTCCAGTATGGATGGATGGAGTTGATACGGTTACGATCCCTTTCCGGATTGATAAATGTGCTACGTGCTTTATAATATTAGTCTACCTAAGATTAGTCTAATATCTCTACAGTTTTGAACTAAGATAAGACTGTGCCAATGGCATGAGATTGTAGAGCTAAGAACTAAGCACTTAAACTACTTACCTAGAGGTAAGGTCTACTACTTAGAGGTCTTGCCATTGTTGGGAGCTTACCTTGCCTTTAAAGTTTGAGATCAAACTTACGCGTGCATTATAAGCACGTGTAGTTTAAGTATGAAAATAACGTTAGTATACTAGTAATTAAGTGTGTGTTTTAGTGTATATTTTGATAATAATAATAATTACAGCAAAACAATTTTATTCTTCAAAAGCTACCTCTACCAGGTAAAAGATACATGGATAGGTTAGGTAGTCTTCACTGCACACCACACATAACTGTCAAGTACAAGAAATAAGGGAGCATTGCACAAATTACTCTTAGTCTCATTAACCCCTCGTAATATTCTAAAATGAAATTGTTGAAAACTTACTCGGCTTTCAAGTCTATAATAAAGCATTTTTCTAAAGAGTTGTGTCTTTCTAATGATGTCAACTACCCAATTACCCCTCTAATAACATGACAGTAATGTGTGCTAAGTGGAAAGTCACTTTAGAAGGTAATTAATACACATCTAGTGGTTAATGGCTTTTACCTGTCTGTAGCACTGTCTAATTCTGTTCACTGGCTCCATTTCACTAGTAGATTACTCCGGGTCCTGTACGTCAATTTGCGAAATATTTCGTCCAAATAAAACAAGTTGACTGAAAGTAACGAAGTTCTATTAAACCCGTATTCGTGATCAAATGGCCTGAGAGCATTGATCAATTTTGAACAATTGAAACACACCTACATGTGACATTCGGATCTCTAAAGCGATCGTAACAAAAGAACGTTTCCCTGTTGATTTTATTTACCTGTATCTGTGCGTTGGTCCAGACACATTTAAGTACGTGTGAATTTCGGAAAATGAGTTCTTGGTACTCGTTATGCAATAAAAACGACACGGTAATGATATTAACAATGTTACAAATATGAGACCACTGTTCGAGACGTGAAAATATTGCGAGGGAGATCGAGAGTGAAAAAACAATTGACTGACGAAATTGGACGTCGAGAGAAAGAAAAAAGTTTCGTGTTGGCCAGTGTCGCGCGGCCAAGGAGTTTGGCATTTAAGAATAAGGAACGAATAATAATTGATTGTTCTATTTTTGAATACTTTAATTGGTTGATTCGTGTCTTTTCAATGAATTCAGTGATTATTAAAGTAACAAATCGATGACCTATCACCAAACTCAAAAACCTTGAACTAATACAAATAAACAAACCTCCAGTATGTTTAAACGCTTTTATTTTTAGGGTAACACTCACTCTATATTCAGGAGCCATTCTCACATAACAGCGGGTATTTAGTATTCTACGTATAATCAAAGTTGGCAGAAGACCCAACGAAGTAATATAAAGATATCAACAAATGACCTTTTAGTAGTAAGTTGGTACCACATTTGCAGGAAAGTGCGCTTTGCATACTTATTTTAAGACATTTAACTTAATGCTGACATTCTAAAGAAAATTAAATGTATTTACTAATGATCTTAATAAATGTTTTGAGTACGAGTGTGCTTGTCAAAATAAGATGATCGAATTAAAATATGTACTCATATTTCTATTAATACTGGGGTAAGAGCATTTCTACTGAACAGATATCAAGGTTGACAAAGAGCCGAATAAAAAACAACAATGTGGTTTCTATGAGATGAAATGAAAGCAATACAAAGCCATCTATTCTTTGATTTAATTCTTATGATATGACTCGTTTCTTATTTTTAAATGGTTATTAATAGTACTACAATAAGCCACTTATTCGTGTGTGTATTTTTTTTGCTTCTGATAAGCAATGGTATTTAACTATTTATAGCTCCATTCAGCTACAAGCTTAAATTAATCATTAGATACCGAAACAACTATCTTCAATCTTATGTATTCAGCTCACGATTCGAGTTACATTTGCTACGACACGTAGGTCTATAAAAGGACTTTTAAATTGTAACATCAAACACTCGATACAGGAAAAAGTAAATGTAAAGAATTAATTTCACCGCTACAACTCTAATAAAGGAACCTGGAAGTAGGGTTGCCAGGACCAGAAACAAAAAGGCCGGACTCGGTGATTAATTTGGCCGGACATTTTACTCTAAAAACCAGACATTTATAAACGTTTTTGTGGTCTTTTTTGGCACCAAAAACGTGCTGGGAGGCAATCCCCAGCACGTGATGCCCTAAATAAGCCTCTTGCTTTGATTTGCTTGTCTTCAAAAGTTAGCACATAATTAAAGCACTGCTCTGCTGCCACATAAAAAGTCTAACAAAAGCCGGATAAGACAATATTTGTCCGGACACGACCGTAAAAAGCTAAACATGTCCGGCTAAGGCCGGACACCTGGAAACCCTACCTGGAGGTGGAGCACTGCACTTTTTACCCTCTTTTGTTGGATCTCTCAATTGCCTCGCAATAAAAAAGTTTCTACGGATCCTAGTTTTATAACGGTGTTTCAGTGACGCTATGAGAACAATCATTAATGAGTTTTGTTTAATAAACTATTGATTCAGTTAGTGTAGACTAGGATTAGAATTTCATCTTCGTACAATATTTTAATATTTGTTTGTATCAGCGTACGCGCGGGTTAAGCATAAAAAATTGTCAGTTTTCAGTATTGAGACAATGCAGGTTTGACTTAACAATGTCAAGTAAAATAGAAGAGTGATTTTCCGAAAGATAAGAATTTGTGGTTCGTTGAGCCATTGGTCCGATTTAGCTATATTATTTTGCAGGGATGTTACAATCCACATTATATAGGAAAAACACTAAGCAAGAATATTAGTTAACTACTTAATAGTCCCATAATATGCTATTGACTGTTCAAACCTACACAATTACTGCAAAATCAGCTTATATTGAAATCTAGTTACGGTTACTGGTTCTTTGAGCTCTGCGCAAAGCTTCTTGTGTGTACCATAAACCTAAATGCGACCCAATTCTAGTAAAGTTCATGTCATGCACGTGCTGTCATTTCCCTACCGACTCCGCCATTTACAAAGCGTTCCCCTACTTACTCCCGTAGTTTTTCTTATCTCGTTAAGGTCTTTACTCACAAAGTCCGCCGACAGTCCGTGTTGGTGTCGGCGGTTTTATTTCAAAAGTATCATGCAGACAATTTTACTTTCAATGACAACTTGTCAAAAGTCGACGACTCATTTCGGCGGGTTTGGTGTGTGGATTACATTCACGTCACGACCAAACTTTTTAAATATGGTTGTATTTAGAGAAAAAATAGAGCAATAAATCTCTCCAATTTAACCGAACGAACGATGTCGTAAGTGGTTTACACTGGGACAAACATTCCCCGAGCGTTCAGTCGTATATTGAAGGTGGTTGGACTGAAAAATATTCCAAATATGCTCGAACGAAAATGGTGTATTTTTAATGCAAAATTATTTTAAAGTTATAATGAGAGAACACGTAAACGCGCATGTTGGTCACTTGGTTAGCAATATTCACCGCCTACTTATTGACATCAAAAACATCAGACGATTCAATAATAAGTTTTGATTGCTCTGTGTAGGCGACCCTACAAAAGTCATGACAAAATCAGAACTGATATCTCAAATAAATTAGAGGTAGGTACTCGTATGAGAAACTTTGACATTTACATTATCGATTTTGCGTGGTTTAGTACTGAAAGTTTTATAGAATTCTGATTTCTGACTGTGATGATGATTTTTTATTGTTTAGTTCAAGTCTGAAACAGCAGTTTTAATACATATTTTTACTTGAATATAACCCCCTTACTAATAAAAAGTTACACAATTGTTGAACACTGTTTTAAAATGACATTTCCATACTAAACGTCACATTAAAACACTGATCAACGAGCGTGTAAGTTTTATTAGTAAGGGGGTTAGTATCATTCCCAATTAAAATAGTGGTTTGAAAAAAGAAGCTTTAACTTAGAAGATTACTATTGATTTTAAATCTATTTTCGAACTGAATTTAAATAAATATTCATAAAACATGAATTAAAAAGCCAATGAAAGGTGAGAAATGATATGTACCAACGTAAATAAGTAAAATTGTCTTTTAAAATGTACGTAACGTAAATAAATGTTTGTGTTTCCAACCTTTGAAAGTATTTTTGTCTTTCAACACAAAATGAAACGGATTTCTGATGGTAAATTCCACTCGACATTTGTCTTGTTTTGTACACAATTACATGTGTGTAACAAGTGTTATCAGATAATGACCAGGTTACGGGAATGGAATATTTATAATATATAGATAGTGCACAGTAAGTTTTATTTCCTACATAGAAACAGAGTATATTTCAATACAATTTCCTAGTTTTGTATAAAGGATGAAGCACACTTATCAACCCGGAAACGGATCGTAACAGCATCAACTCGAGGCGGCCAGTATTCATTGTATGAACTCTGTACTGAAACTCTTACTTATCCGCACCGTAACGTAAACGCCTCGCCTCGTGGTTGAAAGCGCGGCGAAAGGCGATACAGTGTTGATCCCTTTCCAGGTTGATAAGTGTGCTATGACCTTTAGAATTAAATAAAGGAAAAGGCAAATGTCAGCCAAAAATAGAAGCGTTCTTTGTATTCAAATAAAATTGGTGTGCATTACAACCAATTATAACGCTGAGCCTCTAATACGCTCCCTTATTAAAATTTTAAAATAGAATTACGTTACCTAAACCTGAAGTAGTACAATTAATTAAATTTTTGAGGAACAAACAATGTACTCGCTACAAAAGACACAATACTTAGAACCTAACCAAACACCGTATATTATGTACAATGTACATGCTTGCCTCTGCTATAATAATATGTCATTGTCCAGGCAAGCATAGGTCTTGTCGTAACAATGCATACATTTTGAAAATGTATGAACTGGAACTGTGTACTAGCGTTTAAGTCCAGTGTACTAGCGACTTTGTATGGGCTGTCCTATAAAGGGTTAAATCTAGTAGCATGTACCCGGAAAATTACATTAACGCCTACTTATATTTAACTGGTAACAATACGAGTATATTTACTGGAACAATGAAAAACAAACCTCCACGTTGGTTCAAGCTCTACAATTTAACAATTGTTAACCGTCTTCAAAAAAGGATGAGGTTCTTATTCGACTGTATGATTTATTTTTTATTTTTTCCTATATATCGCTTCAACCTATACGTGTACATTTCAGTTACAAAAATTCAATCAGTTTTATAAGCTCATTCGCCTTCGTGGATTATTATAAGTATAACAATATTTTTTATTGCCTTTCCGTGACATGATTCCTCACTTTTGAGATCAAAATAATAATATTACGGGATATGTGCAAAACAAAACTACTCACAATGCCACCATAAGCCATACAAGGACAAGTTAAATAGATATCATTACACTTGATGAGTATCCCGCGTAGTAGATGACGTATCCGTGACGTCATACCCATTCATTGGGTCACTGTTACGATAGTCTGGTATCTGTCGATTCAACTGTTTTTGTCTGAGATGTGCCATGAATAAAATAATTCTAGATGTAATTTTTGTAACTCTTTCACGCAAAAACTACTGAACGGATTTTTATGAAACTTTACATAACTATAGCATTATTGATTCAATAACATTTAAAGGCTGTATCTATGACGAGTTGAATTTCACACGGGCAAAGTGGGAGGCTAAATCTAATGGCCCATATTGGTTTTCGAAAAACACAAAAATAGCATTTTTCTTGTGTTTTAAAATGCTTAATACTGAACTTTGAAACCCCTTTATCCACCCTTTATTCAGCTCCATTTCCAAATCCGTTCTTAACTGACTTCTACCGCCTAACTCCTAACAAACTTACCAGGTCATCCATTGTTATTTCGTGCTTAGTGAGTGATGGATGAACGACCTTACTCTTTTGACGGACTTCGAAATAAAAGTTAGCAAAAACAAAGTTTCATGCACAACTGAATTCAAGTAAGAGACAACTTAAGCAATAAATAATGTAATAGGTAGTTGCTTAAGTTGCTGATATATCATCCTACTTTTGGTTTGTAAGACGACAATTTCGTATTCAAAAGGAGTATTTATAGGCTTTAACGTACTATTAATACAACCATTGTACTGCCTTCCTTACTTCTATAGTAGTAATAGTTGGAAGGACATTCGTCATGAATATTAAGTATTGAACGTAGAGCGCTTATTTAGGATGTAGAATGTAAATATGTTATCAAACTATCCATTGTTAAGGCCATAGTTTATTACACAAGGCAGTAATCAAGCGTACATGTTTGTTTGTTCAGAAACTATTGGCCCGATTTGAAAAAAAAAAATGAGTTGGATAGTCCATTTATCGAGGAAGGCTATACATATAAAATCATTCTATAGTCAATAGGAATAGGGGCAGAGCAGTAAAGAAAAACAGGAAATATTATTCTATTTTCACCTTGGACGAATAAACCACTGGACACGAAACCTACAAGATTTCTAAGGAAACACGATCAACCACTTTTTGCGGGGGGAGAGGTTTGACAATTGTCAAATAATGACATTTAGTGCTGGGAAAAGATCGTAAATTTTTATCGACAGTTATGTAAATGAATGAATGAATGAACCTAACGAGATAAATGAATTATGGATTGATTTAATATTGAAAGTTTCTTTAATTGAAAGACTATAATTAATTATTGTATAGTGTTTATTATAGTGCCATTGGTAAATCATAGGTACAAATAATATTACAAATTATTCATAAATAGGTAGGTAACTAGGTGAAATATTTTTTTGCTGTGTTATCATTATCAAATTCGTAAAACAATAAACAAGTAACATTCTGTTACGATCGACTGCTAACTAGCTTTTGGTCTCAACAAATGTTATAATCTGTCTCACGTCACGGACAAAAGTTTCATCAATAGCCTATTTCTATACATTTCATGAAACACAATTTGATAACATTATGACAATGTATTGCTTTGTAGCGCTTGCAGTACGGATGCACTATCTGAGATTATTTAATTCTTATCTAATGTTGTTGATATTATTATGTTTAGGTCATTCGAGAAGACACCTCCCAGTACTTATTTCGGTTTTGAAGACGTCGGTATATCCTAACTTCATTGATTCCAGAGCAATTTCGCGTTTCCGCTGTAAGCTGGATATTATCTTTGGTCGAAGATGTGTACACAGGGTACCTATCCTGTTGATGAGGGGTATTTCTTTTAGGGTTTTGTGCAGAATCGCGGAATATCCTGTCTCCTTGTTTTGCTTTCATAGATCGTTTCCTTTAAGTCTTAGAGTGGGTGCTTGTGCTTCCTCCTGAATAATGAGGTCTAAATGTCTGAGATTCAGAAAGAAGTCACGTGATGCCGATAGAGTGGTTCTCATACAACCCGTGGCCGCTATGCTTGCTAGGCACTATGCATGTTGTCGATATGACTCGCCCAGTTCAATTTGTTGTCAAGGGAGATGCTCAGATATTTCACCTGTGTTGGTTTTGTTTTGAAGAGTTCAGTGGCCTAATTCACGTATCTTGACAGTCAAGATCTCTCTGATGTTCAGAAGTCGTCCCATTGAAAAACAGTTGATGACAGGATGGACCAAATCAAGTTCCAACCACCCCGGTTTTTCACTAAACGTGACGGATGACACAGATCTAAAAGGTTCCACCTCGGTATTGCATACCGAAAATAAAACCTGTTAATAAAATAAAAAATAATAATATGTAATCGTAGTCATTTGGCGTATTTTTGTGATGATATTATTAATATTTAGATGCAATGAAAAGTTTAAATTGTATGTTCCATCTGTGTGGATCTCATCATATTTTGTTTCATGTGACTAAAATAAAGCCAAAAAATCAATCAACATCAAAAATATTTTATTCAAATTTGACCAGTATTTTGATTTACAACATATTTTGATTTATAACAATGTTGGTAGACCTAATAAATAAATAAAATAAAATAAAATATTTCAAAAAAGGTGTAATTATTACTTACATTTACTGGTGTGCTTGTTTTGTATGTTCCATCTATGTCGATCTCATCATATTTTGTTTCATGTGACTAAAATTATCAAAACATAAAAATCTATCAAAATCATAAATATTTTATTCAAATTTGACCAGTGTTTTGGCACTTATGAATGTCAAAGATAATTTTAAAAAAACCGACCAAGTGCGTGTCGGGCCACGCGTAATGTAGGGTTCCGTAGTTGTTGTCCGTCGTTAACACAAATATTTTAGAAGCAAGCAATTACTTCATCTAAAGTAACTTTTTGTATTTTCTTCTAAGGATTTTTTATTAGTTAAGTATAATACATGAGTCAAATGATTATTACTCCTAAACTAACTGATGTATCTTAACCGTTATAGTTTTCCTTGAAAGTTCATAAAATAAATTATTATTATGAATTTTCCCAGATTTTTCAAGCTAACGGTTTAGTTTTTATAGGGGACTCGAAAAAAAATTGGCACTTTAAACTTTAATAATTTGCAAACAGATCTCTAAATGGAAAAATAGTCTTAGAAACCCCTAAGCAATTTTAAAAGACCTGTCCAACGATATCCCACACGATGAGGTAGAAGATAAAAAAAATTCACCCCCACTTTACATGTACCCCTAGATGTAAAGCAGCTACCCTAATATTTTTTATTTTTTTTTCAAAATTTTATCTTACTGTTTTATCGGCGTGATTAATATACATACCTCCACAAAATTACAGCTCTCTAGTGCCAATAGTTTCCAAGCAAAACCTCGGACAGACAGACATAGCAAAACTATAAGGGTTCCTTGTCAGGACTACGGAACCCTAAAAAAGGTAGCCCTTTAGGGCACTTTATATGTCTCCTTATCTTTTGAGCCCTACCAGTTACACAATTTGAACCATAAATGTTTTGTGTCTACTGATATTTTGGTGAATTAGTTGACTTTTAAGATAAAATCTATATATATAAAAGAAAGTCATGTTAGTTACACCACTTATAAACTCAAGAACGGCTGAACCGATTTAGCTGAAAATTGTCAGGGAGGTAGTTTAGAGCCAGGAGAAGGACATAGGATACTTTTTATCCCGTTCGAAATTAAAAAAAAAGTCTGCTTATTTATTGCCATTAAGGCGGAACAAAGTTTGCCGGGTCAGCTAGTATCTAATAAAATTTGATAATGATTGTACTTACAAAAGACAATGCCGGAAATTGGCGTCTTTTTTTTTTCGCGCGGCCATCGACCAATCATGTTTTTTAGATACAAAATAGTGTAATAAACCAAACTTACTATGACATGTATACCTCTAAACTCAGTCTGAACTGAGTTACGAGCATTAGAAGTTTGATGATTTACATACTAGATTTGCTTTTTGCGCGCAAGTTTTGTAAGAAATTGCAACAAAATAGTGACATTGTATGTGTGAACAAACAATACCATCTATTAAAGGCTCCAGACATCAGTGTGGAGCAGAATCAGCGCAATAAAAAATTAGCGCAATATTTTGTTGCAATTTCTTACAAAACTTGCGCGCAAAAAGCAAATCTAGTATGTAAATCATCAAACTTCTAACGCTCGTAACTCAGTTCAGACTGAGTTTAGAGGTATACATGTCATAGTAAGTGATATGAACCTCCTCTGTTGCAAATTGTCTATGGTACTTTAAGAAAGATACAAGTGACATCTTTGTGGAAAATATCTTGATCTTAAAATAACAGTGGGTCTAGACAAAGTGCCATTATAATCGCAAACCAGTCGAAAAGTGGTCGAAAAGCCCCTTTTTTGTATGGAATTTGACGGATTCGATTTTCGATTCGATCAAAAAGTGCGTTTTGTCTAGGGGGGCAGAAATGTAGCTCATTTATTAAGTTGAATAAAGCCTAGTTTCTGAAGGCCGTATCTTTTCATTTGTAACAATTTATTCAACTTAATTGTGACAATGTCTCATAACGAAACTGTGTCGTCGAGTTCCATCACGAGAGGTTCTCGTTATCTAAATCCGGAAAAATTTTCAACGGATCCAAGTACGCCCGGTGCAGAGCTCCAATGGAGTCATTGGCTGCATACATTCCAAAACTTCATATCAGAAGAGATAAGTAATGCTAGTCCTGACTTAAAATTAAAGCTACTCATCAACTATTTGGCGCCTGGAGTCTTTGCTATAATAAAAGGATGTGCCAGTTATGACGAAGCAATAGAATTACTTAAAAAATCATACGAGAAACCTCGGAATCGTATTCTGGCTCGGCACATCCTCTCAACAAGACAGCAAAAGCCTGAGGAATCTATACGTGATTATGTTCGTGCCTTGAAACTGTTAGCCCAAGATTGTGATTTTCACGCTGTGACTGCCGAACAAAATCAAAACGATTTCATGTGTATTGCATTCATATCGGGTATCAACTCTCAAAGAATCCGTCAAAGACTGTTGGAAAATTTGACATTGTCATTCGATGACGCACAGAACCAGGCACTGACACTTGAAACCGCCGAAAAAAGTTTGCACTCTTTCTCAATTTCATCTAATCCGACCTCATTGCTTAACGCTATACCGGTTCAACCAGAACAAGAAAAGGAGGTCGATGATAATTTAGCCGCTGTTAATTTCGGTCATAAAAAACGTCGATGTTTTTTTTGCGGTGGTAATGTACATCAACGTAT
The DNA here is from genome assembly GCF_963855985.1 of Ostrinia nubilalis. Lineage (NCBI taxonomy): Eukaryota > Metazoa > Arthropoda > Insecta > Lepidoptera > Crambidae > Ostrinia > Ostrinia nubilalis. The sequence goes on from NC_087103.1 coordinate 7,727,549, forward strand.
AAAGTGTCCTGCGTTTCATTCGCAATGCCAATTATGCTCCAAGAAAGGACATTTTGCAAATGTATGTCGGAGCAGTGGTGGAACGAGTCCTAAAATGAATGCTGTAACTCAAGATACACCTACGGAGGCAGCGTCGGTAATTGCAGCCGCTCCAGGAAGTCTGCGAAAAGCGACTATCCCCATAACTATTAACACATTGAACGCCAACGCGGTCAATGTTGTCCGACACTGCACTTTCCTACCAGGCCAAGTAAAAATTTCAATTTTTTTCAATTTTCGTCGATTGATTTTTTTTGTTAAATCGTTACATTATAAACACAAATAAAGGATTTTATTAACATATAGTTGTTTTTGAGTCTCTACATCGTATTATTAAGCGTCGGACATCATTGACCCCCATGGCCCCAGCGAGCGAAAATTCGAAAATCCGTTCCGTAGGGCCGCGCGGTCATGTTGTCGACCATCCCCGCTCGCATCCAAAAAAAAAAAGGAGAACAACCAAAAAAATAAAGAGTTGTACATTGGTAGGTTTTTGATATATTATATTACGCATAAATAGGAATATTATAAGGTATAAAATGAGAAACGGAACTAGCAGGATAAGTCTTAAATAGTGATTAAAGATAATAATAAATTAATCGATGATACCGTAAAAGTAACGCTAAAAGTGATTTTTTTCAAATTATTTTAATTAAAAATGGTTTAAATTTTATTTAAAAAATTGAATTTATCAATAATTCGTATAAAAGTTGTCCAAAACTGAGCCGTCCCAGCTATGGCATTGTCAGGAAGGCGCTACTATCAATACTGAACTATTAGTTCCGATTTTTTCCTCGTTGGACAGCCATATAATTATGAAATTTACAGTAAGGTGCTACTAACAACTGGGTTATTAATCCAATTTTTGCGACTTGACGTTTTAGAAATTGTTTGACTGTATTTTGAATTTTTCATCCATCACTGTAGTGTCACTTTCGATCGGTTCTTTTGTAAAAAAAATATTGAATTGTCAGTATATCTACAAATAATCTTTAAAAATATACTTAAAATTAAAAATAATTTTAATGAGATACCTGATTTAACATGTCAATAATTTGACCTACATGAATAATAAAAAAAGTTTTAGAATAGAGTATCGATACGAGAAAAAATTTTTTTTTCATACATTAACAACACTATTTTTCTCGACAATCCTGCTAGGTGTAAGCATCTAATAAGTACAATAATTTATGCCACTAATAAGGTTTTAAATGGCATAAGTTTTGTAGCTGTACAAAGAACTTAGTACCTGTACCAACCCTTCATACAAAGTGGTTGTTCAACAATGAAAGTGATTTTTTTTTATTGTCCTGCATAATATAAATTATGTAAAATAAGTAAACGATATGTTTTAATTAATAAACCGTTATTATCTTGCTAAAAAGTTGATACATTTGCAAAAATGCATTGTATAATTACCATGTTTCATTGCGCTACCGTTATCCACATTTTTTTTTCTAAGTCCGAGCTTTACTTGAGAACCAAGTGACGTACACAAATCTTGGGAGCCGCGCGGGTCAGCTTATATGAGAATTATTGAAGAAATGCTGTCCATCGGCTCAATACAGAGGTTTGAACATAGGTCTGAATCGCGGTCATCATTGTCCGACGCGGCCCGAACGGAAAGTTAAAGTGTCGCCCATCATTGTCCCCCATGGCCCGAACGGAATAGTGCCATTTTTAGGCTGGCAGCGAAGGTGTTAACGACTACCTTGCAGACGCACTCGTTGACACAGGAAGTTCAGTAAGCTTTATTGACAAAGGTTTGGCTGAAACATTAAAACTAAAGAAGAAACGTTGCAGTCAGTCTATTACACTAGCATCACTAAGCCATACCTCTATCGTAGAAGGATCGTGTTCCGTAACTTTAAAGATCGATAAACATATTTACCCGAAACGGAATTTGCTGATTGTAAACAACTTGTGTGCAGACGTCATAATTGGGCATGATATACTAAAAACACATTCTTCGCTCATTTTGAACTTCGGTGGTGAGGAGGAGCCCCTCAGCGTCTGTAACGTAATGGAAGCCTCGGTTCCTCCTGCTTCAATTTTCACAAATCTCACTCCTTCTATTAAGCCCATTGCTTTCAAGTCCAGGAGGCACAACGATGAAGACGAAGCCTTTATCAAAGTAGAGGTGAACAAACTACTTGAAGATGGCGTCATAAAGCCAAGTGTGTCTCCCTGGAGAGCACAAGTTCTCGTCGCTGGAGGAGGCAACCACAGAAAGCGACTTGTTATTGATTACTCAAGAACTATCAATATTTTTACCGAACTGGACGCCTATCCCTTGCCAAAAATAAATTCAATAATTTCAAAAGTTTCCAAATTCAACTTTTTTAGTCAAATCGATTTGAAAAGCGCTTATCATCAAGTGCCCATACTGAAAAAAGAACAGAAGTTTACTGCCTTCGAAGCATGTGGAAAACTGTACGAATTTACTCGAATCCCATTTGGCGTTACTAACGGCGTAGCCGCTTTCTAGCGAACACTAGAATTCATCATAGAAAAGGAAAATTTAGTTGGAACCTATGCTTATCTCGATGATGTGACCATCTGTGGCGTGACTAAGGCCGAACACGATAAAAACCTTAATGCCTTTCTACAGGCGGCTGAAAAATATAGACTTACATTGAATAAAGAAAAGTGCACCTTTTGTTCGGAAACCATTAATCTTTTGGGTCACACCATCACCAATCAGACAATCAAACCTGACAAATCAAGAATACAACCTTTACTCGATCTTCCTGAGCCTAAAGATTCAATGTCACTCAAAAGGGTTTTAGGATTATTTGCACATTATAGCCCATGGGTAAGAAACTTTTCTCATAAATTGAGGCCATTGATAGATAGTACCGAATTTCCTCTTTCTAATGAAGCATTATCAAGCTTTAACAATTTAAAGACTGAGCTCGCTAACGCTAGTTTACATGCAATTGATCTTAAAGCTACTTTCACTGTCGAAACGGATGCATCAGAATATGCGATTGGAGCCATTTTATCACAGGACGAACGACCTGTAGCTTACTTTTCTCGTTCATTATCTCCACCTGAGAGACGCCACTCTTCAATAGAAAAGGAGGCGTGTGCCATCGTTGAAGCACTTCGCAAGTGGCGCCACTTCCTTTTAGGAAGGCATTTTATTTTAATCACTGACCAGCAGTCAGTAGCATTTATGTTGCAAGCTCACCATTCAAGCAAAATTAAGAATGAAAAGGTAGAGCGTTGGAGACTCGAGCTATCAGCATACAAATATGATGTTATATATAGACCGGGGAAGGAGAATTTGGCCGCTGATGCACTGTCTCGCGTTTGTGCTCAGATACACACCAACGTCACAAATAAACTAATTGAGTTGCACAACGCTCTTGGACACCCTGGTATTACTCGTATGACTCATTGGATCAGAACTAAAAATTTGCCATACTCTGTCACTGATATAAAAGCGATTACTTCTGCTTGCAGAATTTGTGCTGAAATCAAACCACAATTTCACAAAACTCAAGGAAAGCTTATTAAGGCGATAGCTCCTTTTGAACGACTAAGCATTGATTTCAAGGGCCCATTACCTTCAAAGAGCAAGAATAAATACATCCTCACTATTATCGATGAATTCTCTAGATTTCCATTCGCATATCCTTGTCAAGATTTATCTGCAGACACTGTAATCAGATGCCTTAAAGATATTTTTTTTATGTTCGGCACTCCTCTCTTTGTCCATTCTGATAGAGGCTCTGCTTTTGTGTCAGAACGAGTGCAGCAGTTCTTGCTTTCCTTAAACGTGGCAAGTAGTCGGACTACTCCATATAATCCACAAGGTAATGGACAAGTTGAACGTTTAAACGGGACATTGTGGAGGACAGTGCAACTTTTCCTAAAATCTAAGGGCCTGGAAGTGACGGATTGGGAACAAGTGCTATCCGAATCTTTACATTCTATACGTTCTTTACTTTGCACGGCCACAAATTGCACTCCTCACGAACGTTTGTTTTTCCACCCTCGACGAACAATGAATGGGCAGTCGATACCATCATGGTTATCGTCTTCTGGGACCGCTCTCATGAAAAGGAATGTTCGTGCTTCAAAGTACGACCCCTTAGTGGAAGAGGTCGAACTTTTACAAACAAATCCATCATATTCGTATATAAGATTACAAGATGGTAGAGAGACCACCGTTTCAAACAGACATTTGGCTCCTTTACCGGATGGAGAGGATGATTCCTGTCAAGAAGAGCCATCAGACTTAGATGAAATAGTTCAGGAATCTGAATCTGTTCAGCAGCCTGAACTTGGTCAAGAAACTGGTGTTGCTGAAGAGCCAGAGGCAAACCTAAGCCGGCGTTCCCACAGGGCTCGCAGAAGACCAGGCTATCTAGAAGATTTCGTTTGTGATAATGACTAAAGTGTACCTGGACATTGAAATATAGCGAGGGAGAATGATATGAACCTCCTCTGTTGCAAATTGTCTATGGTACTTTAAGAAAGATACAAGTGACATCTTTGTGGAAAATATCTTGATCTTAAAATAACAGAAATGTAGCTCATTTATTAAGTTGAATAAAGCCTAGTTTCTGAAGGCCGTATCTTTTCATTTGTAACAGTAAGTTTGGTTTATTACACTATTTTGTAATCAAAAAACAAAGTTTGGTCGATGGCCGCGCGAAAAAAAAAAGACGCCACCTTCCATACAAAATCTGGCATTGCCATTTAGGCAAATTCAATGTAGGTATAGAATCTTTGTGCAGTTTTCTCTGTTTCGTAGAATTGGCATTGTAGCATTCTTCCGCAAAATGAATGCTACAAATGCAGTGGTTTTTAGTTGGAATCCACGTATTTTGTCTTCTGACTGCCTCTATCCACTTTCTCCTTCTATTTGGATCCACTGGAAATATAAAATTAATTTGAATAATTTCAGTTTCAGTTTGTTTGGTATATCGATAAACTTATCGACATTTTTCAAGCCCTTTACGTCATAAAAAATGAGATGTGAATGAATGAATGAAACCTATAATCCAACCAAATTAAATATGCTACATGTTTTAAGCATTTACATGTACAATGAGTACTTTTTAAAATGACGTAATCATATTTTGTTTACATATCAAATTTTATTTATTTTACGAAAAAATAGCTACTATAATAGATTTAAAATGTACCTACTTACGCGTGATAAGAAACATTTCTTGTGTTACCGGAATAATTTTTGCAATAAAGTACGGCGCATTTACCCATTTTTCGTGATATTTTTACTCTTCGAGAGCTCGCGTCATACTGACAAAGTGACAACCTGACAACATTTACCATGGCTAATTTAGCCTTGGTAAGTGCTAGCGGGGTAAAGACGAAAACGTCACTCGTTACGCGTCCAGTGGTTTATTCGTCCAAGATTTTCACGCATACCTACGAAGTCGCGGGCACAGCTACTTATGAAATATAGGCCTTAAAGCGTAGGTGGTAGGTAATAAATATTCTTGAAATAAAGAGTCCCAATCCTACCATTGCAGCACTGAAAGGTCGTTACACAATAGGTAGAGCATTTATTCCTGGTTTTGCCAGCCCACTTATGTTTGTTAGGTCGTCAGCGCTGTTGGCTAATTTTATTTTTTATTTCTGTGCTGAGAGGGAAGCTACCTGTAATTATTTACGGATCGTAAGGTCATGACTTGAGCTTTAGGGTCACAGTGGGTAACCGTAATTATGTAATCTTCAGTTTTTATGGAAGTTCGTTCGTTTCAGCCAAATGATGTCCACTGCTGAGATTTCCAGTATTAGTATAGCAATTAGCTAATAAGCCCCTCGTACTAAGCTAAATATGTTTGTGTCACGAGTGTGCTCACCACAATAGTTGAGCGCACCGGCGGGAACCGAACCCGCGTTCTCCGGATCACGAGTCGGCTAGTCCGACCCCTTCATCGTTCGGCTATCGTGGCTTAGGTATATTCCATGTTTATATTTTATTCTACATCCTGTTATTAGATCAATAATACATAAGTTATTTTCAGGGAAATAACTCACTTTCTATTGAAACTGGTCATTAATTATTGCGTAACTTAATAAAATCATCTGTAACATTTACATACTCAACATGGCACTTAATGGATGTTAAGCCCGTAAATTAAAAGGCTTATCAAGTTGATTATGGGCTTAGTTACTATTCAGACTATATTATTACGTAAGCTACTCATAAATTATATCAGTCTGGTAATACGAGTATAAAGGATATTTAAAGCAATGAAATGCTTAGCATTTCATTGAATAATACAACGTATAAAATGAAACTTAAAACTATGCATCCTTTACAAAAAGTTAACACAAATGTGTTAAAATTCCACGCGGGCGAAGCCGCGGGTGGAAAGCTAGTGTAATGTATTTACATTCGGTTTTTTATATACCTAACCTATGACACTCAGCAATAATGTGGCTTTCTATTGGTGAAAGAATTTTTAAAATCGGTTCAGTAGATCCCGAGATTACCCCTTTATAATATTAGTATAGATTACATTTACAACAGGGTGAAATTTAAATCATGAATGATACATAGTAAGTACATTCCCCAAAATGAGATGAAAATAAGATGACACAGTGTTAAGCTTCACCCTGTATAATAAACGAAAATAACTTACTCGTACTTTTAAAGAACTGATTAAAAATTCTCGGTAGTAAAATAATTGTAAACATGAAAACAAAATTCGTATTGTATCCCTTACTGTGGGCCCTAAATTAAACCCCTTGTATATTTAATGCTTGAATCAGTCCGCCTGTTTCAGGTCGTGGGTATGATTAAAAAACCTTTAAACAGATAAGAATGATTAATGATCAGTTAATATCATTTATTATGTAAAAAGAGGAAAGTAAAGTTACTTTATAAATTTAATAAAAAAATATTTATTTGAACGCGAATAGTTTTGAATGAAAAAAAAATTGTGTCGTTTTATCCTCATCGATATTATAGCCTGACCAGGAACATAAAAACCCTCGCCATGTTGCGGAAAACTAATGGTACTAATTTCTTTTAATGGCAACAGTAACTAAAAACTTCATTGTCATGTCACCTTGCATGTCAGTCTATTGCTGTCAAAGTGTAAACAAACTTTATTTTAAATCTGCGCAATTGATTTTGTGAATTAAATTGCTAAAATCTTTTTATAGTCGTGAAAGAAAAGTGGTTTACAATGTGTTAAAGTATTTGTCGAAGAGAAATAATAAGGGTTCGGACAATATTTTCATTGAATAATGTTTCCGACAAAGGTTGTCAAATTGACTGACATGTTTATCGCATAGTACAGTCCACTATGAAAATTAGCTGTGGTTTATTTCAACTACCTATTTTAAAAATTTTTGTCACTTTCTAAGTGTTGAATTTTATGGAATTGGGAAAGAAGTAACGAGTTTGAAGCGTTCATGAGCAAACATTGCAGTTGAATATTCAAGTTCTGAATTTGATTATTGATGAATAATAAAATAAATCCTACTAGCTCGATTGATGGTTTCATTTAATTTATTTAAACCAGGTTACCTATAATAATATTTTTTCGTTAATTTATGAAAATATCAAATTAGCCTGTAATCCTGAATCCTGATACATAAACTTAGCCTATTAATTTAACACAGGTACGACTGTACTCAGTGTTGCACTATCAAATGCAATTGACGCGCCTCTATGCCAGGGTTTTTATGTTCCTGGTCAGGCTATAAACAATATGAACCGATCGACTGATAAAATTCTAATAACTTAATAAATCAAGATAATAAACAGACTTGTATAAAAAAACTCGACTGTTCTGACTTCTATCGTGTGTTCAATTCTCGCTTGAGGCAATAGCTATTTCAAGTTAACACTTTGGTGGATATTTAGTACAAATTAAGGATTACTTCCCAAATGACACTACTTATTCACGTACATTGCCTAGGGGAGTAGTGTCAATGTACGAGGGCCGGCTGATAAGTCCGCGGCCTAAGGTACTTAATGAAATAAAATAAATGGTTTCTATTTTTTATTTATTAATATAATCTTCCTCAAGTGAAATACATTTCTTAAATCTCGCATACAATGCCTTTTACCCACCAAAAAAATTTTTCTTCAAAATGACGACCAACCGCAGCTTTCATTTCGCTGTCATCTGCAAATCTCCGGCCCCGTAAGTCCTTTTTCAAATTGAAAAACAGGAAAATATTGCTAGGTCTTGGCTATATGGAGGGTGGTCAATCTCTGAGAACCTGGTGTCTTTCAGGGCTTGGCCTCGCAACACGTGCGGTGTGAACGGGCGCGTTGCCTTGCAGAAACAGCAATCCACGCTTCAGTTTAACACGTCGTTTCCGTACAATACCCTCGCAAACATGAAGCAATATTCTTCAGCAATCTGCTACAATTTCATTCTTTGGTAGGCCGGAACGATTTTTTCGACTTTTTGAACGTTTCCTTCGGTCAGTATCGTGACAGGGCGGGGTCGTCTTCACAGGTCTCTCGTCCGTGTTGAAATAGTCGGGCCCATTTTTCACCATGGTATATGAAGGACGAAGGTCCAAAATCCTGAAGAACCGATGATATCCCTTCAAAAATGTCATTCGGTCTATTTCCCTTCTTTACAAGGAATTATGTGCGCGGCGCGTGGTGTTCAAAATTCCGCAAATCTCCAGATTCGGCTGATATGGTGATGTCATTTGTTCGATAGATAATTGAACTATCAGTGCAAACTTAATTAAGGATTGCTTTTATAATACTACTGAGTGTCGCAACTAGTGACATGAGTAACAAGCTAATTACTCATCACTAAGTACCTTAGGCCGCGAACTTTTCAGCCGCCCCTCGTAAAACAAGTAAAAACTATGACGTCTATTAGGCGTTCAGTGTGCTTACCATGAGTTTACGTTAGGTGTGCTCGCTAGCGACTGCGTAAAAAAATGACATTACTTGTATGACATATTGTTCAGCGCCCCTAGCGGCTACTTTCAAGAAACAAAATATTCATAGAGATTTTTGACGTACTCGCTAGCGAGCACACTTATCGTAAACTCATGGTAGTTACACTTATCATTCTTTACACCCTGAACTCCCGTGGATGTTACTGCCCATCAATGTGTTTAAAAAGAGATAATTATGTCTTGAATTAGTAGAACCTATAACCCATTAATGTCTGTATCCAACCAATATTCTTCTTTCATCCCAGAAAATGTAGGTGTGTAAAATGTAGGTAACCTACAGTGACCTTGAACCAATTCAAAGTCAATTGCAACAGCTAAAGTGTCGGTATTCATTATCTTTTATCGCCCCCATGCAGTCAGCAGATGAAAACGAGCTCGCCAATATTTGGACGATATAATTTATTAGTCGTTATTATTTATTATAGCGCGTTAAACTATGCTTTACAAATTGATAGGCACTCAATTTTATAGACTACTAGCGGCCGCCCGCGACTTCGTACGCGTGGACCTCGTTTTACTCCATTAGGGGTGGAGTTTCGTAAAATCCGCTCTTAGCATCTAGAGCGCATACATTTTAAATTTCAACTCTGTTACTTTAAACACATAGGACTTTCATAATATAAACTTCCAACCCTCCTTTTATCTCCTTAGCCCCCGTAGTTGATTTCTAATGATACATTTTCAGTATATGTACCACCACCACCACCACCACCACCATTTCAGCCATAGGACGTCCACTGCTGAACATAGGCCTCCCCCAATGCTTTCCATGTTGATCGATTGGAAGCGGCCTGCGTCCAGCGCTTCCCTTTACGATGTCGTCGGTCCACCTTGTAGGTGGAAGTCACACGCTACGTTTTCCGGTACGCGGCCTCCATTCCAGAACCATTCTGCGCCATCGGCCATCAGTTCTGCGTACTATGTGCCCTGCCCATTGCCACTTCAGCTTGCTAATCCGTCGGGCTATGTCAGCGACTTTGGTTCGTTTACGGATCTCCTCATTTCTGATTCGATCTCGCAAAGAAACACCAAGCATAGCCCTCTCCATAGCACGCTGTGCAACTGAGCTTCTGTATAAGGCCTATAGTGAGAGGCCACGTTTCCGAGCCATAAGTTATCACTGGTAACACACATTGGTTATACACTCTAGTCTTAAGGCATTGAGGTATTTTGGACGAAAAGATGTTGCGTAGTTTCCCGAACGCTGCCCAGCCGAGTTGGATTCGACGATTGACCTCCTACTCGAAATTGGACCTACCTAGCTGGATCGTTTGTCCGAGGTAGACATACCTACTTGTCGACAATCTCGAGAATTGAGCTCCCAACTGAAACTGGGTAGGGCGCAACATGGACATTCGACATTAGCTTCGTTTTGTCCATGTTCATCCTCAGGCCTACCTGTTGGGAAAATCGATTAAGGTCTTCGAGCATTGTGCCAAGATCTTCCAACGATTCTGGCATGACGACAATCGTCGGCAAACCTATGTGTACACAGTACCAAAGTATACCGAACAGTATATGTACACCTCCACAATATCTAGAGATCATAGTGAGCATACATTTTAACTTTCAAGTCTCTTACTTTAAAAACCGAGGACTGCAATACAAACTTCTAACCCCCTTTATAACTCCCATAAGGGTTTAATTTTGCAAAATTTCGTCTTAGAGACTACCTACGTTCTAAAAGGAGGTATATTCCACTTTGATCACCTGGCTGATCAAAGCCAGTGGACTTACAGCGACAATTTAGTGTCTTTTGAATTTGTTCTGTGCCTTTGATCAGCCACGGATACGATGTCCTGGGTGAGCCAAGTAGACTCTAGTTAAATTATTATTTTAGTGTCCTTTGATCATCTACAAACAAATCACACCTCCTCTGAATAGTCACATGTCCAATTGTTGTACTACATAATATTTTGTTTTGTAACATTTTTGATATTTTCTAAAAACCGCAATAAACAAATTGGACATGTATGTGACAATTCAGAGGTATGATTTATTTATAGGTGATCAAAGAACACTAAAAAAATCATTTAACTGGAGTCCACTTTGATCATCTTGGTGATCAAAGCCAGGTGATCAAAGTGGAATAGATAGACCATTAACGCCTATGAGAACTCTTTTGAGACTTGTAGTTTCCGAGACTTCGTGATGAGTGAGTGAGTCACTTAGTCATTCAATGACCTTTCTTTCTACTAATACGTACCTATAGTAATTATCATTAAAATCAAATAAGTAAGTACCTACCAACCTAAGTAATTAAAATAAAGACCCTATCAAAAAATTTACAAATTACATACAGAAAATAAAAACGAAGTAATTCTTATCCTATTTAACTACAATCGCCCACGCGCCCATCCCATTTGTCCGCCGCTGAACCGTACCCTAATATTCATCTCGGTAGATGGCGGCACATAGTAAGAATTTGCAAGGAAGTTGTAAAAAGTAACTAATTAACACTTTGATTTGCTCGTTTAAACACAGTGAATGATTCAAATAGGTACATACAGTGAATGGTTCAATTACATAAAATATCTTTATTTATTAAATTTTCAATATTATTTACGAACAGCGCTATTCATAGTACATGTAATATTTAGTTACTAATTTACTAATGATGTCGATAGATGGCGTTTGACAGCTTTGCCTTCATGAATATTTACGTACCTCAAAAATTTTTGTCAGGCGCAAGAAGATTTTAACCAATGACGATAGATGGCGCTTTTCCACGTCTTATGAAAATCCTAAATATTTTACGGGACCCTATTTTTTTCCAAAATAAAATTTAGCCTATGTTACTCGTGAGTTATGTAGCTTTCGAATGGTGAAAGAATTTTTAAAATCGGTCCAGTAGTTTTTGAGCCTATCCATTACAACTAAACAAACAAACAAACAAACAAAGTTTTCCTCTTTATAATATTAGTGTAGATAGAATTTCGACTAACAACGCTATTTGAGGACACTTTACCGTAAGAGTAACTTAGTCTAAATACTGGTTTCACACTGGTAATATTAGGTTTGACTTATGACCAACTAGCTAGTTGTGCCCGTGACTTCGTACGCGTGAAAATAGTTTGAATAATATTTCCCGCTTTTGCAACATTATTCTTTACTGGATCCGCCCCTATTGGCTGTAGGGTGATGTTATATAGCCTAAAACCTTCCTCGATAAATGGGCTATCCAACAAAAAAAAAATTTTTCAAGGAAACAAACAAACTCTTTAGCTTTATCAACAACGCTATCTGATGTTACTTTACTGTGTAAGTTATTTCGTCTAAATACAGGTTTAGCACTGGTAATCTTAGTTGGAGACAGACTTATGACCTATAAGGACGTGGTAACACGAGTACTTAATCTATGATAGAGTAATCTTTCCAAGAAATTGTCAATGTGATAAATAAATACCTTGAAGGCTTTGCAAATATAGAATACAGATTCAGGCAGAGCTATTACTGAATGCCGCGCTGCGCTAAGATTGAACGGAAATTAAACCTGAAAAATACTTATTTGTGAGTGTCTACGGACCTACCTACATTTGAAAAGACTCATATACAAGGTGGCCTGGGAGTTGACGTTCAAAGCTAAAATTTAGATTCCTTACCATCAAGGTGTATAAATCACCCTCATATATGTTCACGTATTTTGCTTAGTTTAGGAGATAGAGTTAATTCTGTAATTTATTCTTAACTGTTACCTATGGTTGGTTTTTAATTTTTTCCTCACCTCACCTCACGATTACTACTAATCGCGAGACAGTATGCTAAATAATAATAATTTATAAAATATTATGGTCTTTATTTATACTGAATTAATGACATCTTTTTATTCATACTGCACTGCAACGCCTGGCTGCAAAAGCGTGATATCTTGTTTCACCCCTTAAGCTATGCGAAACCCGTTCCACGGTGGATTTCCTATTTGAACGCTCTGTAGGAAAATGTTTTTATATAAATTCCAGCATTTATTCACTAAAGTACAGATAAAATGTCTTCCCAATTGAAATAAACTAAAAATAAAGATCAATCAGAGACACCAATGTCCTCTGACCCACAAAATCCCTGTAAACTTTTATACTTAGTATAAGTCCATTACATCTCTAAGATTACTTTCGGGTGAACTTAGCGACTCAATCACTGATTAAGTGAACTCGATTACCTTCAGGTACTTTTTCTTTTAACAACCACGTAAGCCGAGTTCCTTGTGCGGATTACCGCGTATAATAATCCTACAAATTGGACTCACAGTTTCAGAAAATACTTACCTACTTCCTCATTCGTTTACAAACGATACTCGGTGTTGGTTATTGATTTTCTTACAAACGAGTAATGGAGAATTCGCGTAAATTGTGCAATCGACCTCGGAACAGCAGTACTTTTTCTTATTTCGTTCCGATAGCATTTGTCCATATTAAGACCGTTACATTTTCGTACATGTTTGGTTGAAATGCCTTTCAGTTAAAACTACTCCTTATTTTAACCGTGACTATAATCATAACTAGGGTTCGAGGATATATATCAAGGGATATATATCAAGATATATATCGGATATATATCCGATATATATCAAGGCGGTTTTGATGATATATATCAACTTTTAAAATTTGTCACTGTATTTGTACTTTTTGACATAAGATTTTTATTTTTTAGTTCGACACCTTCAGGTTCAATTGTCGTATAAACCATTTTGGCCAAATTGAGTTATATATACCATTTTAATCAGAATTTTTTTCTCTATCGAGCTGTATATTCGATATATTGAAATTCGCTAAAAAAATGTTTATACGCCCCAAAAAACTATAGCCTAAAAGATAAATAAATACCTTATAAACGATGTAAAAACCGAATGCTTGTATTTGGTATTTTTGCTAAGATGTATCAACCATACATTTTTTTAAGCCAGGATGTAAAACTCTCTCGTAATTGAAAATGGTTTTTACGCCCAAAGACATATGGCCAGATATTTGGATCCAACGTCGTAAGTCCACGTATTCAATATGGTAATTATCTGTTTCATATTCATATTCATTTGTTTATTGCATCACATATGTATGTATGGACAGTAAGTAAGTTTTTTTTAATTAAAAAGTTAAATAAAGTTGATTGTTTCTACTTTTAAAGATAATAACTAGATAGGTAGGTATATAAGGTTGCTTTCCAGGTCCAGTACATTAATGAATTGATCTCGACTAAATGTGATGAATTCAAGACTTTTAAACAAAGAAAACAAGCCATAGTGTGCTCATGAAGGCTATTTATACCCTTTTGATATGCTCTGTAATAATTTATTACTTTACAAGTACTATTAGGGATGATGACTAGGTAATGAAATCGAAATTGTATTTAGTCCGTCAGACAGATAATTAGAAAATATTACTCATATTTTTTTTCCATAATCGAATAATTACAGTGTGTAACAATATCACATTTATCAATCAATACTACTACTAGCGCCATCTCGTGGTGTTCGCCTGCATTACCAAGCCTCCGCGGATCACCGTGCTTATTGCAAGATGTATCCAGTTTAGGAAGTGTTTGCGCCGCTCGCCGCTAGATGACACTAGCACATTGAGCGCCGATTTCTACACCGCGGTGTCCAGATTTTTTTTCCCTTAAAGACCTTCCGACGATTATGTTGAATATTGTAAGTTTGGTGAGGCGTAAGTAATGAGCCAAGGTTGCATCCGACTGTGACGTTCTTTCGGGGAATCACAGATTGGGACTTCCGAACGCCTAATTACAACTTGCGTTCTCCCGCGTCTGTGTCCAACGTCCTTGCGGGAATTGGTCTACGGACGGGAGACGCCCGCACCTCATTTTTGTACCTGCCCCGTACTTTGAAATAAAAGTACCCCATTTTTGCATCAAAGCGGTGTTGTTATTTGGAGCCCTTCACCCCGCTTGTCAGCCGAAAAACTCAACCCCACAAAACTGGCGACCAACGGTGGGCCTGACAAGCACCAGCCCAAATACATCACCAAGTTCGGCCGCGTCACCAGCTGTCCAGCGAGCAACCAAAGCCCAGAAGATGGTGGTGACCTTAGCATATGAACAGTTCCAGCTGCTACTCGCGGAAATTTCACCGGGTCGGCAAGGAAATTTCACTCATTGCAATTCCCACTTTCACGGTGAGAGAAACACCGAAGTGGTTGAAGAATTTTTAGCTGCAGTGAACCTATACAAGTGCATTGAAAACATCCCAGACCAGGAAGCTCTTGATGGCGTCCCACTTTTACTGAAGGGTGCGGCAGCCGTCTGGTGGCAAACAGTCAAGTGGCAAGTGACAACCTGGAAGCAGTTCGGGATAGCATTGCGTCATGCATTCGTACCTACGATACCAACCTGCCTTTACTACCAGCAAGTGGTGGTTCATGAGCAGGGGGAGGGGAAGGAAACCCCTGTTGTTATGGAAACAATTGACAAACAGTGTCATCCAGAATACCAAAATGAAGATTTGGTACTAAGTGATCTACATTCCGCAGTCAAGGAATCGCGAAGTATCACGACCAAATGTACTCCAAGATGCGAATGTCCTTATGAATTTACCAGGCAACCTGGAGCTACGTTCTGTAAGACATCTTCACATAAAGCCCCGGGCAAACATCAAGGATGGAACAAACGAAACATCAGAAGATGGTCTAAGAAGACGAAAGATGAACTAGTTGTTCACCGACGAGGCCGTGGACGTCTCAAGAACGTAATCCAGATCTTCTCGTCGGGACGACTTCGTGATCTGAGGGGGAGGATGTAACAATATCACATTTATCAATCAATACTACTACTAGCGCCATCTCGTGGTGTTCGCCTGCATTACCAAGCCTCCGCGGATCACCGTGCTTATTGCAAGATGTATCCAGTTTAGGAAGTGTTTGCGCCGCTCGCCGCTAGATGACACTAGCACATTGAGCGCCGATTTCTACACCGCGGTGTCCAGATTTTTTTTCCCTTAAAGACCTTCCGACGATTATGTTGAATATTGTAAGTTTGGTGAGGCGTAAGTAATGAGCCAAGGTTGCATCCGACTGTGACGTTCTTTCGGGGAATCACAGATTGGGACTTCCGAACGCCTAATTACAACTTGCGTTCTCCCGCGTCTGTGTCCAACGTCCTTGCGGGAATTGGTCTACGGACGGGAGACGCCCGCACCTCATTTTTGTACCTGCCCCGTACTTTGAAATAAAAGTACCCCATTTTTGCATCAACGCGGTGTTGTTATTTGGAGCCCTTCACCCCGCTTGTCAGCCGAAAAACTCAACCCCACAAAAAGTGTTATATTGAGTTGAAATGTCGGGTGACGTCACTTTTGAGTAAAAATTATACTCTAGCGTGACGTATCGCGCCATTTCAACTCGATGTAGCACTGTTATTATTTAATTATGAAAGAAAATAAAAAATATGAGTCTAATATTTTCTAATTATCTGTCTGACGGACAAATAATTGAAATTTTGTCATCTAGCCTTTACTTTTAGCTGTAATTTAAATTTGGGTTTCTTGTAAACATATAAATTCCTTAGAGAAATTCTCAAAAAATTACAAATCCTTCTCCTGAGCATACTGGGGCTCTACTCTTTATGCAAAATTTATCATAACCAAACGAATTCAATATGCGTCAGCAGAGAACCAGGAAAGTTGTCTTAATGTTTTGCTGTAATTGTATTTTTTTGTTCAAAATTTATGGTGATTAGTTTTGTTTAAAATTATTAGTTTTGCCATAATTTTCCTGCGAAATTGTAAAAAAAAACTTGTTATTTTTCGTATGCAAGCAAATTTATTATTTCTACCTCAACCCAATATAGTTTTTACACTGTTAAATATCTTTGTGCAAATTCTCTAAACAACAAAAGCCTAAGTAAAGCCGAAATAGTAAACAATACATTATTTACATGTATAGTTTTAATAATACATTTGAATAAATCACTTTATCAATGGGTTATAAACCAAAAAAATTACATCTAATGGTCTTTAAGCCATCAATTTCAGTCTCGTGTTTACTAAAAAATCAAATACGACGTAAAGAGTTATTTTTAGGTCCAATATAATGGGTCGTATAAACCACCGAGTGCCTTTTTTAAGGACGTAACTCCAAGCTAACTTTAAAACTACTGAAGATACCCATTTTTTAAATATCTAGACTTTTTCATCGCAAGAATTGAAAAATGTTTTCTCTTGGTCATTTTTTTATAACTTCTCAAATAAAAAAGTTACTATTTTTTTATTAAAAAAAAAAAAGTTTTTTGGCTCTTCTGAAAAGTAAGGTTTTGGTTTATACGACAATTGAACCTGAAGGTATCGAGTTGATTTTGCCGTATTTAAAAGAATATTTTATGTTTTTGCTTTATTTGTCTGATTTTAAGGTTTAAAAACATTAAAAACATGTTTATGTAGCACATATGCAATAGTATTCATGAATAATACAATAAAATAATAATATGGCTTTCATACAAAATTGATATATATCGGATATACAGGGTGTTGATTTCAATACCCGCCATATTTAGGGAGTTGATTAAGTAGCTTATTCTGATCACGAATCAGCAAAAAAACTGACTTCAATTTTTTTTAAAATTATATTTTAAATATCTACGATTTCCATAATCGACCACTACAGTGCAGAATAGTCCCCCAACGCAAACGGCGCGCGGCGCTCACCCGGTGACCCGGGCAAACGCTGCGCCCCCCGTCCCGCGCCCCACTACCCGCGCTCGCCCATGAGTCAGTCAACTATCAGCCACAATCAGCTGTGAGTTCAAAGACGACTACTGGACAGAGCTTAATCCAAATCTACCCTAAAAATGTAATGAGTAAATTAGTTACTTACACCTTATCATGTTACGAGTTTATTTGTTTTTCTAAAAACTAATTAATTAAGTAGGTCTTTAATAAAAAAACCTTTTACACGAATTTGCTTCCTTCCGCAAAATAATTTTTTTTACAGAACCTACATTATTATTATTTTTTAATTAAACCATGCTTTTATGTGTGTGATAAGCTTGTACCTACTTATCATTCAAAAGTACTGTAAACAGATGACAATAATGCTCTTTCATACAGGTTCGTTATTCCTTACATTTCCAGCTCTCTACCTTAATAACTTTTACGTCTTTACGATAGTAATTATTAAAATAAAACTTAACTTACTTAATACCGCAAACTGAACACCTAGAAATAACACACTGGCAAACTCTTGTTCCTTCACTTTCGATAGGAGATAAGACAAGATTTTGTTTTTAAACTCGATTGATTTCAGTACCTAAACAAAATTTCATAACTTAAAAGAAAACATATCTTTCATTTGGAGCGGTGACTTGTAATTGAATACAATAATACCACCGCCTTGCGCGCGGCACGGACATCGGGCTCGCACGGAATAGGTACTTCCCCATCTTCGTGTTTCGGGCGTCATCGGGCGGCCGGCGCTCAATCGTGGATCATCGATTTTCTCTGTTCATCAGTCCGATTTTGCTATCCACGCAGAGAGGCCGCGCGCACGCTCCGCGAAATCTAGCTCGTATTTAGAATACCTAGTACTCAATCGCTATTTTCTTATTTCTTGCCTTGTAACTTCAACTTTTCTCTTCCTCTCTGCTTGATAACTGTTTTCTAGTACTTATTACTTCCTACTACCGTAATAACGTAATTTAATTTCTATCGGCGTTTAATTTAAATACCCTGAACGAATGTTAGTTAGGTTCAGGTTAGACTTCCATTCTTCATAACTTACATAAAATAATTCATCATCATGTTCGGGATTATTTTAAATGAATGTAATTTCATTACACGAAATAACTACCAAAATTTATTGATATTCTTATCGTTTTAATAATAACGATTAGTAATTAAAGATCTACAAATCATTTGCATTTGAGTGTTTTGAAAGCTTGCTTTAAGAGCATTAATGATAGGACGAATCTTTAGTTCACAAAGATTAAACAAAGTATTTTTCCCGCCGCTTTTACATTCTCATTCGTTGATAGACTTCCTGTACTAAACTGACGAAATTAAACTTTTCTGATGTTAAAAATTACGTAAAGTAGTTGAAAATGAAGAATAACGATAACTACCGATTCACGACGACATTCGATGGACGTATTTCATCGAATGCACTTTTCTAATTGCAAATTTGCGATTTTTGATTGTTTTCTCGTGCGGTTTTGAGTATTTAGTGTGTGAAAGTGTGATAGTGAGTGTAATAATAGTGAGTGAGTGTTAGGAAGATGCCAAACCATACGTACAGTGCTCGTGAGTACGTAAACATGGTTTACTGTTACGGGAGGGCACGTGGAAACGCATCTGAAGTCGCATCGGTGAGTAGGTACCTAGTTCTAAACTTAAAGGAATGTGTTTTTTTTAATGTAGGGAGTAAATAATCTGCTAATTTTGTGTACAAAATACTCCCGCGATTGCGGTAGGTAGTGGCGGAAAGCGCGTAGGTACGCTCCAATACACACACACACACACACACACACATAGGAAACAGCAAACTAATTTAAAACGAACTTTAACTTTAGTTAGTCAAACAAAAATACCTATTTACACTACCTATTTTACGTGGCTTCCTTCAGTAGACTATCAGACATGATAAGCGAGCGATCCGCGTAGCTCGATGGGTGCCGCAGTTGAAACGTATTGCAGTATTACGAGCCACAGTACAGTTGATGTCGCACGGAAAATATTCGCTAAAAATTCTACTTTAGTTTGTATTTTTTTTTTTGGTGGATAATGCGTTTATATAAGTCATAATAGATCACCTAAATAAATATGGCGAGGATTGAAATCAACACCCTGTATATCATAAATATCCGATATTTTGATATTTATAATAAATATCGGATATTTTCGAACCCTGATCATAACCGGTGTTTTTTGTTTGTCAGACTTTAGATGTTTGTAAAAGTTAAAGTTATATGGTGCAACCTAACCATTTAAAACTAAATGTGTACTTAGTTGGTCCGTTTATAAAAACAATAGACCTACCTAAATCCATCAAAAACATTATGCCTACTTTGACTATTAGTTAGCTTGTTACAAAAATATTTGCATTCTTTGCGGAATCCCAAACCCCCACAGGCCTTGTTTTTCTGAAGCTAAATCACTATGTACATCCGACTGCCATTAGGTCAACGTAACAAAAGTAAACAAACATGTTATGTTTCAGACTCTAAGACGCCCAAGTGGAGATACCTACTCCTAGATTTTTCTTATAACAAAAACTCATAAAATACTCATCTTCAAAAATAATATTTAGAACCATCACAGCAGTAATGAAATGTAACAAAATAATGCCAAGACCATTAGAATAATTGAAAATATCTGACATTAACGAAGCAATAAATCGTTGTCGATTTTGTCATGAATGACTTCCACTTACTTACACACCGATAGACAAAAACGTCGTAGCAAAATTTTCATTTTAATTGGACAAAAGGGCCATGAATGAAAAATTTTATAGGTGAACGAACTGCTTGAATAAAGTTTCGATTTCAAACATATTTTAACTGTATCTTAAGTAACTGAAAATGTAGAATTTAAGCAATTTCTTCCAATTTTATTGTTTCCTACACTTTCAAAACATAATTATGTATATCTTCCCGATATCTGTGAGAAGTTGAAATTGAAATTTGACTTCATAGTACTAAATAATTGAAAAAATGAACTTTGCGTTGAAACTATGTTATTTATAATTGGAATATTTAACACCCATTTCACACCTTTGTGTTTTGTTGTTTACGTTTTCACAAACTCAAACAAAATACAATATTCATATTTACTCAAACTTCATCCTTAACAAGTTTTTCCATTAGCATTTCTGAGTTTTGTTATTAATTAATATTCAAATTCTTGTTACAATTAATTTGCGAATGCAATGGATTAAAGTACGGGTTGGGTGCAAATGGTTAAGTTTGACGTACCTATACCAGAGTAAATACAAAATAAATGAGTAGGTCATCTTCATAGAAACGAACCGAGCGCGGTTTGTATGTGAGCGCGCCAATACGTATGCGGCGCGCACGCACACACTGACAAAATTTAGCGTGGATTAGCGGGGTGTTGAGCCGAATTTTGTCAGCGAGTGCGTCAAAAATCTAGATGATGATTTTTAGTTCTCTAAAGTAGCCGCTAGAGGCGTGTACAATCTGTCGTATATTTAATGTATTTTTTTTACGGAGTCGCTAGCGAGGTCTCATAACATAAACTCATGGTAAGCACACAGTTAACGGTAGACATAAGACCTACGTATATTAAAGGTGGCAGGTCTCTCTTAATACAGGTCACTCCAAATGGTCTGGAATTTAAAGGAGGAGGAGGGATTCATACTAAAGCATGTCACGTCCTACGTCCTGTCTGATAATTTTAATAATTATTGTGACATTTAATTTACAGAACTAATATTCTTATCATCAGAGTACTTGTTTGTAAGTTGAGGCAACAGACTTGGAATTTCTTAATTAACGAACTATTTAACTTGTATTAAAATCGACCTAATTATTTTTGGATACCATTTCTTATTGTAAAAATAATCTGAATCAAGAATTCGGAAATAATTCGGAATACCTTTTGTGACAAAACTGCCAGGAGCTATCGTTGTTTGTTCCCGTATCTTTCCTGGCTGAAAGCCTAAATAAGTATAACAACTAGAAGTAAGTCTTGTCTATATTATATGTACATATTTACATTTTATAGATAGGTTTCAGAGTATACGAGTAAAAGGCTATATTTAGCTTCAAACAAAAAGCTTTAGGTACACCTGTATTCACAAACGATGCTTGCTTAAGTTTAAGTGAAGCAGCAAATCGAACGCACTGCGTTGAATAGAGCTCTGTGATTGGTTCGTGTGTCACCTTGTGCGTCTACGCGCACTGTGAGACCTCATAGTAATGTTTGTGAATACGGGCGTTAGTGTGTGTATTTGTTTATGTGATGACACACCACAATCAACCCTTGTTTAATGCACCTGAAATGTTCACTTTAATCAAGTTGAGGTGTTATTTACCTAATAGCACCCGCATAATTGACCTGACGTTGATGAGTTACAAACAGTAGGGCAGTTTGGGCCCTAATTCGATCTGACTTTGAAACTTTATGCGAGTGCGTAGCTTGAGTAAATGTCAGTAAATCTAGTAAGTATTTACTTAAAAATTATCATTTTTTTTAATGTCATGGCCCTTTAGAGTATGATACTACTTGCAGAACTGGTGACCGGCAATACTGTGTATAGAATGAGAAGTTTTTGCTTCGTCATTCAGCACCATATTTGCTTTTATCTCTGTGATTTTGACTAATGAATAAGAACAGATCCTTCATTATAGTCCTAAGAATCATTACATGAAGGGAGAATAAGGAAGTACCCATTTAATTAAGAAAACTTTCTGAACTAAGTAAGTACATACTTATGCTCAAATGCTAGCAGCGCATCTTTTACGGTGCGAAGTTGAAAGGACTAACGAAGATTCCACTTTCTTCTAAATTCCAAAGAAGATAAACAATGAGTTTAACTTAGACTTTTCTCGTCTTGAACTTTTGCTAGTAAGATTTTCAATTGGTTTACATTCGCCTAAGAATTTTATGTAGATCTATAAAATAATTTAATTGTTCTTAAAACTATTGCGTTTCCTTTCTATGACTGACCAAAGAAAGGAAACAAAAAATGTTATTAAGTTGAGTAATAGGTAGTGTTAATAGGTGCTAGTTTGCTATAAAAAGGTGAAGTTTAATGGGTGCCCTCTCAGACGCATAACATTTTTCATCATAATTTAGTTTGGCATAACAGTATTGGTATAAAGTTTTTTCGCATAAACTTTGATTGGCATAGTTTTCTAAATGCATAATGGTTTCTTAGGCATAATAATAACTTTCTCTAATTTTCAATACCATAATTTAAAAAATCATAAACGTAAATAACATAATTATTATATTCCTAAAGTTTGTTTTGAATAAAATACGATAAACATAATTTAATTATTTATAACATTTAAAGTCTATAAAAGCAACCAACATTGAAGAGTACTTAATTAATTATGTATTTTTGATGTTGCGAGCGATCCTCCTTCCACCTTTATACGAGTACTCTTTCGGCCTATTTTGTAAAAACTAAATTCTCTGTGTCATTGTCATTTTTGTTCCTAATTTTGTCCTGTCTCTTAGAAAACTTAAGCTCATGAAAATACATTGTTTGATCTCGAATCCCTCGTATCTTTTATTACGCACATATTATACAGTCCACATTTCTTTTACAACATTAAGCTTGCCTGGTCTGGAATTATGTAGATCCCGACTGGCCGTGGTCTCTTCCACGTGGTACTAGTCTGCCCTATACTAGAGTGTAATTTAAAAGCCGGAGGCGCGGAGGGAGGCGCCTTCCGCTCTGGCGTAACATATACCCGGCATGCCATGCTCGCTTCCGCAGCTTCGGCTTGCTGGTCGCCTTCGGCGACCAGCCTCAGCCGCTCCAGCTCGCACGGCTGCCGGATATATGTTACAGCGAGCGAGGACCGCACTTCCCGCAGCGCCGGAGATAAGGCAATCCTAATGCTTGCTTGCATGCATGCTTGCTGCTTGCTTGCATGCTTGCGTGCTTGCTGATTGATTGCATGCTTGTTTGCATGCTTGCTTGCTGCTTGCTTGCATGCTTGCTACTTCCTTGCATGCTTGCTGCTTGCTTGCAGGCTTGCTTATTTGCATCCTTGCTTCCTTGCAGCTTGCTTACATGCTTGCGTGCTTGCTATTTGATTGCATGCTTGCTGCTTGCTTGCATGCTTGTTTGCCTTTTGTACCCTTTGCACCACCGGCCTGCACCACTGGTGGTGCAAAGGGTATTTTTTAATCCCCTTTACACCACCAATAGTGCCGCGCTACCATTAACTGTAAAACGATTATCTATAATTATAATTTATATAATATTAATATTATAAAGAGGAAATATTTGATTGTTTGTTTGTACTGAATAGATTCCGAAACTACTGGACAGATTTAATAACATATATTTCACTATTACAATCCAAATAATTTTCTGAGTAACAAAGGCTATTAAATATTTTCAAAAGAGTTACTAAAAATTATGTATTAAAGTACCAGGGCAACATAATCATAAAGGAGCTATATCAAATTCTTCTTGGTAGACCCGAGATATAAATATGTATCATAAAATAGCTCCTTTATGGTTATGTTGCCCTGGTACTAATTAATTGTTGTATGTAGGCCCGGGGTATCGTGGGTCTGAAGTGAAATGTTTATAGCCACATGTTAAGTTTTTCATATTATTATAATCTTAAGTCATTCAAGTATTTGTATCTTGTAGTCATCATTTCATGTTGATGAGGTGATGATGAAAGGTAAACAACTCCTAAACGCTGTTCTACGCATACAGCCACGCATCACACATCATGTTATTAGGCTAAACACAAATATAAAAAAACAAAACTGCTGAACTTGACGCTTCAATTTCCCGCCAATCCCCTCGAAGTTTCAATGCGTTTATTGCACTAATAAATAAATTAAAACTTTTAGGTAGGTTTTGATTAATTAATATAACATACAGTCTACTACTAGTTTTACAGTCGATGGTAGCACAGCACTATTTGTTGGTGGTGCAAGAGGGATTTAAAAATACCCTTTGCACCACCAGTGGTGCAGGCCGGTGGTGCAAAGGGTACAAAAGGGCTTGTTTGCATGCTTGGTTGTCTATTTATATTTGTTAACTTATATTTTATATGAATAACATTTTTATATTTCATAATATTTGTTAACATTATGGTATTTTGTATTATGAATGGTAATATTTATGGCATTGGTTTAGATGCCTATAAATGTTATGCCTAGAAATCGTTATTAAAAAAACAAGAATACAGAAAAAATATATACTAATATATTATTATAATAAAAGTGGTTATGGCAAAAAAAATATGCCTTATGATTTATACTGTATGAACGTTATGCGAAATGATGAGTATGCCAAAAAACTTTATGCACTCTTAAATTATGACAATATTTTTTATGCAACCGAATATGGACCCAAGTTTAATGCACTGTCGACTATTGTATGACAGGTAGATAAAATTATATGCTACACTAGCGGCCGCCCGCGACTTCGTACGCGTGGACCTCGTTTTACTCCATTAGGGGTGGAGTTTCGTAAAATCCGCTCTTAGCATCTAGAGCGCATACATTTTAAATTTCAACTCTGTTACTTTAAACACATAGGACTTTCATAATATAAACTTCCAACCCTCCTTTTATCTCCTTAGCCCCCGTAGTTGATTTCTAATGATACATTTTCAGTATATGTACCACCACCACCACCACCACCACCATTTCAGCCATAGGACGTCCACTGCTGAACATAGGCCTCCCCCAATGCTTTCCATGTTGATCGATTGGAAGCGGCCTGCGTCCAGCGCTTCCCTTTACGATGTCGTCGGTCCACCTTGTAGGTGGAAGTCACACGCTACGTTTTCCGGTACGCGGCCTCCATTCCAGAACCATTCTGCGCCATCGGCCATCAGTTCTGCGTACTATGTGCCCTGCCCATTGCCACTTCAGCTTGCTAATCCGTCGGGCTATGTCAGCGACTTTGGTTCGTTTACGGATCTCCTCATTTCTGATTCGATCTCGCAAAGAAACACCAAGCATAGCCCTCTCCATAGCACGCTGTGCAACTGAGCTTCTGTATAAGGCCTATAGTGAGAGGCCACGTTTCCGAGCCATAAGTTATCACTGGTAACACACATTGGTTATACACTCTAGTCTTAAGGCATTGAGGTATTTTGGACGAAAAGATGTTGCGTAGTTTCCCGAACGCTGCCCAGCCGAGTTGGATTCGACGATTGACCTCCTACTCGAAATTGGACCTACCTAGCTGGATCGTTTGTCCGAGGTAGACATACCTACTTGTCGACAATCTCGAGAATTGAGCTCCCAACTGAAACTGGGTAGGGCGCAACATGGACATTCGACATTAGCTTCGTTTTGTCCATGTTCATCCTCAGGCCTACCTGTTGGGAAAATCGATTAAGGTCTTCGAGCATTGTGCCAAGATCTTCCAACGATTCTGGCATGACGACAATCGTCGGCAAACCTATGTGTACACAGTACCAAAGTATACCGAACAGTATATGTACACCTCCACAATATCTAGAGATCATAGTGAGCATACATTTTAACTTTCAAGTCTCTTACTTTAAAAACCGAGGACTGCAATACAAACTTCTAACCCCCTTTATAACTCCCATAAGGGTTTAATTTTGCAAAATTTCGTCTTAGAGACTACCTACGTTCTAAAAGGAGGTATATTCCACTTTGATCACCTGGCTGATCAAAGCCAGTGGACTTACAGCGACAATTTAGTGTCTTTTGAATTTGTTCTGTGCCTTTGATCAGCCACGGATACGATGTCCTGGGTGAGCCAAGTAGACTCTAGTTAAATTATTATTTTAGTGTCCTTTGATCATCTACAAACAAATCACACCTCCTCTGAATAGTCACATGTCCAATTGTTGTACTACATAATATTTTGTTTTGTAACATTTTTGATATTTTCTAAAAACCGCAATAAACAAATTGGACATGTATGTGACAATTCAGAGGTATGATTTATTTATAGGTGATCAAAGAACACTAAAAAAATCATTTAACTGGAGTCCACTTTGATCATCTTGGTGATCAAAGCCAGGTGATCAAAGTGGAATAGATAGACCATTAACGCCTATGAGAACTCTTTTGAGACTTGTAGTTTCCGAGACTTCGTGATGAGTGAGTGAGTCACTTAGTCATTCAATGACCTTTCTTTCTACTAATACGTACCTATAGTAATTATCATTAAAATCAAATAAGTAAGTACCTACCAACCTAAGTAATTAAAATAAAGACCCTATCAAAAAATTTACAAATTACATACAGAAAATAAAAACGAAGTAATTCTTATCCTATTTAACTACAATCGCCCACGCGCCCATCCCATTTGTCCGCCGCTGAACCGTACCCTAATATTCATCTCGGTAGATGGCGGCACATAGTAAGAATTTGCAAGGAAGTTGTAAAAAGTAACTAATTAACACTTTGATTTGCTCGTTTAAACACAGTGAATGATTCAAATAGGTACATACAGTGAATGGTTCAATTACATAAAATATCTTTATTTATTAAATTTTCAATATTATTTACGAACAGCGCTATTCATAGTACATGTAATATTTAGTTACTAATTTACTAATGATGTCGATAGATGGCGTTTGACAGCTTTGCCTTCATGAATATTTACGTACCTCAAAAATTTTTGTCAGGCGCAAGAAGATTTTAACCAATGACGATAGATGGCGCTTTTCCACGTCTTATGAAAATCCTAAATATTTTACGGGACCCTATTTTTTTCCAAAATAAAATTTAGCCTATGTTACTCGTGAGTTATGTAGCTTTCGAATGGTGAAAGAATTTTTAAAATCGGTCCAGTAGTTTTTGAGCCTATCCATTACAACTAAACAAACAAACAAACAAACAAAGTTTTCCTCTTTATAATATTAGTGTAGATAAAAAAATAGACATTTACTATTTCCCAACCATAAATTATTGGACGTAAGGGACCAGTTGGAAAAACGACAGTAATCGCAGATCACGACCCGACTCGATATTACGACGCTTTCCGGAAATGAAAACCCAACCGATTTTATTCATTTCCTCTTTTACACTCGGTCTCTTTTATGCCAGTGTAATTTAACATTTACTATTGGTATTTCACAAGCTGTACATTCATGAACGAACTAGGTAGATAAAAAAATTGCGAACATTGAAAATTTTGGGAAGTAATTCCATGCTAAAATAGCTCTGAAATAAATAAAAGTAAAATTGTGTTTTTCTTCGCTTTGGAAAGTTACACCGTAGCTGAAATATTATATCCTATAACTGAGGGAATTTATAATGTTTGAGATAAACCGCAATGTAAATGGGGCTAGTTAGCTTCATTTTGAGTACTTTGACCTTGAATAATTTTTGATATGAAAGCACTTTTGTAATTGAAGAGACAAGATAAACCGCATGCGTAATGCGCCCCCTTTTAACCCATTTGACCACACCTCGTTTGTGGTTAATTCAGTAGAAGTTATTTGGGGCTAATAATAGAGAACGAGACAGTAGGTAGACCTTTTAATCGAGGTCTAGACATAGGACCGTAAAATAAAAAAATCTACAAAAATCAGGGTGTGCTACTACAAGTTCCAGACACAGCTGAATCAGTGCCGTAAAAAAAGTTTAATCCGTTACCATTAATGTGGGAGTCATCACTAACCGATGCTAGTAACTAACTTCATTAAATTTATTTGAAGTAGGTAAATCTTGGTAGGTAGGTAAATCTCATCACTTAGTATGATGCAGCTTCTGCCATACGAGACTCTTGAAACTTAATACTCTAAGTAAGTGCTATCTAAGAGAAATGAGGGACGATGTTTACATATTTAAGCAAAACATTTATGTCACTGTAATTTCTGGACAATTTCACTTTTACAAAGCCACCGACTCGTTTAGTAGGTATAGTAACTTCGGTGTAATGTTAGCCTTACCGTAATTAGCAAAATAAACTACAATAGTGGCGTGATACGATTGATGAAGATTAACCGCTTGCTTGATGAACATACATCCTAGGACACCTTCAAACGGGTGATATCTCGGTGGGGCACGAGATCGGAGCGAACACACGTCAAACTGGCATTCCAAATTAATTAAAAACAAAATAAATAAGGCTGATTTGCACTTTCACCACCTAACTTTGACGATAACCGCTATTTTTGTATAGAGTTTACCAGATTTTTTAAGTTTTTTAACCCTAGAGTAGTCGCGCCTTTCCGTGAAACGTGAGTGCTCGCGTATGAGCATTTTGCCGCCCAAACTTAAAGTCCGGTTGTGTGTCAAATAACAGTTTAAAAATATGAAAATCAGTTAAAAATGATAGAATAAAGCATACACTATTAGAAAATAACGCTTATTAAAGATTTGTGGTTAAAATTTAAAGAAAACAATATATTTTGGAAATGTTAGGTAATATTTATAGAAATCTTAGAAACACTATTGTTTTTACCTACATACATCATCAAATATTAAACTTATTAGCACACTTAAAGGTTTTCCTTACATATGACATGTGCTTCAACAAAACAGGCCTGTCACATGTGCATTTAATGTGCGTTGCACAGTAAATTTGCACAACTATTGCACCCTTGGCACATCATCTTCAGATTCTGTCGCTGATTGTTCTATAACAGTATTGTAATGACTATGTTTACTTTCTTCATAACTTTTGTATACATTTTTCACTAATTTTAGTGCACCAGATTCTTCGAAATCCGAAATCTTCCTTGTTTTTTCATTTTTTGTATTTTACGTGAATTTTACCGAAAACGACATGAAATAAATTAAGCACTAATAGTAAATATATCAATGTTATGACGTCATTAATGTCAAAACAACATTATACGCAATGAAAACTAATAATCTTCCAACTACACTAAAAACCAGACACATAAATTTTACTTACGTCAGTAGTCGCGCAGTGAGCAATTTGCCGCAAAACGTGACATACGTTCAACAATCGTTCTCTATTGCGG
Source organism: Ostrinia nubilalis (assembly GCF_963855985.1). Classification (NCBI taxonomy): domain Eukaryota; kingdom Metazoa; phylum Arthropoda; class Insecta; order Lepidoptera; family Crambidae; genus Ostrinia; species Ostrinia nubilalis. The sequence continues at coordinate 7,757,096 of NC_087103.1, forward strand.
TCACCTGCGCACTAAATTTCTTCTAATTTCTAATACATGGAGGTGAAGTATGGGGAGGCAGCTACTGAAACGCTTGACTTTAACAAACGCATCGTGTAGAAAATAACTCGATTTTTTTGCCGAGGGCGGCAAAATGCTCATAGCGCGAGCACTCTAGGGTTAAAGTTAATGTAAGTTGGTGCAACCCAGTCTAAGTCTTCAAAAGTTGCAGCGCCCACATTTAATTTACGCGGCATGTACTGCTGCGTCACGATGACGTCGCAAGTCAGCAGCGCGCACGCCGCAAACGCAATGTCACCCCGAAATGAAAAATTGCTCGTGTGTAGATGACCTAATATCATCTTCATCTTACGGTTATGGATCGCCTTATGCACGTGAGCCCGTAAAAGATTAATCTCAAATCACACCGCCAATAATTTCGCTCCATTTTTTCCTAATGGACCAGCTTCAAACTCAATTTTTCCCTATTGCAAGTGACGATGAGTTATTATTCTCTGATCTTAAATCCAGGATAAGCCTGCTAAGACGCATTTTCTTAATATCACAGGAAAATCTTTCAGAAATTATTATACTCAATAGAATAATACAAATTCTTTTTTTTTATCCACAACGAGGAAGCTCTTAGTAAGTGACGATCAGGCCGAAGGAAGAATCAAATAAAGTTAAAAAGCACGAATTAAGAGTTAACATGACCATGACATAATACGTTCATCATCATCATCATTTCAGCCATAGGACGTCCACTGCTGAACATAGGCCTCACCCAATGCTTTCCACGTTGATTGATTGGTAGCGGCTTGCGTCCAGTGCTTCCCTGCTACCTTTACGATGTCGTCGGTCCACCTTGTGGCTGGTACGCGGCCTCCATTCCAGAACCTTGCTGCCCCATCGGCCGTCAGTTCTGCGTACTATGTGCCCTGCCCATTGCCACTTCAGCTTGCTAGTCCGTCGGGCAGTCATATTAATTACATACAAGGGACATCCTCCACATTTCAGTAGGTGAGCCTACTTTATAAAACTTTGCTTGGATGTGGCTCAAAAATGCTTTTTAACTTTCATCAAGCAAAAGTTAAGGTTTTACCCGTACTAATTAAGGCATGATTAGTATACCTACCGACGTTAATTGCGAAACTTTTGTTCTGTATGTGCTTAAAATATTAAGTGCTTTCGTATAAACGCTCATCTAAAAAGCAATTGGGTAAAAAACCTTTTTTGCTAGGGATTGTTAATTGATACAAAAAGGATTGTGAGAGAAATAAGAAGAATACAAAGTACAATCAAAAGCACATGAGACTACAAATGTTGGTTGAAAAATGGCACTTAATACAACTAGATAAGGTTACCATAAGGTTTTAATTGACGTGCTCTCTCCTATTAATTAGGCCGAACCTAATTGTCTGTTAATTTTACCCGCATGGAATTTGAGCACTCGAAACGTTACTTTCAAAAATACCAATGACAAGCTTGCATATTCACATAACTGTTGCATCTTAGGTTTAAGATGTAATAATAGATGCCAATTTGAACTTTAAGAACAAAAATTTTAGTCTGATTTAGGTTATGTGCTTTTTACAAAACAAAAGATTTGTATAATGGAGCTTGGCGTAATTGAAGTATTAACCCACTTTATACTACCGTCGTTTTAAAACAACACATAGAAACAAAAAATATTGGAGAATATGTAGGTACTTTTGTTTTTATTTATTTATGATACTTGACAGGTGAAGGCTTTGTCTACTTAGTCTTTATGGCAAATCTTAATAATTCATTAGGTTCTCTTTAATTTTTACAAGTTTATTTAGCCATTTCAACGATGAGTTTTTCAAGATAAGTAATAATAATAAGTTGCAAAATTTATTGAGATAGTTTATATAAATCGTGATGTTAGTATCATAAACTACAAATACACATCAAATCACACTGATTCAGAACCTTTGGTAAGAAGTTATAACGAAAAATAACTGGTGTTGTTTATAAACGCCAGTAGTAAAATGTACTACTTTATCTTTCAAGCAATTATTATTTTATTTTTTATTGTAGGACACATTATCGGGCTCTGAAGCTTCATGAAATGGTCGAGGAGCTAGAAAATGACGATAATTTTCCAGTGCTAGATTGTCTGATCATTATTGATACAGTAGTTATAACATAGATATAAACAATAACAACACAACTAGAATAAAAACAATTACTGAGCCACTGCCCAGTGCTCGAATAGAATTACTCCACTATGTTCACCTCGGTGATATCACCTGGATGAAGAAAGTGTTATTTTTCGTGTCCTCATATCACCTCAGAACCTCAGAACCATTTCACCCAGATGATAATCCATGTGATTTGACTAAAGCAGTCGCTTTTGTTCATCTAGGAATTAATTCACCCAGGTTTTCGCATTTGTTTACCAGGGTGAATTAAGTCATAGGTGAAATGTTCGCCTTTAGAACATTTTAGTCGACGCAATCCACCTAGAAATGAAACTAGGTGAAATGGTTCCGAGATGAGGTGAGGACACTAAAAGGACAAATAAATTATTTCTATTTCACTTTCTTCACCCAGGTGAAATAGAATGATGACCCCCCCCCCACAATAGGCCCCCCACTCAGCATTTATCCTGATATTCTCGTAAGGGCATGTCAAGAAGCTGGTCTTCCTTGGACGCTCTTGCTTTTGGCATCGCACATCTTTTCGAAGAGACATCGACTCGAGTTCGTTATCCCTCAAAAGGGTGCGCAATGCAGGGAAATACGGTGGTACCTATCTTACGATATGCATTTTTACAATTAAAGAAACAAAAGATTATACCAAAAGTAAAATTACTCAGTTTTGTTACAAAAGCCAAATAAAATATAGAACGGGTTTCCTTATGCAATGTATACCTCATAGTAGTGCATTTTACTACTGTTGTTTATAAACGACACCGCTTTTCCGAATTTCCACGAGGGAAATATTTTTTTTCTTATTTTTCCCATGTTATTTGTCAGTTTTTAAGCCTCATACACAAATATCATTAAGTTTGGAGATAGTAAAATGTTTCAGGAGTATCTGGGTTAATGGGAAGGTAATGGGCGCGTTTGGCAGAAAATAGCGCTATCTAGAGCTAGTAAGAAAAATTCCACCATTTTAGCGGTAAGTGCTATCACTGTCAAAAAAATGCATAGAAAAACGTCACTTTTAAAGTTTAGCAAACGTGTCCTCGCCAGAAACATGCTAAAATTTCGCCATTTTGCTAACAATTTCTAGCAAGCGCTATTTTCGGCCAAACGCGCCCATTATTTTAAGCTCATACACGAGTAATTTGCACTTAAGAGGACTTAACAGTGGCCTAGATTAATAAATCTATAATTACCGAATTCCCATGTGTACCTAAAAACATAATAGTCTAAAGTACGGCCAACGAGAAGCGATACAAAAGGTCGATTCGACTGTCGAATTGACAATCTATTCTGTCTCTTCCCATCTTGTGTATTTGTCGTAATGTCTCGTTCTCCCGCCAAAATATTATGTCAAAGTCAAACCCTTAGGCTGGGTTGCACCATCTTACCTACTTTATCTTTGACAAACGTCAAAAATCTGCCAAATTCCATACAAAAAGCACCGGTTATCGTCATAGTTACCGTTAAAGATAGGTGGTGCAACCCACCCCTACTATTCCAAATGACCATGACATTGGGTTTGTTTACATTTGGTATCGCTTCTCGTTGGCCGTACTTTTTGTAAAGAAATTACCTATACCAAAAAATCAGCATCACAGAAGCTAAGTTTCACGTTTTGAATCGAGATAATATCAACCTTTTTATCGATAGCAATAAACTTTGATAGCCCTTAATATACCAATTGAATTCTGAATTGAATAATGTCCAATATTATTCGGTATGTTTGAATGTCGATCGTCATTGGAAGTCCCCAACTAAATTCAGTGAATCGAAAAATTTATCTATTCTGCGGCCGTTGAATCGTAAGTCGAGATAATCTGATCATACATCTCGAAGTTTGGTGTTCTTATTGGACCAATAAGTTTTTTAAATCTCAATTCTAGGTCTATTGAAATTAGGTTAATTTTTAACGGTAAATTGACTACCTGGAGTACTATGGGTATGACCTTTTTTGCCAGGCGACTGCTCTGACCAGTGAGTTGGTTCACATGTCCAAATTTTCAAGTGATTTTACGCAGTGACCCAGGGTCGTATTCAATGTCACACCTAAGTAGTATAGTACATAAAATATTACATTTTTATACAAGTATTCCTATTTAACTTTTTTATTCCATATCCCGGCGAACTTCATACCTTCATCATAGAATCGTCTCATGCCCGTTTTCACCATCAATCTCTAATTTTTAAGTGACCCCTATGGTAACACACAACAGGAATTTAATTTTCAAAGGGGTTACTTAAAAATGAGGGATTGATGGTAAAAAGGGGCATTAGATATTAATACAATTTTAATCAGTACTAGACTAGTCCACTTATGCCCGTATTCACAAACGATGCTTGCTTATGTGAAGCAGCATATCGAACGCACAGCATTGAATAGAGCTCTGTGATTGGTTCATGTGAGACCTCATAGTAATGTTTGTGAATACGGGCGTTAAGTACCTACTTACCAAAAGCTCTGCAATAGTTTGAAGGTTAGTATACAGGGTATTAGGTAAATGGGTAAGGTATACTCGTATGAGCCGACACTAGCCCATGTTAACGTGGGCATATAAATGGTATGGCGAAATCAGAAATTTGCTAATCGGGCTAGTGTCGGCTCATATACCCATTTACCTAACACCCTGTATTATGTTACGAGTATTTCTTGAAGCATACGAACGTGTTTAAAAACATATCTATTCGCAGAACCTTCAACTGTGTGACCGCACGGATGATAAAAAACTGATATTGGATACGAACTTTTATTTCCGTCTCTGCGGGTTTACAGTAATTTCTGATTCAATGTTAATCAAGTGTGGACACGTGAATGTACTCGTCAGTACTGGAAAAAAGTTGTAGCCATTTTTACCTGACAATTTAACCCGTCTATAGTGTTCAATGTTCCTGGAAAAGCGAATAATCTATGACGCGTATGTATGTATGTTTTTAATAAAAAGAACTAAATTGTTGTGGCACATAGGACAAACTTTACTGAGAAATTTAGGATAAAGCCACACGGTGAAACGCAAAAGTGACGAAATTGCAACAAACCAAACGAGATGTCAAAGTTTGGAACGCGTTTTCTATTAAAACTCTTTAGAACTTAAAACTTAAAAGTAACATAAGCTAGGTTGCACCATCTTACTTTAACTCTGACAAACGTCAAAAAACTGTCAAATTCCATAAAAAAAAAACACTGGTTAACGTTAGTAGTTACGGTCAAAGTTAGGTGGTACAACTCAGCCTTGAAGTTGTGATTTCTTCAATTTAATTAATTTGTTTATTTAGGCCAAATACAACGAGGCTTAAACGTAGAATAGGTATTCACACGTTGTTTACGCTAATCAAACGTTAACTGAGTTACAGTTAAGCGGAGAGAGCGTTAATACATTTAGCACGTTTCACGGCTTCGCTTAAAACGTCTAAAGTATAAAAAGCCTCCGTTCCGCCTCAGTAGAAATACAGCCTGAACTTCAGTTATGTATTACCACAGAATAATAATAAGTACTACGTACAGAAGTTTTACTTCGCAAAGGTATTTAAAAAAATGTATGCTCAATGTCATTAACAATATGGTGTAATTTAGCCTGTCTCAAGTGTCAAGCACCATTTTGTTGACAAACGTCAGTGATCGGCACTGCGCCGAAGCTATAGGGCTGACTTCGGTAAAATGATGTGACGTGAGGTGCCAAACTGCGGAAAATGGCGGAGGAAATACATGATTTAGCATGAATTATCATGAATAATATTAAATACTTATTTACCTCTCAGTGTCTTGAGGCAACTTAAAAAAGTACATTCTGTGTTTTTATTATTATTTAGGCAGTTAAATACTGCACAGTATTTAGTACACCATTTTCTTTATTTTCTTCCATCATACACAAGAATACGCGTGCGTGAGTCAATGTTCGCTCGTATGTGAGGCCTTGTCGAATCGTATCCTGTAGGTGGGCCATCGTGCGTGTTTTGTTTTCGATGTAAACTCGCGGAGATGAACAGACCTGGTATTACAACCTGTCGTCGGTAATACATTTAAGTTCCATGTGAAGGCATATTGCCTACGTGAGAAGAAGGATAGTATGGGTATTACAAGAGATCGCCTTCACAAGTTTATTGACTAGCAAGTTGAAAAGGGTAACGAAAACACTAATATCTTTGTATAGGGATGTAGTGTTTTTGTCGATAATGTCGATGTTTTATCGATATCAATAATATGTGTTTGTTGTAGAAGAGTGGTATCGATTGTGGGAGGGCAGCATGTGTGGTCAAATCAAACAAGTCCTGTCACTGGCCATATTTTATCCATCAAGCTCTTGTAGCATTTTTGTAATATTTACTACGTTTATCGAGTCTTAGAGGAGTTTTTGAGAATAAGTTATTTAAATATCGATTATCGTACAACTACACCCCTATGCTTGCAACACCCGGTAATACAGCAATGTAAGTGCAAAAAGTCATAATATTTTTTATAGAAATAGCTATAGTATGTCAGGGTGATAATGTATTGCGTATCGTAAAAACTAACGGGATATTTGGGAAGCAGTACTGCCATTATTTTTTAATGATAGAAATTAAGCTCCGAATGGTGTGTCATAACTTTTTATGGCTACGTAATAATGAGATATATCTCAATAAACGTAATTTTTAAGATATAGCGTCTAAGTAATTGTGATCGTTAATTTGCAATATTGTTGCGATTATTCACCTTAATTGGGTATTTTATGGTAATTTTCACGGATATTCCAATGTTTTCAGAGACTGAAAATTTAAAGTGTCTATTTTCACTTTTAACATTCGAAGCTTCCATAGTCTAGTGATAAGAGACAACTCTGGATTGAACTAAAACAAATTGCAAAAATTGCAAATTGCAAAAGTGCTACCTAAGTTCCTCTCTTTTAAATCATTGGAACACGAATTCAATTGTCGTTCCACGACAAAAACAAGTGTATAAAAAATAAGATAAGCAAAAATATTCTGTGGCGTTGTAGCAAAAAGAAATTGAGAGGCACTTAAGAAATTAGTGAATAACATCGTCAAAGTTATTCCAATTATTCTTTTATCGATCCGCAATTGGGAAGTCAAACAAACTCATTAATTATTGTCTGGGATCCTGTCTAGAACCAAACTTGATAACCCGATGTGTAAATACTATTATTATAGAACTTTCGTGGGACTTCGTATTTATTCAATGGGAACGGCAAACTTGACAAATGCTTGTTATGTAACAAACTAGTATTAATTGGAAATCGGTGCGTAAATATTTTTACTGTCCCCGGAATGGAATCGATTTATCTAGAAATCGAAGAAAATAAATCGCTAATAATATTTTATTGTTCACATTTTTCTAGAGACACTTGTTGTGTACAACATCATCAATCAATTACTGAAGAAAACAGAAAAGCTTTTTCAGGTGCCAATAGTTGGTCTTTTGTGATCTATATCGTAAGACGCGTACCTATGTTTAAAATATTGCTCCCTTTTCAACTGAAATGTTTTTATCTTCATGATAGTCCATTTCAGAATATTGTATTGTACATTAAAATTTGCTCTACTATAAAGTGCTTACCTATAATGACTGTTATAGTCCAAAAGTACCTGTTGAGGACAGTGAGGGATCAGAGGTAAAGGAGTGAAAAATATAAGAAAATATCCAAGTAAATTATTCGCGTTTAATTTCGAGACGTTGCTTACAAGACAGCTATCAAAAAACAGGTTTATTCTTAAAAAAATTAAATAAAAAAAGTATAAAAGGCAAAGAGGTTCGGTTTGCCACAGTACTCATTGTTAATAGGTATCTTAATTGTGAAATGAAGTTAAGGGTAGGTAATCCTTAAAAATTATAGTTATTTTTTATTGAAATCCAATCCATACATTCTCTGAATAATAAAAAAAAAATTCTTTGTAACTAAATCGATTTTTAATCTCGCAGCCTAAATTAAAACGCATACCATTTGAAAAAATAACGCCGCTCCATCGAATGTATTTTAAAAAGATGGATTAGCTGAATCACCATCGATCGAATTCAATTATGTTTGATTAATTGGTGTTTGCTCGGAAGCAGACAGTTTACACTTGACTGTTCGCGTTGCTGATCAATCGGGCGAATGAATACATTTGCATAGAATCAGGAAGAGTATTTTTACATTTTGTTTTGTTTCCATTCGTCGGAGTTGAATTTTGGTCAGCTTTTTAGGGTTGAACTTTATTAAATCACGAATCTGTCTGTCACAGGACTCGCAGGCAACATGTTACAAAATCTTTTGTTCCATATTCCAAGCAAAGACTTTTTAGTACTATATTCATTTATGACATAATGGTGTAGTGTTTTCCTGGTCAAAAAATACACATAATGTATAAACTGTTGGTAAAAATTAAAAACATAAATCTTTCACAAACGTTTATGATGTCTGCGATTTTATTGTTTTATTAAAATGTAGATGACAAACAGCTTTTAGTTTTAAATCAAACAAAAGACAGCACTTTACACCCAGTTTTTAAATCGTGTTCATAAATCTTTTAAGTGATTAATGCTCTCTAAATAAACACTTTTTTATGGTGTTGTCTCTACAATTTTATCACTAAGCATTTTTTAGTTTTCAACTGTCACTTTTTTTTCAGTTGACACTTTTCTACGTTTTTGTTTCAAAATCGCTCCTAGCGACTGAATTAGATGTCGCACCATTAAACTTGATGTACAGCCATCTGTAGGGGAGACCTAGGTGAGTTGTGACTAGGACGATTTCTCCTTACTTAACCCAGATGAACCTACCGACCCATACATGGGTTATGAGTAGACATCGGATTATATGCATTTGCATTATTGCATATGCAAACGCATATAATGCTATTTTTATAGCGTTATTGCATATTTTGGTACTTTTTCATTGACAGTGCTTATTTTAGTATTTATACGTGTTAGACGTGTTGTACTTCGCCGCCGTCCCCACACCAAACATCAACACATCGCCCTCGCACGCACTGCGAGAGCGTATTGAGAGCGATCCGTACCAGTGTTGCCAGTCGGGTCTTGTCAGAAATTACCAGAAATATAAAAAAATGTAACCTTTTTGAATAAAAAGTAACCTTCATACTTGCGGAGGGTTGCGGAGCGAAAATGAATGACCATTCCATCAAGACCGAAAAGTGACCGGTCGTATAAAAACGTTTCCTGGATTTGCGTTTTATTATCGAAAAACATTCGCTAAAATTCATTTTTTTTAACAAACAATAAATCAAATTCATGTTTAAATGCAGTTTATGACATAATTTTTAAATTGTCACTATTAATATTTTTTACTATATTTATATTGTCACAAGAATTAATATATTTATATTGTCACAAGAATTACAACCAATAAGTACCTATATAATTAATTAATTATGTATTGTGAAAATAAAGTTAATTCTAATAATGTTTTTTTGATTGTGCATATTTTGTGCATATTTCGCCCTTTTTTAGTGCATATTTGCATGCATATTTTGGCATTTTGATAGTGCATATAATCCGATGTCTAGTTATGAGAAATAAAAAAATCTACTGTCGTTATTTTATTTTATTTATACAAACCAAAGTATTTTTTTTAAACTTTAGGAGGTACTTGTTGATTATAATGACAACTAAAGCAGTAAACTGAATCATTTCTCTTTTTTATTTGCAAGTGAACAAGTGCAGAGAAAAAAAATTAAAACATGTCTTCAAAAAGGTAAGATTATAATTACTTGATGTTATTATTTTCAAAATACGGAACTATTACTCTAAAATAGAATACATTGTAGATTGATTATGTAAAAAAAATTTAAATCAGCGTTATTTTTTCCCTCTTTTATTTAGCCGTAGATTCCTTGGACCCATACATAGGCCCGTCGGCACAACCATAGTACATTTGATCTATATGAGTAAATATGCTTGATTTTGCTATTTCAGATCGAAACCTTTGTCCTTGCATGAAATATTGAATGATATAGAAAATAGCAATGATCCGGTCCCAGAATACATTACATTTGAACCACCTGACAACGCAAATACCGTTGTAACTGATGAAGATTCAGCCGTTGGAAGAACCCAAAAATGGGCGTAACCCTCTTATAAACTATTTTGACCAATTATTTAATGATACAGCGATAAATGTTAGTAGAACTTCGAGAAAGAGGTCAATCGTCGAATCCAACTCGGTTGGGCAGCGTCTGGAAAGCTTCGCGATATACCTACAGACTCACGTCCGAAATACCGCAGTGTCTCAAGTCAAAAGTCTTTGACCAGTGTATGTTGCCAGTCATGGTATATGGATCTGAAACGTGGTCGCTTACTATGGGCCTCATAGGAAGGCTCAAGGTCACCCAAAGGGCGATGGAGCGGGCTATGCTCGGAGTTTCCCTGCGTGATCGAATCAGAAATGAGGAGATCCGCAGGAGAACCAAAGTAACCGATATAGCTCGCAGAATTGCTAAAATCAAGTGGCAGTGGGCGGGACACATAGCTCGCAGAGACGATGGCCGTTGGGGCAGAAAGGTTCTCGACTGGCGACCACGGGCTGGAAGACATAGCGTGGGCAGGCCTCCTACTAGGTTGACCAACGATCTATTAAAGGTCGCGGGAAGAGCCTGGATGCGGGCAGCGCAGGACCGATTGTGGAAAGCCTTGGGGGAGGCCTTTGTCCAGCAGTGGACGTCATTTGGCTGAAACGAACGAACGAACGATGGTGGAGATCTTGATGACCTAGGATTTCCGGCCGGCCTGTTACAAGATCCTTAATAGAAACTTTCAAACGGTGTGAAAAACGTGGGCCTTGCCCTGTACCTGCCACCTTGGACATTCAAGATACGATCAAACAGGTCATCTAATCAACTATGTCAGTAAGATTCTAAAATGCAAAATATGTAAAAAAAATGTAATTACATTTGTGTGAAGTGCAACATACATTTACATCCTGAAGAATGTTTTTTTAACTATCACACAATATAAAAATACTGTTACAGACTAACATAATTATCATAAAATAAATAAAAATACCTTTTCATACTAATACATACATGTTTCATTGATAAAAAGTGTTTTATTTTAATATCTATTTATTGATCTTAACAGGTAAGTAAAATGCAGTATTTGTGCCGACCGACCCATGTATGGGTCATCATTTTCCCGCTTTCCCGGGGGTGACTAATTTTTTTAATTATTTTTCGTAGGGTACTGGGATCATAATAAACCGTATATCCAAAAATCTCAAAATTCTAAAGTAAAAATAGTTTCAGGCTCATCTGGGTTAATATAGTTAGGAAGCTGGTAAAAACGCTTGTTTGTCGCTTTTAAGACGCTCTTCTTGACTAAGTACCTGCGGGTGGCGCAAGTAGGGTTGCCAGGCGTCCGGCTTTAGCCGGACATGTTTGGCTTTTCAAGGGACTTGTCCGGCCAAATATTGCCTTGTCCGGCCTGTCCGGCCAAATATTGCCTTGTCCGGCCTGTCCGGCCAAATATTGCCTTGTCCGGCGTGTCCGGCTTTTGTTAGGCTTTTTATTTGGTTGCCGCGCCAGAAGAAAGTCGAATCATATGAAGCGCACGCATCAAGATGTTGGACAGCAACCGATGATGATAGTAACTCACTCATGAGCTGACACTAATTGCACCCCCCCCCCCCCCCCCCGTCACATGTCCGGCTTTTAGGGTAAAATGTCCGGCCAAATGAAGCACAAAGTCCGGCTTTTGTGATTTTGGACCTGGCAACCCTAGGCGCAAGAGACACGGTTACGTAAATATGACGTCTGTGTACAAAAAAATGCGAAAAGTAAGTTTTTCTTCAAAATTTTATTTCAATTTATATCATGTTTTAGTATATTTGCACTGTTGTGTTATTTTTTCCCAAGTTGCATGGTTATTCAGGTCTCAAAATGTAGCACTGATATGTATAAAAAAATCCAATGTCGTGGGAGAAAAATGAAAGCAGGAGAAATGTGGCTCAATCTGTGTAACAACATCCTATAACTATTTGTTTTAATTGGTAGGTATTAAAGGATGATTAAAGTAATTTTTTGCTAAAAATTCATATTTCATTGAGTATTAAGGTATTTTGTATAACCAATAGATGGAATACAATGCTGTCACAACTCACCTCGGTACCTGTCACAACTTACCTCGGTGCTAGGAGAGTTGTGACAGAGGGAGTGGTCTAAGATTTTGGTGATTTTCTTAGAAACCTTAATACTTTAGTTAACTTTGGTGATTTTTTTTAAAACAGAAGGAACGACGCTACATTAATTTGTATGATTCATAGCTGTGGAATGTTTTTTGAGCGAGATATGGCCCCTAAAGTAAAAATTGTCACAACTCTCCTAGGTCTCCCCTACCTACTTTAAAATCTTTCAGTTACTTTATCTTATTCAAATAGCTTTCGCTACAACTTTCACATTCAACCGTCCTCCAGACCCCATTAGGGTTTCCTCAAAGCATTCCTGTAAAGTGAAATACTGAAACAGTTACCAGAATTTGAAACACTGATTCTGGAAATCTTTATGCAGATTGAAAGCTGTCTCTCCAAGTGGCGAATGCTAATAAATTTGCTAGTTTCCCTTCCAGGAATGTGCAGGGTCCCCGAAGAAATTAGACTTCGCGTGACGAACAGTAATCAACACTAGGAAGCCGCTGGCTGAGGGATAATTACATTTTTTCCATCTTGGTCCCTACAGCCTGTATAAGGAAAATTAAATAATTATCCTCTTTCTTTTATTCTAATCTAGATTTGTTAAAGCCCCTTAATCTTGTTTAGTTTGAGTGGTGGAATTGATTTTTAATATAACAGTTTTATTAAAAGAATAAGCAAGGAAGAGAGATAAAACTATTAAATATGGCCACTTTCTTAACAAATAAACTTAACACCAAAATTCAGCTCTCGCAAAACAAAATTAAGTCCAATTTTGTTCCCCGCTAACTTTCGAAATTATTATTCAATTAGATTTTAAGTCATATTTTAGACTAAACTAAGTCGTATTAAGTATTCCTTGACTAAGTTTATTCCGTTCCTCGAGTTACCGCCGAATCAGTCTACAATGGCCATTCCTGGAAACTATTTAATTAGTGTGCTGGATTAATTAAGGTGAAACTTTGTAGAAGTTTCAAAATTATCACCAACGATTAGTGTTCAAACATTTCTCGAACACACGGAGTATTAACCTAATCTAATAAGAAAGGAACGCCTCGAAGATATAGATACTAATTTAAAGCTCGTATTACGAGTATAAAACTCGTAATTCGTATTCGTAATTCGATTGGTTTTAATAATGGAATTCAACGAACCGTAAATTTAGGTTATAGGATTTGGTGGACCCATTTGAAATGATAGGTAACTTTTTACTGAGGTTGGGACTTCAAATCAGCTATTTTTGACAAAGGGAAATAGTGGTTTTCGTACAAATTATGTTTCTTAAGATTTTTGATGTACAAAACTACTTCACGCTCTACTACAGTGTCACACTCTATGAGTATATTGTATGTGTTTGGCTGATGCTATTTAGTTACTATGTAAACAATTTCCGTGTAATTTCCGGCTTTGTAACTATCTCTATGTTGACGGTCGCCTTAACCTTCTGATAGTTACTGAAAATATTGGGACAACAAAGCAAAGGGTCCCAAAACTAATTAGTTTCAAACTCCTTGAGTACTGAACCTAGACCAATAGAGAACTTACGCCTAACTCATCTATCAATTATTAATAGTCTATCCAGTTAAGGCCTGTTTAATCACAAAGTCCATAATTGCTTGTTAGGGGGCTTAACCCTCAGGTATATAGAACGTCTTTTATGGAGCTCGGATGCATAATGAAATCTAGCCTCTAAAGCCACCGGACGCCAGCAACGTTTATTATTTAGTATTTACATGACATGTTATATGTCAGATATTTAAAATCATAATCTGATTTGATTTAAATTGTAATCATACAATTTTTATTAAATAATATCATACTAATTAATGTTGTATTTCTAGGGTTGCATTTCCAATCACATTCGACATGAGATTGTATTACTTAAAGAAGCTAAATATTTCCATTTATCTTTTAAATCATACACTTCCAAAAACAAATCACTTTTCAAATTGAAATGCATAGAGCGTTTTACTGTAACATTTTTATAAGCCGACCCACAAAAGCAGTTAACAGTTTAGGAAATACTTTATTTTCGCTATTACTATAGGTTTCCAAAGAGCCTTTTGTCAGATACGATTGCGTATAAATTGACTACCCTCTTATTCAGGGAGTGTGCGCTTCAGTGGCTTTCTTTCAATGTTCCCACAACACCTACTCAATTTTATTGTTCGGATTTTCATATGACGTTTCAAGCAATTTTTTGGTAAAGTTTTTTTAGTCTATTTAATTTACGTCAATATAGGAAAAGCCGTTGTCAAAGAAAAGTTCTCGAGTGGCGACCATGGGCTCCTACTAGGTGGACCGACAATCTGGTGAAGGTCGCGGGAAGAGCCTGGATGCGGGCAGCGCAGAACCGTTCATTGTGGAAAACCTTGGAGGAGGCCTTTGTCCAGCAGTGGACGTCATTTGGCTGAAACGAACGATAGGAAAAGGTTTGCATACCCTGTCCCAGATGGCGCCAACTCGGCAACTGAACAGTTTTTTATTTTATTTTGTTTGTTAGTTCAGTGGGGTGTCACTGCCGGCTTTGACCTGTTGTGATCGCCGCTGTGTAACGATGCGTCTCTCTTGCATGAATTATACCGGGTTACACAGGTTACTTTTTAAGTTAGAGCGAAACTTTCAGGTTGGGTTTTCACTCATAATTATGACCAATTTTTGGCTACTGGTAAATCAATGGTGGCAGAAAGAAAAGAAACTTCGTTTTGATACAAAAGTAACGATTGATTCAATAGATGAAAAGGTTAATCAATCAGTATTATCATAATCCACATTTAGTTAGACTGGGTTGCATCATATTACTTTAACTGTGACAAACGTCAAAAATATGTCAAACTCCATACAATAAACACCGGTTATCGTTAAAGACACGGTCAAAGTTAGGTGGTGCAACTCAGCCTTAGTGTTGCTGAAAATACAAAATTTCTAAAGGTACCTGTATGAATTTCCTATAGATGTATTTGATACTATGATTGTCATGATGTTGCTGTTATAGTCATAACAATATAACACCAATATAGCACCAATGTCGCATTGCGTGCTCCTTGGTTGATTAGTCTCTACGCAAAGCTCTCTTGGCTAGGTAGTTTGGGACTTAGGAATACCAGACCATGCATGAACAACGGTTGACGTGACTACATTCTGTACCTATTATTCCACTCCCCAAAGTGGCCTACAGTTCAACCGATATCTTGTTGCTCATTGGCTATGTACCTAGTACGTAATAGTAGTCTTTTTGTTAAGAAATTATTTTGATAGTTATGCTTTAGTTCTAAGAGTTCACCCGGTTACGTTCTTTTGTATTATTTCTGAATGTGGTTGAAATGATCATAAAAAATCTCTTTATAATATCGGTCATTATAAAATATTCTTCCCTTAATACAATACCTACTCCTATCTTATTCCTTTTACACATTATTATGTTTTATAGGGTTTTCGATTATTGGCAGCTCCTTTTGTGAGATAATGATTGCTTATAAATTGACTTATTCAGTACGTGCGCGCTTCATCGGTTGAAGCACGGCGTAGGCGCTATTGTTGGTCTTCTTTTTGTACTGAAGAAATGAAAAAAATAGTTCTAGGGGCCATTTGTAAGGACTCTATCAAACAGAAACGATTTGATGAAGCATCTGCCTATTTTACTTGTCTAATTCGAGAAAAATTGTGCATTAGTAAACTAAGTTTATTGTGTTTTTGACAGAAGCTAAGTCACTGTTTTTTAAACTAAAATCACAAAAGTTTATTTTATGAAAATAAGCAATGATGAAGCGCAAAATCCTCGACTATACTGAAGTATCAAAAGTCATTTATTTTCTGAAAATGGGCTTTTAGTGCTTTTACACGACCTACTTTAACTCTTTCAGTGCTTCGGAATAATAAGTACTAAAAATAACGCTAGGGAAATTTATCAAGAAAGTTCTTTCAAGAAAGTATTTTTTTAAATTATTTTTCATGCTCCAAAATTTCCAATACACAAGGTTTCCACCCTGTCATCAAACCTACTGCGCGGAAAAGGTGGCAAACGCCTGCAAACGATCGTGATCACATTCGGTTCGCCAGCAAATAATAATGTTGAAACGTGCAATGTACCTAACTAGCATTTATTTACCAATAGTTTTGAATTAAACACAATTTATTTCCCGCCGCTTGCAACGTTGTTTATTTTTCAAAATATTTACAAAACAAAGTCGATTTTTATCGATTACATCTAATTTATCTTGTTATCGAAGCTATGAGAAACTGATCTTTTACAGAAATTGTGTATTGGAATTATTTGGTATTAGTATCAACTTCCAAATAAAGCTAACTGGTTTATTCTCGGACCATTTATTAGTTCGTTTCTTGAGAAACTCTGTTAATATTTCACCAGAATACCACCATAAATATTTACTTATACCTTTTCACAGCGAGCTGTGAGATCTTATTATTAACCCATGCCGGCATATTAAATTTTCCTCATTTGAATACCTACGTTATTTATAACCATTTAATTTTCCAAAAATATGAAATCCTTATATCCAAAGTGTAAAAGAAAATGGCTAGAATTTTCGATTCATTGTTTGTTTGTTCTTTTTGACCATTTTCGTTTAGATCTAAATGATTGGAAGGAGAATAATTTGGATGCTTTCCAAGTAATGAACACAGAAACGAATGGAATGCTCCAATCGATTTTTCTTTGTTGTCTAAAAAGTTGTCCATCAAATTCATTTCCCGGATTCTATATGAAATTGTCAATTCTAAATTAACGAATGAACGCGAATTTGATTGAAGAGGCTTAATTGATTCAAATTGGCTGGTATTTCCTAAAAGACATTTTAAAAATTTACTGCTATTTTCTATAGGATCAACAAAACAGACATTTAAAAAATCACCCTTTGAAATTAATTAATTTTTAGTCGCTAATCTCCCATGGGACTGAGACTCAATCAAACCTCTTCTTTCCCGATCCCGAAACAAAGATTGTTTTTGCGTAATTCCCCAATTAGTTTTAGTGCTAACAGTCTTAAATTGGTAGCCTATTGACTGAGCCCTTTATGTCCGTCTATTGTACCAATATAGTCTTTGTCTGAAGCCCTCCAAGACAACGTCTCTCGCCTTTGGGAATAAGCTCTATCAGAACTGGCTAAGGAAATGAGCTCTTAAGGCTAATTAATAGTCTTCAAGGCTTTTTAATTTTGTTTATTCGTGTTACTGATGAAAAGGCAAGTTGATTAAATTGTATCAACATAAAAACCTGTTTTGTATGCCGAGAAAACGTAAATGAGATTTTTTCATCTTGCAATACACGACACGAGCACAGACACAATATTATTTTGGTATTTTGAAGTTTCAAATTATGAAAGAGATGATGAAAACTCGCTTGTTTTAGATGCGTTTACGTTTCTCAGAAACCAAAAGGCGAAATTTGGATTAATCAAATATTTGGAATTTCGTTGAGCGTTCAGTACCCTATACGCATCAAGGAACAATCTAATATTACGTTGCGGCTCGAATTCATAAGGTGAACGACATCAAATGCTTCTGGCGGTGGTTCACCTGTTACAGTAATAATGAAAATATATAATTAAGTTGAATTCAATTGTTTAAACTCTAGCGGCGAAAGGCGTTAAACGCATTTCTTTCACGGTAATCGTCAGTTCATCAGATAATACATTTTATTTTTGCTCTTTTACCCTATTCACGTTTATATTACATTGTTCCAATTTGTTGTAAGCCCAAACAATTAGTTGTAAACTGACGGAGTCCATAATGACAAAAGTTTGTCTTCTTGTTTTCATTCAGTATTTTTAATCTTTTTCATTCACATTTTTCACTACATACTTGATGGCTGTCTCTTTCACACCTGTAATCACAGCTGTTATAGTCTCTGTCGCACTTTTCCGTTCATTATTCGTTTCACTCACCAATGTTACGTCTACACCCAGAAATCATCATGTAACATTATGTACAGACATTAAGCCAAACACTGTAGCACCTTATGCCTTTGCAATGGGTACTATTTTGCAACAAAAAATTATTGTCTGATGTGCTGTCGAGTACAACAAGTACAAATTACATAAAGTTCGGTCAATGGTGCCTGAAAAGGAGCTAGATGAGGTCATTATGTAGATAAGAGAAAAGTTTTTTGATCTACGCCACCAAGGAAGTTGACATAATGGTGTTGTTCAAAGTTATCCTTTTGAATTTTTGAAGGATTCGAAGTTAGAATGTGTAATTTATATTTTTCCCGCTTTTTGGGTACAACTAAGGGCTCGTCCTCACGGCAATCCAGGGTCCCGCAACATTGGATTGAGTGTGAAATTAAAGTGTTTGAAATTCGAAAAAAAAAATTCGAACGCATCGGTTTTTTGTGGAATACTGTAAACGGATCCTGACTTGCACCAGTGAGAACGAAAAATGGAAATAGTTATTGAAATTCTGAATGAAAATCATTCCATCGTCTTTTTCTTAAGTGAAAGCCATAGAGGAATTATTCTCTAAGGTGAGAGCAAATGGATATGGATAATGGTAGGTTACTTATTCGTAAGTTCTGCGAATCATCCGTATTTTTCTGAGAGCAAGGGCGTAGTTCATATTAGGTTCTTAGTTATTCGAAGTGTCTTTATATGTCTGCAAAAACAAGGGCCACAAATAAAAACTTATATGCTTTGATGTAGCTGTTGTTATTACATACTTTTGTTCGCGGGTCTTCTTTAATTTCGTTGCGCGAAGCGTTAGAAATATTTGTTTTGTTTAGATTTCTGAGGCAAAACCCTTACAGTTCATAATAACAATTGTTATATGTTCTCTTAAAGGTTTAGGTTATTTGAGGACGTTTATCTTGTACTCTCCGCGCCTATAGAAATGAGAAAACTTAATTTGTAAACAGTTACTAATATGAATGCCAAATCGTCAGCTTTTGAAAATGGTACCTACTCATTACTGAAATCACTGTTTTAGTTCAAAATCACTGTATATGTTTTAGCAGGTTTAGTCATTAAAAATGATAAAACAAAGTATTTCATTTTATTTTGAGCAAGGGTTTAGTCCTTTGGCGCAGTCTATTATTATGATTATTACATTAAAAGTTTTGTTTTTGAAACAAGTACTATATCTTATTATACATATTTTTAATGACTTTTTATTATTATTATTTTGATTAAAGATCCAAATAATATTAAAATAATATATAACTGTAAAGGGACTTTCCCAACTTTTTTCATAGGAATGACGAAGCCATTGATCACGTCCTCAGAAGGGTGCAGACGATCTATGATGTCATTTTTCCAAACGTCGAAGGCTGGTTTCACGCACGTGTACGACTACGCGGGAAAATGTACGTAATACGTACCCTCGTTTTATATTTACGCGTTTGATACCGCTATCGGTAACGCATTTTGGCATCCTCTTTTATCATCACGTGACTATGATACAAGCCTTCTATTCTAGAATGTGCCTTAACAGAACGCGCCTAGAAGAGGTGTATTTATTCAAAAGATTCAAACATACATAATATTATATGTTGCTCTTTGTAGATCGCTTTTATGAGTAGCTAGATAGGGGCTCTTTAAATAACACTACACTGAACATCACTCTAAGTAATTTCCAGCTAAGATGGATACTCTTTATTGAAAACACAGAAAAACAATCAATCACAAGAAACATAAAGTTGATACAGCATTTAGGCGGTCTAGCGATCACTTGCTATACGTTCGACTTTTAAGATAAGATAAAACTTTATTGGCACGAATACATGAAAAGTAAATAACACGCACAAGAATGATGAAACAACCAACTTTTTCTGCTAGTAAGCTACTTTTTCTACTTTACTAGTTTCAACTTCATTCATGTAGGCAGATTTTCTTTCGGTGACTTATAATTTATAAAAGAAGCGGAATTTTGAAAAACACTAAATAAAATCACTTGCCTCAGTAATACAGGTGATATCTGAAGTAGGTCCTACGCAACACGGCTGACATAATTTGTCTTTATGTCCCTAACAGCCAAAATATAGGAGGTCCATAAAAGCTTACGACCCTTTTTAACTGTCGCAAAATCCGTTCACAACTGTCGTCTCCAGCCTATAAACTGCGTACCTGATAAATTTCAGCCTCCTTTACTTAAGTAGTTTTCTTGAGAAGTCTTAAGTCATATGAAAGTGTTTAGTAAGTTAGTTTATGGACTGACATTTTCTCGTTATAAGGATTATGGCTTTTACTACAAATTGTTAAATGCAAAGACACCCATGAAAAAGCTTTAAATTTTCATTTGCCGAAACAATTCATAGGTAAATAGCAATTGCCCCTTTACCCCTTGCCAATATTGTTTATAATTAAAGTACCTATTAATTTTAACCGATTAAATTGAATCACAGATGTCATTTATTAGTCCAATTTAACGTTATTACCTACTTCGTACGCAGACTGGCAAAACATGTTGACTCAAAATCTGGTGAATAAATTGATCGTATTTTATCTTATCAGCCATTCAGAGCTTAACTTCCAAATATTAGATTATACTGAGACACTTGTAACTCAGTGTACTGAATTTTTCCTACATACCATTGAACTACATCTTACGTCTGCATCATTTTTTCTTCTTAAGCAACTTCCTATTCAAATTTTAATGTAAAGTTATACATACAAATGATTACATATTTGATCCATCAACGGTTATAAACCGCACTGATCGAAGGTTATTCTAACAAAATAAATTAAAACTGTAATATACGAGTACATACGAGTGATCACGCATGTCTTGTCATGTTATATTGAAATGTCACATATGATATTCACGAGAGGGGAATCCATTTTAAATGTAATAATATGCGTTACTTTGATGTGTGATGTTATATTTTCGTTCCTTGTCTTTTACACATAATATTATTTTTCATCAAAATATAACAAGCAACAATTAAATATTTATAAATAATTGTGTATAAAAATACGAGTTTACTTTTTCTTTTGCTATTATGTTAGGTAGGTAATTCGAAATTAACACAACCACGGGTTTAATTCCTTCCATTATTGTAAAATATAATTATTTCCTATTTCGCACCCCCCCTGGAACAAGTATGCAAGTCCACTTGTGCGATATTTTTTTTATTGCACTAAAAAATCAAGAAGGAGGTAATACATATTGTCAATTTTTTTCATAATTTTTCTCTTAAAAATGAAGAAATTATGTACGAATGTAAAATATTGCAACATTAAAATATCTAAATTTCCATAGCAAAAACGAAGTAAATACATTTGCACTTAATTGTTTAATAAAGTTCCGTATGAATAATAGCATATTAATAGTTACGTACATCTTCCACGAAGATTTTAAAAATTATTTTCGCGTATCTATTGTTGCATACTTATTTTAGGATATTATTTGGTGGGTATCGTGGTGCAAGTTTAGTTGCTTAGTTTTTCCACGAAACTTTTGTGCACATTATGCTGGTAATTTTGTGCAAGTCTAGATGCCTAATTCTTCCACGAAACTTTTATTCGAATAATAATACATAACAATGGATACGTTATTTTCTACGTAGATTATCTTTATGCAAGTCTAGTTGCCTAATTTATTTTACGAAACTTTTGGCGATGTTGTGTTTTATACCGATATTGATACCTACATTTATTTAGATGTAATTTAGTTATTAACAAAGCACAAATTAACTTAGTTTCAGTTATTTAAGTATCCAAACCACTACTTCTTGCACTAAATACTCTTGTAAGACTATCAGATCCTGTGTGTTTAGCAAAAATTCGTACCAATGATGGTGGTAAAACGTGGTAAAATGATCGGTCTTTATGAGTACAAGATCCATTTTAAATTCTGTCTCTCTCTTCAGTGAACCGTTATCGTAGTAATCGTGATAAATATTCACCTTTCCATTAGCATGAGTTCATTTATCAGCTTCTGCGTGTATTGCCAGCGTGACAAGGTATGTATCTTTACGTCTTTCAAAGCAGTAAGCAACAATCGGTGCGTCCCTAATTATAAAATGACACAAGTTTGTATGTATTTTAAGGAATATTGTCATCAAAAGGATATAATGGTCAGACGTTTAAAAATGCCACAACCTGATACAAAACTGTTGCCATCTTTTCGTATGTACGATGAGCAGTCAGTATTCTTTTCAGATGGTACTTGATCGACCGGACGCCAGCTTTCCGCACACCTCCACAGATTGGACTTGCCACTGGAATGTAGTGCCATTAAGTGCCTTCTATATCCTAGTGTTGACCCTATTTGACCAGTAAATTGCATTATTTTTCAAGGCGGGCTGTGGCCCGCGGGCCTGGAGTTGAGCAGCCTTGATCTAGTTGATCTTATGTGAACGGCTGCAGTATAATGCACTTACAGAGGCATCGCTAAATTTATTATAATTATTGTATTTTTATTGTTTGTAAAACCATTCTGGAGGGTTTTATTTTTACTCGGCCTGCATCTGGCCTTCCAGCAACTTTTATCAGGTCGTCGGACCACCTTGTCGGTGGATCCCAACGCTGTGTTTTACGGTACGTGGCCTCCGCTCCATAACCTTGCTGGCCCATCGGCCGTCAGTTCTGCGTACTATTTGCTTCCAACCGTGCGATGTGGAAGTCATTGGGGGAGGCCTATGTTCAGCAGTGGACGTCCTGTAGCTGAAATGATGATGCTTACGTATTTTCTCTCTCTATCTATACCAATCTATATCTGTATTTTGTCAATATGAATCAAATCCTGCCGTATCTTAATCCAATCTTTTTCTAATGAGTTACTTATCTTTCTATCATTATTATTTTTTTATCAGCCAAAGTTTTTGTTTTGAAACAAATAAATACTTTCTATTCTATTTCCATTAGAATCTTAGCCATGACTGTACTTGGAGCTAAGCTCCAGCCAAGGGGATCAAAAAGTTTGATCAGATGTATCAGATAAAATGTTACGTTTCATGATTGGTGTTGCAATTTGTGGTATATTCACGTTGTATTTAAATCTGTCCTCAAATTCCATTCAACACCCAATGCTTGGACTGTTCCATCAAGGTTCATGAAACTACTTTAGCACTAGCTGATCTTTTGTTGTCTTCTATTGTTGACTTCATAAACTCAACGCAGAACTAGGTAGCAAAAGGTATTTGACCGCAGTTGCATGTGATGTTAAGTGAGATGCAGTATAAGATGGTAGATATCTACCTGTAAGTGCCTATAAGGTCTGCATTATAGTGTTCAGGAGAGAGCAGCAGGCAGCGACCTGTTCGCATTATAGTATTGATGTATAACCTGGTGGATGGTCATATCAGATGTATTATTATCCGTAAGTTCTCATTAAATTATAGCATTATAGCTTCAATTGACCAGTCCGCTCCTGATAAAAGGTCTTTGATATAAAAATATTGTTCTATTATTTTATAGAAATCGGCACTCTTCGGTAATTCGGTCTCCAAATAATGCACTGGTAATCCGAATCATTTTTTGTCACATAAATCTGAAGATCATCTTCATAATGTCATCTATGAAGCAAACACGTTTCATCTCTTTATAATATTTCTCGGGTCTTCTTGCAGCTGAGAACTGCTTGTGGGTTCACTCACAAGCAGTTCGTTATTCAGTGAAATATAAATCCAACCTTAACACGAAGCATCAAATACAATCGTGCGCGAGTTGTCTCCGTATTATTCCAGACGACCGCATGAAGTATACTGTCTTTCTTGTTTCTTCTTCTGTTTCAGGTAGGTACCTTGTTTTATAAAAAAAAATCTGTGTTCGTTAATCTTTTTCAGGTCTGATTTCTGCAACTTTCTTTCTAACTGAACGGACCTCTGTGTGGTTATTTTTTTGGGTTTTTTTAAGGGAAAGGAGGCAAACGAGCAGACAAATCACCTGATGGTAAGTGATTACCCGCCGCCCATAGACACCCGCTCCTCGGTGAGTTACAGGTGCGTTGATATTCTTTAAGGTATTAGAGTCTCCTCTTGAAAGACTGTAGATCGTATTGGTCCGCAAATACTGCAAACGGCAGTTCATTCCTCGGTTTGGTGTCTGCAAATGGTGATTGTGGATTTTCTGTTTTAAATGGTAATTTTACAACATAAATCTATCTACCGTTACCGTAAAAATGTCCTGAAGCAGTGGTAGGGTTTATACTGGGGAGTGTAAAACTATCAGTGCTTTATAAAAGTCTACTTGCAAAAATAAATGAGTAATATGAGTTTTATGCCCGTTTTCACCATTAATCCCAAATTTTTAAGTGACCCCTATAAAAACAAAATTCCTGTAATGTATTACCATAGGGGTCACTTACAAATTAGGGATTGATGGTGAAAACGGGCATTAGTCCTTTTGATAGCTTGTCTCTCCCTAAAAATGCAATTTCCGAAAATTATAACATTGTTACGCAAAAATATTGTAACATTTTTATTTTGAATAAAGCTATAATTTTAAATACTACCATAAGTAATGTAATATTTCACAAGGTAAAAGTACGTTATCCCTTTTACGAATTTATTTAATTACGAATAGTTCGAGGAAAAACTACGTAAACCACACTTACACGTTGAATGCACGACTAAATCTGAACGCCAATAAATAGTTATCAGCAATAATACCAAACAGCAAGTATTCTTTAACATGTCAACAATGCAATATTCATAATTACAACAACAAGTGTTAAAATTTGTTTCGCGGAATAAGTACGCAACGCTCTTTTTTACGTTTTTCTCAAAACCTATTAAGTGTATTTTAAATATAAATACATAGGCCCCTCACAGACATTTTTAGCTATCTTTTGATGTATAACACATATTTTTAATAATGGTAATACATTTTTAAAACAGTTTTTTTACGCTCCTGAAAAGTTGGCATTTTTCACTTGCGTACTTATTCCAGGAAGGGTGCGATTTATTAGTTCTGCCAATTCGGAGGTTACCACATGTTATTCAGTGAAGTCAGTCAATTGAGAATTCAGTATCAATAGTAAAAGGAAGAACTTAATGCAACTTAGTATAAGACTTAATTAAAGTTAAATGAAGTTGACGGTGGTTAAGACAATTTACATGCCCAATCGTACGTTACGGCGTTAAAGACCTGTTTCTGCTTGTACCATCAACCTGATTGAGATACCTGAAGGCCATTGAATGCTGACCAATATGATCGATATTGCACTTGCTATAAATTAATGGATGTTCAGTTGAACATCTCGTCTGGTTAGTTTGATATACAGGGTGTTAGGTAAATGGTGTATTAAGCCAAGGCTAGTCTATGTTAACAGTGTATAAAACTAGTATAGAGAAGTTAGAAATTCAGTATAATCATTTAAAAAAAATATTTCTGACATCTTCACCATACTATTTATTTATGTATAATGTTAGTGACGGCTTGATACCATTTATCTAACACCCTGTAATCCTATATAATATACTCTCGATTGCAAACTACATAGAATGAACAATAACAGGAAATGTAACAAAGAATGGCATAGGTAATTTGAGAAGTTTTATTGCTAGCAATGATGACGACAAATGGAAAAATGTTAGTATCATTTTTATAGGGAGGGCAAAACAATTTCTAAGTAACAGAAGTTTTACTCTTTTGTAATAGCAAATTAGAATAACTTACTTGATGTACTTATATGTATTTTGTATTATGTAATATACATACAAATGTCGTGTTGATAGTATGGCGACATAATCGGTGGTCTTTTATCAGAGTAAATGCTCTGTCGCTAAGGGACAGCGACGTTGAGTGATAGTTTGTGACGTCATCTGACATCTTGTTATGAGTAAGAACACTCTACCCGTGGATGTCTCAAGACTGAGGGAGAAATATGCTTGTGTTACAAAAGGGTTCACCACAATAGTTGAGCGGTACTTAGCGGGGATAGAATCCGCGTTCCTTGGATCACGAGTTGACCAGTCCGACATCTAGTCACCGTTCGGCCATCGTCGCTTCAATTATGTTGTTACTAAATTTGCTTTACATTTTAGTACCTGTACCATAGCAATGTTTTTGTCCTTTTTCAGACCTCTACTACGTAAAAAGCAAACCCCATTTATCACGTATTTACGTGCGAGACTTCTTTTGTAATACCACAATACAATGTCGGACCCTAATTAAGTTTTCCAACTACCTAAACCAACTTTGTCCTGCGACACCGACCGCTCCGGTACTCAGCTCCATTTACAACTATTGTGATACAAAATGACGTTAAGCGACAGCGCACACTGGGCGACAGTCACGGCGATTAGACGCGGCGATTAGATGCGGCGACTGGACGCTACGACTTGTCTATTTCATAAATTAGCTTGTTGTCGCGACAGAGTCGCGCTCGCGGAGTCGCGACTGTCGCCCAGTGTGCGCTGTCGCTTAACGTGAAGTTGTTTTGTTCTCTGAAATACCAGTACCAACTTAGGTATCACATTAATGAACTTTTTAGACGATCTGTGAGATGAGATTATTGTATTTCATACTAAGTTTTTATTTATTGAATACAACTTGGAGTAAGAATTTAGCATTGACCTTGAGATAGAATCTTGGTGTTGTTGCTGCCAAATAAGCTACTTTAGTTAGGAAATAAAACGAAATGAACCTGTTTGTATAAAATCAAATAGTAAGAAAATATTTACTGTTTATCTAATGCAGGCTGTGTTCTTGACCTGACCGCAGACCGCAAAATGCATCTTGTGTGCCAAATCCCTTAGTTTTGTAAATTGATATCTAATACAGATGCTCAAAGTGACATTGGGTCAGTTTCTCAAAGCATTTGTGTTCTAACCCTAAAAAGTTCTTACCTAATATTTTACTTTCTTTTAAATCTATAGTTTGAATATAATGAAATAATTATGCGAGTTTATATTCTAAATTGATATCTCAATAGCTTGATCTTAATTAATTCGTAATGGGTTTAATGACCTATGTTTATATTTAAGCCCAAAACGCGAATGGAAATATTATTATCACATAAGATATCTTACAAGAAATTTCAAGAAGTTTTACGACGCATTTCTTAGTAAATTCCTTATTTAACTGTTCTTCTGGTGTTATTTTTATTGAGCCACTGTCCCAACCGTTGTCAGGGTATTTGACCTATCATTTCAATTGGATAACAATTCGACGAAGCAATTTATATGATATGAATTTATAGATCCGTAGTCCGGTTTTGGCACTAATTAATTTTGGGCACATTTTTTATTGTAAATCTACCTTACAAGGATAAATCTAGCACTGTTAAGTGATTGATGGGACTTCAGTACAAAATACCGATTACGTATGACGTCATTGTTGTCGTTTGAGAGGTTTTAAGTTAGAACAATACTAGCTAGATATAAGGAAAATTGTGGCAAGTTGCCAAGATGAAAAACGAAGCCAAAAGGGGCCTAGCGAACCCAAATATCCTTTTACTGTACTATGACCAAATTTAGGTTATTTAGGTTGACAAAACACTGTACAATTGAAGAATCACAGATAAGTTTAATATTTTTTCTTCAAAAACTTAAACAGACAGGGAGGCGAATGTAACGAAAGACAGTCATAGTTACCAGTTTTCTTTTCTGTAAGTATTAAAAAGTTTTAGCGATTAACTTACATGAATTTCAAAATAAATGGTTAACTGCTAAACTATTAATCATCTCGCACTAATAAAATATTTTGTACTAAGGAAATGACGTGCTCTTTTAAAACGATTCCTGCATATGGAGAGGAAATGGCTAAGCCGCAATGCATTAAACTTTGCAAAATATTTAAACTAAAAGTTTCTGTTTAAGAGTTTCACCGTAGCATAAAATTGAAGGCAACATCCATCGGTGCTCATTAAAAATTTAATGTGAAATTAATGTTACTTTAAAAGCTTTTGGTTCTAAATTATCTGTAATAGGAGTATACTATCAATATTGTAAATACACTCTGTTGTTCCTAGAAAACGTGGCAAAGTTTTTAAACCGGGAATTTCTACGGCGAAGTTTTCAATTTGCTTTGTTTCTTTGGAGTCAAAGTTCTTACCACGTAATTCACTTCCAGATCCATAAGATGAACTTGATAATCCAATATTCAGCTCCGGATAAGTACGAAAGGGCCAAGTTAAATTCCTTCCGGCATTATCAGAAATGTAACTTGGCTTGGCACTTGGCGTTAATAGTAAACAGATAGCATTGAAATATTGTAAAGGTTCGGCCAAACCAACGCGATCAACCGGCGTGCAGCGATGGCGATCAATGCATTTAGGTCTGGTCGCCATCGCTGCACGCCGGCTGATCGCGGTGTGATCGCGTTGGTTTGTCCGAACCCTTAGAGTCGCCGAAGAGGAAACCGTGCTATACCTAGGTCTAGCGCTTGAAGCGTGCCTGAGAAAAGGGAGCGGCAAGGGAGTGTGTCTTTGTAACGTCAAACGTCAGCGTGACTTCATACCTCTTTCAGATTTATATGCTCTGTCACGTCATACTTGTCACGTTCTGTTCCTATACCTCAGGTACTGACTGAGTTAAGCGCCAGACCTTAAATGACTTATCCACCTTTGTTAAAGAAGTTAGTCACAAAAATATTATTTCGTTTGCTGCCAAACGTTGTAAATAACGGCAATATAATCTTTTCTACTCCATTTATTATACGGTTAACACAAGGCCATGGCTTTTATATACAGATTTAGGCTAGAATGCTGTTATTTGACGTAAATTACTTCAAGTATGACGTAGGTCGTAGTGGACGACATTAGGTTGAAACGAACGAACGAACGATTTAGGCAGTAATCACTTCCTCCGATGCTGTTTCATTTATCATCCAGGGCGTGAAATACGTTGCTAGTTGGCTAAGTTAGAAATAATAACTTCAAATAGGTCTATCTGTTTAATGCAAAATATCTTTAATAATAACTAGACAAAGTGAGCAAGCTGGTTCATAGGTACTTGAGTTCGTATTACAGAAAGATGCTAAAAACTGGATTCAATGTGTCATTGGTGTTGTTTTGTAATTTGGCTACGTTATATTGAAATTTAATTTAATTAATAAAGCTATAAAATAGTTTGGTATCATAAGGATCTACGATCAGAATGCTAATAAGTATTATACAAGTATGATTGCATAAGAATCAACCTGCGAAATCCTTTATAATAAAGAACGCTAAGGCAATTCACCTCCATCGACTAGTCTAGTCAAAGTCCAAATACTGAAATTGTCCTCTATTGGTCAAAAGTTCGAATAATTATACTCCAAAGCTCAAGTACCATTCGAACTTTGATAATATTCGACCAAACAGTAAAGGCAAATAGGAAAAAAGTATAAACGTGCTTTTAAAACATCCCTTGTTGAGTTTAGCGTTAGTTGAAGCTTTGGTTTCCGTAGCAGCAATTTCATTTGACTTTCATGAAAGCTTGTAACCTGAATGGAATAAATAATCAGACCTCATTTTTAACGTTTAAAAGATGTTTTTTTGGTGAAAATCGGTGTTAAAATACGCTTGTATACCAGTTTTTGATTTTTATATTTATCTGCACGAAATGAAGATAAAATGGTATGAAATTAAATTAAGTATAGTAACTACATCCAATAAAAAATATTTTTGCTTTTACGATCTAAAATTCTAGATGGTAAATATTTATTGTTTTTATTTTACATTCATGAATGAGAATGAATGCTAATAGTGACATCTGGTCGAATACCAGAAGGAAGAATCAATTATTAGAAACATAAAATTAAACTTGATTTGTTTATAATTTATGTAGGTACAAGGATATCGCTCAGTTTTATAGTGCATAAAACAGGTTATTCAATGAGATTGCCTAATTTAAAAGAGAAAGATTTTAAAGTTCTATACTTAAAATCCAGACGAGTGAATGTGACTGTATTTCATATTCACACGAAAGTCCACATTTTAACAAATATAAAAATATACGTTTACGATGTCTACCTTCTCGATAGGCAGATGATCACAAGAAATTTTGCTGATACCTGACTCCAAAATATTTTTTTTTAGTAAAACAAACAAATAAACAAAATTTAATGGTAATTTATTTATTTATTTATTTATTTAATGAAAGAAACATACAGCTTTTATATTACATATAGGTACAGGAAAAGTTTAGTTTATTCATAAGCCAAAAAAGTTTCCAATGTTAATTTGTCAATAGCGAAGACATTTATATTATAAAAAAATGAAATAATGTAGACCAAGTAAACTGAGCCTATTAGCCGAAAAGCAAAAAGGTTTTCCAGTAAATTTACGCCCTGATAGGTCCGCAGTGCCTGCCATATGCCCTTATCAGTAACCATTTGCCCTCACTTGGAAGAAGATTGAAATTAGTAGTCGGCCGTCTATTTTCTTTTATCGTGTGGGTTATAATAACTAAGGTCACGTCTCTAGTGCCAGACTTGACATAGGAATCTGATATTGCTAAACCAAAGCGTGCACGGAAAAATACCCATTTCTTTTTGGAGAATAAGATTGCCTCCAATATAGGTACTGTTACTAAAAAAATAAGCTGCAAATGAAAAACATAATATTTTACTACGTTTACACTTTCGGCCTAATCATCAATTTCCATCACGTGAGATGCAGGGAATCCACGCACAAGATGGACCGACGACATCATAAAGGTAGCAGGAAGGCGCTGGACGCAGGCCGCTACCAACCGGGCAACATGGAAAGCATTGGGGGAGGCCTATGTTCAGCAGTGGACGTCCTATGGCTAGATGATGATAAGATGCAGGGCAAGAGCTTCCTCGTTGTGGGTAAAAAAGAAAAAACATGTCTGACTCACCTGGGAATTAAATTCAGAACATCTGAGTCGAGAACTTAAAGTAACTACTAGGCCACCAAGGTGAACCACCTTTAAAGTGAAATTAGTTGATAAACCGTTATTATGATAATTCGATTTTTTATCACACGCTATATATCCATAAACACAGTAATATCGCAGCCTTTGTTGAATAACATCAAGTGATAAAATTGAGGAAAACCATTTACAGTTTTTTGTACAATAGCAATTAGTGATATACAAAAAAAGTGATAATTATCTTAACTGCAGAGATTATAAAACAACGCTCAAAACTCGATCAATTTTAGTTAAATATTTAATTTTATATCCTGGTCTAAATATTGAAATGAAACCACAATAAACTATGCTTGCAATTGAATATACAGGGTGACAGGTAAAGCGATACATTCCTTGAAAGGGGTTAAAGTAGAGCTTATTTGCAGTCATTTAAGTCATATGACACCATGTCCGAAACTTGTTCATTTCCAAGTTATTCAAGATTTAAGTATTTTTTAAAAAAATCTCCAGTTTTTATGTTAAAATGTACCCTTGTAATGAAGAATACCGAATAATGTTAACTTTTTTGTTGTATTCGTATAGCTAAATAATAAGATTGACATTTTAAATTAAAATTTGCAAGAAAGAATCATCATTACTCAAGTAAAAGCTAAAAAACCATGTGTCATTTTGCAAAAAAAATATGTTTTAGGTAATTAAACGAA
The DNA here is from genome assembly GCF_963855985.1 of Ostrinia nubilalis. NCBI lineage: Eukaryota > Metazoa > Arthropoda > Insecta > Lepidoptera > Crambidae > Ostrinia > Ostrinia nubilalis. The sequence goes on from NC_087103.1 coordinate 7,788,780, forward strand.
GAATTTCCAAGAAAAAATGTATGGAATGTTGTGTACAAATTACAGAATTTAGTTCCTTGATTCATTGGCTATTCAAAAAGGTACAGGTGTTTAACAAACACTACATAATTATTTTTTTATTTGAATTTAAACGTGTAGTAAGATACTTTCATAAAAAAATAAATAAATAAAAAAGTCACACTAACAACTATTCTTGGGTCTCAATAAATGAAAAACTTAGTATTTTAATAATAATTGTATCACCTAATTTTATTTGGGTACATTATTTTATGTCCTGCTCAAACTGTGAGCCCCGTCTTCTAATACAAGCTCGTAGTCTGTTTCTCAGTTCTGTTTTTGTGACTCTTGTTGTCAAACTTTGCTGAATATCTTGAGCTGCCCTCTGAATGCGCTCACGAAGCTTTCACACACACAGCACACTTTCGGCTCAGTGTACGCCAATGGATGGATCAACAATATCCACTTCGTTGGATTGGGTGCGGTGGACCCATTCCTTGGCCAGCCAGAAGTCCGGATCTGACCCCTTGCGATTTTTATTTATGGGGTCACATGAAGTATCTCTTGTATGTAACCCCCGTAAACAACGAGCAAGAGCTTCGTGAGCGCATTCAGAGGGCAGCTCAAGATTAAGCAGTTTGACAACAAGAGTCACAAAAACAAAAGTGAGAAACAGACTACGAGCTTGTATTAGAAGACGGGGCTCACAGTTTGAGCAGGACTTAAAATAATGTACCCAAATAAAATTAGTTGATACAATTATTATTAAAATACTAAGTTTTTCATTTATTGAGACCCAAGAATAGTTGTTAGTGTGACTTTTTTATTTATTAATCTTTTTATGAAAGTATCTTACTAGACGTTTAAATTCAAATAAAAAAATAATTATGTAGTGTTTGTTAAACACCTGTACCTTTTTGAATAGCTAATGAATCAAGGAACTAAATTCTGTAATTTGTACACAACATTCCATGCATTTTTTCTTGGAAATTCTTCGTTTAATTACCTAAAACATTTTTTTTTTGCAAAATGATACATGGTTTTTTAGCTTTTACTTGAGTAATGATGATTCTTTCTTGCAAATTTTAATTTAAAATTTCAATCTTATTATTTAGCTATACGAATACAACAAAAAAGTTAACATTATTCGGTATTCTTCATTACAAGGGTACATTTTAACATAAAAACTGGAGATTTTTTAAAAAATACTTAAATCTCGAATAACTTGGAAATGAACAAGTTTCGGACATGGTGTCATATGACTTAAATGACTGCAAATAAGCTCTACTTTAACCCCTTTCAAGGAATGTATCGCTTTACCTGTCACCCTGTATATTATTGAGCTTAGTTCATAACGCAACTTAAATTTCTGCATCCACTGCTGAACAAAGACACCAGCCAATGATTTCCATATTTACCAATTCGAAGCAATCTGCATCCAACACCTTCCTAGAACTTTTATGAGGTCATCTGTCCACCTTGTTGGTGGACGTCCGACGCTACATGGAATCCAGCTTCCTTACTGCCAATTAATACTAAGGTATTACTACTTTTTAATTAGTAATTAACATTTCCAGGATAGTTGGTAATTTTAAATTAACGTCCAATCCATGCAAGTTAATTACCAAAGTAAACAGCTTCATCCGGGATTAAGAGTTGTGGTTTTCGTGTTAAACGTTCAGATTGAATGTTTCGGTAGCTAAAATAATATTCTAGATAAAATCTTGATAATATTCAAACCTCGTTTTCACAAACGATACTGCTTAAGTGAAGCAGCAAATCGAACGCACAGCGTTGAATAAAGCTCTGTGATTGGTTCGTGTGTCACCTTGTGCGTCCACGCGCACTGTGAGACCTCATAGTAATGTTTGTGAATACGGGCGTTAGTCTTCTGAATTAGCAATTTGCGAGGAGTTAGAGTTGAATCGATGACTCTGAAATTAACATCAAGCTCTTCAATCAGATTTGACCTAATTTTGAGTGATTTCATACGCCAAGATTAACTGTGTGAATACACGTTTACCCACATATTGACTTAAATAAGTTCACAACGGTTAAAATTGTAAATTAATGAACAATTCAATCACACTATTGTTGTATAGTGTTATTGTATGTGGTAATAATTTAAGGATTTATAGATCGTTTCATCCACAAAAAGGCGCCCCACCATTCTTCCGCTAATGTTTGTGTGTTATCGGTACACGCTAAATTATCCATGATGTACACGCACACTACAATAATGACGCTCGGATTGCTCGGATCAAACTCCCCGCACCACGCGCTCCCCTCGACCAAATATTGGTGGGGCGCGTCTTCGTAGATGAAACGAGCTATAGGGCATAATAGGCCTTGAAAGTGTTAGTATGATTTTGGTATTACATATTAATAACGTAGCAATGCCATTACGCTTCCGCCGTTATTCCCGGAAAAGTGTTCAATAAAGGTAATTTATGCGTTTAATAGAGGCAGAAACGTACTACGAAGTAATATCTGGAACTGTTAATATACACGAGTATTATTGTTACACACGGTTAATGTTAATAATAATAATAGGTGTTAGTTCCAGTCCTTCTCGAATAATAAAAAATAAACAAGTAAAGGTAGAGTCATTTGCAATTATTTATTCTAGACGCAACGACCATAATATTATTATACAAAAATAGATAGGTACTAAAAATGTTCAACTTTGGCGAATCGAATTCGATGGCATTACTCTATAGTAAGTAGGTAGGTACATTGTGTGATTGCGGTCAAAATTTTTTATTATAGTGTAAGTTTCTCTGTAACCTTTCAAAGTTTTCGTGTATTGTGATCAACATAGCCAAAGGGCTTTCAAAAATAAAATACTGATAGATATTATAGTGACTGTAATTATAATGCAAATAAAATTCACTAAAATAAACACTCAGTTGAGTGAGAGACTGACACTGAAGTTGTAAACTCTATCATTTTGATAAGCATATTAATACACTCGCGAGCAAAAGTATGGAATCACTTACATGAAGTTGTTTCCACGCGATCTTGTGTACTAACGAATTTGTTAGTAACAAAAAAAGTAGCACCATTTTAAAGATTAAACTTTTAACTTTAAAGTGATACCAAATTCATTTAAATCACACCAGTATTTAAAAAGATATCCCGGCTGATGTGAAGAAGTAAGAAAAAAGACATGTACCAACTGTTTGATACGTCGCGATTTGCGGCCTATTTACCCCCTATAAAAGCACGTGTTTTCGGATTTTTGCGTTCACACGTTGATCCATACACATCTCGGCTTCTTTTGACACTTTACCTGGGATTCTACACCTACAGAAGCAGCACAAATCGTTGCACTGTTGCAAGAAGGGCTCAGCCAGCGGGCTGTCGCACGTCAGCTCCACATAAGCCAGTCCTGGGTTTCGAAAGTTTTAAGACGCTTTCGGGAGACTGGTGGCTTTATCCCGAGACCATGTTCTGAACAGCGCCGGTGCACATCACAGAGGGATGACCGTTTTTTCATGTCAACCTCTCTATGAAATCGTCATTTGACTGGCATCGACGTCCAGCAAGAGCTCAGAAATGTTCGTAGGATAGCTGTTAGCGAGTGGTCAGTTCGTCTAAGATATGAGCAATAAAATTTGACTCCAAAAAGGCCTGCCACAGGCTGGAAACTGACGGCAGGTCACCGACAAGCACGCTTTCAATTAGCTCGCACTCGGAAGGCGAGTAATGGAGGCGAGTTTTGTTTTCCGATGAATGCAGACTGTTTTTGCAGTGCAGCAGTCGAAGAGGTCGGGTCTATAGACGGCCTGGGGAGCCATTTGTGCAGTGCTGGTTCGCTAAAACATTGGCTTATTAGGGTGGCTTGCTCGACTTCCCATCGAGATGTGTAGGAGCAAATTGAAAGCGTGCTTATCGGTGACCTGCCGTCAGTTTCAAGCCTGTGGCAGGCCTTTTTGGAGTCAAATTCTATTGTTTATATCTTAGACGAACTGTCCACTTGCTAACAGCTATCCTACAAACATTTCTGAGCTCTTGCTGGACGTCGATACCAGTCAAATGACGATTTCGTAGAGAAGTTGACATGAAAAAACGGTTTTCCCTCTGCGATGTGCACCGGCAATGTTCAGAACTTGGTCTCGGGATAAAGCCACCAGTCTCCCAAAAGCGTCTTAAAACTTTCGAAACCCAGGACTGGCTTATGTGGAGCTGACGTGCGACAGCCCGCTGGCTGAGCCCTTCTTGCAATAGTGCAACGATTTCTGCTGCTTCTGAAGATGTAGAATCCCAGGTAAAGTGTCAAAAGAAGCGGAGATGTGTATGGATCAACGTGTGAAAGCAAAAATCCGAAAACACTTGCTTTTATGGGGGGTAAATAGGCCGCAACTCGCGACGTATCAAACAGTTGATACATGTCTTTTTCCTTACTTCTTCACATCAGCCGGGATATCTTTTTAAATGCTGGTGTGATTTAAATGAATTTGGTATCAATTTAAAGTTAAAAGTTTAATCTTTAAAATGGTGCTACTTTTTTTGTTACTAACAAATTGGTTAGTACACAAGATCGCGTGGAAACAACTTAATGTAAGTGATTCCATACTTTTGCTCGCAAGTGTAAATTAGCTGTCAAAATTACAGTTTCAAAAGGTTCAAAAAATAATAAATTTTATAATTGCTCAAAGTTTCATTACGGTAAAGATACTCGTACATTCGTCAAAAACATTTTAGTCCTCCTTTAAAAGTTACTTGTAATTAGTGAAGTTCATTACGGAGGAAGTTGAACCATTAACTAAATATAAAGTAAGCTTTTAACCATTACCAAATATAACGGAGTAATGATTTACCGGTTCCTAAGAATAGTCAGTACCGGTTCCTAAGAGTAGTAGTAGTTTGTTTACAAAATCTGTTTTGTTAAAGTTCTTACTTGCAACTTGAATGATTAATAGGATACATGACAAATCCATCACTTACTTCAAATGTACTATAATCATGAGATTGCTTTGCCTCTTTTGCAATTGGTAGGATTTTGCTACGTAATTTAGTCTAATGTACTTTCAACTGTACAAAAATTGGAGTGGGGGTGTTACTATACCAATTTGGGAAAAATGTAGTACCTACGTCATTCTATCATTCGTTTTAAAACCTACGTTGACAATTGATCAAAAAATAAACCGCAAATGTAAGTCAGATTTTGCAGTGACAATAATAACAATCGAAAAACGGGAGTCCTTAGCACGTTAATGAAAAGGTTAAGGTTAAATGATTTGAACGCGTCTCTCGACAAACGAGTCCGAATAAGTATGTGCTCTTTGTTAAGTAGAAGGAATTTCGTCTCCACGTCTTGTTAGTAATCCAAAACACGCTTCTATGTGCTCGTGAATTCGTAAACGAGTCCAATATTCACACTGGAAGTCTAGTTAAAGTTCCTTAGTAGAACTGCACGGAGTCAAATAGGTTACGACGCAGCGGGATTGCATTAACCTGATTTAGGAAAGACAATCTAATGATTCGCACGGCAATTTATGTCTGACATCAGCGTTGATACATTGTTAACATAATAGAAGCAAAATATTTTTAGTGGAAGTTGAAGAAATCTTCAGGTGAATATTTATCATCTGGTCATTTAGTCAGAAAAATACGACCCTCTTGAACGAACTATTGGAAGATAATGACACTCCCCAAACCCACTGGCAAGACGGGTTAAGTATACAGTTCTGATACATCATCAAATGATAAGAAAAACATATTATGTAATTGATAAAACAACCTAAGTTTTGCCTATAAGGGTTTACAGCCTTTACAAGACTCATTCATCTTTTTGCCCTACCAGCGTTTCGGACAAACTTTAGCAATTCCTGAGAATAAGTGCCGCTACAAATTCAGTCGCAGATGTTTGCTGGTTAAACATAAATAAGAAGTGAAGTACCTAGTTACATTATGAACACAGGAGCAGTCGTGGTGTTATAAATAGAAAGCCAGTTGGGTATATTACACATCGAATTCAAATTCTTCAATTTCCAGGCTGTTTTTCAGGATACTTTCCCACCATAGCATACCCTACCTCCACTTCGGAACAATACATATAGGCGGATGCTGAGAAGAATTGGCGGAAAAATCTCAGCCTTATTTTACTTTGATACTTTTACAGTAAAATAAGACCTCAAATACCTGCTAAATTGCTGACTAATTCTTGAGTTCCCATTCTACTAACCCAGATTTTTGAGACATCATTTACGTACCGATATATCGTCAGATCGATCCCTTACGACGCGTTAAGGTAAACATCTCAAGTAAACACATAGTAAGATCAGGGATGTTATGGATATCCGTAACCGTAACCGAAATTTTCGGTTATCCGAAATTAATAAATATCCGAAACGGTAGCCGTAACCGATTCAAAAGTTTCGGATGTAGGCAGTTTAAATCGTTTTTTATATAGCATTATATGTAAAGGCATAACAGCCTGATTTACCTTTATAATGCCATCTAGTATCAATTTTTATTTTTTATTAACTTTTTATTCGATGTAAAGTGTCCGGCCATGAATGAACCGTGTTGGACAACTATTGCAAATTGCATTCTAAAGCACAGGATATCCGTAACCGGAACCGAAACTTTCGGATATCCGAAATAAAAAAATATCCGTAACCGCAACCAAAACCGGTATAATATTATTATTCCTATATCAGTAACCGTATCTATAACCGAAACTACATATCCATAACAACCCTAAGTAAGATGTGTAAAGTATCTAGACGATCTATCTCGTCAGCCGGTGTTTATATCGAGCGTCTCTTAGATTCGTGTTCACGTCAGTTCCCAGTGTAGAAAGTATGAGGAATTCCTAGAACTATTCCACTGACAAAATAATTACTTTGCGGAAATAACTCGGGGGTTTTGGTTTATTCCACTCTATGTGCAAGCGTAAGGCTGAGTTGCACCATCTGTTTTAACCTTGACTAAAAACATAACCGGTGTTTTTTGGATGGAGTTTGACGTTTCTTAAAGTTAAAGAAAGATGGTGCAACCCAGCCTAAGTGTTTGAAGGATAAACTTTTTAATTACTGTGAGTTTTTAAGCTGTTTAAACTACGAGTAGATTCTTCTGTTGGATTTAAAGTACGGAGCAGAAACTGTAGCTAAAGATTCTGTTATTTTTAAACTTTAATTCTGTTTTTTCTATAGTTTAAAATATTCAAAGTAAAGGTGTGAAGTGTTAACACAACCTTACATTCATGGTTTGACTGTCTCACAGTAAGATCAAATCACGTCAATAATTTTGACAGGTAACCTTAATATGTTTCGTCGTGGGTTCTCGTCTTAGCTGAAGAATTCAATATTCAATATTTCATTCAGACCGAAAATTTCAATAATTCCCAAATACAACTAGAGTTTAACAAACTCAGTTGAAGCATTGCAAGCATTAATAAACGAAGTATCTAATAAATATTAATTATTCAGTATATTTTAGAGCACTTCTATAATATTAAATCAAATATTAATCAATATATTGGCTTCGGTAATTCGATTATTCAAGCAATCCACTTAAAAGGAGCATTCGATATTTTTAAACAAAGACCTGTAAATATTTAAAAGGGATGGGTTGAGTGGTTTGTCAATTATAATTTTAGGGTCACAAAATACTTAGCTTCTAGAAAGATTTCGAGGATAGGTCATTGAAAAAATATCGGGTGCCAAATCTTGCATGTTCTTGTAGTAGGACACAAAAACAAATGAAATATCTTGTTTATCTTGCATGTCCATGTGGTAGGACACGAAAAACAAATGAAGTATCTTGTATTCAAAAAAGAAATCTAGGTTTAATGTAATTAGACGTCAAAGCAAAAACAACACCCAATAACACAAAAAAACAAGAGTGAAACAGAAAAAAGAAGATTAAAGGAAGTCGCACATTTATCAACCCGGAAAGGGATCGTGACCGTATCAACTCGAGGTGGTCAGATCTTAAAGCTCATAGTAAGTCTGTTAGCTAGTCTGATAAGTCTATCAACTCGGAAAGGGATCAACACCTTATCGCCTTTCGCACGCTGTCAATCGCGAGGCGTTTACGTCTTTACGGTGCGGATAAGTGTGCGTTGCATTATGGAGTTTCATATTATAAAGAATACTGACTGACTCAAATTGATACGGTTCCGATCCTTTTACAGGTTTATAAATGTGCTACGTCCTTAAAGCGAACAATTTCTCCAGTAATGTGGCAATCGCGATGCTATCATAATGGCGGCTCAGTCAGCATTACGGGACCCGCAGTAATGTACGCGATGGTTTTCAAAGGCCTAATGCTGAGTGAGAGAGATGGATAAAAAAACACGCCACTCCACCGTACGCTTTTATAAATGCATTTTAATTAAAATAATTTTTAAAAATTAGGTGTCTTTTTTGCTGTCAAAAATAACTATGCCAAAAATTCATAAAATATTACACTTGTGCAGTTAGTTCTAAATCACGAAGACAAAAGACTATTGGAAAACGAAAAGAACAGTACAAGTTTCATTCTTACAAGGCCAAAGTTTTGCTGTACATAAAATAGGAAATAGTAGGTGTCGCATTAACAATGTATACCTACTATTTCCTATTTTTAACGAGTAGGTACACAAACGAGTAATATGCAAAAATGTATATAGATTAATAACATTTTGCAGCAATAAATATTATAATGACTAACGTGATTAATTAATACCTATTTGAATTAAATACTTGATAAACAATTGAACTCCAAACAATCCATCTCCGCATAATGATTAAGGATATGATCAGAAAGTTAGTGAAACTGCAATTAAAATGGGCTTGAAGTTCTGAATACGAATTGTCCCCGAAATTTTCGGCCAAATAATTTTGATTGGTATTGCTCAGAAGTTTTACAATTAGAATTAATATTCCTTGAATTGCAGGCTTGAAATGAATTCAGCTATTACTTACTTAATTTTATTTGAGCTAGAATAGAAGTTAAATAGAATTTCTCCATCTTTTAGCCACGTACCTAATTATAATGCTTGTCACGATTTCATAGCATTATCACGATTCATTTTCTATTAATCCCAGCGATTTTTAGTATTCACTTTGTGTAATTCAGCTCTTTATTCGCACAAACTACGTTATACATACTAATAACATAAATAAGAAAATAACTCTGTCTGTCTGTTACTCAAGCCAACCTAAATTATTAAATGATAAATTGATGAATGTTGGTCTAGCTAGACCTAAATCTAGAGGAAGGGTAGACTACATTTTTCTCATAAATAATAAAGTTGCGGGGTAAAAATAAGCTATCATCTTTTACTTGAGAGATATAGTTTTGCCACAGAATAATAATAAGGTTTTACTTATGTAATGATTTTAGAATTTATATTGTATTTTATACGATTATTGGTTACTTTTAAATAGTTATTGCAACAATTTTAGTATTTTTATTGTATTTTAGAAGAACCCAAAAACCCATTATTAAATTAAAATACTTTATTTGATTACTTCCTAGGCATTTTGCAGACATTAGAATGATTTTAGAATTTATTGTGTATTACATCCAATTATTTCATATTTATTATTTAATTTAATTATTTTAGATTTTTTATTGTATACATTTTAGTATTTTAAAAATTAAAAAACAGCTAATTATGAAATAAGTATTGCATTTGACTAGTTCCGGGGCATGCCGTCGATAAGTCGTTTTGAACCGGTCGACTTTCACTCATGGAAGGGGAAGTTACCTTATCGCTGGCATGCCGCTGGACAGTCAGTTCGATTTGAGCGTTCGAAGCGAGAGGTACTATTAGGTTGACGTCATAATGTCGGAATTGTGTAAATCAGTGGTGCTGAAATACAAGTTAAACAACCTACAAGAGTGTTTCATTTCACTTACATTTATGATTTTGGACTTTGGCGCGGTTTAAGATGCTATTTGGTGAGGGCTCTTTTAAATGAGAAATTTGTAGCAGGACGTTAGAGCCAAAGGACATAAAACAATGCGTCGCGACGACGATGCGACGCCGTAGCGGTGTCGTCGCCTTACATAGAAATATCTGTGGCGGGCACATGAGCGGCACGGCGCGGTCGCAACGCATCGCCATCGTGTGCTTTGGCTCTCAGTCGTGTACAAGATTCCATCTGTTGGTATAAGATTTTTTATTCCAACGTATTGTCACAAAAAATTATGTCTATAATCCTGTAATGCCTAAAGTTCTGCTAAAATTGTCTTGTAGGAAAAAACCTAAACAGCAATCAAGAAGTTTGCTAATTGCAAACGCATACAGAACGTGCATCCGACGTTGTTTCCCAAGAGTTTGTAAGTTGGCAACGCAATACATAGTACGATAACCACAGTAAAATGAAACAGTAAACCCATATTTTTTCTAATCCATACTAGAAAAACGTCAAGTATCCTATGCAGATGAATTAGATAATATTTTAAAAGAAAAAAGTATAATTTTGAAGTGCTGCACTATAATTTTGAAAACGAATAACTGCTTAATGTAAACGTCAATATGAATATGTAATCTTAATAGCCTTTCGGTTGCCACTAGTCTGGTTAGTATGTAACTTATGGTTGTTATAATAGTACAGATAGGATAGTACAAAATAAATGTTCACCAATAGATATTTAGCTTTATGCTTCGAACATTAGAATTAAAAATTAGTTTAATGAAAATTTTATAATCCTACTTTAAATAGTACTAGCGGCCATGAAAGTATGATGATGTCTTTCGTTTCTTTTTTACTGTGGAATAACTTCTTCCATCGAGATTAAACAATTGAGATGGTATACAGGACCCCACTTTATTAGTTGGACAACTTCCTTCTGCGGGATGATTCTACTACTTCTGTGTAATGTGAGAGCTTGGAAAGTAATAATAGTTTTTGGAAATATATTTCTCGCTTTTGTAAGAAAATCGTAGATGTAACCATTAAAGCAGCAGTCGGCGACATGCGGCCTGCGAATGTTTTGTAAATAAGTTATTAAATTAAATATAAAAATACAAGCATTAATCTTACTTAGGTGCCGCTGACTTAGAGGCCAGCAATTTTGTTAAAATTACAGTTGGTGCGTAAAATAGAGTCACTCGAAATATTGAGGGAAAAGAAAATGTGTATTAGACACGTGAAATAAATTACATATAATAAGTATCTACTGAAGTAAAGATATAAAAGAAATAAAAATAAGCAAAACCGCTCAAGCACTTGCAAACAAGCGTTATTTACTGCGTACTGAAACCCTCGGACGTAAAAACACCGAGGTTGAAACCATAAAGTTCTTTCAAAAAGCACTTCTAATAAACAGGGTCATAAAATAACCCCTACAAATTGTATTAAACCTTCTCCCGATCATGCTACGGATCAAATTACAACATGCCATTTTTCATAGGTTGTGACCGCAAAGTGCTTGATAGATGAAATATTTTCACTTTCGCAATATTTCAATCAGTATAAAAATATTTCAATTTATTGGTTGAATACACGAGAATGGTTAATTAAATTTTATTTTTAGTATCCAATCTAACCAATGGAAAGTCCCAAAACATTCCAAAATAACCTTTTGTGGTTTAAAGTTAACATTCATAACTTTTAATGTCGCAGTTTCCCACTACCCCACCCCAAGGGCATTTATAGATAAAATACTTTGAAATGGTTTTGATCACATAAAGCATTTACCATCAAAAACCGATCGCCTACGCATCAAAATATCGTAAAGAATTTTATCACAATTTCCAAATCAGTTTTTGAGACATTTATCATACAAAGGAAAAATGGCTTATTGAATTCTCAACATCTTAACATCTTATTTTTTCGTGACTAAATCCTTTCAACATGCAAGTTTGAAATCGAGATGTTTTTTCCATCTGGTCACCCTCGTCACGAAGGACGTTTTACTACGCATGTTCTCACTAGTTGATAGTTTGAATGACATTTTAAGGATGAACGTAATATACATAATATATTGTGTAATGTATGCGTCAGATTTTAATATTTTAAAATTGTTACGTGAATAATTAGTTATTGTCTGTAGTGCTACTTACACGATGGAAGGTCCCGTTATTCCGCGCTATGCATCATCATCATTATCGTTTCAGCCACAGAACGTCCACTGCTGAACATAGGCCTCCCCCAATGACTTTCACATCGCACGGTTGGTAGCGGCCTACATCCAGCACCTTCATAATAACATATAAACCATGTCATGCAGTTGTTGCACTTTCGGGAGCGAATTTTTGCAGCCTGTTTCGGTATAGCACCCTTAGAAGTAGAGTTTGGGGTGGTTTGGGTCTCGAGGCGACTGTTTGTGTCGAGACTCGAGCGAGACGAGGCACGATTGTCGAAATTGCATTGTACTAGCGTATCTTACTTAATTTTTGGAGTTCTGTTTACTTAATGAATGTTATTGACAGCGAACAAGTCATGTGAGTAAAACATTATGGCTTAGAGTAGATTTATACATACATACGCATTTTACTATCCTTTTTAAGGTACTTACTTAGTTAATTATGTAACATAACTAATGGCATTCACCTTTTTCTTAACTAGCAATTATGACGACACATCCCGTTGTAAAATTATGAATTATAAATAAGCTAATTTATGTTTACATAACTATATAATTTTCATATTCATAATTTATAATTCATATTCATAAAACACATTAGACTACGAGAGTAAAATGGAATTTTCGTGAGATTACGGTGACATTGATTGAAGTTTCTAACTATACACGTATCACACTCGAGAGCCAAAACGCCTCAGGCACTTTTATGCGACTTCTGTACGAGTAAGCAGACTGACTTACTTAGTGTGAAACAGACGGACAGCTTTTAAAACTAGATTTCGTATCGGATAAAATACAACTTTTCTTTTTTATCCTTTGTCAATGAAATTAAACTACACGAACAACACGTTTAATTAAAGTTGCAAAACACATCGCTTGTTTCTTATAATAGTAGGTAATTACTACAACATAGCAATTTGGCTTGCATCGCTTAATCATCAATTCCATAAAAGGTGGAATTGTGCAAAAATGAAATCGAAAGTTTTGGGAACTTACGCCCGTATTACTATGAGGTCTCACAGTGCGCGGAGACGCACAGGGACACACAGGAAACAATCAAAGAGCTCTATTCAACGCTGTGCGTTCGATTTGCTCCTTCTCTTAAGCAAGTATCGATTTTGAATGCGGATATTAGTGTTGCAACACACTTTAGGTTTTAATTGAATTGAATTGTTATGATCATTTTGTAATTATAACTAATTACAAAATGATCATAACAATTCAAATATTGTATTATACATATAATACCTACATCTGAATTAATAAAAAAGTACATCACAAGCGATCTGATAGTATGCAAAATAAAGGTGACAGTTCACTTCATAATATGTTACTAATGACCAAAACATTTACAATAATGGATTATTAACATTCTCTTCGAAATCATACAACAAAAATTTTATTGCCAAAATTGGCGATCGATGTACCATTACACATCTAACTGTCATTTACAAAGTAATAGTGGATTGACAACATCCAGCTTATATCACTATTTTACGACCTCCAGTTCGAACATAACGCATCGTAACTCAATTCAAAAGCCTTTATTATGAGCACTTAAAATGATGCTCCAATACACATAAACAGGTTTGTGTCTGAAAGTTGTTTCTGATTACAACTCAGTAAAATATAACTCGATCAATATTATACAATTATGGTTATTAATGAATAAGATAGTGAAACATATTTGTTTCGATAGCAAGAGCAGACCATTTCTCCGTGGTATTATTCTGTTAGATAATTTTTTATCATTTATACGAGCTGAGTCGGATGTTAGAGTCCGTGCAAAATATTGCAATTTTTATCAATGTATTTGATTTATTGTTACCGGTTTGAATCACTCTTGATTTCGTTTCCTCTATTTTTACCCGGTTTAGACTCAAGTGTTAACACTGCACTCTCAAATATTTTACCTGAAAACATGTTTCCAATCATGTTAAACTGTTTTTGTTGTAGGTACGTTTCTTATCTCACAAAAGTCAGAATAACAGGTAAATTTTTATTGTCATTTAAATATAAAACCACATAAAACAACACCACTGTCCTTCACGGCTGTCAAAAGGGGATAATGCTATGCAAATCGCCACTGCGTATCTATTCGTGAGATTCATGGCGATTGCCTTAACATAACATTTGCCAAAAATTCGTTCTTTAGATGTGATTCAACCCACAACCAATGTATACTTTTTACATAAATAAAACCTTTTGAATTGTTTGTTCAGAACAACTATTTGGCTTAACCCAAAATTTTGTGGCTTTTATGGAGCGTTATTTTTATGTTAAAATAGACTTTTAAAAGTTTTTAGATGTTGTTTGACCCAAAAAGGAAGGTTTATGAAAATAGGAAATACCTACCATTCATTTTCGAGGGTCAGTGTGGCAGTGCAGAGCTTCACAAATTGTGCCTTTGGGATGTAAAAAACTCTAAAAGTGGGCTTAGGGGAGTCATAACAAAACTATATCATAGTCAGGATTTACTTGGGATTTTTCTCGTTAAGTCCGTGTGACAGTTGTGTGAGACTCGTTAGGGACAAAATTTGAAGTAAGTCACTCGTATAAAAAATTGGATTCACTGGTTTGTTAATTGAAACAAAGACATCAGAAGCCGTACCTAAAAAGGTACAACTCTTTTTATTAATTTGCTGTCCTAGTGTTGCAGGTTAACAATATTGTAATTAAAATGAAACTAGCAAAAAACCTATTGAAAATAATACACCAAGAACGCAACGAAGCACGAATCATCGAAAAACAGGTGTAGAGCGTACACTTGGTGCCACAAAAATCGATACACCTTCATAATGCTTTCAAAAATCTTACAAATAAATTAAATACTTATATTTTATTATATGGCGCTGAGTGTATTTTGCTCAACATTCAATATTATGACAATGACTAATTTTACACACTATTAACATTAAAAATATGTAAACCTTTAACACTGACGTAAATGAAATGAAACTATCTTTTAACAATTACTTCACATTCAAGTTTTATTGAATTGAATTGAAGGAGAATAGCGATGTAATTATCACTAATTACGATTCATACATCAAATGGCATGGTTTTATCGAGTAACGTGTTAATAGGCCAATTAAGTGAGAACAATAGGTGTGAGGCAGGATCCCAATCAAGCAAAAAATTGAAATATTTCCTGTAGTTTATTTGTTTTCTTTTAGTCTTTAAGACTGAGTTGCACCACCTTACTTTGACCGTAACTATAACGATAACAGGTGTGTTTTGTATGGAGTTTGACAGATTTTGACGTTTGTCAAATTTGAAGTTAGATGGTGCAACTCAGCCTAATTCTTTATTTATTAAACTTCGTTTTTAAATTACATTACGGAAACTTATTTCATAATTGGTAGATTCAAACTTTGGTACGGATAAAAAAGTATTGATGAATTTTAGGCAGTAAAAGTTTAGGTATTATTATTAACTTACACGTTTCGTGAATACCTAGTACTAAAACAAAAAACAAACAAACAATTTAATAAGAATTAACCTAAGACATTTCAATTTATTCAAATAAACTTTTCAACATTATTCTCAGTTACATAATTTGTTGAATTTTTTTTACACGTTTAGTGAATAACTAGTACCTACCTACTTTAACAAATACACACACCGGCAGATTTAGCGGAACGCAAAAAAAAGTATGAAAATAAGGAAAATTACTACTGATCTATGAAATATTTATTATACAAAATAAAGAGATAATTAAAATAAAATAAAATAACATAGATTTTTTAAATATTTAGTCGTTTTTATTTAATAAAAAATCATCGAAACGAAATTTCAATTTTTCAGTTTTGAACAAAAATTAGAAATTGTGGCCAGATTAAAAATTAGGGTAGCTTATCACTAACCAAATGAATTAATTAATGATGGGTATTTCCCCCTCTTGCTCTGATGATGGTTTCCATTCATCTGAGCATGCTGCAGTTAATGTTATGAAGGGTATTTTGGGGCAATGTCTGCCATTCCTCTAGTAACGCGTTTCTCAACACCACCGGTGGTATTCTGAATTTAACAAATCTTTTAAGAAAGTCCAAGACATGCTCTATAGGATTCTTGTCTAGGGATCTTGCCAGCCACTGCATCATGGGTATATCCAAATGGTTTAGATGTGCCTGTACTGAGCGAGCACTGTGAAAACGAACATTATCGTGAATTAAACTAAAGGAGTCCACAATAAATGGAGTAAATGGCACATCATGTTCTTCTAAAATGTTCCTAGTGTACCATTCAGAAGTCGTATTTCCTCCATCACCCACCACTAACTCCGTGCGAGCTCCCAAACAAATCCTTCCCCACACCAGAATTAAGCTACCTCCATAAATCACGATATTTTCAAAATGAAGACTAAATGTTACGTTCTCTTTGTGTCTCCATATTCGCTATCTTCCATCGATCTGGTTTAAGAGAACTCTGCACTCATAAGTGAAGAGATCATGCCTCCAGTCGTTCAAGACCCAATCACGATATTCACGTGAAAAGTTCAATATGTTTTTTCGGTGCTGTGTCACAAGTTGGAGCTTTCTCGGGTATGCACGACCCTATACCAACTTCAGTAAATCTCCTGTGAACTGTGGGCTCAGTCACTCTTACTCCTCGAGTGTCTTTAAGGTTATTTCTGGCTTGAACAGCAGGTAACCGCGACTTTCTGAAAACTCGAAGTTGTAAAAAACGGTCATCCCGTCGCGAAGTACGCCTTTTTCTGACTTGAACCCTCCTCCTAACGACAGAAATGATCAATCTGTACCGTTGGTTACTGCCATGGGTGGTCGATACTGATCAACGACGTCTTACGGCAGCCGATTTGTATGCATGGCCGTTACTTCTCATTTCATCTGCCTTAATGATTTCTGACGGTGCTAAGCTGGGCATAATAAACCCTTATAAGTAACTGAATGCTTACACAACAAAATTCTCAGAAAAAAAACATCTTTCACGTAAAAGAAATTCAAATTAGCAAAAGCTTCATTCAATTCAAAACACTCAACGAAACTGTTGATGGGGTAATTTAAACAAAATAATTAAAAAAATATACTGTTGGCAATTATTTTTTTCATATTTAGAATTAAATTAAAAAATAATGTCATAATTAGGCATTTTTTTCCTAAAATAATGATGATATTGATGCTTTTTTTTCCGTTCCTCTAAATCTGCCGGTGTGTGTAGCAAACAAAATTTGTACTAAGAAATAAAAATTTTATAAATTAACTTTACAACATATTCTTCCGAGTTACATAAGTATTTTGTTGCATTGCGTAGGTATAAACAATTTAAAAGATACTTTGAAATTTTGTTTTACCAAGTTGTTATTGTGTCAATAAACATTTTCATGGACTGAATTGGCTCAGATTCAGAAAACAAACTAATAAACGAAAACCTCATCAACTTTAACTTATCTTAGCAAGCCGAGAAATCTTTGGTTATTTATTAGTACCTACCAATTTATTAGTCTCAGGATTAATACAGGGTTCTTATTACACAATGTGTCTAATCCTAAATCAATTATCTATACAGGGTGTTAGGTAAATTAAAAATTGATATTTTCACTTTAATTATTTTTATTTTCATACAAATCGGATTTTATAAAATTTATTTTGTATGAAAATTAAAAAAAAAATGATGATATCAAATTTCTGACTTCACCATACCATTTATATGCCCATGTTAACATGGGCTAGTGTCGGCTCATATACCCATTTACCTAACACCCTGTATAAACAAGCAATAAATAAGATTTACTCAGTATAACGAGGCTACCAGGCGAATGATTACATTGGCTCTTATTAAAAATATCCTTAGCATTATTACTTTCGATATTTGGTGTAATGTATAAAAGCTTTTTCAACCATCAATCTGACTGGTTCAATATTCAGTAGGTACTCATATTCTATCGAGCATTGTGTATGATTCTATAAGCCACTATTGGCATTTGATGCCTGGATGAAATAGATGGGTTAACGTGGTCCGCCAACCGACTGATTGCTCGTATACCTATAAAGGTGAAAATTGGTCTGACTTTGATCCGAAAGAGGGCGTGATTCTGGTGCTCAGCTTTAAAAACTTTTAGTATGGAACCAACATTGAAAACTAAAGAAAACATACAGTTTCTTTCATTTTGATCTCTTCTTCCAGCTAATTGGTTTCGTAACTGTGTTTGAGCACCAAAATTATCCCCTATTGTGTCAGATAGCTACGTTTATATCATAGGTATTGTAGGTAAGTATACCAGAGACGTCGCGTTTGGATATGGATATACTGTAAAACAATGCATACGCAACGCAACACCGAGGTCATGTGGCTTCACCCTTAAATCGTGTCTAGCGTATTCCAGAGATAAATCTGTGACGTAGACTGACATGTAAGCCGCAAGTTAGGAATGCCTTTGATTCGATTGCGCTCGTCACTCGTTACGTCCTGGGGGATGTACACATTGTACACTATGCGGCAAATTGTTCAAGTCGAATCGCTAGGACGCACACCGAAGTATGGGTGACGCACACGAGAAGAGAGGAGAAAGTAACCGAGATGGTGTTCACACTATTACGTCTTGGCCAATTTCCCGCATAGTGTACATCCGTCATCACGCTACAATGACACAGCTACTGAGGTGTACATTCTGTTTATACAAGAAACTACAACATAAATCCTAATAGCGCACCTTCCTAACTACTTATAGCACCATAAAATGTGTCACCGAATTATTCCACTTTGTTCACCTGGGTGAAGAAATGGAATTTTTTGTGTCCTCTCATCACCTCAATAACACCATTTCATCCATGTGAATTGATTCCACTAAAGCGGTCACCCAGATGCAACATTTTTATGAATCTTGTGGACGGTATAAAACGTAATGAAGCTATTGATATTCACAAGGAATATTGCTTTATTAATACAATTAAACTGATTACTTGTCAAACTTGTATTCATTTTATTGTAATGTGAACATTATTTTAATTACTCCTATTACTTTTTGCAACTACATTCATCATTTAATTGATGCTATCATTACTACGGCCTTGAGACAACCACAAATTTCCTCTCGATAAGGAATCCTTTGTAACCACAGTTGTTAATAATAGATTCATGCTTCCTTAGAGATAAATTATGTCAGATAATATTCAAATATTGCTGAAATTTGTGGGAACGACCCTTTTAAATATAATATTAATTTTTAAATTATTATAAGTACTTTGAAACTTGGTCTCACTAATGCAGGGATGCACATATACTTTATGCTAGCTGACAAAGCGACATCGCGATACGAATTTGTGCAAACAGCTGATTTTCGTTCGACGTCCAGTCGCGATACAGTTGAAAATTTTTTGCGCCATCGGGGCCCTGGAGTCTCTCGGGCAGATTAAGAGCTGAAAGCGGGCCGCAGAAAATAAAATAATAAAATGAATAAAAAATTAAATGAATAAAGGTCGTTGTAAGTTTGCTATTTTATTAACCAGCCGTGGTTTGTGCATCCCTGTACTAATGCCATCTGTGTGGTATAAAAAGAACAGTAAATGCGAGTTTAGAATTTAAATATGTACCGAAATATGTTAGATATTATTACAAGAAAATCACAGCTGCATACTTGTATGTAATAATTTATGCAAATTATTCTTGCATAGATACTGTGAGGTAAAAAAAAATGAGTGCACTAAAGGAAGGTCTATTTATAGTTCTTCTTTTTTTTAAACCGTCAAGACAATCTGGTGAAGGTCGCGGCCGTAGAAATCCATGGGGAGGTTTTTATCCAACAATGGGCGATATTAGGTTGAAACGCAAGGAAACGAACGAATAGTCAAGCCACGACAGTTCCAAGTGAATGATTAATCGCATTGGGGTCAAAGAATACCATTACGCGTTTATTTTGGCGTATTTTTCACAACAACTGAACAATCCGTTGGAATAATCGTCTATAGTGCTTTTTGCGTCAGTGACATCTAGGGGCCACAGTGTTAATTTATCATTGTCCCCCCAAATATACATATTTTGCGGATTACCTACAGAACTCTTTCGCTCTTTGCCCTTTCATTTACCTTGCTCTGTTGGTCAGAAAGAATAGACTAGACATCTTTAGGTCTACAGTAATATCACAGTATTGTCTTTCACAGCTAAGAAAGTTGGGTTTCTTTGAATATAATAGATGATGCTAACTTCCAGAAAGTTGCTCGTAGAAACAAAAGTAGATTCATAAGTAACTATAACTTTACCGGCAATGCCGAAAATATCCTAATTATCAAGCCTTAGGCCTAAATGTATACAAAAATTAATATCTTTCATTAATATTCACGTTTATTTTCATTTGACCCTTTGACCTGAAACGGAATGATTTCAGCGCCTACAGAGTCAGGCCAAACAAAAGACCGGCAATCAATGACTCTCAATAATAAGTCTTTGATGCTAAAAATAAACACGTGAAATCAATTTGAGATCAATGACAAAATACTGATAAAATCAACTTATTCGAACTTCAAATACCCGTATTACAAGTACGAACGTATGTACTCATAGTACAAGCTTTGCTTAGTTTGGGAACAGTAAAATGATCAAGGATATTTATTTTTAAAAAATATGTTAAAATTTTATAATTATTAACCTTATGTTGAGGAAAAAAAAGAGGAAAGTAAAAGAAAAAGAAAAAAATCGACAAACTTATAACTGGATGAACATTTAGCATACCTATCATAAACGATGAGAGGTGAGATCATGATGAATTAAAATCCAAATAAAAATCTAGTTTGGTCAAAATAGAATTTCGTTGAACCGATCCATGAAAGTATTTATAATTAAAAGGATTGATGTAGGTATTTACTGTACAAATAATTCCTCCAAAGTAATACGTTTCATCTATCAAGATTAAGAGGATCAGCAAACGATATTTCGCTCGTAATATGAATTGGAAGTATTTGGCAAATATCAATCTTAGCGCTAACCCAACTATCGAGCCAATCATTATTTTTCCATGTTTCGTTTATTACATCACTAGTGTCGTCAGAATAGAGGTTAAAGATTGTTAACCGATTCTATGATTTGTCAAAACACTGTCAGGAAGTCGTTTGAGTGTCACAGAGATCAGTACTTATTGTTATTTATTAATACCACATCAGGTACAACCGACTAACCTTGGTTTTGCATGTGGATGCAAATTGTGACACAGAAAATCAATTAGTGCTTTATATTGAACTAGCTGACCCGGCGAACTTTGTTCCGCCTTAATGGCAATAAATAAGCAGACTTTTTTTTTAATTTCGAACAGGATAAAAAGTATCCTATGTCCTTTACGAAAAGGACATAAGATACGTTTTATCCGAGCCAGGAGGCTCTAAACTACCTCTTTGACAATTTTCAGCTAAATCGGTTCAGCCGTTCTTGAGTTATAAGTGGTGTAACTAACACGACTTTCTTTTATATATGTCAACGCGAAATTGTGAACTCTGTTAGTTTATAATATAACGCGTGAGATTGTAATCTAACAGTGGGTTAGGTTAGGTTAGATTGTAATTTAACTACGTCAGATTATAATCTGACGGAATTCACAATATTAGATATAGGTTATATAGATTCGCGGCCACCCGCGACTTCGTACGCGTGGATCCCGTTTTACCCTCTTAGGGGTGGAGTTTCATACCCGTAGCTTCCTGAAGCTACTTCTGAGTGACTGAAATGGACGGCGGCGAAGCCAGGTCCAAATTCTAGTATTTCATTTACCCTTGACACGTTAAAATTTAAATATTGACCAAACTTGAAGTAAATTACCTTAAAAGGCTGAGTTGCACCATCTTATTTTAACCGTGACTATAACGATAACCGGTGTTTTTTTTATGGAGTTTGACAGACTTTTGACATTTGTTAAAGTTAAATTAAGATGATGAAACCCAGACTTAGATTTTAATCAAGTCAATCTACTACTCGTACATAATGCAAGCTACAAATAACCAACTTGTAATAAGAAATATGTACAACTTAACTAATATGTAATATTTCTAAGCTAAAACAAACTTTTTGAAATAAATGTAATTTAGGATATTTATGGAGGTACACGTACTCGCATACCGAAAACAGATTAGAGGTAAACTTAGTAATTACCTTAATCTTAATCTTAAGAAGTTGCTAGATAGATAGTTATTAATATGTTAACATAGTTAATTGGCTGTAGTTACCACTTAGTAGAGAGTTTATGAATAGTAATAGTTAGTTTGTGGATTCATAGAGCAACCTGTCTCTAATATGTTAATGTTTCATTTTATATTCCACACAAAGTTAACAAATGCTGTTTTTTGCAGCTAGTTATGACATAAATATCAAAACATCAAAAAATTTCATCAATGTCATGAATAGGTACCTATATGAAATAAATTTCTGTGAGGTATTCTATTTTATTTAACAATTTAATTAATTTGAAAGCTGGGCCTTACTGTAAGTAACTTCATTCAAATTTATTAAGGCTGCCATTATTGTGTATCTCCTTATTTTGCTGAACTTAATACTCAATTAGTCGCGGCGAGACCTACGCGTTTGGGTTTAAAAGCCTTAGCTCATTAGAGAAATACGGTTCTTAAATAATGATAAATTGGGGTGAAGTTTGAATAAAGACTACAGGGAATACCTAGATCTAGGAGATACATTTTTTTGAATCATAAACACACGGTTTCCCTAACTAAACGATTACCGACTCTGCGGTTTAGTGGTAAGATCACCTGTTCCAGACACAGGTTCCGGGTTCAATTCCTAGTAAGGGCAAAATTTGGTGAAAGTGTTAGTTTTTAACCTACCTGTCTGACTACCACCATCCGTCTGTGGCTGAAACAAAATGTTAATGATAAGATCTAAGGCATTTGCGAAGTAAGACAGGGCGAAGGTCGCTTCCACCTTCAGCCTGATCGACACTTTCCATCAGGTAAAGATGTAGGCATAAGCTTCTCGGTTGTGGCGAAAAGAATGGTACAGATTCACAAATCATTAACCCTTAATTACCCACCAGGGGTCTTTCAGACTCCGGCGAATGTGTTTCTTGTCGTAACTAGCTTTTTTTACTTAGATTGTTTACGCCTATTTTTTTTAAATAAACACTGAAAAAAAATTTTTTTTTTTAACTTAATTTATCTTTTGACAACTTAGTTTTTTAGTTTAGAGTCCTGAGAAGAGAGGAGTCTGAGAGACCCCAGGTAGGAGGTTATGTGACTGAAAAAAGTGGTACGTGGTTAAGGGTTAAAATTTGAATGAGAATTAAGTAATATAGTAATAATAGCTTATTTATGATCAGTAGGTAACATTATACTTTCATTTACTTAATTAGTGCGTTCACTCTAGAGAAGGCCTTGAGGGAATCTATTAGAGTATTTTATTTCTATACTAAAGATCTATCCATTTGTAAGGAGATACTATGCTAATTGGAAGAAACATTTGTGACAGTGACCTTCAAAAACCTACCAAAGAAAATATATATGTTCGGATACATATTACATACCTACTCTACACGAAATCGCAATCAAGTACTGAGAGAAAACCTTATAGGAAACAGTGTTGTTAAAGCTAGGTTCAGACGGTTGTAACGTGTATTGGAATGTAATCAATCAATCAATCAATAATGGGCAGCACTTTACATGTAATGCTCGTGTTACATTACACGTTATCTTACATTACACATTACACCCGTCTGGACCCGGGTAACATGGAAATCTCCAAGAAAGGCATTGGAATAACTGGTACATCGTTTCTCACGACATGTGTCGTTTACTGTAACTAGTTACACGTCGTGACTTGTTGAATTCAAAATCAAACTCAAAAGGGCTTTCCACACGAGCGAGCAATGTACATAGGTACTTCAATCATTGAGATACCGACACTCCGAGCTTCCAGTCTTTTTCGTGAAAGGAATTTCAGATTCAGGTTACAAAGGAAGGTTGCAGACGAAATGCTAGTGAATTGCATTTGTAAACAACGCTTTGACACTGCAGAAGTATGAAATATTGTTCTCAAAATCTGCGAGATGATGAAATAAAGGAATGCACTAGAAGTACTTACCTACCTACCTATGTTTTGGGAATTTTATTATTTCTACTGTGTTTTTAGTGTCAGATTCGGATTGTCGCTAATTTAGATGTTGTCTTTGTACTATCGGCAGTTTTAACTGCCCATTGCCGGTCATGCCGTCTCGTTCTATCGCAAAGAATCACCATTTGATGAGAGCGAGACCAAAAACTTAACCTTTAGGGTTTTTTACACAACATTAAAATCTATACTCTAGCGCTTAACTAAGTCAGTGCCTGCGGTATGGGAGCGGCACGGGAGGGTGTTTTTTAAATGTCAAACGCCAGCGAGACGTCATCGAGACGTCATGACGTAATCATCTGCAGTCATAATGTCAATGTCTTCTCTCCCATACCGCAGGCATTGACTCAATTTTATTATACGCTAGACCTGTAACTGTCGATTGATCGTATTAATTTGTAGACTCATCTGAGAATCGAGCCAAGGGAATACGAGACAAGATAATAAACCTATCCACTAGACTACAGGATTTGTAAATTGGATGCTTGTCAGAAGAAATTCTCTTTTGAAAAGTGGTGCTAGTTATTTTTAGCTAAGAAAATGAGGTACCCTTTAAAGAAAATAATAACTTTGGACAAGAAGGAACGAAGTAAAACACAGTGAAAAATATAAAATGGCTATTCAATAATGCGATCATTTTAAGCACCTTTGATTTATCAAGACCTTTGAAGTGAATGAATGATAATGGGATCCCATCTAACTCATAGCGACAGCCTTTTACGTCTCACAGACTTTTTTCAATCATTACAAAATTAATTTTGAGGTGGCTTAATGTTGTACAGTTTCGTTTCTTGGAAGCAGCTGTTATAGGTACAAATAATTTATGCGAAAATTTCAGTTTTCGGTACATTCAATTAAAATTGTTAAATTCTTATTTAGCATTTGAGCAAAGCAAATAATACGTAATAACATGTTAAAATTTTGTCAAGTCTAGCTTGAATAGTTAAATTTTAATCTGCAACAAATTAATTTAAAAGACTTAGGCTGAGTTGCACCATCTAACTTTGACCGTAACTATAACGATAACCGGTGTTTTTGTATGGAGTTTGACAGATATTTGACGTTTGTCAAAGTTAAAGCAAGACGTTGCAACCCAGCCTTAGTAGGTATTATTCAAGAATTCTTACAGCCGCATACGATTGGCGCAAAATTTAAATATAGGTATGCCTTAAAGATTGGTGCAAATTCCTAATCAAATTAGGATTCGTTTGTTTCGAAAATATCTAATTCGACTTAAATTAAAATAAATTCGAATTTATTAACATAGTAAGTACTCGTACTATCGTAGGCTCGTAGTGATTACTACTACGATAATACTAGGATGTAGGTATTTTAACGACATAAACAAAAACCGGCCAAGTGCGAGTCGGACTCGCGCACCGAGGGTTCCGTACAAACCTGCAAGGTTTACAAAGTTCGTTCATTACGACAATCGAGTCATAACTATGTTTTTTTTTTCACGGGTTAAAGGCAATTAGATCTAAGTATTTGATATGAATTTCAACTTGATAGCTCTACGCGTTCATGAGGAAAAAAGTAATAAGTTTATATTTATTAAAAAATATACAGGGTGACTGGAACTGAACCCGCCATAGCTAATAGGCGTATAGAGGAGGTCATTTGCTAATTATTGAACCTTACTTTCTATGGCTAAAGTTTTATAGTTTAGGAGATATGTCAATTTTTATACTTTTTTCAGATTTTTCCGAAATTTGACCTAAAAACTGCTTCAATTTTTTTTCTCGCGTGATTTCAACAGTTTTTTTTATTTGATATTAATATCGAATATGTCTTTATTCAAATGAAATAAATTTCTGATCCAGATAATGATTGAATAGCTAGTTACGAGCCGCCAAAGTTCAACAAAAGTACAAACCACGATAAAAAATTCTACTTCAAATTCGATTGAAACAAAAATTAATGGTGACAATGGATTTCCAATAATCTTAAAAATATCTCCAGCTTCTCTTCTTTCCAATGATATATCACACGTTGTAATTGGATATTGAAATTTATCAAAAATTCAAAGTTTATGGAAGAAAATGGAGTAATAATACAAAAATTATCCATACAAAGTTGAATTTGATTTTTTTTTTCTTTATAATGTGATTATTATTTTTAAATTCATTTAAAAAAAAAACACGAAAATAGTTATGAAAAGGAGTATAGCAGAAAATATGAGTTGTTTGAAGAAACTTTGTATGGATAATTTTCGTAAATTACTCCATTTTCTTCCATAAACTTTGAATTTTTAATAAATTTCAATATCTAATTACTACGTGTGATATGTCATTGGAAAGAAGAGAAGGTAGAGATATTTTTAAGATCATTGGCAATCCATTATCACCATTAGTTTTTTCTTAAATCGAAATCGAATTTGAATTTTTTATCGTGGTTTGTACTTTTGTTGAACTTTGGCGGCTCGTAACTAGTTATTGAATCATTATCTAGATCTGAAATTTATTATATTTGACTAAAGGTTTATTCGATATTAGTATCAAATAAAAAAATCGGTTAAAATCATGCGAGAAAAAAAATTTAAGCAGTTTTTAGGTCAAATTTCGGGAAAATCTGAAACAAGTATAAAAATTGTCATATCTCCTAAACTATAAAACTTTAGTCATAGAAAGTAAGGTTCAATAATTAGCAAATGACCTCCTCTATACGCGTATTAGCTATGGCGGGTTCAGTTCCAGTCACCCTGTATATTTTGTAATGTAACTAAAAATTTGAGGTTTTCGGAATTTTTCCTTTATATGTGCTATAAAACGTTGCTTCATGCCAAATTTCAAGATTCTAGGTCGACTGGAAGTACCCTTTAGGTTTTGATTCCCTTGCGAGTACTTGCGAGTTTCAAAATATGCAGCTTAAATTGCTGTTTCTTTTGATTGCGTTGACATAGAAGTTTGATTTTGTTACAGCTTAAAGGTATTATAGACCTGAGTATTTGGTATGAATTTCAATTTAATACCTCTACGCGTTTATGAGGAAATGGGTAGTAAGTTTAAAATTATTAAAAAAATATATATTATGTGATGTAACTAAAAATTTATGGTTTTCGTAATTTTTCCTTTATCTATGCTATAAGACGTTGCTTCGTACCAAATTTCAAGATTCTGAGTTCACGGGAAGCACCCTGTAGGTTTTGATTCCCTTGCAAGTGTCGAAAATTTGCGGCATAAACGGCTGTATCTTTTGATTGCGTTGGCTTAGAAGTTTGATTTTTTCACAGCTTCAAGGGACAGTAGACCTGAGTAATTGATATAAATTTCAGCTTCATACCTCCACGCGTTCCTGAGAAAAAGGGTCTTGACAGACGGACGGACGGACAACAAAGTGATCCTATAAGGGTTCCGTTTTTTCCTTTTGAGGTACGGAACCCTAAAAACAAATCGATGATAAACAAATAATAGTAAACAAAAGAGTATTAAACAGAACCAACCTCGCTCTCTGTTAAGCCTAATTGTTTTTATTTGCACGTGCAAATTAATCATGTTATCAATTATTGGCGTAAAGCAATTTATTTTTATTCCATTTGATCCTAAATGGAAAATAAAATGCTTGTTATTCTTTTGTTTTTGTACTTTCCCACAGGCTAAGTATCATTGATTGTACGAAATAGGCCTAAGTCAAAAATATTGTCTTGATACGTGCTTCGGGATCATAATAGTAAGATGGGAACTTGAGGAGGATCAGTGAAGAACGACCGAGGCTTTAAACAGATTAACGCCATATATCATTCTAGTTCGTCTAGAATACTAAAAGAACACGCGAAGCCTAAAATCGTAGAAGTTGTTGACCTACATATTTACCAAGTGTTGTCTTATGTCAAAGTCAATTAAGTTAAAAATTAGTTTTGTGTTAAGACAGTATTGTACAAGGAAAAATGACTTAAATAATTAAAAAGGTAAGTAGGTGCTTTCAACGAATATTAATCTTATTTTATTTTCTAATTATAAAAATCCAATATTATTTCGTAGTAATATGAGACCTACTATACTATTACCAGTAACTTTATTAGTAATTGTGCTATTACTAACTTGAGATTTGACCCAGAAATAATCACACAGCGTACGAAGCAAGCATAGTCGATTAATGCAATACCAAATTTTTTTTATTTAATTTGTATTCCTTTTATAGTCCATCTGTAATCTAAAACATTTGACGGCCTTCCATGGAAGTATTAATTTTATCTAGTTTAAATATAACTTTCGTAGTTAATTATAAGTTAAATACGTAACCGCGTTTAAATTTAAACCTTAATTACAAAATAGAAGCTCGTTAAGTTTCTCACTTAGCAATAAACTTACCGAAACATAAACTTCCGCGGGCAAAAACATCAATTAAAACACTTTCGTTAACACTTTGATCGGCGAAGTTTGAGTCCACAACTTCGTCCGAACTTTTTTCTCACGAACTTGTCCAATTAAATTTTTAAATTGATCCACTTAGTACATAAACTAACCTACTTAGTACATAAACTAACGAAGACAATAACAGTAACTTATTTGCAATCACGATGTATCGCAGAGTCGCGCACCGTCTGGACCATGCGTCGGGCCGCTGCGATTCCAAAACACAGACTGACTGAGCCGTACCAATCCCGCATGCTGGATTCCGCCATAGCTGTCAACACAACCATGGCTATCATTGACTCTTCTCTCTTATCAATAGAGTTCAAACTCTACAGGTAAATTTATTGTCTTCATGCAATGTTTTCTCAGCTGTTAGTGTATTTTCAACAATGTTTCAGACGTTCAAAATAAACATGTTACAAAGACCTTCTCGATAATAATTTTAATGAAATTCTTTGCTTCAGCGTGAAAATTACTTGTATTACGGTTAAATAATAGAACTCATATTTGAAATATGCGACTTTGAGCAGTTTATCTAGTTTGCATATTTAGACTGGACCTTTTAAGAAGTATATAAGAGCAGTGTTAGTCATACTTTACTCAATATGGATACTCAAAAAACTGCATAAGTACCTACGTACACAATGTAGGTAAGTAAAAGTAATTTTAATTGCAAATTCACATGATTTTGACACAATGGAGAAAGTCTTATAAATTCATGGTTATTTAAAGAAAAAGCAGCTTAGGTAAAAGTTACTAGCTGTTGCATGCAGCTTCGGCCGCATGTTCACCTCGCATATGTATACTTAATAAGTATTACTTTTTCAAGTTGTTTAAATTGTTAGATACCTACTGTTGTAATAAAGATGTAGACATAATTTATAATTTCAAAGACTATTTTCAATTGATTTTATTTTTAAATATTTTTTGGATGTAATGTATGATGATGACACATGCGCCGTCTAGCTAAAAAAAAAAAACAAAAAAAAAGAGCTATAGGAACCAGTCAAGGGAAATACTCAGATTACCACATACAAACAGAAAAGTCCTTGCAGTTGCACGCTCATGATTATTAATTATTGTGCAGGGATCAACTTGCGACCTCTAGCGTAGTAAGTAAGTAGTCCGCTAGCGAAAAACCTACGCAGCGTTGTGGCAGCGCTCTCACTGGCAGGCTGAATCCAGTATAATGACTGTTTACCTTAAAAATATAGCCAATGAGGTCATTGCACCCAACTTGCACTGACCAAGGCTTCCGAAAGCATTTATTTTAACTTGGATTCGGAAACAGAGTGCATAAATCTTTGTTTATAAATTGAGTGTTGTGCTGTTTACTTGCTGGTGCGCATTATAAATCTGTCAGATCTGACGTAAAATCGTTTTTGTGTCCAGATTTATTTCCACGTTGCCTAAAAACAGCGATCGTCAATTATTTTTTGGCGTGTCATTTGTCTTTTTTTTTCCTAATTTGATTATATTCTACTAAATTGATTCCATTGAATTGGTTGTTATTCAAATGTTTGCTAATCAGAGTACCTACTTACTACGAGGAACTCATTTTCCACTCCGAACAATAAAGTACATTTAAACAAATTTGCATTATTTCGAAGTTAAGAAGATACACGTATAAATTTGTATCTGAAATGAGTTACCTACTTTTTATTCTGATTACAGATTTTTGTGGAAGGAACAAAGTGTTGTGAATTTTGCTCAAAATGTAAATTCGAAGAAATAGTTTTTAAGGTCAATTTCAGATTCAACTTACAGTCAATATTCAAAACTCTTTTATTTGGTAAAGTAAGGTTTTCAAAGTAACAAAGTATCCATACTTTGAAACAAATTACTAATTTGTTTAAGACTTAGGTATTTTGTTTGTTTGTTTTTCGACTGAAAATTAAAAAAATCTAAACACAGCTTCCTTTCAATTCTGTTGTGACAAAGTGTTTCAATGCTGATTACTGAAAGATTCAAAAGCACACAAACAAGAAATAAAATAAAATACTTAAAACATTATTAAGCGAAAACATTTTCAAAAATTGTGATACTCTGGAGATGCGGGAATATCTACCGACTCGGAAAATTAGGAAAACTTGTACGCGAAAAATATATTCCTTCAAATTTTTGCATTTTATGAGTTTTCCGCAACCGTAAAAATGTGTATATCAATAACTTAATATTATTATGGTCGTAAAATGGGCTTATTATCGAACATGAATATTTTTTTCCAACTTCAAGACTAGAGTGAGGTGTGTTTTATTAATAAGACAAACTAAATAATAGGTATAAATTCTCTCGCTAGCTTTCTAATTTAGTGTCTATGAAATGCGAACTATGAATACTAAGTAAATAAATATTGATCTATCAACGCACAGCCCAAACCACTGGACGGATCTGACTGAAATTTGGCATGCAGGTGATTGCTATGACGTAGGCATCTGCTAAAAAATGATTTTACGAAACTCCACCTCTAAGGGGGTAAAACGGGATCCACACGTACGAAGTCGCGGGCGGCTGCTAGTCTAAAATAAAAACCAAACTGTTTATTTCTGTCCGTCAAGTCACCGCAAAGGCCAAGACATTTTAAAATTTTGAGTGCATTGCAATTATATTAATGTGCTGTGCATAATTTCATTATTAATGAAACAACGTAAAGTACATTGACTGATTAAATTTATACAATGTCAAGTACTTTCATGACGTAAAGGTCTGGCGTAGCGATACAATGAAATTATCTTGAACGTTTGTAGATTGATACGTTTAATGAAACGTTTTAATCTACTTATACAGGTGGCATCCTTTTGAACTAAGACTCTACTCATGATACATACATTCCCTGAATATGAGAAACCTGGACATAGGAATAAAGTCCCAATAAGTAGGTAGGAAATAAACTTTGCAATGTAAAATTAAATATTCTTAGCAATACTACGGCTGAGTTGCACCACCTAGCTTTGACCGTAACTTTGACGATAACCGGTGTTTTTTGTATGGAGTTTGACATATTTTTGACGTTTGACAAATTTTTGACGTTTTTCAAAGCTAAAGTAAGATGGTGCAACCCAGCCTACGTCATCTAGTTTCAAGCTTAACAAAGGGAACTATCGATACCAAAAAACGAATACGTATACATAGAAAAACACAAACTCAAACACACGACTTTCTTTATTTTTACACAGTCGTGTGGATATCGATATCGAACGCGCGAACTCTGTCGATACATGATCGATAGGTGATCCGTCTGCTCGTTTGCCTCCTATCACATAAAAAAAAAAAAAAAAAAAAACATGAACTATCAGACCTGGCGACCGTCAATAGTCCATACCTACTCACTCATATACTTCACTAGCGGCCACCCGCGACTTCGTATGAGTGGATCCTGTTTTACCCCCTTAGGGGTAGAGTTTCGTAAAATCCTTTCTTAGCGGATGCCTACGTCATAACATCTACCTGCATGCCAAATTTCAGCCCGATCCGTCCAGTGGTTTGGGCTATGCGTTGATAAGTAGATTACTATGTAAGTCAGTCAGTCAGTCACCTTTGAGTTATATACATTTAGATAAACACAAGCATGTTACTCGTATATTTATAAAGACCATTTCTAGGTACGTAAGTAGTCTTTTCATTACATTTTTATCTCGTCATCACCAATTCTTACCAGTCACTCTGACAATATAAGTTGGTCTTAAATTATTCGTTCTATCAAATCCAATTTCTGGTTATACTCATCCATCAACAACGATCCCATTGCCAGGATTTTCTTTTAACAAGCAATATTAATGCCATATTAGAAACAGCAAAAACCTTCAACACCTGTTCCCATTATTGACAATGCCAGCTTGATCCAATATGATTAATTTAAATGGAATGTACTTATTGACTCACATTCCGATACACAGCGTGTAAGTCACTCCATTGAAAAGGTGAGGCCACAAAAACAAAAATTCAGCCGTGAACAGAAAATGTTTAAATTAAAAATTCTGTATACAAATGCGAGGCATCCGTTTTCATTAATTACCAATCGGGCTGAGATTGAAAAACCGAGTAAGTGCGAGTCGGACTCGTTCACTTAGGGTTCTATATAAACTAGCAGGTATGTTAATGTTTGTTCCTAACGGTAAGGTTTTTATGAGATATTTTTTTAACACAAATAAAGATTTGTAGTGTGAGATAGGTATTGATTCTTGCCATTGTAGTTCTAGGTCAACGGAAAGAACCCTATGAATTTTGATACCAATGAGAGTGTCGGATATACATTGCGATAAGGGTCTTTTTTACGGCTTCAAGGGACCTGTGAACCTGAGTGTAGGTAGTATAATATTATGGTTTTGATTACAACTCGATGCCGCCACGCGTTCCCGAGATAAAATCACAGTTTAAAGGGCCTCTAGAGCTAGACCTGTTTGGTTTAAGGCTTAATTTTAACTCCGTATACACGTAGCTCCACGCATTAAAGACATGACGATCACCATAATGTCTTGACAGACTCATGTACCTACAACAAAGTTTTTTTCGTACGGAACCCTGAAAAAGGAATGTCTGACCGCTTTCGAGCCAGAATACCAGCAGCTGTGCGCAAATGAAACTGACCTCTGAGATTAAAAGAGAATTACAACTTCCGGTGGTCGTAATGTAAAAAGTTCACTGGTGTACGCACAGCTTAATAAAGAATTCATTCGAACCCTCATTCAAATTCGGAGGTCTATTCTTAGGTGGTGAAACTCAGCCTTAATGTTTTATTTACTGTTTTTTGACTGTGACTACGAAAGCAATATCTACGAATTTCCTTTTGAAATGCATAACATGTGTGGGTGTTGCAAGGATTTGCAACTAGAGCTAGGTAGCTCACAAACCACAAGCAGCATCCAAGTCACTTAGATTTATCTCAAGCGAGAGCTAATACTAAACCAACAAAGTGGTTTACTTGATCTAAAATGGTCTGAAAGATAAAGTCGTCCATTTTAAGGCTTTTAAGGCACGCCACTGGAGTTTTGCTTCGCATTCAGAAAATATGCTAACAAATAACTAATGGTCTTTGTATTTAAATGGGTAAAGATTAATAACACGGTAGCTGAAGGGTGATTTGAATATTGACTAGGAAAATGTGTCAAGGTCTTATTTAGGACCTGAAAACACAAGTAAACCATAGCTAAAATAATCTTTAGTTAGGATTTCATTTAACTATAGGTACTAGAAACCTTCAAGAAAGAGGATGCAGTAATTATATCTGATATCAAACGTCCGCATCAGCATACCGTAAATGACTCTACACACCAACCCTGCCGTCAGCCCAGTGGCTTGGTGTCAACGGCTTTAATACAAAATAAACCTGTTGACGACTTGTAATTTATATGAAAATTTTGACAACATGTCAAAAGTCGACGACACGTCATGTCGGCGGACCGATGGGTTTGTGTAGAATGCATTATCCGCAAAATTCAAGCTACGCTACAGGCTATACTTTGTGGTATGTTATAACAAGAGATGAACTAGTGTATAATTAGCCAAACACAATAATTAAGATCCATTGACATTTAGATTCACCTAAGTTAAGATAATGTCACCCTTTACCATCGTAAACGGTACGATAATACCATCATAATTATTGCCACTACCAGCTCTGCAATTAATGCTATATGTGAATATTATGAACAGACATAAACCCAATTTAACAATATGCAAATCATGTAAGGGAGATTATAAACTGACACTGACACTAACATGTCTGTCAGACTACTTACATAATAACACAGTTCACAGTAATTTTCATTGTCAAAGTGGAAATATAATTTCCAACGTAATATAATTTCTATTAAGTTATACATTAACCTAATTTACATTAACTCTTAACACTTAAATCTAATTTGTTCATGGTACTTATATTTTGATTCAAAGCCACATCAGCTGGATATACTTGTAATACGATCACTGAAATCTGTCCTCAAATGTAAAAGAAATAAAGTATTTCAGTCGCGCCTACAACAATATACAAAGATCGCTCCTGTAATATGATCTTAGAGTAATTTTGGAATCACAAAGCGAACCCTTGCGATCTTTACGTTCAAAGTTACAAATCTGTATCAAATTAAACCCTTACGCGAATACTCGTATCTCTGTAAAAATGTAGAAAAGTTTTTGGGAAAAAACTCAAACACAAAGTTTCTGAATAGCGACGGAAACCGAGTGGAATGCAAACATAACTCTCTCATTCTGCGGTCAGACTCACCTCTGTAGAATCCTAATGAAAATTGTTTGGATTAACGAACAAGAATTTTGTCTAGTGTAACCTAGTTTGCAAGAATTTTTCGACAATGGTTGGTTAGCCTGTTCCACAATTAACGTTGAATTATGAAATCAATGGTGTTTACAAAAGTGCTAATGTAAGGTAGAAGGGGCTACTCCCTAGTTATTCTACACGTCAATTAGTAGTAATATACCTTCAGGTAAGTAAACCCGAAAATCTTCTCAATGTCAAACTTCGATCAAAAATCCCTACTACCCTACATTAACAGTTATATTATTATTATAAATGCTAAACTAACTCGGTCTGTCTGTTACGCTTTCACACCTAAACCACTGAACTAATTTTGATGAAGGTTGTAAGAGCGATAGTTTGAGTCCGAGACTCCTAGGATTGGACAAAGGATAGTTTTTATCTTGGTTTTTGAAACAGAGACGCGTGTGATAATGTTTTTCTATAACAGACAGGCGGGGCAAGCCGTAGGCAAAAGCTAGTACCTAATAATATTAATATTCCATTTTCTTTTCCTTTTAAATGGAAACTTGAGTTGGCCTTCTTTCTTCCTTAAATCCAGCCAAGGCTGAATCTGTCAAAAGTTTCAAATAGCTAAGCCTAAACTTTGTGTTAATTGAACATAAGACATTTTGACAACGATTTTTGAAAAAGACCTTGCTAATTAACTAGAGCTTTGAAGCTTTATTTTAGCCACAATTAAGTAAAATGTTAATACACTAACTTTTTATAGCCAAAATTAAACCTGTCGAGATCGATTTTATCAGGTTATCTCTCATATCTGAAATCAAGTCAACCCTAAAACACAGTTATCAACAGCCTGCAGTAATCACTATACCCAAACAACGTTAGGTAGTCAACAATACCTACATCAGTGATTCCTGCCCGTGATTCCTTTGTGGATTAAACCTGCCGGCGGGTACACCGCGCGTGTTTTGTATCCAATGCCTACTCGGGGAGATGAACAGGCTTGGTATGATTATTTATACAATATCGCACCTGAAACAACTACAATAAGAAGCTAGTGGTTAAATACAAAAACATGTGCCTCAACGTGACATTTTTAAATGAGTTACATTATTATGTACTCACGGCTTGACGTTTCGGCTGCTATGCTGCAGCCGTGGTCACAAGCAGACTGGCGGCTCCCGGCGTCGTTCGGGCGGGTTTGAGGCTGGTTTTAGTGTCACGCGGACTGTCAGTGCGGATCGCTCCGCACAGCCGATTTGTATGAAATGCTAGGGTGCGGAGCGGTTTCTCCGGACCGCATTACTTACTCTAAAACGCTCCCTAGAAGTTCATACAGATTGGCCGTGCGGAGCGGGTCCGCACCGGACGGTCCGCGTGACGCTAAAACCAGCCTGAATATTTTCAACTAGAGTTCTGTTTACGTTTATGGTGTCGTGTCGTCTGTACATAAATTTACTAATTTTAGGATGACGATGATACGTTTACACTGTGGTTGTAAACTACCAATCATCAAGAATGGTTAAATTTGATTTTATTACTTTATATTAATGGTTCATGTCATTTTACAAATACTTAATTAATCCAAAACATCGTCAAGTACCTACCTGGAAATAATTTTAAACGATGAAAACTGAAATCTCTTATAATGGTATTGCAATGAAGAGGAATCTAATTTCGTTATATTATGGACATTTAATTTTTTACAAAATTAATATCAGTTTAATGAAACAATCTCTAAAATGCAAATAATAACAGTACCTACATAAACATCAGAAACGAATGAATGTAAATTTTCATACTACCTATCCCTAACACTAACACTTTAAAACTAAAAGAAAGAATTAAAAACAAAATTAATACGATTAAAATAAAATCAAAACCAACCAAGCATTTTTAACATAATCAGAGTAAAATTTGGTACAAGTAATATCTCATCGTCCGAAACTATCAATATTATTAATTTAAATCAGCTTATTATCGCTAAGTATTAACTGACAATTATTCGGTAAAATAGCGCTTCGTCAAAGAGAGACTTGTAATGTGCTTGTAACATGTTGATACACAGTTAGTACACCTATTTATAGACTTTATAGGTACATTAGGGTGGAGCGAAAATTTTTTTTTCAGATATCTGTAATGTAATAGTCAAAATTTTGTGCCTTTGGCTTAAATGAAGTCATGCAAAATATTAATCAATTCGGTTTAGAGTAACTGCCTCCGCATCGACACTGAATTTATAAAAAAAGTTGGTTTTAGACCTCACTTAGGCGCCACATATCTGTGCAATATTTCAATAAAATACTATTTTTTTATCACAAATCTTTTACTGATATGCTATATTTTCAATGTAAAATACACAAAAAAGCCAGGCTTTGGGTTTATAATTTTAATAAGGGCGTGAGAGAGCGCGAGAAGAGAATTTTTTCTGGCCCTTTTCGCGACTCGCGTCTTTGTCAGATAGTCTACTGGAAAAGCTCCGGAAACATGTGAGAAACTGCCTATCTATAAATTTGAACAAATTGAAGAACAAATGTGATCAGAAATGGCCAATTATCTGAGTACTGATCAGCAGAACTCGCATAAAATTGCTTAGGCGGTAATTAGGCGTATTCTCACAAAATCTCGCAATAATATCTCCTGGTGAATTGTAACATGCCCGTTAGATCACACGAGCGTACCGAATACTACGTTTGTATTGTAGAAACTTAAAATCCAATAGAAATTTTGATACCTCTGGCTAAAATTGTGGTTAAAGTCTATGCTTCTTCCTGGTTTTTGATTAAGACAAAACCATCATGCAAAGATGGCACCCGTCATCTGTTTAAAATTATTATGGCCTCGAGAGGCCTGCCAGATACCCTATGAAAGATTAAAGAACTAGTTACCCGGAGAAAAAGCTATTACGATTATCCTGATAGCAGTCTTCTTACGATGTCAGAGAGCTGGCCGCTCGTCGCATACTAAAGTCACACAGTACGAGTCACCCTTCAATACCTAGAATTTTTTAAGTACTAGTGATACACTTTAATGCTATTTTATATATTTATTTAATTTACTTAACCAAACAGCCGCTTTTGAGATATTTATTTGACTAAGAAATTGAGCACATTGTCAAATCTGATGGTGAGAGCAAACCTTTGTTTTAAGGCTTCTCTACCTCACTCAAGCTGTTGAGGGACTTGTGAAGATTACGATCAAAGATTCTATTTCTCACTGCATCCAGAAAGTCACTAATAAGGTGCAATAAAAGTCAAGTTGGAATCGCGAAACGTGATGCCTAAATTTTGATCAAAAAAAGGATTTTCAAGCATAATAATTAAAGTAATTTATCTAATTCTTGTATGTATTTCTTGTTATATTACCTTAGTAAATATCTAATTTATGAATTATCTGTCATTTAATACCTTCTTACTAATAAATAGAGCGCAATATTTCACCTTAGACGACTTTCAACTTTAAATAAAATTTTAAAATTTTGAAGTCACTGCGGAGGCAGAAGATATTCATTAAATGGGATAAAAAATTACAGTTATTTATACTTTCATATAAGGCATAAATCCCCCCCTATTAGAAGTTCGAAACTAAAAAAAAATTTTTTCCCATACAACCGTGCTCCACCCTAAGGTACATACTACACTCGTAATAGATTATACGTAACCTATCTAATAGGTGGAGCTTCTCTACGCGCCTACAAATTGTATCCCATCAAAAACAATACTTGTCAAAAAAACCAAGTCTCGCAACTCAGTTGTTCTACGGTAAAAAGTTGTGAGATCCATGTAATACCAAGTCCAGGCCAGGAAATCTTTAACGTTTTACATAAATTATTGACTTGGCCATCGCACTAAATAATTTAATTTACACGTGTTTTCATGCGATGGCCAAGTCAATATATTTATGTAAAACGTTAAAGATTTCCTGGCCTGGACTTGGTATTACATGGATCTCACAACTTTTTACCGTAGAACAACTGAGTTGCGAGACTTGGTTTTTTTGACAAGTATTGTTTTTGATGGGATCTCATTTCTTTTTGAGCAGTTATGTATCTAGAAAACTGGACCGAAATTGAAAAATTTTACTCGACTTGGCGGTTGCACTACCGTGCCCCCAAATATTTTAGTTTTTCCTTGATTCATACACCAAACACTACTTATATTCCAAATTTGAAGCTTCTAGGTCTGCTAGAAGTGCCTTAGAATTTTGATGATCGGTGAGTCAGTGAGTCAGTGAGTGACAAAATTAAGTAACTTTGACCCGTTATAATTCTTAAACTACTGGTTCAAATTGAATGAAATTTTAAATATACCGTGTCTTTACAATGCCTGCATAGCTAATGAAAATTCAGCCTTCTAGTTTTATCCACAACGAAGTTACAGGCAGTCGAAAATGGCCTGAATTGCTTCGAGAAAAGGATGGTACGGCCGTGCCGCTTTTTTGCTCGACTTGGTGGGGGCACTACCGTGCCCCCAGATAAGAACTAGACTGAAATAAATAATTTTGATTTTGATTGTATTTTTGAGTTAGTGTCTATTTTTTTAGGTTTGAAATGTTCGAATGTTAACATCGCGTCCCAGAACTTTTTAAACAGCAGTTAACGTGGATATTGTTTTTAGCAAGAGCATTAAAAGGACCTAAAACCAAACTTACACATTTGTTTCAACATTTTTTTTCAGCAGCAGACAAACTAATGGCCTGGTATAAATAATACCAACCCAACAGTACATTACAACCTAGAACCATTTTTTCTTCGACCCTCCCGTACATACAGGGTGTAACTTTTATGTTTCATTAAACAAGAAAAATTGCTTCTATTGCACAAATGCAACTTTCCCCAAGACACTAAAATTCTAATATAAAAAAAAGCTTTCCATAATTTTTTTTATCGGCAGTCACTTTGTATACAGGGTGTTAGGTAAATGGGTATATGAGCCGACACTAGCCCATGTTAACATGTGCATATAAATGGTATGGTGAAGTCAGAAAATTGATATCATCATTTTAATTATTTTATTTTCATACAAATCTGATTTTATAAATTTTATTTTGTATGAAAATTTAAAAAATTAAAATGATGATATCAAATTTCTGACTTCACCATACCATTTATATGCACATGTTAACATGGGCTAGTGTCGGCTCATATACCCATTTACCTAACATCCTGTATATGAATTAGATTTTCGTCCTGCAGGAAAAGTATTAGTATTTTAGTAGTAGAATCAACCCTTTTTGTTTGATCGAGTATAAACTACATCCTATATTTTTTATGAGTTGGTTATGGCTGTATGAGTTATATTAGTTACGCAATTTAAAAGTAATAAATCTTAGAACAAAACAACATTGACTCTCACTAATTGAATGAAGCAGTGTCAATAGGCCAACTTTTAAATGAAAAAGTTTTAGATGTAGACTCATTTACATCTACGCCCTAAAATAACATAGGTACTAAATAAAATTAAGAGTAATGGATTTTGTTTCCTAGACAGTTTTAGCACAGTATGCTGATTTCAAACTGTTAATCCGTCAATACTAAATTAGTTGATATCGTAGTTAGTGGCATTAATATCCGTATTGTAAACTTTTCACGCTTAAGAGTAGGCGCACACCGTTGATTTTTCGTCGGCCGATAGTTTAGTCGGGCAGTTGATCAGTATGGGCATTGGGCATGTGTGGGAGTGCGCACACTACGCCGATTCGATTTGGCCGATTCTTCATACAAAATAAAATCGGGCCCAACTATCGGCCAACTAAAAATCAACGGTGTGCGCCTACTCTCAACCACTGAATTGCCAGATGAAATTCGGCATAAAGGTATTAGTTTGAGTCGTAGAGGATAGAGTTTATGATCACAGGATCATGGTCACTATTTTGTTGGGAATTAAAATTAGTTTTGTACTGCAGATAAAATATGCGGTATTATTCAATATCAGTTACGCGGTTTTGCACTATCGCCGACGAATAATTTTTATCCCGGTTTTTTAAAAATGTTCACGCGCATGATATGCACAGCATAGCGACAAACCAAATCTACGCGGGCGAAGCCGCGGGCAAGAGATAGTATCTTACTTAATCAACATTTCCTTTTATGTATAAAATTACTTCGAAAACGCCTTGATTGTGTTATATTGGTCGTCCAATTATATTGAATAGATACGAAGCTCGGTTAATTCTTGGAATCTGATCATTATTGCTTAAAGAGAGTTTACGACCACTTTTACGGGTAACAGCACATCAAGCTAAGTACTCTGCCATCTTTTGTAGTTGTATTAAGAGCTATTTTTGCAACGAAAATGTATACTCTGATGTACTAACTCCATAAGTTTGCTAAGGGCCGATTTTTCAATCGTCAGATATCTTTTAATTGAAGAATAAACTTGTCATTTTGACACATTTCCCATACTGAAACTGTCAATATGCCAAACTTATTCTTCAATTAAAAATTATCCGACGATTGAAAATCAGTCCTAAGTTTTATTATGTCTTAGTATGTAGGTATTTATATTAATGGTTTATTCCGCACATACTAATGAATAGAAATATAATGTAAATAAGGCTGAAAAGCTTTTATGATTTTAGCAAAATGTAATTTTATAGATATTTCTATACCTATTTTGATTATATTTGAATAGCATGTGTTTTAAAGCCAGTTAGTTACTTAAACGTAACTACAAAAGCTTTTATAGACTTAGCTTTGGTCCAGAAAGCATTGGATAATCTGAAAGCAAAGCCTACATTTGGGATATTTTATCTTTCGTTCCAACATTAATTTTTATATTGTTCGATGATCCATTAACCTAATTGTCCTAAAAAAGGATTACAAAAGATTAAAGATTTCATTTCTTCGTTAAAGAAGTCGTATTTTTTCGATGTTTGACTTCTTTATGCTATTGAAAGATTTTAGAGTAGGTACTTAGATTAATATGAATCGGGAATAATTTTAGTCTCATAATCTACCTGTATTTTTCCAGGTGAATGAAAATTATTGGAAAATCTTCAACACAATGTTATGCCGATCGTATTTTTTTATGATTTTCATATCTAACGAATTCACATTATAAGATTTAATCCTATTACTTTCTGTTACCCTGCTTTTACGTAGTTACTTTAGAAATGGCGTACTTTGGGCTATTCACTGAGTCCCACACGTCAGTTAGTAAGATCCGATAAGTATATAGAATATTCACTGATTTATTTCAATGTGATTTCTGCAAAAAGGCTTTTAAAGATGAGGGATCCATCCATTTTCGTAGCAAAAAAGCACTTATTTATCTTAAATTTAAAGCCACAGTGCTTAGCTTGATAACCGTCGTCTGTATTTTCTCCGGTACTTAGTTCTCGCACAAATAATTATATGTATATGTTGAATCCGAAACAAATAACGTTGAGAATTCATTGTGATTTGGCAGGTATATTGATTTCGTGTATAAACTCTAGCTACATTTAGATATGGATTAATCTGTTAGATAACTAATCTCATGACATAATATTTTTGTGACACTCGTAATACCTAATCTAATCTGGTAACCTTTTGTTGAATTAATTTTCCTTTAACTAACTAGTCTACTTATTGAATAAAAGTTCAGTAACTGTCACTTTTTCCCATAATGATCAGCCTATCAGATCTGTTTTTTATTTATGACCAATCTGGGACTTAACTCTACCCTTTCACCATTAAATCCGCAAAGTGCGAGGTCAAAAAAGGTCGTATTATTTTTGGACACGTAACTATTTTCGTATAATCACGTACACTCGCCTAAACCTTATTAAAAGCGTTTTAGCGATATATCCAATTCCTACTCAATTTTAGCAATTGTGTTAAAAATATTCAAATTCTAAAACCAATAATCCTTCCAGAGTGACGTTGTAGCGCTGATATAAATAAAACATGTGATCAGATAAAATTCCCTGAAAACATGGGCGTTGACCCTGATTAAGGCCGTAGTAAAGCATACGGGTTCCGTATCTCTACCAGGGGTTCCCAAACTTATTTTGTTTACTGCCCACTTTGAGAATAGATTATTTTAAAAAAATGGGGGCTATGTTTTTACCTATTTTAAAACTATAACTTCAAACGCCCCGATTTTTTTCTGAGTTTCTTACCGTTTAAGCTTGCAGCGCCCACAAATGGGCGTTATTGCCCACTTTGGGAAAGACTGCTCTATAAATAAACCCCAAAGGATTTTCCAGAGTGGTACTCTTACGGTGGTGTTCAGTTTAGTGTTATTTTTATTTCCTTATATCAAGGATTCGGATCTTACAAGAGGTAACTCGTTCTATTGATATTACGATGGGTAGGATTTTTGATGTTCTTTTTACAGCACACCCCTCATAAGTTTAAGAATGTAATGCTTCAAAGACGTACGAAGCTTAGTACCTAAAAGTAATTTGGAAACATTTTAACAATATGGAGACATTTTGTGACCACTAGAAATTGACAATGACTAAACTCGTACTTAGTAAATCAATATAAAGAAAGTTACTAGCTGTTATTAGAGTCGCATTTAAAACTTTTAAATAACTTAAAAACATCTAATTGCTTATAAGAGGGATTTTCTCAGGATTTCTCATAAGTATAGATTATGACTGTCAGTAGTGGATATAAAATATATCAGAAACACCTTGTCCATATAACACTCGGGTTCCTCTTTATAGGACAAGGGTGCTTCGCGAAACATATAAAAATATTTCTTAATAAATATTTATGAATACAATACCGGGAAATTTATGGTTGCTATAAGATATGCCGTATTTGCGGAAGTAAAAATTCATGTTTGTTACATCTCCGTGATGAACGTTAGAATGAAAAAAATCAATTTAACCCTTAATTCGACGACGTGCGATATACTTCCCATTGAACGAAAATAAATCTCCGTAAAAAAATTGACCGTATATCTTGAACTCAAGGTGTTTATTTGCTCCCTGAACTATCTAACTATGCTGTCAAAAATCAGCAAGGCACCAATATCGATGAGACGCGAGCAATCTCCAATATTATGACGGGGAGGAAGGGCCCGCTGTGCGGGCTCTCGGTAAATTGCATTTTATTCATTATTTTACGGCTTAATACTCTTGTAATATTATTAAAAACTATAGATAGGATACCTGCAAAGCTACTCACAATGTATTTACTGTCATACAGAGTTTTGTTTTCGTTTTACGACACCTATAACTTGCATGTCCAGTATACTTCCCGTCGTCGAATTACTAGTAAAGTAACTGCTAAATACTATGTCCAGTATTCTTCCCGTTGCCAAATTGTTAGAAAATTAACTTTTGTGGTTTTTGATAATAATATTTTAGGGATCCACACATAATATGTTTTCTGCCTCACTATGTACCGTTTTTCAGAGTTTCAACTCTAAAAAACAAGCCTTAGTAGCATTGGTGCCGCCTAACACTACTCCTTTTCATATAAATACTGGTTTTCATCAGAAAATTGTTCTTCTCACCCTGCTTTTCCATCAGTTCTTGCATAGAGCGCATGAATATAGACAGCTAAATCTTTAACTCTGTCTTACTCGAGGGAATAATGCCAGAGGCATGGAACAGAAGCGTGGTGGTACCCTTATTCAAGAAAGGGGATAACACCTTACTGAAGAATTATAGTCCCATCACGCTTTCGAGCCATATCTACAAGTTTTTATGCGAGGATTATTACATGCCGGTGTCCGAGAAGTCTTTGTAACCATAAACCACATCCATACGCTGCGGCAGGGTTATACAGAATACCAAAGAGTATTACTTGCCATAACGCTTGGCGTACGTGGACTATGAGGAGGCTTTCGATTTGATTGAAGCTTGAGCAGTGCTGTAGTCTTTCCAGAGAGCTTTCGTATTGACCCTTGGTGCTGAAGTGCTTGCACAAAACGCCACCTTGATGGCGGTCAAGTGCAGGAGAAGAAATCAGCAACAGGTCCAAGTGTTTTACCAGTAATCACATAATGACACCTACTGAAAGGTTACTTCTCACAATAAACCCTCTCTATATCACAGCATGACATGGAGAGGGCTGTGCTTGGTGTTTCTGTGCGACATCTAATGAGGAGATCCATAAAAGAACTAAAATCACTGATATAGCCTTATGGATTAGCATGCTGAAGTGGCAATGGGCAGGGCGCACATCACTTAGAACTGATGGCTGATGGCTA
This sequence comes from Ostrinia nubilalis, assembly GCF_963855985.1. Taxonomy (NCBI): domain Eukaryota; kingdom Metazoa; phylum Arthropoda; class Insecta; order Lepidoptera; family Crambidae; genus Ostrinia; species Ostrinia nubilalis. The sequence continues at coordinate 7,833,593 of NC_087103.1, forward strand.
CAGCAAGGTTCTAGTATGGAGGCAACGTGCCGACGACCGCTGCGTGGGAGATCCACCCACAAGGTGGACAGATGAACCCGTAAAGGTAGCAGGAAGGCGCAGGATACAGGACGACTATCAGATTGGCCGGTTGTTAGCCCACTTGCCAACCTGATAATCATTGGGGGAGGATAATGTTCATTAGTGGACGTCATAAAGCTGAAATTATTATGATGATAATTAATATTTTATTACGGAACCACTTGTTTCTTTTTTCTGTCTCTTCGACAACGGGAAGTATACTGGACATGGTTGGAGAGCGTCACTTTCTTATGAACTTGGCAATGTCCAGTATACTGGACATAGGTTTTTCAGGAAACTGAAATAGTTAGATTTTTTTGGGTATTTTTTCTGGAGTCCCATACAAGCTAAGAAACGAAATCTGTAACTGTTTTATAAATTTAACTAAAAAAAAATTCCGTCGAATGAAGGGTTAAAATGTTTTTTAGGAAGGCTCGTAAATGTTTTAGCACGTTTCGTAATGAACCTAATACCTCACATTCCACATCTTGTAAGGAAATTAGTCGCATTCTTACAAGTATGACATCGACTTACCTATATGCTATAGGTACCACATAAAAACATAATTATACAAGAGTACCTACCTTTACATGTAGGTAGGTAACGTAGGCCACACTTGAGACTAGGAAAATACTCAATAAAGTTTTGGAGACGATTTTTCTTAGTAAAGATAAGTAATATTATTACAGGAACTAGTAAGGTACTGATTTAATCAAGTCTTAATATTATTTAGTCCTACTACAAAAGAAAATATTTGAAAATTTTTTAAAATATTTTTCGTGAGTAATGTATATTTTTTGTATTATGATTCCTAAAACTTCTAAAACTTTCAAGGTCATGGATACTTGTGAAAATATCAGAAGCACGTTTTATGAGCAAGCCTTTGAGACCCTTTTTAATTTAAAAGGTCTAACAAAAAGGCTAACTTAGGGCATTTTCGCACAGTAGAGATTGGATGGTAACAGAAGGATTATATTATATGACAATCATGACACGTATAAGAATAGATATGTCACACGCATGATCGCCGCGTTGATGTGTGCCGCATGACTGAAGATCTCGTGGAGCTGAGAAAATACACGTATTAGATTCCTTGAAAAAACCATAGAATAAGTTATAGTACCACAAGACATAGCTGGTACAAAGTAAGTACTTAATAGTAAAACAAATGAACTATGAATTTTTAAAACAATGTGTTTTAATTGCCAGTTAAGTTATACATACCTATTTCCACCTTAGGCAGTTCAATTTTTTTTAGTTACCTACTTTAAAAATGTTTAGATGAGAGGCGACTCTTAACGCCAGAAAACTTATTTTACGTGTAGGAGTTTGATTGAACCAAAGGACATCAAATGATGGCAAAAGCATCCTGAAGGATTTCCACAACGACCAGTCCTACGCTGCCCGTATCCAGGTGCTTCCCGTGACTTTCACTAGGAGTCTTTCAGTGACTTGGCTCATTTTTAGCTTGGTCCACCGGCCAAGTCGCTGTATTGAATTTAGCCCGACGGATAGCCCGACGGATTAGCAAGCTGAAGTGGCAGTGGGCAGGGCACATAGTACGCAGAACTGACGGCCGATGGAGCAGCAAGGTTCTGGAATGGAGGCCACGTACCGGAAAACGCAGCGTTGGACGTCCACCCACAAGGTGGACCGACGACCTGATAAAGGTAGCAGGAAGGCGCTGGATGCAGGCCGCTACCAACTGTGCGATGTGGAAGACATTGGGGGAGGCCTATGTACAGCAGTGGACGTCCTATGACTGAAATGATGATGATGACAGATTTTTGACGTATATTATAATTAAAGTAAGATGGTGCAACCCAGCCTTAATTATTAGGTACTACAAAACGGTCCTGCACCAGCAGCGCCTCTTTTATTACCCGCCAGCAGTGCCATTACGAATTAATTACTTTTCTTTGCAAGTCTAAATTATGGGTAATAAATCCCTACTAATATTAGAAATGCGAAAGTAACTCTGTCTATTGTGCCGCTGTCACGCCACAACTACTTTAGAGTTACTTTCGCATTTATACGTAAAAAAGGAACATAGGATAGTTTTTATCCCGGTTTTTGGACGCGCGCGATATTGTTTTTCTGTGACAGACAAAATTCCACGCGGGCGAAGCTGCGGGCAAAAGCTAGTTAAATATAATGCTTGTCATCCAGCTGAACAATAGAAAGTCATTGTAGCAAGTCTTCTGTCTGTATCGTTACTTATGTTTACGAGTTGTGGTTAGTTGATTTTAAGAGTAGTCTAGTCTAGCTAAAATATAAAATTACAATTGCAAAGGAAACACAAATTGAAATAAGTGTAAAGAGAAATGCATTTTATTTCTGTACGTTATTGAAATAGCTTTTGAATTTGATTTATTTTTAAAAAACGTGGCTTATACTCTTCTTACTGTAATTTAATTCAAATTATGTAAAATAAAAAAATCGTTTGTGCATTAACACGTTAGAACTCCAATAATTATTCTCAAATAAAATTCTTGAAGGTTTTTACTTACGAGTACAGTGTTACATTCAATTAATTGTCATGTAGATTTTAAAAAGCATGTTTTATTCCTCGTAACTTTAGTCATAATATCAACATTCTTCAACAGTATACACTGTAGAATAAATATTCCATGTATACTGTCGTCTGGAGTATTGGAATGTACGACCTTCAAGCTAAATCGACAACTGTGTAAATAAAGGAACGAAAACTGTATAATCGTATACTTTAAAGAACGTAATAGAGACAATAACTAAATAATACTGCGGATATTTAAAAACCATAATGTAAGATTCTAACCGTACCTATGTATTATTGTTAGGGCCGGAAGACGTATTGTGGATAGGGCTCCCACTAGGAGGACCGACGATCTAGAGAAGGTCGCGAGATGTACTTACTTGGATTCATGCAGCGCAGGGCATTGTGAAAATCCTTGGCGGAGACCTTTGTCCAGCAGATGTCATTATTTTGGCTGAAACGAATGTAAAATTGTGTTTGTGCCAATATTCCAATTATTAGTTCCAAATACTAATTAGTTGGATTCATTAATCACGGATAAAAGCTTTGTGGCTTTAAACATAGAGTTAATGTTGCATAGCAGGAATGACGCTATCCAATCTGAGTTTTAATTATGAGAGGATTTGTATTTTTAAAGCACGGCCATAGGATAACGGCATTAACGGCTATAGTAGATTAATAGGATAACGGCATTAACGGCTATAGTAGTTTTCACCATCAATCCCTAATTTTTAAGCGACCCCTATGTTGTGTGTTAACATAACGGGATTTTGCATACAAAGGGGTCACCATTGATACGTGGACTTTGACGAAGAGATAATATTCACTTTTAGAAGAACCGAGCTTGAAAGAGCTAAATAATGATAGATAGATAGATAGATAGATAAAACGTTTATTTGCATAAAAACACACATTACAAACAGAAAGTACCAAAAGTAGGATAAAATAGTACCCTAAGGACAATATGACATGGTATGGTAAGACAGAAATAAAAAGAAAAAAATCATTATGACATAATGCTGCTTTATTTTCTGTTGTTAGAAAGAGTATATGATTACTCTTTGTCATATGGCCAATCTCTCACCATTTAGGCTGAGTTTTACCACCTTATTTCAATCGTAACAATAGTAACCGGTGCTTTTGTATGAAGTTTGACGAATTTTTGACGTTTGTCAAAGTTAAAGTAAGATGGTGGAACTCAGCCTTATTATTTTTGTTGCACTTACTATAGATAGCAATTTCATCTTCGTGGATCATGAAATCAACAACCTGACTATAGCGTGTAAGCCTATTCACATATTATTATTAGACTGAGACAGTACAATGGACCCATGATCCGATTAGCTGGATTATTTAGCTATGGATTAATATAACAATAACTAAATAGATACACTTTATAGTCTATCTATAAAGGATTTGTCACGCTGGATGCGTTTGCGGTCTGTGATCACGTCTAAGTGACACAGCCCACATCACGGTATCAACAACATTGTAGTAGTTTCGCGCGAAATTCGTTGGCACGAATGTGCGAAACAGTGCCCAGTGGGGGCAGATTTTTCACTTCGGTTTGGTTGGTGGTAGGGCTTGTTCTAAGTCCGCCGTAATAATGTTAACAGCATTATTGTGTTCCGGCAGTTAGAGGTAAAATAACCTGTTCCTTCGTGGTTGAGGATTCCGAGTGAAGCTCGCTTCCATCTTCGGCCTGATCGTCACTTCCCATCAGGTGAGATACAGGCCAAGAGCTTCCTCGTTATGGATAAAAAAAAAGTCCACTCTCAATAATAATATTACTATTTAGTAGGCGTTTCGCACGTGATTTTAATACTTTTAATACATCCGGGCGAAATGCCTACTAAAAAAAATATTATTATTGAAAGGGGTTTCGCACGTTCGTGGGAACGAAATTAACACGCGAGAAACGACTACTAACCCTAATTGACAAACGTATGGGCTTATCGCGTAAAATCAGGCTCATCGCCAACGCGATCTGCACGTGATCCGATGCGGGCAGGGCATTGCATTCACTATGACCTCTGATCGCAGAACGCATCTACATAGTATGGCAAGTCCTTAACGGAATCTCTTTACTTAAACTGGCACGAATATGAATAGACAAACTAATTAACATTTATTTTTCTAAAATATACATAATTATCAGAGTTTGTTCCGGGCAAACAATCGCTAATAATAACTCCCTCATTATAACGATGGACTTCCTAACGGAAGAAAGAAGAAATAATGGAAATATTCTGTAACAAAATTTAATATGATAAGTATTCTTAATTTGCGTTTGAAGTAAGTATTCTTAACGGCGATTGAACTTCCGAGTTACAATTTCAATGGTGTTAATGAATATAAGTAGGTAATAATAAAAAAAACCATAGATTGTAAGGACAAAATGATTTTCTCCCAATGTATATTTTTTACTAAAAAGCAAAATAATTGGTTAAATGAAACAGGTTGGAAAATAACTTGTAACAGTACATTTTTCAGGAAATATTTTCCCGGAAAATTAAAACAAATCCATCTCGATTATCTGTGATTCGCCAATCCTTCTGTAGACAGGTGAAGCGATTTCACCGCCTAAACAAACGATATACCTACCAAGCTGTATTGTTATTGCTTTATCAATTGCGTCCCTTTCGCAGATTTAGATAAAAAAGGTTAACAAAGCGGTAAAGTCCGAGTTTAATTCGCGTACTGAGGGTTCCAAATACCTATAAATTATTAAAGTTCTTGCAACTCACGAAGACGAGTGAACTTTACTTGTGTGTGTACGTGTACCTACGTACATGCTCATAATGGTAGTGTAATGTTTGTCAAAACTTTTGAAAAACGAACAGTAGCGAACCATCACACATGTAAAGCTCACTCGCCTTCGTGAATTGCAACAACTATAACTTCTCTATTTTCCTACTCAGATGTCAGAAACTAAAGGAGAGGCGATACATAAGCAAGCACGAGTAACAACCAAACGCAATGAAGGCTACACACCAAACCCATCAACATAAATAAGTCGTCGACATGATTATTTTGAAATATTATGACTCTTGATGTGTAGAGTCAAAGGCACATTCTACCATACTCTCTTACTGAAAGTGCAAGTTTGTAAAGGCAAATAACTGCAACTAGGCGTATTTATTATTATTTATAAGAATATAAATATTTTTTAATTACATTGAGTCTTCAATAATTAGTAGTAGTTAGTGACCTTGTTTTTCACTCAATTTAGGTTAGTTAAGCTGGAAGTACCTAACACGGTTTAAGTCAGTGGCGTAACTATACCATCCGAGGCCCGTGGCAAATGCTACTGCTGTGCATGAGGCCATTCGTGTATCTAGGGTTATTTCTCAGGGGGGCCCGGGACCATCGCCCTGAAGCGTGCGATAAAGGTCTTGGGCCGGGCCCCAGGGTCGGAGGCCCGTGGCATTTTGCCAGCCCTGCCACCCTATAGTTGCGCCAAAGGCTGAGTTGCACCACCTAACTTTGACCGTAACTTTAACGATAACCGGTGTTTTTTGTAAGGAATTTGACAGATTTTTGACGTTTGTCAAAGTTAAAGTAAGATGGTGTAACCCAGCCTAAGTCATCCTCTCGAGCAAAAACGGCAAAAGCTCTCAAAAGTCTAGTCTTTGTTATAGAAGCCTCATCCTCTCTTGACAATCAAATTGTTCTTGTTAGTATTTTTTTTGATGAGTTACTGAACTCTAATTAATCAAACGTTACCCCCACCAGTACCACAGTAGTACTTTGAAAGCTAAAAAGCTTACACGTGCCAATACTGGATATAAGGCAAATTGAAAACGGTGATTGGTTTATACCGACCGGACGTGACCAAAGAAGTTTCTTCCAAATTTCACCTGAAAGTAATAATTAGTACGTTAAATGAATCTTTAGAAATCGCAAAGAGCTTTAAAGTATATTGAGCCTTATTTTGAGCCTATAGATATTGAGTATTCTGTAACAATGAGATTAAAATAAAAGGTTTATCTTTGATACATTGAAACCTAATGTAGCTTACACACTAAACCCGCAAACCCACCGACATGAGCCGCCGAATTTTGACATTTTGTCAAAAGTCATAGAAAGTACAAGACATTTTGTTTGAAATAAAGCCACCGGTACTAAGCCACCGGACTAATAATATTTGTCTATAATAATACTATTTATTTAGTATAGTAACAATAATTTTATTAAGTGGTATCATACGCAAGTTGCTGTTCAAATTCCAATTAACTGAAATTCTTTATTGTGTAAATTCCCTTTTCAGAAAACTTGTATCAGTACCAAATAAAGCTTGCCCTATGCCCTACCACCACTCAATTAATTAATTACAATTACCAAAACTATTAATAGATATTTTGAAGTTTGAGGAGTTAGTCATTAGCTACAGAAACTTCGATTTGCGTGGGTTCGTGTTCATGTAATTGTATTATAAAGGTACTTTAGAGACACGTGACTATTAATGACAAAATATTTGTGTGTTATTTACTGGCAAAAAACATATTAATATTTATATGAAAGTCGAATTTTTTTCTCGGCACTTTCAATGAATGCGTGTAATGCAATTAAAATACAAAGTATTTGTTAAAATCATTACAAACATTGAGTGAGAAAAAACCTGCCAAAAGTTTAATAAATCACCGCCATCATAATCAAAATTTAAAAAAAAAATAATTATATTATTAATTAAATTTGTTACACTGCAATAGATGCATAATTAATTATTAATGCTACAAGATAATAAACAATGCTGCCACATCAATTATTGTCGGTGCTATAAACGTTGAATAAAACTGTCATAATTATTCCATTATCAGATTATATTGTACAGGTTAATTGTCCATAATAGGCACATACCACGTGAGCTTACCTTATACGGTTTTACATACTCACTTCTTCTACATAATAAAGCAAATTGTTTCTCACACAATAACCCCTGGTTTATTGTATGAGTATTATATTCAATAACTTTGTTTAATGTAAATAATTGAATAAATGATGGTGAATTGAATGAATTCCTGTTATTATTTACGTCAAGTTCATGGTACTCATGTAATCAAGTAGGTACGGGACTATTCGCACCTCTCGTTCCCACCGCTGCAACTCCTGTGTGGCCAGGATCTACAGCTTGACCGCCAATAAAAACCCAACCAGTGAAGGTCAAGTTTGTCCCGGGGGAAAGTTAAACTGTCATTGGACCCGCAACGACATTAATCAGAAGAACATAGGAGGAGTTCGAAGTTAAGGTTCGACTTATCTCCCTCCATTGCAAAGCGGATGACAAGTGACAAACAAAGGTAATCAAGTAGGTAGTCGACAGTACGTCAAACTAAATTTTTGTTACAAAAAAGTCGGTAGGTATCACAAGGAGACAAGACGCAACTGTGTTCAGCTTGATGCACTGTCCTTATAAACTAGAAATCTGTGATTTTAATTTATAATACCTATTGTTTTTATCCGAAAAAAGACATTAAGGCTTGGTATTTCTGCTAAAGTAGGTATTTCGCGCTGTCAAAATCTGCGCGCGCAATACTTCGCCGAAGACAGCGCGCCAAAGAGCTCTCGCGGCTACACAGTATAGAAATACGCAGTTTAGAAATACGCAGTAATTGGTTAGGTTAGGTTGACTTCCTTCCGTTCAAGCGTCATACTCACAGCACTTTCTAATACAAATCATATCCAAGTGATACAAATTAAAACAACTTTCAAAATTTTTGGGAATATATTTTAGAATCGAATAAATATAGAATATAACTGCCAAAGTAAACACGGTTCAAAGAGGCGTGGCGTCACCCGACCTTCCGGAAGTTCCGCGCCGGCCAAAAGAATTTCAAGATTACGTCACCCGACCTATCGGTAGATCCTCGGGAGCTTGAGCGATTGGAAAAACATTTTATGATCAGTTACTCGTAGTAGCGATTATTTAGAGCTTGGATACTAAATTATAGTTGTTGCAATTCACAAAGCTTTGCATGTGGTTAATTACATTAATCAGTACACGCATCAATTTTGTTCAGTCTTTTTGTTTATTAATAAATAAAAATATCATACTAAAATTGCATACATATTTGTTTGTATTGGTCTGGGTGTTTTTTTTTCCATAATTTATGTATAACGTATGTACGGGGCTCTGTATCGAAAATCACTATGAGCAATAAGCATCACACACGGTTACCTGGAGTGCATTACCGCAGCAAAAAGCTTGCCATCTTAAATGAACGGTATAATATCGAGGTTTCGTCAGTACAGTTGCGAACAAAGGTGTTTGTGTAGTGTAGTTGAGTTGAGAGGTCAGATTATTGAAATAATAAAACGAACATTTTATTTTTTAAATACATTTTAAAAATAATTTACATTACAGATAACAATGAGAGGATGACATTGCAAGGTGGTGCCAGTCCAGTCTTAAATCCGTTGATATATGCTGCATCTGCCAAGTTTTTGGCTAAAAATTTCTTCTATCTTGCAGTTTAGACTTTTATTACAGACCTCAGACAGTATTTTTGGAAAACTTTTACGCATGGTGGAGGAAGGGACGCTCTAGAGACTCAAGTCTAGAAGGAGTCACATGAACTCCAAGTTTTAAATCCGTTGACATCTGCTGCATCTGCCATCTTTTTGGCTAGAAGATTCTTCTATCTTGCAGCTTAGACCTTTAGCTACAGACCTTAGACAGTATTTTTGAAACATTCTTACGCATAGAGGAGGAAGGGACGCTCTAGAGCAGTGGTTCTTAACCGGTGGTCCGCGGACCACTGGTGGTCCCTGGAGGCATTCCAAGTGGTCCACGATGTGCACTTGCACACCTTGGTCAAAACCACTTTTAACTGATTTTTGCAGTCAAACTGGTTTTGACCGATTATGAGGTGGTCCCTGACAAGACAGAAATTTGGTAAAATGGTCCCTCATGACTTAAAGGTTAAGAACCACTGCTCTAGACACTCAAGTCTACAAGGAGTCACATGAACTCCAGTTTTAAATCCGTTGACATCTGCTGCATCTGCCATCTTTTTGGCTAGAAGATTCTTCTGTCTTGCAGCTTAGACCTTTAGCTACAGACCTTAGACAGTATTTTTGTGAAAATTCTTACGCATGGTTGAGGAAGGGACGCTCTAGAGACTCAAGTCTACAAGGAGTCATATGAACTCCAGTTTTAAATCCGTTGACATCTGCTGCATCTGCCATCTTTTTGGCTAGAAGATTCTTCTATCTTACAGCTTAGACCTTTAGCTACAGACCTTAGACAGTATTTTCTATTATTTATTTGTGTCAGTGTGCTCTTCTAAAGATTGTAAGACGATTGTATGTAAGTACTATTAAAATGTAATTTTAACTCATTGGTTTTGTCTCATATTTGAGGAATGTACTATGTATCATGAGTAGAGTCTTCGTTTAAAAGGATGCGAACGATTTAAATTTCAATAGGTAGACAAAATTGATAATTTTTAATTATAAAAAATTTAAGCTTTCTCCAGTAACACTGATATTATTATACTGTGACTCATCAAAGTCATCATTGTCAAAAATATTGACAAATCGCGAACTGTCACGGCCAAAAAACTGACACGCGTCCGTCCTCCGTAAGCGCCACCGCGCGACTGATTGAGATTGTCCAAGCCGTCATGGACGATTTTTTCCACATTTTTTAACATTGTAACTAAATAAGACGCAATATAAAAATTTCATCCGTTAAAAGCCCTCAAGTTATTTCTGAACTTTAGTTTAGTAAAAGATTTAGAATCTCAAATCGCTTATTTTAAAAATAAAACCATAAATAGAAAACGAATAGAGGTAACTTCGGGAATTTATTCTATCGAGTCAACTTCATCAAATCGTGTTTCCATCCGTTAATAGCCCTAGAAAATATCCTCAACTATGCCCAATAAAAATCTTAGCCTTTAATTTTACTGTTTAATACCTCAAAAATGAAAAATGAAAACCTCATTTTCGCCATTTTCTCTGCTACCCGGCCTTAATAAACTTAGATGTGGGCAACATAGCTTTTGTAAGATAAAATTGTTTCCCATATCCTATGTCTAGTTGTACCAAAAACCGTTTACAAAAAAGCTCACGATTGCCTTTCTTTTAGTGAAAACCACTCCAAATCTCTCCAGAGATTCCGATTGAGGGAAAAAATGTGCCAGATCTAGAAGTATCTAGTTAAATCGTCACACCAAGTCTACCTGAAAATCGGGGTTTCTATCGTGAACAGTCAACGGCAAAAGTTGATGATCAAAATCATAAATCAATTACTAGTGCAAAAAGTTCACGTCCGAACCATGTGGCGTCAGTACCTAGCTAATTTTAAGTATATTGTACAAACACCCGCTTTAAAATTACTTCAAAGCTACAGAGTTTTTGGCTTTTGCTTTTGACTGTACTTACATATCTTTATAATTGAATATCTGATATCAGTGTCTGCGTCGTTACCATAAAAAGTTGTGGTTATTCGTGGTATAGACTTGTACAGACGGCATATCAAGCTAAAACACTGTTGGATCTTGTATAGTTGTAATAGAAGCGAATTTTCAACAAAAATGGGTAGTCAGACGTTCTCTAGTTTGTACTTTAGTGGCTTTGTGAAAATTGGTGCCGTAATAAAAATATTCAGATGGAATAAACCACAGATCTTTTGGAATTTTCCATGCTTAGCCTAAATCCCAAAGTTGGTATCTAGCGGTTGAAGAAAGCCTGATATTAATAAATTGATCAATCAATTTCTATTAAATTGAAGCACAAGTTTGACTAGACTAAGTACATTCCGAGAATTACTAAAGTATTTGGTTACAAATTCACGTGCCATCCATCTTCTCTACAGAAATATAGAGTGGGTGATTGTAGGAAACCATAAGCGACAGATACATTAGTGGTATATAATATCACGAAAACTTATAAATAAATCCAGTTATAGGTGTACAAATCTGAGCAGATATAAAAAGAGATCTTGGAACGCATTTGTATTTAGAGACTTTTCCTTAGAAACGCCTTTATATACACTCGCGAGCAAAAATATGGAATCACCCTATTTATTCCGAGCGATCATAAGAACTAAATGAGTAATAGAAGATCAATAAAAATGGTACCATTTTAAAGGTGATATTATAAACTTAAAATGTATACCATAGATACATACAATACATAGTCTTTCAGTTCTTAAGACCGCTCGGAACACAAAGGGGTGATTCCATACTTTTGCTCGTAAGTATATTTTTCCTCAACAAATAGTTCTGTAAAAGTAATAATGTTTTTAGCAAATGTTCAAATATAAGTTTTTTAGAAAACGATATACCTAGGTGTTCAAAGCACGTATTTTTTTTATGCATAACAAGACAGGTGTTTGACCGCAATCGCACGTGTGTTAAGTGAGATGCAGTCTAGGATGGTACATATCTGCCCTATCTATAATAATAAATAATGATGGAAGGGGGCTGGTGGAATTAGGTCGTGTAATTCCTTCGCACATTCTCCGAAGTGTAGTCTGTAAAAAACCTTTAAAGATGCCCACAACCGTTTCTAATTTATCAGATGCAAATGTATGTAGCCTGCACTTTCCACTAAGTCTAGGTTAGGTTAGCCTGATTTACACATTTCTGCTCAAAAGAGTTAAAAATACTAATCTGTCATGATAGAAATGCTGTGACAATAATTCTTGCTGTGTTATTGTTACAATGTAAACTTTTTTTTTATGCATAACAAGGCAGGTATTTGACCACAATCGCACCTGATGTTAAGTGGGATGCAGTCTAGGATGGTACATATCTGCCCTGTAAGTGCTTATTCACTCTCGCCTTGAAGAGGCCCGGATTATAGTTTTCGGGAAGACAGCAGCAGGCAACGAATTCCAGTCCCTAGCTGTTAAACGCATTTGTTTGTAAGATAATGTAAATGACGATGCTCGTTAGACTCCAGAAAAAACTAATGGTTTTCCCATCATTTCGGTTGTAATGTAAAAAGTGCTAGACTTAGGTCTTTTTTATCAGTGTATTTCTCAAATAGTACACGCATTAGGAAGTGAATTGATCAGTCGTTTATTTAACAAAAACAGCTAATAGTAGCATTGCGTGACCGCATAGCCACAACTGCTATCTGAGTCACTAATACGTTGCAGCACAAGGAAAAAAGCCTGCCCATGTTCTCTCACAAACGTTCATTTTTGATACATAACTCTTTTTAGTGCACTTTATTTTGTAGTAGGTTCATTTGTTTTGAAAATTAATTTTATCATTAAGTCTCACAAAGTACCAAGCAAATGTACTTGCTTGTACAGTTTTGTAACACAGTATTTGGAAGTTTTTATACCTTAACTTAAATATCATTTACTAGTATAAAACTTCATAATTATAGTTAATTATGAAGTTTTATTTCAGAATTTGAGATTAACTTAGATCTGTACATAACGTGACCTAGCAATCATGAGTAATGTGTTTACTGCTTTATTTTTACTGTAAGCGATGTTAATCATTCACGACAATCAATGTGACATAAGACATGGCCTTATCTTGTACGATTTAATGTTGTCGGTTAAACTAGTCAAGAGTAAATAAGTAAAAGACTGGGTTTTTATTTAAACTATTACATTCAGACAGTAGGTAATACGATATACTAATAAAGCTAGGAAATTGAAGAATTAGTTTTCTGTTAAACTCTATTATTGTCTCTATGTTCTGTTTGGTATTCAGTGTGAAGGACATTTTTTGCGATTTAAAATCGTCATTTTAAACTTACTTTTTCTGACACAACTGATTTTTTTTTGTTTACATTCGTGAATTTTGAGAGGTGATTACAAAGGGTCATTATGAAATGACGAATTTTCATAATATCCTGGTAGAGAAGAAACCTTACTAACTTCTGAAAAATAAAAGTTCGTGAAACACGAACAAACGATACCGTGTGATGTTTTCAGGGCGTTCACAACTGATTTAAATATTTTTGTTTGATGTCCTTTGTTTTATTTTTTTTAATGGCGAACACTCATTAAAATTAATGAGGATAAATCTCATTAAAATATAAAAGCAAGTGTAAGCTCTTTTATAATACTTCTCACATCAATTAATTTTGAACAAAAACACCTATAAAGTTTCAGTTTCATTTTACCATTTTCGAATTAAATTCAATATTGATTATCACAAAAATATTGTTTAAGGGCAGAGTACTGATTTTTTTTTCCAGCCTAATGCCATTATTATGAACCAAGGTATTTTTCTTTATAAAACAGGGTGTCCCATAAACTGCGTGCCAAACAAGAAGATGAAGAATAATGGATGACTATCTAAACAAAAAAAAAAACTAAAAGTATCACCATTTCAGAGATTTTTTAAAATGTTTTTTTAATCCCAAAAATTAAAAAAAAAAAACATTCTAACAACAGTAAAACAAGTAATATGTGCAACGTTTGGTTCCTGAAAGAGCGACACTGTAGAGCGGCTCGTTGTTCTTTTACAGGCATATAAATGCTCTACTAGTCAAATTCTTACCTTAGGCCATTTGAGTCATCACGATGAATTTGAAAAATACTTTAAATTTTGGATTTCAATAAATCATACTCAGCTGTATTAGACACGCGGTAGCATGTCCAGCCAAGTTTAAGTAACAGAACTGGCGAGCTGTACCTCTAGGATGAACAACTTTCATCGTCACATCGTATGCGTGTTGGACAAAATTTTATACTCAACCTTCAAATTAAACGATAACGTGACAATTTTGATTTTTAAAAATAAGTTTCGTGCAACCATTTCTCTTACTAAGTTCACTTTACGACACGTTCTCAAGGGCGCTGTTGTAGTTTTCGTACTATCTTTTGATGGCGATTCGAATACGCAAACGATTCGAACTTGAAAGTTTTTCATGCTAGCCGTACTACACCGTGTAATATTATACGAACCATTTGGAGCCAGTTAAGGCTGTCCGAGTGTGTGTATTTTTTCTACATCGTTAATGTAAGTAATATGATCTGAGCACCTTATTTTGTGCTACTTTAGCACGCCAAAGTATCTATTGTATGGAATGGCCGACAGTAGGTCAGCTGATACCCTATATTGTTAAGTTACGGCAGGCTTGGTTTCCCACTTAACCAGGATCCGTGGGGGAGGCCCTACAAGCTCGTCATGAGCAAACTTCGCTCTTGGGCTCCCCCTATCACCACCACAATGGATTCTGGCCTTCTGGGCAGCGTAGTCGAGGCTCTGTTCCCAGCCAGGCTAGACTTCACGCCGCCTGTCACATACAGTGCAGCCGGATCCTGCACAGGAGAGGCGCCCGTCGTAACGGAGGGAGAACTAGGGGCGGCAATTTTACGACTCCGAGCCAAAAACACTGCTCCCGGGCCTGATGGGGTGCCTGGGAAAGCTTTAGTGTTGGCTCTAAATAACGGATTAGAACCGCGATTCCGTGCTCTACTTACAGCATGTTTACGCGAAGGAGTCTTTCCTCAGAGATGGAAAACGGGAAAACTCGTCCTACTCAGGAAGCAGGGACGTCCAGTAGACTCGCCGTCAGCTTATAGGCCTATCGTCCTTCTTGACGAGGCAGCGAAACTCTTTGAGCGGGTTATCGCTGCCCGTCTCAACAAACATCTCGGAGACATAGGCCCGGACCTGGCAAATAACCAGTATGGCTTTCGGCGAGGCAGGTCTACCATCGACGCGATTTTACAAGTAAAGGAGCTAGCCGGAAGAGAAGTGGCACGAGGGGGATGTGTAGTGGCGGTGTCTCTAGACATCGCCAATGCCTTTAATACTCTACCCCACCAATGTATTGAAGAGGCCCTGAAACATCATAAGGTTCCTCAATACCTGCGGCAAATCATAACCGCTTACCTTCGAGAGAGAGAAGTGGTTTTCCCAACAAGCGACGGCTGGGGCAGAAGGCCAGTGGAGTGCGGTGTCCCGCAGGGGTCGGTCCTAGGGCCGCTCCTGTGGAACATTGGCTACGACTGGGCCATCCGTGACCCAGGAATGCCTGGCGTGGATGTTGTGTGCTATGCCGACGATACCCTAGTCACGGCAAAGGGAAATACTTTTAGGGAGGCGGCCATTGTAGCGACAGCTGGAGCTGCGCATATTGTAAGTCGCATTCGGCGACTTGGGCTTAGGGTAGCACTAGAAAAGTCGGAAGCGATTTGCTTCCATGGGCCACGGAAGAGACCGCCAGTGGGGTCGGAACTTGTTGTGGGTGGCGTCTCCATCGGTGTCGGGGGTACTATGAAGTACTTAGGATTGGTCCTTGACAGCCGGTGGAACTTTAAGGCCCACTTTAAAGCTCTCGCACCCAAGCTACTGAGGGCATCCGGTGCCTTGAGTAGGATTATGCCCAATTTGACAGGCCCACGCACGGGGTGTCGCCGCCTTTTTGCAGGGGTTATTAGATCTATGGCCCTATACGGCGCCCCCATTTGGGTTGACGCATTAGGGCGCGACAATACCACAACACTGAGGAGGCCGCAAAGAACAATGGCACAGAGGATAGCACGGGCATACCGCACGACCTCAAGGGAAGCAGCATGTGCACTCGCGGGCACTCCACCGTGGGAGCTCGAGGCCAAGGTGCTGTCAGAGGTATATTACCGAACCGCTGCCGCTAGGCGCGATGGTAACCCTCCTGCCCCCCGCGAAATCGAGCACTGGCGAGACGAGGCCCGTGTTTTGATGTTAGATGAGTGGGCAGAATGGCTGGAGGAGCCCAGTGCTGGGCATCGAACAGTCGCCGCTCTACAACCTTGTTTACGACAGTGGGTAGAGAGGAGCAGTGGTTCTCTCACATATCGCATGGTGCAGGTGTTGACCGGGCATGGTTGCTTCGGGAAATACCTGCACCGTATTGGTCGGGAGAGGACACCTCAATGTCACCATTGTGGCGCCGATGTCGATACAGCGGAGCACACCTTGGAAGACTGCCCGGAATGGACACAACAAAGAGCTGCGCTATGCGCAAATATCGGACTGGATTTAACACTGCCGGCGGTGGTTAGAGCCATGGTCGGCAGTGACAACGGATGGGACGCGGTGAAAGTCTTTTGCGAGACTGTTATGTCGGCAAAGGAGGAAGCCGAGCGAGCCAGGGAGGTAGATCCCCTCGCTGACCCTGCTCGGCGGAGAAGGTTGGGCCGGAGGCGACGTGCTTTTGCGCGTCGTCTCTGACACCTAGTCAAATACTAGTCATAGCGTAAGGTCCATTATGAGTGCCGGCGGATAGACCTTTTACACCTACCCGCTGGCCTCCATTGTATATTATGTAAATATAGATAAGCACTTTGTACATTTGTATATATCATTTGTATATAGTTGTATATCTCCGAGTGGTCAGTTGCAGTACAACAAACTGTAACTATAAAAATCAAAGATGGCGTGGTCGAAGTTGGAGTCTGCACGCATAGCAGACGGTCTGCGCATAGGTGGAACATGTCGGGAAAGGCCTCGCTACACCGGCTCCCACCTGTGCTCAGCGAGACGGAGATGGTGGATTTTTAGTGGGTAGGCCCCTCCCTTCTGGAGGGGAGAGCCCCACATAACCCGCCGCCTGACCACAGTGGCGGGTATGCAACTCAATGCATTTTTACCACCGGATAAAAAAAAAAAAAAAAAAGGCTTGGTTTCCCACGCATTCTTACAATTGGAATCCAACGAGGCATGAAATAGGTATTTCCGGATATGGGTCAAAAGACATTTCGGGGAGAAGTTGTTTCCCTTCAGAGTATATTTAAATAGAAAGCACTTACCGGTTATTTGCATTCAGCTATCACGTATGTTTTTTTTGTATCAATATTAATATGTATTGAGGCCACATGTTTTTTCTCTGAAGGACGTTTATGGGTCAAAAAGAGTTTAGTCGGTTCGATTCTCAAGAGACCGAATTTTCCAAAATCTGTGAATGCAATTTTCTTTTCATAAATTTTTTCTTTGAGTAAAATTTTGTATCTACAATATTAGGTAGGTACTTATCCTTTAGGTGGCATTACAAAATCTTCGAACCCATTAAAGGGGAATTTATGAAACTTTATAGAGCCCAAGCCATTGGTTTAATACCAAATTGTTATTTTTTGTAGCCACGGTAAGATATTGTACATTGTTGTTGCAAACTTGTCTCTATTACCAATGTTTAAGATCTCACAATGTCTAGCTTGACGTGCCGTCTGTACCGTTAAAATGCCGAGTGCTTTCAAACCTTTCAGAAACAAATTGAATCATATTTCACAGGCGTATCTAGCTAGAAGGCGTAAAATAATTTGAAGCTTATCTAATAAATTACATTTTTGAGAAAACCCTTCTTATTCATAAGACCGTCTCAATGGTGTCTTTCAAGCTTAATATTTCTTGTTATAATCAATTTTGTTAAATTATAAATTTTAAGATTCTGAAAAGTTTAAAAAAAAAAATTAATCAATAGGTACATAAAGGAAAGTATCAATTATTACAAATATTCTGTAGAGGTATCATTTTTGGTTTATATCTATTTTTGATCGTAGGTAAGCTATAAATAATAAGTTTTATCGTTTTGCAGGTTGCAAGTAGGTATTTAGTCCTTCAAACGAACGGACGATGGGGCAGGAAGGTTCTGGAGTGGAGGCCGCGTACAGGAAAACGCAGCGTGGGACGTCCACTTACAAGTTGGACCGACGACATCGTAAAAGTAGCAAGAAGGCGCTGGACGCAGGTCGCTACCAACCGGGAAACATGGAAAGCATTGGGGGAGGCCTATGTTCATCAGTGGACGTCCTATGGCTAAGATGATGATGATGAAGTAGATATTTAGGTACTACAAAAGTTTTAAGGTCAGATTGAAAATGAGACTTCATTTTACTGTCGTCAATGTAATCATAAATTATGTTGATTTATTTCGTGGATAGTTTGATGATCGCTTTTAAATGTATTTATTTTTTTGTGAGACATTTTTTTGCGCTGCACACTTAGTACAGATAAATGATGGAATTATTCTGTTTTTTTTTTGTTAAAAGGATGATAAAATAAAATGCAGATAAAAAAATACTACAGCTCATATAATCCAAGTTACACTTTCATTTCATCAACAATGATCACAAAAGTTTCTTTCTTTTGTTTACGCACCGCATAGAACATTCCGTTGGCATACAACAAAATCATTATTACAATCGAACGTAAATATTTAAAAATAATTTACTGGAACTGTATCTCATTAAATTATTTATTTACATTAAAATTCGCAAATACAACTGTTATTTACATTTTCTTTTTACATAATGTCTTACTGCCTTGCACCTATTTATTTACAAATTATAAATTCTAAGTTTATCAATCTTAAACAACATTTGGTCAATTCTTATTCCAAATATATAGTTTAATTTCAAATTTTTCTAAAATTAGGACACGTATTCGCAGAAGTATTTGCGTAGCGTAAACTTGAAGATGGAGAAAAATTTAGTAAAGTATAAAACTTTGAAAATATCGCACTTCTGGGAATACGCAGATAACAAACTATAAAGCAATGTTATACTTAATGACTAGATAAATTGAAAGTTTTCATACTGGGGACAATTTATTAGGCTACTAGGTCAAGACTATAAAATATCAGTAATACGCCACTATAATGTATAATCTATTGGTGACTCATTGTGCGTTGGAAATAACTACAACATTACGGAACTCATGTGCTAATCTCTTTTGTGTATTTAATGTATAAATTATACTAAAAAGTTTCACTTGTAAACTTTAATGTAAACTCAATATTCGTTGTAAACTGAATATCAAATTACAGTTCAACCAATCATAGAAGTGGCAGTACATACTATTAAGTTGATAAAATGTACCTATAACGTGTAAAATGTCGAGGTAGTTATAAATACTAGGGATAAGAAGTATTTTAAAACACTGTTATTAAATATTTAGGAAAATGTTTAATAAGATGGGGTAGGTATTAATATAAATGTAATGCAAGAGATATTATTACCTAAATATACTAAATCGAACGTATTGCTAAATATGTCTAGTTGGTGTTTTTTATACGAACGACTAAAATACCTAATAGGATTATTTCATATCCTAACTACGTAGGTATAACTTTACTAGGGAGAGAAATTAAACTCTATAATTATGTACCTAATGATAACGCACTGCATTTTTGCAAAATGCCTTAATCTTTGGTGTTTCGTAAACAAATATAAACTGGGGATCTAATTTGTTTAAACTAAACTATCTAAATCAACTCGTGTAACAAATAAATAATTTGTCTATCTAAAATTTTATAACCTATAAACGAAAACACTACGCATTCTAACGATCAAATCAGATGAGCACCATTTCTGATCTTAATAAGCTTACAGTAATAGGCAAAATATAGATATTAGTACTAACACTAAATATGAAAGCATTTGTGTATTAATTTAGTTTTAGTAAACATACATAAATAAAACAAAGTTGGGAGTTTTTTTGTGTTTCTTATTTTTTTTTGAGGGTAGGAAATATGGCAAAATTAATGTACAAATGCGAACAATGTACATTAAATATAGATTAACTAATTGTTCATTATATTAACTTTTACTATGAAATTGAAAAGGTCTAAAAATTAAACGTACAAAGAAATTGATCCCATTATACGTTCACATACGACTACAAAATTCAGATATTACTAAATATTATGCTCTCAAATTTAGTTTACCTATTTACATTTCATAAGTTATTAGGATAATAAAACTGAATTATCGAAATTTTCGTAGTGTTTTAGGCACTATTTAAACAGCCATCAATCTTATATCTTATACAAAGCTTTACTTAAATTATTCTTAAAAAATGTTTATAATCTACATGTCAATAGGCAGGTAGTAACAATTTAATTATTTTACCTAAATCTAAGTAAATTGTGTATACAGGATCATATAACATACATCACGAAGTCAAACATTATTATTATTTTCATTCCAAATAACTGTAAGGTTTGACGTTCACAATATATCGGTGATTAATGAGATTAAATTAAACCTTAACTCAGACTTCAGTGCTAAATCTGACGTGATATTACATTGTCTTACACCAAATCGTGTTACTCTAATTGTGGGTAAATACATCAAACCAAAACGAAAAATACTATTTAAATTCTATGTTTACATTAAATGCGAATGCAGTCAAACCTTTCCAACAAATTACTGTTCAAATACAAACCTCCTATACTTTGACAAACTAATAAAGTTTACACTTCATAAATCTTTATGCCTTGACCTATTTTTCTATACCTGTCACATAAAAAATCTAAAAAAGCCTTATCATAGTTAAATTTGGATCGAGTGCTTCAATAGATTCATAATGTGACACAGTGATGTATTCACAATAAACTTTAGTAAAAACACACGAAGTTTTTATATAAAACAGTGTAATTTGGTTCCTTGAACATCAGATAAAACGTGAACAGAGTGTAATAATAATTACTATGCTAATGCTGATAATGTATTCAAAATATTCTATAACGTATTAGCTAAAGCGTCTATTGATAAAGCATCATGTATAATCACAACTTGGAGTCCTTTCCGCCTTTCGTTCACTATCTAAGTATCACTAAGAACAGTCTCTCACATCCGAAACTTGGGGAACGCGAAGAATACTACGGCCGACCGTTCTCGCTCCGCGGCGGGTCGCCTCGCCGGGAAAACTCACTTCTATATAATTCATTTAATCATTTAATCAATCATCTCCGTATGAAAAATATTGGCAACTTTTAGTAGTGATGTCAAAACTGGGAAAATTGCTAAGCGATGTCGTACAGGTTTCCTTTTATACAGTGCAGGATGGATAACAAGAAATTAAGAAAATTAACTTTCCGTCTTCAATCAAGTTCAGTACTCAGCTTTTAGTATCATCAAAAATTTCTTTTTATTAATCTTCTTCTTTATTTCTTAATTAAATGATCAATTAATTGGTCTCGTTCGATCAAAATGTGTTGATTAAATTTACAATTTTATGCTTCAAAAATCTAATTCAAGATTCCTCAGACTGACAGGCATGGTAAAGCGAAACCGACAACATAATCCAAAAGAATAAGACCGTAGTTTTGACGCCACCACCATCTATAATAAATTCGTGTTCAGTATTTTACATCGCAGTCATACTTGATTCCCGGCGGGCTCGGGTTGTGGGGAGGTCAGAGGAGGGGCGCCGAGTTTCGTCGAGTTCAGCACAGGAGTTCGGAGTTGGAAGGCGGTACTCAGCTGGGTAGGGGGGGCCGCGAGGGCGCGGGGCTGGTGGGCTGGGGGGTCGGCGAGGGGGCCGCGGTGCTCTCGGGGGCCGAATGCGTTCTCCCGGGAGGCTGGAGGACGGGGCTCTGCGGCCACGGGTGCGTCGTGGACGCTAGTGTTCTGAAACATAAAAAAATCGTTCGTTATCAAAAATCAAAATCAATGTTATCTATATTCGTACAGAATATTTAAATCAGTGCTTACAAATCGTGAAAATATGCTCTTATGGAGCCTAATTCATGTCTCATTATTTTTTGCCGTACCAGCGCTTCACGACAAATATTTGGCAAGTGCTGAAAAGAATCTTCACAGCAAAAAAGATGTTGTTTAATTAAATGTGCAGCTACAGCTAAAGCTGAAGGTCTAGGCCAGCATTGTTACTAAACAATCAATTTCACACGTCTGACTTTTCTTAATAAAGGTGTTATACAGTGTGAGTCACGTTAAAGTGTACATATGAAAATAGATGAAACTAGACCTATTTTTATCGACAAAAAAAAGGTCAAAAAATTTTTGAGATTTTTTTTAAATTTTTTATAGAACTTTTTTTCTTCCAATTACTTATTGTAAAGAAAACGTAATAACTTTTAAACTAAGCGGTATATCCTGATAAAATAAACAACAGTAATAATGCTAAATAACAGGCAATACTAAAACAATACATAAAATACACAAAAAATGCCAACAAATAATATAAAATGATGCTTTTTGAAAAAAATCTGCTTAAAAATTCGTATTTTTTTGGTTATTTGATAAATTTCTCCAAAAAATGCCCCTATAACAGATAGTTTTTATTACTTTTTATTATTTTCTATCGTATTACTTTTGTAAAACTAAAAATCGCATGTCTCTATCCTTATCACAACATTTGCTATGATCGTTTGAACAAAGGCCTGCCACCACATTTTTCTCCGCTACAGGTAGAGACAATTTTAATTTTAACTCAAATGCTTATTTTACTTCGAAATCTTTTGTTTTTATTTAAAATCTAACTTGTCTTTATCAAAATTACAAATCTAGAGTCACTTTCAGTTTCGTTGTTAACGAAGCGTTGAATGGCGCGCCCGGAGAGGCTTAGTTCAAACGATCATTGCAAACATTGTGATAGGGATAGAGACATGCGATTTTTGGTTTTACAAAAGTAATACGATAGAGAATAATAAAAACTAATAAAAACCACCTGTTATAGGGGCATTTTATGGAGAAATTTATCAAATAACCAAAAAAATACGAATTTTTAAGCAGATTTTTTTCTAAAAGTATCATTTTTTATTATTTGTTGGCATTTTCTAGGTATTTCATGTATTTTTTTAGTATAGGCTGTTATTTAGCATTATGTCTGTTTTTATTTTATCAGGATATACCGCTTAGTTTAAAAGTTATTACGTTTTCTTTACAATAAGTAATTGGAAGAAAAAAAATTCTATAAAAAAATAAGAAAAAATCTCAAAAATTTTATGACCTCTTTTTTATCGATAAAAATAGGTCTAGTTTCATATATTTTCATATGTACACTTTAACGTGACTCACACTGTAGATATCCAGTAACCAAACCTAGCAGTGGAGTGCCCTAAACCATAGCGAAGTGGTGTAAGGGTGGGTGGCCTCGTGGCCGCAACTGTTTCAGAATGCGATTCTTCCGTAGTTCAGCTTGTAACAGCAATGCTGCAACTTCAGATTACAACTGATCTATTCAGATATGTCAGCCGTGTCGAGATGCAAGAAGTTACTCCACTCGCTCCCAGCAGCACTGTTCCAACCACTGACTATACTTATTTACTATTCTACTCCTAAACGAGGCTTTAAATATACCTGGCATAAGGCGCTATGGTAGAGGCGGGTGGCGTCGGTGCCGCAGCCATGTCGGGGTGCAAGAAGTTCTTCCGCTGTTCTGCTCGCTCCCAGCACTGCTGCAGGCACCGCGCCATTACATCTGGCAGGTTGTTTACTTGTTCCTGAAAAGAGGTCAATGAGTTTCATGTTAGTTTGGTAAGTCTCCAATATCAAAACCCCATGAAAATTTCATACAAACTTAAAAGTCATTAACTACTTAATAAAATGCATTCTTGAGTTTGAGAATTTATTGTACTTTTGGACAATATTACATTGAAATAAATTGCGAGTTAAGTAAACAGGCTTTTACTCGTACGCGTCTCAGAATCACTTTAAACCTACCACAGTTGAATACCGAAGCAGTCTTCGGGACACTAAATGGGCCAGTGTTGAGAAAAAGCAGGGCAAGAAACTCAGTTACCATTGTCAGCTAGGTCTATGGCTGATAGATGAGCCAATATTTGTGGTTTCGCAGTAGGAATTTGAAAATAAACAGAAACCCTTCTCTGGTGTGAAAATTATTGAACATAATCTTTACCAGAAACTAAAGGACTTTCCATTTGGAGCAGGACCGTCTTTAATCTACTGGAAACTCTGGGAATTTAAGAATCAAGAGGGACCTTTCTCCTAAAAAAGGAAAATTATAGAACTCTTCACTGATTTGGGATCCCCCTTTATCGCGGGACCCTGGGCACGCGCCTAGAGTGCCCAGTGGGAAAGAGGGGCCTGATTTGGAGAGCTACTTTTACTGATGATTTCTACCTGTAATGATGTAAGTTTTTCTTCTAAACTAGTCAGCCTCTCTTCTATGCTGTCTTGCCTCGTGCTCATATCAGAGACGATCTCATAGACGGTGTTCTGGGTCTGCAACAGAAAGGGGTCCTACTATCAATCGCTTTGCAGTTCAAACTTTACTGTAGATTAAAAATCACTATTTCTTGTAGGTATAATCTGTATTTGTATCGAATGAAAATCGTGTAGGTATTATGTCTGTAATACTGTGTGTTCCATGCTTGTTCGTGTAATGTCGATATAAAGGTCGTAAAGAAAGACTTCTATCACCGATTATGTAGCTCGGTGTTTCTAAGGTGCTGTAATTATCTACTTTTCTAAGTTCTAGATAAAGACATGCGCTATCTGGCTAAAGGTACTAAATTTTGATCATGCGCTAAGCAAGTGGGTATGGAGTTTCGAAATAGGTACATGCCAATTGAAAAAATCCTAATAAGTAAGAAATCTAGAATTTTCTGCTATTTATCTAGCAACTAACTTTCAAGCATCAGAACTCCAAAATGGAGACCGCATCTGGCTAAAGTAGCCTTGAGTGCTAACTAAATAACTAAATGGGAGTGTAAAAATGAGTGTAGCTTTAGCTAAGACATTATCGGGGAATTCGTCGTACCTTTGCCATGTCTGTTATTGTGTTGGCGTTGTCCATGAGTTTTCTTTGATCCATCTTGACTTTTCGTAACCTGTAAATAAAATTGTAATGAGTTGTTATTTTTTTCGTTAAATTAATTGTGGCGCAAAATGAAAACGCTCCAAATTTTTAATGTCGATTAATGAGAGCATAACTATAACACTCGTAAAAGACATACAATCGCCTTTAGAACAAATTGCCTGAGCAAGTTTTGCATTACCTACATAGACGTACGTGTAAGTGCAATTTCCTAAGCATTTTCACAATGAACTATAAAATAAATGAGACACAGTTCTTTTTTTCTAAGTCTAAGAGCGCTTTCACATTAGGACGTTAGTAACGCCACCGCAGCACGGCAGCGGCGTTTTTATAATGTGAAGAGATGCATCCGCTGTCACATAGTATGAAATTTTCGGCAGCGCATCAGTCGCGCGTTTGTCGCGCTGTTAAATCGCCTAAATGTGAAAGTGCTCTAATACCTACAATGAGCTTATTCACACGTACCAATCCTATGTGTTTCTGCTCATGTACAGAATCGCGTAGTTCACCTAATTATAGGTATTTCAAGAAATTTCTCGGCTTGGTAAATAGAGCATACTTACGCATAAATAGCTAGTAGGAATTTTCTCTGGTGCGTCCTCACGCGACCTGGGTGGACTCTCTTCACGAGTCGCGTATGCTTATAAATTAGCCACGTCTCTCGTAGTACGTTTGCTGCTGCGTTTTTCAGCTGTAAATATTCATATCTATTTAGTGTTTCATTCGCCATGCTACTATTTATACTACGGTGAGGTATCAACTGTGTTGACTTATTATTGATGTGTTTTGAAATTTCATTGTAAATTTTGTAGTTTCTTTTTTATTTTAGCAAGAATAAACATTGTGTGGCCAATCATAGTCGTTTTGTCTATAACATGTGGTTTACAGGGTGTTACATAACAAATAATTTATGATAATTAGTTGTCTCACAATGAGGTTTTCCGAGTGCTACATATCAGGTAATAAAATATAAATAGTTACTTATTAAAATTTCTAAAGCACATCAATAACAATAGTCAATAATTAGTTTTCATTATTTTTAAAGTTTTTATTAATTTGTTAAAGTTTATCAAGCATACGGTTTATTATCATTCTGCAATCGTGAGTTCAATACCTACAACAAACTTGTGTGTTAGCGTTTATGTAGTTTAGATTAACTGGTTTAACTTTGAGCTAGGTTTGTCTTTTAGCTAGGTATGTGACAAAAGTAGCTCAGTGTGCAAAATAACTTAATTTCGAGCAGGTTTAACGGTTAGTTTATAACAGCAGTTCCCAACCTTCTTAAACGGTAGACCCCAAAAATACTAGCAAGGAATTGAGCGATATAGATCGTTTTATTTATGCACGAAGACGCGCACCACCATTCTTCCGCTAATGTTTGAGTGTTATCGGTACACGCTAAATTAATTTATCTATTAGTGCACACGCACACTACCGCGCTTCCCTCGACCAAAAATTGGTGAGGCGCGTGTTCGTGGATGAAACGATCTATGTATAATCTAAGATGTAATTACCAACTTCAGTAACTATTTTTCTTTATAACCCAATAGACCGATAGGACTGACAAAATGAGTAATCCGAGTGTATTTACTTACTTAAAGCAACATAATTCTAAATTGCATAACTGAAAATAGCATTGAAAAATGTTTCAAAATTTCATTTAAAAAAAAAGATAATTTTTTTTGTACCCAAAAGCAGGCTTTGAACTCTTTATATAATATTAGTCAACTTATTAACAGCTTTTTTTTTATCCCCCAGTGTAGGTACCCCCCAGATTGAGAACCACTGGTTTATAGCAAATGTTATTATTAGTGTACATTGCAACCCCTAAGCGTTCTAGTGTTATCGTGATTAGCGAAGCTTATCTTATCCTTATCTTACCTGAATCGCCGTCTGTTACTCCTGTAACAGAGACCTTACCTTCTTAGTGAGCTGGGTTTCCATCATGAAGTTATGAACATGTTTCTCCGCTCTAGTCAATTCTAATTTTCGCGAAGCCACTGTCACTAACAATGCTGTACATCCAGCCCCCTGTTAATTAGATTAACAATAATTGATGAACTTAAGTCGCCGGTATACTTACTCTTTTAGTAAGTTGTGTGTCCATCATGAAGTTATGTACGTGCTTCTCAGCTCTAGTTAATTCTAATTTTCTTGAAACAACCGCGACTAATAACGCTGTGCATCCAGCTCCCTGTTAATTGAATATCTTAATGTAAAATGCAAGCGAACGTGTAAGCATTTAGAATTTTGACATTCCAATAGGCTAATTGAAGGCTAAACCAAAAGAAACTATAATTTTCAGCTATGTGCTTTATTTTTAAGAAATTATTTTAATGAGCAAGACTGGTTAACTGAGTCATTGTAACTTTGAAATTTCAATTAGATTACCATATTTAAAACATTTCAAATCTGTCTCAGTTAATCGTCTTTCGAAATTAATTTAAAAAAATAAAAATCTTATTTAATAAAAAGGCATTTAACTTCTTATGTTTTATGTCGCTAAAATTTATTGTGCAATAATGCAAGTCTATAAGGTTAAGAGCGAGTTCAAGTACGAAAATCGTTGGTTTGAGTTTCAAACTGTACTCAACGATCTTTCACACTTTTGTCGTCACAATTTAAAATTACCAATCTTAATTTAATTAATTAAATTAATTGTGAAGGTCGGTTCCATTTAGTGCAAGTTTCACTATTCAGTGCACAGTTCACAGACGTTTACTTCCATTTAACATTAAGAACATCTATTTTGTTATTTAACCAACATTTAACACAAACACTATTTAGGTGCAAAAGATTCAATGTACATTTTATCCAAAGTAATCATAGGAAAAGTGAGCCATTTTAAAAAACAAACTTATTGTGCAATTCAGTGAAATATTCAAGTGAAGAGAGTACTAGAAAGAGTAAGGAGAAATGAAGCATTCCATACTACAAAATATATAATTTCTAATAGCTGGTTTTAACAGGGAAATGGACGTTAATTTACTTTAAAAATCATTGAAGACGGTTCTAGTTCTTTATTTATTAAAATTTATCCAAATATCATATTAGTAGCAAGTACTACCTTAGTCGGTAACAAAAATAAACATAATAATGTAGATAACCTGTATAAAATAAGTGTATACATTGAGTGTAAGTTACATAGTCGTGGCAATGTAACAGTAATGTGTTCTATACAATACTTTTTGCAGAAACAATAATTCAATACATCGAAACAAAAATGATATTTGTACACATATTAAATACTTCAACACTGATACATCGAGAACTCGGTGAGTTGCGTAGAATTTCATTAGACAGTGTGAAACATCAGTATAGTGTGAGACTGATAGTTACATTGATTTAAAAGGAGTGTTGACTGACCTGATTCATTAAATGTTAGAGAAGCGAAAGCATCCCAACAAAGATGTTGGTATGATTTACGCAGCAAGAGATAGGTCTTCATTCTGTGCATAATACGTGTCAGTCAACACAAGTATACAATATTTGTCTGTGAGGAACTTACCATAATGCCGGTGCTAACAGCTATACCTCTGCCGCAATATGTATTTGGCACAATGTCACCAAAACCAACGGAGAGAAACGTAATTGCAATAAGCCACATCGCATTGAGTAGGTTAGCATGTTCTTCATCGTGAAACCTGAATCGAATTTCAAAGTTTTAACTCGGACGACCGACTACGCCTTTTAAATTAAGTGTATAAGCCTACCTAAGCAACGTTGTATCTGTGCGACAGTGAATAAGAGAACACAAATAAACGTAAATAAAAACAAATTCAACGCTAAAGAGTTTGACTTTGATTTCGAATTGAAAGTTTGCTTCAAATGTGTGTAGTTTTGAAATAAACACATAAAATGGCTCACCTTTACCGACCTAACTGTCCGCTAGACAAAGCAATGGTTATTTAATGGTTAAAATAGTCATGCCTTGCCGTGTCTAGTGAGGACGGCGGAGTTTTTTACGGAAGATGCGAATCGAGGTCCTTAATGTCAACCCAAAGTATCCTACTGGTTTATACATACCACCATACCGCAGGTCAGGGTTATGCCACGGCCGCAGTAAGTGTTGGGAACGATATCGCCGTAGCCAACACAGAGGAAGGTTATAGCCGTCAGCCACATTGAGTTTAGCAAATTGGCATGGTCTTCATCGTGGAACCTGAGAGCCAAAATGCCCGACAAGAACCACAAGATAACCGTTTGTATAACCACAAAAAATAATCAACATATTGACAATCAATCGAACCGCGTGGATTCGAAAAGCAACTCCTAATCATGGATTCCAATAAAATTTACAGAGAAACATCGCTAATTTAAAATTGAAAGCAAATGTCCAAGCATAGACGTAAATCCATGCCATAACATTGCGACATGCCGATTAATTTTGAAAACATACCTCCCTCTACACATTTATCCACTAAATAACAATAAGACTTTAAATATAACGTGCAGTCTAAACACTTATCTGGGTTGAATACCAAACAATTATTACTTTTAGCCATGCGTGAATTAAATTTCTCAATTTGCCTAGGTGAACAGGGTTACGGAAACACAGATATAACATTCAGAAGACAAGAGAAGAAGAAAGAAACATACAGTGAGGAAGAACTGTAAGCAATCTGCTTAAAAGGGATAGAGGTACTTGTATTGATGCATGAATGTGACGTAAGTGCAATACTCAAGTGCATGTACGTAGACTTTGGCACACCTTTGTAAGCCATCTAAGTGTTTTTGTTTGTGTTTAGAGCCATTTTGTGCGTAAATTACATATTTATTGCCATTTTGTTTATTTTGCATTTTATTAAGCTTGTCAGTTCACTTAAATACCACTTTTTAAATTGATTGCGTGTCTTAAAATTATTGTTTTGCTTTTGCAGAAACTGCATTTGTGCTTAGTGACTTCAATACAAGTGTATCACAACAAGCGTATCGTCTCCTCCATTTCACACTACATCTAACACATAAACTAATAGTTTGATAGCAGTGTACTCTCATTTATTCTTATGAAGCTAGGATTGCGAAAATTTTCAAAGTCAAACTCTTGTATTTCATTGTGATGATCATGAACCTTGCGTTACTACAGAATCGTATAAATGTATATAACGTAGACATCGATAACATAAACACGGTGGATCGAAAAAGCGAAACAAACTTATATACAACGCCACATCACATAAAGCAAGAGCATACCCACTTCTGCAATACACTGGTGAATACGAATGAAAATAAGAACATGGATGGTAAATAAAATAATGGAAGCAAAAAATGGTGTAAAAATAACGACCGGTTGAGCACAAAACTATTTTTTGAAAGTAAAATGTGAATAATAAAGTAAATAATAAATGACTTGCCAAAAATACACTCCAGAATTTTGGCAGTTTAGCCAATGGCTTATTGGATGACATTATTACTTATATTATGTTATGGTAAAATGACGACACGTAGGTAACAATAATACTGACCTTTCGCATTGCCTTAGCGTCCAACTCGCAATGATCCATAATGACACCATAAAAACTAGTAACACAGTACCAGGGCAAATGGTCATTAGTGTCTTCAAAACAAATCTGTGGAATATACAAAAGTACCATTATGAACACGAAAATACAAATACAAATAATTTTAAAACACATTTATGTACACACAACACTAGAAATTGGTTTCTGTACATTAAAAATAAGAAAATAAAACATTAATATTTGTAACTTTTTATAAATTGAGACCAGAAAAACAAGTTTTTACACAATACTTATAACCAAAAAGGCGTGCAAATCACCATCAAAACACTGTGTGAATAATACTTTACAAGGACAGAATTTTGTTATTACCGGATTAAACTGCACCATATTTCGTAGCACGCTTATAAGTTGGCTACACAAAATGTATATTTCGTAGCTCCGTAGCGCTACTTGCTACGAGACTACAAGCGAGTCATCTAAATGTAGAGACTATTGGTGGTAAAGAAGCGTAAGTTTTGTCAATGTAAATGGACTTTATTACCTAGTGTTAAAATTAATCCTGTTTAAAGCTCCTATACTCCTTGAAGACGCATCCGTGAACAACTTGCTGTGTAGTAACATGACCCTGCATATGAGATATAACCGAAAGAACATCGGTAACGAGAGCGTGACGTCGTATGGGACCTGAAATAAAAAGAACAAGAATGGTGTTAATTTATCTTCCATAAGAAAAATATAGATGTTACGTCTGTCTTGTCATTTTTACGTTTAGGGGGCAATCAAAGATAAAAGGGATTTTGTATTTTTTAAATCAGTAAGGAAAAAGTTAGGGTAACAAATCAAATTAAAGTTACAAATTATGTGCAAACACCTTAAGGCACGTGAGTATGATTTCAAGGTATATTCACACTACTAATAGGCATGGGAAAGAGTGAGATATTTTTATGAAATCACTGACCTTTCCACGGTCTCATACAAATCTAGCATGCCATGTAGCAATGTGAATATACCTTTATTTTTCATTTCAAGTGATGTCAGTAAGGGCTCACATTATTTGGATTTAAATCATTATCAAAAGGTAAATATTGTGCACTTGGGGATTCATCAATCAAGTTAAACGGTAAACATACAACTATCACACGGCACTGAAAATAATTGGTGAACAAAATGCAGTAACAGGCTGTTTCATTGAAATACGGTTAATTATAATATCTTACTGTTCTTAATCACAAGTATAAAATTTAGGGCAATAGTCTCTCATTCGAAATAACGACTCCAAGTTCAGAAGTTAAGGCAAAATGTGCTTCAGAGGGAACACGAGTTTTCGAGTCATTTATCGTGCTTAAAATAACTTATCAAATTGCCAATTTCAAACACTAATCACATCTCAATAAATAACGAATACTAAAATTAGCAAATGTGAATATTTTTCAGTTACCAAATACTTACTACATAGCCAAGAAAATATACGTCTAGATACATAACCTCCTTTATTGAAGTTGGTTCAAACGATTGTTGGTAAGCTAAATCTAGACTAACGTCTCCTTTTGTTATTATTTCTATATCTGACTTGTGTTTCCGCATTTTAATCAAACTGCCATTCACTGCAATTTCACATAAATGTGACATGTATGACGAACGTCCTAAATCCTTGCTATTTTGCCTTATTTCAAGGTTTACGAAAGAGGTCGCTACTGTTTGAGAAAATTAAATATAAGCTTTTTATACTTTCCAAACAAAGCTTTAAAACCTTTTTTATATTTCCCAAACTACATTGCTTTATTAGTTGCATATTTTTGTTACCATACTCAAGCAGGTAGCGGCCATATTAATTAACGAACAAGACGCACTACAATTTGAACAAGACCAAAACCGTCAGTCAATGGCAAAAGTAGGGCATTATGAACTTTGTTTTGATAGCAATAAAACTACTTATGCCGTAAACTGAATTGCAATACATAATTTAACATAAAAACATGCCAACGACACACTAACATCACTTAAAACTTTTAACACAATTCGATACAGACCTGAATTTGCTTATACATTGTGCCCTAAGGAGAAATCGAAAAAGGATTGTCAGTAAGCAAACCAATTGAAATAAACAAATACAACAATATAAATAGCAGTTATATAGAGACCTAGTAAGAAATAACAAACGTGCAACAACACATTTTTACTTAATTACAGTGATTTTATGAGTAAGGAAAATATAGAAGATTATACCCATAATAAAAACTGCAAGAACCACTGCTATTGTTTCAGATTTTATAATTTTACAATGATTTCAAAACTATGTAGGTATACATAGTAAGTGTTTTCAAAAGAATTTGAAATGGTGCCATTGGAGATTTGAGTTCAGTAACATGAGAATGGAAACAAAATAGAAAATTATTTGTAGAAAAAGAATAAATTATGATTTTATTTCAAAGAATGTTCATTATTACAACGTCTGCGCATGTGATATCGATATCTTATTGAAATTAATTATACTCTAAGTTGAAAGTACTCGAAAACAAATAAAAATTTTCGGCAACTTATTTCTTCGTGTCAATTATTAGACCGGGAGCACATAGTCGTACAATTCTTATTTGTCTCCACTAATATATAGGGTCAAAATATTGTAGAAAGTACAACTATTAAAATATCAACTTACAACTTCAACGCCTATAACGCCTCCTTTGTTGGCAAGCTTGGTGGTCCACGTGAAGGTGTACTGGCCAGGGATGGGGTGGACCGCACAGATGGCCAGCTCCAACGCTATCTGGGCTATGCGCTGCCACGTCATAGCTATCCGCCAGTCGTCGGCGCAGTTGTCTATCATAAATAACTAGAATTTTACAAGAAAATTGTTAAAATATTTGTTAATTATTATCAATTTTCCGACTTTATTGAGGCGGATTTATCAATAATTCACAAAGTAAGTATTTTAAAACAATCACTTCTTAAATCAAATATAAATGCAGGTAATGATCCTGTTCTTTTTGATTAAAACCAATTTTTTAAAGTTGATTCTAACTGGTCAATTACATTAAAAAACTATCTACTATTAATTACAATTACAAAAAAAACTATAACAGTACGTCCAGAATTTTATGAAAAGACTGTGATTCAAACACTATCTTGTCAGGCCCGAAGGTTTTACAGGAGTGGAAATGAGGTAAGTACTTAGTTGCCGACGCTGCCAAGAGATGGCGCCTCACGTACAGAGCTGAAGTTACGTAGAGGGTTCGCTTACTCTAAAATGGTCTAATAAATAATGTACTTGCCTGTACTTCTAAAGCGTGATACGCGACGATTAGGCCAAGTAAAATCACAGTCGACATTGATATAAGCGTCTTCAACGCCTGGGAATATATTGATGCCTGTAAAAAAGAATAAAGTTTGTATTTTATGTGAATCTAAAGGTACTAGTTAAGTACTAATTGGTACTAAAATCTTACCTTAGTATAAACACCAGCGCTTGAAAGTTCATTTTCTATAACCATTATAATAATACCAAACATCCCCATTACTAAAGCGTAGTCACTTATTCGTTTTCTTTTTTCAAATAGCGCCTTTCTTCTACCTAATCTGAAAACAGATAAGAAGAACATTAAATAAAGTGATTCCAACAGAATCCAATTCCAAGAGTTATTCCAACTTATGTATGCGAGTCATTTCTACTAGTATTTGAGTATGTAATCTGTAAGTCTAGATATTAGCACGTCACTACCTTGTTTAATATGCCACGCAATTTTGTATACCCATTCTTATAAGATACACTATACAGGAATGCATGGTAAATTCAGTGAACTGCTCCTGAATCGAATGTACCTACTACTGCTAT
The DNA here is from genome assembly GCF_963855985.1 of Ostrinia nubilalis. Classification (NCBI taxonomy): domain Eukaryota; kingdom Metazoa; phylum Arthropoda; class Insecta; order Lepidoptera; family Crambidae; genus Ostrinia; species Ostrinia nubilalis. The sequence goes on from NC_087103.1 coordinate 7,867,946, forward strand.
TTCTATTTATTTATATTAACCGGCAGACAGTGGTGACTGAGTTTGTTGCGGCGCTTCTTCTCAGCACTTGCCAAATGTTGGTCTCGAAGCGCTGGTAGGGTAAAAAGATTATGAGACATGTAGAGGCTCCTTAAGAGCAAAATGACGATTTGTAAGAACTATTTATTAGTCTAAACAAATAAAGAAATTTTGACTTTGACTTTGACTTTGATAATTTATTTATTTTAAAACTTTATGACAGTAGATTTCACCGTGTTTTATCTATTCTAGGAGTTTTATTGCAACATCGAATCAAATATCGTTCGATAACGTTCACATAAAATTGATTTCTGTGTTCGGAAAGTCGTTTTAGACTTCGGAATAGCGACTTTACCGCTGCGACATACGTTTTTGTGTCATATTATTATTTTGATACCAAAAATATGTTAAATCACTGACTTTCAAAACTAAAAGTTAACCATTTTGTTTTCCCTGAGTATCAAGTTAAATAGCTTTAAACTAAACCTTTTATCTAATCAGCCATAAACTCAACTAGTACTAAGATTTTCCAAAGATTAGCATACCACAAACTAATTTTGGGTTTTTAGATTAATAATAAATCTTTGAAACAATTCAGACCTGTTTCGATCTTGCATTGACCTCTGACAGTTTCCGTGCCGAGGTCAAGAATTCGAAGATTAACTTTATTGATGGGATGGTCCCATAGACAACTTCAGCTATAGTCGCCCCACAAAGGTGTGTTAGCTAATTGTTAGTCTAGTTCCTTGTATACTATTATACTGAAGTAACATTTTAGATTTAGATTTCTTTAAGTAGTGTATTCACAACAAACTAAAGTAAAATTTTCAAATGATGACACAAATTGCATAATTATGATGCTGAATATTGCATCGTGTACCGTAGTTGCAGTATTTGCGTTTTATTCACTAAAGCATAGGTACAACTAAAAAAACCTTGGCACAATATTCGTAAAGATTAAATTCTTAGAGAATTAACCCTTTTTGTCTGATCAAGTAAAAATAGCACATTGCATACTAAAATGTGAGTTAATATTTTGTTCTGGACGAAACAAAAGACAATACGAATCACGCTAAGTAGAGTCTATATCTCCGAGCCATCTATGTACGTACGGCCCGTTTTAACCTTTAAATGGATTTAATATAAAACAGTTCTATCTACGGCGAAAACCCATTTTAGCTTTCAACCTTCAACCTATTTTAAAACAAATTACATAAAGTACTACCTATGTCACAGCTACGGACTGGAATGACCAAATTGTTCTGAAATTAGAACATTGATATTGTTTGTGGTTGCTTTAGTTTAAATAACAGTTGATAAACTTTTTTATTAATTTCGATAGATGTTTTCAGTTGGTAATTTTTTTAAACATACAAATTGATATATATAGAGTTTTTGTGGGGTTGAGTTTCTCGGCTGACAAGCGGGGTGAAGGGCTCCAAATAACAACACCGCGTTGATGCAAAAATGGGGTACTTTATTGCAAAGTACGGCAGCAGGTACAAAAATGAGGTGCGGGCGTCTCCCGTCCGTAGACCAATTCCCGCAAGGACGTTGGACACAGACGCGGGAGAATCGCTGGCAATTTGTAATTAGGCGTTCGGAAGTCCCAATCTGTGATTCCCCGAAAGAACGTCACAGTTAGTCGGATGCAACCTTGGCTTATTACTTACTTCTCACAAAACTTACAATATTCAACATAATCGTCGGAAGGGAAAAAAAATCTGGCCACCGCGGTGCAGAAATCGGCGCTCAATGTGCTAGTGACATCTTGCAATAAGCACGGTGATCCGCGGAGGCTTGGTAATGCAGGCGAACACCACGAGATGGCGCTAGTAGTATTGATTGATAAATGTGACGTTGTTACAGAGTTAAATAAAATTGTGTCATAGCAGCCGCGGCATAGCAACTAAAATGAGTAGGTGGTTGACACTTTGTAGTTTACTAATTTAATCGAAGTTAAAAGTCGTAATTGAAAAAGTTTGATCAACTTTGGCAACAGTTGGAGCTGCTATTTCAGACTCGCATTTAAAAATGGTATCAAAGAACAATTATAATAAAATTACGACTCTCTTTGCTTTATTATGTGAATATTTTCTCAGAAGTATATTTTTAAATGGTTTTTTTTGTTGTCCGTTTCATTAATTTCATTCAAGTTTCAATCGCTCTATATTTCTCATACAGATACGTAAGAACATCAAGGCCTTTCCATTTATTTAATATTGAGACACTTTCTACATAAGAAATTCTTAAGGATCTTGTGAATTCGTCTTGCGTTCACGCAAGTGGGTGCGAAATGAACCGGAAAATATAAAGTGGTGCTCAAGTGTTATGAGAAAAAGAACCTTTTTACGACCTCACCTGTGGGTATATATTATTTATTTCTGACATATTCCTGTATGGAAAGAGACAGACTGAAAAATTATGATTATAGAAATCGAAAAAGGCAACCTAGTTTATGGCCAAATACCTGCCTTGTTATGCATAAAAAAAAGATGTTATTCGATAGAAAACAAAAGCAAATTGATAAATTAATTGATGCATAAGATAGGCAATTTGAATTAGGCAGGTATCTGGTCATTTAGCTATTGGGCAGTGAATTCTTGAGTAGAAAAGACCACATATTTGCCAAACTAGTCAAAAGCAGAATTTTGTAACAGAAATATCAACTCTACATTCGAACTTCAAAAGAAAATTATGAAAGGGACCTAAAACAGAAACGGGACTTAACTGTAACATAGAATTATTGATAATACCTGTAGAGAACTGCTCTTCTGATTAACATTAGAATACTTCTATCTAGTTCATGCTACGAGTATTATCCGTTTATTAAATAAGTTAAGAAATAAACTTTATTATTTCTGAAAACAAAGAAATAAAGCTGAAAGGAAATCTTCAAACAACTTGGCGGTAGACTTTTTAAACCTTTTACATTTTTTTACCTAATTAATGGTTTTTCCATAAGAACTTACTTTCATTTTCTAATTTCCATATATCAAGTAGCTTTTTAAAAAAAAAGTTGAACTAATGCCTAAGTTTAGTGACTAATATTATCACGAAATTAGGTCACATTTAAATCTATCAATCAAATCGTTTTTAAGAAAGTATTTTAAGTCACATAAAAAAATCGAAGGTCGAAGTAAGTCTTCCATTTTGTTTTCCCTCAACCCACCACAAATTTCCTCCAATGCATATTTAGAATCCCAAATGCGATCGTACGCGTTAACATCGATCCCCACCAGTCCGTTTCCGTGCCTCTGTCCAATATTTGGAGATTAACTTTATCGATGGGTGGACCCTCCCGTTCACTGTCACCTTCTAGAATTACGATCGCAATTGAAATTGGACTGCAACCCGTTAGGCTCGACCGCAAGTGATCGAGCTCCGGGAGAAACGCTTTGACTGAAAGGGTATTCTTGTAACTTTGACATTTCAATCCAATTGCGTAAGATGGATATAGTTTCTTAATGTCAAGTCGTGGAAGGATGTATCCTTCAGCTCAGCAGAAGGAAGACATGTATTTGAAACAACACTATGACAAAAAAGTAAATTTAATGGGCGTTGTCAAGATGAAAGGAAAGATTATTCTTTGAAACCAATTTAAATAAAGCAATTTGGTAACATGTGCTCATGAACTCATGCCTACAAATCTCATTCTCATTTGAGTAAAAATAATTGTAGGTAAGCAGTATAAAATAGAATCGAAAAGGGTTGAACTACCAAAATTGGTTACTATTTCCATTGTTGTTTTTAGGACGTTATATACATAATACTGACAATAAATCATATAACCCTATGATATACGGGCCTGTTTTGTCATTCACGGCTCGTATACTGATTCGGTTAGTCGGTCACCTGTATGTTAATGTGATCGTAACCACATTTGTTGTTTTGTTTACCTCTCTGCCAACTGAGATTACAGGGATTGATCTTTGTATGGTACAATGATTATATCTGTTGGGTACATACTTTTATAACTTGCTACTGTCAGCTTAAATGGGAAGTCGATTAGGAATTTAAATTCTGAGACTGGCATAGGATTTCGCAAAGATTTCCCAGCCTTCTTCAATGAGTTTCAGTGATATTATGTTAAGCAACTGTTAGTTCCTATAATTTTACTCTTTCTTGATCATTATTTTCTTACCACAGTCCTTAGCTTTTTGTGCCACAGTCCTTAGATTAGTTTCCAAAATAATCAACAGGTAAGATAAAAAGTTGTTTGATAGGTACGTACATTTACTTGCGATTGTTTCGATGAAAGAAATATATTTTTATCAAAGAAACATATCGATGCTATTATTTCATGAAGAACATAATAAATACATATCGATTGTCACGAAACCGTACAATTATCGTGTCCAAAACAAAGGCCATACACAATTACCTATCTGTTTGATATTGATCACCGATATTTCTTTGAAGTTGCTATAAAACGCCATAACGGCTCTAATATCCCCAACTATACGACTGTAAGATTAACACTAGTAACTTATTTATGACAAGCTGAAAATGCACTTAAATAATTCCTGACAAGGCACAAAATCGATGCGGCCATGATGCAGGCTATTTCCGTTAGTTCAAGGTTGTATTAAAACGTTTAGTCATTATTAAAACCTTTGCTGCGTGTACTCAACGCGGAAATTAGGACTTAATGGGGAAAACAATAACAAATTACAGTAATTTTTATGTCGAGACTTGTTATTCTTTCATAAGTAAACAGATGCCGATTTGCTTTCGTGAAAAAAAAACTGATTATCAATTTTCGTTCGTTCGTTCGTTTCAGCCAAATGACGACCACTGCTGGACAAAGGCCTCCCCCAAGGTTTTCCACAATGAACGGTCCTGCGCTGCCTGCATCCAGGCTCGTCCCGCGACCTTTACCAGATCATCGGTCCACCTAGTAGGAGGCCTGCCCACGCTACGTCTTCCAGCCCGTGGTCGCCACTCGAGAACTTTTCCGCCCCAACGACCATCGTCTCTACGAGCTACGTGATTATTAATTTTACATTTGCCAAATTGAATTTTGAGCAAGGAATGAATACATGCCTTTTATATCACCTGAGCTGTGACAATATTGATATAATTATGACTTTAAAGTGCCTTCGAAAAACTAACCTAAGTATAACCGTTTTCAGATTTATTGTGAGTAAACAGTACATCAAACTATATTTTTTGTTTCATAATAGTTCCTGTTACAATTTTATAAGATGCCATTGTGCTTACCCTCTTGTGCCGTCGTATAGTCTAGTCTATTTTCTTTTAAAAATTAATTTAACGCGTCTGGCCTGCTATAAAGAACTAAAAGGTTTTACCTATGACGTTTTAGCAACTGGTAATTAAACTAAAATCTTTGTAATAATTAAAGCTAGAAGGCAGCACAAATAAAATTCTTTTATAGTTACCAACAACCCCACCAGTGATACATCACTTATGTATTCTACTCTCGGAGGAATACAAGCGTGGTTTCTCAACGTTCAGCCTCTACTTTATTACGAGGATTATTGGTTTGAGCCCATGAGAGTTAATGAAAATAGTGCTTTTGTTGCTAAAGAAAAGCTTAGAAGTAACCATTGAGATACTACGTACAATATTACTTCAATGGAAGTAACTAGGCACGTAGTTTAAGTACGTTTGATGTTTTTGTTCTGCACTTGCTCAATACACTCCGAAAATTTAACGAAATCATTGAGTTCAAGATGCTAAAATTAAAAACCCTCCTTACTATCATCTTCAGTCTAAAGATAAGTATGATACAAGCTAGAATTAACCTCATTGTCTTAACACTACAGTACACGCGCCCCTTTTTTTACACCAATACACGCGCGGCCTACTCTGGTGAGCCAATTTAAAACCACTGTAAATCAGTTTGTAAGCAATTTATGAATAAAATTACTATGTAAATAATAAAAGTGTTTATTATAGTTCTTTTATTTTCAAAGTTTCTTTATAAAACTATTTGGGATCAAACAATATAAACGGATTTAAAATTTGTAAATTTTTTGAACCAAAATTGCACTCTGAGATCCATGTTAGCAAAAAAATTATTTACTGAAAAAATATGATTTGTTTTTAGGGTTCCGTACCTCATAAGGAAAAAACGGAACCCTTATAGGATCACTTTGTTGTCCGTCCGTCCGTCTGTCAAGACCCTTTATCTCAAGAACGCGTGAACGTATCAAGCTGAAATTCACATGAAATACTCAGGTCTATTGTCCCTTTAAGCTGTGAAAATATCAAACTTCTAAGCCAAGCCAATCAAAAGATACATTCGATTATGTCGATATTTTCAACAAATTTTCGACACTCGCAAAGGAATCAAAACCTACAGGATACTTCCCGTAAACTCAGAATCTTGAAATTTGGCATAAAGCATTGTCATGTAATGCAAATATAGGAAAAATTGCGAAAATTTCATTTTTTTAGTTATATAATATAATAAAAATATTTTAATAAAATGAAACTTACTACCTTATTTCTCACGAACGAATAAAGGTATCAAATTGAAATTTATACCAAATACCTAGATCTATCGTCCCTTTAAGAAGTAAAAAAATCAAACTTCTAAGTTAACGCGATCAAAAGATACAGCAGTTTATACCGACACCTTAGACGAATTTCCGTCACACGCTAGGGAATCAAAACCTACAAGGTACTTCCTGTGAACTCAGAATCTTGAAATTCGGCACGAAGCAACGTTATATAGTACAGATAAAGGAAAAATTGCGAAAATGATAAATTTGAAGTTATATAAAATTTAAAATATTATTTTTGCTTACATGACATAAAATATTTTTTTAATAATTATAAACTTACTACCTACCCTTTTTCACATGAACGCGTAGAGATATTAAAGTTGAAATTCATATCAAACACTTCTTAAATCTAATTGCCTCTAAACTGTGAGAAATTCTAAATCAACGCAAAAATTCAAAACGCTGAGGTAGGTACCTACCTATAATGCAAATATAGGAAAAATAAATAAATAAAAAATAATCATACCGCATATTTTGAAATTCAAAACTACTCGCAACGGAATCAAGTAAGTAATTTGATTTAATACGTCATAAATTGTAAACCGCTACGTTTGTACGGCGGAACCCTCGGTGTGCGAGCCCGACTCGCACTTGGCCGGTTTTTTATCTTTCATAGTATTCAAGACTTTCTACTACCTGGTACATGGGGTAAATCCATTTTTTGCAAGTCTTCCATATTTTTTTTATCGAGTGATTTCGGGCTATTGAGTAGTCCCACAGTTTTGACGGCCAATTTTAGAAAAATGCGCAGACGCTAGCGACCCAAGTTTTACTGGCTTATTGATAAATTTAGTAAACAATTTAGCTCTCTGGCACAAGTTTAAAAAAAGTTATAGTGTAAAATGTTACTCTGGTCTACTATAGTAGGTCACGCGTGTACTCTAGTGTTAAAAATAGCAAAATTCTTATAACAAAAAGCTTTCCAGCCTAACACAATTTTAAATACTTCTATGGAAGGAAAGCAATAATAACATTATTAACACAGTGAGATTTTTTCAATAATGCTCAGGAATATCTTTAATTCTATGCTTTTTCCGTTCCTAAGCTTTTGGTATCTACGAACAATAAACTGTATACTGAACCCAATAAAGCGATCAAATAACCGGCCTTGTTTGTTCTTACTAACAAGATCTTTGGTCTAAGTTACTATTGCTTAATTAAGTATCCTTATTGTATTCCTTAGGCCTTACTAATGTATTTATTTAACTTCATTGATTTCAAGATCCTAGTGTTTTAAAACCATTTAAAATTAAATCAAACTTGTGACAAAATAATGTTGCCTATCGGTCCGAACCAATACCGTACCGGAAAGCGCAACGTAGGACGTCCACCCACAAGGTGGACCGACGACCTCATAAATATAGTGGGAAGGCGCTGGATGCAGGCTGCTGCCAACAGGTCATTGTGGAAGTCATTGGGGCAAGCCTATGTTCAGCAGTGGACGTCCTATGGCTGAAATGATGAGGATGATGAAGTTGCCTATTTTCCAGTTTCGTAAATGACATTGTGTGGAATTCATATTATGATACAAACTAAAGTTAGAATCCATGTTTGGTTTAAGCTTGGAGATTCATCAAAGAGCGCTTACCCCAACCTCGTTCCAACATGACGTCATGGCGAATAGTTGTTTTATAGTTATTGCAAAAGGTTTGTGTAGTACAGACGGCACATCAAGCTGTGCACTGTGGCATCTAATGTCGTTGTAATAGTGTCTATTTTGCAACAAAAATGTTTATTCTAACAGCACATAAGACGACTGTGTCAATTTTATACACTGTAAAGTTTTCCAAAGGCAAACAAGAATCAAAATGTGATAATGTATTTGTGATAATACTGTGTACAGATACGTACTTTCATTAAAGCTCATCCTAAATCCAAGTTAAAAGTCAGTTACCCATAGTACAAGCTTTGCTTAGTTTGGGGCTAGCGGCGCAATGTAAAATTTCCAAGGATACTTTTTTTTAAATTAATTTCTGCAAATAAGCTTTTAAAAAGCGCTTTTATACGTAGCCTGAGCTGGGAAGAAGCAATGCAAGAAACTCATCTCTTAGTCACTTAAATCAGCCTCTTTTTCAAGGGAAAACAATCTCACTATGCGAGCTAGGTAGCCATCGCAGTAACTTCAGCTTATTGCAAGTCGGTTGTGAGTTAAACTCAACGCGACTGGGTTTATAAATCCGCGCCTGTCCGGCCTGCGGTATTGCGGTCGATCAGATTGGGTTAGGCTCCTGCCGCTGCTTTAGTGATGCGGTTTACCTGTCGATATTTTTAGGCACCTGTTTTATCGATAAAATCATAATTTCCGTTATTGACAACCTTTGTATACGTCGTGGTTTCCATTAAAAGGTTTGATGGAACATAAATGAAATGGAGATTTGTTTTTATAATCATACATCGACAAAAATAAAAATGATTGTATAACGTAATCTAATGTAATGCCTGAAGTGTTTGTGATAACGCTATAGTAATTAATGGCAGATTCAGTACTCTAGGGAGCTCTTGCCTTTTTCATTTGACGGATGAAAGCCCTTTGTGTCTAGTGTCGCCGTTTAAGCAGCGTCATTATCGAGATAAACTCTTGTTACCACAAGAAATACTAATAACTCTGGCATAAGTTTAAGCTCTAATGTAGCCTTCCTCATCATGTTTATTATACTAGTTAGTGCCTTTTTCCTGTGATATGCGGTTGGCATGCGGGGTGCCCGCATTTCATTACATATTTTTCCTATCACGTGGGCTACTAATATGTATGAAATAATTTCGGCACGCACATAATTGCCGAAATCCGCATCACAATAAAAAAAAAGCACTAAGAGTTAATCGATAGATAGTTTTTTACCTAAAAATTCTACTGTCGCTACATCGATGCCTTTTCTACGTTACTATTCCATTTATCACCCAAAAACGTCCACAAAATTTACGCGACCGTATAACTCAGTTTTCGATACTGTGACTAATTTATTGGTACATCACTAACAAAAGACAGTTATAGGCACTGTTCACTACCAGTATCCCGTCGCACCAGTGTTTACATTCGACAAATCCTGAAACCAAGCACATACAACGGTTTCACAATCAAAAATACGGTTTCACTCCCGGTCTACAAAAACTATCCAAACCAATGCAAACGTTTTTTTGTGAAACTAACGAGTCGAATAACATATTTCATAGCTAGCTTTTGTTTTTGGAGGTTGGAAACAAAAGAGTACTGTAGTAGGACAAGCTTTAAAGTGCGGAAAAGTTTGGGTACAGGATAAGCTTTTTTAATTTAAAATATTTGTTAATCTAGCTCGTGTCATGTAAAATAAAACTTATCACTTCCATTTTGCTAACTATGAGCTCGCGCTTATTGTGTCATTGTTTGTGTGTACAAAATTAAAATTTAGCCAAAAATGTTGTGAATATTTTTCTTTCTCATGAAATATTTGCTCTGAAGCTTTGTGACATGAACGTGGCGTGGCGTTTATTTGTCGTGACGTGACGTCATTGCACTGTTTAAAAACATCTTGTCGCACTTAGTAGTTAGTTTAATAAATAAATTCTCATCATTTTATCCAAGGGCAGTCTATTTTAGACTCGAGACCTCCCACATAGCACCATCTCTCGCTGTTTGAACCTATCCAGTGCCAGTTATCTTTTAGATATCATCTTAATTGTGCTAAATGTAAAAATAGCTACACAATTACTAATAAAAGTACAGTCGACAGCACGTCAAGCTAAATACTTTGAGGACTTATGTGTATTAAGGTTGAGTTTGCAATAAAAATACAAAACCTGATGTGCTGTTGTATGTACACTCAATACGGCAGTCGCATTAGATACCAACCTATATCCTATATTGGGTTTGTGCTTCGCCGCCCCCCCGCCTTTGTAGGTGCCGCCGCCAAGCGCCCGCTCCTCGCCGAAGCGCGGGTACTCGCTGTGCACGCCAACGAGCGCGACGCCAGCCTCCTCGGTCGAAGCGTCCCTCCCGCCGCCAGAGTACGCCTTCATAGCGCCGGGGATCGACAGCGTCGAAACCGGCTTGCGTAGCTGGAATACACCGAATTGTTCCGTTAATTTTTGTTTTTGAAGTATGTCTGTTTTGTGGCAAGGGAGGTTTTTGATGCAAATACTTTGGGGGAAGCTTTTTGGCTGTTCTACATAAAGTTTTAGGCGAAGAGCTAAAAAACAAAATTACGCTGCAGTCACATAATTGGGAAAGATTGCACAATTTGAAATAGAAATGTCGTAAAAACAGGCTTATGCCCGTTTTCACTATCAATCCCTAATTTTTAAGGGACCCCTATGAAAAGACAATTCCTGTTAAGTGTTACCATAGGGGTCACTTAAAAATTAGGGATTGATGGTGAAAACGGGCATAAGAGTTATAAAAAACTGGACAAAATTGAAGTGCCTAAGGTAAGAATCGACCTTTTATTTGCCAGCGACTGCTCTTCCATCTGAGCTTTTCAAGTTATTTATAATTTAGGTTTTAATGCGACTGTTATTAACGCTGAGAATTTTAATAACTATGGTTTTGAGTGACATCAGAATATACATCTGAATTTCAGCTCAAAATCCAAAAAATCATCCCATTCCAGCAAAATGTTTGTTTGTTTTGAAAGTGCATTATAGTCACACAATAAGTGTACAACTTCATTTACTTTTCAACATCAGGGCCGACACGCAAAGTTATAAATTAAAATTGTTTATGTGAAACTAAGCCGTGATAAGCCCACAGTCCGCAGTGTTGGAAATAAATATAAGAATCCAAAACTTAATTATCACAAAACTATTTAAATTATAAGGATTGTGACTTTACACTCTTTATTTTGGGAATTATTACTTACTGCAAAACTTAAACATGCTGGAAATATTCAAAATATACTATGCACACTAAGCAAAGTTCAACTGTATAATTTGACACGAAAAAAAAAAGTATTTAATTATCTTATTTCTTTATGATGAGCTGAACCACTTTTATTTGGTTTTTTCATTAGAATAATTTTACTTGAAGTTAAGATATCAACTGGTATAGTTACGTGAGTTCTTGTTTATCTTTTGAAGTGAAGCGTTCAATATTAATTAAAACTTAAAACCACTTTTGCGGACAATAATTCCAATTTAATTGAAGACTAAAATAACATTGTCCAAATTAAAGTTTATTACACAGTTTCAGAGTCCATTACTTTAAAACCACAGAACTTTGGAATAGAGTACGGGCAGTGTGTTCTTTAAGTTTTGGTTGCCCAGGCAATTAAATTCAGGAGTATCAGAATATACAGGGCGGTTTTTGTAATTTCTGCCATATTTATAAACCTTAAGTGATCATCAAGTAGAGCAAATTTCAAGATTTAGGATCATCATATTAATAAATCGTGAAAATTGTAATTCCAGTTTAGTTAATTTCTGTGGTAATTATCATTTTCTATTATAGTGGTAGCAGTTATTATTTTAATAACCTACGTAATTATGAAAACAAACACAAACACAATATGATAGTAAAATTCGCCAAGCTGTAAAATTACCTAACCCTTTCAAAATAAAGATTTTCAAGCGTCTTTTGTTTTTACTGTTTTATTGTTTAAATACAAGCGGTAAAAATCAGAAGATGGAACAGTCTACTATTTTGAGCGTTTTTTGTTTTTGTGGTTCTATGCTTGGAAAAACGATTATTTACTTGACACTGGCTGAATGTGAAAACCACAAGAAGCCATTATCAAAACAAAAAAAAAACTATTCTATTTTTGAAATTGATCAATTAACATTTTCAAACTGATAGCGTTCCATTACATTGTTCCAACAGCGGCACCAAGATCTACATACCATTTGGCCAGGATTATTAAGAGAATTGACGGTAGTTGGGACGATAATGCGGGATAGTGGTGCGACGGCACGTAGGCAATTTGGAACTGATCGTAATGATGTCATTCTCACTATCGGTTCGTTTTGTAAGGCTTACTTAAAACTAAGTGATGTATAGCAAATAACAATTTATTGTTGTGATACGGAAGGAAGACCAACATAATGTTAACTTATTTAACTTAAACTTTCATATTGTATGTCAACGACTAGCGACGAAGCGGTGAGAGGAGGAGGAGATTCATAAACTTCATCTGTCAAAAATAATGCAAAAGACAAATGCTACGAGTATAAATAAAATGCAGATGGTTACTTTAGCTCTAGATGACAACTTTGGCTCAACAAAAAGTATTGAAATTGAGCAAACTATATTGCAACTAAAAACAAATAAGCATTAGCAACACTATCTAACATGAAGAGGTAGGAACTAGTTAAATCCTTTTTTGTTTTAAGCCAAAGTCGCCATTAGAGCTAAAGAAATCCACAAATACAGTACTTTTGGAATAACGAATCAGTATGCAACGCATTCAATGCATTGACAACACTACTGCACTATTGGATTGACATACGACTGCAAATTCTTGATGGATATTCCATTCACTCCTGCGGCGACAGTAACGGGGAACAATACGGGAATGGCAAATCACTATGGACCAGACTCGGTAAGCTTTAGTGACCGGCTGGAATAGGCTCGTTCGTTTAAACTGCCGAGTTTGGCTTACGACCTAATCGTCTAAAATACCAATCCAGGCAAAATAGTGCTTTTATGTGATTTGGTCATTATTTTTACATTTCTTTTTCACTTTAATTACTACACAGAGAGGGGTTATAAACCAAACAACTTAGTACTATGATTCAGCCGAAAATGTGAAGGTCACAAAATAATGTAAGTTCACCTAATTTTATTCACATTTCAGTATCGTATTTTTTATTTTATTATGAAAAATAAAAAATTGCCTAATTAATTTACAACTGACTTACAAAGGTTATTTATAATTACTATCGCTTTAACACTCATAATAACATGAATTGTGCCGTTTGGTATTTCTAGGACTAGGCGCAGACCACCGATTTTTAGTTGGCCTATAGTTGTGCCCGATTTTAAATTGTAATGAAGAATCGGCCAAATCAAATCGGAGTAGGTAATGTGCACTTCCATACATGCCCATACTGATCAACTGCCCGACTAAACTATCGGCCGACGAAAAATCGATGGTCTGCGCCTAGGCTTAATGTGTCCGTTACGTGGTGTACAATAAAGTTTATTTATATGTATAGACCATGTATAAGCAAAACAACAATGTACTCTCTGTCCCAGGAAGCTTCTAGCTAGATGCTGTATTGTCAAATTAACAATGGCTTACACAGAATTGGCCATAGAATATTCAAACAATAGGCTATCTTAGTTTCTAGACAATTTTAAACCATTAATTGGTTTTCAGACGTTTTAAGACTATTTATAACCACAGAAAAAGTATGAAAATACCTTAACTACTTAATCATAACCTGTATTTTTCAGATGTCAAGCTGTATGTAATTTAACATTCATAACATACTTTTGTCATTAATGAGAAATCTCAAATTGTATGATTATTCCCAACTTAAATTAGCGGATATGTAAGTTGTAAGATCTAAATAGGATCTGTAGAACAGCTTTAAATTTCCTAGAGAGCAAGATATCTGAGTTAGTCGAAATGTTCCCGAGAGTTTGTGGGAACTTGGATTCGAGAAAAGTTCCGCTGTAAAAGGATTTAGCTAACCGAGTGTGGCAGGATGTACCAAAATAGTATCGTGAAACTTTCGGAAGAGTTAAATTTTTAGATAAAAATCACACACATTCACTACGTCATGTGTACCTTGATGATTGGTGTATTTTTTCATATTATTTAATTTAAAACTTTTTCTTTTTCACAAAAACTGTAAGATAAGTAATGAGACAATGACATATTGCTAACTACGTACCTAGTACAAGGTATTAAATTTCTATGGTAGGTACCGATATAGAAGTAAAGTATAAGTGCTTTAAGTTCTTTTACTGACGCATTTCTAATTAAATTTTGACGTAATAAGTTTCAACAAAACAAGAAATAGCACAATGCGTTTCAACATGGCGCATTGCCACACTTTAGCGCCACTTTACGCACCACTTAACACTTCATTCATCATTTCAGTAATTTGGCAACTGCGTGTGCCGCAGTCTTAATTCTACAGACACTAGCTCAAGTAAAGAAATAAAGTTCCTCAAGCCGCAGCAATTACGAAAATCGCAATCTCACTAAGCGAGCTCTTACACTGCTCATAAATAAGTAGACCTCCTATAACGATATCCATATTTATGCTATGGTAATGAATCGCTCAAATCAGCAGTGGGAATATATGACTTACATTACCAGGAATAAATTAAAAATTAAGACATACAGGGTGGAAATGATAAGTGATCTCACTCGATTATTTCTAAACTATAAAAGAAATCAAAAAAACTATTTACTGATCCTGAAAGTGCTTCATTAGCTCAATCAAACGGTATCATTAAAAGGTTACAGAATAAACTGGATCTATCCGAAAATTCAATGTTTCCAGCTTCGATACTAAATGTATGCCAGCCACATAATATTGGAAGCTGGAAAGCTGGAAACATTGAATTTTCGGATAGATCCAGTTTATTCTGTAACCTGTAAAATTGGTACCGTTTGAAAGAGCTCGTGAAGCACTTACAGGATCAGTAACTAGTTTTTTAATATATCGTTAGTTTAGATATAATCGAGTGAGATAACTTATCGTTTCCACCCTGTATGTACTAAGAAATGCCAACCGACGTGTAATTACGTTGTAAAGTTTTCAGTAGCGCAAAGTGGATGGAAGATCAATAATGATGGAAATAGGTTAATTTAAATTGTATCGAAGCCCAAATGTCAAGTGGTCGTTATACTGAACGATTGGCACGTGATTGCCAAAGACGTAGCACAGTGGTTTGTTTTATGGCACGTTTCATGGTCGCGATATCAGATGCGCGCGGTAGATGGCGCGAGTGTAAATGTATCATAACTGCTTTTCCTTATACCAAGGAACATAACATTTTTTATACCTTTGTTTGTCATCTGTTATTTGCTTTGCATTGAAAGGAAGACAAAAATATGTTATAAATTGTAATATTTTTCTTCTGATTATTTCTTTCGGTTCTACCATTCTCATTTATGGTTTTGTCAATATTTCACTCACTTTCATAGTTTTGCAGTATTAATTCAACTTTACAGATTGCATCGTCCATCTTTGTCCACTGAAGCTGTGCTGAGCGAAATAAAATTCCATATGATGGATGGACGTGGTTATGATACCGTGAACTAGGTAGTAGAGAAACAAAACAAATTCTATTTATTCTCTCTTTCTCTCATTTCTATTGGCGCAAAATGCAAAAGGACAAAATCAGAATTTCATTCAAAGATCATCTTTAACAATGCCGAAGTGACTTTCAGTCACTGAAGAAGTTGGAGATATACGAGTACAAGTTGTTGCAATTCACGAAGGTGCAGTGCAGAAGGTGGAGTGAGCTTTACATGTGAGGTGGCTCGCTACTGTTCGTTTTTCAAACGTTTTGACAGACATTACACTAGTGCATGTACATTGTACACATACACACACAAGTTAAGCTCACTCGCCTTCGTGAGTTTCAAGAATTATACCTATACCAATAGGTAAGTCCGTGAAAAGACAGGTCTGAACACGAATAATAAATAGAATTCTACCGTTAAACGTGAATGACAGCCAATAAATCCATAGCCATTTGGAAATTCACTTAACCACTGAAGTGCCAGTTAGTTAAACCAATCAGCATTTTAAAAGACTGCTCAATCAAACCAATAAAGTTCTCTTCGTAAAACCGACCAATTCGTTGAATCGTGATTTTCTCGCGCTAAGTCTGGTTTAAGTTATTCAAATTAGTTTCTTGGGTGAAAAGACGAGAGTTGCTCGATCCATCGATTTACAATGCGCCCTCGAATACAATAAATTATATGTCTGTCTTTTTTCCTCTTAGACGAAAGTGTCCGTCTCTCACTGTCTCGCCGACGCACTAACGCTCCTAATGAATCGCAATAAAGGTTTTATTCGATTTTATTGTTAGGCTTGGACAGTTTCGTTGTTCAACAGCCAGCTATTGGAGCAAGATGGCTCGGTATTCGTATAGTTTTTTGAATTGTTTAGAATTTTACGAATTTAAGTTTCTACGATCAATTGCGTAAGACAAGACACGGCATTATCTCCATTCAGTAAAAAGTAAGAGATTATCTTCTAATAAATTAACACGAGTCAAATACCAGGACAGAATATAAATTTTAAAAAGTTTAAAGTAAAAGCAAAAATCATTTTTTATTAACCCTTTGAAAAACCGTTAGCGCTACAAACTACAAGGAAAACAAACGACTGTTCGTGTAAAAACAGCACAAAAACGCTGCACTGGCTACAGAAAATAAAATTTTGACAGTTGCCGGCACTTTCGGCGTTATCTGGTGCATATTTAATTTGATTGGGGCGATCCTACGTAACAGCGTGTGTTTCTAACAAGATTAAAAAATACTATCAACAGAACACGGTCTAAAGCTGGCGAAAAAAACATTTTTTTTACAAAAGCCCCGTTTATCTTTTGTGTATTTTGCAGAGAAATGATTATAGTGGAATGTTTTACACGTTGATTAAAAATTACAGGACGTTTTTGGATCACGTACGATCACAAATCGTTCTGGTTTATTGTATGAAACTGGCCAAGTGCGAGACAGGGAACGCAAAACAAACATCTAAAAAATATATACACACATTTGCATGTGTAATTTTTCATTTGACAAGGCATTTCTGAAGCGGCTTGTCAAGGTGGAGCGGAATTTGTGTTAAACAGTTTTTTCCATGATTAATGATACTTCCATGGAACATACTCGTCAAGTACCTATTTTTAAACAAAGCTCGTTGCCAAGTTGTTTATTTAATATTATTGTTTTATGGCCCGCCCGCCTGTTCCGCCCGTTGCCTTACTAATTATTATGTCAAAAGCACTTATTACTCAAAGATAGCACGTCAAGATTTTAACAAAAAGCTATAAATTTTTTTGTCTTTTCTAGGGATAGACTCTGGGAAATTCAAATGAAAAGTAAAATCAAGTCGAGAGTCAATCTCACAGAATTATTTTTTCTTCACTACCCATCTTTGTAAATCAGAAAAGGGGTTAAGAACCAAGTGTGCACTTTGAATACAGACAATGACTTGGAAATATCACGATATTGCAACTTTAGCAACTCATTATTCAGAATGTTATCGTTGTTTTTTATTCCCGCACTCCATCGCGAAGAAATATTTCAGAGTGAAATGACTGGCGTTATTGGATTCCAGCCAGCTTTAAAAGGCAATGGCAAATTGCTTTAAAATGTGTTTATGCAATTATTGATAGACGCCCTTATTGAATTGATATTGGAAGTCAGAAAAAGACTCCAATTGTGAAGGCGTCCTGAAAAGAAGCCGTTGATTTATTTCGCTCAGTGCATCTGACAGCCAATGTTATGACGATTAATTTATTTTAATTTGTCCTGAAAGAACGACCACCGAAGCGGTGGTGTTTATTCTCAATTCGAATAAAATAAATGGTCCTTAGTTGCCGCTGAAGTTTTAATAGAAAATTAGAAGGGCGAAAGAAGGATAGAGTGAATATAAAATATGTCATCACCTAGAAATATGACTATTCCTAGTTTTGATCCATTCCCCGCTGTGATTCCTGTTTTCGTCATTATTAACTATAGCCACCATTCTTGAGTGGCGACCACGAGCTGGAAGACGTAGCGTGGGCAGGCCTCCCACTAGGTGGACCGACGATCTGGTGAAGGTCGCGGGAGGTACCTGGATGCAAGCGGCGCAGGACCGGTCTTTGTGGAAATCCTTGGGGGAGGCCTTTGTCCAGCAGTGGACGTCTTTCGACTGAAACGAACGAACTGTTACATCCCTCTGATGTACATAAAACCCCTGATGCCCAGAAAATCCTGCGGCATCAGCATTTTTGCCCGAGTTGGCTCGCCCGCTTCACGGGCTCGCCAGTTCTTCGCTACCACTCGTGCGTGACGGCTGCCTCTTTCAAATCCAATCATTGTATTTTATTTTAGCTAGAATAACTAGCCTTTTTTAAAAAGACTCTATCAAAGCCCGGCCTAACATTGGTGGCAGCGGTGGGATTTATAAAATCCTCGGTACCGCGTCCGAAGTATAGTATAGTGAACAAACAGTGTGTGTGCAAGTGATCCAAGTTCGAACTCAGAATCTCACCGTATCTCACTGTATCTCGCCGTATCTCACCGTTTCTCGTCGCATCACACTGCATCATCGCTGTACCTCTTCGTGTCCCGCTACATTTCACCGTGTCCCACTGTGTCCCGCTGTATCTGCTGTGTCCCACTGTTCCCGCTGTGTCCCGCAACCGTCGTCGAACTCACCATCATCGCTGGCCCTGAAAGAAAATACTTACCATCTCCACTGCATCCTGAAGAAGAATCTCATCGCTGTATCCTGCTCCGCCGTATCCCGATTTGCCGCAATCTGAAATAAATATCATCCTAACTCAAGACAATCAACGCGTAACACCGTGCCTGAGACGCCCTTATCGCTCCGGAATGCAGCCGCTTCCCGTCGCCGCGCTCACGTTCGCCGTCTACGCAACATTGTAGTGAGTCTGGCCTTTGTTCTTTGTACCTTATCTAATATTCAATTGATTCAATTCTTTGTGTGGCGTTGTGACCAATTTTATCGTGTATTCCTTTTGTAATCATTTACGGTTTAAGAAGTTTAACTTTACATCAATTCAAAATGTCAAAATCAGAGTTCAGAGTACCCAAGGACGTGCTCCCCGTACCGGTAGACGTGGACTTGCCAATGTCGGAGGACGATAGAGCCACAAGCCCAGTAGCGGACGTCCAAAGGGAAAAAAGGGGCAGAAAACCTGCTCCCTCAACTATTGCAATGAATTTAGACCTCAGTATCCTCCTAAAATTCATAAAGCCATACGATGGCAGTAGAGAAACTTTAAACTCTTTTATCATAAACTGCAACAACGCCTACAACTTAGCCACGGAAACCCAAAAACATATAGTTTTTAAATACATATTATGCCAACTTCAAGGGAAAGCGGAAGTCGCGTGCTCCATAAAAGAATTCACCAATTGGGAACAATTGAAGGAATTCTTGAAAACTCAATTCAGTGAGCGTAAACATTATGCGCACCTGCTAATGGACCTCCAAGAGAGTAAGCAGAGCGGTAATGAAAACGTCAGCCAATATGCGCTCCGAGTCGAGACATGCCTGTCCCAACTCCTGACGGAGATATCGTTGTCGCAAACTAAAGTCAAAGAAATTCCCGGTAGGACAGCCGCAATGGAGGATCTCGCTCTCCACCATTTCTTAATGGGATTACATCCCCGTATCTCCAATATAGTGAGATGTCGCTCACCATCAACCCTCAACGAAGCCGTAAACCTCGCCGTATCCGAAGAACGGATACAACAGACTCTATACAAAAAACCTGTTCCCGACCAAAGACCCAACAACAATAACAATAATCGATTCACGAAACCCCGTCAGAATTTCAACAACCAACAACAAAGTTCTCAATCTCAATCTCAACCTCAACCTTCGGGTTCCAACTCCACTGTCGTATGTCGATACTGCAAAGCCCCAGGGCATACTATCGACGTCTGTCGAAAACGAGAATACAATAATAGAATGAGGGGTCAAAGGCCTCCATTCAACACCCCAAATCCTCAGTTCCGTAGGGTCAACTTCAACCAGGACCAACAGGAGGACGACGAGGGTCATGACGAAGTTGACTTCAATCCCTCAGAAAATTTAAACGAGTAGTGGACTCCCGGCGGTGTCCCGCGAGTCCAAAACGCAAACCAACTCTGATTCCAAACGAAAAGACACCCACTGCATCCACTGTATCCACTGCATCCACTGTATCCACTGTATCCACCGTATCCACTGTATCCGCCAAACCAAAGGCGACCGCTGTATCCACTGCATCCACTGTATCCACTGTATCCGCCGAACCAAAGGCGACCGCTGTATCCACTGTATCCGCCAAACCAAAGGCGACCACTGTATCCACTGCATCCACTGTATCCACTGCATCCACTGTACCCACTGCATCCACTGTATCCGCCAAACCAAAGGCGACCACTGTATCCTCTGCATCAAAGCCAACCACCGTATCCACTGTATCCGCTGAGTCAAAGTCAACCACTGTATCAAATGCAAAATCCACTACACCCAAGCGCAGGCCTTCCCTGACGACTCCGCTAACTGAAAAAAACACACAAATTTACGAAATATCATTTGATCCCTCAATCAAATCGTTACCACATGTTGTAATCAACACAGCCGCTTCTGAAATGCCACTGTCGCTTTTAATTGACACAGGTTCTTCAATAAGCCTACTCAAAAAGTCGTGTATCAAACCTCAAACTCCGCTGAACGAGGAAAAGCTCAAACTTAAGGGCTTTAACTCTGCTGACGAATCCGTCCCAACGTTGGGCTCACTTAATTTGGCGTTATACATAAAAGACAAACCCAAAGTTTCCATCAAACACAAATTCCACGTAGTGGGAGACATTGATTTCCCCTACGACGGCATCGTGGGTAACGACCTCCTTAACCAATTCAATGGCAGCATCGACTTCACGCGCGAAGCCCTGAAGCTTGGAAAACATATCTTGAAGTTATTCTTTACGGATCCTTATTACACCGTTCCAGCACGCTCAGAGAAAGTAATAGAGTGTTCAGTTTCTAATCCTGACCTTAAAGAAGGTGTCATTCTAGATCAGCATATATCCCAGAACCTACTAATATCAAACTGCTTAGTAAAAGTCAAGGAAAATGATAAAATTAACATAACAGTCGCCAATACCTCAGAACAGCCGATAAATATCAAAACAAATCTCAATCTTCACCTGGAACCTCTTCATACCTCTGCGTATCCTGTCCATACTAGTAGACAGACGACATCCAAACGAACTGAAGAAGTTATAAATTCACTCAGAGCAAATCACTTGAACCAAGAAGAGAGAGATGCTCTTATAGATCTCTGCTCCCAATACTCAGATATATTCCACTTGCCAGGCGATCAATTAACTTTCACCACTGCTCTCGACCACAAAATCAAAACTACAGTCGACGAACCCGTTCACACCAAATCCTACAGATTCCCAGAATGCCATAAGCAGGAGGTAGAATCGCAAATCAACCAAATGCTTGACCAAAACATTATCGAGCCCTCTTCATCGCCGTGGAGCTCTCCCATATGGATAGTTCCCAAAAAACTAGATTCCCAAGGAAGACGAAAATGGAGAGTTGTCATCGACTATAGGAAGTTGAACAACATCACAATAGGCGAAACCTATCCAATTCCCCAAATCCATGAAATCCTCGACCAGCTAGGCAAGAGCAAATACTTCAGCACTCTGGATCTTACCTCGGGCTTCCATCAAATTCTCGTATCTCCTGAAGACGCACCCAAAACCGCGTTCTCCGTCCCTCAGGGGCATTTCCAATTCAATAGGATGCCATTTGGGCTTAAAAATGCGCCATCCACCTTCCAAAAACTCATGAACAACTGCCTTTCTGGCCTTCAGGGTACACGATGCTTCGTTTATTTAGACGATATCGTCGTGTACTCCCCTGACCTATTTTCCCAAATTGACAACCTCAAAATCGTCTTCGACAGAATCCGTAATTTCAATTTAAAACTCCAGCCAGACAAGTGTGAGTTCCTCCGGAAGGAAGTGGCTTACCTTGGCCATATCATCAGTGAAAATGGCGTTAAGCCTAACCCCGACAAGACCAACGCTGTAACAGAATTTCCAGTACCACAATCTCCAAAAGATGTGAAATCTTTCCTGGGTTTAGTTTCCTATTATAGGAGATTCATATCAGATTTCTCAAAACTAGCTAAACCCTTAACTTCCCTCCTTAAAAAGGACACGCCTTTTAATTGGCAAAACGAGCAACAACTCGCATTCGAATCCCTAAAAAACAAACTTGTCTCAGCCCCGATTTTAGCTTATCCAGACTTTACACAACCCTTCCTTCTGACTTGCGACGCTTCCAACTATGCGATATCCGCAATATTATCCCAAGGTCCCGTGGGACGAGACCGTCCCATTGCATACGCATCTCGCACTCTCAATAAGGCGGAATGCAATTACAGTGTGACTGAAAAGGAATGCCTAGCAATCCTGTTCGGCACCAAAACGTTCCGACCTTACCTCTATGGAACCCGCTTCACAATCATCACAGACCACAAACCCCTTCAATGGCTTTTTAATTGCAAGGACCCCGGGTCTCGCTTAGTCCGGTGGCGCCTAAAACTGGAAGAGTTCGAGTATAATATCCAATATAAAAAAGGCAAAGTAAACGCCAATGCTGACGCATTATCTCGACATCCTGTAAATCCAATAATCCCTACCGACTCTCCACCGCAATTAGAAGCTCCAAATCAACTTGATCCTGTCCAATCCGCTGATAACGGAAATAATGACTTACCTTTTAGTCCGCTCACGCTGGATGATCTAAATATTCAGCTCCCGCATACTTCTGAAAATGATAGTGACAGTATACCTAACATTGACCTATTAGATGATGATCGTGAAATCACATTCCCATCCAGTCCTGAGGAAACTAACCCGACTCAATCCTCTGAACCTGCAATTCCTACTACAACTACTCCTGATCCTACACCTTCTACAAGTAAAAACATTCCCGCTGAATCCAATCCTGAAATGCAAGAAAACTTACCTCCTCAGCCACTCCTAGATGCTCCCGATCCATCACCTGGAAATCAAGATACCTTACCTCAGCTCCTCCCAACGCCTGACTCTCCCCTGCAAGATCCTGAAACACTTAACCTAAGTCCCAACTTACCTTCAAGTCCAGAACACGTAGCCCTCGGTGATGATTACTCCAAATTCCTGAAAGAAATCAATAATAAAAACAGAAATTATTCCACAAAGGTGTTAGAACATAATCAATCCCTTCTGAAATCTCATGCCAAAATCCTACTAGTCCCTACGTCCATCGATTTAGACGAATCGAATGCCTATATCTCCGAAATTCTTGAACAAGCTACAGACCCCAAAGAAATACTGTATTCAGAAAAACAACTATACTCATTCGAAAGAATCCCTGACATTAATAATAAATCAATTTATCTCATCTATCCGAAAGTAAACCACTTTGACGAGTGTACTTACCCAGAAATATTCCAAACATTGAAAACTGTAAGAAACCACTTATTAGAATCAACAGATGATGTAATAGAAATCGCATTACCTGACTTTAAAAATCCATTCCAAAAACATTCTTTTGCTAAAATATACAACATCATTGTCTACCTTTTCCACGACACTAATATTACAGTAAATATCTACCACAACAATATAATTCATCCAAGCCTTAGTGAGATAAAGAAAATCCTAAGAGAAAATCATGACCTCCCGATTGCTGGCCATTTGGGTTGCAATCGAATGCTAAGCCGAATCCAAGAACGCTATTACTGGAAAGGAATGAAAAGCGACGTAGAATCATATATTAAAAACTGCACTTCCTGTCAGGAAAACAAGGCCCTAAGACGAACTAACAAGGCGCCCATGCAGATAACCACCACTTCTACTAGCCCTTTTCAAAGAATAGCCCTGGACATTGTAGGTCCACTTCCCGAATCAGGTCCCGCAAAACTTAAATATATTCTAACAATACAGGATGATCTAACCAAATTCTCAGTAGCTTATCCTTTACGTAGTGTCTCTTCCGAAGAAACAACCGACTGTCTGGTCCACTTCATTTCCCTATTTGGCATCCCAGTTTCAATTCTCACTGATCAAGGCACAAACTTTACCGCTGACCTCTTTAAAAAGACCTGTTCCTTCCTCAAAATAAAACAGATATGGTCCACTCCGTATCATCCACAAACTCAAGGAGCTCTGGAAAGAAGTCATTCGACACTTAAAGAATATCTGAAGTCTTACGTTAACGAGAACCAAGATGATTGGCCCCGTTACGTTTACACGGCTATCCTAGCTTACAATTCAGCCATTCATAGTACCACGAACTTCACCCCTTACGAACTACTGTTTGGGCACAAGGCCTTTATTCCCGATTCCATTTATAGTCAAGACCTCACTACTTACCCCGACTACGTCCGGATGCTCCAACACCGACTTAAATTATCCTGGGAACGGGCTGTTGAAAACATCGAAAAATCCAAAGAAAGATCCAAAGGCTACTACGATAGCAGGACTCGTCCCGTTAAATACAAAGTGGGAGACTTTGTATATTTGAAAAATCATGTAAGACTGCGTAAAGCACTTTCACCTATATGGAAAGGTCCATACAAGGTTATTGCTGTTCATAACAACAATACCCTCACTCTTTTAATCAATAGACGTCACGTCAAACATCACTGCGACGAGGTGAAATTAGCTGGCGTCTTTCCCAGTTCTCCTTAGTTAAGTAATATAATAGGTTAGTTATCGTTAGTTATCACTAGACGTTAGAACTTACTTTTAATTTGTTTATTTTCAGCGTGTCAGCTACGGCTACGCCAAGTTTCATAACACCGATACCCACAAGTTCGGGCATCTATTTTGATTATATTGGAAAAGCCAAAATCATTAGTGGAAATTTAAGGATACTGATTCCATTAGACATTTCATATATAAGGCCGCATATACAAAATATTAATCAGGAACTGGATAAGGTCAAATTCATTTGCGAAAGAATAAAACCGCTAGATAATTCCGAGTGCTTTAACATCCTTCAACCTTTTGCAATCCGTTTTAAAGATATAATCAAAGATTATTCTTCAATAACTCATTTAATAGACAGTAGAGTAAAACGTAGCGCATGGATCCCCGGAATAGGCTCCCTTATGAAGCAGATCTTCGGTACTCTGGACGAAGATGATGCTATCAAATACGATGCGGCTATAAAACATGTACAAAACAACCAAAAGAGATTAGCTTCATTAATGAAAGACCACATATTAGTCACTACATCTGTATTATCCGCTTATAATGAAACATTAAGTAAAATCAAGGTTAACGAAGATAATCTCAGTGCAGCTATCAACAAGCTCTCAGCCAAACTTATAAATATCTCTGATACTACCAATAGTCTATTAATAACTTCTGAAATAAATGAAATTTTCACCAATTTAGAATCATCTTTGCTTACCTTATCGTTTCAGATCGAAGACATAATCAATGCAATCTTATTTAGTAATGTTAACGTCATTCATCCGTCAGTAATAACTCCGCAACAACTTTATAGAGAGCTTGCCGATAACTACCGACACTTACCCAGTGATTTGGAACTTGCCGTAGACTTAGATATAAGTTTGATTCATGTTATTTTAAATCTTAGTAATTTAGTTAGCTATTATGTTAGTAATAAGATAATGTTTGTACTACAAGTGCCCCTAGTAGGTCCACGCCAGTTTTACTTGTATAATAATATACCGTTACCAACTCCTCATAACTTAACAAGACCAGACTCATTCAGCGTTGTAATACCTAGCCATAAGTATATCCTTATAACAAAGGACAAACTACACTACAATAACTTGGATTCCCTCGAAAAGTGCAAACATACCAATAAACAAAACTATATCTGTGAATCAGTGAATGTGTTCCCAACCAGTGAAAACCCCAATTGTGAAAGTGAACTATTATCTAAAGTAATAACAAAACTACCTAATCAGTGTCGAACGGAATTCATCCGTGGTAATTTGGACGTTTGGAAACCACTCCGGAATAATAAGTGGATATTTGTTCAATCCACCTTAAGTAAATTGTCAATAGATTGTTCAAACTCCGAAACGTTAGAAACTAATATTATAGGAACCGGAATCATAGAAATTCCAACATCTTGTAAAGCTTATTGTAAAGATACCCAATTGATACCTAAAAATAATGTATTAAATATAACTTTACCTTCATCTAACTTAGACTTTAATCTGATTAATGACAGTTGTTGTAATGTCCATAAATTCAAGAAAATGGCCGATGGTGTACCCAACATCAAGTTAAAAGATCTCGATCTGAATAAAATAAATTTTGGAAAATACACTAATGATAAAATTTTAACCGAATTAAATAAAGTTATTCAAGAACCACATATCATTAAATACGGGGCACACTATTCGTCGTTTATCCTATTCCTAATCATAATTGTAATAATTGTAATAGTTTATAAGTATAATAATTTTACTAAAATAAAAACAGGCAGCATTCACGATGTCGAACAAACCGAACTCGCGATTACTCGTACCACTCCTAAAGTAGAACCTAAATCCGAACAGAACCCGGGAACCTCATTCCCCAAAATTCGCAGGAACTTATAGACAAATTTACTTAAACCCATAAACTTAGGAGATTTAACCCCTAAGTTTATTCTTGATGGGGGGAGGTGTTACATCCCTCTGATGTACATAAAACCCCTGATGCCCAGAAAATCCTGCGGCATCAGCATTTTTGCCCGAGTTGGCTCGCCCGCTTCACGGGCTCGCCAGTTCTTCGCTACCACTCGTGCGTGACGGCTGCCTCTTTCAAATCCAATCATTGTATTTTATTTTAGCTAGAATAACTAGCCTTTTTTAAAAAGACTCTATCAAAGCCCGGCCTAACAGAACGAACGAACTATAGCCAGTAAATTAGTAAAATCTAAGAAACAAAAATCAAGTTAATCCCAGAGTACCGATGCTTTTTTCGTCACTTTGACAACACAATGAGTGGCATAAATTTGTTATCTTTTACAATTCGTTCTAAATGATTTATTAAATTATACGGTCCGTTTTTCAGTTTTATCTCCTCTCCACTGCGGAAAGCACAAAAAAAGTCATTTACTTCTTTCTTACCGACTTAATTTAATGTTATGATAATGCCTGTGCTGCAACGTTTCGCTAAAAATATTTAAATAAAAATATAAGACATTTCAATAAAAACGAAACCTAATGTTATAACATTAACATACTCGTGTTTGTATTATTTTGTTTCTTCCCATATTAAATTTCAAAACACGAGTGTATCAAGGGTCTTTCAATAGGCGAGCTTAATGGACAAAACTTTTGGGATGACAAGGGACATTATAATCTAGACAGCTAACCCGTACATCTTACTTAAAATTGTATTTTAGCCGCATGGAAAAGGACAATTTTGTATACAATATACTGACATGACATGGTCACGCGAGTGATATGACTTAGCAAAAATATTACAGCGTTTAACATTCATATTCGTAAGAAACAGTCTAATATGAATTTAAAGCAAGTAATAAGCAATTAGAGAGCCGGAAAACGCAGCGTGAGACGTCCACCCACAAGGTGGACCGACGACATCATAAAGGTAGCAGGAAGGTGCTGGACGCAGGCCGCTACCAATCGATCAACATGGAAATCATTAGGGGAGACCTACGTTCAGCAGCAGACGTCATATGGTTGAAATGATGATGATGATGATGAATAGAGCAATCGAGAATTCAAAAAAGGGTACCTATTGTAGACGTTGTACATGGCCACCACACACGACTCAATTTTAAAAATTTTAGGAATTTTTTGTTACATTTATGGTGTGGAAATATTAAGTTACGCAACGTTTATTTCGTTTCCCCAAACAAGATAACAAACCTATCTAAACTTTTAATAAGAGATAGAGAAGTTCTCACAAAGCCGGGTTTCGAGACACATAAAGTAAATGATTTTATTCCCGTATCAGTCGGAAGGGAAGTTGTATTTTTGCAACAAAGAAGGGTCTTTTGATAAGGCCGAAAATAGCGTGGAATTTTACGAGTGGTCATAATTTAAAGATAGAACCACAAATCCCTTTATTTTTATGTTAGCACCACGAACATTATTTGCGGGAGATACCATTTTTTTCTCAAGTCCATTTTGTTTTCCTCTATTTGTTGTCCGGCTAAGCGAATCCTTATTTATGTTATGTTTATTTTATCTATTGTATCTTTCTTTTTCAATAGTTCACTAGATGTT
This sequence comes from Ostrinia nubilalis, assembly GCF_963855985.1. NCBI lineage: Eukaryota > Metazoa > Arthropoda > Insecta > Lepidoptera > Crambidae > Ostrinia > Ostrinia nubilalis. Next base: position 7,896,401 of record NC_087103.1, read on the forward strand.
TGTCTTTTTTTTGTTCTACTAAAAAAGCTTATTGTAGGTATTTTATCAAGGATTAAAATCATTTGAGTCAGTTTGTATAACGGCCATTTTGAAATTTCAAAGCAAGTAACATAACTAGATGGTAAACTATAAATACATAACCAGTACCTATTTATGTTATAACGCCTTGTTATATCACCCCCGATTTGATACTCGTCATAAAATGTAAATAGAGAAATCATAGTTCACTAGATAGGATCAATTCCCTAAGGCACATGTTTACATGAATGTCTGAACTAGCTATCGGCGCACTCAATCATAACATACATGCGAGTATACACGATATACTCGTGTATACTCGCACCCGTCTGTCGCCACTCAGAAACTACACCGCTGAGATGTTTACGACACAATCCGGACCAAAAGTGCTAACAATATTGCGGTCTGGTCCGAACCGCTAAATGAGTTACTAAGCGCAATACTCGAGATTGACTGTACCGGTATTGTTTTTAACCGTCAAAAATGGGAAACTTCTTAAAAAGCGAAACATTAAACTTTTTTCCTGGAAATTCAATTTTCAAATTCCGGAAAATGTGTACCTTTTTATAGGATACCATGTATTTCTTCATAATTTTAACTGGGTCAAATTTTGAAAAATACAGGAATTGTGAAGCTGTATAAGAACTTTATCCTCTTTGTGATGAAAATTACCGGAGGCTTTCCTACGAGGAATTTATTTAGGGACACCATTGCAGCTAAGAATTGTCGAATTAATATCGTCTGTCGACATTATAATACATGTTCTGACCTGCCTCTACTGAACTAAGTATGTTAGATTATTGCAGATATATTTTCTTGGATACACGTCACAAAATTACTCAAATCCAAAGAGCTAGATAAGAGCTTTTCAACAATAATTAAAATGATGATGTTGTTACTAAAAAGAGCACAAGTAAAAATTTAGTGACTATTTTCCCGTTGTTATCAAATTATGTGCCTAATTAGACCCTTGTCTTGGCGTACGGAATAACTAAATGAATATTGTAATCTGTAAAGCATTTAATAACTGTAGCCTTTATCTAGTCAACTCAATGGTATTTAAACATGGTCCTCCTAGACGAACTTGCAGAAACAGATTTTATTTTCAATCGTAAACAATATCAAAGTTTAAGCGTTATTTTAGAACAAGAAAATAAAAATAAATGTTAAATTGACTTATCTTTTGAGGAAAATAAAAACTTAAACCGTTTTCTACGAAAATGGAGACGCATTTGCCGCATCACCGTTCAGCATTTTGGTTCGGAACAAAATGAATCGACGCCAAATACTTCGTGAGCTGGATGCATAAATCTCCGGAAAATTGGCCGGGAAACTTTAAAACCGGTTATGATGCTTTGATATAAATTACGGTACATATACTGGCGTTCCTGGTCAAGATGAATTTTAGTTTACCGCATTTTTTTGCCAAACGTTTTGAATTTCTATTTTTTTTAAATGCGCAATATGAATCTAAAAGCGATATCTGTAGTGCGTATCTACATAACAGCTAAATCCTGTAGAATCTTATATGTAGTTGTTAAGAGCCATTTTCCTACAAAAATATATCACCTGATGTGTTTTTAATTAAAAAACAATGTATTGCATCATAAAATCATTTTTTTAAAAGTCTTTAACAAAAAGCCGTAAATTTTAAAAAGCAAAAATCCGATTAGAATTCACGTCTTCCCAAAAGATGGGGATATTAAAAACGTATCTCTTGGCTTGGCAGAATATAATTTAGTGTCCTGAAAATGACGCGAATATTTTAAGCTTTTGGCTTGCTGAAAACAAGTGAAATCGCTGTAACTGCATATTCTTTCGGTCGGTCCAATCAACTTCGCCCCAGTTTTTACTGTTAAAATGTAGCTCAAAAATAAGGTCCTTGTTTTTACTTTATAAATATTGTAGCCCAAAAATAAGATCCTCTTTTTTAACTGTTAAATATTATAGCTCAAAAATAAGTTCCTTCTTTTTAATGTTAAATATGGTAGCTCAAAAATATGGTGCTCAATCACAAGTCTCATTGCAAATACAGTCACATTATTCTTTGGAGAAGAATAGCACTTTAACAACTGAAAAAGAATGAATGTATAGCTTGAATGCTGCTAGAAAATACCAGGCCGTGAATCCTGGAATGTTTGCAGCATCCGTGTGTTTGTGGGTAACGAACCGTACTACCAAACCATTTTTATGCAAAATAAAATTTGTTTCTGTATTGTTCGAATAAATATTTACAACGCAAATATACATTCACAGTGAGTTTACTTTTCTTTACCGAATTTTGGTTGAGTAAAATGCACTACTTATTTAATTACCAACTTAAAGTTATGATGTCGTATTTACCAAGAAATCCTTAAGTTCTTATTGGAAAGTTGAAGTCAGTTTAGTTTTAAGTAATTCAAAGTATCTAAGAAATGAGATTTGCTATTGTAAAATAAAATTAATGTAATTTAGACCTATGCAAATAATATAAGTATAGTTAACAGCACATCAGGCTACACATTGTTGTTGCAAAATCACGCTTATTTCAACAGCATAAGACCTCAGTGTGTAGGTTGATGTGCGGTCTGTACATCTGATTTATTCTGTATAAATAAAAATGTTGATTGTTCTTTCGGGTCAGCCGGGTCAGGTCAGCCGCGATTATTTTTAAGTATTCCCGCACGTGTAAGCATAATTCAAAAACATTTTGTACCAATGTTTCATTGTAATACCACTTAATTACTTTTAAGTATTCGCGAACGTGTTCCGTCAAAAAGTTTTCAATAGAACCGTGTATTTAAATATGAACATTAATTTTCCGTCTCTCACGATTGAAACGTTCTCAATATTTCCATTTTCCATTAACGGTCATCACAGAGCACCATTTCGTCATGTACTCAACGAAGAACAGTTTTAATGAAACGCAATATTCGATGGACTTTAACATCTGACCGAAAAACTGTTAATAGTGTTCCTTTGACATAGCTTAAACAGATAACCATAAATGAAATTACACCGGCGTTAAATCACAATTTATTTTGTCCTGTTATCTTCAGTAATTACTACATTGAGGTCGCCGGGTCATTGTTCAAAAATAGCTCTTTTTCTATAAGCAGCATGGTTTTGTTTTGAACAGATAATATTTGTGTGCGTGACTAGATAACGCCCATGTCATTTTGTGTGGGTGCGGAAAAGTACTTTGGTGAGGTCTGGCGAATATGATGTCTTTGTACAGTCCACAGCACATCAGACTATACATTTTTGTTGCAAAATAACACCTATTATAACTATATTAAGTTACTACAGTTATTATCTTGATGTGCTTTCATTAGTACATTGCCGCGGTGGAACAAATTATGCTAAATAAACGAAGTGATAAGTCGCTAATAAAACAATAAATTAATTATGAATGAACACGTTATTTAAAATACTAAAATATAATGATTGAATGAACACTTAATTTAAAATACTAATAAAGATTTTATTAAAAATACATAAGAATATAAATTTTCATAACAAAGCTGTAACCAAACGAAGTAAAAATAAAGCGATGAATATTAACTTTTAACAAAAGAGTTTGTACCGAAAAAATCCAAAGATATTGATGTGACAAATGTGGGGCCATTTACAAATTAACATAGCATCAAATTGAAACGTTTTACGTAATACTCAGCCCCTAAATTAACAATTTCCCATAACCAAAACCTCGACATTCAGCTGTGACGTGCCAATAAATATTAGTTAATAGCGCACATACCATGAGTTGAGGTTTTTAGAGAATATGTTTTTGAAAATAGAGTTTGTAATTCCACGTCATCCTAACCGGTTAGAAATTAAGCCACGTTGAAATTTATTATTAATAATACTTATATTTACAGCTGAATACTTTTAACATTGACTATAATAATTAACGTCCATAATGGATACCAAGTTTTAGAAAGAGCAGCATGAAACTTTGCAAGTGGCAATATAAGTGCACAAAATAGTGTACAAGTACAATTAATCTTAAATAGGTACATAGTAAATGTTCAGCATTGATTACTTAATATCTTAATAATAATATCTATGTTACATAATATTAAACTTACTTTCAAAGGCATAAAATACTAAATACAGTGTGAGTCACGTTAAAGTGTACATATGAAAATAGATGAAACTAGACCTATTTTTATCGACAAAAAAGAGGTAAAAAAAATTTTGAGATTTTTTTAAAAAATTTTATAGAATTTTTTTTCTTCAAATTACTTATTGTAAATAAAACGTAATAACTTTTAAACTAAGCGGTATATCCTGATAAAATAAAAACAGTAATAATGCTAAATAACAGGCGATACTAAAAAAATACATAAAATACACAAAAAATGCCAACAAATAATAAAAAATGATACTTTTTGAAAAAAATCTGCTTAACCTTCCTATACCCGCGCGTTGGTCTCTCAGACCGACGAACTAATAATTCGAAGTTTTTTCAAAAAGTATTAACCTCAGATCATAGAAAGAGAATAGATATGAAGTCGCGCGTAACTACAACGAGAACCAGTGTCCCCACATTTCCCCCACCACAGATCCCACACACACATTCAACTGTGTAAAAACAAAGCGACTGAGAGTCTACGACAACATGTGCAACCGGCTTAAAAGTGCTGTGATTGGCCAGAAGGCATGCCTTATGGCCAATCAATGGCCGCGTGACGTGACGCACACTAAGAAAACGCTAGTGAGAGAACAAAGATAAAATGGAGTCGACAAGATATCGATACTTTAAATCGCTAGGGGCAAGGCTCGAAACTGATTTCACAAAATGCTTATGTATGAAAACCTTTTTATTATTATACGTTATTATTAACTACTATCACGCATTTACTTTTTAATTATGGCGATCTGCGTACCGCATATGTTTATCAAAAACAATGCCTATATTAGGCTTTCAACTAGCTCTTATAGTAATTACATAGTTGACAGTTACTAATAATAAATAATAATAATAAAAATATTTATTTTCTTCACAATGGGCTTACAATTTGTTGTTGTTGAGACAATATTTGACAAGATATTAGGTACACACGACAGCACATAGGAAAGATACGATAGTTTGTCATTCTGTGATATATTATTTGCTAGTGTGCTAATCGGTGCTTTGGTCTGGCATATCATATACCCGTATTGTGAAGACTGGTGCCTGAAGTAGGTTCTGAAAGAGCCTGTATTACAGGTCACCAGGGACTCACACACGGCATAATTACATTTGTGGCCTGTAGTGGATACTACTTATATCATTGTTACACTAAAAGTAGGAAGGTAATTTTATAATAGGTACTAGTCTATAAGTAAACAATTTCCAGAGTTAAGCTAAAGTGTATGTGTGTTTGTTGGGTGAGAGTGATGTGTTAGGTGTGTGTATGTGTGTGTGTGCGTGTGTGTGTGTTACTAATTACTTCTACTGTTATTATTTTTTTTTGTAAAATCTTATAACACATCATTTTTTTATTTAAAATTACAAAATAGAAAATTATAATTTACTTCTATTTATCGATAATAGAAAACCGCATTAGAACACGAGCACGGCACTATGTTACGACCGGCACATGCGGCCGTACTGTGTATTTTCAAAAGACAGTGGATATCGGAAGAAATTAAATACATTGCGCAGTAGTTGAGCATGACATAAAGTGGTTGCTAACTAAATCGTCAATGTACAAGTGTGTTAGAATTTTTATCACCACTGATTTCGATATCGCAGTAACTGTTACGGCACTGAATTCGTTCGTAAAAATGTTTAGTTTTTTTTATTTATAAGCAAAATACCAATGGATTTGCAATACTTACATGTAGTACATGACTCCATTGTTCCTGTAGTTCTTCGTTTCACTTGTTTTATTGCACATAACGACGCATTATCCAAAATATCGGAGAACATTTCCTTAGTACGACTGAATCGCGACTAACCTAGCTACGCGGCCGATGTTCGTTTCTGGGCATATCGCGGAGACACGCGCCACGCCCCCGTTTCACATCTATTCCCTTCTATGATCTGAGGTATTAACTCTATGACTTTGCGGTTTTTAGTAGCTTCATGATTTGTGGCCTGCCATTGTTTAGTGTTGGGCGATCGCTGCTACCAAGTGTATGTGTGTCACTTTTTGCTGTTATTCGGTCTGGGAGACCGACGCGGGTATACGTGTAACTACTTCAGGTATGTTACTATTGTTTTATTTTACAATATTACTCAATAAAATGCATTGTCATATTTTAGTGGAGTTTCATATCAATTAAGTATTACTTACTGTATTTTATTATTATTAATTTGTTTTAACCATTTTTGTCGTCATAATGAACGAAGAAAGGATAAGGGCGCTGTTAGAATGTGAAGATTCGGACTCCAACTATGATGACCAGAGTGACAGTGATGAGGTGGTGGATGATTTAGAAGTGCAGGAGAAGAACACCGATTCTGAGCAAAAGGGTGATTTGTCACATGCCAAAAGTATTTTTGTCATTATACGAGCATAAAGTTATGGTATGTTCCGGTTATTATTCCACTGAAACCACTAGTGATAAATACTGTTTTGTTCTTTTATATTACAAAGGATACTTCCATTTATTATATTTTATAGTAATTTTTTAGGCTTCAAAAGAAAAAAAGTATATTTTTGTTATTAAATTTAGACTGATGTAAAATTTTGTGTAAATTTTAAGTCTGATTTAAAGGCTGATTAAACCAAAATATCTATAAATATAAAATTTGTTTCAATTTTTTTATGCAATTAATACCTTAACGTATAATTTAAACAAATTATAGTACAATACAGTACACAATTATACTATAAAACACGAGCTCAACTTTCGGTCTGAGAGACCGTGCGCGGGTATATGTGTAATGCTTTTTGGCGCGGGTATACGAAGGTTAAAAATTCGTGTTTTTTTTTGGTTATTTTATAAATTTCTCCAAAAAATGCCCCTATAACCGGTGGTTTTTATTACTTTGTATTATTTTCTATCGTATTATCTTTGTAAAACCAAAAATCGCATGTCTCTATCCCTATCACAACATTTGCTATGATCGTTTGAACAAAGGCCTGCCACAACATTATTCTCCGCTACAGGTAGAGACAATTTTAATTTTAACTAAAATGCTTATTTTACTTCGAAATCTTTTGTTTTTATTTGAAATCTAACTTGTCTTTATCAAAATTACAAATCTAGAGCCATTTTCAGTTTTGTTGTTAACGAAGCGTTGAATGGCGCGCCCGGAGAGGCTTAGTTCAAACGATCATTGCAAACGTTGTGATAGGGATAGCGACATGCGATTTTTCGTTTTACGAAGGTAATATGATAGAGAATAATACAAAGTAGTAAAAACTACCGGTTATAGGGGCATTTTTTGGAGAAATTTATCAAATAACCAAAAAAACACGAATTTTTAAGCGGATTTTTTTCAAAAAGTATAATTTTTTATTATTTGTTGGCCTTTTTTGTGTATTTTATGTATTTTTTTAGTATTGCCTGTTATTTAGCATTGTTACTGTTTTTATTGTATCAAGATATACCGCTTAGTTTAAAAGTTATTATGTTTTCTTTACAATAAGTAATTGGAAGAAAAAAAATTCTATAAAAAATTAAAAAAAAATCTCAAAAATTTTTTGACCTCTTTTTTGTCGATAAAAATAGGTCTAGTTTCATCTATTTTGATATGTACACTTTAACGTGACTCACACTGTATAAAACAAACAACAATCCACTCAAATAAGAGAATGTGAAAGAATCTCAACGTAATGGCACATAGTACATTGAAACCGTTTGCTTGCGAGTAAAGAAACCAATGTGCAAATTGGAAAAACGTTTTAACAATAAGCATTATGCTAATGTTTCCAGCAACACAATTAATTTTGTATTCATGCTTGTGATGTGCTGAGTATCCGTATCCGTGCATATCCGAGCAAGGAAATTTATATCTGCATCTGGCAACACTCACTCACTACTTGCTTAGGTACTTGTTTATTTTTGAATATTTTATAATTTGCAATGATAGTTTTGAAGTTTTCGAACTTTGTGATAATTGTATGTCGTAAAAGGCGTCTTATGCAAACATCATTCTCCTCAAGTCCCTAAACTGTCTGGCTAGCGTGGGGAGTGTAGGTCATTTCCTCCACCTTGTGTTAAAAATACAGTGTGAGTCACGTTAAAGTGTACATATGAAAATAGATAAAACTAGACCTATTTTTATCGACAAAAAAGTGGTCAAAATTTTTTTAATTTTTTTTTTTAATTTTTTATCGAATTTTTTTTCTTCCAATTACTTATTGTAAAGAAAACGTATAACTTTTAAACTAAGAGGTATATCCTGATAAAATAAAAACAGTAATAATGCTAAATAACAGGCAATACTGAAAAAATACATAAAATACCCAGAAAATGCCAACAAATAATAAAAAATGAGACTTTTTGAAAAAAATCTGCTTAAAAATTCGTATTTTTTTGGTTATTTGATAAATTTCTCAACAAAATGCCCCTATAATAGGTGGTTTTTATTACTTTGTATTATTCTCTATCGTATTATCTTTGTAAAATCAAAAATCGCATGTCTCTATCCCTATCACAACATTTGCTATGATCGTTTGAACAAAGGCCTGCCACAACATTATTCTCCGCTACAGGTAGACAATTTTAATTTTAACTAAAATGCTTATTTTACTTCGAAATCTTTTGTTTTTATTTAAAATCTAACTTGTCTTTATCAAAATTACAAATCTAGAGCCATTTTCAGTTTCGTTGTTAACGAAGCGTTGAATGGCGCGCCCGGAGAGGCTTAGTTCAAACAATCATTGCAAACGTTGTGATAGGGACAGAGACATGCGATTTTTGGTGTTACGAAGGTAATACGATAGAGAATAATACAAAGTAATAAAAATCACCGGTTATAGGGGCATTTTTTGGAGAAATTTATCAAATAACCAAAAAAACACGAATTTTTTAGCAGATTTTTTTCAAAAAGTATCATTTTTTATTATTTGTTGGCCTTTTTTGTGTATTTTATGTATTTTTTTATTATCGCCTGTTATTTAGCATTATTAATGTTTTTATTTTATCAGGATATACCGCTTAGTTTAAAAGTTATTACGTTTTCTTTACAATAAGTAATTGGAAGAAAAAAAATTCGATAAAAAATTAAAAAAAAATCTCAAAAATTTTTGACCTCTTTTTTGTCGATAAAAATAGGTCTAGTTTCATCTATTTTCATATGTACACTTTAACGTGACTCACACTGTATAGCAAATATAGCAGAATACATAATCCGATGATGATGATGATCCGAATTGTAGGGTCTTGATACTAAAGATCCGTATCCGTATCCACGGATACGTTTTCGACATCTATCACATCTCTGCCTTCATGCTAAACTTAGTCTGAAAGCTTATTGGGTTGCGTGAGCGACAGCAACGCCTTGGCATCACTCTTGGTATTAATAACCATTGTATTGTTTGAATGAAATTATCACGAGTGTTTAACACTTGATGTTTCAATTCAACTCTAGGATTGTTTGTTCGTACACAATAAACAGGCGAATAAGCTACTATGATTGCTTCTTGAACATGAATATTACCTATTTTATACCATTAAGATTTTTTTAGGCATAACGAGATGCAGTCTAGGATTATTTTAATGGAAATAAATTTGAGTAACAATTTCCTTATTGACCGTATTCCACTTCAATAGCTCAATACCTAATTTAAATACGTATAGAATCAAAAGAATTATATTTATATCCATATTTTATTTCCCCTTAAAATTCCATTCAAAGGCTTGAAAGTTAAAGCGTTCACCGTAATTATTTTGAATGTGGGGTCGTTACAATGCTGAAACATCTGAAATAACTTTCCGCAAGTCTCGCCGGACATGTGAAATTATAAGTTTATCCAATTAATTCAGTGTTCACCACTAGACACAATAGTAAAACAATAATTACGGTTAGTGACCCTTACGTCTTACACTGAACTTATGGATTATGTAAACTTCTAATCAAATGAAACTAATGTTAAAAACAGATGCTGATAAGCAGGCTCTCATATGGTACACTGAACTATGAAAGTGTACCTTTTTAACTAAAATAAACTAAACGAGATATCGCACACTGAAATCGATCCAGTTGATGTAAGAAACATGTAGGTATGTAAAAGATAAATGTTTTCTCGCTGCAACAGAGTGAAAGATAAATAATTTACCACTATCCCATCTTCAGACTGCAATCGCAAGTCTCAAACTTCAGACACGTTCCACTAAGTCGGCATTCAGTCATGCACAGCCCAAGCAGGTTCTCTTTTCACTTTAAATGAAGTTGATAAGACCGTTTTAATAAACCCGACTTTGCCCGGCAAAGTTTTGACTAGACAAAGTAGGTTGCAGAAGTGGTACTCGTTGAATGCTAAGTGAAATAAACCACTGATCTGCCGCCCGCTTAGCGTAGGAGATACGGCATATTATCTTCCCCCTTAGCTGCTTTATAGTGAGATGTGTCAGGTTAAATTCGAATTTATTCACTGGCACGAAAAGCTTGGCAAAGCTTCAGCATTTGCCTCCTTTTTGCATTTTAGATTATGCTTGCGGAAACTTTAGTGAATTTACTTGTTCTGTACAAGCAACTTTTAAATTTAAAACCAAATTGACTGGTGGCTCTCGGTCTTATACTGGTGTGCCTATTTGAGTACTATTAAAAAGAAAGTAAACAATGTAATATGATGAGAGAAAAGTTCAATCAGAATGTACAATAAAGGCTATCCTTCTTCCATCTTCTCGGTATTAGATTTCTATCTATTTAAGAGAAAAAAAACATTACCCATTCAAAATTACCAACGATGATTACCCAACGAATTCAATGCCAATATCAAAACGCGGTCAGAAACAGAAACAAAATAAACAACTTGTAACTGAAATGAATATTAATGACATTTTCCATTAAACTCCTGGAGATTCAATAAACGTTTATACGTCAAAAGAGGTCGTAGGGTTCCATTTATTTCGATGAAACTTGCAAGATAGAAACGTCAAAGGTTTAATAAAGTCGATCCGTCGGAGATGGAGGATGCCAGCTATAAGATGCGTCCGTGCAGTACAGAGGAATTTAATCTGTTAAACGGGTACCTTAGAATGTCATTTGCATATTAATAGATTTTGCTTAGCAACGAAGTTCATGTTTTACAGAACGATTCATCCATAATTTTACCCATAATTATTCATCATTTAGGCTGGGTTGCACCATCTTACTTTAACCCTTTCACGCATATGGGACACATTTGTCCCCGCATAGTTTTTACGATTTACAGTAATGCTAGTTAAGTTAAACCCTTTGTAGTTTAATATTCTTAAATTTTATTATTATCTTTTATGTTTATGCGCTATCAATAATAAAAAACGCGATTCTATGTGTACAAAAATTCTGGCACAAAACGTGAAAAAAAAATTCGTTAGACGTCAAAATTAAAAAATATTTTAATATTACTTAGCAGCTTTTTGGCCATTATGTTTCTTCCGATTTACATTCGCTAATAAGTATAATTATCGTTTTATTACTTATTTTCGATTTTCTTCGTATGCATAATGAATATTATGGAAAAATATGTATTGGGACACGGGTGTCCCTATGTGCGTCAAAGGCAACTTGGTTCTTACTAAGGATATTGTTTGCTTCGTTATAATTTGTATGTTTATATTTATGTTTTATTTATAATTCATACATTTTTTTGTAAATCATTTGCCATCAAAGCGATTTGAAGAAATTTCACTCAGGAAAGACGAAATTTAGAAGTCATGATGACTGACAATAGTGACAACGAAGATGGTTTTCTCCTTGATGAAAGGGTATCTACTTCTGGACAGAGGCTTCCCTGATGATTTCCACAACAATCGTTCCTGTGCTGCTCATATACATTCATGTATACGAACATGAGGCCTGACACACTGCGTCTTCCTATCCATGGGCGCCACTCAAGAATTTTTCTGCCCAAACGGCCATCGCTTCTGCTAGCTATGTGCCCTGCCCATTGCCGCGAAAGTGTGGTCATTATGAGGGCTATGTCTGTTACTTTGAGTGTCCTTCGGACTTCCTCATCACCCTTTGGGTGGCTTTGAGCCTTCTCATAAGGCCCATAGTGAAGGAACACGGCTCCGTTCCGTGCGTCATCGCCGCCAAGCCAACACACATTGGTCAAAGACTTTCAATCAAAGGTTTTGAGACACTGCGGTATTTTGGATAAGAAGAAGTCGCGAAGCCTCTCGGTTGCTGTTCCCCCAAGTAAGATTCAACGATTGTAGTCACGGCACGGCTGAGACCTTGGGAGACCTAGAATCAATGTTCTATGGCCTCAGTAGAGGCTCTCAATAAATGGGATTCAAAATGAACATGGACAAGACGAAAAGATTATGTCAAATATCCGTGTTACACGCTCTTCTCTGAACGGTGGAGACTCTACACTCAAAGTTGTTCTTGAAACAAACAGTCTAGTTAGGTAGGTCTAACTTCAAGAAAGAGGTCTATGATGAAATGAGGATCAGACATAAAAATACGTAAGATATGATGCTATCTATTTTAAATTTCTTATTATAAATATTAAAAATAAGCTTATTGATTAAATTTGATGTGTAGTTTTAGTGTGATTTGTATTTATTTTGCAATAAAAGCGTCGAAGTATTGTATTTTCAATATATGAGGCAATGTTTACCTTAACGCATATAGGGACATATGTGTCCCCGACTGAAATACACTGAAATACATAGCACTTATATTTTCTGTACTACTTTTATGTTAAATTAGACTAAAACAAATAGATATAACTAAAGAAAAAATAATTTTATGGTTTGGAATAGTTATAAGCGTGTAAGGGTTAACTTTGAAAAACGTCAAAAATCTGTCAAACTCCATACAAAAAACACCGGTTATCGTCATAGTTACGGTCAAAGTTAGGTGGTGCAACTCAGTCTTAGTCTTCACATGAATAAATGAAAAAAAAAAACAAGCTAAATTCCCGTAACTGTCGATAGAAACTGGATTCCCTGAAAAGGTTAACGTTTTGCTTACTGAAATATTGAATATACTCGTACGAGTATATAATTTGCTTTTCAATAAGCAAGTAAAGAATTTATTTTCCCATCACAAAATAAATTGAGCTTAACCTTGAAGCACACAGGGCTATGATTTTTTGACAGGCTCGTATCTGAAGGTTCGGAATAACTTTAGTCACATTTGATCAGTTAAATAGCAAAAGATCTTGCATAGTAATAAGCACATCTATTTCCGCAAGAAACACGAAAAGAGAAATTTATACTAATGTACTCCTGACAACCAGACTTGTATACTTTCGCCTAAAAACAAGCTGGTATTAACGACTATAAACTTAAAGTTCATTTCATAATTAAGCGTGAAAGTTTAATGCAAACTTACTGCGAGTTAGTAGCTTTAGCTGCTGCTAAACATGAATATAGATAGCATCGAAGGTTTAATATAGCCAGGGTCGCTTTAAAGTTACCAACTTCGTCAACTCGAGCGGTGTGCGGGACATTGGATGCATTTCTGGTTTTGATGGGACCAAGAGATCTAATTACGGACTTATAAAATTAGCTTTTTTGTGAATTTTGGTGCGTCTTAAAGAACTATAACCAATCTACAGAATCTCAAACATAGATGGATTAATAGAATCAATACTTAGATAAATAAATTACAGAACAAAAAATTACATATCTTCCAATAATTAGTTCTCTCTCTCTTCCGCCTGCTCAGTTTGTAGAAATTTTGGCGTAGCGTATCGCTCCACTTACGCACTCACCTGTATCTAATTAGTTACACATTTTACTATATTCTTCTGCAGTAGTGTTATTAAAACACAGTCTGACACTAGAATTTGCAGTCATACACAATGTTATAAATGAAATGATAGGATACATTAGTAGAGTAATTCGGAAGGCAAGTTTAGTCAGTCGTTATCCCGGTGTTACCTATTATGGGTAGTGGTTGTTATACGAGGCACGTCAGCCGACTCAGTGTCTAGACACAAAGTATTTACGGCCTACGCGATCGGAAGAATAACTCGTTTGTCTTAAATATAACTTCGTATATTGACAAAGATTTTCGAATTGTCACATTACCTACTTATATCTAGAAAATAAAATTCCTTAAAAATACTTACTCGTAATATCTGACTTAATATTTTTCATTTAAGTTTATTAAAATAGGAACCGAGTTAAACCCTTGAAAACTTCTTAATACCTACTTGATACTTAAGATCCCACGTCAAAAAAGACTGGGAAGAAAAAAGAGATTAGAAATAAAGTTCTTTCAGCAAGACCATTTTAAGAGTTTGAAGTCTCATCTAATTGGGACTTCTTTTCTGCATGCCAAGTACCTACTACATGAGTTGAATGTATAAATACCGCCGCATACGGCACTTTTGCAGTCTAATGTTGCCAGCTTACAAATTCTCCAGCCGGCCTGGCTTGCATTTCCGAATATATTCGTGTAAAGCCTTGGACAACTGAATGGGATTTTCAGTTAAACCACTTTTCAATAGACCAACAGCTTGTTTTGTCTGCATGATTTTAACAACCAATTTTCTTTTTGAATGTGCAATCGAAATCAAAAATTGGTTTCAATATGCATATTTACGCTTACAAATACTTTTCTATTGCATTCAATATACTATTTTATATCTGTTTTCAATTTTCCAACTGTATTGTTCTACGTATTTATTAAAATGTTCAATTACGTAGAATGGTCTACATATACATTGTAAATCTTCATAGATTTATTAGTATAATCCTACAGAGGCAATAATATTTAAAAGAAAAATCCTGTATGTTATGTTAGCAGATGCCTGGTATTTAATATTGTCGCGCAGAAAACACTCGTTAGCAGAAAGTTAAATACGTTTCGCTCCACAGAGTTATGCTATCGTTTATAACCACCATATATTCCCGAGTATGACACATCCACGACACTTTCCGAGCGTATACTGAACTAAACAGGAATTCTGAGGGATAGCGGATACTTCGGTATACCAACGGAAAAATTCCCGCGGTCTTATGTGATACTTGGTTTTTGTACACGGAATTTTAAAATGAAAACCGGAGCTGAAATTTTTAAGAGAACACTCGCTTGGTGTAATAGGAAAGCAAAATATGCACCACGACGCTCCTATTATGGCCTCACTTAAATTTTCAGAAGAGTTTAAAGTTAAAAGTGCGCATTTAAATTATAACTATTATTTTAACTGTGCTGTGAGTCTTAAATTTTCAAGTTTATACTTTTGTTCTGACTAAAAATAAGGAACTTATTTTTAAAATTTTGGGATTTCTATTCAAAAACTTTTTAAATAATTTTGTGAATGCCATTCTTTGCCAAACTGTGCCGATGCGCTATGACCGCATATTTTAACCTCTGGTGAACCACTGATATGAGTGAACTTTTTACAGAACTTCCTGACTGCTGACTTCAGGTTTTATATTACTTTAGTACTTTTATTCCATAGTTCTCCATTATCCCTTTTAACGTCATATTTATTAGTTTTATCATTATTTTATATTAGGCATATCATAGGTCGCGGATCAAGAGTTGAGGCGATCAACACAAACATAGATTGTATCTGTGTGCTTACCATGAGTTTACGTTAGGTGTGCTCGCTAGCGAGTATGTCAAAAATATCTATGAAGATTTTATTTCTTGAAAGTAGCCGCTAGGGGCGCTGCACAATATGTCATACATTAAAATGACATTTTTTTACGCAGTCGCTAGCGAGCAAACCTAACGTAAACTCATGGTAAGCACACTGTACAATGTACATGTTTTTTGCGTTGATGTCTTGCGTATTCTGACTGATTTGTGTTCTGAATTCAAATATTACATTAGTGTATGTGTCTCAACTGTTTTTCTATTGTTTATGCAATTTAACAATGGTGTTTTGTTTAAGGATTTGAAAATAAAGCACTCAAAGGAAGTCATATAAAATTGATGTTGAATTTATTTATGTGGTGATGGCCAAATGCACGCGTGTCAGCGGGGGCCATCTTGAGATACCTCCCTTTCATCTCGGATGGGACGTGACGTGGGCAACAAACAGGTTGAAGTTTGCTATTAAGGTGGATACTGACCAAGGACAGATATACAGGATATCCGTATTGTAGTGGTTTATGAAATTGGGTAATGATAATTTCAAAATACTTTCAATAAAACTGCTTATTATTGAAAATTAAATAGTAGTGCCTGGATGCGAGCGGCGCAGGACCGGTCTTTGTGGAAATCCTTGGGGAGGCCTTTGTCTAGCAGTGGACGTCTTTCGGCTGAAACGATCGAACGAACGAAAACTACTTATAGTTAATTTGACATCAGACCATTGGTCTCCACTACCGGATTATGACCTTCTCAAATAATATACCACATACAAATGGAGGATGACATACGCTAAAACTAAATTAAGCGCAGTTACCATCAAGCCGAAGCAGAGCGGAGACAAGAGATGTGCGGAGAAGCTGGCTGGCTATTCCCACTAAAGTGGAGCGGAGAAAAACGGAGAAGAGCGGAGCGGTGCGGAGACTATAGGAGATGTGTGAGCTGTGCGTAGCTGTCAGCTGTCAGTCTATTGCTATCTATGAAACACCGCACCGCTCCGCACATCTCCGCCCTTCTCCGCTCTGCTCCGCAGCGCACCGCTCCGCCTTGGTGGAAACCGGGCTTAAATAAGTGAACTGTTTTTGTCAGCACACACCTTTAGCCTGCCTAAACCGCCGGCGACCAACTTTGTCTTCACAAACCAATATTGTTAGGTCAAGCGAGCTCTAATGACCTATTTGAGTCACAATATTGTAGTTAAATGTTTTGTGATTGCCCTTTGAATAGTTTATTTGTTGAAGGTTTTTAATAGACAGTTTTTATCGAATCATGATTAAGTTAGGGACATTACTGCTTTTCCCTTAAAGTTAGTTTTCGTAATCTCGAGTTAGTAGGAGTACTAACTATAATTTTAAAATACCTGATGAAAAATACTACCTAATCTAACTACTTACAGTTTCATTGGCTAATGTAAAAGTTATATTACCCATCTGTTACGTTAAAATATAATTAATTTAATTAATTAAAAACCAGAGCAAACATTTACGGTAATCAACATCTTATTAAGATACATTGATTAATAAAGTGACGAATATTACGAGTATATTAAAATGTAGTTTCGTGTGACTTTAAAGGTTACTCAGTAGCTGCTTATAGGTGCATATTAGCTTCAAATGAGGTTAAATATAAGCCAAGTTCTACATTTCTTATCAAACGAAATCAACAAGGGGTTGCATGTTGAAAACACTAAGGCTGAGTTGCACCACCTAACTTTGACCGTAACTTTGACGATAACCGGTGTTTTTTGTATGAATTTTGACAGATTTTTCACGTTTGTTAAAGAAGTAAGATGGTGCAATTCAGCCTAAGATTTTTTGTACAGACACCAGCACGTCAAGCTAAACATTGCGGGCTCTTATGTAGTTGCAATAGGGTTGATTTTGCAACAAAAAAATATAGTCTGACGAGCTGAGCTTCATTTCGTGAGAGTCTTTCCTTGAATAAAGGAATAGTGTGTCCTTTAGTTAAGTATTTCTTCAAAAAAAGCTTAGTAGTTAACGAAGTACTTTTGTAAGTTTTATATAACGACTGAAAAGCAAGTTAAGGTCAAGACAATGTCAAAATACCTACATATTTGAAGTTTTAAAAATGTAGCGTCTACGTTATTATCAAAAATATGACCTTTTAATATGATGATCGCATAATTATGTAAGTTTTTGAAGTAAAGATTTAAAACAAGTAAAGTCTACGCTGCTATTAAAATGTGACTTCTATGATGATCTCAATAAATTATTTGTACAAAGGACGGCTCATCAAGTTAAACACTGTTGTTTCATGAGTGTGTGTAGCTAAAGGTATTATATTTCAACATAAATTTAGAGTCTGATGTACCTACTTCAACAGACGGCAGTAAAATAAATGGTACAGTTACAATAAGGAATAAAAAAGTTACAAAAACCAATTCAAATCAGGTCACTGGTACTAAATAAGCAACAACAAAGAGCATTTCTGTCCGAATAAAAATAAAGTGACAACGAAGCCAAAGTAAACTGGGCCAGGCTAATTTGATTAGTCAAGAGTATTGTCTATGCTCTCGGCTACTTGAAAACTCAAGCTATGAACATTGAACAAGTTACGGGTAGCTTTCATTCAAATTTGTGCAAATAAGATTCAAATTCGGATTTTTTGGCACCGTAGTTCGCGTACTCACACTGAGGTCAGACGTTGGTGCATTATTTAAGATTTTAAACCTTGTTTTTTAATTGTTTGTTTTTAACTTTCATCTAGTTGTCATGGTAAACATAGGTACTTACTGCTAAGTTTACCACACTAAGCAGTACCTATTTGCGTGATTGTTGGGCTATTTATTATTTTTTCATTGGTTTAAAAAGGCAAATATCAGAGTTTGCTTAACTTTTTGATAATTTCAACTGTACAGTAATTGAGTTTAGTAAGTTTTATTAAATCAGAGCAAGGTATTTATTTTTATCATGAAAGCTAAAGCAATCAGCGCAAAACTGAATTAAACTGTCAAAAGTTTACTAATTTAATTGTACAAAATTATTACGCTTGTCATAAAGCACTGTCAGGCCCTTTTCAAGCTTCATTCTTGCCAAAAAATATTCAGTAAATTTACTGGGTCTAACAATAGAAAAACAAAAACCGTATGTGTTAAAATAAAAAAATACGTGGAATGCCCTCTATAAGGCAATAAAATACCTACATGTGGCTAATTTGTGATGATTTTGATCACTATTTTAGAAGCTTATTTAGGTTATTTTCTTAAAATCTTATAATTTTTGGAATTTTGATGCAATTTTTGTAGTTCGTATAAAAAGTAATCATATTCACTTATTTTTTAAATTACTTTTTCAAAAATAAATTCTGGGGTCCGTCGGGCCCCACGTAGGGATTGCAATCCGGTATCATTTTCAAACCGGCCGGATTTTACCGGATTGATGCTAATCCGGCCGGATCCGGACGGATCCGGCCGGATTGCAAAGTTACTTGGTCTAGTATTTAGTGATTTTTAGTTTTGATAATAGTACATAAAAAGAAAAATAAAATACGTATTTATGGAAAATAAAGTCACTTTTATTTATATTTTTCGGTATTAATTGTAATTTTTGGTGGGTACGTACTATTTGTCCTAATAAAATTATGAAAATTCTAAATAATAAAGTTAGTAATCAGTCTGACTTATTGCTGTATGTAAGTATCTGAAAGTACTTAAATAATAATACTGTTAAACTCTTACTAATAATTTACACATACTTAAATCAACAAAACAGTCTTTTAAATTTGTACTTATAAATTCAACTTCTGTTCTTTTTAAGAAATAATCTGACTCCTAAGAAACAATAAAATAAGAAGCATTTATTTTTTGCAAAGGAAAATGCAATGTAGTGTCGCGGTACGACTAGCGATCTGGCAAATGCGCGCGCGCTCGACTTTCCCAATTCACGTTCGCGTATTTTTTGCTTTACCGGATCCGCCACCGGATCCGGCGCCGACTCACCGGATCCGGTAGGTCCAAAAACACACCGGATCCGCCGGATTACCGGATCCGCCGGACCGGATTGCAATCCCTAGCCCCACGCGACTAATGGTGTATTTAGGCGCGACTAGCTAAAGGTTAACGTTCAAAAATAAATAATAATCTTTGATACCAAACATCTTTTCTTTCTTTCTTTCAAAATTAAAACATTTGACAAAACAGAAGACAACTTCAAACCAATAAAACTAAATGAAGCGTAGAACATTCACAGTCGCGAAATTAAACATTTAATTTAAGGGGTCAAAGAGTAAAAGAGAATGCAACTCTGCACGTCCAGCCTGATAAGTTGATGCTATTACTGCTCTAGATGGCTCCAGATTCAAAGGCAGCTGGGATTAACGCTTTTACAAGCCCGATAAACCGGTTTGAACTGGAGCTAGCTAGTAATCTTCTTTACTTTAATGTTATAAGACTAAAAAGCTACCTTATTTTGCTATAATTAAGGCTCGAAACTGTGTTATCAAAGTTTGGATACAAATCTTTATCAACTTTTATAAGAATTGAATCATTAAAATATAATTTATATTAAACCTATTGCTTACAAAATCAATGGAGAAATTGCGTTTTGAAAGCTCTTAATAACTGATTCATTGAAAGGTAAGAACTTATGGACTTTACCTTCCTAGCTCGCACTTATAAATACTTTGAAAATGGTAATTTCAGTAATAAATAAGAAGCTGACTGATACGATTGTCTTTCTTCCATCACTTGCTCTCGGCATCAGCTGATATTTTGTTAGGGCATGCTACATTTGGGACTTGTATAAGTGGTGCATTGCAGTGTCCTAAAATGAATCTACTCAAAAATAATTATTTTAATTCGAATATTATCCTTCTTAAAATACACTGGTGGTCAGAAGTTTAATACTTATTTCAGTTGGCAACTGCACCAACTTCTGCTAATTATAACTTAAAACTTGTAAACGATTAATCTGGCTCGACATAGACTAATTCAGCTTAAGTTAGTCCGCCAAGTTGGTCTAGACTAGACCATTTAGCTTTTAGTGTTCCACTAATAGTACTAGTTAAACAATAAACTGGTGTTACGTGTAACATATTCATGGGTTGGTTGAATCCATTAAAATGACGTGCTACAAATGCTGAACCAAACGGTATTATTATTTGTTTCAAACTGCTTCGTATGCTCGTTGAGTTAGGCGAAGATATACACTCGGCGTCAAATAAATCGCACCTTCCGCGACAAACACTTTCAAGCGTAGGTACCTATGCATCCCTACTTCCCACCAATATTGATATCATTTGAAAGCCTACTTCTCAGCTTTATTTCATTAAAGGAAAGGTTGGTACCCAAAAATGTGTCTTTAGAAGGATTCAGTGTCTCTTCTTAAAGTGACAGGATCATAGTTACGCTCGAGCCAACTTTATGATTATAAAACTGTTAAATTGAGATTAATCGCTATCCATCTGTTAAAGAGGACACGTGAGATCATTATTTGGCATCATTGGCTTTTTCAAGTCACATAATAAGGTAAATGTTAATCGTTTATTAAGAGATAAAATTTTAATGTATTTTTCTTTAAGATTTATTTATTGGGCTTTCAAATAACACCAATATTGGTGGAGAACCATGTTTGTGTTGGAAGAAAATCTTAAAAGAAATTGTCGCGGGAGGTGCGATTTATTTAACGCCGAGTGTATTCGAACACGATGCAAGATTTAAGAGTTGCACACATTACAGTCAGATGCACTCGAAACAGTGACTTTTAAAAATGGAAACGCAATTCGAAGTGAGAATAATCACGGAACGCTGCGCATTGCACTTAAAATCCGGGGAAGCAGTGAAATAAATGTGCAACATTTACATTACTAAGTAGATCCGGGCTTACATACAAAGAAAGCGGGTAACGTATGGAGATCTAAAATTTTATTCGCGAACGAAATCTCAGTGGGACTAGATTACTTCCCTGGGCTGGTACTTAAAATACTTGCGTCTGAAACGATCACTCTGTAAGCAGTTTAGATCCTGGATAGTATTCGTCAGCTTTTTACTATGTAAGTCAGATGACAGTTTATATTATAAACTTTATTTTTGGGAAATTGGGAAAAAACGGGTGTTTCGTAAAAGTGACGTGCTGTTACTTCCTAAATGTATCAGGAGTGAATCGTACAAAAACGTTATGATTCACACTCAGTGCAGTTTTTTTGTTAGTAAGTCAAATAATTAATTAAATAACTCCCCTCATTGCATGATTTAAAAAATCAAAAGAGACCATATCGTATTTGTAATGTGATTTTAAGAATGTTTACTTTTTGAAGTCATGTTTTGGTAGAAGTAATCTAATTACCAAACCGCAGGGCCACCGATTCATACTTATTTGTAATTATTATTATAAACATAATAATTGTACCGTACTTATTATTTTATAATACCTTAATCGGATTTCAGCGACAACCTTTGAATATTGCTGCAGCATTCACGTTCACTGTCCGAGTTTTTAATTTACAAAACAATTATCGTTTGTGAAACAAAATTCCTTTTGTTCCAGCATTTTCAACGTAATCTGTAGCACAAGGTGTTCGAAATACAACGTATTGTTAACATTGCTAATTAGCACAGTTAATTGTTTAAGTTAACCGTGAAGTTTTAACGAAAAACAATTTGTAATTCAAACTAGCAGTCGGACTCAGCTGTATAAATGGACCGTGTCAGGAGACAAATTAATTTGATTAAATAGGCTACGAGATTGTCTGTACTTGATAAGCAGTGAAGTGACCGGAGCATTCAAATGAATGAAATCTGCATACATTTTATAATCCTGTGAATAACTATTGTTTATCATCATCATCAGAGTGCTAACGTTAACTGAGTTTACGTTGGGTAGGTATGCTCTCTAGCGAAAATGACTTTAAGGCTGAGTTGCACCATCTTTGACAAACGTCAAAAATCTGTCAACCTCAATACAAAAACGATTAATGTTAAAGTCACGGCTAAAATAAGTTGGTTTAACTCGGCCTTTTATGTATGAACAATTTATTGTACAGCGCCTCTAGTGGCTACTTTCAAGAACTAAAATCTTTATTTTTTTTTTACGAACTCACTAGCGGGCACACCTAACGTCCACTGAATTTACTCACACAAATCGAGTAAGCCTATCGATTCCTGAAATAATAATTTAGTTGGAACAAACATGAACCTTTACAATCCCCCTGAGACTAATAGAGCGATCAGAACAACTTGATTGTGGTCAGATGATAATTTAGTACATTCCTACATACAGGAGGTTCTCTAAACTACGTTTTAGGGCTGAGACAAACTATATTATACCTTCTCATTAATAAAAAGTTACACATTATGTTGAAGTCCAAACGTCACTTTTGTGTGCAGTGTTAGAAAGGGGAGTAAAATAGAGTTTCCAAATTGCAAAAATCAGCAGGCTAACTATGACTTAAAGTATCTATTCAGAACAAATGACGCGACCATTTCAAACCAGTTTCAAACTGGTCGCGTCTCAACGGAATCTATGGCAGAAACTTAGATGCAACTCAAAAGTAACTAGAAGTTGCGGTTTCGTTGCAATTGCGTTTCACCGTGTGTTCTGGGCCAAAGAGTTAACTTAACAAACTTAGTCACAAAACACGAAAAATCTTTGTTACAAAGTCAGACTCAACCTATTAGCTGAGAGGTCGAACAGTGCGATGAACTCTGAACGCAGTAACTTAGTTTGTCTAAGAACGAACTTGATTTGATTTCCGCACAATCTTTAGAAGTGCACCCTCTGTATTCGCTCTACTACATTATTCTGTGACCATTTCCCGCTGAATCCGATTGCGGCTAATTTTGAACATAAACCGACGGGGCAAGTGAGGTGGAAATGTTCCTGGTGGGACGCCTGGTAAAATGGTAGGCCGAAACCGTAACCAATTTTCGGTTTTTTTAGTTCCAGCTGAAACTTGACATTTAATTTTGTTACGGAGCTTGAAAAAGCTAGAAAAAAGTTGTGTAGGTAATAAGTACCTATATTATTTTCCTTCATTACTGTCAAAATTAAATATCTTAATAGCTTCGTTAAAAAACTATACCTACCCACTATAAAGCCATACTAATTAGATAAGATTATAGTGTGATATTATAGTAGTGACTGATATTAAGACTAACGGATTTAGTGATTTATAAAGCCACCACATCAGCCCACACGCAGTCTAAAACAAATCTCGGCTGAAACAGAAACTAAAACCAGTATTTTGGCCGAAACCAAAAGCATCGGCCAGACACTAGTTCCCAGAGTGCTCCATCGATTTTCCCCTTCTGTAGGCAGTGTTGCAGTAAAATTAAAATTGACATCTTAAAGCGGACGGGTTCTCCGAATTATTCAGCGCCAGATCCCGAATTGGAACGATGACGTGCTAATTTTGGCTTTCGGACCTTTCCAGATAATGTGTTATATAGTTTATAGAAATTCTAAGCTCGTGCCAACCACCGTACCACATTGTTAATTTATATTTTAGGCAGAACATTTTAGGTAGTAGTAAATTTCAAAGGATTAGAACGTTGAACCCGTCCGTATTTATTAATCTATAAACTTGTTACATAAAGGTTAAACTTGTGAATTAACAATACAGAATATTTAAGGAAACTTAAAGGAAACTTTTCATTGAAACAGCTTCCTTCAATAAGGAGAATCGATAAGTCATATTCTATGTGTAACTTATTTTTTAGTTAACTTTAGTTTTCTTAATTCCTTTCTCTCACAATTTTATTTTGAACACAAAAATACCTATCACTCAATTCTATTTTGAATAATATAATAGAGACATTTTATCTTTTCCTTACAGTGATTATAGATATTAATCACAAATTATGAATAATTTGGGATTAATCCCGACAGTAAATAAAATAAAATAATAATGTGCGTGAGAAACCGCGTGAACAGTCTCTATCCAATAATATTTAGGGTATCCATACACATGTATAGCTTTTAGTATGGACGAATACAACTCTCTATCCTTCGTTTTCTCGGAGTGATTGATGAATCACAAGTCATCCAATCACTCAAGCTAACGCGGATTTAACACGCCAATCGATTTAAAAGGCATCGATACCAGATATCTGGTATCGGTAATAGAGTTAAATATTTCGCGAGTCTAACAATATGATTGATTAACAAAAAACAGATGATGATGATTTATTAACAAATTACATTTTTAGATACCTAATCAAAGTTTTTCGGCAAATATTATGATTTTTTAATAGGAAAGTAAGTACCTAACTACTACTTTACTACTTAATTATTTGCATCTACTACTAACCGAGAAGAATTCTTTTGGGTCTAGTCACGAAGTCATAAAAGTAATTTAGTTTTTGCAGTCAAGTCTTTACAAAGCGCTCTACTGGTATGAAAAGTTTCAAGGGAAAAACTAGTTTTCACTAGTAATTTGTACCCCAATTTGACCATCTGGATTTTTCGGCATTGAATCGGATGCATTTGCAAGTTCTAATCGCATTGGTAACTAATTCTTTTGGATTGAGGCCGTGTATGCTTTATACCTACAGTAATTCAGTAAAGTTACCGTACGACGGTTATTTTAAATTAAGCCTAGATTTATATCCAAAGTATTTTCCGTAGAAGCATTATGCTTGCAATGCTCCTGATTCCAGTGCAGAACAAATCCAGCCTAGTGCAGTACAAATACTCATCCGAATCCGTTTATACAAAACATTTCGCTTACCATTGTGAGCATTGAGATAATTTATAGCGCCATAACCGTAATGGGAAACAAATTAGTCGGTATTTTTGCTCTAATTGTATGACTATGCTAAAACGCTTTTATGCGATTCCGTTTAACAGTTTAGTGCATTAACTTTATGGAAGTTAATCTATTAGAATGAATGGACTCTACTACTAAGAGGACCTTAGTATTTTATACCTATGGTGAGAATCTAGGTATGTTGTTCTGTTTAACGGTGGACATAAAACGTAACCAAATTAAAACTGAGGTGAAGTACCTATTCAGTCTGCAACGCTACGTTAAAATAATAGTATGACCACTATTATTCTAATGTAGCCTACATAAAGACTGTAATACAACAATTATTAATAGGTACCTAATATGTAGAAGATAGCGGGATACCTATTTATGTTACACCCAACTTCTCCCAAAGCTAATTCCTACAGTACACATCAGTAGAATTGCTTAGAAATTGTAGTCTAAAGTTGCAACTTGAAGTTTGAGAGTCTTAATGTGTGCACACCATCCTGCTTTATGCATATCACCCAAATTACTCCAAGACTGCAGTCTCGAGCGGCTTGCAACTCTCATGGAGCTTAAGCAACAATAATATAGTGCTTGGGATATAATTTCCTACAGTTGTTTTTTCAGTAGGTTTATGAGAAACACTTGGGAGTTCGCTAAACATTTTCAAAAGGCTGAAAATCGACAAATAAATCCTGACATGGAATTAACTGCTCATTAGATAGATGAAATTTACCCTTGATGTGTAAGAGTGGTCCTTAAATTCATTTAAAACTCACAAATCATAGACCGGTAAAACACATTTAAATACCAAATTCATTAAATTCTAACCTTTTTATTCTAAACTGCTTATCAATAGTCTCCCCTATTCAACACACACTAATAAATACTCGTAGAATAAACTCACAAACATTTTAATAATTCAAACAAATCTATACAAGCTAGCTTCTGCAGCATCTGTTCGAAAGACCTAGATTTGGGTATCCCGGCATTCCCGGCACAGCTTGTGCGATATATTGCACCCTCCACACTAGCAATATCGAGGAAACGTTGTAAACGATACATTCTAAGCTCGTTACGTAAAACATCGACGGGTAAACGAGTGAGTGACTGCCTCGTGACACTGGCTGACGTAGGCAGCCTAGATACTCGTACAAACGGGAGAAATGCCAATCCGAACGCAAATCGACGAATAGAATCTGGCTATTTTTATGGAAAACCGCGGATATCCATAAGTATGTACATACTTATCGACTTACAACTACTTGAAATGATCAACACAAGATGTGTAAAAATGCTTGTGTGACACGTGATTTGCCTTATAAATGAAGAGGACTTTTCTGGGAGGTTCTTAGGCGCCAGTTTAGTTTTAGCTAGGCTCAACAAATACTATCTCACTCAATTTGAATGTAGTTTTTACATAAATGTAACGAATAAAAAATAAAAAACAATTTATAAATTATTTTAAACTATTCAACTGGCACTATTGTTTTTGTCAGTAAAATGTATTTTCGACTTTTATAAAAATACATAAATTGAAATTTTCCTTCAAGCTTATCCAAACTCAAATGCCTCACAATTTGGAATGTTACAACTTCTGTCTTCAAAGTCTTCCGGGTCTAAAGAAAACATAATATCTCATCATTTATCCTTAACATTTCAAGTATAAGCCAACGGACTGAATAAAATTTTACACAGCTTACAAAGAACGGCGCCATCATTTTCATATCTTTCTCTCACCTTGTTCACGATTATTAAAGGCAAAGAAATTCTCTCGGTGTAAATTCTTTGAAGTGACATAAAAATGTTCCTCGGAGTAGAAATGGCGAAAGTGTTTGACCTTTTTATTGGAACCATTCCTCAGTTTTGTGGCCAAATCTCTGATTTATACGTTTCAGATTGTTATGTTGTTTATACCAAGATTTTTGCCGTGTTTTATTATGCAATAAATATCGGTTAGCTTGACGTTCGTTTCAAGCACTGCCGCATGCCGGCCGAAATAACAAAAATATTATTTTTGTTTGCGAATGAAGTAATTAAAAGAAATATTTCGCTGCATTCGGGGCATTACTCGTTAAAATAGAATGGTCATTAAAGGACATTGTCAGAAACCGCCTAAAAACCGCCCAAAAACATTAACCCATCATAATTATTTTCTATTTTTTTTAATACATTAAGCACCCATTCATTCTAATGGACACTTAAGCATTGAAAAATTAAATAAATAAGTCTTTTAACGTTTATTCTATAATACTATTACAACTTCCGGACGTTTTGGTGCGTGGCATGGTCTAAAACCTATCAAGTTCCATAATTTTTGCCAATAAAATCTGTACGAGGCATTACCGTACTTTATTGCTGGGAGTCCATGTATAGTGATGTTCCTGCGGCCATCATAGACAATAAAATATCGATTTTGAAAATAAAATAAATCGATTAAACTGCTTTGAAGACTAGATTTGCGTTAAAAGCTAAAAAGATATTGACACTATTAAGTGTCCAACTGGTCGAAGGTCGTAAATAAAATAAAAATAATTTTGAATCCAATGCCAGTTGAAGTGAGAGAAACATAATATCAACCTAGTATAGTTGCCAGTCTCTCATAATCTATGCCAATGAGGGTTTTCGCGATTGAAAAATCCGCCAGATGGCAATACGTAGACGTGAGGTCCAAATGCTGCATGATTGGTTATTTTTGACATGACATTGACAGATATGTCAAAATCCACCAATCATGCAGCATTTGGACCTCGCGTCTACGTATTGCCATCTCGCGGATTTTTCAATCGCGAAAACCCTCATTCATAGCACATGTATAATAATAGACCAAATGAACTTTTATAGATTGTGAAAGAGAAGATAAAGATTTTATTATTTTATTAAAATCTTGCCACGAGGTAGTTTTTCAGTAGAAACCAGGATTGGATAATCGCTACAGGCAAGTATCAGAACATTTTATAAATATTTTTAATCGATTATATTCTTGTGAATCGTTTTAATAAATTGTCATTTTACTTTTTCAATTAAAACTTTTTCAATCCCTAGTCTTGTCAAACTGTCATAATGTCAACAAATTATAAATGTCACGTCAGTTGACTCAATTTCAGTCTTCTGTGCTTAATGTATTTTTATTTCAATGAAATAGTGCTAAAGGGTTAGTACTAAAAGTGAAAGCCTTTTTTCAGAAAGAAAACTAATGTGGTGCCCTAATTATTCATACTGTTTGAAAGTTACAAGTCAGTGATACAGAGTTGCCGCCATTATAACTCCGTGGTGATACCATACCAAAGAAGAAGTTTTCCTAAACACTTGTGTTATTTTTGTATGTGATCAAATAAAAAGGATTAATGCTACTGCTCAAATGGAATAACTTATCCCAAGAGACCGAATATTAAAAAAAAACCTCTCCATAGAAATTATCACCATCACGAGGATGTGAATTTTTTTGAGAATTTGATATTGGTCCTGTAAGAAAAGTAGTTGTATTTCAGTAGTAGAATCAACCCTTCTTGTTTCATCAGCAAGAGTAACTATAAAAACGCCCTGTAGGTAGGTATTGTTAAGCTGAAGAGTTTGTTTAGTGTCAAAGACTGTCACACAGTGTAACTTAAATTGGCATATTATGATAATGAACATAAAAACTTAAATAAATATTTATGTTAATATTTTTTCTATTTATTTATTTTCCCAAAGCTTCACAGTGACAGCTGAAACAGCAATACTGTTGTAAAACTAAACTTAGAACAAACTGTTACAAATATTTTACAAATTAAAATAAAACCGCATGTTGCTTTACTTTCTCGTATAGGTAATAAATGTAATTAATGGCTAGATTATTAATGTTACTTTGTTACCCTCAATAGTGAGGAGATCTTATAAAATGGTAACCCTGATTTTCATTGTCATTCAAGTGCTCTTTCTTCGCATAGGCTTCTGTGATTTGGCCAAGGGCCACACACATTGCGATAACATTATGCGACATTGATTTGACAGCAGCGGAGTGAAGTCTTGCGACTATGCAAAATGATACCCTGTAATCGTAGCGCATATAGACATAGACGGGGCGGGGCACATAGCTCGTAGAGCTGATGGCCGCTGGGGCAGGAAAGTTCATGAGTGGCGACCACGAGCCGAAAGACGTAGCGTGGGCAGGCCTCCCACTAGGTGGACCGACGATCTGGTGAAGGTCGCGGGAGGTGCCTGTATGCGAGCGGTGCAGGATCGGTCTTCGTGGAAATCCTTGGGGGAGGCCTTTGTCCAGCAGTGGACGTCTTTTCGGCTGAAACGAACGAACGAACGATACGTATTACCAGTATTTACCAGACATTACTATTTATTGTATACTCGCCGGATTACACGTAGGAGCACGCGCGTTACAGCTTCGGCCTTGCATTATTATAAGATCTTGTTCCGCCATTTTTCGAACTTCCTCCGTGAGGATATCCCCGCCGAATTCTATGATAAACCTATCAAAAGTCATATTCTGCAATGTCAAAATTAATTTGCCGAAATTCGCCGAGCCAGCTATGTCAAATAATATTATTA
Source organism: Ostrinia nubilalis (assembly GCF_963855985.1). Taxonomy (NCBI): domain Eukaryota; kingdom Metazoa; phylum Arthropoda; class Insecta; order Lepidoptera; family Crambidae; genus Ostrinia; species Ostrinia nubilalis. Next base: position 7,926,303 of record NC_087103.1, read on the forward strand.
GGTGTCAAACAGGATACGTTCAGAAATTAATATTACGATTTTAAAGATAAGACAAGACAACTTTTTATTGACGAAGTTGCTGGGACAGCTAGAAACTATTTTTTTTCCGGCACTTTAAGAAAATAATAAATGAATGAAAACGCAGCGTGGGACGTCCACCCACAAGGTGGACCGACGACCTGATAAAGGTAGCGGGAAGGCGCTAGATGCAGGCCGCTACCAACCGTGCGATGTGGAAGTCATTGGGGGAGGCCTATGTTCAGTAGTGGACGTCCTGTGGATGAAATGATGATGATGATGAAATGAATGAAAATGACAAATCTTCGAACGTGTATAATACCGTGACAAAGTAATCATATAATTTTGGCACCTTAATAACTATTGCCGTTTTTGTTGTAAAGATCATGCAGCGCTACTTGCGGATATTATTGGAAAGAAAACTATGTAGGCTCTAGATCTGAAGCCGCTTTAACGAACACGAAGTGCTCATACAATGCGGCGTATTTTCTTCCAGTCTTTAGTCAGGACTTTAGTCGAATTAAAACCCCGGTTGAACGTGATATAGCCGCACTAGAATACGGTGCTTTTTGGCATAATCGCAAGACTTTGTTCCGGTGTCGACCGAATGTTATCACGATGTATGTGGCCCAGGGGTTACTGTAGCCGCTAAGGTTTGAAACTTCTTGCTTAAAATATTGTAGTCTTTGGCATAGACTACGACGGTAGTCATGGAGATAGGAGTTTGTTATCTCGTGTCAGATGTAAATGGTGAAAAGAAAACTCATGATTCGTGTTATTTTTATGCAATATGTAGGTATTTTATAAAAGTGGAACCCCGAGTGATCTCCAAAACCCATTCTATTATTATATACGATTCGGCTTCGATATCTGTAATACAATAGGAGTTTATTTCATGTGTCAGATGACAAAGGTGGAAACAACCTACGATTCATGTTGTTTAATTACGTGCAATATGTGGGCATATTATAAAAGTGGAATGCCGAGTTGTATTTCTAAAACTTGTTCTATTATTTTATACTATTTGGCTGCGACTCGGCGTGACGACAATACAAAACATTTTTCGCTAATCGGTGTTCATACATTCACACAATACATTAGACGCCATGTTGTCATAAACGACATATTATAAAATCGCTGTGATTTAATATTCTTAATCATTAATTTTATGGCAAGTGTCCATCAGGAATCATTGTTCTTACACACAGAATCGTATTATTTCGCTTTCGGGTAGTAATATGTCAAAATTGTTGGTTCTTAGGCGAACAATGTATGGAGAACGAACATTGTCCTTTGACGATGTACGACGCTATTTTCGAATTTACTGATTTATGATCGTGTATTAATTCGTGCCGAAAATCCAATAAATCCTTAAATCAAATTATGTACTCATTCACTGCTCTGTTACTAGTTTTGTTACAATTCTGATACTGTACAAAACTGTAACAAATAACTAGAGCTTTCCCTCCCTTTTTGGTATTTCATCAGTCATGTTGTTATCCCGAGACAACTCCACTTCAAAATACTACACTGTAATCAATTGTAGTATTAATCTTCTTATCGCTAAAATGCGAGTGTGTTTGTTTGTACAATCCTAGACGATTGCCAAATAGAATGAGACGGACAAAAACAATCTTAACCAAGCATCACTAGTTTTATTTTCCTACCAAGTCTAGACACACACAATTCTAAAGTAACGTTTTCTTTTACCCAAAAAAAAAACAACACCGCAGTAAAATGGATAGAAAAGTTTGGAGGATATGCGAGTTTGGCCACTATCTCCTTATATTAAGGGATAATACCTCTCCAATAAAGATTCGTTTATCCGGAATACTTATCTCAAAGAGGTCGTAAAAAATATTACCACGCTACCTAATTAACTTACCCCTGGCTACAATGAAAACATAGCGATAAGCTAATGACAATTTTCCTTATTTACCTTATATCTTGGATTATACCGTAGATGGCAAACCTACTCCATTTTTATGAAGCAATCTGGATAGTACGTAGAAACTAGAATACATTAATTGTACGTGTAAGGCCCTCCATACATGGATAGCTCGAGTCAGCCAGTGATAAACATACACGGAATGTTTTGCAGTCATAGAATTTTTCATAGTCAATTGAAACACCGTACTGTCAATCGCCCAAAGCAGTCAGAACTGCTCGAGCGGTTCCGTGTATGCATAAAATAACTGTAGTGTGCTATGCAGTCGTAGCTTGAAAGCTGTCGATACTAGCAGGCCTCCGCACTGGGTCCGTGGCCGAGTCCCCCAGTATTCGACGCACCCGTGGTTGAAGCCCCCGATTTAAATAAATTTAATATCATATTTTTTTCGGCTTTTGCACTAAGTACAGTCAACGAAAACCATGCATGTTTGACGCTATTTAAAATGATGTATTTAATTTTTTGTTAAAAATACTTAAAACTTTTATAATTAAAACTTTTATTTGTAGTTAGTTAAATGTAGAGAGAGTAGAGTTATTTTAAAGACTGATTGTTACAATTATTTTGATTAGGTAAAACGATTTACATGTTATATTATATTATAATAGGTAAATAAAACCTATGATAAAATATGATAGGTTAAAATAAAACCTATTATATTTTTAGGTATCACTATGGTAAAATAATATTAAACATTTATTTGTACGATCAGTATAAATATTTATTCGTTTATAAATATTTTTGTGACTGACTGTACATTTGATTAAAAATTGCTTCTATCTGACCGGGGGCGTCGACCACGGGTGCGTCGAACACAGGGAGACTCGGCCACGGACCCTCCGCACGGGTCTCGCCTATGCCGGCCGAGATAATTACCTACAGCGCGCGACAACTTACGTTGCAAATCTTCTGATGCTTCTTAAAATTAAGTTTTTATTTATTTTACTTTGCTTAAACAACCCTGACGCTTGAGCTGTGAGGTAGATCAATTTTGATCACATAAAAATTGCACTCTTGTGAGCGTAGTAGTAAGGTGCGATTTCGAATGCACCGGGTTCGTTGGAAATTTTGCATTATTATTATTACCGTTAAAATGTCGGCATCTGATCCTGATCAAAGGAGTGCAATTTCTGTTGCTACTATTATGTATTCTGTGATACTAGCTGCTCCAAACTGTCCGTGTAAGGCGGCCTAATCTTGTAATTTATGGACCTGCCATTACATTAATTAAGTCACATCAAACAAACCAAGAGATTACTAGAAATAAGACTAAGTTCTTTTTTTCTCTCTCGAAAAGATAAAAGAATCAAGAATGAAACAAATATTTTTAAAAGTTTCCACAACCTGTGAAGCGAACCGATAATCATTGATTATTAAACATGAATAAATAATCAAGTTTTCGCATAACTGAATAAAATATGGCCGCTACTGGCTTTCGATAATGATCAATAGAATTGTTTTGTGATCTAATAAAATTATTTTTTTGTACTTTTTGACTTTCAACGCTTTTCATGCTTATTGATCATTGGGGATTTTTACTTTAACTTCTTTAAAAATGTGATTAAAGAACAAAATATATCCCCAAGGGTCCTCTTTAGTGAGATAAAAAATAGCCTTTTAGGGCTATAAATCCCCTATCTTGCATCGATAAAACTAGTAAAACTCTAATAAATAATTGCTAATGGCCCATTCAGTGTGTACAAAATCACAAATACCCATACAATAAATAAAGAAGTGTAGAACTGGGATCGGATTTTATGAGCCTTTGGTTGTCTGACATGGTTCATTTAAAAATAATGTAATTTCTTTTATTTTTTAGAACAATCAGTTTGACTAAATCTTGAAATATCCTACTAACCGAACTGAAAACTCCCAGTTAGGAATACCTAGCATTAAAAAAAATAAGGGTTCCTTGTCAGGACAACGGAACCCTAAAAACAAAAAACCCTACGTTTTCTAAAATGTTAAAAATTAAACCAACTTCAAAAGGCACAAAAAGAAGTTGTTAAAAAACAATTGCGTGCCAGCAAAGAAAGAATGTTAACTGTTTTGTAATTCGGTTCAAAAATTATATGCATGGAAATTTTTCTGAATGCGCATTTGATGCAATGCGTAATCGCCCTTATTCGCTACGTTTAATATGCGCTGCAAAAACTTTTCCTATGGAAATAGAGCAATATAAAATCCAAAGCCAGAACACATAAAAAGTAGGTACAACTTTCTGAATATAATGTCTGGTGATTGGGAGCAGGTGTGCAAGCTAATTATAATTTTTCTTTCACTCTTCCTTATTAAATTTCAAGTTTCCTTTTATTGTCATCAGAGAGTCGTTTCAGACCGTATTATCATAATCAGTACGTTTATCTACTTATCTTCATGGCCATTATGTGTAAATTAGTTTAAAAGAAACTACTTTTAATTTTAATCACATTTTTATGTTTTCTTAAACAGATGGTTATGATACTGAATTATAAACGTTTTATCAAGCAGATGCAAGTTGTAAAAAAAATCTATAGGTATTGTTGGAAAAACCTTGACGCAAGTTCAAAATATAGGTGACTTCTTTTTATATGTCACAGGCACACTCATTGCTTAAGTAAAATTACCTATTTGGCCGGCTTTTGTTTACTTTTCCGCTTTTCGTGCGTTAAATGGCACAATTAGGGTACAGTCACATCAGATTCGGACTTTGCCTACATTTTTGTTGCAAAAACACATCTATTACAACAACATTATGTGCTACAAGGTTCACTGTATTGTTCGACCTGTACTTACCATAGGGTTTACTGTATTTTACCGTCCGTACAATCTCGAGTTACAGCAAAAATTGGGCTCAGTTGGCCGAAACACGTGTTTGCCCAGATTGGATTATGGTTCGTACACTGTTTGCTTAATTTCTGAACAAACCGAATCATTTAGTGCCGCGCGCGAGAAAAATGTTGCATTCAAAATATTTCACGATAAAATCGAAATAAAATTCATAAAACGCACGCCTCTGTTTGCACGTTTCGTAGAATACTCGTGTATTATTAAAGTTGATTTCGAAAACTAGTTTTCGTTACTGGAAATTTTTCTCCAATAAAAATTTTCAGATTCGTATTTCATTTTGTAGCAACTATGCAATTTGGAACTCAGTTGAATAAAAAAATAAAAAAAGTTTTATTTCACATTTTAATTCTGGAAAAGGATTTGCTCTCACAGGTTGCATGACTAATAGTGAATTTTGATTAAAACTAATATTTTTGTTGAATCAAATCCTAACGTTTTTTGGACGTTTATTTTTTATTCACAACTACTGTGTTTAAAATAACTGTATTTATTGTACCATTGTGATTTAACAATGATTTATTTATTGGTTAAAAATCTGACGTTATGTATATGAATATATTATATGGAGACTAATTTATGTAAGCCTAGGTATGAGTGAGGAAACACTAATCATCCTTCAATTTTAACAATGTTTCAAATATTATTCAAAAGAATCGCCTTAACCTACTATTTCAGTTTTTGCCGACATCTTCCTTACACCCTTTATACCGTCATTCAATGAACATTTCCCGCGTTTTTGTTTCCATAGCTCGAAATACTTCCATTGATTCTATTTCTTCTATTCGCCAAAGAATGGCACGCATTTGAGCCGTATGTAGGTACTACTCTTAAGGGCGGGTCTAAGAGTTCGTAGCGCCTTAACGCGGTGTACACACCAAACCCGGCGATTAAAAAAAAAACTTTTTTTTAATTTAATACATTTTCGGTAAGTCGGCGGGTTAGTCTTCACATCTCGGTCAAATTAGAAAAAATCGATAGTGGCAACTTTTTTAGTCACTATGATAACCGCAGAAAGGTCACGTGTGTTGTCAGTATATTCTTTTTTTCTACTTTCATGGTCACTAACAGGTTTTATTGTATTGTATTTCTCAAGTGTCGGCAGACAAATCAACGTAGCCGTAGACATGCCGCCGGCAAGTTGCCATAAGTCGCTGCGCAACACGCGCTGGTAAAGTCGTTGACATGATTCCTTTGAAGCAAAGCCACCGACAGCCGCCGCTGTCGGCTGGCTTAGTGTGTAGAGTCCCTAAGGCTAAGGCCGAATGGGCAGCCATAAAAATAAATAAAACTTTGGGTGCGGTCTTGGTTTTTATCAGCAATGGGGCGAAGGAAACACGTAGGGTCAATACTGTAACTCTCTTTCCATTTTAGTTTGTTGTAAATCGAAGGCCTGAAATTTGTGGTAGGTTCGGAAATGATAAATTATTTAACGGGTCGCATCGCATTTTTATTATGCTGTACATTTTTTATTAAAATTATCAGGGTCAACTCGATTTAAAAAAAAACTTTAGGTACCTACTATTAAATCGCTAAGAATATTTTTAATTTTGTTACTAAGCACCAATTTTCCTTGAGCGTTTAGTGCCAAAGTGTGAGTCGAGAAATGTTTAGGATTTCCACAAAAAAAAAACCATCTCAATTGAATTAATTATGTCCCCTAAATGTGGACTTAGTGAATTGTCATAATTTCTTGTAAATAAAAATACAGTCAAACTAAGAAACTTCTTCACTCCCAAACGTTAATTCAAACGGGTGGTTCTTCATGCAACATGTACATATTAATGCACGAATCTGTATGACATTTACTCAAGGTATACACTGTCCCAGACAGAAGACGTCTCATTACACTTGGGTATTTGCCTTGAACACTAAAGTTTGTTTTACGCTTCACTTACATAAGTAATTCTGTCTCCTCTTTATACAAATTAAGGTTGCTTTGTCTGAATTGTAAATGCTTTGGGTAATTTTTCTTGTTGTAAAAAATGCTTTGGTATTCATTGCTAGTATAAACTATTTGACTTGGTGACATTATGGCAAAATTAAGGTAAGTACTTTAGACATTATATTGCTCAGAGGATAAGAATTGCTCGCCTCCTTGCCTCGCAGACACGCTTTTATTTTTGAAAATAAATAGTTTTTACTTATTTTTATTTTAAGCTAAGACATCTTTTAATAAAGAATATAAAAAAATGGTTTAAGATATTCATTTAAAAAGCAAAAAACATAACTTATTTTCTATTAAATTTCTTATTTTTTTATCACCGCGAAAAATAATAAATAGAAAGGTAGTAAAATAATACCACCTCCAAATATTGTCTGTAGTTGTTTTCCTAGTCTAGAACTAAACCAAGTTTAGATAGGCGTAATCTTAACAGTGCCCAAGTCCCACGAATCTTCAAGTGAAACCAACCCAAATCCATCCAAACCCCGTAAAATAACGCAGAATAAGATTTTCGGGATAAGCTAGTTTATCTGCGAAGACAGATTTGCTGCCAGCAATAAATTCTAATCTAGCACAATTTTTGCTGGAAAACTTGGAACAGGTGACTGATGATTAAAAAGTTTTCGTTTGAAAGATATTTATTGGGCGGATTATCCCTTCGGAGATAAACGTTTTTCTCAAAGTTTTATCTCATCCGATTTAAGTTTAATTTTTCATGTGATATACGGCTTCGTCTAGGCGTGTTTGAGATTGAGAACTTGGCCAACTAACTTATGATGTTTTACGACTCTGCGATCAGTCATGCTTTTATGGTAAAGTAGGAAAATTTGCTTTCATAATGTCATTTGACATGACCAGTGTGTTAACCTACCATGAGTTTACGTTAGGTGTGCTCGTTAGCGAATGCGTCATAATTTCTATGAAGATTTTAGTTCTTGAAAGTAGCCGCTAGGGGCGCTCTACAATCTGTCATACATTTAATGTATTTTTTTTACGCAGTTACTAGCGTGCACACCTAACATAAACTCATGGTAAGCACACAGTTGATTCATGCTCAAGGAAATAAAGTCAAGAAAAAACAATGACATCCAAAAATAGACGGTGAGGCAGAGTGAAAAGATTTCTCAATTTTAAATTCCGTTTCCTCAATATGTCCGACACAAATGTTACCTTCTGACTAACTCAGTCCGTATCGTTATACAGAAAAATGTGTTTTATTTATCGTAGAAAGCATAATAATTCTTGAAGTCGGAAAACAATAAAGAGGAATAAGAAAAAACAAATTAAAGTTTCCCTATTTTTGATCATAGTGCCAAGAGCCAAGTCAACTTGCCAGAATTATTTTCACCAATGAAAACAAAAACAGACTGAGTCGAATAACTAGACTATTTCATTCAGTGACTTATTTTCTTTTACGTTTATTATATTTCTGTGACTCAAAACCTCAAATTCCTAGAGTCGCTGAAACTCTTTGTAATTAAAACCAAAAGAGGAGTTTCTTTGCCATGACTTTAAGTTTCAGTGTTCTTGAAATTTTGCTTCGAAATTCCAAGAAAGTTCTTCAAAATTTTACCAATTTTCATGCAAATTCATCTGGTTATATTTTTAAAGAACATAACATTCACGATCTAATATTAAAAATGCAGGTCTGACCTTATTTTAGAATAAATCCAGTGGCAACTGTACAAACTTTAGAATGTATAACTTAACCTATTCCCCACTACTATAACCTTTCGAGAACCCTCGAACAAATTATGTACAATTTACGATTAGGCCACCCAACGATCGTATGTTAATATTAAAGTTATTTTAGCTTCACTGCGTAAATTTTTAAAAATATTACTTACATCAAACAGAAGTAAATATTCTGTTACATAAAGACAAAAGTAAATAACTAGCTCGTGGTTAATCTTTATGATCTTATTACCTACATAAGTTACAATCAGACCTAATTTCGTTGATCGTAAAACGTAGACTAATTAAACTTTTTCGTAGAAACAAGTTCTAATTATTTTACATCCGTAATAATATCATTCAGGGTTTATTTGATAGACCTTCAAAATCACGTATTTCTATTTGCAATCGTATATTTTACTATCAAACATTATCTGAGAGTGAAATTTCAAATTCTAAGAAAAACTTCTCTAAGTCCTGATGAAATAAATAAAAGTTTTACAACTAAAATGTAATTCTCCTTGACATAATTCAGAGCACGTATACTGACTTTTACTAAAACCTAGAGCATTACTGTCACATTTAAACTGTAAATAAGGTTGACTAACACATTTCCAACAAAGAAGAAACACTCGACACTACTTAGTTCTAAAAATAAAATCTCAAGACCTTCAGTAGAAGCTCCACGTGAAAGCTTATAAGGACACCTGTGTTTGCCAGACACTTATAAGTAACGCGTTAGTACACTATCGCCTTTCATAGTGACAGAAATATATCACTTCCCTTCATTATTTCTTGTCCATTCATACAGACCTGTACTTAGGAACAAGGATAACAAATAATGCATATTTGAGGCTGAAGTTTGGGCAAAAAATAAGAATGAATTAAAAACATGAATTAATCAAAGAAGTAAGAATGCTAACTGAAACTTTTTCATCAAAATGGCTAGAAATTTCCCCCTTAGTTACCACCCTTTTCTCTTGCTTACAATATTTTATTAATAATTATAATTATCTATTATAATTAAATATTATATTTTATAATAATATCTTATAACATATTATTTAACATTATTGGCTGTAAGAAAATAAATATCTGTTTGTATTATTATTTATTACATAAAATATTTCAACACGCGGGGTGGGATTTCAGGGCGTTGCCGAGTTTTAAAATAATATCTATAAATTAAATTAAAATAAATTAAGTTACTAATCCTTAGTCGCTCCTAAAGCTTGGCGGTGCCTTTCGGTTTCACCCTGCGTAAGTATAATGTATATAAAAAAAAAGAAATGTATAAATGAATAAATAACAATAGATATTAATATAATGTACGAACATTATTGCATGTCATGGAACTCTTTTTTAGCCACCATTGTAAGAAAAATATTCTAAAAAAATGTAATATAGCTGTTGAGTTTCTGAATAAACTAAATAAATAAATATTATAAAGAGCTGTGGTTTTCTGAATAATTAAAAATAAAATGAAATAAAAATACTTTTATCTCGTACGGTAAAAGAATAACATCGATGTAAAATAATGTCATTGGGTAACCAAGCTTAATCATTAATGATTAAAGTAGAGTCAATGACAAACCACTCTGGACATAGCATCACATAAAAATTACCATGGCATTACGTAGGTAATAACAAATCCGACTAAGAAAAAGGCAGTTTTAATTGCACAAATAAAATTACAGCAGTATACTTTCTGAAACAAGGTAAACGGACCAGTAAAGCAAAGTTGACGAAAGCAATAACAACTTATCGCATCAAACTGTTTGCTTTCAAACAACGAATCTAAAAAAGTTCAAACTGGACTACGCGACGAAATAAACAATTTGTTCGGCGCAACTTCAACTTTAAGTTATGGGTCATAAATATCTAAATTCGGGGTCATTAGTTCGAAATGACTGTTTAAAAGCCGTGAAGGGTTCAGCAAAACACTTTATGAACTCGAGCCGTGACGTGGCCCTTGCAAAATGATTTCGGCCAAAACACCCTAATGGTCAGTCAGATACGATCATAGTGCGATGTTTTAACGCATGTCTGTTTCTGACAAATGAGACTTTGATGACTTAGAGCTTTATTGCGGATGGGTTTAAAACATCTTCTTTTACCGGCCGTTCAAGATAAATATTAATAGACTGTTTTGTTGAATAATACTATTACATAAAGGGTTATTCCGTATTCGACCCACGACAACTCAACCCACTCATTATTTTTTCCTTACTCAACCCAATTTAGTTCCTTACTCTACCCACAACAAATTTTTAATTTTATGTTCCTTTTTCACCCCAAAAACATTCCTAGCTCAACCCATTTTAAAACTACTTCAAAAATATAAGATTTTTATGTACGGTTAGAATAAAAATTTATAGTTTTTAGAAATTTAAGCTCAGTTAACTTTTGTGTTAAGATCGTTCTATTAAATAAAACTGCAGGAGTTCTGATACAATAATATATTTGAAAAACGTTTTTCACAAAAGGACACAAATCAAATAATGACTAATTAGAATCTACTATAAATCCACTATAAATGTACTATAAATCAAACGACTGTGTTTTTTTATTAAATCAGTATAACCAAGCTTTGGGGTATAATTTTTCCCCAGACATCATTCATGAATGTAATGAATGATGATAAACAAATAATACAATGTATTTTATCTTTTTTTTCAAGCTGTATGAGATGACAAAAGAAAAATAATAAAAGTACTCACGTGGACAGCTAATCCCGCGGTATAAGTTTTGAGCATCTTAATTTGTTTATGTATTTACCTTAAAATAAAATAAAATCTTTGATATGTTTTAGTTAATCAACATACTCATATCTATCATTTTTTCATGTAGGTGATGTTTTTTATTTAATTATAAATAAATGTACATACTATTGTATTTATCATTATTAAATTTCTGAAAAAACAGTAAACGTTGTTTTGCTATCCATACTTATTTTTGGTATATTTGCTTTGGGTTGAGTAAGGAATGCATTTGGGTAGAATAACGAAATTATGTAATGGGTTGAGCTAGGAATACTAATTTGGGATGAGTGAAGAAATGGGTTGAGTTGTCATGGGTCGAATACGGAATAACCCTACATAAATATGGAAACTGACTAGAAGGTAGAGGATGTAAATATGACGAATTATTTACCAATTTTCTTTCGATGTGCAAATCTTACGTACTTTTGTGTGGGCTTATGAGATTACATAATAAACTGATCGTCGTTTTATTTCGTATAAATAATATGGACAACAATCTAATAGTTTATTAAAGCCCAAAGTAACTAATCCATTTGTAGCATTTTCAGCAATGTAAGCTAGATTCAAGAAAGCCTTTTAACTACCATTAAATCACCACTACACCACTCAAATACTAACACATTTAAGTGTACTTTTAACTGGGAAAGACTGTTAGCTGTTTCAAGAGTACACTCGCTTTAATGAAGCAGGTAATGAGTCCCGGAGTCAACAGCAAACAAGGCGAGGCAACTTAAGTATAAATAGGGCCTCTAAGAGCTGGGAAGATTTTTCATCACGTTCCGTTTGATGCACTGCAAAAGCAGCTTAAATCACTAATTGGTTAAGACTCAAATTGTAAAAATATCTCGTAATTACAAGAATGGGGAGTCAATTGTGTTCTAAAAAGTTTTATTGCTACGAAAGGTTATTGTTGGATATTGAAAAAACATTTGAAGGAATTATGTAACCAATATTCTATCAGAATATTAACGTATCAATCAGCCAAAAGCCGCTCCGTAATTTGCTGGAAACGCAAAAGAAATAAGAGGAAAACGCTTTGAGAAGATCTTAATTATCACGAGATAATTTTTTAAATCCTCGTTAAAAGACAAATTCGTTTCTGCTCTCAAAATTACGGCCAATGGAAGTGAACTAGAAAAATGATGTTTATGAGTGTTTTGTGACAGGATTGGAGAGAACGTTCTCTTTCAGTTTGTCGGGCAATTTATCATCTCTTTACAAAATTGGTGACGTATTACTCAAGATGTTCCTCCTGAAATTTTCTGGAGCACTCAGAACTTAATTTGTAAAAAAAAATCTGCACTGAGAAATATAGGAACATTTAAATAGAGTCGGATAAATTACACAATTAAATCAAGGCTGCCAGCAGTACGAATTGTATAATTAGGTCAGTTAAATGCTAAGTGAAATAGGCATTGATTGACGTTATGTGGCCAGCGTTACCCTATGTGACGTAAATCTTTATTTATATTCTGTAAGGGTTTAGTTATTTACTTATTCATATTTGAACTGCAACACGGATAAATTTATTTATTTAAGCTTTTAGAAATAACTTTGCAATATTAACTGCTGTTGTTTAATTTCAAAAACATTGACGTCACCGAGGGACCTCTTTTCCCGAGTTTCAGAGCGCGAAGATTCTTTAGACCTTTATTCGCCGGAAAAAATATCAATAACGTTCTTCAATTACTCCATCATACCACGTTGGGCGTTTTAATGAAAATAACCTTTTAGCAAGTCAATGTGGAAGGCTTTATTCACTCGAGTAGATACAAAACGAACGAGGGAAACGCCATAAAACGGGTTAACAAAGGCGTTATTAAAAACGGTCCGGTTAAAAAATTTAAATTCTTCGCGTCCACACGCGATCCAGCTGTTTGTCATTGAGGCCTTTACACAAGGAAACACAGGGGAGTTCGCCGTCAAAAACAAACGGGAAACGTCCTCGGAACTTCCTACTTAATTAAATGAATGTTTGTGCAGCCCGACAGACGTTCTGTACAAGTCTTATTAACCAAAATTAGAGAAAGTCCGCAACGCTTTGTTTCTAGGTACAGTGGCGTCTGGAATCGACATTTGTCTTTTGAAAGACGGTCTAATTAAGCTAAGAAGGTCGGAATAATTAGTACCACGAATAGTACCATAACTAAAAGTAACCTTAATACATTCTATCTAGCACAGGTTAAGTAAGTACGAGTATATGACTGAAGAAGTTAAAACAAATGAAAGCGCAATTTGTTCTGACTCATTTGTTTGAAGACAAACAGGGCTAAAGTAGCATTTGAAAACCACTTGAATGAACATCAGGAGAATCCGCGTCGTTAGAGAATGGGAATAATACATATGAATCCTTCTTGGTATCCATTCTAAAGCTTCCCGGCGAGACGCTTTAAAAGCAATGAAGCGTTAAACCTCAGGGAATACAGAAAAATACCCGAGGCATGTACATTTGCCATGCGACCCGACCAAATAGAGGGTTATCTTAAAATATTCAGGATGATGGTCGACACTGGCACGCATGTCCACTAGTAATTTGAACTCCGCGGTCGAGAACACGCAATGATGGCCCAACAATCCATTTACTTTCAGCTAATGCGAAGTTTAAAATACTAATGTTCACATGACTTTTGGGGTATTTTTATAGCGATAAAAGGGTAACGGACTAAAGTTAGTCTTACTTAAGGTGCCTTACCAAAGAAACAGCAAAATCACGTACTCAACGCTTAGGACGGAATATCTATCTTGGCTTATAATAATGTTATTCACTACAAAATAGTAATTTCTATACTACAACCTTTCTTACTTATTTGATTTAGAAAAGTGTAAAGGTAGTAAAGTATATTTTTATGACAACATAGAGAAAAGCACTTCATCAGTCTCTCGCAGATGTTTTTGTGATCATAGATAGGCCGAATAAATCGTCTACCTTGAGTAAACATCCATTTATCTAACTGTCGCAGTAGGATAGACTGTCCTTGTTCTCTGGCCTGGGAAATGTGAGACAGAATTACTCAAAGTATATTGGTGTAAGAAATATTCTGAATGATTAACCTTTTATCACTGTTTTTCTTTGCCGAGTTTCCTTCTCTGTTGGTTGTCATTATTTTTTTCTATGGGGGATGCTCACAAACATTATGTTTTATCTCACTACTTTAGTTGAGTTCTAGTTTTATTGCTTTGTACAATGTTAGTTTGCTATACGAATGGGGAAAGTTAAGTTAATAGTGCCGGTTTTGGAGCAGTAATGTAGCAGTCAGTTTCGTCAAAATACATTTAAAAAAATGTTTACCGGGATTCGACAGCTAAGTTATTAACTTAAAACCTCGACGAAGTCACGATCAAATCAAATCAATATCAAATTATAATAACATAAAAAAAAAGATTATTGAGAAATACTTATCAACCTATTTTTATCGCCATTTTTATGGGTATAACAGGAAAGAGCTTTATTTAATTAACCTACTTAATTGGGACAAAATGATTATGCATCTTTGATCTATCTCACGCAAAATTCCGGCAAACACTTGAGAAAACATAATCTGTTAAATGCGTCGTGTGTTCCAGATTTCAGAGTAGGCCGTGCCAAAATTTTAATCTTAATAATTCAAATGGCGGAAAACTTTCCCTCCGAGTCTTAGAAGGGGTATAAATCACCCCGAGTATCTCATAGACCTTAAGAATTTGCCACACTGGACAAGTTCTGCGGTCTGCGGTCAGGTCAAAGTGAACGCAGTCGGCATGATGTATGAGCTACATACGTGGGTCAGTTCAATCGGTACTGACCGGGCGGGCAAAACAATCTGTCAGTGCTCATGACATTATGGCAATTAATCAGCGGTGCAGTTTACGTTCTTTGCTCGTGCCTGGACAGTCGTCCAGTAGGCCTAGGATGCGCGCCGCGATAAGCGTTTATCACGCTATTTTATCGATTTTAAGCGATAAGCCCATACATTTGTCGTCTAAAACATCGATATGATTTTATCACGGCGCACATCCTAGCCCGGCAAAGATTATAGGGATCGACAAAGTTGTTCATACATGATGGGGGCTGCGTTCACTTTGACCCGACCGCAGACCGCATCCAGTGTGACAGATCCTTTAGTGTTCTGATGAAAAACAACGTCATCATAATTTGCCAAGTAACACTTCTTCAAGGTCGGCTTATTTTGTCATTTCTTAATTACAAAATGACTTCGTAGGCTGGTTTTTGGTGTAAATATTTTTGAAGTTTTGGTGTTGCGTAAAGTACGAGTTCCGTTTTTTGTACCAAAATTTTAGAATAAAAAATGCTTATATTGATAAACCACTTTTGCAAACTCAGCAAAAGACGGTTTTGAAGTGTCTTTAAATAAAATAAAAAATAACAAAATTGGAATATACTTTGAGTAAATACGTAAAGAAAATAAGCCTCTACGTCAGTATTTTTAATGAATTCAAATTTAGGT
This sequence comes from Ostrinia nubilalis, assembly GCF_963855985.1. Taxonomy (NCBI): domain Eukaryota; kingdom Metazoa; phylum Arthropoda; class Insecta; order Lepidoptera; family Crambidae; genus Ostrinia; species Ostrinia nubilalis. The sequence goes on from NC_087103.1 coordinate 7,941,921, forward strand.
AATAAGGCAATTATTTTAATAAGTTCATATTATTATTAGGTATATTATTATTATACTACCTACCTTACATAATTTCGCTTTTTTGCTAAACAAAAACAAAGCTCAATCAGCTTTAAGCCATAACGCGGCAAATGCGTACCGCTCGCTCTTATCTCCTCGAACAAAACCCAAAAGCAGAGGTGAAACTGCCTACCAATTATTTTGATGACACGCCAAACCTTTGAATACGTTGCCACCTCTTTATAGGACCTTTCTCACGATTATGCTTTGTCATCAGCATTTTTACAGCTTTTATTCTTACAATGGCACTACATTAATTCTGGAAGTCAAAGGCACTTTTCCTTTAGTCACATCATTTGCTTCGACTTCGTACGCGAAAGATTAAAACTGGTCGTAAATCTACTTCATTTTTGGCCTGGTTTTAGTCTATAAGTCAAGGTCCGTACAGTTTTTGTTTTGTAAAAAAATCTTTTATGCATGACACGGCAGGTATTTGACCGCAATCGCACCTGGTGTTAAGTGAGATGCAGTCTAGGATGGTACATACGAGTATATGCCATGTAAGTGCCTATTCACTCTTGCCTTGAAAAGGCCCGGATTATAGGGTTCAGGAAAGACAGAAACTAATAATAATAAGACTACAGTGAAATTTAGCTTAATGTGACGTCATCCATCCATACCAACTTCAGATTGAGATATTGCTCGATTCATAGTGTACAGAGAGAAAAAAGAAGAAGCACTGATTCTTAATTCTTATACGGAAAATTATTAAAATGATAATGTTATGTAGATAGATAAATACCGAATCGCTTGTAATAATCCCACTAGTTAATACTTCAAGTATTCATAAGCTTGTTTTCAAAAGAGGAATTTGACCTGTACCTGCGATTCAAACGTAAAACTAATTTCAAGTGTTCGTGATTGGACGGATTCCAAAATTCGGGTCAGTCCCAGCTTTGAATCTAGTTTCATGTTTTAATCACAGTTTAGGTACAGTGCCTAAAAACAGGCTTTGATGCCTTAGTTTCTAAGTATAGACGCCAGCATATTTCGTAGCAAAATCGTACCTATTTGTAATTACAAAGACGCTATTTGGTGTGCGGTCGTGCGATTTTAGTTTTGATATAAACTATTTTGATATTATTTTATGGTGTATTTTCACTAAGTTCAAATAAATAAAAATTTATAAAGAAATAAAAGAAAAAGAAAAAAGAACACTGAGACGAAATAAAAGAGCAGTGCGGCTTAGCACCGGAAGCCATTCTCATAATGACCGACTAAAGAAAGATTAATCTCAGTTATCAACCGGGACCTTTTGTTGTAGTGCCACATAAAGCTGTCACTCAATTTGTCACCGAAATTGACTCCGCAAATAAACTTCCAAACTAATGACAAGCACTTCATTGAGTTCTCATACAATTTGCTCTAGGGATAATCAAAATCGCATGTGTTTTGAGTGTAAAGTCATTGAACTGAAGATCCTAGAACACGCCTCTCATAGGCGTAAGATTTTTGTGCAGCCTGAATAATGTTTTGCTAAATGATTTTATGTACTAAGTAGGTATCTTTCGACACTCAGTTTTAGTACAATCTTTTGACTGCTTTTATTAGAAAAAGCATCTGAAAATGCTTAAGATACTGTTGGCGACAGATCTGGTAACACTGGTGCTAGGCCATAGTCTTAGGACTGAAGCCTAGCAACGGTGTTAGCCATCTTGTTTTTGTACATACGTTTTCGTTATGATAGTTTCCTGTTACCTGCTTTAGTTTACGTGATCTAGAATACATATATATAGTTTTATACAATGTTAAAAGCATTTCATTTCTGTAGCTAACAGATACGAAATATCTAGTCTAATCTATTTTTTTTAGAAACTACTGTAACATACTTTACGTACCTGAAACGACGTGAGTTCAGCAACAAAGCAGACTATCATCGACAGGGTTATATCGCTGCATCAGCTAGAGATATAAACGAGTCGGCGCAGGCGGCGACTGAACATGGTCCAGCGCAGCGAATGATGCATCGATCTTCAACTCGATTCGTTCACTCTCCCGATCTCTATGATGTCGAGTCATCGGAAATCGTTTGCACATTGTCCTGTCCACTTCACATCTGAACACTTGGTGTTACAATGGGACGTCACTATTTTTGTAGTTTGGTTCCATGTTATTTTGTATATTTTAGATTTTTACATAGTCGATCAAGTTATTCAAATTTATGTATGCGAGTCATTTCTACTAGTACCTTAATATGTAAGTCTAGATATTAGCACGTCACTACCTTGTTTAATATACCACGCAATCTTGTATACCTACCCATTCTTATGATACACCATACAAGAATGCATGGTAAATTCAGTGAACTGTTCCTGAATCGAATGTACCTACTACTACTATTTCTATTTATTTATATTAACCGGCAGACAGTGGTGACTGAGTTTGTTGCGGCGCTTCTTCTCAGCACTTGCCAAATGTTGGTCTCGAAGCGCTGGTAGGGTAAAAAGATTATGAGACATGTAGAGGCTCCTTAAGAGCATATTTTATGACGATTTGTAAGAACTATTTATTAGTCTAAACAAATAAAGAAATTTTGACTTTTGACTTTGACTTTGATCTAAACTGTGACACAAGATATTGATTTTAAGTTAAGACTACTGGATTAGGCACTCTGAACTCTCATTGTATAAACCTAGAACCAACTAACAATGATACTAAAAAAAGTATACAAATGACGTGTTACTTTGACCGGGCTTTCACTCGAAAAGAAGAAAAGAAACGGTTCGAAGTTCAAACCGACAAAGGAAATAATGAAGTAGAGGTCAAAGCGTACGCTTTGGCGGCGGAAAATTCATTTGTGCAGCTTGAAAAATGTTTACGAAATTTGCAGCTTCCCTAACCCGACTCGACTGGTTTCCCGATGGCTTGTTTAGCTAACAAAGCCTCGCAGTTACTCAGAGGTGACAACGTCGTTCGAGCTGGTGCAGACAGGTCCCGCACAATGCTCATAGATCAAGCGGGGATACAACCCTGTTAGCACAATAGGATACTGATAGCCCGCCGCGACACAGCGAAAAACAAGTTAATATTTATATTTATTACTCTATGAGAGCGTTATTGCGTTGTATTTTAGCAGATACGATTTAAGAATTCGTTTGTTTTTGTTTTCTTTTATGACGCAGACCTCGTTCTGCGTCTTGTTAAGTTTTATGTGTGTGTATGTGACATTGTATTAAGGTTGCAATTTATAGAGTAGGTAATATTGTACGATTGAGACGGTGAGTGTGTCAAAATAATGTATGATTGATATGGCTGTATTGTTTATAACATTATTATTTAAATGAATTATTTATAAGTTTATTTTGAAAGGTGTCTAACTAACTTTCTATCAAAATACTAAATCGAAATTAAATGAAAAGGATATTCTAATAAAAAAACTGTTTGAAAAGCAAAATTTTACCAATTACGACAATCGTAGATATCAAATATCCTCCTAAATTAAATAAAACCGATCCAAGCTCGTCCAATCTAAAACGAAATGGACTAAGAAATAATCCCATAAAATTTTATTACCTTCAATTTGTCGTTCTTAACTGAACGACTCCAAATTTACCCATTGACTGGAAAGTCGCTCGGCGTGGTAAATGTTACCCAATCTCTCGACTCCTCGAACTAAGGGCCTATTTAGGTATTAGTGTCAATTGAAAAGCGACAATCTGTAATCTTTTCAGACTGTCGAAAGTTTCACATAAATTAATTAAGGTCATGTTAATGTTGAACATTTTAGTCTAACTTCATTTGCCAATTTTGATAAATTATAATTTAGCAAATTCAATAGTCAATCGTACATTGATTTTAAGAGGCTGACAAAGATGAATGAGTTTATTCCGCCCACTTCTTCTCAGCACCAGCCCATTTATGTCGTGCCGAAGTGGTGGTAGGGCAACCTATTTGGAACGTGTTAAGCGCCCTGGCAAGTGCCTAAGTACTGAATAAAAAAGTTTTACTTTTATTCTGGTCATTCATCTGCCTGCACTCATATAACCTTCCTCTTATGTTATCTTGAACTTGTCTTGATTTTTTTTTCCATTTATTAAGTGCTTTCTGATGCGGTAACAGTGGTTTAGTTTTACAACCTTTGGCATGTTGGAATAATAAATCCTAAACGCAAAATGTTACAATTTGTACGGCTGGTCAAAGGGATAGGATTAATAAAATCCAGTCAACTGAAAACTGAACAATGTCGAGGGCTTTTCTCGTCCTTCGGCACGCTTACTTGTTTCCACTTTAATTTTATGAAAAGGGTCTGTAGTAACAGTTATATTAGCAAAATTACACGCATGACCGCACTTTGGTAATATGAATATCCTCATTTGAAAGATACGCCTTAACAAAAGACTATCATCAAGCCGATGTTCTCCAGAATTATTCGTGCGGACTGACGAAAGATCCGAAATTTTGTATTTATGACACAAAATATACCTTACCGAGTAACATTCTTGAGTAACTTTATTTTTCGGGACGTGTTCACGAAGAAAACATGCAATAAAATCTTCATAAGATTTTCATTCATTAGGCTTTCTTATCATAACGCCGAAAAACTTTTACGTAGCCATTTCAAAGTCAACGCTTCCTGCGGAATATCGTGTACTTCTGCGTATTTGGGAATATGTAATGAGATTTGTGGGCTTAAGTATCGATTCTTTTTGTTTTTTATTCCCGTGTGTACCTTTTGAGTTAGACATAAACTGTGCCTTTTGTCTTGGATGTAATGGTACAAAATTTTGTTGAACGCAATAACGTTCTTATAGCGGTTGGGTTTAATGCTTATGGGCTCGTAGTAACACGTAGCTCTCCCAAACAAATTTGTCTATGCCCTCACTCAATTTGCTTACTCTGACGGCGCCAGTCCTTTATATGTCGACAGAATGGCATATTTTTGCTGGTCATTGCGATTTTAGTTAAGCTGGCTTACTATAAACATTTTGTTGGATCATCCAAAGCTATTTGACTTTTAGCTACACAAAGCGCTATAATAATACGCATTGTTTTCTATTACAAAAATCCGCGTTAAATTTTCTGGCGTGCCTCGCTGCCTTCTAATAACACACACGATACATATTTAACCTACATTTTTAAACATGCGGATTTTAAACCTTTTAATCTTACTATCATACCTACACATTCAATCCCGGGTAAAACTTCATGGTTAATTTCAATAAAAGCTCATACTTAAATACAACTAGCATCACTAATGACCGCGATTAATTCACTCCTAACGGCTGCCAAGATACGAATAATAAAAGATGTAAAATACACCCCCCCGTCCTGTATAATACATTTATCTGTATCACAAGTAGTAACCCAAGACTGGCAGACTAGCCGGCGACGGAGGGCGGTCGATGCATGGCATCACAATAAAACTTTCGGTTCGACGCTTCATTCTGTCCTGGCAGTCTGTACCACTTTCAATCCATTAAATATTTGCTGCGATTCTTTTTTTCTTTCTCAAGTCGTTCTATTTTTGAAATTTTTAAAGATAAGGGATTCTAAATCGAACGATTAACACAGGCAACTTATAACGCATTTTCTTGTTTTTTTTTTCTTTTTGAGTGAGTGGTAGTTTTATTATTTAAAGCATTACAAAAAAAAAACATTTTTTCTTTTTATTTGAAAAGAGAATACTTTGAAACATTTATTAGAAGTCCTAAATAGCAATAAAAAGATATTTTTGTTTTCTCTTAAAGTTTGCATCAAAAATTCTCACCAAAATAGTAATACAAGACGTTTACTGACGATTAAATTTTATTGAATAATTTTGTTAATAATTCTCTGTAATGCTTGTAAAACATTAAAAGTGGGTCGTTTATTTCCCAATTAATGCCACTTGTATAATGAATATGTAATTATTTCAGCGTGATTTAATGTGGCTAACCAAAATTAAGTTTTGTGTCAAAATTTCCCATACTATTTTATCATTAATAATCAGCTGTTGTATCTCGATAACGAATCACTAATATTTTTTGGATTTAGCTAAATATTACTTTAAATTTTTTGGCTCTGAACAATTTTTTTTTTTGCGCATAAATTTATTTGACCAGATTCTTAGTTAAAAGCACCATAAGAGTCGTAAGAGCCGAATAATAACGTACGTAGTAGAGTCTAAATATTGAAAAACATATGATAACCGTCCTTAATGTCCAGTTACATAATTATAGTTTATTATTTTTAAACGTTATAGAAAAATAATTGCGTATGATCGCCTTACGATATGTTACATAAAAACATGCAGTAGAAAAGTAGGCCGTGGCCATTAAGTGTAAAAACTATTTTATGACGACGATTTATGTGAATAAAAAGGTTTTCAATGTATTTGTGTTTATTAAAATTGTGTGCACTCATGCTTAAATATGTGGTTAAGTGTGTAATAATGATGAATCGTAAAAAAATGTACGAGTATTTCATAATTGTATAAAATTAACTATGCAAATACGAGTATTGTATGAAATTGTGACAGAATTGAGTGAGTAATAATTAATGAGACATTGAATTTAGTAGCATTTTCTGCTCCGAATAGAATTAGAATGATAACAGTAATAATTCCACATCAAGCAATGTTCAGAGAAAAATTTTGCTCGAGCTAAATACAAAAGCCAATTTTACGCGGTTATCTTCGTAATTTACACTTAAGCTCATTGCCAATCATCTCTACAGAAGCCTCAAAGCGTAATTGAATAAATTTGAAATATTTTCTATACCCAGCGACGAAGGTCTAAACCACAACCATGGCAGATGTACTCAGGCATTAGGTATATCCATATAATGTTATTGTTATCAACCACTTAGAAACCTAAACACTAATTTTACAACACTCAAACGCGGTAAACTGGAAAAGCACATTGATAGTATCTAATATTATGATTTAGAAATGTACAGAATGACACGTTTCTATTTATGTTGGAATCAACGTTTGTGACAGCCGGCGTTCGATTTAAATCGGCAGAAACCGAAGTGACCTACGTGATGAACAAGTGTCACTGACATTCTACGGAATGATACTCGTGGATGGAATAGAAGGTGACATCTCGAAAGAATTTGCTCAGTGATAATGTACCGAGCGGGGCCCGAGCGCGGTACTACCCCCTATCGCGGCAAGGTTTCAACTGAATCAGGGGTGATTCGACGCCTCCGCCCAACATAACGCGCTTGCTCGACTCTCAGCCCAAACGAATTTGAACCGTCATCTCGCGCTTAGAAAGCACAAATTAGGACGACCAAACGTTTGTGGTGAAGAAGATTCGTGCTTCGGTTCGTAAAAGCGGCCAATACGCATGTCCACGACATTGTATATAAATTCGTATAGATGGCATAGTTTCCTTGTACATTTAGATTTTCTCGAGTTCAAGGACTTTATGTTATCTGTTTGAGTTTTTTCAGAGTTGGTTATTTTTATTGTATTGTAGTTATTGGCAGAAATAATTTACAGAAATAGACTGAAATTAAATTGTTGCTGATATTATTTAATTTTGTGAATTATTAGTCAGTGTTGACTGAGTTACTGCTGATTTACTATCCTGACCTATATATTAAATGACGTTTACGGCAAGTTTAATGTTGTTCATTTTAATGTTTTCAAATTCATTCATTTCATTATGCATTCAGGTAACTATTGACTGAAATTATTTTTAGTGCAGGAATAAAGTTATGTTTGTGTTAAATGTTCTACTCTGTTGCCGATGCAAAGTTATTTTATCACTTAACACCATTATAAATAACACCAAATGTAACGGAAAACGAAAACCAATTTAGTGTAAAATACAATATTTTATAAATAACGGTAATATTCGTGTAAGTCAGGATATTTTTCGCCCCATATCCCCCCATTGTACATCGTATGAATCTTACTTACGAAAATAGGGCGCAAGACGTGAAGTTTTAAGCAAGGTCAACAAGGAAATAGCTGTGCGTATCTGCGAACATTTCAATAGAACCTTTTGCTTTGCTTGATTATAATGTATCATTTAGGCCCGTATTTGAAACGATACCCAAATGTACTACACTCGAGTACACATTGAATGGGTACAGTGATAATCTCAATACAATACCATAGTATTAGGTACTTTCAAGTTGAGTAGGTCTATCTATATCAGCAAGATAATTTGTTATCTATATAAAAGTTGGTCCATTTTGTTTTAAGGCTTCGATTTCTTTTACAAATCGTACAAGTACCTATCTTAACTAATATAACTTGCTAGTTTTTGCCCGCGGCTTCACCCGCGTGAAATTTAGTTTTTCACATATTGTCATAAATTATATCCTTATAATATGTTATTCTGGGTTATAAACAATAATACTGTAAAGTTTCATCAAAATCCGTTCAGTAGTTTTTACGTAAAAGAGTAACAAACATCCATCCAGACATCCAAACTTTCGCATTTATAATATTAGTACCTAGGAAGTATGATTTTGAGTTTTTGTTTTGTTTTTTACCAAAATTTAAGATCATTATAAGATGATTTCCTAGATAGGAGATAGTGAAGTCACCGTCGATGTGAGACAGACAAAAATACTTTAATACACATCATCTGCTATTTCTGCACACGATACGGAAGCATTTAATAAAAACCAGCTAAAAGTATCTCCATTAAAATATAAATATGACTAATAAAAACATTATATCTCTATCAAAAATAAAACGCGGCAAAATTCTCACTCAATGATTACTGTTTTGAGAAAACTTTGGCAATTTGCCGCCATCGCACAGCGTATAGCGGGCAACTGCTAATTTTAAAAGTGTAAGCCATAACGAAGTTTAAAATGAGTTTTGTTTTCACTTTTAATATAAAAAAATATCGTTATAAATTATTCACTTTCTGTTTCAGTATTGCTTTGTTAATATATTATGATCTTAGATATTTTGTGGCCATTAAACAGCCTTGCTTAAAAGTTATAAAAACGATTTATATCTTAATTGCACATGAGTCGCAAAAACGTTGTATCAACACATTACTTAGTAAAAATATAAGTAAAATCATGGGGTTATTACTTTGCCAGAAAGTTGATTAGTCACAATTTTGTAAGTTTCATAAATTGAAAGTAAATTAGTCATAAGTGTAAATAAGTACAGTCAGTTTGCCACACACTCTGGAATAACAAGTCAACTCCGTGGCAAGTTGACAATAATATCATAAACAATGACTGAATTAGTAACTAAAGATTAATTTTCCATCGTCTAAAATATACTAAAAAGGCTCAAAAATACTGTTCGTGGAACTAAAGACTCATTTGCATTAATTTGTAAAATTAAAAAGCTGAGCTAAACAATAGCAGTGTCCACAGTATCAGATAGCACTGAGCCCATCTCATTAGTCAGATTGTGAGATAGCGCACGCATTATGCCTGTTGCCTTTGTTACCTCTACGTCTGTTTAGGGTACCTTAGTACAAGAAAGAATATTAATAAAATATTAATTTTGTTAGCTTCAAGTTGTCCAACACATTGATGGACAGTAACGTCCACGGGCGTTCAGGTAGTAAAGAATGATACGACAGAACGCCTATAGACGTCATAGTTTTTACTCGTTTCACATTGACACTACTCACATAGGCAATGTATGTGAATAAGTAGAGTCATTAGGGAAAGTAATTCTTAACTTATACTGTCCGCCAAAGTGTTAAGAATGCCCAACTTAAAAGAAGTGCTTGTGATAATATAGGAAAATCTACTAAAGAGAGGATATGATATTTAGATACTCAAAATGGAATAAGTATTGATATTAAGCTCAGAAATGTAATGTAAAACTTGAACTCATGACAATATTATATAGTAGGTCATCGGTCAGGTGTATTCATTTTCAGGAACTGTGTGAATTGTAGTAATTATCCTTTCAACTGGCTACGTCACTATGAATATACCAAGGCCTATGTTCAGCAGTGGACGTCCTATGGCTGAGATGATGATGATGATGATTATCCAAATAATCTTTAAATTTTTCTTGTCATTTCCTGAAAAAATTAAACCAGTATTATTACACGACATTACAGAACGCCATAAACGCGTCTCTCTTGTCCATATCGAGTTTCCAACACACGGGTATTAACCCGTCGGATTTTATAGTCCACTCGGATGAAGGTTAAGTTTTTATGACAACATAAAATCGGAACGAATTTTAATTTCATTCAAATACACCCCGAGAAGGGAGGATCCGATTTATTGGAGATTCATTATTCATTTTCTGAAAGAATTTCTCGTATAACGTTGGTTTCGTACTTCACGTTGCGGTAATTAGGGTTCCGTACCTCAAAAGGAAAAAACGGAACCCTTATAGGATCACTTTGTTGTCCGTCCGTCCTTCTGTCAAGACCCTTTATCTCAAGAACGCGTGAACGTATCAAGCTGAAATTCACATGAAATACTCAGGTCTATTGTCCCTTTAAGCTGTGAAAATATCAAACTTCTAAGCCAAGCCAATCAAAAGATACAGCCGATTATGTCGATATTTTCAACAAATTTTCGACACTCGCAAAGGAATCAAAACCTACAGGATACTTCCCGTAAACTCAGAATCTTGAAATTTGGCATAAAGCATTGTCATATAATGCAAATATAGGAAAAATTGCGAAAATTACATTTTTTTAGTTATATAATATAATAAAAATATTTTAATAAAATGAAACTTACTACCTTATTTCTCACGAACGAATAAAGGTATCAAATTGAAATTTATACCGAATACCTAGATCTATTGTCCCTTTAAGAAGTAAAAAAATCAAACTTCTAAGTTAACGCGATCAAAAGATACAGCAGTTTATACCGACACCTTAGACGAATTTCCGTCACACGCTAGGGAATCAAAACCTACAAGGTACTTCCTGTGAACTCAGAATCTTGAAATTCGGCACGAAGCAACGTTATATAGTACAGATAAAGGAAAAATTGCGAAAATGATAAATTTGAAGTTATATAAAATTTAAAATATTATTTTTGCTTACATGACATACAATATTTTTTTAATAATTATAAACTTACTACCTACCCTTTTTCACATGAACGCGTAGAGATATTAAAGTTGAAATTCACATCAAACACTTCTTAAATCTAATTGCCTCTAAACTGTGAGAAATTCTAAATCAACGCAAAAATTCAAAACGCTGAGGTAGGTACCTACCTATAATGCAAATATAGGAAAAATAAATAAATAAAAAATAATCATACCGCATATTTTTTTTTTATAAAACTCCGGACTTTGACGTAATTTTGGTTTAAGTGAAATGAATGGTGTCCATTGGCATAGCTACAGGTTTTACCTTAGAATACTTGTTTTATATTTGTAGATAGTTACCCTGCCTAAAAAAAAACCCTAGCTACGCCAAAGCTAGCGTTATTTGATAAGGATCAGATATAAACACAAAATAATCTTGCGTGCATACCAATGTTATTTATACCATTTTGCAAGGGGAAAGGGATTTGTGGTTAGCCCTGACTACTTAAGGACAGGAAAAAATCAAATGATACCGCGAGCTAACTACGAACAGCGCCATCTATTGACAACCGTGCGAACTACGTAGTGTCGTTGCTCGGTGATAGGTGTTGCTGATTGCAGCTCATTGTTACAATACTTTTTATTAAAATCGGATTTTATTCCGGAGGTTTTACAATTTCTTACTACTTTCGCAAATCATTACAAATGAAGAAAGGAATTTACGGTGTGGTACCCTCAATGTACAATTAGATTTCGAGCGATACCACTTTTGGGCATTCTCCTTTTATGTAGTTACTTTCCCCATTGTAATGTTATGAATTTCATTTTGCAATAAAAATACCATAGTTATGACTCGATTGTCGAAATGAACGAACTTTGTAAACCTTGCAGGTTTGTACGGAACCCTCGGTGCGCGAGTCCGACTCGCACTTGGCCGGTTTTTTTGTTATTACGGTACCGGCTATTGCGAGTAGAGCTACACTTCAATTATTATACGTGTAATTTTAGTTGATAATCTTAACCATAGTAATAAAACTGTTATGTACGAATAAATTGTCTAGAAAATAGATAGATAAAACCACAAGACAAGAAAAGAAAAAAAACATAAAAAAGATAATATGGCACAATTTAGGCACAATAACAAATATTGGATCATGCACGACTGTGAGTTTTAAATACACTTTCTAAAATGTATGTAAACATGTTTACAAAAGGCCTGAAAAAAGTTATCCATGCTCACGAAAATTATTTATTTAGAAAAAGACCTTTTGAAGGGCACAAAAGCGTGTTCTAAATATAGTTTGTCTGCACGATAACATATCAGAGGCCTTTAAAATAGCTTAAGAAACCCACCTTCTACCCTTTAATTTATTCAGTAGATAATGCAAAGCCAACCCAAACGTTTGACTTACATACGTAGATAATACGCCATAATGATGGGATATTACTACTTAATGGCGAGTTGGAGAGTTGTTTAGCACGTGGCGCTCTTCATTATTGATTAGCGAAATTAAGCTACTATGTCGATCGATATAATTATCTCAATTTAGTAGCAAGGCAGAGGTAATTCCGCTTTATACCGGTATCTAATCATAATCATCTGAGGTCAATCCTCTTGCAATCCTTAGGCTGGGTTGTACCAACTTACTATAAACTTCGACAAACGTCAAAAATCTGTCAAACTCCATACAAAATGCTCCGGTTATCGTCATAGTTTACCGTTATATTTAGGTGGTGCAACTCAACCTTTTAATATTTCATTGTTAGAGTATGACCAAAAACGAGTAGGTACTATATTAATAAGAATCTATCAAAGGGGCTGCAGCGTCTAAATGCAGTTTTTTTATGTCGCAAAATTCTAGTCGAAGAATTTTAACAATTAATTTCAAGAGATTGAATATTGTGACCTAACTAATTCACTAAATGTAAAAAGTGTATGACGTTAAGGATATCCAGTGGATTTCCAACTCAGTGTGCTATTTAAAAATCCCTGACACTCGCAATTTATGATTTCGTGCGTAAATTAAACATACGTGGTAGCCGCATGTATATTGAATGTGTTTTGATGACGCTTTCAGCGTTTTGACGTGTAAAAGTGTGATTGACATGGGTGAAATGTTTACATTTTTGTAGCTTCTACTAATAGATATATTTAAAGCTGTCCGTAAGATGAGGTGACTATTGTAGTAAACCTAAACCTAGAATCTGCCTGGAAAGGTTACTGGGAATATTTATTTAATTTTATTTTCTTCAAGAACATTAGTTATTTGTTCACCTAAAATTTATTAAAATGAAAAAATATATAACACACAGTGTAAGCTAGTTAGATAATAATATGCTACATTCTCTACATTTCTCGACATTATCCTAATAATTTAAATAAGGCAATGAAAATAATATCGAAGTTCATTAATATTTCGAAAATCAAATAAATTAAAAACGTCAGAAAAAAATCCTAAATGTAACCAACTAACAAGTCATCACTAAGGCTGGGTTGCACCATCTTACTTTAACTTTGACAAACGTCAAAAATCTGTCAAACTCCATACAAAAACACCAGTTAGCGTTATAGTTACGGTCAAAGTTAGGTGGAGAAATTCAGCCTAAGATGTCAAACCACAATATTAACTCCAACTTGCATCGTCGGTTATCCTGCGGTTGCCCAACTGCCTGCCATTAAAAACTCCCCGAAACCGGCGCCTGATTTTCTGAGTAAATTCGGCTTGCGGTCACGTGGCCGCTGCACCGAAATGTATATTGAAAAACAGTTTTGACTGGACTTTTACCCATTTTATACAGTCTCGGCGGGTACTGTTTAATTAAACGAGTATTTTTTTAAATGACATTTATTTAAATCTAGGAATAATGTCTAGATTATAATATTAATATTCCGGACCTACAAATAAATGCAAAAGTAACCACAAAACCGACTAGATGACTATAGAAATTGTTAAGACCTACCAAAAATAGCAGATGGTTTTTATCATGTACCTACTCGTATAATATACAAAATTATCTTTGGATGAGGCGCGCAACACACCGCTTGTGTCAGACCAAAAATTATAGGGGTTAAGCTGTGGGAAAGATATCAAAATTATTGATAACTTGAAAAATTCGACCGCTCTATACGCGTAAATGTCAGCTGGCTAAATACAGATAACGGGTCATTTTTCATTGGATTGATTTATGCGATGTCATTTACATTTCAAATCAAATTTCATCCAAACCCATTTCGCGACACTGATTAAATACGTCACCAAATTCAAAACAGCAATCAATTAGACTATCCAAAAAAAGACTTGCAAAACTTGATAGAAGCGGCTATTCCGGTAAAGCTTTTAGTCTGGAATATTTATGGACCAATCGCTATCTCGTGACCTAAAACAAACGTCAACGTGCCATTTAGTTTCAATCAATACGACTTGGGATATTTCAGGAATGGTTTATGTGTTTATGTAGGAAGTAATAGGATCAACGAATAACTTTGGTTTTTGATGAGGTAAACAGGATCGTGAACCGATGGATTTTATTTGTATCTACTGGAATAGGCTAAATTAAAGGTCTGGCGTTTAACTCAGTAGTTCCAAAATACTGAACTGTCCTATCCATGACATTGACAGTGGGGCGCCACCGTCAATACCGGATCGCTGGTTCCGATTTTTGCCATGTTGGAAATCATATAGTTGAACGATGGTAGCGCCCCCTGTCATTGAGTTTGGTGGGACAGTTCAGCGTGGGTCATCTATATGAGAGCGGCACGGGAGGGGTGACGTTGACATTATTATGACTTGACAGACAATTGTATGCTCTGAAGCACATTTGAAGTCTCGCTGACTTTTGATGTTCCAAAAACACCCTGCCGATGCCGTACCGCTAATATACTTCATACTTCAGGCACTAATTGACCTATAATTAGCTAATTGAATCTATTTTGCACAATACTTATTACAGTTTTAAAATATTATATTTTAAAATGAAACGAACTGTTTCCTTTTTTAGAATTCATCTTATTTAAAAGCTTTTTAAAAAATAGAAGATACAGATTTTAAAAGATACAAGAATTTTGATTGTCACAGAAAAATCCTATTGCGCGCGTCCCTGTTTCAAAAACCGGGATAAAAACTATCATATGTCCTTTCTTGGGACTGAAACTATCTATGCCTTTCATCAAAATCGCTTCAGTGGTTTAGGCGTGAAAGCGTGACAGACAGACAGACAGAGTTACTTTCGCATTTATACTATTAAGTATAGATTACTCTATATTAAATGATAGCGATAATTTATCTCTAGGGCCATGATGATTTCTGTATACGATGCTTGACAGCGCCACGACGTCATGACGGCTGTCCAATGAAATGGAAACACCACATCATAGCCACGTCACGCACACGCATACAATTAAATACAACGGCAATTTTAGGCTCGGTTTCCAATAAAGCGGAGCGGAGAAGAGAGATGTACCAGGCGGACTAATTATTTTTCTATAGAATTTGACAGCGGTGGCGGCGCGGTGCGTAGCGGAGCGGAGTGAAGGAAGATGTGGAAATATTTTATTAATCTGATTGATTATTCAGTTATTCGCTCTTCTCCACTCCGCTTTTGTGGAAACCGAGCCTTACTCTTAAAAGTGTAGGTGACAATACCAGTCAATTGAAATAAGTACTTTTAAGGTGCGACTCTTAAAAAACGTTTTTTCCGGCAATGGGACATTAATTTATAAGCTTAGTAAAACTAGAACTAGAACGAATCGAAGTGTTAGGCTGGGTTGCACCATACTTTAACTTTGACAAACGTCAAAAATCTGACAAACTCTATACAAAATCCACCGGTTATCATCATAGTTACGGTCAAAGTTAGGTGGTGCATCTCAGCCTTAAAGAAGTTGTCCTTGAAATTAATGGTGTCAACTACCCAATCGTGTATAATTAATAACCTCTCCATCATTAAAATCGGATTCAATCTTCAAACGTTTCGCCTCGTTTCCTTTCGTTTATAAATTGAAACTCGCAATCGACACAAAGATGATAGCTTTTAATTTATACAAAAGGAACTCGCCCGATGGGTATCCGAATTTCATCGCACGCATAGCTATCGACGGACAGACAGGAAAGCGTTCGTTTTATAACACAAAAGCCCCACCCAAGTGAAACGCTCACCCTCGATACAGGCCTGAGGAAAAATTATACCACCTACCGCCAATAGAGCAAACTCACCTCTACCTCTGTCCATTATAGTCCATTTTTAAACGGTCAGATATAATAGTTGCGACCTTTTTTAGCGGACAAGGCTATTCAACAGCAAAATGTAAATAAAATAGCATGCATTAATTGCTAGGTTTTCACAGTTCGTTTATCGGTAAGGCTTTGTACATTCTTAATGAGACCCTCATTGTTTTGATAGTCCGTACGACGATTGAGTTAGTGATGAATGATTATGAATTCAGTTTCATAAAACGTAGGCAAATGACGGTAATTTTATAAGTGGCAAACAGTTTTCAGTAATTAAATTAAATTATTCCTAAGGCTGAGTTGTACCACCTAACTTTAACCGTAACTATAACGCTAACCGGTGCTTTTTGTATGGAGTTTGACAGATTTGTTAAAGTTAAAGTAAGATGGTTCAACCCAGTCTAAGACAATTTTCAGCGTATCATAAAAAGCAGTTAGTTCTTTAAGATTGTGCAATTTTAAATAGTTTGTATCGATAGCTTTTAACCTTACTTCATTACAAAAAAAAATAGATTTTTTTTTATGCCGTGATAGCTGACCGAAATAAATAATTACAACAAAACACAAAAAAAAGAAAACAAAAAAAAAACAAATGGAATGTTTTAATGATTCAAACTTTCATATTGCATTCCATTTTGAAACTTTTCTTCATTCCGACGTTGGGACTGTCAATTCATCACCAACATAAAATATTTAAATCCGGAACAGAAACGTTTCGCAACATCAGAAAGCAATATATCATGGGCACTACAAGTAAACTCACATGAATACAGAGAGCTGTATTTACATTTACATTTAGTTCGTTAAAGTTTCGTTCGCGTGTAAAAACGAAAAGAATACCGGGTTTAATTGTACAGTCGGCATCGAAAAAGTGAATGATAGTTCATCCATAGCAATTTTTTTAACAAAATAGCCTGAATGGTTATTCTGCTATAAATTAGTAGGTGTTACATATTTATTTATTTAATTCCTAAAAGCAATATTAGACAAATCTTTTTTTTCTTAATAAAGTTATTCTCTAATTATACTAGATAAATTGAAATAAACTAAGTGGGATTGGAGCAATAAAATATTTTACCGCACGCTGCATCCTAAATCTGAAAGCAATTTTGTTATGTATCTGTATCTAATGACAAATTATTGAAAAAAAATGGGATTAGATAAAACGAAGGACAATATGATTCACATTTCATTAATATTTAATATCGTCCTTGGGTCTTATAATTTTTCTCTCGAACAATTTTCTCAACAGGAGCTCAAGTGTATCATTTGTGTAAAAAATTCTGACGCTGATTGTACATCACGGTTTTACTGACGACGGTATCGCTCAAAGAGGATAATAGCCCAGACAGAAATTTTAAAAGCTTGCTGTCTAACGTCCTTTGTTTCTATCAGGCAGGATTTCACAGGATTTCAGGAGGGAATCTTCGCTGTCGTCTTGGCGTTTTGCTTTAATATAATTTTTCTGAAGTGTTAACGCCTGAAAATATTCAAAAATGTTTGCAACGTGAGCAGAATAAGTACTCGATCTGTGTTCTTACCATGAGTTTACTTAATATATGTACTCTCTAGCGACTGCATAAAAAAATTACATTGAATCCTACAAATATTACAAATGCGAAAGTTTGGATGTCTGGATGTCTGGATGGATGTTTGTTACTCTTTCACGCAATAAATACTAATATAGGCTGTAATATATGACAATCTGTGACAAATTAATTCCACGCGGGTGAAGCTAGTGTATGACAAATTTTACAGCGCCTCTAGCGGTAACTTTCAAGAACTAAATAATCTTCCTACATTTTTTTTGATGCACTCGCTTGCGATCACACTCAACGTAAACTCATGGTAAGCACACTACACTGCAATGAGATAATAATGTCATTCGTAAACCATTGTTAACTCAGGTCACAGTTCACTAACAAATGGAACATTGGTCACCAAACTAACTTAGTATGACCACATACACACACGATGCATCGTTTGTGTGCAAACTATTTGTTGATAAAACTCACCTTAGCCCGTTATTAATGAACGTTGTTTCCACACAGTTAAACATTGTTAACTAACTTGTTAAACACGTTATCTGTCTGTCATTGGTTAATTTGACACTGAACGTACGAAAAACAAAATACAGTGTGAGTTAATCTTTATTAGATAAAGCTTGATGTATCTGATTAGGTAGGTTATATTCATTTAGTCTATCTAATACTTAGGCCTTTCGGTCAACATAACAGTAAAAAACTAATCTTAATTTTTTTAATCATTGTGTTTAATTAAATGATTCCGTCAAATAACATATAACTAAGAGCTATACTGAACGCCAGACTTTCGTTATTTTATAAAAGCTGAAAGTTTGTCCGCGTATGCTCCCAATATAGGTGCATCATGAAGTTTGGGTCATCATGGCTTTGGCAGCTACCCTAGAAAGATTGTCTTGCCAAGGAGTTGGAACTGCCAAAACTATCTGGCGGATGAGGAAACAACTTCTAATCGTTGCCCAAATATTATACATAAAAATCAGCTTTTATTGTATATACGTACGTATACGTATACGGACGTAAGTCTGGCGTTCGCTAGCTCTTAGTCTATTAGAAACACTCTCAAAATGTGTATTTCTGTATCATTTCCCAAGACCGTGTTTTGTTTTAACCTTATGTTACTCAGTAATTTTATCTCAATCAACATCATAAGCATAATTTTGTACAACCTCATGATAATTAGATCAAAACGTCTCTGTAATTTGCACTCAGATCAGTAATTACGACGTTGTTGGAATGTCTCTCGAGTCTGCTCATAATGAAATGAAAGCAAGCAATATTTCAATTACGTAAGATATAAAATAAATCGAATTATTAACCAACTAGCTTTGTCCTGTGACTTCACTATACGTATTAGGTACGTATAGTTCGCGCAGCAAGAGTTGAGGCAATCAACGAGCAAAGATTTGTATCTTTATAGACTTGGCGTCTTGGGTATTATAACTGATTTTTGTGTTGTATTACATCAGTGGAGTATGACTGTGTTTGCCTCAACTTCCATTGAGCGCCTATACCACATGACGTATTTGGTGTGTCATAGAGTGTCTTCTCTAATCACTAAACTATTCGAAACACTTCGTCTATGTAACTTGAGAAGTGATGGGTTCATTATACAAACTTTCATCCCCTATAATCACTCCCTCAAGTTTTAGTAGCGAAAAGGACAGCAGCGTCTTGTCTTCGTCAGTTTTCTTTGCCTAGAATCTTATTGTATAAAAAATATCAAAATGAGAACCGCGATTTATTTTAACAACGTGACTTTTTGTATAAAAACAAAATGAGACTAGCGATTTATTTCAATAACGTAACAAACCAAACAACTACAGAGACACAAAGCAAAAAATAAAATATTGTCAGTAAAAAAAGAACTTCGCCCGTTTTTGTTCAGAGGCGGATAAATAGTTCGAAGTAATAGCTCTGTTTAATCTGAGATTTAAATGTCATACGGACTTTTGACTTTATCGAGTGTTTTTCAAAGTGATCCCCGTGAAATACGATTTTGAAATGGAGCTTTTAACATTGTTTTTATTTACTTTAAACAAGTTTTATGACGGTGTTACCTTTCAGAACTGAAAATGTAAAACATTTTACTATTTATTTTTCTTTGTGTTACAAAAATAATGTAGGTATATTTTCTCTAGATTTTCGAAGTGCATTTCATTATACGATATAATCGATACAATGAGTCCTTCAGCACGTTAATTGCACACCTTTAGTTTTCTTGTGAAATAATACAAAATTAGGTAAAGAAATTTTTCAAACAGGTATTTTACCTTTTTCTTTTTTTTATACAAATAATATTAGTAATTTTTATTGCACAATTACTAATAGTCCCGTTCGGCCCTCGTGGTAAGCTAACTTATGTTACAAGTGGTACTAAAGTACAATTACTTAGGTAAGTGTTAAAGTGCTATGGAATGGACCAATAAACTATTTGCTTGATCAAAAGTACCCATTTAAGTAAGCGTCGTTCCGTAACACCCGTATCTAAACAAAATGTATTGAAATTCAATGACGTTCATTTCTCCGAGTGCACTTCCATTGACTATAAACAAGATATCAGTCTCTACTTTATACATTTTATAGAAATCCGAAACAAAATTATCTTCGGACGTTGTTCAATTTTACAAACTAGCAAAGATGTAAAGGCTCTTTCCCATAGAGATATCCCGTTTACCGTGTACTACGTACGTGTATCGGAAAACGCAGCGTGGGACTTCCACCCACAAGGTGGACCGACGACATCATAAAGGTAGCAGGAAGGCGCTGGACGCAGGCCGCTACCAACCGGGTAACATAAAAAGCATTGGGGGAGGCCTATGCTCAGCAGTGGACGTCCTATGGCTGAGATGATGATGATGATTCACATGAACATCCCGTTTGCAGTGCCCCACAAAATTCGGTTGGTACGAATTTGCTATTTGGACCAATTGTTTGTCACTGGACCAATTGTTCAGCAGTGGACGTTCTATGGCTGAAAATGATGATGATGATCATGATGATGACTGGGTTGACCCAGTTTCCGGTTTTGGAACCGGTTCAATAACAAGTTATAGATAATAGAAGTATTCTCACTAGCAGCCTCCTGCATATTATATTTTTGGAAAAACCAGTACCACAAAATATCTTACCAGCAAAAAACGAGATACTGCCGTGTAATACACAAGTTCAGTTTTGGGGATCCAGTAATGCATTCCGCAAAACTTTACTGGCCATGGGAAAGTGCCCTTATGTGAATTCCTGAACGAATAGAAGATCCGATGCTATCTAGGTAATCCTTTTGTATCTGTTCGGACATTCATTTCGTTGAAAGCAATATCCTCATCAACTATTTCTGGATTCTCTAGAGGTTTCCTACAAAGTTGCTGGATTCATATAAACGTATATTGTTGAGGCTCTCAAAACGTTTTGCGATACAATTGCTTAAAAGCTTTGAATAGTTGGCGAAGAACTAGGTTTTGTTTTGACCTAAAATTCCTAGAAAATGTAATTAAAATCATGAACAGATTTCTAATTAAGTCTTGATGTGACCGGTCGTTATGGCAACCCTAGGGGAAGCCTTTGTCCAGCAGTGGAAGTCATTTGGCCGAAACGAACGAACGTATGAATGATGACTGGCAGTTTTTAGGTCATTGAGTCTTCATCCTATTTATTTATTTAGATGTTTTCTTCAGTTTTCTTCTCTATAAGCGTTTGTCACTTTGGCTTACTATTACTCACAGGCTCTTGAGTGAACTATTTTTAAATGACTACTAAAGATTTTTCCATGGCAACAACCACCATGACGCCATTCTGCTCAACTAGAACCGAAATAGAACCTGCTCTTAATTAACCCTAAAAACGTTCTCAGCAATATCGTTAGATATTTCCTATAAAATATATTGTATCGTAATCCTTCTATATTTTACGGAATAGACCATTTAGCTCTGATTTACGAACTCTTACAAGGAATTTGTACAATATGTTACACCTGTGAGGCCGAAGGTACGCTTGAGGCGTTATTCAGGCTTACTTCAAAAAGGGTAATGGCTGAAGGTATATTTGCAATAACTTTACAAGGCTGAACTTGTTCGGTTTTGGAAATTGCTTACGCATTGAAGTTAGACGTGTAATGAAAAAGCGGAAGAAAATAAATTGAATTACTTTTTTATTATTTTAGTGACAGATTGGGTCGCACTTGGGGTTTTCTTGATTAGCTATCTCTTGAAGAGAAAAACTCTTATTAGTTTTCGGTTTGGACAGAGCTAGGAGGTACGAGTAGATGTTTAAAATACTTACAAATGAGTTTATTGTCATCTCAACAAAGTGCTGTTTAGATAGCGTGCGCAACACTGAAGCTATCCACCATAAAATTTTCGTGTTTTGGGTCTCTGTCGACATCAGTGAGAGTGAATTCTTCCAAACTATTTTAGTTTCAAAAACTGAACATTTATATGTGAATCTACGAGTATTTGCAGGTCGAAGTTAATCTACGCTATGTATCCAATAACTATGTCAATACGAGTTCGTTTGAGCCAAAAGTAAACCGATCAATCTATCAGTCTGTAGGTACACAGACATGAAAGTTTAGTCGTAGTTATATAATGGAATTTGAAGTTAATAAACGTTTTCTTTGTTTGATTATGATAATATTTATAAATTGATCTTTCCTAGTCCTTCTTTTAAGCCCAAGTCTCATAATAATGTGTCACCAGACAGGCTACCAAACGCAATAAGAACAAAGTTCAGTCTACTCAGTAAATCAGCCGACTAGCCGACATATTGTGTCGACAACATGTCAAAAATCGACATTATTGTTTTGAGCAGCCGCCGACACCAAGCCACCGGGCAGTTATGTAGAGTCCATAAGTATTTCATATGCTTTCAGCATTTTTGATATTATATCATTTTCTCTCACTGTTAACCCATTCACATCTGTTTCGTCATTACGGTTTACATACCAACGTTTCCTGGTCCCTCTTTGATACAAAAACCCTTTTAAGACCATTAATTTTCCGAACCAAGCACTTCCACAAAGCAACAGAGAAACTACTTGAAGGTATCAATGAGGTTCGTTCAGCCCCTATTTCGGACGTTCAAACATAGGGATAGTTTACAAACTGTACCCATAAAGTAAATTGTTACAGTAAGCTTACAATAATTCGGCTGCAAGATGAAAGTGATGGTTGGCGCCAACTGTCATTGACTTGTGCTTGACATTCAATATTCGATTGGGCATTATCTTGATACACTGATCATTCGAAATTGATAGAGAATCGAATAATTGCATTTGACAAGGCTGCTGTGGGTCTAGACAAAGTGCAAATTATAATCGCAAACCAGTCGAAAAGTGGTCGAAAAGCCACTTTTTTGTATGGAGTTTTGACGGATTCGATTTTCGATTCGATCAAAAAGTGCGTTTTGTCTAGGGGGGCTGTACTGCTTGTAATGTCATTCCGGACCTTTTCAAGAATCTATGATTGACAGACAGTAGATTGCAAAAACAATACATTTTACAGCTCTTCGCTTCGCTTTCAAGCCGCTACGACTAAACGAACGAGTGGTAGAGCTCTTGAGTTAGGACTTGAAACCTTTATTTGTAGCGACTTAGAGATCTATCGCAAAGCATCATGAAATCTCAAAATAAAATAGTACATTTTATGCGTTACAGTTGCCTCTTTTCATTACTTCAAGGCAATCCAACACAGACATTGCCCGAATCACTGCGGTTGGAATATCGCGCAAGTGAATGTCCATAAAACCAATAGAAATAATGGAACAAGGGCTGTTTTTTTTAACATATTTCACACTAGCTATGAGGAAAATACGAGGAGTTCCAAGCCCCGCGAATCGAGACACAATAGATAGTCAATTGTTATGACTGTGTTCATATGCGACAGCTTGGGGATTGATGGGTTAACTACGCTTAAAAATAAACATCGGAACCAATATTAAGCTATTTTCTAAATTACGGAAAAGAACGGACACTTTAATTTTTGGTACGAGATTGAAAAAAATTTTGTCCTGTATCAATTACTTTATTGATGGTCCCTTCGAAATAACATATTGCTTTAATTATAAAGTCTTTTACCTTACCTACAGCTCGGTCGCCAATCAAACTGTACAGGTTAGTAATCCTGAAGGAAGATGAATCTTTGGATCAAAATTAATCAAAAGTAAATTGGAAAACTTCTAATCTACCAAAATGACTTCTGCAACTCATTTTACTTATCTCCGGTGGAAACACTCAAGATATATTTTCAAATGTGGCTGTGACTCAAGTAAAATATAAAGATTGATTTTGGGCAAAATAAGAACCTATCTAGTAACGTATGTTTACGCCAGTTTTCAATTACTAGTTCTTTAGGTCCGTAAAAATACATACATCCGAACATATAACCTCCTCCTTTTTTGAACTCGGCTAAAAATAACTTCGCTCCCTAACTCCATGCTTAGAAGACCACTAGTGCCCATTACATTTCTTGTGGTGAATATAGGTATATTGGGGTTAATAATATTTTATGACTAACAGCTGTTTTCTTTCAATAAATATTTGTATCAAGAGTGACTACTGTATTTATTCCCATTGGTCTGTGGCCGCGTATTTACAAAGCTTCAAACCCCCAGCTCAGAGATAATCCAGCCACGTGGCTTGTTGTGTCAATAGACAAAGGTTTGCGTCGAAATACCAATCCCGATCCGTCAAGTATCAACTGCAAGTTGTAAACTGGTCGGTTCTGATGTAATCCGACGTTTGAGAACTTAATTAACAAACCGAGTTGCTACGAGATATGACTGTCAAAATTTAGATGGATTGACAGAATTCCAACTTTGGAAGTTTGCCATAGCTATCAAATTTTAATAGTTCTATGTGTATGTCAAGATAGCAAACCTAGTATCTAATCTAGTCCGAATAATGACTTTATTGAAGCTAAGATGGATTGCGCATACCGCAGTTTTAAATTCTGTCTTTGAAAGACCCATTTGTCATCGATGTTCCTTGTCTTTATGAATTTTACGTTTTTCGGTTTCACCGATTCGTATTAGAGCACAAGTTACTAAAAAAGTTTCAAACTTTAATGATCTGACTCACCAACACCATCAATGCTCGAATAGACCGAAAATACCGCCTAAAGTTTTGCGAACAAAAAATAAACTAAAATAAAACCGACTGTCCAGCCTCGTGTGCATCGCGGATGGCAACTAAGTCGCAACACGTCAACAGTTACGTAACACTTGTCTATCGGGAATCGATGTCGTTGGCGTGCCTGCTACTTGAATGTCACGGCATCACGAGCGTAAACGAATAATTAATCGGTCAACCAACGCTCTACTTTCCGGAAAATTGGGCTCCGCTTTTTCGTTCGTCTGTCTCGGCGGTAGTGCTGCAAAGGGCTGTCGAGTGTCGATCGAGCTAGTATCGATTGAATGTCTCGATCATTTTCAATTTGGTGATCTTATCTTTCGATGATAACTTTACGGAATACTTAGCCTTTATTCTTTTTGACACTTGTTGTTTCGAGCTTTTATCCAAATCATCATCTTTTCAAAAGCTTTTGATCACTTTAGATGCAATTCGTCGCGTAACTTGCGTAATGAAATATGACAAAGAACTGCGATTACTATACGACTACGAGAATGATAAAGGTTGGTGTCACCTAAAAGTAATTTATTCGAGTACTAATTTATACTTACTTACGGTACTTTAGGAACCGCAATCTAAATTAAACTTTTTGATATCTCAAACCATCTTTTCTGTTCGTCGTGAGTGATTGTGTTGGAATCAGATTGGATTTTAGGAGAATCTGGTGTTCAATCACCCGGTAACCCCGGTTCACCTTTCTTGACATTGATCGAACATTGATCAGAGCCAGATAAGCAATCCACATTGAACACAAAAGGACGTGAGACTATTGCGGTACGTTAGTTTACCGATTTTTTCTTATATTTGAAGAAAAACTCAGACTGAAAAATATATTTACTCTAGACTCTAGCATAGTAAAGTACATTACTGAAGAGTACCTAAGTGATTTTCACATAAAAACTTTTACTATCGGACTTGAACCATCTTCGAGAGGTTTTGCCCGACATAATTACTCCAGCAACAGCAGAATTCTTTACGCCGATAGCGAAAACGTTTATACTGTCTAGCGGGCCAATTACAGAAAATTTATCGATAGTGTCCCAGCACAATTCCGCACTAATAAGATTTGTGTTCCCGCCAAGAGGGAGGAAATTTGTGAGATTTCTCTTTTACTGCAGCTTGAACTAACGGGTGCGAAACGTTTCATTCCGAAATAAGTCGCCATAACCGGATTTGCAGAGCTCAGATAAAATCGACAAAATCTAGTGGAGTGGTACAATCGTATTAACTTGCAAAGGCCATGAAAACTTTCTATCGTTTGGTATGAGTACTTCTTCTGTCGTATGAGTTATAAATATTTTGATTAACTTGATTATTTTGTTTTTTTGAATTGTTAATTTTATCTGGTTATCAGTCAATTAGCTGAACAAGACACGTGACTTGCAGAATTACCATCCACTAAAGAGTTTTTAACACTTCTGGCCTAGAGACTAGAGACTTGATTTTAGTAGAAAAAAAAATACAGCGTTATTGTAAACATCTTTTAAATATCACGCACTGGTAAGATTGTAAGTTGCTAACAACTTCGTTTCGTAGGTTAGGTAGGTTCAGTAGAAGTTGTAACCAGTCATAACTAAGACTAAAGTATTCAGTGTAAACCATAAAAGCTTACATTGAAACTATGCTAATTACAATATTACTTTGTATGATTACCTTTTCGTTATTATTGCCGATACGATTTTATCTTCTCCCTACTAAGTATATCACAGCCTTGACTTGTTGTAGCCGTTTCTCGGTATCATCGTACCTATCAGATATAATGGGAATCGACCACAGCGAACATTACAGTAATCTACATGATAGCCCTATTTGTCTACAGACAGGCTAATAACTGTTTTCGATTGATAGATTGAACCAACTTCTTTGCTATATTTCAACGCGATTTTCTATCTTTGAATCCTATTTTCGTACTGAAGTTACTAAATATTCAAAGCTGCTATAATCCGTTTATGTCACGTATCCGGATCACCATTTAATAACGAAACCTTACAACGTATAATAAGTTACTATGTCCCCAATATTAATTTTGCTAACGGATAAGCCTTCCTTTATTATAGTTGCTAGGTAAACACACCACATACACACACTAAAAGTAGATAAAAAGGATAGAATTTTAACAGTATACTACTTTATAACTAACAAAATAAGGGTGAAAATGCAATTACAATCTGCAGTGTTAAATAAATTCTATAACAGGGTCTCACCTTCTACAACGTGTTTCTACTGCTCAGTTACAATATTTTCTGATAAAATGTTTACTTACTAACAGTCAAGAAAGGTAATAGATTTTTAGACATAAAAAAAAATAAAGAAAGGAAAGAAAAGTTGTAAATATGAGCAGCAGAATAAAATTGTTTAGAATAAAAAAAAAATTAAGAAAACAACACAAGATAACAAGGTGACATCGAACAGAGATCGTATCTTTACAAGAATAATAAAGAAAATTCAAGAAATTCAATTCTAAGAAAAAGAAAATCATGTTTTTATTATTATGTAACGATATTCGCGCTTATGGTTGCTATTAATTTTTTAACAATAATTTAACTGTGAAAGTTCAAACTGTGGAAATCGAACCCAGATTCACTCAAAAACATCAAAGTTGAGAGAATGTAATCTCTAACATCTAATCAGTAATGACAGCTCTTTCAACCCAGCAGCTTTTATGTATTTGATAAATGAGGATCAGTACTGTTGTAGAAAATTCAATAAAACTAGTATCTACGTTAATCTTTAAGACATAAGAAAGATATATCTTTTTGAATTATCCAAATCGGACCATTACTTACGAAGATATTAAGTAATAAACATAGGCCGTTTTTGCCGCTAAAAGTCAACGTACGCAGGGCCGCGTGACGTCACTATATCCGAATCGAGCGCAGCCAGCGTACTATTGGGATGGAAAATATTTTTTTCCAGCTAAACTATCAGTTTTAGAAAAAAGCTTTTAATAACATTTATTCATCAAAATAAAGTAACCTATCGACCAGTAATTTTTAAAAATAAAAATTGTAAAAAATAAGTATCGCTATGTCCAAAAACCACATTTTCATAGGATTCGATGCAATGCGGAGACGCGGTTGGGGTGAGTGTAACTTAATGATTGTTTGTATTGAACATAATATTACATAATATGATGCTAATACCCAGTTTCTGGCCTGGGGGGCGGGATAAGTCATACCCAGCTTATAACCTGGGGGGAGGGGCAAGCCTTACCCAGCTTCTGGCCTTGGTGGGAGGGGGGGAGAGGCAAGTCATACCCAACTTCTGGCCGAGAGGGAAGTCATGCCCAGCTTATGACCTGGGGAGAGGAGGGGGGCGGCGGAGTCATACCCAGTTTCTAGGCTAAGATTAAATAGATTTCCAGGAGGGAGCAGCTGTCCTTTCCTGCAGCAGCTGGCCCGCCCATGGGAACGGCGAATAGGTAGGTAGGTACGTAGGTTTAACTCAGAAAAACTAAATAACAGGTAGGTATTGCGTGTACATCGAAATGATCTTCATAGCAATGTCTTGTAGCCTAGGCAGAGTGTATCTGCCTCAGCTATACCTTATTGTTAGAAGTAAATAAATTAATACTTATACATTTTTATATTTTACTTGGAAGAAGATATGACTCTAACAACACTTATGAACACCTTATTTGAATAAATCGCCAAATATACCACCGCGGAGACCCCAATCGCGTCTCTGCGTTACATTGAATCGTATGAGCGTATGGATTTTTTGCGTCATTTTTCACAATTTCTATTTTTAAAAATTACCTATCGATAGCTTACTTTATTCTGATGAATAAATGTCATTACAAGTTTTTCTCTAAAACTGATAGTTTGGCTAGAAAAAAATATTTTCTATCCACGCAGTACGCCGGCAGCGTTCGGATCGGATATAGTGACGTCATCGTCCCCGCGCCGGGCGGTCAGTGAACTTTTTTAGTAATTTGGCCATAACTTCGTCAATTTTTGTCGTAGAACAAAAATTTTTGGACTGTGTATTAAGGATTTCTTAGCCCAATAAATCTGCATTCACAGCTAAAAAACGAAATGATCCTCATTGTAAGTAAATTTCATAATTACCACGTCTATTATAAAGTTCAATCACGTTAAAAAATCTCCTTTTACTGTAGTAGCTAAAAGTCACCAAATTGACGATCTCAATTTGAAGGCCATAACAAACAACGCCGCCTCGCAAGCGAAAAGAAAACAAATTAACAAATATTACACCATCTAGTTTACCTGTGTCATCTGATCCCGAGTCGTACAGGCCTAAAACAGAATTTAAAGATACTTTGTATAATTTTATAGAGATCGATATGCAATTTTGTGCTCTAAAAGCAGGCACGAATATTGTATTTGGGAAGGAAATCGCAGGATCTTGGGTAAAAAGGAGAGTGGGAAGCAAGAATAAGGTAAATAAAAAACAGAAAAAGAAAATGCTGAGCTACACACTAATACTAAAGAACAATTTTGAATCAATATTTAGCTAACTACGTGCAAACAAAATTTCTATTGAAATTCATGCTGAATTGCTAAATAAATGCAAATCTGAAATCCTAAGGGAAGCCTTTCTATAATCTTCAATAATGGTAAGCCTCTCTCAATTTACAAAAATACTTTCTTTAAATTTTCGACCTAGTTTTTAGGTTTTTGTCAATAAGATCTTTACTAGATTTTAAAACTAAAAGGAAATGTAACGATTATTTTTGAAGTATAGGATTTCTTCACAGAAAACGTCAAAGTACGAGTAATTTTTCATGGTTCACATTTTATTACTTCTGATAGGAGTGATTTGGTAGGTCGCCAGGCCAAATTTCCATCGTAGGAAAACTTTACTTTTATTTCTCTCTTTTTCTTCCTATTGTGTGGTGAAATAAAGCATTCAACGACCGAAATCTTGATAGATTACAAAAATATGTAATTAATTTTAGAATAAGTATACCACACAAATAAAGAAGAAAGAGAAATAAGTATACAGGCTCGTAAGAAGATTTAACCGTCTAAAAGGACCAACCTAAAAATTGAGGATTATTCCCATAAAAGTTTACATAGGAAGGATTTTGATACCGAAAATTTGTTTGTAAGCAAGAAAAGGATCCCTTTGAGGAAGTTATCTAATAAAATAGGAGCTTTCATACTTTATAATATAAAACGTTCACAGCAAATTAAAGTTTCAAGAGTTTAAATATCTGACATTGCTCGCATAATCAACGTTTTTAAATTTGCCATAAAACTTTGTGAACTTCCCCTTAGTTCAAAGACTTACTTGGACATAATTACTTTGAAAAGTTTATGGCAAGGTTTTTAAATCTATTTGGAACAAAATGAAATGCTGGAGTTTTAACGTTTCGAGCTAAGTGTTTCTGCACTAGTGCACCCTTTGGCTTAGCGCCAATACTACACAATGGCCAATAGCTATACAAATTTCAACCACGTTGTCCCCAAACATATTATCTACGTATTGCCGTCTAGACACTTCCCCGTATTTTACAATGTCGTTCATACGAGTTTTATCAAGGCAATACTTATTTTATTTCGAGATAACTTTTTATTGGAGAGCACTCCAATTTATGCCTCTTTCTTTTCTGTCGTTACGTTTGAAGCGTGCTTATGGCTTTTTTATTATGTGGAGTTCAATGATGAGGAACTATCCAACGTTTCCAGTGTACCTTAAATAGCTGACAGACGTTTCAAAAAGGGATAAAAGTTTAAATTGAAAAGAGCTTTATTGCAATCTAATAAGATATAACTGCACGCAAGATGTTAAAGAGTTATGACACTTAATGATAGATCGCCCGGAGTCCTGCCAGCAGGACTTAAAGTACTTCCGGTAGGACGCAAAATTAAAAGATCACAGTTTCGTAAGTATACATTGTAGAAATTTCAAATTTACACGAAAAAATAGAGTGTTTCACTCTCTTTCACCCAATAGTGCCCAAGATCGAAAAACGCGACTAACCGTTAGTCGGAGCCCGATGGCGCACGAGTATACACGGGGGCAGCGCGTTCGCGCTCGCGCGACACATTTTGACGCGCCGGGCGTGGAGTCGGCAACATTTTGGCGATAATATTATAATGAATGTGAAGTATTCCAGCCTAATCAAACATTTATAATTTATTTCTTGTTTTTGTTTTTAATTTGTAGTGTATTTGTAAGTGATAGGTGTAATTTCTAATACAAAGTTACGTACCAAAGTAATTAATTTAAAGTTCCTTATTATAGTTCCTAATAGTTAAGTTGAAAGAAGATAAACAAGTTTATAATATATTAAGAAAAGTAAAATACTGGTTAAACAAAATGATTCTACGACATGACTTTTTATTTAATAAACACTAACCAAGTGTTTACTACTTCTGGTGAGGATGAGTTCAAATTTGAAGGTCACCGTACTGCTGGAAGGACCAGCAAGCAAACACGTACAAATTGCGTACTGCGGGCAGGACTTGCGATAATCTTCTGGCAGGACGTTTAGAACAAAAGACCAGTCCTTCCAGAAGAGCTTCCAGCAGGACAAAGCACCGGGCGATCTATCATTAATGGAAGTTCTTATATTCGTCATAACCCACAGCCATTTGTCGTTGTAATAAATTTATTTATAGCCCTTTGTCTTGGACAGTGTGGGTATTAACAGTATCCTTTACGAGCTGTATACTATGTGCATAAATCTTCCGTAGGTTTTAAAGAACATACGAGTACTTCACTTCTGTAATTCAATATTACTTAAAGAATTCTGAGTGTCTAAAAGAAAATTCTGTTTGCATTGAACATAGTATACCCAAAAGCATATAAAGTTACTTATGTTCAGATTTCAGTTGAAAGCTTTTAAACTTCAATGTTACTGTGAATTTCCTTATTAAAAACAAACATAATAAACCAAATTGGCTCAAATTTTATCAACCCAACACAGACAATGTTTATTATGTAAAAACCACTCGGCAAAATGTTAAATTGTTACACAATCAGCACTGCGTGTGACATCCGCGACGGAGGCGGACGAGTTAATGAAATTAGTCATCACTTCACTCGTATTTACAACCGTTTTCCACCTGAAAGGCACGTAATTGAAAACGTTACATATGTGTTTACAGAAAATGTATGTGTCTTAGAAGACTATTACTGTACACAACTGCAAATGTACTCGTATTTTGAACTTCAGTCATCTAGTCTCGCACTAATTCTAGGAGGATTAAGAGCAAATTCTCCTGCCCGACTGCTAAACTTGAAATGCTTTCAAGTACTATCCTTTCTAAGCACAGTCGTCAAGTCAGTGTTCCGCAAAGGGTGTACCGTGGCACACTGGTGCACCGTGGTCATTAGATGGTGCGCATCGGAAAAATAAGTTATATTAAAAACTTATTTTTCGTTTTTAATTCGTTTTCCTAGATGTATTTTTTTCAAAAATTTTGCGGAACTCAAAGCAAGCCAAATGAAGAGATCGGTAGTTTACTTTCCCCGGGGTAAAATCATCAAGTGATTAAAGTTCGACATTAGCATGTTACGAACTATAAAGAATGTGTAGACCATTTTAATGATAGCTATCATTTCTCGCATTAGACTGGCAGATGTTTCAATTCACATTAATAATCGCTAAATTGGCATGCATGGACATACAAATTACATGTAACTATGTCAGCAACTCATCAGGCTATTACATTTTTACGGCACAATTGCACCTATTATAAAGTTTAATATTATGCTATCGTCCGTGAAGTCCGTATGACGTATTTATTTATTTATGCATAATGCATAAGACAGAGCCGTTTTAACATTTTTTCCCAAACTTCTCTCTTTAAAATCTTTTTAATTTCATCTACTTTTATTGCTATTAGGTTTTTAACAAATAGTTGATGTAGTTTACAAAGTAAGACGTCACAACTTAATAAAGCTTTTCAACAAAATGCACAATGTTCTTTGCGGACTTCCCTCAAAGGAAATTTGTGGAAGATAATAATCCATCAGACAATATTTTTCTTGGTAAAAGCAAAGTTCTTTAGACGCATTATGGAGACGGCGACTTAGGCAGTTCACAGACGAGCGACAGTATATCGGCGACTGCTTGCGACTTAAGTCGGCGACAGTCGCCGATAATCGCTGACGACAGATATTCAAATTAGACGACCATCGCCGATGCATCGCGAATACCACCGATCTTCCCCGACGTGACTCTCGAGACGGGCAGTCCCAACGTATAAGGGACTATTCCCACCTCTCGTTCCCACCGCTGCAACTCCTGTGTAGCCAGGATCTGCAGCTTGATCGCAAATAAAAACCCAACCAGTGAAGGTCAACTTTGTCCCGGGGGAAAGTTCAACTCTTATTGGACCCGCAACGAAATTAATCAGAAGAACATAGGAGTTCGAAGTTAAGTCCAAACGTATAGTCAAGTAGTCAAAGTAGTCAAGTAAGTGTTAACATTGTCATGACAGCGAAAGGCGCGAGTCGGAGACTGTCGCCGACAATGGCTGACCGCCACCTACCACTATCGCAAGCAGTCGCCGACATAATGTCGCTTGTCTGTGAGCTCTCTTAGGAGACTGCGACTTAGTGTGTCTTTGTACACCGGAAGTTAGTAATAGTGTTAAGTTTGTCCGGAGGATAATAGAGTAACTTTAAAAGAAGGTACATTGTCTGATTTTCTATATTTTGTTTTACCCCAGAGCGGTTCCTATACGTTAAAATCTAACCTTAGCTACTTCTTCTCAGTACCAACCCAATGCAATAAACGTTTTGAATTGAATTGAATTGAACCCATATATTGTTCCGAAGTGGTGGTTATATTTTCGACGAGTAAAAGTGCCCTGGAAAGGGCCTAAGCACTGATTAAATATCTTGATATTTTATTTCACAATTTCCGTTTATTTTTATGAATTTGATAACATTTTATGAGACGTACGAGTACACGGTTTCAATTTCTAATTTCCAAAAATTTGATTCAATCACTTTAATTAATTCTATCAGTGCAAATAAAATCACTTAAACACAACTGCTTCTTAATGAAACAATATTTTCATGTTATTGTTCAGAATAAGCTGTAAATGTGAAACTGAAGTGGTATAAACTTGTTTGAATCGCCCGTTTTAATTGCTTCGGAACAAGGCGATTGTTCTGCTAATGTGTTTTATTGTTCTCTCCCATTTTTCCTTGCCTTTGTTATTATTTGGCGTTGTCTTTAGTTCGACATCGATCTGTGATAGCTTGCAATTTTTTCAGGCCAAATGGTAAGTGACTGCAATGATATGTTACAGAAAATGTATGAAATCCGTCATTGTATACAATTCTTAGGAATTGTATAGAATTCCTAAAATCACCCGGAAATGTATGATGTGAATGATATTACCTACACACATTTCCTAAAATACACATAAAACGATATTTCCCTTTTTGCATTTGGATGATAACAAAATGTTAGTTATTTTATTAATCAGTCACTTAAATCGCTTTTAGTTACGTAACAATGCAATGTTTGTAGTAACCTAACTATTTTTAAGGACCACTTATGTATGTTATTAAAACAAATAGGGTAATTCCAGGATACATGCCCCAGTGGGATAGGTGCCGCGATTTTAAGTACACTATGTTACAAGCAACTTAGCCTAAAGTTATAGTACGTATAATAGAAAGGGACCTCCCCGTACCACTTTTCGCCTCGCAAACCATCAAAGAGTGCGTTCGTTTAGCCAGTGAGAGCAAAAATCTTCGGCGGCCAGACCTTAGCGAGCGTCGAAATAATATTGGTAAGTATTTTTTAAGGGATAATTTTTTTGTCAGCTGTAAAATGAAGCAGATTTTTATATAATTTGATAGACTATCTTATAAATTATACGGGATAGATATGTTTAATTCCATTTTTAGTGTTATTATATTTTTTATTAAAAATGGCACCTATCCTATGCTAAAAGGATAGTTGCCTAATTTTTTTTGGGTATAGATGCCCTTAGGGCCATGTCCCATGCACCTAGGGGCATCTATCCTAACCTGCTCTTTTTGTCACAGGTAGCAAGTACTAAGAAGAAAAAAAGAATGTAGTACGGCTAACCTTAGGAAAGTAATAAATAGTGTGCCCTTCTGATCGAATTACCTTTTTACCCGACTGCGCTAGAAGGAGTAGTATTATTTTTAATAAAAAATATTAAATTTCATTTTTAATTCATTTAATAACAAACAATCTTAAATAATAATACTTGGCTTATTTGATTTCAAAATGAATGTGATCCTTAGAATTCAAAAACTGTATTAACGAGTAATCTATCCCTGCATCAGGCATCTATCCTTTGAAGCAATCATACAGTGAGTCTTCTATCCCCCACATTAGGCGCCTATCCCACTTTTTAGAGGTCAATTAAAATGGTATTTACTCAGAATCGGTATAATTTAAACTAAAATAATTATAGTAATATCATAGATGAAAGACCAAAGTTTACAGATACTAAGGTCAAATTGTTGATAAAAACTTACCTACTGACTGAGTTACAGAGCTGTTTCAAAAAGTGGGTCATATCCTAGACTTACCCTATACCTACAAAATAAAATTTTAAAATATCAATAACAGTTCAGTTCACACACATCTCTGGAGTTCTGGACAATAGGACCATTTGGTATTGAATAATATTTCAGATCTTATTCCATTTCAATCCAATAATGAATGAGTTTCTTATACCCTATCCATACTAATTTATACAGATTCAGAGATTTCCATGGAATTCATCGTTTTGCTAAACTCAAATACAATTAGCAATAACTTGATTAATGAATGCCTACTGAGCGGGGTTTTCAGGAATTTCTAGCTGTCGCATTTCTCACGTCAAGTATATACCTACTTATGCCCTTCAGACGTAAGCAGATAATAAAGTTATACAAAACTTTAGGTTTAAGTTTAAAGTTTTAAAGTTTAGTAATAATCAAAAACATACAAGATTTTAATAAAGGATATTGCTAACTTAATCGCTTTATAAGTTGCAAACTATTGAAACAAACTTACGCGACTTTAGTTTCAGTTCAGCATACTGGGAAATTAGCTCCGAGCATAAGATAATTACTACGGTGGCAAACAAAAATATAAATATCAGAATCTTCACGAAGAGTTTTCCGCGCACACATTGCCAATACCAACTAAGCTAGGATGCGGACCGTGATAAAATCTTATCGTCAATTTAGACGACAAATGTAAGGGCTTATCGCGCCAAAACAATAAAATGGCGCGATATTTAAGCTTATCGCGACGCGCATCCTAGGCCTTACAGGTCACACAAAACACCTGATTATAAAAAGGCTTAAACTAAACTGGTGGGAGAAGGCTAAAGAAACAGATTTTCCTGAATATTCCACTTTCTTCACGGATAGTAAATAATAATATGGTGCTCAAGGCTTTTTTATAATGATTATGATGCATACATTAGTGTGTTATTATCTCATACACATATGTACGTATCTGAAGGGACTTAGGTAAGACTTAACCTATTATTAAGTACCTGCATGAAGAACTTCAGAACTTTAATTGAATCTGTGCGCTCATTTAGGTGCGCGATCGAAAGTCATTTTCACATCACACGAACTGCATCCAATCAAAGAAAACGTCGTATTGGACTTGTGATAGCGACGAGTGAAGACTAAAAGACAATCTAGGCAGTTGATTAAAGTTCGATCCAGTCGCATGTTCGATTCCAGTTGAGAAGTAAATATTGGCCGAGAAACAGATCTGTCTCGGCTGGAAGTTTGTTTGACAAGTGTCTTATTTCAAAGGGATCAGAACAAGATAATGATGTCGAGAGAAATGTTGTATATTTGTATGATTATGGGATAAATGTCATGTTTGTATTAGCATCATACTTCGATCGAAACCCTTTATTGTTTTCCGCACAATGATAGCATACAGAACACGCGTGAAAATTTAGCGCTTTTGGGCTCGGTCTCATGACAATCTAGTTCTGCGGAATCAAGTAATGCAACTGAGCGCTGGACGCAGTCCGCTACCAATCGATCAACGTGGAAAGCATTGGGGGAGGCCTATGTTCAGCAGTGGACGTCCTACGGCTGAAATGATGATGATGATGATGAAGTAATACAAGATTAGACAAAACTGGACTTATTATGTATGTTTGAAATTTGATTTACAAACTCGAACGGATCGGTTTTTTGCATGCCATTGGAAATGAGATGTTCATGTGAACGTTATACTAAACGAGACCCTGCAAAAAACGGTTCCTGTAAAAAATAGTATTACCGTAATTTAAAGAGTATTTTTAAAAAGTAAGCCATAAAAGTCGCTATTGTAATTAAAGGTAAAAGTTATTCCAAGCCATTGCGGTTACCAGACAATAAATCTTTAACAGCATTACAAATTCAATGAATACAAAACGCCAGTCTTTGTTTCAATGAATATATAGCCACCTAATTACTCGGGCGAACTTCATCGGCAACTTTGGGGACTGTATAACAACTTATAACAAGTTGCTATAACTGAACTTTGAATGCAAATTTAATTCAAAACCACCAATTTATGTAAACAACGTGAACATTGTGAAAAATGTGTGCGTATTTTGACACGTGCGACGTTATTACTGATATTAGCGACGACATTGCTTCCATAAATATGGAAAATACCGGTTAATAGACGAATAATGTAAGCCTGGAATAACGGTGATTTTTCCGGAAAATATAACGGCCTTACTCTGTCGATGTTAAGATCCTCATTATGGGGTATAAAGGAAAAAAAGATTATAGAAAATGTGACGTCAATTAAATTACAGCAATTTATAAACAAATTGTTAAGTCTCCATAATCCATGTCACATAAAATAACCAAGATATATTTTTTTAAATATTCGCATTCTATGCTGACATTTTTATTTTAAAATTATTTGACTAGTACTGAAATCGATCACTGTTAAACCAATCGGTTTATTATACGGAACGAAACGAGATTCTCCCGGAAAATTGAGCACTGTTTACCGGATTTACATGTCTTAGTCTATGTTGACGTCAGCCTGATGTATGTGTACCTTTATAGAGATTTCCGCTCTCTTTCAGCGCTATTTTTATATAGTTCGCGCAACGAACATTGAGCCCAGAATCCATTTTCAAGCAAGATTTACGCTGTCTGCTCTGTCGTCTTGTGTAGTCGAATTGAAAAGTGCTTTCTGTCTTGCTTGCAGACATTTAATGCTTCAACCACACCAACGCGTGCAGATCGCCATCGACGGCGCAATCACGGCGCGATCATAGGGAAATGACAGGTCGCATGAACTGTCATGGGTCGCGCGACCTGTCAATGGCCTTTGATCGCGCCGGCGATGGTGATCTGCACGCGTTAGTGTGGTTGAAGATTAACAAGAGCGTAGTGGCTAGTGTATTTGAATTTGAGTGTGTTGTTTGTGTTTTATAATAAAATATTTCATTAGTGTGAGTACGTGTTCGTCTCAATATTCGTTGAGCGAACTATACCGTGCGAATCGTTTGTTTACTTTCATCAGATTTATGCGATCTTTTGTCTAAAGGGCGCGGTCTTGTAAGCCTTTGAGTATACGCAGGTGATTTTCACAAAGTTGTTTATGTTTACGTGCCTGTGTTTGCTAATTATTCAGTAATCAATCATATTAGATTTCACTACAAAAACACTTGTAAATTTTTCAATAACCTAGTTAGAATTATCAGAGACGTTTAAATACAATGTTTAAAATAATAATTGTATTGAAATTTCAAAGACGATTTTAAAAACAAAGTTAATTAAATGTTAAAAGAGTAAGTTTTTAAAATGCACTAGAATTGATGATCTTCCCTAGCAAAATTTTAGTAGATTGTTTATTATTTGTGTACTTATTTCAAATTATGATAAATTTATGCGAGCGGGCACTTAGCTAAATCGTTTTGTTTGTCAAAACAAAATTAATGATACTCCTTTTATATTTGAATGATTCAATATCTTCATTGTTTATCTTTAAATATCATTTGTCTTAATTTGAAATTTTGATGTCGAAAATTTCTTGAACTATCTCGAAAGTTAAGACACAACTCCGTAAACAGTTTCAGTTGATTGGTGAATCATTTTAGAGCAACCTTAATCAATGAATCTAGTTGGTCCATCAAAGTTTATATCGCTAGTATCTGTATCTAAGTGGCAACAAAGAGAAACTAACTAAAGTTGAACAAGCTTGACAACGTTGTTTGAACTTTGTTAATAAAATTTTGGAGGGCGCAAGGATGACGGTTAGTTGAGATGTGTTTCATGGTCGTTTGGAAAGGCTTACATGTTTAAGTAGTTAATTTGACACTGTCAAGTACTAACCTTTTCTTGGATTAATTTCATTGATTGAATTTGATGTTAAAGATTGCATTATACTTTAATAATTTTGTTATTTTTTTGAATATAAAATTGTTTCGCTTTTGATTAGATTTCTTGTATTTACTCGCTACATTATTTTATGACTTTTCAATAAAATCAAATTATGGTTGACCGATGACATCATAAAGGTAGCCGGAAAGCGCTGGATGCAGGCCGTTACCAACCGGGTACATGGAAAGCATTGGAGGAGGCCTATGTTCAGCAGTGGACGTCCTATGGCTGAGGTGATGATGATGATGATGATGAATAACCTCCTTTGTGGTCTAGTGGTAAGACCACCTGCTTCAGACGCAGAGGTCCCGGGTTCGATTCCCAGTGGGGGCAGATTTTTCTGTTCGGTTTGGTTGGTGGTAGGGCTTGTTCTAAGTCCGCCTGGCTAGCTACCACCATCTTACCTAAGTCTGTCGCCATAACAACAATGTTAACAGCATTGTTGTGTTCCGGCAGTTAGAGGTAAGATAGCCAGTTCCTCCGTGATTGAGGATTCCGGGTGAAGCTCGCTTCCACCTTCGACCTGATCTTCACCTACCATCAGGTGAGATACAGGCCAAGAGCTTCCTCGTTGTGGATAAAAAAAGGTTATAATTCAAAAAATATTGAACAATTAAAAAAATATAAAATGTGTTTTCTTCCAAAAAACATTAAGCTTTCAAAAAACCTTTTTTAGACCCATTGCAGCGTTAAAGCAATTTTTCTTCAGGTTACAAAAGGTCGTGATATCTGCTGCCAACATAACTCTTCCTTTCTTGCATACACGCCACCATTCCGAATGACCCCCCACAAAAGAAAATTCAACTCACTGATAAGATCTTTGATTTATATATCTCACACTAATTGCCGAGAAAGATTAAGGCTACGACTACACTGAAGGAAAATAGGGTAAAGGGATTGAACACATTCATACATAATATTCCATATTCAGACCTCATCAATTCTAAAGTATCATTTATGAAGCTATGGCTTTATATCACAAATATTGGCACACAATGCACGGTGTTTTATAGTAATAATAAACCTGGCTAAACAGCCAGTTTGTTGAATCCAAACGGATTCAACAAAGGCATATAAATCTACTGTTTTGTATCTAACTCAGGAAGCAGGGAACTATAACTAAAACAAATGTTATTGCATGGTAATTTAATTTGAATAATAGCCAAATGAAATTCGTCAAATCCACTGTAAAATTAGCTCTATAAATGCAAATAATCATAAACAACTTGTCCTCTCTTCTTTGACTTTAATGAAAAAAAAAACCTACAAAAATTTACGATTAAAAATGCCAACATGATTGCAAAATGGCCGCGTAACCGAGTAAACCTATCAAGTTCCGGTACTTTGTATGTTGGTAATTGGTACTTGAAATAGCTTACTGTATTTGCTGTTATCAGCTAACCCAGGCCAGTGCAGCCTTGGTCTAATGCAATTACTCGACAAAAGGCTATAGCGATAACGCTGTGACTAGTAGAGACGTATAGGTTAGACTGTAGAACCTCACAAAAGCTCATTCCTCTTTCTTTTTAATTAAAGTTTTCGTTTCCACGTTTGAACTTTTTGCAGGAATAGGTAAAATATGGCAGATTGTGCTTTTAGTTGAAAAATAAGACAAAAGTATCTCTATCTGAATTTGTTACGTTTGATGACGTAGGAAACAGTTGTTATTTTGACATAAATCTTGAAGGGGCAAGAAGTTAGACCATTGTACTTTTATGATAATGATATTTTTTGAATAAATTTGATTCCTTGAACGGAAAAAATAGATTTTATAATAAACAGAATCTACACTCTAGGAGAAGCCTAGGCAAGTTGATGTATTGCCAATTTTTTTTACTCAATGTATTAAACAATAGGTAGATTCAAATTGATTCAACACTTAATATTTTATCCATTTTGTCTGAAAAACAACTTCTTCAACAGACAACAGTGTAACATTTTGCACTAACTAAATAATTTCCAACTACGGAAAACTTCGTTTACATAATACTTGAACTAAAGAACTGGCGCCGGTTCGGAAGGAAAATGAGTAAAATTGCAGCTCACCGGTAATTACGACAAGTACAGTTATTACGACCAGTGGTTCCGTTCCATGGTTGATGAAAAGCATAATAATTGTTGAAGCTTTTGTACTTAATTCTAGTTTACTCTGAATCCTTAAACTGGACATGAAATAAGTTAATTTTAGTGTAACATATTATTTGACACCTTTAAGCTGTGACTTTGCTATTTTATGACCTTAACCCGGCGCCAATGACGTGAAAATAATTTCAAAGACGATGACCCCGGGTCATATTGACCCTAATTTCATCGATCACTTTTTAGCAAATTGAACAAGTAATCTTAATTTTAATTACTGTCCATGTATATAGGGTTCATTACTGAGCTAACAAAACAAAAATAAAACGAATACATTACATAAAATCATTTTTTTGAAAATTTTTAAACAAAACATGAAAAAATCGTGTATAGAAACACAATGAGTCTATATTTTTGGTTTTTGATAAAGATTTTTAGTATTAATAGGAATCAACAATGTTAAATAGTGAAAAAGAGATAAAAATCAACTTTTTTATGCAGATACAATGAGATAAGTCTTCTACTTCATCATTCAGAGCCATGGAACTGCTGCAACTGGTGCAGTATGTAGTCAAATGATCTGGGCATGTAAATGCGGCATGACGCACTTGCCGGCGTCGTACTAATGCAAGGTCGTGATTATCCAAAGACTGAGTCCACATCACTTGCGTCTTTTCACTTTTGTTGTCATTTTTACGTTCTGGCTATTACAGCCTGAAATTCTTCACTTTCGGAATCCGACTCTTCTAGCAACGTTTCATTCTTGCTGGGTCATTTAACAAACACATTTTGACTAAAAACTTAAAAAAGAACAACATAAACTAGCACTAAACACAAAATAAGCGAATAAAAGTAAGCCACAAAATCACCGCGCCACCGATGACGCCGGGTCATAATGACCCGTTTTAATTTGAAGGCTGTGTATCTCGCTACGTAAGCGGAGTCACACTGAGATAACTAATGAAATGGACTTAGGGAGGTTGTATCTCCAGCTATACGAACGCTCGAACCACAAAATGGACCCAAAAAAAAATTATGAACGTTTGAAAATGCCTCGGGTCAATATGACCCAGCGTCATTGACGCCGGGTTAAAATTATAAATAGTTGAATTATTTTCCTGTGCGTTTTGTCAGCGTGTCAACATTACTGATAGAATTATGATATTTAACCTGATCGATGGTATAAGATTTGATCGATTCAGAAACTATATCAAACTATGCACCATCCAAATGTTTGTGTCTCACATAATCCTGAATATCTTACTTCTTTCTTTTCTATATCATAAATTTGGGAGTCCAACACTCTTATCATAACTACAAAAATATTTTAACCCTCGCTGTACGAGGTGGGGTGTGACACACCCCAGTCCTTTAAAAATAGCCACAATTTTAAAAATTTGCATATGCTGAATTTGAAATTCTCAGTAGCTGGAATTATGACACTGCTGCTTCGATCAGCGTTGCAAAATCAGTCCAGTGGTGACTACCAACTGAGTTACATGCCTTTAAAGTGGGTGTGGGTGTCACACACCCCACCTGGTACGGGACGTTGTTAAAAAGTTTAAAAAAAAATCTAACAGTTTTGGTATAATTTATATATTTTTAGCTTTGTCAATTGAATAAAATTCAATACAAATATTATTTTTCGTGATTTTTACGGTATTTGAAATTTTCAAACACTTTTAGTCAAATGAGATGACTTTTAGTGCGAATCTGGAAGTTTAGTACTGAGATCCGAAGATGTATGTGAACATACACTTATGGGCTACAATTTATACTTGGTGATACAATTTATGGGCTACTGAAATGGAATAACATATTTTATAAATAAATAAAATTGTTACGCTCCCATTTTATGCATTGAGCATACTCATTTTCTTTCATCAGAATTGTGGTAAATTGAAAACCGATGATCAAAACAAATTTATACCCTTCCAGTTTTTAATTTACTTTTAAATTATAAGTAAATACTTGTACTTTGTTAAATAAAAACGGTTGTCATAATTAAAGGCACTCATTAAAAATTATACATAGGAAACTGATTCCTAAATTACAAGAACAACGGAAATTGTGTCTTTTTGTTTTTTTATGATAAAAATGTTATAATACATAATTTCAGCTCAGAGCATTTCTTAAACCTAATGAGCATACGTAAATAATCAATATTAAATATTAAATTCCACCTAAAAAAATGTTGAATGAAAATTTTATCACTTTGTATATTGGGGTGTGTCATACCCCACCTGGTACGGGACGTAACTTTTAGTCACCTCGTACACGGAGGGTTAAAACGCTCTCTACATTCAGTTACTCTCACTTATAAATCAATGGTCAGTTCATTTCATGGCCAAATAACATTAGGTTACCTGCTAAAACAGAAAATCTTTCCAGACAATCACTCCGGCAAGAAAATCCAACGGTTCAATCTTTAAACCACTCGGAACATTAACGTTCGCTTAATAGTAATAGTAATCCGTCACAAACCGTTACCGTCTGGGCTAATAGCAGCTGTTAAAGGAGCTATTCCGAAAGCCTGCGAGTTTTACAGCGCGTCGATAATGCACTCCGGCTAAGTGTAGTTTGCGATGCACGGAGTTTCGTTGTAAATGTTTAAGATGTCTAGACGAATCGAGGAAGCTGGGTTTTTACAACGCACAGATTTGGATTACAGAATTGTACACTTGGCAAATTGTAGCAGGAACACTGCTGTATTGAGTCATCTTACTGAATACTCAATAATGTTTATTGCTTTATTAGGTGTGTACTTCATTTTTAAGCCGTTGTAGTCATAGGTTTTTAAAATGCATTGAATTGCATACGGAAGGTATGCAAATTGTTGGGGGCAGAGTAGATTACGTGAGGCTCATCTGATGGGAAGGACGAGGCATCCTCATAAATAACCACTCGCCCTATGTGGGAGAAACTATGGGAGTTTGTCATAAGACATTTAATTCTGCAGGGAAGACGTCATAGAGTCTGAATGAGGCAGTTCAGTCCCTTCGCGGCTTATAA
Organism: Ostrinia nubilalis; assembly: GCF_963855985.1. Lineage (NCBI taxonomy): Eukaryota > Metazoa > Arthropoda > Insecta > Lepidoptera > Crambidae > Ostrinia > Ostrinia nubilalis. The sequence continues at coordinate 7,986,204 of NC_087103.1, forward strand.
AGATTGATACCAGTGTTGTTCCGAGCCTTCACTGTAACATCTTACAGTACAGACGAAGAAATATAAACATTATATTTTCTATCGATCTCAGGTCTCATCAAACCTCCAAGGGCGGTCAAGGGTTACGGTTATTCAATAGCTATGTCCACTCTATGGTATAATTACGGAATTCCGTGACAGACTATCCTGAAACCCTTACTTAGCTGTAAATAATAAAACTTGTTGATGTTGTTAGGCAATATAGAAGAAAACTATAAATGTCTATCGATAATTCTTGACCTAGTGCTCCAATTGAAGAGATCTTTGTATTTTCTTGCTAACACGAAATGGTCACGTTTTCTATCCCAGAGTCATCATAGGCTATTATTTTAGGAAATATAATTTTTATGAATGCTATAATATCAGATTAATCAAAAACGAACAGAATCAGATTAATCGAAGACGGAAGAGCCTGGATGCGGGCACTGCGGGCAGCGCAGGACCGTGCATTGTGGAAAACATTGGAGGAGGCCTTTGTCCAGCATTGGACGTCATTTGGCTGAAACGAACGAACGAACGAATCGAAAACGGTTGCTAACTAATCGAATAATCTTTCACAGTCGACTTTCGTTTTCAGAACAGAAAATGATTAAATGTTCCATTAAGTTTGGAAAATAGGTATAATTTATTGCTGAAACGGTAAACAATAATGGCTCGAATTTTACAATGTCTAAATTATTATGCGTCTTGATTACGTCATTAATTTCGAGTCAGACGTCTGACAGAGTTGGATTGAGATAGATACGAGTATTTCATGCTTTCGCTAAGTGGGTATATTAACATAAGTTATTCATCATCGCATAGTGATGGTAGACGATAAAGAACTTTACGCAAAAAAGTTATTTGATCAATTTATTATATTTTATGGTTTATATAAAACGTTTGTTACGCTATAATAATGTATAACTGAAAAAAATATTTTATGATTTTGTTGAGTTTTGTGTTTCAAAACAGCTATTAGAAAATAGCTAATACATTTTTGTGAATACAGTGAAATAGATCACGCCAGCTTTTTTATGGACGAAGCGATATATAAATATAAAAACGTATTTAATCTTTAAAAATAGGTAGGGTTTTAGGATGGCTGAGACTTTACAACCGTTCTGACAGACTGAAATCCTAGACGAGATCTAAGTACCTTCTAATCGTTAGAATTGTGACATTCCTATACCAACGAGACTGATCTCCGTGATAAGTAAACTTCTACTTGTGTATCACATACTAATACCAGAACCAGAGAACTTCCAGACCAGAATTACTCAGAACTTTCACAAGTTGCTACTCATCACTATCTCAGTTCTCATAGTCTTGACTCTTGATAATGCACATCTCTAGTTATAATAATACAGATAATCAAAGTTCGCTTCCCGTTCGTACGAGTAGGTACATCACATTAACAATGCTAATGTAAACATTAATGGCGTTATTAGTTCCTGACTGGCATAACAGTAGCGCTTGTCAAACGATGAAGGTTTTGAAACCCTAATTTCGTGACAAAAAATTGTAAAAATGAAGTGGATAAAAAGTGGATAGCTTAATAAAAGACATTAGACCTATTTCAAATTACGAGGAAAAGCAAAATTAAACTTTTGCTAGTACGTAACCTAATGATGTGAAGTTATTTATTATGTCTAGTGAGTAGAAGTTATTGTAGATTTGTAATTGTTGTACAGAAAAATATTTACAGAACGTTATTACATCCAAAACTGAAAAATCTGAAGGCTGACAACAAATATGGAAAACCGAAAACACCGAAGTAAGATCTGTGTTAAATACAATAATTTTATTGGGCATAGTTACATAATTGTGTAATTACAATATTTCTTAGGTGAGTGGTTCGGCGAGATAATTGAGATAAGGCCCACCTTCATCTCTTTTTACTTAGCCAGGATAATCCATATGAATGGATGGACTCTTAGTCTTAATTATTAAACCTCCACGAAATATATTAGGCGAGAGCTTATGCAGAGGCATTTAAGGTGCTTTTGGAGGTATTTTCCTTAAAAAATGGCTTTGGCTATTAAGTAACTTTATGAATCTTATTTGAGTTTTAAGTGCCAAATAAGAAGCTTTTCATATCGAAGATTCTTGAAATGCATGTTAAACTACCGAAATAAATAGAGCCATAAATAAATAGTTTATGCCATTAAAAGATAAGTATGATGACAAAATGTACAAATTGAATGTTACTAAGTTTCTCGTGTATCGTGGGTGTACGCGCCAGCATTAAAACCTCATACATTTCAAACTCATGTCACACTATTCTATCACTCATTCTGACAGTCCTTTTCCTATCCTCTCCCTCCCACCTTCAGTCTCGCTCTCGCATCGCAACGCGCCGCTTCGCCTACCTATCTGGGCGTTTATTACTAAATAAGTATCCAAAATAAACCAATTCAAATAAACCCAAATCGCGCGCTAAACTCATCTCAATAAAAATTCAAGTGTTTGTGAAAGTGAAAGAAGAACCAAGCTTGGACCGTCCTGTGGAGTCTGCTCAATCGAAGGTATCCCATCCCATTCCTATCCCAATCTCCTACAACTCCTTTCTGGTCCTACCGAGCCGCATGGTTCATTTCCTATCCTTTACACTTACAGAAAATCACAACTACACATTTTCACGCATCCGTCATTTTGACAACTCTCTAGAAAATTCTAGAAAATTCGCTCGTTTGACACATTCTTTCTGGAAAGTTCGATTCGTTTGACATTTGACACATTCTAGAAATTGCTATTCACTCAAACGTCAACTCGTTGTTTGTAAACACGTATATTTTTTAAATTCAATCTTTTAAAATTTTATTTCAATTCAATTTCAAATTCGCTTACATACGCTACGCATTTTATTTTCCTACTGGATTATAAATAAATACGCACAACTCAACTCATTTTTAACGCTAGCTCTCGTGCGTGTGTTTGCTCACCTACAATACAATGGAGGGAGTAATACGCAAAATTAATTTGCTTGAAGCTAAAAAAGAAGCGCTTTTTCAGAGGGTTCAGGAACTATACGACCTCAGCCTAAAGGTCTCCGACCCTCAGATTGAACAAATTTTCATGTCTCGCATGCATTCGATTGAAAAAACAAGATCGGATTTTCTTGATACTATTGACGAACTTAATTTGTGTTATATGAAAAATGATGAGGAACTCAAACCTACATTTGCCGCACTCAACTCGTTTGACGATTTGTACTGTAACATCCTTTCGGTGCAAAGCTCCATCGCACAACTAAAGGCCAACACAGAGCGTCGCAAACAGGATTTCGTAAAAAAATTACCGCCTTTAGAACTAGTCTCTTTCGACGGAGCCCCTTCCAAGTGGCCCGTTTTCTACCAAAATTTTAAAACTCTTATTCATGAGAACACTGGTTTGTCTCCAGGTGAAAAGGCTCAATACCTTATAGGAAAACTTTCCGGAAAAGCACTTACAATTTGCTCGGGTATTCCACCTACTGGTGAGAACTATTGCATAATTTGGAACAACCTATTAGAAAAATACCAAGACATAAGAGTACAAGCCTCTATGTATTTGGAACAATTAATAAACTTCAAATCGCAATCTTTAGATGAATTTTTGGAACAGTATTGCTCAGCTGAAGCTGCCTTACGACGTTTACAGATTGATGACCTTTCCGATTTCATTTTGACTCATATTGCTCTCAGTAAATTAGACAAAGACACTCTAAATTTATTTGAACAATCCATTAAGCACGTAAAAATGCCTACGTTTAATGATCTCAAGACTTTTATAAAAGTACAAAATAAAATCCATGCTTTACGCTTATGTTTTACGCAGAATAAGCCGTACGTTAATAATAAAACGAATTTCGCATCGCAGTCTAAAAACTCGAAACCGACACAGTCGTTTGTTTCTAATACAGCTTCTGGAGTAAAACCCAATCAACATTACTTCCAATCTCAACCGAATTCGCAAGGCTCATACACTCCATCCGCTGTACGCAAGAATTGTCAACTTTGTAAGACGGAACCTGAACATGCCCTGTTCAAATGCAGTTATTTTCGCTCGAAAAATGCGCCAACTCGCTACTCTTTAGTGAAAAAATGTAACTTTTGCCTCAATTGTTTGGGCTTTCATAATGTTAAATATTGCAAATCTCAAAATCGTTGCTCAGTTTGCCAACGTAAACATCACACTCTTATTCATATAGACAACTTTAACGTGAATAGACCTATGACGTCACAGCAGCTGACTTGCAGCGCGACGCTTTCGCCGACCGACGCGTCCATGTCCGCGCCCGGTCCGGTCACGCCGCCGTTGCAATCGATGCCAACCAACAATGTATCTCTTTCTGCAGTCACGCCGTCGATCGCTGATGAATCTAGTACCACGGTCTTATTACCCACCGCGTCAGTGTATACTTATGACAATAATAAGACGTGTCAAAAATTACGCGTGTTTCTAGACACAGGTTCGATGAGCAACTTTATCACAAATAAATGTTGTGCGCGACTGAACTTAAAAGTCAATCCGCTACCTACCACTATTAAGGGCATAGGTCAGTCTGAAAGTGTGTCGCTAGGATATGTATCTTTCACAATTGCCTCACGCTTTGATCCCAGGTGTAAATACACAATTAACGCACGCGTCATCGATACAATAACCGATTATTTACCTAATGTAAAGGTTGACATAACCCAGTTATCGCATTTACAAGGTCTTCCTATGGCTGATGACAGCTTCAATATCCCTGCTGAAATCGATTGTTTGTTAGGCAATGAGATATTCCCGCTTCTTTTAGGTAGTAATAAAATAACTTCACCGCAATCCTCTGTCATCGCCATCGAAACCACGCTCGGATATCTCGCTATGGGACGCGCTCAGTGCTACTCAGCTCATTCACGCAATGATAATAAAGCATTCTTTTGCAATGTAGACTCGCACTCATTAGAATCACTCACGCAACGCTTTTGGGAGCTTGAAAGTGTACCTACTAAGAGACACATCAGCCCTGACGACGAAATATGTGAAAACATTTTCCAATCAACTCATTCTCGCGACGACTCTGGGACGTATACCGTTTCTTTGCCATTTAAGCTCGACCCATCAGAACTCGGCGATTCTTACTTTACTGCTAGGCGTCGCTTCTATAACTTAGAGAAAAAGTTAGACTCAACTCCGGGCTTACGCACTAACTATAATGAAAATATTCAAGACTGTATCGATCGCGGTTTTCTGTCAAAAGTCGAAAACGCATCGAATTCAGAGGAAAATACTCCAAATTATTATATACCTCATCATGCAGTATACCGACCAGATAAACTCACTTCAAAAACTCGAGTCGTTTTAGATGCAAGTTGTAAAACAACTTCTGGAAAGTCATTAAATGATGTTCTTTACACTGGCCCAAACTTACAAAGTAATATTTTTGATCTTTTAATTAACTTACGCATTTTCTCAGTCGCTTTATCTGCTGATATTGAAAAGATGTATTTCTGTGTAAAGCTTGATCAAAATCACCACCCGTTTCAACGCATATTATTTCGATTAGATCCTGAATCACCGATTGATACTTATCAATACAATAGGGTTTCTTTTGGCGTTTCTAGCTCGCCTTACCTCGCTATGCGTGTCGTTCGCCAACTCGCTGAGGACGAGCGCGCGAATTATCCTATCGCCGCGTCTGAAGCTCAATCCTGTATGTATATGGACGATTATGTTTCATCGATGGACGGGTTAGAAAAAGCTGAACAATCTTACCATCAAATGGTTAAGATGTTCATGGCCGGGGGGTTTAAAATGGTTAAGTGGATCTCGAACAACCCTGAGCTTATAAATAAGATTCCCGATTCGCATAAAAATCCACAGCTCGTCGATTTTGACACTGACTCAGAAATTACGACAAAAATCATAGGCATGCAGTGGCAACCTAATGATGACGTTTTTCTTTACAAAATTAACTCTACTAACTCTGACCAATGCACAAAACGCACGATTCTTTCCGCAACCGCTAGATTATTCGACCCTTTGGGTTTGCTAGGCCCTGTGACAGCGTTTCTCAAACTCTTAATTCAAGAATGCTGGCAGCGCGAACTTGAATGGGACCAGCCAGTTCCAGACTCAATAAAAAATAAATGGAATCGGTTTGATAGTGAGATTAACTATTTATCGCAATTAAAAATATCTCGTCATATAGGAATCACCGCGGGTTGTCACGTCACTATCATGGGCTTCGCGGACGCCAGCGAAGTATGCTACGGAGCTGTAGTTTATGTGCGCGTGAGCTCTGATGCAAATTCACCCGGTGAAGTCTTTCTTATCGCATCCAAATCGCGTGTCGCGCCTTTAAAGAAAATATCTCTTGCGCGGCTTGAACTGTGCGCAGCGCTGCTCTTAACAAATCTTTTGTTACCGGTTCGCGATAGTATAGAGAATCGTTATGCTGTTAACTCAATTTACGCATTTTCAGACTCGACTGTCACTCTCACGTGGATACATTCTCCCGCGTACAAATTTCACACATTTGTTGCGAATAGAATTACTGAAATTAATTCGAAACTCAACGCAAAAATTTGGCATCATGTTAATGGAAATGAAAATCCTGCAGATGTAATATCGCGACCTGTAACTCCTAAAGCATTATTAAATCAATTAAATTGGTTTCACTCTCCTCAATGGACAGCTCAGCCAATCTCGCAATGGCCTATCGAGCCATTTCAAGTTTCATCTAACAGTGTTCGACTGGAAGAGAAAACTATCGCTCTTGTTTCAGAGACAAGCTCTCAATCGAACTCTCACCCTTTCGATCGATTAATTGATCGCATTTCCACGTACCCAAAATTATTACGCGCTACTGTGTACGTGTTACGCTTCGCTAAAATACTACGTTCAAACGGAGTGGTTACATCCTCTGATTTAGAACTCGCTGAACTCTATTTAGTACGCCATATACAGGCGCTATTTTTTGCTCAAGATATGCACGCAATTAAAAATAATAAACCCTTTAACAAATCGCTTCTCAAACTTAACCCTTTCATTGACTCTGATAATATACTTCGTGTCGGAGGTCGACTCACTCACTCTCAACTCAACTATGGACAAAAGCATCCAATCATTCTATCGCCTAAACATCGCTTCACTCAACTTTTAGTTGATTACTTTCATGTATGTAATTTACATACTGGTCCTTCACTTCTACTCAGTCTGCTTAGACAGAAATTTTGGATACTTTCCGCACGTAACTTAGTACGTCAAAGAGTGCATCAATGCAATATCTGTTTTCGTTTAAACCCTAAATCTACAAACCCTCTTATGGGCGACTTGCCATCATTTCGCGTTTCAGAAGCTAAAGCCTTTGTTTATACATCGGTCGATTATGCAGGTCCCTTCTTTATTACTCACATTCGCCGCAGAGGTGTTAAAAGCCAGAAGGCTTATATTTGTTTATTTTGCTGTCTTACAACTAAGGCTCTACACATAGAGTTAGTTTCAGACTTAAGCTCTGATCTATTTCTCGCCGCTTTTCGTCGATTCATTTGTAGAAGAGGCCCCGTTTCCATGATATATAGCGACGGAGGTACTAACTTCATTGGCGCTAAACGCAAGCTTGACGAAATTTACGCTCTTTTAGAATCTGACTCTCACAAAAATTATTTAAGTTCACATTTGGCTGAACAACGCATTAAGTTTCTTCATAGTCCACCATATGGTCCGCACTTTAACGGCATCACAGAGATAAATGTTCGTTATGTAAAAACGCATCTTTATAAAGTTATTGGTCTTCAAGTGTTAACATACGAAGAGTTCAACACTGTACTTGTACAAATAGAAGGCTTATTGAATAGTAGACCATTGTGTGTTCTTAGCTCTGACCCATCTGATATATCCGCTCTCACTCCCAATCACTTTCTCAATATAACTCCACTGAAATTCTTACCAGTAGAGAATGTCTCTGATATTTCTGACAATCGGTTAACGCGTTATCAGTTAGTCAATAAATTAGTGCAAAGCTTTTGGCGTCGCTGGAGTGGATGATGTGGGCTCTGTTGTTGTTATAAAAGATGACAATGCGCATCCTCTTTGTTGGCCATTGGGTGTGGTTGTGGAAGTATATCCCGGAAAGGACAAAATCATTCGCACCTTAAAGATTCGCACTGCAACCGGTACTTATGTTCGGCCTGTAGTTAGAGTTTGTCCTCTTCCTTTACAGTAACTCAAATAATGTTCTTAACTTTATTTTAACATTAACTTTAATTTAACACAACTTTAACGCTAATTTAACTCGTTTAGTTCTCTCTAACGCATGTTTTTTTACGTTTTTAACTTTTTTTTTACAAACGCTACTCAATCTAGAGGAAGACCTCTAGGCCGGGGGAGTTGTACGCGCCAGCATTAAAACCTCATACATTTCAAACTCATGTCACACTATTCTATCACTCATTCTGACAGTCCTTTTCCTATCCTCTCCCTCCCACCTTCAGTCTCGCTCTCGCATCGCAACGCGCCGCTTCGCCTACCTATCTGGGCGTTTATTACTAAATAAGTATCCAAAATAAACCAATTCAAATAAACCCAAATCGCGCGCTAAACTCATCTCAATAAAAATTCAAGTGTTTGTGAAAGTGAAAGAAGAACCAAGCTTGGACCGTCCTGTGGAGTCTGCTCAATCGAAGGTATCCCATCCCATTCCTATCCCAATCTCCTACAGTGGGTATGTAGTATGTATTCATTTATCTTATTTTTATAAGAACCCCATGTATCAATAACCTTAGATCAGTAAAAAGGAAAATAGAAAGAACAGTCAACAGTCTTGAATTCAGTAAAAAAGAAAATCTAATTCAGTTACTTCTAGTTGGTTTTATTTCTAAAACAGAAAGTCTGTCCGGTGCACTTCTAAATGTGCACTAATTGATTTGTAGGTTGCACGTGTGAAGTTTGTTAAATACGTTTGTTTCAAATTGAATTCTCCATTATTTAGAATGAATCGAGCATGCTTGGCATTTTTCTCAAGGATAGAGTCAGTAAATTTTCCGATGGAACAAAACGAATCGGTTTAAGCAAGCTGACGTGATAATGCGTTAGTCATATTATCTGTGTTAAAAGTTATCAATAATTTAAAAAGTAAAGATCGAGTCGTTTAAAAAGCCAAAATATTAATAAATTGAGTATAATACAAAGTTTTTACCAGTTGGAAGGAAAAACCGAGCACCAAGTGGACTACATTTAAGTTGTCAAGATGTTTTGAATTGAGTGCAAAATATTGTGAGTATGTACTCCAGAATATGGTTTTGCCGATTTTTTTTTTGTTACTGATTTTCAATAGTTAACTAGAATATCTAATCACAACTTGTATTAAACATAAACGTGTCCTTTTCTGTTCTTACACGTATTAATGGATAAGATTACCACTGTTTATTTTCTTGCTTATGTTACATATTACTTGTAGTTTCGAAAGTTTTCCTTCAGTTCCTATTTGTTCTCATCTAACAAAACTAGAGCCACAACATACTGTTCTTTTAATATCCCACCAACAATGTTCATTCGAGTTCATTCCCCCGAAATGGGAATGTGAATACGAGAAAATACCTCCCGAATCTTGCCCTGCGAGAAAGTTGGCTACTCGTACATAATATGTTGTGCAAAACAAACATCTTGGAACACAATGTTGTGTAATTGGTGCTTTGTTTTTCAGTGATTTATTCGTTGAATGATTATGGATTATGTTCCGGGTCATAAAGTTTTATCGACTCAAAATGATCAGGAGAAAAACTCAAAGTTAAAATTAGCCATTATTTTATTCAATAAGATTTCAAATAATTATTTGTCTAACGCTTAACTCAGTCGGTGCTTGAGGTATGGGAGCGGCACGAAAGGGGTGACATTGACATATTATGACGTAACAGAGCATATCTGATCTGAAGTCTCTATCATCATCGTCATCATCATCATCATCTCAGCCATAGGACGTCCACTGCTGAACATAGGCCTCCCCCAATGCTTTCCATGCTGCCCGGTTGGTAGCGGCCCGCGTCCGACGTCCTAGGCTGCGTTTCCGGTACGCGGCCTCCACTCCAGAACCTTGCTGCCCCATCGGGCGTCAAGTGTCTATCACGATACACGAAATAAGTAGATATTACTCTTTATTTTAAGTAAACGCTGAACAGTATTTCATAAAAGAGATTGTTTATGTACGAAATTAATAGTATGTTCTTTTAACATCTTATTTGAAGTATATTATGCTTTGTCTCATAAAATAAAGCTACTGCAGTTATCTAATAAACATAGCTAATATTATTTTGTACCACGCAAGGGAAAACGTGCTTTGAACGACAAAAGCTTCATCGTAGTTAAGCTTTGTAAGCTTAATTTCTAAATAAGCTCGATAATTAAGCACCTGCTGCTATCGAAGGCTGTGCCGTGGTTTAGCAACGAAATAATTAATTTTGTTACCTAGTTTAGTTTTATAACGGTAGACATAATACAGTAGATAAAATATTTTTCAGTATTTTCTTGATTAACTGAATAGTTTTCAACAGGAAAGCAATTTTCTAGCAAACATTAGATGGAAATTATTTAATATATAATAAAGAAACTAAATCATAATGCATTTTTGACTTACGCCCGTATTCACAAACACTACTATGAGGTCTCACAGTGCGCGTGGACGCACAGGATGACACACGAACCAATCACAGAGCTCTATTCAACGTTGTGCGTTCGATTTGCTTCTTCAAGCATCGTTTTTAAATACGGGCGTTATTCTTCCTTGCATTATTTTTATTGAAATGCATACGTCCATATTCGTATCTAGCCGTCATTATTTGACCTTCATTTCGGAAGTCATTAAGATTGTCAGTAAAGGACCATTTATGTGGTAAAATCGCACTTATTCAAACTACATTAGATGCCAAAATGATAAGCTTGACGTGCCTTCATCTTACCATATGGGATCATCCACACGAACTAGGTCATGAAAATGTTATGGTCGTGTCCCTTACATTGTATAATTCTGTAATACCATTATGAATAATGGATTCATTGCTTTTTATATTATATTTATTCGCGGTGCCCTCTTGATTGATGATGCGGTTATTCATTTCCATAGAGAGATAAAAAATTCCATTATTTTTACGGTTCAAAAGCGGATGAGGTGAAATAGAAGTTCGGAATGATTCCATAATGGTTTATGCAGCAATCCACTCATATGACTGCAGACTCGAATAGACTGGAACAAAATCTGAGACTAAGCAATAAATGCCGAGAAAATAAAATCGAACCAACTTGACCTAGTAATATTTTGAACGAGAACCCTATATTCCATCCAATTAGCGTTTCAATCTTTATAAATATTTAAACGAGATGAGATTCTTATTATGGGAAAATGCACTTTTTGAGTGATATGCATTAGAGCTTTTATGCAATGAACTGAATTACTAATAGGTAGTAAGGAGAGCAAATAATTGATTTGTTGACTCTATTTTGACTTTGTAATTTTTTTTCGATATTGTTATGCTTGGTACCATTGCACCAAGCATAATAATAACATCGAAATAGCTCTGGCGGTTATTAATACAAATACTAAAGTTGGTTTAACGGAATTTAACTAACTTTTGTCAAGCTTAATGGTTCGAAATTCCACGCCTCATAATTATTCTGTTGCTAATAATGTTCCGAACAAAATGTACATTTTAAAAGCTAAATTGTCTTAGTAACATGATCTTTTCCAGCCAAACCGGCCGGCCATTTTCTTGGGTGTAATGACTTATTTAAATCTCAAATCCCAATCTGCGTGTTCATACAAAACGAAGAATGAGTCGACATTAAATATTTAAGGCAAATACAACATTATTCACCGGAAGCCCTGTGCATACCTGGCCTATCTTGTTCCTTTTTAATTTTCAACTTTGAATATTTCATGCATTGGACCCTCACTTCATTGCTGGGTCTCAAGGCGCCGATCCTTTTGGGTCGTGCTTAGCAATTCGGGAAGAATGGGAAGAAATAAAATGGAAGGTGTGCAAACGTAAGGATTCTATGAAAATTTAAACGTCCTTACAATAATAAAAAGTTATAGGTAATGGAAGACATTAAAATTTTGAAGATTTGTTAATTAATTATCAAATTCAAAATCTAAAGTAATGTAGGTAGGTAGGTACTTACAGATGCAATCAAGCTATACTTATCTTGTAAAATCACATCTATCAAAACAACATAAGAAATCATAAACAATTCAATTTAATCATGATTGGATATTTATCATTTCATTAAGTTTGGGGTAATCATAATGATCACTTTTAGTCTAAAGCATATCAATAGTGAATTCCTGTATCTTCAAACTTTACTTTCATTATCACTAAGTAAGTAGTCGTAATTTCATAATTTATTTCACATCTACATACAAAAATATGTGTTAGAACTCCACAGTAATGATCAAAGTTAATATAGGCTGTTCAAATAAGGCCTTTGGAGCTCTCACCGCCAGCCTAATATTTGTTTTCAACGTACAACTTTCAAGTTTATTCGCATCATTATGAACTTGATATCTATGTACTTGTACTTTGACTCCGGTTTCCTTTGAAAATGTTTTAATAAGCTTATTTTTATATGTCCAAAGTAAATAAGTATGATGAGAATCGACCGAATAAACTTTGTAGCGCAAATTAGCGAGTTTGTTTTGATAGGTCTGAAGAATTTATTTTTACAGCGGTACTTACCAATAATTCTTCAAGCGCATTTTATTGATACGTTATCTTTAATGTTTACTGTGCTGAATAATATTTATTTTTGTTGCAGATCTACCGTTGAGAGAGAGTTGAATGTAAAATAGGAAAACAAATTAATGAATTAATAGAAAGAGAATGTATGTATGTAATTATGTATGCATGCACAAAATCTACAATAATTGTAACTAGGTGTCTCGTCGATCGATACCCAAAGTATTGGATAGTGTCTTGGATTGAAATCTTTGAATGCTGTTCTTTTTCCTTTCAAAAATGAAGTAATGTTTTCTTTGAGTAAAATTTTCTATCTCCTGTATTAAGAGTACTTTCCCTCCAGGTGGCATTACAAAATTCCACCCTGTATATTCAAGTTGAATTAATATTATCTCATTATTCTGAATAAATATGATAAATTATGACATCAGTTGTCCGTCTGTATTACTGTCATTATAATCCGTTAATTGGTGTTATACGCGTATTACATATTACATATTATCATAATACGCTGTTAATATGAAACAATGATGGCATTAATGATAATCCACGTCGAATCAATTTCTGACATAGTGAATGATCGTCAAAATTGATAATAACGAGAATATTATGGTCAATTGCGAGTCATGGATTAAGGAAATTGTTCCTTATGCATTTACTGAGTGGTGTTATTTTCAACGTACAAATATAGCTTTATTGATTGATAAAAAAGTATTTTAACAATATACTTGGGAATTTATTCCATATAACGACATTTGTAACTAATTAAATAGATTTATTTCCCTATTATGTAAGCGAATTCTTTCTAAGACGAGCTAGTAGGTACGAGCCAGACAAGCCATATACGTAGCCTGATATTGTGGCCCATAATAAACGTTGCCAAAAATGAACTAAAATACTCTACTTCAGGCCAAGAACTGCTGTAGGTACTTGAGAGCATATTTTAAAGCCAGATGACATTATGTCAGTCTTTTATATGACTTGGCTTGGATTTTAGGTGAAAATAACGAAAAGGTTCACGTTTGTCCATTGAAGAACCCTGAAAGTAATAAATTATATCTGACATAATATGGCGAATTTGCGACAGATCATTAAATGATTATAATAATATCAGCTTGGTTCAAATTTTATATTTTACTCCATAAATGCTTAAATAATGTTTTGCTGAATTGACTATTAAAATATCAAATCGTTCACATGAATAAGATTTTCAAAGGTAAGGAGTATAAAAAAGGTGTTACTATTGTTTTCTCAATTTTATTAACCAGCCAACAGGAGATTTTTGTGGCAACAAATACTTATTTTCACTAATCGCAGTTGCGTACTTATATTTCAAATACTTAACCACAGTTCAATTTGCTTATAACGCTGAAAAAGGGTCATTACTGTCTTCACACGTACAAATTCGCAAAATAACCTTCAGCCTCGCCGAGCCCTCTTACACAGTGATATGAATAGTCAAGGGACAATTTTGAAACGATACAATCTACCCGGAGGTAAGGTAAAGAAAAATGGAGCGAATCCCCTATCCAAAGGGCGTTCGACGCTATCTCATTGACAAAATGGACTGTCAACCTTGGTTTGTATCACGAATAAAGTTAAGACTCGTCTGGATTGGAGCACGTTTGTTTAGCTACATTTAGGATACAAGATACAGGCACAGCCTGCATAATCGTCGTAACAATCTAAAATATTAATGTGGCCAATCATTTCACTTTTGTTAAACGTAATGATTTTTTCAGCAATATACTCAGCACAATCCATAACTACATCCAATACAAGACACGACATAAGTGTCTATACCTACATCATTCCTAAAGATTTACGACTGATAACTAGAAGCAGGGCAAAACACTTTGCGAATCAACATTTCAAAATTAGGATCAGAGCAAGTTTCAAAACGTATGCCCCAAAATATTTATCGCTTAAAACATACTTAAATTCAGTTAGCATTTTTTTCCGATAGAACTTTCAGTTAAATTTTTCCGATATTACACCAGGGTTGTAACTCACAGCGTTCGAACTTGTGCCTAGGTGTGGACGAGCCCTTACGTTGCTGACCTTGAATTCACTATGGAACCTTGACTCAGTTCCACGGTACTACTGTAGTTTTGTATTCAATGTTGACCCGTCACAGTACCATATTTCGGTTATAAATTTTTCAGTGCTTGTAAACATTGTACAGCAGTCGTGTTTTATTTTTCCTTCCATTTGAAGGTTTTTACTTGAATAAGGAAAAACAAAGGTAATGAAAGAGTTTTCGTTGAGTTAATCTTGATAATATTATTACTAAACATGCTAATGTTGTATTAAGTAAGATAAGTAAGATACAAGTTTTTGTGATTTTTGTCGAATATTTTTATCGACAAATAAGCCCTGATAACCCCTTTCAATGTAACTTATTGACAAAAAGGTGTCTAATACTAAATACTTGGTTATGATTATTTAATTTTATCACGAGAACGAAATACCATGAAGGATAATAATAATTTATGTCTCAAAACATCATAAGACTTTAAAACAAGAGATCACTAATTCACAAAATCTATCTATAAAAGCTAAAGGTCACTAAGTCATTCACTCATCACGAAATCTTATAAACTGCAAGTCCTGGGAGTCTCAAATTTTGCATGGGGGTTGCTTTTAGACTGTGCTCACTTAGATTTTGCAAAATTCAACTCCTGAGGGGGTAAAACGGGATCCACGCGTACGAAGTCGCGGGCGGCCGCTAGTTTAGTATAATAATACCGTTTATGATTGAGTTCAAGACACCATTATAGTGCTTTAGCTCTTAATAATGGGTTTATGCTCTTCGCTATTACAACAAAGCGATACATACTATCGTAAGCAGCTTACTGTGATAAGCAGATTGCGGTCAGTTCCTATAACAGGAGCTTATCATGATGGCTCTGTTAATTCTGTTTGAAACTATTGTGTATTTAATGTATTTAGATAGAGAGATAGATTAGTAGACAGATAGACAGATAAATACTCGAAGCGGCACATTTTTGCTGTCTTATCAGGACGGACAGACAGGAGAGGACAGTTCTAAAGTTCTAAATAAAATGTAAATAGATTTTTGTGAAAAAATAACAATGTCCAAAAATGACTACGACTATTGAATATTTTGAGATTATTGCTATGATTCATACTCAGAAATAAGCAAGTACAACTTTAAGAAACATCTTTAACAAATATTTTGTACACCACCTTATTCCTCGAGTCCAAAGAATTTATTCATGTTATTCAAAACGGCCAAGTTACAAGTAGTTCGATAACTCCATTAAAATAAATCAAACTTTTAATTCATTTTTGTACCGAAGGAAGTGCCGTCTCGTCTGCGATAATTTAGTTTTCACTTGCGAACTATCACAAACTTGTTTCTGAATCGTATACTCGTACTTACGTGTAAATCATAAAATATCAACTCATTTTTAATTTAAGCCAATCGAAAGCAGCTGGTGTTTAAGACGGTTGAAATTTTTTTTTACTGATTTGTAGTAATTGTTTTGACAGTAGGTAGATTCTGTAATGCCATAAAAATCTTGCAACATTACACGATGTCTATGATGATGAAAACACAGTAGAATACAATACTATGTATGAGCGTTCTACGAGTATGAGACCATTTCCTGACAGAAATTGTAGGTAAATCTTGGAGTAAGTACCTATAGAAGATAACTTTTGTTTCGTGAATCAGTTCAAGATATTATTCTGCTGTTAGCATTAAGTCAACTTTTTGTACAAAAATAAGTCTAGAATAACGCACCTATAATTTATAACATGTAATTAGTGGGAAGGTGACAAAAACCTAGATCGTAGTCGTTAATTTCAGAAGATTCTGTAATTACTCGAAGACCGCAACCGACCGCGGTATCTTAAGTGATCATGAAAGCTCATGTCCAACGTTAGATTTGAGATAATTTGCTCTAATGTCTATTTAACGAGGTAATAAGTTTTCCCTCGGCCCATTACTTAGTATGTTATGTTACAACGCTTAGTAACATAAACTTACAGATTATTGTTGTCATGTAAAGTTTCTTATTATTTAATACTACCTTTTGCTCGCAGTTTCACCCGCGAGAATTTCAGATCGTTATAAATTATAGCCTATAGGTTATTCTGATGTATAAATAATAATACTGTAAAGTTTCATCAAAATCCGTTCAGAAGTTTTTGTGTGAAAGGGTAACAAACATCCTTAAACTTAAGACTCTAGTTCAAGTAAATTCTCCGTGTGTAGCCTCTTACTGATTTAACGCCATCTGGTATTGCAGTAACGCGTCTTTCCGTTCTATACATGGCCAGAACGCACCCATAGGAAACTGCTCGTGTATATTTCGGAGTGCCTGTTTGTAAATCTGTGACTCCAAACTATACACGAATTTTGCGTACTGATCGTGTATAGTTTGGAGGAGCTTAGTAAAAAAAGTCATCTCCAAACTATACTCGATTAGTTTTTACTACACCACTTACATTTGACTAGAGTGTGTTTAGTTGATATTGATTTAGTAAAATTCAGTAAAATATGGAACTATATTTAAAATTACATTTATTTGATATTATTACATAAAATATTATTATTTTACTGAATCTATAATAAATCTAGATTTTTAAAACTATTGTAAGTGGTTTTTGAAATTAAATTGATTAGGTAGATTTCAAATTAAATAACAATTTAATTAATATGAGAGAGAGTGAGAGAAGAAAGTTCAACGCGCATTAAATACAATATTATGCGAGACTTTAAATGCTAGGTTTGTATTGTCGGCCGTTTGGTGTAGTGGTTCGAAGTGGTAGCGGGTTCGATTCCCGCACAGTACAAACATTTGTGTGCATGAACATATTTGTTTGTATTGGACTGGGTGTTTTCTATGTATAATAAGTATGTATTTACAAAAAAAAGTATTTAATTATGTTTATATCCGTTGTCTAGTACCCATAGTACAAGCTTTGCTTAGTTTGGGACTAGAAGCGCAGTGTAAAATGTCTAAGGATATTTATTTATTATTTATTTTATTTATTAACTTTTATCTCAAGAACAAAATCATTTTGACATATTTCCATACCTACAATTGGTGAAATATCAGCCCCAAAACAAATATCTTTTCTATGGCAGAATAAGAAACACCAAAAAATCCTTTATCAAAACAATGACACGTGTCGTAAGATGATTCAATGTTTAAAGTAGACACGCAGATATGAATTAATCTATCTATATAAATAAAAATGAATTGATGTTCGTTAGTCTGATTAAAACTCGAGAACGGCTGGGCCGATTGAGCTGATTTTGGTTTTAAAATGTTTGTCGTAGTCCAGGGTAGGTCTAAACGGTGAGCAAATACGCGCGCGATATTGTTTTTCTGTAACAGACAAAATTCCACGCGAG
Source organism: Ostrinia nubilalis (assembly GCF_963855985.1). Classification (NCBI taxonomy): domain Eukaryota; kingdom Metazoa; phylum Arthropoda; class Insecta; order Lepidoptera; family Crambidae; genus Ostrinia; species Ostrinia nubilalis. The sequence continues at coordinate 8,004,306 of NC_087103.1, forward strand.
CGAAGCCGCGGGCGGAAAGCTAGTATGTAATAGAAAGAGAGGTCAATAAGTCAAAATGACTAGCATGCAACTACTCGCCTATAAATTGTAATCACGCACTTATTACAATACATACATGATTAGTCCGTATGCGTACTGGCGATGTATATTTTGGAGGAAGATAATTGACCTAAGTCACTACAAAGTATACGCGAGCAGTTCGCAGCGTATGCGTACTGGTCGTGTATAGTTTGGAGGAGCTTAGTAAAAAAAGTCATATCCAAACTATACTCGATTAGTTTCACACCCTTGCGTTCTGGCTATGTATAGAATGGAAAGACGCTGCAGTAACGTACTAATCAAAGGAAGCCTTTAACGTGGTTGGAATGGATAAAAATTTACGTCGGCAAATCCAAAATCAAAGCGAGCGGGCGGTGTGATTAAATATGAAAGCCTTTATACAACGCTCCAGTCGGCTGCTAAAAAATGCAATAAGGTGGTATTGATAAGATCAGACCGAAGGCCGGGCTGCGTTTACGACTCCAAAAGCTGGGCAGGGGTGGCCAACTTGATTTAATAATAGTAAATAATAATAAAATGCACATATAAAAAGTATTAAATAATAAAATTAAATGAATTATGATATCATTTACTTTTAGATAAATACTTCGAAACACAGTAGGTAGGCATGAGCTACATAGTAGTTCTTCAAATAAATTTTAATAAAATAATGGATCGGTATTTGATAGTCACACAAACAGCTTGGTGATAATGTAGAAAATATTTTTGAGTAGAATAGATAGTCTGTATTTATCGAGGAAACTATACGTTTCATTATATTATGCTACGACTAATAGTGAAAATACAGTGGAGTGGAAGGTCAATGAAAATGTAAAAACAGGAAAAAATATTTAAACTCTTTTTATGCCTATAGGTACCTAAAGTTACCTAAGGGTAGGTACAGCTAGTTATTTATATTTTTTGCCGTGCTGCAATCGGCTAGACTTACAGCTGTGATACAATCGATCGGTTGGCCACCCCTGCTATACAGTTTTCGGCTTTTACTACGCACCTAATCTGCGGGACCAGCCGCGGAGATACTCAGATCCTGGTTTCCTAATTACTCTTCGGGGGATTCCCTTGAAATGTACGACTTGTGATGAAGTACTCGTATATTTTCCGACTGCAAGATTCAGACGGGATAAGAAGGAAAAGACTATTCTGCGTTTTATATTCTGTGGACGTAAAAACTGCAATCTTCATAAGAGACGTGGTCACTGGTCATGCAAGACATTTTTGGAATTGAAATTTTGGCTGAGTTGCACCACCTAACTTTAACGGTAACTATGACGATAACCGGTGCTTTTTGTATGGAGTTTGACAGATTTTTGACGTTTGTCAAAGTTAAAATAAGATGGTACTCACCCTAAGTGTTGTTGCTTCTTACACAGTAAAATTATTATGTTAAATTATAATGTACGAGTATGTTAAAATGAAACAAATGAGTGAGACTACAGCCGAAAACCGAAAAATTTAGGCTGAGTTGCGCCACCTAATTTCAACATAACTATAACGATAACCGGTGTTTTTTGTATGACAGATTTTTGTCATTTTTGTTAAAGTATGATGGTGCAATCCAGCCTTAAAATACGATTGTCAAAAAGGGCCTTGTTAAATTAAGAATCAGTTTTGGTTTTGATCAATACTGAATATTGTCTACAGTCAAAGACTTCAATTTTTTTCTAAATAAGTATTAAATTAAGATATTAAAAACTTTTCCTTGTTGCAAACTTGTTCAAAAATGATCAGTCAACAACCGCAAAGTGATCACACACGGCCTTGCCAGCCACAACTTTTATTTTAGTTATCGGAAAATGATCGATTGGCCATATTGCGTAACGACGAAGTTTGTATATCATAAATCAATAGCTCGGTTACAGTGTAAACAAACAAACCGTCGCGTGTATCGCTACATCATCGGTTCATAATACATTATTTTTGAAGAGCAACCCTTGTACAGTCAGCGTCAAATTCGTGACATCCAAAGTAGCCAAAAAGTTCGCAACACGTCTTTGTTGCAATGAGAATAAGGTTGTGTTGTCTTCTTTTTGGCCACTTTGGGTGTCACGAACTATTTGAAACTGACCCTAGAGTCGACACTTATTGTATCTCGGTATACAACCCTTCCAAAAATTCGTCGCAAAACAGGACTTATTACAACTACATAAAATCAAGTGATATGCCGATGTCTGTACTCCGTCACGGTTTTAAGTGCTGTCGTAAAAATAACAGCTGCATTCGCAGATGTGAAGTGGATATGCTTTATAGTTGGAAATTTTATTGAACATTTCAATAAAATCTGTAGTAACATTGACCTGATGGGGTAGATATTAGAGCTGAATGCCTAACAACAACGGTAGTGTTGGATGTAGAGGCACGACGTTGTTTAGTACCTCCGTGTAAGTGTTTATCCGTACACGCTTAAATCTATCCATGAGTGTGCACTCACACTACAAATAATAACGCGCTTCCCTTGACCAAAAATTGGTGGGGCGCGTCTTCGTAGATGAAACAATCATACATGGTTACTCGTAAAATTTTAATTCATGTTTTAATACCAACCAACTAACTATAAAAAAAATGCAAACCATAAAATAAATGATGATCAAAACCGGAAAAACACAATATCAAGCAACCGATTCCGTAAGAGCTGTTACGTGTTCCATTTCCAACGGAAACTTCCTAAATTGATAAATAATAACAACCAATATCACAAGCTATTATTAGAAGGACATGCTAATTAAACTTCAAATTACTAAAGTGAACAACCAGCAGTAAATTCCGGAGCAAATTAACGAAAGTGACATTTAAAATGGCCGCTATACCGTAGCCCGATCACGATCGCATTAGTTCAATGTAATGGAACGTATTGTGTGGTCGCATCCAGGGCATAATTTATATGACTAGGCACTATGAACCCCGCTGTACTCAGTTGGAACTATGCCATAATCAGGGGGCCACAGATGTTTGGTGTCCGCCTCTGGAATTGACCATTTAGGTTAATACTGCAACGGATAATAAACAATAGCTGATTTATCGCTGTCTTCTATTAAATTCTCGAAACTGTTGTGAGCATGTTGCTGAATTTATATCACCAATAAATGATTTATTTACGGATAAAACAGTAATGTGTCTTATGACATAATAAATTGTTTCGACGCGGTATTATACAAAAAAATGCATGCAATTTGATTAATCCATTCGCGTAAAATTACAACATAGGAACATTGAAGACTACTAGACGCGCGGTAGAGTGTCAAGCCAAGTTCAAGCAACAGAACTGGCGAGCAGCACCGTGTGTCATATTATTATACTATTTACGAGAGAGATATTGTAGCAGCTTGGCATGAGTACACTTTTTTCCACAACCTCCATTAGAATTGCAGTTCCTTAATTATACTCTCAGAGTGCTATAAAGTTGTTAATAACAAGACTGATATGGAAATCTATGGCCAATTATTTTTATCGGGCTATGACAGGTTAAGTAATTACGGTGATACAAGGAAATTAGAGGCGAAGAATCTGAGAATTAAGGACATGTAAAATAAAATAATCGTAAAAAGATACGTCCATCATTTCTAAAAGCAGAAGAACATATATCCTATAAAAAGTATAGCAACCGTAACTCCTGTTTGATTTAAAATAAATTAAAGGCAAAACTTTCAAAATAAAGTCTTATAAAACTTTTAAGAAGTTCCAAACGCCTGAACAAAAATTCAAGTTTCCTAATCAAACATTTCCACATAAAACTGAATATCCAATCACAATAGAGTTCACAAATGAAAAGTTAAAAATTTACGGCACTTGATGGTAGTTTTTCACCAGCCGTATAAATTTTAAGACCAATCATAATGATGTAAGTTCGGGATTGCTCTCCTGGGAATAGTATCTGGGGCACGTACCGTCTTAGAGCATTAATCTGAGCCATTACAGGGCACCGTTTCTGCCAGAAACTGCTTGCATAATGATTTGGTGAGATTTCGGTTTCGGTAACGGAACGTTGGCAGCTTTTTGTCTATGCACTTTAGAATTTCTAGTGCCTTGGTAGTGGCTAGGATTGGGTTTGTGAACTATGGTTACTTTATGAGGCGCCAGAGTGCCAGCCACGGTGTGGTGCTAATGCAGTCTTCGCATCGAATGCGACGTTTCAAAAGTCATAGAATTTCTTTGAAATAAAGCCGCTGACACCAAGCCATGACGTTGTCGTGTAGATTCTCTAAGCGTTGTCGGCGGGCTTGGTGTATAGAGTTATTAGATAACTTTTTACTACATACTTACTTTTAATACAATTACTAAGTGGTAATTTGAAATTACGTATATGTATATTCGTGATACAGTAGTAGGTGTATCTGTTACTGCCTAGGTATTTTAGTATTATAGTACTGAAAAGAAAACAAAGTCGCAGAAAAAAATATTTGTTTCATTTGACATTTGCCTTTGCTCTCTGCGTCTTGTTTTTGTATTTATTGTTTTCTTTGTAAATAACGTGTTGTTGACCGACTCAATTTGTATTCATTTGAAGTATAACTTTTGCTACATTTGTAGTATTTTTTAATCTTTTACAACGACACAGTCACATAAGTAGTTATTGCTGTTGTTACTCACATTAACTCGAGTATGAGTCGCGGCATTATCTATTGATGATAAAGCGTTTATTGGATGAAACCCCTATCTCGGTATCCAATTACCGCACTGATTAAATTTTCCCCTATCCGATACTGAAACCGGTATGTACAGTTTCATCTGCCTTCTGAATAAAGTGCATTTTATTTTCTATAAATCATACTGGCCAAAAGGAAAATACTTACTTGAAATTGACCCAAAAATTCAAATAACTATTATACTCGTAGTGAGGTGCGTCTGTAAGAAAATGCTTGATATTTGACACAAAAATATCAATGTCGTTTTTATTTTTCTTGTAAAAACTGTACTTATTGAATTAAACCTTAATTTGAATTCAAAAGCGTTAAAGCGTTTTTTTTAGGAAAAAGAAATGTAACTGTCACCTGAAGTAAAATTACACAATTTCTATTAAAATTTACCGGCCGGTATAAGTTCATGCATCAGTTATTTCTCTGTTATTGGCAAATTAAGCGTTTATTGGATGGAACTCGTAACTCGGTATTCAATTACAGCGCTGATTAAATTTGTCCTTATCCGATGCAGCGTGCGGTATGAACATAATTACGTCCAGCCCCAGAGCATGTAGTAAAAACAAAAATGTTTAATAAAACGCTAGCGAATTTATCTCTGTAATGGAATTTAGAAGCGTTTAAGCGTAATGCTTTCAAGTTGTTGTTCTGGTGGTATCATTTTAATTCGAATATTAATGAAAATTTTCTAAAATGGCTAGTTCGTTATCTTTTTCGTAATTTAGAATCTACGAGTACTTATCTTGCTATTTGTTTATTTAAAAATTTTAATTTAAAAATAAATGTAACTGTATAAGTATTTTTTATTCACCAGATGCAAATACTCAACTGGACCTCTTCTATAAACAAACATTTAACAATGAGATTACTCGGTAAAATTTTGGAGCAAGAGAATGTTACATTTTATTATTTTAAACTGAACTCTGGCACAGAAAATAATGAAAAAAATTAGCTTATACTGATAATACTGCATCAAGCTGATTAAAAAAAGCAAATTTTGACTCCATTTTCTGAATGAAATGCAAATGAGCGGTCTGATCTTATGTTGTTAGTAAAGTCAAATTATAATAATACCTAATGTTTGTTAATTTTCTTCAGAAATATCATAGCCGCGCGTAATATCGCGTTCCTTAAAACTGATTAAAAATATAAAACCCTTTTCAAGGTCTGCAGACGTCAGGTCGCGCGACCTGTCATTCGCCTATGATCAGGTCAGCGATGGTGATCTGCACGCTTTGGTTTGGTTCAAGCTTAAGATGCTTTTTCTTCTTCAAAACAATCGTCACATGGCTTGTATTATCACATCAACAGTCTGATACAGCCAATATAAAACATAAAGTAATTATAATATAAACTGAGCTACTCAAAAAGGAAAAGGTTACACGTGGCTCCATCCATGTGGAAAAACCTTCCGCACCAATTTTCCCGTCCTTCGTTGTGTGTTTTGCCGGAACGAAATGAGATAAGCATTGTTCTGAGTTTTGTTTAGTTACTGTAACATAATTTACCAGTATGTCTAAAATTAATCCCACGTCAAAATAAAGTATAATGTTTGTATTAGAAGAAAAAGTGTAAGGCATGGTTGCCCCATCCCATCATACTTTAATTTTGACAAACGTCAAAAATCTGTCAAACTCCATACAAAAAACGCCGGTTATCGTTACAGTTACGGTCAAAATTAGGTGGTGCAACTCAGCCTAAGTACTTTTTTTGAGATTTCGCATTAACATTACATGACATTGATGTACTTGTATATGCTCGCATAGTCATGCATCAGAATTCCAATAATCTTTTAGTATGTTTTTTTTTTCATTTCTAAGAACCAAAGTTAGTAACATACTAATGCGTCAACTTCACAAACACATTATTACATGATATTTATCAGTCTCAAGTAACTATTGCTTTCTTCGAACAAGATGACAGGGCGGAATCCTATTCGACTGTTCACGGAGGCGGGCAATCTTCCAAAACTTGATTACGAGGTTTATGTTGGAAACATTCCCAAAACAGAAAGGAGTTATCTTGGCGGTATTAATAAGGCCATAAAAAGTAGAACTTATCAAAGCCATAAAAAGTAAATGCCAAGATGTAGTTGAATCCAATCAATTTTCTCACATACCTACAGACATATTATGAGAATGTAAAATGAATTATGATTTTTAACGTTGATAGCCCGAAATCTTCTGTAAAAATATTTAAAAAATTAATAACTCAAACCTCAAACTCAATTATTGCTTTACTATATGCTTCAACCACTCAAAAATGAAGAAAAATAAATAATAACGTTGCGATCGTTAACAAAACCTTGGCAAAAAGGAATAAATTTCACATAAAAACTATTTAATTAAATACAAGCGACAGTTGGCATACTAGTTTCTCTAATAACGCACTCGTAACGTTTCATGTTCACGAAAGGCAATGTAATTGAAACTCAAACCAATCCACTCCCAAGTTGGCATATTTCACGACAATACCGGGATCCATTAGAGGAAATAAGCTTGGTATTTCGTTACCGAACCTAAGAGGAAACTTTCCCAGCTATATCAGAAGAACAGCTCAAGGCTAATGATCTCCAACTTCTTATAGTGTTGCAATAAAAGTCCCCGAGTAAAGTGGTTGTTTCATATTTGCTACTTAGCGGCGCTCTTAACCAAATTCACAAAGCAATAAATATGATCGTGAATTTCTAGGCCCCTTAACAATGCAATTGGAATAGACCCATTTGGATCATTGCCAACTGCATAATCATCTAGCATTATAGAACTTAATGTCATCGCTGATTGAATTAGTTCAATAATATGTAGTAGCGGAAGTAATCTACCTATCAGATGATACGAAGAATATTCTTATACGAAGTTCTCTGAACCGTCAGGTGTGGATTTTTCTCGTGACAGAAATAAATGATGCGGTTCTTTGGCGCAGAATAATCTTTAATATCATGGTTACTTTATCACAGAGCTTTGGCGTTCAATATATTTAAATCAAGTGAAAACACCACATTATTATTCGCAATCTGGTAACGTAGCGTGGTTTACTAGCGTTGCACATTTATTGGAACTCATAAATCTCGTACGTTCTTGTTACAAATGTGTAACAATTATAGAAGGTGTAGATATCGATTAATACATTAAAGGATAACGTAAAGTCTCTTTGTGTTGGTTCGCTGCGCGAAATTTCCGGAGAGTGGCGCAAAATTATGCTACTAATTTAGAATTCTAGGAGCATTGCGTATTACATTATGATTGTGCTGGTTTAATTTACGAACGTGATTAATCTTTAACCTGAATAGACCATTCTAAAGAGCTTTGTGCATACCTACTATGTTAGTTAAGTTAACTATGACTGTATTTATTTGATGAAGATTTTCTAGAGCATTTACTGTCTAACATAAATCAACTACATGATTTGAAACAAATGGAATGCCGTCCACACCAAACAACCTCTAAATGAGTACTCTAAAAGCTTTTTTAGTGCAGACTATCAAATCTATATTCTAATGTGCAACGTCATTTTTCTTGTGATGGTCTAATAGCAGTGTAGGTGCCGTGTATTGCTTGAGTAATGGGTTCTTAAAGCGGTAACAAAACGTTTTCTTTTAATGAAACAAAAGATGGATGATGGACGTCACGTGAAACGTACCTGTGTAAAAAATCTCTGAAACACAAGGACCAGAAAGCCAATGTCTCAATTTGCTGATACACGACGTGCGTAAGTGTGATGAGGAGTTGCTGACATTTTGATGTATAGAAAACGATTTGTTCGTGAGAAGCATTTTCGGTGCTGGGGGAAATTGGGGCGTGGGGGGATAGGCTAACGGTGGTCATTAGACGAAGCTATAGGGACGACACATTCGCCAACTAATAAATTACTTTGGTGATATATTCTCGTGATGCCGACCCTTCGACTGTACAACCTCAATGGGAATCATCAATGTTATCAAATGACGGATCTTACACTTAATTCTATAGTAACTATTAATCTAATTGCGTGTATCCATATTGCATGCATTTGTAAAATGCTAAAGGTCAAAATAATAATGTTACATGCTAAGGATTTCTTTCTACATCACTATCAGGACTTAATTTGTAGGATAGACTTTTTCTCTCTAAAGAACATAAATTGGATAAGTTAATCAAATTCTTGTAAAGTTTTAGGGAAAGGGTTGTACAGTCGACCTCGGCGATTGGCGGTGCATATTCCAATAATTTGAAGCCCACCGTCTTAACGTAGGTAACTGTATCCCCCGTGGCTTCAGTGAACGCCCGTCTCAGTCGGGCACGGCGTGTCTGCGACAGGGTTTGCGGACAGAGGAGCAGCCCCTGCAGGTTAAAAAGAAGAAACCAAATCAAATATTTGATTTGATTTAAAAGAACCCGTCTCAAGACCCTTACACAGCACATACAACTGCAAAAGTAACCTTCTATGAGTTTAATAACAATAAGTGTCGAAGATGTCAGGATAACTATAGGTAATGATGTCGTTAATGGTAGACATGTAGGGAATGACGTCATGAATGGAACACTTACCGTAGCGTTTCAACTCATGCAAGCTACTTCACAGTAAAACCATGTTAACGGGTAACACCTTTCTATAGCTATAAAAGGCCACTAGAGCGCTAAGCGACAGAACGCTGATGACGTCCTAACAACAATTAGAATGGCCATGACATGGCGGAGGCAAGCATAAAGGAAAAGCTCATCTCGTTAAAACATTTGTTAATTCAGATAAGAGGAACATTTTACAATAAAATTCCGCTCAAGATTTTATACAAAATTCAGCCCAAAGCAATCTACTCGAACCCTTCTGAAGCCTGAGGTTATTTTAATAATAACACAAGTTCTATGTACTGTTTTGTGTTACAAAAGCACGCAATGTCCCCCGTGGGATTTTTATTCATTATATAAGGCTGGCATGTAGCAGAGTTATTACTTACTTCATAATTAACAAATTTTTACTACCACGCTCTAAAAACTTACTACTGCTTACTTACATTTAATTTAAAATGCAACAAAATTATTAAAATTACAGCGTTTTAATTAGATACATAGCCTAGAGTTTTAATTAGATAGCCTTTCCCAGATGATTATGAACAGAGAGCCAAACAAACACAGCATTAGCCCCGACAAATATAATTTAATTATAATAACAAATTTAGAAAACACTTTTGCTTAATGAAAATAAAAACAGCCAATACAAATCGCGAATAATTTTCATAGCAAGCCCCAAATCCGCTGAGAAGCCATTATTATCATGTTTAAACTTTTGAATTTCATTAATCCAATTTCATTTATACCAATTAGCAAATTAGGCTAATAACATTTCAAAGTAGAGCGAACGTTTTCACATTTAGCGCCATCTACCGGTGGGTGGACTTACCTGTTTGAACGGTCGCATTCCTCCGTTGATCCGCAGGGAGTCGGCCGCGATGCCGGCAATGCCATCGCCGGGTTCCCTCAATTGTCGTAGTGAGGCGCTAGGGTGGTGATGGGCGTGGTGAGGGCAGTGCGCCGCGCATGCGCTGGACTCTGGTTGTGAGCTCTGTCGGATGATTCTAGTACTTGTCGTCGGCAATAATAAGGCTGGAGGTTGGATGACAGGACAGGTACTGACAGCGTGTAGTGAACTACAACCACAAGGATAGTGTAAAGCAGATCGTACACTTTCTCTGGACACAGATCGCGCTAGTTGCAACGCCGACATGGGTGCTGTAGACTGCCTTCGTTCACAGACGCGACATCTCGTGTACGTATGTGGAACTAACTGGCAGGCGGTAACGGATCCTCTGTGGGAGCAGGTGGCGACGGGGGAAACTAGTGTCTGGGGGCGGTCGGCGGGTTGGTCGCGGCATTGTAGTTCTATGTCGGGAACGCTTCTCGCAGCGCCCTCTTCCATCCTGATAGATGCAGCGCTTTCTTCGCTGCCGGGGCCGCCTGATAGTTGCGGCCTGAGGTGTGTTGTGCAGTCTTGTCTTTGCAACACAGGCTTGACAGTTCTGTTAGGTTCGGCGGGAACTATGACGGTAACGGATGGGCCCGATATGAGCAGACTTGCGGTTTCATCGCTGCTTCCATAGCCAGAATTCGTTATGGCTTCAGTACTGTCTGTTGTTGGTGCGGACATGTTGCTTGGAAGTTATCTGAAACAAATGAAAGTTGGTTAAGTTTAATACAAAAACACGACATCACATCATTTTTGCAGACATGTTAGACGTAAAACGTATTTTTCTATTAAATGTTTGAGCGAGGGAGCTTAAAATTAGTGTATGACGAAACCATTAAGTCTTAATTGTGGAGGGTTTTCCTTTAGCTGAAATGGTTGTACAATTTTCCATGTTTATTTTGAAATGATAGGCATTGAGTAGATATGGTCCGGGTAATGGCAGTTCTATATGGCTTTTTTTGTCATTTAAGGAAAGTTTTACACGTTTATTTTATTAGCTTTTATTACTCGTGGCTTCGTCGTTATTATAATTAAAGCAAATTTGTTATTTTGATGTAACAATAACATTGAAAAGTTTCTTGAAAATTCTTTGAGTATTTTTTGCGCGAAAGAGTAACAAACATCCATCCATCCTCTCATACTTTTACATTTATGATATTGGTAGGATAGGTTCAAAATATATATACAAAATCTTATTTGTAAATTCTGAAATATTTTTTTAAAACGTGAAATAACGCTTTAAATGCTGAAGTAACCTACTCTTCCTTGTCTCTGTAATCCCAATTAAAACATTAAGGTATGTAACATTTTAGTGCTTTTCTATTAAACTCGCCGAAGAAAACAACGAAAACCCATTCGCTTGAAAAGGGTTAGAATCGCACTCGTGTAAAAATACTTTAACTCTATTTACAAAGGATAAAGTACTGATATATTTTCATTTCAAATATTTCTATAACCTAAAATAATGATAACAGCCCGCAGCTGCTCCGTTTTATATTTATCGGATTAAAGGTACATTTTTCTTCCCGTCGTCGTGGGTTCAACGAGGGATTACGTGGCTTTTCTGTAACTTATAAGGATTTGCGAACTTGGATAGATATAGAAACTAAACAAAAGAATATTTATTGTGTGTCACAGAAAAGTATTTCTTCGGCAAAGAGTATAAGGGTCAATTCCGCGTCCTGTCATAATCCTTGACACATCGACAGCTGGACCGCTAATAAAACTCAACCAGTGGCGCTAAGTAAGTCTCAAGGAACGTTAAAACGTCGTTGAATCTGCAACGAAATTAACTTGAAGAAAATGGAGGAGCTGGGAGTATGACGGATGACAAAAGGGTACATTTAACCTTTCAGCAGAATGCGTTCTATAAAAACTTATCTTGTGAGATATTAAACTGCTAGAAAAAAAGTAGTTTAAATAGTTGAAATCTCAAAAAATTAACATAAAGGAATGTGAGGAGTTGGAAGTCACAGATCTGCTAATAAAATGACGGATGCTATGACGGATGTAAGAGGGTCTCAATTGAATTAAGCTTAATATTTATTTTGGTCATCAATCTAAAATCACACTGCTGTTAGTTATGGGCAGTTTGTTCATGACTGTCTTCAGCAAACGTAAGAGTCAGAGACAAGAAACGAACATCTAAATCATAACCGAAGTGATACCCGTTGACTTCATTTAAAACCACCTTACGTATTCACATCTACTTCCCAAATGGAGCATTTGGTTTAAAAGACAAAAGCCTCGTGCCGTTTTATTTTATACAATGTCTTCGTTTTAGGAGAACCCTTATTTCTTTTTCAATACTTTCGCGAGGGCGCTTGGTGTAAGTGCCGATATATTTTGTTTAAGGGTTTATCATTTGTTTGCTTAAGCCATTTTACTAAGTATTAGGCACGAAATTGAGACACTTAACATTACACGATCTTGTGATAAGGATTACTTATTCTAGAGATAAGATTTTAAGCTTATTCTAATATAAGTAGGTACTTAGTTTAGTGATAATAATATAATTAGTCACAAAATTTTCTGCTTAGTCACAAGTCTCTTTCATATACCTACAGATAAGCTCTCAAATACGAATAACGAGAAGGGTAATTAATGAAAAGGATTCCTTTTCTTAAAGCGACATAAACAGTGATTGATTGCTTGAAGGAATGCGCTTTTGTTAGATTTTTATTTTTTTATTATTTGCAAGAAAAGATGAACTAGTAGCTGTTAACCATCTTTGTATCTAAAGTTGATAATTATACTACTATAATACGATACTGCGTACCATTATCTACCATCTGTTGAATAATTACAAAATTTGTAACTTCATTTTATAAAAAATGCTCCTCAATTTCGAAGAATAACAACTTCTTTCAAAAGAACCTTGACTATCCGGGTGGAACTTTCAACTCACATTGAGTTAACATTACTTCTAAGAGAATGCAAGCTTCAAAGACGTTCTTTTCCTGGCCCCATCAACTAAATGCACTTCCGAGATTAAGGTGACTGTCTTAAACATAACGGTGTCTTCACATGAGCATCTTGAAACATTTGAATGCAACCTTGCACTCTGAGAAAATGAGAAAAGTTTACCGTGTTGTTATGAGAGTGTTTTGTTTTATCAATAGGTATCGTTATGTTCAGTGGGCTGACTGTGAGTTTAAAAAATGTATGAAAATTTTAGTTTTTGATCGTTTCCCGCTAGGGGCGCTGTACAATCCGTCATACATTTAATGTCATTTTTTGACGCGCTCACTAGTGAGCGCGTTTATAAAAACTCACACTAGGCCCTCAGTTAGTTACTACTTATGTTCAGTATTGGAAGTTTTGTTGCTGAAATGATGATGATACATTTTCATTATCAGGATAAGTATAATGAGTAGGCACGTCAAGGTAAATACTGCGTTTTCTTATTTACTTGTATTATGTGCTATTTTGCAAGAAAATGTTCAATCTACGTGCTTTCGACTGTGCGTACTTGAACTTTTTACTTATTATCTAATGCTTTCCGCTAAAAAAAACTATCATTACTTAAAAGGGTTAGGATCCGATTAGGTTTCCTGAAAGACAAATGGTTGAACTCTCCCAAAAAAGAACTAAACCCGGATGAATCGTACAAATTGACATCTTATGTCGTCCACTTAGGTGCCATTTTGCAACAAAATATTTGGATGTGCAGGCTGTACATTGACATTAAATTCTCTATGGAGGTGATAAATGCGAGCCTAGGGAGTGACACAGGTGCGAACCAGTTCCAACCGAATTAAAAATGGCTAACATTGTAGGAAGCACGAATTGGGGACTTTTGCTGACGAAAGGCTTAGAGTTTACAGTTTTTCCATTCATCCAAAGTGATTGTGCGTCACTGTTAAAAAAGGATGGAATAGGATAGATTTTAACTGCTGAAATGTATGTACAGTCTCGTGGTCTACAGTGACTATTAGATACTTATTTACATAAACTTACGCCGGTATTCACAAACGATATGCTTGCCTAAGTGAACCAGCAAATCGAACGCCTGTAGCTCTGTGATTGGTTCGTGTGTCACCCTGTGCGTCCATGCGCACTGTGAGACCTCATAGTAATGTTTATGAATACGGGCGTTAAACATTTATCTAAGTAATTATATATTAAATTATCATCACTAGTAAAAGAGATTTAAGATTTTCTCCAAATTCTTTAGGAACAAATGATTGGACAATATTCAATCAATATCGTACTGTAATAAATTTTATCTATCGGCTTATTTCTAACAAGCTTTAGGTACCTAAGCCCTATTGTTATTTTCGCTCTTGTTTATTCCATTGCAAAAAACTACGCGTGCCTTTTTACATCCCAGTACACACATTCAGATTACCCTGCAATAAACTAGCTGTGACCGAAGATGAAAAGCGTCCATGTAACTTGCTCAGTGAGGTAAAGTTTGTATTTTTTATGCGGAGCAGCGACTCTGTTAACGGCTTACTCAAACGTGTGCCCTGGGACTATAATGGTGTAGGTCAGGGAAGGCGAACCTTTCCTATCACTTAAAAAAAAGTGATGTAGTCATAGTACCTACGTGCCATCAAATAACACAATCCAATCAATGAGGGGTATCGTACAAGTGGCGCCACTGGCGAGCGACATGACTTACTCTACCGTGACACGACGACTAACTGATGAGGGCAAATACGATCCACATTATTTACTATCTAAATATACAATTACTCAAGGGTGACTGACTGACTAACATAGTGATCTATCAACGCACAGCCCAAACCACTCGACAGATCGGGCTGAAATTTGGCATCCAGGTAGATGTTATGACGTAGGTGTCCGTTAAGAAAGGATTTTATGAAACTCCACCCCTAAGGGATTAAAACAGGATCCACACGTACGAAGTCGCGGGTGTCCGCTAGTTTTATTATATTGCACTTTGTGATTTTGGTGGCATGCCCTAAATATTGCCATCAATGGCACGCGTCAACGCGTGCCATTGGTTCGCCATCCCTGGTGTAGGTCTTTCCGTCACGTGCCTGACCCAGATAATTATCTACACAACACCACAACAACACCAACACCTATTTTACTCTGATTTTTTTCAGAAGTATAAAGATTAGACGATAAGGACGACCGTAACATTATTTTGGAGGTTGTTGTATAAATTAAAACGTAGGTATTATTTAAGTTTTCCCAATTTTTTATTCCGTAACATAATGTTGAAGATTTTTACGGGGGCAGTTTAGATTAGAAAGGTAGCTATAATCAACAAAACCTCAAATCAGTTTTAAAAAATATAAAGTATAGTTTTTAGAACTTGATCGTACCAATACAATAATTATTATTCATGATTCATTGTTTACTTAACTGAGATAACAATGAGATGGAAATGAACTCTGATAATTATAATCCAGACTTTTGTTTATACACATAAATTAAGTTACAATCTTTTTCAAGGCTTGTCAGAACAACGAGTAAAATAAATAGTTTTTCTTTTTGATGTTCAGCAAAAAATCAAATACAACTAAAATAGGAAGGGAGAAAAGTAGGAAAGTAAAATAGGTCCTTCAGAAAATTGCTTGAATTGATAGACCAATCTCAGTTTTAGAGATCTCAACTGAGTTACCTTGGCAATGAAAGAAAACCAATTTTCTTGTTGTTGCGTACTTATAGGCAAGTTCTTTATATTCTTTGTGACCTCTGACAAACGTAGCAGTCGAGTAATGGAAAAAAAGGTAGACCCTTTGGAAAAATGGGGTTATCAACAATGGTTTTTGTAGGTTGTAGGCTTTACTCGGAGGTGAACTGTGAAGCCCTTATTTTGTTACTGTTTAATTCCAAATTCAATCAGCAGTGGCTAAGTACTACAAAAAGCTACTTCTTATTTACGTAACTTTTCTTACTTTATGTATATGCTTAAATAATGTTTATTTACAATAATCTAAATCGTTGAGTAAAATAATAGACAGAAAAAAAATACCAAGTTGAAATAACCTCGGCTTCCATAAAGAATACAACAAGAATACTTTAATCTGATTTCATGAAAAATTGCCTCGTTTCCGTGAATATTTCAAGATGTTAACCCCTAAAGCACCAGTTTTATTGCTTTGCTCTTATTTGTACCCCGTAGCACATTCATGTTTAACGTTCTGTTACGTCAATGAAACTTTTAAGTGTTAATATGAAATTATTTCAGATTTTATTGCCATCTTCAACTCGTCAGTGATCCCATTTTTCTTAAAACGCAAAAATGTTCTAGAAAAAAAAATTCATAAATTCAAATCGGACGGGACTATTAATATTAATCCAAAGTAATAATATTGAGAATTTCATTTTTCAATCTAGGATCATGGATTTTTATTATGTTGTCAGATTCAAAGTTTCATAAATTACAATAAATGGTTTTACAAATCTAGTTTTTATAAAATTTATCGGACGGTGGCGGATCAATCTTAATAAATCACTGGAATTTAATGTAACTTAGAAGTAAAAGGTGCGATTTTGCTACATACAATACTTAAACCCGTATTCGCAATACTATGAGGCCTCACAGTGCGCGTAGACGCACAGGGTGACACATGAACCAATCAAAGAGCTCTATTCAACGTTGTGCGTTCGATTTGCTGCTTCACTTAAGCAAGCATCGTTTGTGAACACGGGCGTTAAACTAGATAGTACAATGCCAAAAATCTTTGAAAAATTCTTGATAAAGATATTATCGACGAAACGACTCTACGGGTCTTAAATTTCGCAAAACACGTCAGCATTATAATGAGGTCTCTGAAAGGTTAACGTGAGGTATCATTTACATCCCTCTGTTAATATATACGTGTTAAACTCATTCGTATGAGTTTACAAAATATCTCTTTCCAATTTGTTTTCTACAAAAAATCGGAATACCTTCTCAAACCATTTGCCCTAAAGGATGAGCCTCACATTGTATCCTTCCGATCCATTAAATGAAGGGTGTTGCAAAATAATACGATTTCATACTACGTTAAAGTGTAAGTATTGTCATCTTGTAAAGTATTTCAGAGAGAGAGTCATATTAAAGTGTTTCAACAGCTTGTTGCAGTAAGAGAACTATTTTTATGTACCTACTGGTATAATTACATTAAGATTTCAATCTATTCAATAAGGAATATAAAATGATGTTTAAAAAAATGCTTTATCTTTAACAAAGGTACTTTAAAGATAATATTCACCCGTAAATTGTACTCTTATCGCAATCTCGCTTGAAAAAATACTTTCTGTAGAATTTTCCAGAACTTTTATTTAGATAGGTGACATAATGCGTTAAAGTGATAACAACTTTGAAAGTTTATCTTTTGTAGTTTATCCAGGAGTGGAATTTATCTTTGCCATGCCAACGAAATGGATTGTGAAATCGATCCCCATTTACCCTGCTCGAATGGGCAAAGTTTAAAGGAGTAAATAAAACGGGCAGCAAACGAGGCCTTGGTGAAAATTTTTGTTGTATTGGGTATATTTAAAGTGAAAGAAAATTACACTCAATCGTTTTGACGGATCATAAAGCCGAGCCAAATCTTTTTAAAGCAGAAATCAGTACATTTACACATCAAAGTCTGATCTGATCTCCTCTCGGTTGGTTATCTTATTTTCAACTTTTTTTTTAATTTTAATACAATACTTAAGTAGGTTTTTTAGACACCCCTTAGTCCTAAAGATTTTAACACTTGTACAGAATTTCAATTTCTAGACTTTTATTACGCGGTTATTAAGTCTTTTGAAAGAAAAAGTTAATTGGAAAATGTTTTAAGGTCTCATTACTGGAAAAACACGCATATAAAATTACGCTTTTCTGTGTAACATAAATCAATTTAAGCATAATAATATTTTCATTTGACGTGACAACATGTAAAGCTTGTTTTCGTATTTCCGTGCATTTAATTAATAATTTGGTAGCGTTTCTTTATTCAAACTGTATTCCTATTCAATTATTTATTTTAAATTTATTTGCACATTGAACAGGGTAAAGACAAACTTAATGCCTTATCCCTTTCTCTTTCAGTTATCCTTAGGGCCAATCTGAAATAAAACTAGGCTGTTGTCTACTAGTCTTGTTTATTTATTTGGTATACTCTTAGCAGGTATTATGACAAACTTATTTTAAGGGTTTTTATAGAGAACTATTGGGAACCCTCGTACCAGAGAGATGTCACATTTTTATTTTAACGAAGTCCACTTGCTGACCCTGAAGATGGCCACTCATGCTTTAAGAGCTTTCACTAATTGCCACACTTTCATGAGTTTGGTATTTATAAAACATGGAAAAGTAGGTAAAAAAAAGAAATAAAAATTGTCCCGAAAACTCAGCGACGGAAAAGTTCTGAGCAAAGCAATTAAAAAGTAACATGAACGTTTGTGATATTAATTTGAAATGTCAAATTATTATAATTGGTAGGCTACAATTTTAGGCTGAGTTGCACCACCTAACTTGATCGTAACTTTAACCGATAACCGGGGTTTTTTGTATGGAGTTTGACAGATTTTTGATGTTTGTCAAAGCTAAAGTAAGATGGTGCAACCCAGCCTAAGTGTGTTAAGTCAATTCTCTTTGATAATTTCATCACACATGAATCCATTAACATATAAATTCTCATTCGCTTTGTGTAAATAAACTATGTTTACATTGGCAAGTACTTAAAATATATTTGTATTCCGAGGGTATGTTAATGTGTGTAGTTACAGTCGAGATCACGACAGACAAATACATTTTTTTGCGAAAAGAGCTTCTTTTACAATTACATACGTGCTATAATGTGTAACATGATGAGCCTCCAGGGCTTACAAGTAAGAATAATTCTAGGGCACAAATATTGAAATACTCGTATTTAACTTACAATATTTTATGTGGGTAAATATAATATTGGGAAGACTTCTCAGGTTTACAAAAGAATCACACAAGTGTGTAGTTTGATAGAATGATATTATTTTCATATAATGTTTTAATGATTATTAAAATGGTTGATTTCTTATGTTACTTGAACGATATAAATTGGATCTAGCACGTATAATGCATATAGCAGAATTAGGCTGGGTTGCACCATCTTACTTTAACTTTAACAAACGACAAAAATCTGTCAAACTTCGTACAAAAAACACCGGTTATCGTCAAATTTACGGTCAAAGTTAGGTGGTGCAACTCAGCCTTAACCTCTAACTCAATTTCAATTCAAGCTTTTGATTAGTTGAATTTCTATTACGAATATATTAATAACACGAGGCAGACTCTATGACTGAGATAGATTATGAGACAAGATTGAAACGAGTTTTGAGTTTGTTGTTTGTTTTTGAATTTGACCTAAGTACTATTGCCTATTTGTTAAGCCGTCACAGGCTTTAGCTTGATGATCTAACGTTTTGTTTGCCTTGTAACGCACCCTCCATCAATCTCCACAAAAGCTTGTGGTATGGAGTTTGACCCAAACCGGGCAAGCTTTCCACATTTTCGCCAATTTTCAGAGTTCCTTTTCGCTGTAGTCACATGTTTAAGTAATAGTAACAAATAAAGAGTCCTAAAATTATTTTTTACTAGCTTTCCGCCCGCGGCTTCGCCCGCGTGGAATTTTGTCTGTCACAGAAAAACATTATCGCGCGCGTCCCTGTTTCAAAAACCGGGATAAAAACTATCCTATGTTCTTTCCCGGGACTCAAACTATCTCTATGCCAAATTTCATCAAAATCGGTTGTGAGGTTTAAGCGGGAAAGCGTAACAGACAGACAGACAGACAGAGTTACTTTCGCATTTATAATATTAGTTGGGATGCATGACAAGGCAGGTATTTGACCGCAATCGCACCTGGTGTTAAGTGAGATGCAGTCTGGGACGGTACATTATCTATCTTGTAAGTGCCTATTCACTCTCGCCTTGAAAAGGCCCGGATTATAGTGTTTAGGAAAGACAGCAACAGGCAGCGAATTCCAGTCCCTAGCTGTTCGCATTATAAAAGAGTTATCGAAACGCTTTCGAATACGAATTAATAATCATTTTAGGACTCTTTTCAGTTTATTCGCGTTTCCATCTAAATATCAATAGCCAATAAATATTATTTGAACTTTATTGATCTAGGCTCGGAGGTTAGAGGAATACAGTTCAGTGATCCAAGGAAGGACGTGATAAAAAAGATAGTGTTTATACAGTCGGGAGATCGAATTGGCGATCAATGCATAACAAGGCAGTCATTTGACCGCAATCGCACCTGGTGTTAAGTGAGATGCAGTCTAGGATGTTATGTCTATATTGCCAGTCCACTATTTCCTGAGGCTTTCAGGGACAGAAATCGCTGAAACTAGTTCGTAGTCAAAAGTATACTAACTTCATATCAGCGTTACTGATCTGGATTTCGCTACTAAAACTGATGGAAGAGGATGACACATAAACTTTACTGATCATTATAACACCTCATGTCAATTTAATAGTGATATCGCGTGACGAACATGACCTCGGCAGCCCTCATCGCTCAAGCATCGCCAGACATGTTTAGTACAAGTCGAATTTATTGATTTCTTTTTTTATATATCTTAAATGCTTAACCTTTTTTGTTCATAATAAAACGTCATGGATACTTATATTTTTCATCATCATTAGTATAGACTAGAGCATTTCTATGTAATGTAACGTTCTTGCGAATGGTGGCGTGACAGAATTATACATTAGTTAGACATTTCATAGAGCGGCTCGTTGTTCTGTTACAAGTAAATTGTCTAGTCTATACTCACCTAAACATTATGTTAAAATGCGGACAATTTATTGTTTTACCTTGGCTAACCATTACTAAAGATAATATTCGTATATCAACTTCATTAACTTACACTCGCTAACAATTTACACTTTTATTTTAACCCTAACCGCCTACCATACGTCTCACAGACCCTGTCGATATAATAATTGTGAATATTTTTGCGCCGGAGTGTTGCAGCGACTCGTTCGTTTCTGTACCTTTTCCCCGCGCCCCTCAGCACCGCACAACGGCTTGTCGAGGTTGGACGTGCGCGCGTTTGCTTCAGGTGAGTAAATAAATACCAGAATGGGTCTGAGAGACCCCTGTTAGGAGGTTACGTAATTTTTTGTATGAGTGTTTTTTTATTATTATTTTAGTTATAATGGCTCTTAGTGAAGCTGAAATTGAACGTTGGTTGAACAAGTTGCCAGACGATGAAAACATACCAAACGACGAATGCAGCGATGTGGAGCCGGTTGAAATTAATCATGTGCTGGAAGAAAGTAGCGTGTCTGATTCCGAATGCGAAAGCTCAACAGTAATGCAAATAAACTCTCCATCACAATGTGATATTCCCCTCAGTAAGTGACCAAGAGTTGTCATCTGATGATGATGTAAGTCCCGTTAGCGGAGGTTCGATCGAGACCTAGGAAAAAGAATTATTTTGGAAAGAATCGTTTTTGTTGGTCATCTGCCCCTGCGACTTTACGATCGCGGACTTTATAGGACAATTTACAGCAGGTTCCAGTTTATGAAGAAACTGGCTGAACAGCTGACGAGACCGCATATGGCACGTCGTGAAAGCAATGTGAAATTGCAACGTGGTATACATATCAGTATATAACGTATCCTCCAGGTCAACGTGACCCCTCCAGCAGCTGTCCCATGCAGTAGCACAGGTGAAGAGCGATTGGCGGTTCGTAAAAACTCTTCCACTTGCAAATGCAAAACACAATACATGTCTTTCGAATGCAAAGCGCCAATTTGCTTCGAATGTTCGAACAATATGAGTCTGGATTGCAGTGAAAAACTCTTAAGTTTAGAGCCTGCAATTTTGATTAATTGATTATAATAATGAGTTTTTTTTTTATTAAAGTTCCTTGTTGATTGAATTATATAAAAAATATAAGAATAAGTTCCTATCACTTTAAATATTTTTTAGGATCTCATTTTCTATAAGTAATATTAAGTAAGCCAAAAATAAGAGATTATGCTAATTATTCGGAGTTTTTGTAAAAGTATTGTTGATTTTCGCATTCCTCTTTTTTAAAATAAAGAGTTTAATCATTTTCATAACAGAATTTTAATAAAAATGTGTACCCTCCCTTAATATTTATCGTAATCGTATTATTTTTTATTCTGGGGTCCCACAGACGTATGATAGGCGGTTGTGTGACAATAATATGTGGTAGGTGGTTAAGGGTTAAAAACAGTTAACAAGACAATGATAATTATTTGAAAGGTTGCCAACAACATAAACTTGTATGTTATCTTGCTAAAAAGCACTTTTTTATTTTTTCAACACAAATTCGGTCTCTTATGATAAATATACATACCAAAAAACAAAAACAAAACACAAGCAAATACGACCAGAATTCCGTTTTCGGGACTCGTGATTGTGGTTAGCGTGTAATCTGCAGTAAACCTCAGAACGACTCCGCTAGCCTGAAGTGTAGGGTTTCATTGAAAGTTAAAAGTATCGATGTCAACTTTCATCGATAAAAGTTTTGGAATAATTAATGACTTGTTCCTGTTAAGAACTTTGTAAGAATTTGAGAAGGTGGATGATTTTATTATTCACTAAGTGAGCAGTAGGCCTAAGATGCGCGCCGCGATAAGCGGTTATAACGCCATTTTATCGATTTTGCCCATACATTTTGACGTCGATAAAATATATCACGTCGAGCATCCTAGCCCGGCTGTAATACTTCGTATCGCCTTTGGTTAATATAAATTAATAATGTAGGATCCTAATGATGAAAGTATTTTTGAAATCAGTCCAGTAGTTTCGGAGCAAACATACTGGAATTCTATTTGGTCTCTTTATTATTTTTTTAAAAGTTAAAATATTTATTAGTTCTATGTTCAGTTTTCAAAGGAAACCTGGCAAGAGAAATCTCAGAAATACTCAAGAAATATAACCTGAAATACACGACACTGAAAGGATGTGGCCGTGTGGGGACGGCCATAAAGAATACTCTTCCCCACCGCCAACAGGAGGCGTGTCGTAAGAGGCGACAAAATCCCTGCAGCACCGGACGGGCAGCAGCGTCTGCGTGCGAAACCTTATAAAAAACTGCGATCGCCAACCCGCCTGCCAAGCGTGGCGATTAAGGCAAATCCCCCCCATGGAGAGGAACAAAAAAACACGGCCCCTAGTCCCCGGCGGCCCCACTATCCCGGGCCACGGTAGCAGTCACGGTAACGGTGGGGCGAGGGGTGCTAAGAATCACCGGGTACCGACAGGCTACCAACCCCGACGACCTCTGGCCCTGGCAACATTTAACACTCGCACGCTGCGGACTGACGTGAGGCTCGCCTAACTCGAGGAAGAACTGAGCAGGTTGCGGTGGGATATCGTAGGATTATGCGAAGTCCGAAGAGAGGGGGAGGACACCATAATCCTGAAATCCGGAAACCTGGTCTACTTCCGGGAGGGCGACCAGCAGTCCCAGGGTGGTGTCGGGTTTATCGTCCACAAGTCCCTTGTCAACAACGTGGTCCAGATCGAGAGTGTTTCGGCGAGGGTAGCGTACCTGATACTCAGAATCACCAAACGGTATTCGCTGAAGGTCATACAGGTATACGCACCGACCACGGAACACCCCGACGACGAAGTGGAGACTATGTATGAGGATATTTCCAGAGCCATACATAGCTCCCGGTCCCATTTTACCGTTGTGATGGGGGACTTCAACGCGAAGCTGGGTAGACGAAGCGATAATGAGCTGAAAGTGGGGCAATTTGGGTATGGAGAGAGGAACGCACGTGGCCAACTGCTGGCTGGCTTTATGGAGAGGGAGGGCCTCTTTATGATGAACTCCTTCTTCAGGAAGCCAAAACAGCGAAAGTGGACATGGCTGCATCCCAATGGCGCTATAAAAAATGAGATCGACTTCATCTTGTCGACGAAGAAGCATATATTCAATGATGTCTCTGTGATCAACTCGGTCAAAACAGGAAGCGATCACCGAATGGTAAGAGGCACATTGAATATCAGACCCAAGCTCGAGAGGCGTCGACTGATGAAGTCTACGCTCCGCCCAGCGCCCATCCAACTCCAAAACCCCGAAAGCTTTCAGCTCGAGTTGCAAAATCGTTTCGAATGCCTAGGAGACTGCGAAAATGTGGACGAATACAATGACAGGTTCGTGGAAATTGTCCAAACGACTGGGTCTAAGTTCTTTAAAACCCGTCGTCCAAAAGGAACCAAAAAGATCTCTGACCTCACCAATAAACTTATGGAAGAGAGACGAAACTTGGTTCTGCAGTCCTCTGAAGATGCTGCTCAGTATCGGCGTCTTAACAGACAGATCTCCAAGTCTTTGACTCGCGATCTACGCCAATTTAATACAGATCGTATTAAAGAGGCGATTGAGCGTAACAAAGGCTCTAAAGTGTTCGCTAGGGATCTGTCTGTTGGCCAAAGTCAACTGACCAAGCTGAAGACCGAGGATGGCAGAGACATCTCGTCGGGGCCTGAGTTATTGGAAGAGGTTGAGAAGTTCTACGGACAATTATACACGAGTGTACGTACACCTGTCACAAATCTAGCCGAAGACCCAAGAGCTAGACTGACCCGACACTACACCGAAGATATCCCGGACGTCAGCCTGTACGAGATTAGAATGGCTCTCAAACAGCTGAAAAACAACAAGGCACCGGGTGATGATGGAATCACGGCTGAGCTTCTGAAAGCAGGCGGAACGCCGGTACTAAAGGCTCTTCAGAGGCTGTTCGATTCCGTCATACTTGAGGGAAAAACGCCTACGGCATGGCACAGAAGTGTGGTGATACTTTTTTTCAAAAAAGGCGACAAAACCTTGTTGAAAAATTATAGACCCATCTCACTTCTGAGCCATGTCTACAAGCTGTTTTCGAGAGTCATCACGAATCGTCTCGCACGCAGGCTCGACGACTTCCAGCCTCCCGAACAAGCCGGTTTCCGAAAAGGCTTTAGTACCATAGACCACATACATACGCTACGGCAGATTATACAGAAGACCGAGGAGTATAATCAGCCACTTTGTCTGGCGTTTGTGGACTATGAAAAAGCCTTCGACTCGATCGAGACCTGGGCAGTGCTACAGTCTCTCCAACGGTGCCAAATTGACTATAGATACATCGAAGCGCTGAAGGGCTTGTACGAAAACGCCACAATGTCGGTCCGCCTCCAGGATCAGAACTCGAAACCTATCCAGTTGCAGCGAGGGGTGAGACAGGGAGATGTCATATCTCCGAAACTGTTCACCACCGCCCTGGAAGATGTTTTCAAGCTTCTGGACTGGAGCGGATTCGGCATAAATATCAACGGCGAGTATATCACACACCTTCGTTTCGCGGACGATATCGTAGTCATGGCTGAGACCGTGGAGGACCTAAACACAATGCTCGATGGCCTCAGTAGAGCCTCTCAACAAGTGGGTCTTAAAATGAACATGGACAAGACAAAAATTATGTCAAATGCCCGTGTTGTACCCACTCCTCTGAAGGTTGGAGACACTACACTCGAACTTGTTGACAATTATGTATACCTGGGACAAACAGTCCAGTTAGGTAGGTCCAACTTCGAGAAAGAGGTTAATCGTCGAATCCAACTCGGCTGGGCAGCGTTCGGGAAGCTTCGCGAAATTCTCACGTCCGAAATACCGCAGTGTCTCAAGACAAAAGTATTTGACCAGTGTGTGTTGCCAGTGATGGTGTATGGCTCTGAGACGTGGTCGCTTACTATGGGCCTCATAAGAAGGCTCAAGGTCACCCAAAGAGCGATGGAGCGTGCTATGCTCGGAGTTTCCCTGCGTGATCGAATCAGAAATGAGGAGATCCGTAGGAGAACCAGAGTGACTGACATAGCCCGCAGAATCGCTAAAATCAAGTGGCAGTGGGCGGGGCACATAGCTCGAAGAGCTGATGGCCGCTGGGGCAGGAAAGTTCTTGAGTGGCGACCACGAGCTGGAAGACGTAGCGTGGGCAGGCCTCCCACTAGGTGGACCGACGATCTGGTAAAGGTCGCGGGAAGTACCTGGATGCAAGCGGCGCAGGACCGGTCTTTGTGGAAATCCTTGGGGGAGGCCTTTGTCCAGCAGTGGACGTCTTTCGGCTGAAACGAACGAACGAAGGATTGAACTAAAAGTTTTATTTCAGAAACACGAATAGCGTGTAATTTTCTCGCAAGCGTCGAGGTCTGGAAAATATCATAACACGAGCACAACGTATTTTGTATCGGTAAAGTACTATCGATAACGAGGTAAAGTCACTATTGTCGATCTCAGTGGAGACCACGGATTTACTACCTAATCCCGGCTAACAATGAAACCGCTAAACCGGTGCAGTGGTCACATGTTTTCTGACAAATACCTGCAGCTAGTTCAACACCTGAGTTTACTGAACTTCATTTTCTAATTAAGTAAAACATTGTTAAATCGTCAATTTTATTGTATTCATTTTACTGTTTTAATACATACATGGATGTCCGTAATCAATAACAACCTTAAAGAAGCCCAAGTTAACAGTAAGACAACCCAGGACCGAGCTGCCTGGAGACGCATAACGCGGAGGGCTGACTCCAAACTAAATGGGAATGGGCAAAGAAGAATTTGATTGTTTTAATTAAATTATGTACCTACCCGTTTTGGCATTATACTTTGATTGAAACAGGCAAAGTGCGAGGGCTCTATCATTATTATTACGAGAGTGAACAGGCACTGGCACACACATAGGTACATCTGCCCTGTAAGTGCCTATTCACTATCAGTTAGTTTGTGGATAGCCCAAAAATAGTTTTTATGAAGAAGGTGTTTATTACCTGAAGATTGGTCCTCGAAGATTGGTAAATAATTTTAATGATAACTACTGGCAACACTAAGACGACGCTTATGCTCTGGCACTGTTTTACTTCCTCTTTTTTCCACCATTTATGTGCATGTCAGTTGTAAATATTTTCTCCTCAATAAATTAATTACTTGCAACCTTCACCTCAACATTATTCAAAGATCGATCATAGGCACTTCATCATCATCATCATCATTTCAGCCACAGGACGTCCACTGCTGAACATAGGCCTCCCCCAATGACTTCCACATCGCACGGTTGGTAGCGGCCTGCATCCAGCGCCTTCCCGCTACCTTTATCAGGTCGTCGGTCCACCTTGTGGGTGGCATAGGCACTTACAATGTCAATATTACTATCTCAGTACTGTTAACTAGAAACACACATCCGTTACGTTGTCATAATACTATCCATTACTGGGCACCATAAAAAGTAAATGTACACTCATAAACTGTTCTGCTTTTACGAGGAACCGACAAAAATAATAGTATCAATCGTAAAACTTGTCCACTACAAAATTGTTAGTGCAACACTTATTTTGTTTTACGAGTGCTAGAACTAGAGTATTGCAGGGTGTTGCGGGGATATAAAATTATGATTGCAATGTCAGTTGAGATCTTATCGGCGATACATTGTCTCTAGAATTGTGAGATAATAACTTTATCTCATATTGTTGTGCTAGAATAAGACATGTTCAAGGAAAAAAACATATTAAAGTATCGTATTTAAACTAAAAAATTCATTAGTACCAATACTGGAGAGGCCGCTACCAATCGATCAACATGAAAATAATTGGGGGAGACTTATGTTCAGCAGTGGACGTCCTATGAATAAAATGATGATGATGAATTATAGTGTAGAAGTGTGAGTCTTACACTCAGAAGGAGTAGGAATAATGGCATAATGATAACCAACCAATCATTTCGATTCAAGAAGTCGAGAATCACTTTCTAACAACCAACCAATTATTTTTATTCGAGAATCACTTTAACGCCTTCCTTAACAGGGAAATGTTTGTGATAAATGCCATTTTACATAGTAGATATGGTCATCCATCCATTAAGGTCGTAGCGTAGGTGCAAAGTTTTCTAAAGCGCTACGACTAATGAGCTACAACCACTGCGACAGCATTGATGACTGCCCAGAAACAGAACATTGTGACAAGCCGAAAACAGTGTACATTGACGCATTTTAGGGAATGTCTATAGCAGCGGATAGCTAAGTGATGATAATGATTCATCATTCATAATATTATTATGATTCATCATTATCATCACTTAGCTAATTCATAGATATAAAAAGATAATTGCGATACCAATAAGTACATCAAAGTTGAAAGAAAGGTCTTGATAATCCAGAAAAGATGCTGGCAAAATAAGTATTTACACTATTTCAACTAAATCTTCGGAACCTATTATATTGCGGAAAATCCCCAACATCAAAATAAGCTGGGTGGCTTCGGCACACAATGTGCCAAATCTTCTTTGTGATGTGTCCACAGGATTTGACGCAAGCTGACCGAACTCTATTTTAGGGTAAAACGCAACTAATATTTTGTATTTTTTACTTCTTAAGCTTCTTAATTTAATAGCTAACTACATCCTTTGATGGTTCTAAAATTACACAAATCAAACATTTTAATCAGTAGGTACATACTTAGGTTCTTTCCAGGGCGCTTATACCATGTATGTATAAGCGCCCTGGAACATAGCTTGCCCTACCACCACTTCGGGACAACATTATGGCCTAGTGCTGAGAAGAAGTGGCGGAAGAAACTCAGTGACCTTCGTCAGCCACTTTTTCAATTAGATAAACATTAAACAAGATTTATGTCATAAGTTCATAGCACGTTGTAGAGATTTGAAATATTTACGTTGAGTTTTAGAAAAAATAAGTTTGATTTGGATAATTTGACGAAAATATGTTACAGCAATAATTATATAAATGTATTTTAATAACGTGAACTGCTCTAAGTCAAAGTCAAACATTTCTTTATTTTTATAGACTATTTAAATAGTACTTACAAATCGTCAAATATTTTGCTCTTAAGCTCTTCTTTAACTGTATTATTGAAGTTAGATACTTTTTCTCGTAACCATCTCGTAAAAATTACTTCGTCACTGAAGCTTTTTTCCTACACGATATGTGACGTCAAAGTTAATATTCATTATTACCTTTGCGATGTTTATTGCGTACATTATTAAGAGGCACGTAATAAATAAAGGAACAGGAAAACTGGAGTCACAGGTGCGCAAACGCAATGTAATGTTACAGATATAAATCACACTAACGCCATCTGGTGGTCAGATAATATAGGGCGAAAAAAAACAGAATTAAAAGAAAGCTAAGGTACTTTTCAGCGAACACTTTAGTATTATGTCTAAGTCATCATTTAAAATGGGACGCTTTAAACAAAACTTGTAAATTAGTTTTAGAAAATTATTTTACTTGATACTGGTACCTACTTATCAAAAAAGTCTAAACTGTTAATTTAATATTAGAAAAAAAAAAACAGTTTAGTTTTTGATTCTAAGGCTGAGTTGCACCACCTAACTTTAACCGTGACTAACGATAATCGGTGCATTTTGTATGGAGTTTGACAGATTTTTGTTAAAGTCAAAGTAAAATGGTGCAACCCATCCTAAGTTCTCTACAATTCTATGTATAGAGCTTTAGAAATAAATAAAAAAGGGCTTCTCTGTAATGTGGTCAGTGAAAGAGAATGTGCTAGAAAGAAACATAATAGCTTTTCCTCGGACATGTCACCAGTTTGACATCCTAGGGCTTCACAATCCATTCATTGTTACTGTAATACTATTGTGTTTTCATGGTCAACTGTGAATAGGATAAAAATACTAGCAAACACGTTACATATTTGTGTTATGGAATGTGGTTATGTTTATTTAACGATTGATCTAAATTATTACGTATTTTTTAAGCTTTTATATGGTCTATGAATCAGGTCTATTTAGGTTTTGTGTTGTGATTAGTGATCGACATTTATTTAAAGGCATAAAGCTCATTAATGCTCGCGCCATATAAATACACGTTTAAATAACAGTTATAATACTTCAAAACAATACTCATCGTTTGTTAAATAAAAGTTCGCAAAAACTGGCTGAATAGAAACAGTGGCAAAATTTTGGTAAAATAAAAAAAAGTTTGAAACACAATTTCAAAAAACAGTATCTAGTCAAACCTACGTATGCCAGGTACAATACAAACGTGTGATGGAACGGCACTAGTGCAAATTGGTTTTTCGCTGCATACACAGGTACAGTCGCACGCTGAAATGTGTTTACTTTTCAACACCAATCTGAACCGATATTTTACATTTTAACCGGTTTTGACAGCCAGTCCCCGAGGCTTGATTGAAGCTGACGCAAAATTAAGTTCATAAAACTAGAACAATCTGCGAATACTGAAACGTGTAAATCAAATTTTCGAAATAAAAAATATACCTACATGATGCAATGTTGAAAATAAATTTTCCGAGACAGTTGTTAATATTTGGAGTATATTTTAGCTGTATCTTCTATATCTTGCATCAAAAAGTGATACTGTATGGCGTCATCTATTAATATTGAAACCTTTTCAGTGCTCGTACGGTAGCTCATAGTTGATGAAATTCAAAACCATTTTCCCTTACGCTCGGCACGTTCAAGCAACTTGCTGGGCTTAAAAAGCTCCTTCTGATCTTACATGGCCGTTATTCAATTACGGTCTAAATACGAGTATGACGCATATTTTTTCAATAAAATATTCGCCGGCTGACCTTGCCAGGTGAAAAATCTACTTTGAAGGTATTTTGAATTTCCGAATATTTTATTAAAATTATAATAAAAAACTAATACGGTCGGGCCCGATTGTACCAGTTTTTCATTCGCGTAATCATCAGTGATAAAAAAGTCTCTAGATTAAATTAATACTGGATATACGAGTAAAGCTCTCGAGTGGCGACTACGGGCCGGAAGACGTAGTATGTGTAGGCGCCCCATTAATTAGGGTAAAACCTATACAAATGTACCTAACTATTGCACAATGTATCAATTGCAAGGTAAGGTTAGGTAAAATTACCCCCATAACTGATGGTTAACGTGTACATATTTCCCCTATCTACCCTATCGCCATAACTGCCAAGTAAACACAATGCAGTTCCCAGTTCCAGCACCACCAATCCATGTTATTATATTTACCCGTCCTTCCCTGCTGACGTAACCCCATGGGTGTAATCTAGGCAAATTGCACAGTCCATTTCATTATTAGGAGCTCGCAAGCCATGCGTGGACATTACGAGGGTTTGAAATGCAGATTGCTGCGCAAACTGTACTAAGCCGTCTCAAGTATGATCTCAGTTAGTAAGCACAGATAGTTTTAATGGGAGACTTACGGAGATGGTTGGAACGGTTGTTTGCATTTATATGAAACTAGCAACCCGCCCTGACTTCGTACGGTGCTAAGTATACATATAAATCTTCCTCTTGAATCACTCTATTGTATTTAAAAAAAACCGCAAATGTCGTTGCGCAGTTTTAAAGATTTAAGCATACATAGGGACAGACAGACAGGAAAGCGACTTTATTTTATACTATGTAGTGAAGGGGCGGTGATAAGAACTTATAAACAGAGAATTTACACTGTACCGAACTAAATATTGAGTGTTTTTATATGCTTCGTTTTCACTAATTAATTAACAACATTCTCGGGTGGCGACCACGGGCCGGAATACGTAATAATATAGGCAGGCCCCCCACTAGGTGGACCGACGATCTGGTGTAGGTCGCGGAAGGTGCCAGGATGCGGACAGCGCAGGACCGGTCGTTGTAAAAATGTTTGTGGGAGGCCTTTGTCCAGCAGTGGACATCATTTGGCGTATCAAGTCATTTTTTTAGAGCGCTAGCTGCTTACATAAATTAAATCAACCTAACAAGAAATGTTGTAAACTGAAAGAAGGCTTTCAGCCACTATTTTATCAAAGTATAAGTAGAAATTGGAGAAGGCAAACTGATCTATTATAACGAGGTTAATAAATCAATCAACTTCTTCAACAACTAAAGCATTAAGATAGGAAAATCCCAATTAATAGCAGCTTCAAGTAAATAAAAGTTAAGTTTCAGTTAAGATGAAATCCATTAATCCACTTCGGTTCAAAGACTTTTATTTGAGTCAGTCAATAAGTCAATAGTTTAATCTTTGAGGATTTGTAATCAAACTTCAATTTTCTTTGAAATTGAGATTGAACTTAAGCTTACCCTTTATTAACTGATTTGAGAGAATGCTTCGGATCCGGTCTTTACAATAGACTTAGCTTTTACGGCTCTGAATAGGTGAACAATAAGTAATTCTGGTTACAATACGATATTATATTAGAGAAGATTTTGTGGCTTAATATGTGGTTTAACTGCCAAGATTTTTAGCTGTGACTTTGATTTCTATCACTAAATATTGTTCTAGAGTTTATCAAATCAACTTAATTAAGTTGACTTGAAAAAGTTAAAATCTGGTTGAACTATAAATTAAATTGACATTTAATATGGAAATCACATTTTAAACCAATGTTCATTCCGGGTTTATTTTTTTGTAATAAGGCCTAAAAGAGTTTGAACTTATTATGTGGTTCAATTAGAGTATAACTTTTTGTAATAAGGAGGTTAGTGATTTCCTCCTAAGGCATTGAGAGTGAAGAATTCAATCAGAATGTCTTATACAGATACATAAATTTGTACATTTTTAATACGAAGAAGCTTGAAATAATACCTCTCGCGATAAAATATCCGAAACATCATTAAATAATACAATAGCGAAGAGATACTGAAGCGGATTCCCACGGAGCAACGCGAGCGTTTCGATTCACAGTTTATTTCAGGATTGCCACTCAGACAAATTATTTAGATAGATGCTGTGATTATTTATTAAACTATCGGCTTGAAATAGGGACAGTCTCATTTGGTTTGACCTTTGACTGGAGAATAGTCTATTTTAATACCTATTTGAGGAAAATCAAATTATGCAATTGGGAACGAAGAATAAACGGAAGTTTACCGCTTTTTCTACACTGTACTACTTCTTTTAAATATTTGTTAGAGCATAACTTATTTATTAGCATATTAAGTAGCCCCAAGTTTAGCTTATTCTTTGACGATCAGGTAACGAATTGGTAAGCATAGTAACTTAAATACAAACCTATGAATAGATTATTACTACATATGGTAACCTACACACACGTCCAATTACTTCGCACTTATAATATTATGGTCCATTGGGATTTAAACCCGCAGCTGTTGTTAATGTAGTTATATTAACATGCCATGAATCCGTTAATATGCGTATTTAAAAGCAAATGGCAATTTGCGGAATTGTAGGTACTGTAATATAGCGATATTGTTCATAGCTTTTGCCCGCGGCTTCACCCGCGTGAAATTTCGTTTGTCACAGATCGTCATATATTATAGCCTATATGTTATTCTAGATTAT
This sequence comes from Ostrinia nubilalis, assembly GCF_963855985.1. Classification (NCBI taxonomy): domain Eukaryota; kingdom Metazoa; phylum Arthropoda; class Insecta; order Lepidoptera; family Crambidae; genus Ostrinia; species Ostrinia nubilalis. The sequence goes on from NC_087103.1 coordinate 8,037,676, forward strand.
AAACAATAATACGGTAAAGTTTCATCTAAATCCGTTCAGTAGTTTTTTGCGTGAAAGAGTAACAAACATCCAGACATCCAGACATCCAGACTTTCGCATTTATAATATTAGTAGGATGACCTAGGGCTCTAAAATACTAATCTTCTTTCTACCTTAACCTTTGGCTAGTCGCGCCTAATACATTATTAGTTGCGTGAGGCCCGACGGACCCCAGGATTTATTTTTGAAAAAGTAACTTTTGCCGAAATATGACACACTAACTTGCTTGAGGTCCAATGGACCCCGCGCGACCAATTAAAGGTTACATTTTCTTAATATGGTGGGAAAATTATTTTTGTCTACTTTTCCACAGTGAAGAAAGCGACCCTACTGGTGAATAGTCTATATTTACATTGGTCTGATAGTCTCGTCACTAAAATGCAAATCTATTTTCATACGAGAGCAATGCACTTTGAAAGGTAATTCGAGTAACAAGTCTAATTTAAGATGTGCTTGAGGAAGTGCAGTAAGAATAGCGTCTAATTATAATATCGTAAATGCGTAACGCTTTAGTCACGGTAAACTCACTCCGAGAACATCTGGTCATATTGAAATACCAAGTTAAAAATACAACAGTCCAAGAAGATAATTTGTGTTTTCATACACAGGTTATTTACCTAAGCGTATATAATAATAGTAGATTTTTGTAAATATGATTCAAAGTTTTACACATTACATTAGATTACATTGTTTTTACGGAGTTGAACTTTAACTGACGTTGTTAACTAAATACGAAAACCGCCAAGCTTCAAATTATTATCCTAATCCCCCAAGATTACGAAGTAATTTATTTTTTCTCATCAGTTCGTAAGTATTTAAAAATAACAGACGCACTGCGTCTACAGACCTATCTTATAAAACAAACAATAACTTAACTCCTCTTCTTACTAAAAATATGGAGTTTTTGTAGAGCTTCTTTTTGCACTTAGCCGTTAAATAAAAAATCCTCATGAAATCTGATATCAGTTACAAAATAGTACTTTAGTAGGAAACTGAGCACTTGCGAAAGGCGTAAAATGTTAGCAAGCATGATTTTTCCTTTACCCAAGGGAAATCTAGTTATACTGACGTATATCGAGCCTTTTCCTTATGCAGACTGAAACTTGTGTTTTAGAACTTTTCCGATAATTCAAACTATTTGACCCTTAGCAAAAAGTTTTACCTACTTTCTATGTATACCTACATGTCCCGTCAATCGATCTGATGTCACTTCTGAGTTTATACTGCCAGTCTTATGGTAAAAGACTGACACAAACATTGCTATGAGGTCTCACAGGGCTCGTGGACGCACAGGGTGACACACGAACCAATCACGAGCTCTATTCAACGCTGTGCGTTCGATTTCCTGTTTCACTTCTGCAAGCATCGTTTGTGAATACGGGCGTGTGTATTAGCACAGGTATTAATAACATCCAAGCCTTCATTGATATTAACATCGCGCCATGCTTCGTAAATCTTTCATCCATTTTGAACATGTGCTTAAAAAGTTTTTAGATGTGTCTTTAGAGAATATAGTCAAGTTTGTTAAACATTGAATCATCATCCTTAATACACAAATAAGTTAAGGGCTCTAAATGATTTAATTTCAACATTTATTTATTCAAGACAGAATCTATAAATTATTGTGATTCAATCGACTATTTGAGAGCTAATTCATAAATTCGTAAGACAAACTGTACCCTAAAAATTGGGATATTTTATTACGAAGTCAGTTCATTATATTTTTAGAAACTGTATACCATTTCTGCCAAAATTCTCTAACTTACTTCGCAGCTTTCAAGATTTCGTCCTTCAAACTTGTGGGGTATTGTTCTCCTTTATATTCTGGTAATGCTGTACATCTGGGGGCACGGCAGTGCCCCCGCCAAGTCGAGCGCGAAGCAAACACTGCCGTACCATCCTTTACCGGAACCATTTCGCCGCATTTTCAGGCCCCTATTTGAGAACCTCTGGATAAGACCAGAACACAGAAATTTTCGTCATCTAGTAAGCTATAATCACATACTTAAAATCCAAAATTTCAAGTCTGTAGGTCATTTAGTTCCGAAGTTAAGCGAAAGCAAAATTTCGCATTTACGACACTCACTCACTCACTGATGATCATCAAAATAGAACTAGTACTTCCCATAAACTCAGAGAGCTGAAATTTGGTACAGAGTTAGGGTTTAATGGCCACATAAAGGGAAAACTATAAAAACTAGGAAAATCGAAGATCTGGAGTAACACCACATTCTTAATCAATACTACTCCGGCACCGTGGTGTTCGCCTGTATCGCTCACCGCTAGATGGCGCTAGCACTAGCAAGCGGTGTCCAGATTTTTTCCTTTCTAGAGAAAGTCGTTGATTAAGTTGAATGGTTGAATGTTGTGTAATTTGCATTTCGTTGATTTCGTTTATTATATTGTAAGGTTCGCTAAGGTTATGTTATTAAAACAATTCTGATTCGTTGTCCATTTTAAAGGTCGTTGAGTTTATTTGTGTTTAATATCGTAAAAAAATATCGATAAAACGACGACGTTAAATAATTTTGCCACGTTCTACAAAAAGAAGTGAAATCCCACCAAAAACATTCTGTAAAAAACTAGCCAAGTCTCGATGGAGCTGCTTGTTTATCTCTAAAAAGTAATGAAATCTAGACAAAGTCGTGCCAAGTCTATGGTTCCTTACTGCGATTTCTTTATTATTATAGTTAATGTTGTGTGACTTGGCCGTTGAACAATCTTTATTAAGATAATCATACATAAGTATTATAAATACGCAGCAATTGACTGGTTATTGTTGAATCAACGTTTTCCAAGTGGCAATTTTCCATCGTCAATGGGTAGCGGTTCTGGCGACAGATTGGTGCAATGGTGTCATGGAGCACCTGGTTTTGTCACCCTTCAACGGCCAAGTCACACAACATTAACTATAATAATAAAGAAATCGCAGTAAGGAACCATAGACTTGGCACGACTTTGTCTAGATTTCATTACTTTTTAGAGATAAACAAGCAGCTCCATCGAGACTTGGCTAGTTTTTTACAGAATGTTTTTGGTGGGATTAATTTGACGAAACTTCAGATTTTATTTACTCTCGAATCTCTGGATTACTAACACTAAAAACTTTTCACTTTATCACAATACTACTTTAGCAAGGTAACTTGAAGATTGTGGCTAAAATAACATTAAGTGAAATGGATTCGTACCGTGAATGTCTTTTAGCAAGTTTTGTTTCTTATATCGCATGGGCTGAATTAAAAATGGTATCGGAACGTCAGAGCTGCCGTAGGCATTTGAGATTGTTCAAAGCTGTCGTCATCATAATCATCAGGTCTCCACTGCAGTAACATAACCTTCAAATTTTCCAAAGGCATATAGGATTTGGCCAGACGGGTTGGGAAGGCCTGCATGTTCCCATATTATCATTATCCCTTAGTTTCTCCCATCTTACGACATCTATAAGAAGAGTGGGGATAGTTCAGTCCTACTCTGCCAGAACTGCCACGCGGTTGTTCAACACCACATAGGTATTTATTTAAATCTAAAAAAACCTAATTACATTTTGAGCTTGCACAAAAGTGTCTGAATATTATTTAATTTATCATACATCCAAAGTAATTCATCTTTTTTACGATCCAACTTATTCATAACTGCAGTCGTTAAAATTTAAACCGCACTCGGGTATTTCGTAAAGGAAGACGCAGTTGTAATCACGCCCTTACCCAGCATTTGACATTTATAAATTGAACTGAGCGCTATTTCCGGAATACATCTGCACTTACGCTGACGGCATTTGAATGTTATTTTTATAAAACGCTCTCTTTTAAAAATACCTTGTTTTATAAGAAGCTTAATTTTATTCCCGTTTTCACCATAATCCCTAATTTTAAGTGACCCCTATGAAAACAAAATTCCTGTTATGTGTTACCATTACGGATTGATGGTGAAAACGGGCATTAATCACTTAAGTATACATATTGGTCCGGGGCTTACTTGTGCTCACGATTAATTAACACACTCATTAGTACCTACTTAGAAAACTGTTCAGAGTTTTCCAAATAAGAAAAATAATTCTGAGCATTAAATATTGAGAAGGCCTAAGTACTTATTTGGCTCTTGTTTGACAAAACTCAAAAAAAGCGTTGAAACAATCATTAATGTACTTTATAAATTATTTAGGTATAGATGAGATATTAAAAGCAAACCTTGAATTAGCCTAAAACAATCGTGGTTTTTCCATATTATCCCTTCAAAAACACTCAACGAATAGGTGTATCTCTGGTTCACGTGTATACTTTCCGAAAGCTGAGCATCATCTGTTAGCCAGGCAAACACAGTTTATTGAGGAAGAGCAATAAAATAGAGGACAGTGCCCAATTACTAAAGCTAACAACGATTAATTAAGACTCAATTGCTGAAGGTGACCCACAGATTCAATATTCAGAGCAATCCAGCTGTTGATTGGCCAAAGTTTTTGTTTTTATTCAATAAAATTGTTAACCGCTTTTAAATTTGAAATATTTTCACGCGCCGGACTGTAATGAATTGCTCAAATACAATAGTCGTAATTGAATTCACTTTTTTGTTTTGAAAGTTTAAAATGTTTCGGTTGAAGCCATTGAGTTATAATGTACAGTCGCGGAATAAAAAGGTTCTTCACCTTAGTGTCGGTTTTCGCTTGCACTAGGTACTGTAAGAGTCAATCCTGCCAACATAATAGTACAAGAAACAGTGTTGCTAACATTTAAATAAATATGACGTTTGCTAACGAATAAGGTTTTGCTTGTTTATTTTTCTATCCCATCAGTGCAATGCAATGATGACACTGACCAATTGACAATAGTTTTTTTTATTTAATAGAAATAATAATGGAAGGTTGAACCAACAAGAAGTTTTTAGTTTATCAATCATAATAATCTTCTCTTCTTGACAAGATAAATCGTCAAACAACTTTTATCTGAATAATTTTGAACTTTACTGACGAACAGTTAAAGATTATTTTCTCTAACTCGAGATTATTCTGTAACATAGTTTCAAAAGGTAATACACTCAACATCAAATAAACCGCACCTTCCGCGACGCGAACTTTAAAGATTTTCTTCTGACACAATCATGGTACCCCAACAATATTGGTGTTATTTGAAAGCCCAATAAATATCCTTAAAGAAAAATACAATTCATTTCTAAATAAATGATTAACATATACCATAAATGTAACTTGAAAATAGACCTCACTTTGGGCTCACCTCTGGGATCAATTAGACCAATTTTAATGGTTATAAAACCAAATAAAGATCTCACGTGTCCTCTTTAACAGATGGATAGCGATTAATCCCAACTTAACAGTTTTATGGTCATAAAAAATGGCTCAAGCGTAACTACCTATTTTTTGAAGAAGTGGCTCTGGATCCTTGTAAAGACACATTTTTGGGGTAAAAACCTTTCCTTTAATGAAATGAAGTTTAGAACTAGGCTTTCAAATGGTACCAATGTTGGTGGGAAGTGGGGATGCATACGTTTGATAAGTGCTTGTCGCGGGAGGTGCGATTTATTTGATGCCGAGTGTATGTGCTCGCGATTCGTTGAAGGAATCAATTTGAAAACTGACGAACCTTTTCATTCCGTGACTGTACTATGGTTGAAGCTCTGAAAAACGCAATAAGAATTGGTAAAGCAATTAACAATTAGTGTAAAACTTTATAAAATTTAAGTACAGGTTTTGTTTTAACTAATTTGAGATCGGAGCTCTTGATTGGTTTCGTTAATGATTACAAACTCGTATAATGAGTAGGTACTTTTCTTTTACTTTTACTTTTAATAATCTTTGAAAACAAGCAAAGCTTAGCTGACTAAAAAACTATTAAGAATTTAATACGAGTAAGTATATTAGGAATAATCACATAAATAAACCTTTGCTCAGTTTAAATGCACAGTTGACATTAAACCGTAGTGGGACATAAAACCATCATACTATGAAAATCTACGGGTGACATTTTGTTATCCCTAAAAATAGGTAAGAACGTCTTTATTAGCACGTTAGGTACGTGTAGTTCAGTAACAGAACGTACTTTACAAAGTACAATACTATAGGGTCATCAACCGTAAGGAAAGTCAAAAAAGCATCTTTGACTAAATGACGAACCAATCAAACAACAAAATTAACTACCTACAGTACTTACATTTCTAGCATAATACAGTACAGTAATCAACTGAAGTTGGATACAAATACGAGTTTAGTACTGAAATAAGGCTAACGTTTCCCTGCTAACTAATACAGGGCTTATTGCTCAGCACTTACGCCAACGCGACAACCCTTTTAATTTACTTAGTGGAACACGTGACTCTTGTAATTTAATTAAAACTTGCTATAGGGCTACGCCTGAAGCGATGACGTTCTTTTCATTGTAAAGAAAACTGCCAGATGTAAGTTTGTGAGTGAGTGGACAATGGTTTAGTAGGGGATAAACATTATTTACCACCTCTCTAGTCTAGTGATAAGACTGTCCCAGAGACAGAGGTCTTAAATATGTGTATTTTAACAGACTTCAACAAAAGGAAGAGATTCTCAATTCAGTTGGTAATGTTGGTAAGTTTTCTTTGACGCGTTGGACCAGATTGGCAAAACCCCAATCAGAGACACTGTGTAGATCCAAATTCAGGCGTTCAATAAATGACTCGGCCTCGCGCCTGCTGGCTTTGGCTGGACAGATTTTTGGCTGTCTCATTTTTGTCATCTGTGAACCCAAAGGTTCCGGATTTGAGCAGTAACTTTAGCAAATCACCATCAAAAGGTTTAGTACGAAAACTTTAACAGTGCCTCTCCAAGTTAACTTACCATGAGAAATGGTAGCATGAAACTAATTTTGACAATAGAGATCGTCACGGTATCGTTGAATTCGAAGGCTGTGTATCGAATTGAGTGATGTAGCAGATGATGGGGTCAGTTGGGGCAACATTTAAGCTGAATTTTGTTTTATTTTCGCCTGGCTAGTTAAACTTATTCATTTATATCCTCAATATGAGACTCTTGACAGCCCTATAGTGACGCGCCCCCTCGGATTAGAGGTCGATACAGCTAAATGTATTGCTTATAAATTGTTTGCGCGATTATGCCTTTGTGTTGTACTGGCACATCAAGCGTGACGGTCGCTGCAAATGTCGCTCTTATGTCGCAGAGAATACGAGCTATCTCAAGGTTAGCAGGCTGTGTAGCAGGGATGGTGAACTTTAAAGTATGAAAGTGCCGCTTTTCAAAAAAAAAATGATGTAGTCATGGACGTGTCATCAATGGCAAGCTGGAAACATTGAGTTTTCGGATTGATCCAGTTTATTTTGTAACCTAATTATTGATACCGTTAGATAGAGCTCGTGAAGCACTTTCAGGATCAGTAACCAGTTTTTGGATATCTTGTATAGTTTAGAAATAATCAAGTGAGATCACTTTGTTCGCGCTGCTACATCAGCGCCACCACCGGCGACGCTAGCGCCCCCTTTCATAATCAAGCATGCTCCATAGAAAGAGGTCTATGGAGCCGAGAGAATTTTTGTCTATGCGACGACCGCCAACCGAAGCGTCGCTTCCATTTTTTTACCGCCAACAAGAAAGGCTTTATTTTCTGTAATGTACCTTTAATATTGTTTTAAACCGAAGTAAACCCCAATGTTCACCGAAGAATGGCTTATTATTGAAAAGGCCCCTAATTTCAAGATCCTACGATACTACAAACTATAATCCTAAGCTCCAACATGTTATTTTGGCGACCGTAGACATCACGAACACGAAGAAAACTGCTGAAAAACGATGATTCCGATGAAGAACCGATGCTAAACCCATATCCAGGCCTCCATCCAAGATTCCAAGCAGCTATAACCTATTGCACGATTGTAATGCGCATGGAGTGTCGTAAAGTGTTTCGTCTAAAGTTTTCATGTTAACTCGCTAAGTATATTTTCAAATTCTCCAAGCAACAGGTGGGTTCTTTTCTTGTCGCTCTTCACTGTCTTCCTGTTTGTGCCTTCGCTATTAGCTTTGCACGCATTAAACACCACACGCCGAACTGTTTCAGTCTAATCGGGCCTACAACGTGGGGGTGCCTATCACGCGTGCTAACCTCTGAGCTGCCGATCTCCGCTTCTGCTGCGGGCGGCGTCAGGGCAGTTGTAAAGCTTCGGGGCATCGGGCTGAGGCTGCGACGCGCACGAGTTGCGCAAAGGACCGCTATACAAGTTTGACCTGCACATTTTATTTGCTTATTTCATTGTTTGTGTGCCAATATGTCTGAGAGTGATGACTATAACGAGAGTTCCGCCAAATTGGACCTCACTAAATTGTATAGGCAACGTAGTTCTATCAAAGGCCGTCTAACTTCAATTAAAAACTACTTGCAAACTATTAAATTGATCAACCCGAGTGACCTTAAAGGTGCAAAACTTAAGGAGCTCACTATTCGGTTGGAAAAATGTCAAGAACTATTTTCATCCTTCGATAAATTGCAAACACAAATAGAAAACAATTCTGACAATTTAGATATTCAATTACAAGAGAGAGAATCAATAGAAAGTGACATGTACTCTGCCTTGTCTAGCTTCCAAGAAATAATTGAGTCTGCTACTCCAAATTCCAATTCAAAGTTTTGTGATGCATGTAGTGTTTCCAACGGCAGTCACTCACAAGAATTTAATAATATCAAGTTGCCAACTATAAAATTGCCTACATTTGATGGAAATTACCTAAAATGGCTAGAGTTTCATGACACTTTTGATTCATTAATTAATTCCAATGATTCTATTCCGGCAATAAACAAATTTCATTATCTCAGATCATCACTAGAGGGAAGTGCTCTTGTTGTTATAAAATCTATTGAATTTACATCCAAAAATTACCTTGTTGCTTGGGAATTGTTATGCGAGAGATACAACAACAAAAATATTTTGATTAATAATCACCTAAAGTCATTGTTTTCAATTGAGTTAATTAACAAAGAATCTTATAAGGCATTACGCTATTTAATTGATAATGTCACTAAAAACTTGAGATCTCTAAATACTTTGGGTCTGCCCACCGATAGTTGGGATGCCTTGATAATATATTTAGTATCTTCTAAATTAGATACTTCTACCAATTGTAAGTGGGAAGAGCATAAGAGTACCTTACCAAGCTTGCCCACACTAGATAATTTCTTTCAATTTTTGCGAAATAGGGCTGCTATTTTAGAAACTACCTCTATAAATAAGGTAGAGAAGCCCGTCTATCAAACTAAAAGTTTTCAAAAGTCTAACAATAATACAACCAAGTCTTTTTCAGTGTCATTGGAAGACAATAGTGATGCAATTGCCACATCCTATACCCCTACATGTGTCATTTGTAGTCAATCTCATCCAACTTACCAATGTCCAACTTTCAAAAAGTTGTCTGTTGAAGACAGACTCAATGAAGTTACTCGACTAAAGTTATGTAATATTTGCCTTCGTAAGGGCCATATTTCTTCTCAGTGTAGACTGAAAGGATCATGTCGTATGTGCAAGTCTAGGCACAATACTTTGTTACATTTTGACAAACCCAATATTAAGGAAGCCGATAACATTACTGTTCCTTCCTTGCCTATATCTCTCTCAGCTGTTTCAGTTGGCCAAGTCCTCCTATGTACTGCTATGGTTGAGATTGAATCTAATAATAAGTTGTACCAAGCGCGTGCTCTGCTAGATACGGGCAGCCAATCGTCTTTTGTGACTGATGCATTCATACAAAAATTAAGTTTGCTTACCGAGGACATCAACTCGATGAGTGTGTCTGGGATCAACAATGTCGCGTTTTCTATAACAGAACGTTGTAAGTTAACTCTAAAATCCAAAGTTAGTTCATTCAAGAAGCAGGTGCAGTGCTTAGTTGTGCCTGAGATAACTGGACTATTACCATCTATGAATGTCAATATTGAACATCTTAACTTGCCTACCGATCTTGAGCTTGCAGATCCTCTATTTTACTGTCCCTCTACTGTCGATATACTTTTGGGGGCAGACGTTTTCTGGGATATTGTAGGTTCAAAGCGAATTAAGTTAGGATCCAACAAACCTATTTTGCAACAATCCCACTTAGGGTGGCTAATTTCTGGGCCTATAAGTAATACCCAGCCTAATAAAGACTAATTTCTGGGCCTATAAATAATACCCAGCCTAATATACATTAATTTCTGGGCCTATAGTACTACCCAGCCTAATATAAACTAATCTCTGGGCCTATGTAAAAACCCAGCCTAATGTAAACTATTTTTTGGGCCTATTTAATACCCAGCCTAATTATACTAATTTCTGGGCCTATAAGTCATACCCAGCCTATTCTACAATCAAATTCTAATGTTCATTGTTATTTCAGTAAGGAAATACATGATTCACTAAAGTTATTTTGGGAAATTGATGAATTTCACCCCGATAAGGTTTCACCTACTACTATAGAGGAAAATTTATGTGAAAGCCACTTTGTAGAATATACAACTTAATTGCCTAATGGCCGATTTTCAGTAAAAGTTACCTAATTTTAAACAAAGACAAGATATTTTAGGGGTAAGTTAGTCTCCTAAACTAGATTAATTTCATTTCAATTGATATCGATTCAAATTTGCCAATTACTAAACTATTTTAAAGATTATTCTATTTTATGCATGACATGTAGAATCTTTGACCCACTGGGACTATTATCTGCATGCACTATTAAAGCCAAAATTATGCTACAAAGCTTTGGAGCCTAAAATAGGACTGGATTGATCCAGTGCCGCCTAACTTATCCAAAGATTGGTCTATAATTGCCAACAATCTGAATAAACTATCTTCATTATACATACCTCGCCATGTTGTTTGTAATGAACCCATATCAATTGAGTTGCATTGTTTTGTGGACGCATCACAAGATGCCTATGGCACCTGTATCTATCTGCGCTCAATTGACAAAGATAACAATGTTTCAGTCAAGTTATTATGCGCCAAGGCTCGAGTCGCGCCTATCAAACCTACAAGTATTCCGCGACTGGAGCTCTGTGGTGGCCTCTTGGGAGCTCGCCTATGTTCTAAATTGATAAACTCTCTAAAATTGGATTTTAAACAAGTAGTATTTTGGACTAACTCTACAATTTTATTAAGTTGGATCAAAACACCTCAAAAATTACTAAAAGCCTTTATTTCTAACAGAATTCAAGAAATTAACGAGCTCACAAGCGGTCACACTTGGCGACACGTTCCTACGGATCTCAATCCGGCTGATTTGGCCTCTCGAGGAGTCGAACCCCAAGACCTAGAACCTACTAGTATATGGTGGTCAGGGCCTCCTTACCTAGCACACGATTATGTAGAGTGGCCACAGCAACTTATTAATTTTTCTGTTGAAGTTCCCGAATTAAAAGTTCATTTAAATATTGAAAAACCTACATTTATTGATTTTGACAAATATTCATCCTATAGTAAATTAAAAAGAATATTTGCCTATGTACTGCGATTTGCCAACAATGTTAATAAAAACAAAGCTAAGATTACGGGCTCACTACAAGTTGAAGAGTTGAATAAATCTCAAACATTGTTAATTAAATTCTGTCAATTTGAATCTTTTCATACAGAAATTAATACTATTTCAAAGAGCCAACTATTGCATCATAAGTCTAAACTTTTACCTCTAAATCCATTCCTCGACGCAGATGGCGTCCTACGAGTAGGAGGAAGGCTAAAGCTCTCTAATCACGAGTTCGATAAAAAACATCCTATAATTTTAGATAAACATCGATTAACTAGATTGATTTTAATTGATGAACATTTACGTCTTTTTCACGCAGGGCCTCAGCTCCTGCTAGCTTCCATCAGGGACACCTTCTGGCCCCTGGGTGGCAGGGCGCTTGCTCGCAGCGTCACGAAGGCCTGCGTCACTTGCATCCGTTGGCGCGGCAAGACTATGCAGCCCCTTATTATGGGCCACTTGCCGGTCAACCGCACTAATGTGTCATTCCCATTTTATTATTGTGGCGCCGATTTTGCCGGGCCATTTCAAATATCCAGTCGTAAAGGACGTGGCAATCGCATCACCAAATGTTATCTATGTATATTTGTATGTCTTACAACCAAGGCTGTCCACCTTGAGGCGGTCAGTGACCTAAGTACTGAAGCTTTTATTTTATGTCTTCGACGTTTTGTATCTCGCCGCGGCAAACCCCATACGATCCATTGCGACAACGGCACTAACTTCGTTGGGGCAAACAATGAACTAAGTAGAATGTTGCGGTCAAGTCGTCAGCCCGTATGCAATTTCACTAGTAGCGAAGGCATAACCATGAAGTTTATACCGGCATACTCCCCCAATTTCGGCGGTTTATGGGAGGCCGGCGTTAAATCGTCAAAATTTCATTTAAAACGGGTCGCGGGCAATAGTTCACTAACATTTGAAGAACTTACTACGCTCTTCGCGCAAATAGAGTCAATCCTCAATTCCCGCCCCCTGTCACCTCTATCTTCCGATCCTCTTGACCTGACTCCTATCACTCCTGGCCACTTCCTCATCGGTCGTCCACTCATGTCGGTGCCATCTCATCCGCTTGAAGAACTGAAGTCTACCAATCGCTACCACATCATAGAGAGACTCCGGCAGCAATTTTGGGACAGATGGAGGACGGAGTACCTATCAGAGCTCCAGGTCCGAACGAAGTGGAGGACAATGCAGCATCAAGCCAAGGAAGGCGACCTGGTCCTACTCAAAGAAGACCACGCCCCACCTATGAAATGGCGCCTAGGACGGATTGTCAAACTCTACCCCGGACCCGACAATATCACCAGAGTTGTGGATGTCAACACGGCCAAAGGAATTGTCCGCCGTGCTCTCAACAGGCTCGTCGCACTGCCGCCTTCGAATGAAGTTGAAACCCAGTCACCTGCTTTCAACGGGCCCCAGTATGTTCGCGCTGCTACATCAGCGCCACCACCGGCGACGCTAGCGCCCCCTTTCATAATCAAGCATGCTCCATAGAAAGAGGTCTATGGAGCCGAGAGAATTTTTGTCTATGCGACGACCGCCAACCGAAGCGTCGCTTCCATTTTTTTACCGCCAACAAGAAAGGCTTTATTTTCTGTAATGTACCTTTAATATTGTTTTAAACCGAAGTAAACCCCAATGTTCACCGAAGAATGGCTTATTATTGAAAAGGCCCCTAATTTCAAGATCCTACGATACTACAAACTATAATCCTAAGCTCCAACACACTTATCGTTTCCACCCTGTATAGCGACTGATAGGAGCTTACTGTACAATGACTAAAGTGTACTGATGAGGGCAAATACGTTAGCCTTAATTACTTTATTTAGTATTTTATTTCATAGTTAATTTTGTGATTGGTAGCGTGCCATATGGTTCCCCATTCCTGGCTTAAATCGTCTGTTATGCCAACAAATTCAAATTCAAATTCAAATTCAAATTGTGTTTATTGTGAAATCACAGGTACATAAGTCAGGTCATTAAATTTGTATGATAGATCAGCTGTGTTCCGCCGCATGGGCATACAATAATGGTAAGATACAATTGATAGCTAGTAAAAATCTATGACACAATAAATGATACAATTTAAATACAAGTCAATTATTAATAATTATAAGTTAATTAAGTCATACAGAAAATGTCAGCAGAATACAATATTATGTCAGTCGGAGAGAAAAAAAACACCAAAACAACCACAACCAACAACAACACAAGTATTAGTCCAATCAACGAGGCGTTTGTAACCCGAATAATTCGTCCGTCAATGAAACTTGGCACATGGTGAAAGTAGGTAATATAGATCATAGATATGCAAAAATCCAACAAAATTTTTTTTGGGAAGTTATGTTTTTTGACCTAAACATGAAAATCGTTAATAACTCTCTGTGTAAAAATTCTCAGCCTGAAATTCTTTCTGTATACGTACCTATGTACTACTTAGAATATGTATGTAAAAGAATCCAACACTTTTTCGATTTCAGAGATACCTGAAATTTAACTTTTAACATTTTGCACTATAACTTCTACTGAAAAATTGCTCTGCTGATTTTTATTTTTTAATACGCTTTTATATGTTCAAATACATAGCTTTTCACAGTAATCCAATAGATTTTCCTTTACTATGTTATAGTTCTTATTTTTACGTAATTACGTCGTGTGAATAATTGCTCCGTCCATTTTTATACATCTATTGGCCATTTGATAATATATTAAAACAGATTTATCAATAATCCAACAAATTTTCGAACGTTAACTATACTTTTAATGATATAATGCACGCGGGCAATGTAGTTCGCGGGCTAAAGTCAGCGATACGCTCTTATTACTAATCCCGTAAGGTTGACATTTCAAGTAACAGAAGGTAGACGCGTATCCATAGCGAGTTTTTCATCATACGCCTTAATTTTAAGTATTTGGTTTAATTATGTACTAACATAGCGATTGTAGTAGGTACCTAGATAATCGACATACCTAAATATTAAACAAGCTTATTTCACGTAATTACCTCTCTTCAAAATAACACTGGGTGATTAAATTTTATCAAAATTACAAACTAAACATGCATTGTCAAAAGTTACATAAAAACATAAAGTTATTATTCCTTCTTCTTCTTCTTCTTCTTCTTTTATTTTGGCGACAGCTTGGTTTTGAGAACCATTTATTATTCCTTCCTTGCAAAAAAACGGTTGTTTGACGTGACGGTGACGGCATCACGCATCTCTTTTTATTACACCAATTTGCTGCTAGTGACATCTCGCTCGCTCAGTCATTTGTTGCTCTATTCTAGCTAGGTAGGTGTAATAAAAAACCTAAACTTTATGCATACATAAATACAATGAAATAAAAACTTATCTTAACAAAACACGCGTCATAGGTATTCAAAAACCATTTTATAGCCGATATTCAATGAATTTAGTTTCGTATCGCTGAGTAGGTATTGCAATTTGAGGGTTCGATTGCTATAATTATTTGCATGTAACATTTTTGGAACTTTACATACTGTTCACGACGACTACGAATTCTTCCCGCAGAACCCTAATAAACATAAAGAAACCGCAGCAAATACATATACGCACTTATTATAGCTATAGATATTATATGTTATAAATCATCGGCGCGCGGCAAGTATTTGAAAAGAAAGAGACAGTGCGAGCGCGCAAAGGACAGCGATAGCACGCGCGCCCGCGATAACCGACCGTAGCGCGTAAGAAATAAGGCTCATATCCGGACGCCTTAAAACTTTGTTTACGAGTCCCGCGCGTTAGAGCAAGTACTCGCGTCTTCCAGAAAGCGGGCGAATCGTCGATTTTCTAGTTAGTAGGCGAGCTGGAGCGGTATACAGGGTGGAATTTTGTAATGCCACCTGGAGGGAAAGTACTCTTAATACAGTAGATAGAAAATTTTACTGCAAGAAAACATTCCTTTATTTTTAAAAAGAAAGAAAACTGCATTCATAGATTTTCGAAAAAATTTCGAAAATTCTTTACCATACCATACAATTTCCTGTACATAATTAAAATAATTTAAGAATTCATGGTTTTCCTTTCATTTTATTTATCAAGTTTGTTGGAGAGAATTCATCCTCATACTTAACACTATAACGATCGATGCAATAAAAATACAGGGTGTAATTTTTAACAGATTTTAGTTGGTTCGAATCCCGGGTGCGGCAAGCAAATTTTTGGAAATCTTTGAATGCAGTTCTATTTCTTTTCAAAAATAAAGGAATGTTTTCTTTGAGAAAAACATTCTATCTATAATATTAAGAGTAGTTTCCCTCCAGGTGGCATTACAAAATTCCATCCTGTATAAACCGGCCGCCGGACCGATTCGTCAATCAGTTCCACAATCAGTTTTACTCAAGACAGTTCTCTGAACAGATCAAGAGTGAACCTCCTCCGACCGAAGAGCTACAGGAAGACTTCTTACCGCGATAGAAGAATAGTGATTATATTGACGACTTCAGCATCAAAACCGGACACCGTTATTGCTTCGTGACTTCGGATACGTTTCACCGCGCACCGTATCGACGCCGTCCTTCAACAAAGACGAGTCAACGATCCACCCACCGAACTTCAGTGTGCAACGACTGGAGATACCGTCTACCGGAGTGCCACCGTATACAGTCCTACAGTCTACAGTCCACCGCATCGTTCTATATTAGGTACTTATAGGGACCTGAATGGAGCTCTTAGAAGATTAACCATTTTTATTGAAAGTTTTAGTCTTACTTCCTCTTGGATTGAGATATTGGGCAAACCGATCGTCCTATATTCTTCTTCTGTTAAACCAGTGTCTAGTGCGTATTTGGCGGTCAACTTGAGATCCGCCTTTCCCTTCGAAGCACTCAAGAGTGAGCTTGAGCCGAGGACAAATGTCCAATTTGAGAACACTGTCGGGTATTTCTGGGTAGGTCACTAACCGTTCCCATCCGCCAAAACAGTAGGACACTGCGTATCTGACTACGCCTCCACAAGCAACGTCAACGCCCCAACGTGACCACGCGCTCTACATTATTGTAACGAAGAAGAAGAAAGGACATCTCCTCTGGATCGCATTGAACGGAGAGCAGCTCGAATCGTTGACTGCCAGGAAATTTCGGATCGGCTTGACCCCCTGGCGCTGCGTAGAGATGTATCCTCACTGTGCATCTTCTATCGCATTTATCACGGGGAGTGCTCCGAAGAATTGTCTGGACTTATCCCTACCGCCACTTTTCGCCACCGATCTACCCGACAGCACTTCCATCCTCATCACTTAGATGGTTGGCAGTCCACAACAGTACGTTTCTCCAGAAACTTCCTGCCCCGTACAACCAAACTGTGGAATGGACTGTCGTCTGCGGTGTTTCCGGACAGATACGATACGACCTGCAAGCTTTCAAGAAGAGAGCGTATCTTTACCTTAAAGGCCGGCAACGCACCTGTAACGCCCCTGGGTCTGCGGGTGTCTATGGGCGACGGTAATCACTTACCATCAGGTGATCCGTCTGCCGTCTCCTGTCACATAAAAAAAAAAAAAAAAAAAAAAAACATTCTGGTACAATGCAAAAGTGTCAGCCTTATGGCCCTCTCTTCTGCAGTGGAAGTAGAATCTTTTAAGTTTGATGCTAGCAATGTAAATAAAGGCTTTTAAAAGCGCTTCTAGACGTCCCAGTATTAATCCTACCACTGCTTCAGGACAATAAATGGGCCAGTGCTGAGAAGAAGCAGCGCAAGAAACTCAGTCACTATAATCGTACATAAGCATTAATGCGAGCTAGGCAGTTTAAAGAATCTAAGCAGTTTTATTTTTTATTATAATCATCAAATTTATAGTAGCCCTTTTTCATTAGGCTGTTTTTAATATGTACTTTAAATTTATGAATGGGCAATACCACAACAGTTTGTGGTAATTTATTCAAAAGTTTAATCTTGGCGGGGGCACTGCCGTACGCAGAAATTTTTGTTATCTAGTAAGCTATAATCACATACTTAAAATCCAAAATCTCAAGTCTGTAGGTCATTTAGTTCCGAAGTTAAGCGAAAGCAAAGTTTCGCATTTATGACACTCACTCACTCACTCACTCACTCACTCTCTGATGATCATCAAAATAGAACTAGTACTTCCCATAAACTCAGAGAGCTGAAATTTGGTACAGAGTTAGGGTTTAATGGCCACATAAAGGGAAAACTATAAAAACTAGGAAACTCGAAGATCTGGAGTAACACCACATTCATAATCAATACTACTAGCGCCACACCGGCACCGTGGTGTTCGCCTGTACCGCTCACCGCTAGATGGCGCTAGCACTTTGAGCGTCGATTTTCTGCACCGCGGTGTCCAGATTTTTTTCCTCTCTAGACCCCCCCGTCGATTAAGTTGAATGTTGTGTAATTTGAATTTGGTTGATTTCGTTTATTATATTATCGTGAGGTTCGCTAAGGTTAAGTTATTATTAAAACAATTCTGATTCGTTGTCCATTTTAAAGGTCGATGTGTTTAATATCGTAAAAAAAATGTCGATAATATTATAGGACGACGACGTTAAATAATTATGCCACATTCTACAAAAAGAATTGAAATCCCACCAAAAACATTCTGTAAAAAAACTAGCCAAGTCTCGATGGAGCTGCTTGTTTATCTCTAAAAAGTAATGAAATCTAGACAAAGTCGTGCCAAGTCTATGGTTCTTTACTGCGATTTTTTTATTATTATAGTTAATGTTGTGTGACTTGGCCGCTGCTACAGCTCTTAATTTTGAATATTAATTTGAAACCTCGGCTCAAGCCTTATCTTGAGGACGGGTTTGGGAGAAACTGTACATATCTGTTTTGTCCGAAACGGATGGCTTCAGCGACACAGGGGGCACGCGCGGCCAAAATGCATTATCTTATCCGACAATTTACACAAAATATTGCCTATTATTATTTAGAACTCACTTGCACAGAATACTGTACAGAAGGTGGATTTAATGCCAGTCATCTATCTTAACGAACTAGCTTTCCTAATTTCGGTAAAAGAAAAAGGTATTTCACCACTTACATTTTCAATAATTTATGTCTGATGCGGTGCGACAGATGGTTGTTAAATTAGTTCGAGAAAAAAAGTCTATCCATCCACCAAGTAACAAAAATTTCCTTTGAATATCAAAATATTTTAAGCGCATCGTATTAAAATAAGATGCAGAATAAATGTTTTAAGTGACAATAATGTATGTATTTCAAGTGCAGGCTAAAATGTTTTAAGCGACATCAAGTATGAATTTCAAGTGCAGGCATAACGATTCAAATGCCTTTTGTTGCGTAGTTTTCAAGCAAAATCACTTACGTCAATTTCATAATCATTTTATGAAGTCCTATTTCTCTACAATTTATGTCGTATCAGACAAACTAGATTCGGACTAGACCTAAAACTGATGTTTCAAGCAACAATAAAGTGTTCAGATCGCTACAAACCGAGCTCAAACAACGAACCCTCGAATTGCACCACTCAGCGATACGAAACTAAATTAATTAAATATCGATCATAATAATGGTTTTTGTCCTGACAATGAATACGTGTGTTTTGTTTTGAAGAGTTTTTTTTTTCGTTTTTATTTAACTTTTGCAGTGGCAGTGGGCGGGGCACATAGCTCGTAGAGACGATGGCCGTTGGGGCAGGAAAGTTCTCGAGTGGCGACCACGGGCTGGAAGACGTAGCGTGGGCAGGCCTCCTACTAGGTGGACCGACGATCTGGTAAAGGTCGAGCCTGAATCAAGGGAAGAGCCTGGATGCGGGCAGCGCAGGACCGTTCATTGTGGAAAACCTTGAGGGAGGCCTTTGTCCAGCAGTGGACGTCATTTGGCTGAAACGACGACGACGATTTAACTTTTGACAATGCATGCTTAGTTTGTGATTTTGGTTTTAATCACGTCACAGTGTTTTTAATTTATTATTCAGAAGCGTAAATTAGTGTGGATTACAATTATGTATTTGAAGAATAATAACCCCCTTACTAATAAAAAGTTACACAGTTGTTGAACACTGTTTTAAAAGTCATTTCCATACTAAACGTCACTTTAAAACACTGTTCAACGAGCGTGTAAGTTTTATTAGTAAGGGGGTAAGTATTTATTTTTAATCGATTTTATAAATGTACAGTCAAAGAATTATTTCATCATAACAGCTATCATTTGCGCATGTCATGGATTATGTTCCCTGTCTGCAACAATTAGTAACTACTACAAACAACTAAAGCCCGGTCGCCGAGTACGTAGAATTTCGTCCAATGACCCATCTTTAGCAACTGTGCAGCATGCGGCCGCAGTGAGTGTGCGAGTGCGACAGCAATACAATTACGCGCGAGTGATAAGGATGGGTTTGTTACTTGAAATGTCAACCTTACGGGAGTAGTAATAAGAGTGTATCGCTGACTTTAGTCCGCGAACTACATTGCCCGCGTGCATTATATCATTAAAAGTATAGTTAACGTTCGAAAATTTGTTGGATTATTGATAAATCTGTTTTAATATATTATCAAATGGCCAATAGATGTATAAAAATGGACGGAGCAATTATTCACACGACGTAATTACGTAAAAATAAGAACTATAACATAGTAAAGGAAAATCTATTGGATTACTGTGAAAAGCTATGTATTTGAACATATAAAAGCGTATTAAAAAATAAAAATCAGCAGAGCAATTTTTCAGTAGAAGTTATAGTGCAAAATGTTAAAAGTTAAATTTCAGGTATCTCTGAAATCGAAAAAGTGTTGGATTCTTTTACATACATATTCTAAGTAGTACATAGGTACGTATACAGAAAGAATTTCAGGCTGAGAATTTTTACACAGAGAGTTATTAACGATTTTCATGTTTAGGTCAAAAAACATAACTTCCCAAAAAAAATTTTGTTGGATTTTTGCATATCTATGATCTATATTACCTACTTTCACCATGTGCCAAGTTTCATTGACGGACGAATTATTCGGATGTCTCCATACAACGAATCTCCTCGTTGATTGGACTAGTAGTCCAATCAACGAGGCGTTTGTAACCCGAATAATTCGTCCGTCAATGAAACTTGGCACATGGTGAAAGTAGGTAATATAGATCATAGATATGCAAAAATCCAACAAAATTTTTTTTGGGAAGTTATGTTTTTTGACCTAAACATGAAAATCGTTAATAACTCTCTGTGTAAAAATTCTCAGCCTGAAATTCTTTCTGTATACGTACCTATGTACTACTTAGAATATGTATGTAAAAGAATCCAACACTTTTTCGATTTCAGAGATACCTGAAATTTAACTTTTAACATTTTGCACTATAACTTCTACTGAAAAATTGCTCTGCTGATTTTTATTTTTTAATACGCTTTTATATGTTCAAATACATAGCTTTTCACAGTAATCCAATAGATTTTCCTTTACTATGTTATAGTTCTTATTTTTACGTAATTACGTCGTGTGAATAATTGCTCCGTCCATTTTTATACATCTATTGGCCATTTGATAATATATTAAAACAGATTTATCAATAATCCAACAAATTTTCGAACGTTAACTATACTTTTAATGATATAATGCACGCGGGCAATGTAGTTCGCGGGCTAAAGTCAGCGATACGCTCTTATTACTAATCCCGTAAGGTTGACATTTCAAGTAACAGAAGGTAGACGCGTATCCATAGCGAGTTTTTCATCATACGCCTTAATTTTAAGTATTTGGTTTAATTATGTACTAACATAGCGATTGTAGTAGGTACCTAGATAATCGACATACCTAAATATTAAACAAGCTTATTTCACGTAATTACCTCTCTTCAAAATAACACTGGGTGATTAAATTTTATCAAAATTACAAACTAAACATGCATTGTCAAAAGTTACATAAAAACATAAAGTTATTATTCCTTCTTCTTCTTCTTCTTCTTCTTTTATTTTGGCGACAGCTTGGTTTTGAGAACCATTTATTATTCCTTCCTTGCAAAAAAACGGTTGTTTGACGTGACGGTGACGGCATCACGCATCTCTTTTTATTACACCAATTTGCTGCTAGTGACATCTCGCTCGCTCAGTCATTTGTTGCTCTATTCTAGCTAGGTAGGTGTAATAAAAAACCTAAACTTTATGCATACATAAATACAATGAAATAAAAACTTATCTTAACAAAACACGCGTCATAGGTATTCAAAAACCATTTTATAGCCGATATTCAATGAATTTAGTTTCGTATCGCTGAGTAGGTATTGCAATTTGAGGGTTCGATTGCTATAATTATTTGCATGTAACATTTTTGGAACTTTACATACTGTTCACGACGACTACGAATTCTTCCCGCAGAACCCTAATAAACATAAAGAAACCGCAGCAAATACATATACGCACTTATTATAGCTATAGATATTATATGTTATAAATCATCGGCGCGCGGCAAGTATTTGAAAAGAAAGAGACAGTGCGAGCGCGCAAAGGACAGCGATAGCACGCGCGCCCGCGATAACCGACCGTAGCGCGTAAGAAATAAGGCTCATATCCGGACGCCTTAAAACTTTGTTTACGAGTCCCGCGCGTTAGAGCAAGTACTCGCGTCTTCCAGAAAGCGGGCGAATCGTCGATTTTCTAGTTAGTAGGCGAGCTGGAGCGGTATACAGGGTGGAATTTTGTAATGCCACCTGGAGGGAAAGTACTCTTAATACAGTAGATAGAAAATTTTACTGCAAGAAAACATTCCTTTATTTTTAAAAAGAAAGAAAACTGCATTCATAGATTTTCGAAAAAATTTCGAAAATTCTTTACCATACCATACAATTTCCTGTACATAATTAAAATAATTTAAGAATTCATGGTTTTCCTTTCATTTTATTTATCAAGTTTGTTGGAGAGAATTCATCCTCATACTTAACACTATAACGATCGATGCAATAAAAATACAGGGTGTAATTTTTAACAGATTTTAGTTGGTTCGAATCCCGGGTGCGGCAAGCAAATTTTTGGAAATCTTTGAATGCAGTTCTATTTCTTTTCAAAAATAAAGGAATGTTTTCTTTGAGAAAAACATTCTATCTATAATATTAAGAGTAGTTTCCCTCCAGGTGGCATTACAAAATTCCATCCTGTATAAACCGGCCGCCGGACCGATTCGTCAATCAGTTCCACAATCAGTTTTACTCAAGACAGTTCTCTGAACAGATCAAGAGTGAACCTCCTCCGACCGAAGAGCTACAGGAAGACTTCTTACCGCGATAGAAGAATAGTGATTATATTGACGACTTCAGCATCAAAACCGGACACCGTTATTGCTTCGTGACTTCGGATACGTTTCACCGCGCACCGTATCGACGCCGTCCTTCAACAAAGACGAGTCAACGATCCACCCACCGAACTTCAGTGTGCAACGACTGGAGATACCGTCTACCGGAGTGCCACCGTATACAGTCCTACAGTCTACAGTCCACCGCATCGTTCTATATTAGGTACTTATAGGGACCTGAATGGAGCTCTTAGAAGATTAACCATTTTTATTGAAAGTTTTAGTCTTACTTCCTCTTGGATTGAGATATTGGGCAAACCGATCGTCCTATATTCTTCTTCTGTTAAACCAGTGTCTAGTGCGTATTTGGCGGTCAACTTGAGATCCGCCTTTCCCTTCGAAGCACTCAAGAGTGAGCTTGAGCCGAGGACAAATGTCCAATTTGAGAACACTGTCGGGTATTTCTGGGTAGGTCACTAACCGTTCCCATCCGCCAAAACAGTAGGACACTGCGTATCTGACTACGCCTCCACAAGCAACGTCAACGCCCCAACGTGACCACGCGCTCTACATTATTGTAACGAAGAAGAAGAAAGGACATCTCCTCTGGATCGCATTGAACGGAGAGCAGCTCGAATCGTTGACTGCCAGGAAATTTCGGATCGGCTTGACCCCCTGGCGCTGCGTAGAGATGTATCCTCACTGTGCATCTTCTATCGCATTTATCACGGGGAGTGCTCCGAAGAATTGTCTGGACTTATCCCTACCGCCACTTTTCGCCACCGATCTACCCGACAGCACTTCCATCCTCATCACTTAGATGGTTGGCAGTCCACAACAGTACGTTTCTCCAGAAACTTCCTGCCCCGTACAACCAAACTGTGGAATGGACTGTCGTCTGCGGTGTTTCCGGACAGATACGATACGACCTGCAAGCTTTCAAGAAGAGAGCGTATCTTTACCTTAAAGGCCGGCAACGCACCTGTAACGCCCCTGGGTCTGCGGGTGTCTATGGGCGACGGTAATCACTTACCATCAGGTGATCCGTCTGCCGTCTCCTGTCACATAAAAAAAAAAAAAAAAAAAAAAACATTCTGGTACAATGCAAAAGTGTCAGCCTTATGGCCCTCTCTTCTGCAGTGGAAGTAGAATCTTTTAAGTTTGATGCTAGCAATGTAAATAAAGGCTTTTAAAAGCGCTTCTAGACGTCCCAGTATTAATCCTACCACTGCTTCAGGACAATAAATGGGCCAGTGCTGAGAAGAAGCAGCGCAAGAAACTCAGTCACTATAATCGTACATAAGCATTAATGCGAGCTAGGCAGTTTAAAGAATCTAAGCAGTTTTATTTTTTATTATAATCATCAAATTTATAGTAGCCCTTTTTCATTAGGCTGTTTTTAATATGTACTTTAAATTTATGAATGGGCAATACCACAACAGTTTGTGGTAATTTATTCAAAAGTTTAATCTTGGCGGGGGCACTGCCGTACGCAGAAATTTTTGTTATCTAGTAAGCTATAATCACATACTTAAAATCCAAAATCTCAAGTCTGTAGGTCATTTAGTTCCGAAGTTAAGCGAAAGCAAAGTTTCGCATTTATGACACTCACTCACTCACTCACTCACTCACTCTCTGATGATCATCAAAATAGAACTAGTACTTCCCATAAACTCAGAGAGCTGAAATTTGGTACAGAGTTAGGGTTTAATGGCCACATAAAGGGAAAACTATAAAAACTAGGAAACTCGAAGATCTGGAGTAACACCACATTCATAATCAATACTACTAGCGCCACACCGGCACCGTGGTGTTCGCCTGTACCGCTCACCGCTAGATGGCGCTAGCACTTTGAGCGTCGATTTTCTGCACCGCGGTGTCCAGATTTTTTTCCTCTCTAGACCCCCCCGTCGATTAAGTTGAATGTTGTGTAATTTGAATTTGGTTGATTTCGTTTATTATATTATCGTGAGGTTCGCTAAGGTTAAGTTATTATTAAAACAATTCTGATTCGTTGTCCATTTTAAAGGTCGATGTGTTTAATATCGTAAAAAAAATGTCGATAATATTATAGGACGACGACGTTAAATAATTATGCCACATTCTACAAAAAGAATTGAAATCCCACCAAAAACATTCTGTAAAAAAACTAGCCAAGTCTCGATGGAGCTGCTTGTTTATCTCTAAAAAGTAATGAAATCTAGACAAAGTCGTGCCAAGTCTATGGTTCTTTACTGCGATTTTTTTATTATTATAGTTAATGTTGTGTGACTTGGCCGCTGCTACAGCTCTTAATTTTGAATATTAATTTGAAACCTCGGCTCAAGCCTTATCTTGAGGACGGGTTTGGGAGAAACTGTACATATCTGTTTTGTCCGAAACGGATGGCTTCAGCGACACAGGGGGCACGCGCGGCCAAAATGCATTATCTTATCCGACAATTTACACAAAATATTGCCTATTATTATTTAGAACTCACTTGCACAGAATACTGTACAGAAGGTGGATTTAATGCCAGTCATCTATCTTAACGAACTAGCTTTCCTAATTTCGGTAAAAGAAAAAGGTATTTCACCACTTACATTTTCAATAATTTATGTCTGATGCGGTGCGACAGATGGTTGTTAAATTAGTTCGAGAAAAAAAGTCTATCCATCCACCAAGTAACAAAAATTTCCTTTGAATATCAAAATATTTTAAGCGCATCGTATTAAAATAAGATGCAGAATAAATGTTTTAAGTGACAATAATGTATGTATTTCAAGTGCAGGCTAAAATGTTTTAAGCGACATCAAGTATGAATTTCAAGTGCAGGCATAACGATTCAAATGCCTTTTGTTGCGTAGTTTTCAAGCAAAATCACTTACGTCAATTTCATAATCATTTTATGAAGTCCTATTTCTCTACAATTTATGTCGTATCAGACAAACTAGATTCGGACTAGACCTAAAACTGATGTTTCAAGCAACAATAAAGTGTTCAGATCGCTACAAACCGAGCTCAAACAACGAACCCTCGAATTGCACCACTCAGCGATACGAAACTAAATTAATTAAATATCGATCATAATAATGGTTTTTGTCCTGACAATGAATACGTGTGTTTTGTTTTGAAGAGTTTTTTTTTTCGTTTTTATTTAACTTTTGCAGTGGCAGTGGGCGGGGCACATAGCTCGTAGAGACGATGGCCGTTGGGGCAGGAAAGTTCTCGAGTGGCGACCACGGGCTGGAAGACGTAGCGTGGGCAGGCCTCCTACTAGGTGGACCGACGATCTGGTAAAGGTCGAGCCTGAATCAAGGGAAGAGCCTGGATGCGGGCAGCGCAGGACCGTTCATTGTGGAAAACCTTGAGGGAGGCCTTTGTCCAGCAGTGGACGTCATTTGGCTGAAACGACGACGACGATTTAACTTTTGACAATGCATGCTTAGTTTGTGATTTTGGTTTTAATCACGTCACAGTGTTTTTAATTTATTATTCAGAAGCGTAAATTAGTGTGGATTACAATTATGTATTTGAAGAATAATAACCCCCTTACTAATAAAAAGTTACACAGTTGTTGAACACTGTTTTAAAAGTCATTTCCATACTAAACGTCACTTTAAAACACTGTTCAACGAGCGTGTAAGTTTTATTAGTAAGGGGGTAAGTATTTATTTTTAATCGATTTTATAAATGTACAGTCAAAGAATTATTTCATCATAACAGCTATCATTTGCGCATGTCATGGATTATGTTCCCTGTCTGCAACAATTAGTAACTACTACAAACAACTAAAGCCCGGTCGCCG
Source organism: Ostrinia nubilalis (assembly GCF_963855985.1). Lineage (NCBI taxonomy): Eukaryota > Metazoa > Arthropoda > Insecta > Lepidoptera > Crambidae > Ostrinia > Ostrinia nubilalis. The sequence goes on from NC_087103.1 coordinate 8,064,202, forward strand.
AGTACGTAGAATTTCGTCCAATGACCCATCTTTAGCAACTGTGCAGCATGCGGCCGCAGTGAGTGTGCGAGTGCGACAGCAATACAATTACGCGCGAGTGATAAGGATGGGTTTGTTACTTGAAATGTCAACCTTACGGGAGTAGTAATAAGAGTGTATCGCTGACTTTAGTCCGCGAACTACATTGCCCGCGTGCATTATATCATTAAAAGTATAGTTAACGTTCGAAAATTTGTTGGATTATTGATAAATCTGTTTTAATATATTATCAAATGGCCAATAGATGTATAAAAATGGACGGAGCAATTATTCACACGACGTAATTACGTAAAAATAAGAACTATAACATAGTAAAGGAAAATCTATTGGATTACTGTGAAAAGCTATGTATTTGAACATATAAAAGCGTATTAAAAAATAAAAATCAGCAGAGCAATTTTTCAGTAGAAGTTATAGTGCAAAATGTTAAAAGTTAAATTTCAGGTATCTCTGAAATCGAAAAAGTGTTGGATTCTTTTACATACATATTCTAAGTAGTACATAGGTACGTATACAGAAAGAATTTCAGGCTGAGAATTTTTACACAGAGAGTTATTAACGATTTTCATGTTTAGGTCAAAAAACATAACTTCCCAAAAAAAATTTTGTTGGATTTTTGCATATCTATGATCTATATTACCTACTTTCACCATGTGCCAAGTTTCATTGACGGACGAATTATTCGGATGTCTCCATACAACGAATCTCCTCGTTGATTGGACTATATATTTATTTCTTACGTCAAGCTTCCACAATATGGCTCTCCTTAAGCACACTGTACGCTCACGGAGAAGTTTCCAAAATTAATTTGAACTTTATGTTCGCGAAGTTTTTCGTCGTTGAATACATTTAACATCTTTGTATTCGTGGGAGTTATTAAGTTGATTGCCGCCTATTCATCGCTGAATAATTAGAAAGAAATTGAAAAACAGCTTTATTATTTTTCTATTATTAAAGAGTAATTAAATAGGTTAATGTTTAGTAAATTTCGTACTTTTTCATTGAAAATATCAAAAATTGTTTTTAAATGCGTCTTTTCAAGAAACCATGATGACCTAAAGATTTAGAAGAAAAAAAAACAAGCTTAATCAGTGAAACAGTTAGTTGTTAATATTATCTTTAAATATCTTAGTTAAGTTTACAATCAATAATGAAAATATCTACTTGAATTTAGAAGTAAGATTCTACGAAGGTCCCTAACTGATAATATTACAATCAGAAGGAAAATTCGATCCTAAGTAAGCGTCCGATTGTACTCAGTGATCGGTCGGAAATAGGCTATCAGTCGTAGATTACGCTCCACTACAATTCGGAATAAGGTTGAGAATCTGAATTTTAAATTGATTTGCTTGTCGAGTGTACCCATCGCATTTGATGGAGTAAATCAATCTTCTAGTTTTTCATTATCGATATTTTGTAGGTACTCGTACATCTCTTATTAGGGTAGGGAGGTATTGAAAGAATATTTTTGCTTGTAATTTCAGTTCTTTAAGTCGTATATAGGGTGTTAGGTAAATGGGTATATGAGCCGACACTAGCCCATGTTAATCGGATTTTATAAAATTTATTTTGTATGAAAATTTAAAAAATTAAAATGATGATATCAAATTTCTGACTTCACCATACCATTTATATGCCCAAGTTAACATAGGCTAGTGTCGGCTCATATACCCATTTACCTAACACCCTGTATAACTTGTCATTTGTTGACACACAATAAAACTGTATAGCTTTATCAATTAATGAAAATGAAGAATCAAATAGATTGAATAAAATTTAACTCCTTTCATTTTTAATCAAAGCCAGTTTGACACGTCAAATAAATAAATGTATGCGGGCTATGTCTCTCCATTTTAATAACGCTTTTCACTGACCTAAAATGAAAATTTTATTTACCGTTTTTTATTAACTGAGCCTTCAAAACCGTTTGTGGTGCTTTCTGTTACAGACATGTTTGAAAATTGTCTTAATTTAAAAGGTTTTTAGACATGTCTAAAACAAAAACAGAGCACAAAAATAAAACAAAGAAGCCGTCTGAAGTTTGCACCTGAATAGTCTAGTAGATGTTTCTTCTGAAAGAAAGTTTCGTGCCAAGAAAGCTTGCATGTCTGAAGAGTGTAATATAAAACAAAGCTTTGTTTTGCCTTCGTATTTTGTACTGCACATAGGTGAAAATGCCGCGCAGAGTTGATGGCGTGACGGTAAAATGACGTTTCCCCGTAAAATATCGTATTGCACGCCTTTGTAATGCTGTCTTCAGCATGCAATCTTGTACATAACAGTAGGGTAGTGAAAACAATACGGATAATTCTTGCACTACAAAGTTGTGAACCCAAAGTGATAGCGTACTAAGGAATCTTTGGACAATTTCACACAGCGCCATTCATTTGAAGATAAAGAACTAATTATTACTTAAAAATAATTGTTTATTCCAAACTCTAGCGAACTAAAAATAAGTAGGTACGCTGTCACGCCACGAGAGGGCGCTGCTCGTTTCGAAACTACGAGAAGATACGGGAACTACCTACGTCCAGTCCAGTCAATCTCATAAAAGCGCGCGTGCGAGTGAAAAACTGCAATTACATGGTAAAGAAAGACCAATAAATATGCTATAAATTGTATGTTGTGAGTGCAGCAGGACTTACTGAAACTATTGGATATAGGCAAGCCCCGGCCGGGCAATCTTAAAACCCAGACTTTGCAAGTAATTGTCGACCGGCAGCGTTGGCCAAGTAAGTCCCAAAACTTTCCTACCTTTAGCGGGCCAGTCGACCTAGAAACTCCCCCAGGTTCAATCTTTCCTCAATAATTACTAACTAGGTACAACGAACAGATGTGGTAAAAATAATAATAATCATATTATGAATAAAAAGTGGTTAGAGGATGACATAGATTAATTCCTCCTCATCATAAATATTGGCATGCTGTGAATGTCTGTGTTTATTGTGGTATACCGGTACATGAGACACAATAGCGCTCTAATTTATCGCATCCCAAGTCACTGGCTGAATACGGTCAGGATCTATTATTTACTAATGACATGTCACTTGCCTTGACAACCACACGCTATTTCTTTAACGATCACGTAGAGGGTAAATTGAGACAGCAAGAGACTTAACAATCGAGTTACAGGCAAACGATCTCAGAAACTATATCTGACTTTTGGAGATGTTTTGTGCAAGATAATGATCAAGCGGCAAGGGAACTATCCCATTGCATTTATCAAAATTATAATTAATATCATAAAGTACTTTTTTCGCAAAATAGCATTTATCACAACTATTATAGTTGTAGCAACCAATAATAGGTTGCTTAACTCAGTCTAGACTTAGAGGGTTGATATTGACATATTATGACAGGGCATGCAAATCTGAAGTATCGCTGACGTTTGACCATAACAAAATCACTCTTCTGTGCTGCTTCCATACCTCAGGCACTGACTAAAATGACAAGATGCCAGTATTTAATCTGATGCTGTCATCTGTACAAAGTTTCTTTCAACCCATTAATTCATTATGATCAAGTCCGTTGAGTTCCACACACATTGCGGGCGCTATTCCTTCACGTTACGGCGAAGTGACAACGCTATCGATGCATGAAGGAACCGTCCTGTCAAAGCCCCATTAGCATACATAACGTCACAATGGGAGCCCTGAATGGCGACTGAAATATTGTTGGGGTAAATACTTCATTTACATAATACAACGCCCGCCCATCCGTGCCATTGTATGGAATGATTGTTGTGACTAGGAATTTCAAATATAAATTATACTGCTTGATGAAGAACTGGTATTGTGAAGTTTTTCACGTCTCGATCCATTAATATTAAAAATGTGAAAGTAACTTTTTACGCCTCTCCGTTGCACAAAGTTACCCATACTTTAATTTTTTACATAAATAATTTACCAAAGTATTTAGTTTATACAGGGTGTTTGGTAAATGGGTATATATGAGCCGCCACTAGCCCATGTTAACATGGTCATATAAATGGTATGGTGAAGACAGAAAATTCATATCTTAATTTTAATTATTTTAATTTTCATACAAATCGGATTTTATAAAATTTATTTTGTATGAAAATTTAAAAAAATAAAATTATGATATCAAATTTCTGACTTCACCATACCATTTATATGACCATGTTATCATGGGCTAGTATCGGCTCATATACCCATTTACCTAACACCCTGTAGATTAGATCCAAGGAAAAACATTTAGGATAAGGTTCATCTTGGTCTTTCGGCGACAGGCCGAAATTCATGCAGGGGAAGACACGGGCAAAATGTATAGTTATTCATGGATGATCTTTTATATTAACTAACAGTACAAATTATAGCATGACACAGCGTGATTTGAGATTTGGTCCAATAAATGAATGGCACGTCTCATATGGCTCAATCAGACTAACAAAAGTTGCCCTTGAAGCATGGAATCTTATTTCTTCACAATCGGATTCATTAATGCATGATGCAATGTCCTAACCAAACTGATTGTTACTGATTTAAAAAAAAACGATTAAATTAAAACTTAATTTTTCCACTGTGTTTCATAGCTGTTAAACAGAGCTTCTGAATCTTTCAATGATGTGTTCAAATCACATCCGATAAAAGTAAAATGTAGATACACAAATGTAAAACTGAAAATTTTCGGTAAGGTTTCTGTACCCAAATTTCACTTTCACGTAAATAACTTATACATAACTATAAGCTAAGAGAAACTCAATATACATAATATCATTCAGGTAGAGCTTGAAGCTTTGGCATACTATCGCAGAATGTACTACAGAATGATTGGCTTAGATTGATATTGACAGTGAACTCTCACTAATTGAATTGTTTGGGAACGTACTGCTACAGCCCAAAAAAACAACAGCATCATTTTTGTATAGTTGTTGCAATGAGGGTTTTCGCGATTGAAAAATCCGCCAGATGGCAATACGTAGACGGGAGGTCCAAATGCTGCATGATTGGTGGATTTTGACATATTATCTGTCAATGTCATGTCAAAAATAACCAATGTCATGTCCAAAATGCAGCATTTAGACCTCGTGTCTACGTATTGCCATCTGGCGGATTTTTCAATCGCGAAAACCCTTATTCACGGAAGGCGAGTGAGATTTACCTGTGGTGGTGGATTGCTACTGTTCGTTTTTCAAAAGTTTTGATAGACATTACACTGTCGTTATGTGCATGCATGTACACATAAACACACAAGTAAAGTATACCTACTTTACAATATGGCTTTAGTTAAGTATAATTAAATTGTCAAAAATATAATACCTAAGTGATGATTGGCTTCACATAGTATCCTCGTCCAATAAGTAGGTACCATTAAAGTCCACAACGGGGTAGCTTTTGGCCTGCATCTCACCTAATGAAATGACGTTACCTATTTCCTCCATGATCTAATGACCGAAATACAAAACAATACTGTTAACATTATTATTATGGCCATAGATAGACTGATTGGTAGATGTTTTAATTTATTAGGAAAAGACGAAGCAGTATAAAAATACTGTTTTATCTTAGCTGTGGATCGGCCTACGCCAAAAGTAAGCAAATTCGACAGGCAAACTCTGAATGTGGTTAGAATATCTATTTGCAACTCGCAGATTTGAGTAATTAATGGAATTCCGGAGCAATAAGAAACTGATGACGTAATGTTTGCTGTGCTATATTTTGTTCTCCAGTAGGTATTTTTATTCAGGGAAAGAAGGTATTGTTCAGTATTGAATGCATCTAGGAGTCGTTCTTCCTAGGTACGAGTGATGATGGGGGATGATGATCACATATTATTACCTCACGTGAGCTGCACCCAGCTTGCCAAGCTGGCAAGGACTACGCGATATTAAGTCAATAAGATTATTACAATGTTAATCGGTTAAAGGTAAGGTGGGACCGGATAATAAGGATCTATCTCCCTTGGTATCTTTGCAGCGCGGGCTTTGCGCTTTAGGGCTATATTTCACCGGGACACCATGACGGCGCAACCAGTCGCAGCTACCAACAAAATGTATACAGCTTTGTGCAACCAAACGGACACCAGGTGAGTAACTCTCTATAGAGATGTATACATTTTGTTGGTAGCGGCGACTGGTTGCGCCGCCTTGGTGTCCCGGTGAAATTTAGCCCTTAGAGGTCATGCACCAGACGTCTCGTGACTCTCTATTAATAAAATGTCTATAGTCTTAATTTACATTCATCGTTCTTGCATCAAAAAATATTCGTCATTTATTGAGATTGTCGTAAAATACAAATATTTTACAATTGCCTAAATCTGCGTAGTCTATCACCTTCCACAGCTTTACAGCGACAAGGCAAAGCTTTTATAAAAAGGACCGAAACATGAAAGAAGCTCGTGTATAAATCCAACAAAGGAAAAACGTAAGACGGCAAAAGAAAGGCGTCAATTCCCGCTTTGAATAAGTGTGAAATTCAAACTACAAAAACGTTTAGTTAAACATTTCTTGCCAGGTGACTTTTTGTAGAGAAGAATAGAAAAATCCTTATTGATAAAGAATTTACTGTTATTCTTCGTACAACGTTTTATACAAATCGAGCTTTTGTTAACGTTTTTCAATATTATTTGTAAATCACTACGAAGATCGTAGATACGTAGGTGTGTCGGTAAAACTTTGTGAGGCTTTGTATACAATGTATTAGAAAAATGTTACCAACTAGTTTCTTCCTAGTTGCATTTCTCATTAGAGTGGTTTTCTCGCTATTATTATTCCTTTATTGCAGCATTAATCAGAAAAGGCGTAAGGCAAAACAAAAACCGACTGTCATAGGTATAATACCTATCAAAATATTAAATGGTTCATAATAAAATATATTTGTATCCTAAATATCATGAAATGGAATGTCCAAAGCTCGCTTAGAGATAATATCTATGTCCTTACCAATTTTCATTTTGAAATGTTGAAAGATACCTACTTGTAGTGAAGCTTTTAGCAAATACACTCGTCGTCAAATAAATCGCACCTCCCGCGACAAGCACTTTTAAACGTATGCATCCCCACTTCCCACCAATATTGGCACTACTTAAAAGCCTAGTTCTAAACTTGATTTCATTATAGGAAAGGTTTTTACCCCAAAAATGTGTCTTAAGAAGGATCCAGAGTCACTTCTTCAAAAAATAGGTAGTTACGCTTGAGCCAACTTTTATGGCTATAAAACTGTTAAGTTGGGATTAATCGCTATCCATCGGTTAAAGAGGACACGTGAGATCATTATTTGGTTTTATTACCATAAAAATTGGTCTAATTGATCCCAGAGGTGAGCCCAAAGTGAGGTCTTTTTTCAAGTCACATTTATGGTATATGTTAATCATTTATTAAGAAATTGAATGTATTTTTCTTTAAGGATATTTATTGGGCTTTCAAATAATACCAATATTGTTGGGGTACCATGATTGTGTCAGAAGAAAATCTTTAAAGTTCGCGTCGCGGAAGGTGCGATTTATTTGATGTTGAGTATATTACAGCGGTTTTGATGACACCCCACAGTCTTCTACATTACATTTACGAATTCGAATTTCATTCCCTTATTTATTTATTTGTGTATCATACATATTGTAGCACTGGAAAACGCTTCTAAATTTTCATCACCACTTTTTTTCACACTGTAAATGTTGAACAAGAAGACTTCAGTTATGAGCTACAAATGTATTAGCTATAGGCTCTCTTCTTTTCACTGCAGATTTTAGAATTAAATAACTCAGTTCAAAATTAAGTAATACTCTATGTACCTTAATGTAACGGAACCTGTCACTGTGTCTCTTCTCTTATAAATTCAAAGAAAATGGATTTTGTAGCTATCATCTTACACATTTTACTATTTTAACCATGGACCTATAAAAAAAGGCGGACGGAACTCGCGCTACAACAAAACTGTGACGCAAAATTTTGACGTCTATCTATTGTGTGAGTGAATTTAGGGATGCCATGTTAGCCAAAACATTTTACCCATTTACTTTAAGAAAAACATAGATCGGCAGATGTTACTTGGAAATGCAGACAGAATTATTCCGTGCCATTTGAAAAGAATGAAAGGTGAATGCGTTGAGGTAGGCGCGAAATTTTCAATGTTCAAATTTTCTAACATTGTTTGCAAGTCAGTGTCAGGGTTTGTACATAATGTTGATCAAAAATGACACCCGTATTCACAAACGATACTTACCTATGTGAAGCAGCAACGCTATGCGAAATGTGACATTTCTCAATGCGTGCCATAGGGCAAGCCTTTCAATTCATAAACAATACTTAAACGACCCTTGACTATGCAAAATCAGAATGTTGAATAGAGCTCTGTGATTGGTTCGCTTATGTTACGCACTTCACTCCGCTAACTGACATTCCTGTCATTCAAACGATGCAACGGTTTTATGTGATAACTAGCGGCCGCCCGCGACTTCGTACGCGTGGATCCCGTTTTACCCCCTTCATCTATCTTACGCGGTTTAGATTTTTTCATACAAATCTTTTTTCCCGCTAACTCCCGTTCCCGTGGGAATTTTGCAATATCCTGTTGTAACTAAGCTTTAAGTTTACTAAGATACCTGCATGCCAAATTTCAAGCGTCTATCTTATGCGGTTTAGATTTTTTTACACAAATGCTTTTTCCCGCTAACTCCCGTTCCCGTGGGAATTTTGCAATATCCTGTTGTAACTAAGCTTTAAGTTTACTAAGGTACCTGAATGCCAAATTTCAAGCGTCTAACTTAAGCGGTTTAGATTTTTCATACAAAACGATTTTCCCACTAAATCCCGTTCCCGTGGGAATTCCTAAGTATACTATAACCTGCCCAGGAGTATGAAGAATAATTGTACCAAGTTTCGTTAAAATCCGTCGAGTAGTTTTTGTTTCTATAAGGAACATACAGACAGACAGACAGACAGACAGACAGACAAAAATTTTACTGATTGCATTTTTGGCATCAGTATCGATAACTAATCACCCCCTGATAGTTATTTTGAAAATATATTTCATGTACAGAATTGACCTCTCTACAGATTTATTATAAGTATAGATTTGCCACTAGCTACTGATACATAGGCACTGGTAGGCCTCTCGCAGTTAATATCCTCAGGTCTTCTTTTATCAGTGGTAAAAGTATGAAAAGTACCTACCCCATCTTTGGAAAACCTAAACTAAATTCGTTTGAATTGTAATGTTCAAAGGGATTTTGGGAATCCCGTAACACTTTTCTGGTACTTATTCCACTTTGCTCATTGATATAATTATAAAATTAGTCTTCACTACTGTTTATCCATTGTAAGATGATATTAATCAAATACAACCATAAATAAAGCAAACAAACCTCAAAAACGAGAATAACCTAAAAATTTTGACGTAAATAGACACTATGCGTTGCGTAATACAGCTCCCTGGCTACCTTAGCTTTGCGTTCATTCTAAGGGACGCATAGTGCTTGTCACCACTGAAGTATCGTCTATGAATAGGTTTTTGGGACCCAATGCGTCCACGCGCACTATGAGGCCTCGAAGTGATGTTTGTGAATACGGGTGTGATTCACGCAGTTACAAATTAAGAATCTTGTGTACATTATAATCATAATCTTATGCATCATCAATATATTATTATTATCTCTGATAGATTTTAACATACAACCTGACACTGACTTGCAATCAATGTAAGAAAATTTGAATTTCGCAGTTCCACATTTTTGGGAAGGATCAAATCTGCCTATGAAAATATATCCCATTAAAACACAATTATTATGATAAATTATTTTATTTCTATAGTATGCGTAATAAACAACTAAAAAGTCCTAAAATTATTATTAATTTCCCATATTTCGGGTAATTTTCCCACGTAAATAACTGAGAACACTAGTCTTTGACGTATTATTTTTTCGAGTGAATGACGTTTGATTTCAATTAATTTCAATATTTTAATGTCGGAAAATAAGTGATTGGATTATTATTTTACCTGTGAAATGTGATTCCTTAATTTTTGTTTGTTCGAACAGAACGGTTTTTACACAATTTCATCACACAAGAAATGTCGTATTCGTGTTGTTTTTTCGCCGCCTAAATGTGTCAACTGTGTGAAGTTTGCACTCGAAGTGGTGCGTCAAGGTTTGAATGTGTGCGTGCTGGCCTGTACGTACAGGCAAGCTGGTGTATCCTAATGTCACAGTATTTTGTTGATGAGAATCCGTCCGACTTTTTTTATAGGTCCATGATTTTTACCAAATTAAAACACAATTATTATTGGTATAAGTAAACATACAATTATTGTTTGGTATTCGATCTAATAACGGGCTATAAACTTGATGAACTACGTCATTAATTAAACAGCTCAGATTGATGATACTTATTGCAAACAACTTTGATTAATGTTCAATCTAATATAGAGATCAACATTTGCTGGCAAATTGATTCATTGATTTTAATTAAAATAGGACATAACACAAATATTATATTTCAACAGCTAACTTTTTATGAAAAAAATAATAATTTTCATTTCAGATAACAGTATCGATTACTGGAATAGTATTTCCAATGTTGATGACTGATATTACTGGTATCACAAACTAACCATAGACCCATCTATAACGCCTTAGGAATACTAAATATTTTTGATAGAGTTATCAAATTCTGGAAGGTATACATTTATCACGACTCCAGATAAAAAACCCTCGTTATATTACACGAAAGAAAGTACTCATCTCACTTAAAAAATAAGCTATTTCACTAAACTATACCTTTACAACTCCTATACAACTTTGTCGAATCGAAAGTTCGAAACCAATGAGGGCTATCGTTTTAGCGCTCACCAGTTAGCGCCACTGTAGAGTAAGGTCCTGTCACTTGCTAGTAGCGAAGACAGTGGCGCCAACTTGTGAGCGCTAAAGTGGTAGGAGGACTATCGCATTTGCACTCATCAAGATGGCGCCACTGTAGAGTAAGGTCCTGTCAATCGCCAGGGGTGCCAACTGTTAAGTATAAAAACGATAGCCCTCATTGAATGTTACATTGTCCAGAGACAAATGTTGATGACGATGATTGTAAAAGCCCTAAGTCATAGACTACAAATTGACAATAAACCTAAGATTACCTGCAACAAACAGTAGCGGCAGTTAAAGTTTAACGCGCACACAAACAACACAGCAATTTAGTTTTAATGTCCCAAAAGCGTAATTCTGCTGTACAGTCAGCCGTTAAAGCTTCCTGAAAATTATTTTACATGTACGAGTTTGGACTTTGGGCTTTTGAAAATAATAAGGATATTTACCTATTAGAAATGGTAACTGTGGTGCAAAGATCATTAGTATTCCTTCGTTCGTTTCAGCCGAATGACGTCCACTGCTGGACAAAGGCCTCCCCCAAGGATTTCCACAGAGACCGGTCCACAGCAGGTCTGCCCACACTACGTCTAGTATTACTAAGGTACCTGAAAAGACAGCATGAGACTATTATACCGAATGTATAATTGTATGTTTATTTCATAAGATTTTTAGCAACCTTACAACTATTGTGGAGTTAATTGGCTTTTATAACAAACTTAATTGACTTCTTTAATTAATTAATCGACCACGTAGTTACTACCACCTGAGAGAAGACAGCGGTATTACATTTCTAGCGATTCGATTTGACCTTTTAATTTATTACAAATTGTAGGTATGGATTAGACACTATGGACAACCCTTTCTAGCAGGATTGCTTTCCTGCTTGTTTTTTTTTCAGAAAATGGTGTCGTTTACTTTCGTGCTTCAGAAGGAATGTTGTTGACCTCAGCTTTAATTGTTAAGTATCAATTTAAAACCCAATTTCGCCTTAAAACGGCATAACATTTAACAATGTTCTTTAATGGCTTCATTGCCTGGCCTGGCCTTAAATAGTTCTTTCACAAATGTTCTGAAAGAAACGACCAAATCTTCATTTATCTCAGATGGGAGCGAGATACTGACAAAAGATAAGGTAAACGGGTTCGCGAATGGAGACTACATCTTGCCAAAGGTAGAGTAGTGAAGGACGGCACTAAGTAAGTACTCGATGGTCTTTCGACTTCAAAATAATAGAAAAAGTAAATTATCGTAAAGGTCTCGTGGGAGCTTCGGTTTACGTCGGTGAGTGAACTGTCTAACTCATAATATGACGAGCGAGTAGTGTACAAGCAAATGCTAGTTAGCAATGTACGAGGTGGTATATCGCTTCGCTAGCGTATCGTGTACTCATGCTTCACACCTTCGTTAAGGTATTCTTCGTTAATTAAGTTCACGAACCTGCATCGCTATGCAACGTGCAAATCGAGTAGAGCTTTATGAGCAAACACAAAGTGAAATGCATTGGCAATCACACCTTCAGGCATCCTCATGTAATTTAGCTTCATTGCTAAGCTTTGGCGGAAAAGACACATGGTTTTACTGCATCGCTATGGTCTTTCCATGGCACATTTCTTGTAATATTTAGTGGAAACGAAGTTAGGCTATTATTGTAACTGAACTTTTGATCCGATCTAAAGTGTCTTGAAGTTTTACATTTCCAAACAAAACTACTTATACCTATCCGTACTCACTACAATGTATTCTCGCTTTACTAACTATTAATTTGATAAAATATTGTTGTTTACTATACTCAGGCAAGCAGAAATGTTTGTAGTAGCACTTAAAATGTCATAGTATTTTGCATGATATAAATCACAAACAATGTAGGACTTATTACTTAGTTTGTTCTATTATACTTGAACTTTAATACAATTTTATTTGTTTAAATATTTCCATTCGCTCAAAGATATACTATCTGTAGTTAATTAAAAGCGTGGTGACGTTATTATGTTGCACGCATGCTGATCGCGGTTTGGCCGAAGGTTAAGATTAAAAAAAACATTAAAATTATATCAACCAAAATATACCTACTCTAATTATTTTTGTTAATAATACCCACTCTAATTATTTCTTAGGTGTGATGAACATGACTAATACCATCTTGATTCTGTTACCACTTCGAAAGACCGTAGTAATTGAGTACGAAGTTACTTATTGAGGTATGAATTTGATGTAATTTGCACAAGTTTTCACCTCACATCTCGTGTGGTAAAAGTTTCGGAGAGCAATTAGTGGTTTTGTGAGAACTTGTAACGAGTATACAGGGCGAGTCAGAAAGTGAATGGCGATAGTGTTCATCCTAAATGGAATTGTATGGATGTCATAATTATTATTCGCAATTATTTTCATCATCTACATGAAAAAATAAAATAATAAAAAAGGTCCGAAAAAAAATCAATAATTTGAGTTCACTTAAGTACGACTGACGGTTTAGTGTCAGAGGTTAGACGTTATTTCCAAAGAAACATCATCTTGTACTTTCTATAACTTTTGACATCATGTCAAAAGTCGACGACTCATGTCGGCGGGTCTCATTTGTAGACTGCATTACTTTACAAAGTAACATGATAGTAACAGTAATTTCTGAAAGCATTCGTCAAAGAAAATGAAAATGCTTTCTAAATGTACTACAAAAAGAACACCATTTATAAGTGAAACCTTAATAAATCAACTCGACAATTAACTTACAGATTTGCTCGCGTTTCATCGAGCTACAGTTCTGTCTTAATTGTGTTACATTTTTCTCTTTTTATTTCTTTTCTTTTTAACCTTGTTTGAGGTGAGTTTGTAGACTGATTAAATAGAAAATTGTTAATAGTTTTAAACGAGAACTAAGACCCAGCAGCTTAGCGACTGGCGGTTTAATTAAGTTGAAGTTAATTAATCAAATTCAAGTTAATTTACATTCGTTATTTGATTTCAATTATTAATTGCAAAGATTTAATAATGCTTAAAGATTCTTCTTAGCGATGTTTTATTTAATTTGATTAAACTTGCTATAAAAATGCGAAAGGCTCTGTCTGTCACGTACAAATAAGTTTTTCAGTCCAAAATAATTCGATAACTTGTTTTTCTTGACAACAGACATGAAAACGACTTTCATGTTTTTTTGTAGGCACAGCCAGATCTAATTTACAGCAAAATACACGAATGCTCACACATATACTCGTAGAGGCACATAGCTCGTAGAGACAGAGACGATGGATGTTGGGGCAGAAAAGTTCTCGAGTGGCGACCACGGGCTACTAAGACGTAGCGTGGGCAGGCCTCCTACTAAGTCGACCGACGATCTGGTATAGGTCGCGGGAAGAGCCTGGATGTAGGCAGCGCAGGACCGTTCATTGTGGAAAACCTTGGGGGCGGCCTTTGTCCAGCGGTGGACGTCATTTGGCTAAAACGAACGAACGAACACGATTGCTCAAGGTAATAATGACAATGTTAAAAAAAAACAAGCAAAGTAGACAGTACACCTAAATTAGACTCAAAGGTAGGCTGTCGATTATCAGCGAAAATAATATTTTTAGAACAAAGACCGCATCCTAATAATACACCAAATAGACAGAAATAGCTTACCATTCGGAAACATCAATCAGGATCGGATCCCAACGTAAACAGTGCTAGCTAATTGTTCATTTGAAATGTTTGCATGGTAATTTAGCATTCGTAATAGAACTGGTAATGATAAATGATACCCACTCTGTCTATGATTGAATCGCGTAAATAAACTATTTGAATAAATTGCACGTGGGTTGAAAATGAAAAGTGGAAAGCGTTTTTTGGATAATTATAGAGAAAAAAACTCAACTTAGCTAAAAAAAAGTTACTCTACACCAGACCAAAACAAGCAAGAACTGAATGACAAACGCGTAAGACCAAAGGACATGGACAGATATCTTTTCTTAAATAAATATCATAATTGTTAGTAGATAGGTAAGTACTCAAATATTTAAAGCCACTATTTTCATTGATCATTCACCGCTTGCCAGCCTCTGTATTATCATCATCATTTCAGCCGCAGGATGTCCACTGCTGAACATAGGCCTCCCCAAAAAATTTCCACATCGCCCGGTTAGTAGCGGCCTGCATCCAACGCTTTCCTGCTACCTTTATGAGGTCGTCGGTCCACCTTGTGGGTAGACATCCCACGCCTCTGTATAAAGAAAACTATAAGACGGTATTTTCGTACTCAATTGAAAGGTTTCAATTTTATTTTTAGTGAACCCATTTGGCGCTGTGAGCACTTTAGAAATTTTCCGTTGAGTGAAGAGTAAGTATTTACAAAGGGAAAATACGAGTAAGTAGATTCTTAATTAGGTTCGCAGAATCAATATGACGTGAACTTTCACATATATGCGACCTATGCTATATATAATTTTGTTTATCCTATGTGTAACCTACATTAATCCATTGTGGAAAACGATACCCGCTTATCTGGATTCAATACTAGTACCTACGTCCGATGCTGAATTATAGTTCGCTATATTCAATAGTTCGCGTAAACCATTATAATTATGAGGGATTAATATTGATATAATTTGGTATTTGTGGTTTTATTTCGAAATGCAATATTAAAGCTGTAATGGCTTTAAGTTTTATGATCACATGTCACAATCACGAGATAAACATTATTTTTGCAGCTGCTACATCTCGTAATATTATAAGGTTTATCAATTTAGTAATAAGAGTCATAAATATCAATGCCAAAAGATATACACAGCTTCAGGGTTCTTTCTATTTTACTTTCTGCGAAAGTTTATTAAAAAATATTTCATCCTTATCCTTATTAATTAGCAACATTATATTCGTAGGAGATCGTCGGTAAACTGTGACAAGGGTGCCTTTAATTGCAGATCAATTGCAGATAATACGAAGGGTTTTTAATGAGTCTGCTCATCCCTAATCCCTTTGTTGGTGAAGATGACCTTTACTGAATGAATATTACCTTCTTGACAAGGGAAACTTATGTTAGAGGGTTGTCTTGTGTGTAGTTTGGTAAGTGAACCAAAATCTATATCTATACCTACTATAATAAAGCTGAAGAGTTTCATTGTTTGGTTGAACGCGCTAATCTCAGGAACTACAAATCCGATTTGAAAAAATAATTTGTATTGGATAGTCCACTTATCGAGCTAGGCTATACCATCACGCTACGACTAATAGCAGCAGAGTATTAATATTTTCACATGTTACGAAGTCGGGGACACTTCCTATTATAAGAATTAAGAAGATTAAATCCTATTAGCAACAAACGGTTGAATGCTTATCACCAATTCCTGACCCGAAAAAATATAGTAGGATTCCGTGCGTCAAAGGACACGTTGAATCGTCAACCCAATTATGCAGTACCAGATGCCAATGGTGGTCCAGGATTGAACCCCTGTTGTCACAACCCACACCATAAAAGGAAAAGAAGATCGTGTGAGCCATATCAATGAGTGAAGGGTCAAACTTTTCACTGGAGAATCAAAAATCCGTATCGAGGAAAACCATCATTCTAACTACAAAGTAATACATGACCACGGAAAAACAACTTTGCTATGGTCAAATAGCACATTTAGGCTGAGTTTGCACTACCTATCTTTGAGCGTACTAACTCTATTGATAACCGGTGTTTTTTGTATGAAGTTTGACAGATTTTTGACGTATATCAAAGTTATAGTAAGATGGTGCAACCCAGCCTTAATAATTATTAACGCCAATTCTTCATCAGTATTATTTTGTCCTAAATCGCTTTAATAACTCTTAGAATCTGTCTGATCTTAGGTTGATGCCAAACCGAATGCCGCTATCAAAAAGTAATGGTCCCATGGTATATAAAACTAGATCTCAATACCTCCAAGCAATCAAAACCAGAATTTATCGCTTAAGTATATCAAGCTACTCGTAAATGTAGAACAATTTCGTAGCTTACTCGTTTCTGTACAAAATTCATACTAGATAATTTAATAAATTAATTTGTTTTCCTTCTTTTAAATGTCTCCTTTGGTCTTTTAAAACACGTGATAACATTTTTATTGAAGTAAATTAATTAAGAATTTCTTTTGTGAATTCGTCAAAACATTTTCTCACAGCATTAGGACGTTTATTATTCTAAAATTATTCCCGTCAGTCTCATGAGGGGTAAATTCTTAAAGGCGAAAATTTCATACATCACAAGGAAACGAGTAGCAAGTGAAATTCATAAATATTTGACGACTGCTGAAGCTGCGACGTTATATTATTACGTCCGTATGAATACGGCCGCTACGTGCCCCTCATTACGAGTATATTTTTGAGTGTCGCAATTCTTTTGAGACTTGGTGAATATTATATTTCTAGGCTTTAGAATTTGATGAAAAAACTTGTCCGTTGAGGATTTAATGAAATAAAAATCTACACACTTTTTCAATGTATCTTGCAAAGTTGCAATTAAATAGTAATAATATCACAACACAGTACGTTACAACACGTTATTTTTTCTGCCAGTCACAAGCTTTGCAAATTTAAACAAATGACGCTACAGAAAAACAAAAACCAAATCGTGGTAGAGATTCGTGTTACAAACAAACAAATAGGTACAACTTTTGATAACAACTCGATCAATCTCAATCATAGATACTTTCTGTGATTCGTATACCTTTTGAAATTCAATCACTCAAAAGTGCCTAAAATTGACTAATTTTTGACCTTCTAGTACGAGAAAATTATACATATATGTTTGTTTTATAGACTGCCTTATTTCCGCTATAGCCCTGTATGTTAAATCATCAATTTACTCTCTAAATTAATTATTTGTGTGTTTGTGTCTTAATTACTGAAATGGCAGAGAAATTAATAAACGTTATAATAAGCTCTCTCAATTAGTCTGACGAATTAGCGAATACCTCGTTTCATGATTAATAATGAGGTAATTAATTTGGATTTGTAAACGTTTATAACAACAAATTAAAGATTTGTGGTTTACTCTTCGCAAACATTTTAGGGTCAATGAATTTGAATTCAATGATTATATTTGTAACAGAGATTCCATAATGAACGCAAGGCACTTAAATTAATATCCCAAAAATATATTTAAATTCAAGTAAAAACCGGCCGGCCGTATAAACCTGTATACGATATAACTAAAAATGTAAGGTTTTTGCAATTTTTTCTTTCTGTGCTATAAGACGTTGCTTCGTACCAAATTTTGAGGTACGGAACCTTAAAAATATTTTCAGAAAGAGATTTCGTACAAATTGTAAAGAATAACCTGAACAAATACCACTGTGCGCATGTAAATTTTATTAAAGCCTTTCAAGCGTCAGCTGTGCTTGAATAATCCTAAACCACCATTTATATTCTCTGTAGACAAGTGGGAAACTGGGGAATCATTTCGTCCGAGTCCGAGGCTAGATATAAATTTTTCATGCACTAGTATAAATCTGGAAAGATGAAAATTGGACCACACCAGACTCGGGAAATAAACTAGAAAACGAAAAATTTATCTAAAGCCAGATGGATTTACAAATAAATTGGTTATCACTGA
Source organism: Ostrinia nubilalis (assembly GCF_963855985.1). Lineage (NCBI taxonomy): Eukaryota > Metazoa > Arthropoda > Insecta > Lepidoptera > Crambidae > Ostrinia > Ostrinia nubilalis. The sequence continues at coordinate 8,082,599 of NC_087103.1, forward strand.
AATATTATTTTAGTACTCTACTAAAATAATACTTGCTTCTGTGTTCTTTTACTAACGTGCTTCTAATTTTACATAAAAAGAACAAAAAATATATGGATATTATGCTATGTTCAAATTAAACTAAAATTAAGGTACCTACCTGTAAAAGTACCTATACTGTCAAAATAAATGGCCCTCTACATAATGTTTTTTCCTTACTCTACCTTATTTACTCTATTTTAAGATTAGACATAAATATGCAACCCCTGAACTCTACGCCCACCTTTATAGGCTGTATTATTTCCAAATAGCGAGACAGTAAAATATTACGATTGAAGGAAAGCCGTGATCGAGAAGGGTACTCGCGTGTGTGATACGATGAATGTGTGAATCGATATGAATAAATCGGATGATATCTAACAACTTATTGTTTCACAAAACCATATTCGAGTAAACTAATAGAAATAAAATATAGTCTTACTATTTCGATAAACCCAGACTTTTACACATTTAAGTAGTCTTTTTGAGACTATATCTTAATGGTACTCGTACAAAATAGTAGAGGGTATTTATTAGAAGGCATTTACCACCCACATTGAAAACATAGTAAGCAACCTAAAATCTTTCCCTAATTAAAATTCTAAATCACGTAAGCTAGAGCAACGCGTAAACCGATAGCGCCGCGCTCTCTCTGAAATTCAAAATGCCCAAAAAAAAAAAATGTAGAGGGTATTAATTTATTTCATAAGATAATTATTTCGAGATTTATAGAGATAGCAATTCACACCATAATTGCAATTTGGGTATATCAAGTGACGTGCAATTGCTACCAAAAACCATAAAAATACCAAATAACCTACCCAATACTTTTCTACCCTTGTAACTTTACTAACCTCCATGTAAGGTAAACAAAAAGCAATTAGTACGCTCATAAGAAAGGAAAAATACAATTAGGCAATTAATGTTAATTGCCACCGTTTTTGTTTAGCTGTAGGAATATTCCGCGAATGCCTTCTATTTTAAAAATAAGTTATTTAGAATTTTCTCATAAATTAAATCCTAAAAGTACTACGATTAAAACTCAATAAAAAGTCTATCCAGTAAAATAATTCTCGCAAGTTTGTGAGGAAAATAGCTTAGTTCTTTTCGCTTTTCCGCTGGGGATTAGTTCCTACATGAGCTTGGATTAGTGGCTAGTCGGATAAGTTTCTGAACCGGAGAAAAACCGATTCGTATAATGACTTTTTAGACTATCACCACTGTTATCGACATTCTAACTTCACTACAATTTGATATTATCTTTGGAAAACGGTTTTTAAATGGCTGTGTTATAGGAATTAGTAAGGACTTGCTAATGTTCTAATTCTTATCATCGAAATTATAAAATTAGCTTTCCGCCCGTGGCTTCACACGCGTGGAATTTTGTCTGTCACAGAAAAACTTTATCGCGCGCGGCCCTGTTTCAAAAACCGGGAAAAAACTATCCTATATCCTTTCCCGGGACTCAAACTATCTCTATGCCTTTCATAAAAATCGGTTCAGTGGTTTACGCGTGAAAGCAAGACAGACAGACAGACTGAGTTACTTTCGCATTTATAATATTAGTATAGAAGTGTTGATTAGTATAGATTCCAAATTATTTAAAGCTTTTTATGATGCCTAAATTGAGTGCCGCGACGCTCGGCTATTGTGGTGGACCCACTCGTAACAGAAGCATATTTAGCTTACCACGGAGGGTTAACGGGATGTATTTTTATTTACAAATTGCTAATATTTTTTTAAAAGTACTAGGTATGATTATAATATACCTCTGTATACCTTTCATGACTCTAGAGAAATTCTCAAGCTCTTCAAATTAAACATTTGGCCCCAGCGGGCTTCAAACCCTTTACTCAAGCGTTGTAATCCGTTACCTCAACCTCCCACTTTATATTTCCATGAAACCAAACTTGTTTTTCGAGTAGCTACGATGGTTTCTATTCGAAAAAATGGGCAATAGAAAATACGAAAAACTTTGCTGCTTAAAAATGTGTTGGAGCCCGATATGTCATTACTGGTCGATGTTCAAGGCGCCATGAATTATCTATGGCTTGTTTGGCCACCACCAACCGGTCGATAATGAGGATGTACACAAGTATTATAAGTACCAGCGTGGGTGTGTGTGTGTGCTTTTATTTAAGAAACATAATGGACACTTAGGTGAGCTAGTCAATAGTTAACCTGCTCGTTACTGGGCCAGTATCTTTATAGCAATGGGTCACTAAGTCAGGTATAAATATTTAAGTTGAATCGAAACTGGGGCCTTAAATATTAATGATTGGACACAGGTATGCCATTAACACAAAAAGATACCATCGATCAATACTTCATCAAACAATAAAATGTTTTGCGAAGTTGGGAAATAATTGAGCAAAAACCGAAGTAACAAATACTTACTTTTAAAGTGTCGAGCGTCATATTGCCGTTAAGAGCCAACCCCTAAGGAAGAAAGTTAGTGATTAAGACGTCTCGTAAATTTTAAGCCAAGAACTTGGAATTACGAGGTTAGGGACCAACTATTAATGAAAATTTCAATCCGCGTGAAGTAAAGTCATGAGGGATTGATGTTTCAACAGAAATCAATCGGTGTGTATGAAATACTAAAATAATATTGTTTTGAAAGTAAAAAAACAAATTGATATCATCACAGTATATTCTGATACTGTTTGCAGTCAGAATCCTTGTCTCGTTGCTTTACAGTCGCCACTGTTGTTTGTCACTAACCCTCGTATTCACAAACATTACTATGAGGTCTCATAATGCACGTAGACGCACAGGGTGACATATGAACCAATCACCACAGAGCTCTATTCAATAATAATAGAGTTATTAAAACTTAATTTAGACTTACGAGTAGCACTTTTGTAAATGATGAAGAGTTTCACTTTAATTTCAATAATAATATCCTAGAATAATAAGGCCATAAATTATAACGACTTACTCATCTGCTTCCTTCTGCACTGCATTGCCTTTATTGAAGGACATGAAATGATATTTTTATGACGACCCAAAAATTTTATTTCGGCTCATTTATCCAATTTATAACCTTCTACCGTATACTCAAGTTAGCCGGTGAAATTGGATGATATTGATTTTCTAGTACAAGGTAGAAAAAGTTAAATTCATCAATCAATAGATTACTAAAGTTAATAATATTCAAAATAGTGATGCACGACTATCGATATAAAACTATTCAGAGTATCTATAGTGTCAAAACTAACCATTAATAATTAGCCAAAATTTAAATCATCGTTGAAAACGTTTTTGCCCCTAGCGAGAATTAAATACCTACACAACCACAACCGCTAGCTTTGTTGTTGTAGTACACTGACCAGTGTCATTATAATTTATAACATGTTTGACCTTGGTTATTTTTTACTTCCTGCCTACGTGGCATCGTAGCTTAACTGTCAAGCGTGAAAGGTCAGTTAAATATCATTGCCTACGCAACATGGTGTCCCTATCTTCAGTCGTTTGTTTTACACCTACAGTCAACTGCACATCAGCCTACACATCAACGACGTTTTAAAATCGTCTCAATAATACATAAGTCTATTTATAGTGTACATGCGAGTTAAAAATTTGTTTATGATTTAACTCATACATAAGGCATAATTCATCAGTAATTTATGAGTTTCTAGACCAAAACTTGCATGTTTTAGGCGAAGTGTTGAAACTATAGTTGCACCAGTAAACACCTGCTGCATATTCTTTTTTGTTTTTTGACATAGGTAACACATGGACTACGTATCGCTATGTAACGCTTTTTCATTCCCATATAATCGAATTTCAGTCCCCTTGGTCAGCAACGATCAAAAAGGACCAATTGTAAGATTCTTATAACAATCGATATTATCGATACAAACAAAACATGTACAACACTTGTAATACACGTGAGCAACTCTTCCTTTTTAATTGAAAATTCCTCTCAACAAACAATAAAGCCTGTTTGATTTTTCTTTATTTACGCGACCCTTGATAAACCCATGACAAATAAATCGCCAAACTCATCCAATACACAGAAAAAGGGCAAACAATCTCCAAATAAAACGGCTTGTTAGACGAACAAACCAAACGTTTACTCGATTGTTCTCGTTCGGCTGAATGAGGCATCTAAAGGTATTTGTGTTCACAATATTGTTAGCAAATAGTTTATGTTGATCACAAACGTAATTGTAATTCAAAGCACATGATCTTGGTAACGTTTATTGTGATAACAATTGTTTACTATGTGTTTGCATAATGTGTTTCTAGTTAGCGACAGAAAAAAGCCGTTTGCTCTAATACACATGTTGTGTTTATATTCGCTTGCGAGCGATATGCTCGCTGATGTTCGCCGAACATTGGTCCGCTCAAATCATAGTCATAGAGACATTAGCAGAGCTTTTGTCAGAATACGAGTACATTACCTAGAAACAAAAACTACCGAATGAGTATATTTCATTTTCAGTTTTGATAGCACAGCAATAGCATATAAAACTAGGTTGTTGCAAATTGATTCCTATTATTCCTACTACTTAGTCGGAATTACCTTGATATGCATCGAGCGATCGTAATGAAACCTGATCTGATGCACATTTTATTAATATTAAAAACTAGCGGCCGCCCGCGACTTCGTACGCGTGGATCCTGTTTTACCCCCTTTTCCCGAATTTTCTTTGCTATAAATCTCACGGAGCCCGAGACCTTTCCAACGAATGCAAAACCGTGGAAATCGGTTCGTGCGTTCTGGAGTTATAGCGTCAGGGAGGAAAACCCGACTTATTTTTATATAGTAGACTAGATTTTTTGCCCGCGGCTTCACTCGCGTGAAATTTAGTTTGTCACAGATCGTCATAAATTTTATAGCCTATGTTTTTTTAGGTTATAAACTTTAAAACTGTAAAGTTTCATCAAAATCTGTTCTGTACTTTTTGCGAGAAAGAGTAACAAACATCCAGACATCCATACAAACTTTCGCATTTATAATATTAGTAGGAAGTAAGTAGGATTAGTAGGATTCAGAGATCAGAGATGTAACTTGACCTCTCTATTAACAAATGTCTTGGTTGACTGACCCTCTAGGAAACTAAGGTATATTTTCCAGCGAGCTATTTCTCATATAATATTCTTCCTCATCGAAGTTGATAAAACATTTCACCTTGTCATTTTATGTGTACGATCACTAGCCATATTATGAGTTTAGTATTAAAATAGAATTTATGGGATTATTTTATAGCCATGTCGTCGACGTTTAAATATAACATCAAGATTTGCAGTCGCTAGTCGTTTGATAAAGGTGCTTGTTAACTAGAGCGTTCACTTGTAACAAAAGAAATATAATTCTAAAGCAAAATCGTAAATTGACATAATTATTATAGGGCACAATTTTTAGCCGACTTCAAAAAAGGAGGAGGTTGTATGTTCAAATAGTCTAAACGATAGTTATCATGTATCTCGTATTGTTTGTTGAAACATGTAGCAAGACAGGACAAAAGATAGTAACTTTATCTTTTGTAGATTTGTAGCAAAATCCACAGGATTAGCGTCTTTACCGAGCTTTCGTATGAGTTGAATAACTATTATAGATGATGATGACCTGACTTTAAGAATTACTTGATTTAAAGTCAGTTTCCTTACCATTCCCTCTTCTATCGAATTTATCTTGCACGCAATCTTGGGTGAAATTTGTTTCGGACGTCACGAGGTTGTCTGCTAGTGAAGTATTGCTCGCTAAGTTTGTCGATCTGAGGGTCAAATGTCAGGGGTCAAAAGATAGTAAGTGTATTAATTATTCCGTTACAAAGCTAGTAAGTTTAGCCAGTCTTACTAGCTTTGTAAGTAGTGACGGTCTGGAGTTTAATGTTGGTATAGTATGTTTAAGAAGTATATTAACGTGGACAATGGACATCGTAAGTTCGGTTCCAAGGAGCTGTACACAAATGGAGAAAAATCATGTAAGAGACTGTTTCAATAAAGTTGAAAATGTATTAACTACCTAACACTGGGAAAATACAATATGATACGTAAAAAAGCTATTGTTAGGTAATAAATTATGGAACGACCCCCACCATTAACGACGGTAATGGATCTTTTATTCTATGAGCGTCTGAATGATTCGCATCATTATAAGTTACTGTATATCGTATTGAGTCGGTTTATACTATTCATCCATCAAATTAACCATTTGATCCATGTAGTTTTCCTTGGAATTCGCAATAAAATAGTAAATTTGCGTGCACCTTAAGAAACTATTCTGGACGCTAGAAATCGGAATCGCAAATCATGTGGCATGTACGAAATGAGGAGTGAATAAATTTACACGTACTGTGAAAGTATTTGGCTGGAATTCCGAACGAGGCCACGGTTCCAGCTGTATACCAAACTGTTTACATAAAACTTGTAAATTACGAATTTTATTTGTGTGAAGAAAGATGATCGACAGTACTCAATCAAAATTAGACTTTATTTTTCAAGCTACATAGTTCTATTGAATTCTTTAGGTCAAGTATTAGCGATAACTCTTATAAATGGTGATTTTATAATAGTGAGTCTCTATCCCTTAATAGTAGCTGAAAGTATAGGTAGGTACTATTTTATATTGAGACCAAAATTCACTAAATACAGTGTGAGTCACGTTAAAGTGTACATATGAAAATAGATGAAACTAGACCTATTTTTATCGACAAAAAAGAGGTCAAAAAATTTTTGAGATTTTTTTACATTTTTTATAGAATTTTTTTCTTCCAATTACTTATTGTAAAGAAAACGTAATAACTTTTAAACTAAGCGGTATATCCTGATAAAATATAAACAGTAATAATGCTAAATAACAGGTGATACTAAAAAAATACATAAAATACACAAAAAAGGCCAACAAATAATAAAAAATGATACTTTTTGAAAAAAATCTGCTTTAAAATTCGTGTTTTTTTGGTTATTTGATAAATTTCTCCAAAAAACTATACATGGACCCTACCACCTGCGTCCACACCAGATCCTTCCTTCCTAGTTATGACGCATTGCAGGAGTACATAAAAACTGTTAAGCCGAATTTCGCAATAACACAAATGTTGACCAACCACGGCTACCACAAATCTTACCTGCATAGGTTCCATATAGTCGCAGATGATCACTGCCCCTGCGACAATCAAACTCCTCAAACATGGAACCACCTTATAACACAATGCCCACGATTCGCGTCTAAACGCCTAGATCATGAATCCATCTCTCACGCACAAAATCTGAACCCATATAGTCTAATAGAAATCATTAAAAAACACGAAACCAGCAACAGCTTCCACACATTCATCCATTATATAGTAAGCCATCTCAAAGAATTCAATAAATAATAATTAACACTAAATAGCCCGGAAAGATAAACACTGCCTTGCTCTCGGAGTAACCCACTAGCTCCGATAGTAAGTGCAAACCGATAGCACTTCAACAAAAAAAAACAAAAAAAAAAAAAAAAAAAAAAAAAAAAAAAAACCCTTTAATGCGTTCTAATAACTGCCAGTATGGATCATCGAAGAGCTGTTTCCAAGAGGTACTTATGAATAAGGGGTTCCCAAAGTGTACGCCGCGGCGCCCTGTGGCTTAATTCACGTATTTTGACACAGTCAAAATCTCGTTGACGTTTAGAAGTCGTCCTATAGAAAAACAGTTTTAAATCCGTATTCACAAGGATCATTTTGATGGAACGATTACCTACTCGATAGGATTGCAACTCAGCGATTTGTTGTCGTTGAAGTTTTGTTACGTGAATAAGGCTACTGGTGCGCCGTAGAAAGTAAGTATGAGAGGCGCCGTGAGTCAATCCTTGACGTCGCGTTAGCGCTTGAAAACCATTGATAAACTAGGTACCTCTGTCACGTCTTTCGACTGTATATTTCAAAGAATAGGGCGCAGTGACTGTTGTGAACGAAATGTGGACTGTATTAAATGTGCGTTATAAAAGATAGAGAGATGCGAGATCGAACAGAAATATATTAACGAGCTAAAGTTATTTGACAAGTCAAAAAGGTACAAAAATAACAATGACACAGAGAATTTGGTTTTTACAAATCTATAGGCCGAAAGAGTATAAAGGTGGCAGGAGGAGCGTTCGCAACAGTGACAAAATACAGTAAGTGCGCCGCGGAGTGGAAAAGATTGGGAACCCCTGGTAAAAATTAAGCTCACGTAACAAGCGTAAGCTTGTAAATCTGCCTTTTAGCAAAATATGCGATGATTAACGTCGTCCTACATAATTGCACCGTAATAATGACAATGAAGCCGCTTGTTAATGTCAACGAAATATTGCAATTCATTGTCAATATTGCAATTAATTATTGAGTTGACCTGGTCTTTAACGAAATTTTATTTTTTATTTGTATATCACTTTGATTTTAGAGAGAAGAAAAAAAATCGTATCTTTAAAAAGATAAATAGACAGTGTCGATAATCGATGAATGTGCTAATAAAACTCAAGACCTTTGAAGTTTCAGTTGATTCTCGCAAAAGATAAAGATCGCCTGATTTAGTAAATTATAACACTCCAATGATTCTCAGATGTAAATAAGTGTTTAATAAAGAAGACAATGTTTTATAACTTTTGAAGTTTGCATTTTATATACAGTGTGAGTCACGTTAAAGTGTACATATGAAAATAGATGAAACTAGACCTATTTTTATCGACAAAAAAGAGGTCAAAAATTTTTTGAGATTTTTTTTAAATTTTTTATAGAATAGTTTTTTCTTCCAATTACTTATTGTAAAGAAAACGTAATAACTTTTAAACTAAGCGGTATATCCTGATAAAATAAAAACAGTAATGATGCTAAATAACAGGCAATACTAAAAAAATACATAAAATACATAAAAAAGGCCAACAAATAATAAAAAATGATACATTTTGAAAAAAATCTGCTTTTAAATTCGTGTTTTTTTGGTTACTTGATAAATTTCTCCAAAAAATACCTCTATAATAGGTGGTTCTTATTACTTTGTATTATTCTCTATCGTATTATCTTTGTAAAACCAAAAATCGCATGTCTCTATCCCTATCACAACATTTGCTATGATCGTTTGAACAAAGGCCTGCCACAACATTATTCTCCGCTACAGTTAGAGACAATTTTAATTTTAACTAAAATGTTTATTTTACTTCGAAATCTTTTGTTTTTATTTGAAATCTAACTTGTCTTTATCAAAATAACAAATCTAGAGCCATTTTCAGTTTAGTTATTAACGAAGCGTTGAATGGCGCGCCCGGAGAGGCTTAGTTCAAACGATCATTGCAAACGTTGTGATAGGGATAGAGACATGCGATTTTTGGTTTTACGAAGGTAATACGATAGAGAATAATACAAAGTAATAAAAACCACCGGTTATAGGGGCATTTTTTGGAGAAATTTATCAAGTAACCAAAAAAACACGAATTTAAAAGCAGATTTTTTTCAAAATGTATCATTTTTTATTATTTGTTGGCCTTTTTTATGTATTTTATGTATTTTTTTAGTATTGCCTGTTATTTAGCATCATTACTGTTTTTATTTTATCAGGATATACCGCTTAGTTTAAAAGTTATTACGTTTTCTTTACAATAAGTAATTGGAAGAAAAAACTATTCTATAAAAAATTTAAAAAAAATCTCAAAAAATTTTTGACCTCTTTTTTGTCGATAAAAATAGGTCTAGTTTCATCTATTTTCATATGTACACTTTAACGTGACTCACACTGTATATAAAATGCAAACTTCAAAAGTTATAAAACATTGTCTTCTTTATTAAACACTTATTTACATCTGAGAATCATTGGAGTGTTATAATTTACTAAATCAGGCGATCTTTATCTTTTGCGAGAATCAACTGAAACTTCAAAGGTCTTGAGTTTTATTAGCACATTCATCGATTATCGACACTGTCTATTTATCTTTTTAAAGATACGATTTTTTTTCTTCTCTCTAAAATCAAAGTGATATACAAATAAAAAATAAAATTTCGTTAAAGACCAGGTCAACTCAATAATTAATTGCAATATTGACAATGAATTGCAATATTTCGTTGACATTAACAAGCGGCTTCATTGTCATTATTACGGTGCAATTATGTAGGACGACGTTAATCATCGCATATTTTGCTAAAAGGCAGATTTACAAGCTTACGCTTGTTACGTGAGCTTAATTTTTACCAGGGGTTCCCAATCTTTTCCACTCCGCGGCGCACTTACTGTATTTTGTCACTGTTGCGAACGCTCCTCCTGCCACCTTTATACTCTTTCGGCCTATAGATTTGTAAAAACCAAATTCTCTGTGTCATTGTTATTTTTGTACCTTTTTGACTTGTCAAATAACTTTAGCTCGTTAATATATTTCTGTTCGATCTCGCATCTCTCTATCTTTTATAACGCACATTTAATACAGTCCACATTTCGTTCACAACAGTCACTGCGCCCTATTCTTTGAAATATACAGTCGAAAGACGTGACAGAGGTACCTAGTTTATCAATGGTTTTCAAGCGCTAACGCGACGTCAAGGATTGACTCACGGCGCCTCTCATACTTACTTTCTACGGCGCACCAGTAGCCTTATTCACGTAACAAAACTTCAACGACAACAAATCGCTGAGTTGCAATCCTATCGAGTAGGTAATCGTTCCATCAAAATGATCCTTGTGAATACGGATTTAAAACTGTTTTTCTATAGGACGACTTCTAAACGTCAACGAGATTTTGACTGTGTCAAAATACGTGAATTAAGCCACAGGGCGCCGCGGCGTACACTTTGGGAACCCCTTATTCATAAGTACCTCTTGGAAACAGCTCTTCGATGATCCATACTGGCAGTTATTAGAACGCATTAAAGGGTTTTTTTTTTTTTTTTTTTTTTTTTTTTTTTTTTTTTTTTTTTGTTGAAGTGCTATCGGTTTGCACTTACTATCGGAGCTAGTGGGTTACTCCGAGAGCAAGGCAGTGTTTATCTTTCCGGGCTATTTAGTGTTAATTATTATTTATTGAATTCTTTGAGATGGCTTACTATATAATGGATGAATGTGTGGAAGCTGTTGCTGGTTTCGTGTTTTTTAATGATTTCTATTAGACTATATGGGTTCAGATTTTGTGCGTGAGAGATGGATTCATGATCTAGGCGTTTAGACGCGAATCGTGGGCATTGTGTTATAAGGTGGTTCCATGTTTGAGGAGTTTGATTGTCGCAGGGGCAGTGATCATCTGCGACTATATGGAACCTATGCAGGTAAGATTTGTGGTAGCCGTGGTTGGTCAACATTTGTGTTATTGCGAAATTCGGCTTAACAGTTTTTATGTACTCCTGCAATGCGTCATAACTAGGAAGGAAGGATCTGGTGTGGACGCAGGTGGTAGGGTCCATGTATAGTTTTTCAGCCGCGTCTTTGCTCTTTTGTTTATTTTTTAATTTAATACAGCTAATGGGGACTGCACTATATTCTGGGGTTTGGTGCATAATTGCAGCAGCCTTAGCCGCCGAGTCAGCTTCTTCATTACCTTCAAGACCGACGTGGGCTTTTATCCACGCAAACTCGATCGTGCACCCAGATGTACGGGCTTGATGAAGCAATTTATGAGTTTTCACTGCCAAGCGATTATGACTGCTACCATTCTGCAATTCGGTAAGTCCTGACTTACTATCTGATAAGATAATAACTGGTAACAGGTGGTTGTCAATGACGTGCTGGCATGCCTTGTATATTGCAAGCATCTCCGCCTGGAAGACAGAGCAATTGTCATGAAGTTTGTACTTCATAACGACCGCGGGCCGTCCCCCAGTCGGGTCCTTTGTAACAAATGCAGCGCCAACGCTGTCGCTGTGTTTGCTCCCGTCGGTGAAGATAAGCCGGGTGTAGTTGGCTTCTATCTGAATAAGATCACTGGTGGAAGTGATTTCCGTGAACTCTATACCTACCCTTTCAGAGGGATGAAGGAGTTCGGATGGTGGGCAAGGGGTTTCAATCACAACGTCGCGCGGCAGAAACGGTGTAAATCCGGTAAGTTTAGTGGTTTCTATGTCCGCGATCATTGAGACTTTGGCAGGGAGAGGTGTTAACTGCGCCAGTGATATGGATGCGGCAGTGCTGATTGTGCGGAAGCCTTGTGTTATTTTAATGGCGAAAAGCCTCTGCGTTGAGAGAAGACGTTGTACAATGTACTTGTATCGGAGTGCAGAGGACCATATCGCAGCACCGTAACAAATTATCGGTTCCACGACGTGCTCATAGATAATTTTAACATTTTCGGGGTGAACACCCCAGGTAGGCCTAACAAACAGTGTGAGTTTATTATATAGCGTCTTTACTTTATTTATTATGTAATCTACGTGTTTGGTGAAATGGAGTTGTTTATCTATTATTATTCCTAAATATTTAATTTGATTTGTGAAGGTTAAATTAATGTCGTTCATTTTTAATTTGCACTTTTTAGCCTTGTTGGAGAACGCAATTGTTTGTGTTTTATCTGGACCAAACTCCAGCTTGACGCTTTCACCCCAGCTAGTTATAAGGTCCAGTGCAAGATTAACATTATTTTGCAAATCGGTGTGGTTTTTTGAATGTGCAATTAAAAGCAGGTCATCTGCGTATGCCTGTAAGTGGCAGCCGTCCGGCATTGGCATGAGTAGCAGCTGATCTAATATAACTCGAAGGGTTAAGGAGTACTCATGTAACAGGTTTCAATGCAGCGGATTATATTCATAAAATATCTGATTAACATTAAGCCTGATGTAGGTCATGTATTATACGTATTGTACCGTGTACGTATTAGATGCTATTTCTATTGAGGCATTTAAACTAAACATTAATGATTAATACGTAATTATTTATAAAGTTTAAATACGAGTATGACCAACAAACTTGGATTTTAAATAACTTGAAAAATATCGATTTCGATATGAGACTATTAACACTAGAAAATTGTAAGTAATAACAATTAATTTGGACTCTTAATGTGTCGTAAAAAATCTAATGGTTTCTATCTTTGTGTTCTGATCTAAATTCTAGTAAAGTTTGTGTTTTTATCGTTTAAAAGCTAAATATTGTTGACAATAAATACAATAAAGTTAATGGAATAAACAAAAAATGTACCTAAAAATCTTTGAACGTCCTCTGAAAGGTTTTTCCAATTCTACTAATTAGGTTGTGAAACTTACGAGCCATTGAAAAAATATGTTTTTCCACTTTCTCGGTAAGTAACTACTTTAAGTAACAAGGCGGGTAGTAAACATCATACACCTTGAGGGTTTATTTTTCTGTACTTAGCAAAAAGATATAAAGCTTACCATAATTATGTACGTACATCGTGCTACATGTTATTGAATCGAATTAGACAGGCGTTTCTTTATGAAAATGCTGTGCACATGCTTTAATTTTAAATTGATGATGCTTAAAATAAACTCTACAGTGTCACTCGATTTAACAACAAACGCCATAAAACGCGAAAACTTGACTTTGTTTGTTGACACTGTTGACAGTTAGTCAGTAGGTTTGCCTTATTTTCTATCCGCTCTACCGTGTGTCTCTATTTATCATCCACTCTCAACAAAAAAATCTCAGTGTAATAAGTATCGTTGTCATAAAGAGTTGACACTGTATTTCAAACTACTGCAGGTTTGCCCGCGTCATTATCGGTCTGTCACAGAAATATTATAGTGTAGAACTTCCGAATATTGTTTTTCCCTGGGTTCCAAACTACAAATATATCAAATAACGGGTTCAGTGGCTTAAGCGTGAATAGGTAATAGACAGTGTTACTTTCGCATTTATTTAATAACTCATTCAAAACAATCCCTCAATCGTTCGTATCTTACACCAAACACCCATTACCGCTCATTAAAACTGATGTAGGGGAGACCGAGGTGAGTTGTAACAGAGGAGAGTTGTGACATTGTCGATTTTTGGAAACCTATGTAAGCTTTGTTAGCTCGAGACTTGAACTGAAAAACGCGCACTGTTACGAGCTCGCTAGTATTTAATAAGTTTCATAAAATCGACAATGTCACAACTCTCCTCTGTTACAGCTCACCTCGGTCTCCTCTAGACATAATGTAACGCCGCTACCTAAAGTGCACAAACGCGTCGTTTTGATGGCTCATTATATGCTCCATTCATTTGCCTCCTCACTTTATAAATGGGAATGTTGGTAATTAGATTCATGATGATTATGATTACCAGCGGTTTGTGTTTAAGATCGTCTGAGGTGAAATGATTGTCTACCATAATTAATTTCTAGACTAAATTCTTTAATCGTTTATGGATACTGTTGGACATATAAGTTAAGAACTGTTGAGGAATAAAAAGAACTTAAACAGCCTCTGTAGTCTAGTGTTAAGCTCAACTGTCTCAGACCTGGAGGTTTCAATCTCGATTCAAAGTGGTAGCAAAATTTTCAGCTGGTTGGAGGTAGTCTTTGTTATAAAACTGTCACCTATCGAAAACTACAGATAATATAATATAATACTAGTTAAAACTGTAGTCGTAACTACGATGTATTTCGGCAGTTGCAGGGAAAAGAGGCAGTCTTTGTGGCTGAAAATTCCGGATTAAGCCTTCTTCTTAAGATCTTTGCCCTGATCTTTACGATGGTAACAAAATTTTGGCTCTTCCCTCCTACTTAGTGAATAATAGTGAATGGTTAGGCTGTTTACGTAAGTGGACGACAATCGCCAGATACCCTTGGCGATATAATGAGTTTAGTAGTATTTTTCCTTTTTCAGCACAAGTGACTTCCACTACAGATTTTATTTACTTCTGTCAAATTCTGTACTTCTATCTTTCCACGAAATCAATTATAAGTTTTTCCCTTGTTGTTCTAGCTCCATTTCCCAACAAGCATTCTAAACCGAACGCAGATCAAGTCCTACAAGGGTGCTTACTCGGTCCATGTCACGTATACTCTCGACTAGCTTTTCAGTCTTATAACATTCTTGTATTATGTTCGTCACGTTTTTTCTATCGTTGACCTTTTGCTTGAAACGTGCTTCTGAAAGAAATTTCTAGAACCTGTCAGAGATTTTCATTTTTCAAATTAAAGTAGGTAGGTAGATATTAAAAGGTTGTGTTGTTACCTAGGTACTTGGAATTATATTAATATTTTATTATCTTACCATGAATCTCAAAATCTACTATAACATTCTTGATGTTATGGAAAAGAATTATCCCATTTTTGACACAAGAATAAAGATACCATAACTAATTTGTAAAAAGTATGAAAATATTAAGCAGTAGGTAGTCCAAAAATGTTGATGCATGATTGAAAATGAACTTTAACTGAATAAATTTTGTCGAGTCATAAAAGTAACCTTTTTCCACCGTTTGCTAGTTAAGCATTTGGCCTAACTAGCAAACTACTGAAATTAACAACACATTCCACAAGAAAGAAAAAGTGAAAAATGAAGTAACTTCCTCAACTACCCACAAAGATTAATCGTCGCTTTACCCTCACTAAATTTTCACGACACGTCGTATCGTTTATGATATCATGTGTCGGTAATACACTCGTATATTATGTGGAGCGACGTTTTAAGTAACAGGGTTCAATAACTCGGGGGAATGTGAAAAAATGGGATGTGTCATCAAAATGGAGGTGGATGGGAATTTGAAACCGAGAGAGGAGAATATCATGTCGCACTTGACTTTGAGAATGGTCATTATTTTTAGCATATTTTATCATTTGGCGTATAGTCCAAGTTTAGGATTGAAGTTGTTCAATAAAAACGTATTGAAGAAATTATTGTCGTATGAGCTAAATATTATGATCATTTATAAATGATCAGCCAAAAAGGTACATGTAGGATAAACTATGTTGATTGACTAAGATTTTTAAGTCTATATTTATTTGCAGAATCTTTCGTTTCATCAGAAACATTAGAACCATAAATGAAGACTTGAAATCTAATTTTTCATCTAAGGGGTCTTCAGGGAATTCTCATAAGTCGCAAACTTCATTTCAATAGTAAACAACATTGTGACAAGTTTTGAATATACATTTTTAGCAACATCGTGAAAGTTAAATTAGGAATGATCCAGAACAATGGAGGTGGGTCAAGTGGGGCATGGCTAGTTTATTTACTTTGAATCTCCGCAGTTCACATTTTAGAGGGAATTTTAAATACGTCCACTTGACATAGTTCTAGCGTTCCTGGAATAAACAAAGTGTATCTCGGCAATGCTATTGAGAAATATCGTCTGAATATAAAGAAAATGGTTATTAATCTTATTGCAAAAATATTTTACGATTGTGCATCAGAAAGTCAAATTGAATACAGCTCTAAGTAGCAAAACTGATGAAAATTGCCACTCATTTTGAGTTTCTTTTTGTACTACCATATGCTAATTATGAATTTTAGTACTAAATAAAGCATTTCATATTTTCATACACTTCATGAAACTACTGAGCCGTGTAGCTGAAACAAAATTTTCTAAGAATAACTGTGAAACAACACAATATAGTTTATGATTTCGCTCGCCAAATGCATTACCATAAAATTTGATTATATTAGAAACACTTGAAATTTACATCAAAATCATACAATCTTAGTCAAAAGCGTCTAAGTTTTAGTACCTATAAACTATAGCACAGCAAAGTAAACTCTATGACATATACACACAAAAACATTTAAATATCCCGATATTGGAATACCAAAGTGTCTTCAAGCCCTTCAACATTAGTTAAACTTAACCCTTTAAAATTTAGTCAAATTAAATTCCCAATAACCCGCCACCCTTTAATTAAAATAATCCATTGAACACGAGTAATTAACTAACCGCTTAAAAGAGCATGCCCTTTACGTTACTCAAGATTGAGATTTAAGACCAGAACTTCTCAATGTCAAAAGGATCAATCTATTCTATTGTAGTCGTCCATTAAGCCAAAATTGCACCACATAAAGCAAGCTTTATTGAGCCAGCGGTTCCTGTAGTCCGTTCGCTAGTCTTGTATTAGCAGCTATTAAAAGAACAGCCAGTTTAGGTTTGCTAAGGGTAAAAAAGTAGGTACATGTTTTTTGTTGGAAAATCTGGACAACCACACCAACGCGTGCAGATCGCCATCGCCAGCGCGATCATAGACCAATGACAGGTCGCGCGTTCTGTCATTGGCCTTGATACCGCTGCGCGCTGGGGTGAAGCATAGCTATAGCGGGTCTTTGCGAGCTTGAAGTAGGTGACTGGCCACAAGACCGAAGTAAATGGCGACATCACCTATCGAAGTAGTGTGTGCCTCTATCTATGCAGAGGCACACATTACGTATCTGCATTTCGCAAAATGACCACTTCGCAAAATACGCACTTTTCTATAGTACGAGTATAAAGGCTGTAGAATTTGTTTCTATTTTCATTGTGCATTTTTAGAAGTGCACATTCTGCACCCATAATATTACATTTAGCTCTATCTGTGCCGACCTCAGATTAGTCTGGCTCTAAAGTTTGAGCTATGGAACTGCTGAGATGAAACATAATGTTTAGACGACAACATAATTGCTCGAATTAATTCAAATTGTTTTAGGTCGTCATGAATAATATTACGATGATTCATTTTGGTTTCGTTTACTACATCATAATTGGGATTTATATTGGACATTTCAAATGCTGCAAGTGGTTATTTTGCATGAATATTTTATATTCAGTTAATAAAACGTCTACTGAGTTTAATATCACATACGCAAAATAAAATAAGACTTAATATTGAAACAATAAAACAATTGACGGGCTTTACTTTACTTATTTTACTCTCTAGCATTATTACTTGGACCTTGTTTTTGTTAACTGTGTCCAGAGTCCAGATGTTCTATTGGTCGTGTTTTATTTCTAATTGGTTTTATGCGAGTGTTATTCAATTTCCCGGCAAACAAAATCAATTTATTTAAGAATAATGTGCATGTGGCATGTAATAAAATTTTGTTAATATAGACCCTCAAATGCAAAGTCACCTTTAACTCTATATTTTACCGAAATCCACAAGTTGTCGATAAATTTTCCAAGACAAGTTGTTATCCAAACAGCTCTAGATATCCGAATCCGGAATCCTCGTTAGATCCAACTTTTCTCGAAGTATCACCTTACAAATATGGAGACAGCGAGCCGTGAAATAAAATTTCTTGCCGGGTAAAATATTTGTTTTTGCCGTAAAAATAGGCTGTAGGTAAAGACACCTTTAAGAATTCAAGAAACAGAGGAAAATTTACGTTTCCATGTTATTTTATTTGAAGAATACCTACTTATAGTCGTAAAACTAATATCAACGAGCACATAAAAGTGGATACAATCATAAAAAATAAGGACCTTAAATTCGGGATTCAAAGGCGGGGAGGCCTTTGAATCCCGAATTTATACAGGATTTCCACAAAGACCGGTCCTGCGCCGCTCGCATCCAGGCGCCTCCCGCGACCTTCACCAGATCGTCGGTCCATCTAGCGGGAAGCCTGCTCTGCCTGCTTATGATCGCCACTCAAAAACTTTCCTGCCCCAGACATAGCCCACAGAATCGCTAAAATCAAGTGGCAGTGGGCAGGGCACATAGCTCGTAGACCCCAATAGTATGAAAAAAATATTTTGCGACCCCCGACTGTTCGCTGTTTTTTCATGCATTTTATAATGTTACAAGAGTTGTAGGGACCGAATTCTTTAATCCATACAACATTTATGCATTCGCGTAATTAGTTTTGAGGATAAATATATGTTTACTGCTCTATAGAGATATTACTTATCTTATAAGATGCCATAGTGTTTTACAAGCATAAAAGGGTACGTTTGGAACATAAATTATTCATGATTTGTTTCTTTAGATTCTTACTCATTTTGATAACCTTTCGAGTCACAAGTGGGCGTTAAAGTCAAACGATTTCGTCAATGGTGGTGCCCTTTACAAAATACTGAAAACACCTTGAACCCGTTTAGGCTGAGTTGCACCATCTTACTTTAACTTTAACAAATGTCAAAATTATGTCAAACTCCATACAAAAACACCGGTTATTGTTAAAGTTACGGTTATAACGAGCTGGTGCAACTCAGCCCTAATTTATTTGCCCAATACGATTTCCTCCTACGCAACCACGTGGGGTAAGCACGTACGTATTTTCGTATTAGGGCCCGTCATTGAATTGTATACCTTTAAAGCTTGAATGGGAAACCGGCCTAGCATGGCCAATCAGTCCGTACCCAATCTAAGGTTTTGAAACCAAATGTCGGAACACGCTTCAATTTATTTGGCGTTAGCCTATTTCACGAGAGTTGTAGATAAGTGGTAATTTACTACTGTTTTGTAAATAATATGAATTATTTTAAATATTCTGTAATGTTTTGTTCTGTAATGAATAGTCTGCGTTAAGGTGTTAAGTTACTTTTTTTTTAAATTTGGTTGGATAAAAAGTTCAGTTTTTTAGGTGATTGAGACTGAACTCTCTCAGGGATGGCCTAAGTCTACACAAATCAATGATATTAAAGAAAGGTCGGCGTTAATGTTAACAATATTGCCAAAGATCGTGGGTTCAATTCCCGCCTTAGGCAGTTCGATTTTTTCAAGTTATTTATAATTTTCAAAATTTCAAAGCCTATTGGCACAAACCATACACGGTAAAAGCCACAGGCAGAAGCTATTATGAAAGAAGCTAGTAAAAATAAGCATGGACTTGGACATATTACAAATCTTAGCAACCACTTGCTATTTGCACTTATTGCAAGGCGACTGCCACGCTACGCCAGCCAAAGACTTGCGCGAAAGAAAGAAAGAAAGAGGCGCGCTTTTCCGTACATTTTTCACAGTCTCGATGCATTGTACAAATTAGCAACCGGTTGCTAAGATTCGTAATAACCCCGCCGAATCAATAAATGCTAATAGAATCATCGCAGTTCGATGCATACACGTGCTGCGCCAAAAATGCCGTCTTGAAGCAAATACCAGGTATTGATCAAACTGCTATATCGATTACCAACTGGCTCAATAAGCTTGTTTGTTTCAATCACACGACCATGAATGACGCACGTGAATAGGTGATGACGTCACGGTTACTCACTTTTCGTTTATGTCTTGATTTGTTTCGTATTTCGTGTGTTATTGAATACCTGTGTGGTGAAAATTTTTGAATCTTATAGTTACTTATTTGTTCGACATAATAATTATTCTGATCGATTGACTAAATATACTTAAAACGAACCTTTTACCATTATTAGTAGTAGGTAAAATTTGACCACCTACGCAGGTCAGAGTTCACCAATACAAAATTGTTAATACAATCATAGATAGTAGTGGTAGATAATGACAATACCAAACATATTAATATTAAGAATCTATGTAGTGTGGGATGTAACCTACTGAGGTCACAACCTGAAGTACACTTCAAGGGCCGTTTGAGCCGTTGGGCGTCTGACATGGCTCAATCGGACAACCGCATAACGTGCCCTCACCCTCCTCCAATTTACATGCACGAATATATGTATTATGAAACGACCGAAGTAGCAAGAAGACGCTCTGGATGCAGGCCGTTACCTACCGGGATGTGGAAATCATTGGGAGAGGCCTATGTTCAGCAGTGGACGTCCTGCTGAAATGTTATGATGATTCGGAAACGATATTCGTAGCTATCTATCCGTTCTTTTATTAATGTTACTAAGACTGAGTTGTTACAAAAAAACACCGGTTATTTTTATTGTTACGGTTAAAATATGATAGTGCAACGCAGCCTTACCATGTGACAAGAACCCCTCAAAATAAGTTTGAAATCATATACCACGTCCAGCGGGTTTCTTGAATCTCGAAACGGCAGGCCATTGTTGACACAATTGAACTATAAATCGCCTACATTGTCTCCAAAAATAAAATTAATCGATCAGAGAACTTAGGTCTAACTCTTAATTCAGACAGTGCCTGAGGAAGGGTAGCGGCACGGGAGGGATGACGTTGACATATTATATCGTGACAGAGCATATAAACCTGAAGCACCTTTGAAGTCTGGCTGACGTTGACGTAAAAAAACCCTCCCATGACGCTCCCATACCTACCTCAGACACTGACTAAGTTAGATCTATAAATCTATGCTCGAGTTTAAATTGATTTGGCTTACAAAATCTTATTAATTCTAAAACTTCGTCGTTTAAAATACGCATTAGAAATTCAGCAGACTGGTATTTATTGTGTTTGAAAAAGTGTGTTTGTAATGGCTCCAAATAGTTGTTTTATCACACGAATGTTTGCAGCAATAGTTAATTAGTTCAAAACAAACTCAAAGCTATAAACCCTTTCAATTGACTTGCAAATTAGACTTGCCTGACCGCTATTACTGATTTAAATAGACACCACAATATAATTATACACAGTAGGTACAACACAATAACCCAATAAGCATCCAATTAACAATAAAAGGAATTAGCTATAAATAAAATTACCCTTAATTTCAGAAACAAACTATGTAGGTACGTATACCTACAATTTGGGTTTCTAAGACTAATTTTCCATTTAGGGATCTGTTTGCAAATTATTAAAGTTTTAGGGTGGCAATTTTTGTTCGAGTAGGGCGTCCCCCCGAAAGGACGAAAAATCTAGAAAAATTCGTTATAATACTGCTTTTCATGAACTTTCAAGGAAAACTATAACGGTTAATATACATAAGTTAGTTTAAGAGTAATAGTCATTTAACTCATGTATTTTAAAATTTCTTTACTAGTAAAAATTCCTTAGAAGAAAATATTAAAAGTGACTTTAGATGAAGACATTGCTTGCTTCTGAAATATATTGTGGTAACGACGGACAACTACGGAACCCTGCACTGCGCGTGACACGACAAGCACTTGGCCATTTTTTTTAGTTTGGCTCTAGTGCCTCACTGAAAAACTAATTCTTGCTAACTAAATACTATTATAAACATTATATTTATTAATTTCTTTTAAGAGCTGAGTCTGAAACTCTAAAGATATTTCAATTGATCGCTTGTACTTTAGTGCAGTCTATAGTAGTATTTCCTATTTACCGTTGCTTTCAAGGGGTCTAGCGAAAACTATCCGTATTATAGTCACAGGGATATATGTAGAGTATCCCTGTGACAGGCTGCAATTTACGGAGAGCCATTGCTTCTTGCAACCAGTAAAAATAGTTTCATCATCATCATCATCATCTCAGCCATAGGACGTCCACTGCTGAACATAGGCCTCCCCCAATGCTTTCCATGATACCCGATTGGTAGCGGCCTGCGTCCAGCGCTTTTCTGTTACCTTTATTTTATGATGTCGTCAGTCCACCTTTAAAAATAGTTTACCGATCGCCAAATTTTTAGTTAGATCTTATTTTGTAGCATTACAACTTTTTATCTTTTTAATTTATACATTGTTGAGTGGTGTGCAATAAAAGGTATCTATTTATTTTTCTAGTAATTATAGGTATAAAAGAGTGTCACTGTTTTATTAGCATCTGCTATTAATGTCATTCATTATGAAATAAAGTAGCAGTTTAAGCCGTAAATTGCATCTTGAGTGATCCTACTACACTAACAGTACATTGTGCTAGAACTCTTTGGCCGAAGTGAAATAATCGTTCTCTACTACAATAAAAATTCCCTTTTTATTGTAATGGTTCTCAAATGGATACTTTTAAGCAGAATAAGAAGCGTCAAACGGTCCAATTGTGATTATACTTAAACTTTAATCGGAGAAGCGTTCTTTTTCATTGTTTTTGGACCTTGTCACAAGGAAATAAAGTTCTTAGTAATGCGGTTACTATAACACTTTCGGCTGGTTGAAGATTAGCGAAAATGATTCTAGGGATTTGATGATGATGACCATTGAAGTACTTACGGCTTAGTATCTACCTCGGTCTTTCTTTCTTTCTTTCAATGTGTTAGCAGCCTTATATTGAACTGAAACATAAATAAATAACACCGAAGCGATTTCTTGTGATCGCAAAGAAATCACAATTTGCTGGAAAATTTGAATTGGAATGAGTTTTCCTCGGGATTTATAAAGAATTTTATTCGAGGAATAAACCTTTGTTCGTAGCATCATCTACGCGAAATTTGATTGCTCTCATGAAAATACTCTTGAGAAGCATTAAGAAAATGGTAAAAGCGCGTCATACGTCTCACATATTATAGCATCTAGCCCTACCACCACTTCGGGACAACACATGGGCTTGGTGCTCAGAAGTGCCAGACGAAACTCATGCCCGTTTTCACCATCAATTCCTAATTTTAAGTGACCTCTATGGTAACATATAACAGGAATTTTGTTTTCATAGGGGTCACTTAAAAATTAAGGAATGATGGTGAACACGGGCATTATTCACCTTTGTCAGTTGGTGATTCCTAACATCGAGTAGATATTTAACTTATAATACCTTGAACGCTACTGTCGATAGCTCAATGAAATGAAAATAGACCACCTTAACTGGTACATAAACTCTAAAACCGTTTACCCAAAGGTCGTAAACCTTGAACGTGTACTTTGCCAAGTGTTGCCATACAATAATTGTTTTTATCCGAGGCATTACGACTAAGTATGTCGGTCGGGCGTAACTCGATTAATTGGGTTTTAGGTCGCAGGGGCAAATGAGAGTACGGTTGACTGATTGCATTTCCACTTTGTAACCAGTTTGTTTTCTTTAAGCGATGTTCAGAATTATCTAAAGGGATATTTTTGTAACATTTGAACAAATTTTCATATGGAAGGTTTCGTTTCACATGGTTAAATATGTATGAGCGGAATTAATCCTATTCATAAAAGATATAAAAGAAAATATTAGCTACATAAAAGAAACAAATCGTTTCCGAAATTTATAAAATGTGAAATAATTAATATTGTATAATTTCTTCATGTGAATCCGTGCTTCTAATTCTAATAATTACTAACTTTAAGGCTGAGTTGCACCACTAGTCCAGTCATTATAGTAAGTTCACCTCGGAATTCGAGATACCCAGCTGTAAGTCTGTAAATACTTGTATATTGACACCCTAAAAGTTGTCTCAAACCTACATA
This sequence comes from Ostrinia nubilalis, assembly GCF_963855985.1. Lineage (NCBI taxonomy): Eukaryota > Metazoa > Arthropoda > Insecta > Lepidoptera > Crambidae > Ostrinia > Ostrinia nubilalis. The sequence continues at coordinate 8,106,563 of NC_087103.1, forward strand.
TGGTAGGGTGTAAGCAACTATTAAATTTCAAGGTCAACGGTCACAAAAATCGGTTTTTTGCGCTTTTTTTAGAAATATCTCATTTCCTATGGGTTTTTTGCTATTTGTATTTAATATCAATATTGTAGAATACAAAATTCTCTACAAATTTTGTTTAAAAAAAATTTTATACGGTGAACCGTTTTCGAGATAGGCGGAGAGCGCGCGGTCACTGCATCACTTCAGGTCAACTTAAGCGGTTTAGATTTTTCATACAAAAGGATTTTCCCGCTCATTCCCGTTTGAATTTCGAGAATTCCTTGTTGTAACTAAGCTTTAAGTTTACTAAGGTACCTACATACCAAATTTCAAGCGTTTAACTTAAGCGGTTTATATTTTTCATACAAAAGGATTTTCCCGCTAATTCCTATTCCCGTGGGAATTCCTAAGTATATTATAACTTGCCCAGGAATATGAAGAATAATTGTACCAAGTTTCGTTAAAATCCGTCTAGAGTTTTTGTTTCTATATGGAACATACAGACGGACAGACAGACAGACAAAAATTTTACTGATTGCATTTTTGGCATCAGTATCGATCACTAATCACCCCTGATAGTTATTTTGAAAATATATTTCATGTACAGAATTGACCTCTCTACAGATTTATTATAAATATATACTAGCGGCCGCCCTCTATCTCGAAAACGGTTCACCGTATAAAAATTTTTTTGAACAAAATTTGTAGAGAATTTTGTATTCTACAATATTGATAATAAATACAAATAGCAAAAAACCCATAGGAAATGAGATATTTCCAAAAAAAAGCGCAAAAAGCCGATTGTTGTGACCTTTGACCTTAAAATTTAATAGTTGCTTACACCCTACCACATGTAGGTTTTGAGACAACTTTTAGGGTGTCAATATACACGTATTTACAGACTTACAGCTGGGTATCTCGAATTCCGAGATTCTTACCTAATTTAAGCTTCAATGACTGGACTACACCTTACTTTGACCGTAACTACATATTACGTTGTCCGGTGTTTTATTATGGAGTTTGCCAGATTTTTGACGTTTGTCAAAGTTAAAGAAAGATGGTGCAAGTCAGCCTAAGCTGTGATTGAGTCAGACGCCTATGGCGGCTCGTGCAGTCTAACAACTGACTTGATAGACGAACAAGAATGTATTGAAAAGTACATACATTATCATGGGTCAAGACACCCGCTGTTAGATCAGTCTAAGGAAAAAATACAGAACATTTTATACGCAATAAAAACACACTTTATCGACCACCCCTGACAGTCTCGTAGAGACGTCTGTCTGACATAGTTTTATCAGATGAATTGCAATATACTTACCTATGTATGATAATTATGATATGATATTGCATCCCAATCCTGTATATTGAGTAATTAAATCACGATCATCTCAAAATCAGGCTCTGATTTTGATAATAAAGTGATCATCCATTGAAATTGAACCACAAGAAAACTCAATTTATATTCGAACCAGGGGCCAATCAACACGGCGTGTCAACACAAACTCAAATTATGATTTATTGTTCTCGGCGTCTGAATACAGAATGCCCAGATTAAAGGCAAACTTGCATAACGGAAAATGAATTTCCTTAGCTAACCGTGAATAAAACATCTTTGGACAAATTGCCGCGGTTATAAATTGGATTAGTAAAAGAAACGTAGTTTGCAGCCCTTCTTCATAATGAGGTTGGAACACGCACTCCGCCGATTATTACTCTTCGTAAATAATACATTTTCCGACAATATCCGACTGTTGTTATCCCTTTTATTCGTATTAAATACAGGGGATAAATACAGGATAAATACTTCACACGGATAAATACAGGTTTTTACTCGTAACAAAAAAAAAGTCGTTCATCAGTGCAATGTGCAGTGGCTGGATTGCACTATCTTACCTACTTATAACTTTAACAAAAGTAAAAAATCTGTCAAACTCTATACAAAAACACCGGTCATCATTATAGTTAGTTAACGTTAGGTAGTGTAACTCAGCGTAAAATTCTGATGATGAAAGAATTTTTCAAACCGGTGCAGAAGTTTCGGAGCCTATTCAATAAAAACACTCAAAAATACAAATTTTTCCTTTTATATTATTATTAATAGAAAACGTAAGAAGGTATTTTCATTGCCTTCACTTCAGTATTCAAAAGAAAATAAAAAAACCTTTGATTGCAAGATATACTTGATGACTAGGGCGTAAAGTTGGTAATGATTCGCTGAAGTAAATAAATTTACAAGCTGAGAAAATTGACGAACAGCTGATCCCTTTTGCAAAGTTTCTCGTTTCAATTCTATAGGATTCTGCTATGGGTTTTTGTATGGGTGAGAGCGATTTGAAATTCCAGGGACAAATCTATACATATAAAAATACACTAAAGATCCTCTACAACTGTCCTCTAAGTTCTCAGGAAGCGCATAGCGAAATTGTGTACTATGTTCTATTCATCTATTATCTATCCCTGAAAACCGAGTTTGATCAATTTACTATTGAGTTAGCGAAGTAATGACGTCATAATCCGATTTCCCATACAAAATTGGTAGAGTGGCGTTTTGACAGCTCATACAAAGCATGTCAATTAAATTGTATGTCAACTACCCTATTTTTGTTGATTTTTCAATATTCACTGCAAAGTTTTATATCATTTTTTTGTTATTAGACAACCAATTGTTATTTCGTTTCAGCTCCACACTAAGCTTGAAGCAATCTAGAATGTTTGAGCGGTCGATGATTGAGTAGCATTTCATGGCTTCAATTCAATCGAACCTCACCAATACTGAAAATGAAAGAAAAATATATGACAGATCGAAAACGAAGTGATAAATAGGTAGGATTTTTTATTATTGATCAGTGTGACTGTTTTTGACCATAAATAATCATTTTACGTTAAACTTTTTAAATTAATCTAGATTTAAGAGTCATTTATCTATTAAAATTGAAGGTATAAAAAAAACATTCAATTGAAAATACAACAGTCAAGGCTATGATAAGAGTAGGAAATATAATTATTATTACCCAAAGCAAAAAACCATGATATTACATTCCGAACAAAATTATTACGATAGCAGCTTCACCCCTACCACTTATTAAGATGTTTAAATTGCTTAACGTTTATAATTATTACGGGCCCATGGGCTTAAAATGGCTCTATTTCCCTAACATGTTAGGTGTACAAATTGTACCTTCCACTAGGTGTTAATAGGCCTACAGAGCGGTCAGGCGTGTGGACCCTCGTTATTATTTCTTCGGGTATAAACAAATACCTGCTTTTCGCCTCTCTTGAGGCCAGCATTTGGGTCTCGCCCTTTCCGCTTGTTGAGCGCTCAAAATGTTCTTTTTAAAGCTCTAGCCTCCTCCTTTTTGGTGGCCCGAAGATTGTACAGCTGTTTTTGAGATTTACAGATCGTTTCATAATTTTTTAATGCAAGAACAAACATTGAAAAGTATTAAAAAATAATATTTTTGTGAGTTAGTAGTATCTTTAGTTGGCTACCTAAAACGACAAACGTTGCTCTATCTTTTATTTTGATAAAATTAATAGAGAAACTTCGGCATTTTCTTTCCAATCAAACCAAATGCTAATAACTAAGGCTGACTTGCACCAACTTACTTTTACCGTTACTTCAACAATAACCAGTGTATGGAGATTGACAAATTTTTGACATTTGTTAAAGTCAAAATAAGATGGTGCAACTCTGCCTTAGTAAGAATTCTACAAAAAAATAGGTTGCCCAATCATTCTATCACTCTCAAGTGATGCACCACCAACATATTCGGCATATTAACGTTTTTCTATAGATTTGATTTACTATACTTTAATAATATTGAGTGCATTCCCCAACACAACCGTTTCTATCTCAAGTCATAAGGAAAATTGTGATCTCTTGGGTGAAATTGACTCTCTGGGAAATATTTTCCTGTCCAGCGAAAAGCACAGCAGTTTCTAAAACCAGATCAATTCTTATTTATTTGAACCAGATGTTTTACTATAAAAATATTCGTATTTTTATAAGCTACATTACCTAATTGGCTTAAAATCTCTTCAGAGACATGACCTACAAATTAAAATTAATTTGAATCTCTGAAGATGAAGTGTATTATTAAAACTTTTGACGTAGTACTTGCCCTTACCCTTGCGCCTTGTTATAATTCATAGAGCGCTAACGTACGTGCAACCCCTTAAGTACTGTCACGCCCCAACTTTAGTATTCAGCATAAAAAGATAAAAGGTTCTGAAACGAGAGATTTCAGCGATTTGAGTGGAAATTACTGAATATAAAATAAAGAACTCATTATTTTGACTATTTATTTGAAGACTGGATTTACGTAATAAAAAATCAAGTGAGTTACAATGTTTGTTAACGATGTGATTTTTGGTTTGAAAACAAATAATGATCCAATGATTTATTCTCTGTATTTTTTGGATGTAAATAAAGTTCTTATATTCTTTTTTTTAAATTTAGTCTGATATTCTTATTGAAAACATCATACCTACCTACTTTCTTGTAGTATGTAGTACACGGCCACACTGTTAACTATCCATTTCCGTTTTTGCTCTCGCTCTCATCAAATGGTGATGCTTTGCTATAGAACGAGACGACATGACAGGTAATGGACAGTTAACACTGTTGCCGATGGTACAGGTGGACATAGTCTCGGTTACGTCATATTTAAAACGACTGTTGAAATAGCCGGTCTAAAATTTTCCGAGGCACAATGTCCGAGATTAGAGTCGTAATGGTTTTTTAAATATTTTTTTTGTCTTTGTATAAGTTATAAGTTATTTAAGAAATAATTAGAGCTTTGGTTAGCCCAAAATTTAAAAGTTAAAATAAAAAAGCTCATTAAAAATAAATTGGCTGCTAATTTTCATAAACCTTACTTTCCAGCTTCAGCCTTTGATGCTAAAATTCATGCTTAAGATTCCAGGCACATGTCAAAGTGATAGAAGCCCGAACTTTGTGGATTTAAGCCAAGTCTCATTAAGCAAGTTGGTTTCAATTTCATCATTAGTTTAGTATTTAGGTAGTCTTAATTAAGGCTGTGGTAAATTGAAGCTTTTGATGTTCTCGTTCCTTTGACGACATGTCAATATCAACTACTCGTAGTTATAAACACTGTAATTAAAACCACTATTTTAGTGGTTTGGCCTTTTTAGGTGATTTTTTGGGAAAAATGTACATATCTTGTTACTATCATTGGCGTAAGTGTGGTTAAATACGTCCATTTGAATTAATTGAGAACCTCCTCCTTTTTGTTGAAGTCGGTTAAAAAGGAAGAAGAATAGTAGTACTTTACTTATAGCAGAGAAGAAGAAAATAATCTAAATATAACTCAAAGGTGACTGTCTGACTGACTGACTGATATAGTCATCTATCGACGCACAGCCTAAACCACTGGACGGATCGGGCTGAAATTGGCATGCAGGTAGATGTTATGACGTAGGCATCCGCTAAGAAAAGATTTTAGAGAACTCCACCCATAGGGGGGTAAAACGGGATCCACGCGTACAAAGTCGCGGGCGGCCGCTAGTTTTGTAATATAATCGTAACGAAGCTATAGTACTTAGTAGGTGACCTCTCTGAAGCTTATAATAATAATATATCATAAGCATTAATAAATTATGAAATTTAATTCCTGCGAGCATTATTATTTCAGTTAATAGCAGCAATCAACTTGCAGAGCACTTAAGACTATGAATAAAACATAAACGGCTGAATCAGCTGAACGAGGTATTAATGATTAATTTTCTCACTCTGAAACGATTATATTATGGCAATAATGATGAAGTGCAAGTAGCTTTGACTATTAATTGTACCTACATTAATCTATATCTATAAAAGCGAAAGGTCACCGACTGACTCACTCATTCATCACGACATCTCAGAAATTACAAGAGCTAGGCGTCTCAAATTTTGCAAAGGGGTTCCTTTTAGAACGTAGGTGCTCGCTAAGACGGGATTTCCCAAAATTCCCTTAAGGTGGTAAAGCGGGGTCCACGCATACGAAGTCGCGGGCGGCCGCTAGTAAGTTATATTACTGTGTACCTACCATGAGTTTACGTTAGGTGTGCTCGCTAGCGAGTACGTCAAAAATCTCTATGAAAATTTTGTTTCTTGAAAGTAGCCACTAGGGGCGCTGCACAATATGTCATACAATTAACGTCAATTTTTTTACGCAGTCGCTAGCGAGCACACCTAACGTAAACTCATGGTAAGCACACTGTAGTATACCGTAGTATTACGTACCTAATAGGAACCGAATCTATATTTACCAAAATGATTTACTTATTGATTGATTGAATAAATTTAAACGGTCTAATTAGTCTAGTGGTCTGTGTTCGAACATCGAACCTCTGCGGAAACTAGAGTTACTATAGGTCTAGCTCTTAAGGTTCGGCCAAACCAACGCGATCAACCGGCGTGAAGCGATGGCGATCAATGCATTAAGGTCTGGTCGCCATCGCTGCACGCCGGCTGATCGCGGTGTGATCGCGTTGGTTTGTCCGAACCCTTAACTCGGTCAATGCCTGAGGTATGGGAGCGGCACGGGAGGTAGTTTTCAACCGACTTCAAAAAAAGGAGGAGATTCTCAATTCGACCCGTATGTTTTTTTTTTCTATGTTTGTTACGCGATAACTCCGCCAATTATGAACCGATTTGAACAAATCTTTTTTCGGCGTATAGGTAATACCTCAAGGGTGGTCCCATTTAAATTTAATAATAAAAAAAAACAACCCCCAAGGGTGGAAAATTGGGGATGAACTTTTTTATACGCAATATCTCCGCCGATTATAAGTAAACCAATTTGAACGATTATTTTTTTGTTGAATAGGTATTATTAAAAGGGTGGTTCCATGCGAATTTGAAGAAAATATTTAACCCCGAAGGGTGGAAAATTGGGGATGAACTTTTTTATACGCAATATCTCCGCCGATTATGAACCAATTTGAACGATTATTTTTTTGTTGAATAGGTATTATTTGTGTTCACGCATTTGAAGTCGGTTTTTTTTTTAAAGTTATTGTAACGTCAAATGTCAGCGTGACTTCAGAACTTCTTCAGGTTTATATGCTCTGTCACGTTATAATAATATCAATGTCACCCATCTCTTGCCGCTCCCATGCCTCAGGCACTGACTAACATAAGCACTAGAGTTAGCACAAGTATTAAGCTATTGCTAAATTCTAAAAGTATTGTTACCTAAGAGTAGGCGCACACCGTTGATTTTTCGTCGGCCGATAGTTTAGTCGGGCAGTTGATCAGTATGGGCATGTATGGGAGTGCGCACACTACGCCGATTCGATTTGCCCGATTCTTCATACAATTTAAAATCGGGCACAACTATCGGCCGACGAAAAATCAACGGTGTGCGTCTACTTTTAGTATGGTAGGTATCCGTTATCTATTCGCCTATGCTAAGTTATTTGTCAGATGGTTTGTACTAAGGATGTTACGGATAAGTTTCGGTTATGGATACGGTTACATATTATATCCGAAAGTTTCGGTTACGGTTACGGATATCTGTGCTAAGTATAGAATGCAATAGTGTAAATTCCAGTAGTTGTCCAACACAGTTCATGCCTTACGAATAGAATGGGTACAGAAGATATTATTTGGCATCTGTCACCTTCTTTTGGTCTCACAAAAAGCTTTTATCTTAAGGAAAAAAACTCATGTACTTCAAAATGCAATCATTAAATCAGCGTAGAGACTTGCTTAACTCTGCCTACATCAGAAACTATCTGAAACCTTTGGATCGGTTACGGTTACGGATATTTTTTTATTTCGGATATCCGAAAGTTTCGGTTACGGTTACGGATAAAGTACGTAAGAAAGTAATATTTATAAAAGCCGTCCTCTTTCATGTGATTTGCATTGGTGATCATGTGAGGGATGAGCCTAGAATAATGATTCCCCCTGGCGCCATTAACAATACTGTTTGACCTCTAATCCACTTAACAAGGTCATCCACCTTTACGAAGCCCACTCACGAGCGTTTTTATGGTCATCCCCTAGATTTAAGGCACAATAAGCGTTGAGATACACTCGCCGGTTGACTTTTTATAGTCGACGACGACAGAATTTGACAAAGGTGGACAAGATATGATGTAACTAAATCTACTGAATCAGAACAGATAGTAGGTTCGTTCGTTCGTTCGTTTCAGCCAAATGACGTCCACTGCTGGACAAAGGCCTCCCCCAAGGTTTTCTACAATGAACTTCATTGTGGAAAACCTTGGGGGAGATAGTAGGTAGATACGGATAATACAAAACTGACAAATAAAAGAAATAAAAGGAAACAGAACAATTTAGGCGGTACTAACCCAGGGAAAAATTGAATAATTTCGCACCATTTACAAAAATCTAATAAAGATTTAAGTATCAATTTCTATTTGCGATTATTAGCATTGCGCGGTCCTAACCCCCGTAATAAAAATTAAACGCTCATTGAAATGTGTTTCATTCAAAGTGACGTACCTATAGCATAACTTTGAAATAGTGTTCAACAAGCGTGTAATTATTTGTAATGAACATAGTTACCTACTGAAGTGGTGCGTTATGCTTTATCACAACTCATGATTATTCGATACTGCTCTCGTCTTCAGTCGCTAGCTTAAAAATAACATACATTGTTAGCATTGAGAATGGCGGAACATAGTGCCAGTCCGTTCAGTAGCTAGTCCATAGTCAAGTGTGATCTTACACTTATACTTACAGTATGTTGTATCAAACGAAGTATCGTAAGTAAAGGTCAATTTCCTAACCTGTTAGTAGTAGCTTAAAAAATCAGACTTTATTTCACTTAAAAAGGCTGTTTTATACTCACAATTAAATCGTCACAATAAAATGGTTTAATGTTGCTATGTGTACAGGTGATATTATAAATGTAGAGCCGTTAGTTGTAAATTAGAATGGCTGAAACTGTAAGTACATCATGTTTTTTCTTTGAAATTATATTAGCTGAAAGTTATTTTGCATTACATTTATTGCGATGCAAATGTTATATGCTCAAAGCCAAACTGGTGAAGTACACACCATTTTGTCGTCTTTTTCTTTACAGGGCGCTTGAAACTTCTTGGTGCATTCCGATTGCGACACTGTAGGAATCAAAAACTATATTAAAACATGAAACAACTTAATGGAAACGCATAACTTAAAAAATAAAACAATCATGAATTTCATATTGAGTCAAATTCAAAGTAAGTAGCAGGATGCTGTTAAATAATATCATTCAAACAACAATCACTGTCCTGTGCTAGCAAATGGGTTAAGTTGACCCAGTGTGTAAGTAAATCATTAAAATGTATTGTTATATGAAAGCAATTAATAATATGATACTAAACCCAAAAGAAAATGTACTAATTTAAACAATCTTAGGCTAGGTTGCACCATTTTACTTTAACTTCAACAAACGTCAAATATCTGTCAAACTCCATACAAATAACACCGGTTATTGTTGTAGTTACGGTCGAAGTTAGGTGGTGCAACTTAGCCTTAGTAACTTCGCTGTTTTTGTAGAATGGCGTAGCTTTAAAACACGTATTTTTTACCCAATACAAAATTTTAAGTACCTACTGGATTTTAATTAGGAATTAATGTAAACAATATACATTTAAGCCTTTCGCTCAAATTGTTGTATTTTAAGTTTTACGATAAAAATTTATGGTTTTCACATCCTTTTTCTGCACGAGCAGGTATTTTTATTTTCAGACCTTGCTGGCCACATTTTTCACGACTTTATTAATGATTTTATAAATATTTACTCCATAGTTATAATATTGTAGGATATTAATGTACTGTATCAATTTTATGCGTGCACGATGGCGATGGCGATCCTACAGATACTGGCGATGGTAAACCTACTAGTGAACCAATATTCATGGATCAACAATAATAATACTTAGTAATTTTGCTAATGGAAAATAAAATACCATGATGATGATTGTTGGAGTATGTATGTTCAGGATACCTATAATGAGAATTTATTGTAAAAATCGATGTATTGGAAAAAAATGGTTTTATGGGTAGTTTTGTTAGAACAAAGCTTTGAAAGTTTACTTAGGTGCTTTACATTTCATAAATATGTAATAGATTGAATTTATAACTAGTAATTAAAACTAAATAAATCACTGATAATTTAATTGTCTGTAGGTATGTAATATTTCTTTATTCTGTGACAAAAAAATATTATCTACCTACATAAAATTGAAGATCGGATCATTTAAATTTTGATCCAGGATGAAGAAATAATAAAAGTAGTTCATAACCAATTTTAATCTACCATTCTATTTGGATCTAGCCTTAGATCTTTTTAATTTAAAAACTCCGTTATTACAATTTAGAAGAACCACAAACTTCACAAGGTTTTTTACTTAGTTTAATCAATAAAAGCGGGAAAATAACTTTAACCGTCAAATATTTTTACTTGATGATAGATTGAGAACGATAAGGTTGTCTATTTTCCCATCAACCGGTTCAGTCGAACGAAATAAGTACGGGTCACGCAAACTGAAACAATTTTAAATCTTTTTCACTTTAGCGATAAAAGTTTTAATGTAAAAATCTTGAAAATCGTTAAAGTGGCTTTAACTTTCTTCAACAAAGCTGTAACCGAAATACTTTTTATATCATACTGGCTTTTGCCCACGGCTTCGTCCGCGCGAAATTAAATTTATCACAGATCTATACAGGCTGGAAACGATAAGTGATCTCACGCGATTATTTCTAAACTATACAAGATATCAAAAAACTAGTTACTGATCCTGAAAGTGCTTCATGAGCTCTATCAAACGGTATTAATAATAGGTTACAGAATAAACTGGAAACATTGAATTTACAGATAGATCCAGTTTATTCTGTAACATATTATTAGTACCGTTTGAAAGAGCTCATGAAGCACTTTCAAGATCAGTAACCAGTTTTTCAATATCTTGTATAGTTTAAAAATAATCGAGTGAGATCACTTAACGTTTCCACCCTGTATATTATAGGCTGACGTTATTCTGATGTATAAATTTCATCAAAATCCGTTTAGTAGTTTTTGTGTGAAAGAGTAACAAACATAATAATATATCCCTTTATATCGTTACAAACTTTCGCATTTTTATTCATATTAGTAGGATCAGTTTTCCCCAAAATGTAATTAAGGTTTAAAATAATTTTAGGTTAGAATATTTATCAAAGTTAAATTAAGGAACCCATTTAATATTGAACGATAGGTATATCATTACAGTTTAATCATTTAATCCCAGAGGCGACAGCTTTACGAAATTGTTACTTAGGCTGAGTTGCACCGCCTTATTTTAACCGTAACAATAACAATAACCGGAGCTTTTTGGATGGAGTTTGACAGCTTTTTGACGTTTGTCAAAGTTAAAGTAAGATGGTGCAACTCAGCCTTATTATAATTTAGGCGTGAGTTAACTTCAACTTTTTGTATAAAACTTTTTTTAGATTATACGATTTATTTTATAATTATGTTTTATAGGTCGTATACCTACTTAGCTTTTATTCAAAGAAACGTGTCGTAACCTAGCTTTATGAAAAACAAAACTGAAAAATCTATTTTTTTTATTTCATTTACATTTATTAAAAATAAAAAACTTGAATTAATTTAGTCTTTATTTCATGCAGCTAGGTCAGGTACTTTTCAAGATATTTAAGATTTTCTAACCAACCCTTTTTCTTTGCGGTCCACAGTGTCTCTACATATAGTCCCGTTAACCTTATCTTCAACTAAGCTAAATTTAGCAATGGGTTTACCACATACCTACTCCAGTGGATGGCGGGGTTCGAACTACCAACCCAACGTTGGGCTATTAACGCCTTAAATTTTATATTAGGTTAATGGACATTTCGTTAGATTTAAATCTATACTAATATTATCTATACTAATATTATAACTCTGTCTGTCTGTCTTGCTTTCACGCCTAAACCACTGAACCGATTTTGATGAAATTTCGCATAGAGATAGTTTGAGTCCCGGGAAAGGACATAGGATAGTTTTTATCCCGGTTTTTGAAACAGGGACGCACGCGATAAAGCTTTTCTGTGACAGACAAAATTCCACGCGGGCGAAGCCGCTGGCGGAAAGCTAGTTTTATCATATTTTGAAGATACTCTTGTAAAATTTATTTGTCTCTCTTCAACTGATATAACGAACAATGAACATGTCACTGTAATTATACAGCTTTTACAAATTAGCTTTGCCTCAAAAACTCTTAACTCTTATCTGGAGAAGCAATTATTCCAGGACAAACTTAAAGCTCTGGATTTACTGCCACGGGAACAGCTTACTGGATTTATGATATTCAACCCTATTTATTAAGTTGAGCTTTTAATCACTTCACTTTGTCACCAGACAACTTTGTTATAGTTTCAAAGACTAAGGAATTAAGGTTCTTTTTACCCGACTACAGTGAAGCCAAAAGGAAATTATTTTAGCAGTCTATGTAATGCGATTAATGCGTTTACATTTGTTCCGCCGTAGCGCCTAAACTATTCATCCGATTTTGATTAATAAGATGTCAATCGATTCGTTATTATAATTCGAGAAACATATTAAGTTACATTTTTATTAAGGTGGACGTACTTACATATATCCGAGTCGAACGCGTCGATCGAAACGAATTTTATGTCCTTGTTTGTGTTACAGTTTTTAAACTTTTTATTTTGTATTATGTTATAACAATTTTTTTGAACGAACTAAACGCTGGTTTTCGCAGCTTCATGGGACAATAGGTGGGCGCAGAGAGCTCTCGACCTCGAAATATAAGCACAGGGCCTAAGGGCGGACTCGTACTTTTTGAAACGTTGCAAAGCTTCAAACAAGGTTTCTAGTGTACTTCAACAGATAACGATATTAAAACGTAACAACAAGGTACGTTCCCAAAACTCGGAACTTTTATAAGTAGGCAAACTTAGAAATTGTGAACATTTCTGGAGAAGGTAGAAAAAATCAATGTAGGTATTTCACGTAACGCTCTTCAATCACGTAACGCTCTCTCTTTATTACAACAATAAACTTTACTTTTACTATTAAAATTTTAAATTAGGGTAACAAATAAGTCACATTACAGACTAAGGCTGAGTTGCACCATCTTACTTTAACTTTGACAAACGTCAAAAATCTGTCAAACTTCAAACAAAATACACCGGTTATCTCTCTTAGTTACGGTCAAAGTTAGGTGGTGCAACTCAGCCTTAAAGTTTCAGATTTAAATACTAAGGTTGTTAACTTGACCTTGAGTGTTAAAGACACAAATACTTACCCAAGGTTAAAAACAAACGAAGTCTATCTATAATTCAGTTACAACATGGTTTGAGTAAGACTCAAATGCACAAAAGTGTTTTCTACGACCTTTGTATCCCTGTGAAGGCTTGCAGAGTGGTTCCATACGAAGTGGGACATGCCATTTGTCTTCATCAGGGCAAAGTGATACTGTGGCGTGTCAGGCGCAATATTCACCATAAGACCATAGAACATGCTTCTTTTAATATACTTGGATCTGCTTGTCTCTTTCAATCAAATTGAACGGCTATAATGAGTGAAGGAAACAAATAGATGGTTAGAACTAAAAATTAGAAAATAAAGGTGTTTTTATTGATGTCTGTTTTCTTTTTATGCAACATTTAAATTCTATTTTGATTGTTTGTTGAAGTAACATAGGTACAAAAATGCATACGTCATACAGGTTCAAAGGTATAAGTCTTTTTACATACAAAGCCCTTGTCTTTGGCACTTTTACGATTTTGGTTTTATAGTAAGTACCTTGCAAAGTGCGCAGTTTGTTGAACTTAGGCGGAGAAAGTTTTAAGCTCAAAGGGCGTTTGATTGCAGTCTGCTAAAGGTAACAGTCTACCGAACGTGAAATTATAAGTCAGTTAAAAGAAGTTGGTTTCTAAATTGATCTAACAAGGAATTGAACCCGAAGCGTTTTGCACTGAAAGCAATTGGGCAAACCTGCTTTGGGCAATATCGATAATGAAATCTGTGTATCCATCCATTATAAACCTATGAATGGTTATCCAATCCAATATGGTTTAAATTCAATAATATCTACAATTCAAAGAGCTCAAGCGACTGGAAGAAATTCGATTATTTCGTGTGAACGCCTGAATGAATATGTCAAATGATTTCTAATTTAAATAGACGTTTATGTAAGAGTATTAAGACTCAATCTTATTTTCGACTTAGTTGCTTGGATAATTTGGTATTAATTATAAATAAGTATGTATACGTATCTAATGTAGGTACCTATCCAGAGTTTTATTGAGACGCACTTGCAACTAGAGCTAGTGGAGTACTCCAATTACAGTGCGGTTCTCCTTAACTCCTTAAGTTAGGTTAAATTCTTTTCAATTATAGTCTATATGGGTAATGTAGGCTTTGAAGCTTTGAAGCTTTTTGCTGTCTTCTTTTCTGATTATTTTTGGTAGATTATATGGGTACGGTATTAGTTTTTATGTTATACTATAAGTACCTACTCAGCTTCCAAGAAATCCTCAGCACTATGAAGCTCTTGTTGTAACTACAATTTTAACCGTAAAATTGAAAACGCCATCAGTTTTAATATTAGGTAAAACACGAGAAGGTTTACTTTAGTAACGGAGGGTTAGATTAGGTTACAATTTTACCGTGACAATATGCAAAGTTATTCGAAGTGGAACAAGAATTTCCAAGGACACCGCATTTATTAGAAGAGGCGTGTATGAACAACCTCAATCAAAACCTGACTGTTATTTTGTCAGCTTACTTAGCACAACAATTGGCGCCTAGGGCTGTTTAGTTACTGTTTTAAGTTCTTGAATGTTTACATAATGATAGTTTGTAAAAGCCAAAGCACACGATACATTGCGGTGCCTCAAAGGTATCAACCTATCAACGTATCTACGGTAACGAACAGCTAAAGTATCATCGTGACGCGCGGCGTCGCACCGCTCTTGTGCCTGCCACAGATATTTCAATGTAAAATGACGCAGTGAAACCGCTACGGTATCGCACCGTTGCCGCAACGCATCGTGTGCTTTCACCCCTAATGTACGGCTACGCCTCAAAACAAACAACACGCTGAAAACATGAATATTAACACCAAAAATCAATGCTTTTTGTTACAATCAGTCTCTATAAAACGTGGACAAACATGTTAATTTACAGACAGTTTCCATGACAACTGTATTGTATGTATGCTAAGAACTGGGACTATTATATCACTAGATATTTTAATAGCGCTATTATTATTAAGTAGGTAATGAAGACTTTTTGAAATGGTTATAAGACCTCATAAAGGTAGCAGGAAGACGGTGGATGTAGGTCACTACCAACCGGGCGATGTGGAAATCATTGGGGGAGGCCTATGTTCAGCAGTGGATGTCCTGTGGCTGATGATGATAATGATAGAACAATCACCGTTTTTTGCTACCCTTCATTTAAGAACTTACATAGGTACTGATTTTATCAACAAATGTAGTAAAGTTCATACGTTATTAAAATCTAGGCTATACCTATCGTTACCCCAAAATTATATTCTTCCCTCAGTCATCGACAAAGTCTAGTTCGAAACGCTCAAGGAAAAGGTTACCCAAACCTTGGCATTTAATACAAAAGCCGTCTATACGCCCATAAAACAGTGGAAATAACAACCAGACTGTAAGGGCAGTTATTAAATTCAAGGACTACTTGAACAACTTTTGTGAGGGTGTTATATCCCTTTGAAACATCGATTTTTATTGAATTGAAGTTAAATCTCGATAGTAATGAAACCATTTTACATCCTGAATACGATGGACTTTTTCTGTCTAGCGATAAGGTTTGTCCGTTCATTCGTTTCAGCCAAATGACGTCCACTGCTGGACAGCCGCCTCCAAGGTTTTCCAAAACGACCGGTCCTGCGCCGCCCGCGACCTTCACCAGATCGTCGGTCCACCTAGTGGGGGGCCTGCTCACACTACGTGATAGCGTATAGTAGTAGAAGAGTGATAAGGTATAATACTATTAAGAATATCTTTTTGAAAAAGCTTTATGCTCAATTTCTCTACCTTTAATAAACTTGATCACATTCATAATTTTCAATATGAATGAGAAAATGCGAAATCTGTGTAAATTAGGTACGAAACATTTTTTATAAGTTTTAGATAGATTAGAAATGAGAGGAGTCATAATATTTTCGTATTTTTAACTGGATCATCATTCACTAAACTCTTATGTAAGGAAGGAGTCAACCATTTCTTATTTCAAGGATGTAAAAAAATACACATTTATGTTTTAGTGATTTCAGAAAACAATTCTGAGACGTAATACAATAATCTCCGTTTCTTTATCAAATTATGAATCCGAAAAAATAAAGACGATAAGTCCCTACTCAAAAAGTTGCTTGACCTAAAATATGTCTTACCATTTGCTAGATAAAGGTTGTTTTAGAAAGACAAACAATTCTCTGTATCAAAAGCATTTATAGCCACTTATTACAGTCAGATTATACGAGGATCCTCTACTAATTGCATTTTCAGGAAATCGGAAACGGAAGTTTCTCTCCACCTACATAGTAATGTAGTACCTACCTACCTAATATGGAACGGAAAACGGACAGGAGCTAAATTAAGTTACATCTTTTAAACTGATTCTGAAAGAGACTTCTGGAATTGAAAACTCGATAACTTTGTAAAACTCGATAAGATTGTCTTTCTTTAATTTATTTTATTTCCAGTTTGTTATTGTCCAATTAAAAACTTCATTTTTAGGGTTCCGTAGTCCTAACAAGGAACCCTTATTAAATTTACAATTAAATATTCACCGTAAAATGATTGATCAAGCAAAACACATACTTTTCAAACACATTTTTCAAAATTGACACCATTAAAATTAAATGGAAACTTGTTTTAGTAGGTAATAACCTAAGTTAAAAGTCTTAAATCTTACTTTAACTTTAAACAAACATCAAAAGTCTGTAAAATAACTACACACAAAAACATCGGTCGTAGTTATAGTTACGGTTAAAGTTAAGGTAGTTCAACTAAGGCTTATTATCTGACCGCGACGGTATTCCAACGTTCCAAACCGTATATTTTTTCACTCGAATCGATTAGAGCGTACCCTTAAGAATTCATCTGGATCTGACGTATGAGGATACACCATTATAAATTATCCTTCTGGAAGAACAGACATAAGGATGGGGTAATTCAGTTCAATTTGTTTTCTTTTACCACGTGTCCTGTTACTTATCGTATATTTCGCCACAGTTAATCATTTATTAAGATTTAGAATTTCATTAGTAAGATAATACTCTACTTCGGCTTGGCTTCTAATGTAGTCTACACAAGCCCGCCGACCCGTCGATAATGAGTAATCGACTTTTGGACTTTTGACATGATGTCAAAAGTCAAAGAAAGTACAAGTCGTCGACTTGATTCTTTTGAAATATAGCCACCGAAACCAAGCCGCCGGGCTGTCAGCGGGCTTGGTGCGTAGAGTCCTATAAGTTACACAACTATAGTAATTTCAGTGTTTTCAGTATAACTGCATGAAAACAGCAAAACACTTTAAACTTTTGCGTGCTCTGTTTCCTCATAACTTTAATATTAATGGAGTGAAATGACAAGGTACTCAGAAAACAAATCTGCTGTACACCCTGGAGAGTGCTTCGCATACACATTTCGGGCTAATTCCACTGTATACAGTATGCGACTTAGAATCACGCTGTAGGGGAATATACAACGTATATACAATGGGAACGTTGAATGAGGATTACAAGCTATTTGTAGAGTATTAGTTGTGTATATCAAAAGCAAGTATTCATTAATATTCCTGGGATTATTTCAATTGAAAGTTTAATCAATTACTAAACTTGTATAATAGAACGTTTTAAACTGCCAAATAACCTATAAAATATGTGGTAATGTATGATCTTGGGATTTCAATTAGGTATATGTTAAATAATGTATGTAGTTAAGTGTATATTATTAAAATATTTTCGTGATGTCATGCAATAACCTTAAAACTATTGAGTACTTCGTAAAATACTGTAGGTTATAAACCATTAAAATATAATTTGATCAAACTTTTCAGCTGTTTTTTACAAAAATAACAATAAGAAAGATGGATGAGAAGCGACACTGCAAAAAACGATTTGTTACTTTAAACAACACATACAACAATTATTTATTCATCATCATCACAAACCAAACCACACAATCGAACATCGATTTAAAAATACATTTTATGTCTCACCTTGACTCCGTGATACAGTCGATATCAATCAATTTTCGTTGTCGCCGTTGAACTATTGAAGTCTTGTAGTAAACCTTAACTATTTGATATTTACACTATCACTACTATCATTGTACACTAAGGATATTCTCAATCCAATTCACATTTCTTTGGTCCACTCACCAGAAAAAGTTTTCAATATATTTACAAAGTTCGGGTATATTTACGAGGATATGAATATTAGCTATGATATATTTTTGATATTGGAGGTTCCTTAATAAGTCACTAAATTGGACCGACAGGTAACTTCTAAAGTGGAGGAGACTAAAGCGTGAGCTTAATATTTGGCTAAAGGGTTGGAATTATGCGCAATACTATACATATGCCGGTATTAGCGACGAAAATAAACTTTGTAGAACAAATCCATCACATATCAACATCGACCGATTGAACAGTACAGTAACAAAAGTTCGTTGCCGACCGTTAGGCAAAGCACGTGAACATAACACTCACAGCCATGGCTACCATTTTGCCATGCAAAGTAAATTTTTCGTCCGCACGAAAGTAGGTTTCAAAATTCGCGGCAAATGGTCGGGCGGCGTATACACAACCGCACGCCTCGCCGCACCAACGCGGACTGAAAGCTTCAGCCTGTAACTTGAAAGAACACCGTCATTTTTCCAGATTTTCGTACGTGTGAGAGGGATGACGGTATATCAGGCAGCGTCGCTTCAAAACCATGCTTGACTGAAGTCTGCCGAAAGGAAATGCGAAGGTGGTATCAAAATAAACATGCAGCGAACCGTCTGGTTTCGGTAGACCACATTACTGATGCAGTTGTTCCGGACATTCTTTTGTTTTAGCGCTTTGATCGTTAGCCGGTATGGATTAGCATTTTTAACGCCATTTTAAAGTTGCTTTACACCTCGCTCTACTATACCAAGGTTTCTATTGTATTAGTTTAAAACTAAGGCTGAGTTGAACCACCTTATTTTAACCATGACTATAACGGTAACTAGTGCTTTTTGTATATGAAGTTTGACAGCTTTTTAACGTTTGTTAAAGTCAAAGTAAGATGGTGTAACCCAGCTTACTTACTACAATGTATTCAGAAAATGTCAAAATCATAATGAGATTTACTTATAGCACCAATTATTGTTTCTTTTCACGCTT
The DNA here is from genome assembly GCF_963855985.1 of Ostrinia nubilalis. NCBI lineage: Eukaryota > Metazoa > Arthropoda > Insecta > Lepidoptera > Crambidae > Ostrinia > Ostrinia nubilalis. The sequence goes on from NC_087103.1 coordinate 8,125,960, forward strand.
GTAATCCAAAACCACGAAGGTGAAAATGTTTTGTTCAGAATGGTTGGAAGGCGTGCCCTACATAAAGAAAAATAGTCATTCTTAAGAATTGAAGGTCGCAACCCGCTCTAGGTTACTAAAGAAGTCATAGTAGTACAGTTTGTGCTATATTGAGAACAATAAAAATTACACTTGAATAAGCATTTATTTTTACTTTATTCTTGTCTGTTAAACCTACAGTGATTAAGTACGGATAATTTGACAAAGAATTGGTCTTAAAATAAGTACTTATGACATGTACCTCTAGCACAATAATCACTATGGACAGTAATCCCCATAATGGCATTAAGCGATGCTCCATTTTCGTGTGTACCTAATCCAATTAAATTAGTAAGTGTGTTGTAGTGAAAATACATTTCGGAGAATTCCCGCCGTAATGTCGAGAGACATAAAGTTTAGTGTAGTGTTTTTCTAATTTAAAACTTGCATATTAAAACAAAGAGGCTTTTGTATAAGATTTTTTCCAATTTATGGGTTTTATCTTGAATTTCTTGAAGAAATATGAATTGTAAATATCCATAGAATATGGATTCTTAAACTTCAGAAACAGAAACAGGTCTTAACGCGACATTTTATGACTGAGTTACATTATGTACTCACGGCTTGACGTTTCGTCAGCATGCGTCGTCCGTTCGGGCGGTCTTGAAACTTGGTAGTCAAAAAGTATTCACTCATATTGTCATTTATTACACCACTAGTGATGTTACCACGACACATGCTAATAGTATCCGTATTCGCACTTGACGGCAATATTATAGGTAGGTAGGTGCCACTATTTGTACATGTACAGGCTAAATAAAGCCTTACCATTCCTGAAAACATGAAGCCTGTCTTTATTCTAAGAACTTTCAAACTTAATTTAAAGCAAATACCTCTTCTAATTTTGCTTTTTATTCATCAAAACCACATAATCAAGCCAATTTTCCCTTCCGCAAAATCCTTGCTCTTTTCATTGAATTTTTAATATTTAAGGAAAAAGTCTGATTTATAAGTAAGGTAATTAGGTCTGACCATTTCCAAGAGCTTCTATATTATTGTATACAAAACTGGGATCTTTTCAAGAGCTCTTCATAACTCAACTGTAGCTCTCTCGCTGCAATTTCATATAATTTTCATGTTACTAGCAGAAATGAGAACTCCAGGATAGTATTATACAGAATGGGCACTGGAAACGTGAGTAATATTGCAGGCAAATTACATTTATTATTTACGATAACTTTGCGTCATTATCACTAACATGTAATTTAGTATTGGCAAGAGTAGGTCCAACTGGTCTTTGAGGAAACCATTGGGGAAGGCCTATGTTCACTGTTCAGCAGTGGACGTCCTATGGGTGAACTGATGATGAAAAGCACGAAGGATTCAGGTCTGATTCTTTGATGAATAAATAGTTTTGAATGACTGCACAGTTTTTTCTTTCTTTAAACAAACAGCATGAATGGATACGTGTGAACTTAAAAAATAAAAACAGTACAGTTTTATAATACTTTCACTCATCTCAATGCATTAATTCAATGAAACATAAAAGTATTACTCAAAAATAATGCTCTGACCGGAGCGACATACCATTTTAGATGAAATTTCACAAAAAACTTATTAAATATATTACAATTAAAGCCACCAGTGACTGACAAGAGTTATCTTCAGGCTTAACCAGGCTTAACAATTAAAGAGTATTTCACAAACAATGAAATGAACGAAATTTACATACGAACTTTCTGCTTTCATTGTGATCATTATTGTCGTGCCGAAGCTTATTCATGACCCTATTGTTGTTCAACAATAGTTCAACAATCTATTGTTCACAAATGCATACTTGATTATGATAGTAAAATAATACCTAATCATAGGTACGATGTAGTTTTGATAAGGTTATTTTTCTGTGGGTTTTACTAAACATCAAAATAAAAGTAATTGAAAGTCAAAACTCAAAATTAAAATTGTTACAGTAACTCTTAAAAAATATCTTCATTTTCACTTAAAAATTCTAAATCTCCATCCTTCGCAGCATTTGCGTCACATGTCCTCTCAATTCCCTAATTAAAAGCTAAATTTTTAAATGGTTGACCCCTAAAACACCCAAGAGTGTAGCTCTCATCATGCGGTATAAAATAAAAATGAATTCGTCAGTGTTTTGTTTCGTTTTGCTGGAACGGTCACTTACCGTGTAAATTCGTGTGACCATTAATTATGCAGAACGTAGCAAAACGGAACGTTCGCAGATAGCAATATTCGTACATCCATAAAAACAAATGAACGGATGTTGTGGATCCGATAATACCAGCAGGTCGTTGTTGGTTAAATTGTTCATGTTGTTGAAAACTCTGAAAAAAAAGCTCTGTGAGAAAGCTCACACAAACGAATTCAAAATGGAAAAATGTGCACGTTTTCCATTTACTCTTTGTAGAATATTTTCCAGTCTTCTATAGAAATAAAATAACCATCATCATCATCTCAGCCATAGGACGTCCACTGCTGAACATAGGCTTCCCCCAATGCCGATCGTATGCATAAAAAGGCTAAATTAAATCCATTTAACATGACACTTCAAATTACATACAAACGTTATAGGAACTTCTGTAATAATCTTTTAAAACACCTAAAGAGAGATTATGAAAGAGCTGAATTTGCTAATGCAAGAAATAACCCTAAGAAAACTTGGGAGATCATTAAAAACGTCACTAATACTAAGAAAGTAGCTGAACCACCTACAGAACTTCTAAATTTAAATAACGATCCGATGGAATGTGTTAACATTGTAAACTCATTTTTTGCACATATAGGGAAAGACTTGGCAAGCAAAATTAAGCCTAATCCAAACTCTGAGGCTCACGAACTACCCCCCGAGCATCAGTACTCTCCTCCTCATTCGATGGCTATTCTAGAGATCGATGAAAGGGAGGTACAAGACATTGTTATGAGCCTCAGGAATGACTGTGCAGTGGGATGGGACGGATTGTCAGCCAGAATCTTCAAGTCCTGTCCAAGTCTTATACCCGTCATTACCCACTTATGTAACCTAGCAGTGAAAACTGGGAGGTTTCCAGTTGCCTTGAAAAAGGCAGTTGTCCACCCCATATATAAGAGTGGGGACAGAGCCAGTGTTAATAATTACCGTCCAATCTCGGTGTTGCCTACCTTGTCCAAGATTTTTGAACGTTTTCTGAATCGCCGTCTGGTTTCCTTCCTCGAAGCAAATAACCTAATCTCAAATAATCAATTCGGTTTCAGGAGAGGAAGGTCTACCGAGGACGCTGTGGCCTCACTTGTAGAATACGTAGTCAGCGAGGTTGACGGTAATAGAAAATGTCTAGGCATTTTCCTGGATCTCTCCAAGGCTTTTGACACTGTCTCTGTCCCCTTACTCTTGATGAAGTTGGATGCACTGGGTGTAAGAGGGTGTGCGTTAAGCGTTTTTTCCGATTATCTATCGGGAAGGACGCAATGTACAAGGATAGGAGAATTTGTCAGCCACCAAGAGGCTCTTGACTTCGGAGTTCCTCAAGGGAGTATACTGGGTCCCACGTTATTCTTAATATACGTAAACCAGCTCTGTGACCTACAGTTACCCCACTCTCGAATAATAGCCTATGCAGACGACACGGTTCTGGCTGTCTCAGGATATGATTGGGCTGAGGCTTTCGCTTTGGCTGAAAATAATTTTAAAGTTATCATGAATTGGCTAAGGCTTAACCTTCTTACGCTGAACGCAGACAAAACTAAAGTTTTAACTTTTTCAATTCGCTCTTCTACACAACCTCCGCATGAAGGCCTTCAGATACGTGCCCATAAATGCTCCAGTGGGTCCCTAAACTGCGACTGCCCCCAGTTACAAAATACAACCATAATGAAATACCTGGGTATACAGGTAGATCACTGCTTAAACTGGCATAGTCAGGTGGAATCCGTAGCATGTCGATTGCGTAAGATGATCTTCATCTTCAAGACTTTGCGCAATTCCGCAGATAGAGATATCCTGTCAACAGTCTACTCAGCGCTTTGTGAGTCAATCCTTTCCTACTGCATCCCAGTGTGGGGTGGTACCTCCAAGACAACCTTCATTAAAATTGAACGTGCACAAAGAGCAGTACTTAAGGTTATGTATAGAAGGCCCTGGAGATATCCAACCGCACAACTGTATGAGGAATGTAATCTACTCACGGTTAGACAATTACATATCCTTCGGACCACCCTGTGGCTACACCCGACTATACCAATAAACTGTCCATCAGAGTCTAGACGTCGTCCCAAACCACCTTGTCCTGCAACCACCACTAATACTGTTTTCGCTGATAAACAGCTGCATAACTTAAGCACAAAATTGTATAATAAACTAGACAAAATATTACAAATACATAAATTAAACAAGTTTGAGCTTAAAAAGAAGTTAAGATTGTACCTGCAAAATCTTGGCTACACTGACACTGAGGATTTGTTGTCCTAGACAACAACACACACATACACTTACACTTATATACATTACACTTACACATACCTACACATACACTTACACACACACACACACACACACACACGCTTATACAACAAGCAACACTCACAGTTCTCTGTCGTCTTATTATTTACTTTATATTTCTTTTGTTAAATTCACATATCTTTTCACAGTAATGTTTAAACTTAGAAAATTGTAAGAATTCTCATACCCATATCGCGAGCCGAACCACTGACCCTTCAAAGCTCAGGTTTTTCCTATTTTGAAGGTCAGGGGAACAACAAATTTGCTTAAACACGAAGTTGTTAATTAACGTGATTAAGATTTTAAGCTGTATTAGTGTAATGGTTTGGAAATAAACTATTTATTATTTATTATTATTTATTATTTAATGCTTTCCATGCTGCCCGGTTGGTAGCGGCCTGCGTCCAGCGCCTTCCTGCTACCTTTATGATGCCGTCGGTCCACCTTGTGGGTGGACGTCCCACGCTGCATTTTAGAAATAAAATAATTGCTCACTGTTTTTTAATTGGTATTTAGTTACCTCGCCTCTCATAAAAAATGGAAGCGTAAAGACCCTACATTAGTAAAGGTCTCTCTAATAGCATGATGTCACTAGAAGGAGGTTTTCCGATCGATTTTCTTTATTAAATTTCCGTCTTTATTCGCTCTCACGGGAAATTACCCACTATACGTTCTAAGTAAGTATTTTACAACCTTTCTTAGTTTGGGTTACCCTACTTATTTGTCTTAAGCTACAGTAATGTAAGGTAAAATCAAGTACTAACACCTGAATACCCTATCTTTTGCGACCTTCAAAAGTAAGATGAAAGGCCACCTGCATTTCATTTGGAAAGATCCGAATGGTTCTGAATACTTGAAGGACTTGCTCAAATTCAAATTCATTTATTTGCATTTCTCTTTTCTTTATTTAATTTAATTCAAAGCTTTTACTCAGTACTTTGGTCCTTTACAGGGCGCTTATACACGTCCCAAATATAGCTTGCCCTACCAACACTTTGGGACAACATAATATGGGCTGGTGCTTTTGCACTTATTATTTATTATTATTACTACTCATTTTGGACCCAGTTGTTTCAAATTTATTTGTATAATACCTACCTTCCTAACTTTAATAAGTCCTAAACAACATAACTTTCATGAAGAAGTTTTATTAGTCATATGTTACATATTAAGTGGTACAGATAACAGTACCTATGCACTTACTTATCTAGTATCATGCCTTTGCGGTTTGATGATCAATTAGCATAATCTGATGACCCGTCCGTCACCATGGCAACCATAAATCAATCGGGTTAAGTGTGAGTTATCGATTCAAACATACTGTAATTTATCCTTTTATGTTTTACACGGTGTTTTTTGGGTATGCATGCAATGTTTATTAAAACAAAAAGGGTTGGTTACTTCTTGAATATACCTACCTATTTTTTAGGACCAATAACCAAATTCTCAAAAAATACATTGATATCCCCTTCCCCATACCCAATGAATATTGATGATAATTATTTGCATATTTTTTTTAAATTTGAATTTCGGTCTGTTAGAGAGAGTTAACATTTTTACTGTGGAATCAATCGTAACAAAAATTATCCTGTGTGATTTTATGTTATCTTAAAATTAAATGTTTAAGGCTGAGCTGCACCACCTAACTTTGACGGTAACTAACGATAACCGATGTTTTTTATGGACTTTGACAAATTTTTGATGTTTATTAATGTTAAAGTATGTAATATGGTGCAAAGTGTTTACTTGTTTTGATGGTTCAAAAATACTGCCTTGATGAAAGGAGGTAAAACTCAAAGGTAACTCGCAAATCCTGCATTCGTCTTACACGTTAAATATTTTGTAGGTGAGCTCCACCTTTTGGCTCGTCAGGCGTTGACGGCGACAGCGCGTGAATAACTTATGAGTTCAGACAATGTAAGGTAAAAACAGTCTGTTATTTGGAATTAGCGAAAACGTTCCAATTTGACAGTGACATTGGAGGTGAATTAGCGACTGAAATGTTACGAATTAGATCGATTAAGCTCATTTTGTAGTTGATTTGTTAATTATTAGCTATTTTGACTAATGGCTCTTAGAAGCAACAAGAACATAATATAAACAACCTTAAAGTCTTATAAGATTATACACATTATATTCTCTGGAAAATTTATTAATTTGAAAAGTAAACAAAACCTTGTAAAGGTCTCAGACATATTAAAATTGCGCCAAGTCGCCCGAGATGCTCACAAAAATTCATTAAAACCTAATATTGGCTCAAGTTTTGAGAGGATATTAATTTATTTTACATAATGAAGAGGAAATTAAGCATACGTTTATAACAGGTTAAGACAATTAGCTAAAATTTAATTTTAATCAAAGCAGTTGATTACCTGCCTTTTCTAAGGTTAATAAGCATAATGAGCCAAACTAAAACGTAAATTCACGCGTAAATATAATTATGTATTTTTTTGTCGTCATTTCTTATAAAAGCCCTTAATGTTAAACGTACATTATTTTTGCAGATACCTGACACTAGTAACTGAAAAAATTACGACCACATAATAATTTGAAAAGTTTTACTGCCATAAAAAGTATATTTTAAACTAAAACAAAATCCATTTCCAGCAATCGGCGATTTTTCAAACCTTTGCAAACATTTTTTCCGCAAAAATAAAACTTTGAATGAATTCAAACCTCCATAAAGTGCTGTGAAATGCGCCTCATTGAATATTCGATTGCACCAGCAAAGGTTCGAATAGATTTTGTAGAGCGGGGAATAAACTCGCAAATCATATAAACGGAGCCAAACTAGAACTGGTTTTGGACTGAAAATGTAGCAGAAAAGGCAGAATGTCGATAGCTATTTTTATTTCGGTTAGGAATTCGAATTCGTTCGTTTGTTTCAGCCAAATGACGTCCACTGCTGGACAGGCCTCCCCCAAGGATTTCCATATAGACCGGTCTTGCGCTGCCCGCATCGAAGTGCCTCGCGGAACTTTCACCAGATCGTCGGTCTACCAAAATACGAATAATAAGTAACAAAAAAATGCATGTAGGGGTTTTATGTCGACATTAATACGCAACTATCTACCTATCTCGTTATACATATAAACGCAGATTAGAATACCTATTTATATCTATTTGTAGAATTAAGATCATGAGCTTTACGTGGAAACTTGGAATGAAACTTTAGTCTGTATGGATTACTAAGTAAATTAAAGTGCAAGTAGTTAACACTGCGCTAAGGAGTGGCCCCAAATAAGATAAGATAAGACCAATATGAAACATTAAGTAAAAATCGATACAAAGGCTCGACGTAGCTACAATACATTACTTAAATGATATTGATGGCGCAACTTCACACGTCACGTTCGTCGAAAAAGATCAGTCCTAATCACTATTTGGACATGCTGTCTTTTGACCTTTTGTAGAAAATATTTTACATTTTATGATCAAGCAAGAATACGGTCTTATACACACATCGACTCGCCGACATGAATCGTCGACAATTGACATGTTGTCAACAGTCATAGAAAGCACAAATCGTTTAAGTGATTCTTTTGAAATAAAGCCTCCGACACCAAGCCCCGGGCTGTCAGCTGGCTTGGTGTATAGAGTTCTTTAGAGAAGAGAAATAGATATAGCAATGACGAAAACAAAATTGAATTATATTGGCGGCCCTATACAGCTTCCTTTTGGTTAATTGAAAGGGATAAGCTCTCAATAATACTCTACATTTATCGGCAGAATCTAGAGTGCTATCGATGTTCGCATGCCATCACTATTAGCATGATTACCCAGGAGATTTAATTGCCGATCAGTCCGTATTATGGACTAAACAAACAAGACAGTTAAACCTTATAATTTTATCCAATGAACAATACTCTATTTGTGATTTGTCGGTGGAGTATCACCGGCCGTTACCCCTCCCGGGAGTGAGGCGGGGGCAGCTGCGCCCGCAAGCAGTTTGAAAAATGAATAGTGTCAAAACGGATAAAACTACCCGGGCGGGTCCCAGCCATGCTGGGGAATCCCGTGGCCGCTCACAAGGCGGTCGGCCCTGTGTATACGGGGGGGCCAACACTATTCCGCGGTCTCGACCGCGCCACGACGACAAATGCAAACCCACAACGGACTCGAATTCGCTCTACGATACGGAACATGACGAACAGGAGGTGGAGGCCTGTGCCCCGAAGGTACACGCCGAAACCAGCGACCACAGCAAGAAAATGACGGACTCTGAACTGGGGTCGGAGGCTTCTGCAACCTCTGCGTTGCCGGATAAGAAGGTTCGACCCAAACCAACACGCAAGCGCCGGAAAGAGATTGCCTCTCTGCATGAGAACTCTTCTCTTTCGGAGGAGGAAGTGGCCCCAGCGCCTAAATTCAGCACTGCCCGCCGCGGTAAGAAGGTCGGCAGTGGCCAGCGGGCGGACTATTATAGGAGAGTGGAGGAGCTGGAGGAGCTCGACTTTAATGCCGACCTCGATAGGAGGGCCAAAGCCAGTCTGGTCCGCCGAGAAAGGAGTCAGGCGGGTTCAATCTCGCCGAACCTTGAAGATCCCAAGTCCAAGGTGGACTATGAGAGGCTGGACCTGGAGCAGCTGAGGGCTCGCGGGGGACTGTTTGTCTCCGAGATCGCCCGCGTCTCTCAGGCATCCGGACGTTTACAGGGTCCTCTGAAAGGAGCCCTCAACAGGTCAGCGGATAACCTCGCCGGCATCCTCGACCAGCTGGCAGCCCGCTCCGAGACGGAGGAAAACCGCCGGCTGAGGATCGACAACGCCAACTTGAGGCGAGAAATGGAAAGTCTCCATGTGGAGATCCGCGCCCTTAAGCGCGAGATGGCGGAGCTGACTGCCAATGTCGGCAAAAGGAATGTGATGCCCCCGCCGGCGGTCCCGTCAACTCACGAGGACGACATGGAGGCCCAGACCCACGAGGACGAGATGGAGGCCCTGGCTCCCGCGAGAGACCCCCTCCCCCAGGGCGCATTATGCGCCCAATCTATAGAGGAGCTCCTGCAGATGGCCTGCCAAAGAGCTATAGACTCGGCGGCCAAGCTCATAGACGCCAGACTCGGAGATCTGGAGAGCCGTTTGCCGCCCCAGAGGACCCTCCGCCCCCCACTAGCGTCTGACTCAAGAACTGCCTCGGCCCCTACGGCAAGCTCAGCCCCTGCAGCAGGGCCAACCCCTGGACCGAAGCGGAAGCGCACGGCGGCTAGGCCGCCGCCCCCATCCCAGCCGGAGCCGGTGGCTTCCAGCCAGGAGGTCAGGGCGACGACCTCGACTGCCCCACCAGCGGAGACATGGGCCACCGTGACGCGGCGAGGGAAAAAGGGAAAACCCCGGTCTGCGGCAGCTTCCCAGCCGGCCCCTGCGCCCAAGACGGCCCCGACGGCACCCAAACCTAAGCCGAAGGTGAAGTTAACCCCTCCCCGCAGCGCAGCCATTGTTGTGACGCTGCAACCTGAGGCGGAGAAGAGAGGGGCAACTTATAAGAAGGTGCTCACCAAGGCCAAGGCTGCAGTGGACCTAGCTGAGCTGGGAATCCCGAACATTAAGGTCACTGACTCGGCGACCGGAGCTCGCCTAATTGAGGTTCCAGGCGCCGAGTCCAAGGACAAGGCAGACAAGCTGGCCATTCAGCTGAGGGCGGCTCTCGGTGGCGACGTAATCGTCACCAGGCCTGAAAAGCGCGCAGACATGCGCATTATCGGCCTGGACGAATCAGTCACCAGAGAGGAGGTTGCCGAAGCGGTGGCCAGCAGGACGGGCTGCTCTCAGGAGGCAGTGAGAGTGGGGGAGATTCGGCGCAGCACCCGTGGTGAGGGAACTACCACGATTAGCTGCCCAGTCGTAGCGGCCAAAGCCCTGTCGGAGGCCGGTCGCCTTCTTGTGGGCTGGTCCTCGGCCCGTGTACAGGTTCTGGATCCTCGCCCGATGCGGTGCTTCAAGTGCATGGGCCTTGGACACACCCGGCAGCTGTGCCCCTCTACAGTGGACCGAAGCGGCCTATGCTTCCGGTGCGGCAATCCGGGACATAAGGCTGCGGATTGTGACGGTCAGGCGCACTGCGCTGTCTGTGCCGAGGCCAGTTGCGACATCAGCCACCACATGGGGGGAAGAAATTGCAAACCCCCCCAGAAAAGAGGGAAAGCAGTTCCGAGGGTCTCAACCCCCTTGATAGAGGAGCACCACGAGCGGTGCGAGGAGGCAGACATGACCGATGAGTAGTCGTCAAATCTGCCTCCTCCAGGCGAACCTCAACCACGCTGCTGGGGCGCAGGATCTCTTTCTACAATCCCTGGCAGCGTGGAACATTGACGTGGCGGTGGCCTCGGAGCCGTACTGGGTTCCCCCGCAACCGCATTGGGTAGGCGACGCCGCAGGGGATGTGGCAATCATATGCCGGAATGGGCCCGCCACTACTCCTCTTAATCTGAGAGACCGCGGCCCTGGTTTTGTGACGGCCCAATGGGGGAGATACGCGATTGTCGGCGTTTATTTCTCCCCCAACAAGCCCCTGTCGGCCTTCGAGACTTTTCTCGGCGTCTTGGGTCCCGCGATTCGTCGGCTGGCGCCGCTCCAGGTCATCCTCATGGGCGACCTGAATGCGAAATCGCGTATGTGGGGCGGGAACTTCACCGATGTGAGAGGTAGGGCCCTCGAGGACTGGGTGGCCGAACTAGGGCTGTCCGTTCTGAACACCGGGACAGCCCATACCTGCGTCAGGGCACAGGGTGGCTCAAGGGTGGATGTGTCTTTCGCCACCCCTGCGGTCGCCCAACGCGTCGTCAACTGGCGGGTGATGGAGGAGGAGACTCTCTCGGACCATCTCTACATCCGGTTCGAGGTCTCTCCCTCCACCACTCCCCGAGCGCCTCGTCGTACTGGCCACTCGGCCTTTCCTAGGTGGGCCACAACCAAGCTGGACAAAGAAAAGGCCGAAGAGGCGGCCATTGTCCAGGCCTGGTGCAGCAAGGGGAGTCCTCATCCCTCCGATGCCGACGCCGGTGCCGCCTGTCTCCGAGCGGCATTGACTCAGACGTGCGATGCGGCAATGCCGAGAGCCCAACGCACTGGCAACAGACGGCAGGTTTACTGGTGGTCTCAGGAAATAGCGGACCTCCGGGCCACCAGTAACGCGGCAAGGAGGGCCTATTTGCGCCACCGTCGTCGCGCAACACGGGACCCAGTGGAGGAGGAGCGCCTGCGCGTGGCCTACAAGGAGGCCAAGAGGACGCTCCAGGTGGCCATCATGGAGGCTAAGGCGGCAGCCCACAACGAAATGCTGGAGGAGCTCGACGGTGATCCGTGGGGGCGGCCATATCGCGCAGCGCGGAATAAGCTGCGCGGACAGTCGGCGCCAGTCGCGGAGACCATAGAGCCAGACCTCCTGCGGCGGGTGCTGGGGTCCCTGTTTCCCCAACAAGGGGACTTCCGTGCCCCGGCTCCTGTCCGCAGCCGTAGAGCCCAATCACCGGAGCCTCCAACCCCCCCGGTGTCAATGGTAGAGGTTGGTGTCGCCCTCGACCGACTCCACGGCAGCAGGAAGGCCCCAGGCCCAGATGGGGTCCCAGGGAAGATCCTCCGCCTGTTCATGCAGGTGGAAGAAAATGAGGACCGTCTTCGGGAACTCTTTGACCTGGTGTTCAGAACCAGTCAGTTCCCGAAGATCTGGAAGGATGGCCGGCTATGCCTGCTGAGAAAGGAGGGTCGGCCGCCCGACTCCCCCTCTGCGTACAGGCCCATCGTGCTGCTCGATGAGGCGGGGAAGGTCCTCGAAAGGATCATCGTTTCCCGCCTCACCAAGCACCTGAATGACGTGGGCCCCAACCTGTCGGAGCGGCAGTTCGGCTTCAGGGCGGGGCGCTCTACACTTGACGCCTTGTCCGCCCTGAAGTCAAAAACAGAGGAGGCTGTATCCCGCGGCGAAAGGGCACTGGCGGTGTCGCTGGACATCGCCAACGCCTTCAATAGTCTGCCCTTTGACACGATAGTGTCGGCGCTTCATTATCACGGAGTGCCGGCCTATCTCATCAGGATAGTGGCGGACTACCTGCGGGACCGACAGGTCAGTCTTGTTGGCGCGGATGGGGAGCTGGTCCAGCAGCGGATTTTCCGCGGGGTCCCCCAGGGGTCGGCCTTAGGGCCGACTCTTTGGAACATTGCCTACGACAGTGTGTTGCGGTGCAGGCTCCTTAGAGGGACGAGCCTGCTTTGTTACGCCGACGACACACTTGTCGTGGCCACAGGAAGGGCCCTGCCGGAACTCTGCCTGCGGATAGAGGCGGCCACCGAAATGGTTGTAGCCCGTATCAGGGCGGCGGGCCTGGAAGTGGCCCCCCATAAGACCGAGGCCCTAATGTTTCACGGGCCTCGGAAGGGACCGCCACCAGGTGCCCACCTCAATATAGAGGGTGTCCGTGTGCGGATAGGGGGCCAGATGAAGTATCTGGGCCTAGTGTTGGACGGGCGGTGGAACTTCCACGCCCATTTCGAGGGCCTGGCCCCCAAACTTACAGGGGCGGCAGCTGCATTGGGCAGACTGCTGCCTAACACGCGGGGCCCCAGCATGAGCTGTCGCAAACTCTACGCTGGGGTTATAAAGAGCATGGCCCTATACGGGGCTCCCATATGGGTGGGTTCTCTCGACAGAGAGAACCGTGCCGCTCTGCGGCGCCCGCAGCGCACCATCGCTTTGCGGGCGATAAGAGGGTACCGTACCGTATCACACGGTGCGGCGTGCGTTTTGGCCGGGCTCCCCCCATGGGAACTCGAAGCAGAGGTCCTCGACGTGGTCTACCAATTCAGAACGTCGAGGCGCGAGGCAGGGGAGCGCCCGGCATACGAGGAGGTGGAGCGCGTCCGCGAGCTTGCCCGAGAGGAGCTTCTGCGGCGCTGGGAGCGGGAGTTGGTAGACTGCCGCTATGGCGTGAGAACCATAGAGGCGATCCGCCCGGTCCTGGACCAGTGGGTGCATCGGAGGCACGGCTTCCTCACCTATCGTCTGGTGCAGGTGCTAACTGGACACGGATGCTTCGGTTGGTACCTGCATCTGATCGGTAGAGAGCCGAGCCCTGAATGTCACGAGTGCGGCGCTGCGGAAGATACGGCTCAGCACACCCTTGAGGTGTGCCCAGCATGGGTCCAGCAGCGCCGGGCTCTGACTGCGGTGACTGGTCCGGACCTCGCGCTCCCCAGCGTCGTGGTTGCGATGCTCCTGGGCGAGAGCGCGTGGGACGCCATGGTCTCCTTCTGCGAAGAGGTGATGCTGCAGAAGGAGACCGCGGAACGGGCTAGGGAAGTAGATCCCGAAGCCCACGCGCTCCGGCGCAGACGGCCGGGGGGAAGAAGGAGGAGATTCGCTCGCCTCCTTCCGCCTCCCTAGGTGAGACCAGTGGGTGTTAGGCCGGGGGGCCCATCACCCACATTGCACGGTCCCACCCTGTCTGGGGGGTCTGCCAGTGTACCGGCAGACCCCCTCTTTAGCGCGGGAGGCCCGGCAAAGGCTGGGCCATGCGTCGGCACGGCGTGGTCTGAATCTGTAGGACCCCACGTCGTGCCAGTAAAACGCAGAGGGTGCACCGCAGGTTTTTAGTGGGTATACTTGTCGGGTGACAGCCGCTATTGCTGCCACCCGACAAGAGAGTCCCACATAACCCGTCGCTTCCCCCGAGGCGGCGGGTATACGCAAAGTATTTTCCTGCGCAAAAAAAAAAAAAAAAAAAAAAAAAAAGGCCCTTTTCACTTAATTTTATCAACTCAATAATTTAGTATATTTAATATACCTTCCGTTTTGAACCATCTGCAATCGTATATAGCTTTAACTAAATATATCCGGAAAGCGTCCAAAGCGACCGAAAGCAGCGAAAATTTTATGTGGCATGAATTCAATTCAGTCCCATTTGTTGGCGATCCCGGATGCTTCCCGGATGAGGTTCAACTCAATAGTAACCGGATTCGCGAATAGTCGTTATACGTCATTACATTACCGGTTCGCGGTTGGTATACGGGTAGATTGGTATGGTTGGTAATAATTATGCTTGTTTATTTATTTGTAAATGTAAATTTAAACTCTTTATTTATGACTCAGACTAGCTGTGCCCCGCGGTGTTACTCGTAGTGAAACATAGCCTATTATTAATCCAGAGTGTCAGCCAACACCATATCAAATTTCAAGAGGAGAGCGTATCTTCATCAAGGCCAGCCACGCACCTGTAACGCCCCTGGGTCTGCGGGTGTCTATGGGCGACGGTAATCACTTACCATCAGGTGATCCGTCTGCTCGTTTGCCTCCTGTCACATAAAAAAAAATATAAAAAAATCGCTCCAGCCGTTTAGACGTGAAGAAGTATTAAACATACACACTCAAAAACTTTCGCCTTTATAATATTACTGTGATACGATGCAGTTATTCATCATCATGAGATTGTCATCATCATTGGGTCAGTTAGTCTGCACTGGAGTAGCACGATCCTCTTTAATCTGCCAAAGGTAAATGAAGTATTTGATTGATACTCCCACACTGGCCAGATGGGTTGAGGATGCATTAACTTCATACTTTTTTCATAGAAGAGGAAGCAAATGTTTTATTATTAACTTTGCTTACGTTGAGTAAAAAACACTGCGTTTTATTCGAAATGGTTAACATAAATTAACTACGAAAGCCTACTAAAATAACATCCGCAATAATTGTCCTCGAGTTATTTAAGTAAATTAATTTTTAGAAATTTATGCAGAGCTCATAATTTACATAAAGAATTCTAGGTCCTTTATAAAGTTCCTCCCACAGATTGAGCTGGTCAAAGAAACCTATAACTCTAATTAAAGTTTTACATCGGTTGGAAATACCACAATTATAGTAGGTAGGGAAACAGTAGCTTCACTTGGCAACTCACCACAACAGAAAAATAAATTAAAGAGCAGTTGTTAATAAACTTATTATATAGCTTGGATTTAAAGCATATAGGAGCAGTCGACAGAACATCAGACTTTACATTTTTGTTGAAAAATATCCTGTATTACAACGACATAAGACGCCACTATGTTTAGCTTGATATGCTAATTGTCTGTCATGTTCAGACCATGGTCTTAAGCCTGTATTAAAACAATGCTAAAAAAATTGATTCAATCTCATTCATAGATTCTGTCCAGTGATTAGTCTAAATAAAAAAATGGCAAGGAACCGCAGTCCTGCACATTTTTCTGGCCCTTCGAGCCGATTCATTGAATTATTCTGCAAAGGTATTAACCATTCAAAAGATCCTGTTTATGCTTGAAATGAGTAGAGTTTAGCTTCGTTCTGTAATATCACCTTAGTAAGGTTACCTACTGCATCTACAGATACTTGGTGATACCCCGTATTTAACCTTCATTAAGAAGTTGAAGTCCCGGTCATGAGTTAAGTCAGCCCCAAACTTTCTTTGTCTGCATTTTAAGCAAGGGTCTTGGCCATGCAGGAACTTTCAACTAAATTAGTTCAACTACCTGTGTGATTTCTTAATTACACAGCTCTTGATCTTGCTCGACCTTGCTAAACTTAACATGCTGTTTTGTTCCTAAATACTTGAGATACAATTTTGTGCTTGGTAATTACATGACTGGCATAAACAATTGTTTACCTAAAAGATTACAATGCCAGATTGCCCGGTTCAAATCCTAAACTGAATCTACAATGAACAGTTAAAAATATTTTTATAATTTTCATCATATCTAACATCATCATAATTAACAATAATTAAAGATATGAAAGCAGAATAAGCCGTAACAGTCGCTGATTGGATGGTTGTATTTGGTAAATAGAAACTATGAAAACTTTCCCAAATGAGAAGATTTGGTTAGTTTACCCAATAAATTTTAGATTTTTGCTCTTTGAAGATCAAAGGCTAATGATAGGCAGAGAGAGTGTATTCAAAAGGTTGGCTTAATAATAAATGGAACAATTTAACTGTTATAAACTTTGCTAGTCTTCTTATTTTTTTACGAATCCTTAAAACAGAGAATTGAGTTCCCAACACAAGTATCTCCGATTACTTACTGGGAAGCCTCGACACAAATATTTTTATAAAAAAAATGTGAATAAACAAAAAAAAACTGTTAACGTATTAGGGAAAACAAATGTTATGTACACAGTATTAGATTTATTTCCATTTATTCAGAATGTTTCTAATGGGGTTTATATTTTCATAGCTAATTAAAGCTTACAAGCATCATCCGAGTGTTTTTGATGACTGGCGACAACTAATAATAAATAACGGTTTTACAATAACAAAAATCTCATTATGGATTCGATTATATGTAATAAAACAAAATGTTCAGTATGTACAAAATGCTTACATATACCAAAGTGTATCCAATAATATTTCATATCATGGGTAATATTCCATCCTACATCGCGCTTACAAAGTAAACAATATTACACTCACTAACAAACTTCGTCGTGTATAATAGAGTTGTTTAATAAAATGAAATTCTGCTTTAAATGAGCGCTTCATAACTTTATAGACTGGAATCTTAGACTAGAATTAAACCGCTCCTCAATAATTTTTCATTGTCTATCATTGAATTTTAGTAAATGAAAGCTGGGGCAGGAAAGTTCTTGAGTCGCGACCACGAGCTGGAAGACGTTGCGTGGGCAGGCCTCCCACTAGGTGGACCGACGATCTGGTGAAGGTCGCGGGAAGTGCCTGGATGCGAGCGGCGCAGGGCCGGTCTTTGTGGAAATCCTTGGGGGAGGCCTTTGTCCAGCTGTAGATGTCTTTCGGCTCAAACGAACGAACGAAAGGAAAGAATGAAAATGAATAATGTAATGAACAGTCGTCGTCCCAGTTCTATTTTGATTAAAAAATACTATAGATACTTTATCATTTCAGCCACAAGACGTCCACACATAGGCCTCCCTCAATGATTTCCACAGCACCAGGTTGGTAGCGGCCTGCATCCAGCGCCTTTCTGCCGCTACCCTTATTAGATATTTCATAAACCAACTTAATTTTTCCTCTGAGAATAGTATTTTCTTAAAACTTTTCACTTACTTCTATGGCTACGTTACTGTCCATAGCAAGTAAAGTAAAAAAAACTAATTGAGCTGGGATATACAAACTTAATTTTTCGTCTGGCAAAAATATTTCTCGAAAGATTTGACTAAACATCTACGGCTACGTCTCTGTCCATGGCATGTAATAACACGAAATAACTATGGAGCTGGGACAGACTATTTATATTACAGTATTATAAATTCATGTTCTACTTTATCAAGTCTACGAAACCCTCTTCCTAAATTTACGTCACGGGAGCAAGAAAGTTTGAGCTTAAATTTTGAATGACTTTATCTTATTTGTCCCTTAAACTTGCTGCATTCGGAAAGTCTGATGTTAAATATTTAGTTGAATTTGCTGGCATTTAGAAAACGTCGTTTCCAATTATTCTTTTCCAGCTCCGGGGCTAAGTTAGCTCCCAGCGAACTTCGTACCTACTACCCATGTTCATCAGAAATAATGTAGGATTCTAATGGTAAAAGAACTTTTCAAACGGGTCCTGTAATTTCGTAGCCTATTAAATACAAACATCAAATCTTTCCTCTATATAATTTTAAAGAAGATGTAGATAGCCCGAATCCGAGGCATTCGTCTATAAAACAAATCATTAAACACTATCTCTACATTACATAATGTAATCGTATTTCATTAAGTATTCTTAGTAAGTAAGTAAGTAATTTTCATAAAAAATACTCAGAATCAAAGTACAAAATCCCAACGAATAAACTGTCATGTTACCAGAACCTTTTAACACTACTCAACAGAATGGATAAGATGTTAAAATAGCCAAACCAAAATAATAATGTAGCTTATATTACTGTTCGCGGGAAATAATACTACTTTCAATTTCCTGTAACTTTTCCGCCCGAGTATAGACGGCTAATAGGTTTCCGGCGAAGGCCTGATTTTCTGTTCGCTACAGAGTTACAATAACTTGGTAAATGTGGTTTCCAGGTAATTTAGTTAACAACATTCAATATCGGCTATTCGAATAGTAAGTTATAAAATCAGATTAATACCTATGTTTAGTAACGGAATTCAAGTGATTGTCTGGATTATGAAATCCTTCACAATCTCAATTAATCAATGTCATCAGATAAGCAGTAAGATATCCGTCCTAGGTTATGTTTCAGTATACTCTTACGTTAACGTATTGGGACGTAATGAGAACTAAGATCAGCCAAGAAATCAAAATTGTCACAGACGAGTTCATGGTTATTTCAGCAAACCTAATAAATTATGATATTCTAGAATAACAAAAAAGAAAGACAAAGCAATTGAAGTGACAAATTAATGAAACCCTCATTTTTATTATCGCCACTGAATCATAGAAAATGTATAATATTACAATACTCTCAAAACATTTTAACATTGTAAACTCAATACGGTTGTACATTAGCAATCAAAACTCCAATATTTAAGGCGCTTTATTATTCTCGTATTCTCAAGAGGAAAACAAGTATAAAATGCACACCTTCAGGGAGCGAGTGTATAAATTCAGTTAAGTTGGGAGGTGATTTCTTTATTATCCTCAAGAGATTCCTAAAATGCATGCTGCAAGTTGTTTAGAATTCTGTACCAAATTGTTGTTTATTTTAGAGTGTAAATAAGCAGTAGTTACGGTTCATAATCTGTCTAAAGTTACAATCTAACGTTATTTACAATTTTAGGGTAACATGACAACTTACATGAGAGATATTTAGATTTACGATGCAATGGGTATATAACACACAGTAAAATTTTCCAGTGATGAAGTAAGTACAAGAGGACATAAATCTTAGAGCGTAGGCAGACTCAGATAATGTTGGTTCTTGAACCGAAAAAGTTGCCGCGACAACTTCTATCCCAACTAAAAATGATCCTGAGGCCTTTAAATTTCATAGCAGACTTATCAAGAAAGGGAACAACACCGTATAGCCTTTTGCAAGCTGTCATAGCCTTTCGCGCGCTGTCAACCGTCTCGAGTTGATACGGTTACAATCTCTTTCCGGATTGATAAACGTGCTACGTCTTTTAAGCTTGCGTAAATTGTTTATAACTTAACCTAAACAAATATACTTACTCACATGACGTAATTGTTTACGTTATTATGCATGCAATACCTACTTAACAACGTTCAATATTCATACACGACTGGTAATTAAGTTATAAATTTAACGATGCGCTGTCGCTGCTATAAATTATGAGAAATTGCCGTAAATTCTCCGACGAGGCGCGCGAACTTTGGCCATCGAGTGAGGCAGTCCCAGCTATGGGAATAGATATTAAGCTTGGTAACATTGAATTTTAAGGTAGAATTTTTGGTTTCACATTGGATTAGCACATCGTTTATTTAGGGTTACTTAGCCTTCGTATACCCGCGCCAAAAAGCATTACACATATACCCGCGCACGGTCTCTCAGACCGAAAGTTGAGCTCGTGTTTTATAGTATAATTGTGTACTGTATTGTACTATAATTTGCTTTAAATTATACGTTAAGGTATTAATTGCATAAAAAAATTAAAACAAATTTTATATTTATAGATATTTTGGTTTAATCAGCCTTTAAATCAGACTTAAAATTTACACAAAATTTTACATCAGTCTAAATGGGTCCATATTCAGTTGCATAAAAAATATTGTCATAATTTAAGAGTGCATAAAGTTTTATGGCATACTCATCATTTCGCATAACGTTCATACAGAATAATTCATAAGGCATATTTTTTTTGCCATAACCACTTTTATTATAATAATATTTTAGTATATGTTTTTTCTGTATACTCGTTTTTTTAATAACGATTTCTAGGCATAACATTTATTGGCATCTAAACCAATGCCATAAATATTATCATTCATAATATACAAAATACCATAATTTTAACAAATATGAAATATAAAAATGTTATAAGTTAACAAATATAAATAGACAAGCAAGCATGCAAACAAGCATGCAAGCAAGCAGCAAGCATGCAATCAAACAGCAAGCATGCAAGCAAGCTGCAAGGAAGCATGTAAGCATGCATGCAAGCAAGGATGCAAACAAGCAAGCCTGCAAGCAAGCAGCAAGCAAGCAGCAAGCAAGCAGCAAGCAAGCATGCAAGCAAGCAGCAAGCACGCAAGCATGCAAGCAAGCAAGCATGCAAGCAAGCAGCAAGGAAGCATGCATGCAAGCATGCAAGCAAGCATTAGGATTGCCTTATCTCCGGCGCTGCGGGAAGTGCGGTCCTTCCGCTCTGGCGTAACATATACCCGGCATGCCATGCTCGCTTCCGCAGCTTCGGCTTGCTGGTCGCCTTCGGCGACCAGCCTCAGCCGCTCCAGCTCGCACGGCTGCCGGATATATGTTACAGCGAGCGAGGACCGCACTCCCTCCGCGCCTCCGGCTTTTAAATTATACTCTAGTATAGGGCAGACTAGTACCACGTGGAAGAGACCACGGCCAGTCGGGATCAACATAATTTCAGACCAGGCAAGCTTAATGTTGTAAAAGAAATGTGGACTGTATAATATATCCGTTATAATAGATAAGAGGGATTCAAGATCAAACAGAATGTAGTTTCACGAGCTTAAGTTTTCTAAGAAACAGGTCAAAAATTAAGAACAAAAATGACAATGATACAGAGAATTTAGTTTTTGCAAATCTATAGGCCGAAAGAGTATAAAGGTGGAATGAGGATCGTTCGCAACATCACAAATACATAATTATTTACTCTTCAATGTTGGTTGCTCTTATAGACAATATTTATGACTTTAAATGTTATAAATAATTAAATTATGTTTATAGTATTTTATTAAAAACAAACTTTATGTATATAAAAATTATGTTCTTTACATTTATGATTATTTAAATTATGGTATTGAAAATTAGAGAAAGTTATTATTATGCCTAAGAAACCATTATGCATTTAGAAAACTATGCATATCAAAGTTTATGCGAAAAAACTTTATGCAAATACTGTTATACCAAACTAAATTATGATGAATAATGTTATGCGTCTAAGAGGGCACCCAGTCTAAATTTAATAACAAAAATAAACTTTTTTTTCTTTTGAAGCCTAAAAAATTACTATACACTATAATAAATGGAAGTATCCTTAGTAATATAAACGAACAAAACAGTATTTATCACTAGTGGTTTCAGTGGAATAATAACCGGAACATACCATAACTTCATGCTCGTATAATGACAAAAATACTTTTTGCATGTGGCAAATCACCCTTTTGCTCAGAATCGGTGTTCTTCTCCTGCACTTCTAAATCATCCACCACCTCATCACTGTCACTCTGGTCATCATAGTTGGAGTCCGAATCTTCACATTCTAACAGCGCCCTTATCCTTTCTTCGTTCATTATGACGACAAAAATGGTTAAAACAAATTAATAATAATAAAATACAGTAATACTTAATTGATATGAAACGCCACTAAAATATGACAATGCATTTTATTGAGTAATATTGTAAAATAAAACAATAGTAACATACCTGAAGTAGTTACACGTATACCCGCGTCGGTCTCACAGACCGAATAACAGCAAAAAGTGACACACATACACTTGGCAGCAGCGATAGCCCAACACTAAACAATGGCAGGCCACAAATCATGAAGCTACTAAAAACCGCAAAGTCATAGAGTTAATACTTTTTGAAAAAACTTCGAATTATTAGTTCGTCGGTCTGTGAGACCAACGCGCGGGTATAGGAAGGTTAGGGAAGATCCAGGGTAAAGGGTTAGTCCCAACGGCCCCGGTGGATCTGCCCCGTCAACGGGGCGGATGGGAAAAAGTGTTTCAACGACCCCGGTAGTCATAGTCTTAGCGTTCAACGGGGTGGATGGAACACATCAAGTGTCAACCACCCCGGTATATCGTTTAACGGGGCGGATGGATCAAATCAAGTTTCAACCACCCCGGTATATCACTAAACGTGAAAGATGACACAGATCTAAAAGGTTCCACCGCGGTATTGCATACCGAAAATAAAACCTGTTAATAAAATAAAAAATATTATGTAAATAATAATCAGTTTTAATTAACAGTCACTGTTTAAAAAACTACAGCATAAAAGTAAATTTAATTGTCACACAATATTATAATGGTCATAAACCTATAGATTACGTTTAGAATCACAGATGCGCAATTGCATTAATCAATCAATATTAATAACAATCTATTAGTCTAATGTAATAAAAAGTACAAAACTCTAAAATTGTTACAAAATATCATTATTTAATTTTAAGAATTATAGATACATAGTCACATTAATCAGTTGTTGATTAACAATAAAAGTAAGTTTAACTTTCACAAAATATTATGGTCATAAACTTAAAGATTACTTTTAGAATCACAGATGCGTAATTGCATTAATCAGTCAATATTAATAGCACTCTAATAGTCCAGTGTGATAAAAAGTAACTCTAAAACTCCTCACTAACAAATAATAACAAGGAAATCTAAAATTGTTACAAAATATGATTATTATTTAAGAATCACAGATACGTAGTTACATTAATCAGGTGTTGATTAACAATAGTACTTAAACTACTACTTAAATAAATCATTAATAAGACTCCTGTAAACGATTACACTGCTAAGATGCTGACAGATTTACTACTTGTTTTGAAATCACTTCATAATAGGAGGCGTCGCTGAGCTGTGTGTTTAACAACTCTATGATGTTCATGCTATTTTGATGATCTTTAAATATAAAATATATCCTTGGACATTTTACACTGCGTATTTAGTCCCAAACTAAGCAAAGCTTGATCTATGGGTACTAGACAACGGATATAAACACATACTTAAATACTTTTTTTTGTAAATATACCTACATAAGTATTTTATATACAAAACATCCCGACTAATACAAGAATTATAGAAAGTAAGAGCCTTCTTTTATCTTATAACACATGGTTAGAAAATAACTATCTTCCCTATGTAACTAGGTACTTAGTACACTACCATTTAAGGCTCCTTTGAAGCACATTGTTGTCTGATACATTGGCGTAATCAGCAAAGGGCATCGTTTGAGTGTACTTTAACCAAACACGTAAATTGAGTTGAAGCAAGCCCTCTTGGGCCCTGTATATCAAGAGCAAGGGCAGAATGTAAATCGTTCGTTAGATCTCGAGAACTTGATATCTTACGAATGTTTCACTTTTTCTGAAATAATACGAGTGTTTTGGATGAGAAATCACAGAACCTTTTACGGTTAATCACGTAGTATAAGGTTCTTAGAAATATTTTTCTATATGTTCTTGTCAGAAATAATAAATCTTATGATCATAATATAAAATAAGTTATGAAATATGTAACTAGAGATAAGAACTGAATATTATGTAGTATGTACTTGTAATTAAGAGAAAGCTTTCAAGATAAAAAGAAAACGGTAACAAGCTTCAAAGAAACACGGTAAGTATACGTGCCTAGTATTTTCTGCGTAACGTTTGTTCCAGTCAGCAACCTATGTTCAGGTAAATGCAATGCCTGAGTTTGCACTTCAAATGGCACCCATTAGATGTGGTATAGATCAAATAAGACAGCCAGACACTTTTTCTGTGAACTTTCATAGGTATGTAGTACGTAGGTATTTTTATTAGTTAAGTAACTGTAGGTTACGAGGATGTGAGCCTTTCAAAAAAGAAATGTTCCATTGTCTTAACTACAGCACGGGTTTCTTAGTTTACCTTATTACCATAGATAGATGGAGAATTTTGTCTGAGAACATCTCTGACTCAGCTAGTCAGTCATAGCTGTGATAGCTGGCATTAAGTTAGGACCTCTGTAATAATGCTACTCAAAGTCAAAATTTCTTTATTTGTATACTAATTTATCGGACCCACCATAGCACACTATATTAGTTTGAAAGCACTATCTAAACAGTCTATCAAAAAAATAAAATTTAATCTTTTTTTTATGCTAGACAAGGCAGGTATTTGACCGCAATCGCACCTGGTGTTAAGTGAGATGCAGTCTAGGATGGTACATATCTGCCCTGTAAGTGCCTCTTCACTATCGCATTGAATACACCCGGATTATAGTGTTCAGGAAATACAGCAGCAGGCAGGGAATTCCAGTCCCTAGCTGTTCGCATCATAAACGAGTCGTAGAAACGCTTAGTGCGAGCTGGTGGAATGTCGACAATGTAGGGATGGTACGCTAACCTGCGTCTGGTTCCCCGGTGATGGAAGGGGGCTGGTGGAATTAGGTAGTATAATTCCTTCGCACATTCTCCAAAGTGTAGCCTGTAGAAAACCGTTAGAGAAGCAACTTTACGGCGATAGTCAAGTTCCTTTGACTTTGAGTAGGCCGTGTTAATTTTAGGCTAGCTTTCCTCTCTGAACTATGGCTGAAGACAATTTACACCAACATCCTAATGGACGTGTTCACCGCCATTATCCTAAATAATTAGTTTAGGCAGATACACGAGCTCAGGTCCTGAGGGAAATTACATTACACAGGTTACTGGAAAAAACAGCGCAATTGATTCTAGAAAGGTCTCCCTTCACAGGACTGAATGCTGAATAATTGAGAGGTGGTTAAGGGTGTATATTGTTTAATTATGTAGTTATATTAAACAAGGCGTAGTTATATGGTAGACATACCTAGGAAGGGTCAAGCGCTCCCTAGAATGAATATTTTACGTAAATTACCCTATAACTTCTTTAGGGCAGGGAACAAAAAAGGGAACCGTCTAATATCTGACACCTGAGTTACTCTCATACAGACTCATACGTATTAGGACCTTAGACACCTACCTGAAGAGTTGATCACGCAAAATATATATAAAACCAAAACAAAAATTAATTCTAAGTATAGAAACAGAGCATTAACGTTTATCAATTAATTAAAATGCGCGATTATTATAAAACTCAATTTGAGACAAAGATATGTATGTATAGGTTCTAAATGCAATTATAAATATTTTTTTAAGTGACTTTTAGAATATATTTAATCCCAAGTTCAGTTGGACCTTCCTAATTGATTTCAAACCACAACAATCATGGCCACCTGCAGTCCTGCATCTAAAGGCACCCCATGAACTAAATCAGATTTTCCTTCTGGCATTCGTCCCATGCTGAGCTTTCCCGAAAACTATTTATTCCTAATCCAATCGGCAGTCTACATTAACACTGTGAGGATGGACACAGTCCTTCCCACTTAGCTAACTGATAAGACGCTGAAGCATTCTCCCAGTGGGGTTACTGTCTATTCTAACATTTCTAATTTGTAATTTTCTTCACTATCCCTCAATTTTAACAATAAACTCGAGAACAATGGGCTTTTCGAGTTGTCACAAGAAAAATCATCTTAAACTCACAGTTTTATGGTGCATAAAGCTCATTCAAAAATACTTCTCATATTTTTATCTCTCCAATTCAAATTCTACACTACACTACTATTCACAATAAGTAATTTGATTGTACATACCGACAAATTCTTCACTTGAGTTTACATATAATAAGACTGATCATCCCCCAAAGACAATGTTAATAAATAGGAAACGTGGAGATTTTATGTAATATGAAGACACGCGTGTTAAAGTTTTTCTGTGGCAGACAAAATTCCACGCGGGCGAAGCCGCGGGCGGAAAGCTAGTAGTGCATAAAGCTCATCCAAAAATACGTCTCATATTTTTATCTCTACAATTCAAATTCGCTTATAAAATCACGCAATTATTCACAATAAGTAATTTCATGGTACATACCGACAAATTCTTCACTTGAGTTTACATATAACAAGACTGATCATCCCCCAAGGACAATGCTAATAAATAGGAAACTTGGAGATTGTATGTAACATGAAGACGTTTACAATCGATCAAAACTGGAAGTTTCTAGAAAGTAAAACAACCGCTCAGTACCTACGTTAAAAAAATACGCGAATCACCAATTAGTTGGGCCATTTAGAACTTAAACATCCATTAAACTTAATTTGATACTCACTGTTTGACTGGCCATGCCTAAAAACCTAGAAAGTTTTTTAGGCAGTGATAAATGGAGCTATCATGGTCCAGTACACAAAATATCGTCTAACAGAGCTCTGTTGACTTTAGCTAAGTATTTTCATTAACTACAGCACAGTTATACTAATTAGAGAGTGCTTTTGGTTCTTATTATAAGAGATTGCGAAAAATAAACTTAACTAAAAATTACAAAATTTTCGTGTGAAAACTTCTTTATTCTGACACAACAATATCCTATCACAACATATTAAGATGTACAAACCTCAGCATGCCCCGGACCTTCGATATACTCGTAGTTATATTGCAGAGACATAGGAACATCTGACCCAAATATTGCAAGCTCAAATTGGCGTGGCGAGCGCCGCTTGAGCTTTGATATGGCCATATACATAAAATGCAGTATGCACGTGTATTTTGAGTCAAGTTGCCACTTTCAACTTTCATGTTAGAAATCATAATTGTTAAGTTTATTAGGTACAGAGTTTTCCAGATAGAAGGTTTCTGCAGTTATCCGATTTATAACCACTGTAACTAACTGATTAAATTAAATTACATTTAACCAATTACTAAAACGACAACGAATAATGGTAACTTTTCCAATCATTATACGGATCACAAGATTCATTTCAGTCAAATTAAATTTATCGAAATGAAATTTTAAGCCCTCCTAAATTCCTTGTTTTAGATAGGTACTATTAATTAATTAAATGTGCCTTTTGATCTTCAACCAAAATTAAATATAAATCGCTAAGACTTTGTCGCTTCAACGCTTTTGTATCCTTAAGCGCTCGCAATTAGTGATGTGCCGCTTCACTAAGCATTAATTAATCGTAATGGTTAGATATTTAATCTCTATCCGCGCCGAAATTACTGCTTTATCCATGGCAAACAGACGGGTTTGTCAAGGACGAACACTTGCCCACACTATTGGAAAAGGGTCAGTAAGCCCAAACGACACAATTTCAGCCATAGGACGTCCACTGCTGAACATAGGCCTCCCCCAATGTTTCCCATGTTGCCCGGTTGGATTGTTAAAAAAACAAACGAAGTAACAAAAATAATTCAGGTACATTTTTATCTGTCATGAATGACCTGCACTGGAGCAAAGTCCTGCTTAAAGGATTAGCAAGCTGAAGTAGTAATGATATGGCACATAGCACGCAGTACAGACCAAAGACCGACGGGGCAGCAAGTTTCTGGAATGAAGGTCATGTATCAGCACAGTATAGCGTGTGATGGCGACCAACAAGGTGGCCAAACGACCTTATAAAGCTTGCACCAAGGCGCTGAATTTAGGTCGCTACCATTTGGCCAATCTGGAAATCATTGGGGGAGGCTTATGATCGTTCAGCAGTGGAGTTCCTATGAAAGTTTTTTGTAGTGAGCTTACTGTTTCACTCCTTCTGTGCCTCCATATTGATCGAAAGGTATCGTATAGATACACATCGTGATAGTGCCAGTAGAATGTTAGTGGAAAATCAATTTTCTGTCAGCTGATATTGTTATCGTGTATTCAACGGACACGTTATGACATGTTTTCTTTTCTCCACCATAATTGGATTTAATTTGAATTTTCATGAAAGTTTATGTTTGGAGTCTAATAGCGAACCTTTAATATTTTTATTACATTTTCCATAAAGGACCGTGAGTGTCTAAATAAATTTCCTATCGAAGGGTTTTATGAAAAATATCTACATGGAATGATAGTTAACAATTTTGAAGAAACTACTTAAGTACAGTTTCACTTCTACTACTACTTCTACTACAGTTTCATTTTCCTTGAATTTTGCTTTTTATAGCAATTATTTACGCAAGTGAAGCAGCGTTCAAATACTAGTATAATCTTATATTACCCGCTAAATGAAGGTGTGAATGTGATAATAATGATTCAATGTGATATTAAGATAGTTTCAAACCTAATCCACGACCTCTGAGGCGAACGGCATAATTTATCAAACTAGTTATGAGGTTGTTCGGATGTGTTCGAACCCTACAACTTAACTTACGTACAATTGTCGTCACACCATATGGTAACTTATGTAGTTTTAATAAATATGATTTTGCAATGAAATTAATAGTATGATGTGCGGGCAACTGTACTAAATTGGATAGATACCAACATAACCCTTTATCAAGCTGTGAAGTGGTCAAGAAAGCCACGAGTAAACACATGCTTATCAACAAATCACATGATCAAACACTATGTTGATCATTTTGTTATTAGATTATAATTTTAGAGAGAGAACATATCAGGCAACACACTTTTTCTCTAAAATCTAGCTTCTATTACCATAATAAAATTAGTATAAAGGTACCACAATGTTATTTATATTTATTTATTTTATTTTACTTTATTCGGAAAACAAACAGTGTTAATTGACTTATTAACTATCTGAATATAAAGCTTTACACCAATTATATGTTTTCACATACAATAACTAAGATAATGTTTACTAATATACTTAAATTATTTTATACTTCTTACGCCAAAAATTACGCTGCAAACTAAACAATATACTAAAAGATAAAAAAGAATATTAAAACAGGAACAAAAGAACCTCCGATCAGGTAGGTATAGGTCGTTTCATCCACGAAGACGCGCCCCACCAATTTTTGGTCGAGGGAAGCGCGGGGTGCAGTGAGTTTGATCCGAGCAAACCGAGCGTCATTATTGTAGTGTGCGTGTGCTCATGGATAATTTAACGTGTACCGATAACACGTACTCAAACATTAGCGGAAGAATGGTGGGGCGCGTCTTCGTGGATGAAACGATAATATATAGCTTGACGCGTATCTCTACATGCGAGAACAGTCACTACCAAATACTACCACTCAGCCTCTCGTAGCCTAAGTAATAATTAAAACTCGAAATCTCATTTTATAAATACATGAAATTAATTCCATCAGCCAATCTTGATTAAGTTCTGTGTCGTCACAAATTGATATTCCACCGAATCCATTTGCATACTGAAAAACATAATCTCTCTTTAATTCCATAAAGCTTCGCATTCCGAAAAGAAATATGTGGAATCCATTTGCAAGTCATCCATCACATTGTGAAATAACGAAGCCAATATGAGGAAGTTTCCTGTTCAGTTCCGACCTGCTTTTTTAACTTTACTTACGGGCTTTGCATTATAAATTATTCATACCCTCGTTCTGGTGTCGCTTATCGACTGGGTCGAATGTAATTTGATTTACAGGAGCACTGTCTGGTGATATGTGTAGTATTTGATTGTTTTGTTCCATATTTGATACGTGTTACACGACAATGTGTCGAAGTATTCAGACTTTTTGCACGAAATAAAAACGTCGGTCGAAGTTGCTGAAACTGTTGTAATAAATTACATGCATGTACTTATTTCTTCTTTTTCAAATAAAGTGGAAAAGCGAAACCTTACTTGAAAACACTTCTTTTGAGTGATTCATTTGGGCTTATTACAAAAAAGTTAAACGCACGTTGAACACTTGTTTAAAAACATTCCTATACTAAACTTCACTATAAACAAGTGTTCAACGGGAGTTACAATTTTACAATAAGGCCCAATGTATTTATTTTTATTAAGCTTTGAAAATACAGTACTTCAGCACATTATAGTCTATCCAATATAGCTTGATTAGAATGACAGCTGTCAAACGAATGTGACTAGTGTTGGGTATGTTTCGTACGGTTCACATAGATGTATCGATAAGTTTTCGAAAAAATGATACAATAAAATGCACCCAATTTTTATTCATATCTTTATTCATAAAAATGAACATTATAATTTAAATTTAAAGACAGTAAAATTTAAAATTCATGTCAAGGGTGTACAACCTAAGTCGTAGTCATTATCATCAGTGTTCTTCAGTGGCTTTTTCCTCTCGCTAGAGGGCGGTGGGCATCTCTTCTAGAGCAACGGTGCTATGAATACCCAAAAAATTACCGGTGATTGATTTCCGATGTTTGATTATTTAAGAATGAAATGTTTTTTGGTTTTTAATAGTGAACATTTGGAAAAACGTATAACTTGACTTAAATATGTAAAAAAATTAGTTAGAAAAAATGTTTGTTAAATATGTCAAAAAATTAGTTTTAATTTAATATGACATTGTCGATATGTCCTATCACTAACATTTTTGTAACTCGAGATAACCTTGTAGCGACGTCGTTAATACTCTAGCTTGATTTTTATAATTTCGAATTACTACTTATTGGTGTAATTTAACGCTGCATTTACACGAAATTAACATTTTTATTGGAAGCACTGTCGTCGAAAATATTGTTTGTAGGTCAGACGTGAATTATTTCTTGTCCACCATTATTTAGCTTTCATTGATCGCTACTACAACGTTATGTCGTTACTTTTGATGACAGCTGTCATTCTAATCAAGCTATATTGGATAGACTATAGATTAATACTTTTGTAGAAAAATCACATCTATTGCAACTTTCATAAAGTTCTGTTGTCTGTATCTTGGAGCCCCAATTTATGAGCCGGGTCTAAATATACCACAGTGTGCAGTCCTGTCACGTAACATGTTTGATCAGTTTGTATTTGCCACGTTCGTGGCACGGGCGGTTTAACGTTCGTCTGCATATGCAAATATTTGACATAGAAACTGACTTGGTCTGAAAATGAAGTGGATTCAATAGGTTTACTACTGAACGCAATTACTAGAAGTAACGTATATAAACGTATAAGTCGTACAACGTTACATAAATCGGGCTTATTTCGATTCTTTGATTCATTTCAACATTTCAAGATGAATTAAAAGAAATTACCTGACCGTTTCCTGAAATTACACTCAAAACTTGGTTCAAACTCAAGAACGCGTTCAAGTTGGCAGATTTTTCTATCTTACTGGTATTATCATTGTAGCATCGTACGTTATTGTAGTAGCTAACACTGGTGGACAGTACAAGTTAATAATGACTTCCCAAATGACACTACTTATTCACATTGCCTATAGGCGTAGAGTCAATGTAAAATGAGTAAAAACTATGACGTCTATTAGGCGTTCTGTCGTATCATTCTTTACTACCTGAACGCCGGTGGACATTACTATCTATCAATATGCTAATTTGAAACAAAATTAATATATTCAGTTCAGTCTACCGAAAAATTCCAATACAAGAAGCGAGACCATAAACTATATCTCTATGTAGAGCCTACTGTATTACTATGTGTTATGCCTGGCGCACTGAAATGAAAACGTGTACCGGGAAAATGCAACGTTGCATGCAAGTGTCGGAAGGTGCTTTAAAAAGGTCTAAAGTAAGATATTTTTGACGAAACTTCGTTACTTCAACAATAGGTATACTGATTAGAAACTACATCTTTAGCTCGCATTGTTTTAAATTATTCTGTGTTTGGAATCTTGGGTAAGTATAATTATTATGTATCTACAGCTGCTAAGACTGTTCTCTAGTTACGAATTCAAATATCGCTTAAGGTTTTCTTTTTAGGAATATCCTAACTTAAACCTTGTAAATACACCCATTAAGAAACAAACTTTGAAGATAACAAAAGTTCAAGAAGGCAAAATAATCTCATTGTTCTAAAACAAGAATCCTACCAACATTATTTGAATTGAAATACGAGTAAATCTTCCGTTCGCTGTAGACATTTCCACAAAATATATTAATCCGACATCGCCCGTAATTTATACAGAGACAAAATATGCCTTTTCGGTTTTATGCCTCAAACAAACGAAAGTCGCAACAATTAAATATGAAAAAAAAACAATATCTTTACTTAAATCGATTAAGGCAACACGGTATAAAATAATATGTTGATAACCATAACACTAAACCTATTGTCATCTGCTTAAACTCTACTTAAATTCTATTTCCATACGCCTTTTTTTTTCGTCAGGAAATGCATGAAATTGCATACCCACTGGCCCAGGGAAACCAGTAGGTTATGTGAGGCTCTCCCAGCCATATGGGTAGGGCCTCCTACTCACTAAAACCTGACGGTGTCCTCCCAAAGTCTTTGGGACGGAAGTGCGAGTTATTATCCGAGCTCCAGCTCGGCCGTCCACGGCCTAGACATTATTTCGCGGCTCCGCCCCAGCTATACGACTAGTCTCACTAGTTGTAACCAAGTACGTTAAAGTTGGTTAGTGAATCAGCGAAATAATACTGCATTTCGCGTCACTGATTCGATTATATCATTTGACTTAAGTCAACAAAGTATACCACCACACTTTCTTTTGTTTTGATTACACTTTTATTCGAGACTAGCGGCCGCCCGCGACTTCGTACGCGTGGATCCCGTTTTACCCCCTTCATCTATCTTACGCGGTTTAGATTTTTTCATACAAATGTTTATTCCGCTAACTCCCGTTCCCGTGGGAATTATGCAATATCCTGTTGTAACTAAGCTTTAAGTTTACTAAGGTACCTGCATGCCAAATTTCAAGTGTCTAACTTAAGCGGTTTACATTTTTCATACAAAAGGATTTTCCCGCTAATTCCTGTTTCCGTGGGAATTTCGGGAATTCCTTGTTGTAACTAAGCTTTAAGTTTAGTAAGGTACCTACATACCAAATTTCAAGCGTCTAACTTAAGCGGTTTAGATTTTTCATACAAAAGGATTTTCCCGCTAGTTCCTGTTCCAGTGGGAATTCCTAAGTATACTATAACCTGCCCAGGAGTATGAAGAATAATTGTACCAAGTTTCGTTAAAATCCGTCGAGTAGTTTTTGTTTCTATAAGGAACATACAGACAGACAGACAGACAGACAAAAATTTTACTGATTGCATTTTTGGCATCAGTATCGATCACTAATTACCCCCTGATAGTTATTTTGAAAATATATTTCATGTACAGAATTGACCTCTCTACAGATTTATTATAAGTATAGAAAATGTTGTACAAAACTTTTAGACCCATGCTCCCAGGGGGGCAATTCTGGTAGCCCGCCTTATTTGGGCCAGAGCGTCGGGGGACATTTTTCGATACGGTCCAATATTTCCCAATATTGTGTTCCTGGAATAGAGGACATGTTGCGTGAAATTATTCCCAAGTTAATATGAGGCTTGCCGACGAGGCTGCTAGTAGCACGGTCTGTAGCAGTCCAATCGGCAAAGGGTAATTTCATACGGTGCCTGTGGAACCAAATTGCAAGCTCAACGTTTTGTGGTTTGGTTTGTATGAAACGTTCTGCATTTCTGGCAAGCAATATCTCTAGAAATCTTTTTAGATTTTTTTGCAAAAATCCAGTGAAGTGATAATTTTACAGTGAAAAATGCAACATAATAGTTTTAAATATTATAAAGCAATAGTCATATTTTATTAATTATTTAAATGTTAATTCAAATGTTTAAACATTGTTTTTTAAAGATTAACCATTTTTCTATCTTATGATTTGCCGTCTCTATCTTCGGACTAAATTATGATTTACCCTTTGCAAAACCAAACTGAAACCTCCAAATAATAACCAAAGAACTACTTACCCTTACCATTATGATCTAAATAACTAAATTGAAGTATATCAAATTAGAACCTAATAATTTGATTTATCCCAAATAATTACATTGACTCCACATGTTCGAAAGCATAATGGGATAACGATTCAAACACAGCCAAACTTAATTAACCAACCCCAGAAACTGTTAGATGTCTATTACAGTCAGCAATTAATGTCAGACTTGCGTCATATTACAGTGATACTATTATGGCTCGATTGCTTTATTAATAATAATTGAAGCTCGTTTGGGTAGCTTTAGTATCTCAGTCACATAATACACTGTCTTAAATATTATACGTGGCCTCTCACTATAGGCCTCATAAAGAAGCTCAAAGTTGCACGCACAGCGTGATATGGAAAGGGCTATGCTCGGTGTTTCTTTACGAGATCAAATCAGAAATGAGTAGATCCGTAAACGAACTAAAGTCACTGACATAGCCCGACGGATTAGCAAGCTGAAGTGGCAATGTGCAGGGCACATACTACGCAGAACTGACGGCCGATGGGGCAGCAAGGTTCTGGAGTGGAGGCCACGTACCGGAGAACGCAGCGTGGGACGTCCATCCACGCCTTCCTACGACCTGATAAAGGTAGCAGGAAGGCGCTGGATGCAGGCCGCTACCAACCTTGCGATGTGGAAGTCATTGAGGTAGGCCTATGTTCAGCAGTGGACGCCTTGTGGCTTAAATGATGACGATGATGATGTTAATATACTTGTACAGTCAGCGTCAAATAGCTCGTGACACCCAAAGTGACAAAAAAAGTTGACAACACCACCTTATTCCAATTGTAACAAAGACGCGTTGCGAACATATTTTGTACACTAGTCAAAATCACTTTTTTTTTCAAGCATAGCTTCGTGCAATTTGCTCCTAAGCCAGTATTTAGTCATTTAAATTCGATCAATAAGTTTATTCAAGTAATGAAGTATCAAGTAATGGATGATATTACTTAGTTAGATTAATGATTGATGATCCCCGTTTCCCTTGAGTTTCAGAAGAAACTCGGGATCCGGGAAATGTAAGTTACTTATTTCTTTTAAACGTACCTACATTGTACAAAGGCTTAACAATGTATAATTATGTATAAAAATTACTGTCATTAATTTTGATGCTGATACGCCTTTGTTTTACCCAACGTCAGAGACATAAACCTTAAAAAAGTCGTGGTGAGACTCCTTTTGTAACTGATGACGGCTCAAGTTGTACAAATAAAGTCTAGCTTTTAACTCTTTTTGTCTCTATTATAAAATGGACTTAGGCTGGGTTGCACCATCTTATTTTAACTGTGACCAACGCCAAAAATCTATCAATCTCCATACAAAAGGTTATCGTTATAGTTACGGTCAAAGTTAGGTGGTGCAAATCAGCTTTAGTGTATGAAGAATGAAGCTATACTAATTCAACGTTCAAGCGACTGGTTCGAAATATTGAATGTCGTCAATCCACAGATTTCAATCTATGCTTAGTTTGAATCGAGTTTCGAGTACTAATTTAATTACGACGGACGTAAAAACTAAAATATATTATTATCGCGAACTAAAAATTAATTATTACCGCCAATCATTTGCTTGGATTGATTACTTTTTAATGTAGAGTGAAGTCATCATCATTAAGTGTGTGTTGATAGGTGCAATTAATCACATTATTTACCTTTCGCTGCAAACTGTTTGAAATTGTTGCTTGTGTCGCCATGCTTGTTTATTCATTAATTTATACTCATTAGCATGACTTTACTTCATTCCAGTTAATTTGTGAATTCCGTCTGTACATCACGTAGTATTGAAGAACTGCCGTTATAAAGAATAGCTTTATTTTTTAGCCTGTGATATTTTGTCAGTTAATAAATTCTCATAGCTGGCCCTTTTATCTGAAATAAGTAGTACTATAATCTCTCAGATGTGGTCTTGATCTACTACATTATCCCATCACTTCATTTCACATTTTGTCTTAAAGTTTTTACGATACGAGTTCGGCCTTTAGACCAAGTATAGTTGTTGAAACTCACGAAGGCGAGTGAGCTTTACTTATGTTTCTACGCACATAACGACGCCACGCGATAGTGTAATGTCAGTCAAAATTTTCCTACCATGAGTTTACGTTAGGTGTGCTCGCTAGCGACTGCGTAAAAAAATGACATTTAAATGTATGACATATTGTGCAGCGCCCCTAGCGGCTACTTTCAAGAAATAAAATCTTCATAGAATTTTTTGACGTATTCGCTAGCGAGCTCACCTAACGTAAACTCATGGTAGGCATACAGTAGCTAGCCACCACACATATTACATGTTCGTTTTTCTCACTCGCCTTTGTGAATTGCAATAAGTAACTATACATAATTTATTATTAACGCAAGAACGTAACACAAGCTTTCCATAATGATACTTACTACAAATACGTGTTCAGATAATCCAATAAGTGTTGTGTGCATAAAAATGGCGTCGGGCGGCCATTCACCGTCCCGATGTCTATAATTAATAAAATCGATTGCTTTCGCAATAGGTCGCCGTCTGATATGGATAAATCTGGAATGTGTTGGTATTTGTATTGGTATATAAAAGCTACTAAGTAAGCAAAGACAAAGGATCGTGATTCAATAAATAACGAGAAATGACATCAAATCATTCCAACCAACTAATTGGAATGATCAATGATCAAATCTCAATGATCATGGCTTCAAATGATGATGAATGATCAAATTAAATCTTATTGTCTTATCATTTAAGAAAAGCTGGCCTATTACTTATTTTCAAAAGTTCACACGTAAAACGAATGAAACGTCCGTTATCATACTTGCTGTGTAGAGTTTTGAACATAATTAATTATTTAAATTCAAAATGCTGAATTTTGCACTAATTCAGGAGTACCTACATTTATTTCGTATCTTAGAAAATCTCAGATATTTATGTCCCAGTTAGGTTCTAGGACACACTTGCATAACTATCGCAACGTATAAATCAAATCAAATCAATAAAATTTATTTCAGACACTATACAGTCCATACAATAAGGAAAAATATTCAAGAGCCAAAACAGTCATAAAGTATGCATTTTGCTGATAATGTACACACTATACTATTTTTGTCGTAAATGCGCATTTACAACCAAGAGGAATATGTGCTATGTCATAAATTTTACGCTTTATATCTCTACTATAACTAATGTTATTATTCCTAGGTTTGTGGCTTAATATATGATACTCAGAATATAATAGATATTTATGAACAACAGCTGTTGCAATAAACTTCATTGGCGTTGAGATTGTATGAAATTCCATAACTAGAGAAATGTATCTTTGTAGACAGTGCCAAAATTTATCAAGTGAGGCAAAGTTTAAACCATGAAACGAAAGGTTGTATTTATGTAGTTAGATAATATATTATGAAACTACTCATGAAAAACTTGGCAGCTATTTTACTTCCTGTAAAAAGATACATAGCCTAGTAGTTGAATAGCATACCAAAAAAGTATAATTTTCAATGTTAATGGGGTACTTTTAATGCTACATACAATTGACATGCTTTAAAAGTGCACCAATCACTATATTTTATATCGATTCTGAGTTATGACGTCACACATCTGCCAACTTAAAAATCTAATTATACAATACAAAAAATTCAAATCAACTCGATTTTCAGGTAGTATTTTTTACTACCTATTAAATTATAGATTTATCGGTTTCAACTATCCAATTTTCTACGCTTTCTTCTTTTCTGTTACATTTAAAAAACCGGATTAAATGAAAATTAGTACTAATGAATTCCGAATGAGATGTTTGCGATGTTTCGTCCGGCAAACACATTTATGAGCGTGAGTGTACATAATGAATCACTGTTGACACAACACAGGCTGTTACAAAATACACATGACAATTTGTACGCTTGATGATACACGGTTTTGTTTTTTGATGGTTTTTCTTTCATATATCCTGAAAATCTGAATAATATACAACTCAAAGGTAAAACTGACTGACTGACTGATATAGTGATCTATCAACGCACAGCCCAAACCACTGGACGAATCGGGCTTAAAATTGACATGCAGGTAGATGTTATGACGTAGGCATCCGCTAAGAAAGGATTTTACGAAACTCCACCCCTGAGGGGTAAAACGGGATCCACGCGTACGGAGTCGCGGGCGGCCGCTAGTTATTTTCACATTTACATTCATACCAATGGGGTACTTTTCTATGAAAGAAGTAATTAGTACCTAACTATTCACAGCTTTCTCAGTAGGTATAATAAATCCTAAATTGAGATGGCAATAAAATTTACGAGAGCGATCACAGCCTTACATTAAAAGATGCCCTCGGATCCTTTGTCCCTTAAACCCTTAGGAAATTGATAATGAAAGAAATAATTTGTTAGAAACCTAGAAGATTATATTAGCTAGGGAATACTAAACTGCACAATATCTTCTTGTGCATTATTCATTAAACAAAAAGTAGGCTAAGCTGCCAGCAAACTATGCATATCATGCCACGGTATTCTCGGTAAGATACGCCGTTTTCGTATAAATACCACTTGTATATGCATGCACCCTTATTCGAAATTAAAGAACATCTCTATTTTTCAACTTTTTAAGCCCAGTACCACCAGAACTTTAGTAAGATGACACAAGGTTCAAAATTATCAAAAATATTTTTCCAGTTACAGAGTGATGTAGAAATAATGATATTGAGAATTTTACTCCTATTATAATAAAGGTGGCTTTATACAGTTTGTAACCCATCCTAATTTGTCCTACGCTCTCAATCAAATTGTCGCACACAAAGAAAACAATAAATAACATTGTTCACAAAGTACAAAAAGTTCCAAGCGGCGGTTGGCAACAAATATTCCCGATCTGGGTGCCCCAGGGAACTGTACTGAGCCAAATACAAAATTCTGATGGCAGTACACATGTGAATACACAGAGTTTCGCGGTTGGTTTGAAATCCGTAGAGATCGAG
The DNA here is from genome assembly GCF_963855985.1 of Ostrinia nubilalis. Lineage (NCBI taxonomy): Eukaryota > Metazoa > Arthropoda > Insecta > Lepidoptera > Crambidae > Ostrinia > Ostrinia nubilalis. The sequence goes on from NC_087103.1 coordinate 8,164,852, forward strand.
TTTATGTTTGCTTTTCGGATGATCGAATATGTTGATATTATATTATTACTAATTTCAATCCAGAAACCTATCCAGTTGCAGCGAGGGGTAAGACAGGGAGACGTCATATCTCCAAAACTGTTTACCACCGCCCTGGAAGATGTCTTCAAGCTTCTGGACTGGAACGGATTTGGCATAAATATCAACGGCGAGTACATCACCCACCTTCGATTCGCGGACGATATCGTAGTCATGGCTGAGACCTTGGAGGATCTAGGCACAATGCTCGATGGCCTCAGTAGAGCCTCTCAACAAGTGGGCCTCAGAATGAACATGGACAAGACAAAAATCATGTCTAATGTCCGTGTTGCACCCACTCCTCTGAAGGTTGGAGACTCTACACTCGAAGTTGTCGACAATTATGTATACCTGGGACAAACAGTCCAGTTAGGTAGGTCCAACTTCGAGAAAGAGGTCAATCGTCGAATCCAACTCGGATGGGCAGCGTTCGGGAAGCTTCGCCATATACTCATGTCCGAAATACCGCAGTGTCTCAAGACGAAAGTCTTCGAGCAGTGTGTGTTGCCAGTGTTGACATATGGATCCGAAACGTGGTCGCTTACTATGGGCCTCATAAGAAGGCTCAAGGTCACCCAAAGGGCGATGGAGCGGGCTATGCTCGGAGTTTCCCTGCGTGATCGAATCAGAAATGAGGAGATCCGTAGGAGAACCAAAGTAACCGACATAGCTCGCAGAATTGCTAAAATCAAGTGGCAGTGGGCGGGGCACATAGCTCGTAGAGACGATGGCCGTTGGGGCAGGAAAGTTCTCGAGTGGCGACCACGGGCTGGAAAACGTAGCGTGGGCAGGCCTCCTACTAGGTGGACCGACGATCTGGTAAGGGTCGCGGGAAGAGCCTGGATGCGGGCAGCGCAGGACCGTTCATTGTGGAAAACCTTGGGGGAGGCCTTTGTCCAGCAGTGGACGTCATTTGGCTGAAACGAACTAATTTCAATGGGGAAATAACAGAAAATAAAACAATGTGTATTTTTGTATTTGATTTCCTTTACCACGAAATTACAAGAAACATACACAAAATGAATTTCATCATCATATACATCTATGTATGTACAATTATACATTTTACTACTTGTCCTTTATGTACAAAGAACGGCATAAAAACTAAATACTAGCGTCTTAAGTAGTTGTAATATCCCATTTTGCAAAAAAAAACACATTAGTTGAAATTTAATTCAGCCAGTGGCATCTTAGACTATACTTTGTTTGTAACATAGCACCTAAAATAACTAAATCGTTGTTCAGTCATCGTGGAAAGAAGCTTTTGTCCAGAAGTGGACGTCATTTTGCTGAAACGAACGAAGCATCGTACAACTAAGTAACATACATGCGTTTAATACATTGATGCTGTCGTCTATACAAGAGTATACGAGTACTCAGGAAAGTACGTAATGTAAATTTAAAATCGCAGGCATTACATTCACCACTAGTAACCCTCAATAGCTCAAAGGCTTCCAGCGACATTGTATCTAGAATGTTCCGCGTAGCGTCCACCTGCACGCTGCATTCCGAATTCAGGATTGCATTTGACTTGAATACTGACTCAAATAACTTAGTACGGAACTCCAGTCGAGTTTTCATTGTGTTTGTTGACTTGTGCCCGCCACTAGGAGATGAATTAAATTGGAATTGAATTATAGTGCTTAGTCCAATCAACGAGGAGATTCGTTGTATGGAGACATCCGAATAATTCGTCCGTCAATGAAACTTGGCACATGGTGAAAGTAGGTAATATAGATCATAGATATGCAAAAATCCAACAAATTTTTTTTTGGGAAGTTATGTTTTTTGACCTAAACATGAAAATCGTTAATAACTCTCTGTGTAAAAATTCTCAGCCTGAAATTCTTTCTGTATACGTACCTATGTACTACTTAGAATATGTATGTAAAAGAATCCAACACTTTTTCGATTTCAGAGATACCTGAAATTTAACTTTTAACATTTTGCACTATAACTTCTACTGAAAAATTGCTCTGCTGATTTTTATTTTTTAGTACGCTTTTATATGTTCAAATACATAGCTTTTCACAGTAATCCAATAGATTTTCCTTTACTATGTTATAGTTCTTATTTTTACGTAATTACGTCGTGTGAATAATTGCTCCGTCCATTTTTATACATCTGTTGACCATTTGATAATATATTAAAACAGATTTATCAATAATCCAACAAATTTTCGAACGTTAACTATACTTTTAAGGATATACTGCACGCGGGCAATGTAGTTCGCGGGCTAAAGTCAGCGATACGCTCTTATTACTACTACCGTAAGGTTGACATTTCAAGTAACAAACCCATCCTTATCACTCGCGCGTAATTGTATTGCTGTCGCACTCGCACACTCACTGCGGCCGCATGCTGCACAGTTGCTAAAGATGGGTCATTGGACGAAATTCTACGTACTCGGCGACCGGGCTTTAGTTGTTTGTAGTAGTTACTAATTGTTGCAGACAGGGAACATAATCCATGACATGCGCAAATGATAGCTGTTATGATGAAATAATTCTTTGACTGTACATTTATAAAATCGATTAAAAATAAATACTTACCCCCTTACTAATAAAACTTACACGCTAGTTGAACAGTGTTTTAAAGTGACGTTTAGTATGGAAATGACTTTTAAAACAGTGTTCAACAACTGTGTAACTTTTTATTAGTAAGGGGGTTATTATTCTTCAAATACATAATTGTAATCCACACTAATTTCGGCGGCCGGTTTATACAGGATGGAATTTTGTAATGCCACCTGGAGGGAAACTACTCTTAATATTATAGATAGAATGTTTTTCTCAAAGAAAACATTCCTTTATTTTTGAAAAGAAATAGAACTGCATTCAAAGATTTCCAAAAATTTGCTTGCCGCACCCGGGATTCGAACCAACTAAAATCTGTTAAAAATTACACCCTGTATTTTTATTGCATCGATCGTTAGTGTTAAGTATGAGGATGAATTCTCTCCAACAAACTTGATAAATAAAATGAAAGGAAAACCATGAATTCTTAAATTATTTTAATTATGTACAGGAAATTGTATGGTATAGTAAAGAATTTTCGAATTTTTTTCGAAAATCTATGAATGCAGTTTTCTTTCTTTTTAAAAATAAAGGAATGTTTTCTTGCAGTAAAATTTTCTATCTACTGTATTAAGAGTACTTTCCCTCCAGGTGGCATTACAAAATTCCACCCTGTATACCGCTCCAGCTCGCCTACTAACTAGAAAATCGACGATTCGCCCGCTTTCTGGAAGACGCGAGTACTTGCTCTAACGCGCGGGACTCGTAAACAAAGTTTTAAGGCGTCCGGATATGAGCCTTATTTCTTACGCGCTACGGTCGGTTATCGCGGGCGCGCGTGCTATCGCTGTCCTTTGCGCGCTCGCACTGTCTCTTTCTTTTCAAATACTTGCCGCGCGCCGATGATTTATAACATATAATATCTATAGCTATAATAAGTGCGTATATGTATTTGCTGCGGTTTCTTTATGTTTATTAGGGTTCTGCGGGAAGAATTCGTAGTCGTCGTGAACAGTATGTAAAGTTCCAAAAATGTTACATGCAAATAATTATAGCAATCGAACCCTCAAATTGCAATACCTACTCAGCGATACGAAACTAAATTCATTGAATATCGGCTATAAAATGGTTTTTGAATACCTATGACGCGTGTTTTGTTAAGATAAGTTTTTATTTCATTGTATTTATGTATGCATAAAGTTTAGGTTTTTTATTACACCTACCTAGCTAGAATAGAGCAACAAATGACTGAGCGAGCGAGATGTCACTAGCAGCAAATTGGTGTAATAAAAAGAGATGCGTGATGCCGTCACCGTCACGTCAAACAACCGTTTTTTTGCAAGGAAGGAATAATAAATGGTTCTCAAAACCAAGCTGTCGCCAAAATAAAAGAAGAAGAAGAAGAAGGAATAATAACTTTATGTTTTTATGTAACTTTTGACAATGCATGTTTAGTTTGTAATTTTGATAAAATTTAATCACCCAGTGTTATTTTGAAGAGAGGTAATTACGTGAAATAAGCTTGTTTAATATTTAGGTATGTCGATTATCTAGGTACCTACTACAATCGCTATGTTAGTACATAATTAAACCAAATACTTAAAATTAAGGCGTATGATGAAAAACTCGCTATGGATACGCGTCTACCTTCTGTTACTTGAAATGTCAACCTTACGGGATTAGTAATAAGAGCGTATCGCTGACTTTAGCCCGCGAACTACATTGCCCGCGTGCATTATATCATTAAAAGTATAGTTAACGTTCGAAAATTTGTTGGATTATTGATAAATCTGTTTTAATATATTATCAAATGGCCAATAGATGTATAAAAATGGACGGAGCAATTATTCACACGACGTAATTACGTAAAAATAAGAACTATAACATAGTAAAGGAAAATCTATTGGATTACTGTGAAAAGCTATGTATTTGAACATATAAAAGCGTATTAAAAAATAAAAATCAGCAGAGCAATTTTTCAGTAGAAGTTATAGTGCAAAATGTTAAAAGTTAAATTTCAGGTATCTCTGAAATCGAAAAAGTGTTGGATTCTTTTACATACATATTCTAAGTAGTACATAGGTACGTATACAGAAAGAATTTCAGGCTGAGAATTTTTACACAGAGAGTTATTAACGATTTTCATGTTTAGGTCAAAAAACATAACTTCCCAAAAAAAATTTTGTTGGATTTTTGCATATCTATGATCTATATCGACGGTCCCTACGTATAAAAACGTATCTGAAAACAGCCAATTTTACAGGAGAGCGGTTTGAAGGTTTAAACATGTGTAGCTCGCGTTCTATTTATCATACATTGATGAAATTTGGTATAATAGTTTTAGATGAGGTATATTTTATAAAACATGAAGAATTATCAAAAAATAATCACAATAAGTGTATTATTTGTCATTTACTCACTTATACAACGGAAAGTTTCTAATTACAAATGACGTAAGTGGTACTTACTAACTTTTACGTCGGAGTAATATATTTGTCTAAATTATTAACTGCCACATAAGCAATTGTACACGGGAACAAAGTCCAGCTACTACTGACCGTAACTCTCACTCTATGCCGATAGTCCTGCTCGACGAGGCATAACAGCGTCCCGCCTCGTTTCCCAGATAGTTGCATTTTGGAGGCACTCAATACCTTAAGATTCTTCCTTATCTAAGGGGTCTTTTGACTGAAGAATACTTGTAGAACCGGTAAATTTTCTTTGTCAATAGTGCCGGCCAGGTTTGACAGCATGGCATCAAGTCCGAAGATCCACATGGCTCTTTTTTGAGTTCGATCTTGTGGAACATTGAATACAACTGGGTACTAAATGGAACCCTTTTCAAGGGCATGGATATCTCAATATTTCATATTTTCTGTCATGAAGATAGTTTCATCATTACATGAATATCCTCATAAATAAATAAATAACTATCACAGCGAGGCGGCTTGCCTGGGCGAAACAGACGGCATTATGTTCGCCCTAGGCCAGGGACCACATATATTTAAAGGTATCCCTGACACCTTAACCTGACGCCCACACCACTGTCAAAACTAAGGCCCAGATCAAATAATTCTAAGAGTTATCGTGTTAATCACCAGTGGCGCCAAGTATTGAGTGCAAATACGGTGACCTTAACTGTATATAGCCAGTGGCAGCTCGCACTTTTTCCAATTCGTCGCCATGCATATGGAAGACAGCTTGCTTTTTCATGGCTGCTTCCCTAATTTGGAGGTCCGAAAACTCTATGTCGGAAGGCTATGGAGAAAGGCCGGAAGCTCTATACTGGCACCCTCAAAAGCATAATTCTGTACAGGACTCCCATCTAAGGCATCACCCTCGTAGGGAAAGGTAACGCTGCCCATCTTCTAAGACCTTAACAGGCCCAGAAAGTCTACAGGGCTACACCGTCGGCTTTAATGCAGCGTGAAGAACGAGGTGAAAACTCCGCATTAAGAGGACAGAGAAGCCGTTTGACGTGAGACTCGCTAGACTGTGCTGTAGTCTAGTAGTTGATAAACTACCTCGCCGTAGCTAAGTTGGGTCACTGAAATTTATTCGCACTCGTGCAGAAGTTTAAGGTTGCTCGAGCGATCGCACCATGACTGAGCACGGATCCTTCAAGCCCTAACTGTATTGTGGTGGCTAGGAGCATACGGCACACCATATTCTTGCGGGATAGCATAGTCAAAGCTATGTGGACGGTAACAAAACCTGGGTGGTAATGAATCACCTCTATCTGAGAAGACAAGGTGCCGAAAGAAGCTGCGGTACGATAGCGCGACTACGAAGCAAGTGCGGGTGCATTTGAATTCGCTTCAGGGAAGGTGACAGTATGATTGCGTCCTATCTTTCTTCCTTAGTAATGGCCAGCGTAACGGAGTCGTGAGGCTGCACGGGAGGCATTGCATAGGCCACCACCATCGTCTGCTGACGGTGAGTGTGTGTACGGGAAAGCTGTATACTTCCAGCTGCTCTCGTCCCAACTGTCGCCGTGTAGGCGGAAGGTCTTTGTCTGGAACCTCAAAGTTAGCACTTATAGCGAGTGACGGGGACATCAGGGTATTTTTAGTGGGTATACCTCATCCTTCTGACGGGTATGTATGCAATATCATGTAAGCATTATCATGCAATAGTAGCTTCTAACTACAGTTAATTGAAACTTTTGTTTGTAAGTGTTACCTACTTATATTTATTTCTGAATGCCATAATATGCTTGACAAATAAATAAAATAATTTTTACGATATTTTTACAAACTTGTATCTTGTAAAAAGTAGCATAGGAGAAGAACTTGGTTGCGTTAAGTCTAATAAATGACCGTAGATACTTCAGTCGTGTTGTATATCATATTTTATATTGTTTTGTCTTCACTTTTATCTCCACCAGATATTGCTAAAATACAATTTCTCAGCTTAAAACACCGTTACTGGCACTTGCTTATAGACATAAAATAAACTTTTCCAAAGTAAAACATTTATAGTGGCAGTTACGGCTAGAAGATACTTTAATTTTCCGACGTAAAAATAGGTAAGTGCCACTTACTTATAATAGTAACTTTAATTTTCCCTAGTGAAACAACGCAACTACCAGGTTCCTACAGTTAATTGATTAATTTGCCGTTGGTTAATGTTGAGTGAAATAGATTAGGTTAGAAACCATAATAATACCTATTTTCTTCATAAATTACGTATCAATTCACTCGATCTGCGCGAATGAAAGTGGCAGTTGCGGGGCTGGGCGCGCGGGGATAAGCGTGAGGTCCAGCGTAAAATTTCGTAACTCCCACTAATGCAATTTTACTGCGGAAATCGTTCTAATTTTGTAGTTGCGGGATTTGTTTTTTGGCGTTTTAAGGTTCAATTTGAATAAAAAGTGTATGTTTTTTGAACTGAGCCGCAACTGTTGGGTCCTCTGAAGGTTTTGCAAACAAAAACGGCAAATCACGGAACTGGTAGATACTGAATTGTACGTAGGGACCGTCGATATTACCTACTTTCACCATGTGCCAAGTTTCATTGACGGACGAATTATTCGGGTTACAAACGCCTCGTTGATTGGACTACTGTTGGAAATGGCAGTAGGATTGAAAACGGAAAATTAAAAGGACAAGGATTTTCCTTTTGTACTATTACTAATACAAAATATGCGCAACAAAACTACTTACTTTAATACTTTTTCTTGCGTTTGATATTTTCCACCTTAAGCTGTTTCTATTGTGGAATAATATAGATCGTGCCATTTACGAAGACGCGCCCCACCATTCTACAGCTAATGTTTGAGTGTTATCGGTACACACTAAATTATTATCCATGAGTGCACACGCTCGGAGAGCTGATGGCCGCTGAGGCAGGAAAGTTCTTAAGTGGCGACTACGAGCCGGAAGACGTAGCGTGGGCAGGCCTCCCACTAGGTGGACCAACGATCTGGTGAAGGTCGCGGGAGGTGCCTGGATGCGAGCGGCGCAGGACCGGTCTTTGTGGAAATCCTTGGGGGAGGCCTTTGTCCAGCAGTGGACGTCTTTCGGCTGAAACGAACGAGTGCACACGCACACTATTGATACCCAGATTGTTTGGATCAAATTCCCAGTACCCCGCGCTTGCCTGGACCAAAAATTGGTAGGGCGCATCTTCGTGGATGACACGATCTATTCTGTGTACTTAGCTCTCTCTATTTTTCTTGGAGCTGAACTAAAGCCTGGTCCGTGAGCACGTAGAATTTTGTCCAATGACCCCAAGCTACCCATCCTTATCGCTCGCGTGTAATTATATTGCTGTCGCGACTATGCGACGGGCGCCCGCAGTGAGTGTGCGAGCGCGACAGCAACAGAAATTACGCGCGTGCGATAAGGATGGGCAGCTTGGGGTCATTGGACAAAATTCTACGTGCTCACGGACCAGGCTTTACAAGTTAGTAAGTAGGTTCATGCTCCACCATAAGTATGAGCGTTAGAACCCAACCAGATAATTACTGCCCAAATCACTCCCATTTACAACGCTCGTTCTACTCGTAACTTCTTTCCGATAAGCCGCATTTTATCAATCAATCAGATTCGAATCTTTTCAGGGTTTTGAGAGCCCTTTAAGATCCCCCATAAAACGGTTGAGATTGAAATACGGCTTTTAGAAACCCAATTGAGACTGTAATCTTGATTGCTGACGATAGATGTAATATTGGTATTGCCTTTTTTCTGAGGATTTTGATTTCTAAACTTATTTATGAAACGAGTCTCAAAATTCATGCTCAAAAAGGAACTCCTCTTGAATCTAGAATCATATTTGATTGTCGTGTCGAAGCCTTAAACGTGACTCCATATTGCAAGTATAAAAACCTTTGGTCATCTCAAGAACCCAAAAGCGGGTGGCATCAAGCTAGTAAACAACCGTTTACCACGTCCTCTAGGGACTCTGAACATAAATCGCATACAACCTTCTTTACTAGCAATATAATGAACTCCCCTCATTCCCCTATAGAAAAAGGAGGCTATGAATGAAAGAGGGCAACACCAATGAAAAAGTAAGGAAGAAATAATTTTACGCTGTTACTCGGGCTTAATCAAACTATGTTTTAAAGTACCTACTATAATATTGTTTATTTGTGTTAACATAAAAGTTTTATCTCCTCAGCAAATAAAGTTGGAATTTCATGGGTAAGATTTCGATATGGTATCTACCGTGTAAGTATTTTCCAATTAGAGAAAATAAATACAAGAGTGTACTGATCAAGTGTGTTCATAATGCAATATCTTTCACAAAATTACACTTTACTAGTCGAATAGCCATACAAGTTATTAATGGCTCACGAAAATAGCCGAAGCTTCCCGGAAAAATGTACAAATCGATGTTTCCAAGAAAAGCATTCACGTTTTAATAAGCACTGTAACAAAATGAAAATGCCAGAAAAATAATACCAGTAGCAGGCATGTTATTTGAATGATGGAATGGTTTAATTTACATTGTGATCATCCTTATTCTTATATCAATATTAAACGCGAAAATGCTGATTATATATTTTTCTTGATTCTTTTTCTTTATTTTTTTAGGTGGAACGATTTTTATTAAAGTAATTATAATATTTGACTTGAAAAAGCTGCCTTTTATTGAAAAAAATACCTAACTGAAAAAAAATACCTCGATAGAGTTTCGAACTACCTCGATAGAGTTTCGCATATTTGACGCACAAGTTCCCATAGCGTTTTTATAGTTTGCAACTTGCACGCAACTATGGAAAACTGCGTCAGCAAGCTTAGCTATTGGTCCGCAACCCGCAATAAAACCCAACAAATCCCAGTGTGACAAAAAGGTTCATTTTCCTTTTTTGTCACATCCACCAGCTTTCGTTCTTGTCACACCGGCATGTCTGACGGGCGTCAATTTTTAATTGGAGACATTTCCTTTCAGCGTTTTTAGGTCACGTATCGTAGCGGTAAAATATGTATCGGTGAACTTTACGCTACCCAACACCGTAACGTTCCGTTTTCCGTAACGTTTGCTTTGAAATTATTCCTTGTTACGATAGTTTGATAAAAGTTATGGTGTATATTGTGTGGGACTGATAAATAATTGTGTTTGTTCGTTACTGTTGTTGATGGATAGAGTATTCTATAATATTACTGAAAGAGCGAGCAGCGGAGTGTCACAGCTGAGACGTGTAAAGTACGGACTAAAGAAAATTAAATAAAAAAAAAATTTTGTAAATTAGTATCAATTTATCACACATTATCTGCATACTCTGTTAACAATTTTTCGGTGAATGTAAAGTAGTGATGTACAGATACATTTATGAAATTGGCTAATAATGGCGATTCTTCTAAATTTATTTTATAGCTTAAAAAACTATAAAAATACGTGAAGAAAACAGACATTATCATAGAAAAAAACATAGTCAACAAAGACAAAAAAGTAGATAAAATGAAGTCGGTTAAAAAAGACAGAGGGAACACATAAAACATAACATTTACTTTTATTAATATTGTACAAACAAAACCTCTTCACTCACGTTTACACATTAACTTTTCACGTGAATCTAGAAATTACATTTTCTTGTTAAAGTATATTATCATGCGGTTTACGTATTTTACTTGAAAACAAAACATTTTCAACAGCATACATTTCAGCGCATCACGAGCGCGAGAATATTTAGAGTAAAAACTGGTTGTTTTAAAATTCCGCAGTTTAATTTTTCTTTTCACAAAACCTTCTACTTTTTGCGAAGCGCGGCTTAAACCACTCTTTGGTGCGAGTATTCTTTTTTCAGGACTAACTAAACATAGCGAAAGGAATTCAATATTTATAGAGAGAAATCTGAATGTTTTAGTGGAACATTTTCAGGCTCTTACAAAGTTTCACATGAAATAGTCGCTATTTTGTGGAAGTTTCCAGCTTTGAGCTGAATATGAATGTATGAGCAAATCTGAAACGTGAAATGTGATACACATTTAGGTTTTTGAATACAAATCTGACTTAGGAACGTCCGTTAATGATTTTACAAAAAAAAACATAATGACAATAAACAATATTGTTAATTAGTGGACCAGACAAAACCTGTTGGCAGTGTGGTGGTGATTGCAATGAAGTAACGACTACGGATGTTTTTCAAAGAAAACCCTAAGGTTTCTTCATAACTTTTTAAGTTCACTGTTATTGGCAACTTAATCCTTACACCCACCCTGTATAAACCTGCAAGACATTAACCCAAATTCAGCTTATAAATACATTCCTCTTCTCAAAATTCTTATTTGCAACCTGAACTAGCCGGGGAGCGCTCACCAATTAAAAATAATTAGAACGAACACACTTAGGCTTGTTTTACAACTAAAATAACAATCTTATGTTATAATTTTCCAAGAATATTTTTGTGCTCATGTTATATTTTAAATTGTAGTATTAGAAACTGGCTAATTTCATAAAATTATATTTAATTAGCATCACATAATACTGAACGAAATAGTTAAGTATAATAAATCAGTAATTAAAGTAACATAAATTCATACTCAACTCATTGACTTTTACAAATATTAATTTAGAGAAAATTGTCTTTATTAACTAGGTAGTAGTCACTTTAAAAATGTTAATTTGCCAGTTTCTAAAAAAACTATTTAAAACTATTTAAAGTGACTACTAGTTAATAAAGAGAATTTTCTCTAAGTTAATATTTGTAAAAATCAATGAGTTGAGTATGATTTTTTTTAATGTACCTACCTAAATGCTTGTTGCTAGAATAACTGAAAAATTATAAGAAAACATTGCAAACATCGTGTGGTACAAGCATATTAAGTGCTATTTATTATTTTAATTACACACATTATAAGCTTTTAAAGTATATTTTACACAGTAATAAATATTTGTACCAGTGGTCACTTTACTTTGTACTGTACTGAAATGTAAATCAAAAACAAGTCAACATTGCACAAGTTTCGCGGAACGAGTTTATTAACGGTTTAATTACGTCAACGGGGAGTTATCTCATTTGCACAACGTTTCAGATTTATCGCCACTCTGAGCCGTATACACTGTGCATGTAGAGCAACGGTGTTAATTATGACATGGGCCTGAATATTAACTAGTTCAGGCCCATGTTGTTTCGAAAAACTAAAGTTGATTAAATAAATCTATATAAAAACGAAAGATCTGAGTGACTCACTCACTCATCACGAAATCTCAGAAACTACAAGCGCTAGAAGTCTCAAATTTTGCATGTGGGTTTCTTTTAGAACGTAGGTGCTCACTAACACGGGATACGGGATACGGGCGGCCGCTAGTATATCTATAATAGCAATAGGTCACTGACTGACTCTCTCACTCATCACGAAATCTCAGAAACTACAAGCGCTAGGAGTCTCAAATTGGGGGTTCCTTTTAGAACGTAGGTGCTCACTAAGACGGGATTTTGCAAAATTAAATCTCTAAGGGTAAAACGAAGTCGCAGGCAGCCGTTAGTTACTTATAAAAGCTTCTTATTTACCTTCTAGTTACATTAGCAAATAGCTATTTATTTTTAAACAGATTTATCACCTTTCTGAGTCGTATACACTGTGCATGTAGAGCAACGGTGTTAAATTATGACATGGGCCTGAATATTAACCAGTTCAGGCCCATGTAGTTTCGAAAAAGTTAGTTAAAATGAATTTAAAAAACTTATTGAAAAAAAGCTCATTTAAGCAGCAGAAAGTAAAATAGAACTTTTTTTTGCAGATAGGGAAAACTAGGCAGGTATGCTGTCAGAATAAAATTTTAGAGTTCATAACATTAAAAATCCACCCGTTTTCATTGATCAAACCTACTATAACAATTTTAATTATACTTACTTTTACTTAGCGTGTGTGACTTTTCTGTAATTGAGTATAAAATACTACAGACATTAAGGCTGAGTTACACCACCTAACTTTGACAGTAACTATGACGATAACCGGTGCTTTTTGTATGGAGTTTGACAGATTTTTGACGTTTGTCAAAGTTAAAGTAAGATGGTGCAACCCAGCCTAAGTGCTTAATCGCTTAAATATCAAGAAAAGTACTGCATTCGCGAATATTAGGCCGCAAACACTTCAAAAAGTCGCAACCCCTAATGGTGAGTAACTTTTCTCTAAACGAGTATATTATAAATAATAACACACATCAAATCCTTAATTACAGACATAAAAATATCGATAAAATCACCGCATGCGCGAATATTCGCCAGAACTTCGCCAAAAACCTTTTCGGAACTGGCACGCGAGCCTAATTGTGTGCAGGCTGCATTCTAAAACTGTACTTAGTGCACATGCTATGAACTAGAATGGATTCGTCGGGTCAGGGGTGAAGGAACTCTCGCGTGATCAACTACGTAGTGTGGCGCTGCAGTGCCTTGGATGTGGGAAGGGGACTGAAATGGACGCTCTAAAGTCTAGATAGGTACTAACCACGCAATTTTGTATACCCATTCTTATAAGATACACCATACAAGAATGCGTGGTAAATTCAATGAACTGCTCCTGAATTAAATGTACCTACCTACTATTGCTTTTACTATTTATTTATATTAACCGGCAGAAGTGGTGACTGAGTTTGTTGCGGCGCTTCTTTTCAGCACTTGTCAACTGTTGGTCTCGAAGTGCTGGTAGGGTAAAAAGATTATGAGACATGTAGAGGCTCCTTAAGAGCAAAATATTTGAGAATTTGTAAGCGAGCACTATATAATAGTCTATACAAATGGGTCCATATTCGGTTGCATAAAAAATATTGTCATAATTTAAGAGTGCATAAAGTTTTTTGGCATACTCATCATTTCGCATAACGTTCATACAGATTAAATCATAAGGCATATTTTTTTTGCCATAACCACTTTTATTATAATAATATTTTAGTATATATTTTTTTTGTATTCTTGTTTTTTTAATAACGATTTCTAGGCATAACATTTATTGGCATCTAAACCAATGCCATAAATATTACCTTTCATAATATACAAAATACCATAATTTCAACAAATATGAAATGTAAAAATGTTATACATATAAAATATAAGTAACAAATATAAATAGACAAGCAAGCATGCAATCAAACAGCAAGCATGCAAGCAAGCTGCAAGGAAGCATGTAAGCATGCATGCAAGCAAGGATGCAAACAAGCAAGCCTGCAAGCAAGCAGCAAGCAAGCATGCAAGCAAGCAGCAAGCAAGCAAGCAGCAAGCATGCAATCAAGCAGCAAGCACGCAAGCATGCAAGCAAGCAGCAAGCAAGCAGCAAGCAGCAAGCAAGCAGCAAGCAAGCATGCAAGCAAGCAAGCAAGCAAGCATGCAAGCAAGCATTAGGATTGCCTTATCTCCGGCGCTGCGGGAAGTGCGGTCCTTCCGCTCTGGCGTAACATATACCCGGCATGCCATGCTCGCTTCCGCAGCTTCGGCTTGCTGGTCGCCTTCGGCGACCAGCCTCAGCCGCTCCAGCTCGCACGGCTGCCGGATATATGTTACAGCGAGCGAGGACCGCACTCCCTCCGCGCCTCCGGCTTTTAAATTACACTCTAGTATAGGGCAGACTAGTACCACGTGGAAGAGACCACGGCCAGTCGGGATCTACATAATTCCTGACCAGGCAAGCTTAATGTTGTAAAAATAATGTGGACTGTATAATATGTGCGTTATAATAGATAAGAGGGATTTGAGATCAAACATAATGTATTTTCACGAGCTTAAGTTTTCTAAGAGACAGGTCAAAAATTAAGAACAAAAATGCCAATTACACAGAGAATTTAGTTTTTACAAATATATAGGCTGAAAGAGTATAAAGGTGGAAGGAGGATCGTTCGCAACATCACAAATACATAATTATTTACTCTTCAATGTTGGTTGCTCTTATCTATACTTATAATAAATCTGTAGAGAGGTCAATTCTGTACATGAAATATATTTTCAAAATAACTATCAGGGGGTGATTAGTGATCGATACTGATGCCAAAAATGCAATCAGTAAAATTTTTGTCTGTCTGTCTGTCTGTCTGTCTGTATGTTCCTTATAGAAACAAAAACTATTCGACGGATTTTAACGAAACTTGGTACAATTATTCTTCATACTCCTGGGCAGGTTATAGGATACTTAAGAATGCCCACGGGAACGGGAATTAGCGGGAAAATCCTTTTGTATGAAAAATCTAAACCGCTTAAGTTAGACGCTTGAAATTTGGCATGCAGGTACCTTAGTAAACTCAAAGCTTAGTTACAACAGGATATTGCAAAATTCCCACGGGAACGGGAGTTAGCTGGAATAAACATTTTTATGAAAAACTCTAAAACGTGTAAGATAGAAGCTTGAAATTTGGCATGCAGGTACCTTAGTAAACTTAAAGCTTAGTTACAACAGAATATTGCAAAATTCCCACGGGAACGGGAGTTAGCGGGAAAAAACATTTGTATGAAAAAATCTAAACCGCGTAATATAGACGCTTGAAATTTGGCATGCAGGTACCTTGGTAAACTTAAAGCTTAGTTACAACAGGATATTGCAAAATTCCCACCGGAACGGGAGTTAGCGGGAAAAAAATTGTATGAAAAAATCTAAACCGCGTAAGATAGATGAAGGGGGTAAAACGGGATCCACGTGTACGAAGTCGCGGGCGGCCGCTAGTAGAAAATATTTATGACTTTAAATGTTATAAGTAATTACATTATGTTTATCGTATTTTATTAAAAACAAACTTTAGGAATATAAAAATTATGTTCTTTACATTTATGATTATTCAAATTATGGTATTGAAAATTAGAGAAAGTTATTATTATGCCTAGAAAACCATTATGCATTTAGAAAACTATGCATATCAAAGTTTATGCGAAAAAACTTTATGCAAATACTGTTATGCCAAACTAAATTATGATGAAAAATGTTATGCGTCTGAGAGGGCACCCTATACAAATACCTAAAGAAATTTTGACTTTGACTTTGAATGCAATTCAGTGATTCTTTTAAAAGACCATGAGAAGATTTAGAATGGTAACTTCATATCCCCTAGATGGGGCAGAGGGCGTCCACAACAGTCATCCACCGCGTTCGGTCTTGAGCTTCGTGTTTGATTTCGCTCCAAGTCTTGCCGATTTTGAGCGTAATAAAACGCGAGTTAGTTAGCCAGTCTTGTCTTTGACATAATGTTAGTTTAAAATTGGTAGGATTTATTCGATGTTACCCAACGATCACAAGTCAACACATTATGTGCTTTCGTGTATTACGATCGAGTTTCTACAGAAACAAGTACATTGCTACAACTTCAGAAGACTTTTGAGTGTTGCTACGGCTACGACGTTGCTACGGCTGCCCTTGTAGCAAATCACATGTTCAAAGGGCAAAGGCGTTTCAAACCACAACATAATATTATAGTTTCAATCAGCTACATGAAGATTCTTGGAGAGCAACATACATAAGTTTTGTAAATATCTCTTGAACGTCTAGTAGAGTTTACATTATGTATCCAAAATCGATAATGACGTAGAAATAATTAGATCTATATAATTGATTTAATCAAATAGGTAGCTATATAAAATTCGTATTATGTGTAAGTGCTCAGTCCAAAAATAAATAATTATCGTCTCTGATGAGCACTGGGCGGAACAAATTAGTAGGCTCATGTTAAGGATGTAATCAATCTTCATCGAGTTATTTCTTATCTGAACCAAACGTTACGTAGTGAGGTAACTACGAGTAAATGAGAATAGTAATTAAATACCTAATTAAGTAACTAGCATTAAAATGTGAAAGAGTAGATAAAAAGAGATGAACATTTGTAGTCATACCTTGACATTTAATTCAAAATTAGAATAGAATTAGTCCAGTCAATAAAGCACTATAGATGGAAATCTGTGGAACACAATTTTTGACTTCGGGACTTTATTTAGACTAGTTAGGAGGTGAACATAGCAAAAGTCCCCGCCCTTAGCCCTTGAGCCGGCGGGGAGAGGGGGGTTTTAAGGGGGGATTTAATCAAATAGGTAGCTATATAAAATTCGTATTATGTGTAAGTGCTCAGTCCAAAAATAAATAATTATCGTCTCTGATGAGCACTGGGCGGAACAAATTAGTAGGCTCATGTTAAGGATGTAATCAATCTTCATCGAGTTATTTCTTATCTGAACCAAACGTTACGTAGTGAGGTAACTACGAGTAAATGAGAATAGTAATTAAATACCTAATTAAGTAACTAGCATTAAAATGTGAAAGAGTAGTAAAAAGAGATGAACATTTGTAGTCATACCTTGACATTTAATTCAAAATTAGAATAGAATTAGTCCAGTCAATAAAGCACTATAGATGGAAATCTGTGGAACACAATTTTTGACTTCGGGACTTTATTTAGACTAGTTAGGAGGTGAACATAGCAAAAGTCCCCGCCCTTAGCCCTTGAGCCGGCGGGGAGAGGGGGGTTTAAAGGTACCACTTTTCGGTTTTTCGCTTAATCCTCGGAAACTATGCGTCCTAGTGACATGACTACTATGAACCAAAAAAAGCTTATTAAATTTGCTACAGGTGAGATACTCAAATTTTTCTATATCTTGTATAGTTTTCGCGGCATCTGCTCTAGAAGGTCTGAAATATTGGAAATTTTATTTTTGTCTTACATGTTCCCATCAGGAGAAAATCGACTAAATCAACATTGAGCAAACATTCTAGACATGCGGGAGCATGTTAAGCCTAGTTCCAGGGAGGGGACTGTACCGTGCGTATATTTAGACGAACCAATTGGAGCCACTTTTGACTCCTCATCACTCAAAAACTACTGTGCATTAACACTTCAAATTTTGCTCATGTGTTGAGACTTGTAAGGTAAACATGAGCATCAAATTTCATAAATATACCTCAAACGGTTCTTTAGGTATTGACTTCCAAAAATCTACATGTCTGACCTATAGACCAAATTCTAACCACTTCCAGGTGACCTTGAAGGTTCCAATTTGGCATCCAGATAGGTAGATGTGTAAATACAAAGGAACAAATAAAAAACCAGCAAATTTTAACATTTCACAGGTTAAAGATAGATTTTAGTGTTCTAAATGTCGATTTTTGAACGTCAATACCTAAATAACCGTTTGAGGTATATTTATGAAATTTGAAGCTGATGTTTACCTTGCAAGTCTCAACACATGAGCCAAATTTGAAGTGTTAATGAAGAGTAGTTTTTGAGTGATGAGGAGTCAAAAGTGGCTCCAATTGGTTCGTCTAAATATACGCACGGTGCAGTTCCCTCCCTGGAACTAGGCTTAACATGCTCCCGCATGTGTAGAATGTTTGCTCAATGTTGATTTAGTCGATTTTCTCCTGATGGGAACATGTAAGACTAAAATAAAATTTCCAATATTACAGACCTTCTAGAGCAGATGCCGCGAAAACTATACAAGATATAGAAAAACTTGACTGTCTCACCTGTAGCAAATTGAATAAGCTTTTTTTGGTTCATAGTAGTCATGTCACTTGGACGCATAGTTTCCGAGGATTAAGCGAAAAACCAAAAAGTGGTACCTTTAAACCTCCCTCTCTCCGCCGGCTCAGGGGCTAAGGGCGGGGACTTTTGCTATGTTCACCTCCTAACTAGTCTATTTAAAGTCCCGAGGTCAGAAAATATGTTCCATGGATTTCTCTCTACACCGTCGTTAAAGCATTCATTGACTGGACTAAATAGTAAGTATTTATAAGATGATACTTTGCTAAATTATTTAATTTGAGGAATTATTTAGTCATCTAAATCATTCCAAAATCATCTTGGGTCAATACAAAGTGTTCTCCAATATACCTTAACAATATCTATTACATGATTTGCTGGTTATCTTAAATAACCTAGAATCCTTTTGTAAAACATTTTAAAAAATAATAGTAAACGGGTTTCTTGCGCTGCTTCTTCTCAGCACTGGCCCATTTATTGTCCCAAAGCAGTGGTAAGGTATACAGGAACTTGTAAAAGTGCTTTTGAAATGCCTATTTACAAAAATAAATTAGTTTTATGTTTTTTTTATTACAAACTTTTTATACAATTATAATTTTTGTGACCAATTTTCCCAACGTTAAGAACAATCTCCACCTGAAATCAAAAGTCCTCAAAAAGTCTTACAAAAGCCAGAGTGAAATTATTTCAGGCGAAGTGACACTTGTACCTTTCGGATTTGTTATTTCCAACTTCATTCCAAACATCGGCTCATTATACGACAATGACGGAACCCCCATTAATTTGAAGGGCTTAAGGGCGTTTTCAGATTTGACGTTATTTTGTCCTTTTTCAGGCCATTTTTTGTTATTTTTCGGAATAACTTCTATAAAAGTGTCTAGAGTGCGTACTGAGTGCGTATACCTACTTACCTGCCTAACTGCATTAATACCTTGCAGCATTAGTCACGTTGGATCGTTGGTAATGTAATTAATGAAAATAGAGGTGTGTAATGAATAAAAGGTGTGTAATGCTGGACGCAGGCCGCTACCAATCGATCAACATGGAAAGCATTGGGGGAGGCCTATGTTCAGCAGTGGACGTCCTATGGCTGAAATGATGATGATTATGAATGAACAAAAAATATTAAGTAATTATGTAAAAAAAACCTCTTAATTTGGGAGAGTTGAGACGCTCTCAAAAGACTATTAGGTGTATACTGTAATGTTTTCACGGATACATAAACATGAAGAAAGAAGAATGAGTAATTGGTTCACCTTATTTTCAAAAAGTGTGAATCATGAACGAGATAATAACTCCATTATGTGGCTGCCCTTACCGAAAAATAATTATTCATGGGCATCGCTAAAAGCACGCCTTTTTACATTCAGAGGGTCGTTCAATACCTGGACCTCACATTTTGAAGAGATTATTAAATAGGCATCAGTGGAATTTATAGACCCTTGGTTCCAAGAATGAACATTATTGTAATAGAATCGAATTCCAAGTTCCAAGAGAAAATTTTGTATTCCTAAATAACATATTACAATCTCAAAATAACTTTCTTTGTTACTTTTTATGCCAATTTATGGACTATCTTTGTTACGTAGGTAAATAAAATGGCTACTTAACTGTTCTTACTTTTAGGCTACTTACTGTGGAATGGACTGTCGTCTGCGGTGTTTCCGGACCGATACCACCTGCAAGCTTTCAAAAAGAGAGCGTATCTTCACCTTAAAGGTCGGCAACGCACCTGTAAAGCCCTATGACTACGGGTGTTTATGGGCGACGGTAATCACTTCAGGTGATCCATCTGCTCGTTTTCCTCCTGTCACATAAAAAAAGGCTGTATTTATTTGTCATAACCGTTTGTCTTATATCCTGTATTGATATATACTGGTAAGCTAAATTATGCTTGAATTACGAGTAGGCTCACCACAATAGTCAAGCGCGGCGGTGGGATTCGAGAAACCGCGTTCCTCGGATCTCGAGTCGGCCAGTCCGACCTAGAGATGTGCCGCTGAGAAAGTTCTCGTTCCCGGCAATATTCCCAGTGAGAATATTCTCGAGAACTGAGAACGCTCCCGGGAATATTCTCAGTGTTCTCGGCAGAATACATTTAGTTTTAATTTTAATTTTGTTGTTTATATGTGGTATTATTTGTAATGCTTCGATGTTTATTAACTGGGCGTTAAGACTAGTCGTTATAAACAAGGCATGAAACGTGTGAGTGAAATATTGCTGTCTTGCTCACTCTTTTCGTGGCGAACGCGTACCGCGGCTTTAGGACTCGGCTACGGTATTTGAACATGAGTGTGCCTCTGAGTTTTAAGGCCCTTGTCACTCTGGCGGATTTCAAGCGGATTCAAACCGGATTTAAAGAGGAGCGGCGACGCGACGGCGACGCCGCGTGAAAATATCGTGAAGCTTCCGGAAGGCTGTCCAACCGAGCTGGATTCGATGATTGACCTTTTTTTTCTCGAAGTTGGACCTACCTAACTGGACTGTTTGTCCCAGGTATACATTGTTGTCAACAACTTCGAGTGTAGAGTCTCCAACTTTTAGAGGAGTGGGTGGGTGCAACACGGATTTTAGACATGATTTTTAAATCTTGTCCATGGTCATTTTGAGACCCACTTGTTGAGAGACTCTATTGAGGCCATCGAGCATTGTGCCTAGATCTTCCTGCTAAATCAGCTCCAGCCCAGAAGCTTGAAAACATCTTCTAGGGCGGTGGTGTTGACGTCTCCCTGTCTCACCCCTCGCTGCAACTGGATAGGTTTCGGGTCCTGATCTTGAAACGGACTGTTACTATAGCGTGTTTGTACAAGCCTTTCAAAACTTCAATGTATCGATAGTCAATTTGGCACAGTTGGAGAGACTGCAGCACTGCCCATAGTGCCCATGTCTCAATCGAATCGAAGGCTTTCTCATAGTTCACAAACGCAAAGTGGCTGATTATACTCCTTGATCTTCCGTATAATCTGCCGTAGCGTATATTATTATGGTCTATGGTACTAAAGCCTTTTCAGAAACCGGCTTGTTCGGGGGGCTGAAAGTTGTCAAGCCTGCTAGCGTGACAATTCGTAATGACTATCAAAAACAGCTTATAGATATGGCTCAGAAGCGAAATGGGTCTATAATTCTTCAACAAGGTTTTGTCGCCTTTTTTGACGAGGAGTATCACCATACTTCTTTGCCATGCCGTAGGCGTAATTCCTTGAGGATGACGGAATCGAACAGCTTCTGAAAAGCCTTTAGTACCGGCGTTCCACCTGCTTTCAGAAGCTCAGCCGTGATTACGGTGCCTTGTTGTTTTTCAGCTGTTTGAGAACCATTCTAATCTCGTACAGACTAAGATCAATCTAGCTAGCACGTATTTTATATAAACATGTGTCAAATGATCCGTCAGACAGGCTATCCACAACTTATCCAGAAGTGGCGAAACAGGCCCTTACTAAGCGATTGTGAAATATGCCCTTAATGTCAAATGTAAAGAATAGTTTAAAAACTAAAAACACGCTTTTAATTACTAACAGGAATCATCAGGACCCTGGTCATCATCTAGCATTAAAGTGCTCGAAAAGACAAATCAAACGAACCCAAACTCAATGAGTTTCCGCCGTTTCGTTTAGGAGTTTCTATGGCCACCTCCTGACTCCATCATTAGGACCCTGGACATTATCTAGCACTTAAAGATATCAAAAAGACAAATCCAATGAACCCAAACTCGATGTGATTCCACCGTTTCGTTTAGGAGTTCCTTTGGCCACCTTCCAGTCCCATCATCAGACCAGCTGGTACCACAATATTGTATTGTCATCTAATCTGCATAAAGTTTCATGATGATACAAGACTTAGAAATGCATGTCATTCAGATTCTAAGATTCCATTACATAGTTAGTTACATACACGACGACCTAATAAAAGCGTGTTAAAAACGAAACAAATGACAGTTATATTATTTAATTGCATGTAAAAAGAAATTTCTGTCATCTTACATATCATTAAAACGACATTTCACGACGAAAAAATAAAATATAATAATGGAACAGTTGCCGAGAATATTGCCGAGAAAGTTCCTGAGAATATTCTCGGGAACACTGAGAATATAGCCTTTCTCTGCAAATAGAGTGTATTGTTTAATATACACTTATCTGTCGACTTAATTTAAAACTATTTTACTTAAGAAAGTTTGTTTATTTCCATTTGATAAACATGATTCTCAACCTTTCTCACTTAGGAGAACGCTCCCGGGAGCGCTCCCGAGAATATTCTCAGTGAGGAGAGCGTTCTCGGGAACGGCACATCAATAGTCCGACCCCGTCACAGTTCGGCTTCTTATCCAGTATTAAAAATGCCTGTGACATACGGACGGACAGACGGACAGACAGACAGACATGACGAATCTTTAAGGGTTCCGTTTTTTGCCATTTGGCTACGGAACCCTAAAAAATTAAAACACATGCCATATCAAACTGAACGTGCATTTTCGTAGCTCCGTAACAAGACTTTATAAAACCCTTCGTTAATTTATAGACACAGGATATCCTGAAGATAGCGACGTCTAGTCGCCTTCCCCCATAGTTACAACTAACAATACCATGTCGTCACGTTGGTTGACCACTATGCAAATAGGGGACGAGCGATGTCGTAACTGGCATATTTTAATGGTGGATTCTAGCCCAGTCTATTTTTGTGCGATCGATAAGTAAAGTACCTATAATTGGAACTCTATTTTGGGTTTTGTGTTTTTTAGAAAGGTTACGATGATTTTACGTAAGCATTATCGAGTATTAGATTGGTTTAGGGCATGTTATGTATGTTAAATCTATTTATAAGAACAGGGTACTTACTTGAAATCACTTTTCGATTGGCACATTTTTATGAGCTGCCTAAACGTGATAGTGCCCATAGATTTCGTATGGTAAAGGGGACGTATGACGTCACTAGTTCACGATCTGAATTTACCAAAATATTTATTAAATTCAAAGTTACTAAAACTAGGTCGGAGGTGTGTCTTCTAAAATGTTTTATTAGTAGTTTCAATTGTCCATTGATGCCAGATTTTACACATTTATCCTTCAAATTAAAATTTATGTCGATTGATAATAGAAACATTGAAAGAAAGAAAGAAAGAAAAATATTTTTATTTAGTCCAAACACTGCTATGCAATTTTAACGATGAACAAAACAAAAATGGTCAGTTCACTCCATAATTTATTTGTTATTTGCATAATTTAAATTACAGTGTACCAAAGGGACAGGTAGAAACACGAACTTGCGGTAAAATGCGAAGTTGCTTTTATCTTCCTGTGTTACAGTTATATCGTGTTACAAAACCTTTTATATTCACGCAAGTTGAAAGCTATCCGTAGGTATACATAATCAGTTAGCAGATATTAAAATAAAACAGAAACTGTGAAAATTAAGAATGGTTTTTTTGGCAGTAGTAGGAAAATAATACAAATTTAAGAAAAATAACTAAACAATTTATAAGATAATCTGTCCTCTTTATACGGGCAAAACGGTTCTAGAATAGAGGCTACATAGATAGGTACGTCTACTGGCCGAAATAATAATAAAATGAAATGATGGCTAACTACAATAGACAGATTGCGTTCAAATCAAACCTTGAACAAAGTACAATCTACACAAACATTAATTTGTACCTACTTTTATATTGATATGGAATACCGGTGCTTCCTAGCACGAGCAATTAAATAATCTGTTGCTTAACAGGAAGCTAAAACAACTTGTAACTGAACAGGACTAAGGCTGAGTTGCACCACCTAATTTTGACCGTAACTATAACAATAACCGGTGTTTTTGTATGGAGTTTGACAGATTTTTGACGTTCGTCAAAGTTAGTAGGTGCGCACACCGTTGATTTTTAGTTGGCCGATAGTTGTGCCCGATTTTAAATTGTATGAAGAATCGGCCAAATCGAATCGGCGTAGTGTGCGCACTCCCATACATGCCCATACTGATCAACTGCCCGACTAAACTATCGGCCGACGAAAAATCAACGGTGTGCGCCTACTCTTAAAGTAAGATGGTGCAACCCAGCCTAAGTTAAAGAAAATAAACGAATTAGAATCGGACTGCTTTTTCACTATCATCGCGCTGTTTTTTTCCTAATAATCAACAACATTTTGAAACACAAAATGTTCCCTTTTTTCGTAGTGACGACCGAATGAATAAAAAAACGGCCATAAAAATACCCCTTCACAAAGGCGGTATTTGTTATTTTTGTTAAATTTAGCTCGAATATGTAGAATCCCTGAAACAAAAAGATGTCATTAATAATGTCATTCGATATCCTACGTAGTGTGTTACGGAAATTAAGGTCATAGCACACTAATCAACCTGGAAAGGGATCAACACCGTGTCGCCTTTTGCCGCGTGAGCGATGCAGAACGCACTTAGGTATACTCGTATATGTTACGGTTAATGTGATAAATTGAAAATTATTAATAAATAACCGGTTATTATGAATAATTACCGACAGTCGCGGTAAAAGTGATAAATTAATCACATTTAACAGTGATTATTTAATAATTCAACCTTAGTACTAACAAATTTCATAAAAGAGAACAACATCTTGTGTACGTGCTCGTGTACAGCCAAACTTTTAAACGTTTTGATATCATATATTGATATAATTTGGCATAATGAGTTTGGAATGTCTCTTGCATAATATTACTTTTCCATGATGCCTATAACATAATGTTTTGATTTAAAGTGAAAAATAGGTTAAGGTGCGGCGAGGGTGACCCTCGGGCCACCCCTAAGCCGCCTATTTAGTTTTATACACACATAAATGACCTCATATTAATCACATTTACCAAATCATGCGGTAATTATTCATAATAACTGGCGATTATTCATAATTTTCACATTTATCACTTTGACCGTAACATATACAAATAATACTGTCCGCCTTGAGTTGATACGGTTACAAAGCCTTTTCGGGTTGTTAAGTAAGCTTTGAACTTTAAAAAAAATACTGTACCTTTTTCACATAGCAATCCGTTGAGTTCAAGACGTGTTTTACTACCTCAGTGATTATAAAATGATCACAAGGGTTTGTTATTATGTTGTTATATAACAAACTTTTTTTCGCACCATCCAGTTTGTAGACCGATGTTTTTACCTATAACAATAATAGTGAGTTATTATTGCAAGATCTGGTAGAGTAGAATAGGACCACTCTTACTTGTGGATTTGCTTAACCCATCAATCCCCAAGCGATCGCATAATATGACCGCGGGGCCTCTAGGGCTAAAGGCGATTGTGCAGAAAATATGCGAACATCAGTCCTCTCTAAGCCGGATAGTAAAAGTAATTCCTGTATCTGCTTCTGGTATATTAAATGTTACTTATTTTCTAAATTCTATAGTCTTATTTATAAAGGCTGGGTTTCACCGCCAAGCTTTGACCTTGACTATGACGATGACCGTGTTTTTGTATGAAGTTTGAGAGATTTTTGGCGTTTGTCAAGGTTTGGGGTGAGATGGTGCAACCCGGCCTAAGTTATCATACATCAGCAGTCTCATTCTAACACAAGTTTTACAAACTTAAGAGGATGAGACTCACAACATCAATTGTTAAGACTTTTATCTATAAATAAATAATTTTGAATATTAATTTTTTTTTTTTTTTTTAAATAATAAAGAGGGTAGTGCTCCTCTATAGTAGAGACTAAATGACCTGATGATAGTAATAATAGAAAATCAAACGAACTTACCTAAGTGACGTTCGATGATTATTAAACGATGTGATTCGCCCGAAGAAATTACATTATATTTACTTGTAGTAGCACGTATTGTGTGGCCATTCATACGCTATAGTTTAGAGATAAATAAAAATATCATGAAAAAAATATTATGTGCAAGCTGTACTTTTCGTATGGCAACAACGGGATCGCCATTTTCATTTAGTTCAGAGTATGATTGGTTTTTCTTAGTGCAGTGGGATAAAGGGGTTGGGAGGGAGCTAATCTCTTCAGACGAAGCCTTCGTATAATTATGATAGAACATCACTTAAGGTAAGTTCGTTTAATCATTAATTATACTTTGCTTCGTCTTCGAGATTAGAATACTTGTAGATCTTTAGAGTTAAGAAAAACCAAGATATATAAGATAGTTTCTTATTATTTGGATAATTACAAAAAATAATAATAACACAAACAAATTCTTGTAATAAATTTTTAAAATTTAAAAATATTAAACAAAAGTTTCATATTTCAGCATTAACAGATTATAACATAAATAAGCATTGTTATTTAATCATTTAAACTTAATATGATAATAACACCTATTGAATTATGACAAATCATTTTGATTTAAAATTGATATGGCAAAATCATTGCTATTATCAGTAATTATCGATTTATGGTAAAATCTGGCAAATACGTTAGACGAATCAGACCAACCAGCGGTTCTTCTTATGACATCGATACTAACGCCGCAGTTGTGAGCGGTGGATGTTGACGCATGTCTGGTTGAGTGGGCAGTAAAAATATTTGTGTCGATGCCACTTTTTTGTAAAACTTCCTTAATCCAACGACTGATTGATTGTGAACATACAGCGTTATATGGACTTTTGAAGCTGATAAATAACTGATCATTGTTTCTAAGGCAATGAGTTCTATTTTTATAATCGAGTAATGTAGTTGTAGGGCAAATTTTTTGATTTTCCTGAAAAAAGGGTAACACTAAAAGTGGTTGAGTAGTACGAGGTCGTGAAGTTTTTATCAAATCTGTTATTTTTATAATTATTTTTTCATCTGGAATGACCTCAATGTTTTGAACTTTTATTTTACTTAAAGTTTGTACACGGTGTGCAGTAACAAGTGCTAGTAAGGTTACAACTTTTTTAGTTAATAATTCTATGCTAATTTCATCATGTGGGTACCAATTTTCAAGAAAATTCAAAACAGTCGTTGGATTCCAGGTTATATCATATTTGGGCATTGGTGGACGTAAACGATAAAAACCCTTAAACAATCGAGTTATTCGGTCATCAGTTCCTATTTTTGTGCTAATAATTAAAGATAATGCAGATCTATAGCTGTTTAGCGAACCGTATTGAACACATGTATTAAACATTTCTGTCAAAAAAAATATAACTTGTGGTACTGATGCTGCGAATGTATCAATATTATGTAATTTACAAAAATTAAACCATTTTTTGAAAGCAACGCCATATTGTTTTGTTGTGCTCTCTGACAATGAAGCACACATTATGTCTAGGGCACTTGCTGGAATGCTTCTTCTTGAAAGTGCCGAGCGGATAATTTCCCGGCTATTAAGGTGACTTTGTGGTGCAGTTGTCTGTTAGGAACACATAACAAAACGTTAGAATTAATTCCGAGAGTAAGCGTGTCACTACATAAGCTTTTAAATATAGGGAACCACGGTTGAGTGGGCCAAAGGGGAACAACAACTATGCCTTCTGCATTATCTGTGATAATTTTTCGTATCGTTTTTAAGATTACTGATATTGGTGGAAAAGCATAAAAATTTAATTGACTCCAATTTATAGTAAAAGCGTTAATTGCTAGCGCCCCAGGGTCTCTGTGCCAAGAGACATACTGTTTACATTTAGTGTTTAATCTCGTTGCAAATAAATCGATATCTGGTTTTCCGAAGTGTTTCTCAATTTTGTAGAAGGCATCGTTGTTTAGCTCCCACTCGGTATCAGGATGTGATCGCCGTGACTCCACATCAGCAACTTCGTTGTCTTGTGAACTAATATAAGATGCATAAACATAGATATTCCTTTCTTCGCACCATTTCCAAAGTTTCCTTGTAACGTTTGTAAGATGTGGAAAACGTATACCGCCCATTTTGTTAATATATGAAATGGCGGTAGTATTGTCGATGCGAAGAAGTACTTGACAATCTTTAAGATTTTTTGCAAAAACTAATAAACCAAAATATGCAGCCAAAATTTCTAAAAAGTTTATGTGCATATTTCTTTCGTCCTTGTTCCATTGACCATTAGCTGTTTCCTTGCCACATGCTGCCCCCCACCCTGTTTTGCTGGCATCAGAAAAAATTTCCAAGGTATAATAATCATCCCTTATTGGATTAACAGAACTTACGATATTCGTTTGCCACCATTTAAGATCATCAAATAAATATTCGGGAATTGTCATAAAGCTATCATAATTTTCAGTTTTTTCTAAGGCTAAATATTTGCAGCGTTCTATATTTTTGGTGTATAACCAGCCATATTGAATTGCGGGGCAAGATGAGGCGAGGAGACCCGCTAATCGAGCGAATTGACGTATAGTACATCTTTTCAGTTTTAAGTAGTTTGATAGGTACTTCTTGTTTTATTAAAATCCTTTTTTCCGGTGTGAGAGCAATGTGAAAATTGTGGGACATCGATTATGAACCCCAAGTATTTACACGTATTACTAGGTGTCAATACACTTTTTTCATAGTTTATAATAAAACCCAGTGATTCTAGAATGGATACTGTTTGCCTAACATTTTGCTCACAGTTTTTAAATGAATCAGCTATTAGACATAGATCATCTAAGTATATTGATGAGATATATCCTAGAGATCTTAGTAAATATATCACAGGCTTCATCAATTTGGTAAAAACTAACGGTGCTGTATTTAGCCCGAACGGAAGCACATTGAATTCATACAATTTTTCATTAAATGTAAAACGGGGAAACTTTTTGAAGTCATCATGTATTGGCAATAAAAAGTAGGCATCCTTTAAATCAATTGTACATAAAAATGAATTTTTTGAAATTAATTTTATAGTAGTTCTTAGATCTTCCATTTTAAAGTGATTGGTCGGTATAAATTTGTTTAATGATTTTAGATTTAATATAAAACGTTTTTTCCCATTAGGTTTAGAAATTAAGAAAATACTTGATATATATTGTAATTCACATGATGTACATTCAGATATCGCGCCCGATTCTATAAGTTCATCTATAGCAAATTGAAAATCAATCAGTTCGTCATGGGAATAATTTTTTGGTAATGGAATAAAATCCTGTTTAGGAATTGTAAGAAAAGGTATTTTATAACCCTTCTTTGATCCACGATAATATTAAACTATCATTAGTAAGTAAGCTCCATCTTTCGTGAAAATAAGACAATCTGCCCGCGGTATGACGTACCTCGTCTACCGGCGTGTCTGAGTCTGCCCGCGCGAGCGCTGCGGCGGCACTAGCGGCGTCCGCTGGTGCCCGGAGGCCGCGCTCGGCGGGGGCGCGTGCGTCGGATGAGGAGCTTGGTATCGGCGAGGTTGCTGCGTCGCAGGTGTTGACCTCCTTACTCCCGCCTGCCTCGTAAACGGAAGCGGAGGCTTTGAGTTTAAAAAACGTTGTTGACCGGGTTTATTTTGTGTATAGTTTGCAGGTCTAGGCTGGCTCGGTGCTGAAGTCTTCATTTCAGCTCCAGATTTATTAATTGCTTTTGCAGATCTTAGAGTGTCCGATAGCTTTTCCCCAAATAGAAAACTGTCGATATCCGTGGTATATAAGTGGTCCTTAATATCCTTTTTTATGGTAGATGTTACGAAACTTCGACGAGCCATAGACTCGACATATTGAGAATCGCATAGGAGCCTAATCCCATCGATCAGTAACTTAATAACCTCAGCATCCTTGGTTTGACTTGCGAATATTTTCGTCAAGGCCTGACTAATACAAGATATTGCAGTTGCTTGTTGGTTTTGTTTCGATTCGATAACCTTGTCTTTTTTAACCAGATTATCGGATAATGCAGCTTTTACTTCGGGATTTAAACTTGGGGCGCCAATCTTCAAACAGTTTTCCGGTAGATGGTGTTTTTCAAGTAGATCATTTTTCATATCTTTACAAAGGCCCGTAGTGGCAATATGTTAAAGTAGGTCACAGGCTCATGACCTGTACTCAATAAAAAGTTGCGAAGGTACCATCCCCATAAGATGAACTCAACGCTTATTTTAATTGTAAATAATACAAGTGATAGTCTTGTAAACTACCCTCAAGTATTTTTATTGTGAAGGCTGCACTCTCGACCGAAGTGCGCTCAACACATACATATTTTACACATATAACTATGTATTATATTAGAAATAGTAACAGTATAAAAAATACCTTCTTGTAATGACAACGCTAGATTTGAATCCTCAGAAGTTACACTCGAAGACCTCTTTCGAGTACGTCTTTTCAACTTCTTTTCTAGCTTTTTTATCTTCCGTAGAATGTAATCATCACTATCACAATCCTTGTTCTTGCGTTTAGGCATTTTTAAACAACTTTTGGATTGTAACTTGACGGTTTAAACAAAAAGAAATAGTGAGACGTAGTGAACGGCCGAGCACTTGAACGCGAATGAAAATGGCGATCCCGATGTTGCCATACGAAAAGTACAGCTTGCACATAATATTTTTTTCATGATATTTTTATTTATCTCTCAACTATAGCGTATGAATGGCCACACAATACGTGCTACTACAAGTAAATATAATGTAATTTCGAAGGGCGAATCACAGAGTTTAATGATAATTTTAACATTATTTACGGGACTATTCTCACCTTTCGCTGCAACTCCTGTGTATTATTGACATTCATTGATTTTTGGCAGGTTTTACAACTGTATTTGCTTATTAAGAACAAGTTATGAATTACTTACATGTCCTATAAACATATCGCTGAAAAAAGTAATATTCAAACACCATTTAGTATCATTGTTATCCGTTTTTAATATTAATGATGCGTCAGACAGGTTTGTAGATTTAGGTCCTCGGCACATAGTTAAGTTAGTCCACTCCGTTGTAAACTCTCCCTAAAATACACAAAAATAATAGTATTATGCCCATTTTCAGCATCAATCCCTAATTTCAAGTGACCCCTATGAAAACAAAATTCCTGTTATGTGTTACCCTAGGGGTCACTTAAAAATTAGGGGTTAGGGGAGAGGGGGGCAGCTTTGAACAATTTTCATAGTTTATTAAATATCTTATAAATTTGACTGATTTCATTAATTTTTTCTTCCTAGATAGAGGTCATGGTTATCACACAACAAAATAATGATGTTCTTCTTAATTGTTCATGAACGCTTATTAAGATATTTAGATTTTTGCACAGACCTGTAAATGTTCAAAACTGCCCCGTAGTCGGGGCAGCCTTGAACACGCCTGGGGCAGTTTTGAATTAGTATTTTTTTTTCAATGAAATGAAACTGAATATTTATGAAGTGTATTTTTTAAATAATTAGTAAACAAAATTCTAAATGATCAGTGTCATTTGGGATCAATTTAACATGTTTATTTTATTTTAAATCACTCTGTACAAAGTAACCCAAAACTTAGGGATATTATTAAAAAAAAGTAAATATAAGATATATCAATTAACTAAATACTAATAAACTTTCTGTTTAATGACACATCAAAGACATAACTGCATAAATTTAAAAATATCAATCAACTACTAAAACTAGCTTTTGCCCGGACTTCACCCAGCTTGAAATTTTATCTGTTACAGTAAAGCAATCTGCTTATTTTTTATGTAAGAACCTTCTACCAAGTATTAGAAAACTTAAAGTTTTATAATACCACTGAAAAAAGAAAATTGATAAAGTTCAAAGGTGCCCCAGCCATTTCGTTCAAAGCTGCCCCATGGGTATATTTCCAGAAAAAAACATAAATTTCATAACGGAACATACTTTTATGTTGCAATTTCTTATCAAATATTCATTGAAACTATTTAAACTTCCATATAGTAAACAAACCACTCACTATTTTATAAAACTACGTCCACAAAAACCTTAGAACCAAAATAAAAAAGTGCGAAACTGGCAGTCAAAAACAAAAAAGCACTTTTACCGGTTAACCTACAGTTAAATATTAAAAATGAGATGTGACAGCTATGCGCATCAGTGCTGGCAATATAAATTATGATTTATACCATTGTAGCCTAAACCAGTGATTTTTAAATTCATTTGTTCTAAGCTGCCCCTGTCCAAAGCTGGGGGGCAGCTTTGGACCTCTCCCCTAATATAATTAAAAAAATTGTAGTGGGCTAGCTCGCTTATCTAGTGTCAAACACAAACGAATAACCTGGATATCTACAGGTGGATTCAAAGCAAAATCAAGCTGTTCAATGACACTTAAAAATTAGGGGTTAATATAATTAAAAAAATTGTAGTGGGCTAGCTCGCTTATCTAGTGTCAAACACAAACGAATAACCTGGATATCTACAGGTGGATTCAAAGCAAAATCAAGCTGTTCAATGAAGAGAGTAAATATTTTTTAATCATGTTAATTTAACAACACAATAGAAATTGATTATCCGCACTATTTTTCGCATATATCATCAAACGTAGCGTTTTTTCACTATTTGAGTGAGAAATCATCTGAAAACGTGTGAACGCTCAGTCGTTATACAGGGTGTCCCGTAATGCAACGTCAAGCCGGAACTGGGTGTTGAGGCAAGTTATGCTGGTTATCAGAAAAATATAAAAAAAATTATATGTGGCATTTTGTCAAAATAATAGGCATTTAAAAAAAAAAACAAAAAAATCTACTCCCGGTGACGGTCTTTTTACTCGTGTTGCCACAAATCGTCACTTTTTCCAATTTTTTTTTTTTTTGTTATGTGAATGCTTCTCTAAATTGTTATCAAAATTACAAAACCAGCTGCTCCAGCTTGGATGAAAAAAATACATTATTCCCAAAAAAATTTTCAAAATAAAAATTTTGCCTAGTTTAAACTGACTGTACTGAAAAAAAATTGTACTACGCGAGTGTTGCAAGTGACGTCATAATTTGGCGCATTTAGTAAGGATTCCAAAATGTATACCATTTTGTAGAGTTTTTATAGAGTTTGCAGATTTCATAGAGTTTTGCAGTTTGGAATTGTACCCTTAGACTCCGTCTTTATCCGAAACTATCCGTAACTTTTGAATCAGTTTCGGTTACGGTTATGGATATTTTTTTATTTCGGATATCCGATAGTTTCGGTTACGGTTACGGATATCCATAACATCCCTGCTTGGTAAGATGGCCCTCTCCGTCCCGCTCATACTCACCTCACTTAAGCCAGAAACTTGAATTTTGGGCACATTAGAATAATATTTTTTAACCAAGGTAGATAAAGTTAAAAACGGGATTATTTCCAAAAAACCAAAAATTGTCGACAATTACAGCAAGAATTTACCAAGTGTTATACCATTTTGGAATCCTTACTAAATGCGCCAAATTATGACGTCACTTGCCACACTCGCGTAGTACATTTTTTTTTCAGTACAGTCAGTTTAAACTAGGCCGAATTTTTATTTTGAAATTTTTTTTGGGAATAATGTATTTTTTTCATCCAAGCTGGAGCAGCTGGTTTTGTAATTTTGATAACAATTTAGAGAAGCATTCACATAACAAAAAAAAATTTTGGAAAAAGTGAAGATTTGTGGCAACACGAGTAAAAAGACCGTCACCGGGAGTAGATTTTTTTGTTTTTTTTTTAAATGCCTATTATTTTGACAAAATGCCACATAGTTTTATTTTTTTATTTTTCTGATAACCAGCATAACTTGCCTCAACACCCAGTTCCGGCTTGACGTTGCATTACGGGACACCCTGTATACCTACTCATATTAGGTACGTTCATTTGGATGAATAAATAATTTTGAAGCCTTGAATCCAACATTTTCAGATCGACTCAATACTGAGTAAGTGAATATCAATATAGGCCTACTCCACTTTATACATACTTACTATTAAACTAATAAATAACTGATAAACGGTTACTTAAACATTCAAATGTTTAACATTACTCACAAAATTGCTGGAACTTCTTGAATTCACATCACTAGGCCGTGTTTCAGGTAGAAATAGTGTAAGAAATAAAAACATTATGGTAATTCTAAATAAATAATACATAATTTTACCGGTAGGGCTATCTTAACAAACGTGCGTTGTACACGTACACACTGTCAATATTGTATTAAAAACGTATTAAAAATACATTTTATTACTTTTAGTTGAGTTAGGTATAATGATGTACAGAGTAACAATAACAATAGTAGTAGAACAATAACATACCTTTTGTTGATGTTTTGTACTGTATTTTGAATACAAAATTACTGTGTTTTTCTGTAAGTTAACCAATTATGATATTGGACTATGAAAGTATCTTTATGTATTTAAAATGTAGCTATGTATGTTACGTAGGTATGTATTAGCCTCTTTTAGTAAGTAAAAAAATAACAATATCCGAATTAAAAACCTTAAGAACCTTTTCATAGCTCTGCTTTATTTTACGTTGATGATAAATTAAATAAAATTATAAGATAATATTTGTATTTATTAAAATTAAATTAACAAGGCAAGATTAAAAAAACATATAAGACAAGAGTGATGCAAATGACAATGACAATACAAAGCAGTAATAATAATTTTATTGAAATACCATAATGTTAAAAAATATTTAAAAATCATAAAACGAAAGCCATGCTTCAAAAAACCTGTATACATTTGAGTATGTATTATTATAATAATATAAACACCATGTGTGTCAAAAAATCTAGTAACAGGTGAGTTACATTTTCTTTTTTATATCCACTACATGTTTCACACACAGAAGGTTCCCTGTTTTCATACTAAAAATACTGTGCATAAAATACCTACCATAATAAAATCTTTTTCCGATAAAAGAGTCGCATATTTTATTTAGATTAAATGCTATTAAATAATCGCCCTGAAACAAAAAACATTGACTTTTTAGTTTATCCCTATCTAATTACAAATTTAATTTCCCAAAAAGAAATTAAAAATTAGAAATTAAAAAAAGAAATGTCAGAAATAAGGACTCTTCTGTCCAGCTTTTAAAATATGCATTTAGTTAAAGAGTGAGCTTTACATGTGTGGTGGCTCGCTACTGTTTGTTTTTCCAAAGTTTTGATAGACATTACACAATCGTTATGTGCATGTACACGTACACACACGAGTAAAGCTCACTCGCCTTCGTGAGTTTGAAGTTGTGTTACCTTTTTTACATGACAATCTGGGGTGTTCATTTTTTGTTTTATTAGCTCGGCGAAGACAAAATTATGGCATGGGTCGGTGTACTTAATGTTGAATAGCATGTATGTTATGTCTCCTTCTAGCCTATACACTGAGGTTTTGATCTGCAACGAAATTTTTTAACCATTAAATGGTTTTTTATGTCAGCCTGTGCTGAGCTAGGTAGCGCGCTGTGATAAAATCTTGTTGATTATTTTAGACGACAAATGTATGGGCTTATCGCGTAAAATCGATAATATGCCGTGATAAACGCATATCGCGGCGCGCATCCTAGGCCTACAGATAAGTAAAATACAGTTTACATGGTTAGTTATATAAATATCTCTATAAATTGGAAAATTTGCAGTGATGTTTTTCTAAGGTTTAATATGTGCATAAGTTAAAAAATAAGTACCAATTAAAAAAAAATGGTATATAGAGAAGTATTTTTTTTCATCTAGCAGGAACCAGGTTAGGTACTTGTGTCAAAAATTTAGAAGCAGTAAGTTATAATATTAATATGATTATTGTAAGTATTTACTTCATCTACTGATATGTCCGTTAGAAGTTTTGCATTCATTTCAAGTAAGGTAGTGCCATTTTCGCTACTCTTAAGTTCAGTAGATATTTCAGTCAGATTGTTAGCTTTGGGCCCACGGCATAACGTGAAATTTACCCACTCAGGTGTAAATTCTCCCTATAAGAAAAAGAAAATTAAAATTGAGGATTTTTTTACATTAAGATAAAAGATATGAAAAAAAAGGTTTGGTACTCACAAAAGTATCGGCGCCTTTTTGTTTTGTCTCACAAAATATTTCAGTTATTAACAAAATCGAAAATAATAACAATATATCAATAACTTTCCCATATCTATTTAACATTTTGTGGAGAGTTAGGCCAATTTAGCAGATTGACATAAAGTGCACGATCATTAGGTTACACTTTTAAAAAAATATGTTTTAAACGAGCTTCAAATGATTATCACTGAACAAGCATAGCATCATTAGGACATTTATTTGCGCTTGTTCACTAGACCAGTAAATTTCGCAAATCTGAACAAAAATAATTATTGTACCTACGGGTCGTATGAGTTGTAAATGGTATTATGCACCTCAGGCACATCCACCTTCTGTAAAATACTGAATCTATACTATTATAATAAATGCGAAAGTAACTCTGTCTGTCTTGCTTTCACGCCTAAACCACTGAACCGATTTTGATGAAATTTGGCATAGAGATAGTTTGAGTCCCGGGAAAGGACATAGGACAGTTTTTTTATCCCGGTTTTTGAAACAGGGACTTGACTTATGGTCCTATGTCCCCTAGATGGGGCAGAGGGCGTCCACAACAGTCCTCCATCTCGTTCGGTCTTGAGCTTCTCGCTTGATCTCGCTCCAGGTCTTGCCGATCTTCTTCGCCTCGTCCGCTACAGTGCGCCGCCAAGTTTGCCTGGGTCGACCACGTTTGCGTTTTCCTTGGGGATTCCAATCCAGAGCCTGCTTAGGGATGTGATCGGGGTCCCTTCGGAGAGTGTGGCCAATCCAGTTCCACTTGCGGTTGTGTACGCTTCGTTAATCGAGTATTTTCGGGCAAGTGGGTGATTAACCCGCTGTACCCTAGTCCGGTGGTGGGGCTGCCACCTCAGAGCTTCTGGACTAGCTCGGTTTTTTTCGTGTATCCTCCCTAGTGATGAGATTCTGAAACAGGGACGCGCGCGATAAAGTTTTTCTGTGACAGACAAAATTCTACGCGGGCTAAGCCGTGGGTGGAAAGCTAGTTGTATACAACGTGCTCTTTTTGATTTCCTGGAACTCTAGGGTATTAATAAGACCACTTCAAAGAATGGAATGGCATTACATTTTTTGTTAAATTCAACAATTTTTATCGACTTATTTTTTCATACGAAATTATTTAAAAACTTAATTTTTCACTTAAATAATTCATAATTTTACATACACTTATCAATAAAAAGTCTGCACAAAAAGACTAGCTGACAATTTGATTGATGATACTATAATCTAAATCAACTAGGTAGGTATCTTCTAAATCTAGAATCCACAATATCTTCAAAAATGTGCTTTTAGAAAAACATATTCCTAAGACTCTTTGACTAGTTTTTATTTATAGAATATACCCCTAAAATTTCCGGAAAACAAAAGGAGCACGTTGTATAAAGGGTGTTACTTTGCATCCTTGCCATATTAAGTATGGTACGAGTATTTATTCATATCGTTTTATAAATCAAGCCACCACTAAATTTGATCTATGTATACTTATAATAAATCTGTAGAGAGGTCAATTCTGTACATGAAATATATTGTCAAAATAACTATCAGGGGGTGATTAGTGATAGATACTGATGCCAAAAATGCAATCAGTTAAATTTTTGTCTGTCTGTCTGTCTGTCTGTCTGTCTGTCTGTCTGTCTGTCTGTATGTTCCTTATAGAAACAAAAACTACTCGACGGATTTTAACGAAACTTAGTACAATTATTCTTCATACTCCTGGGCAGGTTATAGTATACTTAGGAATTCCCCAGGGAATTATACAGGAATTAGCGGGAAAATCCTTTTGTATGAAAAATCTAAACCGCTTAAGTTAGACGCTTTAAATTTGGCATGCAGGTACCTTAGTAAACTTAAAGCTTAGTTACAACAGGATATTGCAAAATTCCCACGGGAACGGGAGTTAGCGGAAAAAAACATTTGTATGAAAAAATCTAAACCGCGTAAGATAGATGAAGGGGGTAAAAGGGGATCCACGCGTACGAAGTCGCGGGCGGCCGCTAGTTATAAATAAAACAAGTTAATTTAACGGAGAGGTGCAAACTCATTCTTTATTTTCTGATAAAACTAATCATGTGGCTAATACACAATATGTTCCCATGCTTCATATTTGCTTCGGCGTGAATCAAAAAGTCCCCATAGAAAAATACTGTCCCAACAAGGATATTAATTAAATTCTTTGGATTCAACCGGATATGATATAAACCCTGGAACAAAAGATAAACAATCTAAATATAATAAAAGGAGAAACTGACTGACTGACTGACATATCAACGCACAGCCTAAACGGCTAAACGTAGGCACTTGAAATTTGGAAGGGACGTAGCTTAGGTACCGTAGACGTGCACTAAGAAAGGAATTCCCGAAATTCCCACGGGAACGCAAATCGAAACCGCTTAAGTTAGACGCTTGAAATTTGGCATGCAGGTACCTTAGTAAACTAAAAGCTTAGTAATAACAGGATATTGCAAAATTCCCACGGGAACGGGAGTTAGCGGGAAAAAACATTTGTATGAAAAAATCTAAACCGCGTAAGATAGATGAAGGGGGTAAAATGGGATCCACGCGTACGAAGTCGCGGGAGGTCGCTCTAGTATAATATGTAGTTGTTGAAGTAAGCAAATTGACTTACGACTAATTACTAGCTGTGCCCGCGATTTCGTACGCGTGAAAATATATAGTTTAAATAATAATTCCCGTTTTTGCTACATTTTTCTTTACTGCTCCGCCCCTATTGGATGTAGGGTGATGTTACTTCCTCGATAAATGGGCTATTCAACACAAAAAAAAATCGGACCAGCAGTTCCTGAGATAAGCGCGTAACCGTAACAAACAAAGCTAAAACTGCATCATCACTATTCAATCAAACTTTAGGCAAGTTAGAGAGCAAAAATCATCAAACAGATACCTTTTTTATATGACAATCTGTAGAATTAAATTGCATTCTTGTTACTTCGGCGAACAAGGAATGGCGGCATGGCTCGACCGATTTGTAGTTCCATAATACGATTTTCTTAGTTTTCTCCATCGTCATAACCGACATTTTGACCTGGAAATTAGAAAATCAGATAATACAGGACAAAACCATGAAAATAATAAATAGCAATTTAAAGTTATAATTTTATTTAAAATAAAATTCCGTCTTAGATATTTTTCTAGATCATTGGCAATACATAAACACCTTAAATATTTATTTAATCAAAGTTTAAGTTGAGATTTTCTTCGGCCGTTTGGTGTAGTGGTTCAGAACGGACTATTATGCCGAGAGGTCCCGGGTTCGATTCCCGGCCGGGCAGAAATTGAAATGATGAATTTTAATTTCTGTGACGGGTCTGGGTGTGACTATGTATAATATTTATGTATTTATAAAAAAAAAAGTATATAAGTAGTATATCCGTTAAGCTAGCACCCATAACACAAGCATTAAGTTGCTTACTTTGGGGCTAGCTGGCGCTGTGTGAAATTGTCCAAAGATTTATTATTATTATGTTTGTACGCTTTGGAGCTCACGGGTCAAAAGTGGCCCGGTCCTTTATAAGGCTTGCGTGGGGATACAGATCCAACACGTAGAGGCCGTTTTAAGCGTAAAATAATCGACAAAAGTGAAAGTGGTGCACATGCTGGATCTAGTCTCTGACTATATCATGGGATGTAGCCAGAGACCATCCCCAGCCTGTGCACAGGAGCTATTGCAGTTATTGGAGAATGGACTAGGGTTATGGATGAAGGGTGGATGGACTGGTTACTGGGCTATGGATGGAGACTACGGGACACCTGCCTGGTTCATAGTCTCGGACTGAAAAAATGGCAGGCGGTGACTAGCCAGCGACTAAATGGGCCCCCCCTGGCGTCATGGGTCGTATAGACCGGACTGAGGGGCAACATTGGCGTCTGCCAGCTCAGGGGTGTAGAGAGGTGTGCTGCGCTTTCTCCGAAGTTACTCGCGGCGTTATGCCCTTTAACACTTCCATCCCTGGAGTATATAGCTCTAGCGACTCCACTCTGGCCGGCCGGTTAAGGCAAGCCAGAGGTGAAAGTCCTGCAGACCCTCTCGGATTCCACTTCGGCAAGCCGAAGACGAGGGTCTTGACCGACTCTCGGGAGCACTCGGATTAACAACTGGCCCCGTGGTGTCGCTACTCACCAACAGCTCGCCACAAAGCTGCCCTGCGGGGTTTTATTATTATTATTATTATTTTGTCATGTTTTATACTTTTGTTGAACTTTGGCGGCTCATTACCTATCCAATCATTATAAGGATCTAAAAATTATTTTATTAAACAAACATTGAAAAGAAAATCGGTTGATAACACGCGACAAAAAATATTGAAATAGTAGTTTTTAGATCAAATTACGGAAAATTTTAATAAAAACAAAATGAAAAAACAATAAAAATCCGCGTTCCTCGAATCTCGAGTCGGCCAGTCTCCCTTCATCGTTCGGCTATCGTGGCTTCTTTTCCGTACTGGCGACTGTATGATTGATATTATTGTCTTTTTATTAAAAACACACTTGACTTACTTGACTTATGGTCCTATGTCCCCTAGATGGGGCAGAGGGCGTCCACAACAGTCCTCCATCTCGTTCGGTCTTGAGCTTCTCGCTTGATCTCGCTCCAGGTCTTGCCGATCTTCTTCGCCTCGTCCGCTACAGTGCGCCGCCAAGTTTGCCTGGGTCGACCACGTTTGCGTTTTCTTTGGGGATTCCAATCAAGAGCCTGCTTAGGGATGTGATCGGGGTCCCTTCGGAGAGTGTGGCCAATCCAGTTCCACTTGCGGCGCTTGATCTGCTGGTCGATCGGAATTTCGTGGCAGCGTTTAAAACACACTTACCTCATTCAAAACCACATTCTTCGGGAATGTTACGTTCAGATTCAGCTCAAGGCTGCCATTCTCGTGCTTGTTCAACACTGCTGATACTTCTGATAGATTCTTCGCCTTAGGACCATGGCATATCGTCAAATTAGACCACTCGGCTGTATAGGTTCCCTTGAGTAAACAGTAATAAAATATGGTATTTTACACCACAAGTAATTAATTGTCTAACGCCCGTATTCACAAACGATGTTTGCTTAAGTGAAGCTGCAAATCGAACGTACAGCTGCATTTTGAAGTTGAATAGAGCTCTGTGATTGGTTCGTGTGTCACCCTGTGCGTCCACGCGCACTGTGAGACGTCATAGTAGTGTTTGTGAATACGGGCGTAAGCCTAGGCGCAGACCGCAGACTTTTGGTTATCCGATAGTTGGGTCAAAAGTGCGCACATTACACCGATTTGGTATCGGCCGATTCTTCATACAAATTACAATCGGGGCCAACTATCGGCTAACTGAAAGTCGGTGGTCTGCGCCTAGGCTTAGTTAAAAATAATCTCAATATAGCAATAGTAATCTCTGGCGTCTTGTTTGCTAACTCTATTGAAACATTTTGATTTAAATGTAAAGAATTCTTTAGCGAATAGAGTCGCTACTCAAACTAAATTTTAAATAAACAACTTGAAAAAATCGAACTGCCTTTTGATTTTTTCAAGTTGTTTATTTAAAATTTATTTTTTAATTATTTCGCATGAAAACCTTACTGAGAGTTAGGGCTGATTTACTAGGTAACTTTTTAACTTAATTTTTCGGATAAGTTGGTGGGCGGGGCTTGTCAGTTGTCACTTGACACGTTTTGACTAGCAGTTTCATAGCAAACAAGAGCTTGACTACTTTACTCTTTGACATAGTCTTAAAATTTAATTATCTACTTAACTAGGTACTTAATACCTGTAAATCAGCCTTTAGAAAGATGACTTACTTTTGGAATGGCGTTGTTACAGTTGCCGAATAACTAATCATTATCTATAGCTATCCAATTCCACAAAATGACAAAATAAAAT
Source organism: Ostrinia nubilalis (assembly GCF_963855985.1). Taxonomy (NCBI): domain Eukaryota; kingdom Metazoa; phylum Arthropoda; class Insecta; order Lepidoptera; family Crambidae; genus Ostrinia; species Ostrinia nubilalis. The sequence continues at coordinate 8,206,982 of NC_087103.1, forward strand.
ACCTACTTATTCGAAATTACTTAGTACCTACTTATTGATATTATAGGCTATGGTGGCTTATTTTGTGACATATCTGACAGCAAACTTTAAAATAAGAATCTAAACTAAGAATAAGACAGAAGTTTAACTTACAAAGTTTTCTGATGTCTTTGACCTTGTCTCACTAATTATCCTGGGTAAAAGTATTATTGCAAAAAATGAAAACAACACAATTTTTTTAAGTTGCAGGAACATTTTCAGTAGGTTAATGATGCTAAATGGAAGAATAATGTACTTCTAACCATTCGATTTCCAAACTTTTAAGTTAATGAGGCTTGATTTTGAATGATGATCACTGTTTGCATTTTTATATTTTTATACAGGATGTAACTTTGCATCCTTGTCATATTCACAGAGATAAATATAGCGAACAAATTATTTTCGATAAACTAGAGACTCTCACAAAGAAAGCACACTAAGTTTTTAGTAAGGTTTTGCAGTACAAATTGGAATAAATCAATTTTGGCTCGCACGTTCAACAGGCGCAATTGGAATAAACCTAGTGGGCGTCAGCTTTTTACAAAAGTGTCAAAAATAATTTTAAAAACAATAGATTTTAATAGATATTTCAAAATAGAAAGAGTCACCGTCGCCATCGCCAACAAAACGTAATGTGCATGTAAACGTAGTTATAGTAAACTAGTGATGTGTTTAAAAAAATATCGATAAAATAATAAAATACCCAAGATTAAAAAAACAAAATTTTAGGGCATTTTTTTACGGATTCTGATTTGATTGTGTTCAGTATCAGTAATATACCTACCTAGTTACCTCTGTAAATATGACAAGAATGCAAAGTGACACCCTGTATTTTGTAGTATTTTTCCATCAACTGGTAACAAAAAAACATTAACAATTCTTATGATATAATATGTTGAAATTAGAAATGAAAATAGTTACATTGTAAACCTGGCAGAAAATGCTCAAAAGTCTTAGATTTTTCCCTGGGTCGGAAGTCCCTGCCTAAAGTTTCACATCTCATCGTCATGAGATGTGAAACTTTAGGCATGGTGACGTAGTTATTCTGTTGTTAATTGACTTATAAGAGATTTTAAAATAAATTTTCCCAGTCTTAAACCGAGATTATTTGTTTTATAAATAGGCACACATAAAACATTACATTTCTGTTTCAAAATATCTGTGGATAACCACCTGCTTCAGACCAAAAGGTCCCGAGTTCGATTTCCAGTGAAGGCATAATTTTCTGCTCCGTTTGCTTGGTAAGACTTATTCTAAGTCCGCCTACATAGCTACTACTGCCTTACTTTCGCCATAAAAGATTCCCGGTGAAGCTCGCTTCTATCTTTCATCTGCTGGCCAGTAGGCCTAAGATGCGCGCCGCGATAAGCGGTTATCACGCCATTTTATCGATTTTCCCCATACATTTTGACGTCGATAAAAGTTATCACGGCGCGCATCTTAGGCCTACTGATCATCACTTTCCATCTGGTGAGATGCAGACCAAGAGCTTACTCGTTGTGGATAAAAAAAGCATTTTACTACTACATGCTATCAATAACTTAAGCTAGATGGGTCGTGTTTCTAGAGTTCTGAACCTGATAGAAAACCTCATAATTACTGAATCGCATAGGTAATGATAGCCAGAACGTGTAATATAAATAAAACAAGGTTTATAAAAGGCAAAATGCTAAGGTGATTTAAAATCAAAATTAATTTATTAAATCTTTACCAAATTATTACAAATCAAGAATACAGTCCTCAATCCACATCTATTACCATTAAACACGCAATGGTGATGATTTATCAGTCAAAATTCCCTCATGATGTTTCCAAATAAATAAAACACAAAAATTATTGAAGATGTTTATTAACAAACGGAAAGACTTGTGAGTAAAGCCTAGGCGCATACCACCGATTTTTTGTCGGCCGATAGTTGGACTCGATTCTAATTTGTATGAAAAATCGGCCGATACCAATGTGCGCTCTTTCATACATGTCCATACTGATTAACAGCCCGACTCAACTATCGGCCGACAAAAAGTCCATAGTCTGCGGTGCTTCAAAATAGTTTTTTTTTTATGTGACAGGAGGCAAACGAGCAGACGGATCACCTGATGTATTAGTACGATTAGATGGATATTATGATTATAAGCTGATCAGATTCCTTGACCATTCCCACCGCTGGAACTCCTGCGTAGCCAGGATCTACACTCTACAGCTTGACCGTATAAAAACCCAAAAAGTGAAGATCAAGTTTGACAACTGATTACATTACAAAAATTCAAACTGTAGATTGATGGTTTAATTTCAGTTTTACATTAAGAACCTATCTATATCACACTATTAATTATAAACAACAATCGAGTTATCAATGCAAAGTAGGTTGCCCTGTTTCGTATGTGAATAAGCATGTACTAAATATTCTCCATTAGTGAAAACTGATCCTAAAAGGTAATTAGCCATGAAAGCCAGGTTAAATTTTAGAGGATAGAAACCCTGAAACAAACAAAATACACATTAATCATGTACGAACGAACGAGTATATAAGATGTATCTATCAGCCAATTCCACTGCTGGACAAAGGACACCCCTAAGGATTTCTACAAAGACCGGTCCTGCGCTGCCTGCACCCAGGTACTTTCCGCGACCTTCATCAGATCATCGGTCCATTTAGTGGGAGACCAGCCACTAGACTACGTCTTCGTGGTCACCGCTCGAGAACTTTTCTGCCCCAGCGGTCATCAGCTCTACGAGCTATGTATGTATAATGTGTCATTGCTTACACTATTATATCAGAGTAAATACATCATTAGGTCATCTTCATAGAAACGCACCGAGCGCGGTTTGTATGTGAGCGCGCCAAAATACCCCGTGCCCGTGCGTTTCTATGAAGATGACCTACTCATTTGTATTTACTCAGATTATATTTTAGAAACTTGGGTGCATAACGATGCAATGACGAATTCAAAACTATAATGAAGCCTGCGAATGTAACATGAATAAGTTTAGAAGCACAAAGCTTGTACTATTACAACTAGATAGTGGTTATCAACAGCTACAGTTCACGCGAACTTTAAACTTTTCAATACATTTCCCCAAGAATAATTAAATTAATTTATAAATACCTTGCTAATGTGACAATCTGAAATGTTAAATTGTTTTTTAATTAGCTCAGCAAAGATAAAATGGTGGCATGGGTCGGATTTGTAGTTCCATAACAGGATTTTCTTTTTCCCTTCTATCTTATTAATTTTCATGTGAACCTAAAACAAATATTGTGATTTTTAATTTAAACCTTTTTTTCAGGAGCCCACACCACATGTTAATTCTTCAACCAGTTGTATTATTATGGTTTTGTTCCCCAGTGGACAAAGCACATGATGTGCCCTGCGTGCCCAAACAACTGCACGCAGGAAGATTTAATGAAGGCTACTAACAACGCCACTCTTGTGGCGGAGTTTTGGGCTGTCAGTGTGTAGGTTTGTTGTCGTCACGACAAGAAGAAGAATAATGTATTATTTTGCAACAAACATAATATTCTCATTTGCCAACAACAACGCTAGACTACTTACTTCTTCTGCAAATACATCAATCGAGAACGTAACATTCATGTACAGGATACAATGTACGTCATCGTATTGTATTGTTAAATCATAATACAAATTTTTAGCTTTTGGTCAGCGACATACTTAAAAATTATACCACTGTGCATTTAAACCTCCCTGAAATAATTTAAAAACAATTTATATTATTCATTTCATCCATTTATATTATACAGATTACAAATTACAATACAACAAAAAATGTAGAGGTTAATATGTACTTGTACAATGAAAAGAATATTTATGTAAATAAAATGGATTTAAAATACTTACATATGTACAGGATTTTTTTTCAGTGATTATTTTTGGTATTGACGACAATACACCAAAGGCAAATAGGAGGATCATTGTATCCGTCATATGCATTTTTAAATGAACATAATGACAAAGTTTAGAATACAATCATCAACTCTAAACTCCACAATTATGACGTAAGAGTGAGTTAATGAGCCATGAATAATGGCTACATTATAACATTATAATAATATTAAAATTACTATACAGTATTAAACTGTGTGTAACATTCGCGGTTATGTATGTGATAAAAATAAAAAGAGAACATGTCGTACTTGTACATCGTACTTTTCTAACTATTGCAAATAATTTCACCCAATTTAAAAAGCAACTAGGTATAATGCAGTAATTAAAATTTAAACTTTTTTGAAACAAAACCCCAGCGGCGGCAGAGCAAACAAATTACCTAGAGGTGTTGGCGTTAATTACTGCAATACTTACGGTTTTGATTTTGACTGCGTTCCTATAGCACATTAAGTACGGCCTGTTCATCTCCGCGAGTTTACATCGAAAACAAAACACGCACGATGGCCCACCTACAGGATACTATTCAACAAGGCCTCACATACGAGCGAACATTGACTCACGCACGCGTATTCTTGTGTATGATGGAAGAAAATAAAGAAAATGGTGTACTAAACACTGTGCAGTATTTAACTGCCTAAATAATAATAAAAACACAGAATGTACTTTTTTAAGTTGCCTGAAGACACTGAGATGTAAATAAGTAGTTAATATTATTCATGATAATTCATGCTAAATCCTATATTTCCTCCGCCATTTTCCACAGTTTGGCACCTCACGCCACATCATTTTACCGAAGTCAGCCCTATAGCTTCGGCGCAATGCCGATCACTGACGTTTGTCAACAAAATGGTGCTTGACTCTTGAGACAGGCTAAATTACACCATATTGTTAATGACATTGAGCATACATTTTTTTAAATACCTTCGCGAAGTAAAACTTCTGTACGTAGTACGTAGAATAATAATAATTCTGTGGTAGTAGGTAGTAATTTCTTTTTTCCTTCACTTCGAGCGTTTCGAATATTTATTAGCCAGTGTAAGAAAAATAATCAAGTGACACATACAATTTGAAATAACGGTATCAATTTGTCATATTCATTAATATACTAATGTTAATTCACTCACTTCTGTAGACAAACGTGACGTTTTCCGCAAAGAAGTCTTCATACCTACTCCATAAAAAACTTATAAATTAATTTTCATCCCAATTTCCTCTGACATATTTAAAGTATCTTCCGACAAAAGAGAAAGAACTTCATTAGAACCTGCTTAACAATGTAAGTCACGTAAAAAAATCTTTTCAACAATAGAATTTACCATAAAATATGCCCAAGCAGATGAATAAAGGTCTCTTCGGACCTAATTTGACGCACTTTGTCCGTCGGTATATCCCCATTTAAAAGTCTAAGCCTATTTAATTCACGACAATGACTTTTATAATTATTTATTACAAGCAGAACGTTACATTTGAGGAAAATGCGTAGGTTGATTCAATGTAGGCTCCATTATTTCCATTTCTATTATCTGCCAATCATAATTATATTTCGTCGCTTCATTCTTCAGATATAATTAACCAGGTAGTCCCTTTTAGGTGCTGGCAACATCGCACAACTTTTAGAGAATTCAAATATTATCTGTGTAACGACTTTTTTCCCCACCGCGGCGCCCGCGCGCTCCGATCGCTAGCTCATTCTTTTTTTGTGCGAGGCAACGAGTACACGTTCCGTCCAATATGCCGAAACGCAGTAGGGAAGAAAAGATCGAGCGTTATCGGAAGAAAATAAGGAAGTTACAAGAAAATAAAAAGACTTACCGCCGCCGGATTATTGAATCTGACGATGAAGATAGATAAAGATAAAGATAAAGATATTTATTTGCAAGAATAGGTAAGTACAGGTTATTGTTGATGTTACATGTATTAAGGACTCTATTCTGTTAAAATATTTTAACATGCAAATTTACGGGTAAGGAATTCCCGAACACTGTAGAAACAAACAGTAGTCAGCCATTCCCGAAGCTTTTTCACCATCAATTTTGTAGGGCCATTTTTATATACATCAGGAATTTTGTTATACACCTCAACACACATGCAGTAACAATTTTTCTTAATAAGTGAAGTTCTTGGGCAAAAGGAAAGAGCTAGCCTATCTGAAGACCTTGTGTTTCTGGGGTACACTTCAGCCGCGGTTTGGAACAGTTCTGGATGTTGTCTTACAAACTTAAAGATTTCTAATATATACATTCCAGGTACAGTAAGTATGCCCAGTTTGATGAATATAAGACGAAAATCAATGTAAGTAAAACTTTCATTTTCTCAAGTGAATAAAAGTGAAAGTGAAAATTTTCCATAAATAGACCGACTAGTATGGATTGACTGCGAGTCAATAAATACAATACAAGGTTCATTGGGGTTGACTGCGAGTCTTCAACAATGATACTATTTTACACGCCCGCCATGACGGCGCCGTGACCTACATATTTTTATATCGGCCAGTAGGAATTAACTGCGAGTTAATGACTACACAATTATATTATAGATTTATATTATATAGGCATATACATCGGGGTGAATCGCGAATTTTCAACGATGTAATACAATATTTGTTGAGTAGTTACTACTTATAACTAAACACATTTTCATAAAATAAAATATTTCTACCCACATTTTAAATATAGTTTTATATTGTTTTAGGCTACCTAGAATCGCCGTCCGAGGCATGTATTAATATACAAGAACCTCAGGACAACGATATTTCGATACCAAATGACGAATTGGTACAGAACCTATTAAGCGATTGTCCAACCGAAGCGAAGTCAGCAGAAAACATTTCTGCCGACCCGCCAAACCTAGAAGAGCCTTCGTTAGATCCTGAATTGTTCTCAGCTCTGGGTGAAACGGAATCCGATTCTCCTGAATATGGCGAAAAAATCTTAGACAGCCAAGCCAAGTTATGGCTACCAATTCTAAAGAAAGGCGTTCCAAAGGAAGCCAAGGACAAACTGCTCAAAGAATACGCTGTACCTGACAATTGTCGCCTCCTGCAAGCCCCAAAACTAAATGCAGAAATCGCAGCAGCTCTTCCAGACATGGTCCGAAACCGAGACAAGAGTTCACTCTTGGCTCAGCAGCAGCAGCTAGGCTTGGGAATAACAGCGTGTAATAGAACACTAGACCTATTACTATTGAATGGGGACAAAGTTCAGGCGATAAAGCACCTGAGTAATAGTTGTCGTTTATTGTCGGATTTGCACTTCATGTATACACAAAACCGCATAAAATTAATCACACCAAGTCTAGACAAAACCTGTCTCAACGTGATTAACGACGCTGAAAGAGATAGTACTCTGTTTGGTGAAAAACTGGGTGAGAACATCAAAGCTGCGAAAGCAATAGAGAAGCAAGGGCTTCAAATAAAGAAAGGACCAACCCAAAAAGCTCCAGTGACGTATCCTCAGCAAGCTGGCGCTCGTCCGTCCTACCAGGGAAACTGGCAACCTCCTCGCTTCCAGTCGAACAGAGGGGGGCGGGGAGGGAACCGACGCCATCCTCCAGCACCGCAGATGCGCCGGAACAATCAAACCAACAACACAAAGAACGCTCAACAGAGCAAACCTCGTGCGCCAGCGCAGCAGTAACACAGGCACACGCCGGTCGTATAAAATACTTTTATAATTGTTGGCTAAAAATTACAGAAAATCCGGTCGTTCTCGATTGGATTAAAAATGGATTTTCCATCCCCTTTTGCGACAATGTAAGACAAACAGTAGTGCCACGTAACAATTTTTCAATAGACGAAAGACGAGACATGAAACATGCTATTGAAAAATTGTTAGCGTTAGGGGCTATAACGCCATGTAAACCGAGAAATGATCAGTTTTTATGTAAAACTTTTTTGACTCCAAAACCAAACGGGGGCAAGAGATTTATATTAAACTTAAAACCGCTAAATAAATTCATATCACCCCCTCACTTTAAGATGGAAGACTACCGTACGGCAGCAAAATTAATTCCTGATAATGGATACCTTGCCACTATTGATTTAAAAGAGGCATATCTTCTTTTACCTATCGATAGCGCGGACCGTAAATACCTCAGATTCGAATTCGAATCTGATTTAAATTCAGTCATTACATACGAATTCACTGCTATGCCGTACGGTTTGTCTTTAGCACCTAGAGTGTTCACAAAAGTAATGAAAGAGGTGATATCCTTTCTAAGAAACCGAGGTTTTAGATCAACAATCTACTTAGATGACATTTTATTAATCGGTGATACTTATACAGAGTGTCTTAACAATATTAACGAAACCTTAAAGTTGTTACAATGTTTAGGTTTTATTGTGAACTACCAAAAGAGCTGTTTGATACCCCAATCTACTTGCAAATTTTTAGGATTTGAATTTAATACCAAGGACATGACAATGAGTTTGCCACATGCCAAACGTAACAATATAGCACAGCTAGTAAAAAAGTTTTCTACCTTACCAAATTGCACCATCCGTGATTTTGCCCAATTAATCGGAGTATTAACATCAGCGTGTCCAGCCGCTAAGTATGGGTGGCTGTACACAAAAATTTTAGAGAGACAAAAATTTCTTTTATTATTGGAACACAACAATAATTATAACGCAAAAATAAAATTATCGGACGAAATACTTCGAGATCTTAACTGGTGGAGTAATAATATATATTCTACCTACAACCATATGAGACACACTCATTTTCAATTTGAGATTTACACAGACGCGTCTCAAACCGGATGGTTAGCCGTTTGTACAAATACTAACCAACATGCTAATGGGATGTGGACCATTTCAGAACGTAATAGACACATAAATTACCTAGAACTATTCGCAATTTTTCTAGGGCTAAAAACCTTCTTTAGCCAAGAAAAGGACTGTACAATATTGTTACGTGTGGATAACACCACAGCCATCAGCTACGTGAACCGGATGGGGGGAATTCAGTTCCCTCATCTAAATGAACTATCCCGACTAATTTGGCAATGGTGCGAGGAGCGTAACATATGGATTTTTGCTTCTTACGTAAATACGAAAGATAATGTTGCAGACAGTGATTCTAGAATTATTAACCCGGACACTGAGTGGTCTTTGTCACAAAAAGCTTTCCAAATTATTCAAGAACATTTTGGCGAATTTGAAATTGATTTGTTCGCTTCGCGCACCAATGCCAAATGTGTAAATTTTATGTCTTGGAGACCTGATCCCGATGCGATGGCTGTGGATGCTTTTACTATAAACTGGCAAAGCTTTTACTTCTACGCGTTCCCGCCTTTTTCTCTGATTTTAAAATGCCTAAGAAAAGTGATTAATGACCAAGCATCTGGCGTTTTCGTGTTTCCCAACTGGCCTTCGCAGCCTTGGTTCCCTTTGTTGAAGAAGTTAATTTGCTCAGACATAATTTATTTTGATTGTCAAAAATACCCACTTCAATCTCTTTTCAGAGATCAACACCCGCTCAGCTCCAACCTTACCCTGGCGGCTGCGAAGCTCTGCGGCAAGCCTTCGCTCAGCGAGGTTCCCCCCCCCAGAGGCAATCACCTTAATGCTCGCTTCGCTAGCTGACAGCACTATGAAGCAGTATAATGTTACACTAAAGCTTTGGTGGCAATATTGCTCAGAACAAGACATTAATTTATTTGCGCCTTCACATACATCAGTGCTATCTTTTTTAAGTACACAGTTCTCTAATGGATGTTCCTATAGTAGTTTAAATAGCCACCGCTCCGCGTTGTCGTTACTCTTGGGCAACAGCTTTACATCGAATGACGATGTCAAGCGGTTGCTTAAGGGAGCGTACAGGTTAAAACCGGCCACACCTAAGTACTCCGGTACTTGGGACCCGCAATTGGTTCTGAATTTTGTTTCACGATGGCACCCTAATGCCGAATTATCACTAGAAAAAATAACGAAGAAGCTAGTTGTTCTCCTAGCTATCTGCACTGCACACCGAGTGCAAACTCTCTCACTTATAAAGTTAGAAAATATCAGTTTTTCAGAACAAGGCGCAAAAATTTTTATAACGGATTTAATTAAAACCTCTGCTCCGGGTCGTCAGCAACCTATTCTGAAATTGCCATACTTTGCTGAGAATATCAGCATATGCCCTGCTACAGCTCTCAGAGACTATATTTTTGTTACAAAAAATAAGAGACCTGCTAGCACGGGTAGATTATTATTAACATTTAAAGCGCCACACAAAGCAGCGACAACTCAGTCGATAAGTCGTTGGATCAAGCAAGTGCTGTCAGATAGCGGAGTTGACACGACAGTGTTTAGCGGACATAGTACGCGACATGCCGCGACTTCGGCCGCTCACTCACGCGGGGTGTCCATGGATACCATTCGCAGAACGGCTGGCTGGACCAGCTCCTCTAACACTTTCGCAAGGTTCTATAATCGTGAAATCCTTGAAGAAGAAAGCTTTGCCACGTCCGTATGCCTAAATTAAGATTATTTTAAGCTACATTTGCTCTTTAATTATAAATTATCTACCTGATTACTAGAAGTTTAGTTATTATTTGAGTTCAAAATTGTAATTTTGTTTTCGTCTTTAATAATATTAAAAAGACAAGTTACACTATCAAAAACTTTCTTGTTATTTCTACTCTGAAATTCTACCTGGTTAATTATATCTGAAGAATGAAGCGACGAAATATAATAAGTGATCAAACGAACTTCACAAGCGAAGTTCGATCATTATTATATGAGTCGCTTCATTCGAAGATATAAGTTCCCTCCCCCCCATAACTATATGTACTTATAACAAAGATTTGTTAACGTAATAACCCTTATCAAGAAAGTTTTAACTCTTCTCTCTAAAGAATGAGCTAGCGATCGGAGCGCGCGGGCGCCGCGGTGGGGAAAAAAGTCGTTACACAGATAATATTTGAATTCTCTAAAAGTTGTGCGATGTTGCCAGCACCTAAAAGGGACTACCTGGTTAATTATATCTTCGAATGAAGCGACTCATATAATAACACTGGCCTACAGCCATTTTGGTGCCGGGGATTTAAGACCTGATTTTAAGTATGTCTTACATGGCGATATCGAAAATGTAATCAGTTTTTCTCTATCAGCTCTAGTTCCCGAGATAAGTGAAAAACAATTTTCACAATTAATATTTATTTTTATTAGCATTAAACATCAAGAAATTGTCTTTTGAGTGATTTTTTCGAATGAAACTTACTTGGGCAATCTCGCATGATTCCCAACAGTAGTTGACCATCATTTAAGTGTCCCATCTTCCTTGGTATCTACTCTCCATTGTTTTTATATCTTGGTGAAAACGTTTTCCTTGTTCTTCGCTTAGTTCTCCTAAATTTTGTTGGAGTGGATCTGGGTTACTGTTGAGATAGTTTAATTTTATACCCATATAACAGCCTAAATCTTTGAATTGAACTAGCACATCCTATACTACTCTACATAGTTTTCAGCCTTATGCTTTCCGAGGAAATTTTGTAGAACTGGTACAAAAGATATCCACGCAAGCCGTTCCACATAATTCATAGAAATCTCAAATTTAGTGGTGTCTTTTATTAATAGACTTATTTGAAGTCCATCAAAACTACCTTCTTTTAGTTTTTCAGTACTTAAACCACGAAAATTCTGTGAAATTAACTGCAAAAATTGACTATTTTTGCCATATCATACGCACTCCAAGCTTCAAAAACTTACGTGTGCTTTTCTCCCATCGTCGCAGATGTTCAACGCATATTTTACATACAATATGAAGCAGCTACACTTAATTTTTGTGCCGAATTTCGATACCAAAGTGAGCAAAATACAAGCGATTTTCCGTGTTTTTAATGGTTTGACGCTGATCTTTCAGTAGTATTCACCACAAACTTATCAAAATGAACCAGGATCGTTAACACAACATCTGGACGTACTAGCCATATTAAAATAGTAACATAAAGTTTATCGATATTAATGTAATAATGACTATTTGCTAACAGGCGGGAAAAAAATTAAAATAAGGGTAGTCTACAAACTAGAGCTGATGAGTTGAAATGAAGTATGTGAATATATTGTCCATTACCCATTTCATCGACCGCATAAACAAAAAGAGCTGCACCAAAAAAAAAATTTTTTTTTGCAGGCCTGTGTAATGATCGAACTTCGCTTGTGAAGTTCGTTTGATCACTTATTATATACTGTAAAAACTTCGTCAGCTGTTTAAAATACCGTAAATGATATGTTTTTAGGGTTTATTATTTATTAATGATAGATAGGTATGGCATTTAGGTAGAAGAACATGTTACGAGCATTAGTTAAATAAAGGTCTTTAGGAAAACAATTTAGTGACTCATGAAATTCATGTGCGTAGTGTTTACTCATCCCTTCCGGCCTTATAATTATGTGCCTGATTTATTCACTGTCAGACGCCTAAAGCGGTTCATTATCTGATACTAGGATTTTGACCTCAGTCATTTCAACCCACACGATAAAAGTAGCAAAGAAAATCCAAGTAGGTAAATATGACGTCACACGGCATGGTAAGAACAGTTCCACAGGACGCACTCCCAACTGTAGAGTGGCTCAGATGACCCAGGGATGTTGGTAAAACCCAGTGGCCCAGTGACCTGCATAAAAATGTCAGATGTTATCAATGTCCTATGGCCTTAGACTTTCTCTAACGACTACCGAGTGATTATAGCTGAAACCAACTCTTAACAAGCCTTCCGAAGCACGCTTGTGGTAATTACCCACGACATTGGAATCGTAACCTATCCATCAAAACGCTACCACCACAATGACTTCGATAGAAGTAGAGTAATATGTATAATAGAGTATCGTACGTTCGATTCAGCCGAATGACGTCCACTGCTGGACAAAGGCCTCTCCCAAGGATTTCCACAAAGACCGGTCCTGCGCCGCCCGCATCCAGGCACCTCCCGTGACCTTCACCAGATCGTCGGTCCACCTCGGGACTATTCCCACCTCTCGTTCCCACCACTGCCACTCCTGTGTAGCCAGGATCTACAGCTTGACCGCCACAAAAACCCAACCAATGAAGGTCAAGTTTGTCCCGTTATCGTCGGTCCACCTAGTGGGAGGCCTGCCCACACTACGTCTTTTTAATCTTCTTTTGATTTTCATCTCATTACATTTTTCCAAAACACGCTGAAGAATTGCCGTATTATACTACCCTGAGACGCCCTCACCTGCACTGAAGGTGTTCTTTGTTCGGGAACAATGCAGTGTCTATTAGTTATCACAAAGGCGTACGGCCTCACAACTAATTGCTTTGCCAATTAATGCGGATGACACATCTTTGCGGTGCACCGCGTTTGATCCAAAGATGCTCGTTTGGGATGCAGTGAAGTTATGCATTCGACGTAAAGTGAATTCAGTTGCGACTCTTTGAGCCAAAGCATGTGCTTGTATTGCTTCATGTGATGCAATGTAGAAATGCATCTGAATCGCGCGATACGGCGAAATCGTGTCATCGCATCGTGTGCTTTGGTTCTTAGGCATTAGTGCAATTCGTGGTTAGACGCGGTATCATATACTTAAAGTAAAAACACTTTAATGACTTAGCATATACAATGAATGCAAACATGGTAGGCTCTAGAGTATTAAGGCGAATTGATATGGAACTGCGAATATCTTAATTTTATTATCCCTAGTTAGGTCGCTCGTACCTACGTACTTAAAGTTTCAATTCGTTTCTTTTTTTTAATTTTTTGCAAAATTCACTTATTATTTGTGCGATTGACTTTATATGTGCGCAACGAAACGTATCGAGACTTCCTAAAGTTTGAGAAACAAAGTTTGGCCTACTTTTGATCAATCCCCTTTGTGGTTTTGTTTTATTGCCATCGGAATCATAATAAATGGTTCCGTTAATGTTTCATGCTCTATTAAGGATTCATTTTACTACATAAATTACTGTGGTTTTTCGTTAATTACAGTTTCATATCTGTAAATGAATGTTTGTACCGCGAAGCTTTTATAGCCAAATTAATTAAACAACATTCGTTAGGATTTATTTATGAAATTGAATTGGATAGGTACATATTATGTAGTTTTAGCATTGGTAAACATCCTGACATAATATTTGTTTCCATCATTTTAAAATTTTCACAGAGAAATAAAAAAATGTTTTTGTAATCCTGTAAGGAAGTACATACCTACATAAAATGATAGTTCAATATGTATATCAATAAAAAAAAATACTTATGTTTTTCATACACACTTTTAAGTGAAATTTTACGTAGTGTTTTGTACCATGTTCCTATGCAAAATAAATGAATTTGAATTTGAATTTTTTTAACTGTCTATTCTAATTTAGCTGTCTATTCTAAAACTAATAAATCAATTCATTTTCCTTGACATTCTGATCAAGAACGTGTCTGTACCTACTAATTCAGAAAAAGCTCAACTTATAAGAAAAATACAAGTTGGTGCGGCCCGCCGAAGTGGGCCAAAACGTGAGAGGTTTTATTATAACAGTAATGACGCCAGGGTGTCTACTCTACACTATACATCAGATCCATCCATCTCTCTCACTCATGCCAGCTTTTAATGGAGAGTAAGAGAGACAAATATAGTTGTAATCTTCGAAATTGGCCTCCAGAGTAGCACCCAAAGACTTTTCTTGACGTTCAATTTCTCTGTACCTTTTGAAATTTACGATGGCTCTTAACCAATATAGGAGAAATTATGAAATGAGGGAATTGCTATAATTAAAGTTTCTCCGAAACAATTATTGTTCACTAATTAATGTTATTTGATAGAGTTTTAGGTTTATTAATGGAAAATTTTTGTAAATCTTCTTCAGGTATTTCGACGTTATTATTAGTGGTTAACGTTAAAAGCCAAAGGTAAGTTATTATTAGTGGTTAACGTAAAAAGCCAAAAGTTGTGGGGAGAAAAACGTAGAACGTCGTTACTTTTTAATCTTTTAAAAGAAAACCAAGAGGTCATAATGCTTTCTGAAGTTTATTTTTATTTTATTTATTTTTTATTTTTCTTTATTCAGAAAACCACAGCTCTTTATAATAATAATACAAACAGGTATTTTTGTTCTTACAGCCAATAATGGATTCTATATATTATTACATACTCGTAAAAAACAGTCAAAGGGGCAAAAATAAGAAACATAGGCTTGCATGCAGGTTGTGTGTGTGTGTGTGTGTGTGTGTGTGTGTGTGTGTGTGTGTGTGAGTGTGCGTGAGTTTTCATTTACCTAATAAGTCGCAAATCTCCCTCTTGAAAGAGTGCCTGGACGTGCAAAACAAATCGACTTGACTAAACTTTTTGTTATAAATGCGGTGCATTCTTGCATTTCAAGTTACAAAACATAGTTTAAATAATTTATTGCTTAATTAGTTTATGAGTTAGCAAGGTCATTTAAAACTTTGTAGCTATTATTAGTTCCATTATTTTCACTAAGATTTGTTAATGCAATCATGTGATTTATGAACTTCATAAGTTAAGAAAGGGATAGGATGATATCACAAATCTTTCTCGACCTGCGAAGACCCGATCCTTTTCGAGTCAATACTTAATCATAGGTTATGAGAGGACACCATCAAATTTACGATGGGCCGGGGCATCAGTAGACAGTGAATGACACTATTTGATCCAAGATTTAATGGACTTCTTTATGGAGATGACCCATAGGTCTAGGGAAATGGGTGCTAAGATTGATAGTATAAAGCTATGAATAGGTATGTCATATTAATTATAACTTTCATGGCAAACGCAAGGACCGGGATACATAGGAAACATTTTATTATTTCCTAAAACATAAAGTTCTTTAAATTTGTGAATTTTGGAATGGTTCTAATTAATAAGAGCGTCGAATGTACACACACAACACATTGATCCCCTAAGTGCCACTTACACCTGTATTCACAAACATTACTATGAGGTCTCATTTAAAATTTTAAGAGCTAATATAGTTCCATAATTTTTACTAAGATTTGTTAATGCAATCTTGTGATTTATGAACTTCATAAGTTAAGAAAGGGTTAGGATATCATGAATCTTTCTCGACCTGCGAAGACCCGATCCTTTTCGAGTCAATACTTAATCATAGGTTATGAGAGGACACTATCAAATTTACGATGGGCCGGGGCATCAGTAGACAGTGAATGACACTATTTGATCCAAGATTTAATGGACTTCTTTATGGAGATGACCCATAGGTCTAGGGAAATGGGTGCTAAGATTGTTAGTATAAGACTATGAATGAATAGGTATGATATATTAATGAAGACTTTCATGGGAAACGCAAGGAGCGAAAGGTACCCATCGGAAATATTTTATTCTTAAAACAAAGTTTTTTTTGTGAATTTTGAAGAGGCTCTAATTTTTAAGAGCGTTGAATGAACACACAACGAATGCTGCGCCTACGTCACAACACATTGATTCACATGCCACTTACACCCGTATTTACAAACATTACTATGAGGTCTCATAGTACGCGTGGACGCAAGGAGTCTCAAAAACCTAATCATAGACAATACTTGAGTGGCGGAGTGACACACACGAACCAATCACAGAGCTCTATTCAACGCTATGCTTGACTTTGCATAGCGTTTCTGCTTCACTTTAGCAAGCATCGTTTGTGAATACGGGTGTCTTAATATTAACTACAAACTCTATAAGCTCCAACTCTAACCCAAATTAAATTCGTACCCAACTTACAAAGACTCGTATAACAACTGCTAAATTCTGCGAGCTCAAGTAAGCTCCTAGATTCCAAAAGATTAACATGTCACTCCCTGTTTCTGAATTAATTGAGTTAACCCTACAAAAGGCACAGATTTGGACCGCATTTAACATTATCGTTGGCGTATAATTTATATTCAGGTAATAATGGTACCCTTTACAGGCTTCATTATGGCATGGGTTTTACGGTTGAGAACACAATGCGGACGCTTTAATTATCAATTTTATGTAATGCTTATTTATAATATTTAGCTTGGCGTAAAATTTCCGGCGTAAGCGAATATAAAATTAATTGTTATGAGACAGTTAACGTGTTTTATGTTACTTACCCTAATATTTGCGACAATTTCATCCTTGTTTTACATATAACTGACGTCTGTTCGATATACCTACGTATATTAACTAGCAGCCGCCCGCGACTTCGTACGCGTGGATCCCGTTTTACCCCCTTAGGGGTGGAATTTCGTAAAATCCTTTCTTAGCGGATGCCTACGTCATAACATCTACCTGCATGCCAAATTTCAGCCCGATCCGTCCAGTGGGTTGGGCTGTGCGTTGATAGATCACTATGTCAGTCAGTCAGTCAGTCACCTTTGAGTTATACAGTGTGAGTCACGTTAAAGTGTACATATGAAAATAAATGAAACTAGACCTATTTTTATCGGCAAAAAAGAGGTCAAAATTTTTTTTAGATTTTTTTTTAATTTTTTATAGATTTTTTTTTCTTCCAATTACTTATTGTAAAGAAAACGTAATAACTTTTAAACTAAGGGGTATATCCTGATAAAATAAAAACAGTAATAATGCTAAATAACAGACAATACTAAAAAATACATAAAATACCCTGAAAATGCCAACAAATAATAAAAAATTATACTTTTTGAAAAAAATCTGCTTTTAATTTCGTGTTTTTTTGGTTATTTGATAAATTTCTCAAAAAAATGCCCCTATAACAGGTAGTTTTTATTACTTTGTATTATTCTCTATCGTATTACCTTTGTAAAACCAAAAATTGCATGTCTCTATCCCTATCACAACATTTGCTATGATCGTTTGAACAAAGGCCTGCCACAACATTATTCTCCGCTACAGGTAGGGACAATTTTAATTTTAACTGAAATGCTTATTTTACTTCGAAATCTTTTGTTTTTATTTGAAATCTAACTTGTCTTTATCAAAATTACAAATCTAGAGCCATTTTCAGTTTCGTTGTTAACGAAGCGTAGAATGGCGCGCCCGGAGAGGCTTAGTTCAAACGATCATTGCAAACGTTGTGATAGGGATAGAGACATGCGATTTTTGGTTTTACAAAGGTAATACGATAGAGAATAATACAAAGTAATAAAAATCACCTGTTATAGGGGCATTTTTTTGAAAAAATTATCAAATAACCAAAAAAACACGAACTTAAAAGCAGATTTTTTTCAAAAAGTATCATTTTTTTATTATTTGTTGGCATTTTCTGAGTATTTTGTGTATTTTTTTAGTATTGCCTGTTATTTAGCATTATTACTGTTTTTATTTTATCAGGATATACCTCTTAGTTTAAAAGTTATTACGTTTTCTTCACAATAAGTAAATGGAAGAAAAAAAATTCTATAAAAAATTTAAAAAAAATCTCAAAAAAAATTTGACCTCTTTTTTGTCGATAAAAATAAGTCTAGTTTCACCTGTTTTCATATGTACACTTTAACGTGACTCACACTGTATATCAATTTACTCAAATTAAGCAGAGCTTGGTGCGGTAGGTACCCGCAAATCTAAACGACGACTATGATATACGTATGACTTAAAAAGTATTATGTCAACATTAACTGTTTATGACTTAGCTGTTTGATAAAAACCATCAGTTCAGGTCAAATAGCCCTCGTAAGAAAGATAAGATGATGAAGGTTTTGCAGATGGAGCAGTGCAGAACATATCTTCTTCGTCCAAATTCCAAACTTTTCTTTAAAACAGCTGACTTCAGGAGCCAAAATATTCAGTAAGTATACATCACACCTTCATCCCCTACACGGTAATCCACTTAAATTTTTACACGGTAAAATAAAGTCATAGGAATTCCTCAACGTTCCGCCATCAGAGGCGAGACGTGAAATGTGTGAAGCAGAGCGTAAAATACTGGTGTTCAGAAAATATTTCGTTCACGCTAACAAGATTGTTTATGAATTTTAGTTCACGTGAAAACGCCTTTCATCATCGGCGGTGAAAATTTTAATATTTTTACATGAAGCTGGTAACAAGCTTAATTTTCTTTGTTGATCTTAATTCTCATCTTAATTGAGGAAGGTTTCGCAATTGTGGAGTAAATCACGAAGTTCAAAAGAATTTGGAGTAAAGTTTTCCTGTTGAGTAAACTCGGAGTGTTTTTAACTAGAAAATGCTGTTATCTAGAATCTAAAATCTAAACAATCTCAAATTCGTTGCTTATTACGTATAGACAATCACAAGAACCTGTTATTGTCCTGTGTGTCACCACACGCCTAAGATGCATTTTTTAAAGTACAATATTGTTAATTACCTACTTTAGAACATCAATAAACATATTTTATCACAGTGTTACATAATAGTCTGTGTCATTGCAATGCTTCGAAATACTTTGACTATTGAATTAATGTCAAAAGCATCACTTAAAACTGCGGAAACCCGCTGCATAAAACAATGGTGGCTATAAAAGAATGCCCTGAGGTGCTCCACTGAAACGAGCGCCACAGCTTACAATATCTCTTTGTAATAGTTCAGCAATACTGCAGTCCTACAGTAATTAGTAAAGTTATTAGCTACACTGTGGTCATTAAAAAGTGGTTATTATATTTTTTGTTCCGACAAAATATTCGTTGTCATGCAACAGTTTTCTCTTAGCGTTGATATCTCTATTTTTCGCTTTAATTGCTTGAACCCACAAAGGCTTTTGTGGTTCACTGTGCAAAATGGATGCATTCCGTTCGTTTATTCTCAAAGCGAATAGATTTTTTGACTCTGCCTCCGTAGGTATCTGCCTGCACTCATGTAAGTATTTATTTTAAGATTTTGTAAGCACTCTTGTATTTTGCTTTTACACTAGAGTTCTGAGTATTCTGATACTAAAATTATGATATTTATCATAATTATGTTCCCAGTTATAGCAACTATAGGTACTACATCAAGAAAAACGAATCATACATTAGTAAGATGTGAGATAAGACTGGTACAGCAAGAAATGTCCTTAATGGATATACAGTAGAGTGTCTCGAGTTTACTTCAAGACGTATAATTTTTCCAACTCCCTACATTCATTCTTTTGACATCTCTCTAGGACATCTAGGATGTGCAATAAGATTTAAAATACATTATCTTGGATTTTTTTGTGCAATTGTGTATCTTGAATAATTTCTTTTTTAAGACTATTTTGTTAAAATTGACCAGATTGATTTGGAGTTAACATTAAAATAAAATTATAATAAAAAAAACCTTTTTAAAAACAAGATTGATTCTGAAATGCAGTTGTACTAAATGTTCAAATGCAATGTTCAAATAATTTCGAAGGCTTGTATCGCGCATTGAATTTATTCTTCTTTTTTCTGTTTGCGCTACAAGCTTTCGAAATTATTTGAACATTACATACAATTATTTTTTTCGATTTAGTACAACTGCATTTCAGAATAAAGCTTGTTTTTAAAAAGGCTTTTTTTATAATTTTATTTTACGCTTCTTAGTTGTATCTCAAACCTGGGCGGTCATCATTTAGCACCAAAGTGCTCGGGAAGACGAATCCAACGAACCCAAACTCGATGAGTTTCCGTCGTTTTGTTTAGGAGTTCCTATGGGCACCTCCCGAATCTATCATCAGGACCCTGGACATTATCTAGCACTAAAGTGCTCAAAAAGACAAATCCAACGAACCCAAATTCGATGCAATTCCGCCGTTTCCTTTAGAAGTTCCTATGGCCACCTCCTGACTCCATCATCAGACCAGCTCAATGGTACCATAACATTGCATTGTCATCGTACTTACATAAGTATACCAAATTTCAGCTCAATCGGTTGAGGAGAACTGGTCTTAATTTCAGTTGCAAGATTTGTCCCACACATACTAACAAGTGAAGTCAATATAAAGCTTGTAATAATAATAAAAAAAGCTTGTAGGTAATAAATAAAGCTTGTAAAAAGCTTGTAATATACACTGCATCTTTGAGTCTTGTTCAATATCCTTTAAAGTGGTAAATACATCAGCAATTATGTAGGTAAAAGCTATTGAAATAGGTAATAACATTTTATCGGCATCTCGGATCCAATTTCTCAGAAAGATACTGTTCTGATCCTTTTATCTCTTTAATTATATCTAAGCTGCGGAGGCTTAAGAAACTTCCAGAACTAAACTTACGGAAGGGTCCCAGCAATTTTCCCCTGTCACCAGAAAAGTCCCAACTAAGAAGTCAATACAATTAAGGAACCATTTAGGTAGATGGAAAGCTAAGTAGATAAGGAACCGCATTGATTTTATTAAATGGTTTGTTTTCAGTTATTATTTTGTTAATCAACTGCGACTAAAAATTGAATTATTTTGTTTTTTGTGTTATATTCCTACAATATTGCATTGACTTATTGATTAATTGTTATTTATAAAATACAGTCATTAATGGTAATAAAACCAGTAAAACAATTAAAAATAAAAGAACTGTAAGGTTCTAACAACGTTATCTTTACCAATATAGGTACATCAGTTTATAGCTATATCAGATTAATCCAATTCATCACTCTAACTCCATGTTCCTTATCAAGGCATTAAACACGTAATATCTTCATTTTGAAATGGTTTTTTGTTCATTTTGTTTATTTTTTCAGAGAAGATAAACAACAATGCTTTATGAAATAAACTAGCCAACATAGTATTTTAAGTTTCGTTTAAATCTACTTTTGGTTTGACCTTTGACAACAGTACCTCTAGCACGAAAAACTTTCGAGTTCGTTTCTTTTGCGTATTCAAAGTGCCATCGAAAAATTTTGTATGAAAAATTAAACAGCGCCCCCTATAGGTCATAAAAAGAAAAAAAACACCTAGTAAGAAAAACTTTCGATTTTCTTTCGTATCGAGTTCAAATACTAGGCGTGACGAAAAATGGATTTTGTATGAAATAACGTAGCACGAACCTAATTTTGACACTCAACGTCGTTTCGTTGTCGTTGAAATCATCGAATGTTGTGTCACTGTCAATTTTGTTGTGAGAAGGTTACGTTGATAAAAATTTTACGTGTTTTTGAGGCTTAAATGTGGAGATTATTGTGGTCGGCGAATTTATTTCCTTGTTTGGCATCATTTAGATTGTTTAGATGCTTTAAGTTATGAGATTAGGAAGCATCCCAACAGTGAGTAAAAAAATATATTTTGTGGACATTTTTCCTAATGTTTGTTTATTTCATATCTAATAGGGCAACATAATAAGGAAAAACTTAAATCCTGATGTTGTGGTTGTTGCAGCGATACCGCCTCAAAGTCAATAAACCTGCATTTTAGTAGATACCTACTTATGTGACAAATTGCCGGAAAGATAGTCTTATGGCAACAAAAAGAGTGTCCTTGGAACACAAGGCAAGTACATAATTTATTCATACATTCTGTGTACTCTACATACCACATGATTTCTTTGTCCTTTGATAGATAATAATTATTACAGGTTATATTATGTGCTATGCATTAAGATGCATCCAGTTCATACCAAGGCACTGATGGTATGAAGAAGCATTTGGAATTACTTAACCAATGCTCTCAATACCCCCAACATACTCGGAGAAGTAGGTAGGTACTCATGCCTAC
Source organism: Ostrinia nubilalis (assembly GCF_963855985.1). Lineage (NCBI taxonomy): Eukaryota > Metazoa > Arthropoda > Insecta > Lepidoptera > Crambidae > Ostrinia > Ostrinia nubilalis. Next base: position 8,229,402 of record NC_087103.1, read on the forward strand.
ATAAGATTTATCCATGAACTATTTTATACAAATGTACACATGCATTCAGTTCTTAAGATCATACAGAACAAAACACAACAGGGTGATTCCATACCTTTGCTCGTAAGTGTTTTAGCCAGAAAGTTTTAGATCTTAATAAACTTATTTACCTAAACTAATAACTATAAAATTAATGTTATAGTATTCTACTCATCAACATTTATTAATCATTACAGGTACCTACCCTACCCAAACCTTACAAAGATCCAGCTCCGGCACAGAATAAGTAATAGGACCAAGGTTCCTGGGCACACTTAAGAAATACCATCAACACTTGCGGGCAAATAGACATTAATGGGATTAAAACAAAATATATGTGTGACAATTTATTTAATAAATACTTATAAAACATTAAACAATATTTTGAATTTCAATTAAAACATAGGTAGGTACCTAACAGTTTTAATTTTCTATTAATAGGTATGATACATGATTGGTAATAATCAAAATTGTTATTCAAATTGCTGAGAGTTTCAATGGCTGGCTGCTCATGGTTTCATATATTATCATCTGGCTACGGGTTTCCTCTGTAAAAGAAAAAGTAATGTTAACTAAATACTAATTTAACTTGCCATCCTAACAATCAATATGAAAGGGCATAACATTTCAGTTTGTCTAGAGAATGCATAGGTACCTACTTAAATAATAAAGATTCAATTATTACAATCAACATACCTTTGACTATTCTTTTCCTGTCCTGTTAGGTCCAAAAAAGTAAGGCTAAGAACTGCAAACCGCTGCACTTTGCCTTTGGACTTCCACTCGCCAAAAGCGAGATCTCGATGCTCTTGCAGGATTTTTGTTAATTTCTAGCTGTTAAATCTTCTCCTCCATTCCATAAAATCTAAAACAAGATAGAATTACAATATACATATTTAACTACATGATTTAACTAAAAATCTTTTCACTTGCTAATTTAATTTACTTACCGATGTCTCATCATGTTAACATCGTTAATATGGTCTTTATTTACTTAAAAACATAGCTTTATTACGACTTCTAATAACATTCTAAGAGGTTAGAAAATACGTCAAAACAAGAAAAATCCCTTGTCTTGTCACTGTCAGACGTGTGTGAGCGTGTGGCTGAGTGTGATTTTACAGTAGAAAAATAGAAGATAGATTTGTCAACGAAATTAATTTATTACAACAGTAGGAATACACAATAGATAGCTCTTTTTATAGTTCCAAAATACTGAACTGTCCTATGCATGACATTGACAGTGGGGCGCCACCGTCAATACCGGACCGCTGGTTCCGATTTTTGCCATGTTGGAAACCATATAGTTGAACGATGGTAGCGCCCCCCTGTCATTGAGTTTGGTGGGACAGTTCAGCGTGGGTCATCTATATTTTCTATGACACAAGTGACAATCAACAGAACATTGTTTCTATAGCAACTTATTCATAACGCCGCTTTGCTTGCCAGCTACATTAACAAGACGAAAGATGTTCCGAAATTTGTTTACCCAACAATATAAATATTGATTGGTAATAAATAATAATGGTTTTAAATACTTACATATTAAACAAACAAAAACGTATAAACAATTAATGAGGCGTTATGAGCATTATTCATCTTTGTAACTTATTTTTTTAAATTTTATAACATCTTAAAATAACGCAGCATGTTTCGGACGGAACACACCATTCCATGTTAAATAAAAAAAAACTTGTAAAATACTCTATGACTCGTCGAAAGAAGCTTGTCAAGTTCCTTGGCCTTGCGTGCCGACGAAAGAAGTTAGAAAGTTAAAAATCCTTAGTAAAACAAGAATGAACGTTTCGAGTTCGAACTCGAAACGTACAAAAATTCGTCCTCGTCTTGAACTCGAAAGTTTTTCGTACTAGTGGTACTGTACCGTGAAAAAAATCCTTTTATTCATCGTAAATTTTGTGGTACATAAAAAATCCAACACAAATATTCGAGTGTTTTGTGTTTTATTCGGAATTCATTCTGTGGTACACGGTTCAGTAAAAACTAAAAGGCTTTTCGCAGTGGCTTCAATTTTATGAAATTGAAAGGAAAAAAGTTCTCTACAATCCGCGATGGCTGCTAAAAATGTGTAGTTGAATGATTCAGTTTTCATCTAGACCTTTTCAGAAACGAAAGAAAGATCAGAGTAAAATCTTTGGACAGCAAATCGAGAATGAGTAATCTTTTGCAGACCTTTATTTCGCGATGATTTTTGCAAACGTAACATACTTTTTTAGTATAGAAGATAATTTACACTTGTACAGTCAGCGTCAAATAGTTCGTGACACCCAGAGTGGCCAAAAAGTTGATAACACAACCTTCTTTCAATGAGGGCCATCGTTTTTATACTTAACAGTTGGCACCCCTGGCGATTGACAGGACCTTACTCTACAGTGGCGCCATCTTGATGAGTGCAAATGCGATAGTCCTCCTACCACTTTAGCGCTCACCAGTTGGTGCCACTGTCTTCGCTACTAGCAAGTGACAGGACCTTACTCTACAGTGGCGCTAACTGGTGAGCGCTAAAACGATAGCCCTCATTGTAACAAAGACATGTTGCGAACTTTTTGGCTACTTTGGGTGTCACGAACTATTTGAAGCTGACTGTACCAGCATACTGGCTTATCTTACTCAGTGCAAACGGAAAACGTCCGACCCTCGTGACATATGAAAGTCTTGGTTCCGTGTAGTCGACTCTTAATTTAGGCTGTATTGTGTGGAATTTCTTTGAATTAAAATGTCATGTGGATGAAATTTATTCATAAATGTAATTGCTTCAGAGAATCTGTAAATTTAGGACAAATAAGCTATTTTTAAAGGTCATGGGCACCAATATTACGAACATGTTGACATTTCATGTGTCATTAAAATTAAGGCAAATCCTGTGCGTAGAGTAATTGAAACTTATTCTGGATTCAACTTCGGTATTGTATTTGGTGTATTAATAATTTTACAGATGTTTGTGATGTATTCAGATGCATTTTACTGCGTCCTTATAATAATTATCTACCTCTATGTGATTAGATAGTACTCAATTGCCAGGTAAATATTTTCCCACCACCTGGGAAATCCCAGAGCATTTTACCTACTTAAAAATATCGGAAACTATCTCCAGCATATCCCACTTGATAATCAATTGGATAACTTTTACAACCATGAGCTTTTTCAGCTCTAATTTCAGCTAAAAAATTACTTAAATAATGTGTACTCTAGCTCAAGTATACATATTTACTAAGACGCAGACCTAAATCAGCTCAGAAATTCCATTAAATATTCACCAGAGTTAGCATAGGAACCCACATCCAGCAAAGTGTCAAGTCCCCTCCATCTCAAAGAGACGAGGCGACAAAAATTGAAAAGGACCTGTAGGGGCCTACTTCGCGAAACCATATCGACGCACAAAAACCTACCTATTTCTATCACTCGCCATGTAAGATGAAATGTATGAAAGAGAGGGTTGCAGTTAAGAATTTACAAAAATTAGAAAAGACCTAAAGGGGGCTACTTTGCAAAAACGATATCGACTTTTAAAAAGCTGTCTATTTCTATCACTCACCACGGAGAACGGCATATCTGAGAGAGACGATTATAGTCTAAGTTTTACTCTTTTAAATCAAAGCAAAAGATTCTGCGTCACTGTGACCTGACAAAAATAGGTTGTAGGTTGAGTTTCCTAAGGTAGCAGATGCATATTCAAGATATTTTCGTATTAAATAATTAACTTTTAAAAAAAATAAAACCGACTTCAAATGCGTGAACACAAAAAAAAACTAAAAATTAAAAATATTGCGTATAAAAAAGTTCATCCCCAATTTTCCACCCTTGGGGGTGAAATATTTTCTTCAAATTCGCATGAAACCACCCTTTTGATAATACCTATTCAACAAAAAAATAATCGTTCAAATTGATTTATAATCGGCGGAGATATTGCGTATAGAAAAGTTCATCCCCAATTTTCCACCCTTGGGGGTTGTTTTTTCTATTATTAAATTTAAATGGGACCACCCTTGAGGTATTACCTATACGCCGAAAAAAGATTTGTTCAAATCGGTTCATAATTGGCGGAGTTATCGCGTAACAAACATAGAAAAAAAAAAAAAAAAAAAACATACGGGTCGAATTGAGAACCTCCTCCTTTTTTGAAGTCGGTTGAAAATAAACACACTTTGTGCACAGTGATTATTTCTAAATAAATAGAGGTGTAGCACGAAATGGCTTACGTGTTTCATGACGTTTTACATCAATTAAAATATTACAGTAAAAGTATATTTAAAGTATTTTTAGAAACAAATTCATTCCTTAAAAGCTGATTTATTTAAGTAATTGATATATTATTCTCGAATTTCAGCGTCAAAAATATCAAAAACAACAAGGCACTAATCATTAGGGCTCTAAAATATAAGACTGAGTTATAAACAAACACATTCAAAATTGTTAACGGATTCGGAGAACAGATCCAAAAAGGTAATTCAACTTTACTGCAGGATTCTACGGGACAAAGCATACCGTTTTACTATTAGTTCGAGAACGTGCAAAAATGCATTTTGTCGTTCCACACAACGTTAACGTGAAAAGATATTTCTATCCATTCCAGGAAGATTTAAAAGATCTACCAAAGAAAAATCAAGATTTTCTGATAGCTTATCAAAATCGAAATTTTTGAATGGTAATAGAGATGATGACGAAAAATCTCTTAAATTCCTTCAACGATAATTTGGCTCTACGAAAATTGCTTCGGGCATTTTTCGACCATCCACTTTTTGAAATATAAATGACAATCTAAATGGTTTTTCGGCCTTTGAAGTGTTCTGAAAAATAATAGGCTCTATTACCATTACAAAGGGTTTGGAAATACAGTTAATTTTTTAACAAAAATCTATTCGTGGATATAAAATCAAGTTAGGATTTGTCTACTAATTTTGTAATGCGATACTCAATGAATGGATTAGCAAGCTGAAGTGGCAATGGGCAGGGCAAATAGTACGCAGAACTGACGGCCGATGATGGGGCAGCAAGGTTCTGGAGTGGAGGCCACGTACCGGAAAAAGCAGCGTGGGATGTCCAGTCCACCCACAAGGTGGTCCGTTGACCTGAAAAAGGTAGCAGGAAGGCGCTGGATGCAGGCCGCTACCAACCGTGCGATGTGGAAGTCATTGAGGGAGGCTTATGTTCAGCAGTATACGTCCTGTGGCTGAAATGATGACGATGATGACTCAGTGTCTCCAAATTACACGATTAATTAATTTATAGCCACGATAGCCGAACGGTGAAGGGGTCGGAGTGGCCGACTCGAGATCCGAGGAACGCGGGTTTGAATCCCACCGCCGCTCGACTATTGTGGTGAGCCCACTCGTAACACAAGCTTATTTAGCTTACCATGAGAGGCTAACGGGACTATTAGTAATTTGTGCAATCAGAAATTCGCCAAAGATTTAATCAGAGTTATCTTATCTTATCTTATTTTAGGGCCGCGCATGGGCGCAGTGCACGTCGACCCATTGGGATCCTTTGTGCTTCCCTATACCTTTATCCCCCCTCATCCACAAAGATCCTATCCATATAGTGGATCAAGTGCTTGGGTGAGAAGGACCTATATTCTTCTGGCGTCGGATAAGCCGACCCCAGGAGACCCATTCTAGTTCTAGCTAGCGCGTCACATTCGCAGAGTAGGTGTTTCATGGACTCCGCATGTTCTCCACATGCTCGACAGCTGTCATCCGTAGTTAGGCCCATTTTGTGGAGCATGTGGTTTGTAGTGTAGTGTCCTGTTAGCGCACCCGTGATCACTCGGGCTTGCCTTCTGTTTCCATTGAGTATGAGCTTTTCCCATGATCTTGTGTTTCCAACTAGGAATAGTTTGGAGTGGCTCATGCCGTTCGAGCTTTCCCATTCAGCTCTGTGCTTCCTGGATGTATATTGCCCCATGGCCATGTGTACAGTGCTTATAGATAAGGGCACTATCGGCTCTGGCCCAATAGGTGCCGCCTCTGACCCTTGTCTCGCTAGACTGTCGGCTCTCTCATTGCCTTCGATTCCAGTATGTCCAGGTACCCACATGAGGGTCACCCTGTTGTGCCTTCCAAGTTTATTCAGTGCCAAGATTGCCTCCAAAACGAGTCTGGATCCAACCCTCACTGAGGCAATGGCTTTGAGTGCTGCCTGACTGTCACTTAATATGTAAATGTCACGCTTTTTATGCGCCTGTTCTATATTCCTTACTGCGCACATGATTATAGCATAGGTTTCAGCTTGAAACACTGTTGCAAACCTCCCTAAGCTTTCACTGTGCTCAGATTGTTTGGAGTAGACGCCCGCTCCTGTTCCTGAGTTCATCTTGGAGCCATCAGTATACCAGATCAGGCTGTCTTGTTGACGTTTTGGTCCTCTTTTCCAGTCTTCCCTTGTTGGTATAGACACTTTAAAATCCTTGCTAAACATGTACCTAGGCTGCATTGTATCACAACCCATGTCCATTATTGCATCTAATTGAGGATCGCTCCCCATCCTTGTGTGCTTGGTGCAAGGTTTGGATGTACTCCAAAGTCCCGCCCCCTTCAGTCTGTGCAGCGCCTTCCTTGCATCTACTTCTAGCGCCAAGTGCAGTGGGGGCAATCCCAGAATAATTTCCAATGCTGCAGTTGGCGTAGTTCTAAACGCACTCGTTATTGCTAGGCATGCAGTTCTTTGCAATTTGCCCAGTGCCGTTCTGCACGTCTGTAACCTAATTCTAGGCCACCAGACAATGCTGCCATAAAGTATTATTGGTCTCACCATAGTTATATAGATCCACCTCATCACTCTGGGACTAAGTCCCCATGCCTTCCCGTATGCACCACGACACATTCCCAGCACTCTCATAGCCTTAGCTATGACCGTATCTTGGTGTTTACGCCATGTAAGTTCCTTATCTAGGATTACCCCTAGATATTTCACTTCATTGGTCCAGGTTATTTGCTTACCATAAAGGTAGAGATGTCCTAGCCCTGTTGTATTTCTCATTTTTGTAAATGCAATAGCATTCGTTTTTCCCGGATTCACCGAGAGGTGGTTTTTGTCACACCACTCTTCCAGTGTGTTGAGGGCTCTTTGCATGATGTCTGTCACAATAGTTGGGAACTTGCCCCTTACCATAATTACCAAATCATCTGCATATCCAACCGTGTAGAGTGGTCCTTTGTTTAGTTTCACAAGTAGTGAGTCCACGACCAGGCTCCATAGCAAGGGTGAGAGTACCCCCCCTTGCGGGCAGCCCTTGACAGTCCTTACACTCATGCACTCTCCTTGCAGTTCTGATTGAATAATCCTGCCTTTAAGCATACAGTCTATCCACCGGCATAGAGGTAGTGGTACCCCGTGGTCAGAAGCAGCAGCTCCTATAGAGCAGAAGGTAGTGCGGTCAAATGCCCCCTCTATGTCGACAAATGTCCCAACAGTAACCTCCCTACTCTCAAGAGCCGCCTCCGCCCTGCCGGTTACATAGTGTAGCGCAGTTTCTGTAGATTTCCCTGCCTGGTATGCACATTGAAGCTCATGTAGAGGAAATCTTTTTAGTGGTCCTTGTCTTATGTACTTATCTACAAGTTTTTCAAGCGATTTGAGAAGAAAAGATTGTAGACTTATTGGCCTATATGCCTTAGGGTCGTTGTAATCCGGTCTACCTGGTTTAGGTATAAAGATCACTTTGACTTCTCTCCATACCTTAGGTATGTATCCAAATGCTATGCAGGCCTTGTATAACCTGCATAGATGAGGAGTCAGAATGGAGATTCCTTGCTGCAAGAGAATTGGGTAGATCGAATCTGGGCCTGGTGCCTTGTATGGTTCAAAGCTCCCGATTGCCCATCTCACCTTAGTCTCATCCACTACTCTCTTAGCCGTAACCCAGTCGAGCTTGTTTGTTTTTCTATTTTGTTCCTCCACGCTGATTGGATCTTGATCATCGTTTAGGACCTGTGATTCAGGAAAGTGCGTTGCTATCATTGTTTTCAACGTATCTTTGCCTGCTTCCGTATATCCCCCCCTCTCACTCCATACTGTAGTGAGTGGGTTCGCTTTGGTTGTTGACATGGCCTTTGTTAGTCTCATGCCCTCGGGAACTGAGTTGATCATCTCACAATGATCCCTCCATGCCTTCCTCTTTGCCTTTCGCACCGCTTTGCTATACTCCGTCAGTGCTCTTCTATACTCTGTAAAGTCATTCCTAGCTCTTGCTATATTGAATGCCTTTCTTGTCTCCCTTCGTAAGAGGGCTATTTCCTTGGTCCACCATGGAAGTTTCTTCGATCCCGCCTCACGTTCCGGGCAGTTATCCCTCCAGGCAGTCTTCAAGGCATTGGTAATTCGATCAGCGTCAAACTCTATTTCAAGCACAGAGTTGAGTTTGCATTTTGGTTCACTAAGTTCCGTCCTTAGGTCCCGTTTGAAGTCTTCCCAATCAGTGTTCCTGGGATTCCTTCTTTTAATTGCGTCTTTTCTTATAGGAGCATTATACTTAAAGCATATATAGTTATGGTCAGACAATGATATCTCGTCCGAAACATACCAGTTAGTGATTTTCCGGACTGCCTTCTTACATGCAAGCGTCAGGTCAATCACCTCTGCCCTCCGGGCATTGAAGAATGTAGGTTTGTTACCCTTGTTAATAATATGTGTTTCAGAACTCACCAGAAAATCCAGTAACCTCTCTCCTCTGGCGTTGTTGTTTGAGCTGCCCCACACAACATGATGAGCATTCGCATCGCAGCCAATGATGGTTTCTAGATCTTCTTGGTTGCCGTGTTGTATCAGATCCTGCATTTGCCTTGACACAGGATCTGCCTTTTCATATGGGAGATATGCCGATGCCACTATCACTCCTCGCAAATCCCCCTCCCTTTGGATCTTCACTGCTGTGAGATCCCTGTAAGAAAACCTGGATAGAGGAATCGCACTTATCCCATTTCTGACATAAATGCAAGTCCTTGTATCATTAGTAGAACAATTATATATTAATATTCCACCTGTGCCGCCGAGTCCTTTCACCTCACCTTTGTACAGGTAGGGCTCTTGGATTAAGGCGATATCATATCTTTTGACCTTGAGCTCTCGTGCCATGATGGCAGTCGCCGCTTTGCAGTGATGCAGATTAATTTGAACGCACCTTAAACCCCCGAAGAGAGCTGCAGACGTCAAATTCTGTCCCCGAGCTCGGTCTCCTCATCCGCGGAGATATCATACTCCAGCGGCGAGGACCGTCCCAGGTCCAGGTCAGCTATGGCCTCCAGCGAGCCTATGGATGCGGGAGACAGAGCGGCAGCAGGTTCATCTACCACCAGCTTCTCCCCCGCACCCCCAGTCCCTCCGGATAGCCCTTCACTCGCACTAGGTCCCGCTATTGGTTCCAAGGCCTGCTCCTCTGTCCGCGGGCAGTCTTCCGGGACCGCCACCGCATCCCCACGCTGTTCAGCCGTCACACTGGCACTGACCGGTTCATCCCCACGCCTTACATCGTACTCGAGAAGCTTGAAGATGCTCCGGTCAATCCCAGTGTTCAGGATGTACTGGCGGTCTTTGATGTACGCCGCAGAGGCCTCGTCCATCAGGACGATTCTCCTGACCGTCATCCCCTCTACAGTGGAGCCAACAATGCTCCAGTTCGAGGTCTTCAGGCTCGGATGCAACCTCTGCAGCAACCTCATGACCCGCCCTGTGTCCTGCCTCGTGACGTTCCTGGATTTCCAGGCCATCTTCACCGGCTTTGGGAGGTTCTTAGCATCCACCACCCTAAGCTCCACACCATTGACGGCAGTGCCATCAAGTGTGCGAAGCCACTTCATTGAGCTCTCCCCCTCACACCTGAAGAGAATCGCTCCTGACTTCAGGTTTCCCATGCTGACGACGGGGATGGGATCCGGCGTGATCTCCAGTTTATCAAAAATGATACCCTGAAGCGCCAGATACTCCTCCTCGCCTAGCCAGGTCCCTGGAAAGTCCTTAGCGGTGATCGCCATCTTATAGATGTTCAGAGCCGCGGCATAGGACTGAGTTTCCTCAGTCTTAGCACGCTTGGCGCTGACCAACACTTGGCTCTCTCCGCTGATCTCCCTCGCCCTTTTAATCCGGTCTGCCGTTGAGGTGGCGTCCTCAGCCTGTTGCCTCCGCAACTCAGCCTTCACCCTCCTCTGGCATCCCGACCGCTTTTTGCGCCTCCTTCTCCCCTGCAGATCGCCGCCCTCCGCTGCATTAAGCGCAGTGCCACTGGTGTTACCCTGCGGCCCTAGCGCCTCACGCACATCAGGCAGTCGCTGCTCGGGTGGTGCACTGTATGGAGCCACACTGCCAGAGCCGCCCCCCTGGTTCAGGCCGCCCTCGCTTCGCACAACGAGACCCCGTGGGTTCTCAGCGCTCCGCTTAGGTGCCCGCCCCATGTGGGGAGCATTCCCCGACGGTGCCACCCCACTCCCTGCACCTGGTGCGCCCTCCACTTCACCTTTCGGTGCCTTTATCCCTTTCGGGACCTTTGGCCCTCCCAATTTGGTCTGGCCCCTGCTGCCTCCTGCAGCTCCTCCAACACGCAATTGCTTGCCCCCCCCAGAATACGTAGGGCAGCCTGAGCGATGCTCAGGGAGGGATTCTCCAGCCTTGCTGGTACCCTCCTGGGGTAAATCAATTTTTGCCTTTGCGCTCATGTTGGTTATTGGGGATATTTTTGAAACCCGTGATGCCTCCCCTAGCACCACTGCCACACTTTTTGCTCAGATTTTCCATCGCATGGCTTGTGGTAGCCGGTTGTGGTTATACCGCCACTGTTCGGTTGGGTCCTTTCTGTGTCCATCCAAGGCCGCCCGCGCCTCCTCAACCTCTGGTTGGTTAATGGTTATACCGCCATTGATTCGGTAGCTTAGGACTTTTGTTTCAGCAGCGGTCCCTATAAAAGTTCGCTGCTATGACTCATCTATCATCAGGTTACAGCGCTTTTTCTTGGGGGTATACCACGCCATTGGCTCCCCAGCACCCTTCAAGATGAGCTGCCCGATTTCTGCATCCCGGTGGCATCAGGCCTGCCCCCTGAGAATGGACCCTCAGGGTGTGACCTAGGTGCAGGAGGTCATTCTACCATCTACCATCGTCTTTTTGATGATAGACACGCAAGGACATGACCTCGACATCCCGGCGGTACTCCGACAGAAGGTTTCCGTTACGTCTATTTCATAAGGAATTAGACCAATAGCAGGGCGGCAACCACGTGCAGGACAATCCTTCAGTCTTGCCTTGAGGATCTTCACGACCGTTGCGCTCTCCCTCAAGACCATTCGCCTCCTCACCCGCAGTGATGCGGATAAGGAAGGCCAGCATCTATACTAGACAAGCAGCAAAGCAGAAGCAAAGTGCAAGTTAGGCAACGCAACTATTAAAGCATAGACAGTGACCCGCCCCAAAGATAATCAGAGTTACGTTTAAAGCTTGACTGATGAGGCCGGCTCCGTCGCACGTTAATTAATATCTACTGCGCTTGATTTTAATTATTCTAATTACGGGTAGAGATTATAATTTAATTAAGATCCCTTTAAAAGCGTGTACATTAAAATTAATGAACGGAATGAGGGGAAATACGATAGTTTTTGTAGTTTTGATTAGAGGTTACCTTTAAAATTGAAGAACGTATATTATGGTGTAACTGTTTCGTCATCATATTATGTATTTCTAATATTTCTAATATTTTGCAACAAATACTGACTAGAGACTGCTTTATTTATGACTTTTATAGTACAAATTACACTAACCTTAAACGGTCCGTTCGGTGTACTGAATTTTAGTCAGAATAACAAATTCAATTTAGCCAAATCTTGACTATAGTAACTACAGATATTTATCGCGAGTCAGAGTAAAAAATGGGCCCAATGTAGACTATATTTCTTAGAGATTAAGGATCACCTAAAGAACTCGAATACTTGAAAGGCTCATTCACATTCAAATTTCGTTCACCAAAGAATCGCGCATCAGGCAATTTATCTGCCGAGTTAGTAAATCAAGGGAGGTCCAATCCTTTTTAGGAGTATAAGGGAAAATCCTTTCAGTATCTTACGTATACAGTCTTTGATATGGTAAAGCTCTACAAATATTTAAGATTTATGTGGTTGTGAAACAGTGAAAGATGAGTTTTGAAGTCTGGATTTTAAAAATTCTTTCAAGAACATAGCTTAGCTTAAAAATCTCGTGTTCATTTATTATTAAAGTCGTAATCCTTTCGCAGGCATACGAGTTACTCACAAGTTTTTACTACATTTTTTATCTACATCTACACTAATATTATAAAGAGGAAAACTTTGTTTGTTTGTTTGTTTGTTTGTTTAGTTGTAATGGATAGGCTCAAAAACTACTGGACCGAATTTATAAATTCTTTCACCATTCGAAAGCTACATAACTCACGAGTAACATAGGCTAAATTTTATTTCGGAAAAAAGTAGGGTCCCGTAAAATATTTGGGATTTTCATAAGACGTGGACAAGCGCCATCTATCGTCATTGGTTAAAATCTTCTTGCGCCTGACAAAAATTTTTGAGGTACGTAAATATTCATGAAGGCAAAGCTGTCAAACGCCATCTATCGACATCATTAGTAAATTAGTAACTAAATATTACATGTATAGCCTGACCAGGAACATAAAAACCCTGGCATAGAGGCGCGTCAATCGCGTTTGATAGTGCAACACTGAGTACAGTCGTACCTGTGTTAAATTAATAGGCTAACTTTATGTATCAGGATTCAGGATTACGAGCTAATTTGATATTTTCATAAATTAACGAAAAAATATTATTATAGGTAACCTGGTTAAAATAAATTAAATGAAACCATCAATCGAGCTAGTAGGATTTATTTTATTATTCATCAATAATCAAATTCAGAACTTGAATATTGAACTGCAATGTCTGGTCATGAACGCTTCAAACTTGGTACTTCTTTCCCATTCCATAAAATTCAACACTTAGAAGGTGACAAAAAACTTTAAAATAGGTAGTTGAAACAAACCACAGCTAATTTTCATAGTGGACTGTACTATACGATAAACATGTCAGTCAATTTGACAACCTTTGTCGGAAACATTATTCAATGAAAATATTGTCCGAACCCTTAGTATTTATCTTCGACAAATTCTTTAACACATTGTGAACCACTTTTCTTTCACGACTATAAAAAGATTTTAGCAATTTAATTAACAAAATCAATTGCACACATTTAAAATAAAGTTTGTTTACACTTTGACAGCAATAGACTGACATGCAAGGTGACATGTCAATGAAGTTTTCAGTTACTGTTGCCATTAAAAGAAATTAGTACCATTAGTTTTCCGCAACATGGCGAGGGTTTTTATGTTCCTGGTCGGGCTATACTATAAATAACGCTGTTCGTAAATAATACTGAAAATTTAATAAATTAAGATATTTTATGTAATTGAACCATTCACTGTATGTACCTATTTGAATCATTCACTGTGTTAAACGAGCAAATCAAAGTGTTAATTAGTGACTTTTTACAAACTTCCTTGCAAATTCTTATTAAGTGCCGCCATCTACCGAGATGAATATTAGGGTACGGTTCAGCGGCGGACGAATGGGATGGGCGCGTAGGCGATTGTAGTTAAATAGGATAAGAATTACTTCGTTTTTGTTTTCTGTATGTAATTTGTTAATTTTTTGGTAGGGTCTTTATTTTAATTACTTAGGTTGGTAGGTCCTTACTTATTTGATTTTAATGATAATTACTATAGGTACGTATAATTTTAGTAGAAAGAAAGGTCATTGAATGACTAAGTGACGAAGTCTCAGAAACTACAAGTCTCAAAAGAGTTCTCATAGGGGTTAATGGTCTATTCCACCTGGCTTTGATCACCAAGATGATCAAAGTGGACTCCAGTTTTTTTTTTATGTGATAGGAGGCAAACGAAATTATTTTTAAATTATTATTATCCAGTTAAATTATTTTTTTTAGTGTTCTTTGATCACCTATAAATAAATCATACCTCTGAATTGTCACATACATGTCCAATTTGTTTATTGCGGTTTTTAGAAAATATCAAAAATGTTACAAAACAAAATATGTAGTATAACAGTTGGACATGTGACTATTCAGAGGAGGTGTGATTTGTTTGTAGATGATCAAAGGACACTAAAATAATAATTTAACTAGAGTCCACTTGGGTCACCCAGGACATCGTATCCGTGGGTGATCAAAGGCACAGAATAAATTCAAAGGACACTAAATTGTCGCTGTAAGTCCACTTTGATCACCTGGCTTTGATCAGCCAGAAAGTGGAATACACCTCCTTTTAGAACGTAGGTAGTAACTAAGACGAAATTTTGCAAAATTCAACCCTTATGGGAGTTAAAAAGAGGGTTAAAAGTTTGTATTGCAGTCCTCGGTTTTTAAAGTAAGAGACTTGAAAGTTAAAATGTATGCTCACTATGATCTCTAGATATTGTGGAGGTGTACATATACTGTTCGGTACACTGTGGTACTGTGTACACATCGGTTTGCCGACGATATTGTGGTCATGGCAGAATCGTTGGAAGATCTTGGCACAATGCTCGAAGACCTTAATCGATTTTCCCAACAGGTAGGCCTGAGGATGAACATGGACAAAATGAAGCTTATGTCGAATGTCCATGTTGCGCCCTACCCAGTTTCAGTTGGGAGCTCAATTCTCGAGATTGTCGACAAGTAGGTATGTCTACCTCGGACAAACGATCCAGCTAGGTAGGTCCAATTTCGAGAAGGAGGTCAATCGTCGAATCCAACTCGGCTGGGCAGCGTTCGGGAAACTACGCAACATCTTTTCGTCCAAAATACCTCAATGCCTGAAGACTAGAGTGTATAATCAATGTGTGTTACCAGTGATAACTTATGGCTCGGAAACGTGGCCTCTCACTATAGGCCTTATACAGAAGCTCAGTTGCACAGCGTGCTATGAAGAGGGCTATGCTTGGTGTTTCTTTGCGAGATCGAATCAGAAATGAGGAGATCCGTAAACGAACCAAAGTCGCTGACATAGCCCGACGGATTAGCAAGCTGAAGTGGCAATGGGCAGGACACATAGTACGCAGAACTGATGGCCGATGGGGCAGAATGGTTCTGGAATGGAGGCCGCGTACCGGAAAATGTAGCGTGGGACTTCCACCTACAAGGTGGACCGACGACATCGTAAAGGTAGCAGGGAAGCGCTGGACGCAGACCGCTTCCAATCGATCAACATGGAAAGCATTGGGGGAGGCCTATGTTCAGCAGTGGACGTCCTATGGCTGAAATGGTGGTGGTGGTGGTGGTACATATACTGAAAATGTATCATTAGAAATCAACTACGGGGGCTAAGGAGATAAAAGGAGGGTTGGAAGTTTATATTATGAAAGTCCTATGTGTTTAAATTAAGAGAGTTGAAATTTAAAATGCTATAGATGCTAAGAGCGGATTTTATGAAACTCCACCCCTAATGGAGTAAAACGAGGTCCACGCGTACGAAGTCGCGGGCGGCCGCTAGTTACTTATAAATAAGTAAAAGGATAACCAACTGTTCTTGTTTTGTTACTTGTTTAGGACGTCGTTAATAACTCTAAACTACCTAATTTCCAAAATTCCGTGACGTCACCAACAGCTGACGGCTTGTTATCGTATCCTTGTTATAAATTCAAAAATTCATGCTGCCAAGGTATCGACAATTTGCTTGTTTAATTATATCGATACTGTTAAGTGCTTTTCGATTGCCAACCATTGCCTATAACAAACTTACTAAAATTAATTTAAGTCGTCTTGATTAACCAAGTACTTACTTGCATGGATAGGAAATTGCCCGTCACAGCAGTATATATGGACATGACTAAAGCCTTTGATCACGTGGATCATGTCATTCTGCAAAAAAAATTAGAGCTTTATGGTATAAGAGGTAATATGCTGGATTTTTTGACGTCTTATTTAACTAACAGACACCAAATAACCAGTATCACTAAAATTTGTCCTAAATCAAAAATAGAAAAATGTTTTTGTTCTGAAAGAAAACTGGTAAAGTATGGAGTCCCCCAAGGAAGTATCCTTGGACCATTACTTTTCTTGATTTACATTAATGACATGCCTAAAGTTACAGATTACTCAATGACCTTATTTGCTGACGATAGTACAATATTATTTACTGGAGATAAATTAGAATCCTACAAATCTGACATAAATATGACACTTTCCAATGTAATTGAATGGCTTATTTCAAATAATATTAAAATAAATTTAAGTAAGACGCATATCATGACATTTAAACAAAACACAAATAAACTAAATCTGGACATTAAATTTAAACACACAAAAATAGAAGAAACCGACAAAACAAAGTTCCTAGGTCTTTGGGTGGATAATAATTTGACATGGAAATTTCAGACAGAAACAGTGTGCAAAAAGCTAAACAAATATTCATATGCTTTATATAGACTTGCCCGACTCGTTAATCAACCCACTGTTTTAATAGCATACCACGCATATGTCGTATCAACGATCCGTTACGGAATCATCTTCTGGGGTAACTCCACGGATAGAGAAACAGTCTTCAGAGCACAAAAGAAATGTGTTCGAGCTCTATGCAAATTGCGACCAACCGATAGTTGTCTACCACACTTTAGGTCATTGAAACTGCTGACTCTGCCGTGTATTTATATACAGGAAATCTGTCTTTTCGTTAAAAAGAACTTATCGTTATTTGAGACATTAAATAGTAAACGTCATAAAAACAAAATATGCTCGAAAACACATAAGACTGCTTTGTTCACGAAAAATGTCACGGGTATGGCACCACGTATTTTCAATAAGTTACCGGACAACATAAGAAATAAAGAAGAATTAATTTCCTTTAAAAATGCATTATTTCACTTTCTGGTTGAGAAGGCATACTACTCCATTAACGAATTCCTCCTGGACAATTTAAAAATGTGATCATAAAAATTAAATGTTTGCATGTAAAATTATAAAATGAACAGGTTTTAAGTAAATTAGTTAATTAGTATTAAGTAACCATTTATATGTATATTGCACGCCATCTGCTTGGCAAATTGTAGCTGAACAATTTTACGTTTAAATTTAAGATCCATCAATGTATGATATGTACCTACAATTGCAATAAACTAATTTGATTTGATTTGATTTGATTTGAATTTTCTTGATGAAAGAAAATAATAATTTTCCGTAATCCTAGGAAAACAGGGACAAAATTGCTACGGCTGATAACATAAAATAAATATTGTCTGCTACGGTAAGTAATTAAAAATTTACAATAAGTTAGTCTAGGTCAACAATTCCATTTATGATAAAAACAATCTGTCCTCTCTAAAGAATACTGGACAGTGGTTTCTTATGACAATAAACAAATATGTTTTGTTAGGTTTAACTTGTGGTTTAACGTACCCCATTTATTATTACCAAGAATCGAACCCCCAACACTACTGAAAACGGTAAATCGATCCGATAAAATGACGAACTAGGTCAGCCAAGGGCTATTTAGGGCGATCTTTTTGTGTATGTGTAACTAAGTAACGAAGCCACTCCCGATAATTGGTAGGTATGGCTATTTAAAAATATGACAAGTTTGAGTTGTGCCCATGTAAAGAGGTTCCGTACAAATAACCGCTTCTGTGGTCTAGCGGTAAGAGCGCCTGCTTCAGACGCAGAGGTCCCGGGTTCGATTCCCAGTGGGGGCTATTTTTCTGTTCGGTTTGGTTGGTGGTAGGGCTTGTTCTAAGCCCGCCTGGCTAGCTACCACCATCTTAATTAAGTCTGTCACCAATTGTGTTCCGGCACTTAGATGTAAGATAGCCAGTTCCTCCGTGGTTGAGGATTCCGGGTTAGGTAAGCTCGCTTCCACCTTCGGCCTGATCATCATTTAACATCAGGTGAGATAGTGGCCAAGAGCTTCCTCGTTGTAGATAAACAAAAAACAAGTGTACGAATAGGTCCAACACAACTTATATGAAAGTCAAGGCAAAAAAACTTTTTTGAAATTTTATTCTTTAAAAATGGTTTGCATTGTACTCATTTTAAGAGGCTTCCGTACAATTTCATTTGTACAACTCTAGATTTATAAAATCATCATGACGAGGCCATTTTAACGATCGGGCGACGATCTAATATACAAGACTAAAAAATAATATAACATTTAAAGAGCAAGTTGAGGGTCTGGCGACCTTGTGACATGGGAATTACTCGTACCCCAGTTTAGACACTAGTCTCTCGAAAGGGGGCTGTTTAGTAACTGTCTTATTGTATCTAAAAATTTTTGTATCCTTTGTGAATAGAAAATCTTTTTTTTTTATTTTAACGTGATTTTATTGTACCTACTCGAGTTATACAGGAAAATTAGAAAGTATCTGTATTTATTGCTTTTTTCAATACAATACAAAATGAATTACCAGAGCCATCACGACTCACGACATAGGTATTTCATTTATGAAGACGAATGGTTTTTTCTTTTTTCCCATATTCTGTTCGTAATGATTCAGAAGATTCCTTTATACGCACCTAAGTAACGTCGCTTCAAGATATTTTATCATTTATCTCTATACCTTTTGGGTCTAAAGCGCTATTGTGTGTTGAGTTAAATAAAGTAACATTTCTTTACACAAAAATTTGGAGTGCGACCTTCTTTTTTTGTCATTTTGCTCTTTGCAAATTATATTCTTAGTACTACCATGTGCTTGTGATATTTTAGCCTCATTATTATAAGACGTGTAGATGTTTGGTTATTTTATTCATGCGATGTCCCCAGTCTGAGTTTTAGCGACACTAACGATCTGAAATAGATTTTTAAGTAGAAGATTGCACCATAAGGACACCCGTATTCACAAATGATGCTTGCGTAAAGCAGCAAATCGAACAACAGCGTTTAATAGAGCTCTGCGATTGGTTCGTGTGTGACACTGTGAGTCCTCCACTCGCACTGTGAGACCTCATAATGTTTGTGAATACGGGCGTAAGTTCGATTTCATACATTTATAAACTTACTATGTAATATTCGTTATAGATTAAGCTTCGTGACTATCACTCGGGGCTTTAGGTATAGGTAGTTAAAAAAATACCTCTGGGATTCAACGGCAATTATCAGGAAATTGAAAAAGCATTAAGTATTCTGTACAAAAAGACCGAAATTCTGGTAACATTATCAAATAACCATACGTAACGTGTTACCGTAATGTTTTTCCGAGTAGCTGTTCCATGTCTAAGTCTAATTACAACAAACCTTAACTGCATTAATGGGGAGTGTTTCAGGATAACCGTTTTCCTCCTTTTTCGCCTATTTTGTTTGTTTTTGTGGAAATGTAATCTGGATACGAGTAGCTAGGGTAACGAAGGCTTGTTTAAACAAACATTTTCTTAACAAGCATGTTGTCTAAGAAATGAAAAATCAACGTTTGTATTAAACTAACCTCCTTTCCTTGTGGGATGCCCAAACTCGTTCGACGTCTCTGACATTCTCAATAAGATAAAAAAGTGGATTAAAAAAAACTTTGATGTAAATAATCCTTATTTTACCCACCCCAAATAGGCTTTTAACTTCTGGGGTTACACTAAAAAACACTACACTATCCACTACGATTCCCTGTTTCAGATATAATTTTGTAAACCCTGGTCTTTCTAATATAAAATAAAAAATGTTCTATCTGCCGATCTGTCATCGTTTAGACATCTCCATAAAATTAAATGTATTTCGAAAGTGATTTATACATAACTCAATTGATCTTTATCGCACGATATAAATCACAAGGGCTCCTCTGCGACGCAATTTCAATTTATCACCTTTTTTGTCTTTTTCACTCTAAACCTTACCCCGTGTAGAGTAAAAGAGATGGTAATGTTCGATATTATTAAAAATCTTTTTCCAAATAGGGTAGCAATCGAAAAATAAGAGCAAACCATTTAATTTCCGACGTAAGTAAATCGCTCAGGGAATCCAAATCCGATTGGTATGTCAGAGGCACGCCGATAAAAGCCCCAGATTTGAATGAGATATAAGGAACAAGTGATGCGTAACGAATACTTAGGATTCTGCTACCAAAATCTGAGATTTCATAATTTTGACGCGCTCAAATTTCGGCAAATCTGAAATTTTATTCTCAATTTTCTAGAGTCCTTGTTTACATAATCCAGCTTCGACATAACGAATAAACTTAACTCAGATTGTTTAGTTAGAAAAATAAAATGTATACTTTTGATCCAGTCAATATATTGTAGCAAGAAGAAGTCAACAAATACCCCAACAACCCCATCACTGGTTGAGTTTTATTGGCGTCCAAGCTGTAGATCCTGACTGCACAGGAGTTGCAGCGATGGGAACGATATGTGAGAATATTTCCGTAACTACCCGAACGAACGGGACAATTACCATAAAAAAATCTCTTACATTTCTTAATGGGTTCTTTTACATTGTAGAAATACAATAAGTAGGACAGAATTTAGAGCAAAATACAGCTTTTCAAACAAGTTCTCTTCCTTAAAAGTTTTGGAAACAACCTTTCAGCCACAAAACTGTGTAATTTTCCAGTGAATTATTTTTGTAATGACTCAGACTGGAGCGGAACGAGCTTTCTTATTAATGTAACAATCACACAATAGAACTGTGTACTATCGACGGCATATAAAGGTAAATAATAGAGCATCTTATGTAAGTTGTAATAGGGGTTATTTTGGAACAAAAATAGATAGTCTGATATGCTGTCGACTGTACTATCTTGAGCAAACGGTTCCCTTAATCTAGTCAGACACGCGATGTTCGAAGCCTCTACAATGAATTCTTTATTTATCCAGAAATTAAAGGTAAACAGGATTGTAAACGCTACTCTCATTAGTGAGGAATTATGATTCTCTTAAAATAAGTACAAGCTTAGTAAGAGAGAGGGATTTACTATTTATCAAAAACTCTGCGTATTGAAACCCTTTAGCTTGCCATCGTTTTCTAGTGAATTCAAAAGTTTTTTTTTTTATTTCAAATTTAAACCTTTACAAATTAGTTTATTAAATACTAGAAAATAATATAATCTTTTATTAAGAAATTATGATATTAATTTTTAAAATGTGCTGTCTCAAATGATATTCGGATTCGAACGGAAATATTAAAAAAATATTTACAAGCAGACAAAAGCACACACATATCCCTCCATTATTATATTTACGACATTCTCGTCTACGTGTGTCTTTCCACATTTTATACTAAAAACCTTTGGTGAGAAGCTTTTCTTATCTCTGGTGTCAAGAGTATCTTCCTTATTCAAGTCACGGTTAGGACATAATCGCCAGGACCATTCCTTTTGTGATATCCCAAAAGTGGATTTCTTTTCCATTTAATTTTTCGTTTGTTTTTCATGCTTGAACACGCGTTAAGCTTACTGTGATTTTTTTTAGAAAATAGGCAGACTTTTTACCTTCATACGGATTACGGGGTATAAATGTTTACAGAAAAAATAACTTTTTACTTGCAATTTAGTTCACGAAACTTTTTACTCCATGTAAACTTTTATTTATACTGGTTTGACTCATTGTTATTATTATGTAAATATTTGATATTTAATTTTTATACCTTCAAAATTGCAAATTAATACTTTGCCCTTCTTGGTTCACGCATCGTATACTTTTTTCCAAGCATATGATGTGTATACGAGTATAACGTGTATAAAAAATTGCCATTTAAAAAAACCAGGGTAAAAAGTATTATGTACACATAGATAAGGAAATAAGTGAGTTTTAATTTACTCGTAAATCAATGAGAGGAAATTCAATATACGATATCAATATCTTTGAAATCCGATCGAGTGGAAATCTGGCTTCACTTTATTAACTTTATTCTTGTCGAAGCCTGAAGTATATGCTAATAAATTGCATTGAATACTCAAGAGTAGGTACCTACACTACTTACAAACACTATCATGCTACCAAAAAAATTTAATATTCTCATACATTTTAAGAAACTCTGTTACTATGAATAACAGAATAAAAGTACTCGTAGTTACATCCTTAATCCATAAATGCATTCATCATGTCCTTTAATCGGCTTTTACAACACAACACAAAAAAACTAGTACTTACTAAATATTCATTATCGAACTAAACCAATACGTTGCAGTCAGTGTCCAATTAAATTTCCCCACTTTGACCACAAAAACGGCTGGCCTAGTTCTGGCGCCATACATTATTCAATGTCCACGTGGGGTGATCCAAATGAGTGTAATATACAGTAGGTTTACTTCACACCGTTAAATCGTATGTCACTGACAATTACCTATGTTTTTACAATTTAAAGCGACAATGAAAAGTAAAGGTGTCGGACTTCACTGGACTATAATTGTGATGACTCCCCGCGCAACACAAACATATTATTTTAGCTTACTTAGTAACAGGGTTTGAAGCGAATTTATAAAATAAAACACTGGTATCTATGTAAGTGAATTTGCTAAGTAGGGGTCCTATGGTCTTATGTATTCACATAAGATCATCATTTCAGTCACAGAACGTCCACTGCTGAACATGGGCCTCCCCCAATGATTTCCACATACTTGCTGGTCAATAGCGGCCTGCATGTAGCGCCTTCCGCAACCTTTATGATGTCGTCTGTCGACCTGGGTGGACAACCCACGTTGCGTACCGGTACGTGGTCTCCATTCCAGAACCTTGCTGCCACATCGGCCGTCAGTTCTGCATGTTTAGTGCCCTGTAGCCTGGGCGTATGCCTGAAGTGATGTTGATGATATTAGATGAGAAGCTTCATATTTAGGGGTACTTACTCTTCGAACTTCTGTTGTGGACAGTCAACGGATATATAATTATGCCCGCCTGTGCTCGGCCTAATGTCTCATAGGGGTGACTTGGTGTAACTACGGCACAGGCTGGCTGCCAGCGTTCTGTGAATTATGATTTACGAACGATGATGATGGCATGTTTTACTTTAGTAGAAAATGTTCAAACACAAAAATTATGCCGAAAAAATATTGTTCAAGTAGTAAATTATTGTCCTAGAATACTTTAAACTAAAGTATACTTTAATAAAAAGTTTTTTATAATTGCAATAATACAATTGAACAAAACATTTGACAATATGTACTGCTAAAAGCCTATCAATAGAAGATATACCATCACTTTCTATTAGGCAACATTTATTAGACCGAAATGTAATGTAATGTTTCATTTACTCCAAATTTTGATTCCAAGCTGAATATTTTTAAAGGGACATCTAGTTATACTACGTTTACCTAAGCGTGGTAACTTGCTAACAAACAAACAACTTTTGCTAGCGCCAAAAAATGTTATATCACTGAAAACCGTTTCAGCATAACAGATGTGAAGATTAGTTTATAGGTAGGTATACAGGGTGTCCTAGAATGGGTGAATCAAACTACTAGGGGAGATAGCTCTAATAATGTACTATCCCTAAAAAATATTATAAAAAAAATTATTCGCATAATTTTTTAAAAAGTGAAAATAAATCAGCTTTGCCTAAGTATCTGGCTATAATTGCTGCGTTTGGAGTTTATTTGTACTTTTTTCTTACTAATATTAATTGTACATGATTGCTTCGTTTATCTGTAAAGAAACTTTTGAAAAAAAATGACTAGATTTCGAGTTTAGAGCACAAAAAAAAAATCCGAACTCAAAATTTTTTTTCATACTTTTAGGGATAGTACATTAGTAGAGCTACCTCCCCTAGTAGTTTGATTCACCCATTCTGGGACACCCTGTACAACTGCCATTCCATTAAGGGCAGTGCAGACAGGCAAACAAATTGAACAATTAAACACACTTTTGTTCTACGTTCGTGCTGAGTACGCTCGCTTCTGAGAATTCCGCTAGTCACTCTTTTGTTGGCAAAATTACTAGTTCCCTGACGAAGTGTTAGTGGACGAAAACATAGTTATTAGCGAACTTCTAAAACCATCTTTTTTCTTCTTTAACTTGAATTTATAGAAAAAGCAAATAGGGGGTTGTGTATTTGTATAACAGGTTTCAATTTTTCAGAGTTCAGTCTTCTAAGTGTCAACTAAGTGTTTTGTATTGTTTGAAATATCAATGGCATGCCCTGATCCTGAAGCTGATAAAATATAAATTTTTTCAGAGTTATTCTTTTCCAACAATATAAAATAAGAGCGTAAATACTTAACCTGGTGTCAGATTTCATGAGCAACATAAGCGCCTGACATGGTTTAATAGGACAGCTGGCTTAACGTACCCTCAGAAGCATGAAATCATTTTTCTTTTCTGACAATCTAACCCTTTCCATAATTACTCTTTTTGATTATGTAGAACGAAACATTTTTCGTTAATGCTTAATTGTTTTGTCTACATTTATTACAAGATTTAATTTTTACCTTTTAGGACAGTAAAAGTCATCTCTCACATCAAGTAATTATCTGCCACACTATCATCTTCTTTACCTAATAATTGTGAAAACTTTTGGATCAACAAAGTCGTCCTATTTATCTTTTTGTTCCTTAAATCAAACAACACTAGCAAGCCAAGGATATCACGCTTGAAGACGATTATCTTCCTCAATTTATTTTCGTGAACCGCACATCCATTTGGTCGGCGTCGTTTATAAGGCCGTTACTTATTAAGGGACGCACTCGTGCTGACGATTTTCGCTTAATGTGTGTCCAAAGCTGAACTACGAACGAAATACATTAAGGGATTCTTTTCAGGTCACCTTTACTAATTCAAGTGTAATCTACACAAATTAAGTCATAAATAATTTATTTTCTGAAAAAAGCCTTTTTAAAAGCGCTTTTGCACGTCTCAGTATTACTTTAACCCTGCCACTGCTACCTATAAATTTTAAGTTATAGGTAAGACATAAAATACAATATTTCAGGCTATGATTGACCAGCTGTATATCTTGACATTTGTATAAAATACACACACCGGCAGATTTAGCGGAACGCAAAAAAAAGTATGAAAATAAGGAAAATTACTACTGATCAATGAAATATTTATTATACAAAATAAAGAGATAATTAAAATAAAATAATATAACATAGATTTTTTAAATATTTAGTCGTTTTTATTTAATAAAAAATCATCGAAACGAAATTTCAATTTTTCAGTTTTGAACAAAAATTAGAAATTGTGGCCAGATTAAAAATTAGGGTAGCTTATCACTAACCAAATGAATTAATTAATGATGGGTATTTCCCCCTCTTGCTCTGATGATGGTTTCCATTCATCTGAGCATGCTGCAGTTAATGTTATGAAGGGTATTTTGGGGCAATGTCTGCCATTCCTCTAGTAACGCGTTTCTCAACACCACCGGTGGTATTCTGAATTTAACACATCTTTTAAGAAAGTCCAAGACATGCTCTATAGGATTCTTGTCTAGGGATCTTGCCAGCCACTGCATCATGGGTATATCCAAATGGTTTAGATGTGCCTGTACTGAGCGAGCACTGTAAAAACGAACATTATCGTGAATTAAACTAAAGGAGTCCACAATAAATGGAGTAAATGGCACATCATGTTCTTCTAAAATGTTCCTAGTGTACCATTCAGAAGTCGTATTTCCTCCATCACCCACCACTAACTCCGTGCGAGCTCCCAAACAAATCCTTCCCCACACCAGAATTAAGCTACCTCCATAAACCACGATATTTTCAAAATGAAGACTAAATGTTACGTTCTCTTTGTGTCTCCATATTCGCTATCTTCCATCGATCTGGTTTAAGAGAACTCTGCACTCATAAGTGAAGAGATCATGCCTCCAGTCGTTCAAGACCCAATCACGATATTCACGTGAAAAGTTCAATATGTTTTTTCGGTGCTGTGTCACAAGTTGGAGCTTTCTCGGGTATGCACGACCCTATACCAACTTCAGTAAATCTCCTGTGAACTGTGGGCTCAGTCACTCTTACTCCTCGAGTGTCTTTAAGGTTATTTCTGGCTTGAACAGCAGGTAACCGCGACTTTCTGAAAACTCGAAGTTGTAAAAAACGGTCATCCCGTCGCGAAGTACGCCTTTTTCTGACTTGAACCCTCCTCCTAACGACAGAAATGATCAATCTGTACTGCCATGGGTGGTCGATACTGATCAACGACGTCTTACGGCAGCCGATTTGTATGCATGGCCGTTACTTCTCATTTCATCTGCCTTAATGATTTCTGACGGTGCTAAGCTGGGCATAATAAACCCTTATAAGTAACTGAATGCTTACACAACAAAATTCTCAGAAAAAAAACATCTTTCACGTAAAAGAATGAGAAATTTGGAATTAGCAAAAGCTTCATTCAATTCAAAACACTCAACGAAACTGTTGATGGGGTAATTTAAACAAAATAATTAAAAAAATATACTGTTGGCAATTATTTTTTTCATATTTAGAATTAAATTAAAAAATAATGTCATAATTAGGCATTTTTTTCCTAAAATAATGATGATATTGATGCTTTTTTTTCCGTTCCTCTAAATCTGCCGGTGTGTGTATATAATTTAATAACAGTAGTAGTGATTTTTCTTATTTAAGCATCAGCCAAATAATATGCAATGGCTAGTTGTTGAGAACCAACAAAAGAGTTTTTAATGTTTTTTTACTTTTTCTTACAAACAAAATAAAATCAACTTCTTCTCTTTGACAGCTGAAATAAAGTCGTTTTATTCATACATTTTATACATATTTTAATACATTATTCAGTAATACAATAATTAATTTATGTCTTATGCAACACTAGTGTGTAGTAATTCATATTGCAATAAATTTTTAAGTCTGATAAATTCTCTTTACATTTCGTTGCAAAATCAGACACATTTGAACTACATGAGAATATGCCACATTTAGCTAGATGTACCGTCGTCCGTAACCAAATACAACGTGACCTCCAGTGACCTCCTAAAAATTAAAAAAAATAACATTCCCTTCATATTTTACTTCCGTATCTCATTAAAGAAAACCTTCAAGTTAAAGACGGCGTTGAAAAACTCGAGATTGAAATTTCCGAGTTTTTCCAAAACATCGGGATACAGAAACTTACATAAGTAATTTGTGATAAATTCGCTACTCGTGTTTTCTTAACAGGAACTTCGACAACTTAAATTAAAATGAACCGAATTTAATCTGGATTCCGTTTGCGTTTCAGAATAATCACGATTCCATTCCGGTACGTTTTGAAGTTTACTCATTTTGTGCAATGAAAAGCGGGATGCAAGCAACTTTAATTTCAGCTAGACTTCACGAATTCTGTCGAATAAACTATTTAGCTTTTGAATATCCACTAAGCATTTCACTTATGAGCTACATTTTGAGCAAATTACAGAATACTAAACAGGTAGAGTTAGAGAGAAACAAATTAAAACATTTTATAGTTTGGATAGTATTATTTATGCATTGTGTTTAAAAATGGATGCTTTCTTTCGGGCAGTTAGTTAATAAGTTACAGCCTGTACACTTTGCCGAAAATGTTAGGTGTATATTATACTTATTATGGACTTTGCTGTAATCTAAAAGGTCAGACGATAACAGCTAGCCAAAACTGCATTGTAATTCGTTACCCAAATGCAGTATAAACAAGGAAATAAGGTATATTTGGTAAGTTATGGCCTTAATCTTATCAATAAAATATAGAGCTTTATTAAAATTTTACGGTGTGGTAAATAAAAGGGCAAATTCATTCCAAAATATTTAATGTGAATATTAGGTGAGTTACATTCTTTAAGGCTGAGTTGCACCACCTTATTTTAACCGTGACTATAACCATAAGCGGTGTTTTTGGTACGGAGTTTGACAGACTTTTGACGTTTGTTAAAGTTAAAGTAAGATGGTGCAAGGATTCCGTGGAGGGTAGTTGAACGGGAAGCATGGTCGATCTGTTTTAATGGTTTCAATTTATTTTAATGGACTTTAGTGTACAAATTTGGTGTTATTTTGTGTTCTAAAGTGCAGTGAAGTGATAAATTATAAAAAACATTGAAATACTTCGAATTTGAGCGCGCATCGAGTATCGAGTGGGTTGTCGTATGAACAACCCGCTTTGGACCCGGTGGCGTCTTGAAACCTGCTTACGGGCATACTTAACTCCACGGAATCCATGAAAAATCAATAGAACTGAAACACCCACGTTCTATTGATAACTATGTCAATTTTCACTCGACATTGGCAGAAATAAACCTAAAAAAAGATAAAAAGATGGTGCAACCCAGCCTAAGATTCCCCGTAGACTAGACTTTTTGTCGGCAAATAATTTAGTTGGGTAAGTAGTACTCAATCGTTATTATTGCTGTACTTACCACATTACCGCATTCACATTAATATGGACGCACTACACCGATTTGATATCGGGAAATTCCTCAATTCTCATACAAATTAGAAGCCGATCAAACTGTCGGCCGATAAAGAGGAAAGAAAGAAATATTTATTACGATGAACATCACTGAACAAAGAAAGAGTACACACTGCTTCTGTTTACTTTAGAGTCTACGGGGACTAAATAATTAGTTTTTGAACATATACAATTTAACCCCCCCCCCCCCCCCCCCAATATAGGTGGAAAAAAATACACAATGAATGGAAAAACACAGTTCAATAATGCACGAATGAAATGCTTCGGTAAAAACTGATAATAATCGTTAACTCGCGTGACCGAATATTTTTCGAAGGACTATAATCGTAACTAGTAGGTAACTGCAGTCTTGCATCGTAAAGAGTATTTTTGTCGAGGGTAATAATTTGCTGTAATAACCAATATCCGCCTGTTTTTAATCTCAAGACTACCTGGTTCAGACCCATAGGTCCCGGGTTCGATTCCCAGTGGGGGCTAACATTTTCTGCTCAATTTGGTTGGTGGCAGGTAGGGCTTCAATCCGGCTGGCTAGCAACCACCATTTTACCTGAGTCTGTTGGAGGTAGGATAGCCTCGACGGTTGATGATTTCGGATGAAGGTAACTTCCACCTTCGGCCTCATCGTCACTTTTCCATCAGCTGTAAATCCTGGCTACACAGGACTTACAGCTGCAGCGGTGGGAACGAGAGGTGGGAATAGTCCCGTTTCAATCAGATGAGATGCAATTAATTGGCTTGCAGTTTGGAGCTTGCAGTTTCCTCGTTGTGGATGAAAAAAAGTATTAAGATTTTTACTCACAGTCACACTGGGTAATATTCTTTACTACTATTTTATTAATTTATTCGCTGCTTTCTTCCCAATTTAATTTCAAACACCTTTTCCTATCTCTTTGTTTAAAACAAACTAATTTAAGCAGTTATTTTATTGTAGATTGCCAAAACTCAATTTTAAAGTCGACGTTATTGTGCACAGCTAAGAACTACAATTTCCTTTCTCCCAACGATCCTACTAAATACTTATTCTCGTCACGTATCTCAAATTCGACGTAATAGGAAATCACAAGACGTCTGAAACTTCTAATCCTATGGCTGGCTAATCGATTATTGCTTAAGTAAGTATTAAGAACTCAACAAAGATTAATACCGAGGGAGTGTAAGCCGATAGACGGAGAACTTTGGTTTCAACAGCCAAACTTTAGTGAAACATTACCCAGATGTTCTTACCTGTTAACTAAGCACTTGATTGGGCTATTTTTAGAAGATACTATTGAGTAAGTGAGTGTGCACAGTTTTCTTATAAAACAATAGAGGAGTACAGACATAAAAACCATTATTTATCGTTACATTTAAAAAAATCTATAGTTATTATTTCAAATTAGAAATGTTCGAATTTAGATTTCTGGATGGATATTTTTTTAAATCGTATGTGCCTACTGGACAGTAACAATAATTAATATCAAAATCAATCCTATAGAGTTAGTTAAGAACTAACAGTACTCAATTCTGAATTGCATTATACAGTTATCAATTTAAACTACAGTCATTCAACGCTAGCATTCGCTGTGTACAGTCGACATCGCATCATACTTAGCATTTCTATTGAAAAACCACTCTTATTGCAACGATATAAGTTACAAGTTTATCTTGATGTGCTGTCCACTGTACAAACCCAAAGTTATCCGACAAACGTTTGTCTACGGGACTATGTTTGTCCGGTTGTGCAAATGTACGCCGTTCTTAATAAGGGAGATTGTGAAGGAAAACACAGGGTGGCTCACTAGACACCATTTTCATGAAGTAACAGCCATCAAACAATATTGTTATTGCAAAATAGTACTTATTACAACCGAATAAAATGCTGTTTAGTCTGATGTGCCGTTGTCTCTACCACTTTGTACTAGGTACAAGAATAACGATCTCATAAAAAATATGGTCTAACAACAATCATGATTTATCAAGAGTTAAGAAAAAAATCTCAATTCCGTATTACCACAGGTAGTTATTAATATAAAAGTGACCAAATCACTGATAAACACCAAAACAGTATTCAGTATTGTACCTATAATCAGACTCTACCAATTACATCAAATCTTAATCTATGCTTAAGTTTGGATCAAGTTTTGAGATTAGTTTTATTATAAGGGTCGAATTTCACTGAAATCGCCTTCGTGGTTTGAATTTCAGGACCAAATAATGTGACGGGACAAGAAAATCAAGCAACGGAGAGTAAATTGAATTGTTTGTTATGTAAATTAATGTTATTTGTTGAATTATTAATAACTGATGCTGTGAATAATGGAGCTGATGCCGTAATAAAGTCATTCAACGTTAATTGACTTTGCATTGTTTTAATTGACTGTAGGGTTTAACAGGGTTTAAAGCTTAAAAATTTAAATCATTGTCATTGTTGCTAATCGTTATTGTAATAATTATTATGTTTATTAATAAGACAAAATAAATTAATGTTTCTCTGTAAGTTATTACATCGTGAATATTTTTATTATTATCTTCACTTTAACTTCAATTATAACTCTAACCGGTGTCTTTGTATAGAATTTGACAGACTTGACGTTTGTTATAGTTAATTAATTAGTCAGTCATAGTCATAAATGTTTATTACATCATGTTTGCAAAAGAAAACTTTGCTTTTCAATCAATTTTATAGAAACTGTGTTTTGATAATTATGACTGTTAGGACCTGCTTAAACTTAGGGACTTAGGTACCTACATAAACATAAGATTAATCGTAGCAGGCAAAAGCTGGATAAATGAAATAAACATTGAACAATATTTTTTTTTATTTCCCTGCCTCAAGTTGATGCTCACAACTAAGAGATTCCGAAGTAGTCAATAAAGAAGCACAGGCTAATTTTTCAAACGGCCAAATCGTTTGATCACATCAAATTGAGTTAAGTAATTTGTTTGAAATGTTTCATGTTTACGTTCTCGTTAAGTCAAAAGAACTGAGAGTCTGAGATTTGGGGGTAAGTAGGTAATTTCATTCGTTTCAGCCAAATGACGTCCACTGCTGGACAAAGGCCTCCAAGTATTGTATAAATAAGGAGATCAAGAATTTAAACATAAACTTATAACATCTTAAAATCTTCTAACGCCCGTATTCACAAACGATGCTTGCTTAAGTGAAGCAGCAATAGAGCTCTGTGATTGGTTCGTGTGTCACCCTGTGCGTCCACGCGCACTGTGAGACCTCATAGTAATGTTCGAGAATACGGGCGTAAGTCCTGTAAGCCATTGAAAGGGTATTTCTAGACAGCTCTATTCTCGAGTGCATTAGTTCAACTGGGTTTAAGTCTTATAGTCCATTACCACTAATGTCAGACGGAGCGTTAAACTAACGTTGCACTTAAAGTTTATTTCCAAGCTGAATCTGACCTTAAAAATGTATAAAATAAACCGACATGTTTTCTCTTGAAATAAATGAAAATTATGTTACTAAGTATATTTTATACAAAGACCGTATTTACTTCTAATGTACTCGACCGTAAAATATTATAAAACTATAACAACACATTTTATCAAGTTGTAAAAAAAACATTATAACCTACCCAAATGCCAATAACCCAAAAAATTCAAAGAATAAAAACCTAAATTCGAAATAGTGACTCCCTCTGCAGGGTAAATACCGAACTATTAAAATTTTCACGTTCGCAGCGCCATCTGAATATTTTAACCATTACTTTTATTCACGCACGGTTATCTGCTAACGCCAGCAACACAAAATGCTTCGGAAAAACGTGATGTCTACTCCAACTTAAAGATGTCGTGATCAACGAGGAGGTTGTAGTACACCGTCAACGACACAGAAGGCGCTAAATTTAAAAAGTGAAATCCGTCCGTATTCCCAACCAGTGTGGTAACATCCACAGAGCATGGAATCGTCGCGCGCCGAGCGGGCGGCGCGTGATGATTCCATGCTTAGACCTCTGGGTAACAAACATCACATAAAAACGAGGTCAAAAGTTTTAACAACTTAACTTGGCAATATAGAAAAGCCTATTCTTATCGTAGTTATTCATCAGCAGGTCATTCAGTTTCCACTGCAAGAGCACGACCTTCTATTGTACCAGAAACAAAGGGCGGATTTAGACTACACTAACCCACTCTGGTCTTTTCTTTTTTTTTAAGTTTAAGTATTAGCAATTTGTATTGCACAAATTACTATTAGTCCCGTTAGCCCCTCGTGTATGCTAAATATTATGCTTGTGTTACACCACAATAGTCGAGCGCGGTGGGATGGGAACCCGCGTTCTTCATTTGTTATGTTATCTGCTTTACTATTAAATAAATATAAAATGCTAATTGTAAAATAGCAAGTGACTCTACTAAGTATCTAATTAGTTAAATTACTTCTAAATAACAGTTATTTTACTGATGTGTTTTGGGGGTTTTAAGAAATAAAATAGATTTTATTATTTTTATGGAATTTATTTTGTCATCAATTTCAAACTACACCTTCAAATTACAATTGATTATAACTACTATAAGCTATAATTTTTACCTAACACCCAACCTGGACCTACGTCTTTTGAAAAAATTTTGACACGTTTCAAAAACTTCCAATATAAGTAATTTTCTTCCCAGTATCGATATCCTACGTTCCTTTACGGGCTTACTACATACATTACTGCTTAAGACTTCAAAACATGAAACTAGTCTCTTGGAGAATCAGCAATCGAATTGATATAAACCTTAGAGTCGCGACTTGGCATAACGACAGGCAGTACTTACATAGTTTTTCAGCGATTTTTCTAATTCATGTTTCAAAGTCTTTACGATTACATTACATTACTATGTATTAAAATATATTAAAATTAGTTGCTCGCTTGCTTAAGCTGCTTTGCGGTGGTTTAGTATATTACGTACATAAAAACTCCTCACATACATCAAAATTCGCTTGTTCTCATACACATCTACAGATTAAATATTACTACTGATCCTAAATTATTCACGTAACAAAATAAATCTGTTAAAATTAGTTTGTAAGTCTCAATCAACGTAGGTATTAATTTTAAAATCAGGTACAAATTAACACAAATTAAGTCTAAGGTAACTGAATCAACCGGAGGAAGATTGCTTGAGATCGCGTTTCTTTTACAACTTATTAGTAAGTAATATCTGAAGAGCAGTTCTTCGTGACGCGTTGTGGAACAAAATGTTGCAGCAACATAATCACTGTTATTTAGCAACAAGATGATTGACAGACAACGTCGCACCACAACGCGTCGTCTCAGCTTACATACGAACGAATAAAGCAACATCTCAATAAATACAAAACTTAATGTTTAACACAACATTTTTGGCTTTTATACAGAAAAAAAATCACAGAACACAATTCTCAACACGGCTCACTTGATTTGACGTTCGTTGTAACATATGATAAATATAATCGAAACCAAGTAGCATGTGACAAACTAATCTAGAATTTATAAATAGCAAGGGCCCCAATATTACCATTACAAAACTACTTAATCCTATTTAACAAAAAATATATAAATAAGTCAATGTGATTGTTACTTAACACGTGCAATCTTTTTAGTTCTATCAATCAATATTATTATACCATGTGCAATTATACTGGGGTTACATCGTCACTTCGTAGAGTCGACAGCACATCAACCTTCCACAAAATGGCGAATTTCCCCAATGGATTTTCGACTTATGTCTTTATTCATTTGATTTCAAAATTACTTGAAAAAATTCGTCAACTTCTAACAGGTTGATCTGCTGAACTGTACACCAATCTTAGTATGAAAGCTAATCTACTTAAAATCCATTAAAATTGGCCAATGTTTGTTTGGACTTTGGAATACACTATTTTATTACGTAATCTAAAAACTATGGTTCGATAAAAATAGCTAGTATTTATAGTCAAATACAGTTAAGTTTGGATCACGCACTATTTTATATGTGAATGAAACCGCGAATCGCTGTAAATGTTCCTCGACTATAAATACGAAGCAAACTGTTATATGCGTACAAATTTGTACTAAAATCGATATACTTTTCGTGACTGCCCGGCCTCAGGGATGAGTCACTAGGTATTTTGATCGCTACAATTACATACTTTATGTATTTCGTGCCAAGGTTCTATTTATCGTGGCGCTGTCACGTTATATTATTGTAAATAATGTAATACGAATCAGTTGACTGCCTTTGTAATTTCATACGAGCTTGCTGTCATTGTTTTGGATGTACGCAAACATAACGTAAGTTAATAGTAATCTTATCAATAACACACATTCTTTGACGTTATTTACTACGCAGAGGTTGCACCTCTCTCACCTGTTAGGCCTTATATGGATAAACATACATAAATACAATTGCAAATGATTAAGTATGTAATTAAGTAAATAATGATTCATATAACATATGCATACGACGCTACACTGTAGAATATAATGCAATTATCGTTATTACTGGATTATCAATGCTTACGTCATTCGACTCGGTACACTTTAATAAACACTAATTATACGTTATCTTATTGATACCATTGATAAATAATGAGTAATACAAAGCGTAAGTACTAAACAGAAGTAACTATACCGATATAGTATATACGATAAGTGAAATAAATAATGATTATATGCGAATAAATTATACGTTACTTATTACAGGTTGCTGCGGTGTTCAGACTAGCATAGTATTCTTGTTGCTGTGTAGACTTGCTAAATGTACAAGAAGCATTCCCGCTTAGCTTACTCTTAGCTAAGCGTTAACTAACTCTTTGGTATTATTCACTGGGTCATCTAAAACTATACATCTCCCGCTCCATGAGCAATCGAAAAGCTAAGGGCGCAAACTATAATGCTCTTTTATCCGATTGCTTTCATCAGCGAAACAGAACTTCAAACTGGCCAGATCAACT
Organism: Ostrinia nubilalis; assembly: GCF_963855985.1. Taxonomy (NCBI): domain Eukaryota; kingdom Metazoa; phylum Arthropoda; class Insecta; order Lepidoptera; family Crambidae; genus Ostrinia; species Ostrinia nubilalis. Next base: position 8,264,611 of record NC_087103.1, read on the forward strand.
GGTGTCTTCACTCCTTGAATTGATAATAAAATTCCAATTCACTGTCATGGAGTATTCAGAGTAGAACCGCTGGTAACGGAGTGGACAGAGCCATGTGCTCTGCTCCTCGCACTGGAAGTCTTTGCGCAGTAACGTAGTGCTTCATCAGAGCAGGAACTGTAGGGAACGCTGTCGCAGCACCTCCTAAAGTGTACCCCTCCGTTCCACGGCAAATACGCATGTGCATAAAACCACGCGTTGACCTGGAAAAGACAAGACATCATAAGTACAAGTGACACCTCGAGAATGGAAAGCAATAAACTTTCGCTTGAATTCCACAAGTGTTCGCTAAGTGAGGTTCAACTTACTTCAAGCTGAGTGAGTAGTCGTGTTTCGCAGATTCGCTGTTCCGGACCAAGAATGCGCCTTCGTCAGCATCCCGAAGTAGACTCTCAGCTTCAATACGCGTTAAAGTACCATGATACCACCTGCAAAAATTGAGATGAAACATTAGAAATTTGACTCAAAATAAAAAGTCTATTAAAACTATTTTTGTTTGCAAAATCGATTCTTACCCCTGTCGGTCGAGTGGGAGAGAAGCATCAACCAAATCCCGCGGCGGAGCAATAGGACCCAAATTCAAATGCAATCCTTTAGAACCGCTCGAACCGCCGCTGCCACTCTCAAAGTTCAACGTGAGTTTTGCTCGATGCTTGTTACCTGAAATTACGAACACATCCATTAGTCAACGTCGCAAACAAAACCGAACATGATTAGGGTCGGCACTTGTCAAACTTCTTATCGTGAAACGTGAAGTTAATTGAGAGGTTACGAAAACGAGCGACTTAAATGCCACATCTCATTTTGAGTGAAACACGCGATCTTCCGTGGTTGCGAACTCTTAAACTCAAGTGAACGGATACAAATTGCTCGCAACATGTACAGGAAAAACTTCCCTCAAAAGGCACTCAAGCAAATTAAATATTGGGAGGGCGTCGGACCAGAGAATTTCGTGTGGAGCAATCTGGAGTCATACGTCTTAATCGGCATAATGTGGTCGAGATCGCTTCGAATTAGGATGAATCTAAGATTTACGTAAACTGACAGGCCCTTCTGTAGTACCTTCCAAGATTGACACGAAAATGATTGTGACATGTAATCGAATTACAAAAAAAAACTTGGGAAACTCTACTGTTAGCTTCATCTTGTAAAAATCAAAGAAATAAAACTGTGTCTAAAGAAATAAACTGACCTTGATTTAAATCCTGGACGCTCTGGCTAGAAGAAGCGTTGGATATGGCTCCTCCAAAATCATTATTTAATTGCAATGATTGGCCGCGCAGTTTTCGGCGTAGCTTCGGCATATCAAATGGCAAGGATCGTAGGTCGGCTTCGGCTTCGGCTCGTCGCCTTCTCAGTTTAGGCATGTCGAATGGAAGGTCAGAAATATCCAGATCTTCATCTTTACGTTCTTCCTCAGTGTTACTATTCTTGAAATTGATAAATGCATTTCGTGAATCGACTCCTTCTCTAGAATGAATCGAAATACCACTATCGGAGCCTTGAATTTCTGCATCGCCTGTCGTGGAATGTCTGAATGTAAGATTCAATAAATTCCTGTTTTGTAATGCCCGGCGTTTTGGCTTCGCTACAATTTCAACAGTAGTTTGTATTGTTGTGTTTCCAGTCTCGGCGTCCTCCGGAGATACTTTTTGAGAGTTATTATTTTTGTTGTTATCGGATGTTTCGGAAGCAGGTTCTTGAGATGACTTATCAGATATAGGGCTTAATATGTGAAGTTTATTTGGATGGTGCCCAAACCCCGACAGTTGCATGTGATGAGATTTAGTGAACGGCACGTTTCCCGAGTCCGAGCTGTGGGAACTCAGAGAAGAAGAGTGACGACTCTCTGAGCTACTGCTGCTGCGATCTCCTTCACTATTGCTACTTCGGAGTGATTCCATACTTCCTCCACTACTGCTTGTAGCCATACTCTCTGTACTTGAATATTTACGACGCGGACGGGCTACTCCAGGCCTTCCCTTAAACTCCATTATAGGGCCGACCCCCTTTGGCCCCGAATATCGATTCAGTTCAGGTGTGTCTGAATCGGAAGTGGGTCGGCCCTTAATCTCTAAAAAAATACCGTCTTTTGATTGCCTCTCCTCCTCACCATCTCGGGACTCGCGACTGGAATCCCTCAGTCTCTGGCCGATATTCAGCTCAGTTGATGCTGAACCTTTGACGTCAGCCATACTTGCGTCACTACTTGTAGGAGTTTCCCGAGCCCTCAGTGACTTCACGGGTAACCTTAAGTCTTTAAGACGAGGATGCGCTGGTTGAGATTGGGGCAGATTCGGGGCGCTTTTTATACTGTTCATGGCTGACCCGTCTTTTTGAAATTTTGCGGGTAGAGGAGCAGTTGACGGTGGTGAGGGAGTATAACCTCTGAGGGGAAGTTGAGAAGTTGACGCAGTTCGCTCTTCTTCTTCAATGTGTACCTTTTCCAGTTCTTCCGACAGAGCACAAGCAGTCTCATTTTCCCTCTTTTGACGGATTGTTGGAATCTTAGAGCGTCGTACGCTATCAGTTTTCATGGTCACCTTGCGGCGGCCTTTATAATCTGGTTCACTGCGTTCGACGGCTTCGAAAGCCGAGGACGCGGATGAAATAACCTTGCGGTCCTCAGCTTGTAAAAGGGCTGGATGGTTGCTGACACGATCAAAGTCGTCCAAGTCATCGTCGGAGCGGGCGATTTTGCAGTCAAAGGCCGTCTCATATATCTGGCGAGAGGTCATCTCTTGCGGCCAGCGAGGCAGCGGCGCCGGCACGTAAAAGACGCTACGAGAAGAACGATGCTCCTCTACATCTTCGGGCGCGGCGCACGCGCAGCCGGCCGCGTCGCGCCCGCGGCGCCTCGGCGGCATCCACGCGCTCTCCCCGGACGAAGATGACGACCGCTCTAGCTCACGGAAGCCATCTTCGGCTACTGAGAACCGCTTAGGCAGATTTGGTCTTGGAGCAACGTGGGGTGCGTCAAGACTGGCAGACTTCCTGTATCTAGGACCACGCGAGGACGAAGTAGTCGAAGCCGTTGGTGCTGATGGCGCTGGTGGCGGAGGCGCAGTTTTGAATAAATCACCGTAGTAGTAAGGGCTTGGGTTTCTTCGTGGCGCGTTCGCGTATCGTGGGTCTGAGCGACCACTGTCAGGCGAATGTAAAGACGGAGCAGTGGCGAAAGGATCGAATTCACCAAATTCGTCGTCTTCTTCCTCTGATGATGAAGATCTGTCGTCGGATGATGTTTCTAGAACAATAGAAATGCCAAAGTTAAGCAAAATTTAAAAGTGAAAAAGAATCTGAAAAATACACAAAGCTGCCATAAAGAGCCAATACGGTAAACTATGGGGTCGTTAACGAGCTAGACGCAAATTCTCGACTTATCCTCTAACGTCTGAGGTTGTCTCGAGCGTCTCAAGTAGCGTCATTTAAATGAGCATCCGGCTTTTGCCTTTATATGTCTTTGAAAATCCGATTGTTGAGAAAAATGTAATCTCTTACAAGCTTTGGGGATAAAAATTTAGATATTTCCACGAAAATGTACCTAATTTTAAATTTGCTTAAGTTGAATTGTGTTCAGTAAGGGACAAAGTTCCTTTAAGCGTGCTTATATCAAGACTTAAGATGAGAGGAAAAGCACCGCGAGTGTGTAAAGCGTTTAGTAAGAGTACGTTTCGTATTTTTGAGTTCATTAGTCCCCTCGTACATGAAGCTAATGTTATTTCAAAGCCGTAGGAACAGCCTAATGAGAATTCCTTGCCTCTCGCAACAAAGGGCTCCTTCTGAATGCATCATGAACATAAAAGTCTGGATTTAAAACTCGCGAAACGAAAGAACTAACGAATCGCAGGACAAGTTTAGTATGGCTTGCCATTTTATAATAAACTTTTTTCAATGTTTTCGCCAAGCCGTGACGTCTTTGTTCATTGTTTTTAATTCCGCATTTTTCTGTCGGCTCATTTAAATGGTTTGCAGCATTGTTTTCAATATAATAGGTCGGGATTACTGTAAGTAGAATATTATTTTCCATGTTTTATTCAAATCTATTATTTTTCATATCGCAATCATTTCTTTTTAATAATATTTAATGACTTCAACTTATCAGGGTGAATTTAATGCTGAAGGGTTGGTATTGTAAAGTCATCACCAATTTCGGCGTCAGCCGTGACATTTGCGAACAAAACGACGTCAAAAAGTGGGCAAATTGTCTATTAGCACTCGGCAGTGGGGTGGCGGAGTAAGTGACGTCATTACGTGTAGTAATTGCTTTTACGCGTGGATGACCAGCGACGCGAAATTTGTTAAATTGCCGCGATTAACGTGTTAAATGTCTTTCAGAAATCGCATTCGGAGGTCACATAATATTAGCAGCTGAGATGACTGATTAAAGTGAAAGGATTTTTAGGCGTTACCAACGGACGGATTTGAGCAATTTATGCAATCACTTTCATTGATATTTGGGACTAGTTCCAGTTTGTGCTTTTAGAAATCTTTTGTAGGTTAAAGTTTCGAGTGCTTTCCATTTATGCTAGTCACTTTAAAGACAAAAAGTATTTGTCATTATCTTATAGATACTTACTAAAAATTATAATCCTACCTAATTTATCATCTTTTTATCTCTCATCGTATAAATGTGTCAGTGAAGTTTTAAATAAAAAGTTGAATCATCTACCTATAGTACTATCACTAGGCTTATTAGCTAGGTAATTTTTTCTGTCTAGACGGATGAACAAGCGACAAAAGGGATGATTAAAACTTGCTATTGTTTTTCCGATACTATAGCGGCTTGCTCTATAAAGACTTCTGATGCAAAAAAGTATTTCGAGTTATGACAAAACCACGGTTTACTAGAATAGGTACTTATTCGGAATTCACGTCAAATAATTACGCGACTTGTTCACGTTTATTTTGAACAACACAATATGAACTTTGATATTGTAACTGTAAGCTGATAATTATAACAAACTAATTATTACAAAAAATTTTTTTTTGTTCTTTCACGTACCTACTATATGTATTCAAATTCAAATTCAAATTCAAATTATTTATTTGCAGAATATGGTACATTAGATGTTACATAATGATCGTTAATATTTAATCAGGGAGTTTTGATATTATCGCTATTTTAATAATAACAATATAAGTAGGCAATTCCATTTACACCCCACGAAGGTATTTAGATTTTTCAAGTTATTTAAAATTTAGTTTGAAATGCGACTTTTAATGTTAAAAAAAAAATAACTAGTGCCAATCCAATTTTTCTAATTTATGTGTTTATTTGGATATCTACAATATTTAATTTTACAATGTGTTAAACGGCATCCTTTAATAAAGTAAACTGACACACTTAACGAACAATCTCACAACTCAAAATCTCAAAAGCTTTCGGCAAACTTCTGCAAGAAATTTGTCACTTTAACAGATCTGGCTAAAACCAGACTTTCAGGATTTCGCTGAGGCTGAACAAAGCTTTAACTAGGCTCCACCGCGATTGTTACCCGCCGAGAAAGGACCCATTGTCTACGAAACTCGAGATGAGCTAGGATATGGTCCTTACAACGAAAAAGCTCACAAGGAAAATGTAGCCGAAATGAAAAAAATACTTGCAACTGTGTCAGAAAGAACAATGAAAAATTTTAAGTTAGTTTCAACTATGTAAAAGTGAAATCAAAGTGAGTTGAAGTTAAAATAAAAACTATTGTTGTTTTTCAACTCAATCACTGTCATGGAACATCATGCGTTCGGAACAATCATTAGGAATTTAATCAGCGTAGAAACGTAATATTTCCAATGCGTGCTATCAGTATCAAATTACTGCATTCATTAGTGAACATTGCCGTAATTCGCCGGAACCATCATGCCAACATAGGTTTTGTTGCGATGCTTTGCTAAACACAATCAGCGCTAACGGAAATAGAATCCAATTACGTTTATGAATGAATGGTCAATGGCTCATTAGTAGGTATTCCGTTCATAAACATTTTGTGGCTTGTTGACGCCAAAAACCACAAAACAAAGTCTAGCTCGGTCCCGCGATGCAACGAACTAGCAGTTAAATGCCTAATAAATATGACATCATGACTAAACCCGTCAACATAGCTTGCATGTTATCGATTGTTTTGCCTAATAAAAAGCCCTATATTTATTTTAGCAAGCAGCAGCTAAAACTCAAAAATCAAGTATCAATAACTTACCTGATTCGTAATATTGTTGAGATCGGTGTCTGGCCTGTCTCTCGTGTCTCAGTGGCGCTGACGGCGCCGGTTCTGGCGGGGAATCAGCGGATCCTTCTGGAGCGCTCTCGGGACTCCTCCTGGACACGCCAGGCGCTGACAAGTCGAAGTCAGTCCTCCTAGCCGACTCGTAGTCCGCCCTACGTCGCGCGGACTCCGCGTCGAACTCCGCGCGTCTCCCCGAATCGCCGTCGTAGTCGCGACCGTAGTACCGACGCGAGTCGTAGTCGTACGGGCGACGGGACGAGTCAAAGTCGTAGCCGCGGCGGGTGTCGTAGCGCCATTTGGATGTGTCTGGCGAACGGCGCGGCTCGCGGGAGCGGCGGCTGCGCAGTGGGGAACGTCTGGCGGTGTCACGTGGCGTGCAGTATGCTTCTATGAATTCAACCTGAAACAATAACAAACAGACCGTTAATATCTGTTTTCCAATAAAGAATATTGAGACGTAGTTACATAATGATTTGAAGAGAGTTTCGGAATACCAAGTAAAGTAATAACACGCAACGAAGATAATACTGAATATGGATCACTGGCGCCGGAAATCTCATTAAACCGCATAAATCAGTAATGGCAAAACTTTTCTCCATCCGATCGCATACTAAGTGACTATTAGTGGGAAGAAGCCCTTTATCAAGAACGCCGATTATGTGGCGGAGTAAAGAGGTAATAAAATGCAGCGGTCACATATCCGAGGACCAAAACGGCCGGACGGTTAGCCGTTCATCTGAGGGGCGAGATCGTCGTTACAGCGCCCGTTCTGTTTATGGGAAGGTATAAAGAATATTATGAGATATTGTGCCTGCATCGACGATACGATGAGGTGATAACATTGCGAGGGACACCGCCGAATTTAGTTCGTATGTGCGATGACAAATTTTTATGGTGACCGGGATTGTGTTGGGCAGGTTTACGAAATTTTGCAGTGATTCATGGTTTAGGGCGTCGATGTTTCTATTTTTACTCGGATCTTATATGGAAGAAAGAATATGAGTTGATAACAGCGATAGCGCAATCGTTTTAATTCATTATTGATTAGAGTTACTCATACCCTGCGAATGTATGTATGTATCTTAATAGGTATTTTCTCCTATCTGGCAGTCCGTTCCAAATGGAAACTCAGTAAAATCAATTAGGTCGATTTCGGCTTGAATCACACTGTTTTTCTCGGATGTTTAATAAGATGATATCTGTTTAACCCGAGGGTTGTTTCAGGCCATTAGAGACAGTGATGAGATCCCGCTTCCGCGCCTCCGGACACACGGTCCCTCTCATTAAAGGTTAAATTACTGGCGCTCAAAGGATTGAACCTCAGTTGTTTACGTTAAGCCTCGTGTTCATTAGCAGAAGTATTGTTTTATATTAACGCGGTGTAAAAAAAGTTTTTAATCAGCGAGCGTGCCTACAGAAATCGGAAGATTCGCTTCGTTTGTTGATTTAAAAAAAATACATATTAGTGAATTATAATTACAAATGTCTAATAATCTCGCTAACCCCTCGTAGTAAGTTAAATATGCTTGTGTTACGAGTGGGTCCACCATAATAGTCGACCGGCAGGCGGGAATCGAACTCGCGTTCCTCCCGGCACCTTCACCATTCGGCTATCGTCGTACAAAATGATAGAATTTAGAAGTTAACAGTTACAAAGTTAAGCGCCAGAGACAAAACAATAAGATGTAAATTGTCTTATTATATGTATTACTAGACTCGTAAGTTCAGCGTACGCGTATCGTAGTTGCGTAAGAGTTTACGCAAGGAATTCGTGACGAAACGTAAACGTATTCATGGCGAATCGTTTTACTTGCATAGAGCCGACGCACAACCGACAACTAAATGACTTTGTTTCTGACGTTTGTTTTTTCCATATTAGGATTCCTTGGTAATGAAATAGAAATTCGTCACAGATTTCAATAAAAACTTTGAAGGATTTTTTTTAGTTTTATCATGTAGCCTGTTTGTATGATTAATCACTTTACTTAGTTAAGTTGTATGCGCCTTTTCCAACAATGCTGACTGCTGGCCAATACCCTCCAAAAAGACAGTATTGTTGTCAAAAACCTTTTTATATTCAAAAAAAGTAATATCATATTACTCCTCGTTGTCTTTCGTAACTCAAGGGTCACATTTCCACCCAACCCACGTCCTTAACTGGCCAAAACAATGCCCTTAAAATTTAGAGAATGCCATGAAAGAAATAATTCGAAAAATAAAAATAGGAAGACCGCCTCCGGGATAAGGGCTGCTCTTTATTCAAACTTTTATAGGAAGGGTAGGCTTCATCTGGCGCATTGTTTAACGATTCCTTGCTATGCATGAAAATTTATTTACATAATTAAGCGGCTGCCATGTTACCCCATTTTGATTTGCGATGTCTACAGAGATTTCCGCCCATTAGCATATTTCGCCCGATGCTTAATTTCGTCGAAACAAAAGGCGGTAATTATGAATCAATTAAACTGAGCACAAATGCTGAGACGTTATTAAATCTCAATAGATTTACGCTCATATCTCAGTAGTACGCTTTAAATATAACAGAACTTATCAACTAAAGTAGGTACATTTGAACTGGATAATTATTCAGCGTTATCAGTAATCCAAAAAGAATCACCAATATTATGAGTGCTTTAAGTACAGTTGCACTAAAACATTTAATCGATTACTCATCATGCTGATACTCAAATTCTCGGGACAATCACTTCAATCAGACCGTCTTTTGTTTTTAATTCCAGCTCACAAAGCAGTTCACTAGTGGACCCTAATCGAGCTATACCTAGAGGTATATCCTGCCCTACGCAGTCAGTTTTATTTACTGATTCAAATCAATGCCGGCATTCAAGCGCAAGGGTTACTGCGAAAGGGATCAAATTGAATTGAGCTCAAGCACACATGCCCGCGTTCGTCCGTTCATCAATTGTATCGTATAATGGGGGATACTAGTCAACAGCCCATTTCCTGAGTTTAGGTAGACGTAATAACATGGTCGGGACGAGGTCTGCCTTGCTTAACTAGGGGTTCGCTAAAGGATATCTAATTAGCCGACTTCATTTTAACGAGCTGTATCTCGTAGGTGCCATTAATGTTTCTAAAGGCATCTTTAAATTATCATATTTATAAATATTGTAGTTCTAGATAAAATACTTTATTTATCTTGTTTCAATTAGATTCAAATAAGAATGGGTTTGTAAAGCAAACAACGTTATTAAAGTGGGTGTACAAGGCAAATATTATTAAGGATGATAATGTCATTGATGACAGCAGCTATTCGAGGTTGTTGATAACTACTTTTATCTTTTATGCATTCTTACTTCTCCTTTTAAACAAAGAGATCATTACAATTGGAACCAGTTATTGCTATTGAAATCGAGAGAACAATCTAGGAAGGAAGATAAGACAAAAACAATACAGACCTTGCCTGTAGTATCGACGTGGAGCGTACAAGGAAATAGGAGATTAATTCACCCATACATAACTCTTAAACAGGAACGCGTTTAAATATTTTATAGCCGTAATAAAACTAAAGACGTGTGATGTCCTAGAGATGATGATTAAGCGTCTTGGAATGCAGGACCAGAATCATGAGCTGGGTGTGTAATTTCAAACACTTTGAAGTATTTTGATAGGCTCACGTGAGTCACAACTTAGGATTGAGAATTGACACGTTCATATAAATTCGATAAAAATAAATCCCCAGAATGCCTGTGAGAACAACGTGCCTATTTATGTAACTTCTGATTCTTGTTATTCGAATTCTTTGATAAAATAAACGAACAGTGTCGTAATCTTAGTGTGGTTGCTCTTATTTCAACAACGAATCGATAACCTTTCAATTAGGTAATATTCCAGAGCGTATGACGTATGACGCAAAAAAGTTCGTAACCGTATAGTCATTAATTAAAGTCCCAACAATATACAGGCACTTAACCTCAAACGACCTTTGAAAAAAGAAAAGGGACGTCAAAATAAATGTTCCCCGATGAGTAATGCTAGCAGCATGAGGATGTGGGACAAGACGCAACTTTCAGACGGCTGTGAGTCATGCCGTTATACTGGAGACACGCCTCCTGAACGACCCGAAATAGCTCGTCGCGTGACTTCGCATTACCATGCCCATAACCATAGGTCATTGATTTTTCAGCCTCAACCAACTGTGGAGAGTGTTTTGTTTTTTTCTTCAAGAATCCCGAAATAACTTGCAGCCTTTTCAGCACTCAGAGGTTAATCCTATGATTAATTTAAGTCGAACTGGCGCATCGGACAGAACGTTTTTCATGTGACACAATATAAATAGTTTTTAATTTATATGTTTTTATCATGACTTTTTCAACTCGCAATATGTGGGTGTGCCAAGAGTGCGCAAATAAATAATCTCGCATGCCTTGTGAGCTTTAGCATATTCTGAGGCAAATGTGACTCATGTAGTCACCAAGACACGTTGTGATGCTAGTTTTGTTTACAATAACAAATATCTACTACCGTATCTGTTCAATTGTTTTTCTGATTGAAAACAAATGAACGTAAGTCGTTCACCAAGCAAACAGTGAAAAGTGGAGAAGCGTATTTGCTGTTTCAAAAATGGAATTCAACAAGGGCGAGTTCGTTAGATTTCATCGTATTGCTCTGTCGACAATTGGCGCGGTCATTCCCTGCTTCCAACCACCGTCTGGTCACGTTCAGCAAACCAGAGACCGCAAACAGGCTCCGCAGAACTGAATTAAACAGATTCGTGTTTTATTCTTTCACTTTCATAGGCTTCGCGGACGTGCTTTCCAATTATCCACCCGAGCAAACTGTTGGCGCGAAGCCCTGCACGTCTCTGATAAGTCTAGCCCGGTAAATATACCGGGAAGGATTCCTTTTTAATGACAAATCAGAAAACATCCGAGTATTTTTAAGATTGCCAGCTCATTTCACGTCGCTATTTTTAATGCAACGACAGACGCAGTTTATATCACGTATTTTCGTAGAGAGTGCTTGAGATGAGGCAAAATTGTCGCAAACGACAAAACAAGCAGAGGAAATAAGCTTAATTACTAAGTTGCAAGTCCAAATCACCCAAAGGGACGGGGGTCTCTTGAGTAGACCCTTATGAAGGGAGCAATTATGGAAGAAATTTTGAACACCTCCTTGAAAAGGTCATCGTACTTTTAACTTAGTTGGACTTAGAAAACAATTTTGATATTTTTTACTGATTGCATTCCAATTAATGTTAGTCAACTCTTTCGTGTTCACGTTGAATGGTTGTGCTAAGCCTTTGTCGCGCTGTGAATAGATTCCTTGACAATGTGGCTTCGCTGTCACCGTGACAAAGGGTCACTGATCAAATTTGTTTCTTTTGTTATAGTTCTTCATCTGTCAGCGTCCGGGGTTGTGTAAGGCGAGTTGTTTGAATGGTGTTGTAAAGCACCGGATGAGATGAAGATAAATCTTTGTGAATGTTAAGAGCTCTCAGTCATACGAACTGGCTTTTAGAACTTGGTTTTGGAGAGTTTGGTATATTCGTCATCACATTTTGTGTAAGAACAAATAAATGTGAAGTCCCTACGGTGGCTGCTGAAATTGTTTCAGACGGTTTTGAAAGACAAAAGATTGTTCTATCGGGGAGCAAACTTTGCTCTTCGAACTCGTAACAGAGTTAAGTCAGCCCCCGAGATTGGCTGACCTTTACAATCAATAGCTACTGGTCTTCCAATTTTCGCTCTTTATGCTTCATTTAACTGATATGTCTTCTTTAAACGAGTTAGATGATAAAAAAATATAAATTGTTCAAATTAAATACTTATCCAATTATTTAACCTCGAATTTTAATTAATTAACCTATATAGGTACATTCCACCACCACCTATTTCAAAACTCTACTTGTATTATTTTTATGTTTTAGAAAATAATGATATGTCCATCTGTTTCAAAATATAAAGGTAGAATAGCAGCTATTCTAATTCTAATTAATTAGGTATATTAAAACATCTAAACTCTTACCACATGAGCCACCAAAATCCACTGGAATATCTGTCGCATTTTGGACACAAGTTTCTTGTTTGACGGCATTGTTACACCTTTAATCCACCTTTACACAAATCCAATAGTATGTAAGGAATCCACAAATAGCACAGAACGATCACCAACTTTATCGACCGTCTCACTGCCTACACACACACAACTAGAATAAAACACTTTCACACAAACTTGTTCTTGTTACACTAAAGGTTTGTTGTTGAGTAGCTTATCTACCCGATTGATGTTTATATCTAGGCATTTGGCAGTTAAACCTGCGGTATAAACGCCTAGAACCGTTCGCTTGCTTGAGCCCAACTGTAGACTGACAACACTACACAAACGCTATACGCGAATGTGTAAAACGGTGACTCATCGTCCCCGCATACTGTTTACCGAGGCTTGAGTCATCGCGGTCGGAATAAACCCAGCGATACAGCGCTGTCAGCGCTTACCTAATACACCGCCCTAAAAACGCCACAAAACTCTAAAGCGCTGGAACGCTGTGTTGCTACGTACCAACTCCATTAATACCTCTATTCCGCACGTGTCCACAATTTTTCCACGATAATCTGAGCTCTATTCCTTATAGGATAAAGTTCAATGGGATTGGTGGAGTTACTTTAACGTAAACTTTCGCGTTTGAATTCGACTTGCATTATGCTAGATTACGCTCGACTAGGTCGAATACCGTTTTGAGGTCGTTTGTATGGTACTCCTAAGTACGTTTAACAATATCAGACAAAGCGACCGATCGAATTGTGAATGGAATGCGGTCCTCGACTCGAACGCGTGGTTAATTAAAATAGATACAAACTAGATTAGAAATAGTTGCAAGATCGTTTCGAAACGTTGACTTGGTATGCTGTAGCTAGCGACAAATTTGTAGGCCGGCCATTTTTGTAACCATCGGGCGGTTGGCCCACTGTCCCTTACTAATATTGTCGTAGAGACTGATCAAGCGATACGTTTATAGATAAAATGGTAGAGTCGTTTGTAGAAGTGTCGATATCATTTGGGATACGTTTGGCTTTTGGCATTTATTTATGCCGACCTTTTATGGTCGTCGGGCTTTGCGTAACTTAGAACATAGTGATATAGTGCTAACAAACTAGTTTTATGATGATGATAAACTGAATCAGGCGTCAAAGATAAAGAAAATTTCAAGATTTTCGTGTTACAAAATGATTAATATACTAAACCGCAAAGAAAAATAAGGTCGATTAGAAAATCTTCTATATCTTCAAACGTACCTGACCCACCTTTGTGAAGCAAAACATATATATTTTATCTTTATTTAAAAATAAAAAACTTGAAATAATTTGACTTTATTTCATATCTAATCTAACTGACCCTTTTTTCTTTGCGGTCCAAAAAGGTCTTAAGAAGTCTTTATTCAATTAAAGTATTCATGAACTCATATGAATTTTAATGAAATGTTATGTTATAACGTAGGTAGATCCGCAAAAATCCGCCTAAGATTCCACTTACAAGTGCGAATAAACTATGACATCATTTTTCACATACAATCGATTTCCATCTAACAATAATTAACGTATAGGTGTGATCTGTTGTCGTGTATCTTAATTAAACTGGAATGAATGGAATAAAAATCAAGTTTCAAATATTTTATGACGTACTAAGATTTATCTATATTTCTTTGATTTTTTTAATTCTCCGATAGATATACGAAAGTTATCATAACATTTAAATGACATTGTTATTATAATTTTAAGTGTTAATTGACTTTCAGTAATTTATTCTAATGACTACTTTACAATCTAGATTTTACACCAGATAGCAGTTCAAATTCCTCGATGTGCAAAGGATTTAGTGTTTTACATGAAAACAGATACGATCGATATCATTCTATAATTTTACTAGCTTTTTCCCGCGGTTTCACCCGCATGAAATTTAGTTTGTCATGATATATCGTCATAAATTATAGCCTATATGTTATTCTGGGCTATAAACATTAATACTGTAAAGTTTCATCACAATCCGTTCAGTAGTTTTTGCGTGAAAGAGTAACAAACATCCACACAAACTTTCGCATTTATAATATTACTAGCTTTCCGCCCGCGGCTTCGCCCGCGTGGAATTTTGTCTGTCACAGAAAAACTTTATCGCGCGCGTCCCTGTTTCAAAAACCGGGATAAAAACTATCCTATGTTCTTTCCCGGGACTCAAACTATCTCTATGCCAAATTTCATCAAAATCGGTTGCGAGGTTTAAGCGGGAAAGCGTAACAGGCAGACAGACAGACAGAGTTACTTTCGCATTTATAATATTAGTTGGGATAGTAGGATATCATCAAAATAATGATACCTGTTTTGGAAATTCCTATTGTAAAGATTTATTTTCGTGTCAACATACTTACTTAGATTTTTTAATTTATTTTCATTACTCATTGAAATGATATATTCTAGACTTTTGTATTGTAAATTGCATGTAAAGTATGAAGACGTAGGCATCAAAGTACACATTGTTATGTATATTCCATATCAGACGCCTTGACGTCATAGGTGTATTATGTAAGACAGTCAAGTACTACTTGTAAATGATGTTTCTTTGAGACACAAATTTAATTCTTTGGATTATTAAAATATGAATATGTAACACAAAAGCAGAGCAATTAGTTATCTCAGAAACTTTTTTTATAAGAATGTATTTAAATTGGACATAGAGCACATAAATAAAATAAATAAAGGCACATTAGCTGCTGATAAACTTTTATTAAATCGGTACTTAAATCATTATGGTTCTATCGTCGCCAAATTAGAAAGTAATAAGTATAAACAACTCCTCCGATTGACTCAACTATGTGGGTGTAGAAAAACAATGATCTAACTTAGGCTAAGGTGAACGCTCTCATGCAATGATGATATCATTACTGCATTTATTTTTGAAATTTAAATTTCGAACTCATTCAAAATTAGAACGCCACTTTTGAAAAGTCATTCTCTGCAACGAGGTGTCAAGCCAATTCGTATTTCGAATTCTACTAGCGGAAGTCATGATGTTGACAAAAGAATTCCGAATTTACATTTTGAAATTAATGAATAGATTAATTACTTTCGTTCGTTCGTTCGTTTCAGCCAAATGACGTCCACTGCTGGACAAAGGCCTCCTCCAATCAAAAAAATCAAAATCATTTACATATTCAGTTTAGACCACAAGTAGCACTTATGAACGTCAAAAAAAAATACTTTATTAATTATTTATTTTATTTATTCAGTTCCAAGAAACCGATAATGGGTCAAAATGCAGGAACCATGAAGTAGAACGTTTGATTTATCTGAGTGAAACAAAATTCATTTAATTTTTTTTCATCACTTTTTGTTCTAGAAATCAATTTCTGACACTCTTTGTTTCCGTACACCAATTAAAGATTCCGATTCATTCGAATGGTTCTAAAATGTGTTTTAATCTGATAAAAATACAAATGAGTAATCTTATAAAATCTTGATAAGAATTTATTTAACAAGATGTTCTAGAAAGATCTCTTTGGAAACAAGTACACTTGTACAAATGAATAATACAAAGACTGGTACAAAATTTCAAGGACTGTCAACATATTATGGCAATACAAGAACATAGCAGTGTTAGTGTAAAATCATGTTTTTGGATAAGTTACATTCTATTTTAATAATTCTATTGTAAAATATTTTGTGTAAATTATTTCATGATCTTCTAGAAGAATCAGAAAAAGTTCTGCTCTTATTTTTTCTTGTCTATTAGGTACGTTATCATTACTGCGAATTTCAATAATAACTTCAACTTACAATTCTAAACATCTGTTATTTAGAAACTTTACATTTAGTATGAATTGTCTCGTTCAGGTAGAGTACAGAAAATGCTTTAATAATATTAACTGTACAACATTTGTAATATCAACTGCAATTCAAGTCTCTATCAACTGCAATTCTTCGAAGACAGGCTTCGCTCTTGATCAGTCAAATCACACATTTTGCATAGTACCTACTTATGTAATAAGAACATTTCCAGGTACATTTCCATATTTGAACAAAACACGCTATGGGCTAAAAATGACATTCCACCTTTGGCTTTTAAATAAATAGGTCACTATTAAAAGCTTCACTATTTTCGTAATACGTGCACAATCTACGGAAACCACCGCCAATCTACGTTCCCACAGCTCTGAGTCATATATGCCTCATAGTACTATCTCTATGTATGTATATCTATCTAGACATTCGCTTATTAGCGCCGCGGAAAATCAAACAGCCTTGTATATCGTTTAACGATTTGTTTACAAATCTTGTTTACTCTGACTAATATCTTCGGAATTGCGCCTTTTAAGTCCATGTGAACTAATTTTTTTATCTTTTTATCTATTAGTCGTAAATTAATATTGGTAGCTTTTTAATTTCATTTTGCGCATTTGTAACAAAAGGCAAATGTTGAATTTTGTAAATTCGATCTTTTTTATTAATCGCAAATGAATAAATGAATCGTAACCGGAAATATTGATTAGATGATTGTTAATCTAAATCGTTTTTATGAACTCGGTACCTTTTCCTTAGTTACCTAATCATTTATCGATATTAATCATAGTAGGTAGGTATTTGTTAAAATATTATACCCAAACACCCCAGTGTGTCGCAATACCAACTGGAACAAAACTATTATAGGTACCTTAATATTATTTAACCCCTAGTTACATGCTATCTTAGCGTCAAAACAATTTAATTAAAAACCGATAATTTAAACTTGTCACGTTTTCACGAGTAAGCAGCTGAAAAATCGTTTATTAATTTTGGTATAGAGATACCTAAATAACTTAAAACACATAATTTCTCTTATTGGGGCTATTAAAGAATCGTATTAAGAATTTAAATGTTTATTTAGATGCCGTGGAGTAAAATTAATGGAATAAACCAGTGTAAACATGCGAATCCAATGGAAAAAGCTAACAAGGACATCGAAGAGTCACACGTGAAGAATTCGAAAAATGAGGATGAGTCTTATTTGTAATAAGGATATGAGTTTAAAATAAACGCGACAATGCTACTTTCATATCCGCGTCAGCTGGTCTACTCTTTAAGACGGCAATTTGGCAGCTGCTATCATGAGCGAGAGGGATCCAAAATACATCTATAACTGTCTCTGTCGCTCTTTCGGAGATGCTATCAAGCTCGAAAGCGACAGATCTTGAAATATATGGACTTGCATTACGGAGTAGGCCCGCAGATGTCGTCGTCCTTAGGTCTATGGAAGCGCGTGAGTCAGTCCTTCTCATTGTTGCTCGCATATGTCTGCTCACGTGGAAGTGAGTCATGACAACACCTGCGTACGTTATTTTATCGTTGCGCATGAGCGAAGTAGCTGAATTTTCCGCCGTCAAATTAATGGTGGCGCCGGCGATTCGCGTGGCAAGTTTTAATTGATGTGTATTACACACATCAATTGTTTTTTTAAGCTTAAATGAGTGATGATAATTTACTGTATAATGAAGAAGGATAATTTAAGCCCCGCATAAAACGTTTGGTCTCAGTCAGGCTTTTGCTATAAAAGCTTAGAAAGCTTCTGATAGTTTTCCTAATTGGTCATAGAGAAACATGTAGTGGAAGTGTCTTTAGGTGCGACCTTTCTATACTAACTCCTAAAGCTCTTCGAAGAATAGCTTAAAACATTCAGCAATTTATGAGATGAAATACATGATAAATGATTTTAGACTCAGAGCAATTAATCCAGAAATACTTTTTACAAACATTTCAAAAACTACGCACAAGTAAACCTTTAAAAGTCACTTGCCTTTTCTACTAACGATAAAAATTTTGTAACCCGTTTCCCTAAATAGAAAAATTTACCAAATTAGAACTGCTCCAATTATAAGCACCCTATTTTTGAACGTTGACGTTACTCAACCGACAATATCGGTTACGCCATATGGAGACCATTGTTGTGACATTACTCATAGGTGTTTGATAACAGACATGAGGGAACACCATGACTAATGCGCCTAAAGTTACAGTTACAGTTATCACTTTTTTAATGACTCACAACTCAGTCTGAGTACGAGTAAATTAGTAATTTAGTGCGTCATGTACTGACGTTTCGTTTGTGCTAGCTCATCTTTTGTCAATTGTAAAACCCGTAATGATTTTTGCAATTACTCAAAGCAGTGAATAATTAATGGGTCTTTGACTTTTCAATGAGAATTGGAGTCAATATTCTTTACTCATGTTCTTCTTATAAGACTCTTATAAGAAACAGCTATGTGTCAATCTAGCTTAAAACACTTTAGAGGTACTTAGGTTAGTCAAAGCTTTTATTCAGCACATAAGTTCTTTCCAGACCGTTTATTTAGTTACTAACGCCCGTATTCACAAACATTACTATGAGGTCTCACAGTGCACACACAAACCAATCACAGAGCTCTATTCAACGTTGTGCGTTCGATTTGCTTCCTCACATAAGCAAGCACTGATAGAGCTCTGTAATTGGTTCGTGTGTCACCCTAGCTGTGCGTCCACGCGCTCTGTGAGAACTCATAGTAATGTTCGTGAATCGTTAGTCGCAATACTCGCAATTCTTCAATTTATTTAAGTAGGTACAAAATATAAGATTAAAATCTTATATCTTTTAGCAAAAAGATAAAAAATGATGTGACGGTGTTCAGGTATTAAACGCACGTCATTTGAGACAAAAAAGCTTCGCGCACCAAAAGTTTACGTCATGATGATGTCAGCGGAGCTTTCGTACATTCCCGAGAATGGGTATGGTATTTAGCAGTCAATCCCAAAACTTGATGAGGCATTTAGATGTGTTTATGTTTATGGGTCTTTTCCATACATTATCTCTACATTCTAAATAAACAACTTGAAAAAATCGAACTGCCTAAGGCGAGACTCGAACCACGACCTTCCGCTTGCCGGGCGACTGCTCTTCCATATGATTATCTCTACATATATTAAGCTTACGAGTTTAAAGCATTGTAGCTCCGTCTGTTTGAACTACAGAACGAATTTGAATTAAGTTTTTGGTTAGATAGAATGTGAAAGGTTTAATAATAAGGTTCAGTATAAATTATTTGAAAAACGGCACTACGTTAGTAGTACATTACACCCATTCATGGCAATGTAGATGCATACTTGCTCGTCGTTTGTTACTTCTAAAAACAACCAGAAACACCAAATAGGATTCGTCACTATCCTTCTTTTAATAACAATTAGTTTAAATCTGAACAGAAACAAATTGTCACATGCTAGCCTGCGTTCTCCAGTACCTATACCGTGTGAAAATTCAATTTCTGGATATAAAATGTGCTGCCAAAGTATTAAATAAACTTTTTATAAAAACTCTATCGTCAAAGTATACAGCCATGCATTTTACGGTACGGAACAGTAAAGTGAAATGTAGTGTTAAAAAGATAAGAATAAGCCGTTTAGATATGAAGTAACTTTATCATTTGTTTGGTGATGTGCTACTAAGGCAATGACCTAAACCCATAAATTTCGTTTCACAATACTTGTTTATCTGGATGACTAATATTAAAGTGTTACGCACTTGGAAAGTGAATTTTTTTGGTGTATTTTTAGTATCTTTTATTTTATTTGTTTAACAATGTTTCCTACCTACACTAGGTATCTCAAAAACGTGGAAACGAAATAGATACTTAATTGGTGATCGTGGGAACCACTTATTTTTACTCGACTATGGCAAAGCAAAAAGGAGGATTATGTGATCCTAAAAAACAAAACTTTCTAACAGAGTAAGCTGTCATAAAAGCTTTAAGGCATACGACTATGAGTAATTTTTTATTTCTTAAGTTGATCAATTGTTTTATAAAGTCAATGAATGGACAATCCAGTCGCTTGTTCCATTGACTGACAAACATCGAGTTGCGTCAGTCTAAGCTACATTCATGTCATTCCCAATGACACACCCCCATGACACACTAGACGCGTCACGCTAGAGGGGATGGAACTAATTGACTCAACATCTGAGTCACTCTAACTCCAAAGAAGCCGGTCAATTGTTTGAACAGTGATTAATTGAAAAACAATCCATTGTTAAAAAGTATTAACACAATTAAAATTCTACGTGCAATCGTAATTAATTTATAGAATCGCTAATTGATTATGTTAAGAGCATGAGTCAGGGCAGTACCAAACGTGACAGGATTGCTTAGTTATTGTTAATTATGCAATTTGCATTTAATTTGCTTGATCGTTGGTGAGTCAGTTTTAATATATTCTTAACACCTTTGCTGCGGCAGTAACTTTCTAATACTTTCCATTCCTTCGGTACAAGGTCAGTAAACCTGGTATTAAAACTTACATTGTGGCGGCACAAGGCTTAAAGACCTTGTAATATTTAAGATATATTAATTTTAATTTTGGCTTCATGTTAATAGATATTGTGTTTTTTTTCTTTGAATATTAACAATAATGCATTTATTGACATACACCTGAAGGCGTTCGTGAATAACTTGTTTAGTATAAAAATTATAGCTATATTCAAAATACAAGGCTTATGCACCCTGTGCCGCACTGAAGTAGGGAAGTCTGGTGGGTATTCTAGGGATGTGAAATACAAATATCGATAGTTTAAATTAAATTTTAATAAAAATTTAAAAAAGTAACAAACAAAGATGTTTTAATAATTTAGTCTAAATATTTTACAAATAAGACATACGTGCATAAATACTTAAATAAGCTATATTTAAAGAAAACATATTATTTAATAACATTTAGTTACAACTTCAAATGTTTGTCACGAAAAACATTATTTAAATTAGCAATAAATCGTGTAGCAAATTAAATTATAATCAATTTGCAGTTTTGATTTTGTTTGTTTCTCTTGACGCCATGTCGACATGTGCGTTTCTTACGAATGCGAGGCAACACTGGCTGCACGAAGCTAGCGTGGGGTGCGGTACCAGGTGCGCAGGGTACAAGGTGCTTCGACCTGGTTTCGCATTGTGAAGACATTTTATTACTTCCGTGCGGTACCAGGTCTAAAAACCTGGTATTAAGGTAGGTACATCATTGGATTCTATTTTAAGAATACATCATAGATATATATTCATCACTTTCCTACACCGGACCCAATTGAAGTTATGCCTTTCGCACGACAAGGAAGACTATAATTTTCTTAGCCGCACGGTAAGCGAGACGTACACAAGGTCTATAGACCTGGTTTCGCACTCAACGTGTTAAGGAACAAGATAATATTAAGGTAATCCTTGTTGTAAAACGAGACAGTAAGACCCAGGATTGTATAGTTTATTTTTATTTTTGGTAAAGTAAATAATAATCGTAGGATTATTATTAGCCGATTATTACGGTAGCCGTTCTATTGCAAATATTCGTTTTATTGAGAAAAGCGTATACGCTCAGAAGTTTTTCTAGTGTAACGCAGAACACACAATCGTAAAAAGCACTAACCGCCTACCTAGGTGTCACATATGTATACCAAATGTTAATGATACCAGATCATGATCTTTTTACTACGAGTTCGTACTCGTACTAAAAAGATCATGATCTGGTATATTATACTCGTGTATATCCCATCTTTATCAATTCACTCTGAAAACTGATTTTATATTGTGAAGTAAATATTTTTCATTCTCATTTTACATATTTTTTCTTACTTCTTGCCATTTTAAATAAATTCAACATCCTAAAAATATTTCCATGATTACAGTGCAAATATTTTTTTATAATAGTGTGATTAACTAATAATAAAAGTAAACACATCTACATTTCTTTGTTATTTTATTTATGCTTTAATTTATTGCTGTATTACTAATCAAGTGACATGAAGGTCGCCCTTTACCTTATCTTTATAATTTAAGTCTAATTAACACATTAAATAAAAATAAAACATTGTGAATACCCAGTTAAGTGCTTTTAGATAAACGAGTGCTGTTATAAGTAAGACAATAAAGGTGATTGATTACACTGTATGTACGAGTATGTAACTTTTGCAGACAATATTATCAGTCCATCAAGATTATGAGTTGTCTAACACTTTTTAGACTAAGTAGGTACTTACACAGAAATACGAGGAATCGATGATAGCAATGTGAAAGAAAATCTAGCTAACGATTTTTATGGAACACTTTCTTATATTCCGTACCAAAACGGGTGTGGCCATTTGTACCTGTCAAAATATTTAATCAAAAGAGGACCAACATGACAATTTTAAATTCAGACTTGTATTAATTAGATAGAGGAGAAAATTATTTTAAAACTGCGTAGAACGAACGAAAGAAAGTGTTGCATGATCATTCGTTTTCAGGATAAGCACCATATCAGATTAAAGAACACCTAAATCATGCCAATAAAATTTTATTAAAAACCTTGTTGATATTGACAATTTTGTATTTCCAAGGCTTTATGTTTAGAACAAATAAGGCTACAACCACATCTTCTGTTCAAGTTGATGTTTGTAACCTTTAGAAGAACTTATGTACAGTCCCAATGTCTAATATTTATTTAAAATTGCGCGAACTATTTTAGTTTTATTTTAGTTTAGTTTACTAAATTCCTATAATTTTGGACATCCCTAAATAAATCATGTAGCACTAAATCAAGCAACATGTTTCGTTCATTAAAATTCATAAAATAAAATTCCTAAAATTCATTTATTTTTGCAAATAGGCTTTAAAAAAGAGCTTTTACACGTCCCAATATTAACCCTACCACTGCTTCGGGACAATAAATGGGCCAGTGCTGAGAAGAAGCAGCGCAAGAAACTCAGTCACTATTGTCAGCCTCCTTTTCAAGGTTTTACAGTCTTTAAAATATACAAATTACTAGCTTTCCGCCCGCGGCTTCGCCCGCGTGGAATTTTGTCTGTCACAGAAAAACTTTATCGCGCGCGTCCCTGTTTCAAAAACCGGGATAAAAACTATCCTATGTTCTTTCCCGGGACTCAAACTATCTCTATGCCAAATTTCATCAAAATCGGTTGCGAGGTTTAAGCGGGAAAGCGTAACAGACAGACAGACAGACAGAGTTACTTTCGCATTTATAATATTAGTTGGGATTGCGCGAACTATTTTAGTTTTATTTTAGTTTAGTTTACTAAAGTCCTATAATTTTGGACATCCCTAAATAAATCATGTAGCACTAAATCAAGCAACATGTTTCGTTCATTAAAATTCATAAAATAAAATTCATAAAATTCATTTATTTTTGCAAATAGGCTTTAAAAAAGCGCTTTTACACGTCCCAATATTAACCCTACCACTGCTTCGGGACAATAAATGGGCCAGTGCTGAGAAGAAGCAGCGCAAGAAACTCAGTCACTATTGTCAGCCTCCTTTTCAAGGTTTTACAGTCTTTAAAATATACAAATTACTAGCTTTCCGCCCGCGGCTTCGCCCGCGTGGAATTTTGTCTGTCACAGAAAAACTTTATCGCGCGCGTCCCTGTTTCAAAAACCGGGATAAAAACT
Source organism: Ostrinia nubilalis (assembly GCF_963855985.1). NCBI lineage: Eukaryota > Metazoa > Arthropoda > Insecta > Lepidoptera > Crambidae > Ostrinia > Ostrinia nubilalis. The sequence goes on from NC_087103.1 coordinate 8,288,304, forward strand.
ATCCTATGTTCTTTCCCGGGACTCAAACTATCTCTATGCCAAATTTCATCAAAATCGGTTGCGAGGTTTAAGCGGGAAAGCGTAACAGACAGACAGACAGACAGAGTTACTTTCGCATTTATAATATTAGTTGGGATAGTCATAAGTATTAATGCGAGCTAGGCAGTTTAAATAAATTAAACATTCCAAACATTTTTATCCTTTATATAATCATCAACTTTATAGTAGCCCTTTTTCATTAAGGTGCTTTTGATATGTGCTTTAAAGTATTACTTAAGTAAACATACCTCGTGCTTTGAGTCATCTGACTTAAAAAGGATACATGCGACCGGGTCGAGTGAACGAGTGACCGAGTTAAGATGCCATCATTGGGGTGAACGACTGAGTATGAGTGAGTCACTCTTTCACAAGCTTTCGTATGAAGGTCGAACTGAATGAAAGTTGGTTTTGGTTTTGTTTGGTTAAAATTGTAGTGCTACCAGTTACGCACTGAAAAGTACATTCGAATACTAGGTGTATTATATTTATTAACTTTTCTATTTAATAATTTATTTTGCGTGAAATATACCATGCAGTAGTAGGTGTAGAGGATTTCTTGATATCGATTCATTGCACGTGCCCAAGACTAGGTTAAAATAGGTACTTTTTCAAGAACATCGTATGATTTACGAATATTCGTTAATACAGATAGTGCGTGCGTCACATCATGCACGATGCTAATCTTATAAACAAAACAGATCGATAGTATCTATGGATACCTACATAGGTAAACATCTAGTGATTGCATTAAGTAATCGAATAATTTGAAATATTAGTATAATAGACTTAGAAATGCTTGAAAAATTTAACGCCCGGATTCACAAACGATGCAGCGTTGAATAGAGCTCTGTGATTAGTTCGTGTGTCACTATGTGCGTCCACGCACACTGTGAGACCTCATAGTAATATTTGTGAATACGGGCGTTAGAAATGCTTGAAAAACTTAAGTGTTGCAGACAAATAGAGATAAAAGCGATCATCTGCTATGTTATCTAAAAGGACATCCTATGTTATGTCTACTAAAAAAAATAGCATTTATTACAACTAAATAAGATCGCTATTCCGTCATTTGTCTAAGCTTGAAGTGACGATTGACTGTAGGATTATTCTAACAGTCTACTTAAACCGATGAATAACACAAACTGCATCAACCACTCGTAGATAAACGGTTATCTATCAGATAGCAATGAATCACTGACGCTATCACACATTGTAGGTAAGCATAACTGACACCGTTCTAAATCGATTGTGTTTTGTTTGTTATTCTGATGTTTTTTAGATTAGACACAGCAGTTGTTAAAATTACGCGTATTTTTTTGGTGTAAATAAGGAAATGACCTCGTGAAAAACAAATCGGAATAGTACTTATGCCAAATTCCTAAAGCAAAAACGCTGTAAACCCTATTTGTCATGGAAATTCACACGGTGCTGAGGATTTTGTTTCAGAAGAAGTCATGTCTAAAAACAAACTAAACCTTAAATATTTTCACATTAAAGCTTTAATTTAGTGATTTAATTAATTTAAGCCAAACAATACGGCAAAGTCGATCGATTTGAAATATTGATAAACAGTCTTAGTAGTTGTTTTGGCAGTGAAGAAAATCTTATGCAAAGAGTAAAGTAATTACTTCGGAGCTTATGATTCAATTTAATATTTTTAGTAAGTCCTAAGTTTGATCAATTAAAGGTTAAAAAAAACTAAAAAAATGTTCTTACTTATCTGATAATTTGTGTTTTAAACGTCTATGTCCTTATCAAAAAATTAACAAAACAATAATAGTGACGTCACGATTTCGTTCCTAATTGTGCCTGAAACGACTAAAGATTTTTTTTATTTGACAGGAGGCAAACGAGTAGAAGGATCACCCGATGGTAAATGATTATCGTCGTCCATACTCCATAGACACCTGTAGGCCTAGGATGTGCGCTGTGATAAGCGGTTATCATGCCATTTTATCGATTTTGCCCATACATTTTGACGTCGATAAAATATATCACGGCGCGCATCCTAGCCCGGCTGCAGGACCAGTGGCGTTAAGAGTGCGTTGCCGACCTTTAAGATATTACGCTCTCTTCTTGAAATATTGTAGTATTGATTGATTGTGTACTTACTTTAGGAGCAGATATCTCATGGAAGGAGCTTGGGCGAGGGGCAGGGCCTGCGGCTACGCAGTCCACAGGTACGCTGTAGTCAGCACAGAGGGCCGCCTGGAACAAGCAAACATAAATGTAAATACAAAAATATTTGATACTCACACAAGTTGTAACATATCATTATGTACCCTGACCCAGAGAAAGAGAGGATATTTCATTATTTTTGTGCGGTAAGCAAAAGCACACGTCGTTTCTGCGTCGTTTTACATAGAGCGTGTGCTTTGACTCTAACGCTCGTATTCACAAACAAAGCTTGCTTAAGTGAAACAGCAAATCGAACGCACAGCGTTGAATAGAGCTCTGTGATTGGTTCATATGTCATCCTGTGCCTTCATGCGCACTGTGAGACCTCATAGTAATGTTTGTGAATACGGGCGTAAGTCATGAAACGAATGGTAAGGTAACGTGTATGAGACGTTTGAAAGACTGCTGACATTTTTTACAAATTCAATTCACGAGTCCTACTATAAATATTGCTCGTAATATATGATAACGCCTTAAAATTCATCAATTAACAACGTAGAGACATATTAATTCCAAATTCCACGCTAAATAAAATAGCACAACTTCAGCAATACAAAACGTTATAAATTAACGTCTTCCTAACGGCCAGCGCGAGACCGTCTGCCCAATAAGGAATCCATTTTAACATGTTAACGCAAAACAAACAAATCGGACGAACTAAATATCGCCCGAACCAATAAAAGCGTAGAACATAAAGGGAATCCACCCCCATTTGCAAGGAGTTGAAATTAATTGGGCGCAATTATCTTTTTGTTTTTACCCTCTAGTAGGGCTGGCTGTGAAGTTCAAATTAGCATAAATTAAATTAAAATAGTCAAAAACATTACAATCACCTAGTCACTACACTATTTTACGAATAGAATATTTTGTTACGACACGCAAAACAATAAAAAATATGCATTTGTTTTTTTTTTGTTATCACAACGAGGAAGTTCTTGGCGTTTATATTTATTTTTGACATGAACTAAAATCTTAAAGTTCCTGTCTGAAAGCTCATATTATTCACATTTAAAATAACAGTATAGACATGGTTTTATATTTACAGGACACGCTTTAAAATTTGAAAATCTTTTTACTTGCTGAGGTACGGTCAATTTGATATATTTCTCAATATTTCATCACGTTTTGTATCGTGCATGTGAAGTTTTGTGAACGCTATACAACTGTACGAGATGGTCTGAAAAACTCGATCTAGTGAATGGAGAGTACCACTTTTCATACCTATAGAAAAGTTTGTTCCAGTTTCCAGTCCAGTCTCAACAACAATGTTTCTTGGCTTAAATATAGATTATCAAATTAAATGGATAACTCATACTAACAATCTGTGCACCCGCATAAACAAGTTTGTGTATGCACTAAAATCTCTATCTAAAGTAGCTGATTTGGCGACAGTTCTTACAGCCTACAATGGATACGTCGCTTCTATTCTACGTTATGGAATAGTTTTTTGGGGCAACTCCACAAACATATTACAAGTCTTTAGAGCCCAAAAGAAATGTGTGAGAGCTATAAAAACTCTAAAAAGAATGGACAGCTGCCTACCACATTTTATAGAACTAAAAATATTGACAGTACCATCCCTCTACATTTTTGAAACTGCAATGTTTGTTAAGAGAAATCCACACTTGTTTCCCACAATATCCTTTGGGCAATTGAAAAAGAGTAGACGTCATGGTCACATTTTAAGTGCACCTGTCTCAAAAACTGCTTTAAAACAAAAAAGCTTCTTTAGTATGGCTCCAAAAATTTACAATAAATTACCACAGACACTAAAAGACACAAATATTCAGATATTTCGCAAGCAGCTGCTATCCTTATTATTAAGCAAAGCCTACTATACATTGACAGAGTTTTTAACTGACAAATTGTAAGATTCTTGACCTTTTTTTTATGTTTAAATGTTTATGAAATTGTTACTGATTGGACATTACTAACTTACTTTTTATTTTATTTAATTTCTACTAACCTAATACGACTCAATGATGTTATGTAAATTTGTACGCCGACCTTGGGCCAAACATAGTGATACCGACTTAATTTTTAACACCTGTAATATGTTATTTACCTATGTTCCACAAATAAACGAATTTGATTTGATTTGATTTGATTTGATTTCAATTTGACGGGCGAATTGGTTCAAAATATTTTTTATTTTATTATAGGCATACGAGTACAGGTGTAGATGCATGCAGTCTAGGGTATAATATAGGATACGTAAATAGAACACAATAAATAAAAGTACAGTAGAGCGGGCGGAATGTACATATTGTCATCTGCTATATTATCTACTCAGTAAGTATTGAAAGTGTTGTGTGAAATGGCGTAGGTTTTAAGTTTGAGAAAGACATTACCAGGCAGTGAATTCCAATCCTAGTACCTTCGCAACAGAAAAGTTAAAATATACAAAATACCAGACCGTTAGCAACCCTGTTCCGAAATGAATCGTCTCCTACCATTAATTATAAACGTTGCCAAGTTTAACAGCTAAAGTATTTCTTCACAATACATTTGTAAAGCTGTGAACGTTGCAACTTTTAAACACAATTTACGAGCTCAGCAAATGGCAATGCCAGATTTTGTATGGAAAGTGGCGTCTTTTTTTTTTCGCGCGGCCATCGACCAAACTTTGTTTTTTTATTACAAAATAGTGTAATAAACCAAACTTACTATGGCATGTATACCTCTAAACTCAGTCTGAACTGAGTTACGAGCATTAGAAGTTTGATGATTTTCATACAAGATTTGCTTTTTGTGCGCAAGTTTTGTAAGAAATTGCAATAAAATATTGCGCTATTTTTTTATTGCGCTGATTCTGCTCCATACTGATGTCTGGAGCTTTTAATGGATGGTATTGTTTGTTTACACATACAATCTCACTATTTTGTTGCAATTTCTTACAAAACTTTGCGCGCAAAAAGCAAATCTAGTATGAAAATCATCAAACTTCTAATGCTCGTAACTCAGTTCAGACTGAGTTTAGAGGTATACATGCCATAGTAAGTTTGGTTTATTACACTATTTTGTAATCAAAAAACAAAGTTTGGTCGATGGCCGCGCGAAAAAAAAAAGACGCCAATTTCCGGCATTGTCTTTTCTTTGGTTATAGTTTGTTATTGAAACTGCGAAAACATTTTAGTCGTTAGATGTTTTCTCGAATAATGCATGTCATTTGGGTATAACTCATAAAACTCATTTTATTTTTGCAAGTAGGCATTTAAAAAGCACTTTTACACGTGTGGTACGTATTTATAATATTATAAAACACATAAAGATAACTGTTATCGCGCAGAGAAGTCGTCAGTCACAATACTTATTATAATATTTGAATGATATTCCAAAAATTATATTTTTCAAGCAAATAGGCCAAAGAAATGAATCTTTATTATGCCGTTCAAAAATTTGATAGATTACGTTTTTACTGTCTATCAGTCGATTATTAACTCATTTTAAAATACCTCCCCGTCTACCGCGATTGTCTAATGTTTAATATCAAAGTTGACGACATAGCCCATTAGGTATATCATATCTCTGTAACTTATAGTTCATTATACCAACAGACATTATTATCTGTATGTGTATATTATGGGCATAGTTCTGATATTGAGTTATGCAGACGCCTGGCATTGACGGCTCCAGATATTGGCTGTCTGGCGATTTCACAAATGTATGAGCGTACATTGTCTTTGGCTGAGACGGCTTCACTGGGAAATGGAGGTATCGATCATTACTAGATCCAGTAATTTTTATGGTTTTCAATTTTATAGTTTTCAATGGTAGTTTGTTCAATGTAACGTAAATTATTGATTTGCGTTTTTCAGAGCTCTGTAACATTTAAATTAACATAATGTTTCTGTTATGACCAATTCTAGAGCAGAAAAAAGAAAAGACTTGTTTTATTTAATCATTATTTGATTGTATTTTACCAAACGTCAAAAACTAAATATTATGAATTCGACACTGTTTTATCTCATTGCGTTGAAACCTGCACAATTAACATATTTCATATCATTTATCACAATTTACAACTTTTAAAAAATAAGGCTAACATGAATTAAACTAACCCAACCACAATCAGCAGAGCATTTCTTATCGTTATAGGAAAGTTTCGCTCCACGCTCAATTTACCGCAGTCCCGCCCAATAAGATTATCATAAGGCTAGGGCGGGCGGATAAAATTAAAGATGACAAAGGGACTGTTAGCCCCGCCTAATGTTGATAATTGTTTTATCTGGTCAGGTTACCGTGAACGCCAGATAGACGTACAATTTGCATGCATGGTGCTCTTCTAATTGGCTTTGAAGTTTATTTGAGAGAATGATTTAAAAATTAGCGTCGGTAGTGTAGTAGAGACTAGTTAGAGAAGAAGCAGCTTGAGAACTGTGTTTTATTTCGCTACATAAACAGGTTCATTCGTTAATTTCAGCAAAATAACGTCCATTGCTGGACAAAGGCCTCCCCCAAGGATTTAAACAACGACCGGTCCTGCGCCGCTCGCATCCAGGCACCTCCCGCGACCTTCACCAGATCATCGACCCACCTAGTGGGGAGCCTGCCTACTATGTCTTCCGGCCTATGGCTGCCACTAGAGAAATTTTCTGCCCCAGTGGCCATCAGTTGTGTGCCCCTACAATATAAACAGGTTACAGCCCTATTATTACATTTTATGCACCACCACAAGCTACTGACATGGCTGATTGGTACCCTAACTTAGCATCCAACGTCATACGTCATCTTGCATCCCATGGCATGCCTTCTTAAGCACGAAACATAATGTGATTAACGATCAACAACGTCTATTGAAACGTGGAAAGGTTAAACTGTACTATAGATAGATCTAGAGCTTAACCACTAAGTGTCTGAGGAATAGGAGCGGCACGGGAGGAGTAATTTTGACATATTATGACATGACAGAGCCTACCAAACTGAAGTCTCGCTGACATTTGACGTAACAAAAACACCCTCCCATGTCGCACTCATCAGGCACTGACTCAACTAAGCGCTACAGCTTAAACATTATACCTACCTACTCATATTTTGACGTCATATGAATGGAAATTTTCACAAAAAGTACCAAAACAAAACAATGACGAGAGAAATTTTGGGTATACATTTGAATCATCTCTCCAACTACTGATGACCTTGTTGAAACATGATAATGTTTATCACTGCTCGTACGTTTTATCAAAACCAAACTGTCGACCATTATTTGCAATAATGAGATCCACTGAGTATCAAATACCGCCAAATGTACTGATTACTTTTATTAATTAAACTCATGCGTGGTGGCAATTAGTATTAATTTATAGCCAAAGTAATTAATTGTCTAAATGACTATTGATTTATAGTGATAGAAATTGTAATTTATTGGGTTCCAACTAGATTATTATGAATGTTTATTAGATTGATATAATGTTGATTTAAAATTATTGCTCCTTTTGTCATCAATGATCAAGTGATTTTTTCCTTTCATTCACTAATCGCTATCTATCTTGGTCGGTTGCGCATCTCAGACAAATAATAGTGTGATGATTACGAATCTTAATTGCCTATCGTAAATCAATTAACCCGCTTAGTATGCAAAGAGGTGATTTTTGTAAAAGTGGGACTACGTATTTATAAAAGGAAAACTTATTGCATCAAGTGTAGGTAAAACTTGTTACATCTTATAGTAGCACCATTGGACCCCTTGGTCCTCCTTACCCTGTCCATAACATCTTTGCCTAAAATCGAACATCAATTACCCATTACCTTCATTAATAATGGCTCAACTTGAATCTGCGAGTGGCTCAGCCATTTAATTTTGAAAACCAGGGTAATCTATTCGCTCCACCCATCAAGTCCCGAGTTAATTTATCACCTCTGCTTTTGAACGTTTAATGGTGCGAAATGAATGATAACTCGCCCTCTGGTTAACTTTCCGATGATTTGAATTGATAAAATATAATGATAATTGTTTTTTCTTCTTTCTGTATCAGCGCTAAATTAGATAACGTGCTGACTTTTATTTATAAAGCTTTTTTGCAAATCATCGAGGAAAAATTTTGCCTTCTGATAAGAAAAAAACATGCTAAAAGGAAAATTAAAAGTCCTTTTGTTCAAAGTGCTACGTGTTCTTTCAAGTAACACTTAAAGTATCGTTTTATTTGAAGTTTATTTTATTCGATGTAAAAATTTTAAATGTTCCTTTTTTTGCGATTAGGGCTTAACAATCCATGACGGCGTATGTGACTGCACCGGACAGTCTGCTAACAGAGAGAGATGGAGAAAGATCGTGCGGAGAATTGTATCCGCCTCTACAACCGATGTGAACAACGCCTCAACGTGACCACGACCGAAAATGACAGAAAGACTAAAAACTAACACTAAACCTAGGCGCAGACCATCGATTTTTCGTCGGCCGATAGTTTAGTCGAGCAGTTGATCAGTAAGGGCATGTATGGAAGTGCACACATTACACCGATTTGATTTGGCCGATTCTTCATACAAATTAAAATCGGGCCTAACAATCGGCTAACTAAAAATCGGTGGTCTGCGCCTAGTCTAAAAATATCAACTTCCTAATTACCACTTGAACGCTATACCAGAAGGGTTGGTATTTCATGTAATAAATTCCCACTGAAAATACCTCCAGCGTCGTGTGACCAAACACGGCTCGTAATCCGAGACGCGCTGTAAGTCATGTCCACGCAGCGAGGATTTGCTAACGTGCTGGTTAGTTAGCTATATCATAGTTCAAAAAGAACAGCCAAGTCCTAGTACAGACGAACGCACATCAAGTTAAACATGGTGGCATCTTATGTGCTGCCCGCCCAGTGTACGTATATTTCCCAAATTGTACAAGTGTACCTACTGCGTGCATTAACCTAAGAATATGTACACACGCCCACACTGTTAACTATCCATTTTCGTTTTTGCTCTCGCTCTAATCAAATGGCGATTCTTTGCGATAGAACGAGATGACATGACTTTCAATGGGCAGTTAACACTGTTGGCGATAGTACATTGACACTCCTGAGATAAACCATTTTAGGATGCATTAGACATGAATTGAGCGATTGCAGGTTGGTTTCAAAAATGCATGCCAAAATGTAGCAATTTATTTTAGTACCAAACATTGTGTTGTAAATAATTGAAATTTAACTTGGTGATATTTAGATAGTGAACTGGCTGTAGTAAATTAGCTACGTCTGCTAACTACGTCGTAGCTACAGTGTAGCTATGTCTACGGCGTAGCGTTGACCGCGGTCGCAGATGTGTGGAATGCCTACCATGTATTTATTACCACAAAATGGATGGATGGTACTAGAATTACACATTATAAACGTCAATAGTATGTATAATGTACCTTATTGGTTGACAATGCAATTACTATTGATTAGAATACATGGTAACCATAAAGGACAATGTTCGTTCTCCATACATTGTTCGCCGTTAGATCAACAGTGCCGAAAAAATACTTTCTAGGTTCTAAATGACACAAATCTTTATGTAAGAACAATTATTCCTAGCGGACCAATTCTATAAACTTATTGATAGCAATATTGTTATCATAACCTCTTACTTACTAGTATTGAACCGCCTACTTGAGGTCCTCCCAAAAATAAAACGAACGAATACGAAATGAGGTGTTTATTCAACCTTGCAAAACTTAAGTACAAAATATTTCTCAAGACCTATATTGATCGGAAAAAAAACTTTAATATCGCGTGCTAAAGACGAACAGCGCCATCTAGTACAATTGTATGAAACTACTAAGTTACTCAAACATATCGCCGGCCAAGGACATCGTGATGTCCTTCATAAATGTAACAATTTGTAAGTACTAAATACATTACGATATGAATTAATAAAGTTTTTAAAGTCTCTATTTAAACGTCCATAAGTAAACAAAATTCACTAATTTGGAAGATAACACACTTTGGTAATTGGTCTCTTAACAATTGAATTTTTACACTTCACTGATATCACTCTCACTAAATTATCTTCACCGGGGTAGCTTTCTACTACTCTTCCTAGTGACCATTTGGAGGGTGGTAAACTATCGTCTCTTAATAAAACTAGGTCTCCGGTCTTAAAATTCGGTTGTTTGGTCATCCATTTAGGTCGTTGTTGCAGCCGTGATAAATATTCACTCGACCATCTTTTCCAGAAATCCTGGAACATTCTTTGTGTTAGCTGCCATCTCGTTAGTCGATTAATATTTGAATCCAAATAGCTCTCCTCTGGAACGATAGTTGGAGATTCACCCAGAAGAAAGTGACCAGGGGTCAATGGCAACAAATCTGTAGGATCATCACTCATTGGAGATATTGGTCGAGAGTTTAAGCAGGCCTCGATCTGTGAAGTGACTGTAGACATCTCTTCGTATGTTAGCGTAGTATTTCCAAGAACACGTTTTAGGTGGAATTTAATTGACTTCACCCCAGCCTCCCACAGGCCACCGAAGTGCGGAGCTGAAGGTGGTATGTGATGCCATGTAGTACCATCATTAGCCAGGATGTTCTTCACTTCTGATTGCAAATTTTCGGTACTCTTGTCAAATAATTTTCTAAGTTCTTTATTTCCAGCTGTTAAATTCGTCCCATTATCGCTCCACATGTCTGAGCATTTTCCTCGCCTAGCAACGAAGCGCTTGAAAGCTGCGATAAAATCTTGAGTATTTAAAGATGTGACAATTTCAATATGTATGGCCTTGGTCACCATACAAATAAAAATGGCTATATAACCTTTCTGTGTTTTGCAACCTCTACCCTTTGAAAGTCTCAAGTCAATTGGTCCTGCAAAATCGACCCCACTGTGCAAAAAAGGTTTACAGGGTGTAACACGAGCATCAGGCAAGGACACCATCATCTGGGTTCTAGAGTTGACTCGGAATCTAGCACATTTCATGCACTGGTGAACTACTTGTCGAACGAGGCTCTTAGCATGAACTATCCAGTATCGTCTGCGGACGTTACTCAAAACCATCGTTGGACCGCCATGTAAGGTACGTATGTGGTAATCGGTAAGTATTAATTTCGTAAATGCATGATTTCCAGGTAGGATTATTTGGTGTTTAGTACAATCAGGTAAGTTGCTTTGTTGTAATCTCCCCCCCACTCTTAGAATTCCCTTGTTGTCTAGAAAGACGTTTAAGTTACGAAGTTTACTGTCCTTTCTAACATTTTTATTTGTAGATATTCTTTCAATTTCATCTTGAAACACTTCTTTTTGACATAATCTTATACATACTTCTCTGGCTTTATTTATTTCTATTCCTGTTAGATGTATTTCTCTTGGTTTTTCCTTGGTAAAGAATCGTAGTATGTATGCTGTTACTCGTAATAGTTTTGTTAAACTTGAATATCTCCGAAGTAAATCAAAGTCTTCATTTTCTGTTATTGTATTTTTGAAAACATTAATCTTTTCTTTTTTCTTTTCCAGGTCTGTTGTGTTCTCCTTTAATTGCTTGTATGTAAGATCTTTTTTCAGAAGTTCTTCAGGTCCGGACCACCACAAGTCAGATTGCAAGAGTTGACTTGGGGGAGCTCCGCGAGAAGCCACGTCAGCAGGATTTTGCGTCGACTCTACATAGCTCCAACATGTCGCAGGTAGGACAGTTAATATTTCAGAGGTTCGGTTAGCAATGAATGTCTTCCATCTTGAAGGGTGGCATTGTAGCCACGCTAATACTATAGTCGAGTCTGTATAAGCATGAATGTCAGCAGGAGCTACATCAAGGCATTCAGCTGTTTCGTGTAGTAATTTTGTCAAAAGTACAGCACCACATAATTCGAGTCTTGGTATGGAGACGGTCTTGATTGGGGCGACTCGAGTTTTTGCTGTAATAAGGCGAACGTGTATGGTTCCATCAGCCTTGACGACTCGTAAATAAACGGCTGCTGCGTACGCACTCTGTGATGCGTCACTATAACCATGCAATTCTATCTTTAGATCATTGTTGTTTGTGTTTAACCATCTATTTACGTATATATTTTTTGCTTGTTCCAGGTCATTGCAGAAGTTGAACCATTCTGTCTCTATATCTTTTGGAACATCTTCGTCCCATGTAACTCTAGCCAACCATAATTTTTGTATGATTATTTTAGCTACCACAACAACCGGAGCCAGCCATCCCATCGGGTCAAATAGTCGTGATATTTCACCAAGAATAAATCTTTTTGTGACATGATTCGTTGGAGGTCGTAAGTTTATGTCATACTGAAATTTGTCTGTATTTTTATTCCATCTGATTCCCAAAGTTTTTATAATAGTTTCTGATTTCAGTATGTACGCTTCATCTGTTTTGGAATCACCATTTTCTATTTGTTCCTCAAACTCTGATTTGTTACTTGCCCATTTTTGCAATTGAAATCCTCCAGCATTCATTAAATTTGTCATTTGGGAATAAATTTCAAAGGCGTCTTCTAAGTTGTCAGCTCCAGAAAGTAGATCGTCCATGTAAAAGTCTGTTTTTGCAATTTTAGAAGCTATGGGGAAATTCTTTTCTTCATCTGCTGCTAGTTGTTGGAGAGTTTTTGTAGCAAGATAAGGTGCGCAAGCTGTGCCAAATGTAACTCTGGTAAGTCGAAATTCCTTTAATTCACCGTTTACTCGCCATAAAATTTTCTGATAGTTAGCGCTCTCATTGGTTACTTTAATTTGACGATACATTTTAACACAGTCTGATGTAAAGGCGATTTCAGGTTTACGCCATCTCATAACAATTTGTCTCAAATCTTGCTGTAGTTTAGGGCCAATTAACATGTTGTCATTGAGGGATTTTCCATTAGGACCCTTGCATGATGCATCAAATACTATTCTTAGTTTAGATGTTGTTTTCTCTGGTTTTAGCACAGCGTGATGAGGCATGTAAAAGGAATTACATGTGGTCTCGTTTTCGTTATTGGTTATCTCTTCCATGTGGTTCAGTTGCATGTACTCCATCAAAACTCTTGTGTATTCTGTCTTCAGTTCCTTGTCTTTGTCAAGTTTCTTCTCTAGGTATTCTAATCTTTTCTCTGCTATTTGTTTCGTGTTGCCATAGTCCAAATTCTTCTGTTTAAATGGAATCTCAACTATGTATCTTCCTTTACTGTCTCTGGTGTATGTTTCTTCAAAGATTGTCTCGCATTTTTGTTCTTCTTCAGTTAATTGTTTTTTGTTTTTGTATGTGTCTCCAGATTCAAGTTCCCAGAATTTTTGTAAAATGTCGTTATCTTCTTGATGTGTTGATATGTGCATGTTGATTACGTTATGTTTTGAGTCATTGGCATAAGTTAAGTTGATCTCTCCAGATAAAATCCACCCGAGTCTAGTATTCTGTGCTAATGGTGTATTATGAGACCCAGGTTTCACACCCTCCAATATAATGTTACTGTAGACTTCAGCTCCAAGAAGAAGATCTATTGAAGCTGGTGTGCCGTAATGTGGATCAGCTAGTTGTAAACCTTGTATGTGTTTCCATTGCATGTCAACTTGTCTTGACGGTAGAAGACGGGTCAATGACCTTAGCACATATGCCTTTACTGGGAGTTTGAATGTTCTGTCATATTCTGATTGTAGATTCAATGTTACTATGTGTTTAGTGTGCATCATGACATTATTTCCTAAGCCGCTGATTGTGCCGTTTATTGTACGTTTTTTAAGACCCAGGTCTTGTGCAGCTTTCTCGGTGATGAATGATCCTTCAGACCCTTGATCGATAAGTGCTCGTAGTTGTAGTGTACGTCCGTTCTCGGCGGTCACCTTGACAAGTGCCGTGGCTAACAAGATGTTAGTTGTATGTTGGACTCCAGCTTCCATTGCGTAATGTGTTGCTATGTTTTCTCTCTCTTTTGTCTGTGTGTTTTGTGTCTCTTTGTATCCTTGGGTTGAATTGTCTTGTCGTTCGTTATTTTCAGGAGGTTTGTTGTTGTGATACTCAGTATGAATGAGCGTGTGATGGCGTTTTCCACAAATGCGACATCTTGACTTTTGTTTACATTGTTTCACTGCATGGTTAGGTATCATGCAATTGAAACAAAGGTTGTTCTTCTCAATAAATGCTTTCTTGTCTTGAATGGACATTTGTATAAAGCCTTGACATTTGTAAACATAGTGGTCTTCGCCACAAAGTACACAACCCTCTTTAGGCGTATTGTAAAATACTCTTTTTTCTGTATTTATAGTCGTAGGTTTTGTATATGTACGTAAGTTTCCCTTTGTTGATTGAATTCTTTCCAGTGATCTAAATCTTGACTCTAAGTATTTTGAAAGGTCTTCGAATGTTGGTAGTGTCTCGTTATCGTATTTGCTTATTTCTTGTTCCCAACCTTTTAAGGATTCATTATCTAACTTGCTTGTCAGTAGGTAAACTATCATTGGGTCCCAAGAACTTGTGTCTACTCCGATGCCTTTTAATCCGCTCAAACATTCCGTTGTTGTGTCTAATAAATTCTTGATAGGGATCGCATTTTCCGTTGTTATAATTTTAAGTGACATCAATCTTTGCAAATATGAATTTATTATAACTCTTTTGTTGCTGTATCTCTCCTTCAGTTTTAACCAAGCTGAGTCATAATTGCCTTCAGTGACAGGTATGTGTTTAAGTAAAGTTGCGGCTTCTCCTTTTAAGTTTTGTTTCAGTAAATGTAGTTTGTTGACTTTACTAAGAGATTTGTTGTTATGTACAAGTGAAACAAACTGATCAGAAAATGGAATCCAGTTATAGTAACTTCCATCGAAGCTTGGAATCTGTATTGGAGGAAGTTTAATTTGTTGTGTTGAAATTTCTGAATCTTTGTTTTCAGTTCCATCGTTGGATTTAGTTGGACGTGGATATTCACACTGTTTTTTCAACATCGTTTCCTTTGTGCTCACATACTCATCTTCGACTTCGCTATATGTGTTGAAAATGGTGTCATCTTGCGATTCGTCACTATCCGTGTTTTCGATCAATTTAATCTGATTGTTTTGAAACTTTTCCCACAATTGATCAAGTAAGTTTATTTTCATTTCGATGTAATTCCATGATAAACGGTCTTTAGGTACTTTTTTAAAGTTAGTATGTGTTTTTTCTATTTGTATTTGTAAGCCTAGTTGTATTTTTTTTAATTGTTCATAGACACTATGTTCAGCACTTTTTTCCATTTTGCGTATTTAAAACTGTCTGTTAGATTCTAAGTTCAAGTTAATTTAATTTTTGTAAGGGAACTGAATATTTGTCCAAAATAACTAAATTCGGTATTTTATTTGCACTGGCAACACTGATAGTTTTAAGTTCACAGTTTAATAATTCACTTCACTTTGACAGCTAACGTCACTTGAGTTTGACAGCCAACGTCACTTTAAATGTCACTTGAGTTTGACAGCTAACGTCACTTTAAATGTCACTTGAGTCTGACACTGACAGCTAACGTCACTTGAGTTTGACACCACACTGTTGCACTACTGTACGTACACACACGACTTCTACTACGACTACCTATCTATTTCGCGAACCGGCTCGGGAGGACCATGAACCGCCTACTTGAGGTCCTCCCAAAAATAAAACGAACGAATACGAAATGAGGTGTTTATTCAACCTTGCAAAACTTAAGTACAAAATATTTCTCAAGACCTATATTGATCGGAAAAAAAACTTTAATATCGCGTGCTAAAGACGAACAGCGCCATCTAGTACAATTGTATGAAACTACTAAGTTACTCAAACAAGTATTGTATTATAATATTGTATGCACATCGATTTGGGAGATGTTCTGTATTGTAGTTGTCGCAGCCAAATTGTATTATAATATTGGACGGGTTTTGGAAATAGCTCGGCGTTCCACTTTTATCATTTACTTACTTACATTTTGCACGTAAATAAATAACATGAATCCTATGTTTACTTTCCACTCTTGACATTTAACACGTGACTTACCAAACTAACTATCTCCATGGTTACCGTCTTAGTCTATGCATGACTAGGAATTGAACAACTTTTAATTGAATATTATTAACAATTCTCGATAATTTTTATCGATTGAAAAATATTCGGTATTTGAATCGAAAGGTATATTCAATTTTATCAATATCAAAATATTCAATTTTAATAATAAAATAAATATTATTTACTACCACCTATGAAATGTTCTGAAAATTGCCTGGAGCGCTCCCCCAATCCTGGGTTTTCCCTTTCCAAACTGAGAGGACATCATTTTGGTTCTATCGATACATTATAAAGGTAGGTACTTAATATTTGAAATGTATTACCAATTATTGTTATAAGCATTTTGAGTGAATAAAACTTTCAATTCTATTAGAACTTTAGACATTTCTCTCACTTTAAGCGGCATTGGATTTTTCATCGGATTTTGAAACTGTTACAGATATATTAAAGATGATCCCATATTTATGTCATTGTCAATATCAGTATTATGATCACAATTCTTTTTATTTTATTCATGACCTTTTAGACCAGTTGGACACATTAGATAGCTTCTTGTAGTATCGTGCAATATATTTTTAACTTTTAATTAAAATCTAGTCATACTGTAGCAATTTGGACGATTTATTTTATTTACAAGATCGGTATCTTATTGTCTATGATGACCGCAATCAACATCACTATTACGTGGATTCCTAACAATGAAGTACGGCATTGCCTTGTGCCGATTTTACATAGATTTTATCGACACAAATTATGGAACTTCATAGGATATGGAGCAGGCCACGCCCTAAAATGTCCGGATGTCGTCATAGTATTATGGAATACATATAAAAGACTTTTATTATTTCATTTTCTAATCCTCAAGTGTCCATTACAATCTAATTAATATTTATGTATTCAAAAAGTAAGAGATCAATTTTGATACTTTACTGCTGTGCCCAGGAATCTGAGGCCGTTTCTGACAATGTCCTTTAACCATCGGCATTGATTTTAATCGGCAGTCCGACACTAACACCGTTGCTATTTTCGCCTCAAAAATATGACATTAGGGTAATAAGTTGTAAACTACACCATGCAAAAATAAAACACTTGGGGTTCAATCTACTTAATATACCTACGTATTAGTTTAGCAGGCCGCTACCAACCGGGCAGCATGGAAAGCATTGGGGGAGGCCTATGTTCAGCAATGGACATCCTATGGCTGAGATGATGATGATGATGATTAGTTTATAACGTCATCTCCTGTTTTTAATACAGATAAAAGTCCTGATACTCAAATTTCTACTCGTGTATCAAATCTATTCAACATAGTAACAGATAAGATAGCGGTAACACGATAACTGATATCAGATTTTACTATCGCGATTATAAAGGTTACAGATTAATTGATAAGCCGCCTTTATTGTTGGAGGAAAATAATAATTGATTAAATCTTGCATGTGTTATCAGCAACAAAACGAATATTTACTCTTGATATTATGCAGTTTTAGTTATGCATAATCCGCAGTTTGGCCAACAAGAAAATAATTGTTTTGATTCGTAATTTGATTAATTCAAGTGGATTTTCAAGTCTAACATAACTATCAATAGGTGTAACCTTGTTGATGTCAAAAGAATTAATAGTTACTTAAAGTAGGTACATACTCAATCTTGAGTATAAGCTTGTATTATGGCACTTGTGTTGTACCTATGTCTGTGCAAAAACTGTAATTATATTAAAGTTTAATTATTTTTCAATCACTAACTGGTTATAGTTTATTTTATAATCAAAAATTTCGGGCCCTGTAACTACCACTCTAAACTTTAACTACCACTAAAAATATTATTTGGATTAGGTTTCCATAAATAGGTACTAAATAATATATTTTATAAATAGAAAGTTCCGTGGTTCCTAGTTCCTACCTGGTACATTCAATACCAATTTACTTCGCTTTGGTTCACTATCAAAATATAAATTTTGTGAAAATCGAATTGTAAACTGTAAACAAGTTCACGTTAAGTGCCAAGTTGCTGAAACTAACCTCATTTTATAATATCGTGTATTGGAAGAGGACTCCAGTATAATCTCGAAATCGACGTAAAATTTTATAGGCTACATAAAACCGGAATTCGATTACCAAATTTTACTTTAACTATAAGTAGAGGCTTTAAATGTTTAATTTTAGAGTATATTGTCTAACCTATTTCTCGTGCTAAGTTCATACAACATCTATTGAGAAGATAAAACAAACATAATCTTTTTAAAAAGATAACAATGCTTAGGTAAAATAGTTGCACTACTTACTCATAATTTTTTACTTTAAACAAAAAGAGATCGTACCATATATTAAACTTGCTGTTTACTACTGCTCTAAAGATATCTGCCAGTTAGTTATGTCAGCTTAATTACATTCCACTAACGACAGGTCTCCCCTAGATGGGGGTCAAAACAATGGCCTATTCAATTAAGTATCTGATCGAGTCTATATCTAGTTAGGTACTGGATTAAACCTTAATACGTTTTCAGCCCATTTTATTCAAAATTAACTACAGCGTTACGAATACCAGCTCAGAAACCCCCACAAGCCCACAATAGTGTTAGATAGAACATCTAAGAAACAATTTTAAGTAATCTAGCCTCAGCCATTTTTTTCGATCTAGATTATCAATATTAAGCGAAGATCGAAAATTGAGATGTATTGAAATAATCATAATATTGATTCGATTTCACATTAAATTCTTATGATAAACTGAAACTCAGATACAAATCAATGATTTATTACTTTACGTGATTAATAGACCAGTAAATAACAATAAAGCTTTTTTAGTCACTAAGCAGAAATCTTAAGCTAAGTAATTTTATCTATTTTAATATCTAATAAAGCTTTTTTTTTATCCACAGCGAGGAAGCTCTTGGCCTGCATCTCACCTAATGGAGAGTTGTAATCAGGCTGAAGAAAGCAAAAACATGGGTTATGTAAGGCTCTCCAAAAAAAAATAGGCTAGGCCTACAATAACACAATCAGTTTGCGTTAACTGACATAATAGTGATTCAAAATAAGTACCAAGTTGATCAAATAATCCGCGTGTCTATTTCGGATTACACAGTGTTAAGTGCTAACAAAATTAAACCGCTGTCTGATTAGGCACATGATGAAGCTCCCAGCCTCGAACCCGCTGCGGTTACGACCGAATCGAAACCGCAAAACGTAGGTGTCTCATTTAATTACCTGATTCCGATTGCAACCCAATTAGGGGTGTTAGTGGATATCGATACTGAAATCGAATGCGCAGAATGAGTGAACGTAGGAGTGGCAAAAACGTCGTAGATATCCCGAAAAAGGTAAGTAGAAAAAAACATTACGGTTATGGATTATATCAACTTATCATGACTCAGTGAACTAGTCATTATTATTGTTTTTGTTTGTAAAGTTTAGCGCGAAGTATGTATCTCATAAACAATATTACTTTCTTTAATCTTCCTCTGCACATGTTTTTGTTATGGGTCAAAAAGTCAACACTTTTTATTAATTTATTTTATTTATTTGGAAAATTAATCGGTTCAGTGGTTTAGGCGTGAAAGCGTAACAGACAGAGTTACTTTTCAATTTATATTATTTTAGTAAGTAAGGATTAAGATAATAATTTTAAAAGATTTACTTATCTGAGCAATGTGATGTGCAATGTGCATATTAATGTATGTGTATTTCAAAATCAAAATAATATCTTTATTTGTTTAGACTAATTAAATTAGTACTTGCAAATCGTCAAATGCTCTTAAGGAGCCTATACATGTCTCATTCTTTTTTTGCCCTACCAGCGCTTCGAGACAAACATTTGGCAAGGGCTGAGAAGAAGCGCCGCAACAAACTTAGTCACCACTTTAGTCACATTTTAGTATTAACCTGTCAATAAAATACGCGTTTTCCCATGTCCCGAAATCCAACTCCGTCCCATCACTACCCCAATCATTCATGATTCGATAATGCCGAGAATGGATTTAACCTGTGAACAGGCAAAATTCACACCAACTCATTAATAATTAAACCGTCCAGTGGACAAAACGTGATTGATTAGAAACCAATTAATTATTGCGATTGTTCATTTCATTACCGGAGTTTCATTTTATCAGGAGATTGAAAATCTCTTAAACGGGTAACTTGGGTTCCTTCTATTCTATATTATTAAAGCCAACACACTCTTACAACACACAAATACACACACCACACACATACACACATCACACACATACATACAGCACGCCTAAAGTAGTATGTTTATGGAATATTTTTACGGAAGTGGGCGTTAGTAGTCGCACCACAGTTCTCGGAAACTATTGCGGCTATTATCGTACACGCTTTTTCATGTACAAATTTTCTTGTTTCCAATAAATAAATTTGAAAATTTGAAATTTGAAATTACGGGACATTCGTTCGGAAGTATCAGAGAGGGTTAAGTTTTAACAGCAAGTAGGTAGGTACAGTCAGCGTCAAATAGATCGTGACACCCAAAGTAGTCAAAAAGTACGCAACACGTCTATGTTACGATTGGAATAAGGTCATGTTGTCAACTTTTTGGCCACTTTGGGTGTCACGAACTATTTGACGCTGCAATAGATGTTTCTGAAATTAATGAATAAAAAAGAGGATCATCTCAAAATAGACGAAGAAGAACCAGAATAACTTGTCCAACGAGTCATTAAGACGTGGGTTTTTTAATACAAAGGGACTAATGGAAAAAAAAGTCTAATAATACCGAAGCATCTTTGGTGATAATTGTAATAGGTAGGTAGAATTTTGAAAATTAAATGTAATAAACTGGGAACCCTACTTCATCAAGTAGGTAAGAGAAATACGAGTAAGTAAAGAGAAAGAAAAAAAAGTGAAAAAAAAGTTTTAAGCATTGTGATTGTTGCAGGCTGTTGTCGGGATATACAATATGTATTACTTACATACGATATTAAAATATGTTCTACAATACTAAGGCTGGGTTGCACCATATTACTTTGACTGTAACAAACTTTCTAAAATATGTCAAACTCCATACAAAATTCATCTGTTATCGTTATAGTTACGGTTAAAGTTATGTGTTCGATCAATCAATGGATCAACATGGAAATCATTGGGGGAGGCCTATGTTCAGCAGTGGACGTCCTATGGCTGAAATGATGATGATGATGATGATGATGATGATGATGATGATGATGATGATGATGAAAGTTATGTGGTGCAACTCAGCCTTACATTATTAAAAACAGTACATTGACTCAAACCGCCAATGTTGTTTTTTCTGAAATTGTCTTAACAAGACATGATAATGATATTCCCTAATTATTCAAACAGAATTCGGCGCAAAAATAACCGCCGTTTATTCATGAGCTTACAAGTTACATGCAAGCAAGCCTTAAAGGGTAACAAGTAAAACAACTTTAATTTCCGGAGAATTAACATTTCTAGCCGTCAGGAAACAGGCTTGCCCTTTACATTACGAACCCTTCTGATCAGGAAGCTTTTTGAGTTATGTATGGTTTGTCTTTTGTTGCTGAATAAAATTTTGTATCGCTATCTTTTGCATTTATTTGGAAAAAAAAGCAAAACTAACGCGGGCCGCGTGAATTTCCATTTGTCATAGAAAAGCTTCACCATTCTTTCAGAGACTGATATAAAAACTATCTAACTACTAACTACTTGTCCCTCTATCAGTATCGCTTCAGTGGTTAAAGCATGAAAAAGCATCAGTCAGACGGAGGTACTTTCGTATTAGTAAGTATGGAAGTTGCCATGTTACAAATAATACCTATGTATCATTGCGATGACATTCTGTCATTGTATGATGCAATTTGCGGCCGATGTTCAAACAGAGTAACGACTCGATGCGTCATTTCTTTAAACTTTGGTTCACAGTCGTGTGATTAAAAATAACAACGATCTTTTTTTGAATCAAACCTTTTAACAGGCTGATATTTTAATAAATATACGTTTGTTACATTTGGCTCTATATGTACCTATCTTTCACTCAAGTTATGATACTGATGTGAATGAGAAAAAATAAAATTAAATCGTGTAGATTCAAACTTACAGATTCCTCGGGGGTCAATCGTCATTTTATTAGTAGCTGTGAGTGTGCACACACTTCGGATTCATAGAATTAGAAATCTTTTTTGAATTGTCTGGTCAACCAAATCTTCGGACAACACTGAGGATTTTTTTTCAAGTCCAAGACATGAATATGTAATGCAGTTTTACTTTACATAATTATTATTATACAATAGTAGTATATTTGACTGTCTGTCTTAAACATTTACACCAATAAATACAAACATTATAAAATTGTGACATTTTTTTTCTCTCATTAATGTTGTCTCTTTTCAAATTCAGATTGAACCCATGGGAACTTTTGCTTGGATTTAAAATATCGACGATACGGACTCTCGGCCGTAAGCCTATTACCGATAAAGGTTTTATGAAAATCCTTTTGAGCGACATTTTATTTCGATACACAAAATATAGAGCGATTTCAGATTACCGTCCCGATGTAAAAATGTATCTCGTAAATGTTTTGGCCCATTTAAAATTTACATAACATTTCAGTAAAATTAACCCAATCATTTAACCATCGTTGCTTGCACCATCTTATTTGAAAAAACGTCAAAAGTCCGACAAACTTTATTCAAAAACACCGGAAAAGTCATAGTTATGGTTATAGTTAAAATGATGCAACTCAACCTAAGAAACCAAAATCTTTCCACCAAACAAACTACGCTTAGTTACCAGTCTTTTAGGAATTATTAAAACTGCATGCAAAGTTTTAATAATTCCTTTACAGTACAAAGTAATTTAAATTAAAATGACTATCACCACCCCATAAACCCGGCACATGGAAGCAATTTACTACCTACCCGACACATAGACCCAGCGTTAGTTAATCGAACTACCAGACTAAATACCCCCGGTCAGCCTACCACCGACCGCATTCAATCTTCCCTCGCCCTAACCTCAGACAACGGTAACCCTCGGGACTGAAATCCAAAGATGGTTTTAATTCCGCTCAAACATTGCACATGCACAATACTATAGTATTGTAACGCTAGCATACTCTTCAGCTATTGTGATAAGGTCTAAAATGGAACGTGAATACGACTGAGGGTAGAAGGACAATAGTTCAGTAGCTCGCCTGATTGAGTGGCAAGGATTGCGATTTGCGGATATCGTAGGCTTTTAATCTTCGATAGGTTTTGTAACGAGTTGTGTGGATTAAAAAGAGATGTTTGATTAAGGTAACACAATACATTTTTCCAACTACATATTGTGTTCAGATGACTAAGGCAAACATTCTGAAGCGCTCAATACTTGATTCAAACTCAAGCAAAGATTGACGCTCGTATTCACAAACGATGCTTGCAGCAAATCGACCGCACAGCGTTGAATATAGCTCTATGAGTGGTTCGTGTATCGTGTCCCTATGCGTCTACGCTCACTGTGAGACCTCATAGTAATGTTTGTGAATACGGGCGTTAAACTTGTTTTCATTTGACTGGCATCTTATACAAAAAAAAACAATAAAGAAGTTGGTACTCATCGAAATCGTAAACTTGATTTATGGTTACAATAAATTGTACCCCGTCAAAACAACAAACCAATCTAATATTTTTGATGTCGCCGTCCCAACACAGTGGAATCGAACTAATTCCAGATGGAAATCTTCGATGGCTACTGAACGCTTGGAATTCCCAACTGAGCACCCTTCGGAATTGGGCCCAAATATTGGAATGGCTTCCGAAATAAACTCTTTTATAAAATAAAGTGAATTCCAAGATTCCTAATCATGGCCAGTAACTTTATAGTGGACAATCTTTTGTGCCAGCTACTCACAAGGAGGGATCATGTTTTTATATGTGAATATTTGTGCGCTATATACCATAAATGTATTAGGAAATACCTAAGTAAGTAGATACTGTAGTAAAACTCATTAATTTGAGCTGTAGCTACAAGTGGTGCTTACTTAAATGGTTCATGTTGTGCTAACGACAAATTCGACTAGGCAAATACAAAATTAAAAGAGACGCAGTAACTGAGTTAGAAAATATGTACACAGCGAAATACCGCCAACTCCGCGAATTAAAATTTTGCACAGGGCTTCATTGCGTTAAACGCCCGTAATGAAAAGGGTTTCAAATTTCCAAATTTCAACACCCAAGAGGTTAAAATAAAATTTCCACTTTTCCCGATTATGAAACTGCGAACTACGCAAAACCAAAATACTTTTTTCCATCCAAAATAGAATACTTCGCGTGATAAAACTAAAAGGATGTTTTTTCGCCAAACTCGACACCATTTCTCACCATAAGTACCGCTTTTGAAAAGTTACCGAAACCAAACGTTATTCATCACCACTTACCCTAACATTAGCGGAAGAAAAACCCACAGATAAAACTGTGATAAATAACGTGTATGATAGCGAACCGACTTAAAACTGCGCCATGAGTGCATTAGCTTCATATTTCCCCTAGACAGGGCTACCAGATACGTGCTTGTAAAGAACTACTAAATAATGTACAAGGTAGCTACTTAGGTGTGTATAGTTGCGTAAAACTGTTTGGAGCAATGTTTGTAGCAGAAGTGGGTTCTGGTAGCGGATCATTTAGTATTTTTACTATGAAACTAAAAAAAACTCATAAAACTCATTTATTTTTGTAAATAGGCTTAAAAAAGCACTTTTACATTAGCAAAAGCATTTATGCGTGTAGGAAGGTATTATGTGCAACATTTTCATTATGCATAACAAAAAGTACATAACCTGTGATTTCACAATAGTATTGAATTTGAATATAAATAATAACGCATTAATTAAAAATTAATACTTATTTCTCATTTCCTCTGACAATTCGAAGTCCATCTACGCCTATTTTTCTTTGATTTAAAAAAAATTTAGAGCAATCATAACTATGTATATTTTCCCCTAAAAATTGTTTAACTATGTAGTCGTCAAACTTTTATTTTTCACAAAACAAGTTTGACAGCCCTGTCTAACCCAACCATGGGGCTGCAAGAGCCTCGTATTGCGCGCATTTATCAAACTGATGGACCACCATCGGACTAGCCCTGATTTATGCTCGCGTCAAAAAACCCTGTCGTCCATTTGTATGGAGTTTGCAAATAGCTGTAAATAAACTGTTATGATGCTCCTGGTCAATCTAGATAGGCGTTTGATTCAACACGGACGTTAGTTAAATTGGTTTTTGTTTACGAAGACTGGCTGGTCAGTGTTTTATTTTTAAACAGGGTTGACCATCGTGGCATCTAGGCCTACTGTATTACAAATAGCTTTTGAACCCTGAGCTTATCTTAGGCTTAACTTTGACAAACGTCAAAAATATGTCAAACTCCATACAAAAAACACCGGTTATCGTCATAGTTACGATCAAAGTTAGGTGGTGTAACTCAGCCTTACAAGTTTAACATGCCCTTTGACCGAAATGCACAGACGTAAAGATGAACACAGTGGCATATTATATTCTTGTAATAGGGACTTCCAACAAATCTGCCTATAGTCTGATGTGCCGTCAATTTTCCTAGTAGATAAAGAGTATTCCATGAAATCCACGCGTTTAGGCCCATAGATAAAATAAACGCCACTTTTATTTTAATATTCTCAAAGGCTTAACTCAGCTCCAGAGTGTTCATATAGAATATAAAACAAACAAAACAACCATAAGTGTAAATCGCGGAGCACTTTGTACCTACACGCAATTCGTTTTATTCCCTTTTGTCGTTGTTATTTTTAGGATTCCATACGCAAAAGTTACACGGAACTGCGCTTGTATGTCAACACAAAAGCTGGGTAATAATTGTAAAGGTTTTTTGATCATTTAAACGGTTTTTAAATTCTGAATCCAGAGGAATTTTATTTTCTTACTTCACCGGTGCGTTTTATCCGCCGTGTGCCAAAGGCTTTAATTTTTTTCTATTAACCCTGCACGTGCGGAATCTTTTTTGAATGCCCTCTGTTACGCAGCAGACTGGTAACCCTCCAGTGTTTGTAAGCAAACGAGTACGTGTAGCATGTTAGGCGCTTAATATTAGGGTTGTTTGAGGGCTTTTATCGTAAATACAAGGAAAACAGTTCAAAAGGGTACATTCCCTTACACTTATATATTTTGTTATTCAAAATTCTCTGAAGTATTCCTTTTGAGTGTGAAATGATACTAGCTATTTTGGAAATATTTATATTTAGGTAATGTCAATTTCTCAAAACACGACCTGAAACCGAAAAAACGATTTGAAACCGAGTTTAAAGTATCATTACATTATGAAGATGTAATGTAAAATAATTAAGTAGCCCAAATGTGTCAATTATATCCAGATGTTCTAACCTAATACCAATATAACAAAGCATAACCAACTAATTATAGACCTTCAAAAACGACGATCATCAATCCAAATTAGCACATGTTTACATTTGCGTACCAGAAAGTTCTAAACGCAGATGCGAATTGGTTACAACAGACATCAAATGTCTACTTAGTAGCGATTCCGAGAAATGCCAACGGATTTGTTTACGTTGTAGCGAGTCCTTGAACTAAATTTCAACTCGACTTTTCCTTATGCGATTCCTTCAACTCGATTATAGTTTACGATCTGAACGTTATATGATTGGATGTTAAGAATCATTCTGCGGTTACGTTGTGGTAGATAATTAGGTATCTATTATGGTCTAAAATCAAAAGGAAAATTTACATGTAACCAAGATAAAAATGTAGAGAATATTTAGTTTATGGTCTTTTCAAAATAAATGATTCACGTCTTTGGAAAGATGTTGTTGTTGCCGATCTCTTCTTATATTTCCTCCTTTTTTTTTTGTGTTGAGCGGCTATTCTAGTTCAATAAAGTCCTAGTATCACTGCGACCGTTATCGATCTATTGTGATCGCCGCTGTTTTCCTTACAGTTCGCCTCCGAGTCCTGCATCCATTAGGAAGTGCAGTATCTTTTGGGGGGCGATATGTTTTACATCTTGTGGGCTTAGGATGTGTTTGCCCAGGTGTAAGCTCCGCTTGCGCATCAGAGGTCCGCAGTCCGTGAGAATGTGTAGTGGCGTTTCATCTGCCTCTTGGCACATCCTGCACGTTCTTGTTTCGGACAGTCCCATAGTGGACAAGTGCTTGTTTAAGCTGCAGTGTCCAGTGAGGGCTCGAACTAAGATGCGCATTTTGGTCCTACTCAGTCCTATTTCCTCCTTACACTTTAATCACAAAAGCTACAGATTACATACAAGTCTAGTTTAGTTCTTAGCCCTCTGAAGATGCATAAAGTTAAACACCGCCTCATCTCGTACAGTTCTAATAAATGCGATTTTTTAACAAAAAGATACATAATTAAGTAAAGTATGATGTGTTGTCGTACGTGTAACATTGTAACGTTCAAAGAACAAAAGTGCCGCGCCACAGATGCGACACTCCACGTGTTTACTAAGAGCGCTCTAACGCTCGTCCCTTTTGTCCAAAAGCAGCTTTCAGAATTACCGGCGCTTAAAACCTTAAATATACATTTTTGACGCTATCAACCACCGCAAGTAAAACGTTAAATCTTTAAACAGCGTATTGAATAGTATATTCATTTCATCATTCAAAATGTTGTTACATTAATTTACGTACCGCGATATC
Source organism: Ostrinia nubilalis (assembly GCF_963855985.1). Lineage (NCBI taxonomy): Eukaryota > Metazoa > Arthropoda > Insecta > Lepidoptera > Crambidae > Ostrinia > Ostrinia nubilalis. The sequence goes on from NC_087103.1 coordinate 8,316,052, forward strand.
AATTAATTAACGATACAATCAATACATTTAATCTATTTGAGTGCAAAAGGTGTTCACAGATTTTATCGCTGTAATTATTAGATTATTAGTAGTTGAGACAGAAATGATTAATTACAATTTATTAGCTTAGGATTGTAATCATGGAGATAAGAAAAATGACCTCATTACGATAACATTTTGTTAACCTTTGTTACATGAAAAACTATAAATATTAATTTCATTTTTCTCTTAGAAATAGCATCTAGTTAGAAAGATAATTTTCACAAACGCTTTTAGGCATTAAAAGCCTCGGCGTTATCACAAAAGCCTGCTTTTAAGGTAAATGTGCCTAAATCTGTCACGTTAATGTAGCGCTAAATGGGGGGCGCTATTAATTTGCCCTTGTCTAGACAGGGACGGACTCCTAATAGCGTTATTTAATAATTAAGATATTTCGCGCTGTTTTCATTACCAAATGAAGTTTGGAACTTGTTTTCCGCTTGTTAAGTAATTGTTTGGAAGGGGTATAATCTTAGAACATTATTTACAAAAAAAGGCAGAGCTTGTGTCGGTTTTTTTTAAATTAAACTATGACAGAACAAAAAAATTGGTACTTGTTAGAAAAATATTATATTGGTCACAACATTAGCGGTGCCTTAGTTTTCGTATGCCACATTTGAATAAAATCCATATAGGGGTTGGATAGTCGAAGCTATGAAACATAGATGATCTACTAGGTTTTAAATATAGCAAGAATATTTTAAATACATAATGTACATATTTACATGTGGCATCTTACGTAGTTGTGATAGGGGCGATTTTGCAACATTTTATAGTCTGATGTGCTGTCGAATATACAAAACAAGAAAATACTTTATGCCACATATGAATACACCCTTTCACCCCGATAAGTTTTGACCTGATTCGGTTAGAGGTTGAAACCACTCAGTGGAAAATTCATACGAATTGTGGATAACGTCGTTTTCCTACGCTCGCCTGTTGTTTCCAGGGGATCGAATAAGAGGTTTATTATATTGCGTTTAACCGTAGTTCTAAGATTGTTGACTTTTGAATTATTTTCGGGGCACATTCATAATTAATATTATTCAGATAAATAAAAGTATGTTTTTATTGTTCTTCAGAACAAACTGGAATGAAATACAAAAAAATTTGATAGTCTTGTATCGATTTTTGTTTATAGTTCTCTAGCTTAATTAATACTAGTTTTGTCCTGATCCTATATAACACAACTATGTATATAATTACGTTGTAAAGAAATTACGTTGCACAGACCTATTTCATCCATCAGCTGCGATCAAAATTTGTAAACACAGGTTTTGATTCCTCTCAAAACTCTCGAACCCTGACTAAACAGCCGAGAGCACAGTGTGTTATGGGACTGTATAAACGGACATTCTCATTGATTTGATGAAACGTATAGAGCTCAGTTATACAAACATGATAGTAAAACTCCCGTTTGAAAATTCCACGTAGTTTTCGCGGTATAAAAATTCAAAGTTACCTATTTTTTTACTTCAAAATTATGCAAAAATATTCTCACTCGTTAACTAATAACATTTAATTCAGAATTGTTATAATACCTCATAGAGCTCTTAAAACTACACGTAATAAGCGTATTAAGTGCTTCGTAAACGCATTCAGTTAATTAGGAAAAATGATTTTAGTGATTTTTGTTTTTATTTTTTTTCTCAATTATACCTTAATATATGCAAACATTTTTAATTGCAAGATATAGTCTGATATTTAATCTAATTGTATTAATAAAATCAGATTTAAACTCCGTGATATATTTGAGAAAAAACATAAAACGTCTTAATCAAATTTTTACGAGTCTAGGGTCGACAATTTTGGAAGGAATAATTCATGTCTAAAAAGTTTCAAATTCCGCCCGTTATGTGCATAGTGTTGAAGGTTCTAAAAAGTCACATTCACATTGTTTTTAACCGACTTCAAAAAAGGAGGAGGTTCTCAAGTCGAGTCTTTTTTCTTTTTTGACACTCTTATATTAACTTAAGTTGTATGTAAGTAACTAACTAAAAAAGTATGTATACAAATCTAGGAAGTCGAATTTATCCTACCTTTAATAATTTTCTCATCGATTTGAAACCTGTGTAAATCGGATGTCAATACAATAATTTGGTACAATCGAGCTGATGATATTTAAACATCCAAAAGAAATATTGCTATTAAAAAGTGATGGGAAATTTACAATTCTATATGGCGCATATTTTCATTTTGATTTTCCTCAAATATATCACGGAATTTAAACCTGATTTTTTTTATACAATTAGATTAAATATCAGACTATATCTTGCAATTAAAAATGTTTGCATATATTAAGGTATAATTGAGAAAAAAAATAAAAACAAAAATCACAAAAATCATTTTTCCTAATTAACTGAATGCGTTTACGAAGCATTTAATACGCTTATTACGTGTAGTTTTAAGAGCTCTATGAAGTATTATAACAATTCTGAATTTATTGTTATTAGTTAACAAGTGAGAATATTTTTGCATAATTTTGAAGTAAAAAAATAGGTAACTTTGAATTTTTATACCGCGAAAACTACTTGGAATTTTCAAACGGGAGTTTTACTATCATGTTTGTATAACTGAGCTCTATACGGTTCATCAAATAAATGAGAATGTCCGATTATACAGTCTCATAACATACTGTGGAGAGGTAGTCGAGAAGTTACTCAGCTGAATAATTGTATTAGTCCTAATAAAACGCAGACGATCATTCGAGGGTTATTAAAAAACTTTAGCGCAGCAATAACAGCAGGTTTAATGTATTGTGAATCGTTGAGAGGGAGGTAAAAAATTAAATGGGATTTGTCTGACTCAATTTCTATTTAACAACAATAATCTTGACGTAATTTCACAAAGAAAATATTCTGTCATTCATTAAGTAGTTGTTTTTTATTTGTGGTATTTCGGAATTGCGAGTATTCCAATTCCATTCCGGAAGACCCTTTACTCAGTTCATCAATCATGTAATTATGATCACGATTTTTCGACTCCACCAATAGAACTAAAATGCAACTCAACATTTTTCTTACAGTGTTCGGTCAAAGCTAACAACACCTGCGACAAATTGGCCTAATCCTATCCCGCGCACGTAAGCAGAAATCTATCGTAATTTTCGATTAAGCCGAACAGGGGCGGATTAAGCGAAAAACTCCGATTTCAATTAGCGTCCGCTTGTTCCACGCAAGCAACACGGCGAATTGGCTAGCCCGCGACACCCGACATGCCCGCTAAATTGCCCGAAATATATATTTTCGTTGTAGTAATCCGGCCCGTGTTAACTAGTGCAGACGTTGCAAACTTTTTCGAACACGCCGTATATGGGAACCCTTAATTGAGTCGATTGTTTTTTTATGGCATCTATTTTTGTTTCCTCGCCGGCCAGAGTTGAATGTTGATTTAGCCCAAATCCATTTGCCTTTTTCCCCTTTTCAACATTAAGCTATGTCGTCGCATAGTTTTTACTCCACTATCCTAAATTGGCAGAACATTTTTTCTCACACGACTAACAAAGTAGATGAAGTGAAATTCACTCCAACCAGATCTAAAGCCAGTCCTTGAGAAAGCAAACTCGACTGTAAAGCTACCATACATAGCGCCAATCACGTTTGGTTGAAGTCTAAAATAAAAAATGTTTTGCATTCTTCTTCTATGTAGGTTGTGTCATTTGAGGTAACAACCCTGTCTGAATTTATGGATAGTCATAGCGTCTAACAAGGCTCAATTGGACTGACCACCTGACCTTCCCTCGGAATCACAAAATTGTATTTCTCGGGCAATCAGCTTTATTCAAAACCGTCATGTTATAAAAACTTCAACACAAATAATTTCCTAGACCTCTCTAACCACTACTCGTAAAATTTTGAATTAAATCACAAAGATTAAATAATTTTAATGTTTTCTTTACAAAAATAATCATCATTTATATAGTTAAACAAATAACACACAGCCCAAAAATATTTGCTCCCCCAAAATTTTACTGGAACAAAGCTTTTTTTCATTCTTTAAAAATATTATATTGTCTGTGCCAGTAAGTCCACTATTTGTTTACATACAAAGTCATTTATCTCCACATCTTCCCCTCAACATCACCCTCAACCCAAGTCTGCACCAGAAAAGTTTGACAAAAAAGATGACACCAAAAAAGCATTATCTTCATCCAAGACAAAGGGAACCAGCATGCGCAATCGGACGAGCATATCCCGCAAAAACGTAATGGTTTTCCTGTACTTCATACAACTATCATACCTTAATTTTGCACTTTATCCCATTAGACATAAGAATTTTCCTTATAACCCTTTCTGTTGTAAGGACAGCAAAAAATCTCAATTAGAAAGCGTACTGCTGTTGCAATTAAAGTTTGAGAATGTTGCTCAGGAAAATAAGTAGGTACTATTTTAAGGACGTTGAAATCTTTTTCTTCTGTTATTTTGTATAATATCTACCCACACAGTTGATATAGATTAGATTTAGTGAGGATAGTTTCAAATCTCGATAGGTATTTCATTGAACAAATTTAATCAAAACTTTACCGTGCGTTGTTAAATAGGTATAAATTATTTGAAAAAAAGAAACCTCAAATTAACTAACACTTTTAACCTAAGAAAGAGAAGAAATCGGACGTCCAAAGACAATGAAAATCTAATTAAAGGTGAACTGTTCAATTCCATAAACCGGTTCGAACTAAATCAAACTAGATTCAAGCAGAACATACTGGTTTAGGAAGTTCTCCAGTGCAAGCCTTATGCGGGAATTCCGTCCAAGTAACTTTCGAAATCAAGGATAGTTCCGAAGTAAACAACTCTCTAAGGAAACAACATGTCGTGTGGGCAAGCAATGTGACATTATAGTTTATTCTGGCGAAAAACACGTTTATACGCATATGTAAAGAGTTCACGTTTGGTTGGCATTTTGGCAAGTATCCATTGACAGTATTTACATCCGATTTTAAACAAGCTGAAGGAAACTGTTCCATTTTAAGAGCAGACAAAACAACAAGGAAGGCGGGTCCAAGTCTACATTGTGACAGCGACCATGAAAATATATTCCTAAAGTCTAAAGGATTAGAGAATCTTGGCCCATTTTTAGAAGTGCTTACAAAATTTTCGTATATGCGAACTGTAAGAAAAATAGTGGCGATCACAATAGATCGATACCGGGACTGAAGACTTCATTGAACTAGAATAGCCGCTCAACAAAAAAAATCGCATTCGTAATATTTTTGTATAATAGAAATAACTTTATACCTTTCAAAGGTCATCATTTGTTAAAGAATAAGACTCTTAGTAAGTCTTATAAATATCATAAGCATCCTTCTCGTCAGTGAATCTAATAAGAAATATCTATGTTTACAGCTCTCGAGCCAAGAATGTTTACTTAGATGATTGGATCACCGTCCCCATGGTGACGCCATCGATGGACTTATTGTGATGTCCAATTAGAGAATACGGACTTAGCAGATTGTCTTTACTTACTGTGCTAGCACATAATATATTTGCTTTGTTAATAAAGCCTTTTTGCAAACCAAAAAATTAATGAAGACAAAAACAAATAATTAACAAGGACACGTAACTTGATTGAGAAATATTTAAGACTCACCATGAAACACAAGTATAAATGTAAACTATTGTACAATCTGTGTTATCTAAATCTTAAAACAATGGATTTAATCAAGAAAAAATATAAGCCGAAGGAGATACCAACAAGCATAATACACAAAGAGGCAAGAATAAATGAGCTACCCCAACAATAGATGCTCAACATATGCCCGCGGATTGCGTTCATAAATTCAACCAAGAATGTCGTCTAGCAAATGAGCGTCGTATTTTCTAAAAATTCAACGTACGTTTTCTTAGTGAATCGAAATAAAACAGTTTCGTGCTCGTAAAAGGAGCAGAAAACCGCATCCTTGGTTAAGTGTTTTTCGCGATCCAGACGCACTCGGTAGAAAATTGATATAAACCTGTTGTGGGGTTCGCTCCGTTTGCTCAGGTGACGACGGTGACTTATTTGCTTTTGTTACGAAAACACCAACTTCAACCTTAACATCTGAACAACAAAGCATGTAATGCAGTAAAGCATTAATAATGGAAGCCAGAAAAATGCACCCTGCATAGGTCTTGAGTATAAATGTTCACGAGGAGAAAACAAGTGCCTGGCGAAATAACCCGTGCCAAGAGATGGTGTTCGCCGTCTGTTTATTATTTAAGTATGTTGGACTTATGGGATGTTTATCAAGTTTTCGTCTCATTGTAAACAAGGGACTTCACCTGATTTAAATTTGTTTAGTAATTTGGCACATAAGTACCTAGAGTTTGTATTCAGAATATTACTTTAATCATTTTAGTAGAAGCGACAATGACTCTTAAAACAATAAATACTTCAGAGTATCCACATAATCCGCTTTGTTGTCCCCTGTCGACCGCAAAACCATTAATCCGGCTCGAAGGACCAATAAATTGAATAGTCCAAACAGCCGGGATCAAAATTCTGTACGCACCAAGAGAAATGTCCGAATAACGAAGACAAATCAAACTGTGGTGACCTGACGGACTCCACGGACGGACGCCCTTTAGGCCCGAGAGTGAAACCATTAAGTCAGGATAGTGGTATTTATCTTATTCATTCCCCTGATACCTACAGACTTGGACACTTCGATCAAAGGAAAAATGCTGTAAATGACTTGTGTACAAAAGTTACACTTGAATAAACGAAATACTTGAAGAACAATGTTACAGGTGGATCAATATTATAAAGTTATGTATTGTTCTGTTAAACAGATAAGTATACAGCATAGCTTATAGACTGTTGATTGTTAACAGTTGGAGACTTTATTTGTTTTTATACAGGCATAATGTCTTAAAAACAACTACTCTGAATTTACTTTTGATTTCCTTGAATGCTGAAAGTTTAAACAGTTTCGTATTTTGACTATTTTTTACTTGATTATAGATTCAATGTAACAACGTGAAACAGCTTAATATCACAACAATGAAAAATAGGTACCTAATCAACAATCTAGTTTTGATCTAGAAACCATTTTGAGGTAGTTTTTTTTTCTTTTTGACTGGTTATTATAGTAAATCAGAAATCAGGAATATCAAAAAATAGTCCTTTTTTACACACGGGTAAGTAAAAGAGTTGTCATGGTTTTAAAGCTTACCACAAATGAATTTCATTAACATGCAAATAACATATTCGCAGTCGAGGCCGCAATGAACGCATTCCTTGCTTAAAGCTAGGCATAATTAAAACATTACATTGCTGTGGTTTTACAGTTATGATGTGAGGTCATGAATAAACTATTCATTACGTTATGGACTTCATTTTCAAGTTCATAAATGCGGCATTACCATTGTTATGCCTGTTTTTGCTGTCCATCTGAAAGGTGTAAGATAAAGCTTGATAATTACTGGAATGAACCAAATAAACATTATTCTCTCTTTCTCTCTATGAAGTATGTGAACATTCACAGACGATACTTACGCCCGTATTCACAAACGATGCTTGCCTAAGTGAAGCAGCAAATCGAACGCAGAGCGTTGAATAGAGCTCTGTGATTGGTTCATATGTCACCCTGTGCGTCCACGCGCACGACCTCATAGTAATGTTTGTGAATACGGGCGTTATACACTCTTCCCTTGAAGTCATTTTGGCTTGAGATAGGTTTTTGATTCACTTTAATTGTTAAACTAGTACAGATTGAGTTCCTTCTGCAATTGTTTTTTGTAGGAAGATTTTTTCTTTCTTTCGCCCACATTTTCTTAGCATTCTAAAAGAACAATAAATAGAAACCTCGACTAAACCTTAATAAAAACAGTAAGTAGTAATCTACTTATTATGCAAAGATTCTAGATTTCCAACCAGCACGCCTGTTGCGTGCTTTCACATCCTAATGTATGTAAATTACTAAGTTTAGCATGAACTATGTTTTTTGCCTGCAAAATTACTAACATCAGTCACGTGACCCCTTTGTAAAACACATTCTTTCAGCTCAAGTTGTGTAAATTAACGCTGTGTTAGTTTAGCCTTTTCCACAGGCAAAGATTTAACTCGGTATGGTTCAGACGGGCTATCTCTTGGGAATATTACATCTGGGAGCTAGACGAAGCTTTCTTGGAAGAATTATATCAACATATTCAAATAGACTAGAAGACTGAGGAGAGTTGGAATAGAGGTGAGCTGTCACAAAGCCAATATCTCTACAACTATGATAGCAAACTGACAGTTTCAAACAAACTGGGGAGTGTTGAAAGAGCAAAGAATTCATTAAGATGCTAGTCCGATAAACAGTCTTCACAGAAATTGATATTGTTACAACCCATCTCTATTACATCTCTCCTGGGTCTCACCTTTAAGTTAGGTTTGCAAAGATTACCAGAAACAAAAAAAACTTATTAATGTAACTAGGTAGGTAGGTACATACACAATACATGCACACTCACTCATGGTAAGAAGAATAGCGTTAAATAATAATCAGCTTCAATTTTACCAGATGCTTGTTCATTCTTTATCATTATTACTCATGATATAACTAGACTTCTATATTAGGATAAACACAGTCATTGCCAAGCCTAAACACGTAAAAGCAGTAACTGACGTATTTAACCCAATTTTTCTAATATTAGTCACTCGCAAATTACTTCTACAACCTGAGTTTGAACTAACTGCTATATGACTCATAGGCCAAAGGCAGAACGACCTTCAGCCGTTATAAATCGTACCTTTTGTACTTTAATCGATCTTTCCAGGAAAGCTGTTAACGTAAAGCTATTTTTAAATGGGCTATATTTATAGTCCTGGAATTTCATCTCGTTCACGTAATTGGCTTATTAACTTAATTAGTGAGGATCAAATAAAAGTGATTCAGTGTCCTGAAATTTTCCTCCTTTTGAGTTATTTATTGAAGCATGTAGGTTGCCTAATAATAGAATATTTTTGAATACATTTTATGTTTAAATAAAGTAATATTTTTAGCTCCATATCGTATAATGATACGTTACATATTCAATCCTTTTATTGTACAAAGTTTGGATGGATTGTCTGGAAGAGATTGCTTCCTAGCATTAAGACCGCTTAAATCGTGCTATTTTAAACTTGTATTCTATTATTTTTCCTTCCACATCACGTTATATTACACAAAATATTAAATGCCTAGTACCTTCGTGTCTCTTAAAAAGCTGAATCAGGACATGGAAAAATACTAGCATTACATAACGAAATTATTACTTTACACCACATCACTGCAACACAAATCGAAAGCCATGATGCAACCGCGGAAAATTTCAAAAGGTCGCCTAAAATCGTCGACTGTTTTGAGTATTTTTTCATTAACCAATCTATTTATTATCCATTGTGTTCGTTCTAAATGGAAATACCGAATGGCAATTAAGTTTATTCGTGACCTTAACCTCTGAGTCAGCGAGGATATCCCCGCGGCGATACGCATGCGTTACGACTAAAGGAAAATAGTATGACGACAGCACATCTGATTGTAATTTTGTTGTAAAATCGTCCCTATGACAACTACATAAGACCCCATGGTGTTCAGCTCGATGTGCTGTTGTCTGTTACTTCAAAATAGCAGGTGTTGATTTTTAAACAGATGTGAGCTGTAATTTCTCAAGTATTTTTGGGTTACTTAACCTTATTATTACTTAAATACTTATTTGAGTAGGATTCAAAGAAAACAAACATCAATTATCACCGATTATACAAAGGATAGTCTGAAGTCTTACAACTTTTCCAATGTGAAATCTTCACACGAAAAACCTTACTCATCGGGTGTTAGCTTTATGGGACACATGTCCTAACTGCACGCACACTAGTTTCTGCCCCCATACTTGTTCACGTGATTGTTAGTTTTATTTCACCGATATCAAACAGTTGTTGTGTGCTATAGATTTGATTTAATAGGTACTTTTTTCATAGCAAAACGAAGTATTTTTGTGACCAGTAATGCCTCTCCTAAGTCTATGCCATCCTAAAATTCATCAGTGTTCCCACGTTTAGACGTAGAGTCGTTTACTTAGGTACTTAGGTTTGTCATTCCAAACACACGTCGAACTAATTTTAGCAGGACATTCAATCGTAGGAGAATATAATAATAGCACTATACGTTACTATTATCTCATTATTCTCGTAATTGGCTGCGTATAAATTCCATTAGCAATAATCAATTCAAACCTCCGGTAACTCCAGGAAACAGTGACGCACAAACGGCCGGAGATTTTTCTGTTATGATTCGATAGTTATATGTAATTTTTTGAATCACTATTCCTTAGAGCACCATGAGAAGTTTCTTCGAGAATCGCTGTTAACTTAAAATGGATATTCTGAGAAAATCAGTCCGGGAAAAGCTTGTGACTAAGAATTATTTGCTATTTCATTAGTAATAAGATTATTAGTCAGTACTGTTGTTGTTGTTGTTTCAGCCAAATGACGTCCACTGCTGGACAAAGGCCTCCCCCAAGGTTTTCCACAATGAACGGTCCTGCGCTGCCCGCATCCAGGCTCTTCCCGCGACCTTTACCAGATCGTCGGTCCACCTAGTAGGAGGCCTGCCCACGCTACGTCTTCCAGCCCGTGGTCGCCACTCGAGAACTTTCCTGCCCCAACGGCCATCGTCTCTACTGTACAGTTACAGTACTGTAATTGATATTTAAGGTAAGATAAATAGATAAATGAAACAATAGGTTGACCGACGATCTGGTGAAGGTCGCGGGAGGTGCCTGGATGCGGGCAGCGCAGGACCGGTCTTTGTGGAAATCCTTGGGGGAGGCCTTTGTCTAGCAGACATCATTTGCGAGAAGCTAACGAAATGAATCAATGTATTTATTTAATTGGGTAGTAAATACTTTCATAAGCTTTTACTTTTACTGATTGCGGATCGACTAAAGGTGAAACCTGATAACAGATTTTGGTAAGAAACAAAAGCGAAATATCGTTTACCTCCAGATGCTATATTTCCTAAAGTGCCTCCGAAACTAGAGCAACAAATTACGGAAAGCGTACCCTAAACATTTACATAATTTCCATACATATATCTGAAGAAGCACGCAAGCTCCTTCTAGGGAAGCTCCTTGAATGTTTGAATGTGTCGATATTTACCTACAAAATATTATTTTGTATGAATCCTTGTATTCTGATATGAAAATAGTGCAAGATATTTTATTTTTGCATAGTTAGGTACTTTATACTGCGGCATAATTTGTATGTTTTTGTAGATTATTAAATGTACCAATTCCATAGGTAGCATTACCATATAAAATTGTTTCAGAATATGCAGTGCTTATAGAAAATGCAATTGCATTTAAGTTGCGTGGTTATCGATAAAATGGACTGTGAATTCTATCGATAAATATACCGAGGGCATCCCTCACCTGCCTCCACCTCTAAACCGCGATACATTTCGTAAAAAACACACACATTCATCATACACTGAGTCTGATCTCTTGCCTGGATCAGGGAGATTTATGTTGAAACATGACAGACTTGATAGAAATAATGCTATGAATTTAAATGGTTTGCTTTGCCGCACTTACTTCATAACATTTTTCGAGCCCGTATGATCTGAACTTATTGTATTTTTTTCATATTTTATCAGCATAGAGCTAAAATAACAGTATTATTATTTGGACCTTACTCAAGCAATATTTGAATGAATGGAATAGATAACTTATCCTTAAACAGACAGTAGAATATCGTACTAATAACCTAGGAATAATGTTGAATAGGTATTTATAACGAAAAACATTTTTTGTGGGAAACTTTGTTATTACGTTATGTAATGCAATAACAAACATCGAAACAAAAAACCTGTCACTAATTTACAATGAAACAGGTCTAGCTGGATTTACTAGTTTTATAGTCATCATTAATAGTGACCTTGAGTCATTATGGAATAATGTATAACTCATTAATTACAATTGTTAATTTATTAGCAAAATACTCTAACAATAATGTCACTTCATGAGTAACTATAGAATGCAATTGACCAGAGACCAGTCTAGTAATTAACGTCGATGAATGATTAATAAAGAATTATTATGGTAATCATATTTTATAGTAATGATGATAGGTAATTTGTTTACTTTTGTGGCGTCACAACACAAGTGAATTCAGTAGCTTTCGTTTTACAGATGTTATTAATCTTCACCTCATATTGATTCACCTAAGATGATACAGCTATACCTATCTGTAAAAGTACTACATAATATGTAGTTAAAAGTAACCTAAGGAACATAATCCCTCTTATATTTTGAACTCAAATGGTATTCGTCACAAATCTATTTTGATGAAATTGTGAAGACAATAAGTTTTTACATCAGAAATAAATACCTACATTGTCTTATGTTGTAACCTTGATAAGATTAGTTTTGGAATACGGCCAATCATCTCATGTAAATAAGTTAATACTGGATAATATGTTTTATTACCATTTTTGCCTTTTTCAATAATTAATTTTAAACTTTCGCGTTGCATAATTAAATTAGTTTAAACAGCCTGAGACCACGACCGGTGTAACCGGGTCGAAACGTCAGGCAAACACAGGTAATGTTTCTATATTACCTATCCGCGTATCGCGTTAAAACCTGTTAAATTAATTCAAGACTTCTATCTTTGTACCACCAGACAGTTTGCCCGACTCTACCGCATAGCGAGGCTACTGAAAAGCACCATTTTATTATTTCGATCAGTTTTCAAAGCGTATTATCTTCCTTATCATTATTACTTGCATAAGGTTGCTCGTCAAAACAAGTTTATTGCCGTGACGTCAATGCAATGACCGAAAACATGACCTTAGTGACTCAGATGACTTATTTCACGATATCTAAATGTAAATTGTCGATGTAAAATCACTGAGTGACTTTTATAGGGTTATCACTTGAATAAAAAGGGGTTATACACTCTTTATGAATCACTGGTTCAGAAAACAACAATGTAATAAACTGGGTTCATCTTTTTACTTTATTTGTACGCCCACTTATTTACATCTAAAATTAGTAAATAGTAAAAAATGAAATATTCGTTACAGGGTAAGGTCACACACATTTTAGGTCATCTTGAGGACGCAGCGAAGTGATTACGATCACGAATCGAAGCCGAAAGTCTTGTCTGTAGGTTCTGAAATATGAATTGAACCAGAAAAAAAAACACTTTAGAAGAGCACTAAATGCGTTATCCTACGAGTACTTCCTACTAATATTATAAAGCGAAAGTTTGGATGTGTGGATGTTTGTAACTCTTTCATGCAAAAACTACTGAACGAATTTTGATGAAACTTTACAATATTATTGTTTATAACCCAGAATAACATATAGGCTATAATTTATGACGATCTGTGACAAACTAAATTTCACGCGGGTGAACCCGCGGGCAAAAGCTATTTTTTTTAATAAAAATAGGTTATTTTATTTCTTTTAAATAACATTATAATAGGTACCTACGTATATTTTTATCGTTATGTGAGCATTAACTTCAGATAGTTCATATACAAGCGATAGGAATCTCGCCGAATGAACGTTTTGAAAGCGGAAATAGAGTCAGCACAGGAGCAAAAAGCGATCACGATTTGAATTTTCTAGCCATTCAAAAATGCTTTTTGTTCAACAAATAAAAAACGTGAAATATTACCTATTGGTTGCAGTATTCTCTGGATAAATCGATATCTCTATCCCGTTGATCACATGTGTATAGTATTTTCAAAAACAAAATGTTCATTCAAAATTATGCTTAGTATAAAATAATATGCAGTATGCAATATGCAATATTCAAGCCATTTAATTATGCAAGTTTTTGCCAAAAATTTATTTAAATACTCATCTAAAAATTAAATGACAGTAGTTAGAAAGTTCAATGATAGTAATTTTACTTACAAAACTTTTCCAATCTTTAACCGACATCTTTACAAGATACATTTTATGCATGACGTAGTTTGTATACACATAGCACAGCATAAACATCTGATTGACGTCATTCCTTAAAACAATAGGTAGATCAGGCTCAGGTCAAAGAAATAAAACTTTCTTTATTTAATCCAATATGACTCATCTTAGGCCACGTTCAGATGATGAGAGATAAACGCCCGTTTTGCTAAAGCGCGTTTAAAACTACACGTAGAAACGCATGTGTACTCCGAGAATAACGCACGTATTCACAAACATTACTATGAGGTCTCACAGTGCGCGTGACGCACAGGGTTACACACGAACCAATCACAGAGCTCTATTCGACGCTGTGCGTTCGATTTGCTGTGTTACTTAAAATACACGTAGGTAGAAAAACGCGCGTTGAGCGCTCATCATCTGAACATGGCTTTAGGTATTGTGGAGACAATCACATCTACTAGCTGTGCTTGCTTTTGTAACACCATTATATCTTTATGCGAAGTATAAATGATAAATAATAATATGATACTTTGTTCAATGACAAATGAGTCATTGTGAAAGAATGTTAAAATTTCATCCTATTTAAGTCTGTTGATTGAGCTTAGCGAGATAAATAATAATTTCTTTATACAGTCTAGTACAGTCACCGTCAAAAATAGTGACACACAAAGTAGCCAAAAAGATGCAATTGTAATAAAGACGTGTTGCAAACTTACAAACTATTAGACGCTGACTGTACTGTACAATGCTAGTGTAATTTATTTATTTATTTAAACCTGTATTGCACACACATAAGAATTATCCGTACAAAAAGGCGAGTTTAATGCTATATGGTATTCTCTCCCAGCTGACCTTGAGCAAAACAGTAAGAAATGTAAATGCCAAACTAAGCAGAGCTTAAAAAATATATCAAATGTTAGAAAACCAGACCACGCATTCATTTTGATAAGAGAAAATCGTGTATATTTTGGGACGATTCTGTTTTTCATTGGAGTCAAAATTTCTTATTTGATCATAAACCATTAAATTGGATTTTGTACGGGCGGGAAGATAACGCGGTCGATGCTGACGAAGCAGCAGGATTTACAATGAGGAAGATGTAAATCAAAATTTATTCCCCTTTTTCAGCCCTAACAAAAACTTTAAGCTAAAATAAGACTAACTGTGAAAAAATTTTGTTGATATCACGAAAATTGAATATTTTATAAGCAAATCAATATGGGAACGCGCGAAAACTGATAGCACCCCTGGAATACGGGCGATGACGTCACACCGCTCGTTGGGCAACGACGGACGGGCGGCGCGGGTGCTAGCTGCGCTCTGTAAACTTATTTTCGTTCATTTCGATACATTTTTTATTTATATTAACCGTATCTGATGCCAACCAAATAATCTTCCGAAAGTAGATTTACTTATGGTTGCGGATACTTTCAGAAAACATGCAAAGTACCTATATTATTGCAGAAATCCAAGTGCTAAAACTTGCAAGGTAAGTGAACCTATTATTATGGATGCAATAAATAATTGAGTATTTAGTATTTACGCTTTTTGTAGTATTTGAGGTATATTATAAAAGTTCTATCTAGTTTAAAAGTAAAAGTACTAGTGCTGTCAGTCAGATTGCTGTGGGTTATCGATAAAAAATAATACCCATCAATAAAATTTAGCAACGTTATGTCTTAATATTTTATTTTTACAGAGTTGGACGATCACGTCCAGTCGTGTTATAGACTAACTATCCAACTATCGAATTATGGACATAATGTAATACTCGTAGGGTAAGTTCATTTGAAAAGACTATATCCGCAGTGTACAGTAAAAACAAGAGTTACTACACCCGAACACAAAGTTAGAGCTACGGCATATCATTGTGCATTTGTTTGTGCTGAAGATAACGAATAAATTGGAAAATCTGGAATGCGGAGTTTGTGCAGCAAGCAATGAAGAATGCAAACATACAATGGCATTAATTGGTTTTAAGGTTATATGTATAGACGTAGTGAAGATCCCGCTTGTACCGAAGTAGCGTGCTATTGGAGGAAACCAAAACTGTTGTGCAAGTTGGATCTCAGCTAAAATTTATTAAAGTCAAAGATGTGAACTATACAAGGCAGTATCAAAAATATATGTGTCAGTAATACTACCACCATAACCATCTGACACAAAGATCAGTCCATAGGGCTTGATGATTTTTTTTGTTCACTTTAAAAAGTTATTAGTATACACTTTGTTACTTTCTATGGAATCAGTGTACGATCATGAATCGGAAGTAAGGTACAGTCTGTTTTGTCACAGTTAAAACTGGTTTCTAACTCTATCGAGGGTCGTCAACGTTTTTCCTGATTTTTATAGTTTGAGTCTGTTACGTCTTTCTTTTTCTGTTCTACTTGAATCTTCGTATCTCTCGTCTTTATTTCTATTGCAGATAACTCTATTCGGCGTACTACGCTACGTGCCCTAGCTGCCCATTGCCATTTCAGCTTGCTAATCCGTCGGGCTATTAATCGTTTGTCTAAGGTAGACAATACTTGTCAACAATCGCGAGAATCAAGCTCCGAAACGAAACTGAGTAGGGCGCAGTTCGACATAAGCTTCATTTTGTTCGTATTCATCCGAATGCCTACCTGTTCCGATATATTCGATTAAGGACTTTGAGCATTGTGCCGAGGTCTTCCAGCAACTCTGCCATGAGTGCCATGACCACAATATCGTCAGCAACGGTAGCGATAATTAATATGGCACCGCTGGAGAGACTGCAGCACTGCCCAAGTTTCGATCGAATCGAAGGCCTTCTTCTCATATTCCACGAACGTCAAGCATAGTGGCAAGTTATACTCCTTCCTTAGTTTTCTGTATAACCTGCCGCAGCTCTGCCCCAGGCAGAAAGGT
Source organism: Ostrinia nubilalis (assembly GCF_963855985.1). NCBI lineage: Eukaryota > Metazoa > Arthropoda > Insecta > Lepidoptera > Crambidae > Ostrinia > Ostrinia nubilalis. The sequence continues at coordinate 8,332,860 of NC_087103.1, forward strand.
TCTGGAGTGGAGGCCACGTACCGGAAAACACAGCGTAGGACGTCCACCCACAAGGTGGACCGACGACCTGATAAAGATAGCAGGGAGGCGCTGGATGCAGGCCTCTACCAACTGTGCGATATTATGTGGAAGTTATTGAAGGAGGCTATGTTCAGCAGTGGACGTCCTGTGGCTGAGATGACGACGATGATGACGATAACTCTATTCTAGAGTATTATTATCTCTTTGACTTCTACAGGCGGATTGTCACAAGAATGAAAAGTATGTGTTAATACATTTTGTTCGTATAGATTTTTATCGATAACTCAAAGAAGCGACAACATTATTTTACCACCATAAAACATAGTCAATAACAAGGGCTAAAGTAGGTAGAGAGTTTTTAGTATTGTCTTATTGTCTTTAAAGTTTCAAAGGATTCAATTTACTTTTTAAGTAACCCATCTGCGTGCGTGCCTCGTGTTTTGTTTCTCTATTTTTTGTCTACTGTTTCAAATAAAATGTCACTAAAATACTTTATAAAAAATTTGTAATGAAAAATATACAATGGTAGGTGTTTTATCTTTAGGTAGGTACTCGCATTAAAATGATCTTTGCAATAATATCGACTGGTTTTTGTAGATAACGCTTTCTCCCTTTTCGTTAACTTACACCATTTATGTATTTATCAGCTTTTCTTAGCTTTAAAAGTAATTTTCTGGGGCACTAACCATTGTATTAGTATAAAAGGGTTACTATACAATATCTGCATGGTATTTTTTACTCCATAATTCTATAAAACTCGAAATGACTGTACGAGTCTATGAGCGCGCGAAGGAGCAATGCCATCCCGGCGGAGGTAACGGGCGGTGTGACGTCACGCGCTAAACGGTCAAGTGCGAGTTGATTTTTAAAACATCCAACTTTGAATGCCCATAGAAAATTCAGTTTTTGAGATATCGAAAAAATTCTTTCACTAATATTTTTTATATTTTATGTTTCATCTTTTTACATTATAAAATAATTACACTCATCTTCCTCATTGTACGATCGTGCTCGTACATTATTTATCCCAGAATTCCCCACTGATATAATCCTTACTGAATACTTGATGTCTCATTTGATTTCCCTGAATGAAAACAATTGCATGTTACGTACAATCTCAATTTGAACCAATATAAAGATGTTCAATCTAAACGCCCCATCCCCAGCGGCAATGCCCAACTTCCCAACACAAATCTTCCACAAAACCACTTAAAAACCGGATCAATCCGCTTTCATCCGGAACAAACACGATACATCGCGTGTTCCACTCCGAAATCCTAGTCCAATGGGGCGGATAGGGTGGTCTGAACCCGAGACACACGCAAGTCACCGCAATTAACTTTAACTGAAGTACTGAGTAACTTATTTTAAATGGTATAATCTAGAGGTAAAAGAATAAAAATTAGAGTGCGACTTGGTTTGACCGCAGATCGTACGACACATGAGAATCTCCCCCTTTTTCGCAGTCGGTTAAATTATCGTCATATTATTTTCATTTGATAGAGCTATCTTTGTTTATGGTTAAAACACCCATCTACACTGTATTAGGAGTTGGAACCATAGTTAAGTACCTACTATAGAGCCATTTACATAATACCTTTAACAATTACTACAGTAGGTACTAACTTCGTTTAAAATCTGCCACTACACGTCCCAAGAACAAAAAATCATTCCAAAATGCAAATAACGCAAAAGCAGATGCAATCATAATCCTAAAAGAACCTCATTCTAAAAACTGAATGCAAACCTCAAGTCATTCCCCCGATGTTACACCTTATGCGTTCGTATGACATCAGCAAAATCTTTTTATAGGATGCTTCTCGGTATCAGGCATTCAGCCCACTATTTTGTATTAAAACCATTCATTCGTATGGTATTGACACGCCATCTGTGTGCAGTTAAAAACGCAAGCGGAACCGCGCTCTAATGCTAGTCCAAAATAAAAATTCAGATTCGAGAATGTTCATGAATACAAAACAGGAATCCAATCCCAAATTAAATTGATATAATTAACTTTTAAAAAAAATAAAACCGACTTCAAATGCGTGAACACAAAAAAAAACTAAAAATTAAAAATATTGCGTATAAAAAAGTTCATCCCCAATTTTCCACCCTTGGGGGTGAAATATTTTCTTCAAATTCGCATGAAACCCCCCTTTTGATAATACCTATTCAACAAAAAAATAATCGTTCAAATTGATTTATAATCGGCGGAGATATTGCGTATAAAAAAGTTCATCCCCAATTTTCCACCCTTGGGGGTTGTTTTTTCTATTATTAAATTTAAATGGGACCACCCTTGAGGTATTACCTATACGCCGAAAAAAGATTTGTTCAAATCGGTTCATAATTGGCGGAGTTATCGCGTAACAAACATAGAAAAAAAAAAAAAAAAAAAACATACGGGTCGAATTGAGAACCTCCTCCTTTTTTGAAGTCGGTTGATAATAGTCTGTATACCTTTCAACCGGACTTCATTTGTTTTTATGTCTTCGGAATTATTTTTTTCCAGGACAATTTGGAAATTGAATAAGAAATTCAATTTGGTGTAAATACTTTTTCATTTTAGGAACCTATTTGACAAAAAGCTAAGTATAAAATCTGCATTTTATAGCAGGTAAATGTAACTTTTATTTCATTTGATTGAAAATGAAAGTTCAACAGTAATTCAATTAAGTTACCCAGTTATGTTTTTTTTTAATTGAAATCTTGAATAAGAATAGAAGCTTTTTAAAATTGAGTCTTCCTCTTCTATAGAGACTATCAAAAAGAACAAGATAAGAAAGAAAGAAGCTTAAAAAGCTCCCAGTTTTCATCCGTGCGTGTTAAAATTGCTATCACTGTCACGTGAGCACTGCATACAAACGCCGCATTGGCGGGGTAATCACAATTAAAAGCATTATCTCCCCGGTAGTCGGGTAAAAAGATCCGGCACCATCAGGCTGGGAGGGAATTGAAACCGTTCTCGGATGGAAAATTAAAAAGTGATTTAAGCGAGCCGAGTTATGAGCTACTGGCTGGCGAATTTTAAATATGGAATCTTTTCTGATTTAAAAAAAACTTGGCTTTGCAGTCGCTAAGTCGTACGTATTCACTTTTCTGTACTTTTAGGCTGAGTTGCACCACCTAACTTTGACCGTTACTATGACAATAACCGGTGTTTTTTGTTTGGTGTTTGACAGATTTTTGACGTTTGTCAAAGTTAAAGTAGGATGGTGCAACCCAGCCTTAGAATGTTTGATTTCTATGATCGGTTACAAATATTAGGATGGTCAGATTTTAACTCCTTTATGTCTGTTTCATGAATAAACATCTAATTAAATAATTTGAATGTAATGATTTGCCTTATTAGGGGTTAAGTTTAGAAGGTTTCTTATGGTTAACTACTGAATTAATTTCCGATTGCATAGAATCATGGATATTGTTTTTAAAGAGACTAAAATTGTTATTATTGATTTTATGACACTTTTGTATAATCAGCATGTTTAGTGTTTACTTTTACTCAAGTATAAATAGATTCATTGTGTTGAGACGTTATATTATATTATTATTCTTATTTGTGTATCTCGCCGAGTTCTTACTCAAACTTACTCAAATTCTCAGTAAACCTTTTGTTACTATAGTTATTATTTTGAACACTTGATTAAATGTTATCATAGCGACGAATAAACTTACGTTAAACGTTATCTTGAGGCGGGTTTATTTACCTGTAAAAAGAAATATCAATTAGAAAATGACATTTATAGTTTGTCATTGGAAACGATTAGTTGTTTTTTTATAAACATGGCGTTTGGACGACCATAAAATTGCAAACCTAAAAAAGCACCATTTTGGTAGTGGAATAGTTGGTAGGATTCCATACACAGATAGAATGTACTCGTACTGGTAAAAACAGGATTGTTTTAAATATTATTAGGATATTATTTGAAATAGGTTTGATTCAATCAAAATTTATTATATCAATAGCATGTTAAATCAAATATTACGACATTTACGAGCACTTTGTTTTAATGCTCTTCAAACAAATTAATTTACTACCAAGCCACAAGACACATTCGCTCATACATCTTACCAAAACTCACATCTTGTATTCCTAATAAATACATTATCCATGCAAAAAAAACACATCCGACTAAACAACGTTACTGTAAAATAGCATTTATTACGCCTAATTAAGATTTTTTTTAAATAAATATTTAAATATCCTTAGACATTTTACACTGCGCTTCTAGTCCCAAACTAAGCAAAGATGCATCGACGTTTAGCTTAATGCCTGTACATTACGTTGGAATATGGTAGGAAACTATACAAAATTGTTCGAAAATAGCCCTTATAACCACTGAAATAAGATGCATCAACGTACAGCTTGATGTTCATTGTGTTGGAATGTGGTCAGAGAATCCATCACCTGTGCTGACCACTTAATCAGTCGCAATCCTCGTAACGATCGCGTGAGAGATGGCCGTTTGCTTGCACTTGCACTTAAAGCTTGTGCACACCGGAGGCAGGGCGAGAGCGATTGAAAAGAGAGAAGAAAAAGAATAATTGCGCCTTTTTAATTGATTAAATTAAAGCTCGCATACGTTTGGTAACGTTTTAAAATAAAAACAGATGAAAAAAGTTTGTAAGGTTGCCAAGTTTGTCCTACTATCACTAATGTGACGACATATGACGTCATGTTCAGTCAGAAGCCTTTGCAAGACGAGTTATATTCCTGTAGTCTAAAATATGCTCATATGACTATAATTCCCAAAACATACATGTACAACCTAGGGTGAGGATTACCTTAATTGTTCTTAACTTAACGTCACCGCTAGTCGTCGCGTCGCGGTCTGATGTATGACTTATGTCTGACACCAGGTTCGAGACTTCAGCTATTGCAAGTAAAACCGTTATTATTTATTATTATTATTTAAAACAAGTTACATAGTATTCCCAAATATTAATAATGACCATTGACGATGTCACAAAAACCAGTTTTGGTTTTACCGTGCACCGCTGATTCGACATCAGACTCAATCATTCAGAGCATAAAGTTAAATATTTTACTGCGGGCGAGTACCACTCCGTTGATTTCATAAATACTGTTCCATTTGTAAATACTCAATACAACACGTAAGATATCTAATAAACTTATTTAATCTCCCAGTATCCCCAATCCTAAGGCCGAAAAACTGCAAGTTAATCTGTGTGTATTACGGCCATACATCATCACCCAAGGAGTGAGTTGTGACTGGTGCCCGTGGTTAAGCGCCGTGTCGGTAAATTGGCCGATATTGCTCTGGCCTGTCGATATAAATCTTGTAGCTTAAAGAATATTTTCGGCAGCACCTTACTGTGTGCGTTAGTGTAAGTGGGAAAGTGGGAAATAAGGAAAAGTGTAGATCTTCCGCAAAACTAAGCCATAACAGACAAATGTGTATGGAAATAATGGACAAATATACGTTCGTAGAACTTGACAGCTATAGCTGTAGGCACAGGAGTTGCAGCGATGGGAATGAGAGGTGGGAATAGTCCCGTACGTATAAAAAGCTTTCAGTGAGCTGCCTACTTACGTCTTAGGAAACAGGTTTTAAGATTTAAAATAATCACGTCAAATAAAATAACTGTACTAATATAATTCACAAAGTAAAAATCTGTTGCGAAATAACATAGCTACCTTACAGTTCCTAGTGGAATCTACCAGTAAACATTTTCTTATACAAAATCCACGGTTCTTAAAATAAACAGTAGATATCATGTCATAAAATACTAGCGATGCCTTATGAGACACAATAAAATCATACATCATCAAATTATAATCATGTTAACTGGTCTGCTCGGCCATCCAAATCCTAACGCTCCCGAAAATTCTAACAATTTCGTCTGGCGTCTACGCTGATTATCAAAAATTCCGACGTCAACACAGCATTGACGTCACGAGGTCATCGCGTGACCGCCTGAAGAGTTTTCCAAGCGCGAAACGTTGCAGGATGACTCATAGGATGGTGTGGTCCAAGTCACTGGCTGGACGCGATTAGAACGAGTTATTTTTAAACGATGCTCCTTTGTCTTTATTTCATTCGTTTCGATTTTAAAAAGTTTGATTTGTTTTTAATACTGGCTGGCACATTAACTACGAACGACTTGAGGCGATTAGGAAAAAGATATTGTTAAACGATGCTCTTTTGTTTTTTTATATCCTTCACGATATTAGAAAGTTTTTATCTGCTTTAGGAACTGGCTGCAGTTACTCTTTTACAATAATTACGGTCTTCAGTTGACAAAAAGATATTCTTAATTTAGAGGTTTGATTTATATAGCTTAATTATTTATCAGACATGTTATAATTTTAGGCAACATTATTAAAGCATTTTGATTACATTTTTTTCGCATGTTTATCGATAGAAATATCTTCCCTATTCACTTTTTAACTTCACTGCTTAAATCGTTTGTTGAACAAAGGATATCATTATTATGTACTAAAAAAAATAATACATTCGCTTAGAATTTATACCAAGATCTACTTAGCCTTGAACTCACCGTATGGAAATGATACTGGCACAGTCTTAAGTACATACTTACACGTACCTATGCTTGCTCTTTTACGACTTCGTCTTCAATATTGTGAATACAAGATTGATCCTAATGTAGTTTGCTATTTTTATCTTTACCCTTTAAGGTAGAGCACTTACAACGCTTCTCTTTTGTTTAAGGAGAACAAAATCTTGTAATTGATGAGGATTATTATAAAAAACAGATGTTATCAAAAACTCTGACAGTAAACCCAAATCACTATCTTAAGCTCTTACGGATAACACTTAGCATTTTTTCTGGATCTTCACATAACTCTTAAGATGTTCCGAGAAAAATATTTTCTATAAGTATTTTTTTTAAACAAATCCATTACTTTCAACTTCAAAACACGGCCTGATCTCACTGTCCAAGTGTTTCCCTACCTATCCCTCACACCTTGTACATAATTTAGTTAATAATAGATGATCATATTACGGTATTAAAATGAAATTACAAGCATCAAGCAGTCCCATCTCGGGAGCAAATTCATAATTCACCTCCAAACACGACACGGCCAGCCACAAAGGACGGCACCAAAGAACATTTTAATCTATCCACCACGCAGAGAGCTCGTAATGTCTCTATGTACTTAACTAAATTACGTGCATAAATCATATTTAAACGTGACGAACGCCGCCGAGTCTAACCCTCCTAAATACTCGCAAAACAAAATAACAACCCTAACACTATACACACAAAACGCAAAATCCCTGAAGTGTGAAAGCAAGCGAGAAAAGCTCAAAAGAAAATGCAATTTCCAACTAAAAATATAAGGTTCGATTTCAATTTGGCGGCGTGAAGTGAAGGGAACATCGTTCGTTATCTTCGCGTAAATTTTTCGAAAATAATTTTGGTGGATGACGTCCTAGCCGTTTTAAGTTCCGGACGAAAATTGTTTTTAGTGGGTGTAACTAATGGTCACTGCAGCTTTTTAACGATCTATTAACTGCAATAGCAGTAAAGTTTTGGATTTATTAAATTATGATGACGTAGAGAATGATATAAGCACGGAAAATAGTTTTTATATTAGAGATGGGAAAGAACTTTTATAATCACGAACTTATTATGATTATACTCTGGCAAAAGTTATCTGAAAATTTAAATAATATTACTATGCTATAACACTCATAGTGTAAATCCAGTTTCCAGAACAATACCCATTATAGCCTAGAGATCATAGCTAATCTCTTAAACCCCAGCCTCCCACAGTGTTCCAAATAAGCCAATAAAAAGTGGGTGTTGGGCCAACACCCACTTTTTATTGGCTTATTTCAGGGCTTACAGCTTATCGTAGTATCTATTTTAAATGGATAATGGTAGCAATTAACATGAAAACTATTCCAAACTTTTTTTTTTTGCTATTCTGCTAACGGAAGAAGCGATGGTGTAATGATTTGATTACATCTACAAAAGAATTCGATAAGTTCAGGGACAAGTAAATAGGTTTGTAAGTGTAACTTTTACCCATTAGTGGGATTAATAACTGAAGGAATAGAGGGTTATGTTTTCTAGGATCTAAGAGACATCAGACTTCTTCAATAAAACTTCCAAAGTTTTTCACACAAGTGTTATAACCATTATTTTATTTATGCTAAGTCTTTTCTAGTAAGAGTGATTCTTGTTTTCTTAATGTCTTAATTTTAAAACCCCTGAATACGCAATTAAAATCGTTCCTCATTTACATCTACCTACAAAGCACCTTTAAAGACAGACGCAAGCTTCTCCCATACATATTTAAATCCCTACAGAATTCATTGCAATCGAATTTACGGACCTTTAAGAGGCTGGAACAATAAAAGACCTTTTTACTCGGAACTAAACTTCGATAAAGAACAATCTGGTTCTTCCCACAGGGAACTTGGTAAAACATTCAAGATGATTTATACGCACCTTTACCTACACAGGGTGAATTTGCAATCAGTGTCCAAATTTTTACGAGCAACTCAGAATCAGTAACTCAATCGATTTACGTAAAAAAAAAATGAATAGTTTTCTTTCTTTTCATATTTTCGAAATTAGCACACATGGATACTTTACTTCGTTCATAGAAATATACGTACATACAGTTAACCGCAAAGCTTAATAAGCATAATGGTGCGCGAAAATAAGCTTTATCCTTTAAAAATTAAGATATGGACACATTGGACACCTACGAATATTTTTTTAGCGAAAAATACCACGATTAAAAATAAATAAGACAAAGTTGTATTGTTAAATTGTTCTACAGAGCTTATTAAAAAAATACTGTTTACAAAGTCACCCTGTATATGCACCTTTACCTATAGGTGTGTGAACTCCATTAAGATTAGGTATTCATGGTGTACACCTGATACTTTGAGAGCCTTTACAATGCGGGGAGCGACAGAATTTTATACCTATTGGTGTTATAGCGATGAGTTTTGCATGGTGACGGGAGATCAGCCAAGATTAATTGGGATATGGTGGCGAAATGGTGTTTATATGTTGTTACTCGTAACATTGAAGTTCTATACGACATGTGGAATTATTGCAGAATGAGGGCTATCGTTTTTATACTTAACAGTTGGTACCCCTGGCGATTGACAGGACCTTACTCTACAGTGGCGCCATCTTGATGAGTGCAATTGCGATAGTCCACCACTTTAGCGCTCACCAGTTGGTGCCACTGTCTTCGCTACTAGTAAGTGACAGGACCTTACTCTACAGTGGCGCTAACTGGTGAGCGCTAAAACGATAGCCCTCATTGTACCTAGTTGATTGTAGGATTTTAAAATATGAGTAGGTACGAGGAGTATGTGTATTATGGAGGGATTTACTCCCTATGTGTTTAGGTTATTAAGTAAAAGTAGTAATTTAATGCCCGTTTTCACCATCAATCCCTATTTTTTAAGTAACTCCCATGAAAACAAAATGCATGTTATGTGTTACCATAGAGGGGTCACTTAAAAATTAGGGATTGATGGTAAAACGGGCATAAGAGATCTAGTAAAGGTTGCGGTAAGCGCCTGGATGCGGACAAGACCGGTTGTTGTGAAAAACCTTGGGGAAAACAAATAGCGTGAAATCACTGTATTAGTTGCCAGGGTTTTAGAATCAACATGCCTGTCTGAAAATAATGTGATTTTGTCTTTCTGTCAGTTGGTTGAACCACAGAATAATAATAAGATAAGTACCTACTACGTACAGAAGTTTTACTTCGCAAAGGTATTTAAAAAAATGTATGCTCAATGTCATTAACAATATGGTGTAATTTAGCCTGTCTCAAGAGTCAAGCACCATTTTGTTGACAAACGTCAGTGATCGGCACTGCGCCGAAGCTATAGGGCTGACATCGGTAAAATGATGTGACGTGAGGTGCCAAACTGCGGAAAATGGCGGAGGAAATACATGATTTAGCATGAATTATCATGAATAATATTAACTACTTATTTACCTCTCAGTGTCTTGAGGCAACTTAAAAAAGTACATTCTGTGTTTTTATTATTATTTAGGCAGTTAAATACTGCACAGTATTTAGTACACCATTTTCTTTATTTTCTTCCATCATACACAAGAATAATACGCGTGCGTGAGTCAATGTTCGCTCGTATGTGAGGCCTTGTCGAATAGTATCCTGTAGGTGGGCCATCGTGCGTGTTTTGTTTTCGATGTAAACTCGCGGAGATGAACAGGCCAGGTTGAACTGGCTTTTCATACAACTATCGCTGCTTATAATGTCTATTGTGATTCTTTATTACTTATCACAAAAACGAGTTTCCCGTAGGTTTTCAAGTTACATTCAAACGAAATTCCACTAATCCGCAAACTGACTGCCTAGATATTAGGTATCCAAGCCGTTATAGACTTAATTATAGACTGAAATTGTCTAAGCTGTTTAGGTTTCCTTGTTAACTCGAAGCTTAATCAGATTCTACTACATTATTAGTGCTTAGCTGTAACTGTATCTACTCGTAATGTATTAAGTTACACAGTAATTACATTTAGACCGCAATTTTAATCAACAAAGAGCTTTTGTGTCTTTTAGACCAAAAAAAGGGTGTGTATGAGATAGAGTACCTAGCTCAATACATAAGTATTTCAAAATAATTCTTTTTTACGTTTTTAACTATAAAGTAACTTACTTATTTCTAAGTATCTGGTATCTGTCTGTCTGTAACATTTTCACGCGTAAACTGGTGAGCCAATATTTATGATTTTAGTACAGTGATAGAGAACTCACAAGGGAGAACGAGAGGGGTAAGTAAGGAATATTTTATCGCAATGAACTTGAGAGGGTAAAAGTTCGTATGGGAAATCCGTCATCTTTCATGTGCGTCTAATAATAGTATTTCAATGTATATGCTCAGATGCCCTCAATGTGCGAGGGGGTTTGCCGCAAAAATAGGCTACGTAAGCCATCTTCGGGCACACCAGCGCCGCAAAGACAGCTAGGAGTCGGAGTGGTCGCCATGGCCGAAATCGGTCGGATGGATCATCATCAACTTTTGCCCGCGTCATGATTTACGTATCGAAAAGTCCTTATTATAGCATTTATGTGTTCTAATACATATTTAAGCTTTAAAATTGTACAGATCATCATATTCGATTCAGTGGTTCTTGCGTGAAGGAAAAACAAACTTTAACGTCTATCCCCCTGGACAGGACCTACATTATTGCGTTTACATTACACTCTGCAACATTACATTCTGCGATCAACCCAAATTAACCAGGCAATAAAGCCTCGGATATAAGCTAGTAGCTAATAGTTTTAGGCTACATCGATAGTAATAGTTTGCTTCATTACCCGTCCTTTATAATTACGGTTATCCCAAGTAATTAGGGTTTACTTGTTTATGTTTCGGTAACGATGATTAATTTATGACTTTGAAACAGTATCTGTTGTCATGTCACTTAGCGACTACTCGTAAATGAATATTGTATATCACTGTTGTTTTGGCCGTCAAATAACGGGTTTGAAGGGACGAAGGACAGTTAGCTGACCTTGTATTGGTTGATCCAATCTTTTAACATAGATGGGGCCGTAATTGCCGTATTTCTATTGCAATCGCTACGAAAGATCTTAAAAAGAAAATTTAAAAAAATGTAGTACCTAAGATCGCTAGAATCAATATAATAAGTATCTCATGATTAAAAATTGAATAATTTGATATTTTCGGAGTCAAGTCAAAGACGCGTGACATTTCGATTGACTAGCGACTAATAAAGTAACTAACAAGTTTTACTCATAAAAGGGATTTTTTCCCGCCAGCTCTTATTAATTTTCTCTTGTTGATTTTTAAATTAAATTCAGCTATAATTTCATAATTTTTGCCTTTATTTAAAAAAAATATATAAAGCTTAAAATCATTATTTTATTTGGTCCTCGAATAAAATCCACTTACTTGATGGGGATCCCTTGAACAATGTTACCAAGAGACCCGTCTCCAAGTTACCCCCTAAATAAGGGTCCCTCTGCCAACTTTAAAGGGTTTTTCGATGTCGACAAAGCATGAAGTTTTCAAAAACTTCCCGAGTTTATTGTTTTCTTGTACAGAGATTTGGAGCACATATTGGGGATTTGTAGTGGATTTCTTTGGCGTTAGGGACCGATAGTTATACTTTTATTGAGTGTATGGTTTAGTCGTGAACTGAATTTGATTTTGTCTCTGGTCTACTATTCACAATCTATTTATGGCTATACGTACATACAGTCAAAAACCACTAAAATTCAGCTAATTGTTTCTAAATTCCGCAAAAGTATATTTTTAATACTATTATTATACATTAGAAACATTAAGACTGAGTTGCACCACCTAACTTTGCCTGTAACTATAGCGATAACCGGTAGTTTTTGTATAGAGTTTGACAGATTTCTGACGTTTGTCAAAGTTAAAGTAAAATGGTGCAACTCAGCTTAATTTTACTAATAAGTAAGTAACATTATATTTTGTGTGTAAACTACACTAAACTAGATTATGCTAGTTCCATATACACTTACTATCATCGTAAGTGCTACATACTCGTATTGTTCCGCGAGTGCACTTACTAAATTGATTACGATAGCGCATTCGGATCGCAAACATCCGTACGTGAGCGGAACTTTGAGCGTTCTGCATGCAGGGCTGTCACACAAAGGTATTTTTTAAGTTACAGACTATTGAATAATAAAATATGTGTGAATTTGAAGTTATTGTCGTGTGGAACCGGTTGTGATAGTGAACCTAATGACCTAGTTAAAGTTAGATACAAACGGCCCAGTGCCGTTAATAAACAGAAACGATTTCTTAGTATAAACTGTGGATAAATGTTGTGGTTGCGTGCTGTATTTAAAACAGCCAATGATTTTCCTAGGAACATCTTTCTGGAATTCACGAAATTACCTAGTTCTTCAATACAAAAAAGATAAGATCAAAAATGTTTGATGTTCACTAACTATTAAGTCATTAAGAAACACCAAAGCATATTTTTTAAGTTTAAAATTTTCAGAATCATTCTCAAATAAATAAACATGTTTGTCTCAAAAGTTCTTTCCTGCTCATTTCTGTAATCTCTACCAGCCCTGCCAACCGCCCTCTACACAGTGACGTCACTTGATTTAAGGCACTACGCCACGGGTTTGTTGACCTCAAGCTGCGTGCACGCTGACACACTTGTACACTTTCAGTTACAGCTCTTTTAAGGTAAACAGAATCATATATTTTTACCCGACTGCGCCAGAAGGAGGGTTATGTTTTTCTAGAATTAGCCCTAGATATAAAGCCATGGTAAGTTTTAGAAATTTTTAGAACTCGTTTGTTAACATATTTTGCTATAACGCAAAATATTAATTTTAGAGCTTATGAATGAATCATTAATCATATAAATCTCGTTGCGTCTATATAAAAGATTTCATAAATATGTATATTGAAAAGCTATTTTAGGTACTGTAATTACAGATCTGTTTACTTAGGAAAACATGGGCTATCTTTTATAGCAAAATAAATTATAAAGGGTGGAATAAGGCATGAAGTTTAAACGGGGATTCACACATTTCTGATGTAAAAAGAATGAAAACTTATATTTGTATTTTTACAACGATACAACGAGCTTTTGCTGAAACTTTGCTAATCATAATTATTATCTAACCAAAACATAGATATTTGTTAATTTTAAACATATTAGTTTTAGGCAAAACAATTATTTCTACGCTAAAGCTTGATTTCACCATCTTACTTTAATAATAACAAATGTCAAAAATCTGTCAAACTCCATACAAAAAATTTCGATTATCGTTATATAAAGGTTAGTTTACTTTTAATAATCTTGCGATCAGGGTAAACTAATTCTATAAACGTTGACTGTAACATCGAGTACTTTACTATAGCACTACAGCACGTATTATAAATTGGGTAACACATGTGTCTACACTGGCAACACCCTACTCAAGCATACGTGGACGGCTTATTGATTCGGGCAATAAATTGGAAGTGTCTCAACGAAATTAATGAAGAACATTTCGATATTACACAAAATGATGGATTATTGATGTTGTTACGTTATTATTTTTATGGGTCAACTAATTCCGGGCTCATAATTGTAATTATTACAAACTTTTAATTAAATCTTACTAAATACGATATATTGGAGCTAAAAGCCAATAGTGAAAATGAAAAGCCAATGTAATATTATGATGTCAAATAGCATCCCTATTACGGCTCAATATTAAGGCTCATTTGCACCACATAACTTTAACCGTAACTATAAAAATAACCGTAGTTTTTTGTATGGAGTTTGACAGATATTTTACGTTTTTCAAAGTTAAATTAAGATGGTGCAACTCAGCCTAAGTCTGGAAATAGAGTTTAGACCTCAAATTATTACCCATGAGATAGAAGATAGTCAAAAAAGACAAAGTAATCAATCTTGTTTAAATTAAAACTATGTCATTAAAGACACAAGGAAATTCGCCTGTTTAAAATGCTTGTTTGACTCTGTAACGTTCAACCTTATTAGTTCCAGTAAAAACCGTTCATTGCAATGTCTGCTAAAGTGTAAAAGCCCCATTGTCTTCCCTCGGCACTTGTGATACCACAAACACGTTCACGGAAAACATTTCCCGTGATTTTAGGATCTAACCCGCCACAGCTCACTGGCGCGCTTCCAGTAAATTTTATTTATGACCTCACTACACGGTGTTAGGGCCGAACCACTCGAATGATAGTGAAACAGGCTCTTTTGGACATAATGCCGTGTCCACGCCTCCACCCGTGGTGACCTCACGCGTTCCCTGTAAGGTTGACCAACTTTCACAGCAATCCGGATCCGAATCTGTGTCTAAAAAAATTTGGGTCCATCCTACTCGTATGCATTCAAAAAGTACGCTCATGTTCTAAATATAGTACCAGCCAATAGCTCAGTCATTATACAGAGTAAGGGAAAAAGCCTTCTAAACTGAACTGAACTGTCTTAAAGTCTCGGTTCTTATTTCTAAATCAAATTATTAGGTAGGTATTACTTTTTTTTTTAATTATAAAAAATACTATAATAATAGGTATGATTAACCCACTTGTTACTAGCGTTTGATATACGGATCAACATAAAAATTAAATTATTATAAACAATGAGGGTGGTTTCTGATAACATTGTTTATGTTAAACGATTCCTGTGGGGTCCCTTTGTCCATCAGAAGTGTTCTGTTCTACATTGGGTGTCATATTTCAATAGTAAGCGTTTTGTTGTTTTCGTAAATTTTACGATGACTTTTTCAAGGTGAATACAATCATGATAAGTATTTATTCTAAAGTATTTCTTGCCGAAATATGAAAGTTTGTAGCCCACTTTTTGTAAATCGATAACAAATTTATAAACATTTTTCTAGTAACTATCTGGGGGCACGGCAGTGCCCCCGCCAAGTCGAGCGCGAAGCAAACACTGCCGTACCATCCTTTACTGGAACCATTTCGCCGCATTTTCAGGCCCCTATTTGAGAACCTCTGGATAAGACCAGAACGCAGAAATTTTCGTCATCTAGTAGGTTATAATCACATACTTAAAATCCAAAATTTCAGGTCTGTAGGTCATTTAGTTCCGAAGTTAAGCGAAAGCAAAGTTTCGCATTTATGACACTCACTCACTGATGATCATCAAAATAGAACTAGTACTTCCCATAAACTCAGAGAGCTGAAATTTGGTACAGAGTTAGGGTTTAATGGCCACATAAAGGGAAAACTATAAAAACTAGGAAAATCGAAGATTTGGAGTAACACCACATTCATAATCAATACTACTAGCGCCACACTGGCACCGTGGTGTTCGCTTGTACCGCTTACCGGTAGATGGCGCTAGCACTTTGAGTGTCGATTTTCTGCACCGCGGTGTCCAGATTTTTTTTCCTTTCTAGACCCCCCCGTCGATTAAGTTGAATGTTGTGTAATTTGCATTTCGTCGATTTCGTTTATTATATCGTGAGGTTAGCTAAGGTTAAGTTATTAAAACGATTCTTATTCGTTGTCCATTTTAAAGGTAAGCTTAATATCGTCAGTTGCAGGTTCACTTGGGGTAACTGACAAAATACAGTTTTTGAGTTAAATATACAGTTTTTCTTAGTTTTTTCTGCTCTTTCGAATGGTATACGTAAAAAAATTCTAGCTTTAAAAAAATTACAATTACACGAACATTTTCAGGTGTGAACTTTTCAGATTTCCTTCACAATTTTGGTGTAACTGACATTGTAATAATTTTACCAGGTTGAATTGGTGTATCAATTCTCGAGATTGTCGACAAGTATGTCTACCTCGGACAAACGATTCAGCTAGGTAGGTCCAATTTCGAGAAGGAGGTCAATCGTCGAATCCAACTCGGCTGGGCAGCGTTCGGGAAACTACGCAACATCTTTTCGTCCAAATTACCTCAATGCCTGAAGACTAGAGTGTATAACCAATGTGTGTTACCAGTGATAACTTATGGCTCGGAAACGTGGCCTCTCACTATAGGCCTTATACAGAAGCTCAAAGTTGCACAGCGTGCTATGGAAAGGGCTATGCTTGGTGTTTCTTTGCGAGATCGAATCAGAAATGAGGAGATCCGTAAACGAACCAAAGTCGCTGACATAGCCCGACGTATTAGCAAGCTGAAGTGGCAATGGGCAGGGCACATAGTACGCAGAACTGACGGCCGATGGGGCAGAAAGGTTCTGGAATGGAGGCCGCGTACCGGAAAACGCAGCGTGGGACGTCCACCTACAAGGTGGACCGACGACATCGTAAAGGTAGCAGGGAAGCGCTGGACGCAGGCCGCTACCAATCGATCAACATGGAAAGCATTGGGGGAGGCCTATGTTCAGCAGTGGACGTCCTGTGGCTGAAATGATGATGATGATGATGATGATTGGTGTATCTGTAATAATGTAAAAATTTTGTTACAAAATTTTGCAATTACACTGATTTGCTAAGGTTTATAACATGAAATAAAATAGGAATTTAGAAAGTTTTAAGATATATTACATTATTATTATACCAGCAGTATCAGTTAAAGAAGTTAAAGTTAGCTCAACAAAAAAAATATTGAAATTGAGCAAACTATCCAGCCAACTAGGCGTCACTGCGCGTTGCTAACATTAACCTGTTGTTACTCTGTTACTTTTACTGTTGTAGTACTCATGATCTTAATTCAACGTTGCTATAAAAAGGTGGGAAATTAAATCCATTTTGTTTTCAGTTTATGTTGCCCTGTAGAGCTAAATACGGTATTGGTAAGACAAAGCTTAAAAAAATATTCAAATTACTTAGTTTCACAGTAATACTTTAGTTATTTCAATATTTCTGTCGTAAAAAAATTAAACACACATATTTTCTTGATTTTCGTGGCTATTTTAACATTTTTTAATGAATAAAATAAAAGTTACTTCTAATGAAATTAAAAAAAAATAAAGAAAACGACAAAATGTTATTTTTTTCATGAATTCTCTTATTTTTTAATACTTTTACATAAATTATACAGCAACTAAGTAAAAAAAACCCAGAAAATCAGCAAATTATTTTAACTTTGGGCAGTACTTACACCAATTTGACCTATGTTTTTTCGAAAGTTTGGTGTAAAATTAGTGTAACTGTCAAAAGTACAAAAATACATTGGTGTAACTGCAATTTATTTCCTTAACTAAGACATATTAGATAATTCTTTTTATTTTATCGAAAACCGCGTAGAATTCTAAGCATTTCTGTAAAAACAGATCCAAAAAAGGTTAAATAGGAAAAAAGTTATGTCCGATTTAAGACGAAAAAAAACTTTAAACGGCTCTACTGAAAAACTGTATTTTGTCAGTTACCCCAAGTGAACCTGCAACTGACGATATGTGTTTAATATAGTAAAAAAATGTCGATAATTCTTATTAAAGGACGACGACGTTAAATAATTATGCCACTTTCTACAAAAAGAAGTGAAATCCCACCAAAAACATTCTGTAAAAAACTAGCCAAGTCTCGATGGAGCTGCTTGTTTATCTCTAAAAAGTAATGAAATCTAGACAAAGTCGTGCCAAGTCTATGGTTCCTTACTGCGATTTCTTTATTATTATAGTTAATTTTGTGTGACTTGGCCGTTGAACAATCTTTATTAAGATAATCATAGGTTAAGTATTATTGAAATACGCTCAACGTTTTCCAAGTGGCAATTTATTTTCCATCGTCAATCGGTAGCGGTTCTGGTGACAGATTGGTGCAAAGGTGTCATGGAGCACCTGGTTTTGTACCCTTCAACGGCCAAGTCACACAACATTAACTATAATAATAAAGAAATCGCAGTAAGGAACCATAGACTTGGCACGACTTTGTCTAGATTTCATTACTTTTTAGAGATAAACAAGCAGCTCCATCGAGACTTGGCTAGTTTTTTACAGAATGTTTTTGGTGGGATTACTAATTCAACGTTAAACTTAGTGATCCGTATAAGGAACGCTAGTAATATGAACTGCGGTATTTTGTTGTTTTAGCGCCTGCCTTCGAGGCCCTTTCCTTTAAATGAAATCATTGAAGAATTGGAGAAAAATTAAGATGAGTGTATCCCTAACTAAATCACAATTTTCCCGCCGGAAAATCCGGAAAATTGTAATGGTAACTTAACCAAAGAGAACTCTGGTGATGAAAATAAAGTGTCAATAGATTTGTCTGGATTACAAATGAGAGCCCACGTAAAAATCACTAGAGAATTCTCCATCCAGTGATGATGAAGAAGACTGCATCCTGTTAGCTTAGATAGCCAATTATGCCCTAGACAGGGTCAGTCATGTTTGAAGATATGAAGAAATTATTGTTTGTAAATGAGATGATTTAGTGTGGTTACAGTTGCTTCAAATGCATTGAAAATTGCGCCAACTGTCAAAACCAAGAGATTTTCTCCGCCACATAAACAGAGAAGAAATATTTTAACATCTCAAAATCAGTCACAACAGACAAGTTTTATGAAACTCACGCTTTGATACAAATGCAATGTTTTTTGCAAGAAATATAATATTACCCTTGATCCCAGAAAATGTTTTGGGCATAATATACAGTTCACACTACTGGAATTAAATTTGAAAAATAATAAATTTAACTCTGAATATTTTTTTATTAATGAATATTCCATATTTTATGCAAATACTTTAATAACTTATTCAAGTCGCAAAGAGAAGGTATTATCTCTAAGTTCATACAAGTGGCCGTACATATTACTAGCGTTCCGTATATCAAACACCATTTTCCAGCGTTTCCGTAAGACCAATATTTTTTTTTGTATTTTTCCTGTTGCCTTGATGCATTAAATAGCCGATATATGCAAAATCACAGGAATCGTAAGAAAAAAGGGATATCCGTAACAACTGGGTTAATGGTTCTATACCTACTAAAAATTGACACGGAATGTTAACATTTTGTTTAATATTATTAATTACTTTGGCATATTGCCTATATGACAACAAAATAAACGAGTCATTTATTAGCATCATTTCTCCGAGAATGTAGCTCTAAACCTAGTCAAGGCAGACATGTAGCGATTTATGACACAATAACGGGTCGTCCCGTAAAATACGGTACATCTGGCCATCCTATTCCCGCCATAAATATATCGTTACGCTCGTTTGAACAAAAAAATACCCGCTTTTTGTCAGGACCGAAGGTGACCGAAGCGTAAAAACTTTCGCAATCAACGAACGTAAAAAAATTTGCAATACGATTGGTGGTTGAATTAGTTCTATAGACAATTTGTAGAACCATAGGTTTTTTATGTTGAAACGCAATCAAACTTTCGTGGAACATACTAAACTTGTATGCAAAGAGTGAAGCTGACAAAGTGGGAATAGCGTAGTTAGAAACAAAGCGAATGAGTTTTCATAATGCATGTGCAACCTGGCAACCGCTGAGCTTTTTCATTAATTTGCATTTTTACGTGTTTACCTTTGGTTTACCTGGAAAGTTTTCCGGGAGTTAATGATTATAGTATTTTACTAACCTTTGCTAGAAATTTAAAGTTTTGACTGCGCATCAAGTGTAAAATATCCCTTACAATCGTAGCTCTTATACCTCGAATGAAGTACTTATAAGTACTAGGCTTTAACCTAAAGTACTCGTAGGTATACATAAGTTTTAAATTGTTGTAAAGAACTTAAAACGCTCGTGATAAATATAGTTTATTAATATTATTCTAAGATAGATCATGTTAACACATTGGTGTTGATGTTAAAAGACTGCATATTAGTTATCTCTAGTTTTCTGTTTACTACTCTTCTCATAGAACCACTTCGTCTACCATGTATCATGCCAAAACCATACCACTAACAAAAACGGTCACCACAAACAAAGAAAACCCCATCCCAATCCCATTGGCGTACAAGAAAAACCTTTAGAGGCAGGTAACTGAAATCACGGTCATCGGGCAGAGTCCATCTTTATGTGACATTAAACAAAGAGAGGGGGCTAATGTGATTTAAGCCGGAGGACAGACGTGGCCCGTTAATCTTGGACCCTCTGGGGTGTCATTTGGCACCGCGGGGCACGTGACTTTCGCGTTAAAAAGTTGCAACATTGATTCGTATGACTTTCCGAAGGCTCAGTCACACGTGTGGTAAAAGTTGGTTGGAACTTTTCAAAACTCATTTTAGTGTTGAAAAGGACATTGTCAGAAACCGCCTAAAAAACCGCCCAAAAACATGAACCCATCATAATTATTTTCTATTTTTTTAAATACATTAAGCACCCTTTCATTCTAATGGACACTTAAGCATTGAAAAATTAAATAAATAAGTCTTTCAACGTTTATTCTATAATACTATTACAACTTCCGGACGTTTTGGTGCGTGGCATGGTCTAAAACCTATCAAGTTCCATAATTTTTGCCGATAAAATCTGTACGAGGCATTACCGTACTTTATTGCTGGGAGTCCATGTATAGTGATGTTCCTGCGGCCATCATAGACAATAAAATATCGATTTTGAAAATAAAATAAATCGATTAAACTGCTTTGAAGACTAGATTTGCGTTAAAAGCTAAAAAGATATTGACACTATTACAAGAAGCTATCTAAAGTGTCCAACTGGTCGAAGGTCGTAAATAAAATAAAAATAATTAGGACCCTAAACTGATATTCATGGTATCATAACTGTAAAAGTGTCGGAATCCGATGTTGAATCCAATGCCAGTTGAAGTGTGAGAAACATATATCAACCTAGTAGATGCCAGTCTCTCATAATCTATGCCAATGAGGGTTTTCGCGATTGAAAAATCCGCCAGATGGCAATACGTAGCCGTGAGGTCCAAATGCTGCATGATTGGTTATTTTTGACATGACATTGACAGATATCCACCAATCATGCAGCATTTGGACCTCGCGTCTACGTATTGCCATCTCGCGGATTTTTCAATCGCGAAAACCCTCATTCATAGCACATGTAAAATAATAGACCAAATGAACTTTTATAGATTGTGAAAGAGAAGATAAAGATTTTATTATTTTATTAAAATCTTGCCACGAGGTAGTTTTTCAGTAGAAACCAGGATAGGATAATCGCTACAGGCAAGTATCAGAACATATTATAAATATTTTTAATCGATTATATCCTTGTGAATCGTTTTAATAAATTGTCATTTTACTTTTTCAATTAAAACTTTTTCAATCCCTAGTCTTGTCAAACTGTCATAATGTCAACAAATTATAAATGTCACGTCAGTTGACTCAATTTCAGTCTTCTGTGCGTTTATTGTATTTTTATTTCAATGAAATAGTGCTAAAGGGTTAGTACTAAAAGTGAAAGCCTTTTTTCAGAAAGAAAACCAATGTGGTGCCCTTATTATTCATACTGTTTGAAAGTTACAAGTCAGTGATACAGAGTTGCCGACATTATAACTCCGTAGTGATACCATACCAAAGAAGAAGTTTTCCTAAACACTTGTGTTATTTTTATATGTGATCAAATAAAAAGGATTAATTCTACTGCTCAAATGGAATAACTTATCCCAAGAGACCGAATATAAAAAAAAACCTCTCCATAGAAATTATCACCATCACGAGGATGTGAATTTTTTTGAGAATTTGATATTGGTCCTGTAAGAAAAGTAGTTGTATTTCAGTAGTAGAATCAACCCTTCTTGTTTCATCAGCAAGAGTAACTATAAAAACGCCCTGTAGGTAGGTATTATTAAGCTGAAGAGTTTGTTTAGTGTCAAAGACTGTCACACAGTGTAACTTAAATTGGCATATTATGATAATGAACATAAAAACTTAAATAAATATTTATGTTAATATTTTTTCTATTTATTTATTTTCCCAAAGTGACAGCTGAAACAGCAATACTGTTGTAAAACTAAACTTGGAACAAACTGTTACAAATATTTTACAAATTAAAATAAAACCGCATGTTGCTTTACTTTCTCGTATAGGTAATAAATGTAATTAATGGCTAGATTATTAATGTTACTTTGTTACCCTCAATAGTGAGGAGATCTTATAAAATGGTAACCCTGATTTTCATTGTCATTCAAGTGCTCTTTCTTCGCATAGGCTTCTGTGATTTGGCCAAGGGCCACACACATTGCGATAACATTATGCGACATTGATTTGACAGCAGCGGAGTGAAGTCTTGCGACTATGCAAAATGATACCCTGTAATCGTAGCGCATATAGACATAGACGGGGCGGGGCACATAGCTCGTAGAGCTGATGGCCGCTGGGGCAGGAAAGTTCTTGAGTGGCGACCACGAGCCAACGAACGAACGATACGTATTACCACTATTTACCAGACATTACTATTTATTGCATACTCACCGGATTACACGTAGGAGCAAGCGCGTTACAGCTTCGGCATTGCATTATTATAAGATCTTGTTCCGCCCTTTTACGAACTTCCTCCGTGAGGATATCCCCGCCGAATTCTATGATGAACCTATCAAAAGTCATATTCTGCAATGTCAACCCACCACAAGGTGGACCGACGACCCGATAAAGGTAGCGGGAAGGCGCTGGATGCAGGCCGCTACCAACCGTGCGATGTGGAAGTCATTGGGGGAGGCCTATGTTCAGTAGTGGACGTTCTGTGGCTGAAATGATGATGATGATGATGAAATGAATGAAAATGACAAATCTTCGAACGTGTATAATACCGTGCCAAAATAATCATATAATTTTGGCACCTTAATAACTATTGCCGTTTTTGTTGTAAAGATCATGCAGCGCTACTTGCGGATATTATTGGAAAGAAAACTATGTGGGCTCTAGATCTGAAGCCGCTTTAACGAACACGAAGTGCTCATACAATGCGGCGTATTTTCTTCCAGTCTTTAGTCAGGACTTTAGTCGAATTAAAACCCCGGTTGAACGTGATATAGCCGCACTAGAATACGATGCTTTTTTGCATAATCGCAAGACTTCGTTCCGGTGTCGACCGAATGTTATTATGATGTATGTGGCCCAGGGGTTACCGTAGCCGCTAAGGTTTGAAACTTCTTGCTTAAAATATTGTAGTCTTTGGCATAGACTACGACGGTAGTCATGGAGATAGGAGTTTGTTATCTCGTGTCAGATGTAAATGGTGAAAAGAAAACTCATGATTCGTGTTATTTTTATGCAATATGTAGGTATTTTATAAAAGTGGAACCCCAAATGATCTCCAAAACCCATTGTATTATTATATACGATTCGGCTTCGATTATCTATAATACAATAGGAGTTTATTTCATGTGTCAGATGACAAGGGTGGAAACAACCTACGATTCATGTTGTTTATTTACGTGCAATATGTGGGCATATTATAAAAGTGGAATGCCGAGTTGTATTTCTAAAACTTGTTCTATTATTTTATACTATTTGGCTGCGACTCGGCGTGACGACAATACAAAACATTTTTCGCGAATCGGTGTTCATACATTCACACAATACATTAGACGCCATGTTGTCATAAACGACATATTATAAAATCGCTGTGATTTAATATTCTTAATCATTAATTTTATGGCAAGTGTCCATCAGGAATCATTGTTCTTACACACAGAATCGTATTATTTCGCTTTCGGGTAGTAATATGTCAAAATTGTTGGTTCTTAGGCGAACAATGTATGGAGAACGAACATTGTCCTTTAAGACAAAACGACACCGACACAATACATGAAAGCCGGTATAGGTTAGTCCAAAAAAATGATTAAGCTTTGATAAAGTAAAAATAAGTAAAAATTAAAAAAAGGGTCTGTTTTAAATAAATAATAATAAATAAATATCCTTGGACATTTTACACTGCGCTTCTAGTCCCAAACTAAGCAAAGCTTGAACTATGGGTACTAGACAACGGACAACTAAATAAACTTGATTTAACCGTAGTATTCATGAGTGATCATCATACAGATCATCATTACCTATCGTATTCATTTCTTTACTTCGTTATTAAGAAAGACAATTTTTAATGATACTCGCTGACTTTAATTTTTCTTGAAGACATTGGCACAAACTCTCGACCTTTTACTTGTTAAGTGATTGTTTTAACCAATATGCTACAGAAACATTAGTTACCCTTCCAAATATTCTGCCAGCTACTCAGTAGCTTACCCAGTCGCGTCGTTCCATCAATGTAGGCTAACAGATGAACAATTTAGTATACCGAAGCCTATTAATCACGATATCTGATCCACAATCAAACTCGACGTTAATTAGCCTGCCAAAATTAATTCTAACGGTCCAGTTAACAGGGCAATCCATCTGCCCTACCCTTCTCTTATTACGAGTATGAATTTAGTGAATATCACCTGACCGTAATGAGGTCATAGGTTAATAGCAGGGATGTTAAGGATATCCGTAACCGTAACCTAACTTTTGGATATCCGTAATAAAAATATATCCGAAACCGTAACCGTAACCGATTCAAAAGTTTCGGATAGTTTCGGATGTAGGCAGAGTCAAGCAAGTCCCCACGCTGATTTAGTGATTGCATTTTGATGTGCGTGAGCCTTTTCCATAATATGAAAGCTTATTTGTGAGACCAACCAAAAGAGCGTGATAGATGCCAAAGAAATCTCTTCTATACCCATTCTATTCGTATGGAATGAACCGAGTTAGACAACTATTGCAATTTGCATTCTATAGCACAGATATTCTATAACCATAACCGAAACTTTCGGATATCCGAAATAAAAAAGCATCCGTAACCGTAACCGAAACCGGTATAATATTATTTGTATATCCGTAACCGTATCCATAATCGAAACTACATATCCATAACATCGCTAGTTAATAGGATGAAGGCCCCGGTACAAAGTGGCAGATTTCCAAATTTTCCAACTAGTGACGTTGGGACATAGTGGCACGTTAAAAATTCACTGGTCTCCTGCAGGGCATATGTTTGTATGAACGTGCTCTGAATTAGGATGACCCACTTTGTTTTGAAAAGCTTTTATAAGAGTCTTGTACTTGTTGTGATAATATTCATATTAGACACGTTTGTTTGCTTTGTAAAGCCTTTATTTTGCTGTTTTATTTTTGATGAATCTAGCAGTGTCTAAAGAAATAATTGTAAAACTATGGACTGGACTATCTTTCTATACTTATAATAATTCTGTAGAGAGGTCAATTCTGTACACGAAATATATTTTCAAAATAACTATCAGTGGGTGATTAGTGATCGATACTGATGCCAAAAATGCAATCAGTAAAATTTTTGTCTGTCTGTCTGTCTGTTTGTCTGTATGTTCCTTATAGAAACAAAAAGTACTCGACGGATTTTAACTTGGAACAATTATTCTTCATACTCGTGGGCAGGTTATAGTATACTTAGGAGCAGAGTAGTGAAGGGAAATTTTGGGAAAACGGGAGAAGTTACTCCATTTTTTAATGGTTAATTCAGCCTTAATGGTTAAAGTTACATAAAAATCATGTATGACGGAAATATATCTAAATATATGTTATGACGTAGGCATCCGCTGAGAAAGGATTTTACGAAACTCCACCCCTAAGGGGGTAAAACGGGATCCACGCGTACGAAGTCGCGGGCGGCCACTAGTAACTTAATAAAGCTATCTAGGTATTATTTAGTTGTTATAGTATAAGCACAGGTTTAGTTTTGGGGTACCTATGTGATTGATGTGATAATTGAAACAAAAATATCATTAAGAAAACTATTGAGTGTCATTTGTCATGATAAAATCAGATACATTTATCATTCCCGTAATTATAACCCTTATGTATGTCAGTAATAATCGTTTTATCAATAGACGCATAATGATTTCATTATTATGAACAAAATAACCTAAGTTTAACGGTCTCACTAGATTTTAGTTATATTTAATTTTCAGATTCTTATTCATTTAGCTTGAAAACCAAACATTTTATCGAAAAAACTAAGTAAAAGGTTTTGAAGATGTTTTAAAACAATGATCTTGGTACTTTATGTTTAAAGTGTTCCAATATTATTGAACAAGCATCAATTTTAATACTGAATTGATCCGTTGAGAGGTTACAAGCCACTTGCCCCTACATCGGGGCTATAACAGGGGTGTTCCTTGCCCCGGGCTATTGCGAGAGTTGGAGTGGATAAGGAAAAATAAAAGCTTGTAACAAAAAGGTTATGTGTTTTTAACATACGGGTAAAATGAATAAGTAAAATTAAAAAACTTTTTTGTGTACTTGATTTCAATTAAAATAATTGAGATGCGTATGGAAATTCCGATTACTTAATGGAGGTTTTTGTTTAAAAGTAAATATTTGTTTTAAATTTTTAGCCGCTCAAACGGCCTTGGGTACTAGCGGTACGTTATGTTTTTATTTACATCACGGATGTTGATGTAGCATTATTCTTAGCAATACAATTAGGTAGGTTTTAGGGTAAGACTAAAAACCATTGTCAAGTGTATTTGTCTTTAACTAGTTGGACATGTGCTTCAAGCAATGAACTGGTGAACGTAATCATACCATAATATTATGGAAAATTCCGTTTTTCAACTTATTATGTAACAGGATGTCAATGAAAATTATATTTTCAGTATTTTATTATATAACGTACTTTATTTTTCTAATAAATAATTCAATTCACTATTGGCGAACTGCGGTATAAATGGCTTTCGCTAGACATAAACCAAAGTTACTCCACCATATAATACACGTTTACCTGAGACTGCTTTTAACATGTTTAGATGGGTTTGAATAATAAATCGCTCGCTCTAAAGTTTCACACACTGGCCACTCGTAATTTAGGTTTACGGTTGGGCCTAGCTCATTCGGGTAACTTTTGTTAATAAAACAGGTTCAGGGCAATTTGGGACTCATTGTTATTTACTGTAGAATTACTATCGTGCTTCCAATAAACCATGTTGTACGTACAGGTACACTCTACAATTATTTACCTATGTACTTATAAAAGTTGCACAGATTTATTGGTTTATTTTGAGTTTACAAATGTCAAATCAAATCAAATCAAATCAAAATCCATTTATTTGCTTGATAAGCGGTACAGCAGAAAGTCTTAAAAGATATGTACCTAATAAGATACATACAAAAGTGGTGGCATTTATGAAACATTTTTAGGTAGCTTTCATGTGTCAACGACATTGATGAAAAATTTGCGACAGAATAAATTAATACTAAACGGCCTTTACTAATAAGGTACTAAAATAATTTCTACTTTCTTTTCATTTTTAAAAATTAACTTAATTTGTCCTGGGCAATAATCTCTTTCATATCCCTCTAGCTTTTATTTATTCACGTCGCCGATTCGGACTGTATTTACGAATTTATCACCTATTCTAAACTTGTTCAGTAATAGCTATTCGAATTGAGGTTTGCCCAGGTAAAGGATTACGTCCATGAATCAAATAGCGTGTGTTTTGTGTTGTGTTGTGGCGAGGAGGGGTCTTTACGTGCATGACCTGAAATATTCACGAACGTACTAAAATGTAACTAATATGCTACAACTCTCGTATATGAAAATACAAATTAAGAATATCCGGAAATGTCATCAGTGAATTTATTATTTAAATGAAAAGAGTGCATAGCTTGCATTTATTATAATATTTAGTAATTGGTATTAACTATAACAAATAACTGAGGCAGACAAAGATGACTAAGTTTATTTCGCTACTTGTCCTGAAGTGGTAGTGGTACTGCTACTGCCTCAAAACTAAAGTATGCAAAAAAAACGGAATCCATTTATTGAAAATTGCCCGACTAAAACAAATGACTACCTATTCCAGGCTTTTGTTTTAACAAAGTCGAATTTTAAACTAAGTTTGGTGAAAAAACTGTAATTGCTCACCGCAGCTGAAGGGACACCCACCTGAAAAGAACAGACATCTTCATGAATATTCTGAAACGTTAAGTGAAAGTTCACTGAAATGGAAAAACGCATTGGGGTGCCGATGCGATGGTATCAAACTGACTGAGACAGCATTATTTCTATTTTTAAATTGTCTTCAATATTTAGTTGGCTTTTGTTTTTAAGTCAATGGATGGTTAGTTTTTCGTAAAATAAATATTTTAGTAGGTGCTTGCTTATGCTCTAATTCAATATTGTATACGTAAGCTTTATTAAAATATTTCAGAAGTATTAATCAGACCCATCGAAAATAGGCAACTAAGCTTTATGGGAGGAAGGTGGGAAGGCAAAATAAATACCTTTTGTAAAAAAGAGCAAAAGCTAAGTCTAAAGAATCATTCCGATCCAGTGCCAAAAATAAACACTACTTGGCTGAAAAAACGCCTTCTTCAAAGAATAAGCAGCTTACTTTCAGGTGGAGAGAACTCATCGAATAAATTAAACATGACCCGAGATGCTTAATAATCTTGATACTTTACGTTTTCACTCTAAATTAAATGACGGCCTTTAAAGCTTTTTTCTTAAAGTATTTTCAGAATGACAAGAACTGCTTGAGTGGTTGGAAATTATGTAAATCAGATGAAATCTCGTTAATTAATGGCCCTTATAAATCATTTGCTATCACCATATTAAAAATAAGTGGCAGAAGGTGCTGAACCTGTTCTTATTTAATATCTTGTTACCACTTTCTAAGAAATAAATGTTTTTGATTTGGATTTGATTTAATAGGAGGAGGCTCAGTTATAAATAGGTAATAAACTTATAAAGCCTAGTTGTCTGAGGCTTGTGCCTACTTCAAAACGATGTTGACCTATAATCTATTCGCATTCATGACTTACATCTATTAACTTAGGAAGCTCGTTATTTGTTGAAAAATTAAAATTAAACCAATCACATGCAGGCACAATTTTAATAGTTTGAGTTCAGTGTGGGTTTTTAATCGTTCGTTCATAGTATTCGATAGTTCGTATGACATTATTATTACAGTAGAATGACGTCCGAAAATCTAATATACGATCATAAAACTCACAAACAACTGAGTCATTATCCACGTTCCATTTTTTTCATAATAACCTTCAAAATATCGTAAACCTATAAATAAAACCTGATATTACTACAAGTATAACACCGCTAATCCCGAATTTAGGAGGCAGACACCGATATGATAACGCTATTATCATCGGCAGGCTAAATTTGGGCGTCGCTAAACTCATCATCATACTACCCCCAAGCTACACTCATCTATCGGGTTATGGCACACGACAGCGCACGTAAATCAATGGTCCACCGATTTGTAGCACCACGAGAACAAACAGGCCAGGTACAGTTAGAAAGCAAGCCAAAACATTCAAATTCTAAGGCTGAGCTGCAATACCTTAATTTAACCGTGACTATAACGATAACCGGTGTTTTTTGTATGGAGTTTGACAGTGTTTGTTAAAAGATGGTGCAACCGAGCCTAATTCTTTAAAGTGTACCTTTAAGTGTCCCAAATATAGCTTGGCCTACCACCACTTCGGGGAAACAATATCAGCAGATCATGCCAAGAAGTGGCGGAAGAAACTTACAATGCTAACAGTGTGAATTCTCCTTTTTAATTTTCTCTGAAAATCCGCTGCCGATTACACGACTATAAAGAATGGCCAACCAATGTTTTAAATTGTTACACGAAATAATTTAATTTTATGAAAGCAGATAGTTGAAAGTTTATTTCGACATTTCAATTAATCCAAAACTTATAGTGTAGTAATGTGCCAAGACTTATTAAAAGAGCTCTACCCAACTGTAATTAGTGCTCGCTGCACAAACGTCACGTCATTCAGCTTGATTAGACTGTTTTCTATGGGCTGTGATCGATTCGTGCCAATCCCTTTATCTTTCCGCCTCAATGCGTATTTGTCATCCTAACGTTCCCGTTTAATTACGACGTAGCCTTATTATTTTTGGTCAACACAACCAAGATCACGTGACTTGCACTTCTGAAAGAACCCATGTTTGTTCGACGGACTCGATATTTCGTCTAATACAGGGTGATTTTGCAATCAGTATCCATTTTGTTAAAAAAAACTCTATTGAAGAATATTTAACAATCCTACTTTATCTTAAGTATTTTTAATCGTCGTTAAAAAAAATTAAAAATCTAATTCGCGGGTTCCCATTTCTTAAGTTTTAAAGGTTAAAGCTTATTTTTGCGCACCATTATGTCTAATAAGTTTTTCAGTTATTTATTGTGTAGTGTACGTATTTTTCTATGAAAGAAGTAAATTTCCACGTGTGATAGTTTTGAAACAGCCCCGCGCGCAGCGGATAAAAAAATATTAAAGAAAAACAGGCCAAGATCTTCCTCGTTGGGGCTAAAAATATATTTATGTTTTTTTTTTAAGTAAATCGATTGTTACTGACTTAGTCGCTCCTAAAAATTTGGACACTGGCAAATTCACCCTGTGTCGATATTAGAATTTCTGACAGTCATCGCCGGGTCTTTGGATGTTTAGAACTATTTGTTAGTGTTGCTTGGAAGATTTATTGCGAGTTGAATAGTATTGAGAGCGAAAATGTTGGTGTAAAAGGAAACTTCGAAGGGTTATTGATGCATTGAATGTGTATCTATTCATAGCAATTACTTGAACTATCAGTCATGTAGATATTAGGATGATGAATAAATATTGTAGGGAAATTCTTGTTAGTGATAGATGCAGGTCATAGTCATAGTAATTTATTCAATAAAAAATAACATATCGTATTGGAAATTAAGAAATTAATACAGGTTTTGGCAATTTTGGCATGACAAACTACAAGAAGACGGAAACAACGCAATGGTTTCGAACAAGCAGTTTTAATAACTTGTCAATGAAGTACTTAATCTCCCTTTAAAAAAAACTAAAAACACATGCTTTGATGTTATAAAACCTATGTTATCAAATGGCAGTCTAAAAAATATAAACTCGTGTGCCTATATTTTTTTCAGGAAGGTATACCTAAGCTTCAGGCGCATTCGATGTATTCTAGCAATTCAGCAGTGTCTACCATGAAAACAGTGTACTTTCAATAAATCAAGTATTCGTGTAAGTACAGTCAGCGTCAAATTAGTTCGTGACACTCAAAGTGACCAAAAAGTTGATAACACAACCTTATTCCAATTTGTAACAAAGACGTTGTTGGCAACATCGAATAAAAATGTGTATTTTTTACTCTAGCAACTAAGACTTCTTCTTGTCTATGTGTGCAACGAACGCGTAATGTGCTATTACTTGAAAGTCGTCAATAAAATTGTGAAATTCATCAGCGCCTATAATTTTATGATAAAGAAGAAGACATTGGTCCTTCGAGCCCGATATGAACCAGCGACTTATGGATACATTTTACAGACGTGTTGCGAACTTTTTGGTTACACTAGGTGTCCCGCACTATTTGACGCTAACTGTACTACAAATCTGGTGCTATTTTAAGTTCTTGCCTACTTCGGAAGCTACCTAAACCGGCCACTAAGCGCCTATTATAAACTAGGCCATCAATACCCGCCTCTAAAACAAGGCTTCACGGGTCATCGGCTGGAACCTCATTTGGAGCAAAGCCTTCCGATATTCATTTTCACGGCTGGACGGAGCTACAAAGAAGATTATGATATACATAATGTATTACAAAATTATGTAGGTAGTCAAGTGTAGGAATACATTTTCATACTATCAAATACGATACACGATACACGATATACGATTGAGATTAAGTATGTAGATAGAAGTTACATAATAATTGCATATTGTTACCTTTTAAATGTAAATTCACTTTTGGGTTTCCGCATCTATAGTTTATCTTCTTCATCTATAAGTACCTACTACTTGTCTGCTGTAACTTATACCCTAATCTCAGTCTCAGTCAATACACCTTCCGCGACCTTCACCAGATCGTCCGTCCACCTAGTGGGAGGCCTGCCCACACTACGTCTTCCGGCTGAACCATCACTGAAAGATTTTTCCTCGTATTTTTAAGTTACCTTAACTTCAATCAAGCTGTTTATTACACTATCTCTATTTTATCAATAAACAAATTTCCTTGTTCCATCGAATATTTACGAGAGCGGTTATTCGAAAATAGTTTTTCTCCATTCTCGACTATCATCCGCCCCGACTCTCCTCGCTAACGACCAACGCCATCTGCCGGTAATTACTGTACGTGCTCCGGAAAAAAATGTTCCTCTAATTGTTTTTATAGCCACGGACGTATCATGGCTACCACGGTGTAATGAGTATTTAATAGAAAACTCGATGGGTACTTTTATGGTGCAATCGGATTTTGCATATAAATTGCTGTCTATGAAGGATGAATGAAAATAATTTATGTTTAGTTAAAATTAATAATACCTATTTTAAAACATGCTAAAAGGTTTTAGGATTTGAAGGCTTATGTTTCTTGGTAACAGATGGTAGAAATTGTATATAATATTTTTTAATCTTTGACGTTAACAAAAGTAATTCTGAGGCTGGGTTGCACCATCTTACTTTAACTTTGTCAAACGTCAAACATCAGTTAGGTGCAACTCAGCCTAGCACCGTACAATAAAACGTTACCGTAACAATGACAATAACCGGTGCTTTTTGTATGGAGTTTGACAGATTTTTGACATTGTCAAAGTTAAAGTAAGACGGTGCAACTCAGCCTTAGAACTTTGAATTTGAAAGAAAGAAAGAATTTTTTTTTATTTGGTTCAAACATACTAATTTAACACAATTTGGATAATAATTATAAATAAATTGTTGAACCAAAATGACTCCTACTTTGAATGCAGATAAGCGTATTTACTTAAAACCCACTTTTACCGATTACATAAAAGCTTATCTATCCAACAGTGAACGGAACAAAACAATAGGTTCTGTACAGTCAGCCTCACAAAACACGGAGTAATCCCGTGCATTTGCGCTGAGCTGTATTATGCCTCCACAAAAGCGGTTATAAACATAACAAAAAGCGAGATTCACTCGTGACTGTCCTCTCTGTGGTTGCATTTTTATAAGCAAAGCATTGTGTGGACTCTCTGTGAGCGATAACTGACCATACATTTAATTGTCTATTCATTTCAGCCAAAGGACTTCCATTACGCACTGAACAAAAAGATCTCTTCTTCTTCTTCATTTGTTGATGGCGATGGACTTGTGTTTTTTCGCCACTGGGGGCACACTGTTCCGCCAATGTCACGTGCGCAGCTTTTACACAATGTTATGAATAAGAAAAAAAAAGATAATAATTCAACTGCAAAACTAAGCGGACTTATCGTACCTAAAACAAAACAGACAAAAACAAACAAAAAAGATCTATAAGGATTTCCAGTCGTTGACTGATCTGTGTTGTCAACTATTTCAATTTGACTAAAGCTTAATTATCGAGGAAGGCTATACAATACAACATCACGCTACGATCAATAGGAGCAGAGCAACAATGAAAAATGTTGCGAAAACGAGTTTTCACGCGTACGAAGTCGCGGGCACAGCTAGTTACATACAGGACAGGATCAGACTTCACATTTATTGTAAAATATTACCTATCACGACCACATAAGATACCAGTCTTCAATTCTTCATGTTCCATCCCTACCTGTATCAAAATATTCAAAACAATATTCGCTCTTTGCGGCGCCCTACCTTCACTAAGGCGGCGGGACGCGAAAACGATTTTTTTCTGCGCCAGATTATATTCTCATCTCGACGAAATGTATTCTATATTTATCCCGCTGACCGACCTTTTTCGACAATGACCAGTTTATTCATGGGAGATTACGTAAGCTGTCTCGTACTTTTTAGGAGGTTTTCAGGTGAATGACTTTACAAGATGGACTTAATTGTGTTTTGAGATTTAATAATTTAGACAAGATGGCGTTATAAATTTTTTATTCGCATTTTTTTTTAAATAAAGCCTTTATGTAATCATTATGTGATATATCTGTCATTAATGTATAAATATGGTATAATAAACATATTTTAAGCATTTTGGGACTGCGTTTTAACATTGAAAACTTCACTAGAATTTTTCACATTTTCCGCCATACAAAAGCGCAAAACGTTCGTGAAACACAAAATTATACATCAAAGGGAAAATTGTTTTCAGTCGAAGTGACCAAATGCCGTGGTTTGTGACTGAAAAACGTGAAATAAACTTTTTGATAAAAGCTTGTAACATTTTAGACAGAACCCAATTCAAAACGGAAACAAATATTATTAGAGATAAAAAAAGGTCACAACATCCTTTCAAAACTTCATCATCTTAGGCCTATGTTATTCATAGTTGGAAAATCATACACAAGCCTTTCATAACACGATATTAAGCCCGGTGTCCAGCTTTTCTCTTCAAACCTCTACCAGTCGCCGTTCTATCATCGCTTGCTGACGAAACTTCCAAAAAATATATTTTAAGTTTCATTCCATTTTCTTTTTTCTCAGAATTCAAACAAACGCTTTACATCAACTGATTGAATACGGGGAATTCCCGACAATAAACCCCAAATTGTCAAACAAAAGCTGTATCGAACACACATTTTGATTGCGAATTAAACAAACAACGAGCGACCGGCGCGCCGACCGGAACCGGAAAGCGGGAAGCGGCGCGCTATCAGGTGTCATTCACGCGGCACTGCTTCCGGTCACCCATCTAAAGTGTGTGTAAGACAATAATGTAATTTATTTACGTTTTACACATGCCATTTCCTCGTCGAGCGAAGGACCATTCACATGACTGAATGGAGTTCATAACATTACCTTTAAATCCAGGATATTATTGAGATGAAAAAGTATAATATTGAGTAGTTGAAAAGGCTTTAAAATCTCAATTGTTGGATGATACAATAAACCGGGAACAGTTCACTTCACAAAGAATGAGCTTGGTTTAAATATTTTTCCTATTTTATATAATTCACTCTTAACCTGCGTAAACTGCGTTATTTTGTACATGTTTTTGATACTCTAAATACCTACTCGTACATACTCCATTGGTTCGTGATAATCCAGTTATTAAGTGCGTAAATTGAATGCTTGTACCTACATTATGACCTAGT
Source organism: Ostrinia nubilalis (assembly GCF_963855985.1). Classification (NCBI taxonomy): domain Eukaryota; kingdom Metazoa; phylum Arthropoda; class Insecta; order Lepidoptera; family Crambidae; genus Ostrinia; species Ostrinia nubilalis. The sequence continues at coordinate 8,368,233 of NC_087103.1, forward strand.
TGTTTCCAATTCAGTTAATACATTTTAGGCTATATTGAACCTATTCACGTAGCCAAACCATCTTCCTGTCTGATAACAGATATACAATGTAGACCTATCGGAGTATACGTTAAGCCGTCGATCCAATCAAGCTAATCTGACATCATATTTGTTCTATCACACTATCAATGATAAGTTTGCAAACTCATTTCATGTAATTTATTTAGATAGGGGTTTGATGAAACTGCTATCCGCTCAGACCCTTAAATAGAAGAACTAAGCTTTCTAATTGTAAATAAATATAAACGTGAAAAACATTCGGGAAATGTAAAATTATTCAAAAAACTCTTTGCAAAAAACCTTTCATTAAAGAGACATTTGAAAAATATATTTTAAGTTTCATTCATTAATGTTTACTTATTATATTTTCCATATCATGTTTACACCAGACGTGTTTTGAATCACACACCATAACTGATTCCCCATAATCGAACAAAAGAGACTCGCGAGGCAGTTTAGCGAAAACTTACCGCCACCAAGCAGCGGGAGGTTATAATAAATAAAAAATAATAAGAAAACTTTCCCCATCATAGTATGCAGACCTCACGTCGAGAAGCGGTCCGCAAATTCCATATATCCAATGAGCTACGGCGTTGAAAACACGTCTGTAAGATGTGGGTGGTATGGGACATTTTTAAATGTGGATCGTTTATTATAATAGTTGTCCCGGCGTAGGTAAATCATGAGACATCAGCCTTAACATTCACTTTCCTGGAGAATTTCCACTGAGTTTGGAAAGAGCAATCACTCAGTATGTAATCTCTTGGGATATATTTCGAACGCGGCAGGCGCCCTTGCCTTGCCCTCTTTGTTTTTAAAAAGACTGCTGCTTAGAGATAAGGTGTCTCCCCTTTACGTCTGCGTTAAAATCCATGGACTGACGCGATAAAACTTAAATTCATCAAAACGCTGAGATGTCTAACTTTATTGATATTGACATTTTCAACAAAGCTGTGTTAACGAAAAACAAGCAATGTTTAGCGAATCTGAAAGTAGCGAAACTAACGATAATGAAACATTTGTAAGTTTTCTGCTGTCTGGCTTTCAGTTCAAGCCCTAAAACTTAGCCGCATGAAAACAAAGAAAATTATCGTCTAATGTTTACCACTATCGGCGCCCCGGTACGGAACCCTCGCTACGTCGGCATTTTGTTTTGACACTTCACTTTAATCACAGTGTGAAAACATAAACAGTGCTTCTCATTTCGAAAGAGCAGTGCGTTTAAATTTTCGACGCCTTTGTGTGAAAGGGAAAATTGTTTTTCTTGTATCCCCACGTGTTTGTTTTTTCTTTCAGTAATTGCAGTGTAACCAACAAACGCTTTGAATGCGATCGAGGAGAGCTGCATAACTGTTGGCTGCATTCTTCCACTGCACTCGTTTTCGAGTGTCTCTAGCAGTGAGCGAGCTCTTGCAACCCTCGGCAATTTAACTGTGGTAAAATTGTGCGTCTGTTTAGATTTTTAGTTCAGAAACATTTAGCAGATTTCCACTTAAAAAAAACATTTTCACCTCAAAAAATCTCAGCTGAATTTGAAACTGGATAGGTAGTTACAGTATAAGTAAAAAAATAACTAACGTAATATACTATTAATTAAACTGCATGGTAATATTAAACCAACTGAAAACAAAAGGTACAGTTGTCACCATAAACTACCAACACGAACTGAAAACTAAAACCGAAAACAGCGCGATAGCGAATTCCCGTTGCGGAAATATAAACAACGCAGTCGTGTTCACGATACTGGCCATAAATGAAAAAATGACAGCGCCCAAGATTTATGGACCTATTTCCGAAAATCAGAATGCATTAAATCGAATAATTCATTATTTGTATGTGGATTATAAACAAAATACTCAAAGTACCATTTCGGCGTGATCGTGTACCGAGCCATAAATGTAATTATTTACTGTTTATTATTAGTCTTGTATGGGACACTCATGTAGGTCACAACACGAGTACCTAGAATATTGAAAATATAGTTTAAATAATATAATTTACTGTAAGTAACCGTGTTTAATTGAAAATTGATATTAATTCTGCGTTCAATTTTGTTTTTTAAGACAGAAATTCTATTGGTACATGTCTTGACACAGAATACAAATAAGAAAACATCGAAAATAAAGTGGATTTAAGAATACAAAAAAAAAGTAATAACATAAGATCTGTTAACAACATTTCAGTTTCTCGTTGATTACCTATGACTGTAGCCATGTTTACGCCAACTTGATTGGCGCTTTAACGAGTTGCATACATTTCACGGCTGACTGTACCGCTCGCCGCAATATAGACCGGGGGAGATTTTTCGAATAATTACTCGATGAGATTCAATTTCAATTCATTCGAATGATAGTGCTGTGAAGCGGAAAACTTTTATGAGTACTCCCGATCTCATAAATGAGTAGTTTTTAATCATCTTACCAAAATAATGAAATCAACTTTTATTTTAAAAAATATCGCCAAAAATATCATGATGGAAGAATATTTCAGGATCACAACATATTGGTTATCATTTTAAAAAAGTAGGTATTCGTATTCGTAATTATTATTTCACCGAATACGATTATTCGGTAAATGTTTATTATTCGGCGAATACGAATATTCTTATTCGTTGCATCACTAGTTATCACGCCATTTTATCGATTTTTTTCATACATTTTGACGTCGATAACGTCACGGTGACGGCACCGTATACCGAATACGGATCCTAGCCTGCAGGAATATAATAATATCGTGGTTGTTCTTCAGTAACACTAAAAAAAGAATTGAAATTCGAAAAATAAGTATTTAACAAAAAAAACCTATATCTCTAAAAAAACCTATATATCTGTTGCCTCACAAATAACTAATTTGCGGCAAGGTAGTGTAGTTATTAAATAATATAACCTTAGTATTAACTAAACCTTAGTAATCCTTAATATTTGAAGCAATATCAAGAAGTTCTGATAAATTGCAATAATAATAACTTCACAACCCCCTCATACCTCGCTCGCAATATTTCTCCGACCTGACTTCATCAAATCCCACTAGAACTAAGCTAACCGAATTAGATCTGGCCAGAATTAATAATTCCTTAACTTCGGGCCCTTACAGGAGCCCTACAAGATAAACAGCTATTAGTTAATCCGAGGGCGGTTTCGCCGTAACTCAGCCGAGCAATATTACTATAGTCCGACCGCTTTAATGAAATAAAATTTGCATATTATCAAGATTTATGGCAAGAATCGGAAAGCAATGATTGTGTTTAATCAAAATTCGGGGAGAATTTTTATACAACTTTAAGATCTTGTAGACTCAATTCGACAGCATCTCAAATCAGCTCAATAAATTAGATAACAAATCCTCATCATCTTTTCAGCCATAAGACAAACCATGACAAAAAAAAACAGTTTTAAAGATACTTATGCCCGGGATTGATGGTGAATCAATCCCTAATTTTTAAGTGACCCCTATGAAAACAAAATTCCTGTTATGTGTTACCATAGGGGTCACTTAAAAATTAGGGATTGATGGTGAAAATGGGCATTAGTCTAATGAAAAGGGCACCTATTGCAACTTGGTGTAAAATTTTAGGTGAATTGAAGTAGGTACCTACCTACAGCTGTAATAGTAGTAGGACAAACTTCAAGAACGGAAAATCTTTGCAATGGAGAGTAAAATTAAACTTCAAACGTAATATAATGCAAAATAGTAATAAAATTTATACGATTTCTGTTAGTTATCTTGGTAGAGTCGTTTAGCATTTCCTTCATTCTCATGAGTCAATAAAAATAAAATGATCTTTAGTGCACAGATATGGTTTGACGACATCTAAAGTACCTTTAGAACCTCAATATACAAAAGTTTCTTATCAACGCATTCAAAGTAGCTCAGCTTCAACTTGAAAAGATTTACGAAGTTTCAGTAATTATGTTAAATATCTTATTTCTTGTAAAAATTGCTTTCTTCTTAATTTTGTTGTTTTCTTGTGGTTAAAGTTGAACGAAAATGCTGCGGATATTTTTCCCTCGTTCCTCTGTGGCGATGTACAAAATGATTTATTTGTATTGTTTTCCTGACTTGTTTTTTGCCAATTAAAATTATTTTAAGGTCCAAAACAGCATCATTTCTACAAAATTTTCGTACAATATACAATTTTTGTCTAACTTACTTTTAGTTATTAAGCTTAGCAAGCTTTAGGGTATTTTATGTTGTAGGCTTAAAGTGGTCAAAGTCAAAGCATAGAATGGACAAATCTAATGAAAATTTATGTAATCCGATCCAAATAAAACACCCATTTAAATCGTCAGTTCCAATTAACACGAGGAAACTGATTTCCTTTTTAAGCTTATTTGGAACAAACCAATTTAACTCCAAAAGCAACGGATTAAAGGCTTAGTTAGGCGAATCTAAACGGATGGACAAATAAGGGAAATATTTAACTCCTTTAAGGGCCCACTTGTTATTCATTTGCAGTGATAAGGAGCAGGAATAATTTAGGGCAGTCAGTTCGATTTACTCGTAGTTACTATGTTACACAAAAATGGACGATTCAAGTTTTTAAAATCAATGAGAGAATATGCATGATTTTTGATAGGACTATACTATACTAAAAATAACTTTATAATAAGCTTAAAACCAATTAATTAGCTAGATTGTATTCTTTGTAGCATACCACACAAACTGACAAGTAAAAGAAATAGAACTGGAACAGCTCAATTTAGGTACTTAGCGATCTTTAGAAAACTTTTTCATAGTTTTGGATGTTTAATATAAAATGATTTTTTGGTAGGTACATATTTACTTCTCCATTTTAATAGGGTAATACATTGGTTACTTGTCAGTTTGTGTGGTATGCTACAAATAATACAATCTAGCTAGATTAATTGCTTTTAAGCTTATTATGAAGGTATTTTTAGTATCATTCATCAACCCAAAACTTAAGTGACGTCACGATATCACATTGTTGTCCACCCCCACACTCTAATAGCACTTTATAAAGTCAGTACTTTACTAGAAGGTCGTCAGTCTATCCATCTGAATATTAATACTCTGGGGACAACGTCTCGTTAAACTAAGTGGTGTATAGTTGGCGCAATACCATTAGTACGTATAAGTACTTTAAGGCTATAATTAAGATAAATTGACCACTAAAATGTATGCTAATTCTGGAGCTCTATTTTCTTGCATGCAAATTTAAATTAAGACGCTTTCTTTTTGGACAGATACTGCATTCGCTAATTTTGTTTTAAAACGTCTTATGAAAACAACAAAGTTTAGTTTCCTTCTTTAGCAGAAACGTATGCTTTTATTGGCAAGAAAATCAGTTATATTTACAAGTGCTCTCCCAGTGGACATAGCATTATTATTCATCTACCATAGAAAAGCTCACCGAGTACTATGTAGGTAAATTCACACCAATGAAAATGCTATCCAAATGCCATTTAAAAAATATGCAATTCTCCATCACTATGATACAGTGATGAAAAAAATATGGAGCTCATTGTCTTTGGATAAAAATCAAAAGTTAAAATAAAATAGGTAAAATTACCTAGAGAGTATACTTATTAGTTATCTTAGGTAAATTTTGATTAACAGACGAATAATCCTTGTAGAACTAAGGTTAGATCTCAACAACCGCCTCTTGAATATTAAGCAGGCTGCCCTATAGTTAAGTTCAGCTCAATTTATTATTAATTGCGAAGCCCCCCACAATAAACTTTAGTTAACAATAACCGCCTCAGAGGTATTTGGCACAGTTCAATTGTTCGTGAAATCGGAAATTATGAGCTTGGTCCTGTCCAGGGCGATGCACAGTTTACGGTACGGACTAGTGATGGCACTCTGTAGATTATCGACTATCGATAGCAAGGATGCGTTTCCACAGAAGCTGAGACTAGCGGAGCGGAGCTGTGAAGTGAAGATGAGCTGAAAGGGGCTGTAAATACATTTTGTTTTCAGTCAGTATGGTGTCTGTGAGACAGTGAGGACGCAATGTGGTCTCTAAACAAAAAGAAAGCCCTATTATATCTTTCTCTTCTTGATGATGCTTCATCCAGCTACACAACTCAGCCCTGCGCCGGTCATCTCTGCGCAGCTTTAGTGGAAACACCTACCTATTTACACGGCTCTGCTCCGCTCAACTCCGCGCAGCTCATAAAAAGTGTCAGAAGGCCCGTACGAAATGTAGGTTCTTATCATAATTTCAATTCAAGAAACTTAGTCATTAATTAATAACAGTTTAATAATAGTATTTAAAAGAACAGTGTTTTAAGATCATAATTATCAATAAAACCATGTACCTACAACTTTAAAGTACCAGTTAAACATGTTGCATGAATTGAAACAGTCACAAGAGAAAGTATTTCAAACACCACCGCACTTGCAAGTCTTTCGTCAAGTGATCTAATTATAGAGATCTTAATCAAAAGAATTGCTGGGCCAACTTTCCCAAAATAATCAATATCGACATTTATCCAGCACTATTCAGCATCGCAGCCATGAATATGAATGACTTAGATCGCCTGGGGTTACAGGCAGACGGTTAGCTCATAAAATAATGCACCCAAAGCGGTGGGCAATGACAAACAGGCGAAACGACTTTTTGAAACCATTTAGATCGTTTAAATTCGCATGCCATTCAATATTTTACTGCGTTAGAGATAAGGGATTACAGAACATCCTAGACTGCATCTCACTTAACACCAGGTGCGATTGCGGTCAAATACCTGCCTTGGCTAGCATAAAAAAAAAAAAAAAAAAAAAAAAAATTTAAAAAAAAGGAAAGCTCATTGTAATATAGAATTAATCGAATCGAATCGAATTAAAGGTCATATCATCTGGTTTATGATATAGATAGAATCAAGCCAAGCGAAGAAACCTAGCTTCAACATTCTTTTACTAGGTAAGGTAGAGTCATAGCAAAAGATTTCTAAGTTATCTTTTATGTAATGTTTATATTTAAAATACATATTATTATTCTTGTAACTTATTAACATCTTATTAACATCCAGTGAAAATGGTCGTGCTTATACTAATTTAACATTTGTTTCTATTGGGATTTGAACCTACAACCGCAGCTGGAATACCGGTATCTGAGTCATCAAGTCAGGCAATAAAGTTTATTGATATCTATAAACTACGCGGATCTTGAATTAACAATGAGATTAATAGATACTCGTATACGTCCGTATTCACAAACATTGCTATGAGGTCTCACAGTGTGCGTGGACGCACATCGTCACACATAAACCAAATCACATAGCTCCATTCAGTGCTATGCGTTCGATTTTCTGATTCACTTAAGCAAGCATCGTTTGTGAATACGGGCGAAACAGATATAATAACCTCACCTTATGTATATTCAAGTCCGTATCTTATGTAATATCCACACCCAGTACAAAGCAAATGTAGCCATTTTCTCCAGCGTTGTGTCTTTAACAGAGCACAGTCGTAAATAACGAAGCTTTATCACCGTTTAGCTGAATAAAGGAAGTAAAGGAAGAGCGTATTCAATATAAGATACCGTCGCAGCGACAAAAGTAGCAGTGACTTTTGTCGGTATTATTTACCGAAATATCAAGTGACTCTAATCTAAGACAAGTGAAAGACGCTTTTTCTAAAAACATTCAAAGGAACCCTCCTCAATCTGACGTCTAAATCCCGTTGAAGTCATCTGGTCACTCTTTCTAAAGACCTCCTATGAGAGGGTGAAAATGAAATTAAATTCTGAATGAAAGGATCTTGCCGTGAGATAAAGGGGATCTTCTATGAATTATGCTCCTCCAAGATTTAGGGGGGTCCCGCAGGACAATAGTGTAATTGTCCAATTAACTGTTTGTACGTTGAAAACGTTCCCTTCGAAATTTCAAGAATGTTAAAGGGATGAATACGTTCGCGCTAAGGTAGGTGCGAATTGTTGTACGTCGTAATAATTATTTTAATTGTTTATCCTTGTTAAGTTTCCCCACCTCGCGTTGCATAACGGCAGCACTTCAAACCATACAATTTTGTTGGAAATTAGAACCTATTACAACTAAATAAGATGCCAGTGTTTAGCTTGATGTACCACCGTTTGTCTTCCTATTACGGACGGACTTAGGACAGAGCGTAATAGAAATTACCTACATGAGTTGGTTCATGTAACTTTTCTTAACAAGGAAACTTGAAGCAAGAAAAATCAGGCCAAAAAACTTTACTACTTACCTTAAGACGACCCCATATCAAGAAAATGCTGTAGTATTTCACTAAGCATTGCAACAAGTTCTGTTTGCTATAAAAACTCTGATTCCACTGCATGTATAATAGCAATATCAAAACTTTCATCAAAATTGAAATTTTTAGCATTTTTTTCATTACTCCAGAGAACAATGAAAGAAGGTTAAACTTATTCTAGAAATCTAATATCACGATGATATTAAATGAGAGCACTTGGACTCAGGTTTCATGCCTTATGTATGAAGTAGACCCGAGGTTCGTAGAGAATTCATACCTTTTGCCTGAATAATTCCGTTCAGAGGTGTATTGAGTGAAATACTCATGAAGACGATTTTATTGTCTTATTTGGAAGAAGCTTGCGAATAATTTACGGTATTGCTCGTATCATCGGAAGCATAATACAGTGACGTATATTTTTTATAGTCGGCATATTCTGGAACAAAGCTAGAGACTGTCAAACAATCCGTATTATTTAGTATTATTATGAGTGTTATAGCATCTTTCTTTTGTTTAGAGGCTGGCAGTTTTCATACACTTATGGTGAACCTCGCAATATAGGTATATAATATTTAGCAAACTATAACACTGCACAACAGCATTTTTGTTGCATGGAATGTTTTTTATGGATCTAGTTGCATTTTCTACCCTGATTCCAAATCTGTACTCAGATTTTCGCTAGCAGCTCTACTTTTTGAGATGTGAAGAGTAGCTATTTTTATCAAAAAAACATGGTTTCCTGTCATATAACAATTTCTTTAACTATGTAATTAGAACAAAACTTTCTTTTATGTGACTTTTTTGAATGAGTTCGAGTGCTACTACTATTCTGGATAATCCAACAGTATTCAGCCATCATATTTTCACTCCAATAGCCCTGGTACCGCTCTTCTATAGCGCAAATATCCTGATTTGAGCGGTTAATTCCTGTTATGTTTACAACGCAGAAATAACAGTCGTCGTGGTGGTTTGACGGTTCCCGCCAAATCATAGGACTAATAAGGTTCAAGGGATCCTTCTTGTTATTTTTCCATAATCGTAAAAACTCCACACACGTTTTACACACTATATTCGGTATCCAGGGCTTGTTATTTGTTTCCAACAGCCGTTGAAAATACTCCAAATGGGCATTTTTCACGAAGTCTGACACATTTAAACAGGTTTTTTTTAATGTATATCTGCCACAAATGTGACAATTCTATTTGGATTGTTTACACAGGTCCTTCTAGACGAAGTCATTGCAAAAAAAGAAACAGAAACTAGTAAGACGTTGACGATAGCGATATCAGCAGTCAAATGGAGAGTACATTTTAAGAGGGTACCTGTATCTCATAAACTAGAGCTGCTAGAAAAAATCTGAGGGTATATTTAAAATCAGCGAGCCTAAATTAGTAAACAACAAGTGAAAAATCTCATGCAACAAAAAAAAAGTTCGATTTTGTTGTGCAGTGTAATAGAATAACAACATTTTTGTCGTTAAAAATTAATCATCTTTCATCTTTGATAACCCTAATTGGATTAAACTTTGTGTGGCAAGAAGTCGATGTTGAAAATAATGAGAAATTGTCTTTCCTTCTATGATCCTATCAATACAAATTGTCAATATAAAATAGGTAACAAACATAATTTTTTCAATTGTTTTTTCAACCTTTGAACTAATGAAACGCAAACAATAAAAAATAAGTTATTCGAAAGAATGGAAATATGAAATCTTACATGTTCCCAACTCAAAGTAATAATGTGGGTACGAAAACTTTAAGTCTTCATAATACGCGAAACACAAAAGCAAAACGCGTTTATTCAAATTTTTACTGCCAAAATACTTACAGAGTTTGCTGAAATGAAGAAAAGATATTTAATTAAACATTATACTGTGGCCAAGGTCTTATCGACATCAAAGGGAAAAGTGTCCCAAATTGTAATTATTGTATTTTTGTGCGAAGATGAAAGAAAGTTGGTTTAAGGTAATAAGGAGGTCAGATTTCTCTAATTGGTTTTGTTATTTCGTTTGAACCACTTAATTAGTGAAATTATAGCGTTTCAATAAACATCTGTTTCTTTTTTTTTTTTTTTTATGCATAACAAGGCATGTATTTGACCACAATCGCACCTGATGTTAATTATTAATATTAAGGAATTTCCCGATACAATAAATTTTTAATATTAAAAATTTATTGTATCGTGTGTAGGTTTTGTTTGTTGTTGAGGTATTTAAGGTAAGTGTTTTACGAAATGGAAAAAAATATTCACAAAACTACTTGCTAGGGAAGTTACTTACATCCTAAGAAAAGCTACAAAAAACACTGGAACCGCAAAGAAAAATAGTTGGTAAGAAAATCATCAATACCTACACTTTTTCTTTGCGGTCCAGTGTAGTACCTAATCACTACATATTATTAGACCACATATACAGATCTTTAAATCCCTAATGAGAAAATGAACGTGACAAATCTGGTCTCAACTCGACGTTTTAGAACTTGCAAAATGGCACTGCGATACAAGTTCCCGACTTAAGTAACTAACTTAAGTAAGAGTCTGCCCAGTCAAATTACTGTATACGTGCCTGGAATCAACCGCTGTTTATTGAAGTCCTAATTACATTTGGAATAGACACCCTTGTAGCAAACCTTGCAATTAATGGTCATTCTTTCAGACGTCTGAATTGGCTAAATCCAGGATTTAATTTATTGAGTTAAGTCTTTTTTCTTTATTTTTAGTCTGTTTCAAGCACAGAACTGAGATTCACTGGCTAGTTGGATTAGAAGTTCTTTTTTTTTCATTTCCCTCTAATATAAACTCGAGGACGAGAGAATGAATCTCAAAGAGCTCGAGTTAAGATTAAGTTGGTATACACTATGTAACATGAGCGACCTTTTTAGTATTTCCTCAGTATTATTTTCTGGATATTGCTTGAATACACACGAACAAATAATATTGTTTAACAGTTATTATAGATTATGGCGCCTGATTCAATATTCTCGCATTTTCTTCCATAAGAGAGAGCTGAGAAACAAAGTATGAGAAGATACCTTTTTGAGTATATTTAGATGCGACATTATACATATTACCTATCATCATATCTTATTGCATTCTATTCTATCCTTGTCAACCAATTTTGGGCCAATCAACAATTTCATAATGCGATAATTAAGACTTGGGAAACCCCAAATAATATAAATAATTGGAAAGTAAATAATCTAAAATAGTTTAAATAAAAGAAACAAAACTTAAGAAAGCAATGTTCTCTAAACTCTGAACACTGAAAACATAAATACTCGCATCTTTTCTTTGCAAACAATAGAGTTCATTTCATATCGACTTCAACTTCTCTCAGCAGTTAGCGTCACAAAGATATTGTCTTTTAAAGCAATAAAACTACTGATCGTTCAGAAAATGAAAATGTTCCGATACGTTCTAAGTACCTACAGTCGCCAACATATCAGATTTAACAGGTTCTACTTATAAGTTGGAAAAATCGCACTTATTTAAAAGTCCATAGGATGCATAAGATACATTTCGAGAAGCGTAGTCCGTGCTTCTTATTTTCTTAAAAATACAACTGTTTATTTACTTATTGTCACAGCAATGCCAATAGATATCAGTTTTGCAAATATGAATCCTACATACAGATAGAACCAAATGACAATGAAGTCCATGCTTGCCCGTTTAAATGATAATAGGATCCTGATATGGCTTTTATTTTACCGTCCATTTCGCCTACCAGAAATTATAGTTTTCTTGAATAATAGAAATAGTGAAGCCGCTTTGTTGTACGAGTAGTTATTTATGTAGATGAAGGTAATTTAGTGTTGTCTCTTAACTTTTTAAGACTTATCAGATTATGAATTAAAGGTGCTCAAAACTTTTTTCAAAAGCAATGTGGACCGACGACCTCGTAAAGGTAGCAGGAAGGCGCTTGATGCAGGCCGCTACTAACCGGGCGATGTGGAAATCATTGCGCCTCCCCCAACTATGTTGAGCAGTGGACGTCCTGTGACAGAAGCGATGATGATGATGATGACAGTCAGAAATAAAAGTCTGTATTCTAACCTACCGACAGTTGGGAAGCCTTACTCTGATTAGCTGGTATCTCTCTACAATGGACGTATCGCAATCTTCTGAACTAATCTGAAGCGTGCAATACGATCGAATAGCTGTGAGCTGCACGCGTTATTGGCAGTAAATCTTTCACTCCACAGAATACACCCCCGGGCTATTGCTTTAGGCATTTTAGTGTTGTGCCCATTGATTCCCTTTCCTAGAATTGTTTGCGCCAAATATTTACCTTTTTCGGTGCTTTCGGATACTCTTATTGCGGTGTTAACAAACATACGGAGGGACGCTGTTTGCGTAAAAGTTGTGTTTAGGAACATTTTATCGGAAAATTATTATAGAGGCTCTTATATAACTATGTATATCTAACTATTGTCGTTCATTCAGTAAGGTTACGATAACGAAGCGAAGTATCATCAAAGACAGTGATACTAAACTAAATAACGATATTTTAATACAAATCAATGGTTTGAATTGTTGAGTATCGTCTTCTACCTAATACGTTCCATTTACTCCCAGCATTCTTAGCAACAAAAAGTCTACATTTTAAGGCTTGAGACGTCTAGCATTATAAATAAGTAGCGTATTTTTTTCTGTTTATTTGCACACAAAATATCCTCAATACTAGACAAGACATGTTTTCATCTTCAACTCATATTTTGTGACATTCAAGACGACCTAGACAGAGATCAATACATAAAATCATATTCCACACACCTTTCACACCGGTCGCTGAAAAGCTGGCGTGAAAACATTTTTCGTTTTCCATTCGCGGAAAATCTATTTCTATACAGAAACGAGTAAAATGCAAATCATTTCATACGCATTCAAAGGCTAGAGAAACACTTAAAGAAGCGCCTTCTTCTTTGAAAATACACCTTCAAAAGATCGCTTTCAGTGTAGCTCTTTTAAACAAAGTTGGTAGTTTGAATTATAAACATGTTTCTTACGAATCCTATCCCGTGTCGCTGGAAATCGGTCCAAATTACATAATAACAGCTCCTTAATCTTAAAGGAATTCCAAAGACACATTAGACCTACATAATGCAGAATGGAATCATCTGAAGAAAATGAAAAAACACAATCAAGTAGCTTCTATGACGTACAATTTAACCCCTTAAAGGTTTTCTCGATATCACAATAATCGTAATCATCGTGTGAAATGGAGCACGACTCGACAGAAAAATGATGCGTTATCACATTTCAGATTTCGAGAAAATTCGATCGCTCGGCAGATCCGCCCTGAAATTCGCAAAACTCGACCTGTTTCTCATCAGAAAGCCATCCATCCACCCAATGAGTCACCTGACTCCGTGCCACCGCGAAAATAAATTGCGACCGCACTCATTCCAATCACGTACTCCCGAATTTGTCATATTGGATTTTCAAGTCCTCCCATCATCCCCTTCCTGTCACTATACGAAAATGAAAACATGTATCATTTTTGTCCGGTCGCATCAAATCACAACTTTACCTATCCGGCCATAAAGTTCAGATTGGGAGTATGTAGCCCACAAATGGAATATAGGAATGTCGAAATTCTTTAAAAATACTTCTGTAATAGAATTCGTTCCGTAACAAGGCATGCATAACTTCCAGAATTTTTAAGACGTAATTTTTTGTTTACAATGTGCTTTGTTTTCGTCTTTATGTTTTCCTTATTTTAAAATGACTTCATGAAAGATGGAGCTTTATAAATACCAGCAGTCCACATCAGCTTACATAATTATTATTCAAGTAGGTATGTCAACTAGAAAAGTTAATCAACCCTTAAATACAAAAATACTATAAAACTCCAAACATAAAAGTTCATAGGGCACATTATCATACAAAGAACTTTGACCCTAATGACACAAGGAATAAAATTATGATTTCCAATAAATTATTAGTAAACAAAGCCCTAAATATATCTAAATGATTATCAGCACATACACCAGCATGGAAACTGTGTCCCTAATCGAATGGTAATAAGGAATAAAATATAATTTATTTTCACCCAGCAAATATACCAAAATTAGTGAAGTAAGCCGTAAACTCATATGATTTAGTCCGACTATCAGCACTTGCTTTCAATTTAGTTTCTCATATTCATGGGGGTCCGATCCTGCGTTTTGTTGTGGGCTTTACGAAAATACACGGAGGGCATTTTAAACCCAATCAAGGGAAAATCAAAACGCGGAAAATGGGTGGGGGCTCAAACGGAGGGTTAAATTCGACTTATCGATTCGTTTTTATGACTTATGCTGACGTTTCGTTTCTGTGTTTGGGGAAATAGGGATTTTAGTGGTTTTATTGTGACAGCCATTTGCATCTCGCTGGCATCGATTAGGACACTGATCGGTGGGAGGGTGCGAACAGGCTCTTGGGATGACACTCGCAAGTCATGGCAACGCCAAAGAAGATCTCTTTCGGTTCGTTCGTTCGTTCGTTTCAGCCAAATGACGTCCACTGCTGGACAAAGGCCTCGCCAAAGTTTTCCACAATGAACGGTCCTGCGCTGCTTGCATCCAGGCTCTTCCCGCGACCTTTCTCTTCTTCCTCTTTCGGTAAAACAAGCAAAAGTAGTACTTATGTTAGTAATAAGAAAGAGCAGATTTGTATTTCATAGTATTATTTTATAGTAAAAGGTTTGTGTTCTTATCTAGACATATGGGTCTCATAACGCTCAAAATCGATCCTGTGCTAGAAGTAGACTATTCTGTGCGTTAGAAATCAATTACAGATACTGATCAAGATTGAACGTATTAATATCACACGATCCTAAACATAGCTACAACGCGTAGGCGTAACTATGTAGTAGCTTCGGGCGACAATGCCTGTATGTGTTAGATAACGTCCGTACATGGATCACAATAGACGAGAGAACTCTGCCCACATAATACAGGTGTCATGATCAACTATCATAATGTATGAGAAATTCCAAGGATATTCCAATAATATTAAGTAATAGTTGTAAGGAATTACTCCGTTCATTACTATTATTTATATCCAGCGATAAGACCACTTAAAATTAAAGCGTTTCAAATCAAGTATTTCTTTTATTTCACAACTTTGTGTGTGTGTGCAGTAAACAGTATCTAGATCTAGAATTAACTTAATCACTACGTTTCTCTCATTTTCACCAATTTGTACTAAAGATAAAGCAATTGTATTTATTGATACCTAAACTTATCAACGTTGCAAAAGGGTAGTGTATTTTTTTCATGTATAACGTAAAATTATTAATGTTTAATGTGTTAAAAGGTTTATGAAAGAGAACCAAAACTGAGTATACGAATAAAATGAGAGGATGGAGTCTTAGGGAAAAGTAGAACGTGTAATAACACTACCCGATAACTCGCTGCGACTTCTGAAGTGCAGTTGGACAAAACAACTTAGGGTAAACTGTCCCCAATACTCATTATTACGACATTTTTTCGCATGCCCACCCCACACATTCCTGCGAGGGGAGACAGGAGATAACAGCCACATTATCGAAATACCGATGCGCCCGTATTAAAGCGGGAACACTGAGAGTTAAATAGCGATTTATTGTCATAGGTAGGGGTAAGAGTGGCAAAAAAGGACCTGTTAAAACGTTTTCGCGACAGCTCATCTTTTCAAAGGTGTTTTTAAGCCAGTAAGACGTTTTTGACAGCTTCAAATAACGCCAATGACACTTTTTCTTCAGAAAGCTTACCACTGTCACTTTAGTTACGAGTAAATTAACATACACCCCACTTAGGTAGACTTCACAATAATAAAACTTTTTCTAGAAAATAAATGTAGGTCAATCCTTTACGATGAAACGGTAGGTGTAACAGATAATTTGATAAACTCATCCATTGGGCATCCTTTCAATAGTGCTTTTAGTATGTATTCCTTTAATATTTTACTCTAGTAGAGTCGACAACATATCCCACTTAAAACTTTTGTTGCAGAATCATATTTATTAAACTTCTACATAAAATGCTTGCTATTGAAATGATGTGTTGTCGCTTCATCAACATCATCTTCAGATAGTCTCAACTGGATCATCTCCTCATGGACCCTCTCCAATTTACAATTTACCAGAACTTCTCTCTAAAAAAACTACAGCATTTTAATGCTTAAAATTAGAGATAAGATAAGATAAGATAAGCATTTATTGTTAATTGTGTTGATACAGTGGTGTTACATAAAAGGCACATAATGCTAAAGTACACAATTTATCCATTTGGGACACAATTTATCAGAGGAAAAGGCTTTGGCCTTTTTAAAAGTTGTTTATGCTCTTTTGCGACCTTGAGCAGAAATCTTCTCAAAGGGTGCTCGTTAATCAAAACCCGCGTGATCATACTGCCAGTCACGCCCAGCCTCAGAATTATGGTGCCATTAAATAAACATATTGGGTATCGCGAATTTCTCATAAAAACCCGGGATCGGTTATTACACCATAGTTGGTAATGTCCGCCCATTACTAGGGTAGTAGGATCGCTCTATTGCCTATATATCTTGAGGCAGCTTTATTGAAATTCTATTGCTTGAGACGGCTACGGTGCTTCACAGTCAGGTTGTGAAACAACGCTCTAAACTAGATTCAAACACAAATACAGTTTTAAATATAGTCTACTCGTATAATTTAAGGCTTTAATGTAAGCTTAGATTTGAATCTAATTTATGTTTGAATTATATTTACTAATTACTTAGTTATTTCAATTTGTGTTAAACAAAAAAACGTTTCGCATTTAACATTACATAATGTAGTTGTGTTTTATATTTAGATTGTGGTGTGTATCAATGAGTTGTTATTTGGCCAATATAATTTTCTTGCACAGTTAGAATATGTAAAAAATTAAAAATCAAGACACTCGTCTCACGTAATAAACAAGTTAGAACTCAATGATTATAGTTTTAAATTTTCATTTTCTCAGCTCCGCAGAAGGCTTTCGAAATAATTGCATCCTGCAAATAAGACTGCTGCAAGGGAGCACTCTTTGACCCAAATGTCTGGAATTGCAAGCAACAAGTGCAAAACTACTCAGTTCTCTGAATAATGAATGTTAAGCGGTAAATTAATTCCATTGAAATGGTTGAACTCAATTTAGGTAGCTGAAGTTTTAGCAATTCAATAGAATAGTGAGAGCTTTTTAACATTTTGTTAGGTTATAACTTAAAGTTTATAATAAATAATATGATACTCCATGTATTAGTTGTAGACCTCAAAAAGCAGTTCCAGGAAATTCAAGTTTCAATTTCTCCTAAATGACAATCGAGAGAGATATATTTAGTTATAAGTAAAAGTGACACTATTTATTTGATACAAGTACGATCTATTTTTCGTAGCACGTCATCGATGACGTTAGACTCTATTTCTTTACTATAGTCACAGAATAAGTAATAGTATACAGAAGGTTTACTCCCCAAGACGATTTAAATAAATGCGAGTCTTGCTACGACGCGATACAGTGGAATTTAGCTCGCACAACACTGCGTGCCTACAATTTTATTTACCTACAAGTTTTGTCTCTTTCTATCGCGTGCCTCTGAACCCTTCTTACGCTGTTAGGGTCTGCTGTCTAGTGAAAAAATAATTATTTTACTTATTTTTTAAGAAGTACGTATTATAGGTAAGTATTACTGTTATTCTACCTTTGAAAAAATAACATTTCAATTCAAATATACCTAGTTACTTAGGATATAAAAGTACTTAATATTTTAATACAATGTCTTCATTCATACCTATTTTAACAAAAGACGAATAAATTAAACATACCTACTATTACAGAAAAAAGAATGGCATACCTACCTACTTACTACGCAAACACGAAACGGCTTCATCCTAGACCGAGAAGTGTCACCCGAAAATCATGTTTGTATTTGGCTTTGCGCAATCTTTCTGTAATGTTACTCGCTGCACTTTGGCAAAAATGTTTTTTTGTTGAAACCTATGCATTATGGTAAAAGAACTAGCCTTTAAAAATGAGCTAGCCGTAATTTGGTGTCCCGACTCCCGCTGTTACGCTTCCGTTTCATTTACAGGGGCAGGTAGTAATAGACCCGTAATAGGGTAATAAAACTATAAAATTCTTTAAACGTCATAAATTGTATTCAAAAGAAATTATTTATTAAAGGCAAACATCAAGTCCTGACGGGCGCGCGCGTGACACTCGACTGATATAATACCCGCCGGCGGGGCGCTTCGCTGTAGGTAATTATCGGATGTACCGCGCGGAGTGAGCTAGGCCTGCTATAGTGTTGATTGTTCACGGGTTCAATAACCCTGTCAATAGGGGTGACTACTTCTGAATGCAGGGTTGCCAGTTTTAGACAAATAAGACTGATTAGATGAAATCACGAGTGTTTTACCTATCTATTCTGGTACGAATAATTAGATGTTTTATCTTTAATTCGTCTAGACTTTTCTTGAGTAACGTAATGTCTTGCTTGATTATAGATAATGAATACAACAATAAAAGCCATTAATAAAATTTCCATAATGGTACAGAGAAAAACCTCAAAGCCCGATTGAAACAAAATAATAAAGTCTCCTACTAGGTGGACCGACGATCTGGTGAAGGTCGCGGGAAGAGCCTGGATGCGGGCAGCGCAGGACCGTTCATTATGGAAAACCTTGGAGGAGGCCTTTGTGAATAATGTTAGAACAATTTCTCAAGTCTGGCAACCCTAGTTGAGTGTGCATTCTGGCGCCCTAGACTACACAAGAGTGGCTGAGGGCCTAATCGGCCCTTGTCCATTCAAGCAAGCTTCGTTCTTGCTACATAATATGGATGTTTTATGCATTTTTCTACTCGAAGTTTCAGATTAAATAATCACTTTAAAACCACTGCTAATCTAAACTCATATTCACTATCGAATATTGATGTAAGCACAGACGCCGTACCTTTTGTATTTTCAAATCGAAATCGAAAAGGAATTTACGATTTGTATGACTTTATAATTATGCGAACGACACTTTTTAATTGGTGGACATTAAAAGTCGATACAGACTCCAAATCACTCATTTTGTTGTACACTGGTGCAAAGTTGTGTGATAGAAGCTTTAGTTAGCTCTTTTAATTTACCTTTATACGAAACGACAACATTAACTTTAAATAATATCTCCATAATGTATAAATATTACACCTAAAAATCTTTTCTTTAGACTAAATTATGTATAATGCGTAAGCAGGTGGTGCTCTACTTTCTGAGTAAACGTCCGCTGGAACGTCTAGCACGTAAAAAATAATAGTGTACCTTAATATATTTTTTATTTTATAGTCCCACCGCGAAAATTTCCTCCCGTAACAACAAATTTGTTGGCTGTCGCAAGAGAAAATATACAGAGGTCGCAATTCGGAACAATGGAACGTTCTACGCGAACCTCGTAAAGGCTGTCTGTCTTGATGTCATTGCCACAAAGAAAAAAGCAACAATGAGCTCTGATTGGTGGGCGAACGTCGCACGTCAACGTGACAGATGAAAAGGGCGTTCCAATTTTAAATTGGAAAAGTCTACGTTCGTTTGTTATTCGATCTGAAGTCCGCATGCATGAGGATTTTGGCGCCAAATGTTGAAGGATTAAACTTTTTTTGCGCAAAAATTCTTGGTCAAATCTGTAGTTAAAAATTAATGAATTCAAGCTTTACTGTGATTGGAAATTTTAGTAATCTAGCTGAATTTTAATAGTGTAATATAACACTGCTCATCGGTGCTCTATTAGTGTTGCCGCACTAAAATCTAGCATTAAACAGCCATTTCTAATTACAAAGGAGAATCATCCATAGAGTTCTCATCTCTAAACTCATTATACTCGTCCATAAAGAGACTTTTACTACCCAAGGCTGAAAGGAAGGCTGACTCAGCCGTCATCCCGGTCAGGTGACTCAAGTCACATCCTGGTGCGGTTATGACTAAAAGAAAGATGAACATTAAGATAGCAATTTTAACTGCTGAGTAGTGTCATAATGTGATTTAATACTGGGAATTATTTTGCGCTTTTATATTTTAGTCTTTATTAAACACGTGTGATAACTTTTATTAAAAATATTTTTTTAGCTGATGGTTTCTTTTTTCTCGATTAGCAGGTTAATTGACATGATTATACATAGGACCTATTTAATCATAAATCTAATAAAATAAAATGTTAATAGGTCTACTAAAACTATTGTTTAGCTACTAATTTCAATACTGTAATTGTGTACTGTATGTAATTCTTTTTGGAGTTTAGTTCTAGGATCAACTGTCAAAATATCAAGAGTTGTAGAATTATCTACACAACGCGTGATCCAACACGCAGTGGGAACGCACATATAAACGACTTTGAAACAATGGTATAAAATTTATTCAGTTGTTATTTACAAACTGACGAAATTGAAGTAAATAAAAAAGGTCCAATTTAGATAAATTGAAAAGATG
Organism: Ostrinia nubilalis; assembly: GCF_963855985.1. Taxonomy (NCBI): domain Eukaryota; kingdom Metazoa; phylum Arthropoda; class Insecta; order Lepidoptera; family Crambidae; genus Ostrinia; species Ostrinia nubilalis. The sequence goes on from NC_087103.1 coordinate 8,388,894, forward strand.
ACCGCCAAACCCAAACTCCAGTCTCCAAATTCCTAACAATCGGGAATTCAGTGTCGTTATCCGTTTAAAGTAATTAAAAAGTAGACAGACCCTTCTCAATGGAAATTCCGAGTCAAATTTGATTTTAAGGAGGGAATTATTAATCCAAGTTTTTAAATAGCAGTGGGTCAGTGGATTTTTCAGACCAGTGAGCAAAGCTTTTAAGTTACAACACTGGAGACGTCCGATTGAAGTTTTATTAACTGAGGATATTGTTGCCGTTTGAATTAAGAAGTTATTTGAAAGGTTTTGAAAAACTGTAGGGGAGACCTAGGTGAGTTGTAATGTAACAGAGGAGAGTTGTGACATTGTCGATTTAAACCTATTAATTAACTGTCAGTGAGCTTGCAACAGCGCGCATTTGTTAGCTCGAGACTTGAACTAAAAAAACGCGCGCTGTTACGAGCTCGCTAGTAGTTAATAAGTTCCAAAAATTTACAATGTCACAACTCTCCTCTGTTACAACTCACCTCAGTCTCCCCTAACTGCTAAGATATGGGGGATTTGAAAAGGTTTATTTTAATCTTTAATAGCATTACGAGAAATAGGTTAGACGTTCGTAGGCGAGAATATGTGGCTAGATTCACCTGCAGAACGGATTTATCTTAAGTTCATTCGTTTCGGCCAAAAATGACGTCCACTGCTGGACAAAGGCCTCCTCCAAGGCTTTCCACAATGAACGGTCCTGCGCTACCCGCATCCAGGCTCTTCCCGCAACCTTCACCAGATCGTCGGTCCACCTAGTAGGAGGCCTGCCCACGCTACATCTTCCAGCCCGTGGTCGCCACTCGAGCCATTATCTTAAGTAATGTATCGGAAAAGTACACAGGCTACTATTTATTGAAATCTACCAGCTCCTAAGTCTGACATCATCTATTATTACAGACCAACGAAAAATCAAAGTAAAATTGAAGAAAATAATGATGTTGCGTTTAGCACTTTTAAGTAACATCCGCAAAATAGGACGATTGTCTTCCTTTGAAGGACGAAGAAGAAAGTAAGTACGCTTTTTCACGTTTCAAAGAAAGTTTCCTGACAACTTGATTAAGAACATCCACTCAACCCAAATGAAGCGACAAAACGCCTGTAAAAAGGGCAAGTCTACCAAATTACGTCTTCTCTGCCAATAACAGAACACATTCCGAAAATGAGGCAGCACGTCTACCAAATTATACGATATGAATAGCTTCTGAGGACCGAGTTGGGTCCGCGTAACGAACCGAGCAGAATGTGCGGGCAGAACGTTTTGACTCCGGTTGTTAGGTATATAGAATTAGCTATTTATGTGACGTCAGTTTTTGTACATGAATGTGGTGATTATTTAGTGTTCCTACTATTTCTATTCGGTACCTACTCGTGATTCGGCAAGTAGGTGTAAAGGTACTGGGATTAAACAAGTATACATTATCAAAAATTCAGATCAGCAGATCGCTAGGGTACCTTGTTGAATGAGATGCTCCAATTCTAACAGTCTTCGCCCTAGGAGAATTAAATACATTTTACTACTTACTAAAAAGAACATGGATCAAACCCGTATTTTAAAACGAATCTTAAATATCAATTTGAACACTAGCATAGATTCTATTCTTCATAATTCGTCTAAGGTCTTTCATAATATGGGCCTTAAATTCACTGTTGCTATCTTCCAACATGTTTCTGTAAGGCAAGATATAGGTATGTACACTGTAGGTGTAACATCAGGTAGGATTGCGATCAAATACCTGCTCTCCTTTATAAAGAGCTTTCATATCACGTTCTGACCTTAGCCTCGAAAACGATCGTAGAGCAAGATGTTTTTCAGTTGACTTAATAATAATATCTCGTCCTATCTGTCTGTCACATGTCGCCTGAGTATCAAATCTATTCTATGTAACAGACCGGAAAGATATCCCGTAAATAATGTAGAGACAGTTTTTGTGGCATGATTTTTCGTTATTGCTCATGAATATTGTCAATTGTGTTTGTTCAGCATATTTTTATTGGTTTTTTATTTTGACACGAATTCCGATGTCAGTCAATCGATGTTCATTTATACTTGATCAAGTATTCGATGTGTGAATCATTTGAATTTCTGAATAACCTTTGTAAACATGGGACCTCTGTAGCAGTCATACAATTGAGATCATTAATCTTTGCAGACATTTTGCGTACGCATGAAGTGAGAATTGAATCAAAATATTCTTGTAATTTAATACTATTGACTTCAATATTCGAAGTTATGGCTAGATTCAGTGCAAATACAGCAGAAATTAGAGAGCGGACTGTCGCAGATAGACCAAGTGTCAGAGCGATACAGTTCTAGTGGTCAAACCAAAACAAACCTTACAATGTCTTTGTCAGTTCACAGTATCAGTCACAAAACCAACCTTACAATGTCTTTGTCAGTTTACAGTATCAGTCCACAATAGCTAAACCATCAACACAGTCTCGTTAGAATTCGAAACTTACCCCGATCTTCTACAATTTCCCGCCTAACTTTCATGTCTGTCCGTAACGAACCCTCTACAAACAATGTAAATTGATGTACAATACACTGAGGCATTCAGGTGTATTCTAAGTCATTGCAATAAAGTCTAATATCGATTACACCGTTTATTTCATTGCTTCAAGTTGAGGTGACCGGCATCCGAGTATCGTGGGGTAAAGTGGAAACTATTTTAGAGGTCACGATTATCTTGTCTAAGTAAAGGAGGGTTGACAAACTAGCAAGATGTCCTTTGATAACTGAAATTGTTTGGTATTGTATCGGATCCCTACAATTTGGAATACAAGGACTTGGTTGAAAGTTAGTTGGTCACGTAGCGTAAAGACGTCGGCACATCAAGGAACACTGTTCCATCTTAGGCAATAGTAGGTACTTTACCTACTCCATGCAATGAAAATCTAGAGCAAGTATACAGCTATCGGCTGAACAAATGTCTGCATAAGTATGGGTAAAACAATTATTTTAATTTGTATACAATAATCTTTCTAAAAACACCAAACAATGTTAGTAGCACAGGCCTAATTTCAAGCAAGCGTAGGCGGAGGCGAAAAAGAGGACAAAAGCTAGTTAAAAATGAAACAAACCAAGTACCCAAACCGCGAACTGTAAATTAGTTCCAAACATTTTCATCTGTGGGCTTTCAAACTGTTTTCAAATGTCCTCGTACGAAAGTACACAATTTGAGAGTGAAAAGTTTCGAGAAACACGTAGGTAATGAACTGAGTTTCCCTTTGCCCTACGACCTATGGGAGTTAGTTTAGAACATGAGTTAGTCTGTAGTTTTGTATCCACGAGTTCACGGTACCTACATGTTGCAAAAATGTGTATTTGCTTACATAAACTTGGCAGGCGTTTTGTGAGACGAGGCCGTACCTGTAACAGAAAAATTTCAGTATTAATGACCGAGTAATAGACCACTTTAAAGAATAATATGGAATGCCTGACACTTGAAACTAAAATAGAGAGAGTTTGTGTGGTGTATCAAGCCAAATAGGTATTGTCTTTTTCAATTAACCAGAGACTTCGGTAGAGACACATTGGGCTAGAAGCCAAGTAGGGGTTTGTAATTGTCAGATCTTCAAGCCACCGACTGTGTAGATAACTCTCTCATGATACGTTATAGCCTTATAATGGAGGATGTAGATAAGTTAGGGTATCCTCACAGAATAATAATAAGTACTACGTACAGAAGTTTTACTTCGTGAAGGTATTTAAAAAAATGTATGCTCAATGTCAATAACAATATGGTGTAATTTAGCCTGTCTCAAGAGTCAAGCACCATTTTGTTGACAAACGTCAGTGATCGGCACTGCGCCGAAGCTATAGGGCTGACTTCGGTAAAATGATGTGACGTGAGGTACCAAACTGCGGAAAATGGCGGAGGAAATACATGATTTAGCATGAATTATCATGAATAATATTAACCTCTCAGTGTCTTGAGGCAACTTAAAAAAGTACATTCTGTGTTTTTATTATTATTTAGGCAGTTAAATACTGCACAGTATTTAGTACACCATTTTCTTTCTTTTCTTCCATCATACACAAGAATACGCGTGCGTGAGTCAATGTTCGCTCGTATGTGAGGCCTTGTCGAATAGTATCCTGTAGGTGGGCCATCGTGCGTGTTTTGTTTTCGATGTAAACTCGCGGAGATGAACAGGCCTGGTATCCTGTAGAAATCAAGAAATCTTGGGAAAGATAGATAGATACTTTTTATCAATACACACAGCGCACAAAAATCATTTTCTTATCCATAAATGCAAAATAAGAATATCACAACTTAGGCGACCTTACTTGTGAAAAGGTAGAAGTTACCTACAATATTCACTTAAATACGCAGAATTTGCTTACTGGAAAATTACCATGCAATTATGAAAACAGTGTAAATGACATCGCAAAATTATATATACAGCCTATAATTGCGGCTCAGGATTTCACGGTCAAAACGGGCCCCTGTTTGCGAGAGTAAGACGGCCGACACTCGAAATTAGACCTTACCATTCATGAAAACCCTTAAAACGCGATCCAGGATTGTACCCGAGGGAAATTATGGGCTAACACCTGACAAGGCTCAAATTTTAATGTCAGCCTGTCCCCTCTAGTCCGCTTTTACGTCGGAATAAATTAACCAGACGCGTTCTGTGAAATTTTATTTTTGTTCACACATTCTTAAACGATGAATTATTTGGGGGTTTCTTAATTTTACAAATTATTACCTGTTTTCATGACAACAACTCACAACACCTTGCTTCCACTTACGAGTAGGTACAACAAATTAGTGCATTTGGTTATTCGTTCATATAAAAACTACTGTTACTGCTACGTTTGCATTTAAAAACGCGGATCAAGTCCCAGATTATGATCTTGAGCTTGGAAAGAACTTGCTGTAAAAATAATGTAAAGGTCTTACATACAAAAGAGTACATATATAAAACTTCAGCATACTGAAAGTACATAACGTCCATTTGCGACGACACTGTGATATATCAAAAACAGTGGTTTTACAGAAATCGACTTTTTAACTTTTGAATGACCATAACTCTTAAAAGAAGATTAGGATTACCTAATTGTGTATGAAACGTTTAAAGATTAACTATTAATGAATTTAAATATTTATAGTAAGACATAACTTTGCGTCTAAATTGATGAAATTAAAGCGATTGAAAAAAAAAGAGACAACTTATCACGTTGTTCTAGTAAAAAATAATATTTTGAAGATGGTAAGTTCAGTTGTCACGTTGAAGATGATGTAAAAAAATATATTTATATAAGTCATTATTTAGATAACACGTTGATCTTGAAAATTTTTATTTTATTTTAATAACATTACAATCAGTAAAAATGAGCTAATTTTTGGAACAGGCGAATATTTCGCTTTGCCATGTTATATTGCACTTATAAAAATATTATCTAAGTAGACAGACAGTTGTATACATACAATATTTAAGCTCACATTAAGTTTTCTTATTCTAAAAACGAATGCTTATCAAAATAAACGAAAAACTCTCAAAAGTAAAACCACGTAAACTACTAGTTAAAAAAAACACAGTAAGAGAAACTGTACTAAGTATGTATGTATGCAGAAGAAAAAATTGTAGGTAGGTACCTACTAGGTTAGTAAATAGATGTTTTTTAACTGACTAGTTATGACAATTTAATCCTAAAATTATCAAAGCAAAAATCGCCGTCTCCGGCGCATAAAATGGCAAAAAAGCAACATTTTGGTACCTTTTAGGGTGATATAATTTTTTATACTTATTTAAAATTAAATTTATAAAAGTTATTTAAATAATGTATTAATAGTGAAAAATAACAACCACTATTTATAAATAATGTAACCATTTTATTGGCGTAGTTTTTCTGAAATAGTTATACCTATTGCAATGTTATACAAAACAATGTTGCGCCCGCCAAAGTATATTTGGGCAAGAAGCGATAAAATTCCACCAATAAATTGCTGACTATCTGTAATTATATTAAAACATTAAAATACTTTTTTTGCAGAAAGCAAAACATAGCCAATACAGCTAAGTAACATTGAATAATTACATAAATAAATAAATATCTGGGGTCATCCAACGCATTGCTATTCTAGCATACTTCTACTAATAGATAATTTTGCTAGCTATCGTCTTAGATTAAGCTAATCTAAGGCTATCGTATGTTAATATAAAATATTTTGCTTGTTGTGTCTGTAAAAACAGACAGCCGTATAAGTATGTTTTATTTGCACTGTATTTCTAGTATTTGAACTATTCTTCAAAACGAATGTTATGTTTATCAGTCTACATCTACTCATATTAGTTCCGACGTTATTGTAGCTCAAAGAGACACTTTCACAGCGCTCGCATAGTGCTGTTAGTCATGTTGTCGGATTAGGTTGTGGAATTCCTTCAGGCAGTGCATCGCCACAAATGTTAACCTTTGCTTTTTTGCATTGCTAGTCCCCATCTGTAATGATATCTGGAGTTTAGTATTACTGTTTAGCGTATACAACGCGACAAGTAGATATACCATTCAATTTAATAACATGTATTCTGCAATAACAGAACATCAACAAATGACCTACAACATATTTTCAATATAGGAAAAATTTTCATCATCTACAACGTTACTAGTTAATATGTCCCGATGATACTTCGATTTTCTTACAAGAATAACGTGACATATAAATAATTTCTCTTTTACTTTGCTTTTTGTTTTAGAAGAACACTGTGATAAGTATGACGTGCCACATTGTCGAATAAAATAAAAATATTTTAAAAACTTTCCTTTGTCATCAATACCGCGGTATCCTCTAGATGTCACGTTTTTCTTAAAAACGAAGAGCACCTCACATCTCAAAGCGCAGGTGGCAACGGAACTGTCACAGTGTCGAAGCCAACTAGATCGCCGAACGAGCCAGCGCTATAACGTAATATTTTGTCTCTTTCTCTCATAGTATTGTTGTTTTTGGAGTAACAAATACCCTGTTTTTGGAGATAAAAGAACGCAAGATCGCGGTTCAGAATTTCGGTAAAACAAAAAATCGTATATGTCGAGATGTCACAGTGTCGTCGCAAATGGGCGATAAGTATTCTCCCTCACGTACAGAATATAGAGTCAACAGCGTGTGAATAAACTTTAGAGCGACTGTTACTAACTACGCTAGAAGTCTACCTAAAGAAAGTTTCCATGCGTTTAGAGCCGGGTTATATAACAGGACCACGTTTTCCTTAAGGCGTGAAGCTGACAATATTAAACTTTGTCCACAAACGGACCTTATCACATCCGTTGGAGCCTTAACAGTGTTACAAATTACCAAGATGCGGTGCCAAGTTGGTATGTATTACGACTTCGGCTGGTTATTACTTTGCTTCATGAAACTCGTTTATTACGGACCCAGCGTAATCAGGCCACTTAGTTTTTGCTGTCTGCGCTGCAGAAAACTGAATGGTGCATTCGCTGAAATTGTCGGGCTTTAGTGAAGCGCTAAGATGTCGGAAACAAAAAATGAATCGGGGTTTTCTGGTGCTATGTAACAAGGCAGGCTTTTTATTAAATTGTCTTTTCTGTGAATATAAAATACCTGCAAGAACATAAAAAATATAAAAGATGTTTGTTGTCGGTTGTAGCCATTAGCAGAGGAAATGCTTACGTAAATAAAGGCAATATGGAACACAAAGAGAACAAAAGTATCAAGAATGTTTCACTCAACCACCTCGAGAAAGCCATCTCGTTTCGAACAACCTCGTATCATCCCTGACCTAATAAGCGAAATGCAATTTAGAGCAGCGAAGACACAAAAATGTGAATCGCTTCAGCTTTCAATCACTTTGGAATTTTCATTTCTTTTTGAGTTTTCCGCTGACATACTGAAGTATGTGTAATAATGATTTTATTAGACCATGTCCCGGCGCGCTATAAAACATTCGCAGCGCCTGAACGTTTTTATACAGCAATAAAATCTGATGCGTGATGCGACTTGAGGATTTAGAAGGCGTTGAAAAATTTGCAAATAGCTTTAAATGCTAATCAGCTTGGTCTCTTAATCTACTGTAACTCTGTCAATAACTTTCATTAAATGCTTAAATACCTATAACTGCTTAATAGTAATAATAATGTAGTGTAGTGTCTTCAACTAATCTCTATCAGTCATTATTTTATGATGCTGCTGTAAAGAATATTAAACTAGAATAATTTTAGTTATCCTACTAAATAGATAAATTAATCCAGTTGTAACGCTATCTGCTTCTCCCACAGCTTCCGTCGTTACAAATAACGTGCAGAACCGGCGTCACGTCTTAAGGACTTTAGGGGTGTGTCCTCAGTCACAGCGTGTAAAATTACAAAAAAAAAAAAAACAAAAATCAATAACATGTCGCAACTCACAAGTACTACCAAAAAAGCTAAATCTCTTCTTTGTACATCTTCCCACTGCCAGCTCTCTTCTAAGGCTCAGTTGTACCATCTTACTTTAACTTTGCCAAACGTCAAAAATCTGTCAAACTTCATTCAAAAAGCACCGGTTATTGTAAGGTTAAAATAAATTACATAAAAGTTCGTTTTTTTTCAAAGTTGTTTATTTTTAAAATAAAGTGTTACAACTCAGGCTAAGTTCTCCAAATCTTGTCAGGTGTATAAAATACTAAAGGCTGCATAGATTTTTAGTATCTTTAATTAAGGCTATTAACGTACTGGAATTAAAAAAAAATGGTTTCCATTTATCAAAGTCTAATTAACTATACACTTTTAAAGAGTGTTCACAGTTTGCTAGTCATATTTTGTCAAAGCAGTAGATAAATAGCATCGACCGCTATTTTTAACCGACTTCATTCATGTCTTATTAGTCAAGAAACAACAACGTGCAACATGTTAGTGGTTTCTCAGTCTCAAAAGAGCGTGAAATCAGCGAGAGCTCATTCAAAAACTTATTGCACAAGCAGAAGATTGAAGCAATTGTCAAGGGAAAACTTATACGCCGTGTCTGAGGACTCACCCTGAATATTTACTAGAGCTTAGTTTGCGCTCGTTAGGCTCTGGTTCTATGTATGATAAGTAACTTCGTTTTAGAAGTCTGGATTTACGGATGCCTGAATGTTGTGCTGGATGTCAAAATGAAGGCATAATGTTCTGTATTTCGTTGGATTGTGAGCGCGAAATTTACGCGATTAGTTGGGACAAAAAAGCTTGTTGGTAGTGACAATTGCCATAATATTTAAAAAATGAGAATAAGTAAGAAAGATAGGTATAGATCTTTTTGGAGATAAAATTCCATCGTTGGTTAGCAGAATTGGTCTATGCACAGACAAGTTACAGACAAAAATGTCTGAATACCGGTCCAACAGACTCTAGTATAGGTAGAAGCTCTATAATCATAACTTGAGCTATTTTTGGGCTTTAACGAAGCCAAGGTTCAAGGTTGTCTTAGATGTTATGCACAGAGACAAACAAAGACATAACATCATAATATCAGAGATATTTTGCTTCAAGTTTAGAAAAAGTACCTTTACAATCTATACGATACGACACGTCACTATCAATTTAATGCTACCACCGCATTCACTTACATACTAATAAAAAACTAAATCAAATCAATTTCAAGCACCTAAGTTTCTTAATGATACAAAATTCTTCTCTACTTACAACTTTTGCTAAATAACAACTATAAATCTCACCTAAATTAAGATAGATTAGCTATAAAGATACGCGTTTAGCCTTGATTTATCTATATTAGTGCTAAGTAATATTTTCTGTCGCACTCCAAAATTTGCATAAAGACGCAATATTACACTATTGGATTACTAAACAATAATTAATCTTTGAGGAAAAGTAAGATAATTCAACTGGATGCAAAAAATGCAAATCTATATTTTTGGCACAACTTTTTCGCGTTTAGAAATATTCATGGGCCTCTATAGTCGGTTAATAGGTATATATTTACATTGAAAAGCTATAATAACGGTACATAAAGATATATACAGTGTGCTTGATTTAGTGTCTGACGAGTTTCCTGGTGTCTACATATTTTGTCGCTGACAAATAGTCTACCACGAACTAGAAATGTTTTCGATTTATTTGGATCCGCGTGAGATATTTTACATGCGAAAAATAGATGGGGAAATGCGCTGTTTGTTATGTCGTTTAAATCTATGGCCAAATTTTTACCTCAGCAGCGAAAATGCATTGATTTATTAAAGTTTTCGGGATATCCTGTTCGTTCAGACGAAAATAATTAAATTAGTCACAGATTATTCAGTGCATAAGGCACCAAAAGCAAACAAACACCTACCATGTTATTATTGTAGACAGTTTCTTGGATTAGAGAAATATTATCTTGGTATTTGTAAGACGTTACCGTTAAAATGTTTCATGCTTCGTTGATTTGTGGATACATTGCAAACATATTCTTTACGTTCATGAATAAAATAAGTGTGATACTGCCATACAAGCTGCGGATTGGTATAACTCTGTATGCGGAACATGATTGCAACGCAAGATGAAAGCTTACATAGTAGCGAAATAGAAACTATCCGACTGAAGGACATTTCATTTTGTATCACTAGAATATGATAGATCTCTACATTTTCTAAGACCTAGGCTAGGAACACCGAGATTGAAATTGTACATTATAATACTGCAATGTGTATTAGGCTCAAATGTATTATTGTTATCATTGACACGTTAAACTTGCTTCCACCTTGGACCTTATTAACAATTTCCTTCAGTTGAGAATTTTATTGAGATGCAAGACAAGAGCTTCCCCGTTGTGAAAAAAAAAATTCATTTTTAAATACAAAATCTATCATTTATAAAACTGGTAGAATCCCATCTTTCTCACTAACGAAGCAATAAAACACATTTAGATTCACACAATAGGCCGGTATATCTTTGTACCCATCAGAAACCCTCTATACTTGGACGAGTAATGCAAAATGGAACAATTCCCGTAAATAACGCACTGGAATTGAAACAGAGAGGGTCTAACGACCCATCCATCCAGCATTGTACCCCGAAACGGTTGTAAAAACTAAAGCATTGTCCAATATTGAGTGTAATCCACTTAAAAAGGCCGACTGTGTTAAACGTAGTGATGTCCATAGACCACGTTGTCGATGAAACGGAAATAACACGTAACTAAAATCTTTCAATGCACAAAATGCATCTATAATAGTTATAGCTTACAGATGGGTAGATAGCTGACATTAAATTTCCAGTTTACAAATTCTAACAATATTCACCCACAGTGAGACAAAAGATGAAAATACAAATGTTGGATTTAACAATAGATTCTTGATTGATAAAAGTGTCTACTGTGAACAGTTTTCAAAACATCTAGGTAAGAAAACATCCATAATACTTTTGAGAGCGTTAAAAAAGGACGTTTGCATCGATTCGATTGAAGTTAAATTTCTAAATCAAAACAAAACTGTCGACATTATCCCATCACTATTAGCACATTGTGCTACCTATGACATTCATACACGTGTTGGTAATAGGTTCCAAAGTGCATCCGTGTAAAATGAAAGCAATGAGAACACAACACAGGGCTACACTTAGTGAATTAAACCGATGCAGTTCTGATTCCAATTGCTGGAGTGGGCAACTAACCGTGTATTTTATTTCTAGTGAGAAAAGTACTGACATTAAAAGTAATTAGTTAACGAATGTCAGAAACATTTTACTTTTTACTTACCAGGTTATACTTTGCTATTACGTGGTTGAATGTTTAGCTGAACCAACCAATACAAGTACCATACATTCTGGTTATTTGTTCTTGTAGGTAGACTATGGGAGCTTTGCGAATTTTTGCAGCGATACAAACGCGCGTTTACCAGTCGAGCGACTGCATCGCGATTGTTTCGCTACTTTTATGCGACTGTATCGATGCTGTATCGCGACTGAATCGCTACAAAAAGTCGCAATGTAAAAGAGCCCTAAGAAGTTTTTAGTCCACAAAGATTATACATAATTCAGTGATATTTAGTGGGCTTTCTTTTATGCAGAACAAGACAGGTGTTTGATGTTAAGTGAGATTCAGTCTAGTAAGGTACATATCTGCCTGTAAGTGCCTGTTCACTCTCGCCTTGAAAATGCCCGGATTATAATTATGGCTATTCGTTTTAACACGATTAACATTCGTAGTAGAATATTAAACGGGATCTAAGAATCAAAACATGTTAGCTAACAACCCCTTTACATAAACCGAGAGGTGTCAATCAATAAATCTAATTTTTTTTTTTTTTTTTTTTTTTTTTTTTTTTATGTGATAGGAGGCAAACGAGCAGACGGATCACCTGATGGTAAATGATTACCGTCGCCCATAAACACCCGCAGACCCAGGGGCGTTACAGGTGCGTTGCCGGCCTTTAAGGTAAAGATACGCTCTCCTCTATTAAACTACTCTCTTCCCTAAAGAGTATCCCCGCAACTAAATACTCGTGTTATATTAGAGTACTCATGTACCGAGCAGTAGGGTTACCATGGAGTCGGAAACCTTTAAATCCTAATATCAAATTGGCAACGGCGCTTTGGATCGATCTGTAAGCTCACTTGCATTTAAATTTTAAAGTAGGTAAATACATAAATAAAAAATAATGTTGTTACTTTTTGTATTTTTTTTTATTCTTCTTCTTTGCCTGGCCCTTTTCCATTTTATTTGTTTTTTTTTTAATTACAAATTCAAAATAATTTTTCATTTTTTTTAGTCAAGAAAAATAATAGCTATTTAGTATTTAGAACTGGCCCCAAAAAAATGTAGTTATTGCGACCCTATTCTCACGCCAGACGGGTGTACCATCCTATTAATATTGTATGAAAGCAACGTGTAGTCGTGTACTGTTTAAACTCGGGGGTTCCCGACATAGGGGTTTATTTTTGAACAAGCTCTGGGATTTAGTGAAATGTTAGACATAAAAGTTGCGAAACGATTTCACATTTCAGCTGTGAAACCCTAAGCGATATCAGGTGGAATATTTTACATTTATATTAAAATCGAATGGGAAATGTCGCAGCTTGAGATGTTTGTGGGACCAAAGCTGGTAATGGTAAACCAGAATTTTTACACTTATGGATTCTTTGCTCAGTGACATGAGTGTTGTTTGTTATACAGAGTGGTTTAGATACGGAAAATAATAATATAGATTTTTTTTTTTAGTTTTTTAATGATAATACATGCCCAGTTATTACTAATTTTGCAATCATCTGTCATACAACATACATACACGTGCCTAATCATATAATTCTGCTACATAACTTTTAGCGAAGTTACTGGTAACTTTCCGATATTACATAAGTACATTATTGACATTGATATGGGTGGCGCTAGAAGACACAAATAACTTATTAGAACATTTAGAAAAGTTCTTCTATCGTGTGTGTGGAGGTCATAACCTGTCAAAAAGTTAATTATGCATCTTTTTTTTTTATGTGATAGGAGGCAAACGAGCAGACGGATCACCTGATGGTAAGTGATTACCGTCGCCCATAGATACCCGCAGACCCAGGGGCGTTACATCTGTCTTTGCTCATTTGGAATTTTAAGCTTTTTGAACAGTCAGGTAAATGCAAGTTTGCACTAAGATGTGTTTCCATACTGGGAATGGAATCTAAAACCTCTGAGGCAATGAAATGCAAGTCTAACCCCCGAAACCACAGAGGAGTTAATGAATCTTATTCTTCTGTTCTATTCTTTATCTTAGTACTAAATCTTCAAAGCTCGATGGATAAAAGACATGACTGTAAAGGACTCAATTATAATAAGCCTGTTCTCATATCTAAAAGGAGCATTTATCATTCCCTTTAAGTCTTTCAAGCATGTTTCATTCATTCTTAACACAAATACCTCCTCATTAGAATGTCTGAGAGGTTTACAGCCAAAATGTGTTTCTTCAACGACCCTCTTTGAGACCTGTGTAAATAAATTGTGCAAAATGTGTGCAACTCGTCTCAGGGGACCCCGCGGCCACCGACATGTATATTTTATGAAACGTCACGTTTTGAGGGAATATAGTTTTGAGTATACTCACATCAGAAGATAATGCTTCTTATAGTAACATAAGGTGCCACCTATTACTTTAAGCCTAAAGAAAATGCTTGTAACACAGTGCCGGCAGTGCTTTGGTGGAGATCATCAAAATTAAGCAATGTACACTGCGGTTGTTTGAACATGGGTGGCCATTATGATCATTCAGTGGTATTCACTGCATCTCATTCGATCATTTCAGCCAAATGAAGTCCACTGTTGGAAAAAGTACTCCCCCAAGGATATCCATAAGGATCGGTCCTGCGCTGCCCGCATCCAGATTCTTCCCGCGACCTTCACTAGATCGTCGGTCCACCTATATCTTCCGACCCAAGATCGCCACTCGACACGTCAATATTAGGTTCAGAAAATTCTGAATAATTATGGTACAAGAGCAGGGACGTTATAAAATGGAGTTACATTGCTTTGGCTTCAAAAGAACAAACATTTTTTACTTTTATAAAAAAAAATGTCGCAATGAGTTGGACTTTTACCAAAAAGGCTACATGCGAAAACGTTTAGGAAGAAAGAATCCATTTGCTCGGCACACGCCAGCGTTTTAACGGTACAGTTAATTTTCTTTTTTACTTTAACCACATGTTACTATTGGCCTTTTAAAGAACACCATTAGACAGACTAATTACAGGGGAGTTTAACTGTAGTCAAATAAGTAGCTAATACCTACGAATAAAAGGTAGGTAATATTAAAGTAAAATAACAGACTAAAGTTTCATTTTGTAAACAAACATTGAAGTCATTCACTCAAAACGCCTAAACAATAGTTTTAAGAGCTCTTTAGTTTCACCAAATTTAGTATCGTTGTTGATTTATGACATTGATCGGCCATTTTGGGGTTACATGTAATCAAAATAACGACCAAGGCATGGTAGCTTCAAGGCTTCGAATCCAAATAAATCGTGTAGGATTCTGCAATTTATGCCCACGCAAACACAAAAACACGCAACGATTATCTAAAAATATCAAAATGTATATTTTCAGGATCTATGTTAGTCAAATGTAATTTAATAACAAGAACACTTTTAAAATAATATTTTATCTACGATTTATTGTTGTAACTAACGCCCGTATTCACAAACGATGCTTGTTTAAGTGAAGCAGCAAATCGAACGCACAGCGTTGAATAGAGCACTGCGATTGCTTCATGTCACCCTGTGCGTCCACGCGCACTGTGAGACCTCACAGTAATGTTTGTGAATACGAGCGTAAAACTGGTATTGCTTTGAAATTATAAAATCGTCATTGCGACGATTGTCCTAATGAATTCATTGTTGTCATACAATATTCGCAACAAAGCACTCCCGTAAGCTGGGACTCATTTCAAAATGGAAGAGAAAAAGCGTGCGTTCACTACCGCGCGTGATAAAGGCTGTGCAATCCTAAAAACACTGACTATTGGGCGCGGGCTTCATTCCGATGACATACGAGCCGTTTAGATAGCGCGTTCACGCAGCCGGGAACGAGCAAAACAACTGTACGCATCACCAGGGTTTAGTGCATGCCGAACTATACAGGGTGGTAAAATAAAAATTGAAACGAAGCGTACGAGAGTAAAAATAATCGTCTGAAATTCAAAATTATATTGTACCTATGTATCTTATTTTATCGATATGAGAGTTTAGAAGTCCTAAGTTAGATTCTAGTCAAGTTGTTTTAATGTTATTCGATTTGGTCAAAATTTGAATTTTGTGTAGAGCATAAAAGATGTAGATCTAGCTTCGTCTAAGCTATAAATTAAGTATGCATTAAGTTTAGTTGAAAATAACCAACTTCATGAAGGTGTTAATTAGAAATACTTCACACGTAGAAGTGGTCGTCAGGGTAGAGCTTAGCTAGTGTGGCCTATTAACCCACTAACATGATTCCCATACATAATCTCGTAAATTAAACACAGGGTAAGCACTATAGGCAAGCAATAAAACAAAAAGCTCTTTTTGAACTGCATAAAAGGTAAATTTTTTGTAACCACCCTGTATAGAGTCGAGAGCTGTCCAACTGCGTTCGGTATAAAGTCCAAACTGCCCCTATAGGTAATCCGATTCTATTCCCCTATATTAGCTTCCGCATTTCGAGAGAGAAACACTAGGGTGATTATTCCGTAGTGAATTCCTACGGTACGTTTTACAGTGCACCCTTGTTGATTTAATTTTGGCAGCTACAGTTGTATTTTTAAAGAACATTCCATGTAAAATTATATAGAGAATGTAAAGGTACTGTAATGTAAGCCTATATTGCCATCAGCACTGAACCGATTTTGATGAAATTTGGCATAGAGATAGTTTGAGTCCCGGGAAAGGACATAGGATAGTTTTTATCCCGGTTTTCGAAACAGAGACGCGCGCGATAAAGCTTTTTTGTGACAGGCAAAATTTCACGCGGGTGAAGCCGGTGGCAAAAATTATAAAGAAGGAAGATCACGGCGAACATTCGCTTTAAATAAAGTTACCTAACACAGCCTATTTACCTTCTTTTAAACCTGAAAATTTCTTTCCCCAGTTCACACGCTTAAAGATAAATATAACTTGCAATTTGGAACTCTAAAGATATTATAAACTCCACGTCTAATTTCGACACCTCGACCCAAATCCTCACCCTTTAAACAGTCGATATTTTGATACTTTCTGCTCGTCAGACGAGAGGGGAGGGTTTCCATCAACCGATCGCCTGGAGCGACTTTCAGCCGATTGCGATCGCACTAACATTGTGTTCACACAGGCGACGCTATGGTGCGTCGACGCAACTTCGCACATTTGCAATATAGGTAGGACAATGGATTAAAACTAAACCTTCCTCTTGAATCACTCTTAAACTAAGCAAAATCGTAGAACATACATGGGGGTGATTTAGATACACCTGATGTAAGGAATCTAAATTTTTCTTTTAGACCTCACTGATCTGGCCACCCTGTATCTGTTGCGTAGTTTAAATAACTTACGCCCGTATTCACAAACGATGCTTAAGTGAAGCAGCAACGCTATGCGAAGTCGAAAGCACAGCGTTGAATAGAGCACTGTTGGTTCGTGTGTGTCACTCCGCCACTGAAGTATTGTTTGAAAGTTTGTTTGCCTATGCGTCCACGCGCATTGTGAGACCTTATAGTAATGTTTGTGAATCGGATGTTAAGCGCATAAGCAGACGAAACCACTTATGTAGAGATTTCCGTAAAAAGTGTACTTAGAGCCAGACTAAGCAGGGCAATTCACGTATCACGATATGGAATCTAGTTGATTAGAGATAGAAATATACACGCTACATTCTCTACAATTAACTCCATGAAAATGGTAATTCGTCTCTAAAAAGTGGTAACAGCCAAGCGCCCTTTTTAAAATAAGGCAGAGAACAGGTGTAATTTTTGAAATAGCGATTGCGTGTATCACTTAGTATGCACGGGGCCTAATCCGCCCTCGTCAGCCACCCGCCCACGGCGACGTATCACGGCGCACAGGCTGCATGAAATTACGTAAGCCTCACAGGCCCCGCTACAATTTTTCAATTCACATACCCCCGAGCGAGAACGCTCAGAAATTGACGATGTTTAGCGATAATTCCGAAACGTTATATCGGTTGGTGTCGGGTTGTGGTTAAATTTTCGGATTTCCGCGTTCATGGCGGTCGAGTAACGCTTTGAAAGCTCCGATTTACAACACGTATCTCGTATTAACAGTAAATTCACAAATGCTGCTACATTTTGAAATGTGCTTCATTGTTTAAATGGGCTAATTCGTTAATTTGTTATTCATTAATTCATGTGTAGAATTACAGCGTGAAATACCTATATGAGTATGTGATTGTATAACACGTACATTATTACCATTACAGTACAATTTCTGAGCTATAATATTTAAAAAATACTTTCTAATATTAAAAGGTTTAGTCGATTAAAAACTCACTTTAAATTGCTCCTTAGATTTATTGCATAGACACGCACCATTTTATTTATAAACAAATAATAATTTCCATAATGGCCTCCCCATTTTTCACGGTCTTAATTTCCCGGGCGCGTTCGAGCTTGAGACAAAAGATTGATATATTCTCTCTTTTCATTATGTTAAAATGATTAATTCTTGCCGCCCCACTCTACGAGGCGAGATCGCAATGTTTCATGTTTAATTGTCGGGAAAAAGTGTCCTCTTATTTACAACTGGCAACTTTTTCAATAAAATACCAGGTTTGGGCGGGGATCCATTAAATGCAGGTCGCCGTGCACCGTTGTCTGTGGAGGTCAATCATATTCAGCAATTGATAAATGACGATGGCTATCCATAGACAGAAGGTAATGAAGGAGAAAAAATAATAAACAACAATTATTGACTATACTAATGCGAATATAGTAAGATTACTACGTGTAAAAATATAGTAGAGAAACTGATAATATTAGAGGTTTCTAATCAATCACATGTCGTTAGTAGAGTTTTAACTAAAACTTCAACTAGAGTAGGTACACAAACTTTACGCCAGGCTCACGTGCACTTTTTAACTAAATGACTGAACACGATTGCTGCATAACCAATCATAACAACTTAAATGGCCATATCCTTTTCGGCTCGGTTTCAATTGATTGCAAAACAGGAATAATTGGCTCAATCACAGCTATGACGACCGTTCCCCGGGGAACTCCCGGTAAAGTGGGCGTTAAGTTCCTGATTGTTTGCATTGATTGATGGAACTGGATGAAGTCTTTGTCTGTGATCTAAATTACCTAGCTTTTGAGAGCTTTGAGACGAGAACACAATCAAAAGGATGGATAAAGTTTTTAGCTCAGACTTAATATTATGTTATCTTTGCATTATACATTTTATTGTAAAATATAACTCAAAGTAATTGGCGAACTTTGTATCGCTTATGTGCCGGTTCCTAACCGCAGTTTATTAAATACAATAAAAACACTATACTCTACTTTTTTGTAAAAAAAAAAAGTAGCCTATATGTTACCAAGAAGTCCGGCTACCTCGATACTACTACTTTTCATCAAAATCCGTCCACCCGTTCTTGAATTATACATGTTTCTAGATTTTAGAATAGACCGTACTAACCTACTACATAATCATAAAAAAACATATGAAATAATTATGGGATAGTGTGATCTCACTGTTTAGGTTCTTCTAAGTCCCATGCAGCCTATATTTTAATGCTCAATTCTTGAGAAGAACTGTAATTTGCGTGATTGTATGAGATCGTGACTTCAAATAGTGATAAAGCACATTCCTCCTATAAAATTAGACGAAATCGTTCGTTTCTATAATTACTGCCAGTCACATTTTCCATAAAAGTTTAAAGTGGTTGCATAACATTATACGCAAGAGACAATAATTCTACGTAGACCTTGACTTGACTTGAAATTATTAAAGGAACTTTAAGAGATTTGAAGTATTTCATTTTATTGTTGGTGTTGAAAAATCATTGTAGTCTTTAACTCACCAACTTGTAAACTACTTAGACTATGTAAAGTATTTTTTAATGCGCAAAAAGGCAGGTATTTGACCGCAATCAGATGTTAAGTGAAATGCACATGGTACTCGTACAGGGTTAGTGCCTATTCACTCTCGCCTTCAGTTTAGTAATGATATTTAATTCCGGTCAATAAGTAGCCGTAAAAGTAAATAAGGATAATGACTATAGAAATAACCCCATGCAGCTTAATAAGCAGAGTGGATTTTCTTGTAAGTAAACAAGGAATACCCCATTTCTTATTTCATCGGTCTCTGATTGCGTTAATTGACTGACACACGAACTAATACGTGATTTCGTATCAGAAAAAGCTAAACGTTAAAATATCTGTATCGTTATAGCCAATGAACTGCTGTCATAAAATGTATAATATTAATTGAAAAATAGGAAGCTAGCCATAATAACAACGAACTAAAGTCGCTGACATAGCCCGACGAATTAGCGGGCTGAAGTGGCAATGGGCAGGGCACATAGTACGCAGAACTGACGGCCGAAGGGGCAGCAAGGTTCTGGAGTGGAGGCCTCGTACCGGAAAACGCAGCGTGGGACGTCCACCCACAAGGTGGACCGACGACATCATAAAGGTAGCAGGAAGGCGCTGGACGCAGGCCGCTACCAACCGGGTAACATGGAAAGCATTGGGGGAGGCCTCTGTTCAGCAGTGGACGTCCTATGGCTGATGATGATGATGATGATGAACATCATTGTCACCGTGACCCACGGAGTCTCAAAGGTACTAAAAACTACACGAAGATCTCCGAGACTACATCACAACGACTATAGTACCTGATATCAATTATTTCCGAATCATTACTTAAAATGGTCTTATTTGCAAACATTTCGTTAACAATGCAAAATGTAAAGCTTTTAAGCAGTTTAAAATAAGGTCCCCTTTATAATTATGGCTTTAATTTCGCTGAATTTTACCATAGGTAATTTATAGACAGCACCTGACGCTCAAAATATTTGGCAGGCTACCAAATAATATGTAAAATATAGTGTAACAGCACGTTAGACTATTTTTGTTACCTACTATTTATTTTCTGTATAAGGTTTATGTGCCGTCGTCTCTATAACATTGAAGATATCTAGACTTTTTTACATAATGTAGATATTTAAGCTTTGTAGCTTAAATATTATCTACATTAAATAACGACTTACACTTTCCTACTTGAGGGTGTCTGTAATATGGCCACAAAATATACGAGTAAGATTAACTTAGTAGGTACTTATTTAATTTATTTGGTTATAAGATCTTAATACCGAATGCGAAAAAGAAGATGCTCTTTAATTAAATAAAAATATTAATTATGATTATGATAATAAGGCAATTTTTACACACATGTGATAAAAACCTACTCCTACACACATACAAAATGTGGGTACGTCTATAAATAACGCATCGAAATAATCCGCCCTAAGAAACGTAAATAGGCCAATCAATATACTAATTTCCTCTAACTGGCGATAAAAGCGGACCAAGTAGGGAAGTAATAGAGTTTTCACTTCGTGCCCAGCTGTCCTGGTGCCAATCAAATTAGGAGCTATTATCGGACGATCTCGCTTCGAACGAGCCAATTCAAGGATTAGACCGGTGGGATATTGTGACGTGGAACAATTTTAGGCTTTTTTTGTCTTGTCTTCATTTATTTATACTGCAAATGAATAGTTGACGGCAAATCTAACAATACTTACATGTTAGTTGTATAATTGACTTCAATAAAAGGCCAAAAAATTAAGCAAGGTTTGCCATTAATTAAAAAAAAACAGTTTTTCGAGTTTTTATCATTTAACAATCGGATCCGAAAGTCGCATTTTATAAGTGATAGCCAGATTTTATTTCTCAAACATAAAGTTAATATTCTCCGAAGGAGGAATATTATTGTATCTCAAAATATGACTAGACGATTTTGCAAATAACATTCTCTCTCCCAGTAGAATCTTAATAATAATATCATTCTCATAGGAATAGGACTTCCCTTATCACAAAATCCTTAAAGCGTATTATATTTTTACATATTGTTGACTATACTGGGTGACCCAGTATTCGTTCCGTAATTTTTCACGTTTCGCATATAAATGTTCCGACATTTCAGTCACGTACACAACAGGAATGAATTTATGAAAATAAATAAGTTGGAACAAAACGCGACAAGCCGCTCTTGATGCGGGCAAGTCGCTATCATTTTTAATGCGTAAACTTATTTATTACTAGCGTTGGGATTTACCCCCTTAGGGGCTGAATTTTGCAAAATTCCGTCTTATTGAGCACTTACGTTCTAAAATGGATCCCCATGCAAAATTTGGGACTCAGCACTTGTAGTTTCTGAGATTTTGTGATGAGTGAGTGAGTCAGTCACTCAATTAGTGACCTTTCGCTTTTATAAATATAGATTCTGCATCAACTCTGCATTATAATTACCTTTAAAAAATTATCGTCTTCTATGAAATTTATTCCTGAAACTAAATAACTTTTAAGAAAGAAACCACACTTTAGATTACTAGAATATAATCACTGTAAAGGTACTGTAAAGGTTTAAGGGCAAGAACTCTCCACAAAGAACGTATCGCGTACCAACCACGATCAGTACCGCGTGAAATTAAGCGTAAGTAAATAGATTTCAAAGACATAACAAACTCTTAAACTATGTATGAAAACTTCATGAAAATACGCATCTACAATTTGAACCGAGTTTTATTATTATGGTTTCGTTCCAACGATGGAAAGAAAAAAGAAAATTCAAGACCAATTATCTCAGTCCCAAATTATAAAAAAGAACATAAAACGCTCTAGGTATTATTACAGTAATATATTGCGACATACTATCTTTAAGTTACATTTTCTACATGTTCACAAAAGTTCTCGTGACTCTAATAATCTCAGAGTAGACATTACTCCTTCCCTTTATTCCAAGCATTAGTCACATAGTGGTTTTACCGGAACATATTCCGTGTAAGTAGTCTTATAAGAGCATTATTGGAACACCTGTGCCCGTATATCCGAATAACGGTCTCTACATTGGCACCTCGAGTTTTATTTCAGCAATTAGTTGGCGATAATAAGTTTTAGGGGCATTATAGTTATTGGTTAGAGCGTTATTTGTTACATTAAATCCTTAATCAAGTCACGTAGCTTTTTTTTTCTAGCTTTTGATTTTTCGTCGGCCGATAGTTTAGTCGGGTAGTTGATTAGTATGGGCATGTATGGGAGTGCGCACACTACGCCGATTCGATTTGGCCGATTCTTCATACAATTTAAAATCGGGCACAACTATCGGCCAACTAAAAATCAACGGTGTGCGCCTACTCTTATAGTAATGAGAGCCAGTGATTTCAGTTACGTAGTCATTTGTTTTTGTAGCAGCCAAAACAATAGTTGTATCACTTTTTTAACCCCAATGAACCTAAAGCGACTTAAACCACATACAGCATTATTATCCTACTCTTGAAAATGAATTTCACAGTCGGCATTCGATAAAGTGAGCATAGATTTGAATGGGCTCCTTAAATCAAGAGATATGAAGAGGAGAAGTGGCATTGATGGGGCTAGTTCGAATATAGTCTAGTGAGAATACTGGAATTTTCCAACCTGATCAATTGCATATTTGTTTTTATAATAAAGTATCTCTTTAAGGTTATTATAATACTCATGGATACCTACTTGAAGAATTTTTAATATAATCATAATATTCATTATGCAACTCACAATCTTTCGTTTTGAATTTCAATTGAGTATTTACGAAAGTACTTAGCATTAGCCATACATTAATAAAGTCTAGATAGAGAGTAAGCGCAAGAAAAGTAATTATTAGAAAACCATGAAAAAAAAATGTTTCCACTGATTCCACGAGATAGAAGAAAAAGAAAGATACCCATATACGATTTACCCGCTTTTTAAGGTTACAGTAACGACAAAGTTCACTCGAAAATTGTGTAAGTTTGATGTGTTTACTTGATAAGATTATAACACGCCTTGAAAGTTTGATACAAGTAATTAAATTTCAATTTCACTTTTAATTACTTCAGCCGTCTTTATTTCAGTTCAATTTAAAAATTAGTTTACAAAATATTGTAAACACGTGTAACCAAAACTATGAAAGATGTAATAGTATGTAAAAGTAGGATTTGAAAAAGGTTCTGAAAAGGACACCTAACTTTAATTCTTGGTTTCAACTAAAATGCCAAAATAGCTGTAAAATTGTGTTTAATAATTAAAACAAGGAAGAAGTACGGAGCCCTACCGTCTAAGTCTAAACAATTACTTAAACTCATTGCTCCAAGTAATTCTCTACCCCAATTCTACCTAGAGAGGCACATAAGACCGTATTAACTTAAGCCGCGGACTTACTTGAACCTCAAAGATTTACCCTCGCCAAGTTTAAACTCGTGCATCTTTCATCGCGCGTTTTGTTACTTTCAAATATTCAAATGGGAGATGAAGGCCTGCGATGGTTCGTTAACTTTGCGATGGATTCGGAATAGGAGACGTTAATTTATGTAAAGTATCAGGTTACGCGGTCCTACTCAATATACAAGACGTGATCACAATGTTTATTTAAATTGACTTTAACTGCCGCACGGTGATGATAATCTAGATGAACTTTTAACGATTCTATTAGTTGATGAAGAAATTAAAGAAACAAATGCAATTTGCATTATAGTCTTTAGTTATCATGGTTTATTTCTTTTAATACGTTTTGTACTCGTTCACATCTCAATTTCTTCCGCTCACTAATACCTTAAACTAATAAATTAACAAACACAACACACGTAATAGTAAATTAGTGAAGAAAAAATAGAATATCTCAAAATTTCCGCGGAAAACGGAGTTAATAAGTACACCGTTTTTGAACCAAGAGAAGAAAAAGATCTTCACAAAAAAGTACACAGATAACCCCGAAGTAACAGCTCAAGTCATGCATGAACGAACTAGCATCATTAAGATAACTGACACAAGTAGACTGTAAACATCACTGAGACTCACCTCGAATTGACGTCGTTTCAACTGCTACGATTGCCGACTCGCACAAAAAGGCACCAGCGTCAAAACACTAACAAACACAAAGTTATACACTGTCTATGTTAAGAGTTATTGATACGTTTGTTTTTGTATCGGAACGGAGAGCACGAGGGGACCCTGCGACCGCTCGGGGGTGACTGTTAGTGTCACTCAGACCGGGCTCACCCCGATGACGTCATCGTAGACCAATGGGGTGAGACTGATGCGGGACGCATGCGCGCTTCGGCAGCCATCGCGGCGCCTTTGCATCCTCCCTTTCATCTCAGCGCGGCGCGTTGCTCCGCGAGTTATACACTGCGCTTTTTATTACCCGTTGACAGTAAAGCAACGATGTCGGCCCGTCGATGTACGTGTGAGAGGGTGGTACGTACGCCAGATCAGGATGTGTGCGATCGCAGTGGAGTGCCCTTCTGGGGGTGACAGCATTGAGAGCACCCCCGATGGGCTTTTCAAAGGACTAGCGCCACCATTCTTTTTGTTCCTCTGCCGGTGGCACACACCGCGCTCCGAATAATTGAGACGCCCGGTATATGATTTAATTTGCCCTTTTGCGGGACGAATGTTTTTACCGCGGGGGGAAATATTTTTGTGTACGCACGTAAAAATCCCCATTCATTGGAAGGATTACGTGGGCCCGTGCCTTTGAAACGGTACGCAAATAAAAACAGTGCGCGTTTCAGACGGAATGTAATTGGGCTGTACCTGGAATCGGTCAAAATATTTTTCAGATGAAAGCATTTTATTTCAGTGAAAGCTTTATAAAGATATTTTCACGAGATTTGCGATGGCTCTCGGTACCGTCGGTCGCTTTAAGTAGGTAATAAATAAGTTATTGTGCTTATCTTGGGTGTCAAAAGACTTCAGTTTTCATAACTTAAACAGATAAGTACTAATTAGGGACGAGTATAAGTGCCCTAAAATAGGGACAAGCATATGCCTTGAAAAGGGCATACATAAAAAAAAGCGAAAAATATTCAATGAATTCCCAATAACATACTTGTAAGCTATCGAAAATGCCGTACATAAATCACAAATATTTGTACAATATGTCGCCACTCCGATAGTAATCTGACCTGTCAAACGGTAGATTGATAACACCAAATCTTAGATCACGGCGTAATCCAGAAGGTGCTTTTTCATACTCAATCACCGCCATCTTTAATTTGCCATCCGTCTTGTAACAACAGATTTCTTGGATTCCATTCAAAGGGTCTGAAATGCAATCTGGCCTGCCATTGTGCTCGTTGATATAAAAGTTTTGGAGGTAACTGAATGCACTAGTTGAGCTAAGTAAGGTGTCGGGATAAATGATTCTAGGACTTAGTTTCGTAGTCTATTCAAATGATAAAAATGACACATTTTAATATACTTGTATAATACAGAAAGTGACTTGCATCTTACCAACATATTCCTCCTTATAAAAAAAATTAAACCCAGAACGAACACGTAGTTTAAAATGACATTTCCATACTAAATGTCAATTTAAACTAGAGTTCAACCAGATTTGCATTCAAATTTTTTGTGAAATGGGGAATGTTTAAGCATTGTGTTTATTGCACATATCTATTATCTACATACATGAGCTGTAATTTGAGAGCATGGATATTTCGTTAAATTACGTGTGACAATTTTGACCATATCATTACCATAATAAATATAGGGTGATTATTATAGCCCTAAAGATAGGTATTATAGTTCCTAAATCTAGTACATAAGTAGACATGTACTATGCTTCCTAAATATAAAAGAGGTCGTTACCGATAATGTTCTGTTGTACGAGATTGCTTGAGCCAGCTGAAGCCCTTTTTAGACCAAGGGACAGCCTATATTTCTACTACAATTTAGTTAAATCGTTCGTTCGTTTTAGCCAAATGACGTCCACTGTTGGACAAAGTTTTCCATAATGAATGGTCCTGCGCTGCCCGCATCCAGGCTCTTCCCGCGACCTTTACCAGATCGTCGGTCCACCTAGTAGGAGGCCTGCCCACGCTACGTCTTCCAGCCCGTGGTCGCCACTAGAGAACTTTCCCGTCCCAACGGCCATCGTCTCTAATCCAATTTAAAAATAAATTTTGTCTATTCACTATCACTATTTGCCACAGGCGTTTTCAACACAATCCATGTAAGCCAAATATTAGTATAGAATAAGCGGTCTAATATCTTTCCCAATTATTCATAACTTAGTAATTATAAAATAATGTATTATTATCAACAACAAATGATAAACAATGTTATGCAGTTTTTCTCGCACAACTACACCTAGTATAAATCATGTCTAACAACTATGCACAATACTGAAGATTCAAGCATTATTCTTGACTTTCCTTTTACTAAAATACAATGTCATACCTATCCAACGTTGGACCAATTTTTCTTCCTCTCAGTGCAATCCTGACAAATACATATTTGCTGTCACCTGCAAACGTAAACTGTCAGGACGACCCAGAACGTGATTTGCTGTAAGTTTCTCATGACTTAACTCGGTTTTCAGTAATTTGATTAAAGATTCTACTTCGGTAAATGTAAATTTTATATTTTAGTTAAATGACTGAAATTATTTAGTTTTGTGCCCTTAGAAGGGAATGTATCTAGATAGGTGTAAGTAGCACTAACTGAACATTTTGTAACTTATAGTACGTAATACGACGTAAAATTAAAAGAGTAAAGAGAAATTTAAAAGAGTTTTAAAATTATAAATAGTTACCGTTATAAAATAAAGGTTAATTATAATTTTAAAATAAGTTTTCAACTTCCACTATCGGAACTGTCTGCACCCTGTCCCCAGGTCTAAAACGCTGTGATTTATCAGGAAGATGGCTGATGACGTCATATTTCACGAGGAGCACTAAGCACTAACAAGCAAAAAGACGACAGGGGCCGACAAAGTGCGAAGTAATTGTTTCGACATCGCTTAGCAAAATTGTTTAAAGTATAGCGAAAAAATGTGTCTGGCAAGTTTGGGACGTCTGAGCTTACGCTAAATGATACTGAAAATCTTTTACCATAATTTAGCTTGTTGCTATCGTAGTTTATGATCATCAGACGCTTTTATTAATAACATTTTGATGATAATAAGAATCTATATCAAATTGATCGAAGTAAAAAAAATGTGTTATATTAAAAAAAATGTGTTATATTAAAAAAAATGACATCTTTACCTCCTAAGTAGTTGCCTAGGTATATAATCTGTACTTCCGTACTAATAGCTCTATGTGTCTATGACATCTTCACGGTTAGATATAGTACTGAACCGATTTAGATAAGATGTAGGGATAGAATGAGACTAAGGAAAAAACATAGGAATGGTTTTTATCCCATTTTTGGAACGGGAATACGCGAGTACCTAATATGTATAATCTCGCTGCGACAAACCGCAGTTCACACGGCGGTTGAAGCCACAGGCACAGCTAGTATCTTATACATTTTTTAAGGGACAATATTATTTGATCCTCTAAAAACTAATTGATCTTTTTTGTATGTGCACTTTTAAAAATAAATGATGTTTTTTATTATATTTTATCTTTATATTAATTATTGGGTCTGTATTAGTTGATCTACGGATAAATTATGAATGATCTTCATTAATTAAAGGTAACATAATATTTATGTTTAACATACTCTTTTAATATTTGGTAAACAAAAATAATATTTGATCCTCTTTTTTAGTTATTGATCTTCAATTTTGTTAATTTGATGATTTTTATATCAAGTTTGCCTTTTAATATTGATCAACTAATAAATACATTTCGATCTATGTATAACTTAACTTTAAAATATATTTGATCTAACAAAAAATATTATTGGTTAATATTTTTAATTAAAAAATATCTTTTAATTTACGCGGTACTTTGTGGTTGAGTGTCAATCGTCCGTCATTGGTTACTGAGTTGGCCAAGGGCTTAGCGGCCAATAAGCAAGCACAATTGCATGTTTCTTTAAATTACAAGCTTTGCTTAGTTTGGGACTAGATTCACTATGTAAAATAATTTCTTACTTCTGACATCCCTGAACCCGACATCATAATTTTTACCTCTTTATTTTTTTCAAATCGCAAGGTTGATTTTCTCTTAGTATACCGATCTCGACCGTGATCAGTGACCATAAAGTCATCTGTCAACGGGTCGATTAGACACGATAAAAGCACTAAACGATATTTGTTTACTTTTAGTGCGACATCGGGTCGTAAGGATCTGATAAGTTTTTTTTTTCCAAATATTTACTGTGTTTGACGAAACAATTGCAAAACAATATTTATCTTTCGTACTACTGAAAAGACCGAATATATCCATCCCGCACCAACGCATCCAGCACCTAAGGTCAATTCGACCCGATAACGCAGTGTGAACGTGTTAAGTATGGTTTTTTAATTAAAAAAAAATCTTTGAACATCAGGTGCCTTTAAATAGTTTCCATCCTTTGACTACAACTTAATATAAATAAGTACCATAACATAATTATTTTGAAGATTATTTGATATAGACAAAAAATAATTTATACAAATCGAATTATTTAAAAAAGTATCACAATATTGAATATTTGGTGCTCATTTCTTTTATTTTTGAGGACCAACAAGTAACGATCAGATATATGTTTAACCCTCCCATAGAGGAGGGTGGAATTCCCTCACGCTGCGCACTTCCTAGGCGCTATCACTCACTCCTACCTACCACTGACTGGGTACTACTAACTACTAGTGAATGAAACACTGTCTTGAGGTCAACTGAATTTTTACATCTCAAATTTTTTTTGCGTAGTTCAAAAGAGGTTAAAATATCGATCGATTTCATTTATTTTATGTCTCAAAGAAAGAGGATCAATCATTAAAATAGATGACCATTTAGATTTTTTTATTTGCCGGTTTTGCTAATTTAAAAAGATCATTTAAATACATGCCATTTTTTAAACAATCGAATCGCTCATAAAGGAAGCAGTGGGGGGGGGTATATGTTCAGCAGTGGACGTCCTATGGCTGAAATGATGATGATGAATCGAATCGCTTATACTACAGACACGTCATTACCGAAAATTCATCAATTTCCAAAGCGCGAAGTTCACAATAGCATTTTAAACAAATTAATCAAATAATCAAACGCAAATAAAGGAACAGACTTTGAAGGGGTGACGACTGTATGGGGTAGTAATCCTACAGGTAAGCTGGGCTAATTTATCATCCCGAAACAAAGGGATACATTGGGATAGTGGGGATAAAACAGCCATTTATTCAAATTTAAATAGGCAATCGAAGTGGATGAATCTAAATAAGAATTAAACCAGATAACTTTTGTTTGAAGAATAAATTGATCAATGTTGTTAACATATTAAATAACATTGTCAAATGTTTAAAAGAGATACGGAAGCTTGTCTTTGAATGAAATCCAAATAATCACAAGTTTGATTATAATTGGAATCGAATTTGAGTTTAATAACGTTACAACTTGACACATAAAACTATCACTATTAAAGTTCAACTTCATTTGAATTTAAGTACAAAACAGATACATTTCTTTTCTTAATTTTTTTTAACGAAATACGCCTTAGTAGTCATATTATAGAATGTAGCCCAACAAGAAAGAGTTAAAGGTCGCCGTCAAAAAAAGCGATCGTATTTACAAACATTTTCTCGGAAGAATTATGTGTTGGCTGATCATCATTAGCTATGCCAGTGGGTGTATAACACCGACATTAGAGGGTTGCAAACGAGACGCGACAATTCGCTTGTCTGATACCGTGACTACATAAATACAGCCTGTATCAGAGAGTATGGCAAAAATATTCACAGTGTACTCAATCACTGGGCAGGACACATTGCACGGATGAACCACGATCGCTGGGCCAGAAAGACCTTGGAGTGGAGACCCCACTATAACACTCGCGGCAGATGAAGATCGCTTAAAAGATGGACAGATGACATCCGGCTGGAATAAACTGGCCAGGGACAGAAGTCAGTGGAAGGTTGAAGAGAAGGCCTATGTTTGAAGACGAACCCTAAAAGCTGATATAGAGAGATAGATAGATTCAAGCACTATATCACACTGAAACGCCACTTGCCTTATATTATAATCAATTTCAACGTATAATAACTTTAATATGAGGGTAAGTTTTGATGATTTGACCCAGTCTTTATTACATTTTTTGTAAAGTAACTTACTGTTTTATTGTACACTAACTGATCTGGCGAACTTTGTACCGCTTATATTCATCAGAAGTAATGAAGGAGTGTGATGGTCAATTTTTCAGTCCAGTAGTGTCGGAGCCTATTCTATAGATACAAACAACCAAACAAATCTTTCCTCTTTATAACATACAAAAGGACGAAACCTGACCTTCACCAAAACTTCAGATTATCTTGACTCAAAACTGCATGTCAGGAAGATTATCCTTTGAGCTTATTTGTAAATTCACATCAGCACAATGAGCTCAGCCAGAGCTTACATAAGCTTGATGAGCTTACAGAGCAACTTCTGTAAGTTTTGACATGTTCATTTAAGACTTAGCACGTTTAATATGATCTTTGAAAAAGCTTTATGTCTAATCATTGAGTTGAACTATTTAACGATACATTTATGAAGTCCTCTTTGAATAAATTTAAAAAAATATCAATAGACGATTTGATAGGTCATTTTGAGGTAAAATGTGAAGTACATTTTAATAAAAATGTAGAGACAAATCTAATTTACAAAAAAAATATATACGTCCAGCAATCAAAAGCTTTAAATGTGATCATTTCTGAAAAATTACTCTTCAACAATGTAAGTAGTGTAGTGCAAGACCGGTCATTATGAGACCCTTGGGGGAGGCCTTTGCCCAGCAGTGGACATCATTCGGCTGTAGCGAACGAGCCAATGTAGACTTTCATACTACGGATACTTGAAAAGATAGAATGATAGGTACCTTGCGAGTATGCTTATGCGTTTACGTACCCTTTGTCTATTTCAAAACACCACCAAAATAATAAAGACATATAGGTAGTTAATTCCGATTTTTAATATCAATAGGCTAGGCCAGCACGAGATTATAGAATATAGACTGATGTCGATACCTATACAGTACTTCCGTATAATCCTATCAAAGGGAATGTCACATACAGCAAAATTGCATTTCGTCCCTTAGCTAACAACACCGCGTAAGTCATTTTTAGCAACTTTACAGGAGACGAAAAAAACTGTTTATTTTAAAAAATCGGTGGATTTTTCCTATTGTTACTTATTAAATACTTTATTTAGCGGTTGAGAAATAATTATTTATACTTAATTTGACGATTTACTTTATTTTAACCTATATTTTATGACTTGAGCGGTATTGACTGATATTTTTGTAGAGTTAGGCGGTGTTGTTTGCCGAAATGTAAAGGAATAAGGTATTAATAGATGATTTACAAAGAAAAATTTTATTAAGAATTATTTAAAAAATAATTAAACAATCATTATAACTTACGACCTATCCTATCTTTAACCTAAATCTTAAGAATCACAGTGTGTAGATCAAATATTGTGAGGGGAGGGCCTTTAACGCGAAGCTGGGCAAACGAAACGACAATGAGCTGGAAGTGGGGCAATTTGGGTATGGAGAGAGGAACGCACGTGGCTAACTGCTGGCTGGCTTTATGGAGAGGGATGATGAACTCCTTCTTCAGAAAGCCAAAACAGCGAAAGTAGATTTCGCTGCATCCCAATGACGCTATGAAATATGAGATCAACTTTGAATCTTGTCGACGTAGAAGCATGTTGTCTGTGAGGTCAATTTGGTCAAAACAGGAAGCAATCACCAAATGGTAAGGGGCACATTAAATATAAGTCCGAATCTCGATAGATGTCGACTGATAAAGTCTACACTCCGCCCAGCGTCCATCCAACCCCGAAAGCTCAACTCGAGTTGCAAAATCGTTTCCAATGCCAGGACATTGCAAAAATGTAAGAGTACAATGGTAGGTTTTTGGGAATTGTCCAAATGACTGGATCTAAGGTCTTTAAAACCCGTCGTTTAAGAGAAACAAAAAAGATCTCTGATCTCATCAATAACCTTATAGAAGAGAGACGAAACATGGATCTGCAGTCATCTGAAGATGCTACTCAGTATCGGCGTCTTAACAGATAGATCTCTAAGTCTTTTGACTCGCGACCTACGCATATAATACAGACGATTGAGCATAACAAGGGCTCTAAGGTGTTCGTAAGAGATTCGTCTGTCTGTTGGCCAAAGCCAACTGACCAAGCTGAAGACCGAGAAGAGCGTCGGGGCCTGAGATATTGAAAGAGGTTGAGAAGTTCTACGGACAATTATACACGTCTGTGTTCACACCTGTTACAAATCTAACCGAAGACCCAAAAGCTAGACCCGACACAATACCTAAGATATCCCGAACGCCAGTCTACACGAGCTTGGAATAGCTCTGGAATAGCTCTAAACAACAAGGCCCGTGTGATGATAGAATTACGGCTCAGCTTTTGAAAGCAGGTGAAATGTCGATGCTAAAGGCTCTTTGGAAGCTCTTCTATTCCGTCATCCTCGGGGGAAAAACTTCTACGGCACGGCACAGAAGTGTGGTGATACTCTTCTTCAAAAAACGGCGATAAAACCTTGTTGAAGTATTATAGACCCATCTAACTTCTGAACCATGTCTACAAGCTGTTTTCGAGTAATTATGAATCGTCTAACTCGCCGACTCGACGCCTTCCAGCCTCCTGATCAAGCTGGTTACCAGGCTGGCTAGCAGGCTTTAGTGTCTTAGATCACATACATACGCTGCGGCAGATTATACAGAAGATCGAGGAGTATAATCAGCCACTTTGCCTGGCGTTTGTGGATTATGAGACAGCCTTCGATTCGATTGAAACCTGGGCAGTTGTTTACGCCGTTTATGTCCTGCTTCTTGTAATTGTGCACATAAAAATTCATCATATGAACTCGGAATACTTCAAGAATCAATTCCTTCTTCATCAATAGTGTATTTCACTTGTATAGCTTCCTAAAAGTATTAAAATACAGTTTGAAACACCGCCTAAGTTTGAAAAAAAAATTGTAAACACCGCTTAAGTAAATGAAGATATTTTCTATTATCATTTCCTTATATATTAATACGCGTAAATCATTAAAAAATACATTATTATATAGCTTACCTCTTAATCTTCTATTAAAACTTCTTTCATAGACCTTTTCGCGATAAAACTCACTTAAAAATATAAAAATTACGGAGCGCGAAGGAACTTTACGAGAAATGTATGGCAGACTAACGACTTGAGCGGTGTTGCGAGGCAAACCGACTTGCGCGGTGTCACTAAAATTCAAATTACGGCTTCTTATTGGCTGAAATCTATAACATGTGACCAATGGTTAGACGCGCGATGAGCAGATCTATCCAATGGCATTAAAATGTCAAAACCGCCAAAAATCGACTTAGGCGGTGTTGTTAGCTAAGGGACGATTTGCCATAATAAATTACTTAATGCGCGGTAAATCTCTCTATTCATTGGAAATTTTAATATCGGCTTTTGGAGAGTAACGAGCGTGGTTCTCGTTACTATTCACGATTTAATGAATTTTTCGATATCATCGCAGCGCGTGATTAATGTATGGAAATGTACATTATAATGATTGGATGATGAGAGTGTAATATGGAGATTAACATACGTAGACATATATTTTGACAAAATTGTAAGACTTAGGGTAATAATGTTCACACCATCATCGTCACTTTGTTAAATCAATATGTGAGTTTCGATAATCTTATCGGGATACAAAATGCTCACTCATCGTTTCGCAAAATCTTCGAATATTTTGGTAGGGCAAAATTTGATCCTTATTGGAGGCTTTCTATAAATAATTGTGTTTAAAAAAGTTTATTACTTATAACGGCTCCTTTTTCTGCATTGAAATAAGAAACCCTAAAGAGGTCTGGACCCCAATACTTTCAACTAAACACATACATAACGTGTATTTGCTGAATAAATAAACTCTCTCAAAAACCATTCGCAATCAACATTCCTTCAAACAAAAAGAAAGCTAACAGCAAGCTCAATACGTTGGTTTTATTGCGAGCACCAAATCGTATGGGCCGGCCGAACGGCCGAAGTTATATCCGAAACATACAATAGTGACGTTCAACATCACAAAATGTGCATCGATAAATCGATATTTTTTAATTAATAATTACCTACCGTTACCGGTAAGGAAGGTTCCAGTACCATCAGGCGGCGGCAGGCGGCTACTAACCGGTAAATCTGAAAATCATAGGGGGAGGCCTATGTTCAGCAGTGAACGTCCTGTGGCTGAAATGATGATGACGACGATGACGTTACCTAGGTTCCCCTCAGGTTCATAATGATAAGTTCAAAACATAAAATTTAGGCAACTGTTTTAAAATGTAACCCTGTGTAGTTTAAGGCTGGGTTGCACCATCTTACTTTGACTGTAACAAACTTCAAAAATCTGTCAAACTCCATACAAAAATCACCGGTTATCGTCAAAGTTTGGTGGTGCAACTCAGCCTAAGTGTATCGCAACTTGGAGATTCTTGTGATGGAGCCAATCACTTAAAGTACCTCATTTTAATTTGGCACCTCACATCAACCTTGTACTGAGGCCTTGCTGGCTTTCCATCTTTCTTGCCAAGTGCCGAATCAACCTATCTTAAATTTATTGTGTAATATCTTATTTTGTGATAGTTTAGTTTTATTTAATAAACAATTATTTTATAATATATTTACATTAACTTAAAATTACTTAAAAACTAAAATTATTTTGTTTTTAAGTAATTTTAAGTAATTTAAAGTTGCATAATAATAATAATTTTAGATTAAATATTACTTTTATTACGAAACTTTGGCTATGTCATGATATTACCATGCTATGTGGTTGCATGCATAGTAGAATAGAATCATTTCCACTCTTCCCGTGGTCCGTCCTAAAAGATTACTTAGGGACAAATATGCGAACATCAGACCTCCCCAACCTGTCTGGTCACTGTTTGGGAATTTAGGTCAAATCTTTCATTAGTCTTTAGTACATAATTTAAAGAGCACGACTCCTGCATGTCGATAATGATGCCTAATAATATCGACCAACACACATCACTAAAACGTTTGATATCACGCGAAGTCCTGATGCGTGTCCTTGGCAGATTGCGAACCGGTCCAGGATATTGGAGACAGTTTAGCTTTTTTGGTGCCTAAATAAGATGGGACGCAGAATTGAGGTCTAAGGTCAGCCAGTGTAATGAGCAACTTCACGGGCCTAGACGGTAAAGTGGATTAAAAAAAGGTTCCTTTTTTACAAGCTATCGATGCTTGATTAAATTTTTCTTACACACTTTGATAATATTAAGTTCGAAATGAACACTTCGAGCAATCAATTGTTCATTGTTTTGTTTTTCTTTTTTATCATGCCATTCAATTAAGCAGCATTCTAAACACTTTAAAACAAAAAACTATGATTCTTTTCGACAAATAAGTAAAAATCGATCCTGTCGCGACACCCAGTAGACACAGAATTCCACACCATAAGAATGAGAAATAAAACACCATCGAATGAGCATCGATATGAACAACAATGCCCCGATTTTAATGGCGATTAAAAAAACAACGGATATGCATCACAATACAAGGTTTCTGATCGATCCCCGTAGGAATTCGACGCATACAATGCAGAGGAAATAAATTCGGTTCCTCCCGTGCAATTTAAAATATGACCTTTTCGTGAGATAACATTCAGAGAGAATAAATATACCTTTAATAATAAAGAGCGACGGCAACTTGGCCTTGTGGTTTCCACTTAGTCGTTGTGGGTTCGAATCTCGCTGGAGGCAAAAGCTCCATCATATACAGGTTGGAAACGTTATGTGATCTCACTCGATTATTTCGAAACTACACAAGATATCGAAAAACTGGTTACTGGTCCTGAAAGTGCTTCACGAGCTCTTTCTAACGGTATCAGTAATAGGTTACAGAATTTACTGGATCTATCCGAAAATGTTAATATGTTTTTACCTATACTACAACATACAATACAACTAAACACTACATATTTATTTATATGTAAAACATAAATATTTTATGTTCTAGGAAGTAGGTAATTTCTATAGAACCAATGGTCCGAGTGTGAAAATTTTTTCACTTACAGAAAGTATGGCGATTAATATTCTTTCCACATAATTATTTGAACTAGAATTTGTGCTTTGTTATGTGTGGTTCCAGAAAAGTAGAATCAATCCACTTCTAGTATTTCAGATGTCGTAAAAAGCGATTATTGAACAAAATACCTAATACGAGTATGCGAACACCGAGCTTCCCCATATAAATACGACAAGGTTTGATGATGATGATGACTTTGAAAGCCTCATAATCAGTCACAATACCAAGTCAATTGATTTTGATGTGAATCTTTGATCCACCTTACAAAGGGGTAAAAAAACCTGCTATGAATCATATTCAAACGGTTCCGTACCTATATTTTCATCCCAAGTCATGATTTGCAAATAAATTGTATTTTTTTTTATGTGATAGGAGGCAAACGAGCAGACGGATCACCTGATGGTAAGTGATTACCGTCGCCCATAGACACCCGCAGACCCAGGGCATTATTATCAAGTAGAATAAATCATGATATAGTTTCTTAATTGTAAGGGAAGAAAAGTAACTACAAATATTTAAATAGTGCCTTATTTTCCTATTTACATACCCAATACTCGTATTTACAAAATTTCCTTTTTGATACTTTTGTCAAGTTTGTCCATTAAGTAAAGAATCGCCTTCGCGCCTGTGAAAGACAGGTCACTTAAAAGATATGCGAATTCCTAAAAAATATAAAGAAACGGTAAACCTATTCACACAAAAACTATTAATCATCCTTGTTTAAAAAGACAACACTATAAAGTAACGTTTATCACTTAAACGTTATTTTGTCACACTTAATGAAAATTATTAATCTGAAATGTGATACACGCCAAAATTAATAATTTATTAAACATTTGCCATTAAATTTCAATGATTTAAAACGAAGTTCATTGCCTCTACTCATGCGTAGATGAAGTTTTTTTACAAATATTGGCTATAAAGCTTTCAAAGCCTACAAACAGAGACATGATGATTGCTGACTATTCGAAGATTTATGTACTGATCAATATCACAAAAAACATATTAATTCTAGTTATTTATGAAACGAGGAGTGTCAAGAAAGATGAGTGACGTCATTCAGTGAAATATAGGTTTAGACTTGAAATATATTTGGGTGGGTGGGCTTGTTAATAAAAACTAGAGAATATTGCGTTAAATAAATTACTAGTCTGATTTATGAATTGGTACATACTTGTATTCCACTACTCTACAATTAAGTTATACGTTAATAAATTGTAGAATTACAAAAGCAAAAAGTAATTCCAGAATTTACTCCTGCGTTTACACACTTAACCTCTTTGCCACACAAGGCGAAGGTAAAAATCCTCCAGAAGCGAATCTATCAAAGAACCGACGAACAAAAGCGATACGGGAGAAAAAACGGTTGGAATCCATTTCGCGATATGAATCCGTAATTTATGTCCGACAGCCCGATCGAGCAAATAAACAAACATGACCTCGAATAAGTAAATTATGTAAATAAATAACGATATTAACGTAGAAGATCCACTTTTATAGCATGGCCGACGACCTTTAGGTAGTTACTTTTCTTTGCCTACTTTCAATTTTAAATTTTGCAAGTGGGCTTACAGATTGATCTAAAGCACTCATATTGCCAATTTGTCAGTCACCAGGTGGTACCAGAATATATCCAAAGAAGCGGTCGCGGAGTAGAATCTCATCGGAGGCCAATGTTAATGGGATGAGCAGTAGGTAACAACATTACAGAGATTTTTTAAATAAACAACTTAAAAAATCGAACCTTTCGCTTGCCGGGCGACTGCTCTTCCAACGGAGACTTAGACACTGGATGAACCCATGGAAATTTTCAAGTGTACCTAATACACTGTCTGTGAAGCGACTCTAATCGCTAAGAAATTTTAATAATGTCAGCTGACAGTTCTGATAGCTCTGCTCCAATCGCATGACCATGAAGAGGTGTACTCCACTACCGTAGGAGTGCTTCCATACTTTTTTCTTTCTCTGGATACGAATGATAAAATCTGCTGCGTCACCTCAGCTGTCAGACTACTAGATTTTGCGGATCACTAGCTGGTAAAGTATGGATAAATCATGTCTGTTTTCTTACTACGCTACGTAGAGTTTTATTATATGGAAAATTTAGTGCAATATAAGTCTTTTTGTAATGTGTAGGTTTTTACTATTCGTACAATGAAGAGGAATTTAACAACCAAAATGCTTGTTATTTCTTGTTAAGACCACCTCAATGTAAAGGCACCTTTACTACCAAAATGCTTCTATCAACAAGATACTTCTCCAATATAGAGTCACTCTTACTATCAACATTCTAGCTGTATCTCGTAAACGATGGTAGCTGCTACTATCAATAACATAGATTCTACTACGTGTAGATATTGTAGAAGCACCCTTACTATCAAAATACTGACTGCTCTCCGTTGACATAGCTCCAGACCATTGTAGTACTCTTAAAATGTTAGCTGTTTTTCGTTGATTACAGAGACACGCAAACAATCACGATGCTAGACACTCTTACAATCAAGATTCTGGCTGCTTTTCAATGACTGTGTCCACACCGGTCGCATGGGCTCGCGAGCCAAACTTGTCATCCTGCTCACTCTAGAGCATCAAGCGCCTTGTCTTAGCTCCAATGTAGAAGAGTCCTTACTATCAAGATACTGACTGCTCTGCGTTGACACAGCCGGTGTATCATTAAGGCCCATTGTGCGCCTGCGCTTGATATTTATTATACTTTTGAATCGGAGGAGATAAGTTAATATTTGCATTATCCTTTAACAAATCACTCGCATATGTCATATGCGAGATTTGTGAGAAAAATTGAAGTCTCGAAAATCAGTCCAGATTAATCTTAGCTTTGTGTTCAGGTAAATAAAAGCTTTATTTAGTAAGAAGCTAAAATAAAAAGAGGAAGTCAGTCGGTTCCTTGCGCATTAATGAATAAAATGTAATTGAAGAGTAAAACACCTTTTTTTGCTATCGGCTAATCTAATAGGACCCTATTAAAAATACGTAAATACAAGTTGTATTGTAGATAATAGGGATGATGCAGTCATCATCCCTATTATCTACAATACAACTTGTATTTACGTATTTTTAATAGGTAATGAAATCGAAATTCTATTTTGTCCGTCAGATATTAAAAAAATTTTGGACACATATTTTTTTTTCATAATCGAATAATTACAGTATTATATTGAGTTGAAATGTCGCGTGACGACACTTTTGAGTAAAAAATCTACTCAAGCCTG
The DNA here is from genome assembly GCF_963855985.1 of Ostrinia nubilalis. NCBI lineage: Eukaryota > Metazoa > Arthropoda > Insecta > Lepidoptera > Crambidae > Ostrinia > Ostrinia nubilalis. The sequence goes on from NC_087103.1 coordinate 8,428,762, forward strand.
ACGTAACGCGCCATTTCGACTCGATGTAGCACTGTAATTAATTAATTATGAAAGAAAATAAAAAATACGAGTCTCATATTTTCTAATTTCTGTCTGACGGACAAATAATTGAAATTTTGTCATCTAGCCTAATATCCCCTTATCAAATCAAGTAAAGTTCTTCTCCTAGTTCTAGTGTCTCAAAAAAACTTTGTAACTTTCAAAAATAGTGTCCTCTTAAAAAGCAAAATCCGTGACCACCTGCAGTGCCCTTCTTTGGTACCGAAAATAAATCAACATTAACAGCAATTCACTAAGAAGATAAATAATTTCCTTTTATTAAAACACTGTCATATATTCAGTCAGACTAAGTTATTTCTAATTAGCACTGTAAAAACCGGTCGTGATTCACTAAACCACAGTATAAATATATTCAGTAAGCTCATTGCAATAAGAAATTCTTTCATTCATAAAATGTTATTATATTTTTATCGTTCCGATAGTTGTACCTCTCTGTCTCTGTCCTTTTTATCATTTAGTTTTTTCACGTCGCGGAATGTCTGTCTTCTAATCCACTTATTTATTTCGATACACCGACATTACATACTAAAATTATATGATAATTTATCTGTTACTTATTTATTGCGGTCAAATTAATTAAAACCTTTTCAGCGTAAAATGAAAAAGGTCGCTCATAATGATTTATGAACATAGGATTTTGTAATTGCCATTTCGGTATGACTACGTATTTTCTTTGCATTGTTGGGACTTAGCCTTCTGTATGTTTTTATAGTATGTAGAGCCTTGAACTGCAAAAACCCCAAACTGCACCGACACAAGGACAAAATTTAATCCCGCCGTAAAAATTGCAACAAATCGTGACGTCATTTTCTCTGCAGTGTAGTATTACGTGTTCAAAGAGTAGTATTTTTATATTTCACAAAAAAACTTTTATAATCTTGAACTAAATTATGTGACCGTTTGCCTCTTATAATAACTATTAAATTAAATTGTGCAAAATGTAGGATAAGGTGTAATTTGGATTTTTGCTCTTTTTTCCATTTTCTAGTCATAAAAAAAAGTATGTATGTTAATTCATAGTTTGGGGAAAGTTGTAATAATATCTGTAATAGGCAGCAGTCAAGCAGGATGATGGTCATTTGGGGGAGGCCTATGTTCTGCAGTGGACGTCCTATGGCTAAAATGATGATGATGAGGTAGTATGATATCCCTATAGGTTAAATACGTTGTCGTCGTCTGTTTTGTAGGTTGTCCTAAATAAATAAAATAAATTAAATGCGTTTTGCTGATGATACGGGAGAAAGAGGTCAATCGTCGAATCCAACTCGGCTGGGCAGCGTTCGGGAAGCTACGTGACATATTGACGTCCGAAATACCGTTCTCGTGGCTCAAAACAAAAGTCTTTGATCAGTGTGTGTTGCCAGTGATGGTATATGGATCAGAAACGTGGTCGCTTACTATGGGCCTCATAAGAAGGCTCAAGGTCACCCAAAGGGCGATGGAGCGGGCTATGCTTGAAGTTTCCCTGCGTGATCGAATCAGAAATGAGGAGATCCGCAGGAGAACCAAAGTGACCGACATAGCTCGCAGAATAGCTAAAATCAAGTGGCAGTGGGCGGGGCACATAGCTCGTAGAGACGATGGCCGTTGGGGCTGAAAAGTTCTCGAGTGGCGACCACGGGCTGGAAGACGTAGCGTGGGCAGGCCTCCTACTAGGAGCCGATGATCTGGTAAAGGTCGCGGGAAGAGCCTGGATGCGGGCAGCGCAGGATCGTGCATTGTGGAAAACCTTGGAGGAGGCTATTGTCCAGCAGTGGACGTCATTTGGCTAAACGAACGAACGAACGATGATACGGGACTATTCCCAACTCTCGATCCCACCGCTGCAACTCCTGTGTAGCCAGGATCTTTTGTTGAAGATGTAGATGAATTATAAATATAAACACAATATTTCATGGTAAGTGTGACCATTTATTACGATAAGGATCAGGTAATAGTGGCAAGTGCCAACGTATGCGCATGATAAATTATTTACGCCGGCAGTTTTGTTGTAACGAGTAATATTTTACATTTATCTTGAATTTTTTTTTGCCAAACAAGTTCTATGAGTCATCAAATTATTAATAAATTCTTCTGTAAATATTTTTTTTATTTTAACACAATACAACTGACAAAGAAGACAAGCAGCCGAAAGACGTCCACTGCTGGACAAAAGCCTCCCCCAAGGATTTCCACAAAGATCGGTCCTGCGCCGCGCTCTCTCCATGCACCTCTCGCGACCTTCACCAGATCGTCGGTCCACCTCGTGGTCGCCACTCAAGAACCTTCCCGCCCCAGCGGCTATCAGCTCTACGAGCTATATTATGCCCCGCCCACTACCACTTGATTTTAGCGATTCTGCGGGCTATGTCAGTCACTTTGGTTCTCCTGCGGATCTCCTCTGCGGGTTTACCGGCGATGTATCACTGAATTCACTTTTTTATACAAACGCGTGTCCAATTTATTGGTTTTCAATAAAGTATGTACGGTTTGGTTCAGACAAACAAGAGGTAGGATTTTCCTTCACCCACGTGGTTGTATGTAATAATGACTAAGGATTGTAACCAAATAAGTCCATTATTTTTGAACATAGTGCAAAAATAATGGAGTGGGTACTTATTGCCCGAGGAATACGGATGGAATATTAAGGCTGAGTTGCGCCACCTAACTTTAACGGTAACTTTGACGATAACCGGTGCTTTTTGTATGGAGTTTAACAGATTTTTGACGTTTGACAAGTTAAAATACTAAGGCTGGGTTGTACCATCTTACATTGACTTTAACAAACTTCAAAAATCTGTCAAACTCCATACAAAATACACCGGTTATCGTAATAGTCACGGTTAAAGTTAGGTGGTGCAACTAAGCCTTAATGTAAACAAAGAAAATCACTATAATTTCCTCCAGTTACAGCTGCAATGTTTTTAAATAAACATAATATTCACAATAAGACACAGAATTACAGCGATTCATCATTCATCAATCAATATCTAAAAGCACTTAAGCCTGCAATATAAATGGCATATTGAGTTAATGCAACATCATAATAGCATCATAAATGACTCAGTGCACTGCATATTTAGCCGTGCATTCAATCATACATTCCCTACATGTGCACACCATAAAGATAGACCTTATTGTAGCATGGACAATCTGCAAGGGTATCAAGACCAACCTACGTATGAAATAATCCTCACACATCAAAATAATAGTAAGATGTAGTTTTTCGCGCGACTTCGCTCGCGTCGAAATAATGTTCGATGTCCGAGTCACTTATTTAATTCTTGTTTAAACGTTAATGCCTCACAAAGGAGAGTTTATACTAAACTTAGTATATTAACTAAAGCATTCACTTGTAACATCAACAAGCCACTCCATGATGCCTATGTTCTTTCGAAACCAAACGTGATTTCGAAACGGAACTTTTATTTGTAGGTTTTTTCAGCAGTAGACATCCTATGGCTGAAAATGATAATGATGAAAATCCTATTTTGTAATGTCTAATCTACCTATCCTGAATTTTAAAACAAATAAAGAGCAGTAATATCGTTCCGTCAATCGAGAACTCTATTATATTTGAAACCTTAGAATTTCACATCAAAATAACAAATGTAAAGTGGAAGTAATTTTCACTTATACCAATGACGTACCTGCATAATATTCGACTTCATGACTTCATAGTGGACTCCACTATTAAATAAGGCCCTTATATAAGGGCAACATACAAATTCACATTTCCTAAGGATTTATTATACTTAGGAAGACGAATTCCTACACTACGGTAGTAAACATACGTGTCAAGAATTATGATAAACTGGTTGAATTATGACACACATACTTGACAGTGTAATCTTACTTTGACCTTTAATTTAATGTGTAACTTCCTTGGTTCAACGAATTTAGATTCTAAACATTTTCATATGTAATTTGATACCAAAACCCAAAGTTCTTGAGTTTGTTGCGAATATTTTCGATCTTTTTTTGAAAATTATAAATAACTTGAAAAAATCGAACTGCACAAGGCGGGAATTGAACCCACGACTTTTCACTTGCCGGGCAACTCCTCTTCTAACTAAGCTATTTACTCAGAATACAGAACAAACCAGAAGGAGTGTTCGATAACATTTCTACGCGGCAACTTGTGTCCAAAATACTTCCCCTCCCGCGCCCTTCTACCCCCTTTAGTGTTACTAGCGCCGTGTGACATCCCCATTTTTGGGGTAAAATTATGTAATTTTTTAAAGAGATGTTAAACAAGTAAAAAATAAGTAAGTGAAATAAGTACACACGGCCACAGTGTTAACTATCCATTTCCGTTTTTGCTCTCGCTCTTATCAAATTTGGTGATTATTTGCGATAGAACGAGACGACATGACTGGCCATAGGCATAGATAATACCTACCTACCTATGAATTTAATTTTTACTCCGAAGTAACTAAGTGTAGATGACTATTTATTTCTATTAAATAGTGTAATATACTAATGTTATTTAAAAGTCAATTACAAAAGTCGTATATAAATTTTAGAATGCCAAGTAAAACAAAAAAGAAACTTAAGGTTCTTTATTATGTAAACATATCGACAACAAAACATTTGTTTACGGCGCAGTAGTGCTTTTAGTTTAACTTTTCTTGGAGTCAAAAACAGAATCCAAATCAAAAACATCACCAATACTTGAATTTGATTGCGAGGCAACTCTGGCTGTGTATCCTGAAAGAAAATCAGAGTAAGTATGTAAGCAATAATTAATTACTTAAAATTATTATTAAATATACAAATATTGCTGCTGCTGATCTGTTGATACCAATGCCTTACTTTTGAATAAATGGGAAAGTATGAAATTCACGACAGTAATTTATTATCTCCTCATTATTAGGGAGTAATATTATAAATTAATTCAATATATTAAAATCAAATCAAAATCAAAAATATTTATTCAGTTTAGACCACAAGTGGCACTTATAATTTAATTAGTCAGGTTGTCATGTCATGGATGAAATTACACTAAAAACTAATTAAAACAAAAAGGATGGGGAAAATATTCCATTATTCTGTGGTAACGCTAACAAAATTAACGCGTGAATTTTTTATAGACAAATGTAATTTAATATAAAAAAGTAGGGTAAAATATTCCGTTGACCTGTGGCAACACTTACAAAATACAACCGTGATATTTTTTGAAAATTATTATTTAATTAAAATGAATTGGAAATGTGCTACTTACGGATAAAACATGATCCCATGCACTTTCTTCGTAATTCCAGTAGCATTCTTACATGTTGGAACGGCACAAGACGGCATAATTTAATTATAAAGTGTCAATCTGACGGATATGTAAACAATGCGCGCGCCGGCCATTGACTAATTGCTCTAAAGTCAAATTAGTGCGATTTGGAGTAATTTATATGAATACACATTTACGCCCGTTGACGGTTTCTGGTTTGTTCCGTATTCTGAGGCTATTTATAGCCTGACCAGGAACATAAAAACCCTGGCATAGAGGCGCGTCAATTGCATTTGATAGTGCAACACTGAGTACAGTCGTACCTGTGTTAATTAATAGGCTAACTTTATGTATCAGGATTCAGGATTACGGGCTAAGTTGATATTTTCATAAATTAACGAAAAAATATTATTATAGGTAACCTGATTTAAATAAATTAAATGAAACCATCAATCGAGCTAGTAGGATTTATTTTATTATTCATCAATAATCAAATTTAGAACTTGAATATTCAACTGCAATGTTTGCTCATGAACGCTTCAAACTCGGTACTTCTTTCCCAATTCCATAAAATTCAACACTTAGAAAGTGACAATTTTTTTAAAAATAGGTAGTTGAAACAAACCACATCATAGTGGACTGTACTATGCGATAAACATGTCAGTCAATTTGACAACCTTTGTCGGAAACATTATTCAATGAAAATATTGTCCGAACCCTTAGTATTTCTCTTCGACAAACACTTTAACACATTGTAAACCACTTTTCTTTCACGACTATAAAAAGATTTTAGCAATTTAATTCACAAAATCAATTGCGCACATTTAAAATAAAGTTTGTTTACACTTTGACAGCAATAGACTGACATGCAAGGTGACATGACAATGAAGTTTTCAGTTATAGTTCCAAAATACTGGACTGTCCTGTCGATGACATTGACAGTGGGGCGCCACCGTCAATACCGGATCGCTGGTTCAGATTTTTGCCATGTTGGAAACCATATAGTTGAACGATGGTAGCGCCCCCCTGTCATTGAGTTTGGTGGGACAGTTCAGCGTGGGTCATCTATACTGTTGCCATTAAAAGAAATTAGTACCATTAGTTTTCCGCAACATGGCGAGGGTTTTTATGTTCCTGGTCAGGCTATAGACACATTTTCGATCTTGTTTAGTCACGAAATCAAATTCATTTTTCAGTCAATCAAGCCTTAATTAGTATCATTGTAAAGAGAGTTTTATTTTATTTACGTAAGAACTAAAATCCATGATTCTAATAATTTCGAATAAGCAGTCAAATCTGAACTGTCTGTTAACATAGCTACACACAAAGTTACAGAAAGATTTACACCCATATTCACAAAGGATGCTTGCTTAAAGCAGCAAATCGAACGCACAGCGTTGAATAGAGCTCTGTGATTGGTTCCTGTGTCACACTGTGCGTCCACGCGCACTGTGGGACCTCATAGTATTGTTTGTGAATACGGGCGTATATTGCCTAACTCTACAATATCACGAATTTCTACGGGGTTGCTATGGAAATGTAACTTAATATCGTTGCCTTAAGACAAGTAATTCAAATTAATAATGATGTTCTTGCTATAAGATGGATCGTAAATTAATTAATTAATCTTCAATACGGAATTCGTAATGGTGTAACGAACACCACGCTATTTAGCTTTTAGCATGCTTTTGATTTGAAAAAGCGTGTTCCTTATAATGAAAAAACTTTATTGTGCAGACTTTTTGCCCAAAGAAGGAAGATTTAATGCTACTGGATAACTCCACTTACGTAGCAGAGTTTTGGGCTGACACTGTATAGGTTTATTGTCGACACGACAAGAAGAGGAACAAGTTAATGGATGCCACAGAGCTTAACTTAATATGCTGTGGTCCATAAGTCCGTCCTACTATAATATTATAAATGCGAAAGTTTGGATGTCTGGATGTCTGGATGTTTGTTACTCTTTCACGCAAAAACTACCGAACGGATTTTGATGAAACTTTAGAGTATTATTGTTTACAACCCAGAATAACATATAGGCTATAATTTATGACGATCTGTGACAAACGAAATTTCACGCGGGTGAAGCCGCGGGCAAAAGCTGCAGTGTTACAGACAAAACAATTCTTGTGCGAACAGAATATAATGGTGTACGCCCTGTATTTTGTTGAAAATCAAGATAAAAGATTTAAGTACCTAGGTATCTACCAAGCCTACCTTAGAAAACATTGCAGTAGGTATACCTACCGCAAAACAAAGGCTACTTGTATAACTTGTCTCTAACAAAAATAGAACTGATGAGGCGGACACAGCCCCACTATGTATGATAATACCGTGTCACAGTCTAGCAACTGGGCCACCGCGACCAGTAGGATATACTCGTAACAATTGTTTTTCTAGTTGCATTCAAGTGCTCTTTACTTTACCGAGTTTAAAAACATTGAAATAGAAAAAGCTTTATTGACATAGTAGTTAAAATAAACAACAACAACACAACAACAATTACTGAGCCACTGCGCCAATAGGTTCCCGCTCAGCATTTATCTTGACATGCGTTAGGTATATTCATGTACCTAAGTGCAATAGTGATAAAATAAATAAATAATAACGCCGTTATTACCACAATAATGCCTCTAAAAACCAATTAAGAAGCCCTGCAAGTGAACGGTGGTAAATAATTTCCCCGAAATTAATCACGGCTAAACTTCGGCAATTACAAACTTGCAGCAGGTTATGGCGACGCCATAGACAGTTTCTAAGGCGACCTACTTAACCCTTAAGGCCTGAATATGTAAATTTAGCGGAAACCCCCGGCCTGATAGTTACCAGGTAACTATGTTTGCAACTGAACTTGTGACGTTACTAAGAGGTTAACTTTGGATTTTGGCTTTAGAAATTGATTTCGGTATTCTAAACAGATATTACTTAGGCTGAATTGCACCACCTAATTTTAACCGCAACTATAAAGATATCCGGTGCTTTTTGTATGGAGTTTGATAGTTTTCTGAAGTTTGTCAAAGTTAAAGTAAGATGGTGCAACCCAGCCTTAGAATTAGTTGTTAGAAGCTGTTCAAATTGGCTCCTGAAAGTAAGAAAAGTCTATTTTCTTCATCGGATATTGTGCTATTGGGTCACCCCACCACTAGTTGTCATTTTTTAAGTCCACAACATAATATTGTATCTGTATTTCTGAATACATAAAACCCAGTCCTGGTGGCCAAAATACAGCTATTCGGCCCGCCCATAAAATAGCGCCTAATGCAACTAAGTTCGAGGTCAGAAAAAGCATGATAATACGTCATAACTCAATTTTAACATCGCCATAAAGCAAGCGAGGTCACTGGCCGACGAAAAAGGCTGTGAATTATTTAAAAAGTAAGCTATTTGGGTTTGGACAACTGGACACAAGAGACTGGACACTCATGTGTCCAGTTCGGAAACTTAAAATTAGTATCACATATTATTTCGTCGTCTTTTTTAGATTAATTAAATCACTTTTATATTTTCGCCAAATTAAAGTGTAAATTCTTGGCGTGTCCAGATGGCGAAATAATACTAAGTGACACTAATTTTCATTATCATCATCATTTAATTTGAAGCCATAGGACGTCCACTGCTGAACACAGACCTCCCCCAATGATTTTCTTAGTGACCGGTTGGTAGCGTCCTGCATCCAGCGCCTTTCAGCTACCTTTATGAGGTCGTCGGTCCACCTTGTGTGTGATACTTGTGACACACTAATTTTCAGTTTCCCCAACTGGATACACATCTTATGTCCAGTCTCTTAAGAGAGTGAATAACCCGCTATTTGTGACTTTACGAAGCCCTCAATACTTTTGCTTTTAATCCAATCTCGGCTGACTTATTCAGCAGATTAAAGTCATTTGTTCTGGCACTTGTCTCTTAGGGCCAAATTACTAAAGGAATCTCGTTTTGAGAGTCACATAAAGCGGCGCATTTAAATAAATAATGCGATTGTCGCCCAAAATTACACTGCATTGAAGTTTTGTAACAAAAGAAGTAAAGTAATTTGAATTGGAATTCAGATTCAGGTATATTTTTATTTATTAAAGTTTAGTATGTAAATTTTATTAAAATGAGCCTTAAAATGTGCACACAAGCTATATGATTGATGCGGCAATCTGTCTAGGATTTTCCAGGTTAAAAAGTTAAATCTCTCACTGTTAATCAGTCACTTATGTATCCCATTTAATACAGACTTTAAAAGTTATCACCAATCGATTCTACAAAACTATACGTTTTTCAAGAATATACCAGTTAAACCAGTTCTTTAGCCACTATAAGTGAAACATCAATAGGTAGTGGTATGTTAACGGAAACATTAGTGGGAAATTGTACGCAATTAATAAAAAGTGGTTCGGCACCGGATCACTGTTCAGGAAGCTTACCATAGGTATAGACCTATGTTGTCGAACAAACTAAATACATACTTAAATGTACCTATTTACTATTCAGTATCTACATTCTTAGTTAAATCAGCAGTATTACGAGCTGATTGTTAACTCTAAAATTCAATTCTTGACAAAGTTGAATGGGAGAAAACAAGCAATAGAAATAATTATGCGCTGTTGAGACTTATTTTTCGTAGACATGGAATAATAGACAGGGTATAGTAAAAAAATAGGATGATTATGTGAATGTCTTCACATAATCATCCTAAATCTAACTCTAAACAGGTATTTTAGTCACTGATACGTATGCAGCGCTCCCATTTAATCTTCAAGTGGCCTAGGGGCGTATTACAGAAATAAATTAAAAGCTCAGTTCAATTTCAAGTTTTACCTACACATGTAAAGCTTTTGATTGTACAGAATCTATCATTAAGATTAAATCGAGTTTTATTATTTGTTAAACGGATCTTAAAAGGACACAGTTCAACAAACCAGCAGTTAGCGTGTGTATTAACAAGTGTGTGTCATGATATAACGCTATAGGTGATTAATCAGTGATAGCTCTAATAGCCATTTAGTTGACAAGCTTTGTGGATATTAGTGTAATTTTTATTGCGACTGCGTCATCCTTCTTGTTTATCTATTCTGTAATTTATTTGCCGCTGATCGTGACGCAGAATCTAAAAACTATATGACCGATTGGGTCGATGAGTTGTTAAGAAAAATGTGTCTTGGTATGCAAAGGACTAACAACACTAGAAAGGTTGACATAAAATCAAGAATCGGGTTTAACGGCATAATCAGGGTTACCAGAACAATAAGGAAGGACTATCTTAGACGAACGACGAAAGGTGTGATGTTTCTAAACTAAATTAAAAATTACGTTACTTTAACTAACTTTACAGACCATACAAGGGCCAATATAAAGCTATTGGCTACTGGAACAAGCTCTATTGTGAAGAAATACGAAAGAGGAACTCCTTAGTACAAATTCATAAGAGCAATTTTAAGACGATCGTTACAGCTTAAACATCTACGAGTCCCCTTATCAATTCATTAAATAAAAATGGAAAAGTACCAGAACAAATCTGAATGTATTAATCAATATCCCCACAATCTGTTCGAGCAATATGACATTTCCATTACAGAGGTGTCAGCACGATAACATCAGCAATCTAGACCCTTGTTCAATGGATGGGAAAAAAAGTACACCATAAATTCTTTATAGGTATGGTTTTTAGGTCCAATAAATGAAAACAGGAACTGACGACTTTATAATTAGGTTTTTATTGGTACTCGTATGTTGATTTTTCTGCAAAACTAGGGCAGGTATTATAATTAAGTTAGATGCAGTCTAAGATGGTACATATCTGCCCTGTAAGTGCCTATTCACTCTCGTCTTGAAAATGCCAGGATTATAGTGTTCGGGATTATCGATTTATTAAACTTATTTCAGTTCTAGAAGAGATTTTACTACAAAGCTATAACAGTACCTATTCTTTATAGTACTTAGTACACTAGTAGGCATATTTTTGTAAGCCTAGTCTACCTGTATGAGATCAAGAAAGCACGTCATTAGTCATTCTAAATGTTATTTATTTACGGGACAATCCTTGGGTGTGACCGCCAAAAAAAGTAAGCGACTCTTACGTAAATCTCAAGATTTCCTTAAAATCTCAGCATGCAAACCGATGAGTCATGTACGGGTCAGTACTCCCTTCCCGAACCAGTCTTGAATGTGGTAATACTTTAAAAGTCCTTAACCCTTAGGTAGAATCTGACACTATTCCCAGAATCCGACGCGGATGCAATAAATCTGGCAAAATCGCAGATTGTCATAGGTTTATTGGTTTATTAACCCCGAGACTTCAAAAACAACACTATGTCTAAACATATCCTGAATAATAACAGGCTATTTGCTATGATGCAGTTATGACCGTGATTTAGTAACAAATGCCTAATATTTCATCATTTGTCTCCACTGCAGGAGCACTAAGTACTCTAATTTACCAGAGGCAGATGAAGAACAGCTTAGGAGTAGAACAAGACCCTGATGGTTTATAATTTGCAGATGAAAGAGCACTCGTACACTACGTACACTCTATTCTTAAATCCCTATTGGCATTAGGACTTAATTCGCTTGCTCTCAGTAGGTTTTACTTAGGTACTCGTAAGTTTTCTGCTCTAAGCTGCTTGACTTCGGAATTACTTAGGTTTTTCTGCTCCAAATTGCATCGCCTGCATCTAATCTCAGTGCAACCAACGCCAGACATTCCCAAAGTTATTTTTATTTTGTTATCAAACAATTTTTCGACATACTCTCCCAAACAAACACTTCATCCCCCGGGATACCACCATAATTAACCCTCCTAAGCTCAGCGCAACGTGTTCAATACTGCCGATAAAAATAACAAGGGACTGAGATGATTTATGTTGCCCAATGCTGCGGCGGATAATTTCTATTTAATACGCTTTACACGGAATAAGCGTTGGTGCAAACCGAATAAAGCTTTTTCTGATGAATTACAAGAGTCGAATTGGTCTGACGAGTACATAATTTTGAGATTTCAATCAAGATATTAGACATAATATTAGTTATCAAATGAGCATGATATTATATTGTCCTTTTATTTGTTTTAATACTACTTATATTAAAACAAATAAAAGGACAATATATTTGCTGTATTTGATTGAAAAACAGGCTGACAAAGGTGACTGGAATTACTTCCGCCGTTTTCTTCTTAAAATTCTTCTTAGCACTAGCTCATAAAATAATGTAGTCCCGAAGTAGTGGGAGGGCAAGCTATTTGGGACGTGTATAAGCGCCGTAGAAAGGGCCTAAGTACAGAATAAAAAACTTTGACTTTGACCATCAGTGGACAACACTTTGCAGCACTTAATGAAAGATACCATCTATACTTATAAAATACTCGACGGATTTTAACGAAATGAAAATGTGTACAATTATTCTTCGTACTCCTGGGCAGGTTATATGTAGTATACTTAGGAATTCCCATGGGAACAGGAATTAGCGGGAAAATCCTTTTGTATGAAAAATCTAAACCGCTTAAGTTGACGAAGTCTAAGACGCTTGAAATTTGGCATGCAGGTATTTTAGTAAACTTAAAGCTTAGTTACAACAGGATATGGCAAAATTCCCACGTGAAACGGGAGTTAGCGGGAAAAAACATTTGTATGAAGAAATCTAAACCGCGTAAGATAGATGAAGGTGGTAAAACGGGATCCACGCGTACGAAGTCGCGGGCGGCCACTAGTAATTAATAAATTAATTGATTTCATTAGTATTATCACTACACTTTTACTAAAGGGATTGATTCATCACTCCCTTTACAGCAGTCGGTCAATTTCAAAGCTCTGATTCTTTACTCAAATGATTCACTGTATATTGATACGCATTAATTGTTTAAAAAATTGCGTGTCTTCTCCAATCTGAAGTTTTGGGAGTAATTTATAAATATCATTAGCGAACATTTATCGCATGATGAATGTGTTCAGATACAGTTATAGCACCGTGAAGATTTGTTCATATGCGAACTTAGGGATGCCACTTTCTATAACCAAGACAGGTAATGACTCTAAGGCCCAAAACAGACGGTGAAACGCAACTGCAACGAAACTGCAACTTTCTGATGATTCTTATGAATGAAACTAAAACTGAAAGTTTCAAACTTGTCGCGTCATTTGTGGTTTCTCAACGGACGCTATGGCAGAAACTTAGATGCAACTCAAAAGTAACTAGCAGTTGCAGTTTCGTTGCAGTTGCGTTTCACCGTCTGTTCTGGGCCTAAATCATTTTATCGCACACATTTAATAAAACAGGTAGGTACACTTAGGCGAGTGAGCTTTACATGTGTGGTGGCTCACTACTGTTCGTTTTTCAAAAGTTTTGACAGACATTACACTACGTTATGTGCATGTACACGTACACACACAAGTAAAGCTCACTCGCCTTTGTGAGTTGCAAGAACTGTACATGAGAAGGATTTTTATAATTAAATTCTTTAACCAAAAATCCCAAATATTTTGAAAAGTGCGACTCATCGATTACTCAGATTTTAGACGGATCTTTGTGTTGTTGGAGGATACCGGTCACTGTCCCTTTAACAAACTTAGGTATGCAATGTAAGATATTACGAACGGTCTCTGACAAAAAAGAAGTTGTGCTCATTCCTTCATAATTTATGAAATTTGCTCATATCGGTGGAGCACTATCCATTCATCTCTCTCTTTCTATCTCTGTCTCTCTTCGGTCTCTATTAACAGCATCAATTTTTTCCTTCAATAGCAGTATATTAAGTTCTTTTTGTTCTCTATTACCTTCACATTTAACTTTAGACCGATTCAATTTAAATCACTCCTACAGGAGTATCTAAAGTTTTGCCTTTAAATAAACAATCGGCATCCTTGAGTACATGATTAAAGTACCTTAAATTAAAGAATGTCCCGATGAATTTGATTATGCCCTAATGGTTTTAATTACTGTACAAGATAACTTACGTTTGAGTTGCGAATGAAGAAATTGAAAGGATCGTGACTGAATGTGGCATACGCTCTTTATTTGCATTATGTGATTTGATTAGTGACTAGCATAAGTATAATGATTGTTGTAGTACCTAGGTAATTTTTAACTTGGAAAAACGAAATTGCTGTGTGTGAAGAAGTAAAGTAATAATCATTATCATCATTTCAGCCACAGGACGTCCACTGCTGAACATAGGCCTCCACCAATGATTTCCACATCGTCCGGTTGGTAGCGGCCTGCACACAGCGCCTTCCTGACTTCCTGCTACCTTTATTTATTTATTTATTTATTTATTTAGGTTCACCATCAACTATTACATCAATATTTGCACAGACACTTTGACAATTCAATAATGTAAATGTATAGCTATATTAAGGTAAACACCGCTTACATAATATTTAATGTTTGCTAATTATTTAAAGGAAAAGAAAAGAAAACAATAAAAAGTCTGTTAATCATTACAATTTACAACTCATTCAAACATGTTCAAAAGTCTCCATAACTGCCTTTCTAAACTGTTGACGGCTATCAAAGAATAAATCCACCGCCACACTGTGCTCATTCAATAACTTGCATAGACGAGGAATTGTGGAGCTCCTACCCAGGACGGTTTTGCGATGGGGGGCACTAAAGGGTGAGATCGGCTTGCGGGGGATCGTGCGTGGTACGCGAAGATTAAATTATGAGATGTAATTTTAAGATAAAGAAAACAAGAGAAAAGAGACGTAGATACAGCAAATGTTAAGCAGTCTCTTGTCAGTATTTAATACCAAATGATATTCAGGTAGCAGGAAGGCGCTGGATGTGGAAGTCATTGGGGGAGGCCTATGTTCAGCAGTGGACATCCTGTGGCTGAAATTATTATGATGATGATGATATTCAGAGCTATACTGTTACTTTTATCTCAATACTGAACAAAACATCAGTAATAAAACAGCATAAAATGATATGAAGAGCACTTCATTCAACACCGTTCTCAGTGAAAAGTTCAAACCCAAGTTTGATTAACTGTTCTATCATCTCATAAATCCTTCACCATGCTCGTTTTACAACTACTAAATCCTTTCCAACACAAAGTATTTGTATGGAGAGTGAATTTATTTCTCGAACTCGGAGGGAAGCCCTCAATAAATCAAAATGTTAGCTTATTGTTAACTTTATCTGGCGCTGACCGCAAACTTGTGCTTTTCATTTGATGCTATCTCGTAAAATAACTCTGTGGTTGTATCATCGAGTATTTGAAGTCCTATTTATTTCTCAAAAGTACGCGTGGTATTATAAATGCGAAATTGTGTCAGCTTAGTTTTATCCCAGAAATTACTATTGAATTTAAGGGGGTGAAAAGGTGGGTGAATATTTGTATTTCTTTTATGCAAGGCAAGGCAGGTATTTGACCACAATCGCACCTGGTGTTAAGTGAGATGCAGTCTATGATGGTACATATCTGCCCTGTAAGTGCCTATTCACTCTGGGGAAGCAACAACCACTGAATCGATTAAGACGTTTTCTATGAACATAGTTTTTAACCCTGTCAAGGACATAGAACAGTTCTCATCCCATAAATTATCCCCTGAAGGGGTGGAAAGGGTTGCACAAGTTTATTGGGAAAAACAACTACTTATTTCGTATGGGATTTAAAACAAAGTTATACTTTATAGGGAGTGGGATTGGGGACATGTACGCGATAAAGACTCTGTATCAGAACGAAATTCATACGGACGAAGTCGAGAGCATAAGCTAGTGGGTTAAAAAAAATTCCCTTTACCCATTTCATAAGGTCAAATACTTTTGGAGTCAATGTCCGTTATCAGGCATCAAAATCCGATGCATTTTAAAAAGAACCGCTAAGTTTATCAATGGCCAGTATTCAAGGAATCCAGAAAATTGAGGAAAAAGTGGTCAAGAGGACATATGATTTGTGTTTTAGTACATATTTGCCCAAAAACGGTAGTGTATACCCCTAAAGCTGAGTCGTGAGATTTACACAGGTAAAGGGTGTTAAAACAAATACGCATCACTAAATAATCTTACAATTTCAAGATTCTAAAGCCTTATTTAGGTATAAATGTTTAGATAGCATTTTATTGTCTTATTCTCTACGAGTACACTATAAGTCATAATAGATCACCTAAATAAATATGGCGAGGATTGATATCAACACCCTGTATTTTGATGGAAGTTAATCACAGGCTTATTAAAATCGAAATGAATTCTTAATTTCAACTTGAAGCCAAATTAACTTTATTGTCATAAGCTTAGTTTTACATAATACGTGGTCGCAATTGAAAGTGCTTGTAATACCAAATAATGATTAATGTTAGTTGGGCTGTTATTGTCAAAATTGTAAAACATTGAATACCAAGCCCAATAAAATCACGCGATTAAGTCACTCAACTCTCATCCTTCTTCATTATACATGAAAGTATGTTTTCGTATTTTAAAGTCCATCGGCCCCACACGCTTTAACACTTAACAAGTGACTGATTGAGCACCGTTACGCGAAATAATATTAGCACAATACATACAAAGTTATGAATAATTTTGTATTTTATAGTAGCTTGAGTTTTGTAGCGTGCAATAATGTGATCGAGGCGTAGGAGATTGACCGTTTAAATACGCGTGTAAAAAGCTAGTCATAGCAGGCCTGTTCATCTCCGCGAGTTTACATCGAAAACAAAACACGCACGATGGCCCACCTACAGGATACTATTCGACAAGGCCTCACATACGAGCGAACATTGACTCACGCACGCGTATTCTTGTGTATGATGGAAGATAATAAAGAAAATGGTGTACTAAATACTGTGCAGTATTTAACTGCCTAAATAATAATAAAAACACAGAATGTCCTTTTTTAAGTTGCCTCAAGACACTGAGAGGTAAATAATATTTACATATTATGTAGTTATTATTATTCATGATAATTCATGCTAAATCATGTATTTCCTCCGCCATTTTCCGCAGTTTGGCACCTCACGTCACATCATTTTACCGAAGACAGCCCTATAGCTTCGGCGCAGTACCGATCACTGACGTTTGTCAACAAAACGGTGCTTGACTCTTGAGACAAGCTAAATTATACCATATTGTTAATGACATTGAGCATACATTTTTTTAAATACCTTCGCGAAGTAAAACTTCTGTACGTAGTACTTATTATTATTCTGTGGTCTTGCTGTCGTTTGACGTCACAAAAACACCCTCCCGTGCCCCTGACATACCTCAGGCATTAACTCAGATAAGCGCTACTCCTTTAGTAGGTACTTATACAATCTGAAAAGCAGCTTACAATATCTTATACTGGGGCATTACTATCAGGTGACTCACCCCTATTAAAAGCCTGCGTTTTCCGGTACGCGGCCTCCACTCCAGAACCTTGCTGCCCCATCGGCCGTCAGTTCTGCGTACTATGTGCCCTGCCCATTGCCACTTCAGCTTGCTAATCCGTCGGGCTATGTCAGCGACTATAGTTCGTTTACTACTTCGCAGGCCGCTACCAACCGGGTAACATGGAAAGCATTGGGGGAGGCCTATGTTCAGCAGTGGAAGTCCTATGGCTGAGATGATGGTGATGATGGTGATGATGATGATGATATGTGTTCAAGTATTATGAAGTATACTAAGACACCAAAACCTCTCTAGTTGAGACCCCCCATACATTTGTCTCATTCGCTATATTAAATAAATCGTCCGCCGAAACAATATATCTTATGTCAACGAATGCATTCCGAGATAACCTAAGTAACTCAATAATGTCACGAGCGTTATGAGTATGATAAAGTATCAAAAATCGACATTAAAATGCGCTGGGTCTAAAAAACAAATTACGTCAGCCTTGTATTGTTTCGATTCTAAAATAAGATTATTTGTTGGCGATGATTAGTGTCCGACCGAATGTTCGGTTTCGGTTTCGTTTTCGGTTGAGTTTCGGTAAAAACACGAGTTTCGGTTTAGTTTCGTTTTCGGCGGCAAACTTGCCGAAACTACGACCGAAACCGAATGTGCATTCGGGAGTTTCCGCGCTGTTATCGGTCATGTTCGGCGCGTTGAATGAATCCGATCAGAGCCAATTTTATTTATTTAAACTCAAACTTAATGCCAAAATAAATTTGTACATAAAGCGAACTTAATACACTAAAGCATTCTCGACCAGTTTACCTTTGGGTTGAAAAGAAATTTGTTTGGCGGTACTTCTAGTGCAAAGAGAGAAAAAATAAACAAATATGCTACATAAATACATAAATAATATATAAAATATACAATAAATAAATACATACATAGAATAGATGATTGAGTTAAACTGAAATTACAATTCATGAAGATGAAATCATTTGAAGGAAGTGGTTATGGATAGATTTTTTAAAAGAAAACTTACTAGACGCTTGCCTGGTCTCTTCAGGCAGAGAGTTCCGGAGCCTTATGGCCTGGAGACGGAAGGAGTCGGAGAGAAAACCAGTTCGGTGAAGAGGAGTGGAAAGAACGGACTTGTTGGAGGAGCGGAGCTGACCTGAGTGCGTAGAGCTGAGAAGGTTAAACTGAGACTTAAGATATGGAGGAGAGTTGGGATCATTTAGAATTGAAAAAAGGGTAGAGAGAATTCTGACTTTGCGTCGAAGCGGGAGAGGCAGCCATTGAAGCTGGGAACTGTAAGCGGAGAATGGTCATATTTACGCAGACAAAAAAAAATGCAGCTGGCATTGTTAACAAGGCGATCCAACCATCTGATTTATCTAAAGCTAAGTGAAAACAGTGCAATAAATTATATTCACTAGGAAGTTCCGAGCCTAGAAGGCAAACTATTACTGGTTTGAAACTACACTTGTCTTACCATGAAAATCTATGTGAGTTAAAGAGAAAACAATAAAGACTGACTGATTATAATAACGTTTTCTTTATTTTTCCCTCAAAATATGAGCCTTGTAAGAAAGTTTCGGTTTCGGTTTCGGTTTCGGCCGAAATAGACACCGTTGCCGAAATTCGTTTTCGGTTTCGGTTTCGGTCGTAAAACTAGTTTCGGTCGGACACTAGCGATGATCTAATTATTTGAGCTACCTTTTTAGTCTCATATTTTAAGGTTCATATTACAAAACAATACTCCTGTCCTGTAAATATTGAAATTCAATCAATCAAATTTGACGATTTGGGACATATTTTTTATTTGTAAATACCTCTTTAGTAGGGTAATTGCGCCGGTTTTCCGTCCAGCTCCTGTTTTCGTCCATTTGACCGACTTGCCACAAACAAATACGGAAAATTAGAATACAAACCTAACTTTCCGTGCAAGTTTGGACTTGTTACAATCTATAATATCTAAGTAACAGTTCTGCCTGCATGAAAATGTAATTTGACAAGTAATAACTCCAAAAAAATCTACAGAAGTTGCTAATGCACACAGGTGAATGGAAAACGTCGTCAAGTTAGAAAAAAAACGTGCCGGTAGGGAACTTTCATGGTATGTTTAATTACTGTTTCAGCTACTTTGCGTAATGTTTTTGGAACGTATGTCTAATTATATTAGCATAATAAACACTATTTTAAGGGTTTATTAAAGTTTTTGTATAGAAATCTTAGATAATTAAGTGGACTAATACTAGCATAACAATTTTGCAAGATTTTGGTTTTCGTCCACGTGGACGGAAACCCTGACACCTAGTTAATATTTTTAATAATCATTTTACTTCAATGGACCTACAAAATACAATGTTTTTTCTTCCAATATGATCTTTATTGCTATTACATTAAACATTTTAGTTTACGTCCACTTTTTAACAGTGATAAACCCATAAAAACCGTTAAAAAGATATGGACGAAAACAAAAAACAGCTTTAAACGTTGTTGTGTTTTCGTCCATGACGTCATGAGCAAGCACTGGGGTGGACGAAAACCAAAATTAGCTATTCCTGTAGATTAGTTTTCGTCCATTTGTCCTTCGACCTATTGAAATATTTTCCTAAATTTAGGTAAGAAACTTATTTAAATCTTTTTGATATAATTTGAAAGCTAACAAAATTACCTTTTAAATGATATACCACAATCCATAGTTACTATATTGTAGAATTGGTTTTAAGTTAATAATTCAACTGCACCCTTTTTTCTACACAGTGGTCGAAAACTAGCGTACACTAGGATGAAAACTGATTTTTTTGGACGAAAACTAGTGAAATCGCCTCTTTTGCATAAAATATTTTTTAAAAAAAAACCCGTGGTATTTACTTATTGTCATATAATATTAACGTAATGTAGACTATATAAGGACTAAAACGACATATGATACATATGAGTTAGGGTATTTTAAGATATTCATTTCGCATCACAAAGTTGGCAACTCCGATAATTGGACGAAAACTAGCGCACTTACCCTATATGTAGGTTCATTACGAGTATTTGTATTATGTAATTATATCAGTACTTATTTATGTGATAGAAATTAAATTATGAAATGTATATTGGAATTAAAACGAAAACAATGATGCAGAGATATCAATACTAAACGTCTTTATCAATCAAAAAACTTGACTTAAAATTGAATTGCATTTTACTATTCAGACCAATCACCTAAGATTCATAACTACTTGAAAGCTGTTTTTATGGCTTAAAGCATTTTCACCTATTGGTTTTATTATTCTGTTATTCCTACACAAGTCCACATATTGGGCTAGGTAAGTATCTTACTTAGTTACAACACAAATAGCGCATGAATGAGTTAGCGTGGCTTTATTCTTTAATAGAGAGAGCTTAAAAGCATAGTTTCAGTACATTTTATATACATATTTAAGGTTAAAAATCTTTGTCCTGCACCTTTCACACAAATTAATCATTCGGTCCTTACTCTGAGACCCTTCTTTATTGTTCCGATACAGGCTCACTTAAGGCAAGATAAACCGCAATCAAATTATATGCTTTCATTACGTCGCATTAACAATTTGTTTGAAGATGATCCTTAAAAGAGGACCCAAGGGAGAAAATAAATCGCTAAGTGTTACTTGGGTGATAGTTTATCTTTTTGTAAAGAGAAAATCGTATATTTAAGTAAATACTTTTTATGAGTAACAGTGGCCGCCCGCGACTTCATATGCGTGGACCCCGATTATCCCCTTAGGGGTGCAATTTCGTAAAATCCGTTCTTAGCGGATGTCTACACTAGGAACTGACTGTCAAATTTCATGTTTGTAGGTGTCACAGTTTCTGAGATTTCTATACTTTTCTATAAAAATGAATTCACGTGAAGACAAGACAATTTTTTAACACAAACGAAAAGCGTTTGGCCTGCATATGATAAGGGAAAGGGATGATCAGTTTTCATTTTGGTAAAGTCCAGAATGAATCACTAAACTACCAATTTATTTATTACTAGCGGCCGCCCGCGACTTCGTACGCGTGGACCTCGTTTTACTCCATTAGGGGTGGAGTTTCGTAAAATCCGCTCTTAGCATCTATAGCGCAAACATTTTAAATTTCAACTCTCTAACTTTAAACACATAGGACTTTCATAATATAAACTTCCAACCCTCCTTTTATCTCCTTAGCCCCCGTGGTTGATTTCTAATGATACATTTTCAGTATATGTACCACCACCACCACCACCACCACCATTTCAGCCATAGGACGTCCACTGCTGAACATAGGCCTCCCCCAATGCTTTCCATGTTGATCGATTGGAAGCGGCCTGCGTCCAGCGCTTCCCTGCTACCTTTACGATGTCGTCGGTCCACCTTGTAGGTGGAAGTCCCACGCTACGTTTTCCGGTACGCAGCCTCCATTCCAGAACCATTCTGTCCCATTGGCCATCAGTTCTGCGTACTATGTGCCCTGCCCATTGCCACTTCAGCTTGCTAATCCGTTGGGCTATGTCAGCGACTTTGGTTCGTTTACGGATCTCCTCATTTCTGAATCGATCTCGCAAAGAAACACCAAGCATAGCCCTCTCCATAGCACGCTGTGCAACTGAGCTTCTGTATACGGCCTATAGTGAGAGGCCACGTTTCCGAGCCATAAGTTATCACTGGTAACACACATTGGTTATACACTCTAGTCTTCAAGCATTGAGGTATTTTGGACGAAAAGATGTTGCGTAGTTTCCCGAACGCTGCCCAGCCGAGTTGGATTCGACGATTGACCTCCTTCTCGAAATTGGACCTACCTAGCTGGATCGTTTGTCCGAGGTAGACATACCTACTTGTCGACAATCTCGAGAATTGAGCTCCCAACTGAAACTGGGTAGGGCGCAACATGGACATTCGACATACCTAAGCTTCGTTTTGTCCATGTTCATCCTCAGGCCTACCTGTTGGGAAAATCGATTAAGGTCTTCGAGCATTGTTCCAAGATCTTCCAACGATTCTGCCATGACCACAATATCGTCGGCAAACCGATGTGTACACAGTACCACAGTGTACCGAACAGTATATTATGTACACCTCCACAATATGTAGAGATCATAGTGAGCATACATTTTAACTTTCAAGTCTCTTACTTTAAAAACCGAGGACTGCAATACAGACTTCCAACCCCCTTTTTAACTCCCATAAGGGTTGAATTTTGCAAAATTTCGTCTTAGTGACTACCTACGTTCTAAAAGGAGGTATATTCCACTTTGATCACCTGGCTGATCAAAGCCAGTGGACTTACAGCGTGAAAGTGGACTTACAGCGACAATTTAGTGTCCTTTGAATTTGTTCTGTGCCTTTGATCACCCACGGATACGATGTCCTGGGTGAGCCAAGTGGACTCTAGTTAAATTATTATTTTAGTGTCCTTTGATTATCTACAAACAAATCACACCTCCTCTGAATAGTCACATGTCCAATTGTTGTACTACATATTTTGTTATGTAACATTTTTGATATTTTCTAAAAACCGCAATAAACAAATTGGACATGTATGTGACAATTCAGAGGTATGATTTATTTATAGGTGATCAAAGAACACTAAAAAAATAATTTTACTGGAGTCCACTTTGATCATCTTGGTGGTCAAAGCCAGGTGGAATAGACCATTAACCCCTATGAGAACTCTTTTGAGACTTGTAGTTTCTGAGACTTCGTGATGAGTGAGTGTCACTTAGTCATTCAATTACCTTTGTTTCTACTAAAATTATCAAATAAGTAAGTACCTACCAACCTAAGTAATTAAAATAAAGACCCTACCAAAAAATTAACAAATTACATACAGAAAATAAAAATGAAGTAATTCTTATCCTATTTAACTACAATCGCCCACGCGCCCATCCCATTTGTCCGCCGCTGAACCGTACCCTAATATTCATCTCGGTAGATGGCGGCACATAGTAAGAATTTGCAAGGAAGTTTGTAAAAAGTCACTAATTAACACTGACTTGCTCGTTTAAACACAGTGAATGATTCAAATAGGTACATACAGTGAATGGTTCAATTACATAAAATATCTTTATTTATTAAATTTTCAATATTATTTACGAACAGCGCTATTATAGTACACTAGCTTTCCGCCCGCGGCTTCGCCCGCGTGGAATTTTGTCTGTCACAGAAAAACTTTATCGCGCGCGTCCCTGTTTCAAAAACCGGGATAAAAACTATCCTATGTTCTTTCCCGGGACTCAAACTATCTCTATGCCAAATTTCATCAAAATCGGTTGCGAGGTTTAAGCGGGAAAGCGTAACAGACAGACAGACAGACAGACAGACAGAGTTACTTTCGCATTTATAATATTAGTTGGGATAGTTGGGATGTAATATTTAGTTACTAATTTACTAATGATGTCGATAGATGGCGTTTGACAGCTTTGCCTTCATGAATATTTACGTACCTCAAAAATTTTTGTCAGGCGCAAGAAGATTTTAAGCAATGACGATAGATGGCGCTTTTCCACGGCTTATGAAAATCCCAAATATTTTACGGGACCCTATTGTTTTCCAAAATAAAATTTAGCCTATGTTACTCGTGAGTTATGTAGCTTTCGAATGGTGAAAGAATTTTTAAAATCGGTCCAGTAGTTTTTGAGCCTATCCATTACAACTAAACAAACAAACAAACAAACAAACAAACAAAGTTTTCCTCTTTATAATATTAGTGTAGATTATTATTATAAATTTCAGGTGTGTATGATTTTTTTATTGACTATTTTGCAAACTGATATAAACCTTTATATCAATGGTTATAAGGTCAATAATATAATAAAACATTTGGTTAACCACAACATAACTTGCTTATCTCATATGCATATTAATGCTAATCTTTGATATTTTATTATAATGTCTAACAAAATAATATTCTTATACAGACACATCCTACATGTTGCTTTCTCCCAAGTATTTTATTACTTATTCAGTTATAATAAATACTTCAAAGTATAAATGCATGATATTGAATATCTATGTATAAGTAACTTCATACTGTAGCTACTTGCTTAAATAAATAAATTAAAAAAACGTTTATTGCTTTACACATAGATAAAAGAACATGATGCTTTTTAGATGAAAAAATATACTAGTTAGCATACAGGTACCTACTTTTATTTACATTACCTAGACAACGATTTGCAATACAGTAATTGGCAAATAAAAAGAGGGGATAAATAAAAACCATTTTAGCAAAATGAATCTCCAAATGTTAATTTCATTTGTTGAAACTAATTACACTCGTATCCAACTTGCAACTGACTAATTACATACTGTCCGAAGCAAATGTTAGTTTTGGAAGCAAAAAATAACCAAACTTTAGAATTAAACTTTTAGTTTTTTGATTCCGTCTAATAATGGAAACGTTGACCTTAATTCGGTGTCTCGTCTCACAGAAGGAAAATTATTAAAATGCCGTATTATCACTAGTTAGGTATTTCCTGAGGGTTGGATTTTAGCTATCACAGCACCTGGAGGGAAGTCGAACCTTAAATTCGAACTCCTCCTTTGTTCTTCTGATAAATTTTGTTGAATTTGACCTTCACTGGTTGGTTTTTTATTGGCGGTCAAGCTGTCCTGGCTACACAGGAGTTGCAGAGGTGGGAACGAGAGGTGGGAATAGTTAACTATCACAACTTTTAGTCCCAGACTATGTATTTATTAATACTAGATAAAACTACTGCACAATTAATTGGTTATCCCAGTTAAAAATGCTCATCATCCTAACATTTGTCCCCAACGGGAATTGAACCCGTAACTGGCGTTCGAACGCGCATCACAGTCCGAGGCGACCGTCTTTGTATCTCAAATCTTTTCGTGTCTCAAATGGCTACTGCTTTTGTCATAAAACGTTAAAAAATACACTTCATCTTTTTAAGATTAATCGTCATTTGTCGACCGCTACTGTTGATCTTTTTTTATCGATTAATTAATCAACAAGTAGGTAGCTAGGTATCAAAAAACAAAAATCGAGAAATATGAATTAGAGTAGATGACAGATGTTATTGATCGACAAAACATTATACGAGAAGACAATAATAAAATAATAAATCTTAATAAAAATCGAGTAAAGACGCTGGATTTTACAGTTCCTCTAAATATAGTAGCAAAACCAACTAACATTTTCTCCTAGAGATGTGAATACTTGAACCTATCAGATTGTAAGGCGAAAGAAAAGACCATAGTAACATCTAAACTGTTTTAACCGACTTCAAAAAAGGATGAGGTTCTATGTTCGACTGTAAAACTTTAATTCCTTTTAGGAGGCTGTGATGCAAGGAAGCCTATGTCCTTCTAATAAATGCAACAACAACATTCATCATAATTGGTGCGGTGTAGGTGTCAAAACAAAAAACGGACGGTCATATTATTTAAAATGCTTATATTGTCTGTATTGTTGTTATTAAATAATTGAACGCCCAATATGCACCTATGACCGAAAAACACAGTGACTCACTTTGAAAGTGATAGACCTTCCAGCATCAATTAGACCAATTCACGAAGGTTTGGACTCGACATGCTCTAACCATATCTCAAACATACGCCTACTGCATTTTGTGAATGAAATACGTGACGTATCTGATTTGTGACTTTGCCAAATGTTTTAGGGTTCCGTCGCTTTTTTGTGCAGAACAAGGTAGGTATTTGACTGCAATCGCACCTGATGTTAAGTGATATGCAGTCTAGGATACATACAATCATCCCTCAATTAATCAAAATTAATATCAAATACAGACCTTTTAAACCGTCATTAAATGAAGCTTCCATGTCATATGTTGATTTAGAGCAAATCAAAACATGTAGAGTATCTAATACTACCTCCCATTGACCAATTTGTACTTATAGTTAGATAGTATGGGGGACTTGTACTACAACTGCAAAGTTAAGTTAGTTTTTAATCTGACAATTATTTCGTTAATTTTATAGAGTGAACGAAAATTTAAATTCACATTTGGGGGAGGTCTATGTTCAGCAGTAGACGCCCTGAGGGTGAAATAATAAATAAATAAATAAATAAATCATTTATTTCCCCTCACAAACTTAGGTTAAATTACATTTGGTAAAAGAAATGACGATGATGATAAATATTCAGAACCCTCGGAACACGGGACCAACTCGCGTTTTGTTATCGCGATGCCATTGATACTAATCTCGTTAGATGAACCAGTCACTTCTGTAAAATAATTGTATTATAATCATTGTTTTTATGATAAAGAATGATTAATAAGAAGTGACTGTAACTTCGAGGTGTAACGTACTACATTAAGAATTTTTCGCAATGGTATGTTTATATTTACTTGCATCATCTAAGTACATAACTTTATTACTAGCTAACTTTATTTCAAAAACTGCCTAAGTCTATAATCATACTCATCAGGTCATTTAGTCTCTACTACAGGAAAACGACCCTTTTAAATTACCGGAGGAAAATTGAGCAGCATTTACTACACTTCCCGCTTAGCTAAAGCTCTTAACCATTAAAAGATTTATCAGCCATATCTGGTAACATTAAGGATAGATCATAATGTTCATCCTAACCAGAAAAAACAAGTACCTCACCCATAAATCCTGATGACCTAACCATAGCATTTGCATTTTCCCTAATCTTGCGATTTTCAAATCATGTATCATCTCTGTGAGGTCATTGCCGCGCGCGGAATTTTGTGCCCAAGCGCAGGATTCACTTCCTATAAAAATGTGGGGCGACACCATGCGGTCACAGTCTTGGACAGGACGCCGGTGTAGAAGGACCTTAAGATGAAGCTGGTGAGTCCTTGAGATCTTGAAGCTAAAATTAAATTCAGATTAAGTTTTTTTTTTTTTTTTTTTTTTTTTTATGCTAGACAAGGCAGGTATTTGACCGCAATCGCACCTGGTGTTAAGTGTGAAAAAGTGTGCAATTGTTCAAGTTTTGTAGACTGTACTTAATGCGCAACTCCTGAAAAAAATTGCGTTCCTAGTTTAGTAATAATTGTGGTGATAAAAAGTGCTGGATTGTTTCTGATACGGTCATACCTTTGGATTTCGACAAAGGCTCATTTTATTGAAAACTTTGTTTTTTTTTAATAATAGTGTAATCAATAGAAAAAATTTTCAATCACTCGATTTTTTTTCCGTAAAGATTGATATTTTTCCTGTCAAAAAAATTCTTCAGATAAATAAGGTGGTGCTTAAAAGTGTATTGAATAAAGTTACTTCCATGTTTAATTTTAATTTATTGCAATGATATTTTACTTGCTACTGTTCATATTCATTGTGTATTCGCACAAAAAAACCTAGTTTAAAGCACAAAACGAATAGCATAAATAATTACATGGGATCGCAATGCAACGAAATATAAAAAGACACATTAAAACGTAAATGATTCTCTTAATAATAGCCAGTTAAATATTTAACTTATTTAATTTTAACACACAAAAAACTGGATGGACATTTTAATTGGGTGTCTTGTCATTGTTATCAGATAGATCCTTTTGAAGCAGTTCGCACGTTTTTATTTTAATTCGCAACTCGTTAATATTGATGGCCAAATCTTCTTGACATTACAAAAAAACTTAACACTAGATTTATTAAACTATTGTCTTTGTTACAGTTTTGCATACTCGCTGTCGTGCTGGCGATAGCCTGTGCTGAAGAATCCGAAACGAATAAGGGAATAGAAGACCAAGAAGCGCTAGCTTCTGTAGAGCTTCTAAAAACATCACAGGAAACTCTGCAAGAAGCTGCTAGCAGCTACAACTATAACCAGAACTCATGGGATAACGCCAAATACTACAAGCCTCCACAGAACAATAATTACTACGTTCCCCCTTCGAACAACTACGTTCCCCCTTCGAATAACTATGTTCCCCCTTCGAACAACTACGTTCCTCCTTCTAACAACTATGTTCCTCCCTCTAACAACTATGTTGCCCCCTCTAACAACTATGTTCCTCCCTCTAACAACTATGTTCCCCCTTCTAACAACTATGTTCCCCCCTCTAACAACTACTACCCCTCTCACAACTACCCCTCAAGCACATGGGCTCCTACATACGCGCCGTCGAGCACAACTACACCGATTCCAGTGATCAAGAACGAACAATCTTATGGTGACAATGGCAGCTACAAATATGAGTAAGTACCACGGTTAATTTATTATATTCGACGAAAGACGTCCACTGCTGGACAATTTATTTTTAACGCTAGATAATATGCCAGCCTCAGTTGAGACTTGAATCCACGACCTTTTGCTAGCCAAACAACTACTCCTCAATATAACATTGAACTACTTAAGCTGTTTAAATGACAATTAAAACTCCATATAACCCCACTAGTGTCGTAGTGATGCGTTAATTTTGAAAATTTTTATCATTCAGAGAGTTAAGTTACCAATCCGTAACTTAGTTGCCAATCCGTAAAAGTATTGGACTCCTCAAGATTTGCATATAAATGTCATTTTATAATAATAACATTAAATACAACAGTACTAAATGATTTTGTCCCTTATGTCATTTGAGATTTTCATTATCGTTATTTTCCTAACGAGTTTGGGTGACTGACACATCAAGCTTCTCACTGGGGCATAAACACATTTTGACTTTGACTTTGAATGCTTTTTGAAATACTCGTAAAATTGTGTAGTCCGAAAATTCGTAAGTTAATTACAAATGTTTATTATTCGCCAGGCAAAACGCACATCTTCAATTAGATATCTAAACAACGATTCAAATTGAAACATTTCATTCGTTAATTCAACGTATTATTATCGGGAACTAATCAATTTTATTGTTTATTATTTACAATAATCGAAAGCTAATATTGAACACAGTTATAAGAATTCCGAATTGGGTCACACATGATTTATTTAAATTAATACGCGGAATATCGGAACAAATTCCATATCAAAACGAGATCTAACGGAATGGACTACCTACTGTATATATTTGTCATAAAATCACGCAAAATCCGGTTATTTTGTAGCAAAAACGAGCATACCTAACTGTTCTGGCAGCCGTACAACAAAATATCGTAGGTATCTACACGACCCAAAATAAAAAAGATCTGCAGTTTTTTGGAATACCAAATTTTTTTTCATTTTTTATTCTGACTCTGATTACTTTTGCCTCTAGGGACCAAGACTCAATCTTTGTCGTTCAGCAAAAATAAAAGAAACCTAATTTAACCATCTCTATATAAGAGTTTTTTTATCAATTAGTGAAAGCCAAGATCTGCAGTTCTCATAATTAGTCGAATAAGGCTTTGTGTTTTTCATTGTAGTAAACTTCTAACATAACATTTTTCTAATCTATATCTATCCATTAAGAGCGTTTACGCGAAGCGCGGCGTTTCAAGGGGCATCATTGGAAATGATTCGCGCGCGGCGTTTTTTAATAGTTTTCAAATGTTTATAGCAAAACAATAACAATGAATTAAATATCGTTTCAAAATAAATATTTTAAAGAAGATGTTGTTTTATTATATTAAGCTATTTTTATGTTGAATAAAGGAAGAATATTGGTGAAAAAATCACTTTGATTTTTGGGTATTTCACGTTCTTTTAATTTGTGATTTCTTATTGTAAAATGATTAAATCTAAAAATTTTCTCAGATAACTATTTGCCCAAGGATCTATGCTATAGGATATAAATGTTTTTTAAATCGTTTTCACAGTATTTTTATAAAAATTTCAGCTTGTAAACTGACGCTAAAGTGGAAATTTACAAAACCTGTGTGGACTTATCTTGATAGAATTCTTAAATACTAAACTAATCGCAATATTTTCTCAATTAACTATTTAGACGACAAAATTGCCTAACTATTTATGTCTATAACATATTTGTAGTATTACTGGTTAATGATTGTAACGAGTTGAAAAAGTACTGTTTTTGCGCCAAACGGCGTAAACGCTCTTAATTTAAATTCTCTAAATACATTTTCTTTTACCCAATACTTAAAGTGATTAAACGAGGAGTTTATGTTAACCAGATTATCACCAAAGAATTGAGTCACAGTCGGACTCGATAATCTTTTTATATTCGAATCGATAGTTCGTTGACCATCCGAGTGACCGGTAGGATCGAATGAACGATCGGTGTTGTTCGTTCAGTACATAATAAAGATCTCAAGATCATTGTCAATGATAAGTACACAAATTGATGGTGAAGTCCGGAGGCTGCAGATTTACATACAACATTTATTTTATATTGGTAGGTGTTAAAAGACAATCGCTAATTGTTCAATTTTTTGTTAGGCTGTTGATTTAGATAAATGATAAATAGATGATCAATATGTTTATTTATTTATACGTTTTGGGCAGAACTGACAAATATAGCTTAGCTATTTACCTGCGTTTTATAACTGCAAAGTTTTAATAATTTAAACATGACCATATAAATGATAAACAATAGGTATTATGTAAAAGAGTTTTGCATTTTAGACGATGTAAAGCAGGGTCCAGACGGGTGTAACGCGTAATGGAATGTATCGTGTAATGTAATGGAAATAGTATGGGAAGCACTTTACATGTAATGCTCGTAGTGCCGTCCACACTTAGAATTCGTGTTACATTACACGTAACCTTACATTACACACTTCACCCATCTGCACCCAGCTTAAGTTTGAGGGCTGTTATTTAAGGCTGAGTTGCACCACCTTGTTTTAACCGTAACAATAACAATAACTGGTGCTTTTGTATTGAGTTTGACAGATTTTTGACGTTTGTCAAAGTTAAAGTAGATGGTGCAACTCAGCCTAAGATCGCGCCCGATCACTTTGACATAAGATGCCACAACGTTTAAAACAATGTTGTACTCGATCGGGTTGTATCGTCAAATGGACAATTTGACACTATTCTCCAATAATTCGAAAACACAACTTTTCTAAAAAGACACTTCATTCTGGTCTTAAAAACTTAATTAATTTTAAATTACCTGTAAATAACGATTTTGGTCGCATTGTAATTGAAAAAAGTAGTTTATTTGAGTTCACAAAATAGTGACGTCACTTGCTCGTAGTGCCATACAAAATCTGTGGGAGAGTTTCGTTTTGACAGTTTTAAAAAGTACGGCAATTGATTGGTGGTGTCAACATGTTTATTACTCCTTTAATTATAATTGCATTTTGCTTGTCACTAGATACGAGATCGCAGACGGAACCCACGTCGGCGAAGAGGGATACTTCACCAACCCCAACACAGACGACGAGAGCCTGGTCAAGAAGGGCTGGTACTCGTACCCTGGTCCCGATGGCAAGGTCTACACCGTGACTTACTGGGCCGACCACACCGGCTTCCACGCAACTGGCGACCACCTGCCCACTCCACCACCGATCCCGCCCGCAATCCAGGCGTAAGACATCTCTATTATAATAAAATTAGCGGCCCACGGCCACAGTTTATAATAAAACAAGTCGCGGGGACTTCGTACGCGTGGATCCCGTTTTACCCCCTTAGGACTTTATTGAATAGCAATAAAGTTCAAATCTCTAAAAAAAAGACTACATTTTAGTTAGTAAACGTTTGTATGAAAAAAAGAAAAGGGCTGTTTTCAGGGTTTTCCCGGAAATAATTCGAATTTTTCCATCAACCAAAAACCATCAATGGACTTGAACAAACATTTAAAAAAAGAATTGGTAAAATTGGTCCAGGCGTTCGCGTTGTTGAGTTATGCGCTTACCCATTTAGCGATTCATTTTACGATTGTGTGAAAAATATTAGTGGCAGGTAGCTAATAAATAACTTACAAAATCCCCATAATTGATGCTTACTGTCCATGGCGCATATCTCTTAATATTTAACCTTTGTTTTGTCACCTGTCATCCGCTTTGCATTGGAGAAAAGTCGAACCTTAACTTCGAATTCCTTCTATATTCTTTTGATTAATTTCGTTGCGGGTTCAATAACAGTTTAACTTTTCCCCGGAACAAACTTGACCTTCACTGGTTGGGTTTTTATTGGCGGTCAAGCTGTAGATCCTGGCTACACAGGAGTTGCAGCGGTGGGAATAGTCCCGTGTTTATTTTAGCGTGGTGTGTAGCGATTTTTATCTCTTTTATTTATTAAAAGTAAGTCGCTACACACCACGCTAAAACACAAAAATATTTAATTATGTATTTAATCAATAACACTTAGTCTTATAGTTTGTCCTAAGCCTTAGTTGATTGATTACGTGTTCGTCAGTTAGCGGGCTGCTGCTTCATATTTAATTAATTTTCCTATCCAGGGTATAGAGCGTTTCAGCAAAATTGCTTTTAAGCTAGCCGCGAAGATTCCTGGAAAGTTATTGTTGGCTACATTTTATCGGTAAAATACCGCGGTAACCTAATTATTTACAAATTCCTCTCGCGAACAACTTTGTAGACTTTAGATAGTATAATCTAAAACACATTTTATAAAAGAGTAAAGGACGTTAGCACACTTATCAACCTGGAAAGGATCGTAAACGTATTATCTCGAGGCGGTCAGTATTCTTTGAATGAAACTCCATACTGCAACGCACACTTATCCGCACCGTAACGTAAACGCTTCGCCAAGCGGTTGACAGTGCGCGAAAGGCGACGACAGCTCGCGAATGCAAATGGCGACACGGCATACCTTTGACGATACCTTTAAAAACTAATTATGAAAAAAAATGACGATTGTAGGCTCCCAATATTTTAGGATCAGTTTTTAACATTCTTCGTCGTTATTAGGTCTTTTAAAAGGATGTTATTGATAATACAGGTTATATTACTTTTTCAAAATCACCCGTCTAAATTCATGGCTAAGATTTTACAAAAACTGTTCAAAAAGAGTTCAGGTTTAACTACCCACGTTACATTTGAAAAATACATTTACCTATGGAAATAGTGTCAACTAGACTCCAGTACATCAGCAAAAATATTAAGATATCTTGCGAAACAATCTGTCCTAAGAAATAACTACATACCGCCATGATATATTTCTCTTCTGTGAAAGTATGTTGTATCGTAGTATATTGTTCTTTGCCTCATTTTCCCGGGAGAGTATCCAGTGAGTTATGGGGCAAAGTTGTTTGTAATACGCCATAATAAATGGCGGTTACGCATAACCTAATAAGACAAATATGAACTACTTTAGTAAATTACTCCGTTAGACGTAACTTGTCTTGACTCAATCACGAAGCAATATTGGTGATTGGGAAACACAATAAAACTCATTTATTTTTGCAAATAGGCTTTTAAAAAGCACTTTTACACGTCCCAGTATTAACCCAACCACTGCTTCGGGACAATAAATGGGCCAGTGCTGAGAAGAAGCAGCGCAAGAAACTCAGTCACTATTGTCAGCCGTATAAACGTATGTTTGTACAGATATCAGTATGATCATAATTGATACAATATTGATTTAATTGCGTATTAATTGTGTAAAGCGTGTAACATTAAAGAAACAAGACATAAATAAGTATAGAATTATGAATTTTGCACGCATGTTAACGATTTCTATCAATCGACAAAATAATAGTTTAAAGCAAAGATACAGGCTGTATTTTCTCTAAAAGATTCAATAAAGTAGCTTTCACGAAAACTCTTTTCAGAGTGTGTCTATAATAATATTTTTTAAACAAAGGAGACAGTCTTTGGTTTTATACAAAAGACTGAAGTGAAAGATGAGACTAAAAGGATTGTGGAAGGAAAATGAACACGATACCCTTGAATTAGGTTGTGGTATAAAATTGCTAAAGCAGAAACCTAATACAGAATGGAACTTCAAAAATTCCTTATAGAGTTTGCATTTCAAAAGATTGCCTTTCAAATTGCATAAATAATAGATGAATAACGACTCTTTATATTTACGTCATAACATTTATTAATTACAAAAGCAGTAAAAAGTATAACTTCAATACGTACCTAATTGTATTTTATTTCAGCAAAGTTTAATACGTTTCCAATTAAGTCTCCATTTCATTTTACATAAACCGCTAAGTCCCGCCCACTCAAATAGCCAAATTAATCGAATGTTTGCCTTAATCGTTCTTTAATTGAAATGTATTGTACATATTCATCATTATAAAGCCATATACAAAGTATTTTCTGCACAAAATAAATCTCTAGTTTTGGAAGATTAATTGCTTATAATTGCAGATAAATCTACAAATTCATTGACGTAGTCCAAAATACGGAGTTGTCTCTTTTTAACGTGCCTTATAACTTATGGCCACTACTGTAGGTGTATAATGATAGGATTGTAGGATATGATTGGATATTTTAGCACTATTTCTAGCACAATCTACGACGCACCTGTTACAGTATCTCACATCACTTTATGTCCTACTTACATGCGTGGTTAAAATGATTTTGTACGTGAGCTACGTAAAGCTTACTGACAAAAATTTTATGGACCGTTTATCGCTATCTCAGCCATAAAAAGTGTCTTCGGCAGTTTATCATCATCGTAACTTATGTAGAGTATACTGAAACTTTTCGTGTGAAAATTCTTTTCTTTTACACTTGACTTTTTTCTCCTCAAACGATTTATACTTTGTTTGACATGACTTTTAACACACTCAAAAACGTCACTTAACTCATTATTTCGACTGTCACGAGCACGACCCATTTTTTAAGCTCAGTGCAATTAATTGACCAATCATTTTTGGCGATATTAAATAGATATTTTCCACTTTGTTACAGTGCCATCGAACAGAACGCCAAGGAAGAAGCAGCGAAGGCCGAAGCTGAAAAGAACAAGCCCCAGACTGGCTACTACCCGACGCAAAAGCCAACTTACTACCCCAATCAGCCAACTTACTATCCAAATCAGCCAAGTTACTATCCTAATCAGCCTACTTACTATCCATCGCAGCCATCTTACAACCCCCAACAAAACTACCCGGGTTACGGTAAATAACTTGTTTAATTAGTTATTTACATTGTAAATTATTGAGATTTATACGAGAGTTTAAGGTCTTGAAGTATTAATCTATGATAGGTATACGAATGCATTACCTCCTTACGATAGTAGTTGTATAATATACAGTCATTCTATTCACGATGAGCTATTGTGAATATGATGACTGTTAGATGAGTATGGTTGTGATACTGATTTAAGGATGTTCAAAGCCAGTGATAATTTTATATAATAAATTTAATATCAATATTACGAGCGTTTTATTTACTTTACAAACAGATCGATCCAAGCGTGTAGATCTAAATTGGGAATAAAACAGAAAGTAATTTCATTTGTGTTTCCCATCTGGACATTGAACGAGAGAGACCATATTTTATAACCCCTCAAATAATACATTAGTATAATTTACTAAAGTAACACTTTCGGATTTATCAAATTATTCTGTCTTACCGCTAAGTACACCAGTCGGTCAATTAATATTATCACAATTACCTGTAACAAAAAACAAATTATTTATCAATTACAATTACAATAAAAATAAAAGTAAATCGTTAATTAAAAAAAAACCAAAGTGACCATTTACATAAAGTATGGTAGAGAACTAGATACATATTTTTTTAATACATAGGTAAGTAATAAATGCCTAACATTTTCTATGCGTAGCATTTACGTGTTTTAATTTATAATCAAGTTTTTATTAAATATTGTCCTGAAAATAAATTTATTTTTGAAAAACAAACTAACCTACCAAGATAAGATTTATAATCATCTGTAAAAACAAGTGACTCTTTTCAATCTTGCTTTTTCCAAAACCGCAACTAATTACCCTTAACTTAAATTATAAAATTTAATTAATGCTCACAGTCATTTAAGTTTTCAATCTTGAGCTTTAATTAATAAGGCTTGTTTTTAAATGTATTCAGTCATTATGCACTATCAGCTCGTTAGGGCAAGATTTCTCCCAATCCTTGTGTTCTGAGAAACCGATGCAGACTTAACGACGGAACTGCAACAAAAATACTTTGTTGCGGTTAATAGTAGAATGCGCCTTTTTACAAGTTGGTGTAAAATAAGTATCTTGCTAATGTTTTGATTGAGATTTATCTTATAAGCATGTTAAAAGAAATAAAAGCTTCACTTTGATTTTTTTGGCAAATATAGTGAACATTAATAACGATTGAAGTATGCCTAATGTAGTCTGAGTTTCTTGCGCTGCTATTTCAGCACTGGCCTTTGTCCCGAAGCAGTGGTAGTGTTAATACTGGGACATGTTTAAAGCGCTCTTTAAAAGCCCACTTGCAAAAATAAGATAAGAAAAAAATAATAGTGTACTTAATTGATTCTGAGATGCAGCTTGACACTTCTATTAGAGGCATTGTAAGATCTTCGTTGACTGCCAAGAATGTAATAATACAGAGAATACCATGCAGTACGCATGCAGTCAGTCAATTTTGGGAAATCCACATAAGTCCAATTTTTTAACATATCCGCCACATTTAAGAATCCGTTGTTTCTCAGTGCAAGGGCGTAACCCCCAAACTCGGAACCGGTCGGCAGGCCAATGACATTGGCCATAAGACCATTACCGACCTTGCATCATGCGAACCTGGGATGATCTCACATAAAATTATATTATTATCGTCAACGTATCGGACATTCCCCTACGAGATCATTTTTGCAAACATTTTTTATGCAGAACAAGGCAGGTATTTGACCGCAATCGCATCTGATGTTAAGTGAGATGCAGTATAGGATGGTACATATCGGCCCTGTAAATGCCTATTCACTCTCTCATATACACATCTTGCGTTTGTTTATTAAAGAAGCTTTTAGTAAAAGATTATTTGTTCCGCTGATATGGAAGATCAGCGGAACAAATATTATTTTACTAAAGGCTTCTAAATAAGCTTATAAATAAATAATAAAGCTTCTAAAATAATATTTTAAACAGATTTGTAAAATTAATTAGCAATCTAAGTTAATTCAAAATTATAGGTACATACCAGTTTAATGTAAGAATTAAGATAAGTTACATATTAAGACGGATGAGTTGACATCTTATGCGTTTCATCAATAATGGACTCGTACCAACAGTATTGTTTTATCATAAATTTTTACAATGCGGACACAAATATTTCTTACACACAAAATCTCCAAACCAGTAATTACAAAACTGCATTATACAGAGTGTATTATCAATTGACTCAGGAAAACTATAGCAAAAACTCCGCTTGGAACAGGAGAAAACACTTCGGAGCTAAGCGATCTTTCACGAATGCCTGGGCACAGACAGATCGCGTGCATATAAATATATGCGGAATTCATTTTCATTACCAGTCTATTTTCTACAAGTGTTAAAGAGTGACGTGACAACAATTTTTAATTCTGAAAGTCAATTTTGAAAGACAGCTTCGAAAATGAAGCTGGTAAGTGTGATAGTGTTTTGGTAACAGTGCCTCGCATGGATTTTAAGGATTTATGCATTTCAAAGTAAGTCTGTGATTTCACTAAATCAATCAATTTATTTTCAGGTATTACTCACAGCTTTAGTACTTAAACATGCAGGGCACATCATAGCTAATGAGCACTATGGATTCCCACCTCAATTCCAAAAACCAAATTCAGGTGTATTTGCCTCAGACAGTTCAATTTATCTCCCACCTGAATCTCACACTCCTGTGCCTTATTTTCCAATAAAAAATTCAAATAACCTACCATTTCCCTATTTACCACCAACCGGTACTAAAGCACCATCAATTTATCCATCACCGTTCCCGGTAATTTTGTCATCTACATTAGTCCCAATATTCGATGAAGATGATGATAAAGAGCACGAAGAAAGAAATAAATTAAGAGTGTCATCGACACCACACCCTCCGCCGCAATTCAAAAGGAATGTAACCGAAAATAATCAACACGCACAGCAATCCCAACAAGCACAAAGAAGGGAAATGAGACAAATGCCCAAAATGACGAATTATCATAATCCTATTGATAGAGTTGATATGCGGTTTCCAGTCAGAGATTTTCCCACGGGACCTTCAACACCGAACCCAATAAATCAAACCCCAAGGAATATGATAATATCGGTTGATACGCACAGGAACGATCGCGGGTTAGACCAGATTAGAGCAGCTTCTGCACAGAACCCTCATTATATTCCTGCGGGATTCGCCATTTCTTCGACAACAGAACCGGCAATACCCATACTTCGATTGTCAAATGAAATGGATTTGGATGGGAGTTTCAGCTACGAGTACGTATAAATTTTCATTTACTTATCTTTCCATTACATATCAGTTTTTCTTTTCTTTCTTTTGTGTCAACGTAATTAAACTTTACTGTTGTAGAGCTCTTGCCCACAAAAAAATAACAAACAAAAATTACATTCAGGGCTCTAGGTGCAGATCAAACCCACTACGTGCAACACAGCCATATGGAAAATATGGGTACTGAAAAAGAAGAACAAGTCGTGGAAGGGTCATATTCATACGTCGGTGATAATGGCATAACTTACACCGTTAATTACATCGCTGATTCAAATGGTTTTCGAGCCAGTGGAGAACATTTACCAGTTGCGCCACCTATTCCCGAAATCATTCAAAGGTGAGACATAAATCTGTTTCTGTTGTAGTAAAAAATAAAGAAGGATAAATACTAAATTGTAAAAGCGTCTTTTTATTCAATGGCAACATAAAATATTTCACATTATTTTTCAGGTCCGTTCAGTATAATTTAGCAGAAGAAGCTAAGAAACCACCGAATCTAAGGTCCTGGCAAGCTGACGAAAAAGAATACGATAATCCATTGGACAGACATAACTTCGCGCCACCACCACCACCACCAAGGAACCTATTTACAGGCAGAACTCCAGAAGCATTTTCCTACAATTTCGCTCAAGGTTCTAATAATGATAACAATTTAGCTGCAGCAGCTAGTTCCCAAGTTCAGGTCAAAACAAACAGTGATTTTAATATCGATCCGTCACGTAAGTCCAACGGTCCAATTGCACCGCAAATAACCTTTGTTGCTTCTCAAGGCGCACACATGCCGTCCATGAATAGTGCTCAACAACAGCAATCAATATCGCGAGTATTTTCGAATGAGAAAACCGGCATGCCCCAATTAATTAATTACGATGCAGGTATGAAGGAAGCCGAACAAGAAGCAAACAAAGGTTTATGGCGCTGGCAATATGGACTAAACTCGAACAACGGGAATCAGGGTCCAGAAAAGAATACAATATCGAGATCGTTCGGTGAAGATGACATCATGATAAATTTTAACGATATGAGCCCGGAGCAATACACAAAAATGTTGCAATCAGAACTTGAACCAGACTCTAAAGATAGCAGCGCTCCCTCAGATTTTAGTAATAATCAACTAAACAATCAAAATAAATACAATATGGCCAATCAAATGAACCAGTACCATAATAGCAATGAAAATAATTACTATACATCAAATAATAACTATCAACCCGCAGTATCAACAGAAGCATCATCTACTTATTCTATGACATCCAGTATCCCGGAAAACTACTTTAGTAAAGAGAGTAGTACGGCATCTCAGTCCACTACAAATACTTTTAGCCAAAACAATTACGTGTCACCAAAACCAGTAACAAATTCGTTCGATTATAATGAAAATCCTGATAACATTTATGAATCAAAAAGAATTAAAGCTCTACATTACGAAACCACTACAAAACCTAGCTACAATATGAACTCAATACCGGTTTCTAGTCAAGAGCAAAAGATTTCTTACAACAACATTTGGTCAAACGCTAGAGATTTAGAGCAACACTTACAAAGTGAACCTAAAAGTATTACTCAAGTGCCACTATTCTACAACAGTATTAGCGTTCCGAAAAATATCGAAATGTATGACCAGAAATCAGAATTTGTACCAATTAAACCGATAGAGGAACATCAAACTACCACAACCACTACCACAACGACCACTACAACTGCACTCCCAGAACCTAGCACGGAAAGCCTATTCAAAACAAACTTCTTCCTCAAAAATTTATTCTCCCCTAAAAAACAAGAACAAAAAAATATGAATCAAATTGCAGAAGAGCATAAAAAAATCGCTCAAAACAAAGTTATAGCTGAAACAAAAGCCGACAAAATTACAAAATTCATTCCGTACCAACCAAAACCTCACACTGAATTGAAAAGTTTAAAAAATAGGAAGCCTATGGAGTTATCAGATATGGTGAATTTCATCAATATGAAGAACTACTTCGAATCCAGCAAAGTCAAACCTAAAACGTTTAGTTTTAATAATAATTATGATAATAGGAACGAGCAACGTTACCTTCCCACTCAATATGACTTACAAGAAGATCGTGATGAAGAATATAGCGTACCACAGCCAAAACAAGCAAGCAATTTACGAAGTTATGAGGAGCAGGATGAATTTAGAAGTCCACCACAGCTTAGAAATAACTTGCATAGTAGTTTGAGTCAAAACGAAGAACTACGGGGGATAATAAAGAATTACAAGGTGCTACAGCGCAATAACCATGCAAGGCATTCCGATTTGGGTTATCAAAACCGCAAAGAATCGAATCCTCCATTGGTTAAAACACTGCAGGCAGGTTTGCCACCATTAGGACGTGCAGGGCCTTCTATGAAAACCTATTTACCACCTACATACGTTTAAGTTTTACTGTGATCAAATTTTCCGAAGTGTTGTTTTGTAAATAAGTTTTCTCACTGCATTTATTAGTGTTAGTTGTGAACAAAAATAAAAAAATATAAAAATTATTAGATTTTTATTCAGACAAGATATAATTTTTATTTTTACTAATCAATGAAATTAGCCGGCTTGCAAAAAACTTCAATAGATCTTGAAAGTACATAGTTCTGATTGAAAGTGTAGTTAGTAAATACATTTATTTATAATGCCGGATGGTTTATTCTCTTTCACTAAACCGTTGGACAAAACAGAAATTAGAAAAAGCGGTGCATGAAAGTTTATTAATAACAATATAATTATACACATAAATAGAAGTATGTTTAATAGAGAAGACTTAAATACTATTTTAGAAATTAGCAAGATGGGTTTGAAAGTAAGCATCGCGTGAGTATCCTATGCGTATCATCTCGCTGTCCGCACTGAAAGCGTAACGAAATATTTCCAAGATTTCATTGTTTACTTGCTTCAAGATTATCATCCAAGAATGTCGCACAATCTTTATCTACCTTGTTTTGTACTTCTAACATAAATAATAGTTGGTAAGATTTTTTTACAGCAGAATTCTTTACAGTCGCCGCATCGGACCAAATTGTGATCACAAGGGGTCGGCCCTCCGCGTCATGCGTCTCCAGGCGGCTCGGTCCTGGATTGTTTTACTGTTAACTTGGGCTTCTTTAAGGTCGTTATTAATTACGGACATCCATGTAATTCGGGGTCTTCCTCGTCCGCGGAGCATAATCGTAAGTTAAAAAATGCAAAAAAATCATAAGCTAGTTACAACAATGTTCACTTTCACAAAAAAAATATTGCAACATTACTACACTTCAGCTGTTCTTTAAATTGAATCAAATGGCAAAACGGTTTACTTCGAAATTACTTTATTTTAGTCAATTAATTCATATAACTGAAAATCACAGTCAGCGACGAATATTTACTGTTTAAAGAAGTGATTACATTTTTAAATGAATTCAATACTAATTATCCCAACTAATATTATAAATGCGAAAGTAACTCTGTCTGTCTGTCTGTCTGTTACGCTTTCCCGCTTAAACCTCGCAACCGATTTTGATGAAATTTGGCATAGAGATAGTTTGAGTCCCGGGAAAGAACATAGGATAGTTTTTATCCCGGTTTTTGAAACAGGGACGCGCGCGATAAAGTTTTTCTGTGACAGACAAAATTCCACGCGGGCGAAGCCGCGGGCGGAAAGCTAGTTGATAATAAAATCATTCATAATAGAATTCGTGTTAGTGAATTATTAATTAAATTAATGCGATTAATTATTTTGAAATGTGCTGTCATTATTAGTGAATGATTTATTTCGTTATAATTATGGATTGATTATTTTATTGAACTGCAGTTGGTTATTTATTATAGTTTATGATAGGAAGAAAATAAAGTTGAGTTACTTTTAAGTGCAACAAATTGACGTACGTGCCGTGGATATTATTAATCAGTGCCTATACCTAGCAAATTAATGAAAGTATCTAGTTTTCGTTTAAGCTCTATCCATAACGATGTGTTTGTCAGACTGGACCGATTTTGATGCGTATTAAATTGGACTTGGCAGAGAGAGGTATTTATTAGACAACCTATAAATGAAAAACCTATAAAATTGGAAGTGACTTTAAAGGACGTAGCACATTAATCAACCCGGAAAGGGATCGTAACTGTGTCAACTCGAAGCGGTCAGTATTCTTTGTATGAAACTCCATACTGCAACGCACACTTATCCGCACCGTAAATAAACGCCTCGCCTCTTGCGGTTGACAGCACGCGAAAGGCGATGACAGCTCGCTAAAGGCGATACGGTGTTGATCCCTTTCAGAGTTAATAAGTCGGCTATGGCCTATCGTCAGAGCAAAATTCAATACGTGCTGTTAGCTGTACTGTGGTGATGTCAAAGCAATCAATTTTAAAACCTTTGTTAACCCTTTAAATTCTTTGCCAAAATAAGCATTGACTAATATTAGTTAATAGTAATTTAGGTGAATATTAGTTAACCAACAGATGCCTACACCGAGTGGGCAGTTTATTGAATTTGCACAGACGTAAATTGTCCGTAACGATCGAACGACGGCCATAATGGAATCGAATATTTACGACTCAAATGCACTCGACGACCGACCAAAATGGCGACTGATCCATTCCTAAATTGCAGCATAAAAATACTCAACTGCATTGGTAGACACGAGTGACACATCAGTTTATTAGACTAATGCCCGTTTTCACCATCAATTCCCATTTTTTAAGTGACCCCTATGAAAGAAAAATGCCTGTGAAGTGTTACCATAGAGGTCACTTAAACATTAGGGATTGATGGTAAAAACGGTCATAAGTACTAGCTGAATCA
Source organism: Ostrinia nubilalis (assembly GCF_963855985.1). Classification (NCBI taxonomy): domain Eukaryota; kingdom Metazoa; phylum Arthropoda; class Insecta; order Lepidoptera; family Crambidae; genus Ostrinia; species Ostrinia nubilalis. The sequence continues at coordinate 8,472,258 of NC_087103.1, forward strand.
CCAAACTTCGTAATGCCTATGTTCATAAGAAATAATGTAGGATTATAGTGGTTCAAGAATTCAATACAAAAAATCAAATCTTTCCTCTTTATAATATTGGTGTAGATTACACCAGGCCTGTTCATCTCCGCGAGTTCACATCGAAAACAAAACACGCACGATAGCCCACCTACAGGAGGCGATTCGACAAGGCGTCACATACGAGATACGAGCGAGCATTGACACACGCACGCGTACTCTTGTATTATGGAAAAAAATAAAAAAATACTGTGCAGTATTTAACTGCCTAAATAATAATAAAAACACACAATGTACTTTTTTTAAGTTGCCTGAAGACACTGAGAGGTAAATAAGTGGTTATTGTTATTCATGATAATTCATGCAAATTCATGTATTTCTTCCGACCCATGCTTCCGACATTTTTCGCGATTTGGCACTTCACGTCACACATTAGTTTGCCGAAGTTCGCCGAGCCAGCTATTGTCAATTATTATAGGTGTCAAACAGGATAGGGTCTTTGCGCTGGTTTTCGTCCAACTATCGGAGTTGCCAACTTTGTGATCTTCAAATACCCTTACATAAATGTATCATATTATTTTATGTCGTTCGAGTGCTCATAAAGGCAGTCAACTAAAGTCCATACTGCAACGCACACACAATCCGCACCGTAACGTAAACGCCTTGCCTCGCCGATGACAGCTCGCAAAACACTGACGTATATCAATGTCTCATGGACTTGGCGTAACTTTAAAATAAACGTACTCGGTACATTACGCACACATTTACACGCATTATAAATATCATACACGATTTAAGAAAACAACATGGCCGCAATATAGGCAATCAGCTGACAGGTATTTGTGTGTGTGTGTGTGTGTGTGTGTGCGGGTAGTTGTCAGCTGATTGCCTATAAATATGTTGTTTTCTTAAATCTTGTATGTAGGTACCTACTCGGCACAAGTCAGGTAGTTAGTGACGTCACATGAAAATGTTGCCAGAATGAGTACTGACCAAACATTATCTATTTCTTTTTTTTATACATCACCAGGGGTAAGTTAGAAAGAGATAAACAGCTGTTTGTCATTAATTTGTCGAATTTTTGTATAGATCTATATTTCCTCTCCACTATTACCTCCATGCCACAAAAGGCGATACGTTGTTGATCCCTTTTCGAGTTGATTTGCCTGCTATATGACCTGAGCTATGCTTTAAAAAAATGACCCTTAGTCATCTAAGATTTAATTTTGTATGAAGAAGTTTAATAAACACTTAAAATTGTGTTTATAATGCTATCAATTAGACATACGTGCCAAAAACTTTTCCTGTCAGCACGTTTTTTTTCTAGCGCGATGATTTTTCTGCAATGTACCGGTGACCGGTGTATGGCCGCGCATTTACGTAATTTTTTGGAACTAACTACTTTTTAAATTACATTTTCATTTAGGTAGAACTGTTGCTTAGGCATTATAGATTGCAACAAAACTAGCGCGGGATGGCTACTGCCTTCTGTGAATACAATACTTTGTATTCAAATTTTATGCATGTGTTTATGGCAGCTCAGTGAAATGGACGAAAACCGAAGTTAGATAGAAAACCAGCACAATGACCCTACTTTCAAAAATTAATATTGCGATTTTATAAATCACTTAAACAACTTTATATTAATTTGCGGTACGAAGTACGCCGGGACAGCTCGTAAAACAAATTCATTATTTACATATTACTAATTTATCAACTTTGTTCATTGTTAGTTCATTAGTTGTTCGTGTTTCGTTTGGGTTAGACCAAGAGCCGAATGCAAAAAATAAATGTTACTTAATTATATTAATCCTACAAAAAACGGACGGACGTGTGCAAGTCTAATAGCCATATACTTGGTTAACTCATTTTAAAAAGTGCACAAAAGGGTATTTCGCCGAAACAGTAAATTTTCTGTGTCCAGGCAGGCGAACACATGTTTTTTTATATTTATATGTATAAAACTATTTTTATGGGAAAGTTAATCAAAAGTTTTATTTGTTTTTGCTATTACAATAGCAGAAACTACAAATAATACCGTAGAAAAACTTAATCAAAAGTCGTTTTTCTAATTTCCTTGTTATGTCCATTACTGTTGTTTGCCAAAATGAAGGCACATTATAACAAATTGAAGCGTAATTTCATTCTAATAGCACTCTCTTTATATTTGAGAAACGTTTGGCTATCGGAAAATAAAAACTTTAAATGTCAAATACTTAAAGGAAGGAAATAAAGTGAAGTTAAGTTCTTGTCCGAGTCAAAAGTATAATTTCCCTGGGTCTTCTTTTCGACCATTGTAGTAACGAAACGAAATAACTTAGAATGTTATGCACTGCACCGTTACACTCGGCCATTTCGTCCCAAGAGGCCATCGAGGCAAGACAGTACTTCGTTGAACAGTTTCGCGACAAATCGCATAAGTAGGTCCCTCCTTGGGTTTTTGTTTACTAAAAAGTCAATTTCTTTGGACGGTTTTTTGCAGCTAAACAATGGATTAATTTTATTGTTTATTTACACAGATGTTGTGTCTGTAGGGGTAAACCCATGATTTAAATAGTAAATGCATAGGGTAAAAAATAGGTTTTTGTCTGTGGTGTCTTTTAGGCATAAATCTAATTTCTTTGGCTCTAATTTCCTTGTTTTCCGTGGCATAAAAAGGCCTAGGAAATTATAAAAGACCATTTTTAATTCGGCGTAAAGTCAAATTTTGAGTATTTCTTTATTGGAATAAGTTTAAAATTTACATTTTAAGAAATGGGTATCAGAATAGATAAAGAACAACTTGTTTTTAACTCTTAACTCAATCTACTGAATTTATCTTCTTTAGTTGTGTAAAAAGGTCGTAATGATACAATATTCATTGGTATGTTTGCTTGCGAAGGTACACAAAAATGGGTCGAACAAAATAAAAAGCAAACCACAGAAGAAAACTTAGAGAAGAAAATATTTATAATAATTTCCTTGGCTACCAAAAATTCATGACCTTATAACTTTGTTTCTAAACCGAATTATGACACCCCTTTTAGATGTATTCGCTTAGTTTTTGTTACTTAATACAATGGGAAACTAAAAATAGTTAAAAACAAAAATATATTTCGTACCAAGGAAATTAGGCAAAATTGACCATTTTTGGCGAAATACCCAAAAACGTTCTATGTTCAGACAGACTATAATTATGACGAATCTATAAGGGTTCCGTTTTTGCCATTTGGCTACGGAACCCTAAATACCGTATCAAAATCTGTTGCATAGTTTTAAAGATCTAAGCATACATAAGGACAGACAGACAGGAAAGCGACTTTTTTTTATAATTATTACGTAGTGATGATGGGCATATAGACCAAATAAAGACATTTTGATTTAAGGGGGGGACATCGTAAGAGCCATTCACATTTTTATCAGAAAGTTAATAAATTAATATATTTAGGTTTTTGAAATCTAAAACAGCCAGGAAATCAAAGAGGCAAACATGATACCTTTGTGATTTTATAGGAATTTTATTGTAAAACACGGTCATATTAAACTTTTATAAAAAAATCCAGAGGTAAATGTTCTTTTTCGAGAAAAATTTTTTCTAATCATGTTTTCGAAAATATCATCCCGTCACACATACGTTCTGTAATACATAATATTGAAAACAGTGCGAAATATCGTCAATTGCAGTTTTCACATACTAAGGGCCCATAATAAAATTAGTATAATGTTTGTTTATGTAATAAAATTTGGTTTGAAATACCTACTGAATTGAATTTTTATTTCTTACTAGCTTTTTGGCTTCGCCCACGTGAAATAAATTGTCACAGTTATGTGTGTTATAAAATATTTAGGTGCTAGCTCTTACACTATATAACTGGCGGCCGCATGTAGCTGCGCGTTGCCGCGAAGAGCAGTGAATGCAAGTGTGGTGCGCTAGATGGCGACACAGTAGCTTCTTGTAGCAGTCAGCCCTATGGCATCAAGACAGTACCGATCACTGACGTATGTCAACAAAACGGTGCTCGACTCTTAAGACAAGCTAAATTACACCATATTGTTGATGACATTGAGCATACATTTTTTTGAATACCTTCGCGAAGAAAAACTTCTGTACGTAGTACTTATTATTATTCTGTGATTACACTTTTAACTATGAAGAAAGAATCATCATCCTCATTTCAGTTCACTCGTTCTGCAAGACTCTCCCAAAAGCTCCAAATAACACTACTGACTGTTTGACTTGAGGGCTTTGATCCATCGAGATGGAAGCATCCTACATGACGTTACCAAGTCGCGGTCACCACACGAAGAAGAAAAGAAAATTTCTAAAGAAAATAATACCCTTAGGTGCGTTGATCCGACAACAAGAACTGATTTTATCTTAAAGCAAAAAAGCTTGAAAATAGACAATAATTATTATCTCAAACGATACGTAAGTTAACCTATAAAAGAATCCCCGTTATTCCAGCAACTAAAGAGATGTCGATCGAAACACATTTTGTGAAACAGACAAACCTAATTAGCAAATAATTTAAAAACAAAAATAGGTCAGACAAAGAAAAGCCAGCACGCCTGAATCTAAGGGCCCTAGCACACGGCGTATTTAAAACGCGCAGACGACACTCGTTTCAGGAACGCGCGACAACGGCTTTTTTCTAAAACACATAATATTGTCTATAGATACCAACAGCGCGATTTGCAGCAGGAAATCACTGGGGGAGGCCTATGTTAAGCAGTGGACGTCCTGTGGCTGAAATGATGAGGATGATGATGATGTCCATAGACTGAGTCCGACTTTTGTGTATATCGCGTCTGTACCGCAACAAACGCGCGTCGACGGGGCGCTTATAAAATTCCGTGTGCGTAGGCTCTAATGAAAAAATCTCAGAATCCACGGACGTTTGAAATTCGCATTGTTATTCAAATTACAAGACCTGATTTATTTTCGGACTTAATTAAACAAAAAAACTCCGACCTTATTAAGGATTCCAGATCTAAAACTTGGTTGGGACTGATTACATAATTTTATTTTGGGACCTTGTTCAGACTTATTTTGTCTCAGGAGAAAAACTTAAAGAAAACAAAGCTAATTGAATATTAAAGCTGAATTACTTAAATTTCAAATACAGTAAACTACTTCTGAGAAGTATCTCTATTTTCCTCGAATTGATTTCGTCTCCCATGAAGCTCAAACTTTACAGATATAATTTATCCCATCAAAAACAATACTTGTCAAAAAAACCAAGTCTCGCAACTCAGTTGTTCTACGGTAAAAAGTTGTGAGATCCATGTAATACCAAGTCCAGGCCAGGAAATCTTTAACGTTTTACATAAATTATTGACTTGGCCATCGCACTAAATAATTTAATTTACACGTGTTTTCATGTGATGGCCAAGGCAATATATTTATGTAAAACGTTAAAGATTTCCTGGCCTGGACTTGGTATTACATGGATCTCACAACTTTTTACCGTAGAACAACTGAGTTGCAAGACTTGGTTTTTTTGACAAGTATTGTTTTTGATGGGATCTCATTTCTTTTTGTATTTTGTAGACAGCAGTTATGTATCTAGAAAACTGGACCGAAATTGAAAAATTTTACTCGACTTGGCGGTTGCACTACCGTGCCCCCAAATATTTTAGTTTTTCCTTGATTCATATACCAAACACTACTTATCTTCCAAATTTGAAGCTTCTAGGTCTGCTAGAAGTGCCTTAGAGTTTTGATGATCGGTGAGTCAGTGAGTGACAAAATTAAGAAACTTTGACCCGTTATAACTCTTAAACTACTGGTTCAAATTGAATGAAATTTGAAATATACCGTGTCTTTACAATGCCTGCATGGTTACTGAAAATTCAGTTTTCTAGTTTTATCCACAACGAAGTTACAGGGGGTCGAAAATGGCCTGAATTGCTTCGGTACGGCCGTGCCGCTTATTTGCTCGACTTGGTGGGAGCACTGCCGTGCCCCCAGATATTTAGCATTTTGAGGTAACGAACTTCGAGATTCATAAAGTGTTGCCATATAATACACGCGAAAGGGCGGCATGCCCAAATTGCAAGTTGCAACTAAAATTTATTTAAATAAGACTCGCTTCATAAGCAACACATTTCTCGCATCTGTTGCTAATTTGAATTTGTTGCATTTCGATGTTCAGCCTTTGTAGCCTTTATTCCGAAGACCTTAGATTCTGATCATTCATTAGACAGGGCAAGAGTTTTTTGAACTTTAGGTATACCTTTCATAGACAGAAAATTCATATTTCTTTTGTTTATCAGACTCATTTCATAAACACTTATTTTTGTGTTATTTGTACACATCACTTCTGAAAAATGCAGGCTGATATCTGCTGATATGATTTTATTTGAAACCAAATTACTTTGCATGTCACTAGCGATACTAGATCGCGTTAAAACTATTACTAAGAAGAAAACTTCACTTTTCTATATTGGATTCTCCTATACAAGTAAATGGTGGGGCTCGACAGATGCGACATTGATTGTGCCGGCACAATACACCCGGCTGATTGCGTCGCGACGCCAGACTACGCAAATTACGCCGTATATTCCAGCAAACCCAGTTTGTATGACATCTTCTAACGTGAATTTTCCACATCTATACCGTGTACTGAAACCAAATTAGTGTATCTTTGAAGCTAATTTAGTCTGAAACTTCTGAATCCAGCGCGAGAGAAGCTAAGTTCGTTAATTCTAGCCAAATTTAGCGGTGTGTTCGGGGAAACTGGAGACAGAACAGCTTAAATTAATACTGCTAAGAGAAGGAAGGAAACTATTTTATATGATAAAGGTAAAAAAAACAACCAACTTTTCGTATAAAAAAAATGTTAACTTAGATTTTTAACTCCACTTGCCTACCTAGACTACGATGTTTCTGTGAACATTCTTGACAGTGCTGTACCTTACCTTCACTACCTACTTGATAAGAAAAATCGCGAAAACTATATAAAATAAATGACTTAAACCAAAGATTACCTACTCGACAAAACACCAGATGCTTTGAAAGGTTCAAACCTCTTATTTTAACCTACAACAAAGCAATGCGAGCAAACCTTGTTATCTTGGAGACACCGCAGCACAAACAAGGTCTCACCGACAGCAGATCGATGGGACCCATGGAAAAGACATCAAAGTGGTAAGGCAAATAGAAACATACGGAAAATATGTAAATTCGAATGCAGAACCCGAGATCAAAGCCTAGTGCGGCTGATTTTCGCCGAACATCGGTGTCCCCTTTTATTTTTTCTTTCTTCGATTGGCTATCTCCTTCGTTTTGCATTCGCTAATAATAATAATAATAATAAATCATTTATTTGCCAGAATACGGTTACAAATGGTTTTAAAAAGAGAAGTTTCCAACATATTCTATCGTACATACGATGTGCAAATATTACAAAAAATACGGTTATGTTTTTAATATTAAAAAGTAGTATCATTATTAATTGAATGTCATGCAAATGTCAGAAAATGATTATGAATTATTGAAATAGCACAAACATATTATTACATTAGATTCATACAATGTCAATGATACACAATGTCATATTTTAAGAAATTTTTAGATGTCAAGTACAAAATGTCAAAAAGATTTTTCTGTCAGGAATTCATTGACTGTGTAATACATCTTTTGTTTTAAGAATTCTAATAAATTATTTCTAAATTTAGTAAATGTCAATGTTTTAATATCTTCGGGTAATTTATTAAATATTTTTATTGCCATACAATACACATTCCTTGAGTAGAGGGTCAATCTTTGTGGAGGAATTCTCAAATTTTCAGTTTTCCTGCCTCAGTACCTATCAAAGTCTTTGTTTTTATCGAAGAGATGAATGTATCTTTTAACAAAAATCGAAATTTCCAATATATATAGGCAGGGAAGTGGCAAAATGTTTAGAGCCTTGAATAGAGGTTTACAACTATCCAAATAATGTACCCCACAGATTGATCGAATACATTTCTTTTGCACTTTAAAAGCTCTTGGCATATCCACAGAGTTTCCCCATAATATGAGACCATATCGTAGCACAGATCCCACATATCCATGATAAGCCATGACTGCTGCATCTTTAGATGCTACTTGTCTAACTCTGCGGAGGGCGTAAACAAATCTGTCAATTTTGCTAACTATATAGTCAATATGGTCTTTCCAATTACAAAATTGATCTATTTTTAATCCTAAAAACTTTGTCGAATTTATATGTTCTATTTTACGATTGTCACAATATATGTCAAGTAGTTTTATGTCATTGTTGAATTTTGCTTCAAATTTAATATATTTGGTTTTATTAACATTAAGATTCAAATTATTACATTCAAGCCATTTTATTATTTTACATAATTCAGTACTTGCAATACGATCTAACTCTTCTTTATTTTTACATTTAACGGTAAGAGTGGTATCGTCGGCAAAAAGTAAACATCGTTGGTTAGTGACATTTGGCAAGTCATTAATGTACAAAAGAAATAACAACGGTCCTAATACGCTACCCTGGGGAACACCGCATCTATTATAGCAGTATGAAGATGAGTATGTTTTCTTAACATTCTCAGATATTCTTGTGATTTCTACGCACTGTTGACGGTCCGTTAGATAGCTTTCTATCCAGGATAGAGCGTTTCCCCTTATACCATATCTATCCAGTTTGTTAAGTAGCAGCTTATGAGAGACAAAATCAAAAGCTTTGCTCATGTCTAAAAATATGGCTAATGTGTGCATTGCGTCATTTAGATTTTGTGTTACTTCCCTTATCAAATGAAAACAAGCAAGCGTCGTTGAGCTATTCTTACGGAACCCAAACTGTTCATCCTTTAATAGCTTTTCAGATGAAATGAATGTTGTTATCTTATTATGCATAACCTTTTCAAATATTTTAGACAATATAGGTATCAAGGTAATGGGTCGGTAATTACCTAGCTCATCATCAGCACCATTCTTGTAAAGGGGTTTCACAATGGATCGTTTTAGTTCTACCGGAAACCGACCCTGTTCGAGAGAAAGATTTACTAAATAGGCTAAGGGGATCGATACAAATTCAGCACATTTTTTTATCGCTGTTACATCTGTTGTTTTGAAATGTGGAGAATTTGTGGTTCAAATAAAAATGGCTGCTGTAAATATTTCCTTTACATGTCTAAACATATTATATGGGTGCATTTAACGTAAGGAGAATGAAATAGGGAGAGAGTGAATGGGTGAGAGAATATACTTCAAAATGGCGAAGACTTAAAGACAAATCGTAAAGGTAGCAGGGAAGCGCTGGACGCAGGCCGCTACCAATCGATCAACGTGGAAAGCATTAGGGGAGGCCTATGTTCAGCAGTGGACGTCCTATGGCTGAAATGATGATGATGATGATGAAAGACAAATAAATCTTGTGTAACTGTAGCTTTCCAATAAACCGCCTTAACCTACACATCTATAATTGTTTTTCCAACTCTCCATCATCAATATTCACATTTTTTTTTCGCGTTCTCCTTTTCCACGACGCGAAGCGGTCCTTTGGCAGACCTACATAAGTCAGGGGTGCCTGTTTTAGTCATTTTTACGACCTCAGCGATTACTGAGACTCGCGGTCTCAAAAAGGCGTAATTTATGACGCAGCAGCAAGAACAGATCTTATCTAAATATTTATTATTATGTTTACGCAGACGAGTCTAGTGTAATGCTCTTGGCAAGAAAAACTTATTTTTTCCCTTGAAATTTTAATATTCAAGACGCAAACCACATTATGTGTTATTTTGAATAATATTCTATTATGAGAAGTGTGTTTTTTGTTTGGCTTAGTTTTTTTATCATTTTGTAACGAATTTTGTTGGTATGAACGAAGAATAAGATAATGATGCAAGCAAAGCCTTCATATTAGGTAATTCAAAATTAAAATATTATCTCCTATTTTTTTTAATAACATCTAATAATGTGTTCTGTTATTTCGTAATTCCCTAATCTTCCCTTACTTTATGTTCTTTTCCTAAAAGCACGATCTTATTTAAATCTACGGCTACCTCAGGATTTTTAGTTTATTTAACCCGTGCGTGCAAATTGATTCGAGCTATATTGGCAAAGTTTGTCCCGCTAAATCCTAAGAAAGACCCGAAATAAAGGGGGAAGTCACTCGCCCCTCACTTTAGGGTGTTTTGTCAACTTGTCCTCGTATTTCACAACTTGTAACACTATACCAGATAATCCTGTAGGAGTATTATTTAAATTGGAGAAATTGGTTTGTATTTACAAACATTTGAAATAATTTTGAATTGGATTAATGAATTTGAAGGATATTATTACAATAACAACCGATTAAAAGTATTAGGTCCGTACTTTGGCGTATCTAGGGCTCACTAGTGAAAAAATGAATGAAAATTTTAGTTTTTGAACGTTTCCCGCTAGGGGCGCTGTACAATCCGTCATACATTTAATGTCATTTTTTGATAAAAACTCACACTAGGCCCTCTGGTCCTTAGTATCATAGTTCATGAATTAGCACTATCAATTATCATCTTCAAATCAGTAGCCAACATCTTAGGTAAGAATAGGTTAAGGGTTACTCGTAATGCTAAAACATTTGACAAGCTTTTTCTACCTCACCATAACTTAATACCTAAATGTAACATTCGGTTTTCCTAACAATTCGCCGCATCTTCCTAACAAGATAGCAGTGATTTTAATGATAGATCGCCCGGTGCTTTGTCCTGCTGGAAGCTCTTCTGGAAGGACTGGTCTTTTGTTCTAAACGTCCTGCCAGAAGATTATCGCAAGTCCTGCCCGCAGTACGCAATTTGTACGTGTTTGCTTGCTGGTCCTTCCAGCAGTACGGTGACCTTCAAATTTGAACTCATCCTCACCAGAAGTAGTAAACACTTGGTTAGTGTTTATTAAATAAAAAGTCATGTCGTAGAATCATTTTGTTTAACCAGTATTTTACTTTTCTTAATATATTATAAACTTGTTTATCTTCTTTCAACTTAACTAATAGGAACTATAATAAGGAACTTTAAATTAATTACTTTGGTACGTCACTTTGTATTAGAAATTACACCTATCACTTACAAATACACTACAAATTAAAAACAAAAACAAGAAATAAATTATAAATGTTTGATTAGGCTGGAATACTTCACATTCATTATAATATTATCGCCAAAATGTTGCCGACTCCACGCCCGGCGCGTCAAAATGTGTCGCGCGAGCGCGAACGCGCTGCCCCCGTGTATACTCGTGCGCCATCGGGCTCCGACTAACGGTTAGTCGCGTTTTTCGATCTTGGGCACTATTGGGTGAAAGAGAGAGAAACACTCTATTTTTTCGTGTAAATTTGAAATTTGTACAATGTATACTTACGAAACTGTGATCTTTTAATTTTGCGTCCTACCGGAAGTACTTTAAGTCCTGCTGGCAGGACTCCGGGCGATCTATCATTAATCAAAACTTTTGTGTTCCACTCAGTTTTATTATGTACAAACTATTATCCCGTTCGCCCACTTTCCTCTTTTATTCACTTCAACACGACAACACAACATTTACTGGTCTTTTGTAGCGGGTTATAGGCAAAGTTTGATCGTCATGGGGTTCGTGGGTTCCGTGACTCTTCCCATGATTAACTGGCGATAAAATGAATTGATGAGTGCATTATGTGTAACGATTCTATAAACTACTGGTAATAGTGGAGTAGTTTACACTGTTTGGACGTTTAATAGTGGTTGGTTATTATGGATATTTTGGATGGCAAACGGTGGTGATACAAAAACTTTACCTACCTTTTTGTCTTAGAAGATTTTTAAGATAACTTTTATTTCATCATAGCGCGCGTACTACACCGATTGGCCACGGTTTTTAATTAGAAATAGGTAATCATCAGTAATCGTTTTTATAAGGAACCATTGGGCCCGCCGCTAAGGCGTCCCATCTAGAAATCGAGACCAAGGACCATTTCTATAAGGAGACCGAGAAGAGTTGTAATAGGGGTGAGTTGTAACAAAGTCGGTATACCGGTAATCGGCCAATAGCTGACAATTCACGCAAACTGTAGTGTTGAAAGAGCACCGAATTCAAATTAAGTTGCTAACTTGATACACTGTCATAGGTTCAGAGAAATTGACTTTGTTACAACAACTAATTTCATCATCATCATCAACAGCCCTTTACAGTCCACTGCTGGACTATGAGCCTCCTCCACTATAGTGGAGGGTTTTGCCATAATCTCCACGCTTGGCAGGCGGGTTGGAGATCGCAGTTTAAAAAGCCGTGTGGTGACGGCAAAGTAGAATACATTTGTCACCAACCACTACTCTTCCCGCGGGTGTCGTAAGAGGCGACTTAGGGACTACACATCAAACAGAGAATGGGCAGCAGCGCTCTCTGAAAAACATCAACAACTAATTTATAGTAAATAATTTAAAAAACGACAATAGCTGAACGGTGAAGGTGTCGGACTGGCCGACTATTGTGGTAAACCCACTCGTAACACAAGCATATTTAGCTTACCACGAGGGGTTAACGGGCCAATATTCTTTAAAAAATAAGTCCCTAGTCTCTCTACTCGTACCTACTGTTACCGTACTGGTATGCATACGTTAACAGATCTCCCAGACCGCAACACGCAATCATCCCGACCAGTAATTTCCAACTCGGTTACAGCTTACAGCCTGAACGTCAATCCCTCCGGCATCCTGTAATCAAGTTCGTTCTGATACGAGCACTAATTGAAAATGTCGGGCGGTGTTCATTTTCCACTAATTAATCGCTGTGATGACATCACTCCCCCATGCATTGATACCTAGCTGTCGGAACGGCTAGATTCGACGGTGCATCTATGTTGTCGTAGGTTTTTATTCAGAAGTAGATAATACATATAATTTAAGTTAAAATTGAATAAACTTGGGAGCTCTAAATGGTGTTCATTTCATAATCCGGCTGAAAGTGAGAGCGAGTTTCATCCGGAATCCTCAACAATTTTGAGGAACTGAATTTTACCTCAATGCTACTTGCTAACATTGTATGTAGGTACTTATGTATGTTAATAACTTGTTTGTAATTGAATGTAATTATCATGGGATACCTTTACAAATGGATGCATTTACGAAGACATTTAATAATTATTATTCATGAAAGCTTTAAGCTCTGAGGTTCAGTTAAATCAATCTTAACCATGTTTTGAATAAATCCTACTAACACCGCTTACGCAAAAAGAATGTAATGCAGAGAACCAAAAGTTTCAAGTGGAAAAAGTACCTACTGTCGAAACAGTGTGTTTCCATGCAAGTTTTCTCATAACGTAAGTGGTGTTTTAGCTCAGGGAGGTTTTATACGTAAGCCCATTTTTTTGTGGAACTTTTGGGGACGTTTAGAATTTATGACACGTTTCAGTACTAATTACGTAATGCAAATTATAACAAGGACATGTAGGTAGGTAGTTATAGTTATGAAATATCTTAATGATAATAAAATATAGGTGAGATTCTAACCTTGTCATTTTTTGTAATCATTACTTCAGTAATGGCCATTCATGGCCCTTTTTCAAGTTTTTTTAATGCTTAACAAGGCAGGTATTTGACCGCAATCGTACCTGGTGTTAAAATATTAATTTATTAAATGTAAAGACACTTTCTTGTATTTTAGAAAAGGCAGTTTCAAATATTGGAACCGAACTTTAGATGGGCTTATAAATTGAGTTGTTTTTCTATCTTTCAAATAATGCCAGAATTATCAGTGCTCATATTTCAGTCTCTATTTAAGTCGTATTTATCATCATGTAGTCGCGAAATTTCACAAGTGTGGTCTTCACAAAACTTAGTCCAAACGAGAATGAAATTGTTTTTTCCCAGTCTGGCAGAGTCACAAGACTAGCCGGAGCATCTGGCTCGCATTAGTATGTTGATGAGGCAATCCCGATCAGCCGCCGGGATAACGTGATTTATATTGACTGTAGGGCTGTCTGTCTGTGTATTCTCTTATTTGCTGACAAAAGTGATATCTTAAGGTCCGCTTCTAACTGTTATTAAACTAAGGAATTGAATTAAACGATAGATAACTTACTAATAATATCATTTTACTGCAACTTAGGGAGGCATTTGTCCAGCAGTGGACGTCTTTCGGCTGAAACGAACGAACGAACTGCAACGAGTAGTGTGAATATTCTTTGCGTAGTTAATTATTTAAGCTTTTATGAAGGAAATAATTTTCCAAAAGCTTGGTAAACTTCTTTATTACAGTAATTGTAAGCTTTTGGATTTTTCAGAAAAGTGCTACTGAATTGCACTTGCAATTGGGGCTAGAGGATTATTCCAATTTACTTACTTACTTTAAGTTAGTGCCTTTTTCCTGTGTTGCGGATTTCAGACAGACTTCCCTTATACTTCAACACCGCGAAACTGCATTTTCGTAACTTTACAGGAGAGAAGAAAAACGATACTTATTTTCATAAAGTGTCATAAAAGAAGTCAGACTCTTGTTTATTTATTATAAACAAAGTCAGATTCTTGTGTATTTATTATAAACAGACTCTTGTTTATTTATTATAAACGAAGTCAGATTCTTGTGTATTCATTATAAACAATAATCTGACTTCTTTTATGACATTTTATGAAAACTATATCGTTTTTATTCTCTCCTGTAAAGTTATGAAAATGCAGTTTCGCGGTGTTGAGTATAAGGGACGATATGAGGATCTGATCCACATATTATACGCATCACAGAAAAAGGCACTTAGTTGTCATTAATTTATTAAAATCTTACATTACTTACTATAGTTACTATGTAGGTTATGTACCTATTATTTTAAAGGTTTTGTAGTATCTTCTTTTTAGTTAAGATATTGAACTGATAAGTGTCAACCCTGACCGCATACTTGAAGAATAAATGAGGGTCGCGCTCGTGTGTCAAATTTTTCGCGTATTTTCCTTGGATTGGCTGTCGGCAGCGGTGACCACGCGTAATTGATAGGACAGATGATATTAATGTCCCGCCCCCATGCAACGTGTGTGCACAATTTATGTTGCAATACCGCACTCGCCACCCCACGAGCTCAGTAATACCATGAGCGTAGTCATGCTGGGTTATAACTATAATGTTAACACTTAAATTTTAGCCGGAAAATATCACTGGTAGAGGCAACTAAAAAACTTTTAAAAAAAACTTAAAAAAAACTCTTATATGAGGTAGGTTAATGATTTGTCTTTTTTCTTCACTGTAATTAATAGTGAAAGGCTGTACCTGTGGCTGTACTCTACATTTTAAAGATTTTTTGTATGCTATGATAATGCTGAATATTGGGATGTAGATATTTGTTTTTTAACCAAATATTCAATCAAAAGCACATCGAATTTATTGCAAGTAACTTTTATAATGGTCCAAATAAACGATTCCTATTTTTAGTCTATTTACGCAAACGTAGTGTTTACGTACACTTTATCGATAGCAAATTAAAAAAACATGTTGTTAAATAAATTTCAATTTTGTTAAATGGCTACCATGAGTAATAATGCACTTTTTTCATAAGATATATTAAATGAAATATTAATCAGTGATAATAAATCATTCAAAAGTTGTATCAAATCCGTTTTATTCGCACAGCGACATCTCTGAGCAGCTGCAGCAACCTCAACTTAGGCAAAAAGAGCCACCTAGCGGAATTTCCCTGAAAGATACGCAGGCTCTACATCTAACAATGTTTTTGACGAAAAGTCCCATAGATGGCGCAACTTGATCCATTTTAAGAATAAAAACCACCTAAAATTCTAAATAATACTAATTGTACTATGTAAATTAAATAATTTAACCTTGACAATCCGATCGACTCGGATCTAATAAAAAATACTGACTATATTCAGATGTTTGAGAAGATTTTTCTTAATAGTGTTATTTTTTTTTTACCTGTTAATATTCCTGCACTTTCCTTCTTTATCAGATTTTTTCCCTGAAGTTCGGGCAAAAAAAATGAAGAAAGGAAACACTTAATTATAGAGACAACCTTTGATATATTTATTAACCAACGACACCCGGAACTAGCATTTTAATTTTTCATTTTGATCAGACTCTACTAAGGACTCTACGTTTTTTGTGCCTTACAGTATTTGTCAATATAGTATGTGTCGATATAGTATGTGTTATTTAAAAAATTGCTTTCGTATATGTTCAAAAAGCTGTGTTCCGCTTACCTCGAAAACCGCTTGATTTTTTTTCCTGTTTTCCTAACATTTTTCAGACCTGTATAGTTCCTGAGATTTAGAGCGTTCAACTAATATTATGTATTCTGTGGTTCAATCAAACAAACAAATTCTTCAGCTTTATAATATTAGTAAGTAAGCATAGATTGTCTGTTAATGTACTGCATATTCAACTAAATTCAAATAAAGATAGAACTTTAACTGTCTCCACTAAAGAAAATACCCAAAATTCGTGTGAAAATTACATTTAAAATTATTCCCTGAGTCTGCAAGAACAAAGATACTACAGTTTTGTAGAAATCCATTGAATATTCATTAAAGTGAAGTTCCCGGTTTGCGTCGCACAAGATACTACCAACCGCATATATTTTATACAAGTGAGGTACTTGCTTTGCTATGTAGGTACCATATAATCCATCAATTTATTATACGGGTAAAACGTATGAAATTGTAAACAGTGGGTTTTAAGGTCTACGTCAGTTATTTTTTCTTTTTAATGCAGAACAAGGCAGATATTTGACCGCAATCGTGATGTGACCACCTGATGTTAAGTGTAATGCAGTCTAGTGAACATCCTTATAAGGCATAGGCACTTTCAGGGCAGATATGTACCAACTACCAACAAATCTGCCATAGTATACATTATATTATACATTATATCAGCTCGGAGAGCTGATGGCCGCTGGGGCAGAAAAGTTCTTGAGTGGCGACCACGAGCCGGAAGACGTAGCGTGGGCAGGCCTCCCACTAGGTGGACCGTCGATCTGGTGAAGGTCGCGGGAGGTGCCTGGATGCGAGCGGCGCAGGACCGAACTTTGTGGAAATCCTTGGGGGAGGCCTTTGTCCAGCAGTGGACGTCTTTCGGCTGAAACGAACGAACGAACGATACATTATACATACAGGCTGTCCCAAAATTAGCACGAAAATTAAGTAAATTGACACTTGAGGTAGCTGAATCTAAGACGCATCGAACAAGCTTAATATGTCCATAGAAAAGTCCTGTATATCTACTGTGAATCTGCCCTGAAAGTGCCTTACCTGACGGAATTCACAATTTGGGGTGACATTCAAACTACCCAATGCGGTATCATAGTGTAGTTGCAATTTTAAACAAATTGCTTTTCTGATGTGCTGTTGACTGTAATAATACCACCTTTTTACAATTATTATGATTTCTGCGAAATAATTATGAGTAATTAATATAATATTTAGGTGTTCTTATAAACAACAAGTTAATGGCTTTTAAATTACAAATTAGTCAATACTTAAGAAGAGCATAAATAGGTAGGTAATTAATAAAATAACTAAGAGATAAAAGAAATTTTACCCTTATGGCTTGTTCGCACGGAGACACCCCGTTTGCAGTGTCCTACAAAAACTAATTCATTCGAATTTCAAACACACATACTATATGTGTTCATATGACAATCTCCAGCTTCTGACAGATCGTGCTTTACTGGATCCCGAAAACTAGAATATCGTGACAAGAAGCCCTTACACAAAACTATGTCCTGTCACATAAAAAAAAATGTTTACTTTGTTTGTTAACTTCATTTCACCTTCATAATATCCTCAAAGTAAATTCAGATGTCTTTAAATATCTTGTTATTCTTTACAATTCCGAATTCCTTTTCCATGCCGTTCACACCATTTCTAAACAAGTTATCGCCTAACACTAGCACGATATTTACGATGGGGCTCAATACCGTGCCTTGAGGAGACCCTGTGGAGCGCGCCGCAAAGTGGATTCTTTGTATGGCAGATGGCTCATCTAGATAAGAGGTTAACGCTTTCATGGGAAGTGCCCGACACATACCCCATACAAGTCCTCGCAGACACCCTTAGAAACCGATTTTACGGTGCGTCCTGAAGGAATAATCATTTCCCAAAACCTTCCATATTGGGAGTCACATATCAAAGACTGCTATCTAAAAGTCGATTTACTACAAAATAAGTGATGACGTCTAAGTTCCTATTCCAATGCAATGGAAGAATCTAACTTTGGCAGATCATAAAAAATAAATGTCAAATGACACAATATTTGCAACATCTATTTTACGATCGATTTCAATAAGATTTTGTGCCCATCAAGTATTACACTGTAGCATTTTATGTTGGTATTTACATTATGAGAGATTTTGCAACTACATATTATAAAATATTATTAATATCTGATTTGCTATTTATTCAAAATCTTTTGCACATACCTACAACAAATGCGGTACAAAATGGGCAGTCAGTTGTTTATAATTGCAACTTTTACAAAACAACACAAAGCTCTAAAATGTTTGCATATTTCCGGTAAAAATGAGATTACCTAATGAGTTTAAAAAACGCTTAAGCCAAAGCTTTTAGTGATTGAAGAGTGGTTTCGTCCAAACAAGAGTATTAATCTCAGAATAAATCGTCAGTCCTTCGGACATTTTGACATATTAACTGAAACTGTCAATGTGCCAGTTACACCAGGAGTTATTCTCGGATAAAAGTTTGGTGGAATCGGGCCTAATAAGTTAAACGTGTGCTGTATAGCTAAGCTTAGATTCTCATTGATTGCTACACTCTACTCGTAAGATGCAAATGTTCACGTAACAAACAAGTTTCCTTACAAAGAGAACATGTTAATGAAAGCTTTAATAATAGAATCCTAAAATAGCACAGATGGATAGGTATTGAATTCGACCTTTTACAGTGTTTTTCGTTTAAGGTGTCAAATGTGATAGCGATTAAAATTAGTATTAGATTTCTTCAAAACAAGTATATTTTTAAGACCGACTCTTGGTAGAGCTAGAGCTCATAATAAACCTAAACTTGCTAATCAAGCTTGGAAAATAACAAGAATTAACAAATATTTTGAAAAATACTGATGCTGTTATAAAACGCCTTATTCTTCTTGCTCTACCGTTTTTACTTTGGAAATGTCGAAAACGCCGTACAAGTGCTTTCGGTAGGTACCACAGATAAATCGGTAGGTTAAAAATAAGTAAGAATCATTTACAATTGACAGCACATCACAATATTCATTTTTGTTGCAAAATAGCGCCAATTACAACTACATTAAAGGTCCCAATGTTTATCTTGATTGTCCATATAAAGAGCACCCACCTGCTGCTCCTGACTAGAAAGACTAGGCACTCTTTTTGTTTGATAAAATTAAATAAGGTAACAAATATAATATAGGTAATTCTAATAATAAGGTGAATGTGATTTAAAAATACTAGAAATGTAGAGTCATGATCTAAAACTTGTGGTGATATTATTGTTATGCGTGCTAAGCGCTACTTTACTACGCGGGCCAGGACCATAATTTATGCGGAATTACAGCTTTCTTGTCTTATCATAATAATAAATTATTTACCGTCAAAACAATCAATGAGCTAATATACAAGGTAAACATGAACTTAGATTCACATTGTTTATGGGCAAACCGCTATGATGGCCAAATGTAGTTAAGTTAATAAAGTTTAATTCCTATCTGGGGCAGTCGATTTTTTCGAAGTCATTTTAGTTAAGTTTGAACTTCGAACTCCTCCTATGTTCTTCTGAAATGACAATTTAACTTTCCCCCGACAAACTTGACCTTCACTGGTTGGGTTTTATGGCAGTCAAGCTGTAGATCCTGGCTACACAAGAGTTGCAGCGGTGGGAACTTGTAGTGAGAACAGTCCCGATCTTAAATTACTAACCTGTGAACCAGAAGCAAACTCGTCAGCCGGCGGCTCTCTGGTGAACCTCTCGAACTTGAAGCTGTTTGAGCGATAGAGCTCGTTGTCTTCTCTCGAACGTCTCCCCCGGCAGAAACGACGGGTTATTGACGTGTGCCTGCGCAACAAACATCTATACTAATACTTAATATTATAAATGCGAAAGTAACTCTGTCTGTCTGTCTGTCTCGCTTTCACGCCTAAACCACTGAACCGATTTTGATGGAATTTGGCATAGAGATAGTTTGAGTCCCGGGAAAGGATATAGGATAGTTTTTTTCCCGGTTTTTGAAACAGGGACGCGCGGAATAAAGTTTTTCTGTGACAGAAAAAATTCCATGCGGGCGGAGCTGCGGTAGGAAAGCCAGTGTGAAATATGTATGAAAACTGAAATTGTAAACTCCGTCAGTTTATAATATAACGCGTGAAATTGTAGGGTGAGGTTAGATTGTAATCTGGGAGAGACTGTGGTAGTCGAAGGCTTTGTCCCATAGTTCTTCCTAAGGACGATCGACGGAACACCGGAGTTATTTTAGTGGGTAAGCCTCATCCTTCTGATGAAAGGAGCCCCACAGAACATACCCTGTCCCCGCAGCGTAAGTATGCAATTTCTTGCACTTTTTCCCCCGAGATCAAAAAAAAGTTACATTGTAATAAACTAAGTACGTCAGATTATAATCTCACAAAATTTACTATTTTACGGTGACATACGAGTATAAAGCGTCATGACAACAACAAATTAAAATACTTTCAGTGTAGGTAAACTCTATAATAAGGACACTTAAGGGACTGGTCGTTTTTCGACGGTATAAAAAGTGGTCGTTAAATGGAGTGACACGGTAAAGCGGATAGAAAACAAGGCAAACCAACAAAGTTAAGAAATATTAACTTAGACTTTCCAACTTCCAATAGTTCAATTGCCAATAGTTTCCAACTTCCGATTGTTAACTTTTAAATTAAAGGCATTTGGTTTTAAAGCACCCTAAAGTCTAATTTTAGAATTAATTTGAATTAAAGGACTCAGATGGAGGAATGTTATTAATTATGATCCTTATTTATAGGTGTATATTGTTAACTACCCAATTCCCATATCAAAGACACAGATACGATATTTACCACTCTGTTTACATTATGTAAGTACAAAGTAACATGATGTAAACAGAGGTAAATACTACGTCTTTACGATCCTAGATTTATTAATGACGCACTTATTCAAATGCTTCTTTCATTATTTACGGTTTCATTTTAGTTTTCAATTGTATTTATTAGGACAAACAACAAGACAAACAATTTTAAGAAAATATATCGAGTAGGTAGGTGTGTCTACTTTTAGCGATGTTTGAAGTAAACAAGTTAATTGGAAGGTGAAAAAAGGGTAAGTAGGATGATTAAATAAAATATTATGTATGTACTAGCTTTCCGCCCGTGGCTTCGGCCGCGTGGAATTTTGTCTGTGGTAGAAAAACTTTTTTGCGCGCATCCCTGTTTCAAGAACCGTAATAAAAACTATCCTATGTCCTTTCCCGGGTCTCAAATTATCTCTATGCCACATCAAAAACGGTTCAGTGGTTTAGACGTGAAAGCGACACAAACAGACAGACAGAGTTACTTTCGCACTGATAAATAGATTATGAAACATGTAGGCATCATAATGGTAATGTAATATCTAATGGATAAATCTATTATTTCATCATGCATTTATCAACTTTTATATTTACAGGTGTCTGACTGAATTCGCAAGGAAACCCCTTTATTATTGATTTTTTTTTATATTATTTATTTCAAGCAATTTATTTACTTTGATAGTTCACATAATATAAGTGTAACTAAATAAATAACGCCCTGTAACGCCCCTGGGTCTGCGGGTGTCTATGGGCGACGGTAATCACTTACCATCAGGTGATCCGTTTGCTCGTTTGCCTCCTATCACATAAAAAAAAAAAAAAAAAAAAAAAAAAAAAAAAAAAAAAAAAATTAGCTTTCTTCTATCGAATTTATAAAATTTACGACTTCTTACGCATAGAGCTATAATTTTACGGTTTCTCTTCGTAAATCTATTAATCAGTTGAGTCAATTATTAACATGTTATTTCGTAGTTTATAATCGCACATTTGCCTCGAATGCACACCAAATATGTTTACATAAGTTGGCCGTATTGTAATCATGTCGTGCAATCTACCGTATTGCGGTATAATGAACTCTACATTTCTTGCAGTTGCAGTTATTCGTACTAACCATTTATTATTGCTTACCTGGACTCGCTAGAATGCAAGGGCCATTGTATCCCGAAGATCTTAAGACGCGCTGGTGGTCTACGCTTCTGCTCCGTGCGGGTAGTCTCTTCAACCGGAGGAGTATGGTGTCTCCCCCCAGAAGAAGCACGAGTGCCGCTTCGGCGGCGCCGCCTACGTCTCCTCTCAACCAATATAAAGTTATCGCCGTTCCTGATAATATACGAGGACCGGAGAGTAGACTTCTCCTCGCCCTGTCTTTGCCGTATCAAATCAGCTGTTCTCAACGTATGGATGTTCTGATATTCGGCTTCAGGGGGGGCGGCTGGAGTCACTTCTTGGCTTGTGCCGCTTCCATCCCTCTTCTTACGGGAGGAATGGAGGCCCACTCGACGCCAAACCTTTTCCATGAATCCGTATTTGCTGTCATCCCATTATTATTTCAGACCCCGCTGCAACCCGGATACACACGTTGCTGTATATTTACAGGCACATGTGTTAATCTAATACACAGTCACTTGCACAAAAACAATTCAATCGTTCAATAAATCCTGTCGACAAAAATGTCTATTGATAGCACTTAAAAAATAATTTCACTAGATAATAATGAGTCACAAGTCCAATCAGCCGTTCTCTGTCATTGTCCGGGACTCCGGGCGTGAACTTTCCGATATTTCCTTTGATACGGGCGATATCTCACGTCTTAGGCCATGATACACTTTTCACGAACAAACCTGGGGATTTGTCATTAATCCCTTGAATTGAGACGTTGTAGGTTAGTAGAATAAGGGGCGATAATAACGTGTTTTTAGACATCACACTTGCAGAGGTCCCGGCCCTTTAACAGGGTGCGGGTAGTCCATACTACGCATGCGCGGTCCCCTCGCCCGTAGCCCCCTCTAGACCGAAACTTAAACATGGCGGACCTCCGACCCCCTTCGCTTTATTGAATATCTAATTTTATCGGCGTGCATTCATTGTTATACATCATTTCTGATGCACAACCGGCCTACTTTCGTTATTATTAAACATTTTTATTAATGAAGTCAATGGAGATGCAATCTCAACCGTATGACTTAGAAGAAAAGGGTTATAGTCAGAAAATCGTGCTGTTTGTAACCGACAGACCAAATTTTTGCATAGCAAACAACTTTTTGACTTTCATTGCAGAGAAAATTAACGAATTGTTATGCTCGTGTTTATGTTTTATGAATGCAAACTTAAATATTTTGTTGCTTCTACTAGGCATTTCTACCACATTATACACGTTTATGAAGTAGTGAAGTTTACAATTTGATTAAATTATAAAATAAATAAATATCCTTGGAACTTTTACACTACGCTTCTACTCCCAAACTAAGCAAAGCTTGTACTACGGGTACCTACTAGACAACGGATAATACTTAAACACTTTTTTTTTGGAAATACACCTACCTACATATTATACATAGTAACACCCAGACCCATCACAAAAATTAAAATTCATCATTTCATTATCTGCCCGGCCGGGAATCGAACGCGGGACCTCTCGGCATGGTAGTCCGTTTCGAATTACTACACCAAACCAAATTGTAATTAAAATGGCTAAGATCATGTTTTGTTCCGAGGGTAGTCCTTTACATGTCAGAAATGCAAGTGGCAGTGGGCAAGGCACATGATAGCTCGTAGAGCTGATCAGTGGCGGCGTAGCATGGGTTGGTACCCGGGGCGATCACCCTACCTAATATTATTGCAACGTAATGATATTTATTAGCTGTTACTTTATCTAATACCTACTTTTTAAATGCTTGTCTGATAACATTTATCTTTTCCCTGTCGGCATTTGTATACAGTGTGTCCGGGCATGTAGTGATCAAACTTTAAGGGCGTAATCTATGGACAATTTTATCGATGAAAATACTTCAAAGGGGCCTGACCCATTTCTCGAAAAATTACATCGATTTAAGTTTTTAATTTTTAGTTTTCACCTCTTCTTTAAAAAACAAGCGAAAGTGTGGGTAGCTTAACATTAATAAGCAAATATTTTATATCATGCGATAGCTAATAAAATTATCTATTAGAAAAAGAAGTTTCATACATTTTATGGGAGTAAGAATGGATTTAATTAGAAAAATACATTACTTTTTTCACGCCCGAATAGCACCTGCAGCGTCTTTCCGTTCTATACACGGCCAGAACGCACCCATAGGAAACTGCTCGTGTATATTTTGTAGTGCCCGTTTGTAAATCTGTGACTCCAAACTATACACGAATTTTGCGTACTGATCGTGTATAGTTTGGAAGAGCTTACTAAAAAAAGTCATATCCAAACTATACTCGATTAGTTTCTACTACACCACTTACACTTGACTAGAGTGTGTTTAGTTGATATTGATTTAGTAAAATATGAAATTATATTTAAAATTGCATTTATTCGATATTATTACATAAAATATTATTATTTTACTGAATCTATAATAAATCTAGATTTTTAACACTATTGTAAGTGGTTTTTGAAATTAAATTGATTAGGTAGATTTCAAATTAAAAACAATTATTAGTGTAATCATAAATTCATTTAAAATGAGAGAGAGTGAGAGAAGAAAGTTCAACGTGCATTATTAATACATTATGCGAGACTTTAAATGCTAGGTTTGTATTATCGGCCGTTTGGTGTAGTGGTTCGAAACGGACTACTATTCCGGAGGTAGCGGGTTCGATTCCCGCACAGTACAAACATTTGTGTGCATGAACATATTTGTTTGTATTGGACTGGGTGTTTTCTATGTATAGTATGTATTTACAAAAAAAAAGTATTTAAGTATGTATGTTTAATACTTAGTATTATGTACAAGCTTTGCTTAGTTTGGGACTAGAAGCGCAGTGTAAAATGTCTAAGGATATTTATTTATTATTTATTTTATTTATTAACTTTTATCTCAAGAACAAAATCATTTTGACATATTTCCATACCTACATAATTCTTAATTTAAGAGTTATTCGAGAATTGGTGAAAATTAAATATCAACCCCAAAACAAATATCTTTTCTATGGCAGAATACGTGTCGAAAGATGATTCAATGTTTAAAGTAGACACGCAGATATTAATTAATATGTAATAGAAAGAGAGGTCAATAAGACAAAATGACTAGCATGCAACTACTCGCGTATAGGTAAATTGTAATCACGCACTTATTACAATACATACGTGATTAGTCCGTATGCGTACTGGCGATGTATATTTTGGAGTAAGATATTTGCCCTAAGTCACTACAAAGTATACGCGAGCAGTACGCAGCATATGCGTACTGGTCGTGTATAGTTTGGAGGAGCTTAGTAAAAAAAGTCACCTCCAAACTATACTCGATTAGTTTCACACCCTTGCGTTCTGGCTATGTATAGAACGGAAAGACGCGCACCTGCACAAACAGCACTGGTTGTTATTATTGTACTTGACAGACAGGAGTCAGGATGAAATGAAAACTTTAACCCAAAAGTACTAGGGCAACATAACAGTTACAGTAGCTGAGCTGTATCGATGGGTTTTTTCGGGACTGCCAGTTAACGAACTCTAGCTTGCTTGCTTGTTGAAGAATTGATTTTGTAAGTAACTGGCGATAAGTGGCCATTAACTTGCATGCTCATCAATCGTCGCTTCATCGCTCATTAGCATCCTCGTATAGACCTGTGGAGCTGTTTCGAACAAAAAGAAATTAAAATCAAATGTTGTGCGATGTGCGATCTACTCGCTTTCCAGATAAAATAGCGTCCTAGTTAGTGTTTGCAAAAGTAGGTACTAACACATAACAGTTGGTGGCACATGCAGGGAACTGGTCAAGTGTTAGTGTACCAGTTACATGCATGTGTATCGACGCCATACCTTTGTTCGGCGTCAAGTCGGCGACATTCTTACGACGAACCGAATTGCCATACCCGCTAACGCTGGAATTGGCGCCAGTCTCGCGGCGTCGATCGGCGACATCACCGCATCGTTGTTGCTTGTTTTATAAAATAATAAAATGGACAACTTATCAACAAATATAGCGCTTGTAAGATCTATTAAAGGATATCCCTGTTTATATGACAACACTATACCGGCTTATACAAAAAAAGAAATTACAGATAAAGCTTGGATTGAAGTATCAAATGAAACTGGAATATCAGGTGAGGTAGAGACACGCGTGGTTACAATTTTAATGCATCTCAATGTAGAGTCGGTCACTATTATGGTTAAATGCCTAGATGCCTAAAAATTATAAATGCCTTAAATTATATTTAAATAATACTTTTATAGCCTTAATGAAAGTTGTATTATTGCCATTATTGTAATTTCATCACATACAGCCTAGTGACTATACTCTCTGATCTGTGGTGATGGTGACTATAATATGGATACCTACCTTGGTCGTGGTAATAGAGCTTAAGAGAACATACTAGTTTCTTCTAGGAACTTATTCATTGCTTGGCGGATGCTCAACCCATAGCTCAACCTAACAATAATAAATACTTACTTAAGTAATATTAATTTGAATCCACGAGTCGTGTGGTGTGGAATTTATTCAGCTGAGTTTCTTTATATCACCGAAAGATGGCGGTACGCGTATTAAATTGGTCATGGATTAGCCGCTGCGAAATCATTAGAATTTAGATGTGGATCAAATTCACTAATTAATAGATTACAACTTATACGACTAATTAAGAAATTACACAAAGTAAATCTTATACTTACCACGAGTGAATCCAGTTTATTAAAGCCACAAAAGGATAGATTACTAACTTAACGCTTCGTCTCTTTTAAACAAAGCTACATGGGAAACTAATAGCCTTCATGTTTTTCGTGCCTTTTTACAAATATCCAATAGAGCCTTGGATAGATTTCCAGTAAAGCCTTAGCTTACAGAAAAAAAGCTCCTGGACATTCCGAGACTAGGTAGGTACTACCTAAGTAGGCCATGTGAAATAATGTGAAGGGCTGTATGAATTATAAGAATGCAAGTTTATTATTACTTATAAGGAGTGTTTTCTGTATCATCATCATCATTTCAGCCATAGGACGTCCACTGCTGAACATAGGCCTCCCCCAATGATTTCCATGTTGATCG
The DNA here is from genome assembly GCF_963855985.1 of Ostrinia nubilalis. Classification (NCBI taxonomy): domain Eukaryota; kingdom Metazoa; phylum Arthropoda; class Insecta; order Lepidoptera; family Crambidae; genus Ostrinia; species Ostrinia nubilalis. The sequence continues at coordinate 8,499,441 of NC_087103.1, forward strand.
GTTGGTAGCAGTGGCCTGCAGTTTTCTGAATAAATAAAAATAAAATAAATATAAAAATTTATGACACATAAATCATCTTCAACAATCTTCATTTCTTGGTCTGCATCCAATAAATGAAACAAAGGGTCCAAATAGACAAATGATGTGTTACTAAATACTTACTCATAAACTTCCAATGGTGTTGGTGTAGGGTCCGAGTAACGCGGATTCGAACCCCGCTGCGTCCCTAGACGATTGTGGTGATCCCACTCATAAGTAACACAAGGACCTGGACATTTAGTTTACCACGAGAGGTTAAAGGGACTTCTTAAAACTTTTTTAAAGAAGTTAAAAAAAAGTTACTTATAGCTTTGCTTATTCAGAACAGCACGATAGTTTTTTAATCCTGTACACAAGGTTTTTCTTAATTGTTAATATTTTAACTGACCTAGAAAAATAAAATAAAATTAAAAAGTGATTAGCATAGTACTTATCGATTTTTTTTTCTCATTTATTTCAGCTGGAGAATGCAAAGAGAAATGGAAAAACCTGCGATGGGGATTCATAAGAAGTTTAAGGCCAAATCCAGATGGAACAGTAAAGAAGAGATATTATTTACACGACGACATGGAATTTGTACTTCCTTTCGTGAAGCTACTTCCAAAACATGGTCATAATATTCCCTCTCATGACAGTGACATTGAGGACGAAAATATAGAATCAGCTGAAAACGAGGGTATTGAATATGAAGTGTTCGACGAACATAGAGCTAGAGCTAGATTATACGACTTTAAACAAACAACTGAAAAAAACGCACAGCGTAAAAATGGACAGTCGCCACAGTTTTTCGAATACAAGGTACAAGAGCCTCAAAGTAAAAGAGCTAGGATTTATGAATCTGTAACAAATCATACAGAAGAAATAGATTATAGAAAAATGTTTCTGTTTAGTTTATTACCAGAGATAAATGTGCTATCAGAGAGCCAAATGAGAGATTTCAGAAGAAAAGTTTTTATGTTAATCGACGAGATTAAAGCAGATAATCCTCTTGGTAGAGCCAGAGAAGATAGAACACAAAATACTTTAATGTTTGAAACTGAAATTATAAAAACAGAAATACTTGAGTAATAATTTATTTTCATTTATTGTTTGTCATTTTCAGCAAATAACATAGTATTTTTAAACCACCAAAAGGTGTATTACTAATTGAGTGGATACAAATTATATTTTTTGTGGACTTTTCTTAGCAGACTTTTTTAATCACAATTAATACTTATTATTGCCATAATTTTTAAAATTTGGAAATGATAATCTGACTATAGCCTGGACCTGCACAGAAACATATATTTTATACTTACAAAAAATTAGTGATGCAACGAATGTAGTATTCGTTTTACGAATACGAATATTAAATCTACTATTCGGCGAATATGAATACGAATATCTCTACATAGTCATGAAATACTCATAAATTTAACTCTTTTTATTATGGTTAATGTTCTAGTAATTAAAATTTACAAATAGCATTTTTGTTATTGTATCACTTTACTTTGTTACTAATCACAAAACAAAATAATACTTGTACAATCGACCTGCTATTGACTGTCAAATTCCGGAAGAGAACTTACTACTTTGTTACATACTGACCGGGGTTTTCCCGTCATGTCCTTGTGGCTATAGTGTTCGGAGTCATAGTCACGTGTGTGACAAAATTTAAAAAAAGAAGGTATTCGTAATAAAAAAAAAATATTATTTTATCGAATACGAATATTCGGTAAATGTCTAATATTCGGCGAATACGAATATTCGTATTCGTATTCGTTGCATCACTACAAAAAATAAATAAAAAAGGACATCATCCATTTTGGTCCAAAATCAAAAGTGCCGGCCAAAAAATAAAAGTGCTGTAGTCTGATAGAATACGTCCGCCTTAGCATTTTTTACTATGGCACCAAAGCTGTAGCACCACTGTGCATCGTAGTATTTGAGTTCTAAAAATATATTAAACGACTGACTTTGATCTCAAATACTACGACGCACAGTGGTGCTACAGCTTTGGTGCCATAGTAACAAATGCTAAGGCGGACGTATTCTGTCAGAATACAGCACTTTTTTTTTATTGGCCGACATTTTTGATTGAGAACAAAAAATGTATGAATCGTCGATGAATTTTAGATCTCAAATACTCGACGCACAGTGGTGCTACAGCTTTGGTGCCATAGTAACAAATGCTAAGGCGGACGTATTCTGTCAGAAGACAGCACTTTTTTTTATTGGCCGACACTTTTGATTTTGAACAAAAAATGTATGAATCGTCGATGAATTTTAGATCTCAAATACTCGACGCATAGTGGTGCTACAGCTTTGGTGCCATAGTAACAAATGCTAAGGCGGACGTATTCTGTCAGAATACAGCACTTTTTTTTTATTGGCCGACACTTTTGATTTTGAACAAAAAATGTATGAATAGTCGATGACTTTTAGATCTCAAATACTCGACGCACAGTGGAGCTACGGCTTTGGTGCCATAGTAACAAGTGCTAAGGCAGACGTATTCTGTCAGAATACAGCACTTTTTTTTGTTGGCCGGCACTTTTGATTTTGGACCAAAAATATATGAAACGTGGATGATGTCCTTTAAAACAAGTAAAAGCATGTAAAATAGAAATACAAAACATGTTGAAATGCACTTGTTCATAAAAATTAACCCTATCTAAGGTAACAATGAAGCATAATATACCTTAAACATTTAGGTACATTATTTAATAGGTGCATTCTTCATTGACTTAGTAGTCACTGCATTGCCAGTAACTTTGCTGACCAATTTGTTATTCTGCCAAACAGCGAACAAATTGTCATTAGTTTTCAGGTCAACCTGTAATTTCTCCCAAACCTTCTTTTTTGGGTTTAAAACTTCATCAGGTTCTCCAGATTCATAGCCTTCTACTAATATCCTTTCACCCGGCTTACTGTCTTGAGGAGGCAATAGAGGTTCCACCTGCTTCGGCTCATCTACAGAAGCACAAAGTACCATCCCTTTGGATTCTATGCCACGCATTTTAGCAGGCTTCAAATTGCACAAAACTACTACATCTCTATTTTGCATTTCTTCTATAGGCACAAAGTTTACTAATCCCGAAACAACAGTTCTAGGTTCAGCTTCACCAAGATCAATTCTTTCTACATACAATGCATCTGCATCAGGGTGCCTAGAAACCTCAACTATGCGACCCACTCGTATGTCCAACTTTGAAGGGACAATTTCATCTACTGCTGCAGCTGCATTACCCTTAGTTTTTGTAGGAGGAGGGTAAGCTTTCTTGGTCAATTCCTGCAGTTTGGGTTCTTTAAATATTTCTTGAATGGGAGCCAGAAGCTTATTGATCGCCGCTTCTACTGAAGCCTTTAAATCTCCAGGATGGATGTCTTGTTTTGCAAATGCAGCTTCTAAATCTTCAAAATTATTAAAATTAACATCGCCACCAAACTCAGGGGCACGGGTTATTTTAAAACTCTCTTCAGGCTTCATCAATGGGAAAATAACATGTTTGGTGAAAGAGAGCACTCCATTGTCAGTGATATTTCCAGGTTCGCAAAAAGCTTTCTTTAATTTCTTTTTAACATTAGCAGGGTTGTCTAGCAAGTCAATTTTACTGTCTTCTTCAGAAGCAGACATTTTGCCTCCAGTCAAACCTGGGACCATTGGGTTCATAAGATGAACTCTTTTAGCATAACCAAGTTGGGGAAGGTATTTCTCGGCCATAGTAAATATTTTTCTTTGATCAACACCCCCAAACTGTGCATCTACTTTTAAATATTCTTCATCTAATGCTTGCAGTCCTGGGTACAAAAGGCCACTAAGTAAAGGATGGTCAACTTGCTTCACAACTTCAGCGCCGGCTTTCTTTGCATCATGTTCAGTTATAACAGACGACATTCTGTACACATCCAATGTGTATTCTTTATTTAGCTGATATTCAGTACCTCTAACAAATTTCAACTTATCCAGTGGAACACCAATGGACTGAAGCATAGCTTTAATTGCAGCTTCATAATATTGTGTCCTCAATGCTAGGAGCTCCCAGGGAGCTTTCATATTGTCTAAGTAGGCATGTAGATCAGCAAAAAGGATGGTTACCTCACAACCGGCTTTAAGGAAATCTGCAATCTTGGACATCGGTACAAAATACGCAACGTGAGGTCTCCCAGTTGTTGCTGTACCCCAGTAAATCTTGAGATCTCTTTGCATTATAATTTCAGTTAATTTCTCATCTCCTAGCACTTCTTGAAGATTGCGAGTTATTAGAGATTTCTTCTCTTCCCAGTTAGCCATTATTACAAGACTTTGTCACCTGTAATGCGAAAAAATTTGAATTAATATGATGCAACCTAGCTAAATCTTAAAAGCATTACTTTTATTGATAAATTTATGATAAGAAACTGTGTATTTTTTGCACTTACCGTTTGTAGAAAAGACACTTGTTACTGTATGAAAATTACATCCAGTTTGGCAAATTAAAAAGACCACATAGAATGGAAGGTGTAATGTAAGTTAACACGTAGACCGTGGTGTTAAAATGTGAGTGAAACTTTATCAAAGTATTGCAAGCAAGATAACCTCAAATATTTGCAACACTGAAGTTTCACCTTTCAAGTCGACACTGCGTCAAAAAATCTAATTCCATTTTATTGCGTACTATTTTTACTTTCTGTTTTGTGCTGTATAATATAAATTTCCATTGCCAAATTAGCAAATTAGACGAAAATATTGTAATTTTAGAAATAGCATGAAGTTAGCTGCGATTGAAATTACTTGTTACCAACTGCAAAATGGCGCTAGCACAGTAGATAAATTAAACAGTATGGAAGCTTCATACAAACGCTCGAAATCAGACTCACGCACACAGACGCACGCTTTACACGAGCTATAAGCGAACCTCGCAGTCCATCCGTCGCGAGTGTCGCGCGCGTTGTGTTTTTAATAATAATTTTATTGCACGCGCTGTCCGCTGTATTTTTAAAAACATGCCACGAGTGTATTGCGTAGTATACGGCTGCTTGAACTCGGCATCTTCAAAACCAGAACTTTCATTTTTTAGAACTTCGTAATAATTCTGAATTGTAAAATTGATTAAATATTACTTTTTAAATAAAGTCCTTACATCTGATTTTGTAATAGTTCTTTTTAAATTACGTAATTACGCTTTTTAACAATTTATGTGTTCTATTTGATAAAGTAATTTGCTCCGCGCACTTTTGTAGGTACTAAGTGATGAACTGTATTTAAAATGGGGCAATAGGTATGTGAAAGTAAGTATCCCGTATTTTATTTATGAGAATAGAACTTCTACCGGCCTCTAATAGTACTTAATCAATTCATTCGATTATGTATTCGATCATTATGGAACCTAATTAACGTTTTATTTTTTTGTTAACTACTTAGTCAATTCATTTATTTCATTAGGTATTTGATAATTAAAAAACCTAAATAAACGTTTTAATAAATAAGTAAGTAAGAACCTTATTAATTTTATAAGGATTAAGAGTGCCAACCCTAACACTCAGTTGAAGTGTAGGTATTTAACTCGCCGAAAGGGCTAAGTTTCCGTACTGCTTTAGCTCATATATATACTGTGGCGCTAGTGTACCAGTGAATGCTCGCGTTTCCTGTCAAAAGCGCCACTACGCATGACAGTCAGTGCGGCCTTGCAGACTGAAGAGCGCTGCCAACAAAGGCCGAGTCGATGGGTTACAAAAAGATTAATTTGGACTTCTAAAACCCTTTTGTTGTTGTAATTATAATTTTATATAGGTTGTGAATCTGTGATTACGGTTAAGAAAATGTGTGAATGATATGAATCGTGACGGCTAGCAAAGGAGTCAGCTGGTCAACAGTGCGAATAGTGAATAAGAAATGGCGGCCTTGCCAGCAGGTGTTCAGTATGGGTTATCATCAGAGTCTAGTTATAAAGAAAACAAGGAACTAGTGTTTGTGAAATTAACGGATTCAGCGCTGAAAGCTATAGAAGACTTCATTAGGAATAACAGGGTAAGTCAAATCGCCATATTGTTGACCAAAATATAGATAAGCCAACAATGTCAGAGGCGCCATACTTATTACACTCTAATCGAAATGAAACTGCAAATTTACCTATTTATTTGCTGAGAAACTATCCTTTTGAGTCATTAATTAACTTCTACAGTGATCCTGGTATAAGGCATAGCGAGAACTAAGTTTATACAATGTCACGCCACGTCAACATGCAGGATTTTTGTTCTGTTATTTTCATAGATTTACATTTCATACGGCTATAATTAGAGAATTCTGCTCATATTGTTTCGGAATTACCGTTTACCGTGGAGTTACGTTACAATCCGTTTATCTTGGGCCCAGAATATCGACAGAGACACCTTGTAATTAATTTATGCTAAACTTTGAAAACACTCAAGACCAACAACTCTCATTCCTATCTGGTTTACCTACTGGAAATATACTGCACAATTTATCTATATAACGGAATCGTTAAATCAATGCATTTTTCGTGGTAATATCTAAAGAAAACCAAAGTTATTCAAGACAGTTCTAGAAAATGCATCATACTAAAATACAAGTTGTAGTCTTAATATATTTTCAATAACAGCTGATCAGCATAGAATTTGAGTAGTAAATCTACACATACATATCTACAAATTTCTTTGGTTATAAGTGAAGAATAAATTACATAAAATGTTATTTTTACTGCTTTATGATTGCTTCAATAAACTTGAGTTATGAATAATTAAGTATTAGATTATTATTTGAACAACCAAATGAAAAAAAATATAAATAAATCTTATGATCTTTAGTTAGAAGTACATTATTCTGTTTACTACATTTTGATAGAAGAGATAAGGCTGAAGTTATAAAAGATATCAGAAAGATGGCGCTGCCAGTTTATATGCTTGTGATATTATTAGTGATTATATTCTTTTACGATTACAACAAATTATTACTATCTATCTAAAATAATATTTAAGAAATGAAATATATTATCTCTTAAATTTTATAACACATTATTGTTTCATAACATAGTATAAATTTTTCAATTTATACTTCATTGATTTCCTCCAGACTTATCAATCCATAGACTTATCCATTTTTTGTTGTTTATGGTATCCCGACTTGGATACTAAAATTACTGGTTTCATCTACCTATTCGATTCGAGCGATTCTGTTATAATTTATAATTGCATCATTTTATTTATACTTAGCAAAATTGCAAGTAATTTCTTACAATAACAATAACATTAAATTAAATTAAACATTTTGAGAGGATAAAAAAACATCAACAAGCACTGAAGTTTCCGATGAAGACGTCTTTGGTTTTTCTCTCTACAAATGCCTCTTGGTACTGCACTCTCACCAAAGACCTTAGTAGTTGCTATGCATGCAAAATGTCAAGGATTCCATTCCAGATTTGTGATAATTGCTGTCATAAAGTACTTTGTAAGTAAAAGTATTTTGGACACTAATGCCACTATCTGTATCTACAAAAAGCACTGTTTGCATTGCCTTGACACAACATGTGTAAAAAATGGGCAAAATTTTCATCGTCTTAATAAGGAAAATACATCTTTGAAAACATTCTATATTATAATTTTACCTCTGTGGTGTAACTAATTCTCTCAGTGGCCAGGTTAGCTACAAAATAGCACAAGTACTTGTGTCGAAAATGATAAACTTTTCCACACCGAGATAAGGTTATTTTCTGTAAAGTTAGTAAATTCTCCTGACTTCATTTATTTTGGCATATATATAACAACAACACCTAAAAATTGTCTCATCACTAAATCAAAAATGTCTTTATTTATATTATTTTCCTTTTTATTATTCACTGTTAAAATAGTAAACAAACTTTCAAAGCTTTAAAGAAAAATTGAATAAAGGAACGCCTAGTTTTGCCTTTAGGAGCCTGCATGTCTTTTGCGCTACCAGCGCTTCAAGATTAAGATTTGTCAAGTGCTGAGAAATAGTGCATCTAACTTAGTCACTGCTTTCTGACACATTTTACATATTATAACTTGAACTAATAATCCTGTGTGAAGTTAAAATTTCATAACCTTGATAGCTTACCATAAAATCTCCCTTCATAAAGTCTGTTAATAATTTATCATGTAGGTTCAATGTAGCGTTGTAACTAAAATTATAAAGAATCTGTACAATCTCTGCATAAATGTAGGTAACATAATTTTAAAAAATTTGACTACGTGATTTTTGTAGACTATTTTATGAAATAATGTTATCAATTTGACCTAAACCAAATTTTTAAAAAATGAGTCTTTTATTTACATTTTAAGAATCGGTGACTATTAGTCATTTTGAGAATTGATCTTTCTTAGACTAAACCGAGAAATCAAGATACTATGGAAGTATCTAAGCGTACAATTGTAGATTTCAATAAAAAATATACTGTTACTTACAAAAATGTTAAATTATTTATGAATCTAAATACTAAAAAATCTATGGCTTTATTTTCTACAATTTATCAATTTATATTCTATTTATTGGGTTAGTAGTAGTTTCGCACGAAATTCGTTCGCACGATGCACGTTCCTTGATGTGGTAGTTTATCTTCTCTGAGTCCCCATTAAAGTGCAGACCCATTTAAAAAAAAAAAATTATTAATAAGTACTCCTAAAGCTTAGATGATCATGATGATAAGTACTCTAATATTAATGAACAGGTATCATACATAATCACATAATATTTCACCTAAATATGTATAATAAAAACTTATCTTTTAAATACATTGATTTCACCAAATATAAATCTGCTACTAAGATCTTACACATTACCAATGTAAATCTTTCTTATCTTTATGACCATAAATTGTAACTGGTTCATAAAGTTAATATTCCTTCGGAATAGACCAACTACACAGATGAACTGTCAAACGAAACCGATTTTGGATGACACTGTATCATTTTCTGTGTCAGTGTCAGGATTATTCCTGTTTTGTACACAATAAATCAATCACTGAACCAGTCACCACATTTCTTCAGCACTATTTCTCATAAAAGTCCATAATTTCACTCACGTAAAATCTGAAATATCTCTAGAGTTTAAATTTTCAGCATGCCATTAAGTGCCTCCAAACTATCAAATAGTCCCAAAAAACGGTTCTCTTTTTATCACACACTGTTGCTGCTGGTGACGTCTCGCTCGCTCACTTTGTTGCTCTATTCCGCTAGACTAAATTAACTTTATGATTCTGGTTACTTTGATACAAACAAACTAAAGCTTAGTGCACAGACCATTAACCCAAAATATCTCTCAGAAGTAAAATACTTTTGGACTTAAAAAAAACTATCCATAATATTTTCCATATTTTTTTTTTATTTTTTTTTTTACTAAAAAGTCATGTTGCTTTACTTATTTTATTAATTTTATTGAGTTGATATTTAAATGCATGTGTCAACAATGTTATGGCAGAAAATGTGTTTTATTTTATATTATGTGAAATAGATCTAATATAATAGAATATAAATAAATAGAATAAAATCTATGCTAATAACTCACAATGTAGTATGTATTTTTAACATGTTTCGTTATCATAATGCTAGTTTAACCTACTTTCATAATTGTTAGTAATTACATAAGTAGGTTATAGAGCCCAATTTGATTTAAAGTGAGTCCATTAATTGCAGAACAAGAGTTTCAAAAATCTTAGAAGTGTTAAAGTTAAGTCCAAGAACTTATTACTTCAAAAATTACTGGCCCAGACAGGAATTTCTACATAACAAAGGGTTTAACCAAAAATGCAAATTAAAGTAACAAAAAAACTTGAATCAATAATAATGTAATTTCTTGAATTAATTGCCTTTTAAAAAATTATAATTAAAAGATAATACAATCACTACCACTGAACTAGACTGCTACAAGCTAGAGTCTGAGCTACCAAATAAAATAAATTATTATGTCAAGATAAAGAAAATTACCTAGTTGTTTCTATTTTCTATGGAACACTCGTAATACCCACTTTGCTTTATTGTGGATTTTTAACTTCCAAGTTTGGGAGCAGGCTGTATCGTTCCAAATCGTTGAACCAAAAACCTTTCCGTGCAATCACGGAAATTTAATGTTATTAACACCATTTTGACAAACCTAAAAGTGCCGGAAAAAGGAAAAAACCTATTACTAATCAGAATTTATCATTGGCTCACACCATTTAAATAACTTGAGTCCAAGGTGAAACTTGAGAAAATATTCTAAACAATACATCAAACCTTTAAATCTAGTCTTGGTCACACTAAATCCCCATAAAATCAATGTAGGTACAATTATTTGTTTTAATTCGATCAAAAAACGATAGGATATCACTAAAAATACTTTTTTTTTATTAAACGTCGATCCCATAAACACATGTACAAAGACAAACTAAAGTCATATTGGCTGGTGATAACAAACCAAATCGGATTACCATCAAATGCTGAACAAAACTGGTTTCCTTCCGCGTCAGCATGATGTAATCCTCTACCCCAGTCACACTTCAATCTCATTTACTAACAGAAATAGGGGACTAACGCGAGATTTTAACTTACATTTACCTAAAATTCCTATTTTTAAAATGCCGACTCATTTTTGTTTATTTGCCATATTATTTTTCATATACCTTGAAATCACTAATCATTCTAGTTATCTCTGAAAAACAGAACCTACATCACGTCACTCGTCCAAACGAGGATATTACCATAAAAACTATGAAGAAACGTTTTGACTGCTCATGAAAAGTAACTCAAAACAATGGTGCTGTCAGAGAACAAGCACAATTTGTAGACTTGAATCTAAAATTGCTTGGTTTTCAATCATTCGATGATACATTCGTCAAAGTCCCTCCTACTGAAACTTGAAAAAATTCGACTCCTAAAAAAACTTTTAGGAACTTTTAGAGTAGGCGCACACCGTTGATTTTTAGTTGGCCGTTATTTTAATCGGCCAAATCGAATAGGCGTAGTGTGCACACTCCCATACATGCCCATACTGATCAACTGCCCGACTAAACTATCGGCCGACGAAAAATCAACGGTGTGCGCATACTCTTATCCCAATCAGTCCTGCCTGTTCTTTGTCATTCTCTATCATTAAGACCTCGTGTCCTTGGAGATGGAATTGCTTTAGGATCTTCCGTCGACTGACCCCACTTTTAACTGGACCCGCGGTTCCGATCGCTAATTTATGTACCTAATCGCGATTGACGTTTAATTTTTTTTCTCTTCCGGCAACTTGATTCGCACCATTATTGTGGGTGAAAGATTGTTAAGTATTAAAAGAACTGAACTCATCATGATTTTTTTACACCCTGATTCCATTCACGGGATCGGGAGAGAGACGAGGCTTTTCGGTGAAATAGGCAAATAATATTTCTTCCAAATAGTCCTACAAAATACCTATTAAACAGTGAAACCCTCACTTTAATATAGTTTCCCAACAACTTGCTAACAATTTTTAGTCATATCATACATCATTCCCATCGTTTATTACATCATCAGCCTCAGTCACTCCATGCATTCCAGTCCATTCCACATTCAAGATCAAAATGTGTTTATTTTTTATCCAATTTTTGTCATCCGGCTGCATCTGAGTGCAGCTTGCTAATCTCAGATATTCAAGTCGAGTTCTTGTGGCCAGTTTCGCAAACTGCACATTAGGTAAGCGATTCGGGCGCGTAGCCGCCATGACAATGTTGGGTCTGCTTCTGCGCTCGCGCCGGTGAAAGTAATGTAGTTGCCAGATTACTTATTTATTTGAAAATCTTTTGCAAATAACTGGTGGATTAAATGCTAGGAACATACTTTTGTTACCAAGCCAGTTGTGATGACCACGACGACTCTACCAAAAGTGTAGCGACGAAGAAGAAGAAGGAACATACTTAGCTTATAACTATCTAAATCTATAATACCATACTCTACATTCCGAGACGGTGAAAAACTAAATATTGGTGTCCTGACGGTGAACACCAATATTTAGTTTTTAACTAAACATTTTTTTACCAAAGTACCCTTTGATGTATCCGACGGCGTGGTATTAGCGCCGCAGCCCATAAAAACCCGCGACTTTATGGTCCACTACGAAATGTTCACAATAGATAAACAACTGTACCTTATTTTACCAGAAATATTAGGCTTACACCGCCATTACATTGTTCCTTTTCACCAGTGTTGTTCTTGATACGGCAATTGCCGTAATATACGGCATTCAGGCATCTTAGGCACCATAAATACGGTATACGGCATCACTTTGATTACCGTATCAAAATATACGGCAATTGAGTAAAGTAGAGTTTTATGAGTTTTTCATGAGTTTTAGTAAACAAAAAATAAATATTTCGTGTAATGGAACGCAAAAACTTGTAAACCATAGATGAAGTAGAAGCGCCACGAAAAGAAACGCCAAAAATGCAACCTTATCTCCGAGATTTTAATGTCTAAAATCGTTATTTCCTCATTTTGGTAGATTCTTCACTTTTATTCGGGAAGGTTCTTGGACTAAATTATTCAAAACCTTAATAAGTGAAGAATAAAATAAGTAAGTTTAAAAGTAGTATACGCATAGTACATAATACATCACTTGTATTTTTTAAAATTTAAACCTTCCAAATAAACATTTTATACAATACGGCAATTTTCTTACTTTTCCTTAAAAATCCGGCAATTTTAGAATTAGAATACGGCAACCCTAAATTTGTCAGGAACAACACTGCTTTTCACTTTTGTTTCATCATCATAAATAATTGTTTAATCCTCACCAACCCATCAATCATTGTTAAGCCCAATATACTCGTAAGTATGCTTTTCGTGTTTTACTGAATAAAATTTTTCATTGGATAGTCTGTTAATATGAGCTGTTGCTCATATTTGGGGATTGACAGTTCATTTGACAGTGTGTAATAAAAGCAACAGTTTTATAAAGTTACTTTGGAATGTTTTGCGTGCTTCGACCTCGTTCCGATACTTGATTTACAAGTCATTAACATGCGTGTACGTTTCATTACCACCAAATGATGGAGCATTGGTTATCAGAATGCTGGCAGCCGATATCTAAATTAATTGGAACGTCAAAAAAGTACCATAATTATCAGCATAATTTATTGTTATATTAATTAGGTTGCATTTATTTTTATTAAAAAGTATTGTCTTCATATAATATGAAAATGCCAGTTTAAAAATGCAAGCCAGTAAATTCTAACTAGTCCAGTCAATAAAGCATTATAGATGGAAAACTGTAGAACACAATTTCTGACTTCAGGACTTTATTTAGACTAGTTAGGAGGTGAACATAGCAAAAGTCCCCGCCCTTAGCCCCTGAGCCGGCGGGGAGAGGGGGGTTTAAAGGTGCCACTTTTCGGTTTTTCGCTTAATCCTCGGAAATTATGCGTCATAGTGACATGACTACTTTGAACCAAAAAAAGCATATTCAATTTGCTACAGGTGAGATAGACAAGTTTTTCTATAAATTGTATAGTTTTCGCGGCATCTGCTCTAGAAGGTCTGTAATATTGGAAATTTTATTTTTGTCTCACATGTTCCCATCAGGAGAAAACCGACTAAATCAACATTGAGCAATCATTCTAGACATGCGGGAGCATGTTAAGCCTAGTTCCAGGGAGGGGACTGCACCGTGCGTATATTTAGACGAACCACTTTGAGCCACTTTTGACTCCGCATCACTCAAAAACTACTGTGCATTAACACTTCAAATTTGGTTCATGTGTTGAGACTTGCAAGGTATACATCAGTTTCAAATTTCATAAATATGCCTCAAACGGTTCTTTAGGTATTGACGTCCAAAAATCTACATGTCTGACCTATAGACAAAATTCTAACCACTTCCAGATGACCTCGAAGGTTCAAATTTGGCATCCAGAAAGGTAGTTATGTAAATACAAAGGAACAAATAAAAAATCAGAAAATTTTAACATTTTACATGTGATAGATAGATTTTAGTGTTCTAAATGTCTATTTTTGAACGTCAATACCTAAATAACCGTTTGAGGTATATTTATGAAATTTGAAGCTGATGTATATCTTGCAAGTCTCAATACATGAACCAAATTTGAAGTGTTAATGCACAGTAGTTTTTGAATGATGAGGAGTCAAAAGTGGCTCTAATTGGTTCATCTAAATATACGCACGGTGCAGTCCCCTCCCTGGAACTAGGCTTAACATGCTCCCGCATGTCTATAGTGTTTGCTCAATGTTGATTTAGTCGATTTTCTCCTGAAAGGAACATGTAAGACAACAATAAAATTTCCAGTTTTACAGACCTTCTAGAGCAGATGCCGTAAAAACTTGACAAGATATAGAAAAACTTGACAGTCTCACCTGTAGCAAATTGAATAAGCTTTTTATGGTTCATAGTAGTCATGTCACTAGGACGCATAGTTTCCGAGGATTAAGCGAAAAACCGAAAAGTGATACCTTTAAACCCCCCTCTCCCCGCCGGCTCAAGGGCTAAGGGCGGGGACTTTTGCTATGTTCACCACCTAACTAGGCTAAATAAAGTCCCGAGGTCAGAAATTGTGTTCCACGGATTTCTCTCTACACCGTCGTTAAGGCATTCATTGACTGGACTAAACACTATTCCATTAATTTGAAAACCGAAACTTTTTCTAGCTAATTAATGGAAACATAACCAAGTAAAGAGCATTTACACTGAAGCCGATAATTTAATAGGGAAGCATAAGGTTACTGGCTCACCTGATTATGATTCCCTATACCGTGCACGTGTTCGACTCCGATTATATCTTTTGTGGCTGCTAACAACTCATGGGCGTCTATTCTTTAAACTTGCCAGCCGATTTTAAACGTTCTAGGTAAAATGTAAAATTCAAATTACCTCAGCTCTCTCCCTGACCTGCCGTCAGGTTTGGTGTCCGTTTTTTTGTTGCCGCTTTGTGAACGTGCCACCTGGACCTTTTTTCCTGGCTTTAGAATCCATTGAAAGGAATGAATCACTTTTGTGACGGACGGTGTGTACACATTTGTAATGTCCAGTGTTTCAATTTAAAGATACTTATCTACTTGACGCATAGAGCTGAATCTTTAATTTTGTCTGTTTTACCCTGTAGTCAAACGTTCCAAGTTATGAGATAAACATATGCAAACGACTGAAATAGTCGTTGATTACATGGTCAATTGTAGTGTTCTCCGAAATTAGTTAGTTACGGATATCCGTCATTCTAGCTCTAGTCTCATTATTGACATTGAAGAATTTGAAGTTTGAATAAGCGTAGATTTCGTGATTGTTTGTACCTGATACGGTTTTATCGAAAAAGTAAAATAGTATTCTTGACGGTTAACTGACATAATTATCTTTTGCATTATAATCGTCATTGATCGCTTTTGTTAAAATATTGACACAAAAATTATTTGAAGAACACGATGAAAGTTGATTTTTAGACGCCTCTACATTATCGTGTTTGTGTCTCATAAACCAATTAACTGTCAATGCATTTGACATTATTACATTTAATTTTAATGTTCCTAATAACAATAAGTTACACTAAAATTTGCTCAAACGTTGCTTTAAAGTATTTTCTACAATGTGATCACGGCAGGGTATCGTTTAGTAGATATGAAGTATCCATTTCATTTTGATCTTTACTTGTAGTGGGTTAAGATTCGATTGCGATGTGTGTGACAGATGTGATGTTCTGTGACGGTGAATACGGATAGGGTCCGGGGTCGTCGCACCCTTCTCCCCTCAAGCCTTGGCACCTGGTTATCCGTAGTTAAGTAAGTTACTTGCGAACAGATGTTTGACTCTCTCAAGTAATCTCACGCCCGCTATTTTCATTCCCTTCTCTCTTTGCCCTCGACTCGATTTAAAAATCAGTTCTATTTTAGACTCGCTAACCTTATAATTTAATTGCAGATCTCTTGATCTACTTACATGGTTAAATTTTGGCTAAAAAAACGTTTACTTACCGGTCTTTACCGTCAACTCAGGCGGTGCAAAAATAGGCTCCAACATAAAATGTGTTCCATAATATGAGCTAATATTATTGCTTGAACAGGATAATAATATAATTAATATTCTTGGTGTAAAAAGGTAGTAAAGATGAGTGGACCCACGAATCATTGGAAGTTTTTATGAAGGTTACGACCGCACCGAATTCCCTTCTATGATCTGAGGCACCGAATGTCGCTCGGGAGAAATGCTCTCGCATAGAAAGGAACAAGCGAAATAAAACCGGGAACTAAACGGTCGCCAACATAATATGTAAGTGCCTAAGAATAGGCTCTATTAGGTCTAAAATTGTAAAATTAATGTGTCTCAAATCTTTCAAAATAAATTTTAGCACTTTAGTAGCACACAATACCTACATACTACATCCACCTTTATCAAAAAGAGTATGTTTGGAAGTATGTATTATCACATCACCGCGAACACTGACATGACAAAAATGAAGCTTATTTTGTAACATATTCCATTCTATGCTAATACAAATGTTATGCGTAATCGCTCTGCAAATTTAGAGAAATGTTTCCTTTTGTGTTTTTTCAATTTCCTTTCTCACTCCCAGGTAGGTGCGTCACTTTTTTGATACCCGCTGTATTTCAAGTGTGTTTGGCCATTGTATTTGGGTGCTATTGTTATGGCGGGCCTATTATTCAGTTAGTATTTTAACTAAAACAATTCTTTCAACGAGGCCACATGCCACCTGATTTTTTTCTAGCCCTTTGAGATCTGCCGCTTAAAACTATGATTAAGGCCCGATTCGACCAAACTTGTATCCTAGAATAACTATAACTGGCACGTCATAACTGACACTGACAGTTTCAGTATGGGAAATATGTCAAAATTAACGATTTATTCTGAGATTAATATTTACTCTTGTTTGGTCGAATCCACCCTAAGAGGATCATTGTTTAACGGAATGTAGGTTTACCGTCGAGCCCACCAACTGACAGAAATTTTCGTCCAACGGTGCTGGTTAGGCATCGACCACAGCCCCGCGGTTTGTCGCTTTCTTATCTTGTCAAACCACTCATGAGTACATTATACCTTGAACTGACCTCTACATTAAAAACACAAGTTTGTTTTTCAATGTAAAGTTGTCGGCACAATTTGTAGTTTTGGTTGTTTCTGGGTTTTGAGTTTGACATTGCGTTAAGGCCGAAATTACACCAACCCTCGGGTCTTTCACCTCCACCAACTCACCAACTTTAGAAGGTAAAAATAAAAATATAGTTTCTGGCACTACTTATTTTATAATAAGTTTGAGTGGAATAAAACCGATCGTTAATAAAACCTAATCGACCGATTATCTAAGCGATAGCACAATTATTGTATTTCGCTTAACCAACTATTTTCTCTTGCATCTAAATCATGAGCTTGTAAAAGCTTTTTTGCTTCGCTTAAAGGTCACCAGCATATTCCGCTAAGGTCATTTTGTGCAGGTATTTTATTGCTTCACTCTGTACAACGTAGCAATTCAACGCAAGGCCGAAATTACTTTTGTATTTTTTGTAAAATAATGTAATGACTGCACGTATTGGTAGATATTTTTATTTGAATAACAATTTGAATGTTAGCACTCCATTTTATACATAGAGCGCTAATTTAAGTATTTTTTATCTCGCCCGTACCGGTTATAATTTATCTATCTATTCTTTATTCATTAAAAAAAATATTAGGTGTTCACTTACAGTACAGTCAAATACAATAATGTAATAGATTTCTAATGATGAAGAGGGAAGTGTAAATTCTTCAACGATCAATCTGAAAAAGTTTATACTGAGGTCTTCAATACTCTACTGGCTTCAAAACATTTATCTTATCAATTATGAAACAGCTTACATAATCGCCAACATCATAATTTCAATGCGCCTCGAGTTTTATTTTACTTTCGTAAAGTTTTACAAATTGATAGTGGGTTGCCTTATATTAGGATTGATGCAAAATTAATACAAAAACGACCTTGCTTATTGAAACTGGTTTGGCATTCACAACTCACTTCAATCTCGGTACAGAGCTGTGGAGATTTTTTATCTTATCGAAGTCTTTAATTTGAACGAAGCTAAACTCTAGGGTCTGATTTTCTTTGAGTTGGTTCTCTGATTTTGAGTTGACCGTTGTATCAAAAAAACTCAAAAGTCACGGCCATGGCGATCACCAGTTCCGGGTCATCCCCTCTCGTCCGCGCGTCTAGACGATGCAACTCGTTAAATTTCACATTGAGCTCCGCGGTTAAGTAAGTAACTAAAGCAATTTTTAGGTTTACATCATCAGCACTGCCGCCCAGCCTAGTTATGTTTCTCGCGTTCGACCATCGCCAGTTGTGCAACCCCACAACTTGCCGACACTTGCTTATTGTGGCTCGACTCGTTGCCCAACTAGTTTGGCTACTTGTCGTCTAATTACGACGTTTCATTAGGTTATGCTTTGTAATTATGTGGAAATTTTAAATATAGAATACAATTTTGCACCTATTGATGCGAATTTGACAGGGGCATTTTGCCTAACTCATCCGTCTGAACTTCTGAAGCCTGATCACTTCAACATTTAAGCATTTGCTTTCGATTCGATTAACTACTGTTCCTAGTACTACGAACGCGGCGAAGCGATCACGAAAGCGAATGTTTCATAGAATGTAGAGACTTTTATCGAATCATATGAATTCTCCTTTCTGGAGATCTGAGCTCCAATATCTGGCAGGCTACAAACAAAATAATATAAGAACTTTTATACTATGTACTTACTTAGCCTGCTTACTTTACTGTTACATTTTCATTATCGTAATCTTGATATATTTCGTTTCCCTAATAACGCCTACAACAATCTTTGATATTAAAAAAGTAACCATAACTCGCATTGATACAGAAATTATGACCTATTTCTCTCGCTCGTTTACCTGTTGAGTGAGCGAGAGGTAGGTTGTAAGTTTAATAAAACAGATAGAGCATACAGCTGCTAGGAAGCTAATGACAAATTAATTACACTGACAATTTGTCAATATATGCAAGACGCAAGTATCAGAAAAGACAAATTCTGAGACTTGAATTTGGGTTTTAACTAAAGATAAGGTAATTTGTGAATCATCATTTCAATATGTTATCCTAATATTATGAAAGAAACTCTTAAGGAGTTTCTTTTAACGTAAGCGTCGGGTTTACGTTAAATTTTCACGTGACAAATAGACAGGACAACTTTAAGAAACAGACACGAATATTTTATTGGTAAAATATTATAATTTTGGTAAATCTCATTTGTAAAATTTATGATTCATAAAAATATTTATTAACTTTTAGCTAGAAACGGAAGTTTTACCGCAGAATCTGGGATAAAAAACTAAATCAACGCTGGTAAAGCCGCATGTAAAAGCTAGTATAATTAGTAATATTTAGTTAATGGTTTACTTATTAACAATTGGTAACAATATTTAGCCAACTGTTCTTGTTGTTTTCTTTATTCATTCAGTTATAAACCTTATGGTATTCAACATTTCTTATGATTCACAGTTGTCGTTTATTAGTTTGTTGTGCACTTGCGTTGTTTCTAGTTTTTCCTTTAATTTCAGTAAAGCCCAACGTACTTTTTATGTGTCATCACGTCATTGTTAACGCATGCACTCCATATTCATTAAAGGAAATAATATGACGTAACATTCAAAATAATTCACAGGTTTAGGCTAAACAGGAAATAATTATCTCAATACGGTTATTATGTTAAAATTTAACTATTAATTAGTTAATTACGTTTTTATCGCAAATATGGTAAACATTACCATTCGATTTTTTTTTAACATTCGATTTGGTACAATTTGCTTACAGATTTTTTTTTCATCTCCATGAATTTTACAAAAATCTCTCCTTAGTTCGCACTATGGAGAGATTTTTGTAAGAATTCCGTTATACACCGTGTGGTATTATTTATTCAATATCAAAAAAATATTTACTCCTTGCAAACCTTTATGTTGATCAGTAGCTTACGTTTGTTTTCTTTATGTAACATATAATATTTGTCTATAGTGAATTAAAATGCCTACACAGCTTGTAATGTTATCCGCCGGGTGACGCTGGGTCATAGGTAGTTCCGTAGTACATTTATTGTTTAAATATGATTACTTCCTAATAATTTAAACTCATGCAGTATTCATAATTTAACTCTACAAGAACCTTTACCTCTTTCTTACGGCTTAGTCCTCTTTGGAGATATATTTATTTAGTTCTTTTCTCACACAATCCCTTCTGACCAACGAAGGGTTAGGGCTGAAAATAAGACTTTCCTCCCGCGCACTAGTCAGCCTCGATGCGGCAGCCAATCGAACATAATTATGACGGTGTATGATATCATACATAGCCCGCACACTAGGCATCTAAGAGTGTTCTCGGAGAGCCAGATAGGCTGCCTAGTGTGCGGAGTCGTTCAGTCTTCACCTTTCATTGACCCATAAAAAATCATAGCTTACATTTCGTTAGTATTAAACTTATCAGTACCATTGCTAATCTGAATCTTTTTGTTTCAGGACAAATTGGCAAAACCTAAAATACAGTTCCTACCTGGAAATGAAGGGGTAAGTTGACATAATCTATTTCAAAATAATATGTAATACATTAGCAAGTTTCCTTGTAGGGAAGAGGATGATGTTATGTATTCCAATACTTGCCGTAATTTTGTCAGGAGTACGAGAATAACATACATGTTTATTATTTATAGCTAATAAAAACATACGCAGAACATACTTTTAATCTGCGGAATTTACATAACAATATGACCTTATCACATCGCTGTTTTGTTAACTATTGAGAAACATCATAGTTAATAGGGGATTAATTGTAAGACGTGCGTATCACGGCTCACATTAAATATAATTTAACATTTTACTCGTACACGGCACGGCGGTAATTATGAAAATTGGCCCGTACGTACAGGCCACATCGTCTATCATTGTAAATACTTCAAGTACACGCGAACATGATTAATTTTCGACCGCGGCGCCTTTCCTTCGATACATAACCAGTATTGAAATACGTACGTATCCTCAATACGAATGATGCTTAGATGTTTTTTTTGTTTTGTGCGTTCAGAATTGTTATATTTGGTTATAAAATACTTCGTTTTGAGCCTCATTAGTGACTGGGGAAACTCCTCGGTCCCCAGAAAATTCCCCACATGCTCTTATTGTCCTGACACTATACTTGACAAGTAATTAGTTTTTATGTTTGAAAAACTCGGTCATTTTGTCCTTGTGCGATTACCCTATTTTTGCATTCATTTGAAATCAATAATCACTGGACTTTGATAAACAAACAGAACCTTCAAGTGACGTCAAACGTGGCTATTTCTGTACAAGCGATGGAGACAAGTTTGACGGAAAAATTATAACAATTGAATGGTAGTATCCTGTTTTAGATGTATAAATGATCTTGTTTTTTGAGAAACACAGCACAGTGAACAGTGGGCTGAGTGTGAGTTTACATCAAACGCGCTCAAACGTTTTCCGCTAGGGGCGCTGTACAATCCGTCATACATTTAATGTCATTTTTTGAAACTCACACTAGGCCCTCAGGGGGCTTAGTGCGAGTTTACATCAAACGTCGTCTTCATTAGTGAGCGCGTAAAAAATGACAATGACATTAAATGTATGACGGATTGTACAGCGCCCCTAGCGGAAACTTTCAGGAACTAAAATTTTCATACATTTTTTTAACGCGCTCACTAGTGAGGACGTTTGATGTAAACTCGCACCAAGCTCTCTGTAGAGTCCTATTCCCTATTAAATTTCCACAATCCTAAATTTTGAGGAAGATGGTGCAGTGGACAGACTTCAGCATATTTTGTTGCAGAATAGCCCCTATTAGAACTGCATAAGGATGCAGTGTTTAGCTTGACGTCGTACTGTTAACATATCGAAACCGCAGGGCGTCAGGACGGGGCCTCGCCGGCGCCGGGCCTTGACTTGCCTGAGCGTACCAGTTCACGCTTGCGGCACTCGATACGCTTGCGAAATTATATGATGACCCACTTAGCCGATTTCGTTTTGCCGTTTGTCGCAGCACTAACTTTTTCACCCTAAAACACAATAGCGCTGCCAAGAATACTCGGACTCCAATCTGGAGTATTTCTACCATCTATCACCTAACAAGGAATCGGAACGCGCAGAACATGTTTATTTAATTATAAACCCGTTCCGTAACCATTTTTATTCTACTCGGTTTTAATGTATTGGCTTCTATGCAAAATAGATTCTTGAAATCAGTAGCAACAGCATTAATTACTTTTGTTATTTTTTGTACCACGCTCTCTCATACATGGTCTGTCTAATTTAACCAATAACAAATCAACAATTAACTTTGGAGACCTTCACTCCGATTCAAAGTGGCCCGATAGCAACTATACGTGTTTATCTTACAAACTCACATACGTACGGCCAATCGACATAACAACACTTAACCTTTTCCTTAAGCGCCGTGGCAATGTCCTCTGTAGACGAAGCGTCTTTAATTTTTATTTTGTCCGGTGTTCGTAACGCCTTCCCGTTCGATCTGTCAAACGCATGACCGTATTCGTTTAGTTACCGCAAAAACAAAGGTAATGCAATTTTGTTTACAAGGTGATAACCCCCGAGCCCCGCGCGGCCGCCCGGCGCCGTCGACCGGTTTGCTCGTAGCCACTGCTCGACTCGTTTACCGGCTTGACGTGGTCTCTTCTCTTGTTGCTCGTCGAGAGTCACTTGCCCGTGTCGTATGTAAACGACCTAGCCACACGTATTCACCGTCCAAATGATCCATTTACCAAAACCAACTCACACCCCATCCATCAATCCCTTATCACACTTATTTATAACAGGTTATTAAATATCCACGCTATACGGAAAAAGTTCAACCTTGGCTTTGTAACTTTTTTAACATCGAGAAAACACGAGATGCTCTTCTCTGAAACGCTTTAACCAACGTATCATTCTTCGAATATCTCGCTATCGGTGTTAAGTCCGAGACTGGTTGGCACATATCCAACTTGCACATAATAACCACAATTCAATGAGTCGCGGACCAGAATAGTAAATAAGATAGAGTGGACGGTGTAAAAATAGCAACCGTTCCAGTCGCTTAGTGGGCTTGCATGTGTTGCACCTCCCAGGTGAGACGGACGTTGTCCCCTGCGCGACACCCGACTTGCCTCATTTCTCCCCGATTACTTTTTACAAACGCAACGTCTTATCCAACCTCAGTTCTCTGAACTTCTCTACATATGCACGCAAATCTAAACCTAACAGTACCAAAGCTGGCATTTAGAACCTGTAATATTCCCGCATCGATTGTTGTCTGTCATCTAATGAATCATCTACGACTATTGTGCCATGTTTTGCATTACAAAATTGAATCGCAAAGTACATTGGACACAATTTGAGTCGGTCAGGTCGTTGTCCTCCCGAGACACTTTATTACCTTCACCAACGGTTTGCGGAACATTATTGCAGTCCTTGAAAACAGGATTGGATTTAAATTTCATAAACTCTTTTGGGTTTTAAATTATCAGAAACCGTATTTTACCCACTTTGGGCACCCTAATATCCGATTTGTCAAATATTATAATGTAGAGTTCCCGACTTCTTTTCTTTTCAAGGATATGCACGCAAACTAAAATCCACATTATTATGGAGCGAAGATGTTTCTAGAAAAGTGATTTTAGTTCTAGATTACTAGGCCATACTTTTCTTCCTGTAATAAAGATAGATTCAACAACTTCAACATTCTATTCGTAGCCTAGCCCTTGAAAAAGGTATTAGGTACTCGCTTATCCGAATAGCCTCTTTTTAGCAATTGACATTGTTGCTAAAGCTGCTATAGAACAAAGGTTTACCCTTTATCAAATCATAATAGGTGCAGCCACGTGATCAAACAATAGTGTTTACACTCTGGTACAAGGACGACCTGTGCCATACTGCGTCCAGTTCGCTAAGATCTCCGTGCTGCCCATTGTTTTAAAGTCGATGTCGCGATAATAAAAGCTAAATTATAAAGGAACCATTGTGGTAACTCCCGCAAATGTTCAGGAAACGTTATGTTACTTAATTTGTTGTTCTTGATGATATGCCATAACAAAACATGCTATAGTAGTTTTGAAACTATACTCCAAAGTATCCAAACATTTTAGCGTTTGTGTATCGTTTTAATATCCAGTAACTTGATGGTTATTCAAAATCGCAGATTGATCTTTTTGTTCTACATTGAATGAAACAACCCAGATAATTTAACGCCTTATGTAAAATTAAAACCACTTATTTTGTTTGTACCAATAAATAAGAGGTCATTTTCCAAATTCAGTTGTGTAACCTAAACATTTTTAACTTTCCTTCCCTGCTGCAGTAAAACTTTCAGCATTTCTAAGAATATTTACTGCATGCAAATTTATCGCAGGATTATCATTTTCATTGCCTTTGAATGTGTTTTACTTACATAACAATTAATTCAAGTAGGCGTCCTGTATCTACTTACACTTTTCAGTGACCGTTTGCTCATTGACGTCTATTTCCCTGACGTCATCATTCTACTTTGTATTCTTCTGATATCGCATATTGTTAATATTCTACAACTAAATGTTATCTCTATATTTTATCTAGTTAATTTAAACTGCATTCAAAAGCTTTCATAAATGTCAGGTTCAAACTTAATTCTTAACATTGATTGTGTTTTATTGTGCAACTTATGTACAGTACTAAACAGATTCTGCCACCGGAACAAATCCGGACGAGCCTTATGACTATTAAGGTCGATTGGTTGCTTAGCTAGACAAAATGGCCGTGAGGTCAGGGTTTCAAAATACATTCATTTGATACCCTATGTAGATAATGTTCGAGGTGAGGAATTAAAAGTTGTCATTTCATGATAGGAACGTTTATACGAAGGTTTCTGTCTCGTCCTAAAATTCGTGGCCATAAATCTTAAGCATACATAACGGCGGCGGTTTTTTTGGGTGTCCGTTGCGTTTCGACAATAGAAAAACGACGTTTAATCGTTTTCCATTGACAAAAACGAAACAGACTTACCCATTGACACGGATTCGTCACCGATGGCTCGTTTACTCCCAAGCAGGGTGCTGGGAGCGATCGGCGGAACGGCTCTGATTTCCTCGTGGTAATTGCTGAAGTATGCGGACGGCGGTGTCGTCTTATTGGGCTGCGGGCCGTACGTGCGCGATATTCACTTTCACTTCGCAGCGCGTGCGGTAGCTAGCGGGCCCGAGTGGACAGCGCTTGCTGCCGGCTTGGGCGTGAGATTAAGGCCATAAAAACTAGACAAACACTATTGAAACAAACACGCTGCCCACAGATGCTCGAAATCCGTATCGGGCACCAGCTGATCCATTGGGAAGGCACATTATATCATATTATCATCGACTTAGATAACGTTATCGATTTTGATAACGAGTGTACTGAATGCACAAACAATTCTTATTTATGCGGTAGGTTTCGTCTGGATTATGGAAAGATTTGAAATTTGAAATAATCTCCGCTGTAAAAACGTGTCTAAAGCAGCCGTATTCTTCTTGTCGCGTAACTACTGATAAAAAATTCTACAATCGGACTCTATCGAACTGTTATTTGGCTTTCACTTTCCAATTTTTTGCTATAATACTTACGTCTGCTACATAGCTATTAACACTCATTCCGAAAATTTGGCCCACTTTGGCTTACCTAAATTAAGTTAATAGAAGCTATTTGAACAAACGACCTTTGCGCAAGCGCCATTCGACCATTGAGGACACTGCAGCGGCCATTACAACAGAATCATGCTTCAGTCGCTGATTTTGCTGCATGTTTTTCATCGTCTAGTGAATTGATTATGTTTAAAGCGCCGCATTATTGCTGCAAGCGGTTGATTCAATAGAAGCGATTACCAGGTAAAACTTGGCGTGATCAGGTCTGTGGCAATTATGTAAATACATACGAAAATTCGTGATCGACAATCTCAGACCTTTAAATAAAGTTCTATTCAATTCCGACAGCAAATTATAGAATTATTTGTACAATAGTAGTTTCAGCGAAAAATCCATTCTCTTGTTAAATGTTTTGTGAAAAAAAAAGCAATCTGAAGCATACCTATCTCAAGTAGAATAGTATTGAACATTGTCAACGCCTCTGGTAAATAAATTGTGGTCAAGCCGGTATCCCACGTCGGGCATGTGCCTCACAACTTTTATCCGTAAGGCGGTCGCTTTAATGCTGTTTTTCCATTAAAGAAGGGAAAGTTGTTGTGTGCACCGCCCCGACGCGTGTCCATCATACATAGCTAATACCGCTTTCGATGCCTAACGAGTGCATTTATATAAATTAATATTTATGGTACTTTAGTTCTGCCATTAGGGCGGTCAGTCAATTTGCTAAATCGTAAACTTGCACCGTAAAACGAAGTCATTACACCCTTGGGCCTGCTATTATGTTTGGTGTGGCAAATTGTGTGTTTCGCAGAGGTGTTGACATATTACGCTATAGTTTTACGTCTTCCTATTTACTAAGCTTTTCAAATTACCGCAACATTAACAACTGTTCCATATTAATGATGATGTGTCAATCAAACATTATCGCTGAAACAAAAGGTTCCAATGAGTTAACTTTCGACCCACCACAAAGTTCATAGAAAAGATAAGAAAGCAGATGGTAACCGTTTTTTGCGGATGTTTGCTAAGCCGATAACGCAAAGAGCTATCACTTGCAATGGGCGTGCAGTGAGTACAGACTACAGACAGACTAGACATAAAAGACAACGTTTTTTATGGAGCCCATGCACAGAATCCTAAAACAAATCAAAATGGAAAATCACGAGCAACTGTAATCAGACTGACAAACAAAAATGGGCCTTACCGTGAAGCTTGCTCGTGTACCGCATCTCAACCTGTTCACAAACCAAACACGTTAGGTGGCGCTCGTGTCGACCATTTTTTGTACTTGTTAAAAATTTCTCCTAAGAAATGTGGGGCTTCCCTTGTCCTTTACTGCAGCTGGACGATAAATAAAATGAATTCTGCGTAACTTAATTTCTTAGGTGCCTTTAGAACTGACCTACAAGTATAAATTAGTCCGAGTTTGGCAACGGCGATAATGTATGTATGCAATCAAGTGTGCAATGTCACATTGTTCTACGTGATGAATTTGTGACCTGTTGCATTGATAACAGTGATAGCAATGTTATTATTAAGCACAATTTGTATAAGCACCTTTTGCGAATCTGATCGTTCAACGACAATAATATGAAAGGTTATGTTTTAAAAGTAAAGATTTATCATTTAAGTATCGCAATATTTTATGCTCTTCATTAATAGAAAGAAATTAAAAAACAAAAATGATAATGTCTACATTTTATAAAACTCATAATTTATGTGTTTTGGAAGTAACGTAATGTTTTGGAAGTTTAACTAGCCGTCTAACCTTTTTGCACAATTAATCAAAAGATACAAGGTTTAAAAAAACTAACATCTGTGATTACACAACGATCATGAGCTGTCACTCCAAAAGGTATTGTGTCTAACGGTGTTGCTAGATCAAAACTGGCAAGTCCCAAAAAGCAAATAAATAACAATATTCGATTCCGTCACAGTCACAGCAGCTTTCACTTCAATGGGGCGTGTGGATTTTAATGAAAAAGTTTAATTACTGCTGTCCCAACAATCGGACCGGGTTCTAGATTTGGGGTATGGATAGGCAAACAATATCCGGGTTCCGATGTAAAAAGGACAAGTAGACAGAACTGACTGGCATATATATTACGAAAGCTCGGAATGGAGCCGATAATAAATTGTGCCTGGCAGGAGTTACGCAACTCAGGTAAAAGTTACCTCTCGCCAGCGGCACTATTCTGTCTGACTGAACTTCAGCTGTTCTGGCAATTGATACTTCAATGTTCATGGAACTGGTTTCCAAATCGAACTTGACACCACTATCAATGAAAACTACATTAAATTTTAAAATCGTAGGCATAACATGCAAAATGTCCTTTCTCAACTTGACCTACATTATGAAACGGCTTACTAATAAGGATAAAAGTTTGATAATCTGTCATACGATACGACGTCATATTACAATCTCTATAAATTTATGCTGAAATTGTTCAGAAAAGATTTAATTTACGTTTTGTTTCCATTAAATTAATTTAACATAGAAATGAAGAATAAATTAATTAGAGATAAACTTGAAAATGCTGCTGCATTGCTCAAAACTTTATAAACAATCTATCGGTCTCGGATATGGACATACCCACACGACTATTCCAAAAAAAATCTACTTTTTACCACCATCTATCTATACCTTCTGGAGCTAGGCTGCAGCATGATTAATTATAGGGTGGCATATCTAAATCAGTTCAATACATTACAGAATAAGCTAGGAACCGGTCCGGCTCACAATTGTTTTCGCCCTGCCGAGCTGCCGCTCCGTATCGTAAGTTTGTGACGCCCGTTATACAACAAATCTTATTAGCTGAACTACAGAATAACAGTTACGTGGCATCTATACCACACCCGTCTTGGTCAATTTCCTACGGCGCATGTCCAATCATATTATCAACAGATTTTTTCGTACTCTTTGCAGCGTGTGAGATTGCGTCATGTTCGCAAGTTTTCTCACTTCAGATAACAATGGCCCTTATTGAATTGAATGATAGAATTTTGAATCTATATTCTTGGCATTATTTCCGAACGAACTAAAGAAACGATGTCTTATCGAGTAATACTCAAATTTCCATGAATTATTTTCTCATTTCCGCATTCGGGTTTTTATACCAACTTTGGCCAATAACGTCAGTGATGGAGCGCGTAGCTACATTTCTTGACGATCACTATATGACCTAAACATATTCAAACACAAAAGTGAACGGTTATGTTTGTCGAGAGTGAAATTCTTTACAAGCTGGTTCAAATTGCCTGTACGAGATAACTTCATACCTTCAACTTATTGAAAAATCAAACTTCCTGAATGGAGTAATGTTAGGTTAGGAAAACGTAGTTCACAAGAAATATAAGGGGGTCAAGTAATCAGTAACATCGAGTGCATAGCTTGGATTTATGAATGCCAACGACATGCAATCACCGTGTGACCTATTGACTCTACGAGTACTAGTAATCGCTTCGAATCCCTAAACTGAATTAACGAACCTTTGACCCATTACTTAATTTAATAACAGCCATCATTTATTAACACGCTTCTATTTTATAATCGGTAAAAAAACTATGATGTTCAAAAAAATATTTTAAGCCTCACTGAAATATCCGCTTGGAAACAATAATACGGCGCACCTACACCGCGGCGCGATGGCATATTGAATTCAGCCACCGAGAATGGTTTCGCAGTCGATTTGTCTGCTTTATTGTGTGTGTAGTGCGCCACTGCTATTTGCTTTGGCCGAGGAACGTTCGCGGTGACTATCATTGGCAGACGGCAAATTTATTTACCAACTTACATTGACACGTATTGATGTAGCTCGATATCAACATATCCCAGAGTGACGCTCAATTGTGTTATCTTCCGCTTTGTTGGAGAAAGGCCAATGCTATTTTGTTCTTATACACTTCTGAGACTCATTTCCTACTGATTTCCTTCCAACGACAAATCAATTGATATCAACGTTTAACTAGTTATTTCATTTCATTCAAAGATCACGTATGTCTACTGAATTATAGCCTATAATTTATTTTATTATAGCATTTGTATGTGCTCAACTCTCTCGGCGCAAATCTTTTGTTTTTACCTTGCCGGTTCTCATAATATCAGTAACACAATCTAGTTTATTTTACGAAGAGAAACAATCAAAGGCAATAAAATTATGTTGTAAATATTGAACTCTCTACTTAACTGTATCTTCTAGTTATCTTATGTAGATTGGTGTTAGATTTTGCCTTCCCCTAACATCAGTAATTGTGTTGTACCCAGACGTAATATAAGCTCGTAGCGACGAAGGCGTGGCTGGCGTCACGTCGCGTCGGCGCCGTGTCTACGCTACTTGATTGTTTTCAATCCAGCATTCATGACCCATCTTCACCCACACAGATACGGGAAAAAGCTTCCCTCATTTCTCTACCCCTAATATCTACCACTTGTTGATTGTTATGTGAAGCCTTCGTATTTTGCATGGGTATTTGCTTTTCATTTTGTTGATATCTATTAACATTATGATGATGATGCTACTACTGAACAAAAAAAATTAAACCTAAAATAATGAATTTGGAAACTAATAATATTTTCCATCCGTAGTTTCCCAAATACATTTATTCCTAAAAGGGAACAATTTCTAGCGAACTAATGCAGTGGAGACCATCTATTTAATTATAATTTAATCAGATTGGCAGTAAATTTATGCGCTTCTACTACGCGAGCACGAGCGTGATCTTCGGCAAAAATTCCACGGATCCGATCTCGACTCTCGAGCGCGTGTTTCGCACCTTGATCTAAATACTTGCGACATTGTCTGCTGGCGGCGTTGCTATACCTCCTGTATCATATCAATGACAATTTTGGTTTCAATTCAACACAACGCGTCTAATTATAATACAAACGTATGCTATAACGGGAACCAAACCAATGTTGAAAATACGCGATGAATCAGTTGCATCAATTTTAGCGCACGAAATTTACCTCCATAGTTTTTGGAAATCTCACTGTGATCGTATTAGGGTTTAGTAACTTTGTATCCTAAATAGGATAATAAGATAGCCAAGATCCATTGCGTAATAAAAATATTTACGTTCACTCCATTACAATCCGTAATACACTGTGATAAGGGTATATGTTCGCAGATTTCATGGGACACGTCCCTCATAAAGCCTCTTTTCAGTCGCGCTTGGCTCCCTGGGGAAATACTAGCCTCGGTCAATCCCCTCTTGTTACTACGCCACTTTTCGTGGCCCCGTTTCCTATCAACTACGGACTTTACTGTCTGTTATGGATGTAATTTAGCACATGATTTAAAATAAACTTCAGCTGTTTTTGTTTTGAATGCCAGCTCTTTAATTTACTGTTTTCCTCCATATTATTTCACTTGCTACCTAGTGCGAAATCAATTTAATGTTTTATTTTAATGCGTACACGTAACAATGGAATTGTTATTTGTCGGTTAGTTAGTAAAAGTGACTCGAGTGAATGCACAATGGCGGTTTGACTGTCTGTAGTGAGAACATCCATTCGACTTTTACTTACCGGTCTTTTGATAGTTGATCATCAAGCAGCTAAAATTCATAATCATTTTTCATCCTCATTATACTTACAACAATAACTGCTTCTGCTTTTATTTGGACTAATATTGTTAGCCTACAAACTTGTAATTTAAAACTACCTTAGTCATCGAAATCGAACCGGAGGTGTTCGTTTTCGCAACATCAAATAGTAGTTACACCATTATTAAATGTCTCAATAATGAAAGATTTCTATGTATTTCACGTTGTATCAAAAGGTGTGCCTGCAATATTGGTTACGCAAGGAGTTCACGTGATCTGTTAGTGGTTATGCTGAGGCAGGTATGTACATATCGACGGAACTCCTATCGGGCGTTGAGTAACCAGCGTTGGAAAGAGCTTCGTTACGTAGAAGTTTCGATACAGCCTCGCAATGTAAGGCCGCAGTTGCCGTCACGTTGTCGGTGAGAGGCGCCCCTCCTCCCACGGAAGGTCGCGAGCGGCCGCGAAGGAGAACGGCACCA
This sequence comes from Ostrinia nubilalis, assembly GCF_963855985.1. Taxonomy (NCBI): domain Eukaryota; kingdom Metazoa; phylum Arthropoda; class Insecta; order Lepidoptera; family Crambidae; genus Ostrinia; species Ostrinia nubilalis. The sequence continues at coordinate 8,531,091 of NC_087103.1, forward strand.
GAATGGATCCTTGCGGTGACCCACCCAACCAATGCTCGCGGTACAAGCAACAAAGCAAACAATACACGTTTCTTATTATCAATAGCAGGTGCTTTTCAGATAATTCCCTAATTTAATTTGTGTTAATCGATCATTTGATGTAGCACCTTATTTATCAACGGAAACTCTTATCATGGTTCGAATGGCGTATGGACTGATTTCAGTAATCTAATCACTAATTGTTTTGTCACATGAAAAATATAAATTAACATAGTACGACAGTTCATTCACCGGGATAGAAAATCTTTAGTACGCAGAAAATATTTGTTGACATGACTACAAGCGTGATTGGTCGTTAGATATTTTCGCAAGTCTCTGAACCAGGTGTGCGCTAATGGAAAGAAAATTGCATCGGCTGTAATTACTAGACTTGTATACTCTAGGTGAATGGTTTTGCGTGGTTCGGTTATTTTGTTGGAAACGTAATGGAACGATGAAACATTTAAAGCAAGGCATTCTGGTTCCAGTACGACTTTTTAATGAGAGTTGCTTTGACCAATCGGAGAGCTGCGGGCATGAGAAAAAACCCAAGTAAGGCGGGCGCACACGAGTGCACCTTTGCAACAATGCGCGAGACTTGAATACTGTTTTTTCTACATATACATATAATTAAATGAATCGGTGTTACCTCACCGCTGCCGACGATTGCGACAAGAGCCGCATCGTCCATTAGAAAGTCGGCGAATATGCAAATAGTATCGTAGAAACCTCACGAATAACTGGCCACTCACTTCGCCTTTAAATGTGCTGCGATGAAAGTGACTATTACCGTTAGTAAATTGTGTTAGAATCATTTCTTCCGCGAACCTATTGCCAAATTCTGTTCATCTCCTTCTTCTCTTATTCACTTACTATTTTCAAAAGACACTTAAGTTGTTGAAATGGTAAAGATGTTGATTAAACAGTCTTACATTGTTTATAAACATGTCGACTGTATGGACGTTAATGTTCATTTGTCTAGCAAAATAACCTCATTTCTCACGTTGAATTTCTTCATTTAATTATAATGAAAGAAAAAGTAATTTACATGAAATGTTGTTTTTAAAACAATAGATAACTGAGCCTTATCTATTTGGTTTCAACATGTCGACGATTGATTGTACTTTATGATGACATTGTTGCCTTATTTCAATCTCGAGTTTCATAATTTTCCAAGAAATTGCAAGATCTTAACGATTATTTCAAAATGGAAAACGAATTGACTTATTTATTACAGTTAACGTCTTGATTGTTTGTTAATGATTTGATAGAAGTTAAAATGTTGAGACATTTGAAAGAAATCGAATTAACAATCAACATTTCCACAGAGACAGTCGAATATAAGAAGCCAGTTATATTTTCTGAAATATTAAAATAATTAGTATCCTGGTATATCCCGCTGTTGGGTTTCCACTAAAAAGTAATTCCCCTAGAATTGAAACTTGACTTCTTTGGCATCTCTTTGATATCATATTCTTTTCCAATCTCATTGTTCACTTGGCTTTGTTCTTTGTGACTGTTGCAACTGCTTCGTTGTTATCCAAAGTTGAAGGTTGAACTGTAAACAACTTCATTACAATTATTGTCAATATGTATTATCTTGTATAAAATATCAAGCCGGTAACCAATTAACATAGTGGCGGCGATCACAACCCGGTCGCGTGGATTTCCCGCTACGATTCGCGTTGAAGCGATCCATTTATTATCGTCGACTGCTGGCTGACGTATGCCAACACATGGATACTCCGTAATGTACTCACGGCACTATATGTATAAAGATCAATTTGCCTCGCACGACCTGTGCCACCTCCGCGGTGTTGCGTCAATAAGATACAACACGTTAATTCGAGGTTGGGGCGCACGATCGCATTTTGCGTCCGGGTTTGTCCCGTTTGTAATACCATCATGAAGGCAATCAAACAGTTTCTCAGTAACCAAACGGAACTTATTAGTTCTACTTACATACGCCGAGCATCGAGTTAACAACCCAAGCCTACGACTTAGATATGTGTTCGTTGCCTGTATATCTCTCGGTCGAGTGAGCCGAACGGACCGGTTGTGACGGCCTCTCACTTTGCAACTTCGTGTACCGCTTGCTTGCTGTGAAATTAGGTAACCAACAAAAGCCAGTCGCTGCGCACGACGGGCAATAAACAATAATGAAATCACTCCCACTAAATCGAAACTAAAAACTGAAAATCCTCCTGTACACGTAAACGATGACGTAACCACAACAGCTACTGATACGGCCGTCACGCATTCAGATATGGCGTCTAGGAATTAATCGACAAAGTGGCATTCGAATAATGCCTTGAAAAACGGATGATGAATTTCCTCGTGTTTTCCGGTCCAACTGAGGCGTACAGTGCGACCTTCACGTGAAGACAAACAATAAATCTGACGACCTTGAAATGCATAATCTGCAGAATGCAGATGCATCGGAGTCATTACCTTTAAATAGGATAAGTGATCATGTGTGTTATTGTATTAGTGACAATTTCAAAACAATAAACAAGCAGCAAACCAAACAATGAAAGAAGCCATGAGAGCTGGATGATGCGGGCCAGACGGCTGTTCACCGAATGCCGAAGTGTTCCATCGCGAGGCGCACTTTATATCGGCCGTCGCTGCCGCAGAGAAAGCCGCGCCCCGCGCTCCCCCGCGCCGCGTTCCGTGAGCTCCGTTGGTAGCGGGTTTTTTCCTCATTAGATCCATAATTCCATATTATACTTTATGCCTTCGTTGTTTATCAAACTTGACTCGCGTACTGATAGACGTCACAGCTTTGTTGTATTATTGGCGCTATTAACGTTTTTGTGCAAATCGACTTCTACGAAAACAAGTAATCTACGTATATTGTAAGATATCATATTTAAAATAGGCAGCAGAACACTTGGCTTTATTTGGAAAATGACTTTTAGTTCGCTCAATTTCCGCGATAGACGCTCAATGTCAAGTTCAATGCTATGCGATGCTATTGGGCATGCAATAGTCATAGTCATCCCCCACAGGAAGAGCAGGGTTGCGTAACGTGTGTTCCGAGTATCGGCTAACACGTTAGCGGCGGGACTTGCCGGGTTATTGCTCCACCAGTCTCCGCTTCGCAGCGCACTCTTTAATAGGTTAATTGCCTGGCATTGTGGTGCTGGCACATATCGTCAGCCGCGACCTTAAAGCGACTCGCGGCCACGCATGTAGGTGTGCGACGTGCGCCACCAAATGAGATATGCCTGGACTGACGACCTTACTATGCTCTTTTATTGTCTTCATAAAAGCACTGGATTTACTAGCTAGACCATTCTCATTTTATATTATTTTTTCACGTAATGCCGAATGCCGGCCTTTCACAAAAAAAAGAACATAGATGACAATGTAGAATTCTCAGCGCTATGTGGACGACTTTCGATAAGATAGCCATCTTATGCTCAAATCTGACGATGAATCTTAAAAAAGTTTCTGCAGTTTCTAGAAAATATAATACCAGTTTAAACTTAACAAAATTGATCTTACAAACGAAACGAAATTACCACTTTTTCTGTTTCTGGCACTGAGCATCGAACCGCGAAGCCGGTACTCCCAATGACCTCAATAAACGGATTCCGTGAATCTGTTCTCTTGTTTTCTAAATTTGTAACTTTATAATATACAGTGTCGTCGCATGACGGTGAAACGGTATGATCTGCTCGCGTTCGTTCAGCGTTGAACAGCACTTGTGCAGCCGCGACGTTGCCATTCCAGCCGATGAAAGTAATTGCTCACTTGAGTACACGCAATACCCACACAGTTACATTCGCGTACTTACTGCATGCTGCCGACAGGATACCCTTATTTGGCGCTGCCAGTCTAAACGCAGGTTTCTCGTAGGAGTCTCCCCGTTTTTCACCAGCTGCAAAATAATCTGTTATTATTGTAATAATTCTACGCACAGTAGTTGCACTGAACTATTGGTATGATTCACTTAGAAATCGCGTGAACTCGTGCCAGGCTTCCCACGTCGGAACTCTACATCCCATACTCTACGTAGAGGATTCTCTATTTATTATTCATATGCTTCTTTTAACGATGTTACGTTTTATAAACATTGTCCATGTGCCCTGTTTTCGTAGCTGCCTCTTCCTACTTAATGGACGCATTAATTTGTTATCAGAGTGGTTCCGGTTTGACGCAGATATTGTCACCGTTTTACGTCACGCGATGCTCGAACTCGTTGTAGGGTAGAATTTTTCAAATTAAACAATATACCAGTATATTTTACATGAAAGCAATCGTTTTGCAATGCTCCAATGTGTAGGTGTAATGCAGAACCGACAAAACGGCACCAACACCTCATTATCTGCAATTGAAATGCAAACAATTAAAATTTTACTACACTGGATTTCGACTTAACATTGTCTTTTTACTGGCACTAAATAGTTGGCACGTGAGTTCGTACAATAATAGGAAATTCGTATGAGAATAAACAGGCATACGCATACGAACACGACGAAGCCGTAAAAATTAGCGCTAATAGCATGATAATCTTATTAATGTTTGTTTTGTTTCTCTCTAACCAGTTATCGTTTTGTATTTTCAGAAAATCTCGATTCCGGCTCCTGCCAGTGGCAATGGGTCAGCGGGAGAGGCTACGTTTCACTTCAGCGTCAATAGCAATGCAGAAATGGAGGGTCCACAGGTAAATGGAACAATTGCCGCAATTCCGACAAATTCCTTCTTGCAATCCGCTTAAATTATCGCTGCTTCTAATTAGGCCGATGTAATTGAAAAGAGCGCTTATTAAAGATAGACTCAACAATTTTCCTCTTGTGTAGGTACACCGTAAAAGATACTGTTACCTTGATCAGTAATCATAGTTGATACCGTTGTACGGGTATTAACATGCAGATATTGACATTGTTTCATAGTTAATTAATCGACTGCCCTTTCTTTCGTCACTACGCCAATTAGTGCGATATTGAAGCAATAAAATGTACTTATGCTTCGAAATTAAATCAAACTCACTGATATCAATTGTAGAGCCCTGCGGAAGTTCCGAATAATAAGTTATCTCAAATCTAAAAGCATGTGAAATATTTTTAGTATGAAATAAATTAGGCTTTTTCTTAATATAAAGAAGTAGGATAGCAAAAATCTAAAGCATATTGTGCTAAGTCTCAACACTAGGCAAGAGCAAAATATTCTATTTCAATTATCCCATACCTATGGTGTAACTAAACAGATCCGTCACATAGATTGTTCTTTTCCATATTATTACGGCAATCAAAAGTGTAAGTCCACAATAATGTATAACATTCCTATTCCATGCATTTATGAGTCCAATCTGTAAAACACACTTCAAGGCAAGAAAAAAATAATTTTAAAATCTTTAAATTGCTTTCACAATTTATTGTTCTTTGAGTGGATTATAATTTACTTCCATGTCTTCAAACCATTATCAAATCATCCTCCGGCTTTATTTCTTCTCTTCGATTATGCTTTTCAAGATCGCATTTATGTTTGCGAGTAGTGAGTAAACATTGACATTAAAATCTCAAGGTAAGTAACAGGCGATAAGTACTAGTTGAAATGACAGTATATCTGTGTTTTTAGGCATCGAGATACTTACTTATTTACTTCGAGTAGCAACAGCAACACAGCTATTTTTGTTGTTAACTACATAACTAAAGTTTTGATGATATACAACACGTGACCAATGTTTGTTCAAGTGAACATTATAATATGCCTTAAACGTCAGCATCTGATTCTGACATAGTCAACAGATTATGTAACTAAGTAATTCTAACAATATTCTGAATTAAAAAAGTATTGTTACTTTGCAACTGGATATCGAATCGTAATTATTATTTGATATCGCTAAATATCGCGTTTGCTTCATAAATATTGTTTTGCTTAGCAACATTTCTAGTATTCCAAGCATGCGTTAAAGATTACAATACGTCAACATGTATGTCATTCGAGTAACATTAATCAGTATTAAATCATCGTTATACTGCTCTATAAAATTTACTATGTTCGCTTTTCGCACTTTATGGATCCGAAAAATGATAACTTGTGAAAAACTTCCTGTCATTATAATTATTATTGTGCTTCTAAATTACTCGTTTACTCGAGAAATTAGTATGACAGTGTAAAATCTATATTTCGAATAATGGTAAAAATATGAGAAGTAGTTGGCAGTATTGGCGCACCTGCCGCAATGATCTAGAGTAAAGCAGTTTGTAATAAGATAACGCATTAGACGATCTGTTAAGACTTTGTCAACAGCACTGGCTGATGATAAGTTGGCGGATGCATGATATTAATATTATTTATAGTAAGTACCATCATGGCGCGTGCGCGCGCTCGCATGGTTTTGTGGGTCGCGAAACGGTCACAGTGGATAACTTGTGGCCGACAAATTCGTCAGAGCAAACTTACGTATGGAAGTCTCGGACTACGGCCTGAATACTTCGATTAGGTGGAGTCAGCTGACGCCTAAAACACACGCCTTTATGCGACGATAGTTGCAACTGGGCTCCACAGATAACGAAAGCCGTGGGCTAAGAAAAATAAAATTCCAAACCATCAATATTATGTTAATTCCTTCTCGTATTAAAAATTACACCGTTATCTGAGTGTGTCTCCAACAAAATAAATGTTGGCTTTTTTGTCGCAATACCACCAGCTTGCACCTTGTCGACAATACAATAAGATTTTCTCTTAAAAGAGTCATATTTCGCCCATAAATGATTACACCGTGGGCGTAAACTCTCACCTGCCCTCCTCCCACGTATTCTGCGAACGGGATTTGGATATTTGTAATACTGGAATAAAATATTTTGCTTGTGACATGACGTAACCGATTTCACGGTACTTTATTTTATCTCTTACTAGGAGCTTTTACATAATTTGATTCTAAAACAAGAATAAAACTCACATCTTTTTATTCTTATTTCGAACAAGGAAACCAGCTGGCCCGAGAATACAAGTCTAAGTAGTATTATTAAATTCAAGATGTTGCTTTATTTTATTATCATGATACACACGAATAAGATACAAATATTACGCAGATAGTGTGCTAGGTCAAATTAAAGAAGGTCAATGTAAACCTATGATCTCAACCAAAATTTTTTGCTTGTCGCTTATTCAAAATATCGTCCTCATCTTTAGAATTTTTTGAAATGTTAACAGTAGTCCAGTGAATTTCAATACAATCGACAATTATCTGTATAGCGCGTGCTGCTGAAGAGTTATAATATCTATTTATACATTTCGAGATAGCACTAATTATGACCCCAATATCAGACATACAATGTAATTGACAATAACTATGTTTTAATCCAGCAGCCCCTTGTTGTCAGATGCTCCCTGGTAGGCTAGTTTTTAGATAAACAAATGGCCCCAACATATCTGGACACTGTAAATTTATCACACAAAACTCCATAGCCACCTCCTTTTTCTGTCATTATACCATAAGAATTCAAAATTTTTGTTTATTCGAATACTACGATGAGGCCCAATTGAGACTGAAAATGGTACAGGTGATGAGGTGATACTCAATAGTTTCTAGAAAAGTTTGTTAGTAAGAGCGTCTTAACACTAGATGCAATCCAATTCTAATCCGTGAAAATATGGTCCGAAGTAGTCGTAGAACTATGTTATCTAATTTCACTAGTTAGTTTCCTAAATGATGAATCCAAATCGGATTCGGGTAGGACGTAGTGCGAAACCGCTTTAAATGTAAATTCGAAACTAATGAACAATTTGTGTTTCCAGGGTTCGTTCGAATGCGTCAGGAGTGGCGGCGCGCGGCGGCTGGAGTCGTGCGGGCCGCTGCCGCGAAGGATGCGCGTGCACGCGAAAGACGACTCGTACGAGGCGACCAAGGACCGTATGGCGAGGACAGTCGCTGCGGAGCAGAGCAAATGGTGAGCTATCCTAACCAGGCGTCCCACAAGGTAGTGTCTTTGGGCCAAAACTCTATCAAGATAACTTAGTTTTAAAGAAAACTCGTACATACGTCCCGTAGGGTACTCTTTGGACCAAAACTCTACCAAGATAACTTAATTAAAGGAACTCGTGCAGGCGTCTCGCAGGGTAGTCTATTTGGGTCAAAACTCTACCAAAATAACTTAGTTAAAGGAAACTCGCGCAGGTGTCCCGCAGGGTAGTCTATTTGGACCAATACTTAACATGTAAAAATGGAGATTCAAGTCTTGCATAGGTCTCTAACAGGATAGTCCCATTTGTCCAATACTTTACCTATACGAATGCATACGTATGCACGCGAAAAACGACTAGTACGAGGCGACCTTTGCAAATAATAACTTTGACTTTGACCAAGGACCATAATAATATGGCGAGGATAATCGCTGCAAAACAGAGCAAATGGTGAGATAATCTGGTACGGGCATCCCCCAGGGTAGTCTCTTTGAACCAATACTCTACCAACGTAACTTGCGCAAGATAGGAAAGGTATATGGCGCACAGGTCCCTCACAGGGTAGTGCCCTTTGTCCAATACTTTACCAAGGTGACTTGTACGAAAACTAGTTTAATGTTTCTTTTAAAAAGCGAATATAAATAGAATTTAGATTATTGTGTTCACGACAAGGCAATTGTCAGTTTAACGTCAATGGTACACACTTTCCTTAATGAAACATTTTCTTTTGAATCGAATCCTACTAATATTATAAAGGCGAAAGTTTGGATGTCTGGATGTCATAATGTCTGGATGTTTGATACTCTTTCACGCAAAAACTACTGAACGGATTTTGTTGAAACCTTACAGTATTATTGTTTATAACCCAGATTAACATATAGGCTATAATTTATGACGATATGTGACAAATAAATTTCAATAAATAAATAAGACGTGTCTAAAAACTCTAAAAAGCGCCATCTATCGTCATTGGTTAAAATTTACAGCGCTGGACAAACTACTGTTTTTGACGTCCGTGCGGGGGAAACCGTGAAACGCCATCTATCAACATGATATCTAACGGGGGTAAAACGAGGTCCACGCGTACGAAGTCGCGGGCGGCCGCTAGTGAAATTATAATACATATTGTCCTTTTACAAGGAACTAGTATTGGAATTTCCTGCTTCCAATTGCAATATTCTGCATGAACTGCAAATATGGCCGTAAACAGTTGATATATGATCTGCAATTTAATACTAGCATCGCAGTAAACTATTTAGCAAATATTTGCGAAGCGCAAGTAGGTAGTTTGTTAACGTTTCATATACCAGCAGGGCTAAGATGCGCGCCGTGATAAACTGCTATCGCGGCGTTATATCGATTTTGACGTCACTATATCGTTTTATCTACCGGCGCTAACATGGCACCCCGAAAATTATCATGTCATCTGTCAAAATGTGATAGTGATAGATTTGTTTTTTTTTTTTGTGATAAACCTGGCAAGCCCTAACATGAAGCGCTAACTATATCATATTTTGACATCACGATAGGATAGGATGTGGTGTTTTTATCGTCCTCGATCCTTGCCCACGATAGCAAGACGATAGGAGATTAACTTTTTTGCAAGCTACTTTAACTCTATTTATTTATCATATAAAATGGTAAATGACATTTTACGACTAATTTGAGGCTAGTAAAATTCAAAGAAAGGAATCTAGCACCTTTGTGATACTTTTACTTCTAGGTGGAGATTGAGTTCTAGTTCAAGAGTTTATCAGTGTGAGGCGAATCTTGCGACAGTTTATAATCGCTAGCTGCAAAATCTTAGTGCTCCCACAGTCCCACCCACATATTAATTATTACATTACCTACCTTGTAAAATACTAACCATTACTTACCTACTTAGGTAGGTATTCAACAGTACATCAGACAATACATATTAAGTTGCAAATGTCGTGAGATACCCCACAGTGTTTAGCTTGATTTAAGTACCTACTGTCATCTGTACATAATCTTGTAAAATTATTGAAAATGGGGCGGAATGTGGTGACCGAGCTTCTTGTGTCTACATCAAACAGTGGCAAGGTCATTGTCAGAAATTAGCATTGGGTGGGATGTGTAATCAAACTTGCTATAATAACAATGAGAATAAATGAATTTTACTAATTTTATAACTTGATGGTGATACCATACATACATTCCACATTACTATCAATCTAATTCCTCCATGTGGTCTTTTTTAAGGGCTTTAATGTGACAGGATGATAATCTTGTACAATTTATTCCATTATAATAAATTCATCATCATCTCAGCCATAGGACGTCCACTGCTGAACTTAGGCCTCCCCCAATGCTTTCCATGTTGTCCGATGGGGCAGCAAGGTTCTGGGGTGGAGGCCGGGTACCGGAATACGCAGCGTGGGACGTCCACCCACAAGGTGGACCGACGACATCATAATGGTAGCAGAAAGGCGCTGGACGCAGGCAATAAATTCATTATTGCAGTGTAATTTCAAAATAATTCAACCATTATTTACAAAATCTTTATTTGGAAAACTTTTGTTTTACAATAGCTATTTATAATTTCAAATACAAACAGAATTCCATGAATTGGTTAGCCTAGCCAGTACCCTTGAAGTTTTTCTTGCTGATTGTTATTGTAAATTTTCATGATAGTGAGCAAGACTTGATTATGTCTGCTTTAGAATGAAATAATCACTCATAATCCCACACTTCTTCATCCACTGTCTGAAAAAAGAAAGAATATTATTTAAACACAATTATAAATATTACAATTACATAAACAGTTCATAAATAGAAACATTTACTTAATCCTATTTGTATTTTAAGTTTACATACAAAATATTGATCACAGTATTATTACACGGTGAAAGAACTATGTGAAATAAATATAGGAAAGAAGGTGAAAGCTTATTTGTAGGAATAAAGATATTTTTCCTTTTCTCCGGTGCTGTTACTTATGAAAATCAAGATCTGCGGAGTATACCTAGCTAATATTTTAGACTTTAGGTACTTAATTTGCTACTTATGAGTGTAACTTTATTTCTCAAATCTCAATAAACTTTCTGACTGCTTCATGTAAGTTGAATAATTACTGTAAACCTCGCATTATGGGGTAGGTAGTGGAGTTCGGTTATTCTGTTAATTTTGAAGACTTCATTCTTTAATACTATCGGTATGATTAGGAATTCTTCATTGTTTTTCTTTAACTTGGTTATCTCTTCGTTTGATATTTTCCGTACTTTAGAAATATTAAAAATAAGACTGGAAACATAAAAATACAATTTTAAAAACACAAACAAATACAATCAAGCAGTCATGTAATGTCAACAAAATTGACATAACTTTTTTTTAATGACGTTCTCACTGCTTTAAGATATGTGTTTTTAGCCGAATTAGTAGCAGAAATGAACGAGATTGAACGAATGAGCTAAAATATTTCAAGGTTGGCCAACATAATAACGCAATTTTTTCTTAATATGGCAACAATTCGGTTATCACGCGATAGCGGTCGATAGACTTTTCTATCGATGGTCCCATGTTAGGGAAAATGATAAAATTATCTACGTGATCGAAAATTGTCTTATCATATCATGTCATTGTCGATGCGCGCATCTTAGGCCTACAGAAAGACCTTTAACGCGTAGATCGACTAGTTGTATGAAGGAAAATGATTTTAAGTTCATCAAACATATTTTGCATCTTACTTGCTATGGTGTACAAATATGAAATCGCTTTAGAATCAAAAAAGCTGAAGCATTTATTTCAAGAACTTGGCCGAGGCCATTACCTACATAATTATGACGCTGTAATATGCATCCGATGTGACATAAGGATAAATTAAACAGGTGGAGTTATACCGATTACCTTTGATTGACGTGAGTCAACCCTAGGAGTCACTGCAGACAACGCTGATCGTGATTGTATTTTCAAGGAAACATTCTAAAACATAGAACTGCCTAAGATCTCGAGACTATTCCCACCTCTCGTTCCTCGAGTTGACTAATGAAGTGTATTATAGAGTGCCTACAAAAGCAAATATGAGATCTACACGTTGTAATGAGTTGTTCTCAACTACAGCTTGTCGGACTATTAATGCCGGACTACGAAGTCCCATAAACAGAATGTCATTAACGCACAACAAACTTTTCAATGACTTGGACATTTTTGCCTCTACCGTTGGTAAATATAAGAAACTTGTCACAGACACCCTAATTGCCGAATTAGACAAATAAACTTGACTAGCTTGTATGTATCATCATCACTAACTTTTGAGTTGTATAAATTAAATGGTATTAGAACGAGTAGAACTAGAGTATGAGCCGGATGCCTAGACAGGCTCCGCCCCATTAAACATTTGTAATCTTAAATTGTGACCAGCGTTGTTGGATTCATGATAAGCACTATCCATAAAACTAGCTTTTAAGAATACATATTGTGAATCTGTTTGCAGTCCAAATTAATAAATTAAAAAAAAAAATTGATTTGATTGTGGGCTGGCAACTACAAAAGATTATGTTCAAGTCCTACGTGGGTACTTACAAGGAGAACCATATCTTTAGATTGTTCAAGTATACGGGTCAAACAATCAAGCAATTCAAGTGTTTAATAACTTTCTTATCTTATGAGCACGATTCGCGATGAAAAAGACCTGCAATATAAACTGACATTGGAAGAAATGCAGAGAATAATGCACAGACTCGGCCAGTTAAATGTTACATCCGTATATTCAAATAAAAACAATTGCAGCCGTCATAATAATAAGCACACCTGTGCAATTATTAGTGCATCTTCAGGGTCAATCAACTGATACATGATCCAATGCATAGCGACATTAAAAGTATTGATCATGCATGAGAAGGGAATTTCAAAATCATTTTTCTCTTTCACATTTCGGCTTCTACAAAGATATTATATTCTATCTAGAATATTTTAGTCACACAATAGTGACAATCTATTTGCCACCACAGGTATACTATACTAAAATTGATATCGAGAAGGGGTCGTTATCTTAATTGCCGTGTTTACTTATTGTTTTGTTCCCTATAAAATATGGTATTTATCGGCTAAACCCTTTCACTTTGCCTCGTTTACAAATTAGTAGCTGATTATTTTTTCTTTTGTGTAATAATAGAGATTAGCGCACGGCAGAGCCACCTAATGTTTTCTCACAATTACTTAATGACCTACTGATAAGGGATTCTTAGGAATGTTACTCTTTTGTAAAGGGTTAAAATAACACGTGCCAATAAGAATGCCACTAGAATCTTAAAAGATAATACATATTTATTTGAAGTTCGTGGTGGTTTCTTTTTACGTCGACTGAGCCATTTGATTGCTATGATCTGTTTTAATGAGAAACAGTGTATGTTAATGTTAATCATTATAATTTACATGCAACGTCACCACTCCTGCTTTACAATTACATTTATTTGGAATCAAAACCATGTTCGAGCACAATACATACTATAATATTAAGTTTTTTCATATTTTTTTTATTGATTATTATGTTAAGGCCTAAGGCCGGCCGCATATTAACGGAGAGATGCGGATAGAGACTACACTGAAATGTCCCACCGACGACATTGACAGCAGGGCGCCACCATCTTCGTTCAACTACATGGTTTCCACCGTGGCAAAAGTCGGAACCAGCGATCCGCTATTGATGGTGACCCCCAGTCAGTGTCAAAAAAGGACATTTCAGTGTAGTTCATCTCTAAGACGATTATGGGACGGGTGACAGGCGATAGTGTGTTTTCATAAAATATTTAGCTACTTTATTACACATTTCAGTTGTTTTATATTTAAATCTTTTCTTTGCAATAAATGGAATATGAGAATGAAATCTCAAAATGATTTTTCTTATCCTCATTTTGGCTTCTTCAAAGGTCTATTCCAGCTAGAATATTTTAATCCTACAATATTTACAATCTATTTGCCACCACAGGTATAATAAAATCGATAACGAGAAGGGATCGTTATCTTAACGTGTTTACTCATTGTTCCTTTGGTTATGTTCCCTATCGACTTGAACCCTTTCACCTCGTTTGTTTGAAATCGTTTACAAATTATTATCTAATTATTTTTTCTTGCAAATGCGGCTTTTGTGTAACGAGAGAGATTAGCGCACGGGTAGAGCTACCTAATGACCTACTGATAAGGTATTTCATAAGAATGTGACTCTTTTGTAAAGGGTTAAAATACCACATGCCAATAAGAATGCCACTCGAGTCTTAAAAGAAAATATTTATTATTTGAAGTTCGTGGTGATTTCTTTTTACATCGACTGAGCCATTGCTATGATCTGTTTTAGTAAGAAACTTTGTAGTATATGTATTTTGCATGGAACATCACCATTTCTATGTTGACTACAAATCTTACAATACCTAGTCATATTATAAATAAAATCATTCTCAAGCCCAGTACTGTAAAATTAAGTTTTCCTACACCATACATTTATTGACATTTACATTTATGGAGCCTTAGGCCGGCGGCATACTAGCGGAGAGATGCAGAGAGGAATATGGGTGACGGACTGTAGTAAAACGTTTTCGCATAAAATATTAGTACTACTATATTATAAATTTAATTTGTAATATACTTAAACGAATTTTTCGCGTTATTTTTCCTATGCGGTAATCCGCTTTTTTTAATTTTCGTTTTGAGGCGTTTGTTGAAATGCAAATTGTTTCAATGTCATTTGGCATTATATTTTTATAGGTATTTTATACACTAATACGAATAAAGAAATTAACAGTATATTATGTAAATAAAGTAAATACGGGTGGCTAAGTACTTAGATAAATAAATGTTACGCACTTGAAATTAAATCTTTAACCATTACTTTATTCTCGCATTAAGGAACTATACTGCAAATAACTCCTATGTGTATGTGCATCTTTATTTAGAATTCTTCTTTCATCCTTATTTTAATTATATGGTGTCGAATTAGCCATTATTTAGAGTTTATGCGTTATAGAGTTCTATCAATGTGTGAATGTGTAAAAGTGCTTTTTTAAGCCTATTTACAGAAATAAATGAGGTTTTTTGAGTTTTTAGTTTTAATGCAGAAATTATTTCAATTTGAACTTAACCTTATTGAAAGCCTGGTTTTATTGTAGCGCTCATAGTGTTTGTATTCCTAATAAGTTTTGATTACATTGCATACTAATTTTTATTTTTTAATTTCAGCACCCGCGTGATAAAGCCTAATCAAACGGACATTGGGCGAGTTAAGGTGCGATCGGCGCATCAGATATACTCATCACCGGCCACGGCGCGCCTCGTTGCCGACCGAGCCGAACGGGAACGAGAGCGCGAGCGAGAGAGGGAGAGGGAGCGAGCCGAAAGGGTTGAGAGGCCCGCTGTAGCGCCGCCTGTGCCCCGCCCACAACCTGCCGCGCCCGCTCATCCCCCCCAGACTCATCAGCCGCACCAGCAACATCAACCGCAGCGGCCTCCACCCAACCCGGATCTCACTAGGCGATCCATAAAGTTAGTACTCTTCTAGCGTTCAGACCCTAAACGCGCCCTTAAACTCTCGCCAGTCTGAATCGGGACGCGGATCCGTTCGGGTTGTCCAAATTTACTATCTCAGTGACACATACAGTTTACTTGCCAACATGGTTTTAAACAAGTCTAGATGTTTAATGAACCAAATCAAACGCCTTCGTAATCCAGGGGCACCTATCCATAAAACCATAATAAGTGAAAAACGAACGGCGTTTGTGAGGTATGTACATATTCTGAATTAGATCTATCTTATTTTGCATGAAAATATTGTGTGTGTTTTTCAGTATACATTTTTCTCAAAAGTCGCGAAGTGTAAATATCAAGAGTAAAACTTAAAATTACAATATAAACCTGTAAATTATTTTATCTCTTAGTGAAACGGAAAATTTATTTAATTAAAAATAAGTAAACTGAACTTATTACTTGTGTGTCTTGTCCCAATGTTTATAAAATACTTAAAATAGGTTAAAACTTATTGTAGCAGAGGAATACAATATTAATAATTTGTAGTGATACGAGGCTACTAATATTACTATTTTCGCAAATCAATAAAGTATTTTAATCACTTTATTGATTTGCGAAAATAGTAAAATTCTTTTAATGTGTTCTGTTTTCTCGTCTCCGCTTGCGCTCCGCTTTAGTGCGCGGCGGGCCTTAGTTATCGAATCCAACAAGCCGCTCCGCGCTCTAAAAAATTTACTTTGCGTTTGAAATCTTTGAAGTTTAGTTATTTTTATTTTCAATCAATAAATATTAAGTAAATATTTCGCAAATTGTCATACTTTAAAACATAGTTTTTCTCCGTTTGTAATCAAGCTCGTTAGGACTTAGTGACGTCATCGCGCTCAGGTAGGTCGTAAATTAGAATTTCTACCTTATCTAATTGCCCGAAACAGTGACAAATAACTTTAATCCTTACTAATTATCGACAACTTTCATTCACTAACTTATTCTTAGTAGATAAAACCGATTACAAGTTATGACTTGACCTTTACCAAATAGGGACGTAAAATGTTACGATTGTGTTAAATAATAAAAACTAAAGTGCTATTACATTATATCGTCGGTATTAAAAGTCATCCTCGATGCGACAAAAATGTTCTCCGCTATTACAATAATAGAATAGGTACTAAAATGTTTGTAAATAGCATAGAAAATAGTTTGAATTTAAACGATTTGTTATCTCTTTAAAACCCAATATGATAATGTGGTTTGCGTTGAAGGAAGTGTGGTTTCGCATTCACATACTTACATGGCCATCGACAGTATTGTGCTGTATTAATTTATAGGTTTTTGCACTGAATTTCATATGATTTTTATCGTCAATTTGTTGTTTTATATTCAGTGCTACATAACGCAATACGAATACACTAAATGGTTGCTTAGCAAGACAATATCACCTACATAATTATTTCCTGAAGACGCGTTTCCAGTAACTTTTTTTAAATAGATAATACTTTGGCAAGCGTTCGACCTTCGGCAGTATTGACATCATACACGACACGCGGTTTGTGAATGGAAAAGAAAACGCAGGTTGAACGCAGTCAATGTTTATTGTTGAATCGTCAACTTACATGCTAGTGTATTGAATTTGCCATTTGCCATTTGCATTTACAAGCGATTCAGAGCCTTACGGCCACGCGATTGACATGCGATTCGGAAAAAATACGCATGAAATAATTTAGTCAAATCGACTAGTAGATTCTTCGACGTAAAACAAATATAAACCTAGTAAATCTGATTACATCTGCGCTCTTACTTGCAATAGTCCAATTTCATAGAATTTCAGAGTTCAATTCATTAAAACTCGTGTCAAGCAAGATATCATTTTCAATTTATCAGCTGAATAATCGAGCGCTAAATTTAATCATTTGTATAATAAGCGGCGCTAATACCCAACTTGATAACGTGTCTTCAGGTACACAACAAAATTCCCGATACTTTAATCTGACAAAAGTCATACAGTCTATCACAGTATTATGAAATGTTTGTATGAAAACGAGCTTCTTAGCGACACACAAGTAATATTATGTCCCTTTGCAAGTCAATTATGGGTTGTATCGTACTAGGGCCTTTATTTGATAGGGTGCTCATTCCTATTAACCCTGACTATAATTGTGTAGACTGTAGAACAATAACTAATTCTCCTTTTTCTATTTCAGGGAAAGACTAATACAGTTACTAGCGTTGAAACCTTTCAAAAAACCCGAACTCTACGCGAGGCTTACCAGTGGTGGGTTATCACTCTAGAGAATTTCACATTTATTATCTCTAAATTCAACTTGATAAATAATCGCCGGTTTATTTTCAGAGGGTATCAAGGAGAAGGAACGCAGTTTGGTAAACAAGCTCCTGCCCCAAATCGGGTCTTTGAAGGACAACTGTTACCACTTACGTAGGCACATATGGAATGACGTCAATGAAGATTGGCCGTTCTATTCGGAAGAGGAGAAGCATATGCTCAAACGGTAAGTACTGACCAGATCATCATCTCATTACATTTCATTGTTTTTCTAAAAGTACGTTATATGCCGATTTTCTTAAAAATTGTGGACTTAACTTAGATATTTTTCTAAAGGCAAGCATTAGTATCTCTTTTTATGTCAAGTTTTATCAGTAGAATCATTTTTGTAATCAAAGATTAGTCATTTTTCTGGCATGTTTATTGAAGAGAAAATTAACGAAAAATTTTTTTATAGTAAAAACAGTTGAACATTAAATTGATTTGATATCTTTATAATACTAATAAGTATCCATTTCGTTGTACCACAGGCGGAAACCTCAAAACCTCACGCCTCCCCTAAGCAGCGATTCGGCCCATTCGCTGTCACCTCGCGCGTCGCCCAGCGCGAATAAAAGGCCGAGCGTGAACGACGCGGCCGACGAACTGCCCTCCAAGAAGCAGAGGATCTCCCATTACCGGCGGCCGTCGCCTCCTTCGTCCGGGTAAGAAACGTTCCTTATCTGTGAAACTTTACATAGGCTGGTTTTTAGTTAAAAGTCCCCCTAATTTTCATTTTTAACCGACTTCAAAAAAAGGAGGAGGTTTTCAATTCGTCGAAATATTTTATTTTTAATGCACCTCTTTTTGTGATTCTGTTTTTTTTTCTCAAAATTCCTTGTCACTTTCATAAGGATTCCTGAAAATGTTTCAACATTTTGTCCATTTTTAGGTATCAATGGGTGTAGGATATTTCTTTTTTTTACTGCAAAATTGAGTAGTTGACACCACTAAATAATCGATTTGCATACTTTTTGTAAGCTTTCAGAACGCGATTTTCCCCCATAGATATTGTTTAGCAATATGAACCCTTTTAGGTACTTATTTGCCTACAAAATCGCCAAAATCGAACCCATTTTTTTTCAAAACGTATCTCCAAATTATTGGTGTCAACAACCCAACCCAAAGCAGACTAGCCTAGATCCTTATGCCTTTACACAGATACGCGACGACTTCGTCCGGGGAACGGCACGCGTCCGACACGGAAGACGGACCGGCCGTTTGCCAGACGGGTTACACGGCGGTCAACGGCATGGACGAAGTGCCTTCAATGCCGGCGAAAAGCCGTACCGCCCAGTACCGGAGGCCGTCGCCGCCGGCCGCGCCCGAGAGAAATCCCGTGGAAGTCACGCGCCACGCGCCCGAAAGGCATCCAGCTGAGGACGACGACAGGACTGCGGGTGAGTGACCTATGCTTTCTTTTGTTTATTTTTACGTATTTTTTTTTTGTTTAAATTCGCTACGTTATCTTCGAAATTCAATTTTTTTTTTCACTTAAAATGTTAACATTACTTACTTAAAACCTTGTTTTATGATTGAAAAACGAAATTAAGCAAAAAAAGATTAGTTAAATAATTAATTTACATGTAATAACTAAATATAGTTTCTAAATAAAAATAACTTCTATTTACTCACTACATACATAATAGATGAACTAGTTTTCAAAGTAAATGTTGGTACAGGTTTTCTTTACTTAACAAATAAGGAAGCTTATGAACTACAATAAAAACAGTGTTATTGAAACGTAATGTTGTGAGTCATCCAGTAAACATAGATCTACCACTTTTGTAATAAGAAGGAGGAAAAATATAAGAAATCACATGGCGTGATTTCACATAACTCGTTTGTTACGAATTCTCGTTAATAAATTTAAACCAGCACAGTAAATAATCAAAGTGTAAATTAATTACCACTTAATTAATAATAACCAAAGTAAAAATAAAAGGTTCTTACCATAATGACAGCTCCTCCTAAATCCAAGAAAACGCAAGTGCGTTCGAATATATACCGCGATAATTGCATCAAGTCATCAAAATGCCATTACACATTAACGATCAGCGCGTTTAGTTAATGATGAAATGCGTAATACTAATTATGTGTATTTGGTCTTGTTTTAGGCAAAAAGGAGAATGGATACACCCTCAACTTCAATACCGTCAAGGACGCGTGTCCAAGTCCTGTCAAGGCGAACGGTTTTAGAAATAGTCCCATAGTAGAGCAAACTAGTATCACAGGTATGTATTTTATTCTAGTATTCTATTTTGTAAATATATTACTATTCTTTATAAAGTATGTGTGGCTAATGTATGTTTTTCTTTGCAGTAAAAGACATCACAAATACGGAACCCTTAGAAAATACTGAATTGTCGTCTGTCGCTGACGAAAAAATGACTGAACCGGAAGACATTGAAAGGTGAGGTTTCTATTCCTTTCGTAGATTTTATTAATTTAAATACATTATGTAATATTAGACTATAGCCCGTTTTCACTATCACTCCCAAGTTTTTAAGTGACACTTATAGTAACACAACAGGAATCTTGTTTTCATAGGGGTCACTTAAAAATTAGGGATTGATGGTGAAAACGGGCATGAAGCTTAACAGTTATTCATTTAAAATCTAGTATCAATCTTGCCTTACCTAAAAGTTTAAATTTAGAAGGTACATTTCGAACTCTAATTAATTTGTCTTCGAATAGTTCAATAAAACAGATTCTATTACATTATTACTATTTTAGATCAACTAATTTGACGTAAAAACTAATTTTAATCGTAATCCACAGGCAATACCCGCCGATAACTAGTTCCAGCACCCGCCGGGCGTACAAGAACGAATTCGCGGAACTGTACAAAGAATACCGGAGTCTTTACGAGCGAGTCGCCGAAGTGGCGGCACTGTTCACGCGCCTCGAGCAACAGTTGCATAGGGCCCCGCCACACTCGCCTGATCAGCAGGTATGTGTCAAAACACACACACACACTCACACACACACACACACACACACACACACACACACACACATTTTTTTTAAACTCATAAATCTCATTCATTTTTTTTTTCATCCAAATCCGTTCAGTACTTTTTGCGTTAGAGTAACAAACATCCATCCTCACAAAACTTTCAACGTGTATAATACATATTACTAGCTGTGCCCGTGACTTCGAACGTGTGAAAATAGTTTGAATAATATTTCCCGTTTTTGCAACATTTTTCTTTACTGTTCCGCCCTATTGGTCATAGTTTGATGATATATAGCCTATAACCTTCCTCGATGAATGGGCTATCTGACACTGAAAGAATTTTTCAAATCGGACCAGTAGTTCCTGAGATTACCGCGTTCAAGTAAACATACAAATTCTTCATCTTTATAATATTGGATATAGATTGGGATCGTATTTTAATGCCTTTGACATCTAACTGAAAAATAACAGCTGCCTATCATGTTTTCTATTTATTTTGAGACAATTTAAACGCATTTCCATTTCAAGCTGACCGTTTAAACGCGTCAGAGCGATAACATCAACATAATAGTGACACGCGCTCGGTGTCAGTCATTGAGTTATAATGTACTACGTACTAGAGAAGACATGTCAACTAGACTGTTTCTGGCACGCAAACAGGTCCATGGACCGAAATTCAATTAGTATGTGCTCAGCGGTTGCTGTGACAACACGCTTGAGTGCAGTTTTGTTTTTTGAAATATGCCATCCTATAGACGAAAATACTGTTCAAATAACTCCAGATACATATTAAGTAAAAATCAAGGAATGACTTTTTACCATTAAGTTGTACATTTAAGCACTTTAAAACACTAATTTAATTTTAATTTGTTAATTGCAAGGCGTCACCGCGGCGGCAGCCATTTTACGAAAATTTCAAAGAATAAAAATCGCAGACTTGACACTGACGCATAAATTAGTATACGAAAGGAAGGTTAATACAGCAATAAAAAGATTTTTTTAAAGATTATAAGCACTTTGTATTGCACAGATTACTAATATTCCCGTCCAGCCCCTTGTGTTAAGCTAAATAAGCTTGGGTTACGGGTGGGCTCACACAATAGTCGTGCGGCATCATGGATCAAACTTGTTTGAATCTCACTGCTGTTGTTCGTATGCGACTGGTTAGTTAGTAAATCACCCTAATTATTGACACCTAGCTCACGAGATAGGCTAAAATTATAATAATTGTACAGTGTGTCTGGTCACTAGTGTCCGACCCGTTAGGGCGCAATAATATGATCAATTTAATCGACAAATCCAGTATTAAAAAATTACAGCTATTTTATTTTTTTTAGTTTCTGAGTCCGGATGGATTGATTTATTTACCAAATCTACCGATGTACAGGACCTATGAGTATAAAAGTGATTCGTTCGACAGCTGAAAAAGTAAGCAATACGTTGTCATCAAAAGCTTCCATTAAAATTTCTTAGAAACACTTGAACGTAAAAAATGATGCTTCTTTTTAGATTTTTCAATGTTACAAAAAACTAGAAAGTTTTACATTTTTAGATGCACTAAGTCATTACCTGAAAACTGATATAACTTGGCTTTAAATCAACTAGTCTAGGTGCTAGCTACACAGGAGATGCAGCGGTGAAAAGGAGAGGTGGGAATAGTCCCGTAACTTCTACCTCACAGCTATTATACGTGTGCTCAACCACTGAGATAGTCAACAATAGAGACAATAAAATAACTGAAAGTTTCTGACTTTCAGTTATTTTATTGGTTCTGGAATGAAGGCGTGGGTCATCCCTAGCTTTGTTCCTACCGTGACGAGTGGGAATTTTTCTAAAATCTCAAGATGGACTGACTGAAGATAGCAGGAAGACGTTGGTTGCAGGCCACTATCAACTGGGCGATGTGGAAATCATTAGAGGAGGCCTTTGTTCAGCAGTGGACGTCCAGTAGCTAAAATGATGATGACGATGTTTCCTTACAGTATCCAATTCCATAGGCAGAAACTAAACGTAAACGAAGTGTCGCCTCTGTAATGGTATCATTATCTATAACTCATAATATTTCGTGCGCTTTTGGATGACAGTTTTAAACTAGAGATGGGTAATTTTTTTATCGAATTAGAAAATACCAGTTAACGATTCTCAAGGCGATTATCGATTACATTAGATTTTAATCGGGAAGAAAAATAATTATGGCTTAAGCATCAGTATGAAGCCCATACGCACTTGTAGCACAAGTAACACGATTAGCCTCAGTCCCCTCAGTTGTGAATTCGGAATCGCCAGTTGTAATTTTAAAATCGCATCACAGAGTGAAGTAACTAACACCAAAAAACGGCAGAGCGAAGTGATTTCGAATGTTTCAACTGCTACGTTTTGTCACTTGTCTAGGAGGGCTAATTTTAGTCTAAGGGAGGGGAGCTTAGATTACATTACAGGAAACGCACAATATAATAAAATAAAATAATGTAAGTAGCTGAACCTTTTTGCTATTGAGCACCATGAAAATTTAACACAATTTAGCCGATTTGTTTATTTTCACAATCGATTCACAATGTCTATGATGAGGCGACCGCAGGAACGTCACTATTCGTGCAATCCTATCAATGAAGTACGACATTTTCTGGTGCAGATTTTATCGCCATAAATTATGAAACTTGATAGTCATGGATTTGACTGACAGCTGTCCGTCAAATTCCCGCCCCGCACCCCGCACTGTACATATTTTGTTCGCGATGTCTGTTCTATACGTAGTAATATTACTTCAATGGTGTCAGTAACCTCATGAATTTCAATGAATTTATTATCATTTTCCGATAGCATTAGGGTTTGTTTTGGCCTGAAATAGATTGTTGTTTTCTTATGCTCAATATTGCACCTTAAACTGTTAACTGTTAGGTTGATTATATTGTATCTTGACAATTTTCAGCGCCATGGGTTCAATTCCCAATGTATTTTATTCATAACACAACCAATAATAAGTAATACAGAATAAATTCTAAAACGTTTCCATTTAAACTATGTCCTTATACTATTTGTTTCAATACGTCGGTTTATTAAAAAACTTAACCCTAAAATAACTTGTTCCCATTAAAAGTTCCGTAGTGTCCCAATCCGTTTGGTCAGCGTAAAAATGTCTTGTAAATTACAGAATCGCCCTCCTGCAGTGGAACCAACCAAGTCCTCCATTCGCCTTGTAAATTGGAGAATCTTCCAGCATAGAGACTAGTGACTTGATGATGATAGTGTTGCCATAATTAACCCTCAACTTTCCCTCCACAGAACATAGAGCAGCGCATCCAGGAGGAATACCGGCGCGTGAGCAACGACTCCGCGTACCAGCACCAGAAGCAGCGAGTCAACTTCCTCCATCGGAAACTGTCGCACCTCAAGAGGATGGTCCACCAATACGATCACTTGGTGTGTAAAGTATACCATTATTGCTTTAACCAAACTAAGGGCGGCGAGGTGTGCGAGTACGCGTACAAATTCCGTTGGTAGATATACGGCGATTAACGATTCCTTTTTTGAAAATGACAGCCGAGTTTTTTTCTCTCAATGTTCTTAGGGCTCTGTTATTATTTTGACAATGACAGTCGAACGAAACAGTTTCTATTGCTCAACGTATATGACCTTAGCCCCTTTGTGATAGGGCTCATAATATTATTAATAAAAATGTATGTGCCCTGTTTTTTTCTAATATAAAATGTCATTGGTTACAGTGGGTGCTAAGATTTTGAGAAAGCACACCGTCCTAGACAGAATTGTCACCCTTTTAACACAAGGTCACAATTCAAGAAGAGTAAGTTAGATGGCCATATGATGTATGGTCATCTGACTGAATCATGCTGATTTTTGGTTTACTCTAAGATTTATTTTAAGTTTTGTTGTTCAGCCGGGCATCTAGCTATGCATTTCTTCCATTATAACTGTAGGTCACTCCATTACACTGTGAATGAATGTATAAGTAGAACGAGTGAATGAAAGTTTCGTTTGTGTATTTCAATTTTATCGTTTGTGCCAGATATAACCAAACTGCCTACTCTTCTACTGCCAGTGTTACTGCCAGGAAACTGGTGACTAGTATAATAATATAGTACATTGTTATACTTAAATGGAAGATTAATTTTTAGGTTAGCACATATAAGTACTAAGTTTAGTGAATGAATGTATTTACTCAATGAAGTTGTAAGTGTATTAAAACCGACTTTAATGCTAATTAATTAAAGTTTAGAATTAAGTTGTAGTGTAAAGATCAAGAGGATATAGGCCAATTTCTGGAAAAAATCCATATGGCCGAAAATGACGATAGTTCCTACACAAATGTGATAACTTAGTAATAAGTGTATATCATATTTTTTATGTATGTATTGTGAACTATATGTTTACCCTTGATTTAATATTAAATAAAAAATAGTTTTATCTTCTACCATTATTTTCATTATCAACCCTTCTCTGTCGAAGACAGACAGGGTATGGAATCCTATTCAAAATAAAAACACAATAGGCATTCCAAATGAGCTTATATACCTACATTAAAATGCGATAATGCATTTATATACTTGAGACATAAAACACACATAAAAATGCAATTCTTGCACTTTATTACGACAAACATTACATAAAGTGATTTTAATAGAAACATTAAGTATTTTTTATTTTCAAGACCGCTCCGCACATAAAGGACTATGGAGACATGCCTGTAAGTTTAATAAAAATGCATGTTTCTAGAAAAATCGTAGATATTAGGGATGTGTAGTGAGGTATAAATAAAGGTTTAGTAAGGTAATCAGGTACCTAAGTATTTAGAGCTGTCAATACGTAAGTATAAGAAAAAAATACAAAAAAGGTGATTTGAGTCGAATGAAGCATATATAAATAAAAGGAATTAGGTAGTTAATGTTAGTAATTAGTAGAAATAGGCACTGTGAACGTCCTTCAAGTAGATAAACTGTATGCGTATTGAAATCTCATTTATCAAAATCTTTTTCAAAGACTTAAATGACATATTATCTAATAATGAAAATTTTGAATAGAGATTTCAATGCGCATAAATTATGTTAGATAATAAAAAATACTCGTCAAACAAGTTTGGTCGGTAAAATAATAGTACTAGGAGAATATTATTAAGACATGTTATAACAAGAAGAAAACGACATCAAAATAGAACCAAACTCGTTAGACGATTGTTTTTCTTTAAAAATTAAAAACTAGGCAATTGAATGGAAAAATAGTTGAATGAAGACTTGCATGCTACATCATTCATTCATCATCAATGTTTCACACATTCGTGTTAGTCGCATGTAGGATCGTATTATGAAGTGACACTCAAATTCGAACTCAAATACCTACAGATTCAAGTGTAGGTACATAATATGATTGGTCTTGATTCTGAATCTTAACAAAACAGAATAGAGGTTATTCTTGAGTGTCGTTTCATAATACGTTCCTTGAAGTTGGTAGACCTAAATAATAGTAGGTTAGACACATAACACATCGAAGAAAAATATTTCTTCTTCTAACGTTGTAATCTACTATTGTTAGGATCTAATTGTTACTGTCTTTTTCGTTGTAGTATGTCCGTCGTTATGTCGTATTATTGCTAGAGAGATGGTGCATTTAGTTAATGTCAATGTTTTCGTCTCCTTTCCTAGATTACAGGTACCATTGTGTTCTGGTATTTCTGACTATCAAAAGCAGACATACTCAGAATCTAAAATGTGGTATAGAATATGTATTAACTATGGTTTTGGCTCATCCGCATTAGGGTACAAAACGGGATACAACATTTAACTCTCTTGTAGGGCATATACAAATAATTATGAAGTTGCACCGATATTATAGTGCAATGAGGGTTTTCGCGATTGAAAAATCCGCCAGATGGCGGGACGTGGATGTGGGGTCTGACTGCTGCGTGATTGGTGGATTTTGACATATCTGTCAATGTCATGTCAAAAATAACCAATCATGCAGCATTTGGACCTCACGTCTACGTATTGCCATCTGGCGGGTTTTTCAATCGCGAAAACCCTCATTGCAACTTGTTGCTGGGCAACTGTTCTAAGAACGGAGAGTTAAAACTAATTTTTGTGCCCTAATTCGGTCGAGGTACTAATCTTGAAGGGTTGGTGTTGCCGTGTGTCTTTCCTACAATAAATGATTATTTTTCTATTCCAGCGCAACCTAAAGACGGAGCGCGTTGCGACCGCAAGCACGACGCAAGCATACTGACACTCGAGTTACTTCCCGCCCGCCGCACGCTGCCTATAGTGACTTACTACGAGCGACACTACTTATAGCTGCGGACTAAGGGCTGGTACAACCCTATCGAACACGTTGTGAGGTAAGCGACTTCGCGCGACGATACAGAAAAATCTGTCGGGTTCGGATTTGACGTGAGGTCATTGGGTAGAATGGAACAATTTTGCCTCTTCTCATTGGTCATTTTGCCTGACAGCGACAGTGACGCCAGATTTCTACTCAAATTCAGTCGTACTAGTGACCAGTATGATGATTTGACAGAAACATTATAAGATGTTCTTTTGAGATAAAGAAAAAGTTGTCCCGTTTTGGCCAATGACGTCATGTACCATAGAACAAATGCGAACTACGGGACAGAACATTCTGTAAATGCATTTTGCATTTGAAGATCGTTGCGCGTATGTCGCCGTCATATTGACCTAAAACTTCTGTGATTGTAGCGATAGTCACAAATATCATGATCGACGTTCGACAGGGGATCAAAAGGCCTTTGTTAGTTGTTATGGCAATGTTTGCTATTGAAAAAGAATCATATATTTTTACACGTGAAATAAGTGTGATAAATAAATGTTTGAGCGGATAGTTATAGTATAGTTGACAGTTCAATGGCAAGAATCCGCTATAGGAAGTACTTTTATAGGCTGGCAAGCCTGAATGTTCACAGAAATGTACAGTACATAAGCATTTATTTTTCATAACGTTGATAATACGAATAAAGTTCCAATCAGCTGATAACTGCTGAATCGATATAGAATGTTAGTGATGTTAATGAGACACACCTGCATTTTGTTTGTCCTAGCAATTGTTACTCAATAAACAAAATGCAGGTGCTCGTGTTGTGCATTTCTAATTCATACAATAGACTAGTATTATAATAGGAAAATGTGAATCCAGTTATTTGTGAAGGCCGATAACAAGTCCCCCAAGCCCTTAGTCCGCCCTACGTATAGCTCTTGATATGTAAAGCTAGTCGTAACATGATATCGTGTCGCATCGCTCTCGCGAAAGTGAAATGGGTCGCGAAACGTTGCCTTAGTAAAGTGCACGCGATTTAGACCGTGGCAAACGAAACGGCAATGTAATTCTAACAATGTCGGTCACCCGAGAGAATCGTTACGTAGCCCGTCCGATACGTCGGCGAGGGACTACTTTCACTGTAACAGTTTGTCGACCAAACATAATCAAATTCACGAGAGCGAGCGCCGAGAGTTCTTGTTCGCATTACTAAACAAGGTTCTCATAGTACCAACAAGGTCGGGTGCTGTACAACACAGGAAACATAATGCCTTACATAAACCAATATTGTTGATGCAGTTAATTTGCAAGTGAGCATAGATTCTATTTTTATACGTCAATCTCCCGTATAGTGACAGGTAACTAAATCGTAGGTCTTTGTATTCTGAACAGTGGACAGTCTTGTCAAAGCCGCGCTGACTGTTAATGCAATTATATTTACAAGGATTAGAGTTATTATTTGTTGACCACGTATTTATATGTGGTATTTGTATTTGTCATATAGTATAAATTATATCCCGACATGTACACAGATTATAAATAGCGTGACAAATTGGAGATGCGCTAATGTGGACCGCGATGTTTCTATAAATATCCAAGCGACTGAATCTAAATCTCTTCCTTTTGCCGTGAGTAAAATCCAATTAACGTTTATTTATAGTATGCGCTAGATATTTATAAGTTTTCAATTGGTTTTTATTCTAACGTGCGGTTTGAATGTTCATTGTGTCTTCAAGAATTCAGCCATGAACTTGAAGTGAATGAAATTCGGATTGACACCGGCGGTCCGCACAGGCGCCTGGCCAATTTGGCAACGCGATATCGGGAACTAATGGTTAAGGTTAAGTTCTGTGAATCATTAATATTGTTTAACGTATCCTAAGTTATTGAAGTTCTTCCATTAAGTTTGTGGAACAGCGCCTTAGCCATTGCCACACGGACACGAGGGCCCATACTGAAATTGTTTTTCAATTATACTGTATCTATAATGTATATTATATGTATCATACTTGCTTTCTTCCGACCGTGCATTTGATATTCTCTGTCCGAAACTTGTTGACGAGTGTTGATTACTAATATTATTTGAGCAGAAAATGTCAAGTGGTCAAGGTCAGTGCTTTTATACCGTTTGTCATTGCCACACCGAATGTGGCCGCCGCAAACTCTCGATTGTCGGTAGTTATCGACTCCTTATCAAAGACTAAATTAGTCCGGTTGTTTTCGTAATGTAAATATTATAATACGTATACCAATTAAATTTTAAAACTTTAATAGTCCAATATTAGATATTTGTTCGTCCACATTTTATTCCATTGGAAAAGTATTGCCGTCTAAAGTTATTGTTGTCCAAATATGAATTTCGCTTGTACCAATGGCTCAATTATTTTACTATTTCTCTTATTGCAACGTCTCGCTAATTTTGGAGGTCGGCTTTTATGAACCTAACCAATTTTGAGAAGTCAATTTAGATGATCGATTGGCCTTAATAACAATTACGCGTTTTGTCTATTACTATTTAGCATGATATCGTCCCTTGCTTCTAAATAATCCATCCATTTTTTAAATGTTGGACGTACATTTCATTCTATTCGTCTTGCCCAGCTTGCATGTTGTACATAGTATTTAGTGTCTTATGAAAGGATTTATCTCGTTCTTGTTGAATTTTGTTATGGGTAGTGTAATAATTTCGTCCTTCCTTTCAAAATGATTATTTATTCAATAAAAGGCTCCGCTGCGGCACTTTCGCATCGAACGTTGTAAATATCGTTAAGGCTTGAAGGGTAACTCTCAAACAAAAAGGTCGTGTCAAATGTCGTAGGATTAAGTCAAGCGAAAATATTACGGCGGAGTCCGCGTGATTACGTAATTTGCCAAAAAATATAAATCAAAATTTGATTTTTAATCGCCAAATAAATGTCTCGAAGTTAGCAACAGCCGGCCAGTGTTAAAACATCCACTAGAAGTAAGGAATTATTCTGGTCCTCTTCAGAAAACCCTCCAAACACAATAAAAAGTGTAGTAATTTAGTCGGCATTCGGGCCAGGAGACTGGAGCGCCATCTGAGATCATTGTCTTCCAACATTGACATAAGCATTCGAAAACCATGGGTCAACGGTTAATTAAAAGACCAAAGACCGAAATACCCAAAGCGGTCGGTCGCAATAAATCCTAAACACACAAAATTACTAAAATTCACAATTTGGCCCATAAACAGTCCCTGGCCCAAGTGTGGGTAAAACCGTCTTGCGTACTTTGTCCTGTGAGTAACGTCCATTATATTTGAAAAATGATTTAGCGTTAAGTAACTCTGATTTTTATCTTTAAACGAGGCAAGTCATATTATGCAAGTCCAATTACTCCAAAACGCGTTTGCGTGTGTCCTTAAATTGGTTAGAAGTCTTAAAATTATTTTCACTTATTGTATCATAACTTCTTTGTTGTTATTAAATGCATACGCATATAATAATTATGTATAATAAATAGTATATTATGAACAATTTGCATAGGTTTACGAAACCTTGTTGAAGGATACTGTTGTTTCGGTTAGTTTTTGTCAATTAATGTGTCAAAACGGCTATACTATTTTCTTTTTTTTTAATTAACATTGTCAATTGTTTTTTGTATATACAGATCATTAGTAAAATTATTAAAAAAATGTCAAGTTATTTCGTCAATTTGATAGTAAGTGTCCTTTTGTTGCTCATTTTACGTTTTGTGGTTTACTTATTATAATCGCTTTTTACTCATTTCAATTACAATGCTCAATATTGTGGACATGATATTAGACGATTAAAATTCGCTTTGCATTTTAATTTATTTCTTTATTTATTTTTTCCATTAACGTGAACGTCGTAATTGCACTTTATTTACACTTAATTTGCAAATAGGTAACAATGGATTAATAATGCAGCGTATATGTTTTTTTATTTAGCTAAATTACCATTATAGTAAATTTTGTTGCCCTACACATTATAAAAATATGATTTACCTGTCAGGGAACCTATTTTATGAGACCTAAAACAATTTAATAGAAATGAGACAGTTGAAAATGTTGTTGTTACCACTAGTATAAGCACTATCAATTGTTTTATTATATAATATGTATGTAGAACGTTTGAATATTATTATATAATGGAAATATTTGTTTTTTTTTTTTTCACAAGAGATAGGTACTAATTTCTTTTGTTAATCTTCGGGGAAGTTGTTAATGATTGAAGTGGATATTGTGAATGATGCATTCCATTCTGAACCGTTGATTTTGCACTGTTCATCGATGCACATTTTACGCAAATAGTGTGTAAAAGGAGATTCTATTTTTACAGGCTTTGAATAACCGTTCATAGGGGATGTTTATCTGTATGTTGACACTCGTAATGTGACGTCACGTGTATGAGTGCACGCTCAGTTAAGACCACTTAAAATTACAATCAGACCATTTAAATTTAATATACATACTATTAAACATTATGATCCCTTTATCTTAATTGTAAAAACATTAATAATATCTAATGTACTGTCACAAAGGGAGTAATTAAATGTCAAATGTTGCTCGATTGTTACCGAATAAGTTATTAGGATGTTTGGACAGAAATATTTGTATTTTGTCATGTTTATACAAAGGAAAAATATCTCAATGAAAATATCATAGTCCATTGTACAGAATAGACTATATTTAGGATCTAGTGACATCTCTTTTTCTTATACCCTAGTTAGTGATATATTAGGAGTACTAATTTCCAAATATGTATCACCTGCGCATGACAGCATCCCCACTGGTTCGTGTTATACGTTATGTTTGCCAACATTTACTTAAGTAGATTTATTATCTGTGAGGTTGTGTTAACCCCATAATTTAATCTATACAATGAATTCGGCCTATTTTATTTAATTACTGTAATATATATTATTGCAGTGCCGATGTTGCCATGTGCACCTTACAAGTTATATTACTTAACATAGCTGATATTATAGCGGCTTAAGGCGGGCGTTACATACATGATCCATACCTTATTTTAATATTTAGATATAGAGATCTTTGAGTTTGCGTATTTTGATCAAATGTTATTGTAAATTTGCTGTACAGTAATAGAGGTGGGCCGCTGCCGCGTCGGGTTCCGCGTCGACCGGCCAAGACTGTCGATTCGCCGAACAATTTGAATATTATGTATTATGTCAATGTAAATAGAGTACGAATTAGACATGTAGACATGTTAAGGGATGTAATCGTAGTGTTTTAATTTTATTTTCTATGCAACGTGTGCGAGGGGGGTTTAAATTATGATTAGTATTGGGTCGCCGGGGCGGCGCGGCGGCGGCCGGCGCTGCGGCGCGACGGAACAATGCTGCGATATTCCTTGTGCCCCTCGAAATATCAGTGCATTATATGAGTCAAGATGTATAGACTATGCGGTAGTGTTATTGTGTATAGATGCGTTTATACGAGCTCGAGTCAGGCGACGAGCGCGGAACTTGCCAGCCGGATCGAGCGAACGACGACTAGCTATGAATACTGACATCGGCTCACGTTAATTAGCTTTTAAATATTTCATCAAAATATAAAATACACAAAAAAAATGGATATAAATTTCTCGACCAAGTACTGGTTGTTTTTAAATTATTAAAATGTAAAAAAAAATTAGAATATAAACAAAGTATAGGTACAATTTATGAATTATACTTTTCTTTTCGGCATTTCATGTGGCAGTGGAGTGGAACTAGCTTTTATTTGCTGCTCAGAGTAATGTTGTGTAAGCACACGCTAGTGAACAGTGACACGCCCGTTGAAGCAACCTTACACAATGTCGTATTTTTCTATATATTTTGTGATTTCTTTTGCTCATGTCCTCTTCCATTGCTTTTTATTTTTGTTTGTCAACTGTCTAAGTGTATAGTATGATTTTAAGGCAGGGTGAAGCAGAAATGAAAAGAGGTACTTTTTAATTTGAATTGATTGATGACTTGTTTGAATGTTTAAATTGAGTTGATTTTATCCATTCGATGGATTTTGTATTGTTACGAAAGGAGCCAGAGTTTGTTGTTTTTTTTTTTATTAAGTCAATGATGATTTTCGATTAATAATGAGGCAGCAGATTAGTTAATAAAAAACTGACAAGTTACCACAAAAACAATAGTCAGATGCTCTCTTTGGCGTGGTTCTTACTATGTGGGGTCAGCCAGCGCTAGCCGCGGGCGGCCGGCTTGTGAATAGTCAGTATTACATTACATCATGCAATAAACATGAGCTGAAGAGAGGTTGTGAAGAGTATCGTTATAAAAGGTACCTATTCAAAATCTGGACGAACAGACTAACTTACTCATTTATACGACAGATAGTGTTGCTGCAATGTGCATTTACGCCATCTTCATTTGAATTTGAATTATGGAATCAGTGCCAAACTTTCTCCTTCTTGTATAGCTCAAAACGATGCAATTGTTAGCATGCTTGATGAAACAGCTAAGTAATTGTTTAGTTAGTCTGCCATTTTGTGAATATTTTGTTTTGATAGTAATATGTAAATCTTTTATAATATATTTGTTTACAATAAATAAATGACAACATTATAAATAAATGAAATTGTATTTTCCATTTAAACTGATGAAAAAAATATAAAAAGAATAATATGCAATGATATTTGTTGTTTTATTTTATAAGTGAAACATTACCCACCCATAGGATACCCATGTTATTATATCATGAGGAACACCAAAACACAATTTGAATGTCAATAGGTATTATGTTAAATCCTTAAACATTTTTACACTAGCAAACTATTATAAATTGTAAATAAACACATAAAAAAAAATACATTATTAAGTTCATACATGTAAGCACTATACACTCACTATCAGACCAGGCTAAGCATTTTTGTTGCAAAAAATAGGATCTATCAAGACTACGTCATAAAACACATCATGAACTGGCCTTTAGCATGGTAAGTACAAGTTCGGTTCGCAAATCACTACCGCTAGGTCCTGCCAGACAGTGAGACAAGGAGCAAAACGCGCTAACTGCACACCTGGCAGCTGTGACGTCACATCGTGGTCCACGCTTTGTACGGATGGGGTGAACGCGCGGAGGTGCGCGGGTGCGTGTGAGGGAAAGTCACATTCCAGCGAGGTGCGCAGTTAGCTTTGGTAGGTTGTGATTTCAAAATCACAGAGAGAAGTAATAGTACTACCACAGAATAATAATAAGCATTACATACAATAAATACGCTTAAGTGAAAGTGGCAAGTCATCTATTTAACACAACACAATAATCCTTGCAAATAGAAGTTTATTTATTCGAAAATGCCTAGCTTAGGACAATATTACAAATCAAAAGGAGGACTAGGTGAACCCATGATCTGGTTAAGGTCGCGGGCGGGATGAGTACCTTGACCTGGGGATGCCGCAGGACCGGTCGTTATGGAAATCCTTTTAATCCTTGGGGTAGGCCTTGGTTTCTCCAGCAATGGACGCCAAATAACAAAAAAAAATATGTTGTATTGTAGCTTCAGAGCAGGCTAAACAAAAGTATCTTGTCCCTGACGTGCGCGATTCTCCTGCCCACCATTTCTATCTGCCTTTTTGATTACTTACGAATACTATCAGACAAGCGTGGCAAACGACAGGGCACACAGAAATAACGGTTGAAGCCGAAGTGTAGCGTGGGACCATAATGGGACGTTCCGACGTTCGTCGTTTATCTACAAGGCGAAGCAGCAGGCAGGAAGGCGCTGGATGCAGGCCGCTACCAACCGGTTAAAGGAAATTATTGGGCGACCGGGGATGCCTATGTTCATCGGACATCGCGAAGTTCGGTAACTTTTATTTTCATGTATCCAATTTGCTGGAAGCAAATTCAAGAGAATCTGTAAGTTATAAAAGTAGGTACACAAAAAATGCACTGTGCGTGCAGCCTGCACATCATAATCCCACGAAGCGCGAGCCCCTGCGACTGCGAGTGGCTGCGAGTGGCTGCGAGCCCACACACCAAGGCGACGCACGGCGAAACCGTGGCGAAACTAACCGAAGTACGTGCTTACACTATACGTCCTCGTCCTCGATCAATTTCCTACATTTTGTATTGGCGCCATAAAGGTTGGCGTGAATTGCTTCATTTTTAGCATTCCCAGCGTAGAATCGGCCCCATTGTCTATGATTTATGTGGCCCTACCATGAAGCTAAAGATAAAAATGGAGGGCAGAGTTGGAACAAAAACTTGAGTCAAATACCTACTTATATCTATCTCGCTCTCTGCGGCCCTACCTCTCTTTTTAGTGTGAACTGTAGTATTGCTATCTTCTGATTTAAATCTCCTTGTAAATTCTTCGAAATAGCCAATTCACTAACCAAATCAGAGCCCCGATTACGGTAACTTTTAACGTCTACAATCCAGACGCGTTTCTGATTCTGTAATACGATTGGTCAAAACAGCTGACGTACGCTGTTGAACGACCAATCGTATCGCAGAATCGAGAAGCGTGTCTGGATTGTTGACGTTAAAAATTACTGTAATCGGGGCTCAGAAGTTAAACAAATAAACAATTAATATTTGAAACTAAGATTACCTAGTTAAATAAAAAATCACAAAATTGTCGGCCATTTAGGCTTAATGTGTTGGCGAATCAGGGAATTACAATCCCAATTCCTGGGTAATCGGTACCATGTGGCAACATCGGCCCAATCCGGCCCATCATGGCGGTTGTTTACTATTTTGTTTATTAAGCAGTTAATTTCGTTTGAGATTGTTTACAGGAAATAATCATTGTTTTATCACAAGAATTGGTGCAAAATTTTGTAGTGCGTGGTTGCGGTAGTACGTGGTGTCGTGGAAGTGACATAAGATTCCACGCGTAAGTGTTTATTTCGTGATTTCCGACATTGGATCATTGTAAACATTTTTCACATTTTTTACAGTAATTTCTTCCTAAAACGTTTTACTATTTATTACACTTATCATTTTTAATGATACCTATGTCAAGAAATAAAGATTTTACATTGGTTTCATTGAATTTGAGCAATTTTATATTTTTTGTTTATTTAGAAAGAGCGAGTCTGCCCACAGAGAGCGAGACAGTGATACTTAGTTTGTGCTTCAAGTAGGTATTCGGAGTGTGGCCTCCATTTTTATCTGTAGCTTCATGGGCCCTACTCGCAATCCGAAATGGCAGCACTACTTCACAAATTAAAAATCTAATCTGTCAATTTGACAATTGTTTATGGTGAAGCGAATTTCCAACATTTCCTTCGTGTTAATTTTACAAATTACGATAAAATTTAGCTATTATTATAATGATTCACTTCAAAGATAGTAAAAATAAATCCGCGTTGAGTACAAGATGGGCTCAAATGTCGAAACAAGAGCAAATAATCGAGAGAAAGAAGATGGAGATCCAAGCCAAAGCGGAGGCACAGAAACAGGCTGCCGCTCTCGCTGCACAAGCGAAATTGACCAAGTAATGATTTAATTATTTACCAAACACTGTGTATTCGCAATTTCCTTTAAAACAATTAACTTCCCAGTAATGTTGATTTTGCTAAGAACTACCCACATTCAGGTTATTTTTAAGAGGTTCTTGTGGTTCTTTCCAGTTTACTTTGTCTGATTCAATTCTTCCATGTTTTTCTCTAGGAGTAAAATGGCTAGAAAATAACTTCTAGTCTTACCTGTAGACGTTTTTAATACTTGTAGGTAAACTTGAGGTAAACCAATAGAAGACACTAGTTTTAATGTCATGTCACTACAATAGACTTTGATCACAGCTTGAAAAAAATAAATCTGAACAAAATTATGATTTTTCAGCCCTCTATAAAATTAACATTGTCTTCTCTGCCCCTTTTTTATTTACTTCTATCAATTACAATTTTATTTTAATTGTATCTAGGTGGGTGATTTGAAATAAATAATTATACTTACCTCCATTATGTTTTATTTCCTCGATTGAAAACCGATTCAATTCTTATGACAACTAATAAAGCATGACCTTGATCATAACACAACCATTCTGTTCAAATTTCCAGTCCTTCAACGTCAGAAGACAAAAATTCTGCAAATATCTTTTCTAACGATGGCAGCTTCATGAGTCAATTCAAGGCCCTCCTCGAAAAGCAACAGCAGGAAAAGAAAGAAAAAGAAGACAAAGAGAAAGAAATTGAAATGGAAAAAGAAAAAGAGAAACAACTGGAAGAGGAAAAGTTGAACAAAAAACCCGTTAACATAAAAGCGCAAGTGGAAGCTTATATGTCTGATTTTAAAGGACATGAACCGGAACACTTGACTTATGATCAAGATGATCGAAGGAAACCGAATGACCGGGGACCTCGGTATGTTATCATTTTATTTTATTGTGAAAACATTCTCAGCTTTTATAAGTACCTACATTAAGTTTTTGAATCAGAAATGTTTATCATTTAACCTAATTGTTTTTCTTTTTATAGGGAACGGCACCGGAATAGATGGAGTGACAGAAACAGAAA
Organism: Ostrinia nubilalis; assembly: GCF_963855985.1. Classification (NCBI taxonomy): domain Eukaryota; kingdom Metazoa; phylum Arthropoda; class Insecta; order Lepidoptera; family Crambidae; genus Ostrinia; species Ostrinia nubilalis. Next base: position 8,568,515 of record NC_087103.1, read on the forward strand.
TAGGCCACATAGTCCCATGACACCCGTAATAGAGGACCGAAAAAAACAAACTGACAAATCTATCCCACCACTCATGCAGCTCTCTGTTATGCCTCCTGATGAATCTAATTCCGAATCCAGTAACCGTCCACCATGGATGCAGCATGATTCAGATTCTAAAGACGAATCCGAGCATTCAGACTCTGGCAATGGCAACATGATACCACCTAGCCCTATGGGTCATGGGCCCATGGGCCCTGGACCTATGGGACATGGTCCTATGGGTCCTGGCCCGATGGGACCTGGACCAATGGGACCGGGTCCAATGGGCCCAGGACCGATGGGACAAAGACCAATGGGACCTGGACCAATGGGCCCTGGCCCCATGGGTCCCGGACCGATGGGGCCTGGTCCCATGGTGCCTGGACCGATGGGCCATGGACCAATGGGTCACGGGCCTATGGGGCCTGGTCCAATGGGTCCTGGACCAATGGGGCCAGGACCAATGGGCCCCGGCCCGATGGGGCCAGGTCCTAACATGGGTCCTGGTCCAATGATGCCGCCAGGTGGACCCGGTGGTCCAATGCCCCCATTCATGGGAGGAGGGCCGCCCAATTTTCCTATGCCGCCTAATTTTATGGGACCTAATGGTCCTTGCGGTCCCGGTGGCCCTGGTGGTCCTTGTGGTCCCGGTGGTCCTATGCCTCCTAATATGTGCGGCCCTAACATGCGTGGGCCTGGTCCTAATGGACCTATGCCACCTTTCTTTGGTCCGCCTTTTAATCCAAATATGATGGGACCTAATGGCCCTCCAAACTCCATGATGCCTCCTAATTCTATGAACAATAACAACATGCCATTTATGGGTCCTCGTCCACCATTCGGGCCCAATGGTCCTAATTTCGGCCCGCCTGGAAGTGGACCACCCCCTAACATGCCTCCATTCGGACCAAACACTCCTATGCCTGGTCGCCCAATGCCAGAAAAGCCTTTAGATTCTGACTCCAAGAAAATCCAGAACATTCCCCCAATGAGTCACATGTCAAAGTCAAAAGATGAGAATGGGAACGCTCCACCGCCGCCTAAGTCCTCACAAGGTACCAATCATAATATCTTTGTCTATTAATTTATGCCTTTGTAAGATTATTTCTCGTTAATTTGAGACAATAATAAAACAAAGGCAATCTTTCTTGTGTGTATATCTATTGCAAAATAAAGTTCTTTGATATGTTGAATAAATGGCACATAATACAACATTATTACATTCTCTTGCTATCTGAAACGAAAGAAACAAATTGCTTTATTGTGAATTGAACTTAATTTCAAAATTTGCTTATGTGCAGCATTAGCAGGATTAGTAAAAGCATCTGCCTGAATTATTTTTGGAGCTGAAATCATTGGCCAGAACAATTACTGAGCCATTCAGCCTTATTATCTGTTGCTATAATGCCAAAAAAAAAGAACATTGTTCTATAGTCTGGTCTGCGAGCACGTAGAATTTTGTCCAATGACCCCAAGCTACCCATCCTTATCGCTCGCGCGTAATTATGTTGCTGTCGCGCTCGAACACTCACTGCGGGCGCCCGTCGCACAGTCTCGACAGCAATATAATTAAGCACGAGCGATAATGATGGGTAGCTTGGGGTCATTGGACAAAATTCTACGTGCTCACAGACCGGGCATAACCATTGAATGGTTATATTAGCCTAAAAAGAAGACATATCAGGGAGCTTACAATGGCGAGTCTCGGTGCAAGCATAACTCCGTAGTATCGTTTGCCCGAGCGTGGGGTGCTCGCGTGGCCGATAGACACAATGCTGACTCGTGGTGTGCAGTTCTTTCTGCAGATATGTTCCCGCCCTCAGTCCAGCGAGCTGCTGCCGATGTCGCCTGCAACGGCGACCACTGGGAAAACGTCCTGAAAGCCATACACTCACAAGACCAAAATATGTGGTAATGCCACTCTAACCACAATCCCAAACCGGAGGATACGTTCTGTATTCATTTTTGTATTATTCATTATTGCCTTGAGTGGAATCGAATTTTACCTAAAAGCTTCCTGCACTAGTTTTAAAGTTAGCGTAACGGTTCCACTGGCACATTCACAGGTTTACATTACAAAATCCTTTTTTGTTTTTTTTTGTTCGATGGTGTTTATATGCGAGTGTTCTTCCAGGTTCCTTCATAATCCGAAATCTAGTGAGTACAACGCGTTCAGGGATCTGGTGGCCAAATACCGCAGGGAGCAAGGCGAGACGAAACCAGAGGTGAAACCTGAGGATAGATATGAACCGGAGTTCAGTTTGGAGGATGATGACAGTAATGACAGCAAACCGGCTATCAAGCAAGACATCCGTGATGAGTATGTGACAAAGTCTCATTGAATTTTTTACTGCTCACTTTGCTTTTTCTATAATTTTAGGGTACCTAGAGGTTTTAACTCAGTCAGTGCTTGAAGTATGGGAGCGACACGGGAGGGGTGACATTGACATATTATGGCGTGACATTGACATATTATGGCGTGACAGATCATATAAATCTGTGGGTCTAGACAAAGTGCAAATTATAATCGCAAACCAGTCGAAAAGTGGTCGAAAAGCCCCTTTTTTGTATGGAGTTTTGACGGATTCGATTTTCGATTCGATCAAAAACTGCGTTTTGTCTAGGGAGGCTGAAGGAGATCTGAAGTCTCACTGATGTTTGACGTTACAAAAACACCCTCCCCGTGCCATTCCCATACAATCTTAATTTGTTGGCAAAATCCTGGATTTCAGTATTTAATATTTGTCTCAAAAGACTAGCAGAGCCACAGAATAATAATAAGTACTACGTACAGAAGTTTTTCTTCGCGAAGGTATTCAAAAAAATGTATGCTCAATGTCATCAACAATATGGTGTAATTTAGCTTGTCTTAAGAGTCGAGCACCGTTTTGTTGACATACGTCAGTGATCGGTACTGTCTTGATGCCATAGGGCTGACTGCTACAAGAAGCTACTGTGTCGCCATCTAGCGCACCACACTTGTATTCACTGCTCTTCGCGGCAACGCGCAGCTACATGCGGCCGCCAGTTATATAGTGTAAGAGCTAGCACCTAAATATTTTATAACACACATAACTGTGACAATTTATTTCACGTGAGCGAAGCCAAAAAGCTAGTAAAAATAAAAATTCAATTCAGTAGGTATTTCAAACCAAATTTTATTACATAAACAAACATTATACTAATTTCATTATGGGCCCTTAGTATGTGAAAACTGCAATTGACGATATTTCGCACTGTTTTCAATATTATGTATTACAGAACGTATGTGTGATGGGATGATATTTTCGAAAACACGATTAGAAAAAATTTTTCTCGAAAAAAAACATTTACCTCTGGATTTTTTTATAAAAGTTTAATATGACCGTGTTTTACAATAAAATTCCTATAAAATCACAAAGGTATCATGTTTGCCTCTTTGATTTCCTGGCTGTTTTAGATTTCAAAAACCTAAATATATTAATTTATTAACTTTCTGATAAAAATGTGAATGGCTCTTACGATGTCCCCCCCTTAAATCAAAATGTCTTTATTTGGTCTAAATGCCCATCATCACTACGTAATAATTATAAAAAAAGTCGCTTTCCTGTCTGTCTGTCCCTATGTATGCTTAGATCTTTAAAACTATGCAACAGATTTTGATACGGTATTTAGGGTTCCGTAGCCAAATGGCAAAAACGGAACCCTTATAGATTCGTCATATAGTCTGTCTGTCCGTCCGTATGAAACAGCCATTTTTTTCCGAAACTATAAGAAAAATACTGATGAAACTTGGTATGTAGATGTATTCTGTGAACAGCATTAAGATTTTCACACAAATTAATATAGAAAAAAGAAATACATTTTGGTTTTCATTAAACCCATACGTGTGGGGTATCTATGGATAGGTCTTTAAAAATGATATTAAGGTTTCTAACATCATTTTATATGTATGTACAGTCGCGGAATGAAAAGGTTCGTCACCTTAGTGTCGGTTTTCGCTTGCACTAGGTACTGTGAGAATCAAACCTGCCAACATAACCGTGCAAGAAACAGTGCTGCTAACATTTAAATAAATATGACGTTTGCTAACGAATAAGGTTTTGCTTGTTTAATTTTCTATCCCATGCAATGTTACAATGTGTAGTTTTTTTTTTATTTAATAGAAATAATAATGGCAGGTTGAACCAACAAGAAGGTTTTAGTTTATCAATCATAATGATCTTGACAAGATAAATCGTCAAACAACTTTGATCTGAATAATTTTGAACTTTACTGACGAACAGTTAAAGATTATTTTCTCTAACTCGAGATTATTCTGTAACATAGTTTCAAAAGGTAATATGTGCTCGCGATTCGTTGAAGGAATCAATTTGAAAACTGACGAACCTTTTCATTCCGTGACTGTACATACATGAAAACTTCCAACGAAAATTGGTTTGAACGAGATCTTGTAAGCAGATTTTTTAAAATATTTTTGAAAAAAATTTTAAGTTGCTACTTATTTCCTCATGTACGCGTAGAGGTATTAAATTGAAATTCATATTAAATACTCAGGTCTATAGTACCTTTAAGCTGTAACAAAATCAAAGTTATATACCAACTGGCTTGTACGGAACCCTAGCGAGTCCGACTCGCACTTGGCCGGTTTTTTTTTAAATAGAGTGATTCAAGAGGAAGGTATAATAAATAATACATTGTACATTGTGGAGCAGTGGCAGGTCACTATGATAAATCTAACTTCATAAATTGATTCTTATAAAATCTCAAAAAATGCTCATAAGGAGCCTTTAAAATGTCTCATTATTTTTTTGCCCTATCAGTGCTTTGTGAGACAAACATATTTTGGTAAGTGCTGAGAAGAAACGAAATACTCAGTCACGACTACGCTTCTTTGTCACTTTGTTTACCCAAAATTATGGCATCTATAATAAAAATTTTATAGATGCCTAATTTTTAGATATTTTTTTATTTCTTTTTTAGAATCTTTAAAACATCTGTTATTGAATTTTATTGTTGCGTATATGCGTAGCCTGGTAAACAATTTTAACAAATATTCTACCGGAAAACAAGAGCACGGAGTTTGTGGAGGTAAGGTTTTAAATAAATTATATATTTGTCTTCCTGGATTAAATTGAAGGAATTTTTCAAAGTTATGTGTAAAACTTGCTTCTAAACTCCGTATATATTCTATAAATTCTCTGGGAGGCATTTTCAAACTGCCATAAAATGAAGTGTTTTTATTGAAGGCTTTATGATGAGTAAACAAATTGGTTTCCCCCAACTCAGCAACAGATCCCAAAACTTTGTTTAGATTCATACACTTGTGTTTATTCATGCATTTAAACAGAAGGTAGCCAGAGACGTATGTTATTGCATTTTCCTCCGGTAAATCTAGTCTATAGTCTGTGTCTCCATCCAAAAGTACAGCAGTACTGCTTAATGGAGTCACCACGCTTTTCTCACTCGTGTTTCTTAGTCTTATTATGTTTTCAGCTTTCAGAAGAATTTGGCAGAAATCAAGTTCACAATTAGCAACAGGGGAATTTTTCAACATGTTGCAAAAAAAGAGCTTAGAAAAAGCTCTTCGGAACTGGATGGGTGTAGGTTCAGTGCAAGAGCCACCTTGCTGCCTAATTGACCCAAAAAAGTTTTCAAGAGCGTCTTGATTTAGTCTTCGAGTAAATAAATACTGAAATCCGTTTTCTTTGAGATCTTTGTACAACATTTTGATTGCCTGGATAGATATTTGAAAATTAACAAAAGATTTGATGCGTTTTGTGTTGTTCTTTCCTGTTTTTTTATTTGTGGCTGTAATAGTCGAAAACATATTTGTAGCTTCAATTAAAACTTTTTTCTGTACGTCGGTTAATTTAAAGGCAGTTTTAAATTTGTTTTTATAACTTAGACTGCTGGAATTTAAAACATCAAAAAGATTATTCATAGCCTCTATAAACTCGGCGGTAGGTCTGGCTTCTTTTGGAATTTTTCCTAAATCGATGTAGGTGTGGAGTGCTGCTGACATTGTGTGACTAAAGATTTGGACGGCATATTTAACTCGCATTTTTTTAAAACTATTGGGCTCAATATGTGATTCCGTTATTTTTGGTATTAATTTTAAATTATTTTCTTTTTGATCGTCATAAATTTGTCTGATATAATCCCACGATATTCTTTTCCCATCGTAGCAGAAGTCACTTGTAAGTAAATTATTACGTAAACATTTAATTAGGTGTGGCACGTCAAAAATATAAAATATTTTCTTGTCATTGTATTGAAAAAACGGATTTTCAATCGACACTCCTTTTACCTCTTTAGCAAATGGCAATGCCAGATTTTGTATGGAAGGTGGCGTCTTTTTTTTTTTTCGCGCGGCCATCGATCAAACTTTGTTTTTTGATTACAAAATATTGTAATGAACCAAACTTACTATGGCATGTATACCTCTAAACTCAGTCTGAACTGAGTTACGAGCATTAGAAGTTTGATGATTTTCATACTAGATTTGCTTTTTGCGCGCAAGTTTTGTAAGAAAAATATTGCGCTATTTTTTTATTGCGCTGATTCTGCTGCATACTGATGTCTGGAGCCTTTAATGGATGGTATTGTTTGTTTACACATACAATGTCATTATTTTGTTGCAATTTCTTACAAAACTTGCGCGCAAAAAGCAAATCTAGTATGTAAAATCATCAAACTTCTAATGCTCGTAACTCAGTTCAGACTGAGTTTAGAGGTATACATGTCATAGTAAGTTTGGTTTATTACACTATTTTGTAATCAAAAAACAAGGTTTGGTCGATGGCCGCGCGAAAAAAAAAAGACGCCAATTTCCGGCATTGTCTTTTGTCAAAGTTTGAGCCTTGATCAGTGATTATAGCTTTTATATTAATTCCTATTTTGGTAAGTTTCGCAATGACTTCTTCCAAATACAAATCTAATTCTTCATAATGTCTTGCACTGGCAAGTAGTGCATACGCTAGTGGTTGCTTCCATTTGTATTGCAATCCTTGTAGCATTATAACATATGCATTACTAGCTATTTCCGGTGTCACTTTTCCATTTATATTGTGAAATCCAATGATTTCGTCTGTTTTAATATCGTAATATAAATTACGTTTTAGTGTCATTTCGTCAATACAAATCGTGCAGTATTTGGCTTTATCAGGAAGGGATTTTACTTTTAATTCCAAACTATCAAGAACTCTATCATCCAATTTCGGAGGTATGTTGAATTTAAGCTTGTTTAATGTGGTTTTAGAAGGTAATTTTAAAACTGTTTCTAAACATCGATAAGTTTGTGGACTTGAGTAATACAAGTTTAAAGCAAAGAGTTTGTATTCTGCGTCATATCTATTACCCTTAAATTTATTTTTTAGTTTATTCTGCCACTGAATTAATTTCATGAATCTTTTGCCAACTTCTTCTTCGGGATCACCGCTCATGATTGGTGAATTTTTTGCCTCTAATTCTTTTTGTATTCTTTTAACTTCTATGTCAAGACGGCGAGATTTAGCTTTAGAATTATTTAGTTCCATTTTAAGTTTACGTTTCCGTGGTGAATTTGAGGTGAGTGAATTCGATGTTTGGGTTGCCTCTTGCAATAACTGTGTAGATTCTGTTTGTGTTGCAATTGTCTTAGTTCTTGCTTTTTTAATTACTATATTAGACAATATGTTTACTTTTGGCGAAGGTTTTGTGAAATCATCTGAAGATTTATCAACCTTTGTTTGAGATGTTGCTTCCTGAGGTTGATTAGGGAATAATATCTTTGGGATTGCATCTTTATTGAGCTTTTGAATAGTTTTTATGGAAGATTTTTCAAAATGCGACGAACAGACAAAGTAACTGGAAGATTTCAAATTCTCTTTCGTTAATAAATCTTCTCTGTCGATCGTTGACAACCATTTCCGGCGCCTGAAATAAACGGGTATTTCAAATAAACTCGACCTTGAAATCATATTCCATTACATTTAAGCATTCTAAGTTACTCTAGGTTAGAATTTTTATTTTTGAAAATATATTATCAAGGTTCACTTTTAAAGCAACATAGCTCATTCGACAGATTTAAAAATGTGTACATTGACCGAGAACCCTTCCACATTCATTATTAAAAAAAATACGCTGAAAAGCTTTCAAACATAAAATTAAAAAATCTACTATACCTAAGTAGCATGGCATACGAAATGAAAACATAGAACGTTTTTGTGCACTTTTTAAAATGAGTTAACCAAGTATATGGCTATTAGACTTGCACACGTCCGTCCGTTTTTTGTAGGATTAATATAATTAAGTAGGTAACATTTATTTTTTGCATTCGGCTCTTGGTCTAACCCAAACGAAACACGAACAACTAATGAACTAACAATGAACAAAGTTGATAAATTAGTAATATGTAAATAATGAATTTGTTTTACGAGCTGTCCCGGCGTACTTCGTACCGCAAATTAAATAAAGTTGTTTAAGTGATTTATAAAATCGCAATATTAATTTTTGAAAGTAGGGTCATTGTGCTGGTTTTCTATCTAACTTCGGTTTTCGTCCATTTCACTGAGCTGACATAAACACATGCGTAAAATTTGAATACAAAGTATTGTATTCACAGAAGGCAGTAGCCATCCCGCGCTAGTTTTGTTGCAATCTATAATGCCTAAGCAACAGTTCTACCTAAATGAAAATGTAATTTAAAAAGTAGTGAGTTCCAAAAAATTACGTAAATGCGCGGCCATACACCGGTCACCGGTACATTGCAGAAATCATCGCGCTAGAAAAAAAACGTGCTGACAGGAAAAGTTTTTGGCACGTATGTCTAATTGATAGCATTATAAACACAATATTAAGTGTTTATTAAACTTCTTCATACAAAATTAAATCTTAGATGACTAAGGGTCGTTTTTTTAAAGCATAGCTCAGGTCATATAGCAGGCAAATCAACTCGGAAAGGGATCAACAACGTATCGCCTTTTGTGACATGGAGGTAATAGTGGAGAGGAAATATAGATCTATACAAAAATTCAACAAATTAATGACAAACAGCTGTTTATCTCTTTCTAACTTACCCCTGGTGATGTATAAAAAAAGAAATAGATAATGTTTGGTCAGTACTCATTCTGGCAACATTTTCATGTGACGTCACTAACTACCTGACTTGTGCCGAGTAGGTACCTACATACAAGATTTAAGAAAACAACATATTTATAGGCAATCAGCTGACAACTACACGCACACACACACACACACAAATACCTGTCAGCTGATTGCCTATATTGCGGCCATGTTGTTTTCTTAAATCGTGTATGTATTTATAATGCGTGTAAGTGTGTGCGTAATGTACCGAGTACGTTTATTTTAAAGTTACGCTAAGTCCATGAGACATTGATATACGTCAGTGTTTTGCGAGCTGTCATTGCCCTTCGCGCGCTGTCATCGGCGAGGCAAGGCGTTTACGTTACGGTGCGGATTGTGTGTGCGTTGCAGTATGGACTTTAGTTGACTGCCTTTATGAGCACTCGAACGACATAAAATAATATGATACATTTATGTAAGGGTATTTTAAGATCACAAAGTTGGCAACTCCGATAGTTGGACGAAAACCAGCGCAAAGACCCTATCCTGTTTGACACCTATAATAATTGACAATAGCTGGCTCGGCGAACTTCGGCAAACTAATGTGTGACGTGAAGTGCCAAATCGCGGAAAATGTCGGAAGAAATACATGAATTTGCATGAATTATCATGAATAACAATAACCACTTATTTACCTCTCAGTGTCTTCAGGAAACTTAAAAAAAGTACATTGTGTGTTTTTATTATTATTTAGGCAGTTAAATACTGCACAGTATTTTTTACACAGTATTTTTTTATTTTTTTCCATAATACAAGAGTACGCGTGCGTGTGTCAATGCTCGCTCGTATCTCGTATGTGACGCCTTGTCGAATCGCCTCCTGTAGGTGGGCTATCGTGCGTGTTTTGTTTTCGATGTGAACTCGCGGAGATGAACAGGCCTGGCAGAGCAAAGAATATTTTATGAGATATGAAAAATTTCCGTGGCTGTAACTTTTTTTTTTTGCTATATGAATTATTCTAAGCGTTTGATAATTACTGGCAACTAGTGGTGACTGAGTTTGTTTCGGCGTTTCTTCTCAGGACTTGCCATATGTTTGTCCTAAAGCGCTGGTATGACCCAAAAGATAAGGAGACATGTAAAGTGCCCCATAAGGGCTACCTTTTTTTATTTACTGTATTTTGACATTCATAAGTGCCACTAGTGGTCTAAATTGAATAAAATATTTTTGATTTTGAATATTTTTGCAGTAGCAACCCCGATTCCTCTGCGCACTACATGATGCACTTCAACGCGATGAAGCGAGAAGCCAGCTCGCAAAGCGACGAGGAGGCCGAAAGCAAGCGGGACGTGAAGAAACGCAAAAGGAAGTCGAGGTGGGGAGACGACCCCCCAGCGACAGATATCAAACCCCCAGGGGTAATGGCCGTTTTGCCCCCGATGCCTCCGGGGGTGCCAGGTGCTATGCATGGCATGGGTAAGCGGATTTTTTTATTTGAAATCAATTAATTTTGTACAACTGTCAGTCCCTGATATCTTCCGTTTTGGTTATTTCTTGAATTAGTTCAATAATTCTGGCGCATCTCATTAAGAATCCGGCTCATTAATTTAAATCAAAATGTAACTAAAAATAAAAAAAATGTTTATTTGGCACAACACATTAAAATTACAAATTAAAACTTAAAATAAAATTGTACCAAACAGGTCCTCGCTCAGCATATGCCAAGGCACGAAGTACCTCGACAGTACTATCAGCAACAGTATTAACTACCCATTTCCGGTCATGTCATCTCGTTCTATCGCAAAGAATCACCATTTGAAGAGAGCGAGAGCAAAAACCGAAATGGATAGTTAACATTGTGGCTGATAGTATTAACTTTTTAACGGTGATTTTCTGGGCCTACTTACATATTATTTATTTCTGTAATGCATGACATAGTTGATATGAACCTAATGGTATTATAATCACACTTATTTTGATTTTTTTTGAATACTCTCGTGTCTCTTGTATTTCTCTTATTTTATCGTTTACTTTAAAGAAGAACGGTCACGTCCCATACAAAAAAAACCCAGACCCGACAGAAACGAGACATACCTTAGTTTTTTTGTCATGTCTTAATTAGTTAAATTATATATTTTTTATATTCGAAATCTATGTATAACACCAAAATATTACCCTTTGTTTTTGTTCAGGCGCTATACAAAAACTATACAAAATCCGGCTGTATCTCCAGGTCACCTAGATACATTCCATAGCAGCTGTAATAGACATTTAGGTACATACATTTACCAATTTTGGTGACAAATAGGCATTTTGTATTAGTTTTTGTATAGCGCCTGAACAAAAACAAAGGGTAATATTTTGGTGTTATACATAGATTTCGAATATAAAAAATATATAATTTAACTAATTAAGACATGACAAAAAAACTGAGGTATGTCTCGTTTCTGTCGGGCCTGGGTCACAGATGACCGTTCTTCTTTATCAATAGTACACGGCTTTTCTCATTAATGTTTTGAAAAATAGCAATTTTTGGGTTGTAATAATTTTTCTTACCAGGGTCACTGCTATCTTGAAACTGATTGTTTCCAATCGGTCATCACATCATCTTCGACGCAGTGGTAAATCGATGTAACACAGAAGCGGAGACAGTTCTAAAATCAACATATTTCACTTTCAGGACCGTCTCTAGCAAAGATAGACGAAGATGGCCTAAAACTGACCAATGTGAACCGCAACAATAAGGAGTTGATGCAGTACGCCATGACAAACTATGGCACTACTGATCTCAGTCCCGAAGACTGGAAGAAATGCGAGGATAACTTTAAACTTAATCTTTTATATCAGGTAAATAAAAATACAAATCTTTTATTCAGTACTTATGCCCTTTCCAGATTGATTGATTTCAAAGAGTTAACTTAAAAATTTGGGATTGATGGTGAAAACGGGCATAAATGCTCGGGTTCATAACTTTATTTTGATTTCAATCTAATTCTCCTCCTATCATGTTGAAGTAACACGGTGACGATTGTAGCTCAATCAATGGGCCTAATATTATTCTGGTAGCTCAATCAATGTGCCTGATATTATGATATTTGAACTTATAGGAAAGATCCTATAGGAAAATGTGCGCAAGAATTACACGAACTAATTCCACCAGCCCCCTTCCATCACCGTGGAACCAGACGCAGGTTAGCGTGCCATCCCTATATTCCACCAGCTCGCACTAAGCGTTTCGATGACTCTTTAATAATGCGAACAGCTAGGGACTGGAATTCGCTGCCTGCTGCTGTCTTTCCTGAAGACTATAATCCGGGCCTTTTCAAGGCACTTACAGGGCAGATATGTACCATCCTAGACTGCATCCCGTTTAACACCAAATGCGATTGTGGCCAAATACCTGCCTTGTTATGCATAAAAAAAGTTATATTGTCTTCTCAGGACATGTTGAAGAAACGCCAGCAAGTGGAGAGGCTAGCTGCTGCTGGCAAACACAAGTACGAGTACGACAGCGATGAAGACACGTCCGAAGGCACGTGGGAGCATAAGTATGTCGCTTCTGTAATTACAGGTCTTTTTGTCTTGTCGTGTCGACAACAAACCTACACAGTGTCAGCCCAAAACTCCGCTACAAGAGTGGCGTTGTCAGTAGCATTCATTAAATCTTCCTGCGTAAAGTTGTTTGGGAACGCAGGGCACGACATCATGTGCTTCATCGACTGAGGATCATAACCACACTTGCACTCCAAGTTTGAACCACCTGAGAATCCCCACCTGCACAGATTGTCCTTACTACGGCCGACCTGCGTCCGTATTACAGCATTACAGGTTTCTTGATATAAAAGAAGTAGGGTCATGTAGATGTACAGCGTTAAATAAATATTGGTTAAAAAGAGCGCTAAGAGCAGACTGGGATCTCCGATTTCTTCAAATTTTGAGTTGGCTAGCTCGAAGAGTATCGATGGTCGAATCCTCCATTTTCCTCTAGTAAATTAGAGAGAGTGATTGTAATTGTTTTATTTTCAAGACTCCGCGCCAAAGAAATGTGCGCGACTGAAAGGTGGGCCGACGAACTCACGAAGCAGGCCGCCGGTAAACATCACATTGGGGACTTCTTGCCACCGGAGGAATTGAAAAAGTAAGTTTATTTATTTAAATATTTTATATTAAACCTTTACTCCTTATTTTCGAGAATCACAGCCAATACATGAAGTAGCCAAAACTACCGAATATAAGTAGCTGGTTTGGTGGAATTTCAATCTAGTAAATTGAGTCTAGTTTTGTAATATGGGCCTTAAAACCCTTTCAGAACAGAAAGTTGAATTCTTGAAATGTTTAATTTGCAAAATGATTAATTCCGTAAAAGTTGAATTTGCAAAAGTAACAAAAAGCAGGATTATAGTTTGTAAATCACAATACTATAAACTCGTGTGTTAAGTGCTAGTGGGATCGATATATTAGTTTTGCTAAAATGCATCGTTTTCATTACAGGTTTATGGAGAAATATTCTGCTGTCAAAAGTGGGAAGGAACCCGATCTCAGCGATTACAAAGAATTCAAATTAAAAGAGGATAATGTTGGTAAGTTTCAATTAAAAATTAATGGAAAATTGTATGGTAGGACTAACAGGCAAATATATCCTTATGTATTGTGTCACAGGGTTCAAAATGCTTCAAAAGCTTGGCTGGAACGAGGGTCAAGGTTTGGGCGCCGAAGGAACTGGTATAGTCGACCCTATTAACAAGTAAGTGTTAAGTAATAACATTATACATACAGCTATTTATTCTTATTTATAACGCATATAATTTCAAGCAATGAGGTTGAATTTATGGTATTTTTATCTTTAGTGTTAGTAAAATTTAAGCTGATGTGTGTTAAGAGCATTTTGAAGCTAAGCATGATTGTGTCCCAGCAAATTTTATTATTCGTATTCGGTTAAGTTTGACTTACTTAGTTTAATGTTAGCATTAAAAGATGTTTTAAGATTCCTTTTTTATATTAAACTGGTCCCAACACCATACCCTGAGGAACACAGATTCTTAATTCTTGTGTTGTAGATGTGCTCTCGTTGTTTAGCTTAGGCTGGGTTGTACCATCTTATTTTAACTTTAACAAACGTCAAAAATCTGACAAACTCCATAGAAAAAACACCGGTTATCGTTATACTAACGGTTAAACTTAGATGGTGCGACTCAGCCTTAGAAATTAAATCTATAAATTATATGGGCAGTTTTATAATAATAAGATAACTCTTCCATGAATTGGGTTTGTACTTTAGGCGAGGCATACGGTATAAAAACGAAATGCATGTTTATTTTACCGGTTATAATATTAAAAGAAGCTTGAATCAATTATTTGATACGATAGCTGATTCTATGCTTCTTCAACCAAAACTCACGCCAAAAAGAAGAAGAAAATATTTTTTCAGCAAGATGGCGGGCACAAACAATACAGGGTGAATTTTAAAGTGTGCGCGATTGGTCAAATCCTAAACTCTGATAAATTGCGAAAAATGGCAGTTATTTAGTCTCAATGCTAATTTTGAGGAAAGCTAAAACTGCACTGCATTTGAATTCAATTTATTATCCTAATCACGAATTTTCTGTTTTTAGAGAAACGATTTTGTTAGTTACCTAGTCTTTAGTTCTGTTGTTAAAAACTAATGAATGTTTTTCTATACAGCTAAGTTTCTTGTTTCGAAAATTGAAAGGTAACCTTCCTTGTTTAGTGTACTAAATTTGTCAAAATAGAAATATAATATTTTTCGCCATTTTATACAGTTTCAGGTTTGCCCAACTGCGTAAACTTAAAAAATTTCACCCTGTATATTTTTTTATCACCAGGGCGAATCAGCCAGTAGCGAATATGGGTCTGGGTGCGTCCGCGTCCGATATCGTATCTCCGGAGGACGACGAGTTCGACGCGTATAGGAAGCGAATGATGCTGGCCTATCGCTTCAGACCAAACCCTTTGGTGAGTTGGCTGTATATCATCATCATCATCATCTCAGCCATAGGACGTCCACTGCTGAACATAGGCCTCCCCCAATGCTTTCCATGTTACCCGGTTGGTAGCGGCCTGCGACCAACGACATCATAAAGGTAGCAGGAAAGCACTGACGGTATAGATCATACACAATAGGGATGTTTCCTGGGTCAAAAATCAAGATTTTGAATTAGTCCGTCGGTTAACTTATCAAAAAATACTCGACACGTATTTTTCACTTTTTCAAACTAATGAAAATTGGCAGAGATAAAGCGCGCCAAAGTTCAAAAGAAGAGGCCCGTGACGTGGTTAAAAGTGTCACGCAGTACTTCAACGCACCATAAGG
The DNA here is from genome assembly GCF_963855985.1 of Ostrinia nubilalis. Lineage (NCBI taxonomy): Eukaryota > Metazoa > Arthropoda > Insecta > Lepidoptera > Crambidae > Ostrinia > Ostrinia nubilalis. The sequence continues at coordinate 8,583,912 of NC_087103.1, forward strand.
CGGTTATCATCACACTGCGCCGCGATTTTATATAAAAAATCCCGCGCGCAGACGCATTGTCAGTGTGTTGTGCCGCGCGTGTTTTCTATACAAACAGTTATTTGCATACAATGATTAAATCTGTCGTCCCGCGTATCGCGGCGGAGCGCGGCGCAGTGTGATAACCGCCTAACTTCGTAATTATTTGTTTGATTGACGAATAAAAATATACATGGTCCAATATTTTTTGATAATCTGACGGACTAAAAGTATCGGAATTCGGAAATTATCGAACATTAGCTACCTAACTGAGGTTATCAGATAGGTGACCATTCAGACCATATTTTGTGCCATTTCTTGCTATCATTTTCATGCTTTGTCATCATTTTATTATTATTAAGTAATCATATTCTATTTTAATAAATTGATATTTTTTTAATGCCATCTATAGATCGTTTCATCCAAGAAGACGGGCCCCTACAATGTTTGGTCGAGGGAAGCGCGGGGTGCGGGGAGTTTGATCCGAGCAATCCGAGCGTCATTATTGTAGTGTGCGTGTGCACTCATGAATAATTTAGCGTGTACCGATAATACTCAAACATTAGCAGAAGAATGGTTGGGCGCGTCTTCGTGGATGAAACGATCTATAGTACATAGTTTTGAGATGTTGTGAGCGTAACCCTATATTTGGGAGAGGCCTTTGCTCTGAAATGGGACATGTTGCATTTTCTTGTTTTATGTCAATTTCGATTTATTATTATAAAGAAAACCACACGCGCCATCTTTTTCGCTTTTTCGAACCTACTTTCGCTCATTGTCGTGTGATTTCAATGTGTAGTATGTCTACAGTCACAAGCAAAAATCTGTAAAATAATTGAACTACGCAGCGCTTACATACTGCGTTACTAAGCGCTGTAAGTTTAAATTAAAATTAAAATCATATTTTTGCACGTGACTATTCTATGGGCTAATACATAGTTACAATGTGTAGGTACTTCATTGTTATTCCTTCCGCGTCTTCCCCTTATTGCTTTGCATGATTCTTTATTGGTTAGTTTACACCAACAGCAATCAATCATCATTTCAAAACTCCATCTAATTGTAGAGTTAACCGAAGGATTTTTATACTAAAATCATGTTTTTAGAGATGTAATTCTTGGTTAATAAAATGGTGTCAACTATGAAATAGTTATAATCATTTTAAAGTTTTCATATCGTTTCGTAATATACAAGTTTTGTCAATTGGGTTGAATTACAAGTGGTTTCTATAACGGGGAAGTTAGATTCAATATACAGGTTGTCCCGAAATTAGCACGTCACACAGTGCGACGTGCTAATTTTGGGACATCCTGTATGTATCTTGATGTTTTTCTGACAAAAGAAAAGTGTTGTATAATTTCGTTTTGAGAATGCATAAGCCGTGCATATTTGAAATCTTATTAAATATTAACAATCTTATAATTTTTATTGTCCTTTTTTCAGAATAACCCCAGACGCCCCTACTACTAGCACATAAGGATACGTATGTTCACTTAGATAGCTTAATGTACCTTTTATTGTAACTTAAGTAATCACAATAGAGTTTAGTAATGTTTTCATATTGTTAAGGTTCTATAGACTTTTACTAGATGCTAGTGTACATGCTACACGTTATACGGCTACATGTTCAATTTAAAAGTTTTGGTATTTAAAAATTTATATGAAATTCATTCACACGTATGTATATTGGCATAATAACACTTTTTAATAACATTCGCACACTGTTTCAAATATGAATTTAATAACAGATTTTTAAAACATTGTTTACGTAATCAGTATTTTATGCGATATGGTGATCAGAATTTTTAATAATTGCATAAATAATGTGTTAAATAACTTGTTTACGGCTAGTCTTAAAACTAGGGATTAGTTTATTGTAACGCCCTGTATTTTTTACAAACTACTTTTAATAAGCAAATGTATAATAAAACTGTTTTTCCTAAATTTTACAACTACTGTACAGTTATTTATGATAACTAAAGTAAAAATGCATGAATGATGCCCGTTTTCATCATCAATCCCTAATTAAGTAAATTAAGTGACCCCTATGAAAACAAAATGCCTGTTAAGTGTTACCATAGGGGTCACTTAAAAATTAGGGATTGATGGCGAAAATGGTCATGAGACTTCCAAATTGTGTTTTAAATAAATTAAGTCGCGAGTTTTTAGCTTTTAGTGATTTAGGTTCGAATGTTTACATGAAATAACATGAGATTATGTCGTTATGTAAACTTCCATTATGGTCTTCAGGTACTTATTGTTAAATAAAGATTTTTCTTAAATTAAATCTGTTTTATTTTTGCAATTTATGGTAATTTTTGACAAAAAAATCTTAGTAAAAAAAGGTTGACTTGATTTCTCATTTCACTATCTTAAAAGAGTTATTTACAGTCCTAAGCAATTTGATAACATTTCAGTATCTTGGATTTATTTTGTGAATCAATAAAGCATGTGGCAAACAAAGTTTCATAGTTCATCGTAAGATTAAAAATAAAATACTATTAAAATGTCAATACTAAAACAGTTCCGCATTTTTCGTTCTCATCACTAAAACTCGTTCACCTTACCCTTGATTTTCTCGTTCAAATTACTGAATTGATAATGCGGCTGACATCTCCTAATAGCTACCATATCACGTCCATACATCCAAATTATAAGTCGACACGGTTTTGACGCCTCAAATAAATCGCTGCGATTTTTCTATGTAATTGTTAGTGAGTCAGATTCGCACTGGAACGCCGCCCGCTGCCAACTACAACCCGTTTAAATATAGCCGCAATTGACAAATATTCACAAGTACTGTATTCCATTGAGATGCCCGCGATTTTCTTAGTTTCGCAATGATTTCGGTGATATCAACACGAGTTAAGGAACCCGTGAGTGTGTAACGCGAAAACGTGTTGTGCTGTGTTAGATATACGGTTCATATTTGTGCAAAATGATCCGGAAGAGCGCGAGCTGTCAAGTGTATCACCAAGTGACCTCTACAAGCAGTGATGTGTCGACATCTTCCAGTTCATCGTCGGAAATAACAGATACTCCTTTGAGAAAGTAAGTAAAAGTTGTCCTATAGAGTTGTTTGCGAGTGCCAAGTATGTGACCTAACCAAACATGTTGAAAGGGAATCTCTGGTGGGACATTCAAAATCATTTCTCAGTTTGAAAACCAGAGTGATGTAGGATAGGTGGGATTATACCTAGGTATAACGTCGTAAATACCATTTTCACGCTGCTATCATACGATTCGAGTAAAGAGAGAAAAGTCATCATCAGTTACAAAATAATCTCACCTGCTATTACATTAGGGTTGGCCAATATTATAATAACAAGTCTTGATATCACAAATAATTCGTAGTTATGTAGGTACAATTACTCTAATGAATGAATGGTATGGAAGCGATGTTTGTTGTTATTAAAAAGTAGAGCAGCGAACATAGACAGCAGATGGTACACACATGTGCGGGACGCGTTGGTTGTCCTAATGAATTAGACATGTATGTATGAGTAATTAAACATGTTACACCTTGTTACCACAAAATATAACAGAAGGTAAACTCATGTATGTACCTCGCTTTGCATACCTCTCTCGCTCGCACGCTCGGCCGTCGCGCTAGGGTTGTCTTGTCATGTGTTGCGTTTATTTCGTTATGATAGAAAAATGTTACTCTTAATACTATGCAAGAAAGACAATAACACATATCCACGTATACTTATTTATATTTAGTACGTTATTATAGTAATAGTTTGCAAACAAATACACGAGAAGGAAGTAGTATTTAGTTGAGTGGTTGACACTATTATCCAACTTAATATTATAAATGCGAAAGTTTGGATGTCTGGATGTTTGTTGCTCTTTCACGCAAAAACTACTGAACGGATTTTGATGTAACTTTACAGTATTATTGTTTATAACCCTGAATAACATATAGGCTATAATTTATGCTAAAATTTCACGCGGGTGAAGCCGCGGGCAAAAGCTAGTTATCCAATAATTCCTAAAACCTCTCTAAAACAATTCGATATTCCTAATAATTGAGTTGGCTTTCAATTTCAATTGAAATTCAAATAAATAACTTACTTACCTCCCCGAATCAACTGGTAATTTAAAAAATGAAAATTCGGTATTTAATTATGAGTTTAGGCAACCAAATACCGAACAATTATAATACGACTTTTTCTGTTCACTCATTTTCGTCAATTTCGCAAAACAAAATAATATCACAGGCGGTTGACCGGCGCGTGACTCAAGCGAACCACAGCGAACGTGTGGCGAACGTCTGTCGCGCCACGTCGCGCTTGCATTCGTCCAAGACAGTCTTGCTAGAGCGGTGTCTATGTGTGCGTGGCTCGAGCGCGTTTAGTATGGAGTTTGTCTTCTGTTACATTTTGTGTTGTTACACTAGGTATAATATCAAGATTGGAACTTGGAACAGTACACAAATCCTTCACCAGTATCTATATCTTATTATGTGTCAGTCAATAGCTTTATAGATGTTTTGAGTTGCAGTAGTGGGAATGAGAGATGGGAATAGTCCCGTTATTAGTAAATAGTGTATAGTTTCTTAAGCAGTGGTTAATCTATTATTGTTTCACTGTAACTATGTTTTCCAAACAAAATAAAATAAAATAAATTCTTTATAGATGTTTTTTAGCTCACGCTAACTAAATAATCGGCCTACTTCCTAACTAGATTTTTCAGAAACTGAATCATTTTGGATGCCTATGAAAGAGACGTTAGTTGATATCTAAATGAATTACAGCTAGTGATTTGCGTTTGACTCTAATCTCTTCTTCTGGTTGTGTTAACACTTTCATTTGTTAGTTAATTCTTGTGTACTTATTACCTACTCGTATTTATCTACCTACTTATTACAAGGAGCTTTTTTCGATTGGCACAATTAAAATAGATTTAACTACCAGTAGTGGAGATCATAATAGTGTAAAATTAGGGAATCATCTGTAGGTACTTCCAAGTACCTATCTCGTTTTTAAAAGCATCAACTGTGAAAGTATGTAGTTTGTAGAATCTGACTGAGTCAATGCATATCACCGATCACGTGCTGTGATTTTGACCGTCCGCGTAAAACTTATTAAATATTCTTATTTAATTAATATTGTCAAGAGATGATTGTCATGACTGTGGTGGTACTAAATGTATGGAAGAAGGAAACATTGAATATTTGGATAGATCCAGTTTACTTACTCTGTAACCTATTATTGATACCATTGGATAGAGCTTTTGAAGCACTTTTAGAATCAGTAATCAGTTTTACGATATCATGTGTAGTTAAAATTGAATTTTCGGATAGAACCAGTTAATTCTGTAACCTATTTCTAATACCGTTTGATAGAGCTCATGAAGCACTTTCAGGATCAGTAACTAGTTTTTTGAGATCTTGTATAGTTTAGAAATAATCGAATGAGATCACTTATCGTTTCCACCCTGTATATTATTTATTTTAATAAGGGACAGACTCTAATGACCGTTTTTACCCCCATGATGACACAACAGGCATTTTGTTTTCATATGGGTCACTTAAAAATTAGGGATTGGTGGTGAAAACGGTCATAAGTCCCTTAAAATAAGTAATATTAAAATTACTTTGCTACTAACTATGGTAGGTAAGTAGGTACGATCCTATGGCTATCCTTTATGGATTAGAATTTCCAAAAAATCCAAAATTACGTTTTTATTTTCCTTCTTACCTTTGTTGAGGCGTTCACGTCGGCTGTAGAGACGGATACCAGCTCTCCGCACAATCTCCCGCCATTTTTCCCTTTTGGCAGACTGATTATTTTATTAATTTCAATAATTTTTTGCAAAGGTTCAATCGTGTGCTACGTTCGGCTGTAGCGCGCCACTGGTCCTACTTCAAGAAAAACAACCGGTTGAAGACCAGGGGCCGTTCCGTCTCCGACACCGGCATCTGTGACATCATAAATGATGGTAAAGGATATAATTTAAACAAGTTCCTCTATAAATTAATTAACACTAAGCCTAGGCGCAGACCACCGACTTTTAGTTGGCCAATAGTTGGGCCCAATTCTAATTTGTATGAAGAATCGGCCAATACCAAATCGGTGTAATGTTACGCACATTACACCGATTTGGTATCGGCTTTCAAACATCTCTATGATACAGATCATCAGCCCGACCCAACTATCGGTCAACTAAAAATCAGTGATCTACGATAAACGCAATACATCATTACCTAATAAAACTAAAAGGCCGGGTAGCAGAGAAAATGGCGAAAATGAGGTTTTCATTTATCATTTTTGAGGTACTAAACAGTAAAATTAAAGGCTAAGATTTTTATTGGGCATAGTTGAGGATATTTTCTAGGGCTATTAACGGATGGAAACACGATTTGATGAAGTTGACTCGATAGAATAAATTCCCAAAGTTACCTCTATTCGTTTTCTATTTATGGTTTTATTTTTAAAATAAGCGATTTGAGACTCTAAATCTTTTACTAAACTAAAGTTCAGAAATAACTTGAGGGCTTTTAACGGATGAAATTTTTATATTGCGTCTTATTTAGTTACTATGTTAAAAAATGTGGAAAAAATCGTCCATGACGGCTTGGACAATCTCAATCAGTCGCGCGGTGGCGCTTACGGAGGACGGACGCGTGTCAGTTTTTTGGACGTGACAGTTCGCGATTTGTCAATATTTTTGACAATGATGACTTTGATGAGTCACAGTATAATAATATCAGTGTTACTGGAGAACGCTAAAATTTTTGATAATTAAGAATTATCAATTTTGTCTACCTATTGAAATTTAAATGGTTCGCATTCTTTTAAACGAAGACTCTACTCATGATACATAGTACATTCCTCAAATATGAGACAAAACCAATGAGTTAAAATTACATTTTAATAGTACCTACATACAATCGTCTTTACACTCTTTAGAAGACACTGACACTGATACAAATAAATAATAAAAAAATAGGTCAGTGGGTCAAATATAGGGGCAGCTGCACGTCACTGAAAGACGATTCTGTTTACTCGGCATCTGGGCTGGAGAACATGAACCCTTGTTTACAGATGCAGATGTAAATGGAGTTATAACTGGACAAATTTTACATGAAATGTGTAACAGAAATCAGTTAAAAGACACATACATGGAATACCAATAAGGTTGCGGAGGGAAAGCTACCTACCTATATAAACTAGCGGCCGCCCGCGACTTCGTTCGCGTAGACCTCGTTTTACCCCCGTTAGATATCATGTTGATAGATGGTGTTTCACGGCTTCCCCCGAATGAATATTTACGAACGTCATACAGTAGTTTGTCCAGCGCTGTAGATTTTAACCAATGACGATAGGTAGATGGCGCTTTTTAGACACGTCTTATTTATTTATTGAAATTTATTTGTCACATATCGTCATAAGTGTTAGCCTATATGTTAATCTGGATTATAAACAATAATACTGTAAAGTTTCAACAAAATCCGTTCAGTAGTTTTTGCGTGAAAGAGTAACAAACATCCAGACATCCAAACTTTCGCCTTTATAATATTAGTAGGAAGTAGGATATTTTCACAATCCAAACTAATATTTTACTATTTAGTTTAGCATTTACTTACCTACAGTAAATATTAGTTTGGATTGTGAAATGTTTAAAAAAAAAAAAGAATAAAACAAAATAGGGTTTCAAATTACCTATCTTTATCTAAATTATAAAGAGGTAAAGTTTGTGTAAATAAATAAATAATATCCTTGGACATTTTACACTGCGCCGCTAGTCCCAAACTAAGCAAAGCTTGTATTATGGGTACTAGACAACGGATATAAACATACTTAAATACATTTTTTTTTAGAGATATCTCAATCTCAATGAGGAGGCTCTGCATTTATTCCTAGAATTCCCCTAACACCGTCAAATTACTCATTCGAATTCAAGACAGTGCAGTTTCCCATCAAAATCTGCTTCGTAATGACTATAAACAAAGCTCAAAGTCAAACTCTAGCAACCTCTGCATAAACTCCCATGAGTGCTCAGAGCGGGTGCCTGCGCCAGGTAACCGCGTGTGATGCTCATAGTGATTTTCGATACAGAGCCCCGTAATACGTTGTACATAAATTATGGAAAGAAAACACCCAGACCAATACAAACAAATATGTATGCAATTTTAGTATGATATTTTTATTTATTAATAAACAAAAAGACTGAACAAAATTGATGCGTGTACTGATTAATGTAATTAACCACATGCAAAGTTTCGTGAATTGCAACAACTATAATTTATTATCCAAGCTCTAAATAATCGCTACTACGAGTAACTGATCATAAAATGTTTTTCTGATGAACTGATCATTAAATGACCTACCGATAGGTCGGGTGACGTAATCTTGAAATTCTTTTGGCCGGCGCGGAACTTCCGGAAGGTCGGGTGATGCCACGCCTCTTTGAACCGTGTTTACTTTGGCAGTTATATTTTATACTAGCTTTCCGTCCGCGGCTTCGCCCGCGTGGAATTTTGTCTGTCACAGAAAAACTTTATCGCGCGCGTCCCTGTTTCAAAAACCGGGATAAAAACTATCCTATGTTCTTTCCCGGGACTCAAACTATCTCTATGCCAAATTTCATCAAAATCGGTTGCGAGGTTTAAGCGGGAAAGCGTAACAGACAGACAGACAGACAGACAGAGTTACTTTCGCATTTATAATATTAGTTGGGATTTATTTGATTCTAAAATATATTCCCAAAAATTCTGAAAGGTGTTTTAATTTGTATCACTTGGATATGATTTGTATTAGAAAGTGTTGTGAGTGTGACGCTTGAACGGAAGGAAGTCAACCTAACCTAACCAACTGGTATTTTTATACTGTGTAGCTGGGAGAGCTCTTTGGCGCGCTGTCTTCGGCGAAGTATTGCGCGCGCAGATTTTGACAGCGTGAAATACCTACTTTAGCAGAAATACCAAGCCTTAATCAGAGATAGAGCACTATTGAAAACATCAATGCCGTGTTTTATGTAGGTACGAGACTAATATTAGATTTGTGATTACTAATTTTATAAGTTTGATTTTTGAACTAAGCTGAATTCTTACTTGAAACGTTAAGGCCACAATAGAGTAAGCGCAAATCACTCAAATTGATCAACTTCTACTAGATGTTCAAAATTATAACTTCGTTTTAGAGTTCTCACCTCACGTCTCGCTAGCTAGACTCATTAAAATGTACAAAATGGTCTCCCTCTATGTATCTTCCTGTGTGTGTACTATGTCTTTCTATGCTTTCAGACTGGCAGCTGGCCTACTTGGATATCCCTGGGGGCACCCAGAGGCGGTCTCTACAAGTGTTTGGCCGGACGCCATCCATCGCCGTGCCCTCACTCTATGTCACGTGAGTATTATGTTCCATTTCCATAGATATTATTTACATTACACATTTATTTAACATCGCCTCTGACAGAAAACTAATTCCAAATGGTTACAGTGACTTTTAGCCATAATGTAGTTATGCGCCTACGCCTATTCTACAACTAATTTGTTAAACTGAGGTAGAATGAAATAAGTTTTTTTAATAACCTATTTCATATTTGGCGACTAAGTATCTCTTATTAGGCATCTTTATAAAGTCATAATAACTAGGCCTATGAGAAAATAGTTTTCACGAGGCAAATGAAAAATCTTTTCACATGAAAAACAACGCTCTGATTGAAATATCGCTGTTTTTCAATTTTTTTGCAACTGCGCTCCTGACGTAAACTGTTGTTCTTGCTCTTCCAAGAATTAATACGCAAATATTATACAGGGTGGAATTTTGTAATGACACGTGGAGGGAAAGTACTCATAATACTGTAGATAGATTATTTTACTCAAAGAAAACATTCCTTTATTTTTGAAAAGAAATAGAACTGCATTCAAAGATTTCCAACAGCTTGCTACACCCGGGAATCGAACCAACTAAAATCTATTAAAAGTGATTTTGATTTTGGACAAAAACCAAAATTTATGATGTCCTTTTCTATCTATTGCATTAAGAGTACTTTCCCTCAAGTTGGATTTCCAAATTCCACCCTGTATATGATAGATTTTTGTTTTCTTATCCATACAAGAATTATTTTAGATAAATTAATCATGTAGAGTCGACAGGGTACGTAAACCGAAATGATTTTAAATAATCTGCGTCCAAATATGTTTACATGATATACATATTTGTGCTCGTGCGCATCTTCATCTAACATCTCGTTTGACGGTCCCGAAGCAGGTGTGTGAAGGTAGTCCTAGTCCAAACAATCTTATTGATAGTGTCGTTGTATGCTATGATTTAGGCGTGTGGCATTGAGAGACGAATCTGTTTAAAGGTATTAATATCTTGGTTACTTTTGTATGAGCCAAACAGAGAGAGGGCTATAATATAACTAGGTTTGCATAGCAATGCTATACGGCATTAAGTTCGCCTTTTGCATACTGTATTTTTTTGTGTAAACAATATCTACTGAGAAACAGTGCACCGACAAAGCTTTTCAAAGCTAACCTTAATGACTCTACCAGATACGAGTATTAACTGTTTCCATAGATATTCTTCACTTTGCAATAAAGATATTTTTACTCAAATCGCTACTTATTGTATACAAGCCCGGTTTCTGTATAGAAATGTTTGACTTCAGTACCTCTAGTAGGAAAAACTTTCGAGTTCGTTTCGTTGCGTATTCAAAGTGTCATCGAAAAATTTTGTATGAAAAATTAAACAGCGCCCCCTAGGGCGGCTATAATATAGGGGGCGCTGTTTAATTTTTCATACAAAATTTTTCGATGACACTTTGAATACGCAACGAAACGAACTCGAAAGTTTTTCCTACTAGAGGTACAGCTAATCTTTTATTCAAATAATATGAACTGACTTTTCCTATGGAGCACGTACTTTATTTGTTAGAAAAAATAACGTACCTACCTATTCTATTAGCGCAGACTAACGCCCGTATTCAAATTCAAATTCAAAATATTTATTGCTTACTAAGTGACAATTTGTAATGGTGTAAATTACATAATATACAGGAGCTTAAAAACTTAGTTACCTGAGTGGTATCGCAATAGAGTAGGTGGCTATTTAAACATTAATGGTAGTATTATTAATATTAACTAACTATAATAAGTAATATTATTATTAAACAACTTAGGGCTGATTTTTCAATCGTCAGATAACTTTTATCTGAAGAATAAGTTTGGCACATTGACAGTTTCAGTATGGGAAATATGTCAAAATGACAAGGTTATTCTTCAGATAAAAGATATCTGAGGATTGAAAAATCAGCCCATATAAGATAACTACAATTTAAGTAGGATTAAGGTTGATAACTAATTGACTATAGTAGTTGGTTACTATAATATTCTTTATGGTCTATTGTTAGGTATTCACAAACATTACTATGCGGTTTCACAGTGCTCATGGACGCACAGGGTCACACACGAACCAATCACAGAGCTTTATTAAATGCAGTGCGTTCGATTTACGCAAGCATCGTTTGTGAATACGGGTGTAAGTCCCCTGCTTTCGATGCACATGCATGCGTATGTGTTATATTGATCTCGTCTGCCCTTGACCGTTCTCTCGGTTCGATCTCTGGCACAAGAATTTTCCTCGTCGCTTTTTCCTCTATGTAAATAATGCGTTGTAATCTCACAAAATGAGCGCTGAGATTTAAATCCAACATCTTTTGCTCCATTTCAAAAGTATCGAATCGTGTCTTTTTATTTTGTAGTTCTCGTAAAACTGCTTACGAATAGGAACTGAAATGACTAGAGTAGGTTCATCACTATTTAAATTCCTAATTTCGTCGAAAGCTGCATACAAATTGAATCTAGAATACATAGAGCTTTTAAGCTTTCCTCCCTTTACATAGTATAATCGTGACTACATACAGTCTTGTTTCTTAAATGTTTAGATAATGTTTAATATCTACCTACTTAGGCAGGTGTATGGGAACCATGCATGAACATTTATCTGCCATTAATGGATATCGTACGGTAGAGTCGTTCTTTATTTATTTATACTTTAATGCCACAAAAATAGTAACATAAGGCGAACTTAATGCCATTGGGCATTCTCGGCCAGTTAACCTTCTGGCTAAACAGTCGTTTTATGTAACTTATTTATTTTTATTTTTTATTTTTCTTTATTCAGAAAACCACAGCTCTTTATAATAATAATACAAACAAAACTACCATTATTAAGTTGTGTTTTATCATAAATATAAATCTATTTAGTTTTTGTAGAACATCTTAGTAAGTAGGTAGGTTAAAGTTGCTCGCCCAAATCAAAAAATCTTGATTGATATTGATGTTACTTACATACGCAACAATGTAAGAATTTTTACCAATTAGTACCTACTTAGTCACGAACTGTTTTGCCGTTATTAGGTAACAAACAAGAATACGCTTTCTCATTGTATTTAGCGTGATATCTCAACCATGACTCGTTATGAATGAAATTTCATTCATTAGAATCATTACTTAGTCCAAGTTGATTCAAAACTATGTAGGTGGTCTGGTCACTTACTCTATAAGTAGTACCCTTTAACAACAACGAATCGCATCATTTTATTTGGCTTTCATACCTACTTTATGATAATAAGCATATTTTTTATACCTACCCTATTTTTTACCAAAGAGCCTGTTTCTGAAAAATCTGTAATGTTACATCATTTTTTGTTTCTTTGGTTAAAAAGTACTTACCGCCATTTTTTTTTTGCTTAAAAGAGTAGCTGGCAGGGAATGTCTTATGGTATTAAGTTTGCCTTATGTAGCATTAAAGATTAATTAAATACACAAATAAACAGTTTTGTACAAAATGAAACTTTATATGTAAACTTTTTTGATCACACTTGCACTTATCGTTACACTGTGCACTCTGCGAATGCGAATAAAACAAACTAGGTATATACTACATATTATAGAATATTAGAATAGAAAATAATTTTCATGAAGGGGTTGGTGACTTACATTTACAGTATGCGGTGATCCTAACATAGAAATACAATCCGTCATGTAACAAGGCTTAATTTATTTTTCCCGCTGTTTCCACGCCGCCCGTCAAGCGCTCTTTAAACCCACGTTTACAACGTTACAAAATGAAATTGCCGCCACTTTTCCTATCATACATATGATTGCAATCAATATCGTGCGCAATGTACCACTGCGCATGTTTCCCTAGGATTCCAGTACGTTTACGCAACACTATGCCTTATTTGTGAAGGTTAAGGTGCGAAATCAGTGTACAGTTTCCGTATTTTTCAGATGACAGCTCCGCGGCTTGTTGGACACAGTGTGCATGTGAATTTTAGTGAGACCACGGAATTATCTAATTTCTATGATTATTTTTGTTATTTCTTGTATTAAAAAGTGTTTGTGAGTGCCATTCGTGAAGATACAGTGTTAGAGTGACGAAATAAGGGTGATAAAAGAGAAAACCTATAAACGTATTTACCTTCGGATTTATGCTAGATTTCGGTATATTTTCAGAGATTGGTTCAATTTTACTGCTTCAGATTATTGTGTTGGTAAAACTACATGTGAATTTAACTAAAGTTTAGTCAGAAGACTGATGATTGATTAGTTATTCAATTAGGACATTTTGCGTCACGTCATCGCTTGTAAATGATCATTTTAAAATTTAGCTACTTATTGAGTAATGGTTAGTCTCGGTTTTGACTCTACATGTAATTTTTTCGTGATCTTATTTCTACGATTCTTAATTTTTATGAGAAAATAAAACTACAATTAAGATTTATTGTTGTTGTATCTCCAATTTTTCAGGCAGAAAGGACAATGTTCGTTCTCCATACATTGTTCGCCTAAAGAACCAACAATTTTGACATATTACTACCCGAAAGCGAAATAATACGATTCTGTGTGTAAGAACAATGATTCCTGATGGACACTTGCCATAAAATTAATGATTAAGAATATTAAATCACAGCGATTTTATAATATGTCGTTTATGACAACATGGCGTCTAATGTATTGTGTGAATGTATGAACACCGATTCGCGAAAAATGTTTTGTATTGTCGTCACGCCGAGTCGCAGCCAAATAGTATAAAATAATAGAACAAGTTTTAGAAATACAACTCGGCATTCCACTTTTACAATATGCCCACATATTGCACGTAAATAAACAACATGAATCGTAGGTTGTTTCCACCCTTGTCATCTGACACATGAAATAAACTCCTATTGTATTATAGATATCGAAGCCGAATCGTATATAATAATAGAATGGGTTTTGGAGATCACTCGGGGTTCCACTTTTATAAAATACCTACATATTACATAAAAATACCACGAATCATGACTTTTCTTTTCACCATTTACATCTGACACGAGATAACAAACTCCTATCTCCATGACTACCATCGTAGTCTATGCCAAAGACTACAATATTTTAAGCAAGAAGTTTCAAACCTTAGCGGCTACGGTAACCCCTGGGCCACATACATCATGATAACATTCGGTCGACACCGGAACGAAGTCTTGCGATTATGCAAAAAAGCATCGTATTCTAGTGCGGCTATATCACGTTCAACCGGGGTTTTAATTCGACTAAAGTCCTGACTAAAGACTGGAAGAAAATACGCCGCATTGTATGAGCACTTCGTGTTCGTTAAAGCGGCTTCAGATCTAGAGCCCACATAGTTTTCTTTCCAATAATATCCGCAAGTAGCGCTGCATGATCTTTACAACAAAAACGGCAATAGTTATTAAGGTGCCAAAATTATATGATTACTTTGGCACGGTATTATACACGTGCGAAGATTTGTCATTTTCATTCATTTCTTCATCATCATCATCATTTCAGCCACAGGACGTCCACTACTGAACATAGGCCTCCCCCAATGACTTCCACATCGCACGGTTGGTAGCGGCCTGCATCCAGCGCCTTCCCGCTACCTTTATCAGGTCGTCGGTCCACCTTGTGGTGGGTTGACATTGCAGAATATGACTTTTGATAGGTTCATCATAGAATTCGGCGGGGATATCCTCACGGAGGAAGTTCGTAAAAGGGCGGAACAAGATCTTATAATAATGCAAGGCCGAAGCTGTTACGCGCGTGCTCCTACGTGTAATCCGGCGAGTATGCAATAAATAGTAATGTCTGGTAAATAGTGGTAATACGTATCGTTCGTTCGTTCGTTTCAGCCGAAAAGACGTCCACTGCTGGACAAAGGCCTCCCCCAAGGATTTCCACGAAGACCGATCCTGCACCGCTCGCATACAGGCACCTTCCGCGACCTTCACCAGATCGTCGGTCCACCTAGTGGGAGGCCTGCCCACGCTACGTCTTTCGGCTCGTGGTCGCCACTCAAGAACTTTCCTGCCCCAGCGGCCATCAGCTCTACGAGCTATGTGCCCCGCCCAGTCTATGTCTGTATGCGCTACGATTACAGGGTATCATTTTGCATAGTCGCAAGACTTCACTCCGCTGCTGTCAAATCAATGTCGCATAATGTTATCGCAATGTGTGTGGCCCTTGGCCAAATCACAGAAGCCTATGCGAAGAAAGAGCACTTGAATGACAATAAAAATCAGGGTTACCATTTTATAAGATTTCCTCACTATTGAGGGTAACAAAGTAACATTAATAATCTAGCCATTAATTACATTTATTACCTATACGAGAAAGTAAAGCAACATGCGGTTTTATTTTAATTTGTAAAATATTAAACCCCTCATATTTGTAACAGTTTGTTCCAAGTTTAGTTTTACTGTTTTGTTTGCTTAGCTTTGGGAAAATAAATAAATAGAAAAAATATTAACATAAATATTTATTTAAGTTTTTATGTTCATTATCATAATATGCCAATTTAAGTTACACTGTGTGACAGTCTTTGACACTAAACAAACTTTTCAGCTTAATAATACCTACCTACAGGGCGTTTTTATAGTTACTCTTGCTGATGAAACAAGAAGGGTTGATTCTACTACTGAAATACAACTACTTTTCTTACAGGACCAATATCAAATTCTCAAAAAAATTCACATCCTCGTGATGGTGATAATTTCTATGGAGAGGTTTTTTTTATATTCGGTCTCTTGGGATAAGTTATTCCATTTGAGCAGTAGAATTAATCCTTTTTATTCGATCACATATAAAAACAACACAAGTGTTTAGGAAAACTTCTTCTTTGGTATGGTATCACTACGGAGTTATAATGTCGGCAACTCTGTATCACTGACTTGTAACTTTCAAACAGCATGAATAATAAGGGCACCACATTGGTTTTCTTTCTGAAAAAAGGCTTTCAGTTTTAGTACTAACCCTTTAGCACTATTTCATTGAAATAAAAATACAATAAACGCACAGAAGACTGAAATTGAGTCAACTGACGTGACATTTATAATTTGTTGACATTATGACAGTTTGACAAGACTAGGGATTGAAAAAGTTTTAATTGAAAAAGTAAAATGACAATTTATTAAAACGATTCACATGGATATAATCGATTAAAAATATTTATAAAATGTTCTGATACTTGCCTGTAGCGATTATCCAATCCTGGTTTCTACTGAAAAACTACCTCGTGGCAAGATTTTAATAAAATAATAAAATCTTTATCTTCTCTTTCACAATCTATAAAAGTTCATTTGGTCTATTATTATACATGTGCTATGAATGAGGGTTTTCGCGATTGAAAAATCCGCGAGATGGCAATACGTAGACGCGAGGTCCAAATGCTGCATGATTGGTGGATATCTGTCAATGTCATGTCAAAAATAACCAATCATGCAGCATTTGGACCTCACGTCTACGTATTGCCATCTGGCGGATTTTTCAATCGCGAAAACCCTCATTGGCATAGATTATGAGAGACTGGCAACTATACTAGGTTGATATCAGGTGATCCGTCTGCTCATTTGCCTCCTGTCACATAAAAAAAAAATATGTATGTTTCTCACACTTCAACTGGCATTGGATTCAACATCGGATTCTGACACTTTTACAGTTATGATACCATGAATATCAGTTTATGGTCCTAATTATTTTTATTTTATTTACGACCTTCGACCAGTTGGACACTTTAGATATCTTCTTGTAATAGTGTCAAACTGTCAATATCTTTTTAGCATTTAACGCAAATCTAGTCTTCAAAGCAGTTTAATCGATTTATTTTATTTTCAAAATCGATATTTTATTGTCTATGATGGCCGCAGGAACATCACTATACATGGACTCCCAGCAATAAAGTACGGTAATGCCTCGTACAGATTTTATCGGCAAAAATTATGGAACTTGATAGGTTTTAGACCATGCCACGCACCAAAACGTCCGGAAGTTGTAATAGTATTATAGAATAAACGTTAAAAGACTTATTTATTTAATTTTTCAATGCTTAAGTGTCCATTAGAATGAAAGGGTGCTTAATGTATTAAAAAAAATAGAAAATAATTATGATGGGTTAATGTTTTTGGGCGGTTTTTTAGGCGGTTTCTGACAATGTCCTTTCATTCATTGTAACAATCGGACTCTACCAAATTATAAATATTCTTAGAACAAGTATAAAAATCTTATTAACCACAATAACGTGAGCCAAGTGCATTGGTTAAGTAAGTTAATATGGAATTGAGTATTTTTACATGAAAATGTTCCGTTGTTACGCGTATTATTGGAATTTGCGTTGTCAGTAGCTAATACTGAATTGACTTCACTGTTCCGCATACCACATGACATTAGAACATAATTGTAGTTAATATTTAATCGATTGATGAATTTGTTTACTCAGCAGGTTACATACTCGTACTGACTCAATTATTTATTAATACTTTATCAATATAGAAAAACTATTTCAGTGATCAAGTGAAAAAAGTCCAATAATAAAAGATAGATAGCGTATTTTATTTTAATTTCAAGTCCCTAAGAAATTGTAAATTAACGTAGAACGTTGTATTTTGTTTTTCTTTGAATACTTTAGATAAAATAATTTAAAAAAAGCACTGATATTGAGAATGTTACAGCTCCCTGAATTTTCTCACGAAAGGTGTTCTAAGTCCAACTACCGCTTATGGACTACATTTATCCACAAGTACTATTATTAAAATTATATCTAACTTGTAATCGATTGTAATCCAATGAGCGTAAGGCTTCCCTTCCTACTGACCAAGATGCACTGCCTTCCGCAGTTTGATGCAACGACATTACGTTTTACGTAAGAGAGAATTATTATAAGACAAATTGGATAAATAAGATTATTGGTAAAAGGAAGATAATCTTGTTACGGACTTTGGAGTCGCGTTTGCACAAAAGCAATTCAACTTGATAAGCAATTGATCGAGATGTTTGTATGCCTTTCTTATACGTTTTTTTAATCGAATCTTACGACTGCCTGCTCTGTTGGTATCTAACGTTGACATTACATGTACTATATGCAATAGAAGAAATTGCTATTGCAATTGAGATAATGTACCCACCCTAACCCAGCATGAGGAGCCGCCTTTAGACTCTTAAAAGGTATCTAAAATTAAGAGAATCACGCTCCTGTAGAATGTAGAATTGTAGAGACTAGATGACCTGATGATGACGATAATGTTGATGAATTTATTTCCGCGAATTCTCCATATGAATGGACATTGATACAGTATAAAGAACCTATTAGAAGAGAACGTATTCTTACCAAAAATATAGAGCAGTCCTTTATTATTACTTAGTCCGATTGTTTTCGTCGAATCTCTCCAGCATAATTTTTATAGAGCAAACTCTTGAACTTTGCTACGTTGTTTTCATATTTAATTTTATGAATTGTCATTTAAATTAATATTAACAACATTCTGGCGCCTCACCGTTGGCAATTACGCCAAATATTACAGACAAAAGCATATTTTGGCAAATCACTTACACTCCGCCTACTCTGTAGACGTTAGCGTAGTTTTTCCAACACAATTTGAATGAAGTACTATTTCTTTTGAAAATAGACACCACTAATTTCAAAATGAAGTCGGAATACCTGAAAATGTTCCAAGCAAGCGCCCCCGACAAATGAGATGAGAGATTATCCGGCGTTTTTATAGTCAGAAAGTGTGTGTTAAAAGTGTACATCAAATACCAAGTCATTAGTCGCCTGAAGAGAATATTTCGGTGAGTTGACTGACATTCGAACATTAATTAGTGCAAGTACTTATGTTTTGTGTTTCGTTAATGGATACCGTAATACGTAGTAATAAATAGCGTTTAATCATTAAACTTTAATGTGTAGGATAGTTTGTCATTGGTACACCTATCATTTTTGGTTAAAGGATGGTCAATAGAAAATTAATACAAATTGAGTTTATTAGCTCTAACGATTTTTGTAAAGATGATTATTTATAAAGTCAAATTGGTTTCAAGACTTTCAAGAACCGAAAAAAATGTTCATCCATTTGCATTGCATGCCTATAACTCCAAATGCAAATCCGTTCAAAATAAGTAATTCATATTTTTGCAATTTTATGTTCATTTCATTGTAACTTAAACCTACATAATATCCTCATTATTATACTACGATAATACCCTACACATTTAAATGTATTCTTTTGTTTTACCGTCATTGCATAGGTTATGGTGCTTTTATATATGGGTTACTTTACAAATATGTTATGTTAGCCAATCCAGCATTGTTATTTCTAGGTCCCATGGCATGGCGTGAATCTTTATAGCCACCAAACCGGATTTAGCCGGTTTGCTCCGCTTGCGACTTTTTGAGAGCTTAACATGCCAAGGTACTAAGTGCATTTAGTGCCTTTTGCCTGTGATGCGGATTTCGGATCAGGGAGGCTACTCCGAAACGCTATTTACGTAGTTCCAGGTCTGCTGTCACCGTCGCTCATACCGGCACCTCGCTTTGCGTGAGAGGGATGGCAGGCGAAACTTCGGATAACGTTTTTCGGAGTAGCCCCCCTGGTCCACATGCGAAGTGCCCGCATTTCTTTATCAATGCAATGTTTTTCGGAAGCGGGCTACAAAGCACAAGTATGCAACCAGCAGCGTGATTATACGCACGCTGTAGATTAGAGAGACCAGCCGGGCTAGGATGCGCGCGGTGATAATACTTTATCGACGTAAAAATGTATGGGCAAAATTGATAAAATGACGTGATAACCGCTTGTCGCGCATCCTAGGCCTACAAATCCGCATGCGTGCTGAAATCCGCATTACAGGAAAAAGGCACTTTCGATTGCATGTGCATGTTGCATTTCGTTTTAGAACTACCCGATTCGCTTTGAAAATTGCGATTTGCTAGTTTTTATCATTCAATTATAACTGCAATACTTTATAGAATATAGAGCTTCATATTTCCCTATTATTATTGTTATCGTAGTCAGTATTATCTGTGTTATTGACTGTTGTGAATATTTGAATTACTCTACCTATTTCTGTTGTTATTCTAATGTATTTTTATGCTAATTCTGTAATGTGACATGAACTTGTTTGTCTTTTGACCTGTGTGTTTATAAGTTACTTGTTCGTATAAATTAGTTAGGTAGTACCTATATTTGACGACTCTATTGTAAATAATTTAGATATGTATAATATTTTTCTTGCTATCTACGATTCTTTGTTTTTCTTCATTGCCTATACTCCGTTAAGTTGTACACAATATGTAGGTGCATATTAAATAATAAGCGGTATTAACTGACCTTCAATGCCAGGAATGGCAGTAACATACTTGACAGTTATTGGTATTCGAAATTGACGATTGAATTCTGTGTAGGCGTACAAACCTGCAGGTAAAGGAATGCTTCTAAAATTCCCAGCATAGACTATTTAGAGAATGTAAGCTAGTTCATTTGATTGGCTGTTAATGCAATTAACCGCGCGTTACGCATAGAGATGTGCCGCTGAGAAAGTTCTCGTTCCCGGCAATATTCCCAGTGAGAATATTCTCGAGAACCGAGAACGCTCCCGGGAATATTCTCAGTGTTCTCGACAGAATACATTTAGTTTAATTTTAATTTTGTTGTTTATATGTGGTATTATTTGTAATGCTTCGATGTTTTATGAACTGGGCGTTAAGACTAGTCGTCATAAACAAGGCATGAAACGTGTGAGTGAAATATTGCTGTCTTGCTCACTCTTTTCGTGGCGAACGCGTACCGCAGCTTTAGGACTCGGCTACGGTATTTGAACATGAGTGTGCCTCGAGTTTTAAGGCCCTTGCCACTCTGGCGGATTTCAAGCGGATTCAAAGCGGATTTAAAGCGGAGCGGCGACGCGACGTAGACGCCGCGTGAAAATATCGTGAAGCTTCCCGAAGGCTGTCCAACCGAGCTGGATTCGATGATTGACCTTTTTTTTTCGAAATTGGACCTACCTAACTGGACAGTTTGTCCCAGGTATACATTGTTGTCAACAACTTCGAGTGTAGAGTCTCCAACTTTTAGAGGAGTGGGTGCAACACGGTTTTTAGACATGATTTTTAAATGTTGTCCATGGTCATTTTGAGACCCACTTGTTGAGAGACTCTATTGAGGCCATCGAGCATTGTGCCTAGATCTTCCTGCTAAATCCGCTCCAGCCCAGAAGCTTGAAAACATCTTCTAGGGCGGTGGTGATGACGTTTCCCTGTCTCACCCCTCGCTGCAACTGGATAGGTTTCGGGTCCTGATCTTGAAACGGACTGTTACTATGGCGTGTTTGTACAAGCCTTTCAACACTTCAATGTATCGATAGTAAATTTGGCACAGTTGGAGAGACTGCAGCACTGCCCATAGTGCCCATGTCTCAATCGAATCGAAGGCTTTCTCATAGTTCACAAACGCAAAGTGGCTGATTATACTCCTTGATCTTCCGTATAATCTGCCGTAGCGTATATTATTATGGTCTATGGTACTAAAGCCTTTTCAGAAACCGGCTTGTTCGGGGGGCTGAAAGTTGTCAAGCTAGCTAGCTTGACAATTCGTAATGACTATCAAAAACAGCTTGTAGATATGGCTCAGAAGCGAAATGGGTCTATAATTCTTCAACAAGGTTTTGTCGCCTTTTTTGACGAGGAGTATCACCATACTTCTTTGCAATGCCGTAGGCGTAATTCCCTTGAGGATGACGGAATCGAACAGCTTCTGAAAAGCCTTTAGTACCGGCGTTCCACCTGCTTTCAGAAGCTCAGCCGTGATTACGGTGCCTTGTTGTATTTCAGCTGTTTGAGAACCATTCTAATCTCGTACAGACTAAGATCACTCTAGCTAGCACGTATTTTATATAAAAATGTGTCAAATGATCCGTCAGACAGGCTATCCACAACTTATCCAGAAGTGGCGAAACAGGCCCTTACTAAGCGATTGTGAAATATGCCCTTAATGTCAAATGTAAAGAATAGTTTAAAAAACTATAAACACGCTTTTAATTACTAACAGGAATCATCAGGACCCTGGACATCATCTAGCATTAAAGTGCTCGAAAAGACAAATCCAACGAACCCAAACTCGATCAGTTTCCGCCGTTTCGTTTAGGAGTCCCTATGGCCACCTCCTGACTCCATCATTAGGACCCTGGACATTATCTAGCACTTAAAGATATCGAAAAGACAAATCCAATGAACCCAAACTCGATGTGATTCCACCGTTTCGTTTAGGAGTTCCTTTGGCCACCTTCCAGTCCCATCATCAGACCAGCTGGTACCACAATATTGTATTGTCATCTAATCTGCATAAAGTTTCATGATGATACAAGACTTAGAAATGCATGTAATTCAGATTCTAAGATTCCATTACATACTTAGTTACATACACGACGACCTAATAAAAGCGTGTTAAAAACGAAAAAATTGACAGTTATATTATTTAATTGCATGTAAAAAGAAATTTCTGTCATCTTACATATCATTAAAACGACATTTCACGACGAAAAAAATAAAATATAATAAAGGAACAGTTGCCGAGAATATTGCCGAGAAAGTTCCCGAGAATATTCTCGGGAACACTGAGAATATAGCCTTTCTCTGCAAATAGAGTGTATTGTTTAATATACACTTATCTGTCGACTTAATTTATTACTATTTTACTTAAGAAAGTTTGTTTATTTCCATTTGATAAACATGATTCTCAACCTTTCTCACTTAGGAGAACGCTCCCGGGAGCGCTCCCGAGAATATTCTCAGTGAGGAGAGCGTTCTCGGGAACGGCACATCAATAGTTACGCAGGTTCTTCGTTCGTTAGTTCGTTTCAGCCAAATGACGTCCACTGCTGGACAAAGGCCTCCCCCAAGTATTTCCACAACGACCGGTCCTGCGCCGCTCTCATCCAGGAACCTCCCGCGACCTTCACCAGGTTTTTACAAAACTTTTACAAAGTGATATTATGTTAATTGTAGTATTTGTAAACACATTGAAATACAAAACGAATTGATTTGTACCGTTTAATGTTAATTAGGGTTGGCCACTCATGCAAACGATAAGTCAATTTGACACGATTATTTTATCACTATGCCACTGTACCTACCTAAATTATTGGAATTAATAATTTAACACGTGACTGTGGTGTGACGTGAGCAGACCTCTCCACGCACAGCTTGACAGATAAGCAGTAGGCATCTATGATGAAATCTTTTAGCCTCTCTGAACATGAAGTAGGTACCTAAAAACATTGCCTGCTCTCTTATGATTTGTCGCTCCGAAGTGAAAAATTCCTCCTGAGACACGCTAACCGTAACAGGATGACGTCAATTTTCAAGCAACTTTTATAATGCTCTACATAGGCTACATCTGCTAGATGATGACGCTAACTTAATTAAACCTTGGCTCTTTGAATCGCGTTTGAGTGGCTGTCTCTACTCTAGGTCTCTTTGCCACCAAGAGTGATTCGAACCGTGGTCAGAAACGCCCAAGAACTTTTTTTTATGGGTTGATTGATCCAAACTTCCGAAGACATAAATTGTTCATAAAGTGTCCCCATTCTTGGTCATCAGTTTTGGGCAACTCGCGCACTGTGGTCCGAATCACTCGTTGTGCGTTCCCCCTAAAGACCCTATTGAGAGTCTTTTCGTTTCGTTCCTCTCAGTTTTGGATGTTCAGACATTTGTTGAGTAATGGAACAGGTTAACTGACAGTTACCACGTGTGTAGGACGGCGGGTGGCTCGGGCAGCGTTGCGGGCGAAGACGCGAGCGACGGCAGTGACGCGGAGCGTCCGCGTCGCGGCCACCACTTGCGAGTGCCCACGCCCGCGTTCCCGGGACAGTGAGTATACATTAGAACACTATACACTACAACAAGACAACAGTTATCAGTCGGCAGTACATTATACATTGTTGCTGCAAAATTGCACCTTCTACATTCACGGTCATATTGATACTGCTCACCACCGCGTTCCCGGGACAGTGAGTATACATTAGAACAGTATACACTACAACAAGACAACAGTTATATTAGACTACAGTCAGCAGCACATTATAAATTATCACTGCAAAATTGCACCTTCTACATTCACGATTACATTTGAGAGTGCCCACGCCCGCGTTCCCGGGACAGTGAGTATACACGACCACAGTCTACACAACAACAGTTAAACCATACTACATTCGGCAGCACTTCATAAATTGTTGCTTGCTGCAAAATTACACCTAATATGCTAGTACTTGCGAGTGCCCACGCCCGCGTTCCCGGGACAGTGAGTATACACGACCACAGTATACACAACAACAGTTAAACTTTACTACATTCGGCAGCACTTCATAAATTGTAGCTTGCTGCAAAATTACACCTAATATGCTAGTAGGTACTTGCGAGTTCCCACGCCCTCGTTCCCAGGACAGTGAGTATACACTACAACAAGACAACAGTTATATTATACTACAGTCAGCAGCACGTTATAAATTATCACTGCAAAATTGCACCTTCTACATTCACGGTCACATTTGAGACTGCTCACGCCCGCGTTCCCAGGACAGTGAGTATACACTACAACAGTATACACAACAACAAGACAATAGTTATATTATACTACAGTCGGCAGCACATTATAAATTGTTGCTGAAAAATTGCACCTTTTAAATTCACAGTCACATTTGAAATTGCTCACGCCCGCGTTCCCGGGACAGTGAGTATAGCAACAGTATACACTACAACAACAGTTTTTATACTACAATCGGGGACAAATTTCTGTTAAAAATTGCACCTTCAACATTCGCGGCCACCACTTGCGAGGGCCCACGCCCGCGTTCCCGGGACAGTGAGTACCTTACACCAACATCAGTACCTATACATAACAACAGTTATACAATACTACAGTCAGAGTAAATACAAATGAGTAGGTCATCTTCATAGAAACGCACCGAGCGCGGTTTGTATGTGAGCGCGCCAATATACGTATTCGGCGCGCACGCACACACTGACAAAATTCGGCCCACCTCACCGCTAATCACCGCTAAATTTTGTCAGTGTGTGCGTGCGCGCCGCATACGTATTGGCGCGCTCACATACAAACCGCGCCCGTGCGTTCCTATGAAGATGACCTACTCATTTGTATTTACTCTGCTACAGTTAGCAGCATATTCTACTTGGTCTTCCGACTTGTCCAGGGAGGGGCATTAACTACACAGCAGCGGAGTCCGTTGAAGTAATTTGTGAAAATCACACACCTCCTATAAACACACAGGTCAGGACTTCACAAAAACGTTTCGCATTTGCTCACTTACGCTATAATTATGCCGTATATATCTATGAGAAAAAATTTAAGCATGTATGAATGTATTCCTAGTATGCACCTTGCAAAAACCCTATCGAAAAATGAACTGTGGACTGTGAACGAATATTTACCAATCAGAAACCAACCTAGTTAACGCAAATCGCGAAAGCCAAGAAAAAAAAACAACCTAGTTAGGTAGTTATGCCTTTACGGGATTAAACCCACCACTGCAGCTCCTGTAAGCCAAGATTTAGGTACAGTTATTATCAGGCACATCCTTTCCTTTAAACAAACAAAAGCAACAATCTACGTGTAGGTACTATCAAAGGAATGCTTCAGCGATATGCAAATAGACAATACTTAATGACCACTTTCATATTTTATCAGACGCACTATTTGCACATGTTCCATTATCTCATTAGGCAAATATCTAGGTAATTCCGTCGACAATACGGGAGATTGTTTTCAGTTTGCTATAACCTTTGTGTGGTTTGGTCGTATTTTATAGTACATATTGTTGGTTTGGTGGAAATCGGGCCTCACTTGTGGACCGTGCTTGTGGTGTGAAACGCGTAAAGACTCGTTTTAGTTCCGTTGCTATCAGTTTTGAAGTTCAGGCGTCACATCTTTAGCTGATGTGATTAGTGAAATTTCCGACGTCTTGGTGACCTTTGAGACTTTAAAATGACTCGTAAACGTGGTTAGTCATGAATATAGAACTCTATTACATGATGATGACTGAACCTATAAGTTTTAATGAGGAGACCAAAAGGGAACGTTCGCACAGCAATCCAGGGAGATCTGTGAGGTTTGCTCTCAGACGAGAGAGTCTTCCATTATCTGGTATCAAAGAAGTATGGTTAAGAAGTAAGAGGAGTATTTCGCCAGAATCTTTTTCGTGGAGAAGAAGGTAAATTATTTTTTTATTTGAACTAGTATTTAGCAGTTTAGAATGTGTCATGTTGATGTGATTGAATTAATGGCCTGATTCCATTGGCAGGGAAAGCAATGATATTGGTAATGAGTAAAGTTAGTGCTACTAATAATAAACTATGTATTGTCAATTAGGTAGGTTATGTTGTTATCCTCATTGCCTTTAAAAGTTACTTCGTTTACTTCATGCCGAACAGTTTTCATTCAATAAGTAACGTTATTTTTATAATTTTTCATTGGACAATACCAATTTATTGTTTGTTTTTCCTTAATCAACATACAACACCTAAACGTTTTTGAGAGGATAACTATTGTTTAATAATTTGAACCTCATTTTCATTCAGTTTATTACTCCGAATTCGAAGTCATTACAAAACACAACAGTACAATCAAGCCAAAATGTTTTATCTAACGCTATTGTATCAGATTGAGTATTGTTGAACATCTGTTTCTGTTGTTATCTTATTTATATTTCTGTTCGTCGAGAGCCTGTTGCTGATAAGAGGTTTTGAATTGGGATTAATAACAACCATTTACTGTAATGTTTCAAGCGTTTGGTAGGTCTTCATGCTACGGAATCGTGATGTTATGTATTTAGGGATTATTTCTTGAAAAAATGTGTATTTATATTGCCGTTAGGTAATAACAAGTCATTATACATAGTCATTTCTTTATCCAGCTCTCTTATTCAGGTCGTCGGTTCATCAAGCTAGTGGGACGTGTGGTCTGCGGTCCTATTCGTTATAATTCATATACAAAATGATTAGGCAAGTCAAAAGTTACGTTTCTATTTCCAACTCAGTATTACCTACCATTTTTCAGATAACAATCTAAGCTTTGAGGCCATTAAAATAATAACCTTTATTATTTTCCCTTATATCAGTTTCATCTTCGGCTTTTTCCAAATAATTGACCTCCTATTGCTGATCGTAGAATGTACACGTGCCGTGTCTTATAATACATTTTCATCCACGTGTTTCGTCCTTAAATGGCCCAGACATTATGATTTTTCTCCCATTAAGTAAGTTTATTTCTAGATAAGGGGTCACTTTTATTGCGTGAGTTTTGGCAAGCAAAGCTCTTTAAGCAAGGTGGATGGACTGGAATTGTAATGAAGATGATGTTTCTCTATTCAGATTCACCAACGTCGTCTTGTCATCATCAGTTCAGTCAAAAATCTGTTTACTTACTTCCTCTGTTAAAAATAAATAAATATGCGACGGTTAAGGCTGTCATCATGATGCATTGGTGGAATAAAATGAAGTAAGTAGGTATTAATTAAAGAAACAAACGACTAGGGCTAATTTTGGTTAATAGGCTGTAGGATGGTTAAATATTTATTAAAAGAAGTACTAAACAAACAAACGACTAGGGCTACTTTTGGTTATTAGGCTGTGTAGTTAAATATTTATTAAAATAAGTTATTAAATAAATAAACGACTAGGCCTACTTTTGGTTAAGCTGTACATAAAGTTAAATATTTATTGAGGGATATCTTCCTGACCTTATGATGAAGTTTCAACTTTTTGAAACGTGCGCAGCTGACGTTTGAATCATTGTTTATCGGCGTGCCGCTGAAATAAATATGTTACGTCAGTTATCAGATTCCGAAAGAACTGTGTTCATAAAAACAGTGGCAAAATATACTGTCAGATTAACTTTGTTTTATGGCTGCATGAAATATGCGAGTTGCCTATTAGTATAAAGGCCTAGGTTGGGTTTCATGAAAACCTAGATCTGAAAATGTCTGAAATTCCTGAGAGGCCTGAAATTCGTACAAACTTTAGGTAAGGTTCCTGAAAACATCCTGAAACTCGGTTAGGTAGTGAAAGAGAATTTATTAGTTACCTATAAAGACCTAGATTAGGTTACATGAAAATCTAGATCTGAAAATGTCTGATATTCCTTTAAATGTTAGGTCAGGTTCCTGAAAACATCCTGAAACTCGGTTTGGTTCTGAAAGAATGTTACTCAGTGAGTCCTAACAAGACCTAAGTTAGATTTCATGAAAACCTATCTGAAAATGTCTGAATTTCCTGAAATATTTAAAATTCCTGATATCATTTTTTTTCTGTTTTTGGGTTTTAACATTTATAAGCTTGATGCTCGAGCATTTTAACGTAAAATTGGTCCAATACCTCCATTATATTGATAAGTACTTAATGGTTATTTGTAAACAAACATACGTAGTACGTGGAACTTGTTTGTTACATGATTTCACAGTCGATTTGATATCGAGGCCCCGCGGCACGTGCTGTTGTTGGTCAATAGAAATGTTTAGCCGATTAATTCCTATAGCGAAATATTTTCTATTTCTATTAAATTAAGTAGAAAAACATTCGCTTTAATTTTACCGAAATACGAAAATATTATTTTACTAAAACACATCAAAATAAGTAAATATAAACATCATAAAAGCATAAAGTAAAAGGTGCCAAATATCTACAAGTACTTACATGTATATTTGGTTTGTTGTATAATAATGACGACAAATTCCATCAATTAAAAATTAGTGAAACTGTAAGACTTTACAGACCTAATGAAATATAATAAACAAGCAATATTCCTTAAACAAGACATGAAAAGACAAGTTTAATTTTTTTCAGTGATATCCGTGATAATCTGAAATACCGAGAAGGCTGGATAGAAGTACCAACTGTTAAGTCGAAGACAATACAAGTACCTACCTAATACCTAATTTTATATAGGGCAAGGACCAAAGCCCGTATTACAATCCAGTGAATATAGAAGGTTTTAGGACGAGCAGCATTCAATGAAACCTTCATAAAACGGAGCTTATCCGTACAGCAAAGTTTTTAATTCTGTGTGTTCATCCGTGGACGGATCCGGTCGTGGACGGTCACTCTGTCGTATTATTAGATTACTGCCCTTGATTCAAATGGACATTCCTATTAAGGTCAGATATAGACTTTTATTAACACTAATAAAGATAGAGTTACTCATATTGAATGTTCGTGCCATTTAAGTCGGAGTCGAAACCTAACTTCGGACTCCTCCTATGCTCTTCTGTCTGATTAATTTTGTTGCGGGACCAATTACAGTATAACTTGCCCCCAGGACAAACTTGACCTTCACTGGTGGGTTTTTACTGGCGGTCAAGCTGTAGATCCTACCTACACAGGAGTTGCAGCGGTGGCAACGAGAGGTGGGAATAGCCCCTATTCGTACCATTAAACACAAAAGGAAAGCTTGAAAGGGCTTACATACAAACAAATTAGCAATTAATAGCTGTACACAATACTTCCAATACCTTTACAAAATACTAATTTGTACGTGTTTGATTGAAGTAGTGTCTAACCGTAATTATCAGGCTGTTAGTATCGACCCACTACAAACAAGTAAGAATTAATACATGTAGAGCCAATTTATGTTTGATTGTAAACGACATTATTATTAATCTAAACTCAATTTGAACATATATATAATATTTCTATCAATATTTTTATTTACTATTCATCGCTTTTAGAAATGTCTTTCCTACCACTCTCTATTTGAGAGATTTGATATTTCTTTTTATTTTAGAGTATACGAGTAGATTATGGGTAATCCGCTCAAGCGAGGAACGCGAGACTTCAAATTCGTAAAAGATAACAAAAGTTTGACGAAAATAATCGATAGGTAAACTTTTTGACTGTTGATTTTATTAGTTTTCCAAATATCAGCTGGCTTTATACACACGATTAGTTTGCTTAGCCTTGACTACAATGTTCGTTCATTCACACATAGCTTAGCTTGAAGCCTGAGGCTATCAAACTACAATTATTTTGCCATTGTTAGAAGTTTGATACCAACCGAATTTCCCATGTAATGATGCCATGATTATCCAAAAAGTCAATAACTGGAGCGCTATCACGTAGGGGATCGTTCGCTCGTTTCTTTGAGTTGCCGAAATGTTTCCCGTACTTATTTCATCTGAATTGCTTTTACTCAGTTACACTGTGTACTGGTTTTATTTGAGAACGGCTTCTCGGAATAAATTTTTTATTGTAACTTTGTGAATCATGATTTTGATATATTTTTTATCCACAACGATGTAGCTCTTGGCCTGTTGGCCTACCTAACCTAATGGAAAATGATGATCAGGCCGGTCAGGCAGGAAGCGAGTTTCACCCTGAATCCTCAAACACAGAGGAAACGGCTATCTTACCTATGTTGTAGTGGCGACAAACTCAGGTAAGATGCCTTGGTAGCTAGCCAGGTGGACTTAGAACAAGTCCACCACCACCAAACCTGCCCCCACTGGGAATCGAACCCGGGACCTCGTCTTAATATTGGCTGGCAGATATGTTTTTCGTTTCGTAAACACTAGGATGCGGCAAAATCGCTTTGCGGAGCAGTTTCCCACGCTGCAGTGTTTACTAAAACTAGAATCGCTTTGTCAAAAGCGTGGGTGAGTGACGTAAAGCAGGCGCGTGGGACGTCCGCCAAATTTACGTCATCACCACTCCCTCTAGATGCCAAAAAAATATGCAGTTGGCGCGGAATTCGTGACGTTGGATCATTTGTGACGATATGTCTGCAATGTGAACTTAACCTTGAGTGTGCATTGTAAAGGCCTAAAGAATTTATACATTCTCTCAAAGGTCAGATTCGTGAACTTTGAAAGGAAAGTTCACTGAGAACAGTTGAATGAAGGGTTTCACTGCGTGATTCGGACATTATGCATGTCCTTAGGACTTAATATGTAGGGCGTAGGGCAATTTTTTTATGGTAATAAACTGAAACTGCTATCTTAAACAAGCAAGTCACCAATGGTCTTTGAGACGGTTACTAAGCATTTTCATGGCGATCAATGGAGAACATGACCTAGGTCCTACTACCTATGGAGACTTTGAAGTCGATTTCACATTATTACTCGTGACATTTGCATGATTTCCTTACAAAAAAGCTGCATAACCATCCTTCTGGCGCAGTCGGGTAATAACAGTAGTTCACCGACCAGTTAAATCTCTATTTGGTTGATGTTGTTTACGATAGTTTATCTACAAAACTATCAGTTTGTATGAGCGCGGAGTTATGATTCATCCCTACGCTTTTTGACGGACGCATTACCTAGATACTTTATTCCTTTCCACGCATTTCTTGTTCGCGTGAGCGAAATGATTCACCCCTCTTTGCGAGCGTAAAAATAGATTTAAGCTTTAAGTACTTGTACGGAGTTCAGGCTGCCGACTTCGGTCTGACCTCAATATTCACACAGCATAGTTGCAAGAAGTAGGTTTACTTCATTCCAAAAGTTTTCTTACTAAGCATACGTCTTCGCCGATCTTGAAAATGGTCAGTCATCATGAAGTGCCCGGGCAAATCGTGAAACGCCGACACTTCATGATTTAGCCGGCCATATCGCGATGTGCCCAGTGTAAAGTCGGATGGATCGACGAGAATAACTAAGAAATATGTGTCACATTGCCATGGTGGGAAATTCTTCAGCTAAAGTTCTTTATGTGCGATATTAGGAACTTTTATATTGCACTGTGTTTTCTGTCCATTGCAATGCCGAGAGAGCTAACTTCTTCAGTAGGGAGGGATGCATAGAAAGGAACCCTAAAACCTAAGACAAAGGATTTGGTGAAGTTGCAAAACTATTCTACTTTATTTAACTCGTTCGTTCGCTCTTCTACTCGTTAGTTCGGTTCGGTCATTAGGGGCAATAAATGATAATTATCATGCAAAGTAGAATGAACCTACTGTTCTAGCGAGTCTCTATTATGACTTTGAGAAGTGGGAACTGTTAAACAGTCATTTAGGTTTTGTTTGAAATTCTACATCTGCATGTCATGTTACTCTCGGCGCTGCATGACCTAGCTAGAATATGGGAAACTAGGAACTAGGTTGTTTATATTGCGGAAAAAAAACAAATTAAAGTTTTAGATTTGTCGTAAAAACCAGTAGGTACTCTTGTAATATTGTAGTTATTATTAGGATTGAAAAACATAACTAGACTCAAAACCTTTCCATATCAAAACCATTTTTGTTTACTCAGTTGCTAGGTAATGAATCCTGTCCTGTTACCTCACACAACTACTCGTAGTTTCTAGCTCGATTACCTTCCCTCCCTCATATACACATTTCTTACAATACTTTCCATCCTTTGCAACAGCACATCATTGGTGAAAAAACAGCCTCCGCACCCAAGCAGTGGCGTAGCGTTCTATAGCTGGGCACTGTATCAAAATTTATTAGAGCCCTTTCAATTAAAAAGACCATCGAGGACCAAGAAGGTCCTAAAAATGGCTTGATGAATGGAACATGTTATCTAAAAAAGGTCATTGTAAAATTGCTATTTTTTAACCGAGACCCCCTTCATCGCGGGGCCCTGGTGAGCTTCTTAAAAACCTACACTGTCTAATGTTTCATCCGGCCCTGGACGCCCTGTCAGCTTGGGGGCCCCGTATCATTGATACGGCTGATACGGCGGTAGCTACGTCCCTGCACTCAAGTCAAAAAATCTCCCAAAAACAAAACACTGACCCTCCGCATCATGCGTAATATGCCTGCGCAAATAATGGCTTTATTATCCCTATGAGTCAGCATGACTGCATCAACTCGTTCTTATTATGATGAGCTATCTGAAAATCAACTGAGATCACTTTTATTTCGATCACGGATCTCTAATCTTTATTATGAGCTTGGATGTTGCACACTTACATCGTATTTACTCTTTAATTCAGGAAGAGTGTCTGACCCTCTTTGATGTACAGGTTACGGGAACCATTAGACACGTTGACGTTCTGTATAAACATGTTCAAGAGTTGTTTACCTTATTAATTTAATACGAACGCTGATTCATGCTTATTGAAAACAAAAAATACTTCTGAAAATACAGGGAAAAATAAAGTCAAAGTCAAAGTCAAAATTTCTTTATTTGTTTAGACTAATAAATAGTTCTTACAAATCGTCATTTTGCTCTTAAGGAGCCTCTACATGTCTCATAATCTTTTTACCCTACCAGCGCTTCGAGACCAACATTTGGCAAGTGCTGAGAAGAAGCGCCGCAACAAACTCAGTCACCACTGTCTGCCGGTTAATATAAATAAATAGAAATAGCAGTAGTAGGTACATTCGATTCAGGAGCAGTTCACTGAATTTACCATGCATTCTTGTATAGTGTATCTTATAAGAATGGGTATACAAAATTGCGTGGCATATTAAACAAGGTAGTGACGTGCTAATATCTAGACTTACAGATTACATACTCAAATACTAGTAGAAATGACTCGCATACATAAGTTGGAATAACTTGGATTGACCAGTCCCCGAAAGCAGCGCCTGTTCACAGACATGACGAGTGAACCAGCCATCGCTTCACTCGACCATATTAGAGGGAATGTAACGACCCGCCTCACTATAGTAGGTACCTAATTACGACTCACTTTAGCTTTTTCGAGTGACTAGTTTCGAAAAGCCACGTGTCATAATAATCAATTAACAGCCAGACATAGTAATTACATTAGACACCCTGCCCACTTACCTGTTATGGAAAGGGTATTTTCATATTTTGAGAGGTTTTCTGTCCGTAATGTGTAATTTCCTAGCGTAGTCTCTTGTTTTTACTGATAGTGACTAGTGACACCATAAAATGCACCGATTGCGGTAGAGACCCCGCTAAGGGTGTCAGACCTTTTCGATACCTTTAGTTAGTGGATCTTGACTTACTTGACAAGGTCATATGTCCCCTAGATGGGACAGTGGACGTCCACACGTTCAATCTTGAGCTTCGTGTTTGATCTCGCTCAATCTTGCCGATTTGCTTCGCCTCATTAAAACATTGTGTAGACAATAAGCAACATGTCAGCTATCATGATTTAGGCTAGAATTGAAATAACACAAACTCTTGACGGTAGGTTTATGATGGACTTAGGTTTACGTATTAAAACCAAACAACCCAAACTAGATTCTCGACCTCAATTTTTTTTTCTTTTTTCTTGGCTTTCGCGGTTTGCGTTTAGCCATAATGGTAAACTCGAATTTATCCCTTGATTGGTTAATTGCTAAATCTAAGCCACCACCTTATTTTAACCGTGACTATACAAACATAACCGGTGTTTTTATTTAGTTTGACAGCCTTGACGTTTGCTATAGTTAGAGTAAGATGGTGCAACCGGGCAACATGGAAAGGCCTAATAATCAGCAGTGGACGTCTCTTGGCTGAGATGATGATGATGAAAATGGTGCAACCCAGCCTAAAATTAAACCAATCAAGAGCCTCATCAATATTCGCTTGGAATTAAAGTTTTGAACTTCGTTCTGTAAATGCACTATACTCGTAGTCTTATGCTAAGCGCCAAGCAAAATCGCCATTCAGGAGATGGATAAGATCTCCACAAGTCTAACTACCACAATGACGAAATGCGTTATAGTGGATATTGTATTGTACACCTACACCGTGACAACGGTAGACGGAAAATTACCACAGTAAATTGGCTGTGACGAAAAGGAAGCTATTCTAAATAGGTATATCGGATGAAGTAATTCTAGCTGGCTCGTTGGAATCTACCCAACTAAGTATTATCACATTCGTAAATACCAGTTTAGAAACAATAGAGAAACTGCACTCGTTTATTTGTAAAATAATGACATCCAAAAGCCACGATGATACAGTTTAAAATATACATTTTATCGCTAAAGTTCCCAAGCCTTTAAGTTCATATTTTATTACTTTCCATTTTAATTTGCAATGCCGTGACTTCGGAAAAGTAACTTTCTATTTTATCTTTTGTTTCAAATTAGAACTTTTCCAACGACAAATCACAGAAGATCCTGGGTAGTTTAAAGCTTTATAAAAGGTCTGGAAGAAGAAACTGTTAGTTACTTACAGTGATTACAATCTTCAGCAGACCACCTTCTATTAATCGATAAGTTTCTCAAAGTTCAGGGATCGGGCCCTCTTTTAGTTAGTTGTTTCTTCTAATCATAAATCCTATGTCATATCCGCAGCCTTGACAAAAGAATTGGTAAGTAAGTTTCTATTCAGGAATGACGAATGTACTGGAAACTCACCCAACCGAAACCCCTAACCGAAACCTACGTCAGCCTAAGTAGACACATCATCATCATCAGCATCCTCATCATCTGAACATGGCTTAAGTTCAGATGATGACCAATGTTTTCCACACCCGGTTGTTAGCGGCCTGCATCCAGATTCTTCCTCTGCCCCATCTAGGGGACATAGGACCATAAGTCAAGTCAAGTCATCCAGATTCTTCCTAGTACAGATTAGCAAGATAAGTAAAAACAGTAAATAGGAATCACCAAGACGGTACAATTTTCTTTTGTTCATAAATAAATACCTACGAGAATGAAAATTAATGTTTAAAAAATTGCTACTGTAACGTCATGTGAAAATGGTGTGTTACACATGGGGTCTTATCTTGACCCAAATCTGCGTCGTCATGAGGAGTCTAAAAACAGAATTCCTCATGTTAACTGGCCTTTCGTTTTCCATGATCGTTACGGCAGATGGTTTTACTGTAGGTAGCAAGTTAATGGGCACTGGCATAAAGACCGAAAGTTTTTTTTTCCATGAATTTTATGTCTCTGTTCTTTTGAGCTAATCTTCAAAACAGTATTAGGGAGATTATTCCTTTAGTGTAGTTACGTCGCGAAATTATTTATCCGTAAGTAGAATCATACCATTTAGGAATCGAGATTGTTATTGTACGACATTCTTTATCACTAGGATTTAAAATTTTCGATATAGGTAGTTATCGGCTCTATCGGCAGCATCCTTCAGATAAGCTAGAGTCGAATAAAACTATGAATTCACAAGTACCTATTTACGAATCCATTTACTTGGTACATACGTATTAGGTAAGTATGCATATTATTAAGGTTCGGCCAAACCAACGCGATCACACGCGATCAACCGGCGTGGTGCAGCGATGGCGATCAATGCATTTAGGTCTGTCGCCATCGCTGCACGCCGGCTGATCGCGGTGTGTGTGATCGCGTTGGTTTGGCCGAACCCTAAATGTAACGAAGTGGTTTTCTGCGTACTGAGTACAGTTTTATCCTCTAATCTGCTATCGTGTGTCTTATCACGCACTCAATAGAGTACAATTTGGCTTGTATTAACTCTTGAGGACAGTCCCAGAATTATAGGGGACAGCAAAAGGATATTATTAGGAGCTCCCATAAAACAAGTGACACAAATTACGATTCTGTTACGTAAGTAGTAAAGGCCATTTTCAAAGGTCGTTCTCGGGTTCACCGTTAACCGATTTTATACAGAAAACCGGTGTTCCGACCTAATTAGTCTTGCTTAGCTGATCACTGTACGAGGAGGCCGTAAATTTATGTTATTGAAGTGGTTTTTAATGTTTTTCATGTTAAAAATAATTTCATTCAAGTCTTGTTTGGTATAAGGTTTCGTTAAGACCTTTGAATACTTAAGATTGATTTTATTCCTTGATAAGTATGTATATTATTTTAATTTAATAACGCATTTAATTTAATTTAATAAAAATAGTAAGTTTTATAGTGTTCACAACAATTATCTATTTTACTCATGTCTAACATTTTTTTTGACAAATACTAAGGAGAAGCGCTTATCAAGCTCCACAAACTCAGTCACCATCAACACTATCGAATAACCATGATTTGGTACGATATTTATAAATACAAGGGTGACGTTTAAATCGTTGGCATCCTTTTATTAAACTCCACTCGTAATACATAATGCATATGCATAGCAAACATAATGACAAAAATCTCATTGGATTTGTCTCATATTTGGGGGGAATGTACTATGTATCATGAGTAGTAAGAGTCTTACCTATTTTAAAAGGATGCCAACGAATCAAAGTCATCCTGTAGAATTACCTACCTATAGTATAATACCTGAAGTGCCAACAGAAATCGTTACGATAACATGGAAAACCCATTTCACCTCTACCCTCCATAACAACGTTACCGTATATCGTAGTAGTTTCATTAGTGGGGTGCCAGGTTTGACTCCCGGTATCCTAGGTGATCCCGTGTGGGGCGCCAGACTATTGATCCTTCGGAACTGGCGATGTTTTTGAACTTCGAATGTTCGTTTAGAAGAATACGTATTTTTAACACGTTAACACTACGGTGAAACTAATTTTATTTATTTTTTCAAAAGCATTAAATAAGAATTTTGTTTAAAATAAGTAAATTACCTATTCTAACTAATACTTAAAATATTTTTTTTAAATGCATTAATCACCAGAAAAATAGGAATTACTAAAATGGATACCTAGTCTGTCTACATTCATTTGAATTTTCCTAGGTACCATACCTACCAACTCAAAATTATAAGCAATAGGTTAAGTAGGCTAAAATGCATCCTAATAACCCATCATCGTCATCAATCCAACGTCATGGAAGTTTTTAGTCCTCAAACAGGTCTTCATTTGGTGTCCATGTTTGTGCCATTGACCTTTTGGATGGCTTCAGGTTTTTAGGTCATTCACCCAAGGATTCCCGGATTTCCACATGCGGATTTCCAAACGGGAATTCCATTATGCATCCGTAAAGGATTAACAAGGAATCCGTATCTACCTGTTGTGTTTTATTTTAAAAGCTACTTATGATAAGTTTTTAGTCCAACATTATAGCTACAACCACAGATATGGATTAGAGGCTACAACCTACCGAACAAAAAATTGGAATGTGAATTTGATATAAGTAGCAAGAAATATAAATAAATGTCAAAAAATATTCTGCTTAAGTTAAACTTGTTAAATCTAGAGTTCTAGACCTAGATTAACTAGTTACCTACTAACATAATAAGAACTTAAGCTAGGAACACACAATTTTGTGCTACGAGTCTTTATATTGATCAGTTCTTTTTTTCTCTCCAGATTTAAATAAGAAGATAAAACGATAAAAGAGATAAAACTATAGGTACATAATAAACGTTTTTATTTTCCTTAGTTCCCCCTATCTTTGACTATCGATCAAAATCACGCAATGGACGGCGTGTTTAAAATATTTGTTTACTAGATACGCATCCGCGTTGTAAAATGTCTACGTTACAAAAATAAACATTCACGTCTCATGTAGATTAGGCGTAGTAAGGTATCTACCTACCTACCTACCTACGCCCTTAGACTCGGCAAGGACAAGAGGAAATAAAATAACAACAGCAGCTAACAAGCGATGTTAATGAAGTAAATTAAAAGTCGCGAGGGTCTGAGGGTTTGAGCCACTCATTAATGAAACCATTAATGTGCATACCTACTATTTATTTTATTTACCGTGACTTTATATTCCAACAGCGCCATCTCTTGGTTTTGGTGGAACACTACTTATTTATTACATAAAAATATAATACTGAAATTATTCATGACAAAATTCATCAAGCTTGTTAAGTTAACCCAATTAACCTAACTTATGGAAAATAATACCAAAGTTATAGAAGTTCGTGATGTTATAAGACACAGCGCCTGTCCTACATTTTTCTTCATAAAATAGATGTAATGTAACGCGCACATGCGAATATTTCATAATAACTTCCTGAAAATGATAAGATACGTCCTTCTAGGACGTAAGGAAGGATGGGGAAACCATGGCCATTCATTCAAGGTATGCGCGATTGCGCGCCAGCGAGCGGGGCGAGCGGACGGACCGTTTCGTTTTGGTCAGTTCAGTCACTCTGTCACTCACTCAGTTCGCGAACATCTCGCTCGGCTCATGCATGTGTTTTCGAACGCCTCACGAGTTTTCACTCACTTTTCAGTTACCGAACGCAAAAACGTCACTTGACGTATTTGGCGGCTGAAGTGAAAAATTTTCGGACTTGAATTTTTAATAATTTCAGTATACAAATTCTTGACCAACCAAAATTGTGATAAAGTGAAGTTATTTGTGCATGTACCGTTACAAAGTGGCTTTTCGGTATTAGAAATTTGACGTTTCCCTGTTGTGAGTCTGCGCTGCGACTGTAAACATTGCGTAAAAATTATCGTGAATTAAACTGTTTTGTTATCGGCTCAATACATTTAGTGCCCGATAAATGTGCAGCCACTAATCCGCGAGTGACCTTAATCGAGTTACCAACAAGTTGTCGAAAAATGACCTTCTAAATGAAGGAGTCGTATCCTGAGGATATTATGCTTTGCTTTGTGCAAGGTTTCGGTGATGGTGAGCAATACATCAAAGGTCGAGCAATAGCGGAGTGCGATGAGACAGATTCTTGTCGAAAATCGCCTAAGAAGAAGCAGCAAAACAAAAGAGTATCGCTGCCCGTGATCAGGAATAAGTCTGAGGAGTTTAAATCTAAGAAATCAGACGGTGTAATCACAGGGAAGTCTTTGCGGTTATCTTCTGGTGACCAGCTGGCAAATTTACCCGAAGTGAAGAGGAGCTTCAGTGATCGCTTCGCGCTTGTAACCGATGTGAGCGGGAAGAGGCCTGCGAGAGCTCTGTTGACCATACGGAAGACTTGGTAAATATCTTGGTTGATTATATTATTTATTTGTTTACTGGTCTATCACTGGATATGAGCCAAAGACTACTAAATTTAGTAATACCAAATAGCGATAATGAGGTTTATTATTTTAATTGGGCCGTAGTCATCACTGTACTGAACTTATGGTACCTATTATGGAGCAAAGTTACTTAACACATTATTCTGCTAATGTTTTCAACAATAATGATACAATTTATGTTATTTATATGGACCTCAAAGAAACACTTGACTTATTCACAAAGTATTTGTTTAATTAAAATTAATTTTCACAGAGACTAATGTATTGTATTATTGACATTACACTGTCTACTTACATTGTTTTGTGTAGTTGTCACACTTTTAGTCTGATTTTTGACCTAAGCCTTATAGTTCCCACCTTATTTTGAACCTTAGTACCTTGTCTTAGGATCAAAATAGTTAAATATTACAGCTTTCTGTGTTCATCAAAGCGTTCAAGTCAGTGACCTGACACTTGATGTAAATGTCGCAGGCAAATTGTATGATTCCGCATTTTACAAACGGCGTCGTCAGTTCACAAACGCTCGCTGTTCTATGAAATGCCGAAGGCAAAATGTAAATTGCCTTGGCACTTTATAATATGCCACAAAATTTGATAGCCAATTCAATCGCCGTTTACAAAATGCCGCGGCAAATTGAAGAATTTAGTTCTTTTTCGTACCACGCGAGGCGCTGCCAATCAAAACAAGAAAAATGGCGTCGAGTAGTGGTGTTGTGATACAGAAAAATATTGAAAACAGTGCAAATTCTACGTATTCAAAGGACTTTTCACAAAAAACTATTGTTTTAAAGACATTTATTTTACGATTCAAAAATAGGAGCAGTGAAAAAGCCGTGGACAAATGAAAAAGTTTTTGAGGTTATCAGGCATGTAAAAAACGCTAAGGTGACAATGGGATCTGGTGCTCGGAGGACTGCTGCGGAATATTATATGGTATAAAAAATATGATGTATGAGTATTGGCGATGTGGACTATCTTATTCTGAAAAAAGACAGCCCTGAGAGCCCAACGGAAAACATACCTATGGAAGACTATTATGATATGTGAACGCTAAAGTGTAACCTTGTTGGTGACCAAATAAATAAATATTGTTAGATATTCATAGGGACAGTGGACATGGTAGTCGAGACAAAATTCAGTACCAAATTAAAGATCGATATTGTCTATTTGAATAGAATTTGAATTACTGATATAAGGTCCGATTTATCCTTCATGTGTTTTATGATGGTCACCCTATTGCAACAATCATAGTCGAAATTTTATCAATTGAACGAGTCGCCAATTTGCCTTCGGCATTTCACAGAACAGCGAGCGTTTGTAAACTGACGACGCCGTTTGTAAAATGCGGAATCATACAATTTGCCTGCGACATAAACAACACTATTAGAAACCACTTAAATTATAGTTATTTATGGAGGAGACTTCTGAAATGTCTTTTCTGATTCCGATAATAAGATACTTAGTAAAAAAAGACAGACAGAGGCTGGGTTGCACCATCATACTTTAACTGAAACAAATATTAAAAATCTTTCGAATTCCATACGAAAAGCATCAGTTATCGTTATAGTTACCGTTAAAGTTAGGTGGTGCAACTCGGCCTAAGATTGTTAGGTATTTTTCAATTGTCTATCTTTTTGTAACTATCATGACCCTAATTATAGTGTAATGTTGTTATTAGAATCTGTTAACAATGCATTAATGCATCTGTTTACATTCTGAAAATCCTAGCAGCCATATGCAGCTATAATAAGTAGGTTAAATTATTGCCAACAAATCATTTTCTATTCAGTATAATATCAACCTTAAAATGTTTTATTTCAAAGGTGTGAAACTCTCGCTATACTAAAATAAATTGAGGACATTATCTTTGTGAAAGTGGAGTTGCTGACAAAATCTTGTATATTTTCTAGTTTATGATAAAGTTTAGATACTTTACCGAGATGATTATTAAACATTTCTAGTTAGTTGGTATTCCAGTAAGAAACCAAAAGTAATTGATTGAAAAAAGGATTTTTATTAGTTACCATAAATGTATTTACTGTCATAAGCAATATACAGGCAAATATTTTTTTATTATAACTAAGTAAGTAGGTAACTTTCTCATGATGCTGTTTACTGATGGAGATTTCTCCATGACACCTGATATCAACTTAGCTTATTAATATTCTTGTTTTGTTCATCTTTAATTTAATAGGTAGGTATTCAACTAAAACGTAACAATTCTTACTGAAATTAACCATCAGTTAATTTCTGTTTTACCTGAAATTTAAAACCGCGCGTTACGCCACGTGATAGCCAAAATTTATCATAGTGTATTCTTAAAAAAACACGCGCGTTGATGTTGCAATCTATGGTTTCTCATTTGCCGGCGACCTACTTCGCGCTAGAGTATTACCGAAAATAACCGGGTTGTGTGTACACCAGGATGCATCGTATTGCGTTTTGTTGCACACCAAAATTATGGTCGCATAATGGTGGGCGTTTCAATTTTGATATGGGGTTTCATCTCTGGTCCTAACCCAGTTACACAATCGTTGCTTTTGTTTCCGTTAATTGAAGGACGTTTTATACCGCTATAGCAACAACAATCGTTAAACACTTTTATTAAGATAATATTCTTATCGATTTTATTTTAAATCATTCATTATTTTCATAAATGAGTCTCATTGCCGTGTCATTGCGCTCATTGAGGTGATGTCATAATAGGTACCTAGTCAATGGAGGGAAGTCCTAATTTGTCGTGGGTGGCCAGGCCATCAGGTCATGATCGGTATAGACGCTCAATATTTGCATTCTCTTGAGAGGCACCTATTTTAGGCGACAATAGTCCAATGGTGTGGGAGTTGCATTGCCGATGGATAACTAGTTCGATCCCCGTCGAAAATAATTTAATTTGTATCTTATCTTTACTCGAATATTAGTAGATGTTTGCTGTATAGCCTGCCAGCTAGAATCTTAAAAAAATACATTATGCCCTGTTTTACAGAGCCGTTCACGTGAAACGCAAATCATCCATGTCATGACCATGACCGCTAGTTCCTAGATTAAATTTTCTATTAAAACTATTAATGACTGGTTAAAATTAAAATTGGTGTCTGGTAACATGTACCTACTTCAAAGTTATGAATTGAATGGGTTAAATATTTTCTGAAAAGTCGCATGGCAGAGTTCATAGAACTGACTAGTAACAAAAAAATAACTTACAGAAGTCAGTAATAAGATTCTTGGATATTACGAAATCCGGTACAGGGTATTTCGCCGAAACAGTAAATTTTCTGTGTCCAGGCAGGCGAACACATGTTTTTTTATATCTATCTGTATAAAACTATTTTTATGGGAAAGTTCATCAAAAGTTTTATTTGTTTTTGCTACTACAATAGCAGAAACTACAAATAATACCATAGAAAAACTTAATCAAAAGTCGTTTTTCTAATTTCCTTGTT
The DNA here is from genome assembly GCF_963855985.1 of Ostrinia nubilalis. NCBI lineage: Eukaryota > Metazoa > Arthropoda > Insecta > Lepidoptera > Crambidae > Ostrinia > Ostrinia nubilalis. Next base: position 8,627,389 of record NC_087103.1, read on the forward strand.
ATGTCCATTACAGTTGTTTGCCAAAATGAAGGCTAATTATAACAAATTGAAGCGTAATTTAATTCTAATAGCACTCTCTTTACATTTGAGAAACGTTTGGCTATCGGAAAATAAAAACTTTAAATGTCAAATACTTATAGGAAGAAAATAAGGTTAAGTTAAGTTCTTGTCCAGGTCAAAAGTATAATTTCCCTGGGTCTTCGTTTCGACCGTTGTTGTAACAAAACGAAAAAACTTAGAATGTAACGCACTGCACCACTACACTCGGCCATTTCGTCCCAAGAGGCCATTGAGGCAGGACAGTACGTCATTGATCAGTTTCGCGACAAATCGCATAAATAGGTCCCTCCTTGGGTTTTTGTTTACTAAAAAGTCAATTTCTTTGGACGGTTTTTTGCAGCTAAACAATGGATTAATTTTATTGTTTATTTACACAAATGTATTGTCTGTAGGGGTAAACCCATGATTTAAATAGTAAATGCATAGGGTAAATAGGTTTTTGTCTGTGGTGTCTTTTAGGCATAAATCTAATTTCTTTGGTCCTAATTTCCTTGTTTTCCGTGGCATAAAATGACCTAGGAAATTATAAAAGACCATTAATAATTCGGCGTAAAGTCAAATTTTGAGTATTTCTTTATTGGAATAAGTTTAAAATATACATTTTAAGAAATAGGTATCAGAATAGATATAGAAAAACTTGTTTTTAACTCTTAACTCAATCTACTGCATTTATCTTCCTTAGTTGTGTAAAAAGGTCGTAATGATATAATATTCATTAGCATGTTTGCTTGCGAAAGTACACAAAAATGGGTCGAACAAAAAAAAAGCAAACCACAGAAGAAAACTTAGAGAAAAGAATATTTATAATAATTTCCTTGGCTACCAAATATTTATGACCTCATAACTTTGTTTCTAAAACGAATTATGACACCCCTTTTAGATATATTAGCTTAGTTTTTACTACTTAATGCAATGGGAAACAAAAAATAGTTAAAAACAAAAATAAAATTCGTGCCAAGGAAATTAGGCAAAATTGACCATTTTTGGCGAAATACCCTACAAAGTTTTAACCTTCGGTGCTACGGTATTGTTAATTAATTCTCAATACCTACTATTTAGATACCTACAAACTTTAAGTTTGAAGCTTGCCTTTTCTTTTTCCAACTTAAATAAGAAACTTGGAACTACATACTTATCTACTTTATTAATTTATGTTACATGTTACCTGTTGTGCAGGTACTTAATTGCTAATTATTATAATGAGTTTGTTGTGTAAGAGATTTTCCTATGCTATGGGATAATTTTCTTTTTATGTCTTGTTTTGAGTCATTTCTGATTTGTATCATTTCTGTTACATTGTCAGCATTTTATTAAAATACCTACAAAATTTCTAACATCCTCACAAGTAAGTTTAGAATATTACGTAATAAGGCCTTTTAAAACCTGTGTTTTAACTGAATTAAAATAAATAAATAAATTGAGAAAGATGACGTAGTGTAAGTAAACTGTTTGAACTTTTATAGCCCAGTCATGACACACTAAAACGTTAAAACCATCTTTGTGTGTGTGTCTTAACGCATTTTATATGGTAGGTACGTGACTTATTTTCTTAGTTAAATTATAGTAGGTATCACCACATCGTTAACACCCAAGCCAAGGTCTCTGTAATATTTAAACGTGACTAATATCCAGTTGAATTATACTGAGACGATTTGTGAGGCGGTCCTTTGATATGTAGGTTGTAGGCCCTCCCAAAATCGGACGGCTGGACAATATTTTGTCGCCCGTTATAGAACTCGAGCTGACGAAAAAAGCATAGACTAGAATATCGATCAGTATTGTCATCAGTAGAAAAAATAAGTAGATAAGCTTTTATCGCTCCATTTTATCGATTTTACGGAATAAATCCAGACATACCTATTTTTTTTTCGTCTAAAATTATCGATAATGTCGTCTAAAATTATACCGGTGCGCTTCTATCCCAGCAAAAGTAAGTTTTTCGTTTCTTAAGGTCCTATTTCTTCCTAAGTTATTCTGCGCATTGCTAATGGGAAAAACTTCCATTCTCTTGCTGCCACACGCCTTGAGCACATTATCCTAATTTCTCGACGGTTGGCAGTTAATTCGTAATTTTATAAAGCATCAGCATGATATATTAATATTATTTCATTTTTTGTTATGTAGGCAACTTGTTAGTTGTTTTTTTTACTTACAACGGGGAAGTTCTTGCCCTGATCGAAATTATAATTCATGTAGAGATGCGTCTATGCTTTAGTTGTCAGTGTTGTCACTTAAGCACAGCGCGTATGGAAGTTGGCAAGTTTCCAAAATTTTGTCTTTGGCTCGAAAGTAGACTGCGTCGTTAAAACACCACTAGGATCTCGCTTTGCTCTATAAATGGACACATTGTCTCTGTCAATGCCCCTAGCTATAATAGTTCCGATTGTTGACGTATCTACCTAATGAGTGTTCCAGATATAAATGCAATGGAGAGCCAAATCTACGCCCTGAACAATTTGTTCCTTTGATTTTGTTGCGTTTATGCAACAAATAAACCTTGTTCTTTTTGTATCGTGTGGTTTGTTACTGTAGTTAGTATGTGTCAAATTTGAAATCACCACCACCACGCAGTTTATCATTTCTCTCTACTTTTGAATTAAACCTTCGTGTAAAAAAAGCTATTTAGTCTCAAGGCGATGAGGAACGTGTAAGTTTTTAAAACGAAAGCAAGGAGGTTGCGTACAGTATTTTTACTAGGAAGCAGTGATAGGTAATTGCAAAATGAGTACTAGCCTGGTTTGCGTCGAAAAGAAACATTATTTAATTTTGAAAGTCCATTGTTTCTCTATGCTGGAAAGCGAGTAAAAGATTTACTGACGATAATACTCCCATTAAGTAGAATTAACGGTATGTTCATGAACATGAAATTCTACAGAAACTACTTAAATTCATGTTAGTCAAAATCACGAGGAGCTGTTTGGGAAATGCCTCGTTTTCCGGGAACACGAGGAAAAATTTTGGCGTATGAATAAAGCTTTTACGTTTGGCTTTCCGTGAAGTGATTTGCTCATTTTAATTCGGGTGAAAAAAGGAAGGCTACTTTTGCTCATATAATTAATCAACTTATATTCACAGCTAAATACATTTCCGCCGGTTCAATATAAAACAATAAAGGAAAAGTTTAAAACGAATGCGGTATTGGTGGAACTTCTTTGTAATACCTGTTAACAAAAAATACGGATTAAAAACTCTAACAAATTCAAGATGAATTTTTGGCTCATCAAAAAAGAAATAAATGACACCTTATCGTAAAGTTAAAATAAAAATATTTATATTCTTGCGTATGTTTGGTGTTTTTTTATTCCTATGAGTAAATCTAATTCAGACGATGACTAAGAGGCAGACACTACAATTTTTATCAATATAATCATTTATCTATCTAACTAGATAACCCTTAAATAAATGTTTATCTCGGCATTTGAACACCTGCGCCGATTTGTTGACATGTCTGTCACAAAGATTATCTTATCTTGGGTATAAAAGTTTATACGAGTACATCCAATAAAAAAATAATGTACCACCTGCATCGGAAAAAAATATCAGATGTAATAAAAATGAAAACTTGAATAGTAACAGCATAGAAGAATCATTACTTATCGCGCTTATGTGTAAAAGTTTTTGTAGAACTACATTTTTACAATAAAAATTAAATTCTTACCTGACGAATCCTCCCTGTGGAGAAAAGGCTTTATCGTTCAGAGGCACCAGGAGTGGTGAGGACCGCAGACCCTGTGGTAGCTTGATGAAGTACTTCACGCTGCTTGGGATGAGCACACCTGCAAAAAAAAACAAGGTGAAAGGTGACAGATATCACTGATAACACTATTTCGCATGTATTCACAAACATTACTATGAGGTCTCACGGTACGCGTGGACGCACAGGGTCACCAATCTGATCACATTATTCAACGCTGTGCGTTCGATTTGCTGCTTCACTTAAGCAAGCATTTGTGAATACGGGTGTTAAAGTTGTCCAGCACTGAACCATCCCAGCTATGAGACTGACAGGAGGACATTCCAATTTTTGACTCTTGACGTGTCAGATTCGTTTGACTATACATATTCTGTGCTATCGTGCTTGAAAAAGATTGCAGCGTCATAATTGTCTATAAATTGATACAGCATTGACTGTCTTTTGTTCGTTATTAACGTTGTAAAATATCTTGTTTTTTTATAACCATTACAATAATAGTTATTTAGCTCTAAACAAAGCTGAAATTGTGATAGTAAAAAAAATAACAAAACTTGATTTTATTGGATAGGAAAATAAATTTAAGAAAAGAAGACTAAGTAAATGAAAAAAATATCACTTACCATTGGCATCGTATCTATATTTGCGCAGAAGAGACTGCATGCTCGGATTTTGCATATTCGATAGCACGACTATTGCACACGGCTAAAAGTAAAATAAACATTACAACCTGTTTCTGTTTTTCCTGATCACCACAATACACCGTCACTTGGTCTTACCTTCTTAGTTCTTTCAACAAATTGTTTACTCTTAATGCTATATTCTTCTGGGTCCATATCGTCGTAATCTTTCAGAGCGACAACTTTTTCGTTCTCGTGTTCTTCTGGAGTCGGTTCCGGTTCTTCTACGTATGTCGGCAGCGTTACGTAATTGAACGATAACATTCTCTGGAATTTGAGAACTGTATTAGAATGTTGAACAAATTCTGTGCTACTAAAATTTTCATCTTCTTACATTTTGGACACAAGATAATTTTAGAAGCAACGCGATTAAGACTACCAGTTTCCTCATCATAGACCGATTGCTTTTACTTCAGCTAACGGAATGAGTGACATGTCACACACAATGTTACATTTGATTATTTTATAAACAGGGTCGTATTCCCTCGGTTAAATATGAGAATTCCGCTAAACACCAATCGTAATGTTATGAAAGGTTATGCAGTTTAACCTGCATTAGTTGTCAGTGTAACTTGTTAACTACCGGAAGAGGTAAGGAGCGAAGTGCGACAGGAAAAGACAATTCAACAAAGGGTAATTGTACGATTTGTTAGAACTTGATGTTTAATTGTAGCTCTGAATTATTTTCTTTCTCTAGAAGCATATTAAAACAATGAGCAAAAACTCGATTCAACCTCTAGTGGATGTTAGCGTCTTCTCACAAAATTCGGTTATATTGACTGTGAATTGGTCCTAATAATCAGATTTGACCATTATCTTAAGAAATTTGAGAAAAAGTTTTTTTTTTCGGTTATAAATTATAATTCCCCGCATTTAGTAGAATATAGTCTGAACTACTTGGTAACGAAAATTCAATAAAATTTCAAACAACTTCGAACACTAAACATGTTTTCGATAACTTTGAAGGTATCGTATCGATTGACATGAAGTTGCATTTTATTCAATTTTCCACGTCATTTGCGGCCTTGGCCTTTTCACTGTCTTGCTTCCATTGATTTTAATACAAACGATGGCGGTGCGAAGGTGCTAGGCACTTTAATATTTTCTGTAGCTGGTTGCTGGATAAGTAACCCAAATATTTTATTTTACGGTCAGCTTCACCAACGTTGGTCTAGATTTATTAATGTGTTTGGAAACAAACCACGGCTAGAACGTTCAGTCAGACTAGCAGGCGCCAAGCGGTTTATTTTTACTAGCCAAGATTCTCAGAGTTTAGTACGGTTCTGGGTATAGCAGTATTTAAAACCGTATAAATTTACTCACCAACATAACGGCACGCGTATAAAATTTTGTGAATCCGGCCTGATTCTTAATCCCAGATAAGTCTAAAAATGATTTAATATTGATATTGATTTATCAATGACGATAGAGTCTTCGCTGAAATAGGTTTGTGGTTCATAGAAAATGAGTAGGTAATCCACATTGAGTTTACGTATTGTGTATTATCATATTGATTAATCAATAGCTAAATTGGTTTCGCGCATTTCTCTTAAGTCAACTTTATTAGCAGCAAACTCTTTGTTACAGTCCCGGAACCCTTGGCAATTACAATAAAAGGCGTGACCTTGGATGTTCCCAAGGATATTATTGTTTGTCCTCTTTAGAACTTTGTAGGTGCCATTTGGGTAATGAAGTCGATGTTGTCATAACAACATTCCTGTTAATATTAATTCTCATCAGTTCATTTCCATCGTGTTATTAGTCATTTGTAATGGAAATGATGGCTTTCAAAGCCGTACTCCTTGGAAAATTTATTCTACTTTATTGATGGTCTCCTAACTTTTGTACAATTATTCTGATTGTATGGACGACGTCACATCAAGGTAACATCCATGACTCCTATGCAGTTGTAATAAGGTGAAAATTGGAAACAAAAGTCTACAGTCTGGTATGCAGTCGACTGTACCACATTCTAAAGGTAAACACTTCGTGCAATGTTATTGGAAATGTTGAGTCTGGGTATTATTCTATCCATGTAACTATCAGTCGTTCTCGATTAATTTGATACCGGTATTCGGTATGTTTTATCGACCTATTGATCAGTGTCCTTCAGTTTAGTCACAGTATATATACTGTGGTTTAGTCTTTGGAGAGCTTAAAATGAGTGATTTGCCTTTAAGAATTTATGAGAATCCCTAACAAGATCCCTCATTATGGTAGTAATCACGAATAAAAAAAAAGAATCATCTAATTGAACCTGACCTAAATTGTGAACCAATTATATCTTATTTCTTACCAATTTCCAGTTCCCTTCAACACAAGTACCACTTGAACAGCTAGAATAATGAGGTGAACTCTTACGTCACTGGACGCGGGACCACTCTTGTTGAGACTTAATTAGAATAGGGCCGATGGTTTTCGAGGTCAGAGCCTATGAACACGTGTCATTTGTTTTCCCTCTGGTAATGTTTTTTTTTTATTTTGTTAAACGTCATTCATTTGTTCTTCAACCATGCGATGCGGAAGTCATTGGGAGAGGCCTATGGTCAGCAGTGGATCCCTTTGGCTGATTATGGTGACGTTTAACAAACGTCATTTATTTGTTAAACTATCACTTAACTAGGGAATGCAGAATCGGTTCTGGTTTGAGGAACCGGGTTTTTCGGGTCTGGTGGTCATGAGAACCGGGAGCCCCGGTTTTTTCGGTTCTTTCGGTTCCAAAAAAACAATATTTTGATTATGTTTTTTTTATTGAAATAACACTTCTTTGAATAGACTAGGAATAATCAACAAACATGATTTACAATATTTTTCTATTTTTACTAAATTCTACTCCCAAAAATAAAAAAAAGTAAAATAATTAGTTTTCAATTGAGGTACCACAATCAGACTTTTTCATCCAACTTATCGATATATACTCAACATCAAATAAACCGCACCTTCCGCGACGCCAACTTTAAAGATTTTCTTCTGACACAATCATGGTGCCCCAACAATATTGGTGTTATTTAAAAGCCCGATAAGTATCCTTAGAGAAAAACACATTTAATTTCTTAATAAATGATTAACATATACCATAAATGTGACTTGAAAAAAGACCTCACTTTGGGCTCACCTCTGGGATCAACTAGACCAATTTTTATGGTTATAAAACCAATTAATGATCTCAAGTGTCCTCTTTAACAGATGGATAGCGATTAATCCCAACTTAACAGTTTTATAGCCACAAAAGTTGGCTCTAGCGTAACTACCTATTTTTTGAAGAAGTGGCTCTGGATCCATCTAAAGACACATTTTCGGGGTAAAAACATTTCCTTTAATGAAATGCAGATTAGAACTAGGCTTTTAAATGGTGCCAATATTGGTGGGAAGTGGGGATGCATACGTTTGAAAGTGCTTGTCGCGGGAGGTGTGATTTATTTGATGTCGAGTGTATTTGACTATTTATATATTGACTGTCAGATGCAAAGCAAATAAAGGAGAAGGAGTGTTGCCAACTCTCACACAAAAATATCATCATCATCATCATTTAATTTTAAACCATAGGATAGGACGTCCACTGCTGAACATAAACCTCCCCCAATGCTTTCCATGTTGATCGATTGGCCTTCGTCCAGCGCTTCCCTGCTACCTTTATGATGTCGTCGGTCCACCTTGTGGGTGGACGTTCCACGCTGCGTTTTCCGGTACGCAGCCTCCATTCCAGGACCTTCCTGCCCCATCGGCCGTCAGTTCTGCGTCCGCGTCGGGCTATGTCCGCTAAATCCGCTGACATAGAAATGAGGAGATCCGTAAATGAACTAAAGTCGCTACTTTAGTTCATTTACGGATCTCCTCATTTCTGATTCGATCTCGTAAAGAAACACCGAGCATAGCCCTCTCCATAGCACGCTGTGCAACTTTGAGCTTCTGTATAAGGCCTATAGTGAGAGGCCACGTTTCCGAGCCATAAGTCATCACTGGTAACACACATTGGTTGTAGACTTTCGTCCTCAGGCACTGAGGTATTTTGGATGAAAAGATGTTGCGTAGTTTTCCGAAGGCTGCCTAGCCGAGTTGGATTCGACGATTGACTCCCTTTTCGAAATTGGACCTACCTAGCTGGATCGTCAACAATCTCGAGGATTGAGCTCCCAACCGAAACTGGGTAGGGCTAGGGCGCAACATGGACATTGGACATAAGCTTTGTTTTGTCCATATTCATCGTCAGGCCTACTTGTTAGGAAACTCGATTAAGGTCTTTGAGCATTGTGCCAAGATCTTACAACGATTCTGCCATGACCACAATCAGTATCGTGGGCAAACCGAAGGTGAGTGATGTACTCGCCATTAATGTTTATGCCGAATCCTTTCCATTCAAGGAGTTTGAAAGCGTCTTCCATTGCAGTGGTGAACAGTTTAGGAGATATAACATCTCCCTGCCTAACGCCTCACTGCAGAGGAATCGTCCTCGTGCTCTGCTCCTGTACTCGGACCGACATGGTGGCGTTTTTGTACAAGCACTTCAGCACCTCGATATACCGATAGTCAATACGGCACCGCTGAAGAGACTGTAAGCACTGCCCAAGACCCGAACGAATCGAAGGCCTTCTCATAGTCTACGAACGCCAAGCATAGTGGCAAGTTATACTCGTCAATCTTCTGTATAACCTGTCGCAGCGTAAGCGCAAACAAAAATATGCCAGTGATTTAAAAAAATTGTAAGAAAAATGCTTAAAATATTTACATATCTCATAAAAAAAAACAAAATACAAAACCAATAAGTAGGTAATCTTTATTAGTAGCTAATATGATATCTTTAGGTTCTCTATACGTTCGCAATGTTCTTGTTACGACTCATGCCTAATACCTATAACAGATTTTTAGATAACTATGCAAACCCTAAAGTACCGAAAGAACCGGGTTTTGAATTTTTAAAACCCGGTTCTTAAGCTGTCGAAAAAACCCGGGTTTTCCCGGTTCTTTCGGTTCCGGGATTACCCGGGTACAAACCCTACACTTAACATACAAAGTACAAACTGATCTTCGTGACATGCATGCATATTTTTAAAAGTGTCTCTAAATACTAGTTACATTGTACTCAAACAAGGCAAAACATAAAAATAGGAAAAAAAAGATATTTGATGCTTTAAATGGTCGCAATAGCTGAATCTGATTTAAGTTTAATTCGAGAGAAATTCTATTGAAAGTAAGCAAATTACTGTAATGCAATGGAGCTGATGCAACGATTTGAAAACTAGTAACACGATAGCTATATTTGAATCGACGTCAACGAACATTATGATAGGTAAAAAACGGTAAATAGTAGCTGACCTCAGTGCCACATACATTTTTGTTTGTACAAATGTACTATCTTTATGTTGTGCGTCAGTTTTAGCAGTAACTTGCTTGTGAGATAGTCTCGTGATTATGATTATTATTAGTATTTGTGTTCAATCTTTGTTTTTGTATAGTGATTGATGAACACGTGCGTTCACAACTTGTTTTATTTTGTGTTGATACGTCTTCCAATAATGTTATTAGACTTTCTTTTGTTCCGAAGTGTGTAGAGATTTGGTTTTAGCTTTGTTCTTCGTTTGTTTTTTTATTGTGTTTTATTTTGATTGCAATGATCAAGAGTTCCAAAGTTATTCATAAAAATGGACAGCCAGGGTATGTGACGGCTCATCATCAATCGATGTTTGTGAGACGAAAGAGTCAGAGGTTTTCTAAAAGGTAGGTACTTAGTATTTGTAAGACTGCACAAAGTTATGATTTATTAATGGTTTTTCTGCAATAAATTCACGAACACGTGGCTCCATGAAAGCTATTATCTACTACATCCCGCCAGGCGTTAAGTATAGTATAGGTACATAATTGTTTAGCCATCAATTTGTAACAATGTATAATTATAATAAATTGTCCTTTGTTATGGATTCACCTATCTACTATCTACATCTAGTTAAGTTTCAGTAAAAAAATCGTAAAAAACATATTTTATTAAGTAGTCTTACAATGTTATCGATGTGAAATTGGTTAGAGGTGGCAATATTTTGAATCAGATTTTTTAAATAACTTTGTCATTAGTGGAATTCCAATCTTTGATCCGTTGTCAAAAGAAGCAGTTCCGTTGCAAGACCTTAGAGGAGTTCATTATTAAGTAGTTCCATGGGAAAGTCTGGTCCAGGGGGTAAATCAGATATTTTAGGGGTCACCAGCTCTTAATTAAAAGACGAAATAAAATGCAAGGATGTACCATTTCCATCTGGGGAGATGACCTTTGGATCATTACGTAGAAATATTTCGTGGCTGGCTACGACGTGCGTGTGGAACGAAGTGGGGAAAAAATCCTATTTCGATGCTGGCTTCCGGCCATGTAATTTGGATACGAAATGATCCAAAGGGATCTCCCCTGCCCTCCCTCATACACTCAAGGGTATTTCTTCTAAAAAGTTGCTCAACATTGTGTCTGGTTGTTGCAGGTCAACCGGGAACTTCGCAGCGGGAGCGGCGGGTGGCGGGTGCGGGGCCCCGCGCTCCGCCCCCGCCACCCCGCTGCAACTCGAGCCTCACCCCCGCACCAAACATGATAAGTGAGTACCATACATTAAAATATTTCAATCAAATATATCAGCCGAGTGACGTTCACTGCTGGACGAAGACCTCCGCCAAGGATTTTCATATCGACCGGTCCGCGCTCAGCCCAGCCTACATCGAGGTGTTTCACCAGATCGTCGTTCCACCTAGTTGGAGTCCTGCCTGGTGTAGTGTACAGTGGGCCATAGTTCCAGCTACCCATTTCCGGTCATATCGTCTCGTTCTATTGCAAAGAATCACCATTTGATGAGAGCGAGAGAAAAAATGGAAATGGGTAGCTGGAACTGTCGCCCACTGTACACTACACCAGGCAGGACTCCACCTAGGTGGACCGACGATCTGGTGAAACACCTCGATGCAGGCTGGGTTGAGCGCGGACCGGTTGATGTGGAAATCCTTGGCAGAAGCCTTTGTCCAGAAGTGAACGTCATTTGGCTGATACGAACGAACGTGCGATACACTACACCACCAATAATACATAAAATTGCCAGGGTTTGTGTAGGAACCACATCATCCATGTCCGATGTCCATGTGTTATCATGAACATTACAGTCCAGAACAAAAGTCTTCTATTCTAAGTTAATTCGACCTTCCAATACACTAAGGGTGCTATAGAACCTGTGGCACCCTTAGGTCCAAATCCGTGGAGAATTCCGAATATGCGTCTACTGACAGTTACGTGTGATGCTTATCAAACGAATTCAATATCAAGGACATCATGAAGTTTTGGTGTTGCATCTAGGTATGACACATTGCGTTTGCCTTGGAAAAAAATTATTTAATTAAACCATACTCTACTTAATTCGAAAAATGCGCCGCGACATTGGAAATTATGTAGATACTAGTATACGTTTATTCCTTGGCATATTAAATACGATAATTAAGCCAAGGCAGCGTTATAAATTTTTATTGTTATCGCGTACTGTGGCGTGGATCCACGCTGTTCTCATAAACCTTTTGGCAAGGAGACGACAGTTTTATTACTATTCCGACAAACTTGATGGTAATGACATTTAACTCAAGGTGTGACATAATTGATTGTCGCTGTATCATTAATGTCATCAACACCAAAATAAAATCGAAGAGTATTAATTAAAGGATCCATCTATAGAAAAATTTCGTTATTTCTCACAGTATTTATAGAAACTGAAACTTTCTTAGGTTAAATAATGACAATTCAATAAACCTATAGTTTTCTTTGTCAAAAATTCTTTCACCTCTGTCCTACATGATTAGTTCTTTCTTAATTTTGGTCACTTTCTATGATATAACATTAATGATATAGAAATATTTGCCTGACTGTTGTTTATGATTCATCCAGTTGCTTTTTGTTGACTTTTTTGTCACACCTGACGTCAAATCATTGACTTTGTGAATGATCACCGCCTCTACGACGCATTTTCTAAACATATTCTTCTCTCGTACTCTCATAAACGTTTCGTAGCGGAATTTTCCTATTAAACTGTACGGTTAGTACATAAATTGTTCCTAGACCAGTTGTTTGAGTCTGTTTAGCGTTAGATTTGACTGATTTATTAGCTTGTGAACTATCTGGCTAGACTGCGAGCACGGCAACACCTCTGCATTTTGTTAACCTTGGTAACATAAATCAGTTAAAACTGGATCACTTTATTCGTATCTGATCATTAGCATTGGTTGGAATGTTGTATTGAAATAATTTTAAACATTTTATTGTCTCGGTATGCTATTTTAATTACAATTACTCATGAATATTCGCTTTAGTATCGACAGAAGATCGACTAATTTGAATTTTTAATTTGTACCAATCGGTAATTTGATACGCATAATACTATTATTACCAATGAAGTAAAATTTAGTCAGACGTAAAAATTGGATTTTTGTAGATTGATGCCTACTTCTCTAAACAGTGGATGCCATTAACTTTTGGAGCTTCTTTTGGTTCATATTTTAGATAAAAAGGATTTACTTTACCAGTCACCACCATTATGATCACCTTGTTTACTTATTTACTTTTAAATATCTAATTTCGTAACATTAATTTAGTTAACTGCATTATGATGATATGTGCATATTCAGTTACTTTCCATCCGGAAACACGTTGTTACATAAATGGTTACATGCATGGTATACAAAAATGCGTACATCAAACAATAGAACGGATATAAGTAAGTTTGCGTTTATTTATCAGTTTATCTGTCGCACGGTGATTATAATCTACGTGCCATTTATTAATCAGTTTGTTTTTCCATCGTCGCGGAGTTTGCACGCGTTTTTCTAACCTTTCATGTGAATTCACACCAAAATTGTCATTTTCATCGGAATTAACGCAGTGACGTCAATAAGATGTGAAGAAAAAGTTAATGTCAGTGAAAAAAATGTGGCAGTGTCAGTGAAGTGTCTTTTCGTAATGTACTAAAAAAGATACAAACGCAAAAATGACGATAACAGTGGAAGTTGACGAGCAGGAGACGTGGAGGGTCGTCTCAATGATATCTTATGTATATGAAGGAGTCAGGCAAGTGTCAATTTAGAGTTAGACAATCTCGAAAATTCTTAATGTAATGTAAAAGAAACAAAAACATTATTACCTTAAATTCGAATGCTTTATCAATACTTTACAGCTTCAGATGCCTTGTGAAAATCGTTTAGACTGACTGTCAATTAGTTCTCTAACTCCCATTAATTTAACCCCCCATTAATAAAAAGTTATACCCATGATGAACACTGGGTTAAAATGACATTTCCAAACTAAATGACAATTAATGACAATTAATAAAAATTCAATATCATAATTCTTGTAAGAAATTGTACTTTCAGCACTAACAGTGAATTCTATTTAACGCACGGAATATTTCTAAGTTAGAAAAATTTAATAGATTAGTATCTACATAAGCTGCACTTTGCTCTGTATAATTGTGCTGTGATTAATCAATACTTGCCAACCATTGTTATTGGTTGCTATCTAATCTGTTAGAGTCCCACGAGTATTGATATGCACAATTTTAATGATAATAATGGCTAGAATTGAGTAAAAACTAAAATTAACATCAGGCATCCCCAACCTGTCTGGCCAGAGTGGGGACTTAGGGAGTCTACGCCAAATCCTCCATTTGCCTCTGATAAATTAAAGAGGGAGGTCCTGCATGAACTGATGATGTAGAAGACAGAGGTTAAAATTAACTAAATTCAGATAGTTGCTATATCGTTATGCATAATCTTTGTTTTTGTTACCTGTCATCGGTTTTGCACTGGAAGGAAATCGAACCTTAACTTCGAACTCCTATGTTCTTCTGATTAATTTCGTTACGGGTCCAATGACAGTTTAGTTTTCCACCGGGACAAACTTGGCCTTCACTGCTTGGGTTTTTGTTGGCGGTCAAGCTGTAGATCCTGGCTACACAGGAGTTTTAGTAGGAACGAGAGGTGGGAATAGTCACGTTGCTCACTCAACTAAAACTAAAACCCATTGACTGAAATAAAACACACCATTAGCGCTACAATACCATTGTATGGTTTATCGTCATCGGCTACTAATGGTTCATAAAAGCTTTTGCTATTATGATGTCTATAAAATCCGATTGGGGAACAATAATTACTAATTTTCATGTATCGATATAGGAATGCGAATTTTATAAACAGCCAGGTATTTTTAGGCCTGTAAAAATTACGCGCAAAACTAAATTCAAACTCAAGAACTGGATTAATTCATATCCTAAATTGCATTTCATTTTCAATATTGAGACGAATTTCATGATTAAATATTATTGACCGTACATATTTAAAAGTTGTGTAATAATATGGACACTTTATGTATCGTAATAGGGGCCTTAATGCCTTGGAAACACGTGTAATTGCACCATAATTATAATTAAGGGTTTTCCTGGTTGCAATTACGTTCAAAGTTGACGGTATTGTAAATAACATAACCGCTTTATTGCTGTTACAGAATTCAAAACATACATTTATTGTAATTACGTCTGGCTTAAAAGTGATTCCAAAATTTTGAGGATGATTCATTGACTCTTTGGTTAATCTTGCACTCTGCTTGTGCCTTATAAAGGCTAGAATATGTACTAATACCTTTTAAAATTAGATTTATTTGCGATATTATGCATTCTCCAAATTACTGAAGTAACAACTAACTTCATTTTTATGATTCTTCTTGCTCTAATCTCCTTCAAAACTAGAATTTTAAAATTTACCCGTTGGTTAACACAATAACTATTTCGGTTATTTCATTAACTATGTCGTAACTTGGATATTCAAACTGTGATCCTATCAGCACCTGATAAATCAGCTTTTCCTATCACTCGGTTATCAGATTATTTACTAATAGACTTTCCCAATTGGATTCGGGCCTCTCCCAACTTCAGTCTAATCGAAGTTTATGGGTGTGTAGGGGATGGTTAAGGGTTTGGGTATCATTACACAGCATTAACGGGGCGAATTAATGAAAATTTGTTGCTTAAAAAGGGGTGACTATTTTGATTTGGACGATGACGTTTCAAAAAATTATAATTCTTACGTTAGAGTCTACTATGTTAGTTTTCTAAATTTGTAACGTAATAATTACTTCATATAATTCGGCATTTATCAAAAAACTGTACCTAACTGGTCTGGTAATCTGGTATGAGTATAACCCAGTAACTAAAAACTATAGTGCGATTAAACTTGATCCCTCAACTGGTGGCAGTTCGATATAAATGAGAGGTCAAAGTTGACTGGACGAACTAACACGCGTAGAATCTGCAGGCACAGTAAACATAATAAACCTCAAATTCGAAATAGGTGATTAATTGGGGCTCTGATAAATAAGTTTACAAATATCTCAACGGGGTCGTGTTTCGGATATTCGTGATAAATGGATTGACGTCAACTGCGGCATATGCTGTGAATATTCATAAGGCTACCGTGAAGATGTGAGGAGTTGTCAAGTGTCTGAATATTTATGCAGCAGACTCCTCGTTAGCGATGCTTTGGTTATCGTAATTGTTACGTTTTTTTTAACATTACCATGTAGAGATAGTCAAGTTAACTGTTTTGGAGAAACATTTTTAGGTATGAAAAAAATACCGAAAGAAATGCAGTAAGTAATTTCAGAGCCGAGCCTCGTATTTTTTACACTTAGCTTATAAAACTCAGCTTGAAGATTTCACCTGAACATTTTTTGCATTAAATTATTAATACAATGGCTGATAATCTAAAATGTTTCAATGTATCATCGTGTCCAATTCCGCAAAGCTATTGTTCTTCGGCAAATTGCTCTCAGTCTCACTACATCTACTTTCCCGCTAATCTTAACCGCAATAGTGTTGTTTTGTTGTGTATCGATAACTGTGGCATCCATTTTATCAATTACAAGTATTTCATTAAGCGCTAGCTTATAAGTCGAAAAAACTAGCTTTGTTTCTGGCCGTTGGCAAGGTAGCGTTCTCTACATTCACATCACACATAGGTTGATCAGTAACTTATTATTGGTGAAAGTTAATGAACTACATTTATATGTATTTACCTGGTATAGAGCTTATTATTTAGTTTATTATAATTTAGTTTGTTGTATTATAATGCGAAACTTGGCATTTAAAATTGACTCTACCTCTATTCAGTATTTAATAAAAGTGTAGTAGTTTAACAGCCAGTTTTTTCAAAAATGCATTTGAGACAGGATTGATCACAATTTATAGATTTCTACCAATTTCTATCATTGATACCATTGCTCTCGATATAAAATTGTCGACATAGTTTCTCAAATAATACTCTCGATAGTCGACTGTCTTGTCGCGTCCCAACACTTTTACCACAGCCGCAGCTTTCTTGGAAATTGGTTCCAAGTCTTGTCTTGCCACTCCAATAAACTTAGCTTCTATCTTTAGGTTTGCCATTTCTGAATTTAAATTAACGTTTAAAGTTGATTTTATAGCTTCAGTTATGCTTGAAATTATTACAATAAATATCAACAATGTTTGCCTTTGTTTTATGTGTTGAACTGACTTGAGTAAATTTATGTAGGTAGATAGATATGTTTTCTCAAGAAATACAAACTTATTTGGGTAAATTGATCAAATTTTCTAGTTAAATAAAGGTTTAGTATAAGTTACCTACATAATGTCAGATGGATTAGAAATAATTTTTGTTCGTGCTGCTACATGTCACGTGCGAAGTCCGGTTTGTGGTACTAGCTACATAACTAGTGTAGAGCCAATGTGAACTGTATCACCAGGACATAGAAGTGCAAGGGTTACACGCAGCAATGTTGTTGTGATGCGCCCATTTGTCCAATCAACGTAGATAATATTCATGTTCCCAGCTCGCCCTCGATTCATAAAGTACCGATAGTAAAACAAACAGATAATAAACGTAGATATAGAAACATTTCATCACCAAATAATTATAACAAACATGTAATGGTCGTGTATTTCTGTGAAAAATAAATGAAAATTAAAATAAGAAAGGTAGAGGACGCCCACTGGCCACCTGGCGGTCCGAGGTGGCCAAGGAAGGACTAAGAGCGTGCCCAGACAAATATTTCGATAACCCAAAACAGACTGTCCTGACTGGAAAAAGGGAAAAGAAGAGATTTTTATAGAAACATTTAGTAGAAACGTTCCGTCTTTTAACCCATATATGCCCAGAGGCACGAAAACGACCCAATGGTACATGTTCTCTTGCGATGCTAATTAAAAAAAAACTGTACGTTTGTTTTCTGTTTTAATGCCATAAATATAATCTTGAAAGAACTTCCTAGTCAAATATAACAGTTAATAAGTTTATTCGGCTCCAGTTTTTTTCGAATTTGACATTGAACTTCAAAGATTTTTTTGTTGTTGAAATTAGTGCACCCAGTCGCACAAAACTGTAAGTATTCTTTTATGTATTCTGTTTTGAACGATTATTGCGATTGAAATAATGAAATGAATATATTTCCAAGGTAAATAAGTAAGAAGTATTGTGAAAATATAAATATGTGCTTTGTTATTTGTTACAAAAGTTGTGTTGGTCGAAAACGACCGCATGGGCATATATGAGACCAGAATGTAGGTTTTGGTAGTATAAAGTATTTCAAATAAAAGTAGTGTTTATTATATAATTAGTTTATAATTTCATCAAATTATAGCAAATAGTGTAAAATAATGATATTTGGTTAATTTAGGAACACAGTTAGTACAATTTAGCCATGAAATGCTGCAAAATACTTGTTTGTTTTTGCATACTGCACATTTTATACGAATCTGACCGGTGAGGATCAAATGCTAAGCACATATACCGCCTTTTAGTGGTATATTAGAGGGCATTGTGCGTGTTGAAAGTCCAGGCTGAGTTCGTGGAGATCCATTTGTTAGAAGCAAATTTCTAGCATTTTACCTTCGAATCTCTAAAGTGTTTACAAATGCTCCAAGTGATCTCGCTATTATGGCAGAGTTATTGATGAGAAGGAAAAAACGGTTTATGGTATTCTCACATGGTTGATTGATGTCACTGTCAATAATAACTCTGGAGTTTCGAAGGTAAATTGCTAGAAATTTGCTTCCAAAATATGGATCTCCTTGAACTCAGCCTGGACCTTCAACACGCCCAGTGCCGTCTAATATACCACTAAGTGTAAGGAGGTATGATGCTGAGCATTTGATCCTCACCGGTGAGATTCGTAGAAATTATGCAGTATGCAAAACATTACTGTGAAGAAATGCAGTAAGTGCGGTATAAATCTCCATGAAAAATGTTTTGCATCCTAAATTGTACTAACTGTATTATTATTGAAGTTCCTAAATCAACCAAATATGATTATTATACACTATTTGCTATAATCTGTTCAAATTTGTAAACTAATTCTATGATGAATACGACTATTATTTGAAAATACATTATACCACGAACATCTATATTCTAGTCTCGTATATGCCCAGGCGGTCGTTTTCGACCAACTGAAAAAAAAATAGTTCCAAGTACTGAAATCCAAAAACTCATCGTGGTTCATGATTGGGGGCCTATATAGAGTAAATATACCAAATTACATAAAATTCTGGGACCTAAATAGTTCTGGGCATATATAGGTTAATCAATTCCGAATAAAAAAGAAAACGTTTGAGAATTTCACCAAAAACGCAGATGATGCTAATAAAAAAATAAATAATAACGCCTGAATGATTATTCAGTTTTAATATTAATCTTTTATACATACATACTTAGTTCATTTTATACATTATATTCGCGTAATGAATTGGCAAGTAAGCCCAGCCAAAATTATCAGCAACATATAAATTTATCTGCTAATAAGACGGATAATATTATTACATGATTTGAAATTCAACTAAAAATTATCGCGTTAATCTCTATATTTTTACGTCTTTATTGTATCAATCAATATTAAAGTGTCGTGTCAATGATTTATTACAATCTAGCTCTGCCTACCGTTCTTAAGATGAAAAGATATATTCCAGAAATGCTTCAATCAAGTAAAGTAATAAACCATATAGAACAATTGAAATCCATCTGCAATAAATATGTGATATCGATGTATTAAATTTTGTAATTCTTATTAGGTATTTCAATTTAAATTCTTGTTTGTTTATCAGTTGAGTGAAGTCAGTAAATCATACTTAAGTTACTCATAAATGTGAATTGGACTCAGTTTGTGAAGTTGTGTTGTGTGAGTGCGACTGCCCGTGTTGTTAGCTTGTTACAACAATAGGTGGTTGTGTACTATATATTTTAATAGAAATTCTTAGCTTACATCCCATTGTTCGGGCTGACCATACGCTGTGTTTATAAACGATCGGTCTTTACTTCGTTACAAACATACCGGGGCCAGTGCTTTCTCGCCTAGCGGCCACACCGTACCGCACGTTTACAAGTCGGTGAATGGGACTAAACAAATCGCGTCTTTCACTGATCGTACGATCGACCCCTCTCCTTCATTCGATGTCAATAACACTCAAGCACTAACCGCACCGTCTAACAATTCAGTATATTTGAACAAACTAATTATATTCCGAAGAAGGCCAGACTCTCAATTGATTGAATTGACACGGAGGTCATCTTCGGCATAACGAGACCAACTTGGAAAATTACCTGAAAGCGTATAATGCTAAGTTCGGCATGGTTCCGGGCCCGTTATCTTATCGTCGTAGCGATAAATTGTTTGCAGTCGATATAGTCGATACGTTCTAGATACGATTATATGCTGTTTGCAACAGTGATTCTCGCGGCAGCGGACAGTACGCTTCATTGTGCTGTTAATGATTTGTGGTTATTGCGATTTTTTATGTTGCACTTCAATTAGCAGAGTTGAATTCGCTGCTCGCGGTGTGATGCGGATTCGTGGATATTTAAAGCCGCAACATATTTCAAATAAACTTCACCATATGCAAACTAATTCGCTTCAGTTCCAGCGTGTTGTGTACAAATGTGTCAAGTGTTCGACAGTTCAGTGTGCAAGTGTTAGTTAAATCCGCTTCATGTGGTCCGAAACGACTAAGCTGTTAAAATGCTGTGGTGTTGTTTTCTAACCGGTTCTATCTACCGACTTATTTCGCTCATCTAAACAATTTCTATTGACCCTGCATTGCATGGAGACGTGATCATTTGTGTCAGAGCGACATGAGAATGATGTCTCTATTAGTTCTTATTGTGTAGCGGTAGAGTCCATATTAAAATATCATTAGAAGCTCTACGCGTGTAATGTAGTGGTTCCCTCGTGATATTCATAGTCAAGATTTCGATAAATATTCGCTGACTATGAAATTCCTTTATCTAATCATCGAGTGGACTGGGTTTTGTAGATTACTTCACTGTCAGTTTTACTTTGATTCGATACAAACTCGGTTGTGTTATTATCGACATTCAGTGTTTACTTAAAATACGTAGCTTTCCTTTACTTTCTGAAACTTCCATCGATCTTTGTAACTATTCTGAAATCAGGGCAATGTCTAGTGATTCCCATTCACGACAAAGAGGGAGATAGAGGTTCAAAAATAAATATGAACGACTTCAAATATTGAAAATACGTAAAAAACAGCAAAAATGGTGGACAATGCATCTTTCGAGTACTCGGATGAGTCGAGTGGCGGTGATTACCAGAAAGAGGGAATCGATGGGTAAGTTCATTGTTACTTTATCATTCAATAAGTAAACAAAATTCAATATTTGTACGGCGCTTTTTCTGATAAAATCGTTCGGGTTGTGTACGTTGAATGTGTTATCGCATATCGCTGTAATATGTCATGCCTACTTGATATTCATCATCATCATCATCATTTCAGCCACTACATGAACAAACTACTTGATATTACCGAGGATTTATTGTATTTATTTAATTTAATAAGAAACAGCAACATATTAACAATATTATAGAGTCATTTTATGTAAATGTTATAGATGGTATTTTACATTAAAAAGTACTAGATTATTAAATTGAACTCAGATGTATAAATTAGTTGATATTGAAATGCCATGTCAAGAGCTCTACTAGTCAGCCATTGGTAAGGATAAAAAGCTCTAGCTAGACGATGTAATTCATAAATTAATAGTTATGAATTCAAAAAGACTAAGAAAGTAGTTTTAATGCAAACCATATTAACTCTCATATGATATTAGCAATATTCTCCCATACAATATTAGTTTCATGTTTAGTTAGTTAGCAATTAGCAATAAATAAGGTAAATAGGTTTTATTAATTCAAATAACTTTTTTTTGCGTTCTACAATTTCGTATAATGTTAAGAATAAATGAATAAAATAAGTAATTTACATAATCCTCTGTTATATCTTAGTATATTATGTAGTTCTAACATCGTGTAGTCTAGTTTTGCTACCAGTATTTTACATGCGTTTCTGCGGTTATGTTAATAGACCACGACACCTTTTGCATTGGCTTGAATTTCTATTACATTCATTAAGTATTCTAGTTTTTTTCATATAATATATAATAATATATAGAAATTGATATATTTTAACTGTCCTTATTCCTATTTGTGATACTGGCAGGTTGTGTCCATCAATCCAAATTGAAATGTGTCCCCATAACCAAATGATATAACAGTTTCTCTTATCGATTCTATATTAAAATTCAATAACTTACGTAGGTCCGGGCGTCATACAATGTTTTATGTATTTGGACCACCATCAAGGAGAGCTCCTTATTCCCAATGCAATAAGATCCCTTTTCTCGTGGAAATTGTGGTTTGTTTTCGCTGAAGAACTCAATTTTGTATGGATGCATAAAACCTGGGACAAACAAGGTTCCAGTCCAGTCCGTGTTTTCGTCTTCTCGAAGTCCCTCGGAACGTTTGACCCTGCCTCTTAAAATGGGAGTGTTCTCAATGAAAAAGTACGTAAACAAATTTATTTCATCAATTTAATATCTTCGGTCTACCACCTATTAAAACACCATGAATCAGTTTTGTTTTGTTCAAATAATCAACTAATTGATAGTAATTACGTGTAAAATTTGACGGATTTATTAATTCAATTCAAATTGAAAGCGTGTAAATGCTAAAAATTGTATTTTTCCTATTTTCTATAAATAAAGGCGTCATGCCTAATTCAATTGAAATTGAAAATATGATTATTTTTCAAATGAAATATTTTCTTCCTTATTTGATTTTATAATTTTTACTAAGGTTAAAAATTCTAAAATAATATTTTTTCAGTATTCCTTAGCACTATTTTTTCCTTCTAAGAAAGAAAAAAATTCTTCCTTTAGCAGAAGCGAATATTTCATTCGTTCTTTTTGAATCCTGTTTTTAATCAGCAGCCAGGGTTCGTATTTGTTCGCGAACATGAAATTTAATTAGAAACGTAGCCGAGATAACTCTTAAGAAGTCCGGAGTTTTATAAATAATTTAAAGATTAAAGACGAGTGTCTTGCACCTTTAAATTAGGTATTCTTACGAACAACGTGCAAGAAACACAGTGTTGAAATGAATTAATGAAGGTTTACGAGAGTCTTATATGTTATTATTTTCATCACTAGCATAATATGATAGTCTACTGCTAGACATAGATTATTATGCTTCCCCCAGTGGCTCCAGTACGCGTCATGCGGCTTGTCGCATCTAGATTCTGCCAGGGCTTTTCACAAGTCAAAATAAAATAATAAAAGATAGAAAATAAAATAATAAAAGCAAAAAATATATTAGAGTAATAAAAATAATTAAAGACAAAAAGAAAATTATAGAAGATAGAAAAACAACAGATAATCTAGAGCAAAAATAGCAGACGTTATGAAAGATGTAAAAAGATGGTAAGATACAAAATAGTGCTTTGTAATTTTTAAATGTAACTATGTTTTTTACAATGTTAATTGACAAGATAAACGTTACTTTAAAAACAGTTTGAGTGCTCGGTAGCTTCCACGATTACATTGTTTGAACACATGATTGATCATTATTATGTGTCACCATACACCAACCAAACATTTTAAGAGACACGTTTGAATTATTATAAAATTTTTGCTAAAAGGCTGTTCAGCCATCGTAATTTCATGACAGAAAGTGCTACAGTTGTAGTTGTTTACCTTCAGGACACTGTGATGATTATGGGCAATCTATACTTATAATAAATCTGTAGAGAGGTCAATTCTGTACATGAAATATATTTTCAAAATAACTATCAGGGGGTGATTAGTGATCGATACTGATGCCAAAAATGCAATCAGTAAAATTTTTGTCTGTCTGTCTGTCTGTCTGTCTGTCTGTATGTTCCTTATAGAAACAACAACTACTCGGCGGATTTTAACGAAACTTGGTACAATTATTCTTCATACTCCTGGGCAGGTTATAGTATACTTAGGAATTCCCACGGGAACGGGAATTAGCGGGAAAATCCTTTTTTATGAAAAATCTAAACCGCTTAAGTTAGACGCTTGAAATTAGGCATGCAGGTACCTTAGTAAACTTAAAGCTTAGTTACAACAGGATATTGGAAAATTCCCACGGGAACGGGAGTTAGCGGGAAAAAACATTTGTTTGAAAAAAATCTAAACCGCGTAAGATAGATGAAGGGGGTAAAACGGGATCCACGCGTACGAAGTCGCGGGCGGCCGCTAGTAATAAAATAAAAATTTATTGTCGCTCAGCAATTCTTGATTTCAAATACACTGCCGTATAACCACTGGTAGTAATAATTAATGCTTATTTTCTTTTAACTGTTATCTGTTCAACAATACTAATTTACAAGTATTATGTATTGCTACTTGTCTTACAATAGGCACTTAATAATATGTTAATCAAACCATATTGATGTAATCATTGGCGCAAAACTATTAAAATAATGTGTGTAAAATCATTCTAAGAAGTGCTTAGCACGTAATACAATTTATAATCTTAAAGGGTATGGCAACCAGTTTTGTATGTTTCCTCATCATAAACTCTACTATCCTAGCTAAATCCTCAATTAACACTTTTTTACATAGACGACAGCACATGCACTCATATCATTTAGTTGCAAAACCCCCCCCCTATAACAAGCAAATAAGATGCCACAGTGTGTAGGTTGACCTGCCGTTGATATGTACATTGTACAGTCAGCGTCAAATAGTTCGTGACATCCAAAGTGGCCAAAAAGTTGATAACGCCACCTCAACTTATTCTAATTGTACCGCAATATTTACGTAGGTCTTACGTCAAAACTAGCCACCTTTGAACTTGATATTGCGATTATGACTATGATTATGATATTACTATGACGGTCAGAGATAAAGCCAACTATAATTAACCTCTTCAAAATAAACCTGGACATGAATCATATTAATGTATGACGATATGGGAATTTTTGACAGAAAGTATTTGTAACTCATGAAAGAATATAAGTTTAAACTTTTGTGACATGAAAGCTTGAATGTTTGCAATAGAAAAAAAAAGTGAAAATATTAAAAAAGAACAGACATATAAAAATTTAAACAACGAAAAACCTATAATATTGCATAAAATAGGAGAGTGGAGATGAAAAAACTGAATTGCAAAAAGATAAACATATTTTTGGTATTAGACAAGTTTATAAAAGTTTCCAATACAAAAAAGAAAATTGGGCCCTGCTCAAATAAAATTTTGGTCATATTTTATTTTACTATGCCAAGTGAAAAATTGCCGTTTTCATATACCTAATAAATATGTAAATATTTTTAAAGCTTAAAATATTTCCTTACTAACATCCCGAATCAACAAGCTTTATCACAGGAAAAATTTACTGATAAGAAATTTACGTTACATATTTGTTGTAACATTGACGTTAATTTAAAATTAAAATTTCCGGCTTAATATTCGGTGTGGCCATGAACATTATATTTGTTATTATATTTTATTTCGACCGTGATCTTGCAGCGGTAACAGTAATAAAGCTGCTGAACTGTATCTTTCGTTCTTTGGGCCCGTATCACAGCACTATACTTAGTGGTTACCAAACTAAAGAGTCTGCGTTTCATTGAAATCAATGTCATCATTATAGGTTTTTTAAATAATACATAAAAAAAATCTACTGAAGATTTTGCTGGTCCATATAAGTCAACTTTACCTACATTACAAAAATAATTATGTTGATTTATTCGAGTTACCAGAGACAAAGATAATCAAATTTTAATAATCATCATTTCAACCACTGCTGGACATGGGCCTCCAGTCCACCAATGATTTTCAGGCTTGGTTGCGGCCCGCATAACAGGGATAATTCGGTGTCATTATTTGACCTTTTTCATTCGCTAATTTGTGGAACTTGACTCATAGAATTTCAAGAATTTTAAATCTGCACACATTGTAATCTGGAACTCGAGTTAAGACTGCTTATTTTCTTGTTAGTTTATCCTCAAATATGTATTCTAAACTGAGTACGGCTAAGTAATATGTATACGGGCCTCAATCCGCCTTGCCTTTCGATTCAACGACCTTGTCCGTAGACAGTTACGGAGCAGGAAAGTTAGCGTGCACTGGCCTATTTGAGAGAAATATTATATGCAGTCCGATTAATGTTTTGAATTTTTGATAATTGTGATTTATTCGCCGTTGATTAACTCTTCGCTAAATCAGATGGATATTATGAGCTTGGCGTGGCTGATGTCGGTGTTTCTGCATCTATTCGTCTTTCTCACATATCCCAAGATGCTATAATGAGGGATAGAGATAGACGTCAATGTGGAAATTGCGCTGCAAAAGTATATGTAATGTAGTGCAGAAATGTTGTTTTGTAAACTCAGTTTATATTGCACCTATTTAAAACGCGAATTTATGACTCAATCAATTCTTTTCAGGATTTGGATTGAATGTGTTTTCGAAGTCGTAAAAAGTTAGATGGAAAAATCCGTGTTTTCCTGGACTAGATCTACATAATTTTTCTCGATTTCTACCTCATAATAAAAACGCTTTTTATTATGATCTCGTGGTAGTAAAACCCTTATAGCATAGTACTGGTTACGCAATCCCGCAATTTGAATGCGCTGTAATAAACTTTATGCATTCGTTTAAATTAAAATAACAGAAGTTGGAACACTCTAGTAGGCAGTAATTTCTATTTTCGTTTTTTCAATCATAACGTCTTGCGTAGATTTGTTAGTCTTATGATTTGCTAAATCTGTTTCGACCAAATCTAGGGTAACGCATTCACATTCTACTTGGTCAATAATCGTTATCATTTGTATGTAAAAATGTTCTTTCGTAATCTTTTCTACATACATATTATCCAACAACTCTCCAAGAATAGATTTTTTTGTGTCATACCAAAATAAAACGTGTATTATTATACCATTTGATACCTTGACAATTTACAATCTGATAGTTGGCACTAGTTGGCCCCTTGTTGGATTACGATAGCTAGGTTGTCGGGATTTGTCCCGATTCTCCCGAATTTTGTATGTTTTGACTAACCTCAGGTCCTCAGTTTAGTGATTGTTTCTTTCGAACAAAATTTCGAAATCGATCTGGTAATCCTATGCTAGATGTAGGGGTCTGTTAACCTTCCGATGATGACCCTACATACTATGAATTTGACAGCTAAAAATATTAAAGTAAAATCTTTCTTTCTTCCTCAGACAAGTGATAAAACCGCTCTCCGGGTCAGCGCCGTCGGTGCGGGTGGGCGCGCTGGGAGGCACCGGCGACACAGCTGAGGGCAAGCAGCCGGGCAAGTCGCGCCAGAAGAAGTTCCAGAGGCACTTCCCTCAAGTCGGCCCGGAGGAGCGAGTGCTCAATTGTGAGTACCATTAATTAGTTTGCTAGATGTGTGAACTGATCAGGCTGGATAGTCTGAAATGTCCAAGAGAAGTAGCTTCTTGGACGATAGTACGTCACAAAATGTGACTTTATTACCTATTCATCAGTAGACCCAGTGTTAGTAGGGGATAGTTACGGCATTAGCGTGACGGTAGAGGGTAAGAGCCGGGCAGATAGTGCCAGAAGAAGTTCCAGAGGCACTTCCCCGCAGTTCGGCCCGGAGGAGCGGGTGCTCAATTGTAAGTACCGTCCGTCAAAACGGGAATAATCCTCCACACTTTCCCACCACAGCAACTCCTGTATAGCCAGGATCTACAGCTTGGCCTCCAATGAAACCCAAACAGTGAAGGTTGCTTGAATAGAGTCTGAAGATAGCTAACTGAGTATGACTGGAGTAATCAGGCAAAGTGACGCTGCTTCTTGAAAGTTACAAGCATATCGTTTGTATCTAGTAAATGAAATCACCCTGATTGAGCGGGTGCTCAATTGTGAGTACGAAAACGAATTGTTGTAAAAACGGGACTAATCCTCATCCTCCACACTTCTCCACTATTGCAACTCCTGTATCTATAGCTTAGCCTCCAGTGAAACCCAACCAGTGAAGGTTGAGTAGTTCCGATAGATAGCTCACTATCAGTCAGTAGACGTTTTCTTGGAGTGATCAAGCAAAGAGATGCTGCTTCTTGAATAATTCTTTGGATTATTACCGTCGGAGTAGTAAGTAGGAAAAGGCAACAGCGATCAATTAGTTATTGCAGTCATAAAGTAGCTAAATGGAAAGATGGATAGCACTAGAAGAAGTTCCATAGTCTTTTCTGGAAGTCAGTAATGAGAAATAATTATATCACACTTTTCCGCATTGTTGTGGAATAGGTTCTGGGATGCATATCAGTGTATTTACAAGTCAAGATTACGTGTAGACATGAAGTAAGTGAGCAAGAAAGACCACTGCAAGTTGCATGGAAAAATCCCAAGGCATTTCCTGCAGGTCGGTAGGGAGAACTATTAGGTCATCTGTCACGGAGGAATGAGTGTTCAATTGAGAGTTATTAGAACCGGGAGTGTTAATCGGGAAATTGTCTTAGTATCGTGGTAACTCGGAAAGTTCCAGTAGTAAACAAAAACATCAAAGCATTGGCAAAGGTTTCTGGATTATTTCGGGCTACCTCACATAATCGGGGCCAATTGTTTGCCTCGGTAACAAAATCTATTCGGCAATATGGCAATTTGTGTTCATCGTTGGTCAATAAAGAAAGTCGTTATAGGGATTTATTTGTATTGCCGCAACAATGGATGTATAGTTGACCAGAGTCTAGACGAAATCCTTTATTTAAATCATATTTACCATCTCTGGTAAATAAAAGAGGGTCGTTCTTTTTGTAATGGCGGCTAAATGACTCGATGATGTTGATGATGAAAGCGTTTGCTATAAGTGTTCAATTTAATTAGAAAGCGTTTTTTTAAACCAACAATGGACAATGAAATCGTGATTACGCTTAAAATATACAAAACTCAATAACTTCAGTAGGTCACAACATTTTGTTACTGAAGCATAGAGCACCCTAACTCTACGATCTTATTACTTTCCCAGTTTATCTCGCCATTGACACAGTTCTTAAATAGACACCCGCTGACAAAGTAAATAACATTTGAATCATTGAATCAATCTAAATATAAAGTTATTTCGAAATCGCCTCTATGTTATCTTGGTTCGCTAATTTATAGTTTACGTGGAAATTTGTAAATTATAGGTGTAAGTTAGGAACCAGTTTTTGCACGCCATCTAAGACTCGAGCTCGGTTTTAGCGTTTTAACTTAAGTCCATGTAATTTGTGCGGTAAATGATTGCTATTTAGCGTATATCCGTTCTAGAAAGACTGGACGGTTCCAGTTTACATACTATGCGTAATATGCCTTTGACAACTTTGGTATAATGCCTAGCTAGGCCGCCATTTTTGTCCAATTTGGCTCCCGCGGCAAAAAGAGTTTTTCTGAACTTAAAAATTTTCCACAAAATTTTACCATGAATCTTACGAAAAATGCCATTTTTTATGTGTTGGTTACACTTGGTATCACAATAAACTGTGTTAAAGTATATTTAAATTACCACATGGAGTACGTGCCGCAATAAAGATAAAATAAAAACAAAACACGTTAATAAAAAAGCAACCATTATAAACAGACTTTTTATTCTTCCCTAGAAGGATTACAAAAAAAAAAGTGAAGTCATTCAAAGTGATACTAAAAGCACACGTAAGTAAGCATTAAAAATGAGAGACGCGGCCTCTTGGCTAGGTCCAAGGTTGAAGGATCTATAGGAAAAACCTGTTAGACGTAGTAATTTGTTGTACCATATGACACCGTTTCCACGAAGTAACATTTGTTAAATTTCCAAGCAATAAATCGCCGAGATTATAAAATATGTTTGGAATAATTATCAAGAATTGTAAAAAAAAAACTGATGACACTTTACTTATTTGCATTAATTGATTAAGGATTGTAATACGGATCTAACTAGCAGTTAGTTCTTTATATCTTTATTTAGGTATGTATGTATATGGTTTAAAATCTCCATACACAGTGGCTTACATAATCTTATTAATGTAAGAAACAAACTAATGTTACTGAGGCCGTTCCTACCAATGCAATGAGGTAAAGTTAAAAATTAACAGAAAAATAAATGTCTGTCCATAAACTGAAAAGGCTTAATCTCTCGATCATATTGCTAATTCACTAATGACTTGATTAATCAATAATACGAGAAGAAATCAATCGTAATCTATACTTATAATAAATCTGTAGAGAGGTCAATTCTGTACATTAAATATATTTTCAAAATAACTATCAGGAGGTGATTAGTGATCGATACTGATGCCAAAAATGAAATCTGTCAAAAAAATGTTTTGTCTGTCTGTCTGTATGTTCCGTATAGAAACAAAAACCACTCGACAGATTTTAACGAAACTTGGTACAATTATTCTTAATACTCCTGGGCAGGTTATAGTATACTTAAGAATTCCCACGAGAACGGGAATTAGCGGGAAAATCCTTTTGTATGAAAAATCTAAACCGCTTAAGTTGGGCGCTTGAGGCATGCAGGTACCTTAGTAAACTTGAAGCTTAGTTACAACAGGATATTGCAAAATTCTCACGGGAACGGGAGTTAGCGGGAAAAAACAATTGTATGAAAAAATCTAAACCGCGTAAGATAGATGAAGGGGGTAAAACGGGATCCACGCGTACGAACGAAGTCGCGGGCGGCCGCTAGTGTTCAATAAAGATGTCGCAAATAACAATAATAAATATCCAGTTAATTATTTTTAAAAATCTAAAATTACTGTTCTTAAACTGAGATAAATATAAAAATACTAGGTAGATAAACAATAAATCAGCAATTTATTATCTAAATGAGAAAAAAACTTAATGATTGATTACTAACTTCTACCATCACTAGTAAAGAATACAAAAGAAAGAATAATTAACTTACACAATACATTTTCTCAATTGTTGTGGAAACAGGTGATAATAGAAAGGCTATTTTATTATTAATTAAGTTCAACAAACCCGAGGTGACTTAACAAACAGACAACTAAGACAATGTATTGTAACAAAACACTAAACAAAGATAAGTTAGTAAATCTTTCATTGCTATTGATTGAGCAGTAGCTAAGTTATCTTATCAGAAAATATTTTTCGTAACGGTCTCTTTATGCACTCAATGTATTTCAAGATTTTAGTGAATCACCTTAATTTAATCTATACTTCTATACTAATATTATAAATGCGAAAGTAACTCTGTCTGTCTGTCTGTCTTTCTTTCACGCCTAAAGACGCCATAGTTTGAGTCCCGGGAAAGGACATAGGATAGTTTTTATCCCGGTTTTTGAAACAGGGACGCGCGTGATAAAGTTTTTCGGTGACAGACAAAATTCCACGCGGGCGAAGCCGCGGCCGGAAAGCTAGTTCATCCCATCAAAAACAATACTTGTCAAAAAAACCAAGTCTCGCAACTCAGTTGTTCTACGGTAAAAAGTTGTGAGATCCATGTAATACCAAGTCCAGGCCAGGAAATCTTTAACGTTTTACATAAATTATTGACTTGGCCATCGCACTAAATAATTTAATTTACACGTGTTTTCATGCGATGGCCAAGTCAATATATTTATGTAAAACGTTAAAGATTTCCTGGCCTGGACTTGGTATTACATGGATCTCACAACTTTTTACCGTAGAACAACTGAGTTGCGAGACTTGGTTTTTTTGACAAGTATTGTTTTTGATGGGATCTCATTTCTTTTTGTATTTTGTAGACAGCAGTTATGTATCTAGAAAACTGGACCGAAATTGAAAAATTTTACTCGACTTGGCGGTTGCACTACCGTGCCCCCAAATATAATTTCTTTTTGTATTTTGTAGACAGCAGTTATGTATCTAGAAAACTGGATCGAAATTGAAAAATTTTACTCGACTTGGCGGTTGCACTACCGTGCCCCCAAATATTTTAGTTTTTCCTTGATTCATACACCAAACACTACTTATATTCCAAATTTGAAGCTTCTAGGTCTGCTAGAAGTGCCTTAGAGTTTTGATGATCGGTGAGTCAGTGAGTCAGTCAGTGAGTGACAAAATTAAGTAACTTTGACCCGTTATAATTCTTAAACTACTGGTTCAAATTGAATGAAATTTTAAATATACCGTGTCTTTACAATGCCTGCATAGCTAATGAAAATTCAGCCTTCTAGTTTTATCCACAACGAAGTTACAGGCGGTCGAAAATGGCCTGAATTGCTTCGAGAAAAGGATGGTACGGCCGTGCCGCTTTTTTGCTCGACTTGGTGGGGGCACTGCCGTGCCCCCAGATAATAAGCATAATAACTGTAGAAATACTCAATATTGATTAGGCTGTCGGTAATTCCAAGTTCATAAGGATAAAACTATGAGTATTAATTGTCGTTTTCGCTGAATATTATTTGGCAATCGATTTCCTCAATGGTAATTCCCCAAAAACATGCCTCTCTCGCTTCAGGTAAGGTTTAAAGTGGCTTGAATAGGAATATTGTCTCTACATTATATTGAATCTTATCGAGTTTGTTTTAAAGCTCACAGACAAAGAACTTTTTAATCGATTTAGACGGGACGCAGACTACAGATTTTTAATCGGCCGATAGTTTGGTCGGATACTAATTTTTTTGAGGAATCGGCTGATATCAAATCCGCGAAAGGCGTGAACGGGTTATTCCCAAAGGTCCACCCACAGCTCTTAGGCTGAGTTGCACCACCCAACTTTAACGGTAACTGTAACGATAACCGGTGCTTTTTGTATGGAGTTTGACAGATTTTTGACGTTTGTCAAAGTTAAAGTAAGATGGTGCAACTCAGCCTTATTGTTTGAAATGTAACTTCATACTTTGATTCCTAACGGGTCCACGATATTGAAATAAAAAAGCATTTTCTTTCCCAGCGGGGTCCCTGAGAATATTTCAAAGTATATCTTCATACAAAACAGATCTTGAATCGTTTGCTTACTGTCCTACTTTGAATAAGTCTCGTGGACTCATTAGAAAGTCTTAAATGAAAATTTTAAAATTGTATTTTGAAATTTCATGGACCCGGTCTGCAAAGAATTACAATAGAGTCGTGGATATTTGGAAAATAACCCGTGCGGAATTTCGCATATCCTTTCAGTTAGTAGTAGAGTTATTTCTTAATGCCAATATTTCCGTTTCCAGATTATTCCTGTGCATTACTCGGCGATCTACTCCTACAAGGGCACCTGTACATCACGATGAACTACTTCGCTTTCTACTCCAACGTCTTCGGCTATGTGACCAAGGTGAGCCACATGTGGACCACTCTCACTTGACATTCGTGATCGTACAAACTAGATACGCGTTTTGAGAGGTGCGAGTGTGACATAGATTTTAGAATGATGAATGAGTACTTACAGTCAATATAATAGCAGCCTATTTCATTCATATTTAAAATAATTTTCATAAAATTATACTGACCCCCAAAACAACAACAAGACGAAAGTAAACACGTAGGGTCTTACTAAAAAAAACTCGGGACGAACAGTGGTTTAAAATGACATATCCATACTGAAGAGTTAAAACAGAGTCTCATTATCATCATCATCTCAGCCATAGGACGTCCACTGCTGAACATAGGCTTCGCCCAATGCTTTCCATGCTACCCGGTTGGTAGCGGCCTGCGTCCAGTGCTTTCCTGCTACATTTATGACATCGTTGGTCCACCTTGTGGGTGGACATCCCAGAACAGTCTAACTTTTTGTAATAAGGGGGGTATAGTTTTCAATGATACATTAAATTCGGTATGAATATTTCCATTAAATCGTACCTTTCCAAAGTTTTATTTTGATTGTATAGTGTGCAATAAAATATTCATCTGTTTATATTCCCAAGTGTTTAAGTAAAAACTACTTCAACAAACGAGCTTGGACTTTTAAGAAAATACGGATTCCCACTTCTCGTTCCCACCACCACAACTCTTATGCAGCCAGGGTCTAAGATAATGAAATTGATGGGAACTAATAGGTACGTCAAAAGGCTTGTAACACACGCGCTTAGGTTTGCTAATTATTGTATTAATTATTCCAATATTCATCAGTTATCAAACCAAGCTAATTTTAATTTAAAATTGGTTTTAATTAAACATTTGTTCAATGTCGACGAGTTATCCGGCGCGGCCCAAATTCCGTGACTTGCCTAGTTAAGTATAAATTATTTATTCTGTGGTATAATGTACCGTTTATTGTGTTTCATAACCGTAATTTTTGTTCCCGATTACGAGTCCTGATAATGTAAATTGACCTCTATTATCGCAATAAATGTAGGATTTAAATAACTCACGGAAATGAAAATGATGCAATGTTGAAACATAGAGAAATATGAACGCATTTGAATTAATTGTCTTATTTGATAACACATTTAAGTTATATTATAATATCAAGTTTATTTGAAATGTGTGTAGCATTGATCTTAACCTTTACATTTTTCTCTAGGTTATTTTTCAATTTTATTGCCAGGAACCTACACATTTTGTAATAGCAGTAATATTATGGCATGTAGATAAGTTGATAACTTATGCATAATATTGAAGCCACAAGAGGTAAAATTATTGTTCAGCAGTAGGCTTTCGGTAAGTTCTATGACCTAGCTAGGTGACCTTCGAAGGTGAATAATTAGTCAGGCTAAGTAATTTAAAATTCTTTGCTAACTCTAAACAAGTTTGAAAATATTCAAACCAATTAATCAATTGATGAAATCTTAGATAAAAATTGTACATTTTAAGTTTTTAACTTCTTTTAAGTTTGACTTTCGTGGACTCTTTATTATTCTTAAAAAGTCACTGGCTAGATATATTTAATGTGAACTGCATAAAGCCTTAAAGAAAAAGAAAAAGACAAATTTTGTAATAAAAACAAAAAAATGATTGAAGTGTCAGATTGTCAATTGTTTCATCACGAAAAAAGTATACTCGTACATAGGTACGATGTCTTTGCGTTACCAATGTTCAAAAATAGCTAGAACCCATATTCAAATTAGTAGCGTGATCGTCGCGTCTCGGAGAAACCTTAAAATATCGGATTACTCATTTCGTTCCGATGATCCTTGGCCTTAATTCGTTGCCGGACGTCAGCTGGGGTCAGGGCTAGCAAAAGGAAGACAGTAACTATCTTCGTTACTAAGGCTGGGTTGCACCATCTTACTTTGACTGTAACAAACGTCAAAAATCTGTCAAACTCCAATTTTTTGTATGCAAAAATCACCGGTTATGGTTTAAGATATGGTCAAAGTTTGGTGGTGCAGCTCAGCCTGTCTAGCGATTAACTGACTCAGTGCCTGAGTTATAGGAGTGGCAAAGGAGGGTGCTTTTGCGACGTCAAATGTCCGCGATACTTCAGATGTGCTTCAGACTTGTATGCTTTGTCACGTCATAATGTCACCCCTCCCACCTCTTAGAGTAGGCGCACACCGTTGATTTTTCGTCGGCCGATAGTTTAGTCGGGCTGTTGATCAGTATGGGCATGTATGGGAGTGCGCACACTACGCCGATTCGATTTGGCCGATTCTTCATACAATTTGAAATCGGGCACAATTATCGGCCAACTAAAAATCAACGGTGTGCGCCTACTCTTATACCTCAGGCACTGACTTGTCATTTGCCACCTGTAATTTCGGGATAGTAGGCAACCCTATTCTAAGGTTAGTATCGGGTCAGTGCTCACGTGTTAACATAATGTAAGTAACATATGGTTTCGTATAACTTCGTTGGTAACCAATAAAAGAACAGTTTTAAAGCCTAACTTTAATATTAACCTTTCTCACCTTTCTTGAACTCGTAAACTGAAAAGGTCAAAGTTGTATAGCTAGAATAATAAATTCAAATTGGTATTTAAGTCAATGTTATTAAGGTCGTTTTGGATTTCTTATGTAACCGAACTGGTTTTTAGGACAAGAGATTTCGATCAATGTGACCCTCGAATTAGTAGAAAAAAACAGAATTTGTAATACTTAGGTAGAATATCAAGATTTTATAGCTTAAGTTCTATCGAAGCTGTGATTAACAAGTTCCTCTTTGATACCAAATATCGTTTTTTCTGGTACTTCAGTCAGCTTTCCATACAGACTTGAATTGTCCAGTGCATCAAATTCAGTTAATGATAAATAGAACAACTTTATTTTCATGACATAACAAGTATGTACCTACACCAAATGAACAGAAAATTAAAGAAGGCAATGTACATACCTATCGAAAGGCGCTCAGTTCTATCAAGCTTCATAGTAAAAACTTGGCTTAGTTTGGGACTGAATGGCTTAATATCAATTTATTTATTCCAGCTCCTCATCCCCACCACATCAGTCCTCCGGATAACAAAAGAAAAAGTCGCGAGGATAATCCCAAACGCGGTGGGCGTATGCACGCGCGACGAACGCCACGTGTTCGGCTCGCTGCTGTCGCGAGACTCCACGTACAAGCTGATGATGCACGTGTGGAAGACTGCGAGGGTGCCGGAGCTGGCGGTGCCCAAGCCTCAGGTAAGAAGACTCTTCCTTGGATGCTCCACAGAAGGTTCTAGAATTTAGAACCTTCTATGGTTCTTCTAGAATGTAGATAGTCCCTAAAGCGGTGGGAGTATGAGTGCCGGAGCTGGCTATGCCCAAACCACAGGTAAGAAGATTCTTGGGAAGTTCACAGAAGGTTCTAGATAGTCCCTAACGCGGTGGGAGTATGCTCTAGCGACGAAGGTCACGTGTTCGGCTCGCTGCTGTCGCGAGACTTCACCTACAAGCTGATGATGCACGTGTGGAAGGCTGCGAGGGTGCCGGAGCTGGCGGTGCCAAAGCCTCAGGTAAGAAGAATTTTCTTTGGATGCTCCACAGAAGGTTCTAGATAGTCCCTAACGCGGTGGGAGTATGCTCTAGTGACGAACGCCACGTGTTCGGCTCGCTGCTGTCGCGAGACTCCACGTACAAGCTGATGATGCACGTGTGGAAGGCTGCGAGGGTGCCGGAGCTGGCGGTGCCCAAGCCACAGGTATGAAGACTCATCAATGGATACTCCACAGAAGGTTCTGGAGTCTAGAACCTTCTATGGTTCTTCTAGAATCTAGATAGTCCCTAAAACGGTGGGACTATGAGTGCCGGAGCTGGCGGTGCCCAAGCCACAAGTAAGAAGACTCTTCTTTGGATTCTCCACAGAAGGTTCTAGAAAATCCCGAACGCGGTGGGCGTATGCACGCGCGACGAACGTCACGTATTCGGGTCGCTGCTGTCGCGAGACTCCACCTACAAGCTGATGATGCACGTGTGGAAGGCTGCGAGGGTGCCGGAGCTGGCGGTGCCCAAGCCTCAGGTAAGAAGACTCTTCTTTGGATGCTCCACAGAAGGTTCTAGAATTTAGAACCTTCTATGGTTCTTCTAGAATGTAGATAGTCCCTAAAGCGGTGGGAGTATGAGTGCCGGAGCTGGCTGTGCCCAAACCACAGGTAAGAAGACTCTTGGGAAGTTCACAGAAGGTTCTAGATAGTACCGAACGCGGTGGGCGTATGCACGCGCGACGAACGTCACGTGTTCGGTTCGCTGCTGTCACGAGACTCCACGTACAAGCTGATGATGCACATGTGGAAGGCTGCAAGAGTGCCGGAGCTGGCGGTGCCCAAGCCACAGGTAAGAAGACTCTTCTTTGGATGCTCCACAGAAGGTTCTAGAATCTAGAACCTTCTATGGTTCTTCTAGAATCTAGATAGTCCCTAAAGCGGTGGGACTATGAGTGCCGGAGCTGGCTATGCCCAAACCACAGGTAAGAAGACTCTTGGGAAGTTCACAGAAGGTTCTAGATAATCCCGAACGCGGTGGGCGTGTGACTCCACGTACAAGCTGATGATGCACGTGTGGAAGGCTGCGAGGGTGCCCAAGCCACATGTAAGAAGACTCTTCTTTGGATGCTCCACAGAAGGTTCTAGAATTTAGAACCTTCTATGGTTCTTCTAGAATCTAGATAGTTCCTAAAGCGGTGGAAGTATGAGTGCCGGAGCTGCCTATGCCCAAGCCACAGGTGAGAAGACTCTTCTTTGGATGCTCCACAGAAGGTTCTAGATGATCCCTAAAGCGGTGGGTGTATGCACGCGCGATGAACGTCACGTGTTCGGCTCGCTGCTGTCGCAAGACTCCACCTACAAGCTGATGATGCACGTGTGGAAGACTGCGAGGGTGCCAGAGCTGGCGGTGCCCAAGCCTCAGGTGAGAAGACTCTTCTTTGGATGCTCCACAGAAGGTTGTAGAATCCAGAACCTTCTATGGTTCTTCTAGAATCTAGATAGTCCCTAAAGCGGTGGGAGTATGAGTGCCGGAGCTGGCGGTGCCCAAGCCACAAGTAAGATCACCCTTGGACAGTTCACAGAGAGGTTCTCCAATGGAGGCTACACTCCAGCAAGCGAAGCGTGAAAAAACCCAAAGATTAGTAGTAGACCTAAGATGCGCGCCGTGATAAGCGGTTATCACGCCGTTACATTTTGCCGTCGATAAAAGTTATCACGGCGCGCATCTTAGGCCTATAGGACGCGTTTTGATCCATCTAACCATAGATCTTCTAGCTTATTCTGTCTGAGGTTGCGTAGTGCGAGGATAGCCTCATATCCATAGGTCTGAGAAAGTGCTGCATCTAGAAAGTGCTAAGATCACACTTGGGAAGTTCACAATTCTCGAATTAGACCACATTACAGGAAGTGAGGTGTAGAATAATCCTAAAAAAATCCAGGTAGCGCATATATTCAGGTATCTTTAGATTCTTCTACAGAGTAACCTATTATTATATTAGCGACTTAAGGAATAGGTTACGCTTAAAGAAAATGTACTGGACTACAGCTAGTTACGCCAAAATTTCTTGGTGATGGTGCGGGAGAATATTAAATTGTTTTAGAATACGTTACATGCCGTTACTATGCCGTTATGCTAAAAATATCACCCCTCTCGCACTGCTTCTTTTCTTCAGCTATTTCAGTTTTGTACTTTGCCTGTTCTTTGTTCGTGTTTGTATCGTTGCAAGATGGTATTCCAATTTTGAAGTAATGTTTCTCTTTATTAATTGCAGGATCTCAGGTCGTCAGAAGTTGAGCTGGACCCTTCAGAGTATTCGCCAGAGGATGACAGCAGTTCCGCTGGCGGAGACCAGCCAGATACACCTTCGCCACCCGTGCGAAGAGAATCTGAGGCCATCATCACTGCTGGTAAATACCATACAAACATCAGCCATCGTCATCAAGATCATCATCATTCGCTAGAGGGCGACAGCAGTAGGGCGATGATAATATTTTCTTATGCTTGTTTATGGGTAGCAAAAAGTTGTTGTGTCTTTCGATTGTTAAAAGCCTTTACTTTCTACAAAGCAGAATAGGGCCGTGTATCCGCAAGTACCAGTTTCAGACTACTGCAATTTTCGTGAAGTGAAGGGCTTAGTGTGAGTTTACATCAAACGTGTAAGTGCAACTTGTGAGCGCATTTAAAAAATCTATGAAGATTTTAGTTCTTGAAACTATCCGCTAGGGTCGCTGTACAATCCGTCATACATTTTATGACATTTTTTACGCAGTCACTAGTGAAGACGTTTGATGTAAACTCACACTATAGTCTTTTTCACGTAAGATGATCCGTATGACACTTCAAGGTTATCCATATTACGCATACTACATATGCAGAATATTTTTGAAAAAATATTTGTATTTTATTAGCAATATAATAAAAAAAAGTGAACTACTTGTCTTGAAATAATATAGTAAAATCTGAGTTTATTGATTATATTTTAATTAAATACGATGTAAAAATATTTTTTATTTAATGTACGCAATGTGTGAAGCGGAATAGATTTAGTGCTGGGGTATTTGTTGTATAACAAAATCGATTATTTCCGCGGTTCATTAATCGATTGCAGTGAATACTTAGTTTTAAAAATATCACAAAAATCAACTATATTTTTCGATTGTTGACTTTAATAAACGCATTGAAAATAAATTAATAGTTTTTAATTTAAAGAAACAGAACCAGTACTTTTTAGGAATCGTTTTTTTGAACACGAAGTCCATGGAATTTGAATATTATCAATAAAAATTTGTTACAATAATATTTGTAGTTAAAAAAAACATGTTTTTTGTTAAATAACACCTGTACAAAATATTTCTCTAAAAGTAGGTTTTACTAACTCTTAGAAAAAAATCGATAGATAAATCGCTATGGTTTAGTTATGTGACATCTCTATAACTTTCAAACTCGAAACGTCATACGAATCATCTTAGGTGAAAAGGACTATAAGCCCACAGGATCAGACACCCCACTACACACTACAGTCTTTTTGTCGGCCAATAGTTTGGTAAGGCTGTTTCGAATCCGATTTCTCTTACAAATTGGAAACCGACCCAACTATCGGGCGACTAGAAGTCTAGTCTAAATCTTGACTGCCAATAAAAACTCAATCACTGAAGACTAATTTTATTACTGCAGGGAAAATAAATTGTCTAAGGATATATTTTTTATCTATTTATTAATCTTTCCAGGAGCAGCAGTAATTCAGCCGGCATTGCTAACCGGCTCGGCCGCGCCTCGCAAGCCGCCGGTACGCTGGGGGCGAACATTACTCGTGTGCGCGTTCGTAATGCTCGCGCTCTCCGCCATAGTGCTGTCGTACAAGCTATATGTGGCGCGCGCGCATTCGCAGGTGAGCGGCGAACATTTTAAAATATTTAAGTACCTACTTAGGCCGAGTCTGCACTACGGCTACACCGCCGCGGTTTTTAACCGCGTGATTTTATAACCAAGTGAAACTAATGCAGGACTTCTTGGCGGGAATCTGAAGCGTCATGTTAGCGGTTTTGTTTTATTTCCTCAAATTCGTGTGTGGGCGACTATTAATGTGTAATAATGGTGGATTATTAACCATTGAGTGTTCGTGAACGTGCATGAGTGTGGGCAAGTGAAGCAGAACAGTGCATCGTGATTCTTCTGGTTCTCTCAAGTTGTCCATAGGAGGTCTCAGTAAAGCACCACAACTTTACTGAGACTCAAAGGGTGGGAAGGGGTATCATCTATCATCCTTCATTATATCATTACTTGATCTCATTTTGTAACTCGTATCACTTATATACTTGAAAATGGCACAAATCAAGTCGACCTCGACGTGTATTGCCAACATCATCAATAAAGAAGAAGAAGAAACTAATGCAAGCGTCCGCACTGCGACTTTTTCTCGCGTACATTTCGGGCGGTCTCGCCGTTTGGTGGTTTACTTGCGGGAAAAAACGTAGTGCAGACTCAGCCTTACTCCTATGATGATACTATTTTGGGAGAAGGTCTTGAACTAGCGGAGCTAATTCTACCATTGTTTCGGATCGAAATATTCGCCAATGACAAAAAAACGGAAACCGTCAGTGGCGCTAGTGTCTGGTAGTTTTCTAAATAGGGCACATAAAAATATTTCATTCAGCAAACTTATTTTTATATTTATCTCAATAAATCTAAAAACCAGACTGTTACAATCAGCCTTTCTGATCAATAAACACCGGTTATTTGTGTTCAGTAATCACGCGTATTAAATGTATATTAAATATTCGTTCCAGGAGGAGCTAAGCAAGCTATCAGGCGAAGAGCTATATTCAGAACTAGTCAGATGGCGGGCGCGGCTCCACGGCCGAGCGGCGGGCGAGCTACACGCGTTCCTCACCACCAACCTGCTGTTGCTCACCAAGGTAACGTGGACCTTATGTGTATAAGGCGAAGAGCTATATTCGGAACTATAGTCTGGTCCGGGAGCACGTAGAATTTTGACTCAACGGGCGCGCGGCGGGCGAGCTACGCGCATTTCTTACAACCAAATTGCTGTTGCTCACCAAGGTAATGTGGACCTTATGTGTATTACGCGAGGAGCTATATTCAGAACTATAGTCTGGTCTAGTCTGGTATAGTTCGCTCGCACACTCACTGCGGGCGCCCGTCGCACAGTCGCGACAGTAATATAATTACGCGCGAGCGATAAGGATGGGTAGCTTGGGGTCATTGGACAAAATTCTACGTGCTCCCGGACCAGACTATAGTCAGGAGAGAGATTCCTCACCACCAACCTGCTGTTGCTCACCAAGGTAATGTGGACCTTATGTGTATCAGGCGAGGAGCTATATTCAGAACTAGTCAGGAGAGAGATTCCTCACCACCAACCTGCTGTTGCTCACCAAGGTAATGTGGACCTTATGTGTATCAGGCGAGGAGCTATATTCAGAACTAGTCAGGAGAGAGATTCCTCACCACCAATCTGCTGTTGCTCACCAAGGTAATGTGGACCTTATGTGTATCAGGCGAGGAGCTATATTCAGAACTAGTCAGGAGAGCGATTCCTCACCACCAACCTGCTGTTGCTCACCAAGGTAATGTGGACCTTATGTGTATCAGGCGAGGAGCTATATTCGGAGACAAAGTCCGGTCGCCGAGCAGGTAGGATTTCGTCCAATGACTCCAAGCTACCCATCCTTATCGCTCGCGCGTAATTATATTGCTGTCGCGCTCGCACACACTGCGGCCGCTTGTCGCACAGTTGGTGACCGGACTTTAGTAAGATGGCGCGCGAGTTGCACGCGTTCTTCAACCTGCTGTTGCTCACCAAGGTAATGCGGACCTTATGTGTATCAGGCGAGGAGCTATATTTGGAACTAGTCAGGAGAAAGATTCCTCACCACCAACCTGCTGTCTGCTCACTAAGGTAATGTGGACCTTATGTGTATCAGGCGAGGAGCTATATTCAGAGTTAGTCAGATGGCGAGCGAGCTACACACGTTCCTTATTACCAACCTGCTATTGCTTACTAAGATAATGTGGACCTTATGTGTATCACGCGAGGAGCTATATTCAGAACTATAGTCTGGTCCGGGAGCACGTAGAATTTTGTCCAATGACCCCAAGCTACCCATCCTTATCGCTCGCGCGTAATTATATTGCTGTCGAGACTGTGCGACGAGACGAGCGGCCGCAGTGAGTGTGCGAGTGCGACGGCAATATAATAACACGCGAGCGACCAGAATGGGTAGCTTGGGGTCATTGGACGAAATTCTGTCTACTCGGCGACCGGACTTTAGTTAGATGGCGCGCGAGCTGCACGCGTTCCTTACCACCAACCTGCTGTTGCTTACCAAGGTAATGTGGACCTTATGTGTATCAGGCGAAGAGCTATATTCAGAACTAAAGTCCGGTCGCCGAGCAGATAGAATTTCGTCCAATGACCCCAAGCTACCCATTATATTGCTGTCGCGACTGTGCGACTGCGACGAGCGGCCGCAGTGAGTGTGCGAGTGCGACGGCAATATAATAACACGCGAGCGACCAGAATGGGTAGCTTGGGGTCATTGGACGAAATTCTGTCTACTCGGCGACCGGACTTTAGATGGCGCGCGAGCTGCACGCGTTCCTTACTACCAACCTGCTGTTGCTCACCAAGGTAATGTGGACGTTATGTGTATCAGGCGGGAAGCTATATTTGGAGCTAGTCAGATGGCGAGCGAGCTACACGCGTTCCTCACCACCAACCTGCTGTTGCTCACCAAGGTAATGTGGACCTTATGTGTATCACGCGAGGAGCTATATTCAGAACTAAAGTCTGGTCCGGGAGCACGTAGAATTTCGTCCAATGACCCCAAGCTACCCATCCTTATCGCTCGCGCGTGATTATATTGCTGTCGCGACTGTGCGACGGGCGCCCGCAGTGAGTGTACGAGCGCAACAGCAATATAATTACGCGCGAGCGATAAGGATGGGTAGCTTGGGGTCATTGGACAAAATTCTACGTGCTCCCGGACCAGGCTATAGTCAGGAGAGAGATTCCTCACCACCAACCTGCTGTTTGCTC
Organism: Ostrinia nubilalis; assembly: GCF_963855985.1. Classification (NCBI taxonomy): domain Eukaryota; kingdom Metazoa; phylum Arthropoda; class Insecta; order Lepidoptera; family Crambidae; genus Ostrinia; species Ostrinia nubilalis. Next base: position 8,670,974 of record NC_087103.1, read on the forward strand.
ACCAAGGTAATGTGGACCTTATGTGTATCAGGCGAGGAGCTATATTCAGAACTAGTCAGGAGAGAGATTCTTCACCACTAACCTGCTGTTTGCTCACCAAGGTAATGTGGACCTTATGTGTATCACGCAAGGAGCTATATTCAGAACTAAAGTCCGGTCGCCGAGCAGATAGAATTTCGTTCAATGACCCCAAGCTACCCATCCTTAATTAACGTGTAATTATATTGCTGTCGCGCTCGCACACTCACTGCGGCTGCTCGTCGCATAGTCGGCGACCGGACTTTAGTTAGATGTCGCGCGAGTTGCACGTGTTCCTCACCACCAACCTGCTGTTGCTTACCAAGGTAATGTGAACCTTATGTCAATATACATAAGCTTTACATATTCTTTGGCGTTTCCTCGAAATTTTCACGAATTTTGAACTATCTCGAGAAGCTAGAGTAGCGAGGCGAGCTAGGTTTTATGAGTAGGTACATAAGAGAATCGTGCGAGGTCTAGTTGACTAACTACGGCTTCTTGCCTTGAAAAAGAACAAGCCCTAAAATGCCATGTTATTTTCTACAAGAAACGGGTTACTAGAAAATGAAAGAGTAAATAATTGAGCAATTATTGTACTCTTAAAAGATTAAGTAACACCTTTGGCTGCTTTAATTCTACATAATACGTCAGTAAAACTACTTGCAGTTTAACTAAAACATCAAGTTAAAGCCTCCTTTACTTCTATCCACAGGTCCGACAATCGCTCGAAGCACTATCGGGTGTCATACTGACGGACATGGCTCAACCCGGTCACCATACTGACGTGCCCAACGAAACCGTCTTCAGTTAGCGCCCGCAACCGACCCTGGATTAATGTAAGCGTAATAAACCACATGAGCGAGCTAATAAACCATATGAGCGAGCTAATAGGCCACATGAACGAGCTAATAAACCATATGAGCGAGCTAATAGGCCACATGAACGAGCTAATAAACCATATGAGCGAGCTAAAAGGTCACATGAGCGAGCTAATAGGCCACATGAACGAGCTAATAAACCATATGAACGAGCTAATAGGCCACATGAGCGAGCAATAAGCCTCTGGAGTGATAAAAATATGTCAAACTACAGTATTCACTAGGCTACTCAAGAAATAGTTATCCTATCATGCGAGAATGATAAACCAAACAGATGCAAATGTAGTAACTAAGGATAAGCAAAGCTAGGGTAGTTCAACGGGATAGTATAACCAAGCTAGGATAGCCAAGCGAGCTAGGTTAGCCAAGTGAGTGGAGATTGTCTGAATTAGGGTTCCCAAATAAGCTAGGAGCCAAGTAAGGATAATCCAGCAAGCTAGGGTAACCGTTTGAGCTAGGATAGTTTTACAAGCTAGAGTTACCAAGCGAGCTAGGACTAGCAAGCTAGGGTAGCCAGATAAGCTTAAATATTGCAGAAAAAATGCTGGAAGAACCTCTCAAACCTAATGGTTAAACAAAAAGCAAGCAATTTTATACTGAACAGTGATAAAGGTCAAAATGCGGGTCATTTTATTAGTGGTATGCCATAAGCACTTAAAAAAAACGTGATGCTAAATAGTAAAAATAAATACTTTAATCTTATTTTTCAATCATCAATCCACTTGTTGTATAACGCAGTACATTCATGGTTCGTATAAACAATAAACATAAGCATAAAATATTCATTTATTGATGTATAATAATATGCAAAGATTTGTATACGTCCATTGTCCTTAAAGTTAGTGTGACGAAGAGGCATGCAAGAATTCCAACTTGGTTTTGTAGCATCAAACTAAAAATTGTAAATGTATGTTTGTTAAGAACTGGATAGCAAAAATGGCATTTCGTAAACTGGATTTAATTGCTCTTAAAATCTAAATTCATACAGACATTGTGCATGAATGTGTATGAGTGTGCGCTCAACATTAATATGACAATGTATGATACGTAAAAATGAACTGTTTGTTTTTATGATCATGAATTTAGTTCCGTTAAGGTAAACGGCTACTAGTTCGTGATAGTACGTAAGTTCGTAAGTTTTTTTTCTAGCTCAAATAATAAGCAATTGGAATATTATTTATAAAAATTCTTCATTACTACAAAAACTCTATTATTTAAGCTATCTAAAAAACCAAGTACCAACATTGTGGCGCCAAAAATGAGAGCAATACAAAGCTTCAAACTCTCAGAGAGCCAAAAACAGCCGTGCGGCTTGCAAAGGTTGTTCTCACCGTAAGGTTAGCGCTCCAACTTCTTAAGCTTATAAAAAGGCGAAGGAACGTCCATTTAAATAAAACTTGTAACAGTGGTTTCATGTGTTCGTTGACAATGGATTTGGCTTAGAAAAAAGTTATATGAAAACGTAGAATTCCTTTAAAATTGCGATTAATTGACTCACGAAATAGCGTACATATTATTTTTCGGGTGTCCCCTATTTCGTGACACTACCGATTCAAGGATATTATGGATAACATTTTGATGCTTGGTTTTTAAATGATTATTTATGATAATTTAAATGTAAGTTATGAAACAAATAATGCATTTATTTAAGTTTCTCATGACCTAAATTCGGTATATGTTTCGTTCACTAGAATTTATATGACACCAGTTTGAAGTTCACATATATGACCAATTTTAAGATAAATTAGCATAAGTAGTACCAGCATAGTTTTGGGTTTATTTCGATTTGTTTTATTTATCTTTGTTTATTTGTATTTTATATGGGATAGATAATAGTTAATTGACACATTTTGACAATAATCCATGAATTTTACTTGGGGAATTTGGAATAATCAGTATCACGAAACAAGGAACCGTATTATTGTTACTTTTTTCCAAGTTCGTGACATATAATTGTATGGTGTTAGGTACTTTTATGACACATACCATTAAAGAAATCGACATATTTTTTAGTTTTTAATACTTACCTAACTAAGAAATTAATTCATTACTTACTTTTTATTGTGAGTCATTGGCGTATCTGGGGTTATTTTCAGGGGGGGGGGGGGGGGCTACCGTCACTTGAAACAGCTCCAGGGGTGGGATTATGGGGAGAAAGGGGGGGGGGGGGGGTACAAATAACAAATCAAAATTTTATGGCTACGAAGGGGGGGGGGGGGTAAGTCCCCCCACTTTTCTAATGGTTAAATAAATATTTTCACATGTCGCTAGAAATAACAAATCAAAATTTTAAGGGTACGAAGGGGGGGGGGGTTTAAGTCCCCCCCCCTACATTTCTAATGGTTATATAAATATTTTCACATATTGTTAGAATTAACAAATCAAAATATTATACTAGACACAATATTTCTTATGTAATATTAATTATGTAGGTAAGTAATATCGTCAATTTCACATAATTATTTTATTCTAAATTTTTATTATCCTTTTTAAATTTATTAAACCCTTAATCATTATTAAAATATCCTAACTGGATGCATAAAACCTTATCCCGAAATAGGGGACATGAGTTCACGAACTTAGAAACAGAGCAAAATTTTGTCACGAAACAGGATCCAAACAAGAGGTCCGCAGAACAATTAATATAAAAAAAAGTTCAAACTATATAACTATAAATTATGTATTAACTTACTGTCAAAAGACCAAAGTTTAGCATACAAAAGCTTTCATACTGATATCATGCTTGGTTATTTTTAAATAAAATGTTAAAGTCGTAAGAGCCTTAATATACCGAAGTAGGGGGCACTTACCTTATGTGTTGTAAAAAAGATATGCAATATTTAAAATGAAGTTTATTTCAACGTATTTAAATTGCTTTTTCCATGGTTTGCTCCTCATTGGTGTAAGTAAATGTGAAATGTATATAGTGTAATCTGAGTCGATGTGTGCCTTTAAGGCACTGTGTACGTCATATTATTGTGTCAAACACATTATACTAAGGGTGTGAGCTAAGGCCAAAAACGCGTAGATTCGTCGGGTAAATGTGTAGAAAAATTGTAAAAATGTTGTAACGAATTAATCTTTGATAGCTCAAGTGGAAATTCATCGTGAGACAGACATTTCTACAGTCGACAAATAAATGCTAACAACATAGACGGAGAGTTACTTAGGTTCGTACTCTGAAACGTCACTCAAAACTCAATTCTAACTCAATTTAGATTCAAGTCTGAGATTCAAATTTGAACCAATAACTGGCTTGATTCTATGCTCAAGTAAGTTCACATTTGAGTGTCTATCCAAAGTACAACAGAGTCTAAAATAAATTTACTTTTCGTCTTCTTTTTGGCCATGAGTAAGCATCGTAAAGCAGTCATAAAAACATTCGTGTAAATTGTCAAACAATCATAAAAATCAATAAATACTTTAAAGGAAATAATTCTTCTTTTTACCCCAAAATGACGTCTCCACAATAGTTTTAATAATTAAAGAAATATAATTATTATAATAATATTTCTAAATCTTCCCGTTGGATTTTAAACTATACTTACACGAATGTTATTATGGCCAAGTTCGAAGGCAGCGGTGCTAGTAATAAGGTAAGGATCGTACGAACATTCCTAAGTCAGGAAGAACGCGGGTTTGGAGTGCGAATCAAATGTTGGGCCCAATGTTAGCTTGTCCGTGATGGTTTGCCAAATATTTGTAATGTATCTTGCCAATGTATAAGGTTTTTGCTTACTGCTTAGTGCGTTATATGGACTCTTTGTTACTTTAAGCGGTCTGTGGGTAGTTATACATTTTATAATGCTGTGGATTCGACGATCTAGTTCCCCATACGCAACAAGTGTATAACTCAAAAAGTATAAATTTTGAGTCAACAAATCACTATCGGAATATAAGAGCTAAAATAATGGCCAACAGTAAGCCAAAGCGTTCGCAATCAAATATGTATTAATACTAACCGAATAGTAACTGTAATGTACACGTACCTACTTGTATCCTACAGTATGTCTGGTGCGTGAAATTTTGAATATTTTAGGCGTTTATGTATGTAGTTATCATGTAAATTTTGTGTAATATAACTTAATTTATTATTCTAGTCTTCGGTAAAGCTCAAGGAATTCAAATATGAGTTAGATTTGTACTTATATTTTATCCGATTATGTATGTCGGTCGTCCGAAATGTTATGTTGGCACACAAATATAAATGGTGGTCGATATTTTATTGTTAAGCGTCTAAAAATAGCTTGACAATTGACATTTCTTTATGCATTCCGTGGTGTTTGAAAGGTGCATTTCATTTCATGCAGTTAGTGATATTTCAAGGACGTTTTAAAACAGTGTTAGAGAATCATTTGTGAGTGATTTAAGCAGACTGTTTTGACTCGATTGGTGTCGATTTCCTAGCAAATAAGTTTTATTATTGGGATAACGTCTGTCCAGAAAATACGTAAATCTTTAATCTATTTACTTGTTTTCAATCCGCTTTGTAAATAAGCGGTGTTGGGCAGTCGTTACACAAGCTCTTGCTATGTTCAAAATATCTAAACTAAGATAACTGTTACCTAGTTTCATGATTCAGTACTTCTAAAGGATAATAGCTAATTTTCTTTTCTTTCAAATAAATTAAATGACCCAATTATAATGCTACAAGAAAGAAATTGTGTGCAATAATCGGTATAAACTTGGGTTAATACCCCAGCAAGCATAGATCGATAAAGATCTGTAATTACAATTTAGTTGCAACAAGAGAAGACAGATGGCGCTATCTACATATTCTTTAAAAGTATTGAATGCCTCTTAGTAAATATTAGTTCATAACACATGCTAGAAACTTTGAATGTTTTTAATTTGAAATCGTAAAGTAAAATAGATGTGATTTAAAAATGCTAGTGATAATTTATTTTCATGTATGTATCCAAGAGCTTTCTTGAACTTTTGTAACTTGACTTACGTACTCTTGTTAATTATTGTCATTATTTGTAGATGTGCCGTCGATATTGTTATAAAATAAATAACGAAAAATTTGTGCTCAAATATTTAAGTACCTAATTAATAGCAATGTGATTATTTGCGTGACTACAAAAATCACAATGATTAAGTGTTAATTAAGTTCTAAACTTCTGACAATAGATGGTGTTAACTTTTAAATTAGTCCCAGTGATTTCTGAAAGCGAAGCAGCTTCGAGGAAAGATTTTTTACATTAAATTTCCCAAAAAACGTATACAATCTCGAAAGAAGACTCTTTAGGCGTTATTTTTTCTTATTTCTGATTTGTCCGGGGCACATCTACAAAATAAATTGATAGTTATGTTTTACCTCGTATCCGTTAGAATATTGGCTGTTATTTATTCGTAAAGGCCTAATTTCGTCCTAGGTTACCATCAGTGCCAAAGTGGGTTGTTCAACTTTGTTTTTTGTCACGACAAGTTAGGCCTCCAACCGGATCACAATCGTGTTACAGCTACATAAGGTCGATTCTTCAATGTCACCTCGCTTCATTCATTTATTCCTACTACTTATTTATATTTTGTAGTATACTCCATTCATATTATTAATAAGTAGAAAATTATAGCTGCAAAGTTTATAATAACCTTTTAAGCTCATTTACCTGCCATTTAGCTTTATAAATATATAAGTTTATCTCATTCTTTAGAGTATTTATTTCGGGATAGGACCTACTGATACATAGAAATATACTCAGCTCATATCAGTAAGAAATATCTCCCTACTTCTAAAGAAATAGGGTTTAGACTTATATTTCTGATGTTTAGGCCGTGCGTTGTTGAACTTCCAGCATATTCTTAATTCTCGAGGGTAGCAACATCTATGTAAAAAAACTGAAGGTCACTTAATTTTAAGACATTTTATATGTCGCCTGTACCACAATAGTTATTGTAGAAACAAGTTCAATGCAACGTGCGACCTTATAGGTGACATTTGAAGGATCGGTGCTGACATAAAAATAATAGCAACATGCAAGTCACGATTTCAGGAATAGCTATTATAAAATAAAAATATTGCCAAAGACAACACTAGACTAGTTGAAATATCAAACGTAGATAGAATTATAGGAGGTTTGTACAATAGTTAGTTTTAGGCATGCCCGTGCGGTTATTATAATTTACCTCTGAATATAATGATGTTATAGTTATGTTTGATTATTATGTTGCTATAAATCTGTTGTTGGTCGACCAGTGATGGATAAATCCAATATGTAATCCCAACTAATATTATAAATGTGAAAGTAACTCTGTCTGTCTGTCTGTCTGTTACGCTTTCCCGCTTAAACCTCGCAACCGATTTTGATGAAATTTGGCATAGAGATAGTTTGAGTCCCGGGAAAGAACATAGGATAGTTTTTATCCCGGTTTTTGAAACAGGGACGCGCGCGATAAAGTTTTTCTGTGACAGACAAAATTCCACGCGGGCGAAGCCGCGGGCGTAAATTTGCTATATTTTTGTTAACCTATTGGGACAGTCAGAAATTGTAAATGTTTTGTATTTATTTTTACAATTAGGTTCTGAATTTATAATGAATCTTTTGAACAACATGCATTTAAACTTCGAACAACTTATCGCGGGAAGAACTTTTACAACTTTCTTAGTTCGTATTCGTTTCGTAGTTTCATATTTAGCCAATGATAATTTCTGACTGTCCCTGTAACCGTTATTTATTTTAAATTACTACAATATCGTTGTGTTATTTAAATTTTAATGATTTGTAATAGAGAAATTATCTGCTTGTTTTGTATCAGCTCACAAATATGAGTGCAATGTATTATTCAGTGATGGATAGGCAGTTTTTTTTAAATGAAAATGTTAATTTATTTCTACCGCGTAGGAATTGTTAACCGATTTGGTTGATGGTGTTTTGTATATTTGTTCGGAGTTATGATTTGTTTGTTGTTTAATGTAAATATAGATAGATGAGTTAACTGAAAAAACTGGTTTCAATAATCCTATTAATTTTTAACCTATTGCAGAAAAAACGTACATTAGTAATTCTGCAAGACTATGAAAATGTACATCTAACATTTTGTAAAACTCAAGATTCCATGCGTTACGATACTAAGAAGAAATTAAAAAATTTATGATCTTAAACCTGAAAATGTAATGGAGCTTGATTTTTGTAAAAATGTGAGTTGTGCACTTTTTCGTTAAGTTAGCTAGAGCGAAGTAGCAGGGAACAGCTGGAGTTTGTTTTGAAAATTTTCACTTTCCCGGATAGTGTGTAGTTCTAAAAAGGGTAGGAATTTGAAGTATTTCAGAAAAAAGATCTAGAAAATTTTATTAGCTTTCATAGCGTCATAGATATTTTTTTCTGTATGAAGCACCAATTAAAAGATAGCGAAAAACTAAACTCAAAAGTAGGAACTTTAACCCCCTTCCCCCCACTCTGGCGCCCCCCCTAGAGGGACTTTGAGTAGGTATGTCTCTAAGCATCCTGTACCAATTTCTGAAGAAATTGCTTAGGTAACCTACCAGCTCACGCAATCTACAACTGCATTTTTGAGACAATATGGGAAAATCCAAAAAATGCGAAAAATGACTGTTTTTTTTTCTCTCATTTGATAGAATTTTGGATGGAATAGGGGTCTACGGGGGGGCAAACTGACCTTATTTTTGCGCTAGAACGCACCGTTTTCGAGATACGAGCGATTTTAAGAAAATGCGTACCCGATTTTAGATTTAGCGCTCGGCGGCCGCTGCCACGGCAATGTTGGCAATATGAAAATGAGTATGAAAACTTTACTAAGTACACAATAATACATTATTAGCGTAAAACTTCACTGAAATATACACATACGTATAAACGTACATAACACATACATTATTTATTTGATGTATAAAACAAATTACATTATTATTGGTAGGTATTAACATATTAGTTAAAAACTCAAATGAGAATTTTAACCCCCTCCCCCACTCCGACGCCCCTCCTAGAGGAGGGAACTTTTAGTACCTATGTTTATTTTCTAAGCATCCTGAAACAATTTCTGAAGAAATTATTTAGATACCAGCTCACGCACTCTACAACTGCTTTTTTGAGACATGGGAAAATCCAAAAAATGCGTTAAATGACTGTTTTATTTCTCTCATTTGATAGAATTTTGGATGGAATGGAGGTCTACGGGGGGGCAATCTGACCTTATTTTTGCGCTAGAACGCACCGTTTTCGAGATACGAGCGTTTTTAAGAAAAATATTTACGCACCCGGTTCTAGTAGACTAATACCCGTTTTCACCATCAATCTCTAATTTTTAAGTGACCCCTATGATGACACTTAACAGGAATTTTGTTTCATAGGGGTCACTTAAAAATTAGGGATTGATGGTGAAAACGGGCATAATACTCAATCCCTAATTTTTAAGTGACCCCTAATGCTAACACCAGGAAATTAATTTTCAAAGGGGTCACTTAAAAATTAGGGATTGATGGTGAAAACAGGCATTAGCCACAAAGCTTAGATCCACAAAGCATGTAGGACAGTGTTGGCAGAATGAAATAAAACAAGAGTTATTGTTATAATTCAATGTATTAAAAATATACTATACAAGCTATTGCTACTTGAGTATGAAATCCTTACTAAGTACACAATAATTTAACAATAATACATTATTAGCTTAATAAGTTTTACTTCACTGAAATATACACATAGTATAAACGTACATAACACATACATTTGATGTATAATTAATAAAACAAATTACATTAATGAATTAACAGTTGATTACATGTAACTTTGTTGGCCTTCGGTATCAGACTCGGAAATTACAAAGCTTTTACAGAACTAGCATTATACTGTTTGTATTTTGTACATAATAGATAATTAATAGGTACATTCTAAACGGCTTATTTTTTGAATCTGGGTTCGATTTCTAGCTTCAATTTTCTTTCCAAATACATTTGAAAAACTTAACTTGGCATGTTACAATTTATTAAGATAACTTGACCCTAATACTACGACTTTTTGAGGCGATAAGTAGGTACAGAAGCTTTTGTCTACATTGACGGTCGCCACCTTGTCCAATGGTTCCCGTACTGGATTATAATGACAGAGGTCGCGGGTTCAATCCCCACACAATATAAACATTTGTTTGTATGAACTTATCTTATTTTCTATGAATAATAAATGTAGGACTTATTACAAAAAATAATGCAACACAATCTGATACGGGGCAAGTTTTGCCTAGTTTGAGACTGGATGGAGCTCAGTGCAAGATTATTTAATTAGTATTTTTTATCACTGTAAAAAGTCGTAGTGTTCATAGGGCCTTCATTGTATACGTCTTAATTCAAATTTAACAATAACTTAATACAAATCACTAACAAAACAAGTATCGTTGATTGAATGCCTAACTCTTCAGCTCCTCGTGGTAAGCAAAAATGCTTGTGTTACGAGTGGGCTCACCACACATTAGTCGAGCGGCAGCGGGGTTCGAACCCTTCCTTGCATGTCGAGTCGACCAGTCCGACCCCTTCACCGTTCGACTATCGTGGCTCCTTAAGAGTAGGCGCACACCGTTGATTTTTCGTCGGCCGATAGTTTAGTCGGGCTGTTGATCAGTATGGGCATGTATGGGAGTGCGCACACCACGCCGATTCGATTTGGCCGATTCTTCATACAATTTGAAATCGGGCACAACTATCGGCCAACTAAAAATCAACGGTGTGCGCCTACTCTAAGTATACTTTTTAAAAATACTTCTATTTATTCTTCGACAGCGTTCTCTGCTTCTCAGCATGCTGCACCAGCTGCTTGTCAGTGGCCAGGCCTTTCCTCGCTCGGACTGAGTCCATGTAAGCCTTTGCTCGGTTCACTCCGTCCCATTTCTCGCCCCAGTGAAGGTATTCCTCTTCGGTGCGCGGGCGCCAGAACGGGTCGATGTCTATTACCTGGAAATAATGTTATTTAATTAATTATTTAGTTCTAATCTTTACTATTAAAGAAGGTTGAATAATTACAGTTAATTTTAATCCTACTAATATTATAAATGCGAAAGTTTGGATGTCTGGTCTGGATGTCTAGATGTCTGGATGTTTGTTACTCTTTCACGCAAAAACTACTGAACGGATTTTGTTGAAACTTTACAGTATTATTGTTTGTAACCCAGATTAACATATAGGCTATAATTTATGCCGATCTGAGACACTAAATTTCGGGCAAAAGCTAGTGTAGACATAAAGCTATTTGTAGCACAGCCGTTTATAGTTTAGCCGTTTTAAGCCGTTTCAGGACCAGGAAGCGTTTTTTGAATTGAAACATTTAAGGCTGAGTTGCACCACCAAACTTTAACTGTAACTATATCATTAACCGGTGTTCTGGAGTTTGACTGATGGTTGACCTTTACTCCATACAAAAAGCACCGGTTATTATTGTTAAAGTTACGTCTAAAGAAAATTGGTGCAACTCAGCCTAAGAATTCTAATTTGCATACAAATTCAAACAAATCTTATTAGAAGAATTTTTAGCGATTTATGAAACAACAGTATGCCTTGATGTAATCAAGTTAAAATTTAACCAACAAGGGCATTTAACCAACTTTCAATGAAACAGCAACAAGTGACAAAATCATTAATTTTGTAGTTTTTTGTTACTGTAGTAATGTTGCATTCAAACAATAATTACGATTATTAGACGATCGAAATCGAATAAGATTGCGCTTAGTCGATTACGGTGAAACCGATTACAAAAAGGAAAAGACTTTTTTACTCAATGCTTTGTTTTGTTCAATGCTTGTCGTAATGAAAAGATGAAACAGATTGTAATTTTTAATCTCAATAATTTCAAAATATTGACTCGACTTTATGTTTACTTATTATGTTATTTTTCATGGCGCCAAATGGTAAGGAAAGCAGACTCCGCGAATGGGCAAGAGCGAAGGAGAAGACTTAGTCCGTATTCACAAATTTTATTACTATGAGGTCTCACAGTGCGTGTGGACGCACAGGGTGACACACAAACCAATCAAAGAGCTCTATTCAACGCTGTGCTTTCGATTTGCTGCTTCACTTAAGCAAGCATCGTTTGGGAATACGGGCGTAAGTCATTTAACCAACCAACAACCTATTTTTTTTATGAAACAATCCAAGTTTACCTCCCAATGGCTGAACAGCAGCTGCGGCGCGGCCAGCCCTGACGTGTGAGTCCTCAGTTCCAGCGCGAACTTGAAGCTCTCAGCCACCGGCAGCAGCGCCCGCACCCGGAACGAAGCGGACCCGCTTTGCAGGTCGCTGCCCACCACGCGGCCGCCGCGCTTGCCGAGCGACGCGTATAGCTTGCCTGGAAAGATTGAGAATAAACCTGATTATTATTATGCATTTGATAGTTTTTTTCATAAATAAACAATTTCGTTAAAACATCCGTCATCTTTTTGTAATAGTCCAGTCAATAAAGCATTATAGATGGAAAACTATAGAACACAATTTTCGACTTCAGGACTTTATTTAGACTAGTTAGGAGGTGAACATAGCAAAAGTCCCCGTCCTTAGCCCTTAAGCCAGCGGGGAGAGGGGGGTTTAAAGGTGCCACTTTTCGGTTTTTCGCTTAATCCTCGGAAACTATGCGTCCTAGTGACATGACTACTATGAACCAAAAAAAGCATATTCAATTTGCTACAAGTGAGATAATCAACTTTTTTGATAAATTGTATAGTTTTCGCGGCATCTGCACTAGAAGGTCTGTAATATTGGAAATTTTATTTTTGTCTTACATGTTCCCATCAGGAGAAAATCGACTAAATCAACATTGAGCAATCATTCTAGACATGCGGGAGCATGTTAAGCCTAGTTCCAGGGAGGGGACTGCGCCGTGCGTATATTTAGACGAACCACTTTGAGCCACAATTGACTCCTTATCACTCAAAAACTACTGTGCATTAACACTTCAAATTTGGCTCATGTGTTGAGACTTGCAAGATATACATCAGCTTCAAATTTCATAAATATGCCTCAAACGGATTTTTAGGTATTGACGTCCAAAAATCTACATGTCTGACCTATATACCAAATTCTAACCACTTCCAGATGATCTCGAAGGTTCAAATTTGGCATCCAGAAAGGTAGTTATGTAAATACAAAGGAACAAATAAAAAACCAGTAAATTTTAACATTTCACAGGTGATAGATAGATTTTAGTGTTCTAAATGTCGATTTTTGAACGTCAATACCTATACAACCGTTTGAGGTATATTTATGAAATTTAAAGCTGATGTATATCTTGCAAGTCTCAATACATGAGCCAAATTTGAAGAGTTAATGCACAGTAGTTTTTGAATGATGAGGAGTCAAAAGTGGCTCCAATTGGTTCGTATAAATATACGCACGATGCAGTCCCCTCCCTGGAACTAGGCTCAACATGCTCCCGCATGTCTATAGTGTTTGCTCAATGTTGATTTAGTCGATTTTCTCCTGATAGGAACATGTAAGACAAAAATTAAATTTCCAATTTTACAGACCTTCTAGAGCAGATGCCGCAAAAACTATACAAGATATAGAAAAACTTGACGGTCTCGCCTGTAGCAAATTGAATAAGCTTTTTTTGGTTCATAGTAGTCATGTCACTAGGACGCATAGTTTCCGAGGATTAAGCGAAAAACCGAAAAGTGGCACCTTTAAACCCCCCTCTCCCCGCCGGCTCAAGGACTAAGGGCGGGGACTTTTGCTATGTTTACCACCTAACTAGGCTAAATAAAGTCCCGAGGTCAGAAATTGTGTTCCACGGATTTCTCTCTACACCGTCGTTAAGGCATTCATTGACTGGACTATAAATGAAATTGTAAAAAACCAAATTAAAAAGAAGGTAAAATCCGCCAGATGGCAATACGTAGACGCGAGGTCTAAATGCTGCATGATTGGTTATTTTTGACATGACATTCTAGACTAGCGGATCTTTCATACGCGAAAACCCTCATTATAGTCGCTACTCGAAACTAAATTTTAAATAAACAACTTCAAAGAATCGAACTGCCTAAGGCGGGAATTGAACCCACAACCTTTCGCTTACCGTTTGCTTTCGATTTTTTCAAGTTGTTTATTTTAAATTTCATAAAAAATAGTTTTTCAGTAGGTACGACGACCTCCTCCGACCTCATAACACACCGTACAAAGTGTTGTTTAACGTGTTATCAGGAGATTCAAACTATGTTTTAGTTTAGAGTTTTTAAGGATGGGGCTGAAGATGTGAGAAAATCACTATGCAATTTGTTTTAATGCGTTTATATTACTTCCATTAAAAGAATTACTGAGAAGTCATACATAAAAGTAAACAGTGAAGAAACTGGACCACAACTACAACAAGAAAAGTCAAAAAATAATTATTAATGTATTTATTTATTTCCTATAGGATAAATCTATATAAATAAAAATGAATTGCTGTTTGTTAGTCTGATAAAAACTCGAGAACGGCTGGGCCGATCGAGCTGATTTTTAAAATGTTTGTCGTAGTCCAGGGTAGGTCTAAACGGTGAGCAAATAAGGAAAAATTGCGATGGCTTATTTATTGCCTTTAAAGCGGAACATAGTTCGCCGGGTCAGCTATTGTCAAATACGATGGCTTCTGATTCTAACCATCCAAAAACTAATCCGAAGCTGTTTACCAGCAACGTAAAATATTCCGCGGCATTTTTTTCTCAAATTAAAAAAACTATTCGTCATCCGCAACTCGTGATCAGGATCGGAAGCCAAAAAACTTCGTGCACTGAAAAAGTTCGCTTCGTGCTATCATGTCGGTGGGGTCGCTTGACAAATATCCAGTGGTCAGTGGCGTAGAAAAATTCCTCCAGTCATTAGTCGCGGCCATTTTGAGATGAAAGGGGGGCTTCCGGTCACGGACGCGTATCCGGTCCGGCTGCCCGACAAAAGGCAAAATCGGTAAACATGTTAATTCTTGGGCAAGGAGAGGTAACTTGTTGCCCCTTAGTATTTGTGATGACCGCGCGAGCTACAAGGCTTTAATTTTCTACTGTGCTTACGATTTTTGAAATTATTGGGGGCTAAGGATAAAGTTTATCTTTAATGTTAAAAACCTCCATACCCCGTTTGGCCAGTAGAGGAATATAGGGCAAATCTTCCATTTGGCTCTTGTAAATTAGAGGGTCGTGTTCCTGCAGTGGAGTGGAGACTATATATCCGTACCGCGCGGGAATAACTTGACATGTCATTTTTGCGTACTTTTCAGGGGAGCGATTTTAAAGTTTAGAGTTCTCTGGTAAATCGGAATTAATGATAATTGATATTTTTATGATTGAAATAAGCTAATTTGATGCGTATCTTTCGATTGGCGTAAGAATTTGATTAAATTATCTTCTTAATCTATTAAAAAAAAGACTTGTCAAGTTGTGTACCGACGACTTGTCAAGTTATTCACCAAAGAAAAACAAACTTTTAAGGTGTAAAAATTAGATTTAAGTTAATTATTTTGAATGAAGTTTAAGTAAAAAAACAAAACATAAAAATAGAACATATTTTTATCACTTTTGCAATGAAATAGTAACAAATTTATTAGAAAAATCAAATATAATCGCAGATTATGATTGCTTTTGATCAGATAATTGTACGTTTACTTAAAATTAAAAAAAATGATATAAAAGAACAAAAGCCATGCTTCATAACAAGCACAATTAATTTTAATTATTTTAGGCTTACCATTAAGCTTAAAATAATTAAAATTAACTAGATATATTTTTGCGTAAGGTCGACACGCCCTTTCGCGTCCACCGTCCAGTTCACGTCCAAATGATGGATCACTCTAGAACGTAAGCTATTGCTAGGATTCCCTGAATGTATGACAGGTAAACCCACATTAAAAAAATCTTATAGCATGCTACCGTTTTTGCCAAAAATAAATCCCACGTGAGCAGGTGCGCGTTTCAAGGTAAGTTTTTAATATATTTAGGTCTAGTTTGGGATTCACCACAGTCTCTAAGCCTTAACCATGAACCATACAATACGGATAATGATATCGGTGATTGTACTTTATTAAATGACACTTAAAATAAGATGGATGCGAATGTACTACAGTGAAATTTCCACTTTGCGTCAGAAGTGATCGCGGTCTGGTCTAACTGGGTCTAAGATATTAAAATATACAAAACAATGCATGTTTTATATTATTTAAAACGTTATTTACATGACGTATCGAACACAAAGTTTTTTTTCAGTACTTAGGCCTTTTCCTGGACGCTAATACACGCTCCAAACGTAGCTTACCCTTTGTGATAGCCAATTTGCGTCCACATTATCACGACAATTTTTTAAATACAGACGTTGTAAATAATATTAAAAAGCAAACTGCGCCTAGAGAGGAGACCATATTGCAAATTGAGCCATAATATTGAAATTTTAAAAAATGAAATCAACTAAAATATAAATGTATGTTTATAATTATTAAGTGTGATACCTAAATATTTTGAATACCAATTAGTAAGATTTTATCTATATTTTTTTATTTCCATGCTGTTATTATTTATTAGTGATTTTGAATGCATTTTTTCTATATTATATTAATATTACAAAGATATTAAAACTTCTAATGGTTTAGAGCAAGTTTAATGCTATACTTATAAAGACTAAAGGGAGCATAATGACAACAATTTTTCGTTCAAAATGATTACGAAAAATTGTATATTATTTTTATTCCTCAAATCTACCAACTCACTAAATGGACGAAATCTGGCGTATCGACCCTACTTACCTCATCATTATTCCTAATTAATGTCATTGATGTCAATAGACTATAAAAAATATCCGGAACTTAAAGTTGACCTAAAAGTTTATTATTAGATTTTTTACTTATATTCGGTTGTCAAACGAAATCTTAGTCTGTTATGAAAAAAAAACATTAGTAGATAGTACCTACCTATTGACTAAACTTATCTTTCTACTTTCAACTTGCTATTTAAACGTTAATTTAGTTTTAAACTATTGAAAATAGTAATAAAAGTAATAATTAACGCTTAAATATATTAAAAATACATTTTCAGGGGTTGCTAAGTAAAAAATATTTAAAGACACTCGAAATCCTGACAATGTTATATTTTCAAAACTGCTAATGACACATATAAAAATATGATTATACGAATGTAATAGCTGGATAACTCCAAGTATCCAAACTCTTGACAGTGTGCATAACTAGACAACTGCACATATCATGGATATGTTCAGTACTCAGAGGGGATCATAACTTGATAACTGTTTTTGTCAAATTAAAAACGAAAATCCATAAATGTATAAGTCGAGATATTAACAAATACATGTTCTGACATACATTGATAAATCGAAATATAAATGTTTGTACGAATAATATTAATTGGATATATCGTTATGTCAAATATTTATTGCCTAAATTAGAGATATTTACTTATGAACAAGAGCTGTATTTCAAGTATTTTTGGGTATTTCGAGTTGAGTTTTTTATACCAGAAGGGTATAAGGTAGAGGAAACGTTTAAGCTAATAAAAAAAAAAAAGTGCAGGTCGAGATGTCAAGTTATTCCCGCGCGGTACGGATATGATCTCAGATCTGATGATGTAAGTATGTATATTTTTTCTTACTACCAAGTAAAGATTCTAAATCGTAATACAAATTCTTATAGGAGCAGTGTGAATAGGTACGCGAAAGCTTTAAGAATACCACTTCAGTAACTACCACCTAAACTAGTAAATTCCTTAGCGTTGTTGGACACGCTTGTTATTTCGAATGTGTGGTTCAACCGAATAATGTACACTTTCATCGCCACAAGAATGTTAACTACAAATATCATTGAGTAACGGGAAGCACCTCCGAGCAATTGCCTCAAAGGTCGTTTGAGATTCGGCCGTAGGTTGGACAAAACAATTCGACTTGGTGAATGGAGCCTTAGGACTAGTATACACCAATGGTTTTAGTAAGCTTTTATTAAGTTTTAACAAGAGAAAACGACAGCGTAGGTCAATCAATATTTCATGTGTAGTTTTTGAAAAAGGGTTTTGAAATAGGGCCACCCCTTTTTTTTTCGTCAGGAAATGCATAAAATTGCATGCCCACTGGCCCGGGGGGACCAGTCGGTTATGTGAGGCTCTCCCTGCTAGATGGGCAGGGCCTACTCACTAAAACCTGACGGTGTCCTCCCAAAGTCTTTGGGACGAAACTGCGAGTTATTATCCGAGCTGGACGGCCTAGACATTATTTCGCGGCTCCGCCCCAGACTGTGGCTCGCTCTGTTTGAGCAAGCGACGACTGGCTTCAGGGGACCCACCCCTACTCTTTCTGTGGATGACGTAATAGGCAACCAAGGGAGTATAGTTCTTGCAACTCACGAAGGCGAGTGAGCTTTACCTACTTGTGTGTGTACGTGTAAATGCACATAACGACAGTAAAATGTCTATCAAAACTTTTGAACAATTAACAGTAGCGAGCCACCACACATGCAAAGCTCACTCGCCTTCGTGAATTGCAACAACTACAATAAGTATAGTATCTATCAAGCCTTCCCTAACCCAGTGTGGGGAGTGTAGGCCAAATTCTCCATTTACCTCCAGTAAATAAGATAGGGTCGTGCTCCTGCAGAAGACTCAATAACCTGATGAGGAGTCAGGACTTTGGATGCAGTCTGCTGTGGACAGCTATTTTAGCATAGGATCCCTGAAAAATGCTGTAAAAGTTTTTCCCTAACAGTATTTTATTCTGAGCCTAACTATAACTAACCTTGAATTTGAAAGATGTTTGTCGTTACATGGCCATTGGCGCTGGGCTTCTTCATAATCAAATGTGAAACCATAACAGTTCGGTGGCCAGTGTGCAAAATTGCCTACGTTACATTCACAAAAACGAACATTTCCTCAATGCATCTTCTTGACGTAAGCATGACATACTGTCGAATTCGAACCGTATTTCCTGCGATCGGTAAATAATAATTATACACGCCACACCGTGATAGTACCTAGCTTGAGAAAGCTATTTTTATTGCTGTGTGTGTCGTGGATCGATTGCTATTGAGTATTGGGCTATTGTTTTGGGAAACAAGTTGCGCGTCCAATTCGGATGACGCACGCCACAAATATTTGGTAGGTGTTAGCGTTAATAGTAACGGCCGTGCTGCTTCCTATTTCTGTAATTGTGAGAATGGTTCGGCGTTGGTTGAGGATAGAACCTTGCCTAAGAAGGTGTTGCGTCTTGAAGACTATTTGCAATAAAATTAAGTGGTATGCGGGTTATAACAGGTACTACATTCCCGATAAAATAATAATACATTATGTAGTTATTATGAATTTTCATCCGCATGTAAGGTCAGCACGTGACTTTGCAAGACATCATGACAGTTTTAGTAAAATAAATAAATATAAAGATGATCATAATGATGATGATGATGCACTCCTAACAATACCATAGCCTCCAACACAAGCCTTTATAAAATTTTCAGGAACTTCATGCTATTCTTATTAGACAATCACAAGACCATTTCCAACTGACCTATCTCTTTCATTCATCTTTTGATTTTGATACCAGCGAGGGAGAAGAAAAAACAGTTTTGCGGTGTAGACCCTGAGGCATACCTATGTCGTGATAACAGCGCGGTCCCGTTGCGCATGCGTCCCATATCCCCATCCGCTACTAACGGACTCCTCTAGGCTTCGGAGGACGTCCGCCTGATAGGTCTTATTAATCACCTATGTCGCTGTATTAATATTCATATTCGTAATTTTTTTCAAAAGAATATTAGCAATTTGCAAATACAAATCACTAATAGTCCCGCTAACCCAACCCCTCGTGGTAAGCTAAATATCCTTGTGTTACGATTAAGAGTATGTTCACTACAATAGTCGAGCGGCGCCGGCGGGATTCGAACCCGCGTTCTTCGGATCACGAGTCGGCCTGTCCGACCCCTTCACCGTCCGTGAATTTATACCAGAACACCAGTAGCCAAACTTAGTGGGTGAAAGGACCAATTAGAATTACACCTGTTAGGTATATGATTGTTTTTTTTTAATACACAATGAGAGAGTTCTACAAGGTGGACCGACGACATCATAAAGGTAGCAGGAAGGCGCTGGATGCAGGCCGTTACAAACCTTGCGATGTGGAAGTCATTGGGGGAGGCCTATGTTCAGCAGTGGACGTCCTGTGGCTGAAATGATGAGATTTCTTGGGGATGCCTGATGGATGATGAATGAGTGGCGACGTTTACATCATCTAGCGATCTAACTATAAATCAGTTTAATAATCTTTATTGAATATGCCGATAGCTTGCGCACTTTAATTCTCTTGCCGCTTTGATGAATAATTATACTAGACTTAATGTAATCCCGTTGGAAATAATAATCTGTCTACAATCTTGGAGAGCTATTGATTTTAATCTATTCTATTCATTAACATCTAAATACCAAATGGTTTCATTCACAATCCATACCATTCATAGAATAGAATGAATTATAGGTTAGTTAATGATAGTTAATTTTGTAATGAACAGTCAGCACTGTATTATAATAGTCACGTAATAGCGCAAAATAGCTTATATTTTACATTGAATTTCAGTGAAGTTATTAATAGTAATCTGTTCGTTGTTTTTAAGAACATCTGGATGATGTTTTGCAAAAGGGTTCTATGTGACAAATTATGAGTTTAGAGAATTCAGAAGGACTGATGCTTGCTGTGATTTTCAGCAACGTCTCGTCTTGCAATGACTGTCAAGTGACAAACCATACAAAATAAAAAAAAAACATTTAATTGATTTTTTGCCAATTGATTTCTACTGCCAAGTTCACCGATGTGGTCGGATTCAACTGTTACGTGCGTGGGTTCCGTTACGATAAACGTCAGCAGGGATCCGCCGTGTGGTTTATTATTAGGGTGTCGTCTTTACAGGACTATTAAGGGACATCTATCCAATTCAAAGAAAAAAATCTTTGACTTCTTTGTTTTCTTCTTCTTTTTATCGTGTCCACAACAAACTTACACAGTGTAAAGCCCAAAACTCCGCTACAAGAGTGGCGTTGTTAGCAGCATTCTTTAAATCCTGCGTGCAGTTGCTCGGGCACTTAGGACATGATATTATGATAGTTTCATTGTACAAAGAAAGTGACACTTTTTGGCCTGTGGCAACTTTTTTCAATTTTTCCCTGACACAGTAATATTTTAACACACACGGTGTCGCGACTCGCGACGCCGAAGTCCTGGAAGGAAAATGACGAAATGTTAGCTAAAGCTTTAGAAATGCAAAATCAATCAGGATCAAAAGTTTAACTCAAAAGACAATTTCTAATAATAACTAGAAATATAGCGAAATAACAGTAGTAGGTATATGTAGCAAATTTTGTATCGTATTCCTACTTATCGATTTCAACATTATCCCATAATATTATGGTGGAGGCAATAGTGCTCCATAACAACTCAGGAAAGTCCCACTAAGAATTTTGTATCGAACTTCTACTAATATTTCTCAACATTATTCCATAATTATGGTGGAGGCATAAGTGCTCCATAACAACTCAGGAAAGTCTCTCTAAGTCCTCGACCAATCATACCGTGTGGTGCACGTACTTATCATTGGTTTTTCTAAGAGTCAGGGCGGATGCGGCAAGATGCCACCTTATCGCCGGCCACGGAAACTGCCACTATTTATTGGAGTGCTTATTTACAATATCGCCTCGCCGGGAAAGTGTTTTTGTACTATCCAAAATGGCCGCCAATGTGGGCATGTCCGGTTGCCGAGGGATGACAAATATGTACAGTGAATTACGAAAGGTTTGTGTATGGTCTGTTAAATTTCGGAAAAGTTGTGATTGCTTGTCAAAGAACATAGTAAATAATATGTAATTTAAATATACATAGGATAGAATATTTGTGTGTTTACTGTTTATCTGATCTTGTCACCAATCGTCATTTACAGTCTCTTTCGATAAGGAAGAACGTTAAGATTTCTATCTAAGAAGAATAATGATAATTCACCGTGTTTTTTGTTGTTTGTAGTTTTTTGTCAAGGAGTATGCTATAATATTTATTTTAAAGACATAAGAAGTGAATTTAAATAAATGATTTTATTATTTGTATTGTTTCAAATCAATTATTAAAAGTACTTGACCGTAATTCGAGGCTTATAAATTGAGATAGGCATATCCGTTTCCCGTAGTCTTTACCAATTTTAGTACTCTTTTTACACTACAGAGGGCGTGTTTCCGGTCTCACTAGGCAGTGGCGCCACCTATCTAAAGTTTCGTTAGTTTTAACCGCGCCATTTTTACTCATTGGCGTTCTTGTTCCCGTAGCAGAAAGTTGTTCGCTAAAAAGCGTACAAACGTTTCTAAAAAATTGTGAGTTACCTAGTGCATTACCTACGGAAAAATAAAGTGTTAAAATTATAAGTGTTGGAACATCTAACAGGAAAAAATGTAAGTACCTACAAAGTAACATTTTTGCAAGGATTATTCATTTTGAATGTTTATTGGTATATATTTCAAATTACTACGTACGAATATTCACCCTCATAGTGAATTATAAATTGTGTATTTAGAAGTGAATATTTAGTGTGTTATTTCTTAAGAAGTTAACCTTTTTCTTATAAAATAATTTACTACCCTCAAAGTGAAATAATTTTCTTACGTAAATTATTCTTATCTAATTACAAAATAGTGTTTAAAATTTTACGTTAAATGAACGAAATAATTATTAACAAATTATTTTAACGGATTTTCCGTTCGACTTTTTCAAAATACAACCTTATAGCAATTTTTCTGCCTGAATTCCTTGGATGGTTTGTAACATAAAGCAAATTTCAGAATGAGTGATGCAAAGTCTCCACTGGTTGAAGAGGAACCGAGGCCTGGGCCAAGTGGTGTGCGTCGGAAGCGGGCTCGCAGCAGTAGCACCGATACTACCAGCACCTCCAGTAGCTCCAGCTCGAGTTCTTCCTCATCGGGAAAACGTAAGCGATCTCGGCGACACCGCCATAAGAAAAATAAAACCCGTCATTCGAAATGGCGTCAGATAACAAAAGATATTAGTGAGTTGCGCAATTTGATTTCAAAGCCTCCTACTCAACATAATTGTGATTTAGATGATCAAGTGTCAATTTATTCGCGGGTCAGCGGGGATCTCTATGAGGATGAAGTGGGCAGTAATGAACTTAATACGATTGTTGATGGTCCGGAACCACACTTTATTTTCGATTTAGAAACTAAACTAAAGGAACCTTCTGTTCCCAAGGCCCCCGATAATTATGTTAAAATGTTAGCCGATGTTCAACGCTTCGGTAATTCAACTTGGTCTGAAGTTAGGTATGCGGACACACAAAAACTTTACAACCATACCCCGGGTTTCGTGGAACTCGAAACTAATGGTGAAATACGATCTTACGATTCCCTTACTCATTTGTCCAAAGCCGATAAGGCTTATGCCGCAATAACTTTTTGTGCCCTCAAACAAAAAGAATATTTACAAGAGAATATTCGGAGCTTACTAACTTGGGCTAAATCCGATTCAGGTAATTTAAATAACCTAAATGCCAAAATCGAAGATTTATTTCTAAAAGGGGATTTTCATAAAATCTCAAGCGACCTGATACAATTAGTATGCGGCCATAGATCTGAGACTATAGAAATTAAAAGAGATGCGATTCTAAAACATGTTAAGGATCCTGTAGTTAAAGTATCTCTCAATAAGATCCCTCCTTCGAATACACACATTTTTGAGGCTGATGCCTTTGCGTCCGCATTAGAAAAAGCCGGGGGGGTACGTAAGGCCTTTTGGCCACTTAAATCTGATTCCTCACAAAGGGGAATTAATAAAAATCAACGCCATCCCTCGAGGGGAACAGGCGTCAAGAAATTTACGGGACCATCGAGTGGTCCTCAAATTCCTTGTTGTGTTTCTGGCACCTCTTGTCAATCACACAATACAGTACCAACCTCGAGGGTTGCGTACAACAATATGAATCAACACAACTGCCACAACACCATGGCTTACGAAAATGTAAGGGGTTCATTTCAATACCGAGGCTCGAGGTCTCGTGGTTCACAAAGAGGAGGAAGAGGACGAGCATCTTCTCATGCCTCTAGAGGTCAATTCAAACGTAATGATCAATGACTCGAGGTCATTCCAAGCCGGGCAATTAGTCCACTTTTACAAAAAATGGATGGAAATGGGCGCTTCCGAAATAATAATAAAATTAATACAAGGTTATCGCATACCGTTCATTTCGAAGCCTCCTCTGTCCATGCCAAATGCAAACAACTTGTTTCACACTCAAGTATCGGAAGAAATGACAATAATTGTCGAAAAAATGAAAGCTCAAGGCATTCTAAATCCAGTACATGTTGTGACACCCAGTTTCGTATCACACCTGTTTCTAATACCCAAACCAGACGGATCGCATCGTCCGATTTTCAATTTAAAGAAACTCAACGAATATGTAAAAGCAGAGCCATTTCGACTCATAAACATGTACCGGATTCCAGAGTTCCTCCAGCCAAGCGACTGGCTTTGCAAAATAGACCTGAGCCAAGCATATTTTCACCTGAAGGTCACGGAAACGCATCGGCGCTTTCTGAGGCTAATTTACAACGGTCAACTACTAGAAATGACCTGCCTACCGTTCGGCTTGAGTACGGCTCCAAAGACCTTCTCCATACTCACCAACTGGATAGCCCAGACGTTGCGTCAAAAGGGAGTACGAATATTAGTCTATCTAGACGACTTCCTTATCGCTCATCAAAGTCCTGTTATGCTTCAGAAACATGTAAAAATAACCCTAGCACTTCTAAAGACTCTCGGTTGGTGTGTCAACTTCGAGAAGTCAATAACAACTCCTCAAAAGAGCATAACTTACCTAGGCGTATTGTGGAGAACTTGGGACAACCTCAAGTCGTTGCCAATAGAAAAGATCATCACAATCATAGAAAAGGTTCGTCAAATTCTAAATCAGGGACATGTAGTACTGAGCGAAATACAAAGTCTCGTAGGACTTTTAAACTTTGCCAGCTTTGCAGTGCCACGAGGCCGACTTCATCATCGTCATCTCCTGAGATTCATGAATGCCTTAATAAAACAACCAAAGGTCAGATTTGCATTACCCCTAGAAGTCCAAACCGAGTTAAAGTGGTGGATTCAAAATTGCCACAACTCATCATTACTACATTTCCCTCCCCCGTCGCATTTCCTCACGACGGACGCGTCGGATCTCGCGTGGGGTGCACAACTGGACAATGTACCCCTGACAGGCTCTTGGTTACCCGAGGAACAAAATCTCCATTGCAACATGAAAGAGATGTTGGCTATATTACACGTCATTCGGCTATATGCGCACAAGTTGAGTCACAGTTCTCTCTTAATACAATGCGACAACAGAACGGTAGTAGCTCACCTTCGAAAAGAGGGGGGGACGAAATCGTTACCACTGATGGACTTAACTCAAGAGTTATTGACATTACTGGACCAACACCAAATATTTTTTACTATCCACTACATTCCCGGGCGATACAACAACCATGCCGATCACCTATCGAGACACCGACGTCCACCAGAATGGCACCTGTTGCCAAAATGTCTAGAAAGAATATTCACAAAAATGGGGACCCCTGTGATAGACCTGTTTGCGTCGGAGAGAGCTCACGTAGTATGCAATTATGTATCACTAGACCAGACAGACCCCAAAGCACTGTGCTACGACGCGTTCAGCATGTTGTGGAATTATCCTCTAGCGTGGATATTCCCTCCGCCATTCCTAGTGCCCAAAGTTCTGGCACATCTGAACCAATCGACAGGTGTGTTCCTAATAGTTGTGCCTCGGTGGCAGAAGGTATTTTGGAGGGCAGACCTCAAAGCAAGAGCCCTTGCAGCTCCGGTTGTTCTGAAGAACCTGTCAATGAACCTAGTGGACACATCAACAGGCCTTCCTCCTCCGAATATAGAGGACCTGACACTCGAAGTCTGGAAATGTGGGGGTGGACCGACGAAATAACGGACTGGAATGATAGTCAGGTATCCCTACTAAAACATTCTTGGAGACAATCTACTCTCAAAACATATAAAGTAGCATGGGAGCGCTGGTTAGGATGGGCAAGATCGAATAAGGTAAACCCTAAAAAACCCACAGGCTCTCAACTTGCACAGTTTTTAGCTGATCTTCATTTAATTCATGGCTTGTCATATAATACCATACTGCTGCATAAATCGGTGGTATCCACCTTGTGTAACGCGGATATGTCCAGTCAGTTAAGTTCCCACGTCCTGGTCAAGCATATTCTTAAATCAATATCTCTAAAGAATCCAAAAGTAGTAAAATCAAATATTTGGGATGTTGATATTTTAGCTCAATACTTGTCCAATTGTTCGATAGACAAAAACAACGCTTACCAGACTTCACGACACACAGCTATTCTCTTGCTATTATGTTCAGGGCGGCGGATTCATGACTTAACGTTGCTTAGAGTTGATTCTGATCATTTTATAAAATCAGATAATTATGTTATATTTCGGCCAGAATTTGGATCCAAAACGGATAATATGGACTATAGGCAATCCGGTTGGAAATTAATGACAAATAATGACAACGTTAATCTTAACCCAGTTTTCTGGATTGAGCACACTATATCACTGTTGCAACCTAGACGGGATACAGCTAAGAAATTTAATTTGTTTATGACTGTTAGGGGTCCTGCTAAACCAGCATCTCGAACTGTTATAGCAGGTTGGATAAAACATTTATTTAAAGAAGCAAATATTCAGTTTTCCCCTGGTAGTGTGCGGTCAGCGGTGGCCTCAAAAAATTTGTTAAGTTATCCTCTAGATGAAATTTTAGCGCGCGGGAATTGGAGGTCCGCTAATACCTTTCAAAAGTATTATAGGCGCGAAGTTATTCCTAATAGGAACCCAACAAATACACAAGTATCTCGTTTATTTCATCCTATTGATTAAATTAGAACATGATCGATATACAATTATATAATAATAATTAATAATTAAAGTGCAATTGCTAACATGATTTACACTCGGATTAGAATCTTATATTATGTTTGTATAAATTATACATTATGTTAATAAATAAATGTAAACAGAATATTAATTGTTTTATTATAAAATCTTAGGTCACATTGGCGTATAATTCAGGTGTTTCCATGTCTCACCAGGCGATAACAGACACTTCTCAATTTATAAGCCTCGAATTACGGTCAAGTACTTTTAATAGCAGCGTTTTACCTGAAATAAAACGTATATTAAAATACTTACCTAATTCGAGGCTTAGTTTTTAACTCTGCCTGGTGCATTTATTCGAAGCCAATGAGTAAAAATGGCGCGGTTAAAACTAACGAAACTTTAGATAGGTGGCGCCACTGCCTAGTGAGACCGGAAACACGCCCTCTGTAGTGTAAAAAGAGTACTAAAATTGGTAAAGACTACGGGAAACGGATATGCCTATCTCAATTTATAAGCCTCGAATTAGGTAAGTATTTTAATATACGTTTTATTTCAGGTAAAACGCTGCTATTAGTTTACTTATGTCAAAATAAATAAATAGACATGGATTTAAAATAACTGAAGCTAAAGATTTTTTTACTGGTAAAAAATAATACCTGCATGTAATAATTCAAACTGGAACAACTAATTATCCAAAAGTACTTAATGTTGTTTTACATTTTACATACAGTTTCGAATGATAAAACTACGTGGGAGGAAGATATGTGGCGCGATTTCAAGATGACCTAGACCCACTTCTGGTCGGTCATGTTGACTTCGCGCCTTTTCGCGCCTGCTTAATTTGCATTCAAGTTTTTATCGAGATATTTGTATGAAATGCCAAAAGGTTAATAGTGACAATTGACTAAATAGAGTTACAAAATTTTCTTTAGTTAACTTGGAAAGGAATAAGAGTTGGGTTTGCTTTAAATACGTGAATATGATCATGAAAACAATCAGCATTATCATGCATCCGGATGATGATTGATAACGCTAACTGCGTAACATTCATGTCCTGCATATAAGCTAACTAGTAAGCCTATTTTGATCAATAATGTAAATCCAGAGACAAAGCTTGATACTTTTCTGGTCGTAGTCTTATTTTTCTGAAAATTTATGTTCGAGGCTCAAATCTGCAGAATTTCTATTTCGCTTTCTTTCAGCTAGAGCTAGTAATAAAATACGTAGTAAATAGTTAATTGTTTTTTAAATAAGATTGTTTAATTACATGCTTACTTTACATACTCAAAACAAGTGCTGCCAAGGCAGTAATGTGATATTGGTATCCGTATACCGGATGAGTGTAATTAACTATTTTTTGATTTAAGGCTTATATCAGCTGATTTTGACATTGAGTTGTTGGTTACGTCACGGTTACGTGTTTATCAACAAAATGAAGAAACAATCTTAATCTCTTTTATGAACTAAATAAACAAGTTTTCTTTCTTCATTTTATGCGTATTCTCCAACTTTTGTATTCCTCTCTAGAATTCCGGACAAAGGCCAGAAACTAAAAGCTCGAGTTTAATTCTTTAATCACTAGACTTCGTCACTCGAAATTGTACCAAAACTCTTACTTTCTTGACTGGGTGTTATTAACCAAGCGTTCGACATCCGATCAACTGCTCCGTATACTGTCGTGACGGGAAGCTGCGCTTACGCAGGAAGGCAGTAAAACGTTAGGTCGGCGACGGTCGGTAATAGTCAACGCTTTTTACCCGGTGACAAATTATGGTGGCCAGTTTCCGATTCCATGGGTATTTTATTGAGTTTTTACCAAAGTATGTGAAGTCTAATGAAGTAATGACTTTGGAGATTGCGATCGGTTTAAAGACTGTTAGATTTCGTAATCGTTTCGCTACGAAGGTATATGGATTCAAAAGTCATACTCGTCCATCTTTATCAAACGACTTTATTGAGGCGACCACGTCTGTATTCACAAACGATGCTTGCTTAAGTTTAGCAGCAAATTGGACGCTCAGCGTTGAAAAGAGCTCTGTGATTGGTTCGTGTGTCACGCTGTGCATCCACGCGCACTGTGAGACCTCATAGTAATGTTTGTGAATGCGGGCGTCATAATTCGATTCGATTCAACCAATTCGAGAGTCGGTACTTCCAGCCCTGTCGCAAGCATACAATTATATTTAGTTAGCTGAAGGGGTTTACAATGCTATGTTTATGTAATTTGTGCATAGAAATAACTATTGATTTGGGTCAAAATGTTGGGGTCTTTACATTTAGGCCAATATGTAGGTACCAAGCATTATAGACTAACACTGTAGCAACCATAGATCACAGAAACTAAAGGGAGATGCGTCAAGGAGGCGGGGCCGGTGTCGCAGAAATATGCCCAAAAACAGAACACATTGCTGCAGACGTCATAATGTAAACAGTTTAACATTGCTTGCGCAGTACTAAAGATTATTTGAACGTTGAGTATATCGATACCGCAGTGGGTAATGAGCACATAGGGGAGAGTTCGGTATATTGTACCGCCGGGTAAATTGTACCACCCTCATATTTCGTAAAGTATTTATTGAATGTCTGTAATTGCAACACTCAGCGATACACAACTAAAATCAATTAATATCGGCCATGTGGTTTTTGCCGTGACAACAAAAACGTGTGTTTTATTTTGAAAAGTATTTTTTCATTGTTTTCAAGTAACTTTTGACAATACATGTTTAGTTTGTAATTTTGTTAAATTTAATCACAGGGTGTTTCTAATATATTATTTAGAAGCGTAAATTAGTGTGGATTACAATTATTTGAAACATTTTTCGGTATTTATAAGCTATATTTTTTACCGATTTTTTAAAAGCACTATCACCTAGTCGGCTAAATTGTACCACATCAAGTTGTATGGATAAAGTTCCATAGGATTTTGAAATTTTTTTTAGTAAATCATATTTTGAAGTTATAATAGCGTAGTTATGTTTGACTAACAATAAATGAAAGCAAAAGACTGGCAAAGTAGATTAGGTACAAGTGTGCGTTACGATAATTGGAATTACAAAACTTGTACTTAAAATCGTGATAACGTGTAAAACAATATCGATTGTCTATGTTATTAACTACTGTTCCTTTTCGTTTCCTAATTTGTTAAGAATGTATCGTATATTATTTTGCA
Organism: Ostrinia nubilalis; assembly: GCF_963855985.1. Classification (NCBI taxonomy): domain Eukaryota; kingdom Metazoa; phylum Arthropoda; class Insecta; order Lepidoptera; family Crambidae; genus Ostrinia; species Ostrinia nubilalis. The sequence goes on from NC_087103.1 coordinate 8,700,930, forward strand.
ATAGTTTTTTTATTGGCTTGAAATTTATTGAAATCCAATTTAGTAACCCTGTGGTACAAATTATCGAACCGGTTGGCTAAATTGGACCGAAGCTCTGAACTCGTACTTTGTTGATTTGTGCTAAATATACAACAATCATGTTAATTAATACTTATGAAATAGTAAGTTGAATAATGTATCTTTTATTATATACCATGGACATTAGCAAAAACAAAAGAAAACTATGAGTGAAATGGGATTGAAAAAAACTGGTCCAAATTAGCGGACTCTCCCTTATTTGGTAAGATTGGTAAAGATTTGGTAATGCCCCCTACTGAATATTTTGTCACATATAATATAAATATGTAAATAATATAAATATCCTTGGACATTTTACACTGCGCCGCTAGTCCCAAACTAAGCAAAGCTTGTATTATGGGTACTTGACAACGGATATAAACATACTTAAATTTTTTTTTTGTAAATACATACATATTATACATAGAAAACACCCAGACCCGTTACAGAAATTAAAATTCAGCATTTCAATTTCTCCCCGGCCGGGAATCGAACCCGGGACCTCTCTGCATAATTTGATTACATACTTTGTGTCAATTCTAATACGACACTGAGTTTTGAACTCAGCGACAAAAATGTCAAGCCTGATCTGCTGTCGTCTACAAAGCATGGCAGGCTCTGGTCCAGGCGGGATGCGGCCGCATGCCTCAGCGCCGCCGCTTCCTGCGCGCCACCTGTCGGCCGCCGCCGGTACTAATAGCTTAATAGCTCGCGACCGACCAGCTATGCTATGCTACTAACCTAAATCGCCGTTGTTTTAGTTTAATTATAGACGTCCATTATTACTATTTTATTGAATATTTTATAAGCTCCAAGTAAGCTCTAAAACGAGGTGAACTTTTATGTCACGCGGTTTGATATAATTACGGCAAGAATACTCAAATTACCCACAAAGTAGGTAAATAATGTTTTAATTTCCATTTCAAAACATAATGTTTGAAATAATCTACCTAGCCTCCATAAAATAGGTAGGTAAGTAGGTTTACTGTTTACTATCAATATCGTTTCAATAAAAAATATAGTAAGGTTTTAAATGAAACAATCTGAACCAGTATGCAGATGTCCATGGACCGACGACCTCAAGCGCTGAAGACAGCTGGATGAAGTATGCGGGAGAATACTTTGTGGCGCTTTTGGTGGGAGGTCCCACCAAAAGCGGATTGCCATATCGTTCGTTTCAGCCGAAAGACGTCCACTGCTGGACAAAGGCCTCCCCCAAGGATTTCCACAAAGGCCGGTCCTGCGCCGCTCGCATCCAGGCACCTCCCGCGACCTTCACCAGATCTTCATATGCAGAAAGGACATGATTATTGATGCATACGAAATCTAAATGGAACAACTAGTTTAAGATTCCCTGCAAATGTGCATAAGAAGAACCTAACTCGCACTTACATAACCATCTTATCTACAATCATGTAGGTAATCACTAGAGGAAAATTCCACATTACATTACGAATGTCAGTCGCATGCCGTTCGAAGGATATGTTAATAAAATATTAAACGTTATAGTCATTGATATACGTAAGTAATACGAAATGGCGTGATTATTAAATAATTATATCCAGTGCTTAATATAGTAAACGGAGCAGTGCCGGGCGTGGGCGTAGCGCCTTGTACAGGCACTGATAAACATCTATATTTCATACATTAACACTGGTTTTAGCCTGCGACTTTACCTGTAGGAATCGGTCACAGGAAGTCATCAAAACGCGAGTTCCCGATCAAAATAAATTTGTTTCTCATCATCATCAGATCACTTGGTCTCCACTCTCAGCAGAAGTACGTCTTACAATTCACCAGAGGCAAAAATGGATTTGGCCTATTTAAAATATTTCATAACAAACGTATTTTTTATGCATTTTATACGTGCGCTTACGTGACAAGCTATTAGGGATCTATGGAGGACAGTCATGGCCTATTTTTCCCCCTTCAAGTATTATTTTCGAGATTAAGGGTCTCTTAGTAAAATTAAAGTTATTTTATTCATTTATTTATTTGTATTATTAGTTTAGGCATAAAAAGGTTGGCATATCGATTTTCTTTCACATTTATTTTATTAGTATGGATACTTTTATAGCTGGAGATCTTAGATAAGGAATTTAATGATACTCTATTACCTACAGCCTTTTTGTAAGTAGGTAATTGTCACCTAAATAAATATGACTTGATTGGCCAAATGGTGAATAAGGAGTATCTGTTGAGGGTTAAGCAAAGTTGGCTTTAATTCATTAAGAAACTACTGCACGGAATTGCATAAGTAATTTTATAGAAAAATTGCATGTTATATCTAGGAAAGCTATAAAAGCAAGCTGTACCGGTATTTGTGATTTCTGTCTAATGTATTTGAAGTTTGATTAACGCCCGTATTCACAAACATTACTATGAGGTCTCACAATGCGCGAGTGGACGCACAGGGTCACACATGAACGAATCACAGAGCTCTATTCAACGCTGTGAGTTCGATTTGCTGCTTCCCTTAAGCAAGCATCGTTTGTGAATACGGATGTAAGACCATCCTCTATGTGTGATGAAAAACACCTAACCAGTAGGTACATTATAGATTTTAATGCAAAACAGCTAGTTCTACTAAAACAATGGGGCAGGTCAAGCTCCAGGTACAGTCACTTCAAGGAAACCTTCAATATCCAAACAGTTCCATCAATGAAGCATTTGTTATGGGAACTTTGGTTTTATCGGCGATTGTACCTTGTTAGCTCGACTTTATGAAAGAAACCACATTAAATAGGTACCTGTTCGATTACGCGTCCATATACGAGAGGAAACAGTGGGCCAGAGAGTGGGCCGACCCGATCCCACTCCCCCGCGTGGGCTGAGTTACATAAGGCGTCGTGTCACGGCGACCGCGTACGTTAAGGTGGTAATTGAAAAGCGCATCCATATCAGGGTTGCCAAAAGTACATATCTGGGGGCACGGCAGTGCCCCCACCAAGTCGAGCATAATGTAAGAACAGAATTAACGAAACGCACTAAATGGAAATGGGTATAAAAACTAAACGAATGAAATGTGCCTACTAAACAGCACTATAATCTCTATAAAGTTATAGATTACTTGAAATATATCATTGATAGAATTACCTCCACATGAAATAACTTTGTGTTCGAAAACCTAGGCTGTTTACAGCAATTTCTTATACTTATCGGTTGAACAGAATCATAATATAAAATATGGGTTAATTAATTTTCTTTTTTCGTAAAGGTGAATACTTTTAAACTAATTAGGCGTTATCCAAGGTCAAAAGCATAAAAAATATTTAAGTAATTTTAACACGTTATTGTTTATCTCAATTAATATTTCATAATGAAGGCCGCGCAAATGAATTTTGAGTTTATCTAGACGTAAATAAACAATAAATTACTGTTTTTAAGCACTTTCGGAAGCGTGACAAGGAAGAGGTGATATTTACTAGCATCGCGTGTTTTTCACTATTATAACTTTTTACTAAACTTCTGCTACGAGTTGGGGGGCTAACATTTCAAAGGGCGCGGCGCCAGTGATAGCGATTAATGTGATAAAATACAATTATGTGAAGCGCCTACAAATTCTCACGTAACGAGAGGCTTTACAATGAAATAAAAACTGTTAATTTGGCGAAAAGGTCATAATTTGATTGAAATACTTAGTTTCCATAATTATTCTGATATTTTCTATAATAATATTAACTGAAAAATTGAGGCTTGTATTAACAAAAAACAATATGCACGTAGAATAGATACTTTTTTATATTCCAATACCTTTTTAAATAACATTTAGGTGTGGGTAGTATTATTAGCCCATACATAAAATGCCACAATAAATCAAAAAGGAAAAGTCCTCTTAAAAACCTTTACAAGTCTCATCACATTTTTGTTCTATCAGCGATAAAAAACGAAAGTAACCAGCTTACCGCTAGCAGTGAGGCCCCACCCCAAAGCTCCAAGTTTTGATATCCACCGCGTAATTAAAGCCAAACTATCATTTTCGTGTTTTTCTGACTGTTTATCAAGATGGCGATGACAGGTGATAGGCGTAATTGCACGGAACCTGAAGTTGAGTGGGCGTAAACAAAAACAACCGTAAATGAAGCCTTTGACACGAATGTTGGTGGAAATAGTCCTAATCGCTTTATCGAGGGTAGTAACAAAACAAATTTTATAACATAACAACCAGTAAAAATAAAAAAAAATTTTTTTTCATTATTTTTGGGATATACCTATTTACAGCTTTAAGGCTGAGTTGCACCACCTAACTTTGACCGTAACTATAACGATAACCGGTGCTTTTTGTAAGATGGTGCAACCCAGCGTTAGTGTCAAAAAAGTCCAATATCGTACCCCAAAACTTACATTTAAGGAAAACCTTTAAAAATATGTAAATCTCCAAAACTGAGTGTCCACGGAACCCTATAATTTGGTGCAATAAAAGATATGCAAAGTGGTCATAATGACCGAAGGCATTGTTATCTATTAAGAGAGCGGTAACGGACGTGGATAACTGAGAAAAAAACACTTAAGGGCCTAACCGGATCTGTCACTTCCAAGTAAAGAACAATGTTGCCTTATAAAAAGGTACTACAAAGGTTTTAGAGGACGTGGACGCGTGCCAATTAGGGGTGCCACGAGAATGAAACTTGAAGAACAAATATTTGGGCGTTCAATGAATGGAGGACACGTTCTTTTGTTATGAATGGAACGAGTTGTAAGATGGAGTGCTGTTGTGTGAATGGAAAAACCTAAATACTACGAACTGAAGTACGATTAAGTTCTTAAATATTGTAAGCTATTAAAGGACAGATTTACTTACGTCGTTTAGGTATAAATGCTTGTAAGTAAAATTGTTGTAGCAGTAATGAACTAATGACTATAAGACAGTACTGTAAATGAGATTTATTAAGGAGACTTCGTTTTGCACAAATGCAGATACACATATCTTCACCCCTGGCTGGATACAATTTGAAATATCAAATGGTGGATGTGCTTCTTCATTACAAATTTTTACTTTTGGAGTACTGCACTAAAAAAATCGTATTAAAGAAACTAGCTTGGCCCAGCACCAGTTTAGGTGTGCAAACAAAAACCAAACAGGCGGTCAAAAGTTACTTTTTTAATCATTTCTAACTAACAAAAATATTTCTTTGACACTCATATCTCAATAGGCAACCCTATTTATCTTCTATCCCTGACTCTCAGTAAGGGTGCGAAAAAAACGCTGACCACTCGAGTTTCGAGAGGGCATTGTCTATTGCTTGGGCTTAAGCGATGCACATTTCTTGTTTCTTGCCTTTTGCATCCTCGAGGGCACTAAAAGTTACCTGCTTTGGCAATAATAGCCTTTATCACTGAATTATACGAGCCATAAAGTTACGTGAGTAAGAGATAGGGAAATACCCATTCATGGTAAGATTAGTGAATGAAAAAATGTTGAGTGTTGCGTTCTATTTTTTGAGAGATTTTGCGTTTTTTCTTTAATTTGAAATTTAAAAAACTGACTTAAACATATTTTTTTAATTATTTTTGTAAACATTTAAGATAGGGGAGGTACTGAAAGTTTATACTGAGTTAATGTATCATTTTAATCATGGATGCAGTCTAGATTATGTATTAGTTTATAAGTTAAGACACTTAATTATAAAAAAATAAAAAGTAAAACTATGCCTGCCTTTGATTACATTTCCTGATGTGATCTTCCAACTTGGTTACGTTACTTATTTCTAATACACCGTCATCAATTTAAAGCAAAAAGTATATTAGTGACTTACATAACGTTGAAAGTATGAAAATATGTGGCCGCACTTTTTGCTTTTGCATCGTGGAATTTAGAACAGACCTTCATACTTTCCAATTGTTGGAACAATTGCTGGAATATTCCAAGTTGTGGAATTGCTATGGGCAACACGCGACCACATTAACTGTGCTGATAACGAAGCGGGTAGCTTTGTTGATGTAAGGGTAAACTGTATTTATACGTGATCTTGTTCTTTTGAATATGTTCGATGAGCCTGAGACATTTTATTTATTTGATTCAAACTCTCTGGCCACGGGACTATTCCCACATCTCGTTCCCACCGCTGCAACCCCTGTGTAGCCAGGATCTACAGCTTGATCGCCAATAAAAACCCAACAGTGAAGGTCAAGTTTTTCGCGGGGAAAGTTAAACTGTCATTGGACCCGCAACGAAATAAATCGGAAGAAATACAAAATCAAATTAAAATCAGATTGTTTGAAAATTAAAATATTTAAAATGATGGTATCAATTTTCTGACTTCACCATGCCATTTATATGCACATGTTAACATGGGCTAGTGTCAGCTTATAACCCCATTTAGGTACCTAACATCCTGTATACCATGCCGAAACCATTATTTTGTTTGTAGTCCAAAACCCCGTTTTGGTAGTACCAAAAAGGGCTTTTAACTTTTGTTGAAAAATAACACCTATTCCAACTACATAAGATCAGCTTGATATGCCATTATCCATAGAGTTTATAACCTCACATGTCTTTAACGGATACGTTTTGTCGTATCAAACAAATAATATAGGTGATTTAACGCAATAAACGATGAGTTAAAAGGCATATTCGTGAGTGGCCTTTTTTGCCTAAATCTGTATGTGCATTGTGCATATTGAATTTTAGTGATGGGATACCAAGTAGTTTTAGTGCATCGATAAAAATAAATATAATATAGACTTCTTAGAAATGTGACTTATCAAATGCACTTAATGGCAAAACAAAGTAGGTACCTACTGAAAAAGCTCTCATCTTAGTGGTACAAGTTTTCAATATTCTATAGTAGTAGGTTTTACATGAATATTTTTAAGCATTACTAAGATTTAATATTTTCACTTGAGTAGCCGTCATATTATAAGTCTTAACGTAAAATGGTCCTAGGTTTCACCTAACAGTGGCATCTCAAAAGACATTTTAATTTGTGGTCAATATAGATCACTAAATAAAGAGAATCGGAAAAATTTACTATTTTAAAAATAACGGTTACAAAAGCATGCAATTTAGTCGAGTGAAGAAAACAAGATTTCAAGGTAGTTGTAGAAATTGTTTCGTTTTTTCATACAAGGTATTCAATTATGCATACTGGCAATGCAAGTTTCTTAACTTTATATGCGAATACAAGTTCAAGTAATTTCAGTTAACTGAAATACGAAGTACAGTTAGTTCAAGTTAAGTTTTATCGATAGATTGATGCACATCACTATAAGTTTTCAATAAAATATTCATGGATTCCAACATTAGTCCTCCATAATTTCAGAATGTTATTATAACGTTAGTTTCAATCTCGTGTTTTTGTTAGAAATAAATATGTGTTCTTTGTTTTCTACATAATACTTTTTATTTACTGTTATCAGTTTATCTGTAGGTACCTACTTCATCATCAGCACCTAAAATTCAGTATTAATTTTAGGTGCTTCTTAGTTACTGATGACCCATTGTTCAGATATTCTAAAAGGTTACGCATACTATAATTGCATCACAAAATTACTGACAATAGGTAAGTATATTTTTATATCTATAAAAATCTATATGAATAGTAATCAAATTAAATAGAAATAAAAAACGATGTTCGGTTTCCTGTAAACGTAAAATGACAGCAATCATAATGTTTAAAAATGCAATTATGTTAATGCGGTAATGAATATGAAAACACTGCAATAAAACACGGACTTCAGACCGGAAGTGTACAAAGAACGCCTGTGAATTATTATGAAATAATTTCTTTTTAGCAAAGTCTTGTGGAATAAATTTATCCCGTCATTCATAAATTTACCCCTTACGCCTGATACGAAATTCTTGACTATATTTTCAGTGTTGCTGTCATCTATGCAGTCACGATTTCAGACTATAGAAAGTCACAAAGCAGGATCTTTGACTTCATTCATCAAGCAATTAAAAGAAATAGATTTCTGAATCGAATCCATTCAGTTTCTTCACAGACCTGCTGTGAAGAAACTGAATGGATTCGATTTTTAGACCCTTTAATGAGAACAGAGGTGCAATTGTGTAAAGCAATCGTAATAATTTGACAGTTCATAACGTACAATAAAGTCAGTTAAACAAAGCGTTTGACAGAATAATCGTACGTCATGAACTGTCAAATGATAACGATTGCTTTACACAATTCCATCTCAGATAATGATGACGGCAAGTCCCATGAGTAACAATATTAGGCTTTACCCCTCTAATTAAGAGAACAACAAGGAACACACCCACTCGTCAAGAAAATTAATAGAAAATATAGCATTTTCCTGATAGTCACGATATTAGTTAGAAATTGTTAACGTCTAAAATAAGGCACCATAAATACTGTAAGGCCGATAAGATCACGTGTAAGAGGGCAAAGGAAGTATTTATAGTGCTATTTTTATCCAAGCATCGAACATTATTGATAGTATATTGAGTATTATTTCTATGTCGTCAAGCATTTATTTCATACCCCGCGGTTGGAGTAAATAGCATCTCGGAGCCGTTCGTTGGCTTATAAACAAAATAAAAGACTAAACACGTGCCATGGCCTCCAATGCTATATAAATAACGTATACATTTCCCGATGGCCATATAACTCGATACAAACAACACAGGTATACTCGCAAGTATGTATAGTAAGCCAGTCCATTCATAAGAACGGTTCATTGATGCGGCCGCGGCGGTGAATGGGCGCGAGCGAGACGGAGCATCCGTAAGGTCGCGTTACAATGCCGTCTCTTTCAATTTCCCATGAATGAGTTGAAATCCTGTTCTTCGAAATGTGTCGCATTGTTTTGTGGTAAGACAATCGAGTGGTGGCCGGATTGTTTGAAGTGGGTGTTGTTGGGGGCGATTATTCTGGCATCCCCCCACAAGTGGATTAGGCGCGGATTAGATGGAATTTTTCTTGTAGGGTACTTTACTTTTTTTGGCACGTTCCTCCGGATGTAAAATAGCACTTACATTGCTTCGTTTTTCAAAAAAGTTTACCGTAATAATATCTTGGAAGAAAACTAAATGACTAAGAAAAAATATGACTAACAAAAGTAAGTCGCACGTTACTGAGGAATTTCCTTTGTAATCATACAAATATTCAAGACCCTCAAAATAAATTTAATTTAGAACTGAATAAAAAAAACAAATGAACGTGTAACTTAATGCTAACTTAGATCGAACTTGAACGGTTGTGGACGCAGCTTTATATCAAAGCAACAAGATTGTGTAAAAAAACACTGTCGGTAGGAAGTCAACCCGAGCGCGAGCGGATCGTCTTGATCCGTCTAAGATGGAGGGAAAATAACAAATATTTATTTGTTTATTTATACTGTTCATAAAAGTACTTTAATATTTTCATGTTGAGTCATATTTACGAGATATTTGTAAGACAAATGAGATAAATTAACGTAAATTAACCATTACAAAATTAATAATTCAGATTTTAAGAAATATTTCTTATAAGTATTACAAGAGATATTGTATTTTTGACAATATCCAAAAAATATTTTGAATGGACTATTTGAGTGAGTAACTGAAATATTTGTAGGCGTATGCTAGTTCATATTAAAACGATTACTTATTAATATGATCTCAATTATCATTAACAATCTATCTAATTCACGTTGGAGATAAGCATATTTCTGTCAACATTTATAACCATGATAAGAAACTGGTCGGGAAGGTCGCAAAGCTCAGAAAGTCAAGTACCAAGGCGTTTCTGTCGCCGTACAAAGTGCTTATAGAGGCGCGTAGGCCAAGCCGTACCTGGCCGGCGCGAACGCTGCCAGTCAGACTCTGTCGATCGGCGGGCGCGACACGCACTAAGATCGTCCGAACAAGTTCGACGAAACCCCAAATCGTAACTAACTTTACAACGCGAGTGACAATGCAAGTGCTAGCGCCAATTTTACTAGCGTGGCTCATCACCGGTGTCCGGGCGGTGATCCGGACGCCCCTAGAAGCGTTCAGGCCGTCCGGAGAGATCCACGTCCGAAGGCCGGACAAGCTGCCGCTGTTGCCTCACCGGAGGACCACGTTGCCGCCAAAAGGCGGACTCAAGATCTTGTATCAGACTGGGGTGAGTTTCGCATTAAACGGGTTTGTACGTGGAGGGTATTAAGGGGTATTCATTTAAATGCTACAGTTACATATCAAAGTTATTTAGGGTCTATTTACTGCTAGTTTTAAAAAGTGTTTTATGTGTTTTTGGTCAGTGTGTTTTAATCCTGCGTAGATACATAACAATTGAGTTCTATCTTAAGATGAAATCACTCGTGTGTAAACAAGACAAATTTCGTTTGAGAGAATCGTACGTGATAACGGATCACTACTATAATATGTAGTAATTTAATATTGTTGAGTGGGAATTCATGAATATTGATTATGACAGATGCGCATTTATCTTGTTATTGTCACATGTGTTTATTCATCTGCATTATTATTTTAAGGCTCTTATTCTATGTAACAAACATAAAATAGAAATATTTATGGTTAGTAAATAATACTAAACTAAAATAGTTTTTAATGTGTAGATTTCAACTAAATACTGAACCGATATTGATGTGGTTGCTGCAATTTAGGGAATTTTCTAGATGTTTCAAGTCTTAACCAAAGTTGTATAAACCCAGGACGAATGCCTGTAACAAGACGCAAATGTGATATGTTTCGAAGAATTTCATTATAATACGAGTATCGTAGGAATTCAATATCGTTTTGTTTCTTGTTTTCTAATAATACCTAGTTGGCGCCAAATAATTAAACCAGTCTATCTACTCACCCGTGTGCATTATTCGTTAATTTTATCACGGGGAGTCACGATATTTGCAAATAAATCGGAGCCTTTACTTATAATTATTTATCAATGTACAGTCGCCAGCATGTCAGAGTATATTTTGACAAAATGACACCTTAAGACAATAATGATTTGCTTGACATGCCCTCGTCGTACAGTCAAAAGTAACAAAAACTGTCCTGTTGGACCAATCTAAAAAAATATCTGGATGTTACTTGTAAAAACACAAAGATTAGGCATGATCATCTGATATCAGTACCTACCTATTTAAGTACATAATTTGTGTACCTATGTATTAAAGTACCTTCTTAAGCTGTTACCTATTTATTTGAATGATTTTTGTGCAAGTTTAGACAAGTTATTACACTTATGTTTCAAACCAGATACGCATTCAAAGGGCAATTAAAACTAGTTCATATTTATGCATCGGACTGTACAAGCTTACGATTCAAAGTCGTGACGATTGCTACGAATATTAATTGGTTTTCGGAGTAACAACGACTGTTGCTAATTCAGTAATTTATTAATAAGTAATAAGGCTCCAATGCAATAACGCTGTGAATTTATCGGCTAGAGAGTTGAGTGATAAATTGTTCCCTTGTTTAGCAACAATGGTAAGGTAAATTGGCGTTGACAGATGATTTTAGATACTTACTTCTAATATGGACTATAAACATTGCAATCTAAACCATAACAACAATATGTCCTCCGAATTTTGAGTCATAATCCTACTAATATTATAAATGCGAAAGTTTGGATGTCTGGATGGACGTTTGTTACTCTCACACGCAAAACTACTGAACGGATTTTGATGAAACTTTACAGTATTATTCTTTATAACCCAGAGTAACATATAGGCTATAATTTCTGACGATCTTTTACAAAATAAATTTCACGCGGGCAAAAGCTAGTAAAAGTATACATATATCTAAGTTACTTGCGGAATGTTCTTAAACAAAATCTTTTCCCGTTTCCCAACGGCATTTATTCCTGCAAGCGATCAATTTTACCATAGAAATGTGACGCATCATGAGATCCCACGGAGTACATCGCTTGATGGCTTCCAAGAAGTCCCGCCCAGCAATTAACCCCAACCTCACATGCCTCCGCTTGAAGTACCCGATGACTAATCCTACTAAAAACCAAACCACACAATATCCGAATCCAAAACCAACCAACACATAAATCATAATAACCACATTTTCTAATCAATAACAGCTATAAATAAAAAAGTTCCGGATGTCAAATCTTGTCTGTCGTATTTCAAAAACAATGATAATCATTATTATATCTAATTTCGATGTCGATTCAAGACGATAATCGCTTTAGCCTAGGCCCGTAATTGCGTCCGTTCAATAATATAAGTTTAAGAAAAAAATATCGAGCCAGTGTTCCGTTTTCGACTTTAAGTTTAAAGCTTAAGGTTGAAAGTGAGTGGAGGATGTTGTTTTTTAAAAATGGAATTATAAAATCCGGTGCGTAGGCGCTCGCGTAACACCAGTAGCGCGATGGCGGCAGGTGTTCATTCAGTCATTCTTATCTTGACAGCTCCGATGACTTACGGCCGAGGCTCGGTACCGGGACGTGTGTGCTATTTGCTTAAAAAAAAACAATTTTATGTCGCCTAAGCCCATTCGTAACGGTAACCTTTCCGATCTCTTTAAGGTAAGGAATTTGGTATTATCTTGTCGTTTTTTAATTCGTATTAAGGTTTATGCGAGCGGTTAAATCTTGACAGATATACGGCGTACTAAAATTTTTAATATTAAATCTGTGGTTTTGGGGAGTTATAAATGAAGGTAGGCGTTGAAAGAGGTTATGAAAGGAGCGTTGACAATGGCAGGTGGCTAAACAAGCGGCCTTTTTGGATAATTAAGCGTTTAGAACGCAGCGGGAGCTGTTCTGGAGACAGAGACACAGACCTTTTAGATGTCGCCGCCGAGACACACCTCCGCATCTGGCGTCTCCATTGATGAAAGACACCGCGTATATTCTATGAGCTCTTCATTGAGGGGTATGTAAATTCTTTGCGCTTGAAACCAAAATTACGTTTTCAGCGGCGCTTTCGCTTTGGCGGTACTGCGACAAAGGGAGCTTTCAAGGAATGTAAATGTAATTGAAAACTTTTTTACAAACTTCGCCATGCCAAAATACCTGAATCTGTAATTATTATTACGCCTTTGGTCCAGTGATTACGACTCTTTAGACTCATAGGTTCTGGGTTCGATTCTCAGATGAGTCAATAAAAAATAAACTAGAAGAAGTATTTTTGCACTTTTTATAGTTGTAGAAGCGATTTTGTCAATTCTTTCTGAGCATTCATCATGATTTGATTGATCCTGAATAGAATAATGGGATTGCAATTTGGGACAATTGTCTTAGGTTTTGTATTTCATTTTATAAGAGGTCAAAACTAGATATTGTTGTCAAGCCAGTACGAAATGCTTTCTGAAATGGGGAATAGATTCTATGAACATTTCTACATTAGTAAATCAGTCATAGATTTGACTTGTGTTTGAAGTTCTAAGCAAAGTTTCAGGATAATTAGAGTCCAAAGCTTAACGTGGCTTTTTACTCCTTAATAATAAGAGAAAATACCATTTAGAAATTGTTATTATTTTATGCACGTAAATGGCAAAATAAACCTGCTTGCCTTTTAACTTTTAAGTATCAGGCGTTTTGACTGTGCGATGAAAAACGGTGGAGGACAAACATTGGTATAAATATATTGATTGAACTGCAGTTATCCAGATTAAACGAGTGTGATTGAAGCACTCGACTCAATCAGAGACCAACACATGTGGAGGTGCGCTTTCCTGTGGCTGATTGGTGTTAAATTGGCGGCAATTTATGAACCCCTTTGAACACTTGCAGGGGTTATTGTTTACTAGTCGCTATATACTACTAATATACTCAACATCAAATAAACCGCACCTTCCGCGACGGGAACTTAAACGATTTTCTTCTGACACAATCATGGTGCCCCAACAATATTGGTGTTATTTGAAAGCCCAATAAATATCCTTAAAGAAAAACACATTTAATTTCTTAATAAATGATTAACATATACCATAAATGTGACTTAAAAAAATACCTCACTTTGGGCCCACCTATGGGATCAATTAGACCAATTTTTATGGTTATAAAACCAAATAATGATCTCACGTGTCCTCTTTAACAGATGGATAGCGATTAATCCCAACTTAACAGTTTTATAGCCATAAAAGTTGGCTTTAGCGTAACTACCTATTTTTTGAAGAAGTGACTCTGGATCCTTCCCTAGACACATTTTTGGGGTAAAAACCTTTCCTTTAATGAAATGAAGGTTAGAACTAGGCTTTTAAATGGTGCCAATATTGGTGGGAAGTGGGGATGCATACGTTTGAAAATGCTTGTCGCGGGAGGTGCGATTTATTTGATGTCGAGTGTATTATAAATCCTCTACATAGCTCGTAGAGACGATGGCCGTTGGGGCAGAAAAGTTCTCGAGTGGCGACCACGGGCTGCTGGAAGACGAAGCGTGGGCAGGCCTCCTACTAGGTGGATCGACTGGTAAAGGTCGCGGGAGGAGCCTGGATGCGGGCAGCGCAGCACCGTTCATTGTGGAAAACCTTGGGGGAGGCTTTTGTCCAGCAATGGACGTCATTTGGCTGAAACGAACGATATAGAAACTACAAACATTACAAATCCAACTAACTATACTAGTACATATTACAAATTAATGGCTTTTGTAAAGAAGTATGGATGTTAGCTATCCTTGAACGCCTAAACCACTGAACTGAAGTTTGGTATAAAGATATTTTGAGACCCAGGAAGAAATATAGGACAGTTATTCTTTTTTTTTTTCTTTTTTTTTTTTTACTGCTGGCATCCCCAGCTGTCAGACGCGTAATTTTAACGGGTCAAATTTTTAATGTTATTTTACTAAAATTTAGTGTAATATTGTGATAAAATATACTAAAATCAATTGTTTATCTTATAAATAATGTATACGAGCGTTATCCGACGAAAATATATAATATTTAAGACAAAAAAGTGAAGACAAAATTTCGTCAGCTGTCAACGAAAAATCTTCATAAATTCAAATTTACGGAACAAATTAACAGGGGAGTATTGTTTTTATTCATTAATTAATTAATATCTATAGGTAAATTACATGTATTTTGCATTATACACTGAAAATAAAACATTACAATTCCCAACGTTGAGGTTATATTTTCATGTAAATATTCATATTTTGCCTTTTAATTACTGAGTTTTAAACTTTAGTCTGTAAAATAACACAATTCGTGTAAAACATCTTTTATTTTAGTGGAAATAAGTAGAAGAATTATTTAACCTTAACAAAAAATCCTACCCACACAACTTAGCTTTACTTTATAAATTGGTTATTTTCTGTAATAAGACTTTTAAATGATAATAAGGTAGTATTAAAATACAGATCCCTAATAGTCTATAACCTACTGTTATTGCCAAGATCACTAAAACCCTTTTTTGTATTTTTTTTTCTCGGTTCTTCGATCGGGATCGCTATACAAAATCCTATTTCCATTGGTAAACTTCACTGCAACAAGCTTCAAGGATGTTGACCCGTAAGGCCACCATGAAGGACATGGAAGTTAAGTTGAGGCAGGCTCTCCTGGACCTCAAAGCTTCACGAGAGGTCAGCGACCAGCTTCTCCGGGAAAGAGAAGACAGTGAACAGGAGATTCAAAAAGTTGTAAACAGGAACTCACAACTGAAGAATGAGCTTGCCGAGCTTCATGGCAAATATCTGGACCTCGCGGAACAATGTTTGAAATTGCAACAAACGGTGAATTCCTTCAGTGAATGCAACAACACTCATGAGCAGGCTTTGGATCGCATCCATGACCTCGAAAAGAGCCTATGTGAGTCACATAAAACCATAAAATCAATGGAGGAAGAAAAACAGGCTCAAGAATTCAACTCAACCGTGAGCTTGTATAATGAATTGATGAACAATGATCATGAATCGAAGAATCCAATTATACCTATAATAGACTTGACCTGTGATGTGTCCTGTTCCGGTCCAGCAGTAAAATATCAATTTAATAGTAATAATAAACTTAAAAAATATATTAAAATCAAGAAATTTATCAAGAAATGCAAAAAATTAATTAAATTTCAACGTAGTTTACCTAAACAGTCAATTCTAATGAAAGAAAAAAATCTTTTAAAAGAAAAGCTTAAATCATACAACTTAAAAATAGAACAAAACAAAAAGTTGTATGATGATAATACTTTGATCTTACATGAGAAAATAGATGACTTGGAACTTTATCTTAAACAGTTTAAATCTCGATATGAAATGGCACAGAAACAAATCAATGAACATGTACTGGCCACTTCCAAACTTGTTGACCTATGTAATTACAACACTGAGCGTTTTGAGTCCTTATCAAAAAAACAGTCTTGTAACTGTATTAATGGCCTTCAGCCCACTATAATACCAAAGTCTATTCAAACTGAGCCGGCGCAGGACATATTATTCACTGAATCCCAAAGAATCTTATCTGAAAAACTTAGTGATACCGGTAATGGAAGAAAAACCTTTATTTATTCTGATCAGCTTGGTCAGGGGTTAGGTTCTATGCTCAGGGAGCACTTGAATACACAAGTCTTAAATTTTTGCTATCCAGGCAGGTTTCTGACAGAGATAATTTACGAAATTGGTCAAAACCAAGAATTAGATGAGAACTCCAATGTTATTATAATGTATGGTAATAGTTACTCTGTAGATAAAAAGAGTATAATTCAAAATATTGACCAATTATTGAATTTGCAAAATAGGTTAAAATTTAAGATAATTTTGTGCACTTTACCCTATGTAAATTCAGGGTATAATCTAAATAAGATAAACAAGAACATATTTGATTTAAATATACTTATGTATAACTTGACTTATCGTCATAGCGACGCACTTTTACTTTTTGACGTAAATAAATTTATTTCTAGCTTTAAGTTGACTGTAGATACAATGTATCTCTCGAAAAAATTGAAGAATAAATTAGCCTCATTGATTGCATACAATATTAAATGTAATTATATTCATAAAACTGATCATAGTCAGGGTACTAATAATTTGATATCTCAGTATGTAAATAGTAACAATATTATGACTGTACCTACTACTAGTTGTTTAAACTGAGGCACTCGACAAAGGCCAAGCCCGGAACATTCAAGATTGTTCATCAAAATATTCAAGGCTTGGCCAGCAAAGTCTTAGAAATAGAGCTATTCTTAAAAAGTTTTGATATTAATGTAATGTGTATTACTGAACACTGGCTAAAGAAATATGAAAGCTCCTTCCATATAGATAATTATCAGTTAAGTAGCGCGTCATCATTGTATGTGTGTATAGACCCCCTTCTGGGGACTTTGGTATTTTTGAAGCGGCTATTGAGGATGCTCTTAATAAAACTTGTAACAGCAACAAAAAGGTCTTAGTTTGTGGAGATTTTAACGTCAATTTACTAGATAGCTCATCATCATATTCTGTAAGACTACTTTCCCTTTTTAAGTCATTTAATTTGTTTAGTCAATTTAAGGAACCAACTAGAATTACGGAAACCACAGCTACTTGTCTAGATAATATTTTCTCTAGCTGTGTCCCTGACAATAAAGCTGTCATACACAATCTTACGTCAGATCACTGTGGTATTAAAGTAGAATTTATTTGTAATAATTTGAATAATAAAAGTAATAAAAATGCCGTATGTAGACCTGTAACCATTAGTCGTCTAGAACGTTTTAAAAATAATCTTGAAAATAAATTGCATTTAGTCCCGTATGTGCAGGGAGACCCAGATGCTCTTTACAATAACCTTTTCGAATGTATTAAAACCGAACATGACAAAGTTTTTACGGTAAAGCCATTAAAACCAAATACCAAATCTAAGTTTAGTGACTGGGCTACTAAAGGAATATACAAAAGTCGAAATACGTTATATGAACTTTATGGCATGAAAAAGTATAATAATAGTATATCTTTTCTTGAGCATGTAAAAAAGTATTCAAATTTTTTTAAGAAAGTTTGCTTCATGGCTAAGTCTTTTTATATTCGGGACAAGATAGGGAACGCCAGTAATAAAATAAAAGAAACTTGGAATGTTATCAACCGAGAGACTGGTAAACTAAAACCAAGAGATAATGACTTTTCTCTCAAAGTTCACGATAATTTGCTATCTGCAGATAAAGATGTAGCGGAAGCTTTTGATAAATTTTTTGGTAATATAGCTTCAGCAACAACTGCCAACTTAAAGTCATCTCCCTCCGAGGCTGAAGAAATATTGAAAACCCACGTGACACCCTGTGACTCGCACTTCTCTTTTAAACATATTACTCCTTTAGATATCACTAAAACTTTTAATCTTTTAAATGTAAAGAGTACAACTGATATCTGGGGCATCTCTGTCAAGATAGTCAAACACATTATTGATATAATTTCCCCACAGTTAGCGATAATATTCAATAATTGCATAGAGAAGGGAATCTTCCCCGACCTCATGAAACATAGTAGACTAATGCCATTATTTAAGTCTGGTAGTAAAACCGACCCTGGCAATTATAGACCCATTTCTATCTTGCCCGCTCTGAGCAAGATTTTTGAAAAAATCATACAGGAGCAACTTATGATTCACTTTGGCTCTAATAAACTATTTCATAGTGAACAATATGGTTTTACCAAGGGTCGTTCCACCACCGATGCCGGGGTTGCACTACTTAAACATATCTTCGAGGCTTGGGAGAATTCTCAAAATGCACTAGGGGTCTTCTGTGATCTCTCAAAAGCTTTTGACTGCGTAGAACATCAAACGCTAATTCGCAAACTGCACTTTTATGGGGTGAAGGACTCGGCTTTGGATTTAATACAATCCTATTTAAACTTTAGAGTTCAAAAAGTTGACATAAATGGTGTTTTGTCTTCTGGGTCACCTGTGAAAATGGGAGTTCCGCAGGGGTCAATTCTGGGTCCAT
Source organism: Ostrinia nubilalis (assembly GCF_963855985.1). Classification (NCBI taxonomy): domain Eukaryota; kingdom Metazoa; phylum Arthropoda; class Insecta; order Lepidoptera; family Crambidae; genus Ostrinia; species Ostrinia nubilalis. The sequence continues at coordinate 8,719,748 of NC_087103.1, forward strand.
TCTTGTTTCTTATATACATTAATGATCTACCATATTTTGTTAAGGACTCTTGCGAAATCGTGTTATTTGCTGATGACACATCTTTGATTTTTAATATTGATAGAAGTAAAAATAACTTTGACGATGTAAATAATGCACTAACAAGAGTTTTAAGTTGGTTCACTACAAATAATTTACAACTTAATGCAAAGAAAACAAAATGTATAAAATTCTCTTTGCCTAACGTAAAAACAGTTAGTACCCAAATAGAACTTAATAATAATGCCATCGATCTGGTAGACTCTACTGTTTTTCTGGGAATTACCCTGGATTCAAAACTCCAGTGGGGCCCCCATATAGAAACTCTGGCGGGAAAGCTCAGCTCAGCGGCTTTTGCAATAAAAAGGATACGGTCATTAACCGATGTTTCAACAGCTCGCTTAGTTTACTTTAGCTACTTTCATAGCCTAATGTCATATGGAATCATGCTATGGGGCAAAGCTGCAGATTTTGAAACAATATTTATTTTGCAAAAACGTGCAATAAGATACTTGTATAAAATGAAAGCAAGAGCGTCCCTTAGAAAATTGTTTAAAGAAATTGGCATTCTCACGGCCGCTTCACAATACATCTTAAACTGTATTCTATTTATTCAACAAAATATTAATGAATTCAAAAAGAAAAGTGATATTCACCAAATTAACACTAGAAATAAAAATAAATTGGCTATACCCGCTTTTAGACTTAATAAAGTGTTTGCCACTTTTATGGGACAAGGTATCCATTTTTATAACAAAGTCCCTGATAAATATAAAGAGCTACCGTATAATAAATTTAAAGGTATAGTTAAAGATCACATGCTTAAAAAAGCCTATTATACAACTCGAGATTTTCTTAATGATAAGTCATCCTGGGAGTAGGATTATGGTCCTCTCATGCTCGCACTAAAAATAATTAAAATGGAAAGTAATGTATAAACTAATAATAATTTCTCAAATGTTATAGTGTCATGCTTCTCAATCTGGACTGTTACTTAGCTTTATTATTAGTTTTTTTTTAAAGAGATAACTTGGAATTGTCATTCTCACCAAAATGTCTCTGGGGTGGTGGCGTAGTGAGGCGGGTCGTTACATTCCCTCCAATATGGTCGAGTGAAGCGATGGCTGGTTCACTCGTCATGTCTGTGAACAGGCGCTGCTTTCGGGGACTGGTCAATCCAAGTTATTCAAATTTATGTATGCGAGTCATTTCTACTAGTATCTTAATATGTAAGTCTAGATATTAGCACGTCACTACCTTGTTTAATATACCACGCAATCTTGTATACCCATTCTTATAAGATACACCATACAAGAATGCATGGTAAATTCAGTGAACTGCTCCTGAATCGAATGTACCTACTACTACTATTTATATTTATTTATATTAACCGGCAGACAGTGGTGACTGAGTTTGTTGCGGCGCTTCTTCTCAGCACTTGCCAAATGTTGGTCTCGAAGCGCTGGTAGGGTAAAAAGATTATGAGACATGTAGAGGCTCCTTAAGAGCAAAATGACGATTTGTAAGAACTATTTATTAGTCTAAACAAATAAAGAAATTTTGACTTTGACTTTGACTTTGACTTCGGTTTTAGGAAACAGGATGAAAAGACGCGTTAAAATACAGGCGAAAAAAGCCACGGGAAAAAGCTAGTATTAAAATGCATCAAAGTATTTGCATACGTGATTTTTCGGATACTTATGCCTATTTCACCATCAATCCCTGATTTTTAAGTGACCCCTATGAAAACAAAATTCCTGTTATGTGTTACCATACGGGTTACTTAAAAATTAGGGATTGATGGTGAAAACAGGCATAAGTCACTTTATAGGGACATATTTGCTGAAAAATTACACATATTTTATTCTCTACCGATTGCCCTAATTAAATTACCTGTTTCGTAGATAGAATTAATAATATCGAACCATATTTATTCTGAGGGTTGCAAAGATCGACCTCCAGACGTCCCTAAATATTCGCAGGACTTTTCAATGACGACTAACGATGTTGGCTAGATGAAAGCTTTTCTATGAATTATTAATCTTCAAGACGATACTTTATCACTAATGAACATGAATATACATTTCTGAATCTTGCCGTTCAGGCTTTTAGAGTAGGCGCACACCGTTGATTTTTCGTCGGCCGATAGTTTAGTCGGGCAGTTGATCAGTATGGGCATGTATGGGAGTGCGCACACTACGCCGATTCGATTTGGCCGATTCTTCATACAATTTAAAATCGGGCAAAACTATCGGCCAACTAAAAATCAACGGTGTGCGTCTACTCTTAAAAGAAATGCCATTCATTAGTATATACCTACCTAAGATGAGTCTTCCAGCCAAGTGCCAAGTCGCTGGAAGACTCCTTAAGTCTTAGGTATCTTAATTATTTCATGCTTTATTAATTCAATAAATAAACAAACCTTTTTTCATTAGTTCGCGTGTGGACACCAATTGGTGGCAAATGAGTCATTATTGTTTATTGACCTGAATTTGTTGTAACACGCACTATTCTTAGGGGAATCAATTAAACTGGATTACTTCATTGAGATGTAACCAGAGATACATTATAGCTCCCATTACAGTTTACATTTTTCAGAAAGATAACCGGGTACTGTACTTTCAATATGGTACACCTTAGTACATATACATATGTAGGTAGCTTTTAAAATATGAGTTTCTCCACATTTTTTTTTTGCAGCAGCCGATAAGTTTGTTTTTCAAAGTGGTAGGGTTTAAGTATAGGGGCTGTGAAATGCCCTGAAAAAGGCCTACTAAGGTAGTAGGTAGGTATTACTAATAAATATTTTTAAAATTTTGGTTACTCATTTTTGCCTCCTTATTGCTGGTTCTAAAGAGACAACCATTTCTTAAGTGGTGATCAGCAAAAGTAATTTTGGTAAACAACTTTTTTTTCACCGAAGGATTATAATCCGCTAAAAGCCTCTATGATCTATAACCACAGCATAACACATTAAGACGCGAATTGGTACACTCCGGATATTACTAGCTCACATAGTGTTTGGTGATCAATCACAACTGTCGTACATTTGCTTGAAATATTTTGCAGCGTGTATGTGTGGGTATATTTTGTGCAATAAACTATAATGTTGAGGAAAATGCTACAAATTAATTATGAATGAAACAAGTGCGAATTAAGCACAGGCGACCATTTAAGCGATGAGAAAAATTCTTCACGTTTACAATGTTCTAAATTGCCAATAGGTTCATGAAAGTAAGACGAAACTTAGCTTTGCAGTCCTTTGCGGATGCTGATCTGTATCGGTGTATCAACAAATTTAATTATCTGTAAGACCCTGACTACTTAGGTACGCCAATTACGATTAGATTAGCTCGCCAAAAAGAAAAATATGACGTGATTGATTCATTTGATCACTAAACTATCATACAGAGTTTCATCTTCTAGCTTGATTCATGTTAAACATTCATATTCTTATATTTATTCTGAATCCAAACACGTTCAGCCTTAAACCTAGTGCGCTTAAATTCCTACAAACATAAGCAAAATATTACCGCGAATATCACTAACAGAGTATTCGAATAACAATGGAAAATTAGTATGTAATGCCACCTTAAAATAGGTAAGTGAATGCATAAAATGCACATAGAGACAGTGTCACGATACCATACGGGCGGAAGAGTGGCTTATGCATCGCTATGTTTATGGTAGCTAATGTTACCACGCTTACACTGCCGGCCGAAACAACTGCACCGTACACAATATCAATTTTCAGTTGCGCATCTTTTGACAGCGTGATTTGCGTTTGTAAAACAGCGTTTGTGGAACTAACAGCAGTAAAGAGGTGATCACGGAGTTTAATCTGAACTTAATCGTGTCATTGTTGCAGTCTTCAATTTAGGATCGTAACGTGGCAGAGATAAGTCGGTTAAAAAAGGTTTTTATTAAATCTCATATTTCAAATTACTTGTAGTAGTCAAGTCATTCTTCAGCTGAAGATATATTTTACGAAGGTGAACAACGCAAAGTAGTAATTAACGGTGTAAGCCATCATTTTAGGATTTTCGACATTTCGGACTCAAATTTATTACCTATCTATGTAGTTTAAAAGATAAATAAAATAATACACACATAGAAATATGTATATTTATTTATATTTGTTATTATTTACTTAGTTGCCCCAATTTCAGACGAGAGCTTTCGCGCCTATTTATTTTGTCCCGGGGTACACAATTATCTAAGCGCACATAGGTATTCCCATTGTTGCTCAGAGCATCCGGAGTGTTCCATTGAAGACGCACGTGGCTATCCCTTTGAGACGGATGCCAGTCCACAGTTCGACTCCCGGCCGTAATCTCGAGTGCCAAGTCTCATTGAGAACTTGGTACTTGTACTTGGCTATTCAAATCGGCGTTTTGTTCGGTTACTCTCGGCACAATTACGTAACTCACGAGACAAGGATTAAGTAATTTTGTAAGGGCTTTGTTGTAGGTCAAACCACAATGCAACTAAAAGGTCTTGAGGCGTTTCGCGCCACGAGTGGTTCGTACTTTTCATACCGCGGTGTGAATCTCCCAAGAACTTTTTGTATCGGGTCGATTCGGAGTGATAGGCAACAAAACAGTATATTTTTTACGGGTTGATTCGAAGAGATTATTATGAAAATGAAAATACCTATTCCATAAAGTTTACTTTAGCTTTTCGTCGCCGCTTCAGAGTCTATAATGCGAAAAGCTCCATTCAGTTCTTGAACGTATAGCACCGCGGTTCGAAACACTCGTGGTGCAAAACGCCCAAGACCCGAAGTTTTGGTTACGTATCTATTATTTTGATTCGGCAAAAGAAAAAGAAAAAACACTCCCGTTTGACACAGTCGACGGGTGTTTATTTTTTGAACAGCAAAAGAGTAAAAAGATTTAGGTTTTTTGTCGCGTAACGCAGGTGTCGGCTCGAGTCCTGTTTGGGAGACGTTTTTTATCTTATTTTTTAAGATCTCCGTGCACCGCAAACGGTTTGATTTTAAGGTTCCGTATCTTAAAAGTAAGATGACCGTAGTTTTCAAATCGACGAAGGAGCTTATTACTGTAAAAAGTACGAGTTGAAGAAATAAATTACCAAAAAGAAATAGTTATGTAAGAATGTAAAAACGTTTTATGTATCTTTTTCATAGACAGGGCACAGTCAACCACAACAGCAAGTAAAACCGCAAAAGATGAACATGATTAAAGAAACTTTACATCTTTGAAATAAAGTGCAAAACCATTGATAAAATCAGTCACTTCGTGGTCATTCGCACAAGTCTATTTACGACTTGATTCAAATAATTGTCTCTCATTAGAAGCGAACCTTGATCGAGAATGCTCCGAGCCCTGGACTTCCTTCACTCTCTATTGTTGACGCGTGTCACGGTTTTTGTGGGCTGCACCGTGGCGAAGCGTAAATTATCTCATTACTTTTGATTTTATCGTTAGCGTCCTTTGGCGTTTTGAAATATCGCTAACTAGCTTTTGCCCGCGGCTTCACCCGCGTGAAATTTAGTTTGTCACAGATCGTCATAAATTATAGCCTATATGTTATTCTGCGTTATAAAAAATAATACTGTAAAGTTTCATCAAAATCCGTTCAGTTGTTTTCACAAACATCCAGACATCCATACAAACTTTTTAATTTTTTAGTACCAAATAAATGTTTTTTCTTTCTTTCTTTCTTTCAAACTTTCGCATTTATAATATTAGTAAGATAAGATAATAGGCGATACATTCGAATCGATGAGCACATGATTTCGTATTAAAGAAGGGAAATAGAGTGACGTTCATATGCTAAAATGTATATTTTTCTTTTTGAGATCTATCTGGACGTAAAGTATGTTCCATATTTTTAATTTTGGTAAGTATGAACGTATTAGTTTTAGCTACACATACTGAAGCTTGAAACACTTTAAGCACAGATAGAAGCTTTTTATTTGTTGAAAAGCTTATTAACTTAGTAATTTACTATTATTGAACAGTTTTAAATGACCCGTGTCCACTTTTATTAGAATTTAGATGCGAATAAAACTGATTGAGCTAACATGTTAATGTTGAGTTTTTGTAACACAATGGTGAAGAGCTGTGAAGTCAATGGCCGATTCTTATGCTAATTCAATTGCCTAGGTTATAGCCGAGATAACGATAAAAACCTAGTTTACTTAGCTTTGCTGTTATGCAATGTGATTTTAGTGAGATTAATTGTAACAGTTAAAAACAGTTGACTTAACGGCATTTATAAAATCTAAATCTATGTTGTGAAGTAGGTAAAAGATGCCAGCCTGTTTGTTTCAAATGAGATAAAAATAGAGATTTTAATTTCAGGAATTTTTTTTGTTTATGTTTCAGAATTTCGTATTCTAATAAAGTAAAATTAAAGTATTTTTTACATCGATTGATCAGTTTGTATGCTTATGTTTATAATGAAAAAAAAAAAAATTATCTATGAATCATTTATCATTATTTTAACTTTAGTTCATACGCATTGATAAAATAACAAACCGTGTTATTAAAACTAAAATACAATGTGAGACAAATGAACGTCGCGTGCGCATGTCGCTCAGTCGATAGTGACCGTTGAAGTCTTTTCATAGAGCTTTTGTAGCTACGCGCGGTGTGTTGCGTAGCACTTACTACTCATCACTCATTCTACCTACATTTAGGCATCAAAGTATCTATAATACCCGTTCCTTGATGATGATAGGCTTTAATTAGTTAAACCAATAGTAAAGATAGGCTTTTCCTTTAAATGGTTTTGACAGGCTGCCTATAATTTTCTGGAAATTTTTGGGAAAGGGTTATGTTCAACGTCCTATGGCTGAAACGATAATGATGTTGATGATAAATCTCCAGTAAGAACGATTTCATCTTCCTATTGCTACAAGAAAAATAATTTATACTAGGATTTAAGATAAGGTCGGTTGATAGTTACTTTTTTAAAAACTTTCAGCCTGAGTTGTTGCAACCATGTTGCATCTGGCACAAGTGAATCGGTTGTTCCTCTGTTACTTGTTAAGTTGGTTACAGTAGCATCCTTCGCTTGGAAACGTAGTTTTAATGGTGCAATGGTGGCTAAAATAATGTCTACCTGAATGAATTCCAAAAGTAACTGCGATTATGTTGAGTTTTTCCGTTGACAGGGGACTGATTTTATTCTCACCTTCAAAGTTTTTCTTTTTGGGTATTATTGTGAGAAAAAAAAAACAAATCTACTTCAACCTTTCGTATTCTGCATCCTCTTAACTGAACAATATTTCCTAATATCATCTTGATACTGAAACTGATTTTTCAGATTTATCATGAGCAACGAATTACGTTCCTTTTTTTGTCCGACCACCTATGTCACGACGACACCGTAACAAAAGTTTAAATTATTTTCATCGCAAGTTTAATTTATTGTAATTAGTTTTCTCAAAGGTGACAGCCCTGAAGCGGGTGTAATTATTTTAGTCTGATTTGTAATTTGTTGGCTACCTGTGTTCCCTGGAAGCGCGGGCGCAGCATCCGTCGCGACGTCCGCCCCTTGGGGCTACAACTTTTATTAATAATTATTTTTAAACAAATTACTTCGATTTGTAATCAAATTTTCTTGTAATTTATTTATATTGATAGGAAGAATTCAACTGAGAGAACTGAGCTTGTATTTTATAATAATATTTTTAAGTCGAGAAGGTGATTTTACAAAGGGTAGGTTGCACCATCTTTCTTGAACTTTGACAAACGTCAAAAATCTGTCAAACTCCATACAAAACACATCGGTTATCATTATAGTTACGGTCAAAGTTAGGTGGCGTAACTCAGCCTTAGAAACAGAATGTTACGTGTCAAGTTTTGTATCGAAATAATCTTGCTGTGGTAGTGCCTTTAGAGATATAGGTATTCTATTATTTGTTGGATTTTATGCTGGAAGCTTTTTAGTATTAATGTCTAGACGTAACTGCAGTGTTAAGCATTTAGATTTTCTTGTAATTTATTTATATTGATAGGAAGAATTCAACTGAGAGCACTAAGCTTGTATTTAATAATAAAAAATACTTAGAAACCGAATGTTACGTGTTTGTTAAGTTTTGGATCGAAATAATCTTGCTGTGGTAGTGCCTTTAGAGATATTGGCTCTGTGCACGATTACAGCGCCAACTAGCGTCCACAACTTTGTGGGCTCTGTCACATTGACATTTAGGACGTTATTTGTGAAAAAATATCGAAATGAAAAAATAACAAATATTTTCGACTAATAAATTGTTGTGATACCACGATTTGGGTGGAAAAAAGGTTTTGAAATCATTGTGATCATTCAAATCAAATGAGGTAAGTCCAAAAAGTGTGTTTAATTTTGATTGAGTCAGGGTTTGTTTACTTCATTTATAGTTGTAGTTTTACAGTAAAACAAAAAGAAAAAGCTACTTTAACGGTTTCATTATATAACAGTAAATATATTTAAATGTTCCTGTATCGCTAGTAATAAATTAAATATCATTTTCAGATCGAAATGAGTATTGTTTTGAAGACCGGGTTTGTGAGTGTTACAAATGTTACAATATCAAATTCCAACCACAGACCGTATTTAAAGGAAAGTTGTTGGTATTGGCTGGACCAAGTCCGAGATGTAGAAGAATTAAGAACAAAACAAGGGCAGAGTTCAATAATTCACGCTCTCATCATAAGGCAAACATCTGTGCACAACAACTACTGTGACTCATTTTTGTACTACCACGTTGTATAGTCTAGTTATTTCCAAATTGTAAACGGCTATTAAACCAGCCCTATCGAAATACAGTCCACTCTTTTATTTAAGTTCCCTGTAGGACCCTTTTCATGTGATTAATTAATGATATTAAAATGTATTATGTAGAATCGCTTTGCCATTGACAGATACATCTGATGACAGAGCTTACATTATTTCTACTTTTGACCACCATGAGCGCTGCAATAGATTATGTTACCCCCACCTAGTACTTCGCACCTAGCGAATAGGTATTCTATTATTTCTTGGATATTATGCTGGAAGCTTTTTAGTATTAATGTCTAGACGTAACTGCAGTGTTAAGCATTTAGATTGCCTGTTTATAAAGGTTAAGGGATTCGCTGTTTTCTGGAGACGAGCCAATTCAAATTGTAGATATTGAAATATAAACAAACTAAGGACAGATTTTGTACTCTATCTGGAAAATTACAATGTATTAATTGCAAAATATGCAGGATCATAAAATAATATTTTTCATGAGAATGTTGAAAAGTTTTGTCCGTCTATGTCTAATCTTAATACAGTGTGAGTCACGTTAAAGTGTACATATGAAAATAGATAAAACTAGGTAGACCTATTTTTATCGACAAAAAAGTGATCAAAATTTTTTTGAGATTTTTTTTTAATTTATTATAGAATTTTTTTCCTTCCAATTACTTATTTTAAAGAAAACGTAATAACTTTTAAACTAAGAGGTATATCCTGATAAAATAAAAACAGTAATAATGCTAAATAACAGACGATACTAAATAAATACATAAAATACTCAGAAAATGCCAACAAATAATAAAAAATGATACTTTTTGAAAAAAAACTGCTTAAAAATTCGTGTTTTTTTGGTTATTTGATAAATTTCTCCAAAAAATGCCCCTATAACAGGTGGTTTTTATGACTTTCAATTATTTTTTATCGTATTACCTTTGTAAAACCAAAAATCGCATGTCTCTATCCCTATCACAACATTTGCTATGATCGTTCGAACTAAGCCTCTCCGGGCGCGCCATTCAACGCTTCGTTAACAACGAAACTGAAAGTGGCTCTACATTTGTCAATTTGATAAAGACAAGTCAGATTTCAAATAAAAACAAAAGATTTCGAAGTAAAATAAGCATTTTAGTTAAAATTAAAATTGTCCCTACCTGTAGCGGAGAATAATGTGGTGGCAGGCCTTTGTTCAAACTATCATAGCAAATGTTGTGATAGGGATAGAGACATGCGATTTTTGGTTTTACAAAGGCAATACGGTAGAAAATAATACAAAACAATAAAAACCACCTGTTATAGGGGCATTTTTTGGAGAAATTTATCAAATAACCAAAAAAACACGAATTTTTAAGCAGATTTTTTTCAAAAAGTATCATTTTTTATTATTTGTTGGCATTTTCTGAGTATTTTATGTATTTATTTAGTATCGTCTGTTATTTAGCATTATTACTGTTTTTATTTTATCAGGATATACCTCTTAGTTTAAAAGTTATTACGATTTCTTTAAAATAAGTAATTGGAAGAAAAAAAATTCTATAATAAATTAAAAAAAAATCTCAAAAAAATTTTGACCTATTTTTTGTCGATAAAAATAGGTCTAGTTTCACCTATTTTCATATGTACACTTTAACGTGACTCACACTGTATAGCTTCCATTTATTAATCTTTATGACACGAATCTCAAAACTCTATTCAAACTTAAGTAGGTAGGTTCCAGCCTGTGATTGGTCGATTTTCAATACCTCCACCAATCACAGTCTATACTTGTTTAATGGTCCTAAAAATCGCTACACTAAGGTTGTGTTAGGTCGGCGACAACAAATTGTTCCTTGGAGTGGGTGCGGTGCGCGCGCGCTTGTCCACCGGACCGGATGCCCTCCGCGCCCCTCCCCGCAAGGCCCTAAGACTTGGTCTACATGCTTTCAGTTTAATCTTTGACATAACAGATCTGGTGATAAATTCGCTGATTTCTAATGACGAAGAAATCAGATTTTGACATCTATAGCTGTGCATGTTGCTTAGGATTGCTTTAGAAACGAATATTATCCCATTCGTATAGGATTTGAGTGTTTTCTTTAGGTGATTTAAATTCAAATATTACTGTCTATACAAGTTGCGTTGAAACTCATAACATCATCTTCTATTTCGCAAACCTTGAAACGGATTTGGATAATTGGTATAGTGTGCCCCTTTCATTATGCTGCTACATTTCGTGCTAAGAAACCGCCATCGCAAATCACGCCTTCTGCTTCGACTGTTACAGTTTACTTTTTAATGCCTTAAGATTTGCTAATTCGGACTTTTAGAAAAAGACTAAAAAGGGTTTTAGCTGTGTCGCCCGAGGTTGACCGTCGGTCTCGAATATCGTTCCAAAAAATCTCGAATGAACATCCGATGGGCCCTGTAGCATCACTGGTCGGAGAGACATGTGGTCGGTTGTGCCCAAATTAGTAACACGTAAGGTTATGCTAATGCCTTTCACGGTCAATATATTATGGGCGGTAAAAAATTAATTGGATAACATTATGAACTTGGGTTTGCCGTTGATGAATGGTCGTACGTGCAGAAAAGTGTTATGATGGTTTTGGTTCAGCTAATTGGCATTGTTTTTTAATAACATGAATGCATAACTTAAAGGGGCTTAACTTGATAACATTTATTTTATGTATCGTTATGTAAATTTAATTTTGTGATAAGCAGTAGAATTAAGTAGAATTAAACCAATATGTTGTTATTTTTTGTCCATGATAAGCCCTATTAAACAAATTCTAAAGTCATAATTGTTGTCTGTTTTGTACCTTGAACAAATAAAATAAAATTCAAACTTTGGGAACATTAGCATATGACATTTGCAGGAAAAAACGTTGTCAAACGGATATAATTTTATTACTCCTATTTTATAGCTTAATCAAAATAACGACAAACGTCGTACATCGTTATCAAAATTATTCGAGTTCAAACGAGGCGATTGACGAGTCGAAGTGTCAATATCGAATCGAAATACATTTTACTATGTCGTTTTATGTCCGACCGATTATGTATTCACAGTTGTCAACACAATACATTCTGTTGTATGCGAAATTGATATTCAAGAGGCGACGTGCGACCCGTTAAAGAGTGTCGGCAAAAAATAACTACAAATAATTTCGTTCTACTTTACGAATTTGTATGACTATTTCGGTGTTCAATTTAAAAAAAAAAACATTCTGTATAAAATAGCTTAAATTAATCTTTTATTCATATTAGGTACTTTTTCTTTGACGCTTTCCTCTTTTTGTTTCCAACAAACGTCCACTCGTGTAGTCTGAAAGAGATTACTTCTTAGCGATAAGACCGCTTTAATTGTGTCATTCCAACTTGACAGTTTTTTGTCGTTTGCAATAAAGATAAAATCTGATATTATTCCACAAAAAATGATGGAACTCCCTAAAAAAAATTGAAATCAGAAGACACGGAATTTCGTTAACTTAGGCCGGAGACACACCGATTAAGCTCGACCCGCTTAAGGAACAAGTCAACAACCGGCTCATTGTGTTGCCAGCTTTTTGTGGGCGACACAAAAGGGCTATATCCGGTCGTACAAAGATCGGACCGGGCCGTTTCCGCGAAATCTATCGCAATGCACAAGAAACGGGAAGTGTGGCCGGAACAACGGAAAAAAAGCTTTTTTTAATAGTATGTCATCGCTAGGGTTGTAGCACTGGTGAAAAGTAACGCTGAACTATTTTGAAAGAGCTGCCATACTATTGTAATAAAAATGTTATCTACATTATTATTAAAACGTTAAAACAAAAGTAAAATACTTGTGTGCCTAAATTATTATACAATATGGTCGATAACATACGTGTAGAATAGCTTAAAACTGCCATAAAGTTCTGTATAATTTGTAAATTAATTTAATTTACGCATAATCCTTAAAGTCTACCACGCATAACGCCAACTTATTCAGGTAGTAATCACGCAATAAACGTATTTAAATGAAACAAATTACCGTGTTCATGACATTACCAGCCCTGAACGTAAAAAAAGTTCTCACAGCAAACAGGTTGCTACGGTCTTCCGGTCGGAAGTCAAGAAAAAATCTGGCGCAAAAAATGGGACACATGTGCCTTCATTGTGCCATTATGGCCAGTGTTCGGACGCCATTCGTCATGGTGATCACTTTCTTGCAGCAGCAGGTGCGATCTGGTTTCGAACACCTTGTATATTTTCTCACGAGGTAAGGTCGAGGTATCCACAATGGGTTTAGAGCATATGGCAATTAGGCCTGTTATTAGGATCTGGCAAATGTTTCATTTGGAATCAGTGGTTTGAAATGTGTGAATACTGCCTACTTGTAAATTAAAGCAACGATCACTATTGCTTGTGAGTTAGGATATTTTATATTGTTTTAGTAGTAGCGTCATGACAATTTACAGAAAATGTATCGGTTGGTAAGGTTTGGGTTGACATAATGATTTTTTTTATTCTGATAGTTTATTAGTAAATGAGTAGATTTTTAACTATTCTTGACTGTTTCATGTCGTTTTCTTCAATTTTTCTCAATTAGGGTTATTTATTTTACGAAAAAGCTCGTCTTTTTTAAGGGGTGCAGAGTTTTTTTTACTATAGCAAGAATGTAGATACCACATTCTCCTACAAATTATTTGTATCATGTTAACTTCACTTCTAAGGGTGGGTTGCACCATCTTACTTAAACTTTGACAAACGTCAAAAATCTGTCAAACTCCATACAAAAAGCACCGGTTATCTTAATAGTTACGGTCAAAGTTAGGTGGTGCAACCCAGCCTAAGCGAATTCAGTGTCATATTCGATAGCGGACGCGACTTGAATACGTAAACACGTAAAATGTGATGGATGTGCGCGAATTTGAAGACTGTTTATTGCATTCCTAGACGATGGACAAAAAACACATTAGCATGCACCACGTGCTTTCTAATTTTAACATTTCCTGTACATTGACTCTACATGATTGTTGTTGTTGAGATACAGGTCGTTGAAGCTTTACATCAGTCAGAATTTACTTATTCCTTTTCAAATATACAAATACATATGTTTATTTAAATATCAGTGGGCTGTATTACAGTAGGTATCAAGTAGATGAAGCTTCCCATTAGGCAACAGATTTTGCTTGTGCTTGAAAGAGCCAGTCTTCTATGGCAAGATCAACAGCACTTTTTTTTTTTACAAAGTATTACATTACAAGTACTTATAACTTCGTTACGTCAAAGATATTGCAAAAGTATTCATTTAAATTACGTCATCGGATACTTAATGTATTGCCTACAGCAACTTTTTGCAAAGTGCCTCAGTTATAACTATAAAGTAATCAGTCGCTCTATGAAAAAACAATCAGCAGCTGTAACGGAATTGTATGGAAAACTTACTGTGTACCAGCCGTTTAATTCAACTTCCTAAAATAGTGACTTGATACACAAGTAATAGGTACGAGTTGTAGGTACGACCGAAGGAAATTACAGCGATATAAAAGTTCCGCAATTAATGTTGTTGCTTCACATAGGATATTCGTAATTATTTTATGATAGGTACTTGGGATATAATCGCAAACTTTACTAGTCAGAACAAATATCTATGACGGATATCGTTATGTGTGACATTATTTTAATGCCTTTAAATAATTCCATCTTCCGATGGGAATGTCAGATGAAAATTTAATGAAATATTTTTTTTTGGCTTTCGCGGTTGGCGTTTAGCCACAACACAACACAACGGTAGGGATAAGATTTGGAGCAGAAGATTCTATTGCTTTGCAAGATAGCATAATTTTTGTGGTAGCAGGATAAAGTTGCCTAATCCAATAGAAAAAGACGTATTTTTATAAAAGGAGTAGCTTGGTTTATGGCAGAAATCGGAGGAAAGGCCTGAATGGAATTATTATTCTTACCATCATAAAATTAAACACTGTTTTCTGCCGCTAACTTTGATGGAAACAAAAACCTACGTAACTTTTTAAAATTCGAACGTTTTATTTTTAAAACTACTTTATTAACATTTTGCTTTTCCTAACTTTGTTCGATTGAAACAAAAGACTACGTACATTTTCAAATTTCGAACGTTTTATTTTTAAAACCATATCAATAACCTTGTGGTTTCTCCTATTCCAGGTGTCCGAGGAGGATCTCCCTGATTGCAGGGCGAGACAGGTCTGCAGTAAGGTGGACTTGTACGACGCGAGGCAGCCCTGGATCGAGAGGAAATGCCGCTGTTTGGGGCATAGACCTTGTTCTAGGTAAGCTTTTAATTGAAAATACTTTCTACGCCAACTTAATAATACTTATCACAATATCTAGTTTTATCTCTTAGGTACCTACCCTAAAACCCTGACTCCATTTTTTCGTTTTGCTACTTAAGAATTAGAATCACACTTTCAAAAGTTTTTTAAAGATTACTTTGCATTACTTATATTAAAGAAGGACATATTTTACTAAAACTAGCGATTTAGGAGTCTGATATACTTCTGGAGCAAATATACGAGTATGTTCTACATATTGCCCTCGAAACAGAAACTTGTATGTGATTCATTGGGCATGACATGTTAACCAGTTAAAAATTAATACTTGACCTTGCAGTAGAAACTCTACATCTCTACCAAAATCCTCTTTAAATAGATTTTTAGTTTGTAACCGCATTTTATACCTATTTTTATATAAATTAAAGAAATCCATCGAAATAACCAATATTTTTGTCATTCCAGCGAGCTCACCGCCGACGACAATCACACATTAGCAGACAAGACAACATTATACAAAACGTGCGAGCCCGTGAAACGTCTGCCCAAATGCCGCTACTTCAAGGAGGCTGCGTGGACCATCTTCTCTTTCCCTGATAGCAACGCCACCCAGCAGATCGTCAACTGTCACTGCCCCAGAAACTCCGTGACGTATTTGCTGAAGAAGCTTCCGTACACGACACCTACCGGCGAGCAAGGGAACCAGTACCAGTTCGCGTGTTCGCCGCAAAGCGTAAGTGTTGTAGTTCGGTCTTGCGCCGCTTGGTGGCGCTTAGTTAAGGCTTTTGTAGGTTGAATTTTTAGTTTGGTCTTGATCCATTACATAGCTTTTGCAATGGCATTTAAATTTTGTATTGAGTAGCGAAGCGAAGTAAAATTGGAATTTTGGTACACTTCACAATATGGTAAAATTTTCTCATAACAAATCAAAGTCTATTCAAGGTTTTTTTTCTGAGCTAGACGAATACTTTGTAAAATTGACACACTGAATTGAAATGAAAGTATTGCTTGAAACAATTTAAGAGCCATTTTACATTTTCGTGCGAATTTCTAAGATTTTGAAAGCATGAATTACTATCTTAAGCAACACCCAGAGTTTATTTAATAACTGCGAAAGATAGGTCAATCTTTGGTGTTGACCATTAATGAAACGGATTTACTAAAACTCTTTTGCTTAATTCTCAGTGCCCCATCTCCCACAACCATTTTACGGAAAAATTGCCGCAGACTCTATTTCAAAGTCCTGTATCTATTATTTATGCTCATATAACAAGCTTAAAAATATATAGTATTCATCGGACATATATTCTTGTAGTACATTAATGAAATAGATTCTTGAATTTCATTACCATTATTGAGTAAAGTCTAAAAATAATTTGGCAAATTTGAAGATTAACGTCACATTTTGATCGTAGTTTTTGGTTTAAAAACACATCAATAACTGCAAAAAAAGTATCCCAAAATAAAGAATATTCATTGTAGAATTGATTTCTACAGTTATTGTTTAAATATTATTAACCACTTTGTCAAAATATTGATGTGAATATCAGTATAAATTACAATGCGCAAGCCGACATCGATTAGTATGGCGCGAGCGCCCGTCAAGGCAGGACCTGTGTCATTTTTCCCGCCATGACGTTTACGTGCGTTCGTGTCGTGAAGCGGTGATTTATACGGCAACCAAATACATTTGATACTATGCCTAGAGGTCCCTGTTTCCAGTCGGCCGTTTGGTGTAGTGGTTTGTAACGGACTAATATGCCGAGAGGTCCCGGGTTCGATTCCCGGCCGAGCAGAAATTGAAATGATGAATTTTAATTTATTTGACGGGTCATCATTATGTATGTATTTAATTTAATTAATAAATTATATAAAAGTATGTAAGTGGTATATCCATTAAGTTAGCACCCTTAACACAAGCACATTAGATGCTTACTTTGGGACTAGATGTCGTTGTGAAATTGTCCAAAGATTTGTTTATTTATTTATCCGCTTTGAGTTTTGTTTCGTGAAGAAGAAAAAGAAGCGTTTTGTTTCGAGAGGAAAGTTTTGTTTAGAATAGATTAACAATTATTTGCATAAAATATGGTACATGTTGTTAAATCTATACTAATAAAAGAGGAAAGATTTCATTATTTGTTTGTTTGGAGGAAATAGGCTCCGAAAAAAAATTCTTTCGCGATTAGAATCCTAAATTTTTTCTATGTAGGATATAAAATATTTTCAAAAACTTTAGTCCAAAATCTTCGATAAATTGGACGTTTAATAAATAAATTAGATAACATATTCATATTTTTTTTGTTTCCAGTACGATTTAATTACTAGTTTTTCAGAAATTCTATGATTTAACTAAAGTGTTTATATATTTTTATGCATAACACCGGTCAACAAAAAAAAATTGCATAACACCGGTCAACAAAAAAAAAATTTTTTTTTGCGCATGGATTTTACTTAATATATTCTGTTTATACATATAAGCAAATTTATATAAAAAGTGCGATTACAAATCGAAAATATTTGCTTTTTAAAGAGTTATAGCGATTTGAATTTTCCATCTTCATAATAGAATATCTTTAAAGATACACGTCACATTCTCATTGGGATATATTTATAGATAATTATGGGGGCTTATTCGCAAGAACAAGGGGTACGCTTTCATCAAAATATAGTGGGATTTGAGAGACGACGTTACCAAGGCCAGTAAACTGAAAGCATGATAGGGTTAGATTTTTATGAGAAAAATCTTCTATGGAACATTACAGGAAATTAGAACTTTTCATTTTTAATAAATATTTGGACTCTATTTTAAATTTTCTCTTGTGAGAATGAATCTTAAATGGATGTTTGGTATGTTTTAATAATTAGAAAGAATAAAAGAAAGAAAGAAAAAAATATATTTAGCAACAAATTAAACCATCTCTATGTTCATGTTTCATACATTCATTGATATGATATTTTCTGTTTTTGGGCATCTCCCTTTAGTTTCTGTGATCTGTGCTTGCTTCGAAGTTGATATCAATTAAATATTCCTTAGTGCTTTTGATTTAAATATTTTTTTTATTTTGACACGTGTTTGAAAAATCAAGATCAGATTGCAATAAAATAACAAGTGAAAACGTAACATTGCATTGTATTGTCGATGATACTGAATAAACATTTTTTCTTTCTTTCTTTCTTTCTTTCAACTCGCAATGTCTCAATATTGATGAGGAGATTCTATTGAAAAGTCTGTATTCATTCCTAGGATTCCCCTAAAACCATCAAATTCAAGAGAATTCAAGAGAGTGCAGTTTCCCATCTCATGCTCAGGGGCCACGGTTTAAAATAACGTGGTTGCATAGAGCCTACAACGGGCAACGTGTGCTGCTCTACTAATTTTCGATACAAAAGCAAGTGTTGGCGCCCTCACGACTTTAGCGGAGTGCCTTATGGTAGCAGGAGTAGACTTAAGGGAAATCTATGCTTCTCCGATGGCCACTTGTATGTAGCATGCTCCAGAGGATAGGGATGGATAAGCGTCGCTGTCGCTGGCGACAGGGTCTTTGATTCAAGGTTCATGGCGTAGGTCTCAGGCAAAATGAAATCCACTCGTAGAAATAAGAAACTCAGTGTATTCACGTGAATAATTACACACAGCACTAGAGTCGTATCGGAACTGAGTGAACCAACGGTTTTGAATAGGAACGTCCGACCCGAGTGATAGTTGAACACAGACTGCCTAATACTGCTGTACTGTACTGTAAAGTTTCATCAAACTCTCTTCAGCAGTTTTTGCGTGAAAGAGTAACAAACATCCAGACATCCACACAAACTTTCGTATTTATAATATTAGTAAGACTAGTAAGATGAATTATTTTAGTTATTTGTTGAATAATAATATTATTATTTATTTATTTATTTCTTAGCTCTGTCTGATAATGGATCTGGAGAATATACAATTGCAATTGGAACTCCATTGCAACTCCGTAACAAAACAATAGAACCCTATGGTGATTGGGCTTGTGTGATTCGCCTTGACGAATACTTTAACCCTAAATGATATCCAGGGTCCGATGATGGAGCTGTAAGGGGGCAATTTTTTTTCCACTATGTGACTGTCTTTATTTTGTACTTAATATATATTTTACTTAATATACCTATTCGTGTTTCAATATTAATCGAAATATAAAAATCTTTAAAGGACTAAATAAACTTTAACTATTAAAATTTTAAATTAATTTATCAAGTTTTAATACCTTATTCTACCTTAAAATTAATAACTTATTAAGTCTTAATACGGTCACGGCTCAAGATTTTTTTGTCCATTTCGGCGTTCTTTTTACTCTTTTTACGTTGCGTTGACAGTTCGTACCTAAATTCGCGCGGAATATTTTTGTGAAATGGCTCTTAAACGGAAATTTATGAGAGTAATTAATGTCGTTCTTTTTTCATTCAATAAATTTTTTTGGTTCAATTAGTGAATTCGCTAGCAATATTATTAATGAGAACATTATTCCTCCACAGAGATTACGCTGCTCCCGCAAAGAACCGTGCAAGCTCTTCAGCGCTAGGAGGCGCCACGAGCAAATAGACGAGGTGAATGCCAACACCATCTGCCAATGCCCCAGGGACCACATATGCCCCAAGCACCACACCGAGGTCGGGGTCTTAGCTGGGGTCACGTACGCCGCCGAGGACATCCGCACGTACCACGGTTACTGCATGCCAGAACCGCCCCCAGACGTATACAGATTCGTTGGCGATAAGGACTGAGTTCGCTTAGTTTCATCAGGACATTTCAATCAGTGAGAACAAACTTTAGACGAGATGCATTTTTTTAAATTTAAATTATGAAGTTGCCGGTGATTTTTGAATGTGAAAATACGTAGTAGTTAGACCTTGTCTGCGCTACTCAAAGGCTTTGATAGCAATATCGATTTATTTTGCTCATTACCTGTTTAGTACAAAAACAAATCAGCACGTTAAAGATTGTTAGGTATGTAAAATTAATTTGTTAACATGAGTTCCGAGCGATCAAAGATTGAACTAATTTAGTTAGAGCTCTATTGGAACGACACTCATGTTTGAATATAAACTCAAGACTACATTCTTCACGATTGTTCTAAATAAAAAATAAAAAATAAATAGGTACATACTGAAATTCAACAAATCATAGGCTTTATCTCTATTCAAGTGTGAGTGTCGTTTCGTAGTACAATCCTATGTATATTTAAAAGGCTAGAGACAGATCAGTTTGAGTTTACCGTGACAGCAATGCTTAAGTGACAGTTCCTGAAGTGCTGATTATTGAGTGGTGTCATAGTAAACACAGATTCCTTACAATTACCAACAATTGTCTCTAGCTTTACAAAATCCACGCTGTAAATACCCTAAAAATAACGGTATTGCGTTATTTCTGTTGCACTGTAAATATTATTAGTTAAGCGATCATTCCAAACGTTTTAGATTAAATTATTTTTTCATATTTTAATTATTTACTTGCCATAATTACGTAGTTTGTTGCGTTTGTTCCGAGTCTTCCAATGCAGTCACGGAGACATTTTTTGTTCATTGTTTTGTTTATGTTAACAATTTGTATAATAATATTTGTTAAACTTAGACGTGGTAAGATGTAAACGCAATGTAAACGATTGTTAGGATAGTTTTTTAAATATTTGACATCGTTCTTCCTCTTTTATTGGATGTCATAGGTTATTAAGATATTAAATAAATGTTATTTTATTAAAACTGGACGGAGAATTAATATTTTAATAATTAACATTATGTACAAACGTTTTCAATGGCTATTTAATTAAAATGATAGGTAATTGTAGTTTTTCACCTCATAGGCTTACCTGCAAGGATTATTGAATTTATTGATAGTCACTGTATTGAATTATAGCAGAAATGGCCTACCTCAATATATCAAAACTTTTTCACAATTAGTATTGACTTGACAAGCTTAATTTTATTACTTGACTGTCTTAGGTCTCATATGAGAAAAATATTTCATAATAATAGTCATACATCAAATGTTGTTATATTGAGATACGCCACATTGTAGTGGTCTGTAGTAATTCTAAAATATTGGATTACAAAAGGTTTTATAAACGAAGGGAGTTTTTATGATAATGACAGTGTAACTATGTAAATAGATAAGAAAGCATGTTGATTTTTATTATAATACCCATTATGGGGTATGTCTTCCTTATTTGTTTTATGTAAAGCTATTTTAAGTTAAATTATTAAAAAGAAGAATGAATAAATGTTTCGATATCATACCCGTATTTTATTCATAGTTAAACAATAAACAAGGTACAATACAATTGTAAGTCCCAATGCAGAGACTTTTTTCAGTTAGTGATTTGGGTTTTTATAGCTCAAGTTCTATTATAATTTTGTGCTTTAGGTCTGATGATCTCTCAAAATAGAGATGACCAAATATGACTATTCCCACCTCTCGTTCCCACCGCTGCAACTCCTGTGTAGCCAAGATCAAGCTGTAGACCGCCAATAAAAAACCAACCAATGAAGGTCAAGTTTGTCCCGGGGGAAAGTTAACAGTCACCAAAGTTTACTCTTTTAAGACCGTTTATCAGACATTTAGTGAATAGTTGAGCCTAATGAGAGTCCATGCACTTGAAAACTGACACCTTCTATATTCTTCTGATTAAATGCCGATTCCAAGTCAGTCAGCTACTTCCGAGACCGACGTTTACAAAAATCAAAATCTAAAATATTTATTCAATTTAGACCACAAGTGGCACTTATGAAACTTACAGGAGTGACAGTCAAGACAAGACACAAACGATCTACACCAGTTTTACTCATGCATGCATACATGCAAAGCTCATGAGGTTAACCTCAATGAAGTATATTAATATTTATTTATTTTTTATTTATTTATACTTCAGCACACAAAGTAACAAATGCACTGTGGCGGACTTAATGCCGGATGGCATTCTCTGCCAGTCAACCACGGGTCATGCAGAAAGAGTAAGGCGGTGCAAAAAATTTTCATTTTTGATAATAAACCTACTTACATAAGATTACATAGAATAAATAACATAATACAAATAAATACAATAGACATACACATAAATACATAAACATAATAATATTATAGATGTACACATCACTCATGTCTGAGATAGCGAGAAAATGGAGAAAAAAAGGTCATTCCTTGAAATGTTTGCACAGAGCCTTTTTGAAAGTAAATTTGGAAGAAGGTTTGCGTAATTTGGCCGGAAGCACAGAATAAGTAATAGTACAGGTACAGAAGGATTACTCCGCAAGACGATTTAAATAAATGCGAGTCTTGCTACGACGCGATACAGTGGAATTCAGCTCGCACAGCACTACGTACCTACAATTTTATTCACCTACAAGTTTTGTCTCTTTCTATCGCGTGCCTCTGAACTCTTCTTACGCTGTTAGGGTTGCTGTCTAGTGAAAAAATAATTAATCTACTTATTTGTAATGAAGTACGTATGTAGGTAAGTATGCATTCATTATGGAAAACCTTGGGAGAGGCCTTTGTCCAGCAGTGGACGTCATTTGGCTGAAACGAACGAACGCATTCTGAGCAGTAGTAATAGTAGATTAGGTTCCTATACTATCCTAAGAATTATTGATTACCTACATGGCCAACATACCTTTCAGCATCTTTGTGAAGCGAAAAAAAAAGATAAATCCGGTAGATTTCTTTTCGAATTTAAACACCCGAACGCCGCACAATATTTCTTTCTCTTTATGTCCATTTTTAAATAATACTTCGATCATAGAATTATAATCATACTACAACGCACGCCAACGTCCTGACGGGCGCGCGCGTGACACTCGACTGATATAATACCCGCCGGCGGCGGGGCGCTTCGCTGTCAGTGTTGCCAACGAAGTATCAAGCTCCCCACCAGAATTGACCTCTAAAATCACCAGAAATCCACTAATAAAAATCGCACCATCGTAAAAATCGCTAAATTTTCCACTATTTTTTTGTCTGGCATTATAAAATAATTAAAAACGTATTAAAAATTTCCCTACTTTCGGGAAAATCGCCTTCACTGTCTACACTCCCCAACAAAATTGACACTAATGACATAAGATTTTTGCCTCACTCTTGACGAAGCGTTTGTATGAAGACTATCCATGTAGGTTTTATTAATCTAAGCCACCAACACAATGAGCGCGAACGAAAATTGCGACTTTAGGAAAGGGAACTCAGGGAATCCCCGATAATAATTTATTGTCATTTTTCTTAGGTCTCTTTACTCGCTAGCTCGAACAGTGTTGCCTGCACGATGAAATTAAACTCCAAAAACGATACGAGTGGACCATATAATCGTTGTTCCAATGTTTAAGAAAAAAAATCCTTAATTCTTAAATTCCACTAGATAAATCCACTAGCCACTAAAACCCATATTTGTCCGCTAGTAGGTAAGTCAAAACCACCAGATTTAGTGGAAAATCCACTAAGTTGGCAACACTGTTCGCTGTAGGTAATTATCGGATGTACCGCGCGGAGTGAGCCAGGCCTGCCGGAAGGCCGTTCCAGAGCCGTACAGCGGAGACTAAGAAAGAGTTGGACATGAAGCCAGTGCTATGATGAGGGGTGGCAAGCTGAAGAGACTGACTAGAGCGAAGATTTCTATTGTGTGTGAGTGGAGTGGAGGTACTGAAATTTATCTTTTAAATAAGATGGAGAGTCATGATTAAAGAGAATTGAATGAAGCATACAAAGTGAACGAAGATATCTACGCTGTCTGATGGGAAGCCAACCAAGCTGCGAGCGAAAAGGTGAGATGTGGTCAAACTTGCGGAGACCGAAGATAAATCTGATGCAGTTGTTCAAGAGGCGGTCCAGCTTGTTTAAAAGTTCCTGTGAGATGTCCGTACAGCATACATCACCATAGTCGAGGATAGGCAGGATCAGAGACTGAGCAAGTTAATATACCTAAGTACTTCATTTCTGGACCTCATAAAACAAGACAGATCTTGAAACCTGCTAGGGCGGGGCTGAGCTTAATAAGCTCGCGTTAAAATTGGGGCTTGCCTTAGCATTCTAGAATGTGGGAATGTGGGAAATCTTAACTGCGTGTTTAACACATACACCGTTTTACTTCAATAATGTTAAATCATGTTATAATAAAATTCAAAGTGTACAAGAAAGTCATTACAAAAACAGATGCATTTTACGGTATGAAGGATAAGTACTATAATGATGTCCATGTAACAACATGTAATGTAATGTTCTATACCTTTATTGCTTATAAGTAGAAAATAACATTACTGGTTTCGAGGGCTTTAAAAGTTTTTGTGCTGGTATTAATATCGGCGGGAAACAAAGATGAAAGTTTAGAAATATTTTATTAACACCACACTATCTTTCACACATTATCACTGTAATTAAGGCTTTTTTTATTCCTGTCTGACAGAATAATATTAAAGAGAAACTCAGAAATCAACATAGGGCATTTCATGCGACGGGTTTTGTAAAAACCTCAATGTATGTCGTATTGATCCAAGATACATTTTCAGTAGGTAGATATTCTAAATTGCATATTTCGGGAATCTATACACCTAATTTTATGGTACATAATTACATATTGTATAATTGACTGTTACATTGTATGACATACAGATGCTTCAAAACGAGAGTATATTATCAGAGTGCTCCATTAAGGAAAATACCAATTAGAAAGAACAGAAATCGCAATTCCAATTCGGCTAATCATGAAAATAATAATGCTCATACATTATTATTTTCATGATTAGCCGAATTGGAACTTAACCCCCTTTTAAAAATCAACGCGCAGCCGATTGAGAGGGTCTGGACAGCAAGAAACCTGGGTGTTACTTTTGACGCTGGTCTTCGCTTTGAGGATCATGTCAATGCATTGGCTAGGAATTGCTTATATAAGCTGAAGACTCTGTACAGGATTCGTGATGAGCTCAGTCAGGATCTTAGATTAAAACTCACCGAAACGCTTGTTCTCTCCAAGTTGAACTATTGCCTTCCAGTCTTTGGGCCATGTTTGTTGGAGCGCTCTAATCGAGTTTTGCAGCGTGTCCAAAACGCATGCATAAGGTTTTCCATGCATGTCCCGCCTAGGACGCATGTTACACCGTTCATCAACCAAGCCAACTTGCTCAATATGAAATCCCGACGCGACCTGCACTTTGCCTGTTTGCTTTTTGGAGTTGTGAACAGCGGGGCTCCTGAATATCTTTTTGGGAAGCTTAATTGGAAACACTCGGACTCAGTTTATAACACTCGTGGTAGATCTTGGAGGCTCTCCATACCACAGCACAAAACTGCTGCTTTTAGAGGAAGTTTTAGGTACCTGGCTACGAAGTGCTGGAATAACCTTCCACCACCCATTAGGCAAGCTATAACCAAGTTTACTTTTAAAAGTAAACTTAAAAAGCACATACTGGCATTCCAAAAAATCTCTAATGGCCAGGTATAGTCGACCCCTCTAATTTGACATTATTTATAATACTGACCTGCTAATCCTATTCCTGATATCTAATTTACATAATTTAATATATCATTTTGACATTAAACTAATTTTCACTTTTTATTTATTTAATTTTTCTTTATCATTTATCATTTGTGTTTTAATGCCCTTGCGAATTGCTGCGGCGATTACCGCCGCTCTCCACTTTCGTCGGCCGCCGTCTGAAAATCAGCGTCCAGGCATTAGCTTGTGACACATGCTGAGACGGAGACCTTTTGCTGCCGCAACTCTGCTCACATTTCATAACATTTCTCATTGTTATTTATTTTATTTTTTTGAATGTGCATGTTAAATATTGTATTATGTTATTTTGTTGAACTATGTATGTGACTTTGTGTGCAGCAAATAAATGCTTACTTACTTACTTACTTACTTACTTACATATTCCTCAAGCAGTCAAGGTAATTTTGAACCTAAATAGATTGATTGACCTAGATTTTCAGGACAAGATTCTTAAATATGATATCTAAAATGCGTAGATCCATCCAATTAGAAAAAGCTGTCAAATGTCATTGAAAGAGACGGAATATTCCTGAATAGCAATTTCACGGTTCAAATTGGAGCAATAAAATCCAAAACCGTGCTGATTAAATTCATCAGTGTTAATTATAGTACGGGGGCGCAGTGACAAACACAATACAGTGGAATTAGCGCGAATCTTGTTATAGACTAGGGGACCGGTATTAAGATACGCTTACAAAATATGTACGGTTTGTTTTTATTTTGGTTAATTATTTACGAGAAGTAATTTAGGTAATATCATCATTACATTATTTAAATTTTACAGGCTATATTTATATTTTTATGCAATCAATGCAAAGGGTTTATCGATTCGTGCATATCAAAGTGTTTCGAGAAGTTGATAAATTTCTTTTCTGCTCAACCCAAAGGTAAACTGGTCGAGAATGCTTTGGTCATTAGTGCATTAAGTTCGCCTTATGTACAAATTTATTTTGGCATTAAAGTTTAAATAATAAATAAAATAAATCGTAAGCATCTTCGAACGACTTGCTCCAATTGTCCTATAAATTGTATGTAATGTCTTGTATCGTCGATCGATATCATCAGCGCATTGTTTAAGTAAAAAAGCATTTATATTATTATAGTTTTCTATAAATGTATCATTATAATCTCTTCACAGAATCGTCATTTAGACTAGCTCTCAGTCTATCGAGAGCAGGCCCGCTGCGTGTGTATCAAATCAGAGATTACGATATAATAACGTAACGAACGAACTAGAAAAACTTGGCGATCCGTTCATTTGAGACGTCATTCAGTTTTTACGATTGCACTGCGGACGATGGCGTATAGATTTTTTTCACCTGCCGACAGTTGATGGGTTACAACTTATAATACTTTTTCTTGGTGGAAAAAGGCGGGAACGCAACTTGCAACTTTGTCGGAACCGTAGCGGTTCATTCCCACGTTTTGGATCGAGTACAGTTTCGAGATTAACGCCCGTATTCACAAACATTACTATGAGGTCTCACAGTGCGCGTGGACGCACAGGATAACACACGAACCAATCACAGAGCTCTATTCAACGCTGTGCGTTCGATTTGCTGTTTCACTTAAGCAAGCATCGTTTGTGAATACGGGCGACAGTGTAAATGCGTCAGTCAGCTTCCGCCCATAGGTATAAATAATTATGGTGTATAAATTATGTAATATTTTAAGTTGCTGATAGTTTACTTACATTAATTAACCACTACGGTACGGTCGAGACGTCCTAGGTATCCCCAGATATTCACCAAGATTCTACAATGGAACTGGTAAGACAAAATGCAGTTGTGTTACACATTTTTCGTTATTTTTTGTCAATTTGCAAGTAAGTACAAGTAAATTACTCTCGACAAGTAAAGAAATGACTAAACAAAACGAATTCAAATCTAATTAAGTTAATTAATGTTTGAGAATATGTAATATGGCGTCACAATAATTACAATTGGCCAGTTACATTAGTTTACCACTAAAAATTACATCATTTCTACTGCCAAATCAAGGTAATTTTTTTTTCAGCAGTTGTCAGCTAATTAGATGTTGAATTTTTTTTAGATCATGTCATGTTCTAAATGCTTGTTATTTATTTGTCAGAGTCATTTTCAGTCTGTAATAAATTGGTCAGAAATATTGATCAATATTTTACGATTAGTAATAACTTACGTCATTTACGCGGATGACTATTTTTCTTATTCAATCTTCGAAGTTAAGTAATCATATTTTAGAAGTAATTATTACTGAAATATAATATGTACCTAAGTATTTATCGTGTTTATTTTGGATCATTCAATATACAGCTGTATTTACAATCATAACAATCAAAAATTTACGCTACATTAATAACTACGTAATTTTTTAATTGTTTATTGATTTTGCTTGTTTGTTTTTTTTTTGTTTTCTTATAGCTTTAGGTATGCGTGCCATGTTCGTATGCGTTTTACATTTAGGTTAATAGTAAAATACAGCTATTTTAAAAGTAAAAGTTATTTTTTAATGTTTACCAAACGATGACGTTCGATTGAAATTCATTAATTATACAGCGTAAACATAAACGAAATTATTATTAAACAATTAACAGTAGAAAGTACCTTACAACACAGCTGTCGAAATGGCTTCTGTGACAGTGACATCTATACTAAAAATTCTAGAAAATATTATTCTGTTCAATTAATATTCCAATTTTTAAGTCCAAATAACAGATTTTACAATTTATGTTAGTATGTTCCAGTTCTGAACCAATTTCGGTTAATTATTATAGACTACGTTATAATTAATTCTCTCTTGTGAATGCAGTCTTGGTACTATTAGAGGCCGGTCGATCTATTCTCATAAATAAAACACTGGATACTCATCTTTCACATTATATTGCCTTATTTTAGATACAATTCATCACTTAGCACAAAAGCGCGCGGAGTCGTCTCCGCGCGTCCCTCTATTCTGACGTTTGATTCTCGTGTGACATTGACGTATTGTCAATGTCACTATGACAGCATCTCATTGGCTATAACGATACCGCTATTTTAACGTTTTATATTTTTCACAATTAACAGTTCGGCCTTCCTGCAATTCCTTCGCCCTCGAAGGTCTGCTCATGGCACACTTGACGCCTCGTATTGGGATCCAGCTGAGCACCTGGCTAGATCCACTCTGCCATCTCCATCACCATTCGCACCACACGCTGACCACCTTTGGTTCTGCTGAAACGAGAAATCATCACACAATACATCTATATCATCGTCACACGGTACATCTTTATCATCACACAGTACATCTATATCATCATCACACAGTACATCTATGTCATCATTACACAGCACATCCATATCATCTAGAAGCTCAGCGTGCTCCTCAATCAGTAGCGCAACGCCAATGGTCATACAGACGCTACCACAATTATCTTTTCGTTCAATATTTTAGAATCAGCTGCTTCAATAATGACAATAATGTCGATCACACACATGCCATCTTAATCTAGGCACCATAGCTCATATGCCCAAAATGTTACCACCGAAGAAACTCATCCTTTGATGCCCAATTAGGCCTTTATCCAAGGTTTCTATCAGGTTTGTTCAACCACCACAAAAATACAACTTATTGGTTCCGATAAACTCCAAATCATAGAACTGTAACCCATTCTACTTCCAAGAATGGAAAGAACCCTCACTGTTGATGAGCAGTGGACTGCATGTTCGTGGGCTAGGAACCGGCATAAATCTTGAAGGCAGAGTATTTGTTGTAAACAGCTTTATTTCTGAGTTCTTCACTTTTTCTTTTCGACCACTTTGATTTCTTAACTCGCTTCTTATCTGAATTAAACTAGTCAGCTGGAATGCCCTGCTCCTTATCTTATACTCTTCCCTTTCTCTCGCGATATTGCCAACTCTGTCTCTCATGTTCTGGAATATTCAAAGCGAGAGGTCCGATGTGACCATCTCGTTTTCCTCGATTTTCCCAGTGACGAGATGCAGTGCTGCTCGATTGTCACGTCATCGTCCTTGCCTTCTTGCCGTGGCCATCCAGACTTCGGTCTTCTAAGGAACGACGGCCCTTGGAACAACTCATCCTCTTCCGATGTAGGCACGTATCCCGCTCTCGACGCCACGTCGGCTACGTTCAAGTGAGTGGGTACTCAAACGCTACTCCGACAGCCTTGTCTCCTCGGTGATCTCTTCAAGTCGATGCGCTCCGTAGGGTGTATAGCGGCGGCTTCCGTTCCGCAGCCAATACAGCACAGTTTAGGAGTCACTCCAGTAGATAGTGTCTTCTACAGGCAGCCGATGCACTTCCGTTCATGCTGCTCGTAGCTCCAACCTCGATATCGTTTGTGTCTTCACTGGAGCCACTTTGACACGCGCAGCTACCAGCACAACTTCCGCGTCCTTCCTGTCGTTGTAAGCGAGGTGCCAATACGCAACGGCGGCGTAGGCTTCCTCGCCTGCATTGCAGAAGATGTGCAGCTCTCGGAGTTTCATTTATCTCCCCCCCGTAGTAGTATCGATGAATACGCAGTCTCTTCATAATCTGCAGGTCTGACAGCCATTTCTCGAAGTATGCTGCGACGTCTTCCAGCACGGGCTCGTCCCATCCGGTCTTGAGGCGCCACTGCTTTTCAGGAGCTTCTAGGGGAGTCGCTCCTTTCTTCGCGGCGCGCCTGCTGCTCGGGGCGACTGCTAGCAGTCTGTCGTTGTTGCTGTTCCAGTTCCGGACATGGAAGACCGCCTTCCTGTGGTCTTCGTCCACTTGAAAAATCACTTCTTTGCTTGCTCGATGTCGTTGAAGCTTTCCACGAAGTCACCACTACAGCGCCCGGCGTATGCCTTTCTCAGTAGGTTCTCCATTTGCTCATGATACTGCCTCTTCTCTTCGGTATTATTCAGAATTAATTTAGAACATTGTGAACTCCTAATGACGTAATTTTAATGAAGTTATACAATGCAATACAATTAAAATAAATACTATTGGACCTAAATGATTTATGGGATTGGTTATGGTTCTTTTAACATTTTCTCTTTAAACCCACACAGATTAGGCCATTCCACACAGTTTGCGCCTCGCCACACAGCCCTATGATGTCGCTACACAAGCCAAAACATCATAGTTCATGATGTCTCCCACACAAGACACGACATCTTCACAATTCCTGATGTAACACAGACATCCCACTCAGAATGACAATGTCCACACAGTTTCAAGACAATGCCACATGTCCTCCTCACACAGCTATCAGGACATCCATCTCACACAAAATGACAAAGTCCACCCAGTTTCATGACAATGCCCACTGGTGTATGATCCTCACATAGTACATCATACCTCTATTATTATTATTATTATTATTTTCAAACCATTCCCATAATCACAACATTATCTTTATTTAAATAATAAAATATTTCAATGTAAACTCTAAAATATTAAGATGAATAACACAACTACATAAATCATCATCAATAATAATGCCAGTAATAAACAGTGAAACAATTTATGCTTAACATTGTGTCTTAGTGAACACAAATTTGCTTCACACACAAATGCAACTTTATCATAATAAACTTACTGTTATTGTTGTGTTGACAGCAATACACTTCCAACTATTATCTTTGGAAACTGCACATACTTCCATGAACTTACCATCCTCAAATAGGAACAAGCATTCATGGAAATATCCAAGAACTTTAATTTAACAAGTACCATACTTCTCTTCTCATGCTTGGCCAAAATTCACCCACAATGCAACTGACTTCATATTCAAGTATCTGTTGTTAACCCAGTCATTACAGGGAAGCACACAACACAATCATCACCAATATAAACTTTATTTGATCACTGCTAGTACTTTGCTCCATTGATACCATTATTAAAAAAAACATAACCCTCCTTCTGGAGCAGTCGGGTAAATAGCTAACTTTCGCACAGTACAGCAGTATACCACACAATAGGCCAATGCTAATGACCAATGATAAGCATTTATTTCTATTCAAACACATCACTCTTATTCACCATTATTAATAATAACTTTTTGCTTAAGACTGTTAGCGGCAGTTGGGAAGTTCTAAAGTCTAGCAGTAGACTGTAGCCAATTCATTATTACAATCTGTTCACACTCAAGTTAATTGTATGCAATTTCATGCCAATGACAAGAATAAGCACAGTTAAACAACCAAGCCGCAGTGGCACTGCTAGTCTCAGCCCAACCCTTGCAATAAAACATTAATTCAACTCACCAAATATCACAGCTGATTCCTTTTGTATTGCATTTTCACTCACCAAATATCACAGCTGATGCCTTTTGTATTGCATTACCTTCTGTCCAACTCCAAATTACTTATGTGGAGTACCCTTGCTAAGTGTTCAGCTTCACTCTGTTATTGTGCTTGACTAATTTGCTCACCACAGGGCCAACCCGCAGACAGATAAGTCACCACATCTAAAACTCAAGTCAAATCTAAAAATATGCACACACAACATGCTACAACCAGTAACCTTTTCATTAAACAGCTAATAAATAACCTCAAGATTAAAATCATTTCACCATGTGAGAATTATTAACAATAATGGCTGGTACACAAGAAGACCTTTAATGTACCACATTCTAAATCTTTTATGTAATATCAAAATAGGATAAATTTTGGTCACCCACACTTATTTTCAATGTTAGTAATACAATCTATATGACTGCTGGCAGTAGAAATTAATTGATAAGTTGGAGAAACTTAATAACTTATCTTATTAACATTATTGTTACTCAAATATAGCATTATGGTGTAATATAATGTGTCTTACATCTACAGTAACCAGGAGCACACAATAATTATGTTTAACAATTGATTGAAGTATCAATACCATACCAAATACCAAAAATCCCCATGTTCAATGATATAACTGGCTGCTTTACTTAATCTCAATTAGCTAAATGTTTTAAGTTATTTCATCTTGTAGTATTTACTCAACATCAAGAAAGAAACATCATGATACTAAAACTGGTTTACAGAACACAGACTTTAGCTTCAATTTACTTGAATAAAACTAATTATTAATTGTTCTCCAAAATAATGGCAAGAGGTTACTCGGGCATGATCACCAAACTTATTTAATTTATCTGACCATATTCTATCTATTCTTTATAGATTTTGAATCTCAACAGGTTATTCTTCGCAGAATGTTAACATGAACAAATGAACACCGTGCAATTTAATTTGCTTTACTAAAATAACTTATTTGGCATTGAAATTAAAGTGAGCACATACCATAGCTTTCACACACATTCCTGGCATTATCAGTAAAGACTGACAATACTTATAACATTTGTTGCATCATTCACTTCCATGCATTATTTTGCTCAAAAGGAAATGTGTTAATATTGTTGCTGTTAGAATATTCGATAGCAATAATGAATCGTACCTGCTCTGGGGCCATCGTTAGTCAAATTGTTCACCACTTACGTGACCACAAGCCAAGTTACGGAGGGAGTATCTTCATAATTTGCGTCCATCATTTCTCGTACTTAAATACTTTTCTGCATCTCACACCTTTGTCAGTGTGGTTTCCTTGACATTCTCTCTCCATCATATTCAATTATAACCATAGAATCGTGGGCGTTTTGTGTTAATATTCGTGACAAATCACACGAAACATTGGTCACCTGGAACACTTTGAAATCACGTTACTATCATAGGTTTCAGATCTCACTTCTGAACTATTAGAGGCCGGTCGATCTATTCTCATAAATAAAACACTGGATACTCATCTTTCACATTATATTGCCTTATTTTAGATACAATTCATCACTTAGCACAAAAGCGCGCGGAGTCGTCTCCGCGCGTCCCTCTATTCTGACGTTTGATTCTCGTGTGACATTGACGTATTGTCAATGTCACTATGACAGCATCTCATTGGCTATAACGATACCGCTATTTTAACGTTTTATATTTTTCACAATTAACAGTACCTACTTAATACGAAATAAGTAGGGATGTAAAGATAAAAAAAAAACAATTGAAAAGATAGAAACAAGACAAAGTGTTCACAAATGCAGTCAGAGGAATGTTTGTTGTAGGAATGTTTGTTGTAGTAATGAAAATTGAAAAAAAAAAGAGTCATTAAAATGTAGCACTTTGTGACCTCACGCGGAACTTCAACGCATCATAACTTCGTGTTTGATTGACAGATAAAAACATGTGTTCAATTTTTTTTGATAATAATTGACGGACTAAAGCATTTTTTTAGGAAACTAGCCTAGCCAATTGCATGTATGTACATAAATGTTAGTTAAATACAGCACATTCCAGCTGCAAAACAAACCGTTACAAAAACAAAAAAAATTATGAACATTTCCGCGAACACTAATCGAGTTTCTCACCCATACAATAAGATTTATTTTATTAGTGGTCACGATTTTCAACGGTAGAAAGTGAAACTGGCCGGGTGTCAAACTATTGGCGATACACAGACTGTCAATGAAAAGCTGGATTGGTGGGCAATCAATTATACAGTTGTCTCAGAAAATAAATGAAGGCAAAGATGGTTAAGGGGTGTGGTTTCATCAGGCAGTGGGGGTTACAAAGACCGTACTGTAAGTGCTAAATCATTAAGGTAAACGCAAGAACTGTAGCATCTTAGATAGGTAGTTGTGATTGAAAGGTACTCGTAGGTGCTATTTATAGTATGAATATAGAGTCTATAATGTGCTGTCATTATTTCTTTGACAGTTTGCACAGTGTGAAGTAAGATACTTACTTCAAGTATTTACTAAATTCAAACAATGATATTAATAAATGATTATGATAATCTCCCGTTTTCTTTGAGTTCCAGTAAAGCTTTTCACTTTAGAGACCTCACTCTTTCATAAAGGTTACTAAACCTTTGTTTGTCACCTGTCATATCCGCTTTGCAACGGAGAGAAGTCAAACCTTAATTTCGAACTCCTCTTATGTTCTTCTGATTAATTTCGTTGCGGGTCCAATGACAGTTTAACTTTCCCCCGGGACAAACTTGACCTTCATTGGTTGGGTTTTTATTGGCGGTCAAACTGCTGATCCTGTCTACACAGGAGTTGCAGTGTTGGGAAAGAGAGGTGGGAATAGTGCCGTTTAGAGACCTCACGCGGACTTCTTGACAGAATTTGAAGTAGTGTTGCATTGCTTGAGCATTTTGTTTCTCCTTTAACTTAATGTTTGTTTTTCAACAGAAATGCACAGCCAAAAAACAGACTGAAAATTTTTACTATAAAGTAGGAATAGGATAGGTGAATGTAATTCCTAAACGCAATGGTGAACTTAAATGTATTTTTTAGTAGTTTCTAGTGAAGAATTAAGGTACCTGCTCAATTTTTTTCAGATTTTGTGATGGCTAGAAATATCCCATTCTCATTGCTTTCTGAACACCTGTCGTATTACAAAGACATACGATGTCACAGGGTTTAGCTTGATGGACTATATCGAAATTAGAACTGGTAATTTATTATTTTTGTCAGTGTTGTAGCTACATTTTTTTGATATCAACTTAAATTATATTATTTTTAACGTACCTATCACACTTTTTCAAATTAAACATTTTACTGTCAAATTTACAGGAAAAACGAAGTAATCCTATATTATTTCACGATATTAAATGACATGTAGGATTCGATTTGATATATTGTAATTTCATATTTTAATTAACAATTTGAAGTGATAAAAATATGATGCATGTAGTATTTTTAAGTAAGTCGCTCAAATAATTCGAATAATATATGATTTGAAATTCGCAAATGAAATGGTTTTGACGTATATAACATAAGTAGGTAAATGAAATGTCTTACTTACAGATAAGTCACATTTTAAAGAGATAAAGTAATTTAAAAATAAATTTATTGTTCCTATAAAGAAATACGAATACTAGCTTGCAAAGCTTGAGTTTAGCATCAAACTAATGTCAAGATAAATGCTGAGCCTTCTATTTAGATTCAAATAGTTTATTCAGTTTAAATAGGCCCTTTCCAGGACACTTATATACGTCCCAAATATAGCTTGCCCCATACTAAGTACCACTTCGGGACAACATATGAGCTGGTGTTGAGAAGAAGTGGCGGAAGAAACTCAGTCACCTTAGTCAGCCTTTTGGCGCAGTGCCTATGGTATGGTAAGTAATTGTGAAAATAATATTCTTGTTGTGTTGTTTTTTTTTATATGTAACTGAAAGTGTCTATTAAGTGCTTCTATTATTATATTCTATAAAATACTCTAAATAAAAATTCAAACTCTTTCTAAATACTAACGGGAATAAATATTTGCAAAGTCGCCCACGGCAACAGTGCGATAATCGATTGTAAGCTCTTGGGTAATCTCAGCCGCGTTAGGTGATTGCAAAAAGTACAATAGGCTATGCTCGAGCCAATAGAAACTGGCAATTTTATAAATATAGATTATGACAGATGTTGACTTAAGACATCCCGCAGAGTATAGGCTTTTAGTCAGCCGATAGATGATCGGCTTCTAATTTGTACGAGGAATCGGCCGATACCGAATTGATGTTAATACTGATTAGCAGCCCAACTAAACTATCGGCCTACAAAAAGTATGTAATCTAAGGGATAGTAGTAGTCTGTAGTCTAAGGGGTGTCTTATTTTTATTTATTTATTTAAAGACTTTATTGCACACACAACAATGTTCTGTACAAAAAGGCGAGCTTAATGCCATACGTCATTCTCTACCAGCTGACCTTGAGCAAAACAGAGATATTTAGTAGGCGGTTTTACCTTTCAAAGGAGAATCTCTTTTGGAATACATCTCATTAGATGGCAGGTGATGATCAGGTCGCTGTAAAGCGAGCTTTAACATAGCCATAACATTGTTGTTATGTTGGCAGTAGGTATATGGTCAGATGGTTGCAGCTAGCCCGGCAGCTAGATTCGAACCCGGGACATCTGGGTCTGTGATAGGTGGCCTTACTACTAGACCATAGAGGCAGTTTATTCTTTGCTTTGCAATCAAAGATTTTACTCAAATCTCTAAAACAATTCAGTGTCAAGGTTTTTAGGATTTGTTTGTTAGGAAAGTTGCGAGTATCTATAGGTGCAGGCTGTACTGAAGATTCGCGTACCGATAGCTGGTAACGGGATGAACCATGCCACGAAGCCAGCGATGTAAGCTGATCAGCTGATAATGTTTCCTTTAATTACGAAAACGATTTAAAGTGGGACTCCCATGTGACGCTATGCGCCTAGTTCACACTTCAGGTTCACGGAGGCAATGTAAAGTCACGTAAGGCTTACAGTTAGAAATATTTAATTATGTAATTACGCTGTATTTGCACTGCCTTGCAGTGCGTAGGTTTTTATTGTGTGGTTTCCATGTCTAATGTTGAAATCTATGTAAAGTGGGACTCTCATGTGACGCTATGCGTCTAGTTCACACTTCAGGTTAACGGAGGCAATGTAAAGTCACGTAAAGACTTGCAATTAGAAATATTTATTGATGAAATAACACTGTATTTACACTGCCGTGCAGTATACAGGTTTTATCCCAATTGTGTGGTTTCCATACTATCCAATTCAATCTATGACGTTACTATTTGACCAGCACAAATGACTATTATTGATTTCAAAGTAAATTCAAAAATATTTTTACAGTTGATTGAAAACAAATTGGTTTTTAGTAGTTATTTTAGAAAATTGAGCCTTGGTTGCCCAATCATCTAGGCATATGGATCGCATGTTTGTTAACGTTAATGAGTGAAATGTAACTATCACATAAACAAAGGTCATCAAACAAATGGAAAACCATTACCTGGCGGAATAATGTATCCCTAAGAAATATTTGATTAGGAATAGCGAAGTGGGCCCGTAGTTTAGCGAGTGAAAGTAAAGAGAAAGGCCCAAGACCGAAGAATTTATGGTCAGCCTTGCGGCCCTTGCAGGGAATGGAATCTGGATATTGCTTATGAACTCGTAACTGAAGTTATGGGGAAAATAATAATAAAGTATACATTCGTAGGATCTTGCCAAACGCCACGCGTAAGGCTGCAGAAAAGTAGAAAATGTAATAAGTAGTAGGTACATTACTATCACTACATAGTATAAAACAAAGTTGCTTTCCGCTGTCTGTCCCTATGTATGCTTAAATCTTTAGAACTACGCAACGAATTTTGATGCGGTTTTTTAATAGACAGAGTGATTCAAAAAGAAGGTTTATAGGCATAAAATATGCATATTATAGAAAAGAAAAGGTAGGAAATTCCATTGCTATACTTGTATAAATGCGAAAGAAGCACCGTTTGTCCTCACACGTAAGGAAATGGATTTAGGTCAGATTTAATGCAAAAAAATCACATTGAATAAAAATGAAGTGCAAGAAAAAGTTATATTTATAAGCCTCCTTGGGGGAAGCCTTTCTCCAGCAGTGGACAACATTTGGCTAAGACAAACGAATAAACAGCAGTAAGTGGTATAAAGAAAGTTGGTAGGATTTTTATAAATAGAGGATTTTTTCTCATTAGATGCCCTATTATGGACGCATGTTAATAATGAGGCAGAAAAATCATTATTTCAATATTGCTAAATAAAAATTGTAAGTGTTGATAAGAATCATCACGTCTCTAAACATTCCTGGTTACTAGTCATTATCCTATATAATTATTATGGTGAGTTTGTTGAAAATTAATCTGCATTTAAATTAAACATTATGGAGTTTTTATTATAACCTTGGGTGAAACCTACGCGAGAAAATTGATTTTAATCTTAGACTATTTCTCTAATAATAAGTGGACAATTTATTAGAGCTGTAAAAAAAGATTTATCAACCTACGAGCAACCCAAGTAGAGCCTGTTGTCTGAGAATATTAGACGACCAAAAAGATACCTCTTTGTGAAAAAAATACACGAAAAGCACGCTATTGTCCCGTAAAACACTCCATATTAACTGAAAATTCATGAAATTATGCAAAGTTTCTCATCACTCACGCGTCCCTTCCTCGAACCGTTTTCGAGAAATCAAGCGTTACTATTCGCAAAAATGTTTGGCCTTGTATTCTTTTGTATTGTATTTTTGGAGCATTTAAATTCCATTTCGTATACGAATGCCTACAAATTATTAGAGGAATTTGTATACCTACGTGAAATAGTCTAGTCTTAGAATAAGACCTTATCTATTCGATAAGAGGTCTGCTTTTTGAACAGCAAAGAAATTCACCAGAAAAATACTTACCATAATTCGAAGTCACAAATCAAGTTGAGATGATTCCTTACAGTTTACAGGAAAAGCAAATAGCTGTTTCTAAGTTACATCTATCTTACTTCAGAAATATGATACTAATCGATTTACCTCAGCAATCGATACAGTTAGTGCACCACGAATATCACGATTCTGGTGAATTAACAAATCGCACACTAACTCAATAATTCGTGATTGCTTGTCTCTACTTTGAAAAAGTTAAAAGTATAGTTCCATTTCGATTTTGTGTTCTATGTCATAGATATCACTATAGCTTGTCCAAGAGGGTAATGTAAGACCTTTTTCAAAGTGAGAAATTCAGCACTGAACAATGTGGCTGCACAGTAGTCCATCAAGAATAGAATGAAAACACCGCTAGTTGTATTATCATGCAAGAAAACGCATAAGTATATGGCCAGAATGATTGGATACTTCTGTGGTATGATCGATCACATTCAAATAGGAGTAACTGGACATCACCAGTTATACAACAGTTCAATCTTATAAGCTCTATGGTATGTTTATTTTGATAAAAATTTAACATTCAATTTAGGGAACAAATCGAATACAAGATTTCTATTTCACCTAACTTCACTGGACATTCCGTGTAAGTTAGTCAAATATAAATAAAAGTACCTAGTGTATCAAACTTGGAAACTGCCTGAAATGGAACTTGATGAGACCTTCGTTTGTCAAGCAACTTCTTAGAGAAAAACGCACTTCGATAGAACAAAAGCACGTTTTTTAGGTTTTTAGGTAAACATAACATAAATAAAATACATGAACCAAATAACCTGAACAAAAACAATAAATCTGAAATTGTTTTCTTTATATTGTGATAAAGTAACTCCGATGTGAGCAACAAAACACTTTATTGATCGGTAATGAACAGAATTACAAATACTTATAAGAAATAGACCAGTACTAACATCATGGCGATTTTGTAAGTGGTCTATATTAAATCCTTAATTGCATCATCAATCGTTTTCACCGCTATTTTCTAACCGAACCGAAGCATTCTCTCCACAATAACTTAAATGTCTTGTGTTCACTAATTAAGCAACATCACTCAAGAAACAAATATACTAAACACGCCATCACCCGAAGTAGGTTTACGGCTAACTGATTTACACTTAACAGATTTAACTTTAATGATAAATTAAGATGACTTAATTAGCATCATTAACGCCTACTCATGAGTAATTGTAGACGATGATACATCACTATCTTTACGAAAATCTTGAAGGTAAAAAAGTGATTCGTGTAATTATATCTTAATTTGGTATTCGTATGTAGGAAGAAATTTTACTGTGCACAATGATGCTTGGAATTGCTTCCCGATAGAAATATTTGGGGGTGCTCACGTAAGTTAAAAAGGAAGTTGCATGAAAGTATGTTACATTGGCGTTTACGTATTCGCAATATGTGAATGTCAAAATATTCGTGACTAGCGTGTTGATCCAATTTATTAACAATTTAAAAATTAACGAAATGTGAACAAAATCATGTGGCAAATGTATGAATAATTATGGCTCCTAAGTATATTCACAAAAGATGCTCAAAATTAAGCATATTAAAAGGTAGTTTTGGGAACCGATAGGTGGACCAACCTTGGTACCGATCCGATTGATATTTATCTATGTTTTTATACTTTTGGATACTTTTGTTTTTTAGTTTAAAGTTTATGTTTTTGATAGCCGTCTGGGCATTTTATGCAAAAATAAACCTTTAAATGAACTAAGGTATTTCGTTATTTTTGCCCGCCCTATGCACTGC
Organism: Ostrinia nubilalis; assembly: GCF_963855985.1. Taxonomy (NCBI): domain Eukaryota; kingdom Metazoa; phylum Arthropoda; class Insecta; order Lepidoptera; family Crambidae; genus Ostrinia; species Ostrinia nubilalis. The sequence continues at coordinate 8,760,210 of NC_087103.1, forward strand.
GTGACAATCTCTAACGCGGCATAAACTTAACAAAATATCACGACACGAAATATAAACTTTCCTCAAAAACCTACGTGATGCGAACCCTGCGCCCATATTCAAATGACATTATCAAAACAATTACCCCAGTTTCGGAGTAAAAGAAGTAAATGCGCATTGGTGCGTGTAACGCAATAACAAAAGACTAGCGCGCCGCGTTGTCATTTCATTTCGGCAGCTTTTTTAGCGTAGTAATTTATCTATGATGGTATCTGGAGATGATGATTGTATTTTCTCAAAACACAATTTAAGTCCGTGAGGTTTTTGTTTTTCGTCAAGAGGTCATTGAGGAGATAGCTGTTTATGAAGACGTCGGATTGCTCTACTAATGAAAAGTGCGTGGAAATAACTATAATTAACTTCAATACCTGAGTATTCTTTTATTTAAATAAAAAAAATGAAAAATAATGGATTCTTTTATTACGTATTTAAATAAAAGAATCCATTATTTTTCATTTTACCATTATGACAATAACTTTTTTTCTTTTAGTAATAGGTAAACAAAATGTTTTTGTATCGGGTCGTCTCCTGACAAAAAAATAATTTTGACACAAAACAAACCCTATTATCGCGGACGAACCCGTGAGCCGAGACGATAGCGCGAAATTAGAGCAAACAAGTAAAAAAAAAGAGAAAATAAGCAATTTGCAAAGCTTTTAAAACGGGCCTATTCAAAGTTATCCTTCAGTAAATAAACAATGAACTAAGGAAGTTTACGTCCCGCTCGCGGCCGATTACAGATTCAAATAAATTATTATTTTAAGGCCGAGTTGCACCATCACAAATTTGACCATAACTAACGATAACCGGTGGTTTTTGTATGGAGTTTGACAGACGTTTGTCAAAGTTAAAGTAAGATGGTGCAACCCAGCCTAAGACTTCACTTAACCAACTTCTTGGAAGTCGGGCAAGTCGCTAGAGGCCTGCTTTTGCAAATTATGTCGAATAACTGATATTTTTGATACGGACGCTTTATCTTAACTCTAATTACCGCTAGGTAGAGATTTCACAGAATAAACGAAGTGTTAATTGGCATTATAAGTCGTTAATTTTCCTGTTGGTAGTGCGAATGTTCTAGAATCATCCATTTGCAAGACCAGACAAGATTAGGGTATGGTAGATAAAAGTCTCTTATCATCATCATGAGGTCAATAAGTCGCCACTGCAGGAGCACGAACCTCTCTAATTTACCAGAGGCAAAAGACAGGATAGCAGGAAGGCGTTGGATGCAGGCCGCTACCAACCGTGCGATGTGGAAGTCATTGGGGAGGCCTATGTTCAGCAATGGACGTCCTATGGCTGAAATGATGATGATGAAAAGACAGGATTCCTACATCTATCTAAGGCTAGCAATCTATGGGCTCCGTGTCAGTCTATGGGCAGCGGTAATCACTTACCAGGTTTGCTTCCTGTACCATAAAAAAAAACACTCCCCACACAGGCCAGACGGGTTGGGGAGATCTAATGATCACATATTTCTTGTTTGTCGCATTTTATGAAAGACTGTCCAAGCGAAAGGTCACGACTGACTCACTCACTCATCACGAAATCTCAGAAACTACAAGTGCTACGAGTCTCTTGGGTGCTCTCAAAATTTAAGTAACCCCTAAGGGGCTAAAACGAGATCCACGCGTACGAAGTCGCGGACGGCCGCTAGTAGTGGATAAATATGCTCGTATATTTTGTATGATGCTAATCCTAACATACGGAAGAGTTGAAAGAACCCATCCACAAACAATTGGCTTTCCTAATCAGCCCGCGGGGTCTCCACGTCGGTCGTTGTATCCATCGTGCTTTGTACAAGTTAATTTCACGAGGATTATATTTGACCGTGACTTATTAGTAGCGGTAATTCAATGGTGCATAGCGGAATGCATTCGTGACTGGGTAGTCCGGGTACGCATTCAATGTTGCCAGGTATAGCGGGTTTTGCGGGACGTCCCCAATTTTTGTGAGTACTTAGGTAAATATGATCGCGCGAGACGTCTGCTGCAGTATTTAGAAAGCATTTGCTTTTCAAATCTTTATGAAAGATTGAGTTTTCATCTGCCGGCTGTTACAAAACTTAACTAAAGTAACTTACAAATTGCAGGCATATTATGTTAAAAACATTAATAAATGTAAAACATACTTTATAAATAATGTGATAAGATCATCTTTAATCTTGGCGGTTGGACTAATGAGTAAAGTTTCTTCCTAGATCTTTAAAACCAGTAATTTTATTGTAGCAGCGGCTGTACTATATAATTTAGACACGGTTAATATTATTAATTCAAATATTCATCTACGAGTATGTCGTCCGTATGGTAGGTAAGCAAGATGATTTCGTATCGATTTAACACGTAAAGTTTCTGATAAGATATTAAGATAACTTTTATACATTGATATTAACACTCTACCGAGTATCTTAATACTCAGTGGCCGTACGATTTGCTAAAAAGTATAAGAGTAGGCGCACACCGTTGATTTTTAGTTGGCCGATAGTTGTGCCCGATTTTAATTTGTATGAAGAATCGGCCAAATCGAATCGGCGTAGTGTGCGCACTCCCATACATGGCCATACTGATCAACTGTCCGACTAAACTATCGGCCGACGAAAAATCAACGGTGTGCGCCTACTCTAAGTATGAGAATGACATAGTCATCTCACTCGATTAGTTATCGAATTGTGGGTGCTATAACGCCTAACAGATTCGATTCATTATTGTACTCTACTCATATCTCGCCCTCACTCGAAAGTTAGCTAAGAAAAAGCGAGGGCTAGAGTTGGTAAATCAAAATTACATAGCCGGGTAGACCCCTGTCCCGATACGTCATCACACCTGACATCACTAATGTACTACTGCGGTCAGGAATAGTTAACCGACCACCCGCAAATCTATTTAGTCGTCCTTTATAGGAGTCCTGATGATGATTGTGTTTTGCAGGCTTAATGAGAAATTCAATAATGACAGCGGCAATGACAGAGGCAGGATTAAATTATATTACGATTCGCGGAAGGACAGGACAATCTTAGCATTGATTGCTTGTATAAGTTACAGTCAAAATTCAGTATAAGAGTAATGTAACGGCGAAACAGTAGTAGTATTTTTTAGAAGGTCGTAACTTTTTATTTGTTCATATAGTATCGTATCTGGGTTACAATTCTCATGCGTTGTTTATTAAAATCATTTCCTAGCATTAATACTGTTAAAATTTTTGGCTACAACTTTCTTGTTTATTTGTCGCATACATTAAGAGTATTTTTCTATCTATTTAATGCAATACATAAACGATTTTTTATTAAAACACCGTTTGATAAATACTTCCTAACTGCTTAGTTTATGCTGCTTACGATTCAACATGAGCATCATAAATGTTAAATTTCCAAGTTATTACATACGTAAGTAAGTATTTAATTTAAATGAGGCTCTAAATAAAAATATTTTTTATGTATTTTACTTTATATTATGTGTAATAGATAATATTTAATAAGTCCTTTAACATTTTAGCCTATTAGGTGTAATTGCTTTTCTTTACATTTTCAATTTTAGTAATTTTTATGTGTCTAACATATTACGTGCGTAACAACAAAATAATTGTATGTACCTACTCGTGTTTCCTGAAATTGTAAGCAGCATTTTTTTTAGTACGATTTTCAACTATGCTACAGTCAGCGTCAAATAGTTCGTGACACACAAAGTAGCCAATAAGTTCGCAACACGTGTTTGTTTGTAATTGGAATAAGGTTGTGTTGTCAACTTTTTTTTTTATCCACAACGAGGAAGCTCTTGGCCTGTATCTCACCTGATGGTAAGTGATGATCAGGCCGAAGGTGGAAGCGAGCTTCACCCGGAATCCTCAACCACAGAGAAACTGGCTATCTTACCTCTAACAGCCGGAACACAATAATGGTGTTAACATTGTTGCTATGGCGACAGACTTAGGTAAGATGGTGGTAGCTAGCCAGGCGGACTTATAACAAGCCCAGCAACCAAACCGAACAGAAAAATCTGCCCCCACTGGGATTCGAACCCAGGACCTCTGCGTCTGAAGCAGGTGGTCTTACCACTAGACCACAAAGGCGGTTAAAATTTTTGACCACATTGAGTGTCACTAACTATTTGACGCTGACCGTACAAGTTCAACAAGGTGTATTTTTCTAACTTACCATTCAAACATGTAACAAATTCATGTAACAAAATCAGCGGTACAACTCTATCAATGGCGCAACTTTACCATAAAATTTTCTAAAATTCATCATTATCTCTATTGTCTTCTTATTGCCGATATTTAACGGGACGTTTGAGTTAATTAGTCAAAGTTAAACGACGATTAGCGTCCCGTAGACTGCACGAACAACTCTTTGTTATGCCAGCTTTTATAAGAAAGCGTTATGTGATGGGAGAAATAGATTTTAGGCACTTTTATTTTTACAAACTTCTTTTTTGTTTCGTAATAGAAAACTAGACGTGTGATTCGGATTCCGACAGAGGAGAAAAGGACCACTGCCGTCTCCCACTCTTTCCGTGGATAGGTATCGTAAAAGGCGACTAGGCTAGATCGATGGCTCCTACGTATAAGGGCGAAACTGCCGCTTACGCCTTTTTCCAATTATTTAAGCAATGATTTCACTTTGCTCTAATCTATAACATCAGTAAGAAAAAAAATTTTTTTTTCCATTAGATACAAAATAAAATTTTAGGCAAATAGGCGTATGTGCAAAACTACGCCACGTATAAAGCCCAATCATACGATTCGTCAATTTATACGAGTAGTTGCTTACATAAACATATATTTTTTATAATCCAAATCTTAAATAAAGCCATGAAAATATTTAGCAAATTGTTTTATTTATAAATTATGACACATTATACAGGGTGTTGATTTCAATCCTCGCCATATTTATTTAGGTGATCTATTATGACTTATATAAACGCATTATCCACCAAAAAAAAAATTACAAACTAAAGTAGAATTTTTAGCGAATATTTTCCGTGCGACATCAACTGTACTGTGGCTCGTAATACTGCAATACGTTTCAACTGCGGCACCCATCGAGCTACGCGGATCGCTCGCTTATCATGTCTGATAGTCTACTGAAGGAAGCCACGTAAAATAGGTAGTGTAAATAGGTATTTTTGTTTGACTAACTAAAGTTAAAGTTCGTTTTAAATTAGTTTGCTGTTTCCTATGTGTGTGTGTGTGTGTGTGTATTGGAGCGTACCTACGCGCTTTCCGCCACTACCTACCGCAATCGCGGGAGTATTTTGTACACAAAATTACCAGATTATTTACTCCCTACATTAAAAAAAACACATTCCTTTAAGTTTAGAACTAGGTACCTACTCACCGATGCGACTTCAGATGCGTTTCCACGTGCCCTCCCGTAACAGTAAACCATGTTTACGTACTCACGAGCACTGTACGTATGGTTTGGCATCTTCCTAACACTCACTCACTATTATTACACTCACTATCACACTTTCACACACTAAATACTCAAAACCGCACGACAAAACAATCAAAAATCGCAAATTTGCAATTAGAAAAGTGCATTCGATGAAATACGTCCATCGAATGTCGTCGTGAATCGGTAGTTATCGTTATTCTTCATTTTCAACTACTTTACGTAATTTTTAACATCAGAAAAGTTTAATTTCGTCAGTTTAGTACAGGAAGTCTATCAACGAATGAGAATGTAAAAGCGGCGGGAAAAATACTTTGTTTAATCTTTGTGAACTAAAGATTCGTCCTATCATTAATGCTCTTAAAGCAAGCTTTCAAAACACTCAAATGCAAATGATTTGTAGATCTTTAATTACTAATCGTTATTATTAAAACGATAAGAATATCAATAAATTTTGGTAGTTATTTCGTGTAATGAAATTACATTCATTTAAAATAATCCCGAACATGATGATGAATTATTTTATGTAAGTTATGAAGAATGGAAGTCTAACCTGAACCTAAGTAACATTCGTTCAGGGTATTTAAATTAAACGCCGATAGAAATGAAATTACGTTATTACGGTAGTAGGAAGTAATAAGTACTAGAAAACAGTTATCAAGCAGAGAGGAAGAGAAAAGTTGAAGTTACAAGGCAAGAAATAAGAAAATAGCGATTGAGTACTAGGTATTCTAAATACGAGCTAGATTTCGCGGAGCGTGCGCGCGGCCTCTCTGCGTGGATAGCAAAATCGGACTGATGAACAGAGAAAATCGATGATCCACGATTGAGCGCCGGCCGCCCGATGACGCCCGAAACACGAAGATGGGGAAGTACCTATTCCGTGCGAGCCCGATGTCCGCCGTGCCGCGCGCAAGGCGGTGGTATTATTGTATTCAATTACAAGTCACCGCTCCAAATGAAAGATATGAAATTTTCTTTTAAGATATGAAATTTTGTTTAGGTACTGAAATCAATCGAGTTTAAAAACAAAATCTTGTCTTATCTCCTATCGAAAGTGAAGGAACAAGAGTTTGCCAGTGTGTTATTTCTAGGTGTTCAGTTTGCGGTATTAAGTAAGTTAAGTTTTATTTTAATAATTACTATAAGACGTAAAAGTTATTAAGGTAGAGAGCTGGAAATGTAAGGAATAACGAACCTGTATGAAAGAGCATTATGGTCATCTGTTTACAGTACTTTTGAATGATAATAAGTAGGTACAAGCTTATCACACACATAAAAGCATGGTTTAATTAAAAAATAATAATAATGTAGGTTCTGTAAAAAAAAATATTTTGCGGAAGCAAATTCGTGTAAAAGGTTTTTTTTATTAATTAAAGAGTACTTAATTAATTAGTTTTTAGAACAACAAATAAACTCGTAACATGATAAGGTGTAAGTAACTAATTTACTCATTACATTTTTAGGGTAGATTTGGATTAAGCTCTGTCCAGTAGTCGTCTTTGAACTCACAGCTGATTGTGGCTGATAGTTGACTGACTCATGGGCGAGCGCGGGTAGTGGGGCGTGGGACGGGGGGCGCAGCGCTTGCCCGGGTCACCGGGTGAGCGCCGCGCGCCGTTTGCGTTGGGGGACTATTCTGCACTGTAGTGGTCGATTATGGAAATCGTAGATATTTAAAAAATAATAATAAAAAATTTGGAAGTCAGTTTTTTTGCTGATTCGTGATCAGAATAAGCTACTTAATCTACTCCCTAAATATGGCGGGTATTGAAATCAACACCCTGTATAGTTATTTAATTTTTAGCGTTAAGAGTCGCATCTTAAACTAATTTGAAAATTATAAATAACTTGAAAAAATCGAACTGCCTAAGGCATCGTGGGTTCAATTCCCGCCTTAGGCAATTCGATTTTTTCAAGTTATTTATATTTTTTAAAAATATGACACATTATGTTAAAAGACCTAACTAAATCTCGAGCACAGTATATGGGCGTATTTGCGTTAAAACGTAAAACGGTACATTAAACGACTTTTTCTAACTGATTTATTATTGATATAGCACATGATAACAATTAAAATAATTACATGCATAAATAAAGAGAGTAATCGCTTAAAATATTATATTTACGTTGTCATTTAAGTCTCTTTACGTTGAACAATATACATGAAATTATAGAAATATGCCGACGTAAAAGGGCAATGCGTAAAATCTCAAAATATATAAGAAAAATATAAAAATTGATAACAGCAGTAGCAAAAGCATTACATGTTAAGGCTAAATGTGAAATTTCATTAAATTCGTTTTAGTAGGTCAGAAGATATGACCCAAAAATATGGTTCTGGCCACTAAAATGGCTCTCCTGTAAAATTTACTTTTTTCACTTACGCCAGTATACGTAGGAGCCATCGAGATGGCGATGGCGATCAGACGTCGTGTATGAATTTGTAGCGATGAGTTCACATCAACGCGTCCTGTCATTGGTTGCGGCAATCTATGCACGCGCAGTGATCGCCATCGCCGTCGCCTACGCGATCTGCACGCGTTGGTTTGGCTGAAACTTAAGGGATATTACTTGACTTGTTATTTGGCTAGCATGTGGTTGAAATCCCCCGTTTGCCCAGATTTTGTCTGTCTTACTTCTGTGGTGGAGACTACATGACCTCATGATGAATGATACTTCGCATGAGGAATCCCAATTAAAATTATGTCGAATTTATCATTCTGTAATCAAATAACACTAAGTAGAGTAAATATCTAAATGAAATGAAAATGTTTATTTATTGGACTAAGTACAAATTACGGGTCCAAAAATAAGTTTCTTCTTCGTTAAGTTTCCTGGTTCGTGTAGACCTAGTTACAATGGTCACCAGAGGTCATAACCCCGTGGTGTCGAGGATTGACCCCAATTCTAGGATCTAGGTTTCTACGTAATCTGAGTCAAGAACGGCCCCATGGTGCGCGGTCCCACGGCTCTTAGGCTGAGTTTGCACCATCTTACTTTAACCGTAACTGTAACTGTAACCGGTGGTTTTATGTGGAGTTTGACAAATATTTGACGTTATTAAAGTAAAATGATGCAGCGAGACTGCAAATAATGTGCCTATTAATTTTGTTGTGATATGCCAATAATGGCATTAAAGAAGAAACTTACAGCTTTCTTTGGTCGTTAGTGTTTCTTTTCAGTTTAGCGGGAATTCAAGTGTGTCAATAGAGCTATTATAATTTTCACGATTAAAGAACATAATATTAGTATAACAATAAAATAGAGTATGAAGTGAAAGAGAAGACCATGTGAACTAAGTACCAATTAAAAATGTTTAGATTGAAGTTTATGAAATATTAATATTCGAGTGACTGCTATTGTACGCGTCTGCATCGTGCAAAAAATATTAAAATGTAAACAATTAAAATTGTATAAACTTTAAATAATCTATAGTTTTAAGGTTAATTTGTATTTCTCTTGTAAGTGAATGTAATTCTTTTAGAGAAATAAATGTCTTAAACCATAAATTAACTTATTGAAAAAGAAGCTAACAATACAAAATGCAAAGTTTCTACATAAATAGAGAATTTAATAAATTCATGCTATTTACTTATAAATATGGGATAATGTACCAAATAAAACAATCCAATTTTGTGAGATCTTCGAGTAAGATATTAACATCCTCCTGTAACAATAACTTTATAAATGTAGCTATAGGCGTTCTTAACCCGGACCTAAGCTATTTACAAAACCTATTTTAGGCCGGGAATCGATCCCGGAACCCCGCAAGGCGATTCATCGCTCCATCCGCGTCCAATGAGGATCAGTACTGTTGTAGAAAATTCAATAAAACTAGTATCTACGTTAATCTTTAAGACATAAGAAAGATATATCTTTTTGAATTATCCAAATCGGACCATTACTTACGAAGATATTAAGTAATAAACATAGGCCGTTTTTGCCGCTAAAAGTCAACGTACGCAAGGCCGCGTGACGTCATTATATCCGAATCGAGCGCAGCCGGCGTACTATTGGGATGGAAAATATTTTTTTTCGGCTAAACTATCAGTTTTAGAAAAAAACTTTTAATAACATTTATTCTTCAAAATAAAGTAACCTATCGACCAGTAATTTTTAAAAATAAAAATTGTGAAAAATAAGTATTGCTATGTCCAAAAACCACATTTTCATAGGATTCGATGCAATGCGGAGACGCGGTTGGGGTGAGTGTAACTTAATGATTGTTTGTATTGAACATAATAATACATAATATGATGCTAATACCCAGTTTCTGGCCTGGGGGGGGGGGATAAGTCATACCCAGCTTATAGCCTGGGGGGAGGGGCAAGCCTTACCCAGCTTCAGGGGGTAAGTAATACCCAGCTTCCGGCCGAGGGGGAGTCATACCTAGCTTATGCTTATGGACTGGGGGAAGGGGCTAGCCTTACCCAGCTTCTGGCTTGGGGAGGGGGGGGGGGAGGGGTCAAGTCATAACCAGTTTCTATAGGCTGGGGGGAGGGGCTAGCCTTACCCAGCTTATGGCCTGGGGGAGGGGGGGGGGGGGTCAAGTCATACCCAGTTTCTGGCATGGGGGGGGTGTCATACCCAGCTTCTGGCCGAAGGGGAGTCATATCCAGCTTATGCTTATGGCCTGGGGGTAGGGGCAAGCCTTACCTAGCTTCTGGCCTGGGGGGAGGGGGAGGGGTCAAGTCATACCCAGTTTCGGGCCGGGGGGGGGGGGGGGGGGGGGGTAATCATACCCAACTTCTGGGCTAAGATTAAATAGATTTCCAGCACGGAGCGGCTGTCCTTTCCTGCAGCAGCTGGCCCGCCCATGGGAACGGCGAATAGATAGGTAGGTGCGTAGGTTTAACTCAGAAAAACTAAATAACAGGTAGGTATTGCGTGTACATCGAAATGATTTTCATAGCAATGTCTTGTAGCCTAGGCAGAGTGTATCTGCCTCAGCTATACCTTATTGTTAGAAGTAAATAAATTAATACTTATACATTTTTATATTTTACTTGGAAGAAGATATGACTCTAACAACACTTATGAACACTTTATTTGAATAAATCGCCAAATATACCACCGCGGAGACCCCAATCGCGTCTCTGCGTGCCATTGAATCGTATGAGCGTATGGATTTTTTGCGTTATTTTTCACAATTTCTATTTTTAAAAATTACCTATCGATAGCTTACTTTATTCTGATGAATAAATGTCATTACAAGTTTTTCTCTAAAACTGATAATTTGGCTAGAAAAAAATATTTTCTATCCACGCAGTACGTCGGCAGCGTTCGGATCGGATATAATGACGTCATCGTCCCCGCGCCGGGCGGTCAGTGAACTTTTTTAGTAATTTGGCCATAACTTCGTCAATTTTTGTCGTAGAACAAAAATTTTTGCACTGTGTATTAAGGATTTCTTAGCCCTATAAATCTGCATTCACAGCTAAAAATCGAAATGATCCTCATTAAAAGCATCATTATAATCCGGCAAAAATTAAATGTTCACTTAATTATTGTACTGCTACCGGCATATCCGTCTCTTTAGATGGACCGAGAACAGACAGTGGAAAATAGGCCCCTCTTTATCATTGCAGCATAATCAGTAAACATATTAATGACAGTTTCTAATGACCAATGTATTAATTTATTGTATATGCTAAAATTAATCATAACCGGTTTAAAATGAGAAAATACAGGGTGGCCAAAGAGTTGAAGTTTAAAACTAAAATAAAAATTAAGGTATCAAGGTGATTTTGCTTAGTTTAGGAGACAGTTGTTTGCTTAGTTAATTTTGTGTTTTTTTCCTTAACTTTCACCTATGTTTGGTTTTTAATTTTTTTCTCACTTTGGCGAGCACTTGCAGTTTGTTTTTACTTACCTACTTACGCTAGAGAAGCTTCCAATGAAGATCAACTTAGAGTAAAAACAACCGTGAAGCTGTAAGAAAGTTGATCTTCACTGGAAGCTTCCCTACCCTACAGCCAAAGGGGCGGAGCAGTAAAGAAAAATGTTGCAAAAACGGGAAATATTATTTAAACTATTTTCACGCGTACGAAGTCGCGCGAACAACTAGTAGACGATATTGATGAATGAAAGGTAGTTGCCCTTTGTGGTCTAGACACACTGCGCGTGCGATCATGGCTCCCATGCTCTACCGTTTTAATTGCAGCATAATATCAAACCAATAATGTGGAAATTGAACCAGAAGTCGTTGAAGATAACGTGGAATCCTATGTAAGATGAGTGGTGCAGGGAACTAACTAAAAACTAACATTAAAGTTTTTCTTAGTTCCAAGGATGGAACAGAATGATTTGTCAGTTTAATATTTTGACAGTTTGGTGCGGTCAACCAGCCCAATTGAAGCCATAAGTCCGGTTTCCACCAGGCAGAGCGGAGCGGAGAAGTGTTTTCAATAACCAATAAGATTTAATTATTTCCACATATCTTCGCTCCGTACAGTTCCACTTTGCGACGCGCCGCGCCGCTGTCAAATTCTATAGTAAATTAGTCCGCCCGACACATATCCTCTTTTTTCCACTCCGCTTCGTTTTGCTGGAAGCCAGGCCTTAGATTCGATTTCTATACAGGCCAATTTATTATTTATAAAGGCTTTAATGTTTTGATACGCCCCCAACCCGACAGAAATCATGTCTGGTAAACATAACGATTTAAAGGGCAGCTTGGCACATATTTATTATAGTTATTACTCTTGCGGTGTTATTATCTATTATCTGTCAATATACAATTACTAGGTGTGCTTAGGCCGTGGCTACATTATTAATGCTCTAATGCACAACTCGCTACTTCAGTCTGACAACTTATTACAATTACAACGACGTTAAAGCGTAATTAATTAAATTAATTGAGTTGTTCTATAATTGCGACAGTCCGTGAACTTTCACTGTTCAACCACAAAATTAGCGACGAACAAACTCAGTGAAAACGCTGGAAAAAACACTTAAGATACTATTTTCAAAGGTTGTCCCAACAATGCGGTAGCGAATCGAAAGTGTGCCCAAATTGCTGGCAATATAAGAACTGCCCAGAGTTATTATTATCCAATCATGGCGCGCGTATTGTCACCTCGGCCGCCTATATAAAATCATTAAGCAATCACCGCTTTATAATGACATATGGAATGAAATGACGAGTAAAAGTGTTTGCTGTGTTCACACCATTATGTGCCACGGGTGGGTCATTATGTTCAGTTAGGTATACTTACTCCGCGCGATCACCACATTGATTATTATGAGAATGGACCCAAGCGCATCCTAAGTGCGATCTCTGATACTACGGATGGCACGTCAAGTTTAACACTGTAAGATCTTTTACCTATCATAATAAAGTCGAGTTTGCTGGTAAAATTATAGTCTGATGTCGACTGTACCACGTCCCCTAGTTTCCATGATTTTATCGCACTCATTATGTGATTGGCATGTTAATTAGCATTCATGTATTTTTACACGTATCTTGATATCCTAGTGAGATTTATTTAAATTGTGTAATTTGTTGTGTCCTCATTGATTTATCATAGACATGAAATTGCTGTCCGACATCCAATAAATTAATTAGCAATGATCAATCTGCAGCAATTTTCCATCTAGGTAGGTAGGTACTATAAAATAAGTTGTAACACAATTGCTCTTAAAAAACGCCAGAATGCCATTTACATGTAACCATCAATATTTTACAATAATACTTGGTGATGTATTACAGAACGAAAATCAATACTTTTTTTAAATATTTAACATCAGATTATATCAATAATTAGATCAATCACAGTACGCATCTATGACTAAGACAGATTTGAGTTTTGAGCCTATCCTAGAGTGACAGGATAGGTGTGGGGCTCAGTAAGTCCGAAAGACAAAACATATCCCCTAAAAGACCCCAGTGCTCAGTCATTCGTCTTAAGTGAACTGGGATGCCGGCTAAAACCTTCACTACAGCTGTAATACAAACCTTACACGACTTCATTAAACTTTAAATAGTTTTCTAAAGGGGCACTATTGGTGGCAATGTAAATTTTAGCGCCAGCCTGTCATTTATCCACTATCCTGACCGTGGGAACATGTCTAGTTACTATACATAAAGGGTTTTCACCCATAATTTCCCCAACTCGCTTTTTATGTAGATAAGTAGCTACGAAGAAGTAAATGTCAGATCTAAGTACAAGAAAGTTGCATATTTGCATTTTCTGTATACTCAAACATTTTTATAGTAGAGTAGTTTACTTTGGCCAATGAGCCGGTGCTATATGCATAATGCTCAAAAAGTGTTATTAAGAAAATAAAAATACCTAATTGCAATTTTTTCACGCTTATTATAACCTATGAAGGCCATAAAGGTTAGGTATTTAACTTAATTTCTTATCATAATGGTGCATAATTTAACAGCATAATCGATCTAGCATGTTTAAACCGATTTATAACGTAGAACCGATTTATAAAATTACGTTTTATTTACTGTACCAACCCAAGGTTTCATTCTTATTAAAAAAAATGTTTGTACTTATTTAGATGTCTATTCAATTCATTCATAAACGAAGAAACGTATAACTAGACTCGTTTCTGAATGAACTTCTTTACACAATAATTGCACGTTTCCTTATTTCGAAACGCATATCAAAGGGAAACGGGTAATAGTTTAGACCCCTGAGGCGTCACGATGTTATATTTGTGTGCGTTTTACATAACTACACTCGGCATCAAATAAATCGCACCTCCCGCGACAAGCACTTATCAAACGTATGCATCCCCACTTCCCACCAACATTGGTACCATTTGAAAGCCTAGTTCTAAACTTCATTTCATTAAAGGAAAGGTTTTTACCCCAAAAATGTGTCTTTACAAGGATCCAGAGTCACTTCTTCACAAAATAGGTAGTTACGCTATAGCCATTTTTTATGACTATAAAACTGTTAAGTTGGGATTAATCGCTATCCATCTGTTAAAGAGGACACGTGTGATCATTATTTGGTTTTATAACCATAAAATTTGGTCTAATTGATCCCAGAGGTGAGCCCAAAGTGAGGTCTTTTTTCAAGTCACATTTATGGTATATGTTAATCATTTATTAAGAAATTAAATGTGTTTTTCTTTAAGGATATTTATTGGGCTTTCAAATAACACCAATATTGTTGGGGTACCATAATTGTGTCAGAAGAAAATCTTTAAAGTTCGCGTCGCGGAAGGTGCGGTTTATTTGATGTTGAGTGTATATTGAATGTTTATACGTACAGTCAGCGTCAAATAGTTCGTGACTGACACCCAAAGTGGTCAAAAAGTTGACAAAAACTTTTTCCAAGTGTTGCGAACTTTTTGGCTACTTTGGGTGTCACGAACTATTTGACGCTGACTGTACCCACTGTACAGGCGATAGCACCAATATTTTTGCTGCAAAATAGCACTTGTTTAGTGTGATCTGCCATCTACGACCATTCCTTTGTCTCGTACAAGTCAAGAATAACTTACGAGTTAATAAAAATATAAATATTGTGGTATCTTTAATTCTTTTATAAAATTGAGTCCGTCATTTACAATGTTTTGTTTGAACAATGTTTATTGGTAAAAGTTTAGTAAATAGTGTATTAATTTAGAAAAAGTATAGTTCTAATATGAGTTGATTTAGCCAAATAGAATGTTGTAGACGTATAATTCAATGTTGTAAGTAATAAATTAATTTAGAAAATATTACTTTCAATTACAGTGGTCCGATTAGAAGCGTAGGTAAATAGTTATTCGGAGCGAGAATAAAATTCTGATTACGTTATGACGATAAGATACACTTTCTTATTTATTAGCAGGTCAGCTGAGACTTTATAATGACTTGTAGCTTTTAAAGCAGCTACGGAAAATACCAGCAGTATAAAAAGCAGGTGCATGTGGTATATCTAACAAAAACTGTCATCATCATCATCATCATTTCAGCCATAGGACGTCCACTGCTGAACATAGGCCTCCCCTAATGCTTTCCACGTCGATCGATTGGTAGCAGCCTGCATCCAGCGCTTCCCTGCTACCTTTACGATGTCGTCAGTCCACCTTGTAGGTGGACGTCCCACGCTGCGTACACTCAAACTGTACACTCTAGTAACTAATCACTCAATGAAGCAGAAACATTAGAATTTATGAATGAAGTTATGAGTCATAACTTTTATACATTTCTACGAGTATTTACGAAGGATAACTAGAAATATCTTGACTGCAACTTTATAAATGCACCTGAGTAGCTCGGAGACTTAATAAAGTAGTATCTACGCAGTGGTACATTGAATAGAAGTGTTGTTGATGATATCAATGGTATGAAAACTTTAATAACTGCTTTAAAAAGCATTATGGAAGTCATTGTTCTCTCAATATCAATTTTACTCATATTTTTACCAAAATAATAGCAATCTTTAAAATTGAACTGGTTGCAATTGATGCAGCTTATTGATTTAAATAAAACTAGGCAAAAAATATTGCTCTTGGTGAAGGAAGAAATTGATTTAATACAGACTTTCGTTAAAATAGATTAAATAAATAATAAATTGTACTGAGGTGTGATGTTTAAGTTATAAGAAGAACGTGTAAAACAGACAGGGAATTTTAATGATCTAACGATCTGAAAACAACTGTATTGTTTCTTTTAAGCTTTGTATAAAAAATTGCATCAATGTACAGGGTGATTTGGTAAACAGTATCCAAATTTTTGTAATAAGCTCTATAGAACAATTTCATAATACTAAGTACTTCTATGTACATATATTTTTAATCTTAGTATTTTTCGCAAAAAAAAAAATTGTAAATCTAATTCGCGGATGCCCATATCTTAAGTTTAAAATGTTAAGGCTTATTTTCGTGCACCATTATGTCTATTAAGCTTTGCAGTTACTTGTGTGTACGTATTTTTCTATTAATGTAAACTATCCACTTATCCACGTGTGCCAATTTTGAAAACGCATGCAGCGGATAAAAATAATTAAATATGAAAAAAAGAATAGTGTTTTTGTACGTAAATCAACTAAGTTACTAATTCTAAGTCGCTCCTAAAAATTTTGACACTAATTGCAAATTCGTTGTCGTCGTTTCAGCCAAATGACGTCCACTGCTGGACAAAGGCCTCCCCCAAGGTTTTCCATAATGAATGGTCCTGCGTTGCCCGCATCCAGAATGCAAATTCAAAAAATCACCCTGTATGTATAACCTAGTGCGCGTAAAGCAAATATTGATTTATTGCCAATTTCTAACAATGTGACAATGTTATTAAGACAGCTAGTGTGAGATATAAAATATTAACACGTCGTCTATTCACATTTTTTACACCATAATGACTACAATAAATATATCTAACAAGTAAGATAAAATAAAGATAAATACATCTAATAAGTCGGATAAAACAAAGATGAATAACATGTATTATGCACGTTGCATTATAAACGTTAACGTACTGTTCATTAATGGAATTATACTCGAGAAATGGACAATAATAGAATTATTAACATGATTTACACAATATTTCTATTAATAATGAAATAAAAACTCACTAGTTACTTTCAAGAAACGTGCAAGTGTGAAAACGAAATCGTAACTATGCAGAGCCTGCTTACAGCGAATTTTAGTATAGAAGTAATATCTTAATTGCGAATCTTAATTAATAATCTAGCTTGTTAGGATAATAAGGAGGTAAACCTATTATAATACGAGTAGTAACAACTAAAGGTGTCTATCGTTATCTATAAGTATTAAGCTTTGAATTTTTTGCAGTCGGTTATAATTTAACGAAAAATGCACTTACATTTAGTAATTTAATATGTTATAAACAGGCGATTACTTAATTTAGATTCCATTTGATTATTGATATTAATATAAAGCTCGTTTTTATACAGGGCGATTTTCTTATCAGTGTCCAAATTTTTAGGAGCGACTCAACGATTTACATAAAGAAATCATTTTTTTTTATATTTAATTATTTTTATCCGCAGCACGCGGTTTCGAAATTGGCACACGTGGATAATTTGCTTCGTTCATAGAAAAAAAAATACATACACACAGTTAACTGCAAAGCCTAAAATACCACAATTAAAAATAATTAATTAAGATAAAGTTGTATTGTTAAATTGTTCTATAAAGCTTATTAAAAAATTTGGATACTGATTGCAACGTCAACCTGTATAATCTTTGGATTTAGGAAATATAAAGCTTAACGTCAACGTGTGGGCACTAGCAGGCTTTCTATGAAAGCAGTTTAATCGCTGGAATAACATTGACAAATGCTAAAATATAAGGAACACGGGCACTTTAAGGCTGACATAACTTAGATTGCAAGCGGTACTCGTGACTCGGACAATACTTTACCTTAATCTCAGCCTACACGCAATAGGGGAGACCGAGGAGAGTTGTGACACTGTCTATTTTTCGGCAACCTATTAAATCAGTGACCTCACAACAGCGTGTATTTTTTAGCTCGAGACTTAAACTAAAAACGCGCATTGTTACGAGCTCGCTAGTAGTTAATAAGTTAAAAAAATCGTCAGTGTCACAACTCTCCTCGATCTCCCCTAGTTATGTTTTACTAGGTATAGAAAATATTATGTGCCAGTACCATAGAGTAAGTACTACGCATTTTCACGAATCCATATGAGTAGTTGCTGACGAGGCTATTTTTTAACTGACTTTAGAAATAACGAGCTTTCTAGTTCGTAGATTAAGATGATTGAAATTTTTTTTTTTTATAAATTACCTGTAATGTTAGAGATACGATTGTTGTTAATTAAATAAATATTTATAATTATGTATAACGTTTTTTCTCCGGTGAATTAAATGTAGTGCTGTATATTGGACAGCAAGTCAGTTTATTAAGAAATACTTTTACTACTTAAATATAAATCAATGAGAACAATATTTCATTCAATTTCAATTTTAAGAGTTAATTTTCTTGATACATGGTAATTTATCCATATACAGGGTGGAATTTTGTAATGCCACCTGGAGGGAAAGTACTCTTAATACTGTAGATGAAAATTTATTTTTGGGAAGAAAGAGAACTGCATTCAAAGATTTCCGAATTTTTTTCGAAAATTCACCATTGCCATACAATTTTCTGTAAACAATTTAAGATTTTCATGGTTTTCCATTTATTTGATTTATCAAGTTTGTTAGAGAGATTTCATCCATATTTAATACTAAACCCTAACGATCGATGCAATAAATATACAAGGTGTAATTTTTATTAGATTTTAGTTGGTTCGATTCTCGGATTTGGCATGCTTTTTGGAAATCTTTGAATGCAGATTTATTTCTTTAAAAAAATGATGGAATGTATTCTTTCAGTAAAATTTTCTACCCACAGTATTAAGAATACTTTTCCTGCAGGTGGCATTACAAAATTCCACCCTGTATAAGGTAATTTGTCGCAGTAATCTATTTAGAGGTATAAGTGGTTTCCTTCACGGTACAAATCGATTATAGATTTCGTTCATTCGACATTCGTACTTTAGCCTCATCAAGTCAGATGTAGTCAAGGATTCGAAAGTGGAAATTACTTAGGTATAAGTAGTTCGTATACACTAACTAGTCTGTACTACGCATAGCATGTAAATCACTCAACACTCAATGGCGGATAAATCGCCGTGCGCGCCATTCGTTAGGTCAGTGATACCCAAACTCGTAAATATGGACCCCCAGAAGTTAATTCTGTAGGTCAACTTTTGCCTTCAAGGCTGAGTGAATTTCTAACTTCTTTTAAGCACTAGCTGATATTACGTTGTCTTTTAGGGTATAAAATAAATTCCCTGAAAAATGCCTATACGCTAATGAAGAATTTTAATTTACCTAATTTCAACCAGCAAAAGGCCTATTGGACTAGATGCAAAAATGGCAATTCAAATTGGTAGGCCAGTAGAATTAAACACAAAAATTGATTAAATCGGAAATAATTCCTACAAAAGATTTTTTTGCTTTAATGGCTTCACTGGTTGCCCATTAAGACTCTCCTAAGTTTTCGACTTCGACGGAGTTGTGCTTAAGTGGTGGGGGCCCCCGAAAGGGGCGTTTTTTCGGTTTTCCGGTTATACCGCGTAAAGGACTTACCCTATCGAAAAGTGGTCTTCATGACGGTTAAAGGGCACTTAATCCTGCATTGAATAAGACCAAATTCATATGTTTTGGACAAACCGTTCTCGCGCTAAAGTTCGGCAAAGTAGAAAATATACGTATAATTAATGACCCTCTCCACGTCCAATGGCTTGTTACCCACATGCTTCCAAGCCTTGTAAAGGGTCGCCTTAACCAGTGTAACCTTAACAAGGCTCACGAGTTTGATTCGCTTATCCTTGTTCGTCCCAGCCGTTCCTTAACTGCGGTTGCTGCACCTCTTCCTGGCACTCTCCTGAACGACTCTGTGTTACCTAATGTGGCTGCCCCTCTTCCTTGTACCCTCCTGTACGATTTAATTGCTTAGCCATATGCCTGGTTTAAGGTTCGACGCCACAAAATCAACTTCGTACGAGTGAAAATAGTTTAAATACTATCGCCTCTATTAGTTGTAGAGTGATTGTATATATCCTATAGCCTTCCTCAATGTATGAGCTATTCAACACAAAAATAATGATTTCAATCAAACTAGTAATTCTTAAGATTAGCGCGTTCAAACAAACAAACAAAAAACTCTTCAGCGTTTTAATATGAACTTGTTGTTGATTTTTGGCGTCGAACCTTAGACCAGGCATACGGCTAGGCAACGTAGTCATGCAGGAGGATACAAGGAAGAGGGGCAGCCACAGTAGGTAACACAGAGTCGTTCAGGTGAGTGCCAGGAAGAGGTGCAGCAACCGCAGTTAAGGAACGTCTGGGACGAACAAGGATAGGCGCATCAAGCTCGTAAGCCTTGATAGGGTTACACTGATTGAGGTGGCCCTTTTCAAGACTTGGAAGCCTGTGGGTAACAAACCATTGGACGTGGAGAGGGTCATTAATTATACGTATATTTTCTACTTTGCCGAACTTTAGCGCGAGAACGGTTTGTCCAAAACATATGAATTTGGTCTTATTCAATGCAGGATTAAGTGCCCTTCAACCGTCATGAAGACCAGTTTTTGATAGGGTAAGTCCTTTACGCGGTATAACCGGAAAACCGAAAAAATGCCTCTTTCGGGGGCCCCCACAACTTAAGCACAACTCCGTCGAAGTCGAAAACTTAGGAGAGTCTTAATGGGCAACCAAAGAAGCCATTAAAACAATAAAATCTTTTGTAGGAATTATTTCCGATTTAAAAGCTAATTCTACTGGACTATGGGGTCTACGATAGCGCTGATTTTTTTTACGTTAATGCACATACAAGCTAATGCGCAAAATACACCACACTTGGTACAGCTTCCCACAGATCTGCTACTGGATCGCTTACTACTTTAGTGTTTTGTGCTATATTTTATAGAGAATCACCGCAGAATGGGCATGTGATGCTTTCAGAAGAATCAAGCAAATACTATATCAAATTTCTAGGCTAGACAAGTAGTGGTCCATTGAGGTACAAAGTTTGGGGACCTCTGGTAGGTTAAGTATGTAGGTACTACATACTTTGTAGGAGGAATGTGTTTAATGGACGCGTACTTGGTGGTCTGGAACTCTAGTTGATGAGACACTAGAGTAATATACGCACTGTATATTTCTTATTAGTAACATCTCTTTAGTCACACCTCGGGTGTGTAAGGCTCTTAAATACAGTAGTTAATTAAACATTGAACCATTTCTTCTTTAGAGTGGGTTCCTGAATTTCATTAAAAGAGATGAAGGCTAAGAGATTTCTCGCTGCGGATTAAATAATTAAAAGAAACATGGAATTTGCTTAATAGAAAAGAGGTCATAAATAAAGTTTATTATAAGGATTTCGTGAAAAGTTTTCTTTTCATTTCTTAACTATGTTTTGAGACTAAGCCATTAAATTCATGTCTCAAATCGTCATTTAAATTTTCACAGAATACTTAGCTAAAGGAATTACGCAGAAGTGCGAAACGCATTACGTTTTATACCTACTAACCCAAATTATACCGATTGAACAGTGATAATTACCGGACAAAGAGCAATCCGCAACGTCCAGAACGACCACTGACCCAGCTTTCGATGCGATTGTCTACAAATCACTTCCTCATTTTCCATTTTATGCCTCAATCGAATTTATACTCGTGAAGAATGCGGCAGTATACTGATGGTACATTAATACGGCATTACATTGATAGATGACAATTGAGTACTATTGCAAAATTCATTACAGAAAAGCAGGTAAATGTTTTCTACGTCTTTCTCAGAATCTGTACTCTAAGTGAAAAGTAGTGCTTAAATAACTTTTTATGACTAATTTTTAAATGAATCACGCGTTTAACATTCTACTTTCCATATTTAACAGCTAATGCCTGGGGTTAAGTAAAATTAAGTACAATTTTGTCTGAAAGTGTTAATAAATTGTCATGTGCCTTAGGAATTTCTTAGGTCAGCTTTTTCGATTGCCTTTTTTTTAAATATTAACTCTCATAGAGCTGAAAATATCTGAAAAGAGTAATTTTCATATTAATATAAATTACAAATTCACCTTAACTAGACCAGAATATTGTACTATCGCAGATTATTTATTGCAGTACAGATATTCCATTTGCATTCAATGTACCAAATTAACCTAAATTATCCTAAAATAGGTCGGTCTTGTTTGTTTATGCAAATATTTCACGCACTTTTGGTTTCGTATCGCAAATCTTGTTGCGGATACAGAACGAATTCGCGTTCCGCTGCATGCGATAAGTACCTTTCTGGGGCAGGGTTGTCGATTCATTATTACTTGAAAAAATTCAGTACTTTCACTCCAGATTTATTTTTCATAACTGCAAAGGTCGATTCATCAATTCGAAAGAATCAAATTCTGCTGCATTTACCTACATTTTTTTAAATTTAACTTTAGGTAGTTTAAAACGAAAAAAATGCAATGAAAGATGAGATGCTATTTAAACATAGCAATATTTTATTACTATTTGTATAACATAATAGGAAATTGTGAGCACTTGTCACTGGCTGCAACCAATTTACTATACGAATATTATACAATTAAAACAACATTTTTAGAATGCGCACTTTCTACGGTTATCTAGCTAACCATATTCTACTATCACTTAGGATAGAAAAAGTTGAAAAATCTTGGAATATAAAAGACGTCGCATCTAACTGTACTAAAATACTCATAAATCTTTTGGTAATTGAGTCAATTAAAATATTAAAAAATACCAAACCTGCGACAACTTTTTCGATAATTGTCTATAGCCGGTTAGTAAGTAAACATTGTCGAAAACCAGTTAGTGGCCAAAATTTTAACAACTTACAAATTGTAGACAAAAGCTCATAAGCATGTCTCATAGTAATATGCAATATTCTTTTAGAACTAAAAATTGTGTATTCACTATTTTAATGACATCTTTTAAGAGTTTCAGTGTTGAATGAAATTGATTAAGTTACCTGTTAAATAATATTACAATATGCAAACTTAACGCACATGCATTCAAACGTTGATCAAACTAGATATTAAGCAAACCACCGGTTTTAACCTAACATAGCAAAGGGTTTTCCTACAACTAGATAAGTGTAGTGATTGAAGCATTGCGATCGTTTCCCCACGTTCAATGCGCTTGCCCGGGCCTTTAATTTGTATGGTATCCTCTCTATGAAGACCATAAATGGAGATACTAACAACCCTGTATTATTTCAATATAAATTCGCCGCAAAGGCAATCGCTGCATTTAGTTGCACCCACATTATACACGAAGAGTTCAGTTCAGGGTTAAAATAGTATAAAGGCGAAAGTTTGTGAGTGTGTATGTTTGTTACTTCTTTACGTCTAAACGGCTGGAACGATTTTAATAACATTTGGTATGGAGTTAGCTGACACCTTGGATTAACACATAGGCTACTTTTTACCGCGAGTAACACCGCGGGGCACAGCTAGTATTACATAATATTGTATTTTAGAAGTGAGCGTACTCTATGTTCATTGAAGTATAGGGTGACTCATACAATATTTAGGTAATCCACGATAAGTAAGTACCTACAACTTAAAATGCGCAACAAAATCGGAATATCTTAATGAGAAACAATAAACTGTCAAAAGAAACTTGATAAGCACTTAACTGTTGTTGAAAGAGAAAAGCCATACAATTTGCTCAAAATTGAATTACTTACGATTTTGACTTTATATTTCGGTAGGTATGTCAAAGCCTCTATCACGCGTCTGTGATCACGACAAAATGGTATATGAATATTTAGATTCCAAAATTAAATATTGATCATGGTTTCATCATACCAAAGTTCATTTTACCCCTTATTCAGTGGTAGTACATTTTTTTAATTATTTTAAATTCAATCTTGCGATAAATGCATATAATAAAGCAAAAAAGGACAAACTAATCTAAGCTTAAACGTGATAATAGAACCATGGACTTCACACAGTTGACACATTTAGGCGGCGAAAAAACAACACGAATACGACATTTCTTGTGTGATGAAATTGTGTAAAAACCGTTCTGTTCGAACAAACAAAAATTAAGGAATCACATTTCACAGGTAAAATAATAATCCAATCACTTATTTCCCGACATTAAAATATTGAAATTAATTGAAATCAAACGTCATTCACTCGAAAAAATAATACGTCAAAGACTAGTGTTCTCAGTTATTTACGTGGGAAAATTACCCGAAATATGGGAAATTAATAATAATTTTAGGACTTTTTAGTTGTTTATTACGCATACTATAGAAATAAAATAATTTATCATAATAATTGTGTTTTAATGGGATATATTTTCATAGGCAGATTTGATCCTTCCCAAAAATGTGGAACTGCGAAATTCAAATTTTCTTACATTGATTGCAAGTCAGTGTCAGGTTGTATGTTAAAATCTATCAGAGATAATAATAATATATTGATGATGCATAAGATTATGATTATAATGTACACAAGATTCGTAATTTGTAACTGCGTGAATCATTTTTGATCAACATTATGTACAAACCCTGACACTGACTTGCAAACAATGTTAGAAAATTTGAACATTGAAAATTTCGCGCCTACCTCAACGCATTCACCTTTCATTCTTTTCAAATGGCACGGAATAATTCTGTCTGAATTTCCAAGTAACATCTGCCGATCTATGTTTTTCTTAAAGTAAATGGGTAAAATGTTTTGGCTAACATGGCATCCCTAAATTCACTCACACAATAGATAGACGTCAAAATTTTGCGTCACAGTTTTGTTGTAGCGCGAGTTCCGTCCGCCTTTTTTTATAGGTCCATGAATAGAACTATGAAACTGTTTATTTCGCATTAAATCAATCGTCAATAGGTAGGTCAATGTCTGATTTTTACGATTCTGAAATTCCGCGGAGGCAGTTAAAAGGCGGTAAACTATAAAATAAAGTATTTGATTATATTATAAGTGCCCGCGATTAAATTAGTCCTAATAAATTTTGCTTTGGTTGTAAAATATATTGATGTTGTTTTTGTTTCTATTATGTATATTAATTAATAAAAACTACATAATTAAGTATTGTGAGTTGAATGCTTTAGTTTTTCCCACTGTAAATGCAAAAAGTGAAGTTTATTTATATTTTTCCGAAGGTTTCATGAGAAAGAAATTTAATAGAGAAAGAAAGAAAGAACAAACTGTATGAGAACTCACGGTTTGGGTTATTAACGAGATGCCCCTTTCATAAATCTTTAAAAAAGGTTTATTACGCTTTGAAAATGCCGTATGGTGTATAGTCACTAGGGTGATGTAAAAGAAAAGATTGAAATGATATCTGGGAATATTGTTTTTTTTTTACATTCCTTATTTTAGACGTTGAATACTTAGAACCTATGTCTATTGTTATAGAAAGATCCTGTTTTTCCACAGCCGTCTAGCATTGCGGTTCAAGCCCCATATAAACATGGTGTAAGTATACCCAAACATACTGTGTATATTAATCGGGGGTTTTTATTACATACAATCATAGTAAGTATCATTTACCCATATTACTGACGTATTGCGCCAAGTTAACTGAAGTTACTGATGCATACTGTTATTGTAAAATGAAACCTATTCTATGGTAAAATGAGTTATTTTGGAACGGAAATGTATAATCTGACGTGTTATCAATAGTTTGCCAACCCTAGCATCCAAAGGCAATGGACGTTGAGTCAAACAGTGTCCGGAGAAAACGACTAACTCCGTTAAAGCAGTAGGTAAAGTAGCGCGTCGTTTCGCGAATAAGTCACAACGAGATTGAGAGACAAGGACAACTCGTTTCTTTTTCAAGTCTATGTTTTGCCTAAAGTTAGCTGGTAGAGAATGCCATATGGCATTAAGTTCGCCTTTTTGTGCCGCTTTTTTGTGTGTACAATTAAGTAATTTTCCTTATTTACATAAACGCTATAAATTAGCTAGCTCCTCCTAGATCCCATCTCTACCAATATGAATCATGGGTCCAGAGTTTTTTTTATGCAAGACAAGGCAAGTATTTGACCGCAATCGCATCTGGTGTTAATATTAATAAAAACATTAGTTATGGATTGTATTGTTTAGAGTCAGCTCTACTCGCGTAGTTTTTTTTATAAACATGGTCTTTAATATACTGGACATAACAAAAATAATACCTAATTGAGCATTAATAAAAGTAAAGTGTGTTTATGTAAAGTAGATTAGGTACATGGATCCTTGATTAATACAAATGAGATTAATTACTATACTAGGTATGTTTTAACAGCAAAAAAGCAAAGTCAGGCGAATAATAAAAATATTTTCATGATAATGTTATACTTAGCACGTCTACACGCGTCGATAGTTTGCTATGATAAATAATACAAAAAAACTATAGCGGCCTTAGTTTTATTAAGAGGTATTACTGTGCTGACTAACGCCCGTATTCACAAACCATACTTGCTGAAAATCGAACGCACAGTGTTGAATAGAACTCTGTGATTGGTTCGTGTGTCACACACTGCGTCCACGCGCACTGTGAGACCTCATAGTAATGTTTGTGAATACGGTCGTTACTGTGCTAAATACAAGCATTATTACATAGATCATCATCAAATAGGATCGTGCTCACAGTCTCCACTCTGTACTGGAGACATTTACACAGAAAACAAATGTAGGATTAAATGAACATGTTATGTGATCATTATGGAAATATGATTGAATGAATGATATATGATTTGACGTACCTACACTGCCCACGCTTGTAATCTGGGTTTAAAATCATTACACTAGCATTTATCCCTGGCGGGAATCGAACATCTATCATCGAACAAGAAGTATCCATACAGGTGACAGCCAATTATGTCTTCAACATACCTACATATTGACATCACATGTAATTTTTCTTCTCTGACGGATACGAGAGGGTATCTCACATGCCCTAGTTTATTTTGACATTTCAATTATTAAACTTGTTTATTATTTTAATACTTCAGCGAATGGACCGTGTGCCACATTTGAACAATTATTAAGAGTGGGTTATTAAAGTATATTCACGCAAGTTTATGACTGAGAGGGATAGGTAGAGCATGGTTTTTAAAAGCTATCCCACTTATTACAATTTAAAAATATGTATAAAGCAAATAAAAACTGTCTGAATACAGTGTATGCTTTATGTATTACGTCACTCAAACTAGAAAGCTGTGTGTTCATAGCAAAAAAACTGTATCCTTTTTCTAGAATATTCTTGATTGTCAGAACTGTATTTTTTTTTCTTTTCTTCGAACATAAAAAGTTGACAACCCTATACAGAGTGAATGTGAGTGGTGTGTGCCAAATATGCTTTCAGAATGTCGCTTTAACGGAATTTCGGGATTCCGTTTCGCAATTAAATGATGCTGTACCAACAACATATCTTACTTTAGTTTTCTACTTGCGATATCGATACTGTCAATATCACTTTCCATGGCAATTAAGGTTTTGTGCTTGTAAATTATTCGTAAATGTAGTGCTGAGTGTTTAAGCTGAAAATAAGCGTTATTTTAAGATACACTTTTGCAGTCAGTTTCACTATTTCTGTACATTGCATCGTTAAGTTGCTTTGGTGCTAAGAAATATAGCGAAGCTTTTAGCGATAACTTTGCTTATAATTTTCTAAATACAATTTTTAAATATTTTTCTTTAAATTAAATAGTTTCACTTTAGTGTGGGTTACTACTTAGGTCCAATTAGAGGCGTTGTTGGACCACATCACGCTCATCTCTAATTTTATTTTAAAATCATCAAATTCTCACTACTGCGGGATTTGGAAACAACCTTAATGATGTTTCGAGTCGGTAACATGAGTCGTAGTAGTGAAAATTTAGGAAAAATGCAACATGAAAGTTTAAAATATAATAAATCAACAATGTCGTTCCAAATCGGGAACAATCATTACTAACACAAACAACATAATATTGATTAATATGTCACTGGCAGTTTATCTTACGCGGGATTTGACAGCAACCTTGCTATGCTTCGACTCGGTTGCACGAGTCATAGTAGTGAGAATTTAGTAAAAATGCAATATGAAAGTTTAAAAATAGTAAATCAACAATGTCGTTCCAAATCGGGAACAATCATAGTTACTAACACAAACCACATATTGATTAATATGTCACTGGCAGTTTATCTTACGCGGGATTTGACAGCAACCTTGCTATGCTTCGACTCGGTTGCACGAGTCATAGTAGTGAGAATTCAGTAAAAATGCAACATTAAAGTTTAAAATAATAAATCAACAATGTCGTTCCAAATCGGGAACAATCATTACTAACACAAACAACATAATATTGATTAATATGTCACTGGCAGTTTATCTTACGCGGGATTTGACAGCAACCTTGCTATGCTTCGACTCGGTTGCACGAGTCATAGTAGTGAAAATTTAGGAAAAATGCAACATGAAAGTTTAAAATATAATAAATCAACAATGTCGTTCCAAATCGGGAACAATCATAGTTACTAACACAAACAACATATTGATTAATATGTCACTGGCAGTTTATCTTACGCGGGATTTGACAGCAACCTTGCTATGCTTCGACTCGGTTGCACGAGTCATAGTAGTGAGAATTTAGTAAAAATGCAATATGAAAGTTTAAAAATAGTAAATCAACAATGTCGTTCCAAATCGGGAACAATCATAGTTACTAACACAAACAACATATTGATTAATATGTCACAGGCAGTTTATCTTACACCAGTTCGCTTGTTCGTGCTATAGAAGTGGCGCATGCGCACAGACGTGTGGAATACTTTGTCGCTGGCAAAAACAATTCTCACGGGGCTAATCTTGTAACTCCCATTAGACAATGCAGCAAATCACCGGTTCTGTTGCACTGCACATATTTTCTCTGTTGCCGGCTGAACAGCGAGGAAAGTAGGCTGGCCATTTTTGATGGTTTTAAGGGAATATGGACTGCTTTGGTACTGTTCGGAAAGGCGACGTTTGACAGATCGGAAGCCGTAAAAGGATGACGTCGAAGAAATCTAGTAGGCCACGGCTGACTTCAATTGTTTTCTTAACACACATGATCACACGCTTGGATATTTATTGATGTTCTGCTATTATTTTGTCTGATTTAGTAGCATGATGATATTTTATAACGACTCATGTGTATTCTATAACAACTCATGTATTAGCTTTTGATGGTTTTAAGGGAATACGGACTGCTTTGGTACTGTTTGGAAAGGCGACGTTTGACAGATCGGAAGCCGCAAAAGGATTGACGTCGAAGAAATCTAGTAGGCCACGGCTGACTTCAATTGTTTTCTTAAACTTAAAACGCTTAGATATTTATTGATGTTTTGCTATTTTTTTGTCTGATTCAGTAACATGATTATATTTTATAACGAATCATGTGTATTCTAATACAACTCATGTAAGCGTTTGAAAAAAAAAATATTTGAATAAAAACATTTTAAGTTGTCCGTTTAAAGTGTATCCTTAATGGATAATCAGGTTCATCTCCATCGACAGTCGTCGGATCTTTACAGACCAGTCTAATGCTACTTTTACTTGCTAATACTCTAGGCTAAGTAAGACATAGACACCTTTATTCTTTTAAGGATATAATTTCTGATTCAGTCTCAGAAATAAATACTAGAAAGTTAATTGAATGCTGAGCCATTGGGTTTTCATGAGACCCATACGTACCAGCATGTAAATTCCAAAATATGACATTACTTGCAACGCACATTCATTGAAGACTTTTCTCTTGAATAATTATTTACATTATTCAAACAAACATAAATAATACATTGTGTTTTAAAAAGAAAACGCAATGACTTGGATGACAATCATATTTTTTGACAAAGTAACATTTAAATTAGGCACCGTATGTCAGTATTTTAATACTCACTATTTTGTTAGCCTAAAATTATTCTTAAAGATTGTAAATACGAGTAATGTTTCCACCAAAGACTTTGGTAGAACAAGGGCACAATTGCACTTTTTGCAATTTTACAGGAGAGCTATTAATTATTAGCTACACATTTTTAAAGTATTTCTGCATACTTAACTCATTTTTGCAATTTTTGACAATTGTGCCCTTGTTCTACCGAAGGTGCGAGTTATAAAAAGTCAAATTGTGTCGAAGTTAGTTTATGAAAATTTTGGAGTTTGGAATGGAACTATCCCAAAAAGTCCAGTAAATTCAGACACCCTTCTTCGAACACCTTGTTCTTATCACCAGCTAAAAGGCTGCGGCAATGAATTTTAGGTGCCCACTAAGAAAATATAAAGCATTTTGAGACCGTAAATATAACGTTACGGTTTTATAGTTTTATGGACAGTTATCCATTACAATAGAAATCGTGACAGTTTTACGCAAATGTAAAAATATCCGCAATAAACAGCTACTTGTTGAGAAATCAATAATGAGCTTGATAAATTAATTAGCGATATTTTTTTTTATACCGCCAGCACCTATTTATTAATTGATATAAATATTAGCTGACAGCGTAATAAGGTGTTGATAGATGAGCAGTATTTGCAAAGTAAATATCTCTATTACTGTTAGTAGTAAACATCTTTTCTATATAGTCTAGAGTAAATTAAAGATTTCGAAGTAAATACAGAAATATTTAATACCGAAGTGCGTAACCATGTTTAACGCACCGCGGAGCGTATTTTTGTAAATATTGTAAAGCAAACTCTAGTAAATGGAGCGAGCAGAATTGATCTCTTAGCCTTAACAAATAGAGACCACGTCATTGTGGTACCGGTTACTTTACCGGTATCCCGGCATGATGCGACGAACATGCTCCGAAAAGTTTGCATAAGTAATTTTGATTTTGTTTTCAACTTTCTCTTTCATATTGTACACATTAGACATGCCCTTGCATTTGTTTTAATTAATTCTGTTACAATTATACGTTGGCGTCTGACAAGACAGTGAGTTGATTAATTTTTTGATTTATTAATAATGTAAAGTGAATTGGATTTGACTGCATATGAGAGTCAGTTCGCGAAAATGTCATTAAGTTTCACTTTGATCTTGGCCAAAAGGAAGAAAAGCGATAAATGTCATTAAGTATGAACTGCATAAAATAATGAAATATGGGGAAAACTGTAACATGAAACGTTAGCACGATCAGCAAATACTAACCGATAAATGAAATGCAACCATTTCGCTGCGCAAACGGCTACAGCAACCGTAATGGCTACAAATAGCTTTGATTATGCTCATTCAGAACTCCTGTATAGTTCAGGCGCAAGTAGGCCCGAACCACCAAATTAGGTGTGAAACTGCCTCAGATAGAACATTACACGCTCTGCGGTCGTTTTTGATACTCACAAATTTCAGACGACAGACGTGCGTAATGGCCTATCCGAGCCCAAGATTGAATAGCGGTACTCGGCGCAACCACAGGGCGAATATGAATCGGAAAAATTGCATAGAAATTTAAATAAACGCACTTAGATACGCGCCAGGTAACGGGACAGCATGCTGGATAATCAAACACTGTAAGCCTCGTTAGCTGCAACTAATTAACTTTATTAGAATATGAATTCTCAGCCAATAAAAGCATCCTTTAGGCTTCCGTATGTCATTACCGTTACGAACTTACGATGCAATAACGAGGGACAGGCAAGGAAATCATAAAATTAATTCGCCTCTAAATCGATGCAAAATTGCAAAATCAATGTAACCATCAAAGTAAACTGTAAGTTGGATGTTTGTAACAGGTAATAATTCCGAGAGTGCCAGCTATCACACGTTACGACTGGCTAATGGCTTTAAGTATCGTAGCAATTTCCTAAGACAGTTGGCTATAGATGCAGCCG
This sequence comes from Ostrinia nubilalis, assembly GCF_963855985.1. Lineage (NCBI taxonomy): Eukaryota > Metazoa > Arthropoda > Insecta > Lepidoptera > Crambidae > Ostrinia > Ostrinia nubilalis. Next base: position 8,791,938 of record NC_087103.1, read on the forward strand.
GTGCAGAATCGGATGCAGCGTAGGGCGGGCTGAAGTAGGTGAGCGTCGGCCGCGCGCCGTGCGGCGGCTGCGGGCTGCGGCGCTCGCGCAGTCCCGCTCGCATCGTCGCCGCGGCCGCACGTTCGCTGCGATGAACCGCCCGCTCGCCACGCTCCTCGCGCTCGCCGCCCTCGCGGCCCTCGTCGCCGCAGAGCCCCCGCGCCCCCGCCTCTTAGACTTCAACCCCTTCGCATGGCTCCCCAGCAACAGGAACAGATCGCCATCCATCATGGACTACTTCTTCCCCCCGTCGCGCACCCCAAAACAATCCAGTCTGGAACCGCCCGCTGACCGGAAACCACCACCCACCGTCCCCGAAACGACCCTCGATAACACACCCGCACCTACCACCATCGAAGAACGGTCAACAACGTATTCTAGAAAAGTCTCCACCAAAACAAAATCCACCCTCCCCGTGACCGCGACTTCCCCGCCGAAAACTAAAAAACCCTCTCGCAAACCCATCCCAGTCGAGACTACCATTGAGGCCAAAACAACTCTAACAACCAGAATTGAAACTCCACCCCCGACGGTGAGGGTTACAACTGTTTCGTCGGCGTATCATCCCACGAAGCATTACTCTATCCGGCCGGTGTTGAGGACGGAGACGCCGACCGTTCAAGATACTGAGACGACGAGTAGCGATAGTACGGAGACCGTTTCGGAGTTTGACACCGCTGGTACAACGGTGGAGGATGCGAAAGAGACAGTGCCGACGTTGAGTACTGCTGAAGATCAGCGGTCAACGGACGCGGGGACCCTGAGCACGGCCACCGTGGAGTCGACCACCCCGACTGAGACCACGGACGCCGCTGACAGCCGCGAGGGCTATCTTCCGCTACGTGACAAACCTCAGCAGACACACGTCAAAATCAACGATCAAACAAAGAAAGAGGTCAGTGGTTTCATACAAATACTATCCCCCAGCGTTGTTTTTCTTAAACGGTTACAGTCTAATAGCCGCGACTTTCTTAGCTCCTGTTACTGTATTTTCTCAGAGCGCTCGTAAATTTCTTTCGATCGACGCAAACGCATTCGCCACACATAAATAATAAGTCGTCCGATGGTAAAAAGCAATTTTCCATAGCAAACGTCGGTGCGTTGAGTTGAGGGGTGTAGGTACATAATTTTCTACTAATTAGACTTAAGAAAGGTTAAAGTGTATTCATCACTTCGATTGCATTCCCACATTACGCGTGTAGATCGATGTAAATTATTTGCTTCTTGCAAGCTTTTATTAGCAGCGATATTAAATGTTCAAGAACTGTGAAAAAGTTCTGCGTAAAAACACGACAGTATTTCACGCCCCGTGGTCGCAGTGGTTAATTTTATAAGTATGTACACACAATTAGTGAGCACATGTTTATTTATGTTTTATGCATTATGTCATCGAGTGCTATGTTCAGCAATCCCAAATTTAAGCAATTGCATCTTTCTCTTAATAGCAAAAGATAACACGTTTGGCTAGAATTTAAGTAGTTAATTATGTAAAGTAGGAACTCAATGTAACTATTATTTAAAAATTAGACATCAAACAGGTCATAAAATTATTCAAATCCTTTTTATATGAAAGAAATTTTCGAAATTTCCATACAATTCCGTACAAGACGGAAGTAATATTTGTATGACACCATCAAAACTCTTCTAAATCTCCCGAGGAACCTATTCACACATACTGCAAACATGAAAATAGTGCTTTGCATAATCCCATTACTTTAAAATCGCACAAAAAACATGCAACAATACAATCCATTACTTTTATGAGTATTACAAAAAGCGGAGCAATTATCAGGCACTATTACCCATTTTCAGTCTTAAGCACCGGACACAAAACAAAAAGTGAGAAACAAAATGAAATATGTATTAGTTGCGTAAAGGGAAACCAGGGATGTTACATGCGATGTAGTTTTCACACCTTACGTGTTTTTTGTTTTGTTAATTGCCAGTACAAATTAACAAGATCGTTAACAAATTCAACATCTAATCGCGCTTTAGCATTATAAACTGATCGCAGTACAATAATGATGATTTATTTCTTCAAAAATGGATCAGCGGATATCTCGAGAGGTATCATTACCTGGTTGACTGCATTAGTTGTTCAATTTCTATTTTCTCAGCTTACTCTTCCGAGGGCAAAGCAAAAAGCACTAGATCATCTAAAATGCGTTACTTTCCTGTCATTAGTGAGTTTGTGGTCTCAACCACAGTGGCGGAAGTCCGCAAAATTTTTGGACAGAAACAAATTTAGCTTAGTTTAGTAGACGCTATTCACTAAGAAAACTTTCACTCTTATACAGTCAATCTATCATAGGTAACGGATGGTCAGACATTTTCTAAAGCCGACCGATCTTTTGTTGAGGGCATTAGCTTTGTCGCTAATTACTATCTGTATTTGTCTTTGAAATGACTGAAATTTCTCAGCCAGTTATCGTTTCGGCTGCTAGAGACATTTTTGTGACGTAAGTTAGTAATTATTTACTACTTTAAGAAGAACCGTACAAAGATTTTAATGATTAAAAGCAAGTTATAATCATTGCGATCATTATTTACGCGTTGTTTATTTAGTTACATAAATAAGTGTGATAAATTTTATAGCCGTTATAATATCACGGTCGGTTCTAAATATAACTGGATACTAGACGGTATTAAATAACTATAATCACTACCGTTATTTATAAAATTAAATGTTTATTCTCCATAGGAAATCTGATAGAGATATAAATTATTATTTTGCACAGATGTATCGGTGACTCGGTGAGTTAAAACTATAGATGGATATTCAGTTAAAGTAATGGCCGTCGTTCCCATGAAGTCTGTAAGAGGCGATCTTCGGCAGTTGAACCATAAATTTGTCTGTGCGCAGGCGCCGGCTTCAAGTAACGGGCAGTAACAAGGAAAAGGCAGAAGGCTTGCTTTATACTAACAATTACCATTATAAGAAATTGCAATGCAGTGGCAATCTGGCCCCACTTAACCGTCGAACCTTTCTGGTTTCTGATGTAAGTTGCACGCGTTGCGTGTGCACTGAAAAGCATGGTCTGGGCCTTCTGTCTTCTATTTTTGTAATATCTAACTAACGGACTTGCGGCTAGTATGGCCAACCGGACTGCATGTTACACGTTTTTGCACAACTCTACCCTTTATGTCTAATCCAATAAGATGCTGGGAACTCGGCGCCGGTTGGCTACACGCTACCGTATTTTAGCGGTCTGGATCATTTGCATTAACAATGTCATACTGCATCGATTTATGATTTTATTACATCATTACATCACGCGAGCCAATTATTCCAGTTTATCGATGTTCTCGTTAATTCAGTGATATTGCAATTACTTCGCGTAGTTCATTCGCAGGACGTGTGTACAGCAAAGGCAGTTTGATATGCGTTGCTAATACCGTTAGAAGTTCCTGGCTTTTTAATAGAATCGCTTTTTGAAATCTTGGAATTCGTTGCTATTAGAAAAAAGGTCGAATGTCTGGAATCAGTTGTCATGCAGTTACTTAAATTTGTGAGAACAAAAATTTTAGAAATTAAATCACCTTGTTAATTTTAATCAAATCGTAACAAATTTCACTTTCGCGAGTTGTGGCAAATACTCAAGGTTTGCATTGATACTTCGCGCCTAATTAATCAGTACGCATTACGGTTAGAAAGTGGATAGATAGTCGGATCTGTTCGATGGCCCGAAGAGAAAGGGGCGAACCTTAGGAACGTAACCTAAGAACTAGGTTGGTACGTAGTAATCAAATGTACTTCGGTTGAAAGTGTTTCACGACAGAAATAGTCCTCTAAACATAGCTCGCGATAAGAAATGCAGGGATAAATAAGTGTCAAGAATCGACTCTATGGGAATAAAAATGTTCTCATCTCAATGCATCCTTCAGATCAGCACAGAGATTGTCCACAAGTTGCACTTATCTACCATCTAAGAATAAAATAAAGTGTTAATTAAATCGACAAGATCACACTATAGGTGTGCCGATATCAGCAGGTTGTTACGATTCACACACAGTTTGCAGTTTAAACGAAATATTTTCCTATTGCATAACTTTCATTTCAACGTGTATCAAATCAAAGTCATTCTTCGTGACATTTTCATTAAAATCAATTACTAAAAAGCGTACGTCATACTGGATTCCTTTTATTTTTTTGTCGGTGTTAAATAATATATTGCATAAGTTTTTTGTAAATGGCAGTTACGGTGTTATCTCAAGTGTAAAATTGAATTATCGCAGAGTCGTATTATGAATGGACTGGCCTCGTGGTCTCATTCGTGATTCATTGTTACATACTATTAATCTCACTCAACTAAAATAGTATTATGTACGTTTTATCTAAATCATAATGTCTTTATGATGATTTCATACAAACGCTTTATAATTAAGACGTGTTTGGGGTAATATCAGAAGCAGTTAAAAAGGAACGTATAAAAATTTAATATTCTTAGATTTAGTCTTACGGTACCACTCTTGGATTACTTCGAAGCTGGTGACCCAAATGCCATGGTTTCACCTCATGGTTTCGTTGGTTAAATTAAGTCCGCTAAAGAGATTAACAAAAACTCGCAGTGAAGAAAAGAAGTGGGCTTTAGGTTTAATGAAAATAAATACAACAGGTATACTTTTCTGTAAAAAGATATACCTTTGATCGACGCTAAATTTTCTCAACCTTTTTGTAATAAGCAACAAACACTATGCTTCCCATGGAAAACAGATGACGAAAATCATACGAAAAAAATACTTTAGAATGCTTGCCGTGCATTGCTGCACACGGTTACTGACTTGAAACAAATTGTCAACAACGCTGAGAAAAAGTAAGTAGTTTAAACTTTCGCTTATACCAAATTAGTGTACACGTAAATCACCATATGGTGACAATGACCCAGTGCCGCGTGAAAATTGTGGCACCAATATATGCGCGCACAGAATGTAGTGTCACGAAACTGGATCAACTTAAAGACTACGGAAAATGATTGATAGAAATGATCCCCAATCATCCATTTGATTATGAGCATCATGCATTTAATAGCTGGAGAGCAATTTAGTTTCATGATATGTAATTCTGTGACTTACTTCTTTAAGTAGATATACATAATGTGTGTGCGACAGTTTTGATATACTAAACATGGAATAAAACCCTCTTGATCGAGACTCGCGATCGACTTAGTTTTTGATTGAGGAAATTATAGTGACTGGCAAGTAGTAGGTACAGTTGGCACTCAATATTGTATATGAATATTAATGAAACGGGTCAACTACTTAATGACCATCCATAGAATGTAGTGCAATGCAAAGATGACAATTATAAGGTCTAATGACACATAATGTACCACTTGCATGGAATGAGGCGTCGCCGAAGGGTGGCGGATGGGAATCATGCAAAACTAACGAAGTAGCAAGTAAGTACATGATATGCAGCGAATGTCAAGTGTCATGGTGAAAGGTGCATCACTATTGCGGTAAACGTTAGGTTGTCAACCACAACTAAAAAACGTCTCGTTAGAGCGCTCATGAATAAAGCATTTTCTATTCCTGACATGTCAGAGAGAACTTTGAATGAGTTAAAGCTTCAAGTAAATTTTAAACTACTAGTCTTTCAACTCATCGAAGTAAATGCAGCAGTTTTCACAGATAAATCAAAGCTGTCGGATGCAGTTCGAATGATATAACGAATCATATTGCTCGAGCTAGCCCGAATCCAGTTCCGTGCTGTGTCATAATGAAACGAACTCGAATGCATGCGACGACCGACATTGACTCGGAACCGTTCAAGGCCATCAATTGTTGCATAAATGCTTCATTTAACAGGTTCCGAATGCTTACACGTGAACATTTTTGCATCAATTGATATCTATTGCGTTTACAGTTGCGTTACGTATAAAGTGTGTGTTTTAATAATCCGGTCCGGTAAGACCAGTCTACATATGAATCTGCAGCGGTAGCCAATACTAGCACTTCCTGGCTTAGAACGTTATTACAGTAATGAGCTCTCAGAAGTGCTGTTATTTAAACGAATCGGCAGAAGACCATTTGTTGTTTATTTCAAAGATATGCTGTAGTTAACCGGAGTTGCGAGGTGGATATTATGCTCTTAAGCGCACGAGAAGAAAAGGAAAACATGGTCAGATGAAGCGTTGTAAATAGTAACTAGCCGTCTATTTATGTACTAAATTCTGTTGCCTCTCCTATCTTCATCTCAGCCTATCTCAAAGACTATACCGAGTTGCGTGAACCTGCGTCCAATGACATAACCGATTAGTCAAAGCCAATTAGGGTTGTCGTCACGACGTGTACCGTAAAATGTGTTTATCCGCTACACTTAACACGCGAATGCCACACGCGAAACAGGATGATATAAATTACGGTTTTTTATTGAACTAGCTTTTGCCCGCAGTTTCGTCTGCGTGAATTTTGGATATGCTTTTTATCGCGCGCGTCTTTATCTTTTAAAGAAAAGGATCAAACTATCCTGATTCTGGGTCTCAGTCTCTCTTCACCTTCCTTGACTGTTACAAGAACAAAAGATATACAATCTGTTATGGAGGCTATTTTTCGAAATACAATATCGGTTCAGCGGTCAAAGTGTAAAGTCTATTTGTTACCTAACAGACAGACTTACTTTCGCATTAATAATTATTATTATAGGATGGATGGATTGAAAACAATAGACAGTTAATTATGAAATCGTTTACGTCTATGCCCTATGTGCGAAGACGCCTTTAACGTACAGAGACATGTTACTTTTCACCATTAAACCTTTTCTTCAATAACATCAAAACAACGCGAATGAGATCTTGGAATTCCTCATTCAATACCAGATTGATAGATTGAGTAATAGTCTTGACCAATTCAATTAAATATCAAGCGGCAATACAACATGCTTCGTCATCAAAAGACACAACAAACAAACAGTACGAAAGCGAATCTAACAAGTCATAATCGTAGAAAGTGTGCGTAATTGATTTTTTTATATATCTATGTGTCAAGTAAACAGTAATGGCAATAGCAATCGCGTTTTAATGTACTGCGATTGTTCAAAGGTTTGATTCACTGCTGGTATTAAAACGGCAACATACAATTACACTTCTTAGTTTGATACGGTATTTAAGGTTTCTAATCGAAAAACATGTCAATTTCAGAATAGGTTGGCATGCTTTAAATTATTGGGCGATGTGATTAAGCTATTTTTAATCTTATGTGAGGAGTGTATATTAACACATCATCCATCTTACTGGCAGGCTATTAAGGCCAAATCATTTATTAAACTAAAGACCAGTTAGCAATATTTGCGCAGCCAAAGGTGGAAGTTGAGATAAATATCGTTTACAACGTTATGCTTTTACATTAAGGACGAAGTAAAATCGAAGTCAACAGAATCGTTATTTAAATTGGCATCATTTTCATTTAGAAAGTCAAAGGTATGGTAATTAGAGAGTAATTGTTAGTAGAAAACATTTTCACTCTCAGTGTATCGCGAAGAAATACTAATGTATTCAGAGCGGCGAGAAAATTGTAACACTAACTGTATTGTCAATAAATCAAATATTTGCCAAGCTTTGCCAAGCGTAACAAGCAAACTGAGCTCGTTGCTAAATCATTGTCTTTTATTAATCTCCATTAATTGGAAGTGAAAGTGCAAAACGATTCGCTATTAGGTCAAAATGCCGATTCAGAATTCTTCGCCTCTGACCCTACTGCCAATCTAATTTAACTATTCAATGCTTGTCTAAAGAAAGATCGCTCCTCACAAGACTCAATCAATGCAGAAAATATTACTCATGTTACATAAGATTTTTGTACCAAATGTCATGCATTGTTTCATTCAGTCAACTTGTATAGCAGAGAAAGTTCAACAAAGGGCTCTACATCAATTACTTACCTTAAAAGTGTCAGTCAAATTACGTCACTCACTCGTATAGACGATGACGTATCGATGCTTACCTGAAACAGTAGAGCACAGATTCTAAACGTTATTTCGTAACAGTTCCGATTGCAACTCGTACGCATAATACCGTACGTATTTGTTTAGAAGCCTCGGGCGAAAGTTACCGGAATAACTGACCTCTCAATTCATTATAAGATAATCGAAAGTAAAATTAATTCGGCATCGATATTGTTTTGACAGCGGCGATTTCATTGACACGTGTTAGTTGTACTATTAGAGGCTAATTGAAGCTGCTATGAAACGGACACTCGATTATTTTAGTGTTACGCAATCGTTTAGGAGTAATTTAATTGCTATTAACAGCCTTTTCTGTTAGAATTGATATCTAATAGATTGAAGGGAGGTTATCCTAATTAAAATCTCTTATTAGATTTGCAAAAAAAGGTAGTATGGTACACTTCTTTCTCTACATTTATACAAAAAGAAGATGACATTTGTTATTATTACTGTTGACATAAGATCAGTTTACGGGATGTATAGATAACAAGTGTCTGTTAAATGGGCCGTCTTTTCTGCTTCGACTTGCGAATGACCTAGCGAAGTGCGAAATTACAGTAAGAGAACCTATCAAAAGTAACAGCTTTCGCAAATTGCTGGGTTATAATCTAAAATACCTCTGGGAGTAATGAAAGAATGGTTGTTGTATAAATGCCCATTTCAGGGATAAATTTCCCTTGTAACAATCTGTAATGGTTCTATTATGATTTAAGTGAGTAACAATTCGAAACTTTTCATATCGATGGAGCGAAAAAATTAGAAACTGCAATGACCAAGATGGTTAGACGTGATTCATAAAGAAAAGAAACAAAAATTTGTAGATGCGGCATCGAAAAAATAACACTCGAATGGAGTCAATAAAGCGCAGCGCTAAAGATTATCAAATAGATGAGAATAGGAGATAGATCCAGCTAACTAGTTATGCGTCACTATAAATAATATAAAACGTGTTTAGCTCTTGCATACATAAATGGATGCGGCAAGTAATCCACTAGTCGAACTACTGCAAGTGTGAATTAATAGGCATAAAATGAAGCGTGTCCAGTCTCATCACATCTTTTCTTCGTCGCTAACATAAAGCTAAAAAAGTGCTGCAGAAATTATAAGATAAAAATCTTGGGTAGTTAGGATAGTCAACAACGATAGCGTATCTTGTTTTAAATTTGCGAATCATTCTACCCCAGTTTCTCAGTGAAATTTACGAATATTTGCGCGTTTCCTTAGTCTTATCAGTGACCGTTAAGACAATTACAGCTGGACTGTATCTGAACATCATTACAGTACTGCTTGATGCTAACAGCACGCATCATATCATAAAATGTGCGGTGATGGAAACAACGACTATCAACATTATCGCTGTAACGATCTCACTAGAAAGTTAACTGTTCAAAGTTTTTATCACCACTGTTTAGTTAACTAAATGCACGTTTAATACATTATACTGGCGCAGGAATTCAAATCTATAATTATTGTACACGCTATTTCATACTGGATGTAGCCATGAGAGAGTATAAGATGATGCACGCAATTTCTAACACTGCCTCTTCCTTGAATGTTACAATGTTAAGCAAATGAGAAATTCTTTGCCATCTCAATTTGAGTTAGTTGACATGGTCCAAATTGAAACATTTTGAACGTTATTACTTTGGTGTGAGAAGTTCTGTATATTTGTATACCCCAGGTCGACGTTTGTAAAGTTGTTCATGCAATTTATACTACACTTCAGACAAGTGCAAACACCAACAAGCTTGCAGAAGCGATACGTGTGAACAACTTGACATAGTAAACCGTGACTAAGTATGACAGCAAACATGCTAACAGTTTGTAGGCGAAGCGCAAACGCTTGTCAAACAAATAGTTGTTCAGGGTGTCCACTGCAAATGTTCGAAAAAATTCCCTGACTTTTCCCTGACTTTCCCTGACAATTTTCTCAAAATTCCCTGACCAACTATGTATACAACGTGTCCCAAAATTCAAGGATAAGCCGACGCCACAGGTTGGACATAGTCATGATTACTTTAGGAAAAATAAGGAAAAAAATCTATCTCAATTATTTTTTAACTTACACAATAAATAATGAAATTCAACGAAAATTGACACCCCTTATGATATTTTACATTACCACGACCACAATTTTTCAATTATTCCTGGTTTTTTTGTTTATATCGGCAACTTAAGTAGTGCTGCTGTTCACCCCAACTCTTAAAACCCCCAGAATCCTTGCAGTTTTTACACAAAAGTTAATCAAAATATTTTATTTCCTTAAAATTTTGAACGATTTTTACTTTCACACCACTTTGACTCATCGTTTTGTAAAAAAAAGGATGAACACTACTGCGGCAAGTTTTTTTAAAGTTGACGCAACTATCCAAGATTCCAAAATGGTACTCTAAGAAACCTAGTCGCAAAAAAGATATGCGTACCATTTTTACAAGCACTTCGCTTGTTAGTTAGTATGGGATAAATCTTACAACTGAATTTAAAACCAGTTAGTTCTCCTTAATCAATTGAGCTGAAATTTGGTATACTTGTGTAAGTACGATGACAATGCAATATTATACCATTGAGCTGGATGGAGTCAGAGTCAGAGAGACATTGAGATAGGAACTCTTAACGAAACGGCGGAATTGCATCTAGTTTGGGTTCGTTGGGCTTGTCTTTTCGAGCACTTTAGTGCTAGATGATGTCCAGGGTCCTGATGATGAAGTCAAGAGGTGGCAGGAGCTGGCCATAGGAAGTCCTAAACGAAACGGCGGAAGCTTATCGAGTTTGGGTTCGTTGGATTTGTCTTCCCGAGCACTTAGGCCATGAGATGGAGAAACAACTAAATAGTTTAAAATAAAGTTGTAATAAAAAAAAAAACTTTTTTAAAAACAAGCTTGACTTCGTTTGAAAATTATAATTGACTTCATCATCAGGACCCTGGACATTATCTAGCACTAAAGTGCTCTAAAAGACAAATCCAACGAACCCAAACTAGATGCAATTCCGCCATTTCGTTTAGAAGTTCCTGTGGCCACCTCCAGTTTCAGCTCAATGGTACCATAATATTGCATTTTCATCGTACTTACATAAGTATACCAAATTTCAGCTCATTCGGTTGAGGAGAACTGGTTTTAAATTCAGTTGCAAGATTTATCCCATACTAACTAACAAGCGAAGTGCTTGTAAAAATGGTACGCATATCTTTTTTGCGACTAGACTTCTTAGAGTATTATACCATTTTGGAATCTTGGATAGTTGCGTCAACTTTATAAAAAACTTGCCGCAGTAGTGTTCATACTTTTTTTTACAAAACGATGAGTAAAAGTGGAGTGAAAGTAAAAATCGTTCAAAATTTTAAGGATATAAAATATTTTGATTAACTTTTGTGTAAAAACTGCAAGGATTCTGGGGGTTTTAAGAGTTGGGGTGGACAGCAACGCTACTTAAGTTGCCGATACAAACAAAAAAACAGAAATATTTGAAAAATGGTGGTCGTGGTAATGTAAAATATCATAAGGGGTGTCAATATTCGAAGAATTTCGTAATTTATTGTGTAACTTAAAAAATAATTGAGATAGATTTTTTTCCTTATTTTTCCTAAAGTAGTCATGACTATGTCCATCCTGCAGCGCCGGCTTATCCTTGAATTTTGGGACACGTTGACTTTTCGGATAGATCCAGTTAATTCTGTAACCTATTACTGATATCGTTTGAAAGAGCTCGTGAAGCACTTTCAAGATCAGTAAGCAGTTTTTCGATATCTTGTGTAGTTTAGAAATAATCGAATGAGATCACTTATCGTTTCCACCCTGTATTAATAGCACTCACAGTGAACTGCTCACTAGTCTGCACTCAATAATCAAATCAATAAATAATTATAAAAAAAAATATAAATAAACATAAGTTATAAGTTGCACTTTCACATCGACAATAGAAAATATATCATTTTACTGAAACAAAAAAGTACAACTATTAAAACAAAAAGGAGTAATCTAGTTATGACAAAAAAAAATCATAACAGAGTGATCTATCACTCTAATCCTGAAAAAAAAAACTATATGAAAGTAATCTAATTATGAACAAAATTGTGTCATAATTTAGATCAATCTACTTCATTAGATAAAAAACTAAAAAGGAGTAATATAATTATGACTAAAAACAAAGTCATAATGTAGATCACTCCAAACCTGAAAAAAAATGCTTCGATAGTCAAGATCAAGGGTCTTTCTAGAGCATAAATTAATCCCTCATTTTACAATCACTGGGAAATTACGGGAGACAAACAGTGTTTTGGTAGACAAAATCTCAATGTTTCCCTGACTTTCCAGGTGACCCCTCTATTTCACTGACTTTCCCTGACTGCTATGAGCTTCCCTGACTTTTCCCTGACTTTCCCTGACTTTCCAGAATGTGGACACCCTGTTGTTGTAAAGGCCGATGATGAGCACACACTTGAAGGTACAGACGAGTGTGACTAAAGGACTTGAACAGACAATTTGCACACAGTTGTATTGTAAAGCTTCGTACGATAAATACAATGGGAGTTAGAGACCGGTAGACTAACAATATGTCAATGAACGTGAACACTGGAATTTAGAGAATCACGATGATGAAATCGATAAAAATAGTAAAAGCAAAACAAAAGAGACTGATCTTTTGTTCATTGAATAACCAAAAAGATAGAACGTACCGTAAATTTTGCTACGGTTTTTATTTTGTTTTAGACAGTCAGCGGACGCACGAGTAAATTACAGATAAGCAATCTATAGAGAGTATCGATAGCAAATCAGTTAAATTAGCAACGTATCTATTAGGAGCAGCAGTGGTACTCCAGATGAGTGTATCTCGCCTACCGTTGCGCCTCCAACGGAATTGTGTTCAATAAAGCACTGTGTCAGCTAGCGGTATGCGCTTTTTTCCCTTGCCTCGTCCAATCCACCGTGCTCCGCCGAGCTGCGATTCGATAAGCTAGGCTTAATCGCGCTTAATAAACGTGATTCGTTTTTCTTTTGTCAACTCACTCCATTCGATATTCGAAAAAACATCACACACAAAAACAATTTCAGTACCTACATCGCCAACAAATTACAGAATACGTAACAATAGAAAGCAAGAGTTGGAGATTAAAGTTACATATAGCTAAAAAGATTAAATAATGACCAAACTCACTTTTCAATCTACAGCTTCTTTAGTACCTCAAATTAATGACTTTGCAATCGTAAAAAGTGGACAGTCAGCATGCTATACTTAAATGCACGGTACGGGTACTTCGCAACGCATAACTCTCACTGCAGTCTTAAACTGTTACTGGAGTAATTTTCTTCGCACTTAACATGTATATTAAAGAAATAATGGGTACATTAGTTTCCGAGAAAGAGTGATTAAATAAAGTTGGGCGCAGAAGGTGATAAAGGTAGCGTATACTGCAAGAAACGTCATTAACAGTATTTGGAGCATGCGAACGTGGGAAGTTTGTATTGGAGAGTTGTATATTCAGAGTCGGGGAATCGACCGAGCAATATTGCATTGTGTGTCCGAAAATTAAAATAAATTGTGTGGGCGCTGCCAATGATCCGAATAGAAATTCCGGTGGCAATCTGGAGAACGTGACCACTGTTCTTGTTTGCATTGCGGTTGAAGCGGCTATAAGCGGACGAAAGTCAACCTACATTAGGATCTGGCACGTATATATCGCTGACAATTTCCCTACTGACGTGGGTCAAATTTTATTTATGTCACCGTGCTGCATTGCGGAATGAATGCAAAGGTTGTCCGCGAATCGAGCTGGTGCACGTGTGAGCGTAATCGATGCGTATTCGGCGCACGCGCAGAGCGAAATTCGCGTGCCGATTGGCTCGTGCCGGCGAGTCTGCTGGACTCTTAATCCGAGGATTGTGTGGAATCACTTATGTAAATGATACGAGAAAACGTTTTGTCCGGACGGATGTGATTGTTAATTCATGGAAATCCTAGGACAAGACTGTGAGCAATAGAGACAGAAATTGAATACGGTAAACGTAACTTGTCACAAATAATCTGAGTAACAATGTAAGGTATGTCGACTGTCTAACTCGGTGCCGCGTAACATCACGCCGCGAATGTGGCAGATAACACTGCCCGTATCACAACGGAGATCAGGAAACTCGCGGCACTCACGACCGTCTTGTTTATATCGTGACACTCCTATCTGTCTGCTAACAAATCGGGGTTCATGGAAAACCTTTTTCTTTGCACACACCGCTCACGCATGCAGAAATTCACGCCTCGGATTAATCTAATCATCGCAAATCTTTCTATCCCATCTAACTCTCGTCGCTCACGCGCTGCTCATTATCCGAAATCGCCTAGTGATTTATATTTGCGTGCGGATAATCGGCTTGTGAAATGATTTGCGAAGTTTTGCATATGATAATCGGCTGTTTTCAATTGCTTCCCGCCTTAAATACGTATTTCATAACACGTGTGACAGAATGCGAGCGGCCAGTTAAGCATTTCCAAGTGCGGTAAGACGTAACTAATGGTGAGCAATACAAATAAATATGTCTGTTGAAGTAATGAGTCTGTCGGCTCTTCAGAACGTTAAGCCTAGGCGTTGACCACCGACTTTTAGTTGGCCATATAGTTGGGTCGGGCTGTTAATCAGTACATTGGAGACGTATGAAAGATCGCAGATTACACCGATTTGGTATTGGCCGATTCTTCATACAAACACATTCGGGCCCAACTAACGGCCAACTAAAAATCGGTGATCTGCGCCTAGGCTAATAGACTAAGAGCTAGTGAACGCCAGACCTACGTTATTTTATAAAGGCTGAAAGTTTGTCAGCGCATGCTCCCAACATAGCTAAGAACCATGGCCAAACATGAAGTTTGGGTCATGGTGGCTTTGGCAGACAGACGGTACTAAAGGTGTGTAAAAACCAACTTAATGACGTCAAAGTATAAAGGCTGATTTTTTGATATTTCCTTCAAAATGTTATTAGAAATGACGTCATTAATTGACAGACACCTACCATGGTGGCAGCCCTTAGCCAGACACCTTAAAGTTCATGAAAATGTAGTCCTACTTACGTCATACTATAAAAGCTGATATTTACATAAAATATTTGAACTATCATTTGATGAAGTTTCCTCATCAGCCAGACACTTCTGATGGTTCCTTCGCCTTGCCAGACAGCTTTTAGGGTGGCTGAAAGTGCGAACGCGAGGCACTATAAATATTGTTTTTTGTACTTTTTCTTAAGTTACTCAAGTATTTGAGTCTGTAAATCATCATCTCATGTTGATGAGCTGATGATGGAAGGTAAGTACAACTCCTTAAGGCTTAGGTAATCCCTAATTTTAAAGTGATTACCTCTGAAAGTTGCCTAGAGTAAAGTTCTTAGCAACATTAGCATTACCTATGTTTATGCTAATGTTGCTAAGAACTTTACTCTAGGCGTTTAGCAACTATTTTGAAGATAACATTTGTGGCACCACATTTCCCGTGTATATAAATTCTAGTGAGGATTTGGGCGTCCTAATTCAATATAGAATTGTTATAGTATTATTGGATACTATAAATTTGATTATACTATGCATACTAGTAATAGATATATCGTGATGGTTTCGCTGGAAGGATACTTTGCAGCGCAACCACTTTCAATAACAAAATACGGCGAAACCTGTGACATAGTTTTTTTTAAAATAGGACTAGAATTTTATAGACATTTCAAAGATTTAGTTCCGCCGGGGAGCATGACGTGAATTATCCTACAACTCCGCGTTAAGGAGTTGTACCTTCCATCAACATGGGATGATGACTAGCTGATGCAAACACCCAAATAACTTCAGAAACTATACTTATATATACTTGTTAAAGAATTGTCCTCCAACTCCTAAGCCTTAAGGAGTTGTACTTACCTTCCATCATCAGCTCATCAACATGAGATGATGATTTACAGACTCAAATACTTGAGTAACTTAAGAAAAAGTACAAAAAACAATATTTATAGTGCCTCGCGTTCGCACTTTCAGCCACCCTAAAAGCTGTCTGGCAAGGCGAAGGAACCATCAGAAGTGTCTGGCTGATGAGGAAACTTCATCAAATGATAGTTCAAATATTTTATGTAAATATCAGCTTTTATAGTATGACGTAAGTAGGACTACATTTTCATGAACTTTAAGGTGTCTGGCTAAGGGCGGCCACCATGGTAGGTGTCTGTCAATTAATGACGTCATTTCTAATAGCATTTTGAAGGAAATATCAAAAAATCAGCCTTTATACTTTGACGTAATTAAGTTGGTATTTTACACACCTTTAGTACCGTCTGTCTGCCAAAGCCACCATGACCCAAACTTCATGTTTGGCCATGGTTCTTAGCTATGTTGGGAGCATGCGCTGACAAACTTTCAGCCTTTATAAAATAACGTAGGTCTGGCGTTCACTAGCTCTTAGTCTATAAGGTAAATCTCGTGACAATGTCGTTGAAATTGAAGCTTATGAATTTCATCTCAACTTTGCAGTAGACATCTATTCTATTGTTGAACATAGACCTTTCTTATTAATTTGTAACAAAACCCTATAGGCTACCTACCTACACCCAGGTTTCCAGTAACCTTTATCTGGTCATCCATTACGCCAACGCTCAATTTTACTCAACAATATTCCTACCCCACAGGCCTGCGATATATCGCGCTACGTGCCGTGCCTATTGCCACTCAAGTAAGCTATTGCTAATCGATTGAGCTACGTTACTTACCGTTGTTCTTCTATGGATTCAATTTAGTAAAGTTATACGGAAAAGAAGATTTCATGGAATCATGTTCAGAGATGTTCACGGTGAAACCTTATGACATTCAGCATAAATAAGTAGTTATTTTAAATTAAAAGGTTCATAAGCGCCTGGAAAATTTTATATAGATATGTGGGATTTTAGTGTGAGTAATCCTGGATATTCAGATAATCAGAAATACGAGTACATTGCCGATTCTATTCAAAGAAGAGGTCACGAACTTCTGTATAATCGAGGTAGTCTCTGGTTAAGTTCAAGATAGACTGGGACAGTAATGCAGAGACAATTACAATCTGCCCTCCTTAGATGTGAATAATGGAGCCCTTATTGGGAGAACAGGAATGGGGCCGCGGCACTGCCCACCAGTGAAACGGTAATGATCGTGAGATTTGAATGTACACTACCTGACGTTAAAGTATATGCAGGGTGTCTCGAAAGCAGAATCGTGCGACACCTTGGAGAAAGATGAAAAAATTGATGTTTTAAATGTTTTTTGATAAGCCACCTAAAGTATGAAAAGTAACAATATCAACGGGATATGATAGAGATTTCAATGTTAGACAATTTTGGGATTTGGGAGACAATATTGAAAGTATTGTTTTGTGCTTAAGTTAAAACGTAATAAGGTTACCTGGAATTATTTGATTTTTTTACAGTCGGTTGCTTGCGATAGTTATATAACTACTAAGTATAACAAGTCGGAAAAATGTGTCGTATAAAAATATCAAGAAAATGTGTTTTTGATAACAACAATTTGATGGACACACCCTGTGTAAGCACCGTATGACTACAGTTATCCTGATTGCAAGGGCGTAAGCGATTAAATCTAGACATGCGTAGCAATCATACAGAGAAGTATATGCTTTCCTGGTAATATCATAACATGTACGGGACCTACACTTCATGAATCTAGCAAAAATTTTATTTTTCCTTAATTACAGCTTTTCCTGGATCAATAGATACGAACCAGTTTGAACAACATGTTTCATTTGGACCATTTAGATGTAAATGATTGGATAAAAATTAATGCTGTACACATAAATATGTATAAAGGTGTATGAATGGACAGTTGCGATTAGGCCCACGCTTGAACACGGTCTCATACAATTGAGAAGAACTGCGTACACCACAAGTGTCAAAGAATAAATTCGTGTTACTTTGGAAATCAATATAGCCTTAACTTTAAATACATTTTCATTTGGTGTTTTTACAATGTATCGGTTGATTTCCTGAATAAATATATAATAATTTATTGCAGCTGAAAATCATTTAGTTTTAACTACGATAAAAAATCGTCGCGAATATAATTAGAGAAATATTGTCAATATATTAACTTTAATAACAAGCTATAAATGTTTCCGCTGGCCTATAAAAGTTGTAATTACCGCGTTTTATTCAGCAGTTGTAACAACTAAGTCATAAAGGTTCTATTTCAGGAAAAATGATCAGTTATTAGGATATTATTATAGCGCTATAATAGCCCTAGGTTCAAGCGGCGTAATTATATGTGCCTTATAGAGAAAGTGTACGCCTCGCACTGACCCTATTACGAGTAAGGATACCATTTTATTTCAATTAGTGTTATCATTATATAACGATTGACAAAGACACAAAAGGCAGGGTAATGGGTGAAAGCGACAGAATTGATTCTGAAGCATCATCATCCGGTCTGATAACCTTAGCTTCTATTGTCGGTGGCAGCAGCGTACAATAAAGATGCTGCATTCAAACGCTGGCGTTTCATTTTCCTAAATGAGTTGCCAGTTGTAAAACTGAGTCGCAGATGGGTTATTAGGCATCGGTAGCATTGTACAACTCGATGTGGTCGCCCACAAAAGCTTTCTCGCGGCCTTTATACCTTTCAGCTGTCAATAACCGTGCTCGAGCTGTTATTAATTCATCGTTGACGATTAATGGGACTTTGTGATATCTAAATTGGATAGAATGATCGAATTCTCACAGATTTTATTGTTCGGTCGAATTAACGGGCGTACAGACGTGCGCAGTAGCATAACGTTGTGACTTTGTATGACCGAAGTGTGGAGTCACGTTCGCACAATTTACCTGCCTGACCTACAAACCCTTCACCTAGGGCACTATACTACTGTACTAAGGGAGAATAGTGACCATGTATTTATGTATCATCCACTCTATAATTATAGCTTTCGCCTCTAATTTAGAGATATTCCCTACCAATATGGCCCATTATTTTTGTCTATTTTGACGTCTCCCACTGCCGATTTCACTAGGTCGGTCCAGCGCATAAGTGACCTGTCACGCGCTTGGGTTCCTTCGACTTTTCCTTGGACGTTTTCCATCCTCGTACTTCTTAATTATGTGCAATAAAGTTTTCAACAATAAACAATTATAAGATCACTGACACAGTTCAGGCTCTGGGTCTCATTTTATCAGGACGTACAAAACTTGCTACAGTCTATCTATGGGCACTGACTTAAATACAAGTTCCTAGTGCGCGTACCGCGTTTATGCCAATTACATACGCGTTCGACCAGGAAATCCTGTAAACGATAATTTATTAATATAAACATAACACCATGTACCATTTCTCGAAAATATCCATCGCTAGGTAGCCGCTTGAATAACAAAATACTTTGGCTTGTCGGTGATAAAATAATCATGGGTTTTTAAGTTAAAACGGTGGTTAATGAAATAATGTTCCTCTATGAACCACCGGTGCAAAGTATAGACGCAGAATTGCATACTTAGCCTTGTTTTTAGCATAAGCTGTCAAGTCACGGAATAAAAAAATAGTGTCAAAGTCAATGTCAAATTAAAAAAACTTATTGTGGTTAAAATATCCAATTTCATGGTGATCATGATATATTTTTATGTTATTTACCTAACGGCAAAAACCATAAAATAAGTGAAGCCCATAAAATCAGCAAATAGCGTGTGTTATTACAACATAAACATAGAAATAAATGAATGCACATCCAATTGAGCCGTTTAGTGTAATAATGCATAAAATGAAAACTTGTGTTGAATACATGACTGGTACATTTGCATAAGCACCATGTTGCATATGTAATGCTTATTTAATAACGTGACAAATTAATAGATGACATGAGCTTACATGAAGCAGCATACTTCTAATTTATTTATAGCGAGTTAAAAATGACTCTTCATTATTATTTCTACACTGGCATTTTTCTTTCAACGCTTTTACGTTTTAACTTTTAGCACTTTCTAAAGAACTTTGACAGGTGTTTATCGATTTCAATTTGCATTATTAATTAATAATTGTCATATACACGCAGAATGCCAGTTCATATCTTCGAGCGCAATAATTTTGAGACGACTAGTGAAGTGGTAGCGACGCGTCATGGCAAAAATAATAATCACGAAAGCTATCATATCAGAAACGAGTGCTTTGACGCTCTTCTGTTTTCATATTCTACATTTTGTCTGTCAGCAAGTTGCACTCCACGCATTTCCCAAACCGTCAAGTGCACGAATCTCCCGTTACCCCGTTACCTCAAATTCCGTAGCACAATGGAGCCGTTGAGCGATTCCATCGATGGGTAATTTAGGCCCATATTGTGTTGCCGAAGGGCCTCGCCGTGGAAAGGCACGATAACATAGCCAACCGACCGGAAAGTGGTCGCCACTTTAATTGAAAATGAAGGAAAAAACGCAAAGACAGATGAATTAATCGAGCGCCATCCGTGAAGTACGCGGGAATCTGAGCGTACCGTTATAGACGAAGAGCTAGTGAACGCCAGAATTATGAAGTTTGGGTCATCGTGGCTTTGGGAGCTACCCTAAAAAAACTGTCTGGCAAGGAGTTGGATCTGTCAAAACTGTCTGGCTGTTGGGGTAAATACTTCTAATTATTGCCCAAATGTACATAAAAATCAGATTTTATGGTATAACGTTAGTAGAATTACAGTCTATTGAATATACAGAAAAAGCCGCCGTAAAAGTTAGACTTACGTTATACCATAAAATCAGATTTTTATGTATAATATTTGGGCAATAATTAGAAGTATTTTCCCCAACAGCCAGACAGTTTTTTTTATAAAATAACGCAAGTCTGGTGTTCACTAGCTCTTAGTCTATTACCGGTTTGGTGATAATAATTCCTGTACACATCACTATTGTCAGCTATTACCGTTTTCGGTAAAGTCTGGTTAATGTAACGGGTATGACACTATTTGTGTGAAACGTTTGAGATTATAATCAAAATGAGCTCACACGAGTTCAATGAACGATAATTATTAAAGCAACAATTAAAAATGGCGGTGATGAATTTGAAATGATTATAATAAAGTTTTGTACACAGTGTAAATTTTTGATAAATATCTAGTTTTACAATGGTTTTGTTAATGCTAAAACGGTTGATGCTAGATTTAATCATTGATTAATTGCCTAAATAAGCATTCAATGGCAAGACCATTCAGTTTTAGTTATAGTCAAAGCCTCATCAACATGGCTACAAACTGTATTCTAACAAATTAACGACTTTTAACACAAAACCCAATACATAATGTATTAACGGTTATTTTATCGTAGCGCATTAACCGACGTATTAAGGAGTAATTAAACGTCGAAATGAGGATTGAATGAAATTTTATGACAACAATGAAAATTACCGCCACAATCAACACTACCGTTAGGGCTATTATACCTTGAATTACCATGGATGGCTAGGCCAATTTAAGACCCTTTGTCCTCTGCCTGAGTACTAGAACAATTTACCTACTTGATTACGAATTGAAAGGGGATGTTGTGCTAGGACGCAATAATCGCAAATTAGGAAGCTTTTATGGTCTTGGCGAGCCACGACTTCGCAATTTACAGGATTTTTTGGTATTTTCTAAAACAGTGAAGAAATCTTCTAATGTAAATGCATCCCATTTCTATAGCAGGAACATCTCTATGCTTACCAAGAAAGTTAAATGTTTTCTAAATATTCCTTAAGAAAAGTGCCTCTTATTGAAAGTTAAGATTGAAGAATTGAGCAAATTCGCTATATTTAAATACAAAATAGTACCTTTTACTGTTTGCAAACCCAAAGTTGGTCACTAATGCGTTGGTGACAGGAAAAAAGTAGATCTTAATACAAAAACGAGTATTTACCCTAAATTGTCGTTTAACGCATTCATCGATTGAAATGTACTTAGGCCACATGTCGTTTTCTACTCGTGACCGGAGAACTAGCGCTGCTTTTGGTTCACATCAGAATATACATTTTTATCGCAAAATCGCTTCTATTACGACTACGTAAAATACATCCGTGTTTAGCTTAACGTTCTGCTGAGAATACGCACTGCATTTGGTAAAAACAACGGCAGACAAGCTAAGCTCTGTGACTTCTTATTTTAGTTGCAATAGGGGCGAATTTGCAACTAAAAATATAGGCTGATGTGCCGTCTATACTTGATTGTCCATTCTCGAACGCTGCGGTCAAGCGCGTGACGTTATCACTTTAATGTGCGCCCGCGCACGTGCCGCACTGTCCCGTTTGTAATCCTCATGCGACAAGCGACCGCATGTAATAAATATACAGGGTGTCTGATCAACAGAAAAAGGAAGCTTCAGAAAGGGACTGTGTATTGTAGGAATGGTTTTTAGAAACCTTGAGATATTTTTTTTTCTGGTATATTTTTATTCATTGTCTCTTTCGTTAGTTAATAGTGTGATTTTTACACAACTACAAGTAGTATACGAGTAGGTACTTAGTTATATTATAATAAAATTTATTCGAAAATTAGGCTTGATGTTCTACAAACAGACACGGAGGTCAAATGAAAATAAATAAGCAGCTAGAATAAACAATTCCTGAGGTATGCTTAAAGTAACCACTATCAGGCTTGTAATTTTAATTCTATCAATTCTTCCACGTTCAATCCTCAACCTGTATATCACCATGACCTTCATCAAACCACCGGCCGGCTTTCTACAGAGGCTCTTTGTCTGAAGACCGCTAGCGAAACCGAGCGATGCATCGCGATATTTATGGCCCCCGTATAGGGTTGCCAGGTGTCCGGCTATAGCCGGACATATTTGGCTTTTTACGGGCTTGTCCGGTCAAATATTATTATTCTCTTGTCCGGCCTGTCTGGCTTTTGTTAGGCTATTTACGCGCCAGTCGAAAGTCGAGCCACAGAATAATATCGATCACACATGGGCATTTGATGTTGGGCTACCGATACGAAGATGATAGTTGTAGTCATGAAGTATGATACTAATTGCACAGATACAAAAAGATATGTTCGGCTTTTAGGATTAAGTGTCCGGTTAAGCACCGAGTCCGGCTTTTGACCTGTGATTTTGGACCTGGCAACCCTACCTTCGTATGGACACCGTGCAACGGGTCTGCATTATGTTTAATGGCGGAAGCAAAACAGATGAAGCGTTAAAACGATAGAACATAATAGCATTGCTGAATTGGCGCAGTTATATCGATACTTAGCTCCGTTTAGTAGGCTCAAAATTCAATTCAAGTTCAAGCAAGAGTAAGTAGGTTAACTTTGCAAAATGGTTTTAGGTACAGTCAGCGTCAAAGTTCGTGACACCCAATGTGGTCAAAAATTTGACAACCTTATTTCAATTGTAACAAAAACGTGTTGCGACTTCAAATGTCACGAGCTATTTGACCGTACTGAGTTCTCATTTTAACCTGACAAGAGTGAATTAGAGTGACAGAAATAGCCAATATCTCTAAATCGTCTAATATTAAGGCTTTAGGCAGGGTCGGTTTTCAATCATTTACTGTAATCAGGAGTCTCAGTTCCGTTCCCTTCAGGTATGAATACTGAGCAAAACTCTATGAGATCCAATGATAATCAATCAGTTCACAGCTTTTCACAGTGATATTGCATCTGTTGGTACTGAATATTATTAATGCCGGATACATTAACGACATCACTCAATCATCGATTCAAATCTTTCGGTACTATACTCGTACAACACTAATAGATCTTTCAGTATCACTAAATTAATGCAACGTTCAGAGAAATTATTTTAATTAACGCGGAAGTTCCCACGAGTGAAATATGAAAATGATGTGAAAATTAAAAATTAGATATTTTCATCAGGAAATGGTACCATGATCATAAGAGACAGTAGTTTTTTTTGACACCAACATAACGGTATAAAATAAAGCTTAGTATCATTTTTGCAACAATGACTTTCAATATAAAAAGTAATGATTGAGATTCTAAATAATGATCAAGTTGTTAAGTGCACTATTTCAATTGAATATGCGGAAAAGTTGAATTGCGTGAGAATTGTAACAGTACATGAGGAGATTGAATTGACCACTGTAGAGATAGTGACCATTACAAACCCACGCGAGAGTGAAGCAGACCCTGGCCCTAAAATGGGTAGAAATGTTCGCAGAGACTCAGTTTTTTGATAATTTTGAGTTAAAATAAATAAGTCAGTACGATTTTCATACTATTGCCCAAATTACTAATAGTCCCGTTAACCTCTCGTGCTAAAATTATACTTTTGTTACGGGAGGGGGGTACCACAATAGTTAATAAATTTGAATACCAATCTATCAGAATTGAATTGACTTCGTCCACCACGTAAAAAGGGAACCAATCACGTATAAGAGCATCCTGGAATCGTGCGGGAAAGCAATCTAATCGAAATTGTTACATTATAGAAAACGTCACCGTAATGGATAGATATTGTAACATTTACATGAATAATGGATGTACTCGTATTCTGGTTTATTTTATGCCTGACGTTGTTCCGGAGGTAATAGCGTGAGAATGTACACCGTAACTTATTAATATAAGAACAGAAGCAGCCGTGACAAATTAAACCGGTACTCTCGTAGATTGTAAGGAATTGTTTCAGTTTAGTAATATTAGATACAAAGACGATAAAATGTAACTGATTTATTGATAAAAACTGTACTTGGTGGTGTGAGAAATATTTTGTTGTTATTGTTAATTTGTCGTTGAGTAGATGCAGCTTTTCTATACTTCCAGAGATCACACACCACGTGTCGTGTTTCCCATTTTTATCTTCTGAATCTTTGATCATTACGAGAGCGGAAACTCTTTAGCCCACACAACTACATTCCGCCATTATAGACCCATATGCGTCCATCAAAAAAATGGACAAAAGATCTCGCCCATGCGTTTCCAATATCGGCCAACGAGGTATCCGTGCCAATCGCGTGAGAAGCTCCCCGGGTCAGCACTGTTCTAATGCTGCACCCACGAAGCTCGGGCATTAGCCACAAGATATTGTCGCTAGTCAATAAACATGATGTTTGGCTAAGATATCAAACGGCACGTGAGTTTGAGAACAAAAACCTTTTTAGTTTACACAGCCAAATTCTGTCATTATGACCCAAATACGATAACGTGCGTCCATCTAATAAATGGCCAAAACACCTCGCCTATGCGTTCCCAATATCGCCGAACGATCCTATTTGTGTGAGAAGTCTGCCAGGTCAGCATGCTCTAATGTTTTACCCACGAAGCATGAGCATTAGCACACGAGAAACTGTCGCGAGTAAATAATACCGACAGTTAGGTATGCATCCGCGGTGATAATCACACTGATGTCAATACCCGGTGGAACGTTACTTCGTCGATGACACAATTGAAGTTGTTTATCATAGCAACGATAATAAGTGATGTTGCTTTGATGCAGTTACAGGTATTTGTTTTATTTGTTGCTGGTGTTAGCAATTTTAAAACTTTTCCAGTTAAATTTTGCCCAAATGCAACACGCGCCTTTAGGGATATTAGAAAACTATCAGAATTAGGTCACCAAATAGTGATTAAGTCGGAGTTCATGCATGATTGTATCAATTGTGTCTTAAAGAAAAGCTCGCTCTAATAGCACTGACATTAAAATTAATCACCGACATACACCTTCATGTAATTTCAAAACGAAGGGCAGTATACGAGAACTTTACAAAATTAAGTTATTTAAGAAAACAGCTAAGAACAGAGGCATATAATAGCCGTGTAAGTGGTTGCTTCCCAGAGCATTGTTTCCAAGAAAGGTAGACCGAACATGAGTGGGGTGCACACGCTCGCGTGACTCCAAAGTACGCAGGGATACCTAACCTAGGTCAAGGTGCGTCACCTAAGGGCAGGTCAGAATCAATTTGACCAGGAGCCGCAAGTGTGTCACTGGGTTATAGTAATAGAGACACGCCGTTATGGCCCGAGTTCATTCGAGACCGTGAAACGTAAGAACCAATCACCAAGACTAGTGACTTTTCACGACCCCGGGGAAATGTCAGAACATTCATTATGGATTACTTCTTCAGAAAAACAGATTTAAGGTCAGCTTGAAAGCAGTGATTCAATAAAAGCTATACATGTTAGTGAATATCAATCTTAGAAACGCTTCTTGATTCGCTATCACTATTCAAACGAAAATATCTATAACTTTCTAAAATATTTTAATATTACATTCATTATACCATAATAGAATCAGTGAAACAGGGCTTTTTATAAAAAGAAGCAATTTATGATACAGTAATTGAAGGCGGCAATGATGTAAACACGTTTTGCTATTTATAAAAAATAAATGCAGTCTATCGAACCCAACGAAGGTAAATTATTTCCTTCATATTTTCTCCGTGAAGAATGCGTTTCCCGCAAGTTAAACAACATAAATCACAATCTGGTCCACATGCCGCTAACAGAAACATCAACGTTGGATGTATTCACGATGGAGCGGAGCGAATTTTCAATCAGATGGAACTCATACGTCTATGTCAGCCGCCCAAGGTAGAGTCGGAATCAACAACATATAATTTTATACGTCATAATTATACTTATTAGGCATTTAAGTGCAGTATCTTAAGTACAGTTTGGTCGGGCTGTTACATTACACCGATTTGGTATCGGCCGATTCCTCATAAAAATTGGAAGCCGACCCAACTAACGGCCGACGAAAACTCTGCGGGGTGTATTAATATTTGTCAACGGCTATAAAATACATAACGGCAATTTAGGTGCTTCATTAGATATTTGTTTTTAAAAAACAACATCTGTTTTTCTTTATTTGGAGCTGGTTACGCGGTCTGACCCTAAGGTATTTAAAATATTTGCGTCACGGTCAAGGACAGAAAAAACAAAATAGTCTCTGGAATTACTACGAAATTTGTTCACACCAAATTATCTTGCAAATAAATCTACGAAACACCCTACATAGGCTTCAACGTCCAGTCTGATTTTTATGTCTGTCTGTACACACAAGATAAACAGCACGACATAAGCGACTAATCCACGTCAAAGGTATTGGCCATTAGTTAGATGAAACCCGAAGGCACCCAGGGAGCATACTGATCTAGGATACGCAAGACCGGAATAAATATCTAGAAATCTAATCTCTAAGATGTTGGAGGGGTCCCATATTGCTTAGTGCCTAGAAATTCCGTACGCAGCTTCCTCGATAACACCGATGATAGAGATATGAAAATTTATTTATGCTATGGTATATAAAGTTTTATTGGCCGATTGGTACGTCGTAAAATTTTGTAGGACTGAAGATTTCCCTCGTAATGTATGTAGGTACCATATACCTATAATAAGCTTGAAAATACTTTCCTCGAGTATTTGTGAACTTGTACATAAAATGAAATTACCCCGGTACATAGTAGGTAACTATCATTACCAGACACATAAAATCCCGTAGCATAAAGGTGACAAATTCATTTAACTAATTCCTGTTATATGAAACAGTAAGTATGTTTATTTCCAAACTGTTATGTCTTACCTACTTACTAGTTTCTGGATTCCAGTCTGTTACAGAACTAGACTGAGGCATATTTAATTCTTATTTTTCACTTACACTAACCGTTTTTGCTCAACGTACTATGAAATATGCTTTCTTCGTTAAATAAATACTAATACAACATTCATGAGTCCTAACATGATAATAAGCGGAATGACATCCCTGTCCTTATATGGCATGCGCGATATGCGGCACTGCAAGGCGGGGCACTCGTGCGCACGACGCGGGGTGGCGGCTTCAACGTCGTATGTGGTAATGATGCGCATACGTCGCTCGGATGTATAGGAGCGGGAAATGGTCTATCTCCAGAATTAATAATGATACATCTTCTAAATATATGTATATAAAAGGAGAAACTGACTGACTTAGTGACATATCAACGCACAGCCTAAACGGCTAAACGTAGGCCAGGCACTTGAAATTTGGAAGGGACGTAGCTTAGGTACCGTAGAGGTGCACTAAGAAAGGAATTCCCGAAATTCCCACAGGAACAGGAATTAGCGGGAAAATCCTTTTGTATGAAAAATCTAAACCGCTTAAGTTAAAGTCTGGTCCGTGAGCACGTAGAATTTTGTCCAATGACCCCAAGCTACCCATCCTTGTTGCTCGCGCGTAATTATGTTGCTATCGCGCTCGCACACTCACTGCGGGTGCCTGTCGCACAGTCGCGACAGCAATATAATTACGCGCGAGCGATAAGGATGGGTAGCTAGGGGTCATTGGACAAAATTCCACGTGCTCACGGACCGGGCCATAAACGCTTGAAATTTGGCATGCAGGTACCTTAGTAAACTTAAAGCTTAGTTACAACAGGATATTGCAAAATTCTCACGGGAACGGGAGTTAGCGGGAAAAACATTTGTATGAAAGAATCTAAACCGCGTAAGATAGATGAAGGGGGTAAAACGGGATCCACGCGTACGAAGTCGCGGGCGGCCGCTAGTTGAAAATATTGCACTCACAGACTTAATGATATAACATCCTGTTAGTTTAATGAAATAGTAAAAGCCTTTCTAATAATAATTACACAGTTTGATATTTTAATTGCTGCTCTAAATCTTCCTGCGGACACTAATAGACTGTTTTCTCTCGTGCACTAATTTGTTCAACAAACATTACCTTGTTTACGAGACAAATAAAGACTTGATTTGATTAAAAAATAATATAAATAATAAATTTATTATTTAGCAAAGATTTCTTTGCCGAGGTAAACAACTAATTGCTAGCTAATGCGAGCGCCTCATAAATGACAACAATAAAAAAGTGAATCGAGAGAAGTGAATTAGTACTGGACAGTACTGAAATTTACCGATGCCTATACATATATTGCCAATTTGATTGATCTATTGGCAATTACGGTCAATCTTATGATAGTGCTACTTCTACATTTGCTGCTGATATCCTTGAAGAATGTTACCCGCCAACGTATTACGCCAGTAACTGTTAACCGTTACCCGAGCTGAGAATTCTGAATGATGAAGAGGCCGAGGATATGCGTATCATTGAGTATTACACAATATTACCGCAACACGACCGGCTATTTATAACGCACTTGCATTTCCGTATAAATATGTATTTGATTCCAGTAATGCCGCGCGATAAACTTGTTCGTGAAGTTGTAACGGCAACCGACAGGTGACATCAACCATCCGTGGCAGGATTGAAGCTATTACGGGGACTATAAAGAGATTCTTCCCCTCGATTTGTGGTTGGGGCCGTGAGTGGAGCACAAACGCTAACGCCATCTCATTTCCACTTCGGATTTGAAGCCGACCGCAGCCACTTTGCGCGACAGGATCTCACCGCACCGGCAGGAATGCCTCAGGGAAATGTAATTCAATATTTTATAATTACTTAACTTCACTTAAATTACCTTTTATTTCCGCAGAAGTACTTTTTACGTAAAAATATGTTTTCGTAAATTTAATTATGGCCGTAATTCAAACGTTTAAAATGAACAAATTGGACTTAATTGAAATTAGTAACCTTATCGAGGTTGTAAATAAACAGTTATTGTGTTATTATAATTAGAGATTTAATTGTGTAAAATTAAAACATTATAGTATTTAACATACTAATTAATAATAATAATGAAGTTAGTACTTCACATGTATTTAAGTAGTTTCAGTGTATTTCTATACAAAAAAAATCTAGGAAGATAGGAAGCAAACGCGATCCTATACACGTTAGAGCTATCAGCTGAGCAATGAAGAAATTAATTGGAACTGAAGATATTGAAAGATAAATGATTGAACAATTTCATGTTATGGCCGAACAATTTGCATCGGAAGCGTAATTGAAGATGGATGCAGATGCATACAGATCTAATCGCATATTTGCGTCAGAGTAAGTGGGGCTCTCGATCGTCAACGATCACGGAAGGTTGGAAAAAACTCGTTTCCGAGTTGAGTATCGCACGGCGTATCTGTCTCAATGGAGTAGTTCAGTTGCCTGCAACAATAAGACGGTGAGACGCATGACAAAAAGTTTATAAGCACAATAAGCGAGCGGTTCGCCGGTTCCCGACCTTGGTTTCACCTCGGAACTGGGCTGTGGTCGTGCCCGAAAGTCCCACTTTGATCAATGCTACAATTGCATCGCCTTCTGTAATACCGTTTTGAGTACCGCTTCGTTTGACATAACTATATTCACGAAATTCTAATTTTGCACAAAGCTCACTATTTATCCTCAATATTTCCTAATGAACAGAATCGACAGAAAGAATCTTACGTCGTTTTGCTTCATTGACAAGAAAGTCTTAACAAACATTAAAATCACAATAAGGGCTAGTAAAATTGTAGAATAAAATAGCAATGGAGAAGAGATCGTAATTCCGTGATAATAGAATTCAAAGTATTATGAAATATCACAAGGAATTACCTCAGTACATAATCTTGATAAAGCTGCATTGGTCAGAACAAAAAGAAAGGTTACTCGCCATGAAGCGGCATTACGGGTACAATTTGAATAATTATTATGCTAGAGCACTGTTTAGATTGCATATTGACTGAATAATCAATAATGCGTGGGAAAATAATTGAAAAATAGCATCTGCCGCGATTTTAAACTTTGTTAACAATAGATGTTGCATAATTGTAATAACAACTTTGTTTATAATTTGAAAACGGGATTATGTATAATGGGAATCATCTTGCGAGAAGAACATGAGCAATTATGAGAGGAAATCGGTTAGACATGCAAATTTACAAGAAGCATGTGATAGTAAAAACAGGTTTCGATTATGTAAGATCTCAATCAGCAGTAACTTTGAATTAAAATTTCATTTTGTTGGAAGGAACCATAAGACGAGAACTTATAAGTAACGATATGACAAAAGATATCAAAGGATATCTAATACCGAAAGGAAACTGAATACTTTCCCTTACAGAAGAAAACGGGAAGCCGAAACCAGGGGTTAGTTGACGGATACTCCGGCGCATGTAGACCGCATCGGCAAGAGTAGCCGACAAAACGGTGCGTCACGCCCAACTAAGTCACGCAACATTGCAAATATAAGAGGAATGGCAATATTATGTGTGAAATTTGTTGCGGATTGCCACATATTCCTTTACTTATACTTCTCTTAATGATCTCTGATCGGAGACATGCTGCAGACAATAGTCATTACAATAAAGCTACGCTACAAATAAAACAAATAAACACTTTCTTTTTACATCATTAACGCTATAAAGTAGACGATTAAGAGAAGTGTCAAAATTCTTGGGAAATTCAATTGTTTCGGTGTTATTGTTGTGACTTTATTATATTTCGCTTTCTCACACAATTAGAGACAATAAGACACATTTGAGTGTAATGCCTCGGTAAGCAGTCTTTACGTTTGTTTGGACAGTGAAAACGTTACAAAAACTAACCCAGATGCGTTAACAGGTGCCATCGATGTTGGAAGTGGAATTAGTGAACCGTGTAACTTTTTACAATAATACCCATTCGGTCTCATTATCGTGCCGTTGTTCTGCCCTATATCTTGCAGTGTATTTGATTCATAAGATTCACATTCAAACGATGCAATACATCAAATCGATGATTATACCCAGCAGATCTTGTTGCAAAGCGAAACACAAAATGGGAAAGAAAGTAAACAGTTATCGCACGATCGCCAATTGTATCGCGAAAGCAATTGAGTCAAAAGTTTATTCGTAAACGATGAGAAAACAATGCTCGGTAGATATTTATCGGAGACGTGCAAACGTATCTAAATCGTGTTTAATACCTGACACGGGGCCACCAAGGGGCTAAGTGGGCCAACTGCGATTCACCTCTGATATACGATCTGATGCGGACCATGTTTCAGATTTGCAGAACAGAAGAATGGGCAATAAAATTTGACAATTACAAGCGCTCCTTTTATTCAATTGATCTAGACATGTCTGGGAAACGGAGATTCTTAATTGGATTTGATCAAACCATTTCTTTCAATTAGTTTGATTCAATTTATTTCTCTTTTGTTCAGACCGCTTCTACATAAGATATCTTGCGGAGATGGGAGCTTAGTTCTTTGTTTTACTACTAAGAGCGAGAATAACGTAATAGGAAAAATCTAAATTAATTTCACTTTATCTTAGAAACGAATTTTCTAATCATTAACTCGAATTTATAGACCACCACCGAAGGTTTCTCAACTAAATCTCCGATATCTTCTTAGGTATCAATTACTAATTTCTCCAAGGATTTCCTCCCTAAGTGTTTAGATACGAATCAACATTATTACTAAAGTTCATTGAGTCTAATAAAGAGATAGAAATCTTCGAAGCGGATTCACCGGCAGGAATTATTGTTCTCACAGCCGAGTTCTCGTCTTATAATTGCACCCATTTGCGTCAAGAAGTAAGAAGCGAAACACAACTTGATTATTTCTAGGAAATGGAAGCGTGTCATATTTGCGCTTAAAATTGTAACGAACGAATCTACAAAGTACTTATTCACTTGGAAAATGATGATTAAATCTAACATTTCAATCAGCTTATGTCATCAAATGCGCAGTTAGAAGATTAAGATATTTCTTGCAAACAACGTGGCATCAAAACTTATTAACCTGTTGAGGCTATTAGGTTATTATACTCATCTGCCTAAGCCTAGGAAAGCGAAGCCCGCGCTGCATTGCGTTCCAATGACCTACTGTAACAACAACCACCTACATAATAATGTCAGAAACCCACGATTAACCCGAGAACATTACGGAGAGGCACGTAGCAAATTGTTAACAAGAAGATTCTTGGCGATTTGATGACAAGCCATGTTTTATCGTAAAACAGATTCGACTCCCAGCAGAGAAAAAGTTATCAGTGAACAATCATAAAAAAATAATAGTTGCCCAGGAGCCTATAAGCTTTCGCTTTGCAAAACGTGACTCCAAAAATCTAATGCAAGCACAGCTTATAAACAAAACTCAGTGGTTAAAATGCATTATGGAGTTTTTTGCAAATTTCTTTTGGTGGTCGGTGAAGTATTAAGCATTTATCTATGTAAATAGGGCAATCGACAAAAGAAACTCGATGCTCAACGATAAATAAATAAAGAAAGTTTGCAAAAAGGTGTTTGTCGCCGCAAAGCCGCATTGTCTATAGCAGGACACAATAAGGCAAAGAATTCATGATACCTAAATAATATGATAGAAACTTTGTCTGTAACATGAATTGGAAAAATCTTGCGAGATCAATCAATTATCCTGAGTTTTACTGCAATAAAGTATACCTAATTAGTTGTATTGAATAAATAAAACATTTTCATAGTTTAATGAAAGTTAAATAGACAGTAATTGCTATTAATCAAACCAAACAAAAAGAAATCTTTGAAGATTTTGAGTTAAAAGGCATTACCTACTTTAATGATTGATTTTGCAATGAAAGCTTTTAAATGAACACAATACACGGTGGAGATTGTGGTCATTATATCGATAAAATTGAGTAAAGCATCAAAAAGTATACATTTTATATCATGCACGTATCATTATGTTACCTAACAGTTACCCTGATGAGTGTGTGTTGCTTTATTTGAACGACTACTGGTTTAATATTGAATTTACAAGAAACAGAACAGAATATATTGGCAGAATGTGGGGTAATTTTGCTGTTAATGCCAGAGAAATGATTTATGATGATGGTTTATTGCATCGTCTTAGGTTAACTTAACTGCTTTAGGTATAGATTAACTTTTACGCTCACTCTGCTTAAGAATTTAACAATCTGTACAATAGTTATGAATGTAGTGTAAGTAAGAATTGAAATGATTGGTTTTGTATAGATAAGAAACTTAAAGTAAACTTGAGTTTGAGAGAGTGAGTTTGTTGCGGCGCTTCTTCTCAGCACTTGCCAAATGTTGGTCTCGAAGCGCTGGTAGGGTAAAAAGATTATGAGACATGTAGAGGCTCCTTAAGAGCATATGACGATTTGTAAGAACTATTTATTAGTCTAAACAAATAAAGAAATTTTGACTTTGACTTTGACTTTAAAATATAAGAAACTTGACAGAATAGTGTCACTGGATAGGAAGACCTGAAAATGGTAGGTCGATTTCTTTTGAATGCTGAGTGGTCAATTGCCTACCAATTACTTTATACAATCAAAAGGTAAAAGTGATGGCCGATTGAAATCGTACCAAAGGAACGGTAACTCAATGGTAATCACCAGATAGCTGGTAACCGACGCTAATGCACCGGCAAATTGGTAAGAGTGCTGATTCTGTATGAAGTTTTTTTCGCCGGATATGAGACGCAAAGATTTAAAACGATGACTGAACTAACTGGACAAATTCAATAGAAAATTTCGTATTTGTGCCAATGTAGTGTTGTATCATGTAAAAGATACATTTACTCGTAATGAGGTTGGTTGTTAGAAGTATCTCTGAACCATCGCAGCGTCATCAAAATCAAGAAAGTTTAAATATTTTTTCAAAGAATCTGCAAAATCAAGTAATTATAATTACTTCTTAACGAATAAATGTATTAAGTTTGGCACCTGGCATTAAGTCCGCCACTGTACAATTGTATGTGCAAAAGTGTAAATCTATATATATAAAAGAAAGTCGTGTTAGTTACTCCACTTATAACTCAAGAACGGCTGAACCGATTTAGCTGAAAATTGTCAGGGAGGTAGTTTAGAGCCAGGAGAAGGACATAGGATACTTTTTATCCCGTTCGAAATTAAAAAAAAAAGTCTGCTTATTTATTGCCACTAAGGCGGAACAAAGTTCGCCGGGTCAGCTAGTAATAAATAAATAATAAATTCAACGTAATATCGGTTGAAGCGAAATCTAGCATCTCATCTGAACTAAGAGCTTGCCCTCCTAAGTACAAAATCATATTCATTTTCCGACATTCAGGTTGATTCAATTAAGCTTCCAAAACTTTGGCTTGGAACAAAAACTATGTACTTAACTATTACGATAATACGCGAACAAAAAGGCGTTAAATAAAACTTATACCAATGAAGCTGGATGATAAAAAATGGCAATAAAATCACGCAGTTTTGGATCTCTTGGCGTGTACAAGCAATGACGCGGTGGAGTGTAACGACCACGAATTAGTTTAGTTACTTTCCCACCAGCTGCTCAACACATGAATGGAGCCAGCACAATGAGTGTGTAGAGCTGGTCTCATTTAATTAACTTCGTATTACCAGCAGATTAATTTTGAAACTAAATTAATCGACAAATTGAAACATAACTGAATTTCTTTTTGTGATCTGTTGATAATATTTAGAAACTTATAATCCACAGAACGTCATATTTTCGTAAAATCAAAATACAGAAGACAATATTTTCCGCCAATTAAAGTCGGAGCAATGCCTGCAACAATATAATAATTAATCAATAAATTCTTTAATCAATCACACCAATTATACAGTTACAATCTAAGAAGAGCTTGTAAACGTCGTCTGGAGAACGGAAACACAAATTTTTTAATCAACCAATGATTACAATAATTGACGATTTGAAGAAGATTTTACAAACCCAACCAGTGTAAATGTAAATTTAGGAAATATGCGAGTGCATGATCAACGATCTATGTTTGATGCTAAATTGTGTGTACGATTACTGAACAACATAGAAAAAAGATACAGAATAATGAAAATAGAAGAAAAACAATTCATCAGAATTAATTGGGAGTTGTTCAGAATATCGATCCACATACATTACTGGTATTAGCAACTGTTGAAACCACCATAACACAAACAGTCGATACAACGCGTCGATACCATTTCCAGTGTGTGGTTCTTCTACTCATACAAATATTTGCAACAAAATTAAACAATCGAATCTCTGAAAACAGTTAATTTAGAGGTTATCCGGATCACCGGGCAAGTGAAAGGTCATGAGTTCGACTCCCAGCAGAGGCAATGGGTTTTTCAAATAAATAACAATCCAGATATAAGCATAATAAATGCAACGGTCCCAATAGTAACGGACATCGATTACGGATCGTGATGCCCCGACAGCGAGTTCATTGTTTGTGCAAAACTAAATCGATAAGGCCAATCAATGGTTATTTGCCGACCCTGTCTGATAAGCACCTGTCAAGCCCGGAGACGTTGAAGACAGCCAGATAATTATCTACGAGGATAAACAGTTTAATGGTAAAGCATTTGAAAATGCCATAGAAATTATGTACATGGACCACATTGAAACAATTTGAATTGTAAATACTTTAAAACTTCAAATCATAAAATGTGAACTTACTCGTATAATGCTTTTACCGCAGAATGATTCACTTCCTTTATTTCTAATGGCATCAATTTAATATTATCATAAAATTAATTATATCGGCACTTATATCATAATCGGTGATATCGGTAAGTGTAGATAATATCCGACACTCAATAATTGGTCAGATATATATAAATATCCCGACAAAATTAATGCTAATGAAATTCTATTTTTTAATACTGACCCATATTATGTCCCAAAGCAGCGGCGACGTTAATTGTAGCAGAATGTTTAAAAGTGTTTTTAAAAGCAAATATTTAAATGTTTTTATGATTTCAGGGACTATAAAACTTTAATTCAATATTCAAGTAAACTAGAAAGCAAAAAACAGAAGGAATTAATTTCAATATCAATATCTTATCTAAGATGAAGGTTTGATAAATAAAGTTGTTCACAGATTTTCACTGGGAAAATAAATGGATCCAGTTCAGAATAATCCCTTGAGATAGTGTAACTGGACACTATAAATCAAGGCGAACGAAAACAGAGATACTAAGTTACTGGTAAATACTCAGCTTCTAGGAAAAATAACTGTTAGCGTCATTAGAAGTAAATTCTTTGAAGCATAATCTTGTTCTTGAAATCAGGAACGGAATTTATGCGAAGTCGCAATGTCATGCAAAAATAACAGCTAAGTTATACACAAGTTCTTAGAGTTCAAGTTATTGAAGATTCATATAAAAATACTCTGCCTCAAATCATACAAAGTTACTTTATTACAAGACTTTATCTAGTTCGCATTAATTACATAACTTGTTAGGTATATCCCTATAATAAACTGAAAGTTAATGTAACTTAATTACTTCGTCAATTTTCTCAGTGCTTAGCCAAGATGTTGCCCCGAAGTGGTGGCATGACAAGGGCGAAGACCTACTTAAAGGCTGTGAAACTTAAAATTTCAATATGACTAGTAGTTTTCAAGCTCGTATTCAGATTAGGTACAAGCGCTCTAAGACCCTAAGGTTAGCTCTTGACTCCTTTCACTTTGATTTTATCTTTGAAATATGAAGATACTGATATTCTGTTTTGCTTCCGATCGCATGAGGGTTACGGTTATGGCAGGTCAATGATCAACAAGTTCAATTGTTAGGCAGATGCATATCTGTAACAAGATCAGGGATACAGATATACAGACTTTATAAACAAGTACAGTTATCTCTTTAACGATTACACAGTATTCAGTGTTTTATAGAATATTAATCGTTTATTAACATACAAACAAAACCCACAATCAACCATTAATGTAAACCCCATTAACTTTAACACGGGAAACGTAAAGTTAGATCATTAAGTACTGGTAAATATAACGGTGAAAAATAAGCAACAACAAACACTAAATATGAACGGGAAGATTATAATAATAAGGAACAAATCAAAGGGCGTTCCTGAACTGTTCTCAGTAATTTGTGTTCTGCGAGAGAACACTGTCAAAGTAAAATTAATATGTGCTGGCAAAAAGCAGTCATGCGAGGCGGTGATGGGGAAAAACGGGTGCAAAGGTTCACTGTTCGAGACGGATACCTTCCCGAGGGTTCCCACGAACTCCTGTGTTGGTAATAACCCTCACAATGAGCAATCACTACCGAGGTATGCATGTATGTAAATACTAATGACCTGAGAAATCTGACTGGAGGCTATGATCAGTGTGAGCATTCAGTTTACACGACTGTTCAATCTCATTTTTTTCCTAACACATTTTAACCGTCATTATGACTATGAAATTTCACTCAGAACCGAAATCGAAAGCCAAATCAATTTGACCGTTTACATAGCGGTACTGTTAAGAAGTTATTTAGCGTAATGCTAGAAAACTACCGAAAATGTCACGAAGGAGCAAGAGTTTACAAGTACACTTTCTACCACTCCGCCGATACTTTTCGCCATTAAAACTGATTGACGTAATTTGATACGCAATGTAACACGACATGACAAATACAATCACAGTGTGGCAGTGCTAAGTGTTTATAAGGTATAATTTCAATTTCGCATAACTAGATCTAATTGATAGAATGGAACCGATGCTGGAGGTAATAAATGTTATTAGTATCGATTATTTTGAGTACATGTTGGCTTTTAACGTATTTGATTTAGCCCCGGAAGCATCAGAATCATTTGAATGACACGTACCATGGATTATCTACACGCAATCTCTGACTGAAGACGTCGCTTTCTAACTTATCATTTTTTAACGCACCATATGGTGAGTTTTTTGGTTTTACACATACAAAAACTCTTCTACAAGACTTTGCGGTTTCCCTTAGCAAGAACCAATTACCAATTACTGGACATAAATTTACACGTAATTC
Source organism: Ostrinia nubilalis (assembly GCF_963855985.1). Classification (NCBI taxonomy): domain Eukaryota; kingdom Metazoa; phylum Arthropoda; class Insecta; order Lepidoptera; family Crambidae; genus Ostrinia; species Ostrinia nubilalis. The sequence continues at coordinate 8,830,448 of NC_087103.1, forward strand.
ATTTTCACACTTTTTTGTTTAACCACACGCGTCGCTGTAACAATCTAATCTAAACATCAATCTTGGCGTAAAAAAATCGCTCCCAATAAGTAGACAAGCCAGTTTACAAGTAATATTAAATTTAATCATTGCAAAAAGATAAATCCGCATAAATATTCATGGAGAATTCACAGAGAATACTCCCAATATTAATCATTCTGGAGGCATTATGTATGTTATAGAAGAACTGGCTAAATGACCCATTTACTATGAAAGTTTCGATATTTATGCATTAGGAAAATTAATACAAGAAGAAACTTTTAAATTGCCCTATCATGGCGAAACTGGCTCCGCGTTTAATGTACGCTATCTGCTGTCAAAACATATCCGTTAAATATATCATGTGAATCATAAACATTATATTACGAACCGTGAAATAGTAGTTCAAACTTGGATCAAAGCAAACGATCAATTAGGGATCATTATAAAGCGATTTGTCAGCTTTTTGAGTGCGCTTGGAAGAAAGTCCGTCGCGTGCGCAGGGTACAAAAAGAGCGGGCGGACAATCACCACTTTTGATTAATGAATTGTGTGTGAAATTGAAATAACTCGAGGAGTCAGACTTCAAAGGCTTCGCTCACGACGAAACAAAGACCGTTATTATTGTAAAACTTTAACACTGGTTGTTTGTTGATAAGGTGATATGAAAAAAGAGATTTGAGACGAACTTTTTATTCATATAATTTTCAAAAAATTCTTACCATATTTTTGAGTAGAGTGACTTGTAACCGAGGTCACGGGTGTCAAATTTTATAAGCCGCTTCTGTCCATAGTTCAATAAGTGAAATAGAATCATTTTGCTATTTATACAATTCATTTGATTGAATTCTACAATGTGTAGGGTGCACTAAATACACTACAATAAATACACTATGTAAGATCTGGGGGCAAACATCAAATCTTTGAGCTGAGAGAGTCTAACCGTCTGACCATCTAACTGTAGAAATACTTCGAAAGGATTGTGGAAATTGCCTACAAAGTACTTAATGCTAGAATATGGAGGCCAATACTTAACCCTAAATCGACCAATACAAAATTGCAGTAGAAATGAAAGTGAATAATTTTCTCACGACTACCATACGAATCTATAACGAAATTACAATGATATTTATATTTTCATCTGTTGCCGGTACCGTGTAATGATTGCGCATCTACTTGACATGCATTGTACAATGTTACTGCATTAGTGGCTCTATGTGGTTTTACATCGGGCTTATTACTATGATCGATTGAAACCCTATAATTTGTGCTTAAATTATAGGTGAAATCGTATAAATGGCGATGCGTACGCGTCTGTAATGTATTGTAGTGTTACAAAAAGATGTACAAAGGCCCTTTCTCTGTGGGCTTTCTATTCTTGTTTTGCGTTTTCATTGGCACCAAGGTCGTTTATTTTCGTATTAATTGTGTTTTCTTTTGATATTTCTTGACCAAAATCCGATGTAACTTTTACTATTTGTTCTGGTGCGTAATTTGGTGTGAGATAAAAGTTTATTGAACATTCCATTGATGTTTATAACCCGAACGAATTATTATTTAATTGCAAAACTACTACGTGCTATTGCGGTTTTATATTTTATATGATACGATGTTTATAGCGTGTCTTATCAGTTTAATTGGCATTCAGATTCAATTAGTAGTTAAAATGTGATGTTTATCTATTTTCTGTGTTTTATTATATCCCACTATTGGTTTCGTATGAAGGATGTTAAAAATACAGTCCTTATTAAAAGCTGAAGCGGGGAGAATGAAGAGTAAGACAGCCATAGGGCGGAGAATTGCAAAGCATAAATTCAAATGGTGCAATAGAAAGGATACGATCTCAATTAACATCATAAATAATTACAGCTGCAGGGTACAGAGAGGAGCTAAAATGCCACTACACCTGTGTACACTGGAACAGGTAACTTGCGGAAGAAAACTGTTCCAACCGCGTTGAATATTAATTTGTATTATTATCACCATTGAAGATCAAAGGCGTTTTTTTTATCGTATATATTCCGTAAAATTATGAAGTTCCAAGTGTTCGTCACCACTTAATATTTATCATTTTTATATCGCATGGATCGAAGGATACATCATACATATTAGATTTTTATGACTCGGGTAAGTAATGTATCACAGTCAAATTAACATTTGCCCCTAGCAAGTTTGGAGTTCGCAACCGAGTTTTTAAACATATTCAGCTATCTTTCATTAAGTACTTGCTCTGTCTAGCTAGCATGGTACTTAGGTACTAGCATTTGTACACCAAACCCTCCATTGGATTAGGCAAGGTCGTGCTTTTGCTCTTGTTTTGTTGCTCTCAGTAGCAAAATGTTATTGTAATCAATATCGAACATATTAAATTATTGCTAACACTTTTTCACATTAAATGACTCCAGTAATTGCCATTTCTATTCAACAGACTTGAAGCTCGCTCCGCGGAACACAAAACCAATGATAGCATCGTTTAACCAATCGCATCATCGTTTATTTACTTTTTTATTCTCATGAAACTCGCCGACTTCTTGTTTTATGTTTTGAGCAAGTGACAGATCGTAAGATAGAAGCACGTGATCTAGTTCTTTCACTTTCGATGTCGGCACACTGGCTTGGCTTTGTTGTCACGCAGTCCATGTAAATATAGCACATTTGAAGGATTACTAACATGGTAATTAACTTTTATTTTTATTTTCAGAGCAATGTTAACTCTTTTTGCCTCTTAGGTTGCGGGCAATTAGAAAAAAGAAACGATTAGCTGCGTACGGAAAAGGTCTTTAGCGTTATCCTTTAGTGATAAAAATGCATATTTTACAGAATAAGTAATACACTAGCTTTATTAAGATATTAAAAACGTTTCTTACGTATGAATACCTTTACGAATACATCAGTCAGACGTGTCATTAATTGCACTGGCTTTATTTTTTTGTATTCCTACATAAAAGACTCATTTAAAATAAAAATAGCTTTTTTCATCTTTATGTTTCAATCAACTCTAGACTCTACAGTTATTACAAAACTACACAGTGCTCTACAGTGTAGAGCTTGTTAACAGGCTTGTATAAAATTCTCATTAGTAAACGAAATTTTTCAGATAAACCAATAAAAATGCTTCGAAGAAACAATAGAAAGAAAGACAATAGGGAAGGCTATCTACCCGATGGACTTTCGAAGACAAGAGGTTAAGAAAGAGTAGCTTGTGATAAGTACTTGTAGAATTCTATGTACAGTCAGTGGCAAATACATACGTTCGTGACACCTAAAGTGGCCAAATAGATGACAACACAACCTTATTCCAATTGTAACAAAGACGTGTTGCGAACTTTTGGCTACTTTGAGTCACGAACTATTTGACGCTGACTGTACAGACTATGGCACATCAAGGTGTTCACTTTGGCACCTTATACAGTTTTAATAGAGACGGAATTACAACAGAATTAACTCTGATTTGCGGTCGACTGTTCAATTGTATATCAGGGTATAGTACTTATAGCATACTGAGACATTAAGTACAGGTTCCATGTATTATTTATGCGCATTTGAATACAAAATGAAAGCTCCTTTTACTTACCTACTTAGGTTCGTTATAACTTTATAACTGTAAAATAACATCTAAAATCCTATATCCAAACCTTTATTCTTCATGAATCATTAATGCTAGCAGTCTCATATTTACTTTTTTTTAATCTACATTTTTATTGCGCTAATAAATCATCAAGTTAATAATATAAATATTTACCATGTTTGTGATGTTAACAACTATTAAATTAACAAATATACCTCAGGCGATATGTGTTATTTGAAGGGCAATTTAAATAAAAAATCAGTTAAAACATAAACTAATTATCGGAGTAGCTTTGAACATTTGTAAAGCAATTTATTATTATTTACGTTATTTAATGGTTAAATGGTTCGTTTACCGGACTAATGCCAGATGCGGTTGCGGCTTCGTATCCCGCTGGAGGCAATAGTAATTGTTAATGGGGGTATTTAAAATCACTAACGAACTTTTATAATTCAGTCGACAGCACTTTTGACTTTATAATTTTATTGCAAAATCGGACTTATTACCTTTTACTTCATAAGATGCCACACCGTTTAGTTTACGTATATTTTATTAACCTACTGAACTCTACAGAAGTTTGATTTTCAATTATAAATCAAATGTTATGTATAATCCTACCTATTATAGGACTTTTTATCAGTACTATTATTGTGAAGCATGTCCTTACTTCTACGAGTACTTGATTTACTGCATTTACATAGGTTTTGGTAATTGGTGTGGCAGTCGAAACAAAAGTAAAAAAATCTGACCAACATTGTTCATTTATAATGTTATGATCAAACTGTAAGCATCCTTCTACATTTTCCTATCCTTGTATTAAAACACTGAAGCATACATTTAAAATTATTTAATTACAAATGTACGAATGACCACAACACGGTACACGTTGACCGAAAGCGCTTCCATTTTTGTCACCGCTTTTGTCTGAATTGTTAGTTTTTCTACGGCTTCTTGCCAAGGAGGCTCCGAAGGCCGATTATTCAAATCTAGTACGAATTCCGATGCATCACGGCGACTAAGGAAAGTGGGTTAACAGCCACTGAGTTTGTGACTGAATCTGATGGACCCGAATGCGTCCAGTGTACGTGAGTTTCTCTAGAAGGGAAAGTAAACAGACCCTTTTGGAGGTAGTTTCAATTACTAGGTGGGTGCACAAAGTTCAGCAAAAAGTTATAATAATGGCTTTTGTTCAAGCTTACATTTTCATATCTATAGATAACAAGGAATTCCCGAAATTCCTCCCACGGGAACTGGAATTAGCGGGAAAATCCTTTTGTATGAAAAATCTAAACCGCTTAAGTTAGACGCTTGAAATTTGGCATGTAGGTACCTTAGTAAACTTAAAGCTTAGTTACAACAGGATATTGCAAAATTTCCACGGGAACGGGAGTTAGCGAGAAAAAACATTTGTATGAACAAATCTAAACCGCGTAAGATAGATGAAGGGGGTAAAACGGGATCCACGCATACGAAGTCGCGGGCGGCCGCTAGTAGATAATAATACTAACATTACAAATGCTAATGTAACTCGGTTTATTTGTTACGACTGAACGCTGAAACAAGAAATACATATTTTGAATAAGGGTAAAAAATAATATAAAAGAACTTACTAACATAGATACAGGTACCTCTTGTCTACTTCAGGCTTCAATCGTAAGGATTACATCAAACTTAATTATTTAATCTTATCCGAAGCGTACTTGAAGAGTCATAATTGGCTAGGCCTGTTAAAATGGACAGCCCTGTTAAGCTGAAGTAGGCTGGTACATGTTACAAAATCTCAATTAAAACTAGGGCGTGTTAACAATTATACGAGAAGCGTTATAAAATGCAAAAACGTATAATTAGACGCTGAATAGAGCATAGAATTGTTTATATTATCGTCGGGTCCCGATCTGAACGCACGCGAACACGCGAGCAACAAACTTCTGTATCGTCTAGACGATGTTAGGGTTCCTTAGAGTATTGTATTATATTATCCCAACTATCCCAACTAATATTATAAATGCGAAAGTAACTCTGTCTGTCTGTCTGTCTGTTACGCTTTCCCGCTTAAACCTCGCAACCGATTTTGATGAAATTTGGCATAGAGATAGTTTGAGTCCCGGGAAAGAACATAGGATAGTTTTTATCCCGGTTTTTGAAACAGGGACGCGCGCGATAAAGTTTTTCTGTGACAGACAAAATTCCACGCGGGCGAAGCCGCGGGCGGAAAGCTATTATAAATATAGATGTAAATAGATGTTAGACTAACAGAGTAATTTATTAGTCTGTCAAGACACACCTACATAGTAGAGTAATTTATTAAGCTGTAGGCTTAGGTAACCCCTAGTCGATTTTAGGGCACTTTTAAAAATTATTAAAAAAGATTTACCAACGTCGGGTAAATAGCTAAATAAAACATTATACGGAATAGCGTAGACCAGGGCTGCCCAAACTGTTCGACAAAATCCTAAGGGCACAGTGAGGCGATCGAAAAGAAATGTAGAGAAAGAGATGAGAATGGCAATTTCCAAACTATAGCCCTGTTTTGAGAAGCTATGCTCAGAAGAGCAAGCACAGTAAAAAAATTAAAAATTCATAAAATTCATTTATTTTTGCAAATAGGCTTTAAAAAAGCGCTTTTACACGTCCCAATATTAACCCTACCACTGCTTCGGGACAATAAATGGGCCAGTGCTGAGAAGAAGCAGCGCAAGAAACTCAGTCACTATTGTCAGCCTCCTTTTCAAGGTTTTACAGTCTTTAAAATATACAAATTATAGTCATAAGTATTAATGCGAGCTAGGCAGTTAAACATTCCAAACATTTTTATCCTTTATATAATCATCAACTTTATAGTAGCCCTTTTTCATTAAGGTGCTTTTGATATGTGCTTTAAATTTATGAATGGGCAATTCTACAACAGTTTGTGGTAATTTATTGAAAAGTTTAATACATTTCCCCATAAATGAATTACCAATCTTGTGCAGTCTGAAATTTGGAACGGCAAGTTTATTTTTGTTTCTTGTATTGAACTTGTGTAAATCACTCTTTCTAGTAAATTGCTCTATATTTTTGCGAACATATAAAAGGTTTTCATAAATGAACTGTGAAGCTACTGTCAGTATATTAATCTCCTCAAAGAATTCTCTCAAGGAAAATCGGGGTCCAAGGTTATAAATGGCCCGCACTGCTCTCTTCTGCAGAACGAACACAGTTTCAATGTCCGCAGCTGAGCCCCACAACAATATGCCGTATGACATTATACTATGAAAATAGCTAAAATAAACTAGCCTTGCCGTTTCAATGTCAGTTAATTGCCTTATCTTTCTCACTGCAAAAGCAGCTGAACTGAGCCTTGCTGACAAGGTTTCAATATGAGGACCCCACTGAAGTTTAGAGTCTAAAGTGATTCCCAAGAATGTTGTGGAACTTATGCTATTTAATGGTTCATTCTTCACCATCAATTGTGTGGGAACCTGCCTCACATTAGGTAAGGTAAATTTAATGCACTTAGTTTTGTTTGTATTTAACAATAAGTTGTTAACAGTAAACCAATGCAAAACCTGTGAGAGTGTGTCATTTATATCATCAAGGTTTACTTTACTTCTATCAACTTTGAAAATGAGAGATGTGTCATCAGCAAATAACACAATATCACATAGATCTTTTACAAAGTAGGGAAGGTCATTAATATAAATAAGAAATAGCAAAGGTCCCAATATCGATCCCTGCGGCACACCCATGGTAAGAGGTGCTCCAGAAGACTCAGTTCCATTAATACAAACTTTTTGCTTTCTGCCTGTGAGATACGAGTTCAACAGATCAAGTGCCTCATCCGAAACACCATAATGTCGCAATTTTTTTAGTAAGGTTTGGTGGTCTACACAATCAAACGCTTTTGAAAGGTCACAAAAAATACCAACAGCGTCTTTTTTACTCTCCCAAGCATCAAAGACGTGTTTCAGTAGTGCTACTCCAGCGTCAGTAGTACTTCTACCTTTGGTAAAACCAAATTGTTTATTGTGAAGTAATTTGTTGAAAATAAAATGAGAAAGAAGTTGATGAAATATAATTTTCTCAAAAATTTTGCTAAGTACTGGTAAAATAGAAATCGGCCGAAAATTAGAGGGGTCACATTTATCACCAGCCTTAAACAATGGGATTATTTTACTTAATTTCATTAAACTAGGAAAGCAACCTTGATCAATGCATGTGTTAAAAATGAATGCAAGGTGAGGAGCTATGGTGTCAATAATTGTCCCAATAATACTGACAGAGATTCCCCAAAGGTCCTCGGTTTTTTTCATATTCAATTCTCTGAAGGTTTTAATTACTGTATTACAATCTATATGCCTGAACTGGAGTAGACTCTGGCACTCGGTGACATTAGATTTTAAGAGAGACTCTGCAAGAATTGGCGATGAATTTAATGCTTTAGTTGTTTCGGACGCAATGTTTGAGAAGAATGTCTCAAATGTGGTTGCAACATCTGTATCTGAATTTATAACTTCATTCCCGACTTTCAGTGAGAAGGTGTTATCCTTCGATTTATTTTTACATGTTTGTTTATTTATTATGTTCCACGTAGCCTTAGCTTTATTATTAGAATTTAAAATCATGTCTCGAAGATGATTCGATTTAGCAGCCACACAAACCTTTTTAAATATTTTCGAGTAATTTTTAACGTATTCTATAACATTCGGATCTTGCGTATCAGCTTTAAGTCTATATAATTCATACATTTTATTTCTACTCTTGTGAATGCCGGTTGTAGCCCAGTCGTCAAATTTACATTTTATCGAATTTATTCGGATCTTTTTCTGTGGGAATGTGGTTTTGAACTCATCACTCACTACACTGAATAGATCCTCATACATTCGATCAACATTAGTCTTCGCATTAGTAGCGTTTCAACATCATAAAATAATATCTTTTAAATATTCTTGGGCGTCGCAAGAAAAAGGCAAATTTCTAAGGGCGTCACACAAATAAAGTTTGCGAAGCCCTACCGTAAGTAATTTTGGTCTGCAAACAACGCTAGCTCACGACATCCGAGCGGTGCGGTGGCTCAGACAATGTTAGTGGAAACCCCGTAGCTCGTTAATGACGGCTGTGGGAATGGTTTAAAACTATCAATTTGCTCAAAATAAATATATCCTTAGCCACGCGGAAGCTCTGCCGTGTTATTGCGGCGGGCGTTGCATTAGCTGGTGCAATCATTGCAGGGAAAGGGCAATTTCTAAGTAAGCGTAGGCCGGGGAGATCGGCTTGCTCCTGATGCTTTGTTGAACCTAACATAACGTCTGATAGACGAATAAAGCCTTTCGAGTTTGTATCTAATTCAAGCTTTATCATCTATCTATATCTACAAAAGCGAAAGGTCACTGACTCATCACGAAATCTCAGAAACTACAAATGCTAGGAGTCCCAAATTTTGCATGGGGATTCCTTTTAGAACGTAGGTACTCACTAAGACGGGATTTTGTAAAAATCAACTCCTAAGGGGGTAAAACGGGATCCACGCGTACGAAATCGCGGGCGGTTGCTAGTCAGTAATATAGGCCCTTCTTAAGGCACATTTGTATAAGAACCTACACAATATAATGTAGTTTGCCCCACCACTAGTTCGGGACTACACTTTTCATCAGGTGGATACAAACTAACAGCTTCTCTGTAGTGGTAAAAATTTGGTTTGAAACCTTATTTAATTTATAGATCGCTAAACTCTCTGTCTAACCAGCGTGCAAATATGGACATGTTCTTATAAAATAGTTGTTTTTATACTGCAATATTTATACCCGGTACAAGTCGCACAACTACGATATAATATAAAATAATGTCAAAACAAAACACAATTAATTTTAATCAAAATTTATATTATATCAAACAATTTTCAAGTTAATAAAAGCGTAATAGATAGTATTTTCGATGAAATAGATTTCATTTGAGTTTCGTAAATGGCTTCGGCTATTATTAAATAATAATAGCTACAGCAACGAACGTAAACACGCAAAAATAGATATTTTATAAGTTTTTTTATTTTTTTGTAATAAAAGATTTGACTATTGATTATAATTAAAAATTTATATTCTCACGTTAACGTAAGGTAGCAGGAAGGCGCTGGATGCAGGCCGCTACCAACCGTGCGATGTGGAAGTCATTGGGGGAGGCCATGCTCAGCAGTGGACGTCCTATGGCTGAAATGATGACGTTGATGATGATTCTAACGTTATGTGCCATATGGCATGTGGTTATTGAAGTTGTTGGTTGTTTTAGTACTACAGTTCTTGAACTTAATTTTCCAGAACCGAATTTTAAAGATGGCAAAAGTAAACAAAAAATTGTAAGAGTTCATATTAATCCAGATTGTCATTCATGGAGTGAAGACCAGTGTCTACAGACAATGTCACGTTTCACACTTTAGATTTTCTATTTAAAGGTCTTTGCTAGGTCCTTTAATGAATACGAGACGAATAGTAGATTATAAATTATAAGAGATTTTATAAAATCAAAACCTATTCTCACTGTCAACAGTCACAGGCCACTAAGTTCAACTCGCATCAAAGGTCAAAGTTATAAGCACATTAAAGCATCGACATATCTTAGCTCTAAACTACCATCTAACTAAGAACGTTGCTAATTTATTTGCAACGAGCATACCGTTCTTGCCCGTTGTTTAGTAAAGCTATAGACCAGGGATGGTGAACCTTTTATGTATGAACATACAAAATGATTAAAGTAGTCATAGACGTGCCATGAAATAACACCCAATGAGGGGCTACAAGTGGCACCACTGGCGAGTGACAGGAGTGACTCTACAGTAGCAGTAACTGATGAGGGCAAATACGATAGCCCTTATTCAAAATACGTATTTAACTATTTTATTTTACAGTGAATTTTGTGATTGGTGCCGTGCCCAAAATATCTTGTCGCGTGCCATCACTGGCCGTGCCAATGGTTCGCCATCCCTGCTACGCTCTGTGATCTCAAGCAGAGGTTCCGAGCCGCGGTCGGAAGGAACGACGAAATAAATCAACGTAATGATAGCCATGCGTCGGAATTTATTGTGCGTCCAAGGTACCAGCTCGAAACGTGGGAGGATTGATTTACAAGCAAATTTCATGGTACAGCAATGAGGGGTAGGCACAAAAGACGCGTATTCTTCTATCGTAGAACGCAATGAGCCAGTGCGCGATTTTCATCTGTCTTTTTATACAGAAGCTTTGCTTTATCCAGTTCAATACTGAAAATGCAAATATAAAAAATAAATTAAACATAAACATAGCTCATGCATTTGCAATATTCCTAACAAGAAAAAGTTTAAACTTCTTAATAGATGTTTCTAATTCTAATAACGCAACAATTCGAAATCGGCTAGATCCATCATATTATAAACACAAACATGTACTAATAGATGACAACAAATATGAAAGTAGCCGTCACCAGCTATTCATGAGTCTTCAAAAAAGAAATTAACAACTTTATTTTACCAAATCATGCTACTCTTAATGTGTTTCAAATGGACACACCGATTCGCGCTTCGCATACAAAAAGAACTGGCCCGTACCCCAAGCACGAACAACTCTCCTCATAGGGTAGCAAACGTGGAGATATAGTGCTGACACAAAATAAAATAATTCGCTTAAATAGACGATAAATTAAATTAATTAATAATTGGACAAGTTTGTAGCTGAGCTAGTGGTTCGTCATAATCCGTTGTCATGACAATTACAGTTACGATTGCTGTACGATAACGAGTTATTCATGCTTGGGGTACTGAAGTCAAGTTTGATTAATGAAGTAGCACTTCTGTATTGTGACCAGCTCATTTGTCATTCGTGCGCTGGCGCTGGCAGACGGCGGACGTCTTTTGATGTGATTATTTCACGGGTCTCAACAGTAATTTATTGGTTTAGTAAAAAAATGCGATTTAGAAAACATACTGTCAAGATGAAGACAGTCAGCGTCAATTAGTTCGTGACACCCGAAGTAGCCAAAAAGTTCGCAACACGTCTTTGTTGCAGTTTGAATAAGGTCGTGTCAATATTAGCTTATGGTCACTTTGGGTGTCATGACATGAACTATTTGACGCTGACTGTACCAGAATGACAACCAATTTATACTCTTTTCATTCATTGTAATCTCGTCATTGTTAAACGCATCTTAGACGTTATTATGTCTAATTTCCATTATCTCATCATACGTCAGTATAAAATACATTACCTACTTGGAGTATGATACAAGAAACGAAACAATCTCAGACAAAGCAGGAATCATATTTGAGGCAGGCGAAATAAAATCAAATCCTTTGAAATATTCCTCGTAAACTTGAAAGCATCATAACCATTAATATTTCTGACGATAGCGTTAACTGTGTTCCTGTACTACAAAGCCCTAAGGGCAAGGTATAACTCGAAAGGCTATCAGCGATAGATACTCAACATGTTATATAGATAGACTAGCGGCCGCCCGCGACTTCGTACGCGTGGATCCCGTATTACTTAGGGGTGGAGTTTCGTAAAATCCCTTCTTCTATGTCAGTATGTCAGTCAGTCACCTTTGAGTTATTTAGATTTAGATAGATGTTGAGTATCGGTGTAAGCCTAGCCGCAGACCACCGATTTTTAGTTGGCCGATAGTTGGGCCCGATTTTAATTTGCATGAAGAAGCGGGCAGCGCAGGACCGTTCATTGTGGAAAACCTTGGGGGAGGCCTTTGTCCAGCAGTGGACGTCATTTGGCTGAAACGAGAAGAATCAATCGGTGTAATGTGCGCACTTCCATACATGCCCATACTGATTAACTGCCTGACTAAACTATTGGCCGACAAAAATCGGTGGTCTGCGCCTAGATGTTTCATGAACGAAAAAAAAAACGAGGACTCAATTTTACGAGTATGATTTTTCCGCTCACTATTTAGCATCAATAAGTAAAATCATGCGCCATTTAATTTCCCTATTACTATGGTTAAAAAAATTCTCAGATCCTGTCTTTATGAGAGCAATCACTGATTATATGGCGTCTCTTACTTAAGTACGCACATTATAATAACGATTAAGTATTCAAACGATATTATAAGTACTTAATCCGCGCATTCATAAATATTAACTTGAACTTAATAGTTGTGTAAGAACTAAGAAGCGTAAGAAAATACAGTTGATCAAAAACAATCTATACACTATCCAAACATTGAAAGAGAAACGCCAAACAAACTAAAAATAATAATCAAAGAAACCAATTACGTACCTACGTACATGAATTTCTCTCTTTCCACGATCGTAAAATACAATTGGTAGCGCGCTACAGTGTAATTCTAAGTAATAGTAAATTTCCCAAGTAGATAACTCGAGTTTATTCTGCTTTATAGGAGTCAATTGCTAGAAAATTTTATGATCAGAATTGTAAAAGACTATATTTAATTGTCTGTCGGCTGCTCGGGGCGTTTAATTGAATTGAAAAATCAACTCAATGATTGTTACATGATAATAGTTTAGAAAAACATATTCACTGTCACTTTTATTGACATCGTGTTTGAACAAATTGACGTGAAAACAAAACGTGTTAGCGAATTTTTTTTTGTTTTTCGATATCTAAATCCATTTAATGTTAAACGAATCGAAATGCTAGATATATGGAGCGGTATTTCAATATTGGATGAAATGGAATACAGTAATATCAATTTAATAATGCATAAACGTGGAATTCTGTTTCCTGATCAACCGATGGCATGCAAAACAGTGCTGATATTAATATACTAAGCAGTAATCCTTTGCTACTTGATGTTAACATTAAAGCCACGATTTGACTTCAGGCAAGAGATACATAGAAAGCATTACATTGTGCAGATGAGTTGCTTCTATAATGCTTGAATAATGCAGATCGTGAGGCGTTTTGCGAAATGAGAGTGAACATTAGCGGTTAGTTTAAGCTCAATACAGTTTGTTGAAAGAGATATGGTTATTTACTCAAATTGCTGGTTTACTAGTTGCTTAGTTTAAATTGCAAGGAAAGTTAACAAATAGATGTTAAAGAGGTTGTGAAGTAAGAATGAGAATACATTCTAATCTCATTTGTATCCACTTCTGTTATTACCATAATCTTATCTCGCTTGATTGATGAAAATCATCATGCTAATCTTACTACTACTTTATGTCACACTTTAAGATCCGTCATAGACAATACGGCTCTATCGCTCTATACATAAACCAACTAAAAACTTATTTCATGACCTAGACCACTAATTCAAGCTAGAACCATTGTGTTGGCAAGCAATTAAGTAGCTGATCCATGAACTTGAAATACTACTGCTTGAAGCTTATTGGTATCCGTTAAGTGATTCAGTTAAATATACGAGTATTTATTCTAACAGACCGATGTGATCAATTAATAACAATACAATGGTGTGGGCGTCACGACGGAAATCGTACCTCGGCGTTGCACGAAAGGGCCTCGGTCCAGTCGTGATCCGTGAACACTTCAATTTGATGTATAGAGGGCTGTTGGCTGCAGTCGGATCTATTGACCAAGCACTGACCTCTGTTAAGATGGGTCTCGTTCCCACCCTATATTAGAGAACAATAGCAGATTGTCTGAAAATCAGTGACCGGCATTTGGTTTAGAGGTAGCCAGAGGAAAGCAAATACATCTGGTAGTTTCCATTAATGGCACAATTAGAGAAGTTTATGCAACTGCAGTGGAGACTAAATTTCCTGATGATGATGCTGTAAAGGTACTCCATAATTACCCACCTGTAGCGCTTGCCACTAAACACATAAATGGAAAATACACTTCTAGAAAAATCCTTACATAATGTCCTAAGAAACTTGTGCGTAATTAGGATGACCCAAATTTAAAACGAAAACGACTTGGAAAAATCATATTTCTTATAATAAATATACGATTCCCTTTTTAATTTAATAAATATTGCTTCTGAAGAAAAAGGAAGTGAAAGTGAATTTATCTAAATAGTCTTCATTATTTTGAGATATTAATACTAAGCTCACGAAACTATTACCATAACTCACTAGAACTAATGACTAGAAGAAAACAACCAAAGATATTCGTTCAGAACATTACAGATAATAAGCTAGATGCATCTCAGGGTCAAGATTGATGCATAAAGCAAATTCAGTGACCCCTGCATGCGAATTACGAAAGGTAATGTCTTAAAGCTAATAAATTTGCTTAACGTATTTGCAAAGGTCAGCCAAGCATGAAATTTCATTGTTACTCTTAGAAGCAGGAACATACAGCTATGTGAGTTCAAACTATCAGTGTATGATTTAAGTGGCTTGAAACGGTAGGGTTCCTTCCCGGCACCAATTGCGGGCATTTAACGGACTTACAAACTTGCAAGAATATAAGTACACAAAGATTTGCTAACGTAAGGTTAACGACTGGCACATAATTCTTTGTAATGAGGCAACAGCATTGAAATATCTAAAACATGGGTTATAAAATCTCTCGTTTAAAAGCAACATGGTAGCGGGAAAACAAAGCTCAGTTGTCCCGTAACAAAATAGGTTGTAACTTTTGTAAGTACTGACGACAGTAAGTACATACATTAAGCTAAGCACTGTGGGGTCTGTAGTTGTAATAAGGGCGATATTGCAACAAAAATATTCGTCTGTATTTCCAACTTACGTGCAAGACAATGTATTTCTCAGTTAGGTAAATTTTTCAAAATTCTAATTTTCTTACGTGTGTGGTTTCGCTAATACTCGTAAATTGCAAGTGTGTAAATTTCAATATTATCTATCAAGCATTATTAGCAATTGCCTTTCGAAGATTAGACGTTTGGGAGATCCTAAGCGCCTTTTATAGGACTTAAAATACAATCATTTTGAAGCAGTGAAGTACAGTCGTTTTGTCCGAACAGTACAGCACACCCCTAGGTGCTTTGATGCGCACGATTGGCCATTACGCACTTACATAGTGCTGCCAAGTTCTCACACCAGGAAGCCGGACAGATCGGCTAGCTTAGCCGGATACTAACGTGAAAATTTCGGACACCCTTTAAGTTATCATCATCATTTCAGCCATAGGCATAGGCTGGTTATAGGCCTGCTCCTGAACATACTCGTAGGCATCGCCTAATGATTTCTAATCACCGGCTGATAGTGCATGCCTGCATCCAGCGCCTTTCTGCTACCTTTACGAGGTCGTTGGTACACCTTGTGGACCCACCCTTTAACTATATACCTTTAATTAAATTTGTGATTATGTTTTTTGTAAGCCAGTTCTTTTTATTTAGTAGCGTAACCTAAGACGAAAACTTTACTTTTTATTTATAAGAATGTGACTGGTAAAATGCATAAATCCAAGACAGGAAATTATATTTTTATATACATTTTTCCCGGACACATAAAAGCCCATGTCCGGCTTTATCCGGACGTCTGGCAGCGCTATACGCACAGGACTTAGAGCGTGCCTCGCACATACGCGCTTAGGGGCGGCTAATGACTGTTGTTCGGAGATGGGAACATCTGACAGCGGCGATTCTTCCGTAAAGTTACGAGGGAAGATTGCGCGCTCAACAATGTACGGGCCGCGGTCGTATATTAAGTTCTAGCTAAGTTATTGATGGTCGTGACGACGGTTTCGCTAAACCCAACAAAAACAGCACTAGTCATTTAAGACGTATAATAACCCTAACCTACTGTTCTATAGTATCGTTCATTCGTTCGTTTCAGCCAATAACAATGCAAAACATTTTTTTTTATCCACCACGAGGAAGCTTTTGGCCTGTATCTCACCTGATGGTATGTTTGCTGTAAGCGAAAAGTTCGTTTATTTCAGTATTGTGTAAATATAAATGTACTTCCAAAAGTATATTTATAATTCATCCTTGCATTACTTTTTAAATAAACGAGCGTTTTATTAAAAAAACCTCATCATGCGACTGACAATTAAATTGTGTACCATTAATTTCCGATAATGTAGCGGTTCCTGCTTCACAGTACAACATTGTCGTAGGATATATTCAGTAACGTCATGACATTAGAACACGTCAGAATCGGACCACTTGAACGTGGGCGTTTAACTAGATAACCTGCAACCTGGAAACTGGAATCGCACTCAACTCGAATGTCCCTTTATAATTAACGGACCAATTATACACAACCTTATTCAGCGTCTATAAAGATTATAATTTCTATCTATTTATATCTTTTATAATGGTTTGATGGTATTAATAATAAATAAGCGCGCGAGCAATAAGGGGGAGCTTGTAAAAAAGTGCAACAAATCGTTGATGATAAAATTCTTTGTCCGTTACGCTTTAAACAAAACAAACGACGGTGCAGATCCAACACGAAAATGCAATTATGATTGATCGATCGCGCTGCAAAAACTTGTTTGGATGCTGTCACACGAGTTGCATAACGTTCACCGTTAAAACGAATCGTCTCGTCGAAGAATCGTTGAACGGGGAAGACAATAGCACACGGTGAAAAAGACTAATCTTGCATCATTACCACTATCGGATTACCGCAACATCGAACGGGACCGCTCTGTGACCACTTCCCTACTTGCAACATGGGATGGACAGCTTAACTTTGCAAAAACGGAGATTGTGCCGAGCATACCTTATTCCACGAATGAATTTCTTGCTAAACTCAATATTGTTTTATGTGAAAATGCACCTCCATATCGGATACTTTGAAATACCACCGGGCATGCTGCTTCATTGATCGTTAATAACTTCTAATCCACTTCCTCGTACGTATACTTCCACTTTGAATTGCCTTAAAGTATTTCAGACATGACCATTGTGTTAAGTGCTGTTATAGACACAATAGTGGCAGCACTAGCAGCAGAATTACCGCATAGGCAAATAGAGGCGATTACCGGCATTCGCCATCGTCGCGCTAGCCAATTACGCGTCGGCAGGGTATTCATTACACGGGGTTGCCGAGTAAATGTTGGGACGACAGACGCTCCCAGGCCTGGATAAGAGTAACGTACGATCAGACCCACCTTATCGGGATATCGACTCGGTACACCGCACGTGCCTCCGCATACATAGATGAAACCCCGCCGATAGTCGATACCGAATAGAATATTGTGTTCCCCGACCTAGGAGCCTCTTGCCAGGCGTACACAATAAAGATCACTGCCTCTCGATCAGATGTAAATCTTTACCCACTCGTTTTCAAAGCTTCGCATTGTTCTATTTAACGTCACAATTCCAGCGAATTTCGACGTCTACTTTCGAGAAAGTTCTATAAGGAAGACGATGATTATTTCCAACATAAATTTATTTTGTATCTGTAATATTTTCCATAGGGGTTCTCATATGGATAATTTAACGATGGAACGTGTATTTTCATTTACAGCGATCGTATTTCAAGAGTATAATAAGAGTGGACCACGCACCGACCGTGAAGTACTAGTAGATTTAATACGCGATAAATTCAATATATCTTTTAAGAGGTTGGTTATCAGAGTTCGCGGCGCGTTGTCGCCGGCCGGTGTGGGCAGAGGGGTTGTTCCCGTAAGTTATCGAGAAATCGTATAGATATACTTATCTGGCGTCCTACGCGTTACATTGAGGATAAATTAGGAGCAAATAGTTTGCATTTAGATGCAAAGAGGAGAGTCTGATGGTTGAAAGGCTTTAATCTAAATTCATTTGGTCCCCGTTAAGAAGCGGTATTTTGAAGTGCAGCTTTAAATGTCATTAGACGGTGATCGCAACAAAACCACTAGATGCACCATCAACGGAACTGTCGCACGGTAACAGTTCCTCACTAGTTGGCCGCGCAATCGGTGTTTCAACATACATCCAATTACCAATGTCTATTGCTTACGTGCTGGCGATTTTATCTGAATGGATTTAATTTTCTCTTTTAATAGTCTAATTCAGGTCCCACAGTTAGATTTGTTGGTTGTGGTCAGAATCGGTGGCATTGTATGCAACCCGATTAGTTTGGTATTTAAATTGGTGTATGTATGAAGCAAGTACAACGGTAATAGAAGCGTTATACAAACAGCTAACTGGGCAAAATTTGAACTAAAAATAAAATATTTATTTTATCACGGAATTCAATGAACTAATTTACATTCTATTTGTGTATTTAAAAAATGTAACCACATAACAGTATTTTGGTGGGTCTTCGCTACTTTTAGACTGAGCTTTTTTTGAAAATTTCAAGCTACTTTTTGTGTTCTGACAAATCGTGACAAACTTAACTTATACATAACCAAGCGGTACAATTTTTAGGATTACACTTTAACTGTAATATTGTGCAAGAAATATAATTTGCTAGACTAAGATTATTCTGTTCGCGATCGCGGTCTAGGCATTACGAGCAATAAAGTACGAATTAGAATTAAATTTAGGGCTGATTTTTCAATTGTCGGATATACTTTTAACTGCAGAATAAGTTTGGCACATTGACAGTTTCAGTATAGAAAATATGTCAAAATGACAAGTTTATTCTTCAGTTAAAAGTTATCTGACGATTGAAAAATCGGCCCTTACGGTGTATCACTATTGATAAAATTAAACTGTTTAATGTAATTGCTTATTTTGTATGGTGTAGAATAAGATTAGCTATCTAGTTATCTCAAAGAGCAACAGCAAAGTTAGTAGCTTTATTTTTTAAACCACATCCCTTCATGATAATCGTAACAAGTCAATTAGTTCGCAATAGAGAATTTGAATTTTAGATTCATGAGTCATAAATTTTCTTCAACCATTTAGGTAGGTATTTCGTAAAAAAAACTTTTACTCTTTTTACCGGTCATAAGGTATTTTTTTTATATTTTCTCAATACCGGTAGCTCCTGTAGTCAATGATTCCTTCAGTGACCACAATCGAGTCTTGTCACTTAACCCATCCAAGTAGGAGCTTGTTAAAGCCATCTGAAGTGGCGGTCGCAGCAAATCCCGTGTGACAAGTACACGACAATCTGAAACCCGATCTGTGGGTCGTAGATAAGCGTGCGTGAGCGTCACTGCGGAACGTTTTTATTGGGGACACCGCTAAATTTAATAGCTTAGCTTTTCGCCACAGTCATCCTTTAAGGCTTTTGTTTGTTATTTCAACAATATTTCGAGTGTCCGAGACAATTCGTATTTTGTATCTTTATTCTCGGAATAGACCTCTTTATTAGTTTTGATTCAGCGCTTCGTTTCATTTTAGGCTTTATCGTCACTTATAATCACTGACTGGTAAATTTTAGACTTAATCGGTTAATTCAAACACTGAAATAAATGTGATATGTCATGCCGTTATTAACTGTCAATTAACATCATTCTCATTTATTTCAAAACAACTATTTCTCTAATGGAAATATCTACACGGTAACTAATGTTCATATGACAAGCAATACTGAATAGAATGAAGTCTAGATTTTCCTATTGTGAGACTACAACATTTAGGCTGAGTTGCACCATCTTACCTTTACTTTAACAAACGGCAAAAATCTGTCAAATTCCATACAAAAATGCCGGTCATTGTTATAGTTACGGTTAAAATAAACTGGTGCAACTCAGACTTAGAGGTCCTTGTAAGTAGTTACAAATGTTATGGTTATTAACGATTTTGTTTGGCAAAATTATACAAGATTTATCTTTATGCGAATCTCGATAAAAAGGCGCTTCCTAAGTGCCTGAAGACGGTAGCAGAATTTCTTTGCTTAGGATTATCAATTTTCACGGTTCGACTTCGCTTAAATTACGCAAAATAGTTGTTTGCGTTACTTTTTTCTTGGCCATTTTTTGCATGAGTAAATCAAATGAAATCTCTTTTGATATCTTCACAGTATTTTAGAACAATGCACTTGTAAGACCATTAGTTTATTATTAGTATTGACCGTTACCTGAATAGTAATAATACGGATCAGAAGATCTTTTCACCGTAGGTTGCTTTATGAAGGGACAATAAAGACAATAATTAAACATAATCATCATTACTGCTGTTAATTCTACGATGATTCGATACAGTGCAATCAAGCGGCAAAAATTTGAAATGAAGGGACGGCTGCAACTGTTCATATAATTAAAGATTTTCTTGTATTACAGAAGCCTAGCATTATGAATATTATGCATTGACCGGTCTATTAGTTTTATAAGTAACTTTAATCGTTTTGTATTATTTGGGTTTGGGAAGATCAATGTAACACAAAATGTATTCGACAGTTTACATTTCATCAATGTTTTGTCTTTAGTTTAAGATTTAAATAATAGATCGATATAATTTCGATAAATATACTTACACCCGTATTCACAAACGATTCTTGCTTAAGTGAAGCAGCAAATCGAACGCACAGCCTTGAATAGAGCTCTGTGATTGGTTTTTATGTCACCCTGTGCGTTCATACTCACTGTGAGACCTCATAGTAATGTTTGTAAATACGGGCGTTAGTCTACGTTTGACTCTATCATACGGCCAATATGTTTCACGTTTGTGCTTTATTTCAAGGTCAGCTTATAACATACATTACTAGGCCATCGCAGAATATTAGCATCAAATCTAGATTCAATCAAATTACTCAGATCAACAAATTGGTCTCAGATACTGTTACGTGTAATCTTCTCATCGATACCGTATTTCCTCTCATTAACTTGGTTTTTCTTTGACTAGGAAACAGATACGAGTGGTCATTCATTAAATTACTCAACTGACATCTGGAGTGGACATTGAATGCGGTAATCAGTGAGATTTATAAACTGCTGGAGCTTAGAACTTCAGTTATGTAGAAAGGTCCCTTCAAGCACACTATCTTACGCCCGTATTCACAAACGATGCTTGCTTAAGTGAAGCAGCAAATCGAACGCACAGCGTTGAATAGAGCTCTGTGATTGATTCGTATGTGACCCTGTGCGTCCACGCGTACTGTGAGACCTCATAGTAATGTTTCTGAATACCTACGGGCGTAAATTACGCTGATTTTCCTAACTATACATTTTAACTAAGACTTAGTCGGGCTGTAGGTTTTAATTAAATTCTTCAGTCAAAACATATTGACTGACATCCGAAGAGAAATTGTATACTTTTCAATTCAATAAACAAACAAACAAATCTTGCGGCATGTAATCGGCCGGGCATTAGAAACGTAAAGCTGAATTTTATATCAAATATTCTCTGGAACTTTCTAAATTAATGGGACATTTTGCTTGGAAGGCAGTCGTGAGTTGATAAAGATCCTACTTATGCTGGAAAATGCCGTATGTGCATTTAAAGCCCACATACTTACTCATATAGTACCTATTTATAAGCATAAACGTTCATAGATAAAGTACTCCGCAGAAGCAAACGTCTGTTAAATTACTATAAGTAGTTAAAACTATTAAGGAAAACGAAGTAGAGTCATTAATGACGACAAACTCATCTCTAGGCTGTGGATTAATTTACTTGTAAGTCTGGAGACAGTATAATTATTGTCCTCTAGGACTGCAAATAACTAAGTTTTAACGGCAGTCATTAAATTTATGGGTTAAGTATAGAAATGTTTGTGAGAAATAGTCCCAGGATGTGGATTGGTTTATACGTTGTGTTGTTAAATCAGAGAGTCGTAACTAAATACCAGGAAGGGCGTAATTCAGATTCTAAACGCATTAAAACTCTACAAATCCCTTTTCGCAATTTATTGATTTACATGAAGAAACGAAGACCAACAGTTGTATGTCCATATTACAAAAACCTAGCTCAAAACTCGAGTCAATTTCAGCCAAAGATTTTGTCCTGTGAAATTACTAATTAAAAGCCTTAATCTATTCTTGTTGCTAATTAGATCGTTCTGTAATACACACCTGACTCGATTAGAAAAAAAACGGTTTACAATAGCGATGACGATGATAAATTTATCATGATGATGTTGTAGATGTCATTGTTACTTATGATGATTTATACCAGCATCTCAACGCACTTTACAACGGACGCATGAATGGAGTGCTAGTAAACAACAATAATACAAACAGTTGAATGAACAAATGTAAACGTCACGACCACGTTTAGCACGAGCCGCATAAAAGCAGAACTAATCATTTATGTATGTGAATTAATAAATATTCTTGCAAATACGGTACAGTTTCCAAATGCATTAGCGGTTTCACTTTCAAGTTTACGTTCAGGTTACTCTGTACCGATTTTATAATCGTTTTCATAATGAAACGTATAGTTTAGAACTTTAGATTCCAGACGCTTTCTATTGAGGTTTTAAAACAGACTCACGACGCTCGATTTCTCTATTTTGCAAAGTCGAGTCTAGATATATCGGTTTTTTTAATCTTTTTCGTGGCATTAACAATGGATGGTTGTTTACAAAGAAAATGTGAAGAATAAGATCACAATAGATCTTAGTTATTGTAGTGGAATGAGTGGGCAATGACTCACGGCACGAGTAAGCATTGCACATGGAAATATTTGTTTGATATCAATGAACTAATCTTCGCGAATAACGAAAGTAAGTAGAATGTTTGTTATAACACGAAAGGAGCAAAATATCTGAATTCCAGATCAGTCTAGTAGCTCTAGAGACAATATCTAGTTATGTATTTTGTGAGAATACTTAATCGTAAAACACAGTTACACGATATCTTTGCTGCTAAAAAAATTGCTACTTAGGATTCTGTGCCCAAGGGTGTCAATGGGACCCTGATTATGTCTCCTCTGCCTGTCTGTCAATGGGACACAGTTGGTACTTTAGTAAATATACCTAATATATCGATCTATAACAGAATACACTCGCACGGAACCCTTCCATAAAACCCTCGAGCAACACTTGCATTTAACTGTTTTTTATTATTTCTGTAGTGTTAACAGGATAATACGGGACGATTCATAAAACGACAGTACTTATAATTACACACATTGACATACGGCTTCAACAAGGGTATTATTTAGGTGCCATTGCATGTAAATTGTGATACATTGGGACAATTTTGTAATTATCCGAAAGGTGTTTTACTCATTTAAATGAACTGCCATACTATTAGCAACTTCTTTTATGCGTAATTTTACAAATACTGTTAAATACACAAGACGTCGTAAATCGTAATGGTTGCAAAAACAAGCCATCTAGCAAGATCCTACCGACAATAGCCATAGTGTAAGCAGATAGTAGTACGTCTACGAGACTGGCATATCTACCACCTATAGATAAATGAACTTATGCCTAGTTTATGAATGAAGGCCCAATAAATAACAAGTAACAAGAAGATATAAAAACAGCATGACTGACTGCATATTGTAGGACTATCAATCGTTAATTTCAGTGTGCCGTAAATTGTGTTTGAATGCGTTTATACTCATAACAAGCAAAAGTTTTTGCAGAGTTCACACTCATGATTGTTATGCTCTAGAATTGTTAAAGAAGAATCTTCTCACAGGAAAGACCAATTACCAATTAACTATATGGAAATGTGCTTAGTTGTTAGTTAAAGACCGCATCCGCATTCGTAAATATGAAACAAATTGACATAACTACATCACCTTTCGCGTCTGTCAGACTTTGTATCTAGCCCGGCCGCCAGCCATTGACCGAGAGTCTTATACGAGTTGCCTGTCTGTGCCTTCATACTTTTTGCACCACCTCAGCCCAATTAGCAAACAAGCCGATTAAAATGCCTCCAATAGCTACTGGAATCAATGCACAACAAATTGTGAGCACAGTATTGATTGAACGGTACGCGCGAATCCTGGATTCTTGGGGAGTTAACCGCAATACCAACCGTTTAGCCGACCTTAACTAATTGCTAGAA
The DNA here is from genome assembly GCF_963855985.1 of Ostrinia nubilalis. NCBI lineage: Eukaryota > Metazoa > Arthropoda > Insecta > Lepidoptera > Crambidae > Ostrinia > Ostrinia nubilalis. The sequence continues at coordinate 8,854,727 of NC_087103.1, forward strand.
CGTTCAGGCAGTTCAAGTTCATTCTGATCCTTATTACCATAAACATATGCACGAGAAGTTTTATTCTAACACACGACATACTCGCAGCTGTTTATACTTTATACTACCCGCGTATTATGTAAGCGTGTGTCATTAGCGAAATAATTATCTCGTCCATCTACTTACTGGTTATTTTGCAGGATCTATACGTAAAGCGTTTTCTTGTATACGTTATCGACTCGAGGTAATGCTTATCGAATTGATTTATAGCACTAGCTGTGCCCGCGGCATTGTCTGTGTACAGTAATTATTTCGAGTTGCTTATTTTTTTCTTTCATCGAAATTTTATTTTTCTCTATACGACTGAGTAAAATCTGTGGTAGACTTGAAATAAAGTGAGAAGAATAATTAATATAGAAATCGTTCATTTAGGTCCGTTACTAAGAAATGCTTGGTTGCACTATGTAAAACCTACAACTCATCATCTCATACATTTACCTCTTTAAAGATTTCTTAATTTTGAAATCGACACATAACAACATTGTTCGAGGGGCTAGGCGTAAAAAATTATAAAACAAGAGTTACTAACATTTACAATATTAATTAAAAATGTAAATCCAGAAGATAGTCTTCAATAAGTGTAAAAAAGTGTTGGGAGGAGAATAAATAAATAAATGCATAAATGTATTAAGTTGCACTGTAACTTATGGGGTGTGATGTGTATACGCTATATCAGTTATGTATTCTTTTAATCGCGAATTTGAGATGGGTAGAGACGATAGAACGACAAGCTAAACACTGTGGCTTCTTATGCACTTGAAATAGAGGCTATTTTTTCACAAAAATTAATAACCTTATGTGCCGTTCACGGTACGTGTAGGCACTTGTTTTTCTTCAACACAACTTTGATTGGAGGCGCCATGGTTTAATGAGAGGAACACTAACTTGCAAATGCACTTTCATGAGATCATTTACAATCATGAGCACAAAAATGCACCCACATAAACTATTATGTAAGGCAGGTTAGTTTCAGTTTAATGAAAAAACTGTACAATATATTTTTGCTCATTACTTTAAGCATTAATGTGTACCTAATGTTAATTGCTTGGCACTGAAGTTTAAAAAAAGTTGATTACATACATAAGTACTTACATATTTTCATGTCTGTAAAAAGGAACAAATTCAGCTGGAAACGATTAATTAGGTTAGTTAGATTAATTTTGATAAAAAAAGATTCCAAGAGAAGTTTTCAATTACGAAAACCCTGCGTTGATGACGTAGCACGCAACAAACAGCGTTTTAGCTTGTTGTACCGTCATCGCCCTAATTTGAATTATAAAATATTTAAATCTTAAGAGAAATATAGAGACAAATTATTTTTTAATATTACTGCTTCAGGAAAACGCATATAAATGCAATCAGTTCCTTCCAAGTCGTATTAATTAACGAGATCTCGACAAGCGACGCGTGCGCATCTCGTAATCGAATAAATCGGGTCGTGTCGGAAGTGGAACAGTTACTCGATTGACAACCCTGAACTTGTGTGGGGTTGCTTGGTCCACAGATAAATGAGAGCAGACAATCTCGGGAGATGAAAACTCACACACGAACTTTTTTATCTTAACTAAATAACTTAAAAAATCTATGATCGTATAGGTCGCTAAAGCGGGAACCGAAGCCACAATTCTTCTAGTCGGGCGACTGCTCTGATCTCTGATTCTGATATTTTTTTAATTAATGATTACTTATTATAATATTTTTATCAACTATCCTTTATTGATATGGCATGACTAGGTGAGTAGAAAGCTGGAAATTATGAACAGACGGTTTTAATTAAATTATGCTTGTCATTAGTAATTTAACCGGGTGGAAATAAACGCTTTATTACTTAACAATATAATAAATTTTTTATTACAATAATTTTACCAACTATACTAAACTAGGGCATGACACGTGGTGATTAGGAAGCGGTAGCAATTAAGAATCTGTCTAATGTAATTATATTATATCTTTGATTAATAATTTAAAATTGGTAAAAAAATGTTAATTTAATTAGTTATAATGAAACTTTTCTCATATTATTATAAGCAGAAAAATACAAAGGAATGCATTGGCATTAAAAAAAACGTCATTTATTACTATAACTAATTTTTTTTATGTTTACTATCTACCCATTATTCTAACAGGGGAGTTCAGAAGTTCAAATAACAAAGTGGGTTGTTTCATCTATTCTGGCTACGGTCGCGGCCAACGAACGCAAACCACGTTGCTATTGCGATGCGGAATTATCGGCATTGATACTTGCTGAATTTGTATCAGCTGCTTCATTTTATTAATAATTTATTCATAAGGCAGACAATGTAAGCTGTTGCGAACATCAACCGCTATAAATTGACTTGCGCCGGAAGCTATCGGGAGACGGATACTCGGTTGACAATTGCCATTTGATCTAGTCACAACCAGATTGATGATTGACAACAAATGCATAGCGAGGACTGATGAATAAGTTTGCATTCAATAAATTATAGATAGAGAGATAGAAAACATTTTCATTAGATTAGCGAATGTAAAAATGGGCAAAGAGATGCAAGAAGACTATAAATAATAGGTACCTACTATTTATAGTCTTCTACTATTACTTACCCGAAATTATCTTGATCTCAAATTAACCTTCTAAATGTGATAATTTAAAACATCGTATGATTTGATTTAACTAGACACTGCGACTTATTTGTAAAAGAAAAGCTTGCACAAACGCTTCAAGTATCAAGACGCGCCGATCGCTGTACACTCAAGCATCTATAGCGCGACAAACTCGTTAGCGTTTACTCATTACACTGCGAGAATAATTGAAACTGCACTAGACGTATCAAAAGTACGGCATATAAGTATCTACATAACATGCTAATTGCATTACGATGGTAAAAATTATGAAAAAGTTTTCCCATAGTTACAATTGCAGAACTCAAACGCTTGCTAATTTGCTCCGATTCAAGATACACACATTGATGACTGTAAGCATACGTTCAGGTAAACATGCAGAAGGAAATGACAAAAAAGAAAACTGCAGATACTTATACACTTTTTGCAGATCAACGTACTCAGCTCATTAAATTGTAGGAAATAACAAACTCTGAAGACTATTGTGTAGCTCACGATATGCTAAATCTTATCTTTTGTACTGACATGGATATTTCTAACAATGCCAAGTCCTCAAGAGTCGTATCCTCGTATTATACTAGTATTTAACTATGCGCTAATCTGTCCATACCAAGCCATAAAACCCGTGGGCAGAACAGCGGGCAAAGGCTAGCTCTGGATACCGTAAATCATTCTATTCGTGCTTCAGACTAAGGAGATTTCGTAAACAAACATATTTTACCTCTATTTTTTTACAAACGGACAGGTAACACGACGTGACAGTCAGTCCATTATTCACCGATCCCTACTTATCTGAATCTCGGGTTATGTCACGATGTTTGGCCTCAGACTTGATCGCGATCCGCAGATCCGTTGTTAGGGAAAACGTCGTGTGAACTGCCTTAACTTTGGCCTGGTTAACACGGAGATACCATATTTCGGATCGTTGGATTCGTACCGCTATTCGTTTAAACGCTTTCTGTTTGTTTTTCAAATTCAAATACTGTAAATGTGTCATTTGTTTTACCTAAAGCCCTGATACAAAAGTATTTTGTATAGTAATCTCTAGATGTTAAGCCACATTATCATCTGAAATGTATTTAACATTTACTTTAACACCTACACTTTCACTTCGCTAAAGGAGACGAATCAAGTCGTTTAAAAGCGATTAACAATGAATACCGTGTGTGTTGTTACACAGTATGTACACCTATTAATCTGCGTGGACGACGTCACGCATGATAGAATATGATGATAATCTATCTAACACCATCGGCATTTTCCTTGTTCGGAATGTAAACACTTCAGCGCTCTAGCGACCGCGATCTTTAATTTCTAATTGGTTGGTGTTCACGCTTCGAGTGAGATTCGATGGTGATAGCATCCATCATAGTGATTGATACCATTAAATTTCTCTATATGATACAGATTTTTATTTTGACTAAACACCTTTGTATAAAAGTATGCTCGTTGAATTCGCAAGAACCTGATTTTTAAAAGTAATTGGTCTTTTTTGTTTGACAGCAGAACAAATTCGTAAATTCGTCTTACATTTTAGGTTATAACAAACGAAACTTAAATCACTGTAATTACAAATAAACTATCTAAAGAAATGAATTTATAGAGTAATTACTACAAGAAAAAGTAGGTAATGTAGCAATTAAGAATAGCATTAACAGAAAAAGCAAGTGATAATAACAATTACGCGTGGAAAAAGGAACCGGCCGCAATCAAACGTATGATAATAGCGACAAGGCGTCAACCAAAACCGCTGCCGCTATAATTCCACAATTTCACTGGCACGTGACGTCCGGCTAGTTCTTTTTACAAAAACATTTAGTCGAGGACCTATTCTGAATGCCGTGCCTTCTCCTGACTTGTCTCTACAGACGTAAAGTCTTATCAACGCCAGAATCAGTACGGTACCGCTCGAAAGAACCGTAAATTCTTACCATAAACTCAAGTTCATCATAACTATTTTATAATATTACCATTTCATATAACTCAAGTCCAATTAAAGTCTAATCCATTGCTAATGATGAAGATAAGTACCAACGAGAGACAAGGTGAAAGCAATCAACGGAGCAGAGCCGTGATCCTACCAAAGCGAACAATTAATTTCTTCATGAGAAACAATCGAATTAAAACGAAAAAGTGTTAATAAGAGCGTCAGTGGTTTCATAGAAAACAGTGAAAGTGACAGCAATAAATAATAAAGAAAAGTATCTGGTTTCAGGTGCAGTGGAAAAAATAAATACACTCATAGTTGTGGAGGTTAAGAGGGCGCCTTGAGCACGTGCGAAAAATATCATACAAATCACGGCACCAGTCAGTAAAAGGCAATTCTGCACGTAACGCGTACGGCTTATTAAGGAGTCTAGATAGTTACAGACAAGTTATGGCAGACACTTTCGAGAGAAAATAGGATATAATGGAATTTATCTGCCAGTTCTATGGTAGTTTCATTAAGCGTTAATATACACGGCTACTTAACAATTAACTATTTAAGTAGGTACTTATAATTTATGGGTCGTTAACATAAAATATGTTATTTGCGGTTAGAAATATGAGCACGGATATTATGATGGCAAACAAACTGATCAAATCTTCACTAAGAGTAATAGTAAAATAAATAACAAAACGGCAAAGTGTGACTTGGATTCGCGTACTAGGGTTCCGTAACCTCGTTCGAGATGAATGCTTATCTATTTATGTCTCTTACCAGTTACTCTTCCTCGTCTACGTTGTTTAGAAAACATCGCATCATCTTCCATTTCGGAGTCTATTGGACATTCACCAATCGACAAAATTATATGGTTTAAAAATATACTTAAATTGGCAGTTGACTATCATAGTATAGGTGGTATAAACATAAGTTTGCGATAGAAAAAGTTACTTTACTGTTATCTTTACTCTGTTATATTTAATTTTTTTACTATCTTTAAGGTAGGCTTGAATTCTCTTGAAGTCTTTACAGGGCGATACTAGTACAGAACCCTAAAGGCAATGGCGACGAAATCGTAAAGCCTGTTGTTATGATCATGATTCATTTATCTGATACCAATATGGGTTACTAGATCAGATGAGAGGGAAGATCGGCGAAAGACTGATATTTATCAAAATTAAACTTCACAGCGGGCGAACATTGTAATTGTTGACGAAGTAAAACCTATTGAAGAATAACGGCCTCCCAACACTAGCATTTCCACTTTCGTGATAAGCAGCAATAAAAGTGTTGCGCGAGATGAGAAAACTTTATACTAATTGAAATTGTTTCTATTACTCGCAACGAAAAAGTTACGCTGCGTATTTGCTTCCAACTGTAAGTTGATTACAAATAACAACGCCACGCTACAATAATTATTCTAGCTGTGGAATGACGGCAAAAAATCACAGCATCACCAATATTCTCACTTGTTATAAAGTTTTTTTAAACCTCAAAATTGAATTTGTAAACGAGCAAAGAATAAAATACGAATGAAATTTAAAAAATGCAACAGATAATCGTCGTTAACCAGTTTATTAACCTGAACTGGCAACGTGACGACGTAATCGTATAAAATCGTCAGGTGCATGACCGTGAAGAATTATTTCGTCGAGTAAGGAATCATCGCGCACGAATGACTCTACGGATATGTCAGCGGACGCCAAAACAGTATCATGTCCGGACCCCGCAAAAAATAAGATGAAAACAGCCGGTATCTCGATAAATGCCTAAGAACTTCCATTTGCAATAATCAAAAGGCTATCATCAAGAGAGTCTGCGGTTGTTTCAAATAAAAATTCAATAAGCGCACACGTACAGGCAGTTGACATAGAAACTTTCAGAAAAGTGTGAGCGCGAATGAATAAGATTGTAGCATTGCGGGTCGGGGCCGACTTCGTGACATTTCCCATCATTGTGACAATTACTAATGACGAGTTGGATAATTGACGCTTTCATCGCCATGAACTGTTACTACTTACTTACTACTTATACATACACTATCATTCAAATTATTCATGTTAATTGCATGAAAACCAACAGATGCTAGAGCCTACAAGAAATTATTCGCTAGGCAAGTGTTAAGAGAAATAAATGATTCTGTTTTACAAGAGTAATAGATCCGTGGTATCTTTGATAACTCGCAATTTTCACTTTTATGCTTCATTAAGCATACGTTTTTCAATATTTATATACTTTACGTCTGATATTACAATAAATAGAGCGCATCGAAAGTATTTTTTTTTTTTTTTTTTTTTATATCCACAACGAGGAAGCTCTTGGCCTGTATCTCACCTGATGGTAAGTGACGATCTGGCCGAAGGTGGAAGCGAGCAATATTTATTGCAAGCATAATTACTTTGTATACACGCATATTGTATTAACATGTATTTTTCTGTTTATTTCAGACTGTGCCGCTACCAGCTGGGTCGACGTCAGTACTGGCCAAGCCGACCAAATATCACTATTACCCACACAATCAACACATCTATTTATTGCCAGAATGCGCAATACAACAGGTAAAATACTACTTAAATACCTTACGGATTGACCCTTCTAAAATACAAGAAATCGTGGCCACATCCCAACTACTTGACACCTTTATGACCCTCGTCAACATCTAGTCTAAGGGGGTCAAAAATACATATAGTTCCAAAATACTGAACTGTCCTATGCATGACATTGACAGTAGGGCGCCACCGTCAATACCGGATCGCTGGTTCCGATTTTTGCCATGTTGGAAACCATATAGTTGAACGATAATAGCGCCCCCCTGTCATTAAGTTTGGTGGGACAGTTCAGCGTGGGTCATCTATAGCATGTAAGCTTTGTATTATTATTGTTAATTTCACGTTCAGAAACAAATATGACTAAATGCTTTTTGAACCACGAACTTTTCCGAAAGTTCAACTCAAAAACATATTAGGTGTCAAAAGTGCAAAATATGTACTAGAAGCCTTTCCTGCTCACGTAAAAGCACTAAGTAAAAAGTACTTATTAGTAAAATGTAGTGGTAAATCCAGACTATGGCGTCAGTTCAACGAAGCGAATCACAAACAAAAACGTTTAGAGTCCATGGAATATAAGTCACCTTTTTTACAAGAACATTGATCTCATAAAATAATAAGGAAAAACATAAGTTACGAACAAATAATAAATTTTAACATGACAACAGACATTCTTGAAAAATTTATTATTACGGCAGATGAAGCATAACTGCATCAGCGAAACTAGAGACAATTTCTAGATAATTTAATAGAATTTTTTTGGAGGTAAATCTTTTGCTTCCGATACTGAGATTGTTATTCTAAAAATGTGTCGATCGTGAACATGACTGTCGTCACCACAATGACCGTCGATTACTGTAACAAATTCAGGTAGGTCCGACGTTTTGGACCAATACTAAACCACTCTATTTTACAGTTAGATAATGTTTATAATTCATAAAATATAAAAAGGCTTTGTTGCAGCGCAGTTAGTTGAGACAATGTGAAATTCACGATTGACTTCGTTTCGTTAATGTCTGAATTGCTAAGCTCACCCAGTAAATGCTTTGCCAAAAATTAGTAAGTCCTAAATACTAGTGTTCAATTTACGAGTTCATTTTTGGCAAACCAACTACACAGACAAAAGTAAAGCTATTAGTTGTGTAGAAAGTTTTGGAATACCAATAAGTAACAGCAGCTAAAAGTTTAGTACTTATCCTGAATATAATTTTATAAAAATGGGTCTCACTCAACTCCTACAAATAATTTTACTAGGTAATCCTTTGATAGGAAATCATGATTAACTTTTTTTAACTACATATTACATCTCCTTGGTTAAGATTCCGTCAAAACGATGATTTAGCTAAGGAAATATATTCTGCATATTATAAAACTGCTGCAGGTCTTAACGCGTGTGCGAAACAGGAAATTAAATGTAGGTATCAGTGATCATTTTGTCGTTAAAGCTAAATAACTTAGCGAATAACATTTTTAGCTTACGTTTTGTCGTAACGATTATCATCGAGGTAAAATTATTTCGATTGGAAGATGTTATTGTGTTAAGTAACAGAGCAAAAACAAATGACAAGTGAAATGTAACTAACTTTTGAACGATTCAGTATTCGCCCTATATTCTAGTTACTAAAGTCGCTGTCCATCCTTTCTTTTATTGTTCCATGAATGAATGATTTAAATACTGTGTTTGCAGGTGTGTAACGCAGTGTATGTGCGACTCAACTACACGCAGCCTCTGTGTGCGTGCCCGGCAAGGTACCGGGACCCGTGTTCTGCTAGCTTGAACGCCGACGACCTGCATACTACGCGTCTCACCACGGATTCCAAAAAGAAGGTAGTGGTATTTATATTTTTTATTAAAATCCGGCTCGAAGGACCATTTTATCATTTATGGCTTTTACTACAAAATAAAAAGCCGTTTTAATTTCGAAATCACGGAGAAAAGTCATTGCGGAATTAAAACCGTCATTAATGTTACTTCTGAAGTATTCATTATAACAATACGCTAGTTTGTATGAAGTCATCAAACAAAACTTATTTCATTTTCAAGCTATTATTTATGCATCTTAAGGAATAAGCAATGGAAAGTTAAAATATAGAAAAGATAAATCAAATCCTTAATAACCATTTAACGCTATGCTTAAATGACGGCTCACTAACTTATACAACACCAGAAGCCAAGACAGAACAATCCAGGGCGCGATTTACATTCAAGCGCATTAATGGTCAACATCCACCATTGTTGCCAACTGGCATTCTTTCGCCATGACAGAACAATATAAAACCACTTGCGCCCCATATGTGGTTGCCCATAGAATAATGCTAGAATGCCCATTGAGATTTCCTTACACCGCAGCCCGGCAATTAAGCTTTTCAAGGTATTTTATTGGGAATTCGCAGTTTCAGAAATTTCTCATTCTTTAACCTCTCACGTGCCGCAAAAACGGACAATAGAAAAACTATTTGGTGGCTTATAAAACAGTCGACTTCAGAGATTAATAAACTTGTCAAATGGCAAAAAACGCGGTTTTGTCAAACTAATTGTATTTTCTGCGGTAAAATTTCGCGGCAGCATTTTCCCGTAAACCGTTTTACACCGACGCCATTCTAGTTTGTTATTTCATCCATTACTACGAGTAAATCAGTATCGATTCACTTTTAAAACCATAAAATGTGTCTTTATTTGGGCGGAACGCGCTTACTAGTAGATAACGAAAGTTGTTAGTCTCATTTCAACTGGCATTTTTGCACTCACAGCGGATGCCATGAAAGTGCTGTTTACCTGGAATGGCTTAACTGCTTTTAATAAGTGTTGTGGGGGAATTAATTAGCGACAAGGGCATGTTTTGATGCGGTTTCTAATAGTTTACATCAACCATTGGTGTGGACAACTTGAGTGTTTTTAGCACTGAGTTAATTGACTTTTGCTACAAGCTTGTTTTAAAAAATTTAGTTTGTAAAAAGCTTAATGTAACCTCCGTAGTTGAGGATTCCGGGTGAAGCTCGCTTCTACCTTCGGCCTAATCATCACTTACCCATCAGGTGAGATACAGGCCAAGAGCTTCCTCGTTGTGGATAAAAAAATGTTTTAAATAATGGTCTAATATTTGAAGTTTTGAGGGCAATTCAATAAGCATGATTTACTTTTAGTATTTTAAATTTATTTAACTGTCACTAATTAATTACTTACTTGAATTTGAAAAGTACATAGATAACGGTCTGAGAGGTTATATATTTAATAATTTAGATTAGATTTTAGATTAATCCGTATTTAGTTATATTCCTTAGATCTAATAATAACACACAGTGGACTCTACATTATTTTGCAGTAAAATCTCAAGCTTTCCTCTTCCTGCGACAAAACTGTAATTATTTTTCTCTCCACAATTTCCAGTACGCGTACAAAGCAGTCACACTGGTGAAGACATGCGAAGCAGTGTCAGAGATGCGAGAGTGCAGAGCACCCAGAGACTGGTCGCTGCTAGCGCTGCAAAACATCAGGACCGGCAAGTCGCACTACCTGGTCATATGCCGGTGTCCAGAGAACCACATACTAGGTAATAAACCTTCATTTATTCTAAGAGCACAAAATAGATAGTAACAAAAGACAGACCTGCGAAACAGTGTCGAAGATGCGCGAGTGTAGAGCACCCTGAGACTGGTCGCTGCTCGCGCTGCAAAACATCAGGACCGGCAAGTCGCACTACCTGGTCATATGCCGGTGTCCAGAGAACCACATACTAGGTAATAAACTCCATTTATTATAAGAGCATAAAATAGATAGTAACAGAAGACAGACATGCGAAGCAGTGTCAGAGATGCGAGAGTGCAGAGCACCCAGAGACTGGTCAATACTCGCGCTGCAAAACATCAGGACCGGCAAGTCGCACTACCTGGTCATATGCCGGTGTCCAGAGAACCACATACTAGGTAATAAACCTTCATTTATTCTAAGAGCATAAAATAGATAGTAACAGAAGACAGACATGCGAAGCAGTGTCGAAGATGCGCGAGTGCAGAGCACCCAGAGACTGGTCACTACTCGCGCTGCAAAACATCAGGACCGGCAAGTCGCACTACCTGGTCATATGCCGGTGTCCAGAGAACCACATACTAGGTAATAAACCTTCAATTATTCTAAGAGCACAAAATAGATAGTAACAGAAGACAGACATGCGAAGCAGTGTCGAAGATGCGCGAGTGTAGATCACCCCGAGACTGGTCGCTGCTCGCGCTGCAAAACATCAGGACCGGCAAGTCGCACTACCTGGTCATATGCCGGTGTCCAGAGAACCACATACTAGGTAATAAACCTTCATTTATTCTAAGAGCATAAAATAGATAGTAACAGAAGACAGACATGCGAAGCAGTGTCAGAGATGCGAGAGTGCAGAGCACCCAGAGACTGGTCACTGCTCGCGCTGCAAAACATCAGGACCGGCAAGTCGCACAACCTGGTCATATGCCGGTGTCCAGAGAACCACATACTAGGTAATAAACCTTCATTTATTCTAAGAGCACAAAATAGATAGTAACAGAAGACAGACATGCGAAGCAGTGTCGGAGATATGAGAGTGTAGAGCACCCCGAGACTGGTCGCTGCTAGCGCTGCAAAACATCAGGACCGGCAAGTCGCACTACCTGGTCATATGCCGGTGTCCAGAGAACCACATACTAGGTAATATCTATTTTATTAATGCAATAAATCCCGTGAAGTGATAATTTTAGAGCTATATTTAACGCTGTGCGTTCGATTTGCAGCTTCACTTAAGCAAGTATCATTTGTGAATACGGGCGATATTTTCAAATCATCGATAAGATTATATCATGGCGCGCATCCTAGCCTAGCCTGCCGGGCTAAGAAGCGCGCCGTGATATACACTTATCGACGTCAAAATGTATGGGCAAAATCGATAAAATGGCTTGATAACCGTTTATAGTGATGTGCATCCTAGCCTACCTGGCAGATGTGGTTCCGTGACAACTCTGTTACTGCACATATCACCCCACCATGCCGCAGACACTAGTCATTCATAGCTGAGTATAGCAACTACTTATAGAGCACTTTTAATAATCCTTAACTTTGTCAACATTAATCCTGCAATGGTAGGGTTAATAAATAATCGCCAGATGACTTTCGATAACTCTTTTATAATGCGAACAGCTAGGGACTGGAATTCGCTGCCTGCTGCTGTCTTTCCTTTTCTGAATACCTACTTTAATCCGGCCCTTTCAAGGCGAGAGTGAATAGGCACTTACAGGGCAGATATCTACCATCCTAAACTGCATCTCACTTAATACCAGGCGCGATTGCGACCAAATACCTGCCATGTGCGTAACATAAAAACACTTTTCTCTACCTAACAAGAGAAAATGTTTAGAGCTACAAACATCTATCAAGTTTTATTGCGACGGAAATGCCAAAATTCATTCTCTTAAAAACAACAAACTATATTTTATCTTCTTTATAATTTATAGCCTAAGTATAAGTATGTTATTATATCTAAAGTGTACTAGAAAATGGATAGGCGACATGAAAAAATTACTGGTTCGAACGAGATCAGTCACTTTCCGTAATAGCCAATCCCAACTAATATTATAAATGCGAAAGTAACTCTGTCTGTCTGTCTGTCTGTTACGCTTTCCCGCTTAAACCTCGCAACCGAATTTGATGAAATTTGGCATAGAGATAGTTTGAGTCCCGGGAAAGAACATAGGATAGTTTTTAACCCGGTTTTTGAAACAGGGACGCGCGCGATAAAGTTTTTCTGTGACAGACAAAATTCCACGCGGGCGAAGCCGCGGGCGGAAAGCTAGTTAAAAATAAAACTGTAGTAGCATCATCTAGTAAAAGTCATTGCCTTCATGATATAACACTATTTTGCTTCAGTTAAATGACACTAACGCACATTTAATTAATTTATGTTCCCATTGCACGCAGTTCTCATAATATCTTACAACAATACGTTAACTAAAGTAATTTATACAATAAACAGTTACACAATGTTTTGTAAAATTATTCATTTTTACAGTCAAATAACTTTACGGTACCTAGTTCTATTACGTTTCACACATGTTTTAAGAATAATACGGTTATTTCGATTATGTTACTTATGTTTTTATGTCTGACCATTGTTTTTTCAATGCACACAAATGTTTTAATGTTTTATCTTCATAACTTTGTACCGAAATGCTATAATCAAATGAAAGGTTCGCCGTCCTTCCTCTCCTTTGATCTCTGTCTTCGCTATTTCGGAAGAATAAGGATCTATGATTCAAACTTAACTTTGCAGTTGAAACACATGTTCCCCTGTACTTTCCAACGGCAAATCTAACTTTGTAATGGGATAAATAGTTCAAAATACTCTTAAATTAAAATATGTTTTGTTATTTCGTTTTCCAGAAGGCCCAATGTCACACGACCAGCCGACGTACGCATCAGTGCCCGGCATCAGAGTGTATGGAATGATGTGCGTGCGACCCAGTCCCAATTACCATTCAGGTAAGTTAAGGTCGAATTCTATCTTATTAGGCTAGTTTCCTAAAAATAACTTTTGGTCCGTTAATTACATTATCAAAAAATATTGAACACGTATATTTTTATTTGTCAATCATTCAAGTAATTACGAAGTTATGATGCGTTGAAGTTCCGCGTGAGGTTACAAAGTGCTACACTTTTATTCACGCCTTGACGTCACGGGCCTCTTCGTTTTGAACTTCGGCGCGCTTTACCTCTTTCAATTTTCATAAAAAAAAGTGAAAAATACGTGTCGAGTATTTTTTTGATAAATTGAACGACGGACTAATTATTATTCAAACTCTTGCTTTTGTACCTAGGAAACCCCTATTCCTGTTTGATTTTTAAATGTTATCTCTGTGAGAACAAGGCTTGGTTTCCACCAAAGCGGAGCGGAGCTGAGAAGTGTCGAGCTCTGTGCGGAGCGGAGGCGAGAAGTGTAAATAATGAAATCTGATTGGTTATTTAACACACTTCTTTACTCCTCTCAGCTTTGGTGGAAACCAGGCCTAATTGTGCTAATAGCACCTCAGTAAGGTTGATGAAGATTGAATAACAATATTTTGGAGGGACGAAATTTTCACTTGTCCAGACAATTGAAATGTAATATATCATCACATCCATAAAATTAAACATAGTCGCTAACGAATGTTTCACTATTTAGACAGAGAATTATCATAAGAAATATCTAAATAAATATTCATACATCATGAAGAAGAAAAAAACGAATGCGTTAAAGCTAACAGTTTTTCCGCCGCTACGTAACCTCTTTAAACAGACTCCGTGTTCAGCGGAGGAAAACATCGAATACCAAAGTGATTTATTTGTATATGTCATAGTCAAAGGTCGATATGCAGTCTCTTCGCGGAATGACTGGTCTATCCTAGGTTTGACCAAGGCTTTCGGGCCAACCCCGAAATAAATTCCAATTTCGGCCTTTGACTAAGTCAAACCTAAGAGTTCCTAACTGTTCAGTCAAACGTCGAAATTAAAATAATTTGGTTCGGGCTTTGCCTAGTCAATCCTAGAAGCGACTGACGGACTCAGTCAAAATTAGACGCAGCGTTACAGAAGCCAGCAATTATAGAAAACCGACCAAGTTCGAATCGGATTCACGTACGAAGGGTTCCGTACGACTCTTTTATTGGCGTATGGAGATGATTTTTAAAGTGACTATAAAAATAAATATTTTGGGAAAGGCAGGTGACATACAAACAGCGAAGTCATAGTAATAGGGTACCGTTTTTACCCTTAACCCTTTAAGGTACAGAACCCTAAAAATAGTAATTACAAGATCGGTTTAGAAAAACTGATAAACAACCGCAGTAAACAAGTTTAGTTACTCGTACTCATACCTTCACCTAAAGAGATAACCGACCGTAAAGTTTATGTAATAAGTTCAATATCAAAATGAAGTGTAGTTTAGTTAAAAGTCTTAATTGAGGTTTGACTAGTCAAACCCCGATATCATTAAATTCAGTTTCGACGTTTGACTGACCAAATTAGTCTCTCCTAGGTTTGACTAACATTCTTTAGTCAAAGGCCGAAATGTTTGGACTTTGACTAAGACTTCTAGTCAGACCTGAGGATTGACTAGTCAAACCTAGGAGCGCCTGAGCTTCGAGGTTTGACTATAACATATACAATAGAAAAGCTAACGCAAACTGCTTGATTAATTGTTTTTACCAACCCCATCAGATAATGACGAGGCTGACTAAAAGAGCCATCACTCAAACAAAGCTAATGATCGTTAAAAACGCGGTCTAATAGAATTATTTCTTAATTGGAAATTAGTTTCATTAGAAAAACGTACATTAACTCAACACGCTATTTATGATCACGAAATAGTATCCGTCTTTATAAGATTAACGTATTCTTATAAGTAAAATCAAGTTATTTTTTCAGGGTACAACACGAACAGATTTTCAAATGGGGGCGTACAAAGTACTACGAGTACTTACAAAGTGGACTATTCTCAACCGCACCCGTTCCCGGAGAAGCCAGTCTACAACCGCTACCATTCCCATAGCTACTCGGAGCCGTCGTACTACAACAGGCGAAGCAGACTCTCGCGTTCGAGACGAGCGACGTCAGAATACCCCCCTTTCCCATGGTACAAAGTAAAAGAATTAGCTCGGTCATTACATTGGATCGACTAGAACAAAACCTGATGTAGCATTAGAAAAGTATGTTGGGTTCAAAAAGGCCAGACTGCAGTGATCGCTTCTTTCGCACCAGCTTCAGTTCCGAATCGAATAATCTGGTTCTGAAACGGAACTGAATTGAACAGGGATATAATATGCCTCTCTGAATTCAACGCAAACTTGAACTAACATATCGAAACGCTTTCGCTTTACGTATCCGTAACTAGATAAGATAAAATCGAATGCTTCCTTATTAAATCTTCCCATTCTAAACATAGGTTTAGAATGTCGAAAGTTCTTTTACGCCTATGGAATACTCATTACAGCTGCATTTATAGATATAATCATTCATATAAAACTTAATACGATTGTTATTTGAGGTCAATCTGTATTTGAAGAGTGAAAGCGTAAATGTACATGAACGAGTGAGGTGTTGTGAATATTCAGATAGGTTCAAAGTTTATTCATACCCGTGTATTTTCAAAATCGAGACGCCGGGAAGTGCTATGTCACGAATAGAACTCGAGATTCGAATTTAGTACCTTAATCATTGTTGTCATTGTCTACACTGCAAACCGGTTTCGATATTCGACTCTGTCTCGCTCACTCATTTGGGAATGCTGGTATGAGTCTAGATTTTTCTTCTTTTATCTTGTGGGTCGTAACAACTGAACACCATCCTGTAAAATCTTCTAACCAACTTGTAAAAAAAGTTATTTTTTACACACATAGTGCAGCCTACAACCGGGAATCGAACCCAGAACGTGAGTTAAATTTCATACCACTGCGCACCATAGAGGCTAAAACGAGCGTGTGAGACGTATAAAACATAATTAAACCGTTTTGCAGTATAGACCTTCATATTTATACTCACATATCAATTAACTTCTATTTTAGGAATATTATTTGCCAGACATTTAGACGTAACCATGACTATAGTATTAAGGTTTGATTCGAAAACATTACGCGAACAAAAATCGAACAAATGTGTCCCCACCAAGGCATGATGATTGTTTTTATTTCAACGATATTGAATGTAGAGTCGATCTACGGTGGGACTTTTGACATTTACACATGTACTTACACTGTAAATATTGACAGCAATATGACTATGTATTGGCAAATATTTTGTTTCCTAAACATGACAGTGGCTCGCTCTTCCTTCATTTTGCCAGATAACGATTTAGTTCAAATTGAACCATCTTTTAATATTTGATAACACGCGACACTTTTTTTCGTTTTTTTTTTGCTATTCACAATTAAATGTCTTAACACTATTGCAGTTTGTCATAAGTGCCATCGTTGACTCTACAAAAATGACCGTAACAAGGTCTTGAATGAACTATTATTAATAATGTAAGAATGTACACGAGACAATGTGATAAGTGATTCAGTGGAATTTGTGTAATTTTTCGATGCATTTATAGCTATTTAAGAATTAATTTATAGTTGATACAGTATTTATTTAAGTAAACCATATTTATACTTAGACGATTACGATGTAAATAGTAGTGTTAATTACAATATTTGTAATTACGAAAAATTAAAGCTAACGGAATATTTATGTATTGTTTCATTTGTTTATTTCGACTTACCCATCACTTTATACATCCATAGACACAACAAAGTTTCAACAACTTTTTATATGCGTGTTCCATCCCTACACATTATTGCTTGCGTACGCGCAAATGTATTATGTCATTTGCTAATCTGTAGAAGTTTATTTGCATACCAAAGTCGGGAAAATCATACACAAATTCCTACACAATTGAGCACAGTAGTGTGCGAATTTGAATTTCAAAGCTCCATAAATAAGGCTCCTTCAGGTGAAAAGAAATCAGTAATAAAAAAGACTTACCTAATACTTTCTGGTCGACGATTATGTCACAGGAGTACATGGCTGCCATCAACCGCTGCGGTTGGATTTGGAAGGCCCTTCTGCAACCATCTTTCACCGCGGACACGATTTGACCTGAAGAACAATGAATCTTATGTTATTGTGAATAATGTTAAAAATGATACTGATTACTGGAATAATTTTTAGGGTTTGTTTTACTGTGAAAGTTTCAGATATGTGACCTAAAAGCGTTCGACGTTTATAACAGATAAGATCCTATTTCCTAACAGGCTGTACGAGCAAGTATTGAAAAAGCCCTTCATCTTATAAGGTCATCAAAAAAGGACGATGTATTGTAACGTCTTTTGTTACTGGCCAGTGGCGCTAACGGTTTCTAATGGTACTAATTTTTCCAACCATATCGCAATAAATATACTGCTTTAGAAATCATCATTATATGGATCAGAATTAAGGACTATGAATCTAATCTTGTCAAAATAAAATGATGCAATGTATACCTGAGTGTGGTCCAAAAGTGTGACTTCCATCGTCTGTCTCGTTCTTTTCCAGCGTCCATTCCTCTACACAAAATGCCACACCCATCATCGGTTCCTCACACAAAGGCCCAGCCAAAGTGGCCAATTGGAATCCATTCACAAAACTGCTCTCATACTCAAACCTCGGATCCTCTTTAATATCCTTATCATGATGCAAATATTTAGTAACATAATCCTTCGTGTGATTCAACAGCAAATTCGGACCGCAATTCCTGGGCCCTACAGACCAAATTTGATTGACAACGTCCTTCCATTCCGGTCCCAATTTTGAGCAGATATTTTGCAGTTCATCTTTGAAATTTTGTACCAATTTCAACATTCTGTCTGATAGCTTGTGCTTTGTGCCGTTGATGTATAACTCGTCTAATTTTTGTTCTAAATTGTCGTTTTTAGCTAAGCCTTGTAATGTTTTTATATGCTGGGAAATTACTTTTAGTAAGTCACTAGATCTATCTAGTAAATTAGTTATTTCTGTTGGAACAGGTCTAGCTCTGATTTTGATTCTGCTTTGCTTGTTGTTAGTGTATATCGTTATTACGGGGTCTTCTTCTTTATCGTTCCCTTTATCGATATTTTGGGCGTCGATTTCTTCGTTGGCCATATCGATTTTGGGAGGTTCGACGATTGTTTCTCTGAATGGAACTATCGGCTCTGATACCGTGATCGGTATTTTTGCGTAGTGGTTTCTGGAAAATATGGGAAGATGATTTATGAAAAGTATAAACATTTCTGAATAAATATTTTATCATTTCGAATAGCAATTAAGCACCGGAAATCTTTGGTTGCTGTTGCGAGTTCTAATACTAGTAAGGACAATTTTTATTTTCACAATCAGAACTAGCACTTATACATTTATAGTATACTTTATTATGAGGTTATTTAATTTATCTGTAGGTATTAGTGTTTTTATTAATTGCTTCCCTCTCCTCTGTCACAACTCTCCTCGGTCTCTCCTACATGCGCTAGCTTAGAATGATTCAATTGATTTTGCACCTTACTCTAAGGACATAAAGTTCAAAATTCTGTGAGGTATCTGATAGTTTTATAGAACTGTTTCTATCGTTAACTTATCACTATATTGGAGGTTCTAATTAACTTACTGCAAGTCTTCCAAACACCTTTCCAAGTGCACCTCTCCAGCGGTCACTATGACGTGTTCGCCCGTTTCTTGCAACAGCACTTGCACGCAGGAATCCGATTGGTTCAGAAGTTTGAGACCTGGAAATTAAAAATAATAGTTTAAAATTAAATCTAAGATAACTTTTTACTCAATCCCTTCTTGTTACCACGGTCTCATTCGACCGCTTAGGGTTTGATGGGTGTATGATTTTGTAAAATTATACAACTGTTTATACAGTACCAATAAGTAACACCGTTAAACATGGCTTAAAGCAGCGGTTCCCAAACTTATTTTGTCTACTGCCCACTTTGAGAATAAATTCTTTTTAGCGCCCCCATTTGTAGTCGAGTGTCGAGTGCTCAGTCGGTGTCTAAGAGTCCTCCTAGTAAATGACGCCTCCCAAGCCTCTACTCAACGTATCGATATTTTTTCTGGGTCTCTTACCGCCCCCCTTTAATCCTGCAGCGCCCACAAGGGGGCGTTATCGCCCACTTTGGGAAAGACTGGCTTAAAGAATACAAAGGAAGTTATTTCTATTCGCACCACTTATGGCCATATCAATTTTATTTTCTACTGCATCAAGTAGGTACGTGTCTATTTAAGTTTGGCACCAAGTTGGACATCTTATTACATTTTTTACATCTTATTAATTTAAATAGGGGAGTTTGCAACAATGTGCCGGCGACTGACCAAGGCATGATTAGATACTCTTCATTGCACACCATACAAACAGAAAAATAAAAAAAAATACAAAAAAATTAGATGAAAAATAAACACAGCACATTTAGGCGGTATTATCAGTTCTATGCAATCAGGATAATATTTAGTATCTATCTATCTAATAACGCTCCAAGACTTACCTTTCACCAACTGCGGCAGTTGAGAAGGATACGTAGGCTCCAAAGCGACCCTTAGAATGGGCACAGCAGCGTACTGTATCTCGCTGAACGCTGGACAGGCGACAGTACTGCTAAGAGTAGCAGTCTTTAGAACGTAGTCTTCTAGGCCGCCGATACCTGAAATATGGAAGATAATATTTAGGTTTTATGTGTTTTTAAACACATTAACAGACGTTTGCGTTGCGCAGTCAGGTAACAATTACTTTTGAACATTGAATTGAGTTATGATTAAAAATGTGTTACTTAAAGGTATGGTGCTTGACTGAATCAGTCTTAGGTATGGGTAAGACAATTTTTAATTTGATTTCGATTGTATAGAGATTTCAATTACCGATTATATTTCCTGCAACAGCCTCTTCAATTTCTTCCAATTCTCTTCCCATTAGAATGTATAACGACTTAATTCTGAAACAAAAATAATCGTTAGACAAGATTCAGTAATAATAGAGATTTAATCACTACAAAATAGATACTTACTCTGTACAAGTGATATGTTCATCACTATGCAAATCCTTCAATTTCTTATTAGGATCTATCTTGAAGTCTTTAAGACTAAGTATCTTGGACGGGTCATGTTTAGGACCTAAAACATATACTTTATCACCTTTCTTAACTTTACCGCTAAATACTCTAGCAAATGCTATAAATGCTGTCTCCTCTTTTTCTTCTTCTTTAGTTTCTTTCTCATTTTCTTCGCTTTTTTCTGAACTTTCCGATTCAGCCTTTATTTCTGGAACTGGTTCCGCAGCGTTTTGTTTCATCTCCTCCCGCATTTTTCGCGCCAACTCTCTCCTACGCGCCATTTCTTCGGGTGTCAACGCTTTAGGCTTATTCTCTGGAAGTATACTCTTATCCACCCCGAACATCTTCGATATAAATATAATTATAGGCTTATCACCACTACTATCACAGGCTAAGAAGTCATTTTTAAGTTTCTGCGTCTCCGCATTGTATGAATCGAAGTCTCTGATTCTTGAACACATTAGTTTTTCTACCTTTTCGGGTAAGATCTCTTTAGGGGAAGGTAGTTTTGAGCAGACCATGTTGAGGACTGTCTGGGATAATGGAAGCCATTGCATCATTAGAGATTGAAGTTGAATTCTGGTGTCGGTATGCCTAAGGTCTCGTGTAGTCAGTTTTATTCCAAGTTTCTCACATATGACAGGGACTTTCTCCTTCTCATTTCTAAGGACAATCGTTTCGTAGATGTTCCACAGATTGTCTAGGATGACTTGCACGAATAAGGGCTTCTTTGCTTTCTCTTGTGCTCCTTTCATGAAGCGTTTGGTCTTGGTGTTTAGATAGAAGTCACCCCATAACACTTTTTTCAGTATCTCATCCTTGACACCTGAAAATTAATTTATATTGCTATCAATATTTGTAGAAAAGAAAAACTCATAATATGATTGAAGAAGCAAATTTTTGAGTATGTGAAACAGAACACAGACCATCTAGACATGGCGCTACCATCTATATTTCACTAGAACTGAGAGGCACTATATCTCTTTCGATCTAATTTCCTACAAACAATGACTGATATTATTAATATTAAAGTAATAACTTACCAAGTTTATCAGAGAATAATTTGGCGAAAGTATGAGTAGTGAAACCCCATCCATCAATAGCACTAGCGAACACCACATTCCCTTGTTCAGGTGAGAAGTAAAGATGAGAATCGTCGGCATCTTCTAGAGCAGAAGTCCAGTCGTAAAAGTTGTTGTCCTCTTTCGGTTGCTGCTTTTGTTGCTGTAAAAAAATGAAAATGAAAATGAAAATGATATTTATTTAGTCCAAAAATATTACAGTACATGATCTGGTTACTGTTACATTCAGAATAAAAACGGATTACAATTTATACAGTAAGTATGTACTAACAGCATCACTGGACTCCACACTAGGATTCCCTGTGTCGTGGAGACCAGTCTTCCCGTTGAAGTTTCGAGATAAAGTGCGTGCATGACTTTGTATATATTTTGAAAATTTTAACTAACTTGAAAAAAAAAATCGAACTGCCTAAGGCAGGAATTGAACCCACAAATATTTATAATTTTCAAATAAGTTTGAGATGCGACTCTTATCGTTAGAAAATTAAATAACTTTGTATGTGTGATGTGTTGTGTGTGTGTGTGTGTGCGTGTGTGTGTGTGTGTGTGTGTGCGCGTGTGTGTGTGTGTGCGTGTGTGTGTGTGAGCGCTAGTGGCAGGATATATATGTTACGGTCAAAGCGACAAATGTGAAAATTATGAATAATCGCAATAGTAAATAATAGGATTTCATTTAATAATTACCATAACCTAGCGAAAAGATACGCAGTAAAAGAAGAACGCCTGAAGAACCGGATTGGAATCAGACAGATGATTGGATTATTTTCTCATGAAAACAGATTACCGCAACAAGTAGCAGAATAAAAAAGGTAAAAAAATTAGCTTAGTAAATTATATTTTAGACTACAGCACATGTAGTTAAATAAGGTGGTGTCTTGTATAGTTGTAATAATTGAGATTTGTAACAAAGATATAATGTTAGTGTATGTTGTAATATTAACTAAAGCCTGGTCCGTGAGCACGTAGAATCCCGTCTAATGACCCCAAGCTACCCATCCTTATCGCTCGCGCGTAATTATATTGCTGTCGCGACTGTGCGACGCGCGCCCGCAGTGAGTGTGCGAGCGCGACAGCAACATAATTACGTGCGAGCGACAAGGATGGGCAGCTTGGGGTCATTGGACGGGATTCTACGTGCTCACGGACCAGGCTTTATAAAGAAAAGTGATACAGTTGTAATACTATGAATGTGTTGCTTTAAGACAATATTGTACAAGAGTAGAGCTCAAAAGGCAAAATCACACTTTACCTGTTTGTCAATAGTATTCTCTTCGTTTTCAAACACTTCGGTGGCAAACAATTCCCCCATCACAGCGTTGACTTGCTCCAGAACTTGGGTCAGATGTATGTATGCGTCGAGAGGTGTAAACTGCATTTCCAGGATGAGCCGATCAATCTTGTTCAGGACGAGTACAGCACGGATGTTTTCAGCGTACGCTTGCTTGAGAGCTAGCCTTGTTTGAGGGCAAACTCCTTCTACTACGTCCACCTGGAAAATAATTTAGCTCACATTAGTATCTTAAGCATTTTTACAGATATTTAACGCAACTTTTAATAACATAGTTTCTCTGATGTATTAAAAAAGACTTTTTTTTACTAAGAAGGATCAGAGCAGACTGTAAGGATGTTAGTTGACAAAGTTATTATTACTTACTTTAACTTATATCTTATTTAAACTTGCTCAGCATGTTGCACAATAATAGTCAACATAATAATATTTGCATTATAGGTAATCTTACTGGTCACTTTTACTAGAATCTATTTATGCCATAAATACATGCTTCTAGGTGCTAATTAAAATCATATGACTTGTTCTTATTAGAACCTTGTGTCTGAAGTATAAAACAAAAACAACTTACCACCACAATAGCTCCATCGCACAATCTCACGGCCGTGGACACCTCACTTGAGAAATCAATATGCCCAGGTGAATCTATGAGGTTCACCAGGTATTCTTCCTGGTTCACAGCGTGGTAGAGCGCAATACTGCTACTTTTCATGGTGATACCTCTCTCCTGTTCATCAGGTCTGCTGTCCATATAACGCAGCTTTCCCGACATCCTCTGCGATATGATACCATTACTAGATATCAAGGAATCCGCCAATGTTGTTTTGCCATGGTCCACGTGGGCCACAATGCAAATATTTCGAATATTAGACTGCTTGTTTTGCAGTTCCAAAAGTTTTGATGAATCTACCAGCCGCATGTTGGAAAATTTTAATACAAGTCACTGCCAATTGTTAAACACGATTACGAGACACTCTCCTCAAATTTTGAATCATCAATATTGCGAATAAGTGTGTTAAAATTGTGAAATTTGTTTCACAACACGAGTAAAGTTGCGATAATTTTGACAACATTGACAATGACAGACAATGTCGCGGTTGACACTGACGTTCGTGACGTTTTCGTTCAGAAATGTTCAAACAATATAAAATAACGTTACTAAATAATACCGTTATTTTAAACTAAAAAAAATTAATAACTTTCTTATACAAGTATTCATGATTTTTTTTGCTGTTTTATTTATACTCGAATTTATATTTATAATTGATTCTCGAAACAAAGTCCAAGACACTATTATTTAATTGTTCTGCGAAATTGCTAGTGCACTACGAGTCAGTCTACGACTCGTAACGAATATACCTACCTTTCAAAAAAATATGTAACTAAATCGTTTGAGAGCAACGCTTCAAGTATATTTATTTGCTAGCAAGTTTCTCTTTATCCGTCAAGGAAATTTTCCTCCATGCATAATAAATAGCGCACTTAAAATGAATTCGTCGTATTTAATGCTAACAACTTGACAGCGCTCGAGTGCCGTAATGCCGTTTAAAAAGACAGATAGCGAACCATTAAGTACTGCAACTTGCATGGCCCGCGCCTGTTCTGCAGTTAACTTTCTTAGCCGTTTAAAATGATTTAATTCAATCCATTCTTGAAAAAGTAAGACGCTCATTCATGTTTAATCGCGGTACCTAAGTCGATTTTATTGAAGCATCTGAATAGAGCTTTTGAATTCTTTTTGATAGAGGTAAGGGGTAACAGACAAATGTCTGCGTTAGATAAATATGACAATCGAAGAGGATAGATCATTTTTATTCTTGCTAAAAAATACATGAAATATAATTTACTTACGCCGTTGAAGCATTTATGAAGGTTGGAATAAATAATACCTAGGTATGAGCGAGAGGGGTACGGAGCTAAACTAAATATACTCAACATCAAATAAACCGCACCTTCCGCGACGCGAACTTTAACGATTTTCTTCTGACACAATCATGGTGCCCCAACAATATTGGTGTTATTTGAAAGCCCAATAAATATCCTTAAAGAAAAACACATTTAATTTCTTAATAAATGATTAACATATACCATAAATGTGACTTGAAAAAATACCTCACTTTGGGCCCACCTATGGGATCAATTAGACCAATTTTTATGGTTATAAAACCAAATAATGATCTCACGTGTCCTCTTTAACAGATGGATAGCGATTAATCCCAACTTAACAGTTTTATAGCCATAAAAGTTGGCTCTAGCGTAACTACCTATTTTTTTAAGAAGTGACTCTGGATCCTTCTAAAGATACATTTTTGGGGTAAAAACCTTTCCTTTAATGAAATGAAGGTTAGAACTAGGCTTTCAAATGGTGCCAATATTGGTGGGAAGTGGGGAAGCATACGTTTGAAAATGCTTGTCGCGGGAGGTGCGATTTATTTGATGTCGAGTGTAGTATCTAATTATTACTGTATTAATAAACAACAGAAATAATACACACAGTATTTTTCATACGATATTACATTATGTATTATTTGTGTAGAGCGTTCTTCTCGGAATGCAAACTTTGTCTCAAATCAGCTTTCAGCTTAAGTTCATCGTAGCGGAAGACTAAGTTCACCTACTGAGCGCAAAGCTGATTGCCTCAACCTGACTCGCATTGAATATCCCGGTAACTTTCACAGAAAAAACATCCCTAAACTCCAATATTATGAATTTCATCTGTATGCCTTCTCAACACCTTGGGATTAGTCCCCTAATTCCCGGGACTTCGGTATTATTCTTTTACACCTATTTTATTTTAAACTTTTTTAAAAGCTGACCTTTCTTTCAGTGCAACTCCAATGCAGAACACAAACATGATCCATGGTAAATAAAAGCAAAATAAAATCCTTTTCAATGTGTTTTCACGGATATTTCATTGTGATCTTTCGAACAGCGAAAAATATTTTATAAAATTTTTACTGCTACCGATTTAGTGTCAGGAATCGGGATTTGCGTTCCCTAGTAGGTAAAGAGAAAAACCTTTCAGACTTGGAAACTCTAGTTAACTATTTCTCTATGTTGAGTGCTTTTTAGTTTCTACTTGAAAACAAGATTGTTCTATTCATTTTGCTTGAAAATTTTCCTTTCTTGCGTAGCTATTTGCAAGTGCGCTGTCAAAATTACTGCATGAATTCACTTCTCTATGTGGTATTGAAAATTGCTTCGTTCTCGACGAACAACGTAAGAATATCCCTTATTTTCAGAGCAATAAGAGTAACTTTGGTAATACAGTGTTACCTTGAAATGCCGCCGGTGTGCCTAGGCAAATAAAATCACTGTCGAGTTTTCTTCGTTCAGAATTTTGGTGTTACATTAAAAGTTCTTCCCTAACTTGGAACGTAAATAATACCACCGACTTCCAAGTACGCAGGTACCTATCATTCACTGTCATGTTTTTCATTGCTCAAAGATTTTCTTGCAAAAATATAATGTTTTCTCAGGTAAACGAAATAATTATGATAAGAAGGTATAAAATAAACGTAAGTTGTTAAAATAATAAAACTTGAAATGTCTGCCTTTGAGCTGCTTTCTGTAACAAATGTTGCAATAATAAATTTTGAGTATGACGATGAGCACAGTGACACAGATACCTAGGCCTGACTTATTCCTATCCGTCACTTAACATAATATTATTCTCTTCGGAACATAAATTTTAATACACATAGAATAGAAATACAGATTGATTCAAGCCTGAAAAAGTCCCAACAACCCGTAGAAAGAGGCTTGCAAACTCTTATCACTAGACCACAATTTTCTAGTCCCATCTAGGATTTAAACTAGACCATGGTTTAACTAGCTATGTAGACCAGTCATAACGTAGACAAAGACTGGAGCATCATTACTTGAACTTACAAAGTTGTGCAACTCTTTTCTTGTGGCATGCATATTCATCGGTGGCATTAATGTTGGTGATTTAACTTAGGAGTTGGTTGTTAGTGGCAAATAAGTTGTACAATGCAGAGAGGTGCAGCAGATCTAGAATTCTAGATGCTTACTTTTCCAAAGCATCATCATAGTCATCATCATCATCATTTCAGCCATAGGACGTCCACTGCTGAACATAGGCCTCCCCGAATGATTTCCACTATGGCATGTTGGTGGCGGCCTGCATCTAGCGCCTTTCCGCTACCTTTATGAGGTCCTCGGTCCAAAGCATAAGTGTGCAAAATATGTAAGTTACATATTATAGATGTAAAAGGCACATGCGTGCTTTAGGGCGACTACAGATTGGAGGCGTAAGGGAGCACTCAGAGCACTGTCTTGTATTTTCTAGAAGCGCAGCTGCAGCGCCCACTAAAGTGACATCGTGGAAAAGACGTGCGTCTGTTGCGCTTCTAGAAGTATGAAAATTAATGTTACCTTGAGTGATAGAACGATCGATGCCGCGGGAAAAAGTTATTGCCAATAAAACTGAACATTTAACTGTCACACAAAAATAAACAAAAATAATTTCAATGGTCTTACTTTTCGGATTTAAATAAAAGGAATAGCCTAGTCAAAAACAATATTCCACTGATTTCTACTGACCGCCATATTTTAAGTAAAAAAACAATGATTCAATTTTTCTCACTAGAGGAGTTTTATATTAGAAATGGAATTTCTACTCGTTCTGAAATTTATTTTATTTTTACGTGCAGGTCTTGGCGTTTCATTTCATAAGAGAATGACCTACCGCACATCTGTGTTACTTGCGCAAAGTTCTGAAAGAGTATAAATTTCCGAAGTTCATAGCCTTCAGTTCAGCAAAGGTTAAGTTTGTTAGCTGGTTAGTTAGTAGCTAAAGTAAGGGATTTTTCTAGAATGTAAGTAATCTCTAGAGACAAGCTACCTACCAGCAAATAATCGGTATTATCACGATAAAATTCGAAAATTCTATTTATTTTCACAGGAAAAACAATACTAGGGAATACCCTTGCTAGAGAAGAGAGCCATACCTTTTAGAATGTTGATGTTTTAAATTAAGCACTGTAGGTATTCTCTAGGGAACAAAATTTGTGTGATACTGACCATAGTAGGGTCACTCTGTGTCTATTCATCCTTTCACTCACAAGTTCACAGCAAAATGTTGGCTGGTGCCTGGAGTGGCATCGACAAGAATACTCGATAGTACGGAGAATGGAAAATCTAGCGTTAGGTAGGTACGAGTAGGTAATGGCTTCACGGATTACTTAGTTAGAGAGAATGTGCACTTTGCCAGCAACTTTCTAAATCAGTGATTAAAGTGATTTAACTAGATTGTCATCATCATTTTCTGTATCCTAGCTACGTGTAATACTGTAGTAGGTAGCACTTTCCTATCCATTAATAACTCTTATGATCTTTGTTAGGTAACTGGTTTTCGCATCATTGTAATTTTCCCTAAAAAAAAAATTAACAACTTTAACAAAACGTAACATAATTCTCAAAAACATGCAAAAATCACATTTTAATTAGGGTAAAGTAATAAGTTGCGTCCCTTAACTCCGTTGTATCGCGACCTCCCGTCCCACATGTGACACTTGGTAAATAACGTTTATAGCACTTATATCGCGCTTTTGATAATTAAATGGGCTTAATTGGGTACATCGTATGCATAACTGAATACTTGTATAATTTGTAACAGCTTTATAAATTCCGTAACATTTAATTTCAGAATGGCTTTATGGTTCTCTGTAAATCGAAATAAGCAAGCGTGACAAAATGAACTTAAATATCACAAATATTTTACATTTTAGATAAGAACCTCTGTAAAATTTTACTTATGATTGCCTAAATAGGAAACCGAGTCTTTTCTCAATACAGGCCTAAGAGTTGACTTACTTAATGTGACTACTTAATGTGAATGCAATGATACTTTATGTATTTGGTGTTTTATTCCACTATGCATTTGGTCCGTCTTAAAACCATGACACTTACCTCTCCTTTGTAATTTTAAGACACGACTATGAAGATCGTCCTATTTTCTTAAACATAAATGTCACCTGTTTATGAAATAAGTATTTTAGGTAAGAAGTTCAGCAACTTGGATAGCAAAGCAGTTTTCGTATCGAGAATCCTCAGCGGCGCATTATTTGTATTTACCTAGTTATCCGCCGTAAAGAATCGTGTTTATTCTGCAGAATAAGACCCGAGGTTTAAGACAACACAATCTTAGGGGAAAAGGCTTTGTTCTTGAGAAGAAAACTGTTTTTTAACCTGGATATTTTTTCAGGTTCAACATCAAAGAATTTGTGGTTTATCTAGACTGAAATGAAATCAGTGACTTGGAAATTTTGCCCTGTAGTTGTATTCATAGGGTGTTTTTATCAAAGTTGGTTAACGGGTGGTTGCCAAGTCCAAAAGTATAAAATAAAGGCTGATTTAGAACATAATTTAGGCTACATTTTGTTAAACTGGCTTCCCTCTAATTCTCTCTAAAAAAATACTCTCTGTGTACCACGGTGTATACCCATCCATTTTCGAAGGATTACCTACATAATGATTGGTTTAAATATTGCAATTCAATTAATCTTAGGTTCGAATGCTTAAATTTTATTAAAGTTTGGAATTTAACTTACTTTATAATACTTAAGTAACAACGACAACGTGCATTAGTAGGTACCTATACCATAACGTGACTTTATGCGTGACTTATAGGTTCAAATTTATTTTCAATAGCCGCTAATCGACAGGATAGGTAAGAATCATTACTACTCCTCAAAACGTCCTCCGATCTACAATCTGGATACATTACCCGATATCCGAAAACCCTGCAAAATGCTTAATGAATCGCCGTCGCACGCCGATCGCATACTAATAACGGTATAATACCGTTACTCCCCACTAAAATCGCAGCGTTGAAATATCAAACACGCTTCATCCTAAGAAACAACGGAAGCAATTTCTCTAGAAGAATACGTTATTCTTAGCACGTCGCCTTCGCAATTAGCCAGGCTATAGAGTTCGTTTTATGTTGCCAGTGTTGCCACAATAACCGAGCCTGATAGCACTTAATGCAGAAGGCGTGTCTAATTCTGCATCGAGTGTTTCTTTAAAAGCTCGCCCGGATTAAATAAATGGTATCGTCCGTTGTAATTATTCTTTCTTTGCGCAGAGTTGGGAAAAGGTTGCATGGAATTGCTATTCTAGGATGTATTTGAGTTTTAAAGAAAACGAAAGGTTTTTACTTTACGATGTTGTGAACTAGAAATTAGTATTTTTTCTTCTGAGTTGTTATAACTGCACCTGCGGGATTTTATTTTTATGAAAAATCTATATGAGAATATTTATTGTTTTTAGAGTTTATTCAAATGTGAGTTCTCACTAAAAGGCTGATTACTGGGTATTTTACCCTTTAAATGCAAAAAATGTATTATTTTACAAAATAAAAGGTTATTAACAACTAGTACTAGCGCTTTTACAATAAATGTGCCACAATAATTGATGCTAATAGCACTTAATGGACATAAGACTTAAGCTCGATTCACACGTATCAGTGAAGCCACAGTTCCGTTACAGTGTCCGCTCAGTTCAGTATCAGTGCTATAGTGTTGCGTCAGTGAAATATGTTGAATATTATAAAATGTCAGGGAGCTGTTTCAATATTCTTGTTCAGAAACTATGAAGTAAGTTATTTTGTTTTTATTTACAAAAATATCGGGTTAGTAGTAGTTTCGCACAATTTTCCTTCGCACGAATGTGGTCGTCAACGAATACGTACGTGATTGCCGGTGTCGGCACTGACACTGAGAGCACTGTGTCGTCACTGACACTGACAAGTGGGGGTGCGTTCATAGAAAATGTATGAAAGAATATTTCGCACTGTGCCGGTACTGAGCCTCAAGTGTGACTTCACTGATATGTGTGAATCGGCCTTTATTCTGCATTTCATATTTTTCAAAAGTCCCTGGCATTAATTTTTGTTATAAACAACTGTTTATCTACTGCATGGATTGCCCTGGAAGATTTTTTCCAGCTTTTAGTGATAAGATCACCCAAAGTTTGTCTTATTAACTTGTTATTTTACCTTGAGCCTAGTTCATCATCATTTCAGCTACAGGACGTCCACTACTGAACATAGCATAGGCCTCCCCCAATGATTTCCACATCGCCCGGTTGGTAGCGGCCTGCATCCAGCACCTTCCTGCTAACTTTATGAGGTCATTGATGATTGATGTTGATGATGTGGTTAGTTGATATTTTGTTATAGGCAATTAGGCAAGTGTGTAAGTAAAGTGTGTAGTATCTAGTACCTACTTAACGTAAGTATGGATTAAAACAATAAAATTGCAGTTATGAAACACATGCAGAACTGAATTACTTTTTTATTACTGCTACTGCTTTTACATTTTATTTAAGGCCCATGATAGTGCTCATCTAGATAAGTGCATTACTGCCGTTAACGACAAAACTGCATTGTAACGAAATGAAAGCGGTATGTTCTTTCATTGTAAGCATTTTAATACGATTAAAACGTTTTGAGTATGTATTATGGATGTACTTTAAAAATATATTTTCCATATTAAAATGAGCTTCCCATCTTTATGACATGTGCTCAGGACAAATGCATGTCTGATTATAACTGAATATTTAGATTTCTAGTTTTGTTTTCAGCTCAAGCTTCACAATGTTTATTCTCAAAACTACGAGTAAGTACTTAACTGAAAAATGCGTCCTAAATCAATCAACTTACGTTCGAAATACTAACCTAATTGCAAATATAAGAGAGCACAAAAGTAATGTGTGAATTATAATAACTGAATTTTAAAAATTATTGTGCATTTATAATGTAGAGTTTACATGTTTTTGTTCTTACATGGTTTTTCTTGCCTTTAGAAACTATTACAACTATAAACCGTCAAGAACAACCATTTATCTTAAAAGCCTCTACTTAATATAGTAGGTACGTCACGATTAGTCAAAACCCAGCTCAAAATTGTCGCTAGTTATTTTAGCTAAATTAGTAAAGAGCGAGTTGTCGTTTAGAACTCACAACACGTACGGTTAAAACAATTGCAGATGCTCGCCCTAACTTTTGGATCCGTCTGTAACAAGTGCTGGGAAGTTCCACCTTTGTGCTCAGCTCCACGAGGAGTTCTTTAGACAAATTATGCGAGTATCAATTTAAGATCTTAATAAGTTACGCATACGGTCTTCATTCTCGTAAGTAAAGACATTCTCTACAATGTATCCATTTCTTCTCTACATCATGCGAAGAAATGGATAGAAGAATTGGGCCACAATAAATCTAATAAAATTAGTCTTAAACTAGAAGTGTTGTTTCTTTTAGATAGGTAATCAATAACAATCACATGACTATGTATTGTTTTAGTATCTGAAATAAGTACCTACTGAAGTCTGTAAGCAACAAGAGTTTTACACCCGTATTCACAAACGATGCCGCGATGCTTGCTTAAGTGAAGCAGCAAATCGACCGCACAGCATTTAATAGAGCTCTGTGATTGGTTGATGGTTCGTGTGACACCCTGTGGGCACTGTGATACCTAAAGTAAGTAAAGTAAAAAGTAAAAAAGTATTTATTTCTCAAAGATGTCACATGTACAATTTATTCTGGCGGTCTCTGCACTAAGCTAGACTCATAGTACCTAATGTTTGTGAATACGGGCGATAGTCATTATCTAGAAGTGTTGTTTTATTTAGACAATCAGTAATAATCACTTAAGACTATGGATTGTTTTAGTAGCTCAAATTCGTACTGAAATCTGAAAATATTTTAGGAGGTAAACTGTTAAATGGTAAAAATTTTCTAAATGTTAAATATGGTTACTTTTATTATAATTACCGTTCACAAAACCTTTCAATTTAATTTGGCTAAAAGTTTTCAAATTAATTAAGGCAAAATAGTGGTTTCTTAAAAACAAAGTGCTAGTACTGGGAATAGTTTCTGGAGTTTTCTTATCTGAATAATGTATTTCCCGGAACTTGGATAATGGAATTACATTGTTACTTTCCCACTTTATTCAACTGAAAGTAACTTTTAGTTTTTTTTATATTAATAGGTTACGTCTTAATAATGAAAACAAAGAAGGGAGTCGCTCAAAAGTCAGTACCTAGATAAAGTTTAAGGCATTTTAATTACAATAACGTTTTACATTTTTCTCTATAATAAGATAAGTTAAGAGGGTAAATACACTTTATTTTACGAATAACTGCACATTACAGAAGCATCAAGTAGGTAGATAGGTATTTAGTTTTAAGGATTTGCCACACTGGATGGGGTCTGTAGACAGGTCAAAGTGAACGCAAATATGTAGATAACTACGAGTATGTATGTACAGTCACACTCCCCTAACTGCCTCAGCCAATATCGGAATCCTTGGTGTCGACATATCGAGCGAAGTCCAGTTCCGTGGTCACTTAGAGGGTAAGGCTAAATTAGCCTCGAAGAAGCTTGGTGTGCTCAATAGATCGAGACGGTATTTCACCCCGGCCCATCGTCCGGCACAGGTTCGGCCTCATATGGAATACTGTTCTCATCTTTGGGCAGGTGCGCCCCAGTACCAGCTTCTCCCTCTGGATTGCACTGAACGGAGAACAGCTCGAATGGTTGACTGCCAGGACATTTCGGATCGGCTTGACCCCTTGGCGCTGCGTAGAGATGTATCCTCTCTACTTTTTGGCTATTGATGCTGCTGTTTGTACGGACGACAGCACAACAAGCTGAACCAGTGACCTTATCTCGTTGTAATACAGGCTATAATACAACGAGAATGTATAGTCTAATGTGCTGCTACGGTACCTACTAATAATCTAATCCCTAGATTATTGCATCCTGCTAATTGGGCAACCTCAACTTGCATGTGCCAAATTGCACAGCGGCAGATGAATGTCAATCAAAAGAGAACTGTCCGGGTGTAATCCGATCAAATGCCTTTCACTTCCAATTAACCGTTAACAACGTGGCCATGTTGAATTGTCAACTGTGTATTGCCTGTTTCCTAAATCGTTTGATTGCTTCGAAAAGTTGTTGTAATGTATTGAATGTACTTATTTTTCCCATAGTCAAGTTAGTTCGCTAAAAAGACCAGCTAATGGGTATTTCTCATCGCCACGGTTCTCATCGTCACCTTCGTGGCGAATTTCATTTCTAACTTATTTCAACTTTTTTTAAACAAAAATTGTAGCGCTTGATGTGAAGATTGTATTCTCAGTAAATCAGTCAAATAGTGTGTCTCGTTTGGAAGCTTTAACGTTTTGAATTTTTTGATGCCACGAAAGTGATTCTGTACTTCACAGCAATAATTTTTTCAAACTTTACTACTGTAAATGACTCTTAAGTATTTATAAAACATATATTTTGTCTTATTTTCATAGATAAATAGCAATAACATAATATAAATAGGTACCTACCTACTTAATTACAAGATAAAATTTTACCGATTACGTCACCTACTAAGTTACAAGATTCTACGCAATTGGTTTTAAGGATGACATTGGTGGCATTCTGAAATGCTAACGAAGTAAAAAACGGATTCTCAACAAAAATATTTTTTTATTTAGGCCAGAGGGCCTCGTATTTTTGTTTACAATTTTTAACTCTAACTTCAGATTAAATTTATCTTACAAACAGATACACAGTCACATATACAGACAGACAACAAAAATAAGAGGCCTATTAATATTGGGAAAAATATTGATGTACTAAACTCTACTTACCACGTATAATTTATTAGTTATTAAAATATTGTAAAAACATAAACACCAGTCTCTATATTTTAAAATAAACCAAAGCAAGAAATCACTTTCGTGGCCTAAAATCACCTTCGTGTATAAAATACCACGAAGGTGATGCCACGAAGGTGACGAAAATTTTAGTTTTTTATGAATTATCCTTAAATTTGAATTTAACGGTTCAAGTCGAATACTACACAAATAAGTCTAACATGTTAAGTTTTCAATGGCAAAGTTTCAATTAAATTGTTTAAATTTTAGAGGTAGAAAATATTGTTCAAGCAAGCGACGGTATGTCTATAGATAATCACAAAAAGTTACGTACTTTTTTCGCGAAGCGACGATCGACCTATCTCACCTCCCCAATGGTCGAAGCGCGACTGACGTTAACGGAATAGAACGCTGTGATTGGTTGCTGGTGTTCGGTTTAACAGCAATCTTGTATTATTACTCAAAATTTTAGGTACCTAAAATCGTGTGACCAACGTATTTCGCTTTCTCAATTCAAAATAATTATAAGAAGATATTTTTTTGATTATTGTGTGGAAAGTATATTTAATTACGATGATTTTAGTATATGCTACACACAAATTGAATGAAAATTGTGAATGCAGTAGTAACCAAATGTTTCATTGCAACCGAAGGTGTGACACGATGAGAACGCGAAAAATGACCCCGTTTTTTATCGTTTCATGTGATTTTTTCGTATTATTTTTGCTTCTATTACGATAAAATTTATTTTGTATGTAGCTAAATAGATATTTTATCATCTGATTTCAAAGTTATTGTTCTAACTTATACCGTTTATGAACTATTATTGTGTGACCATCAAATTTTAGTGTAAATGAGAAGTACCCTAATATGAATCTTCATTGTAATATTTTTCTAGGACTTCATAACCTTATCCCGAAGATATTCGGACACTTCACAATGCTACCTTTCTTCGCTGGAATAAAAATAAGATCCAGGTCCCTTGGTGGGTCAACCATCGTACCTAAATCCAACTGAGAATATCATTCACGTCAATATTATATTACTTATTCAATATCATACATGACCTGAATACTGGCGAAGAATTTTCCTTTTATCATATAAGAAAAGCGTAGAAAAATCACAATGTTCGGTTGACCAAAAGTCTTGGCTTATACTAATACTAGCTGTGCCCGCGACTTCGTACGCGTGAAAATAGTTTGAATAATATTTCCCGTTTTTGCAACCTTTTTCTTTACTTCTCCGCCTCTATTGGCTGCAGGGTGACGTTAATAGCCTAAAACCTTCCTTAATAAATGGGCTATCGAACACAAAAAGATTTTTAAAATCGGACGAGTAGTTCCTGAGATTAGACAAACAAACTCTTCAGCTTTATAATATTTAGATTTACCTTAAAAGTCGATATCTAAGGAAAGTTTACATTTTCACTCCAACCAGCAAAATATGGTAAAAATTTATAATAGATAAGTTACTCGAATTCCTTCTAATCTCATTTGAAGGCACGTGTAGGTAATTATAAACAGACTGAACCAATTATTTTGTTATTGTTTCGTTAATTTGAAGCTTTAATTAAATTAATTTTGTGGTTTATTGTGCCGTGGTGAAACAAGAACTGCCTTGGTCGGTAAGATGATAATGGAAGATTGTTAAATAAATAAGCTGATATTTAGCAAGAAAACGATTTCTTACAAGTACCTACCTAGGTGTTAATTTTTCAGATAACATTCATCTCTAAAAATAAATAGAAGAATGTTATGACCTGCTCGTATTGAAATTACTTAGAAGTGGCATGTGGGTCGACACTCAGTTTTAAAGATGAGAAAAAGATACAAAAACAAATTATCAACACGTGTAAAAACGTACGGATGACGGCAATAAGAGCTGAACAATGCGGCACCTTACATGACCGTATTAAGTGTGATTTTGCAACTCAGCCCTTTGTGGTCAACTTTACCTGGGTACAGGTACCTGTATCATAAATACTCAATTTCCCGGCTGTAAATCAATTTATGTTAAAAAACCAGGCCCGGAAAACTCAATTCGTTTATTTCCACTCGACTCTCGAGTGGATATCACGTCAAACCCTAAAGAATTTACATAACGGTATACCTCCGTAGCCCAACCCTTTCGAATTCACCCGTGTAGTGAGAACTGGCGTAATTTTAGGGTCCCGTAGCCAAATGGCAAAAAACGGAACCCTTATAGGTCTGTCTGTTCGTCTGTATGTGCTAAAATTTGTGTCCCTCTAACTTCTAAAATAAGGGAATTACTTATAAAACTAAAAAAAATATATGATGTAAGTAAGTACATTACCATGCAAACTTCAATTGAAAATTGGTTTAATCAAGATCTAGTAAGTTGATTTTTTTTTACTACCTACTCCTTTCCTCATGGACACGTAAGTAGTGGTATTAAATTGAAATTCATATCAAATACTCAGGTCTATAATACCTTTAAGCTGTAGCAAAATAAAACTTACAGGTTTGTACGGAACCCTCGGTGCGCGAGTCCGACTAGCACTTGGCCAGTTTTTTTTATGATAAATATCACGTATACAAAATAAAGGAGCTAGCCGGATGAAATATTTTTATGCCACGTCTGACGCTCTTTGTGATATAGGTCCCGATTATAGTTAGTAGGCTTTTGTAGAAAGTTAAATTCATGAAAATTATACGATACGTAAACCCCGAAACGTGTGACTTTTTGAAACATATTAATATGAATGAAAGTTTCCAAGCGCGTTGAACCATAAGTTTATGTTCTGTTAATTTCAGTTTGGTTCGAGTTAATTTCGGAAACTTACTAGTTCTATCGGATTTTCATTTTTAAAATGAATATTTTTCTTCGTGAAAACTCTTTTGGAAAGATCGAGTTAAGTAGTTTGCTTTTCCATTTATCATAGAAAGGCATTTAACCAGGTTAGGCTGGGTTACACCATCTTACTTTGACTGTATAACAAACGTCAAAAATCTGCCAAACTCCGTACAAAAACCACCGGTTATCGTTATAGTTACGGTCAAAGCTTGGTGGTGCAATTCAGCCTTCGTGTTTATTAATGTTTTGTATCATAAAATAAACTTAACGAAATTAAATAAACGTCTCAAAGAAACCGAACCTTTGTAACTTTAATCAAAAGTGTCGTTATGCAAAAAATAGGATATTATTGTCTCTTCTCTAAAAAAAATCTTTGTAGTTGTAAAGGCAATTCAATTAGTGGATCCGACGGAAAGTTCGCGGAGTCGTCAGCGATTCCTACAAATTGGGCGCTGGCAAAAGTCCAGGCGATTAACAAGTTAGTGCAAGCTGTTTAATTTCATGCCTGGACGCTCGCAGCTTCTGGAGACGTGAAACAACATGTTTTGAGTCTTTTACACGGTTAATGAGCACACAATATTACCTTTGTACTGAAGCAACATGATCGTAGAGTTGTATTGGTTATCTTCAAATGCTTTGTAAGTCAAAAGTACTTATAATAGATGGCGCTGTACTTAATCAAACACACGCTGACATGTTTAGTTATGTACTCCTGTGACTGCTTCCAATAAAGTTAAGTCACTAAATATTGTGACTTGCTTGCAAAAAAGTTGTAAGATCATTCGCAAAGCCATTGATATTTTTTGCTAGAAAGAGTCTAAGATGAACCAAGTAGGTTAGAATAATGTATTTTTTTTCTGTAAACTACATTGTTAATTAGATTTTTCGATATTAATCACTCTAAAATACAACTCAAAGATGACTCATATTGTTCCTTAAAGTGTTTTAACTGTTCATTTGTTCAGTGACGTAATTTCAAAGGGATTAGTTTTCGGACAGCTCAAGTGGGCCTCCCACTGGCCTTGGCATATGAGCGCCAAGCCGTGGGCGAAGGACTCTTCGCTATCGCTTCGTCTCTGTTAAATGCGATTATTGGCAAAAATGTTTTCTTTGTGAAACTGAGTAGACCTAAAGTCTCTACGACATAAAAAGCTCATATTACAGCTCAATAGTGCCTAACGTGTCCTAAGTAAAAATAAATGACACCCTAATACATAATTCATTACTGAAAACGAACATATCAAATCACTAGCCGGCCCAGTGAACTTCGTACAGCCTATGTTCAACAGAAATAACGTAGGATTGTAATGGTAGAATAATTATTCTTCAAATCGTCCCATAGTTTTTCGGAGCCTATTAAATACAAACAAACTATCAAATCTTTCATAAGAGGCTATCAGCGCAAAAGTGGTGTAACCCACAGTTTTTAAAGGTGGCTTACGTCACTATTGCATTGAAAGATTATGTTGTAACGAATGTACTTTACACCAAAACCGTACTAAAAAAAACTGTGGGTTACACCACTTTTGCGCTGATAGCCTCAAAATACTCGTATTAAATAGTGTAGATTAGTGTCTCTACTTATGACATTTGGATCTTGTATTTTAAAATATTTGCATGAATTGAGAAAATTATTATCTTTCTCAATTTAGTAGTTTTTCTAACATATTTAAAGGTATATAAGTAGGTACCTAGATACTACACAGTTTATATGGTAATTTGTTTGTTTCAACTGAAATGTTTTATTGTATTTTAAAACTAGCTGTTGTCCAACTCTGTATAAAACTATTGTACTGTACAGTTCCACACTACAATTTGAGGTCAAAGACTTGTAGATTGTTATTGTGCAACAAAGTTTGTAGTAATTCAATGGTGTTTGTAATATTTAAGTTAGTTGATGTTACTAAACAATGATACAACTTTAACGATGGAACGTATCTACTTTATTTACAACTTTAGGGCTTCGCAAATCATTGCAAAGAAATTAATGGTTGTTTAATAAGAACATTAGTAGTTGGGCACACGTGAAAATCCAGTCAGTCTAACCAATCAGGGGATCCATTTAAAAAAAATAGTACCTAAAGTGACATATTAAAAGTTTTTAAAACAGTTTAAATTTTGAAACTTCACTTATTACTTTTGACCGATCGTTGTTGAAATCCTTGAGGAAGTATTCTTCTTATATCTCCTTTCTCATCCTTACCTTTGCCCAGGTAACAGTAAAAAAACTGAAAGCTTCATTTTCGGACCTTCAAATCCTAAATCAATCCTTTATTTTAGCCAAATGTTCACAGTCGACGGCACACCTGTAACAAATTACATAAAGATATGACAGTGCTTAGTTTAATGCGCTATAGAAGATAGTATATTAGTCTAGTATAGACCATCGTGACTGATCGGGTTTGGGTTAGCAGGTATTGTTATCGCAAAGCAATATTTCATCATGATGAACGGTGTATGTTCTGGCACTTATGTTTGCGGACAGACGACAGCGTGTCAGACTATATATTTTTGAGGTAAACTCACCCTTATTACAACCTACATAAGAAGCCACAGGGTGAAGCTTGACGTGCCGTTATCTGTACTAGGTAGGACATACTTGCGCACGACCACATAAACTACCATAGCAATTTACCAGACAGATATATGTCTATGCAATTCACATTGCAATTACTGCCGGTATGTTTGTTTATGGGCCCTTTCCCATGGCAGTCCAGTTTTGCGGGATGCCGTAATGCAGGATTACGGAAAACTGAACTTTCGTGTGAAAACACAAGAGCACGGTAATTAGTATGGTATTACCATGACAAGAGTGTTTGAAATTCGGATTCCCAATTGAATTCCACTGGATCGGTTTTTTGTGGGAAGCTGCAAACGGAATGTTCATGTGAATGTTAATGTTAAAACATGTATACTAACTACTACTAAACAGGATCCTGCAAAAAACAAATCCTACAAAACACGGTAAAGTTTTTTTTTATGCATACCAAGGCAGTTATTTGACCACAATCGCACCTGATGTTTTACTTGTTTTACTTGCTCTCGGACAACGGAGAATCGTTTCTCCTTCTTCTTACTAGATTTCGGAATCTCCTTGGTTCGCTTTCGAGGTTGTTCCTCAAGAACTAAGTGCTGGTATTCCTCCACGATGTAGTTTTCTGGCTCCTAGCTGGTCGTGATTTCGACGCCTACGGATGGGTCGATGGGTAGTATGTAATAGTTCTCGAAATTGCCTGTTGGAGAGATTTTTGGTTAGAAATCTGGTAATATTTTTTTCTGTACAGTCAGCGTCAAATAACGTAATGTAATTTTAACTCTGTTTGAAATAAATAAACGGCAAAGAACCCTAAAGGGGTAGCAAGTATGCGCAATGCTCTTTCAATGACAATTTATCTTGATTGGATTGGATTTTCAAAGACTGACTGGTTTTAAATTAATTTAATACTGTATGACCCAACTACCTACATTTGGTGATATTTCTGTCCCAATATTGAGGATATCTTCTCCATAGAAACCCATAATAATATCCCAAAGAAAAAGGGAGGTTCAGTTTTCCCTGGTTTTGAAACGTTTCCGGGAAGCCGTTCCAATTTTTCTTTATGAGAACTTTCTCAGACTTCAGCGAATAAAAAAAATGTTTACGAGTTTTGCTCTTAGCAACATATTATCGAATCATTTTACAAATAATAATAAGATATTTCATAATATCAATAAGATATTTTGTAATATTGCCGTTATCCTGCTTTGAAGATTTTCAAAAACTTATGGTGCTGACACATTAGTGATGACGCAAGATATTTTTTGATTCTGAGAGCGTATCAATAAAGCTTTCGCTTCGTATAACACTCAGGAATATTGTATCTTTTTTGAAAGAATTTACAAAATCGGTTTAATGGTTCCAGGGATTACTCCAAACAAACTTACAAAA
Source organism: Ostrinia nubilalis (assembly GCF_963855985.1). Taxonomy (NCBI): domain Eukaryota; kingdom Metazoa; phylum Arthropoda; class Insecta; order Lepidoptera; family Crambidae; genus Ostrinia; species Ostrinia nubilalis. The sequence goes on from NC_087103.1 coordinate 8,896,218, forward strand.
CCTCTTTCGATGTCCAACAGGAATCGAGGGCGCTACCATTAATACTGGATTATTATTAGTTTCGATTTTTGCCACGTTGGACAATCATAAAATTATGACCTTTACATTTGAGGGCGCTAAGTACTATCAATACTGGGTTGCTAGTTTCATTTTTGCCACTTGACGTTTCAGACTCATTCAACTATAGATATACTCGTAGATAAAATGAAATCAACCTCATAAGGCTCTTCTATACCTTTGCAACACAAGCAAAAAAGGTCTAAACCTACGTTCCTAAACCCTAACGGCATTTAGAATCACATTCGCCATCGCCAATTCTCACTGCGGTCTACTACAAACTAAGGCCGGCCGAGTAAACGTTCAGGAATTAAATTTAATCATTTACAGCACTGTTCCCGCTCCAAACTCGATTACCGAGGTTGTCAAAGCAAACCTAGACGGGCGGCCTTCTAAATTAATTGCGCGATTCGACGTGGATGTGATGCGTGAACTGGTGTGAATCGCAGAATTCTATTGGTTTAGATGTCATAAATCCACCATTATCACACAAGTAGGTTAATAAGTATACTGACATTAATTTGACCTCAGTTTCATCCGCGTGAATTTTAGTCTGACACAGAAAGATAATTAGCCCATGTCACTCAGGAAACTACTGGTTCAGCAAATTCGGTTTAAGAGTTCCAGAGACTATTCCAAACCAATTTGCAAACTTAAAAACTTTACACAAAACTTGAAATAACCTTAAAACTTGTCACAAAGCTCTCAGTACCTTTGCAACAAATCAAAAAAAGTCTAACCTACGTTTCTAAACCCTAACGGCTTCTAAAATCACATTCGCCATCGCCAATTCTCACTGCGGTCTACTACAAACTAAGGCCGGCCGAGCAAACGTTCCGGAATTAAATTTAATGATTTACAGCACTGTTCCCGCTCCAAACTCGATTACCGAGGTTGTCAAAGCAAACATAGACGGGCAGCCTTCTAAATTAATTGCGCGATTCGACGTGGATGTAATGCGTGAACCGGTGTAGTTTGTAGAATTCTACTGCTTATTAGATGTCATAAATCCACCACTATCACACAAGTACGTTAATAAGTATACTGACATATGACCTCAGTTTCATCCACGTGAATTTAAGTCTGACACAGAAAGATAATTAGCCCATGTCACTCAGGAAACTACTAGTTCAGCAAATTCGGTTTAATAGTTCCAGAGACTATTCCAAACCAATTTGCAAACTTAAAAACTTTACACAAAACTTGAAATAACCTTAAAACTTGTCACAAAGCTCTCAGTACCTTTGCAACAAATCAAAAAAAGTCTAACCTACGTTTCTAAACCCTAACGGCTTCTAAAATCACATTCGCCATCGCCAATTCTCACTGCGGTCTACTACAAACTAAGGCCGGCCGAGCAAACGTTCCGGAATTAAATTTAATGATTTACAGCACTGTTCCCGCTCCAAACTCGATTACCGAGGTTGTCAAAGCAAACATAGACGGGCGGCCTTCTAAATTAATTGCGCGATTCGACGTGGATGTGACGCGTGAACTTGGACTGATTGAGTGGCTCTGGCTACCAGACCTTTGTGTTTTTGGTGATTCGATTCTCTAATGCAGATCGAGCTTGAAATGTAGAAACAGTAGCTTTGAGTTGCAGTGACTTTGAATCGATTATATTGTATTTGCCTGTGGTGTATTGTCCAGCACTTAGAATGAGTACCGAAGGGTTAAATATTGTTTCACTAAATACCTGCTAGCTCTCCTGTATTTTACCTACTATCGTCTATAAAACTATGCAGAATGAGAATTTTTATGTTTATTATCGCCTGAATTATCAAGTAGAAAATTTCACTGATGTCTCTAAATTCTTCTTTTTGTCGTGTCGAAAACAAACCTACACAGTGGCAGCCCAAAACTCCGCCACAAGAGTAAATGTTTCTAAATGTAGAGCAGTAACAAGTACTATCAGCTCATACCACCAGGGAACGGATACTCATAATAACTCCTTTGAAAAAAAAGTCCACTTAAGCGAACGGATACTCAAAGCAAATCGTGTTTTCTTTGAAAATCTTGCAGATACGAGTATGCGATTCAGCTCGTATAGGTCGATATCTTGAAGACTCGTTTATTACCGGTGTGGTACAAAAACCCGCGAAGACCTGATACGTGCCCGACGGGAACGCAGAGGAGGTCACGTACTCACTGTAGCGCTGGGGGCGATACAGTGGTAGTGGCGTGTGGTACAAGGCATAAAAGCTAGGATAAGCTAGGGAAAAGGATAAGCTAGGGACTGGAATTCGCTGCCTGCTGCTGTATTTCCTGAACACTATAATCCGGGCGTTTTCAAGGCGAGAGTGAATAGGCACTTACAGGGCAGATATGTACCATCCTAGACTGCATCTCACTTAACACCAGGTGCGATTGCGGTCAAATACCTGCCTTGTCTAGCATAAAAAAAAAAATAAAAAAAAAAAATAAAAGATGAACTGGTTGAAAAAAGGAATAAATTTGAATTTAGAAGGAGTGGCAAAACGGTGAGAAGCAAATGACAAAATAAAATCTATAAGAATATGACTAGAAACCTGAAAAGCGTTGGCGAGATGATTTCAGATCATATTACGTTGGAAACAGCCATAGTCCCCTAGATTGCTCTAGCCCTAGATTGCCATAGAACTAAGTGCTCAAATCATTATCATCAGCCTAAAATTCTGTCTACTGGCGGACTCAGGTACCCAGTAAAACATTGTTGCTGGTTAGTCCAATGTGGCGGAAAGACAGAAGAAGTTGTACCTCTACCTCATTTTCTTCTGTCTTCTAGAGGCGTAAGGGGGATAGTGTTGATAGGAGTGTGCTAAGTTGAATCCTTGTAACTTATTCATCTACAATCTGATTTTGAAAAATCTGATTGGTGTCATGTAGAATCTCCTTATTGCGAAAAGGATAATAAACGTAGTATTTCTTGTCACTTGGACCACAAAATTAACGTCTTCGTGTTGGTCAGCGTTATTGACCTACCCACCTAGCAGCCTTGATTGAGTCGGGCTGTTAATTGAACGATGCTTTTTCCTCTTCACAATGCATGCTACCCTCTTTAAAGTTTTCAGGAGTCATATTACACCCATAAGTGTATAATATTCTGTTACCTATGAGTCTCAATATAAGTCTTTTGTCTGAAAATAGACAGAAATGTATATTTTTAACTAGATTTCATTAATGGAGATGGGTAACAACTTTTGTTGTAACTGTTTGAATGAATAGTACGATTTTGTCCAATGTACGTGAGACTATTTCTATACTTCTTATTAACATACAATTTTGTAGCAAAATCGAACTATTTTTAACTAGCGATGTTATACCTAGCATTTAATTTTAACTTATTGTTACCTCCATCTTATATTTAAAGTACGAGTAAGTAAGAGTAGGTAATCTTGACTAACAAAAGCAATTTGTAGCAAAACATACGCTAAATTGTATAAAAATAGCTCACGTAACCCATTTCGCTTAGACTAAACTGATAAAGCCTTTCGAAGTTAATTAAGACCAAGCTCGTTTCACATTTCCAAAGTTAACTTTGTCAAAGAACCGGTTTATTAAACTAAGTTAAACACAATTTAGTTTATTCCAATTAAATTCGTCTGGCGCTCGTTGTATCCGTTTTACATATAATTTTATTAATGGGATTTTTGTTACAAAATAAGATTTATTGTGATACCTACGTCTCACATTGCGCGTGGACGCACAGGGGGACACACGAATCAATCACAGAGCTCTATTCAACGCTGTGCTCTATTCAATGCTGTACTTATGCAAGCATAATAAGTATAGTTTTCGGGTGAAGTTTTAATAAATAAAAATATTTACGAAATGCGGCTTACGCTGATGGATTTAAATTTTAACATGAATATTTTAAAGTTTTGAGTGCTAAAAGCTTGAACTTGACGAAATTCGGAATTAATTGGAACTTCATAATAGATTCGATGGTTATTCTTAGAACTAAGATCGATTCATAAATTAAATCCGATTCTATTAGATTCTAGCTATAGGTACATACAGCATACATTTTCTAAAATTAGATGATTCTACAAATGAGTAGATTTAAAGAAATATTAAAATCGAGTTTGTTCTTATAGGACTTTTTTTAAAGTTAGCGAATATTGTAGATGGCTAATTATGAATTTGTTTGAACAGGTCATGAAGGAATATGGGTCGGGAATAGGGTTGACAGGTTCCAAAAACACAAAAGCCGGGCTTGGTGCTTCATTTGGCCGGACATTTTGCCCTAAAAGTGCCACATACCTTTTTAAAAGCTAATCATAGTTTTTTTAAACTGTTAATAATGAATGGGGCAGTAACGTTGTGGTTTTATTGGTGTAAAATCAAGAACTTTCAACTGATGAGGCAGCCACATCAAAAAGCGTAAAATAAAGACGGACAAGCCAGACGAATTAATATCAGCGGAGACGTCCCCAAAAAGTCAAACATGTCCTGACAACCCTAGTCGGAAACGAAATCGCAAATGAATATGTCAGGGGTCAGTCTCTTTGATTTGGAAAAGAAAATAAAAGCATAATACTTAATCAGATGATGTAAACGCAATAAAACATTAGCAAGTATCTAATTATAGCCTACCTAAAAACTAAATTATAGTACTTACCTAAGCATCCAACGCCGTAAGGTATTTTTCCTCAAAAATACATGCAAATTGAAACTGAAAAAATGGAAACACGGCCTCAACGCGACCACAACGTTTTGGCTGAGTGCTATGCTGCAGCCATGGTCAAAAGCAGATTTATTTTGGTTGAATAACGCGAAAGTTTAAAATCTTATACTTGCAAATAACCTAATGATTTTTTACAATTTTAGAAATACAAAGACAAACGTATATTTATGTTCTTTTAAGGTTGCTGAAAAATAACGACTGCTGAGCAACAATGGAGCGTTTTGTTATTCGTCTATCAATGCACATGCGATTACACAGTTTGACAAAGAGTGCAGTATTTTCAAAGCTACCGAACAATAGATGCAGTTTTATTAGCTCCGGCTCCAAACGTTTGTTGGACGTCACAATAAAAGCTGATTGGACGGCGGCTTTGATTGAAACTCCCTAAACGAATGCGAAACCATGGGGATTGTAAGTATAAAAAATACGATTGAAGTAATTTTGGAATTGAGTATTCCAATTAGAATAGATCAGATATGACTAGATACTAAAGAGTTGCCTAGGCGCAGACCACAGACTTTTAGTTGGCCGATAGTTGGCCCCAATTCTAATTTGCGTGAAGAATCATCCGACACCAAATGGTGTAATGTGCGCACTCTCGGTAGATAGGTACCAAAGGGTTTTACTGTGAGATATTGATCTAAGTACCATTTACTAGAGGTTTAATTATTGATGTCACGTGTACTATTGAATACCCTACTCGAGTACGTTTTGTTCGACTTACCTATAATTTGAATACCATTCGTTTGAAAACCGCTTATTCGATAGGTATTACGTATCGGGCCACGTTTATCATTTATTCCTGGCTGTCAACGTCCTTCCACATTTCGAAGGGTCCTCAAGGGAGACCCTGTCAAAGATTTGCAAACGATATGAATAATTTAAAGAGATAGACGAAAAATTGTTATTACTGAAAAATAAAATCTTTTTCATGATTGGACAAAATTGCTCGTAAAAAGGAAGACAAACTATAGTCGATTTAGGCATGACAAACTGTTTTGAACCGAGGTGTTGACATTAAAACGTGATAAAATAAACTATTTAATTTGTCTGTTAATTGGAGAGGATTATTGTCCTCCTGCAGCAAAGACAAAATGAACTGATGATTAAAGGAGAGAAGATACTTAAATTGCTTTGTCACCGTAATTCAGTCACCACTACGCATTAGTTATATTTTGAAATTGAAATATTGGTATACTTTTCATCTTTCTCAGCTATTATTAACCTCGACTATTAAACGTATCTATTCTATCCTGTAATTATATTTAATTCCCTGTTAACCGTGTTATAATCGTGTGAAATTACACGTTATATCTAACCCACATCGCGTTCACACCGTTTCGTTCGGTGTGGTGAATAATTGAGTGCCTTTATTGACATAACTGGGACAATACTAGGTGTAGATGTATAATATATGTAATCCGCAGTGCGGTATATATGAAGTCCACTGAAGGACAGCTTAAACATGTATGAGGCATGTATGGGACGAATTAACGTCCTCCGTCCGACTGGGGCAGATTATGAACTCGTACAAAATGTTGCGGGTGCCATCGGACAGTCGGGGTCAAAAGCAACTTTTCTTCATTTGCATATTATTTTAGTTGGGTGTTGCGGTAGCTTAAAAATATGCAGGGACGTAATAATATTATACAGGCCGGAGTAGTGTCGTCCTAAAGGAAAATTTAGAGGCTTACTTATTACAAGATGACCCTGAATTACCGCCATGTAGGTAATTAGAGCTAGTAATTTTTTGCTCCTGCAGAATAATTAATCGAGTACCATCCACTGAGATTCTACGGTTTACCTAGACCTCTCGGAATATGGTTAAAATTGAGTATTAAAATTATAATGTTTATAGTATCTACTCTATTAATAGTTGGTACATAACTTTGCTTCCCAATAACAATGTTTCACCGGCCATCTCCAGGGATATCTAAACGCTATTACCGACACGCATTCGTCTATGTATTTCTAGACAAGACTAATATAATAGAGGAAGATTGAAAAGCTTACTTCCTACTTTAGACTGTTACCAACTTTGGGCAGAGGTAGAGCAGCGGCCAATAGAGGTGGAGCAGTAGAAAAAAATATTGCAAAAACGTGAAATATGTATTATTCAAACAATTATCACGCGTACGAAGTCGCGGACACAGCTAGTATTAAAATAGTAAGACACGGGTCTTAACGCGACGTTTATTAACACAAATGTAACTCATTAATAAACGTCGCGTTAAGACCCGTGTCTTACTATTTAAATTGAAATGGAACTCGAAAGTTTAAAATCTTATACAGCTAGTAGTATTAGTATAAAATAGTACTAAAAACTTCTACGATAAAAACTAATTTTTTTAGGTAGGGTGAGCTATTTGAGACGTGTATAAGCGCCCTGGGAAGGGCCTAAGTACCTACTGAATAAAAAACTTTGACTTTGACTCTATGAGTTATTTCTTACATAATGGTATAGAAGAAAACTCAAGTGAACGCGAGAGCATAAGCTATTGAGTGAGCATTTATTGGAGTGAGTATACTCAATCTACTTACCGTATATTTAGTTCGTTAAACTTGTGTGCTCGACTGTACTCTGGTAAATTATGCGCGGCTAAATCGTAAATTAGCTTTGACTGGGATTTTAACAACTATTATGCTTAGTAAAACACGCTCTCATAATTTATGCCTTTTTGATAACACCCAGTTTCGCGTAATTTTTGATGTTACAAGTTAATTAACATAGATTAAGTTATTAATGCAAACCTAACATGGAGCTTTACTAAAATACGAATGATTGGATAATAAATATTTTTAATAAAAAGTGTGTAATTTTTAGAATTACAAAAATGTAATTCTAAAAATTTTATGTATCTAAATAGGTTAATAGCACAATATTACTTATTTAAGTGCTTGTAATCCCTACATTTACATTTGCCCCTAATGGGATTAGTACTCGAAACCGCAGTTTGCTAGAGTCTTATTTATATTACTCATTTTTTTAAATGTTTTTTCGGTCTAGATTGCATCGTAAGCAACAATAATCTGTATCTCTTAGAAATACCTAGTACCTACCTCTAATTATGTAATTGTAAGAACGTAATGTGTGAAATGATATTATATTTTTAACTAAGTAGTCCATTTATGGATTATCGCAACATTTATGGATCCAAAACAATAGTAACGCTAATTGTAACGCTAATGCTCGAATAAGAGAGTGAACTAAAGTTTCTTGCATAGAGCCAGCATTGTCTTTCTTATTGCTAATATGTACCTAACCATGCAAGACGTAACAGTTGTAAGGCTCAAAAATGTAGCGATGAGAGAGCCATCTGGAATTCCTTTCATAGAGCCGCAGTTGTAAGGGTCAAAAATTTGCTAAGTGCGTGTCGTGCCATGCAGTGTAGGGTTTCGTCGTCATCCGTATTAACACAATATATTTCACAGTTGTAAGGCTCAAAAATGTTTCAATGAGAGAGCGCCCCAAACTTTCTTGCATAGAGCCGACTGTTTTTCTTGGTGACTTGGCGCGTCCTTGGCCAAGATCTTTAGGGTCTGTTTACGCAGCATCCCGTCAGAAGCGCCGCTAACGAGGGCCGTAATCCGACACCAAGCTCTTGTGTATTCCGCGAACCAACGCGAAATAAAGTTACCCAGATAAATATGCAAATACAAGGACAACTTGAATTATCCACTGGATGAATATAAATCGTGTTCACCGTTAATTGAAGTCAGACAGATCTTAATTCGGAGAATATGCATCAGCTTAATTTTCGCTAATTAGTTTGGGGGATTTAAAGGGATTATTTAAAGTTGGCGATTCAGTAAAATGAAGCACCTATATTTGGAATAAATGAAGTTTTAATTAAGAGTTGTAATTAGTTTTAGTTACGCAGTTACGCGACGTTATAGGAGGGATTCTCTTTTTAAGGATTAATATCAATTAAAAATGCGCTTCGACTCATTTTAATAAGCGAACAGAGTGTTATCGATTAGTCTCTCCAACATTAATTCTTCGTAACATGCAAGTCTCGAGTATTTCTGATTCAAAGTTTTCAGTGAAGTCTCAAATTGTGATATTTTGTGTATATTATTTTTGTTAAAACTCAAAAAGTTACAATTTGGGTATACGAGTAAGTTATTAGACCCTAAGAACGACTAGCTTAACTAAATCTCTTGTGGTCACACTTTCCCTCTTTAAACAACGATTTACACGCATACGAAGTAGCAGGTACGGTTATTGGCATCATAAAACGTGTACAACACAAACCGAGAGTGGAACCTGCTAAAACGGATTTACAGCAAATAAACGAATGCCAGCAAACATTTACTGGCCAATGCCCAATGCATTCGATTCGGTGATTCCGATCGCTTATTGCCTAACGATTCACGGGCTTTACAGTCAGTATTTGCGGACTGCATGCAGAATTGAGAACAAATAAACATACGTACTGACAGCACATCAATTTTGACGCTGAAGCATCTAACGTAAATATAAGGCCTCAGCCTCGAACTTAGCGGGCAGCGGGGCGGGAGCGGCGGCGGCGCGGGAGCGGGGCGGGCAACGCAGACCCGTTCTCGAAACAAGCGGGCAGCTCGCGCGGCGCTTTAGCGGCGAAATGTTGTGTTCGGGGTTATGTTGTCGAGATATTTGTTTTTATTCGCAAACGAAATGTCTGAACAACGGCGACAATTTTATTTCGATTCAAATTTATTCCTAACGCTCGATTTATTGTGGGCAAAAGAAGGAGTGCGCTGCCCGCTCGTTGCCTGCTCCCTCGCCGCTGCCCGCTCGTTGCCCGCTCCGGCGCCGCTCCCGCGCCGCTGTTTTCGAGAACCGGTCTATTTGATTTTTTTACGCATAAGATCCTGCCGCTCCCGCGCCGCCGCCGCCGCCGCCCCGCTGCCCGCTAAGTTCGAGGCTGAGGCCTAATAGATGCTATTTTCCAACGACAATTCCCTCGACTGTACATCATCCCGTGTATGCATATCGCATGCCCTCCAGGGTCGACAAAAATGGATTGCATTCTCCTTCTACTCCCATCAGGGCAGCCTTATCACTTGACAAATAAAGTCTAGTTTCAAACAAAAAATATCTATGATAAGCGAGTGTACGTGTCCCAACTGTAAAATACAATGTAGCAGCATTAAATAATTGAAACTAGGAATGTTCGTTCAAATCTGAGGACCGTAAACTATTCTCCATATCATTACCGATGATGTACAGGTTTCCTTTAATATTTGCAGTTTATGAAAATGTCATCGTACTTATTCTGCATGCATAAACGTAGTAAGTAGGTAATTGGAATTTGCACGTTTTGTGAAATTATTCTTGCAAACAGGTAATACGCGTCCGTATTCTTTAGAAATGAATACTTCTATTGTATCGCAGTTACCTACTTTAAATATTTCTCTTTGTGGGATTAAAATAACTTACGAATGTTTGGTTTTTAAGCAGAAATCTTAATATTGTTGATATAAGTGTAAATGATAAATGGAGTCTAGTTTTTCCATGAATTTAAGAAGACATATTTTTAAGTTCATGACTACTTTATTGTTAAATTCTTTTTCAATATAATTCTTAGAAGTTCGTTTACGCATACACGCTTGAAAACACTCTATATCTCTTGTATTGGTTCTACGAAGAACTAACCTACCTATGATGGAAAAACATTTTTTGCATTTTCTATTGAAAATTGTGTCTTTTTCTTCAGTCATCATGTTGATCGTAAAAATTAGGTACAACTTGCTTATAATATGAATTCCAAATAGCACCAGCTTCATTATTGTTCTCAGAATACAGATCTCGTAGTTTCATTTCTACCGTCAGCTTCAAAGAAATCCTTGGTTCTTGGTCCTGTATCGAATTCTCAGCGGAAATTAGACGCTTTGATTGACAGGCCATTAAACGCGAACGTTTCGTCCGCATTAAAATTATTCCCCATTTCGCGAGCGTTCAATTTCTTTGCAAATTATAAAAAATCCGGTCTAATGCGAAACGAATTTGCTCACCAAGGGTTCTGTAATGCATGTATGTAAGTAAACATTGTCTCCTTACATTGACATACTTTGTAATTGAAAAAAGTTTTGGATTGCAAAGAAAAACATTTTTATCTAATCGTCAATAGTTATCATTAATATTTGGAAATGCTATGTAACTTGTTTTAAATTAATAAATAAATAAATCTAAAACAACAAGTTAACAATTTTCGGATTTTTTTCTTTATTTGTGCTGTAAAACCCTCATTTTTGCCAAATTTTATGATTCTAAGTTTACGGCAAGTAACTCTATGCTATAGGTTCGTATCCCTTGGTCATATAAATGGCCGTATCTTTGAATCAGGTTGACAAAAAGCTTGATTAAAGCTTCAAGTGACCACAGACATGAGTAATTTTATTGCTATTATTTTAACTACACACCTACACGCGTTCCTGAGAAAAAGTGTGTTAACAAATTGATAGACGGATAACTAAGTGACCAAGATTTTTCTTTTGAGGTAAGGTTCTATTTTTTCTTTTGAGGTAAGGAACCCTAAAAAGTTAGCAAGTTGACGCATGAAATTACGTATTGGGGATTCATTTGGAAGTATTTATATCCCGTTTAATCCGCAACCAAATTAAGTGTCACTTGCGAAATGTATTGCTTTGATAGCCTTATTCTGGGACTTTTTAAATTATCCAGGCATTTATGTAGACACTAAGTTATTTCCGCTTGGGATATAATTATAACGTTTTCATTCCAAAAATGTTGTTTAAATAGTGAAGTCACCGAAAAATATGTAGGTATTACCTACCTAAATACCTAAGTAAAATTAGTACCTAGTTTAAACTTTTCGAAAGCAAAGTACTCCTTGAGGTATAATGAATACCAAATTAATTAGGTAGATGCTAGAACCTATAAATGTATCAAATGATCAAATCCTCAATCAATATAGATTAATTTGAAGCAGGCTCATAATAACCGTGTCAGGGTGTTTTGATTTAAAAATATGATTTGATTAAGAGTCAGTAGATCGTGCTGGGAGTTAATTGTTCACTCAATTAATTACCGTGGAAGGTATTTATTTATATCGATTCTGCTTTGTTTATTTATGTATGTTCTGTAAAATCGAACGCTGACAAAAGATATATCATAGCATTCATGAGCACGTTTCTTTCCCTTCGGGCTTGTATCCCTTGGTTGCCCCTTCGAGGGAAGTGTCAGCATTTTTTAAATCCCGGTTTTTGTCCAGCGCAGGGGACTTATCAGATATCATATTTTGAGTATTTTTTTGTCTCTAACAAGCAGTCAAAGCGCATAATGTGTTACTGCTAATTTGCAAAAGAAAAATGAGTCCACAAAACTTCAACCTATCGCAATTGAGTAATGCAGAGATTCGCGATGTCGTATCTCTGCCTCTAAACATTGACTATAAGAAGTAGGTACAAGTTATTTCTAGAGGTCACTAAACTTGGTCTATCAAATTTTTAAACTTTTATACTAGCTTTAAACACAACGAAAAGTCTTCTGGGAAACGCAGACAGGTGTCGACAACTCGCATTTGCATAATTTATTAAATTAAAAGTGATATTAATTAACCTTGTCACAATGTAGGTAGGTACCCAACGTGTTGTCAGATACCACATACTTTCGCAGAACTCGAACCGCAACTATATTAAAACTGACAAGTACGACTTTACCTAGAATAGTGGATGGTTGATATTTTATTCAAACACATTAGCATTTCCAGTGGCTGAATTATTTTATTTGTGGACTTTTATATTCGTCGGTCTATCTGAAACCACCGCAGCTTAATATTTCATTTCAAGATTCTGATCACTGAAATTTTTCTGCCTTTTTCCTGCATCGTGTTTGCCTTGAATCTGTAATAACTAAAATTAGTTCATAGGCTAGACTTAACTCGATTTTGAAGAAATCAATGTGAAATTATTCCTACAAAAGTTACTTAATTTGACGCACAAAATACAACATCGCAGATACCACCTCAATTCTATCGTTTATTGCAGCAATATTACGTAATGAAGTACTCTCCATAAATAACGAAAACAAGCCCCAAATAATAATAAATATTTATTAGGGTGATTTCCTGGAACTTTGGATACATCGTTAATTTTTATTCACTGACAAACCGTTTTTTACAATGAGGCCTGAATGTGTATCGCCATTGGGATTAAGGGTCTATTTTGTACAAACTCATATATCAAAGGACATTCCAGAGGTCATCAAAGTAAAGGTTGACATGGATCAGTCGAACGAAATCGTGAACATAAAGTTACAAAAATAAAAGATAGGTACATGTCACAATAATTCAATAAAAGCAGTGACTGAAAATGTTTCATGATGATATTAATATGGTTCTTTGGTAAATAAGAGAAGAGTATAGTCGGAACTAAATGAATTCCAGACCCATCTACTCTATTAGGTTTTGCCAAACTTTGTCAAAGCAAAATGGACGAAAACTGAGTTGAATTGAGATTTCGAATCACCTTAACTTGGATTAGACTGGCTAACATGAAGTTGGTTAAAATTTGACCTTTAAAAAGTTTTGGAAATTGAATATCATTAGATAGAAGTCACTTTGGTATCACTGACCAAAAACAGCAAGTCTTAGCGTACCATTACAGTGAGAAAGTCACACCGCTTAAGCCTGTAGTAAAGTCAACAAGACCAACTGAGTACGCCGAAGTCGTAGGCAAACATACTCAAGTTTGCTAACCGTACGTGCCCATGGAGGCTCCACGAAACTTCGCAACTAAACTTTAGGCGATCGCTTCCTTACTCTAAGACGTTTTTGTACAGCCGACAGCATTAAGATGGTACATTTTTATCGCAAAGTAAGCCCTATTTACAACCACATAAGAAGCTACAGTTCAGCGTAAAGTCATGTCTCTACGTTTTTTTTCTTTGCCAGCGTAGACAAAATTAAGATCATTGTCGGAACTTTTTACGAAAAGTAAATTGCGTTTCTTAGTTTTAGTAGGGCATTGTAGCTGGCATGAAACATCGTTACGAGATTTAATTTTCGCTTTATTAACCGCAAAAGAAACTTGATTCCATCACAATTTAAGCCCCATTTTATTATATTTCTCAGTATTTTCAAAAGAGTTTATTCTGAAGTTTCTTTGTAAAGCAACGAAGCCTAACTAGATTTTTTAAGTACATAAATAAATTATCATTTTGACCTTTACCTACGCTGAAAGCCCTATGCCTTACTACGCCTTATTTTGAATACCTAGGTAGGTACTTAGCTATATTATAATTTATTTTATGCCTATTTGAGTAACTTAAGTTTCATAATATCCTTTTTGCTTTATGATATCTTATAGATGAAAGTTATGTTAATACGTCTTAAGTTGTTTACAAAAACATTGTTGTAGATTAGGTAAATGAGGATGATCCAGCAATTGAGACGATTTGTTCGGCCCATTATACTAATCCCCGGCATAAAAATATTGCTCCAATATCAGTAATCTGATTAGCATTATTAAAAAATTCCCGTTACAGATATTAATGTTGGAAGGAAAACGGGATTTCCATAACGACCGGTCCTGCGCTGCCCGCATCCCGCGACCTTCTCCAGATCGTCGGTCCACCTAGTGGGGGGCCTGCCATACTGCGTCTTCCAGCCCGTAGTCGCCACTCGAGAGCTTATCTGAAAAGCCAATGGTAAAATGGAGCCTGTGAAAAAGTAAAATTAAAGTGGTTTCATGTTCTATTTTTTATACTTAGCTTGCACAATTAATAACGGTGCAGTTAGTTACTTAAAAATAATGTGTCAATTTTATAACTCTAGCTTGCCAAATGTACACACGGCCACACTGTTAACTATCTATTTCCATTTTTGCTCTCGCTTTAATCAAATGGTGATTCTTTTCGATAGAACGAGATGACATGACTGGCAATGGGCAGTTAACACTGTTGCCGATAGTACATTACATATTGACAATCAGAAAAGCATACGTAGGTACAATAACTGTAGTCATCATATTTGGCACGTACGATGTTAACCAAACTGTGAGCTTCCACAAAAATGGTGAAAGATCCTTACAAAAAACCGGTTTCATATTCAAGTTGCCGTCTCTACTAGCTATTTTTTTCTAGCTAAATTGATATCAGTACAACAACAGTCGTTTATCTTCGGGCACGTTTAACCTTGTCAAGCTAAATAACGTTTACTTAGAAGAAAAGCCCTTCTAGACTTTCAGACATAAAATTAGGATATATTAAAGAGCATTAGTCTACCGAGTTTCGTTATAATTTACCTTGACTAAGACTAGGTAACTTGAAAGAACAGATTTAAATGTAAGAAATTGTTACTCGTAAATTTTTGATGGCTGTACATTTATTATTACTTCAACGCGACTTTAGTTTAGACATTGCTTGTTAATTTACGATATTGTTGGAGTGAAATGGATAGCCATTATTAAAATGTCTAGAATAATTACTTTACTAATCCTCAGTTCTATTGAGTACGTTCTGCGTTTTAGGTCAGATTAATTTTATTGAGAGTATCGATTGAAGCTTTAACCTACGACAGTGTTTTGTTAACATGGACGTATGAATAATGAAGGACTTCCAAGCCACGGAGTAAGAAATAAGCTTGCCGCTTTCTTTGTAAATACATATCATCATCATCAAGTTCTCGAGTGGAGGAGACTACGAGCCGAAAGACGTAATGTGGGCAGGCCTCCCACTAGGTGGACCGACGATCTGGTGAAGGTCGGCGCAGGACCGATCTTTGTGGAAATCCTTGGGGGAAGCCTTTGTCCAGCAGTGGATGTCATTCGGCTGAAACGAACGAACGAACATCATCATAGTCATCATGTTATTAAGTCTCTCCACGGCAGGAGCATACCCTCTATAGAGCTGAATAGAGATTTGGCATACTTACTTTCCACGCAAAGGGAAGCTATTGTTCGTATAAATAAATATGTCCCTTAGTCGCCTATTACCACATCCAGGAAAAGGAAGTAAAAGAGTCGAAGAACCAGTCCTATTCTAATTCTTGTTCTGAGTAATAATCATGTTTTATCATCATGCATTGTATAAATAATGGCTGTTTTTACAGCCATTATTAATTTATAGGCTGGGCACAGTCTGAACGTCACCTTCCACTTCATTCCTTCTTTTTATACGTCCATGTTTGTAACAAACAATTTTGGATAAAAGCTGATAGCTATCAGTTTGTCAATAGACTCATTTGTTTCATAACGAATCGAGCTTTTATACGGCCCGTAAATTGGATCTACATTAACGTTCTGTTAAACGCGTTAACTGTTAGACCGGACGGCCGGCGACCCGAAAAGTTATTCCTTCTTTAATAACGTTCATTTTGTTAAACGAGTTAGCAAAGTATGTAAGTAAGTTAATATTCAGCTTTGAAAAGTGTAATGCTTGTTACAGTTTATTATTTTTGGGTTCGATGAGCTGAATTTTACTTTGTTTAATATGGAGAAAATTATATTATTTAAAATAATAGATTTGTATGTAATGTTGTTCGGTATACCTTAATAAATAAAATAAAATAATGTCGATTTTGATTTTAGATATAATTTATTGATTGTTTTTGGATGTTTTAATTTATATAGTTTTTTTATTATTTATTTATTTATTTTCAAAGATGTTACCTAGTTAATATGATTTAATGAAGCAAGTTTGAAGAATTTAAACTGTTATCGGGCACATAATTCTACTGTGATAGATAGTTACCAACAATTTTGCCAGATCATTCCTCTCCTAATAAGTTGTACTTCTAGCTAAAATAGAAAAAATACACAGCCCGCAGAACTTTTGAAATATAAATAAGGAAAGCAGTTTCATTGATAGCCCTTTCGAAACCTTTGTTCTACATGGTATGGTACAGAGACCACAAAAAAATAACTGTTAGAATATTCGTCACAGAAATTGGATGAATTATTGACAACCAAAGTGCCAAATGCGTGCTCTGGTCGCCTCGCCTAAATGTATTCTGCATTCATCCATTTAGTATAGTGTCGGTAAAATCCGTATTAATCTAGGGGTGTTTGTTCACAACAAATTGCTTTTAGACCGTGCTGATTGGAAAGTGATGATACTTCATTTGTGCAATTCAGTTTTAGAATAATGTACCTACTGGCGTGGAATTAGTTAACTAAACAATAGGCAATTTGTAATGTAATTTTGTTGTTTGATTAATCATTGAAATTTGAGATTGATTAAGTTTGTAATAAATGTTTGTACCTCATCTATTCCGATGCGAATGTTGTAATTTTCATGGTCTCGAAATAACTGTACTGTAATAAAGATCCTTGTTTGTTTAATGTATTATTAGTATTATTGTAGAAATGTTAAACCAGAATGTGGTGATGAAAGGGTATAGAGGTTATTACTATTTTAACTTTAATTAGTCTTTTAAATTAATTGCTTAATACCCTACTTACTATTTTTTATTAATATCTCTCACCTTGAAAGGGCCCGGATTACAGTGTTCAGGAAAGACAACAGCGAGCAGCGAATTCCAGTTCCTAGCTGTTCGCTAAGCTTACGCAAAATCTGCCATAGTTGGAACTTGGATTACAAAAACGCATGCATACACTTATGTACTATGCCCGTTTTATTGTATATTGTGTGTAATTATAACTTTTATCCATGGAAATGAGACGTGCCATATCATGTACTCCCATCTTTACCGTCTATGTGCGCTAGCCTTACCGTGTGTGCTGCCATTGTTAGCGGGTGGAGGCAGCGCTATCCAGTTCACACTTCATTGGATCGGCAACGAGGACTCTTATTGCACGATACAACAACGCTACAATAAAGGGTGGGTACTGATGTGTTATTTTAAAATACGAAATCAGTAGCTTTTATTGTGACTACTATTGATTTCTAGAAACCTTTTAGGTGTTGGTAATTTCTTCTTCTTCTTAGTCGGGCATTCTTGTTAGAGTGGACGTGGTTGATAGATAAGTAATGGTTTCATATTATGGGACTACTTATCTTTAAAAATATTTTGAAAACTCATCAAAAACTCCAATATGAGCAAGAGAGATGGATCCAAAAGCAGGTCGATCTAATCTAAGTAATTAATTATGATTAAGAAATCAAGTTTTGAACTCAAATTGACAATAAGTAACCCATAGGATTAAAATATTTAAATCGAAATCCATGGCTGCATGCCAGTGAAAACCACATTGTGAGTTCTTACCCTTATCCAATTCACGCTTCATTGAATCAGCGTAGAATATTCTTGCCACACACAAATTATTATAGGAATGGTAGCTTAATACAAAGCATGGAGATACAACAGGCTCTCGATGAAAAGTTGGATTTAAAGCGCACCAGTCACTACTAACACTAACTATTACATATTATTAAATCGATTGTGTGGTGGTTGGAATGATTCGCTTCGCATCGCTCGCACGGTACGGACGTGCGCTCCGCCTCGCCCGCCCGCTCGCATGCGCTGCGCTCCGAGTTCCTCGAGCTTATCGCCCTCGCTCTGCGAGTCTTGTTTCTGTGGTGTTTTGTCACAATTACGTGGCTTGCCCGCGGCTGCGCTTGGGATACCTAACGGTGATAACGAACAAGCGTAGTTAAACGCCTTTCTAAAGGCGGTTCGGTTCGATTGGGAGCGACCGACAGTGCCTTTTTCAAGGCGCTGAAATTTCCTGCCGCCGCCGGTATATTAGGCTGTGAACCTTGGCCTCCTGGAAGGCACGTTTGAGAGGGTGAGGCGTTCCTCCTCGCCCTTGAGACACTCGGTTTCACAGTCTTTTCACTGCCGGGCGTGACCCCCCCTACCCCTCCCTACTTTCCATCCCTGAAGGAGCGTATCCCTGGTTGTTTTTGCGACCGGGGCCCTCCTGAAGGACTGCTAGGAGTAGGTACTCACCCTACGTCGCGGCGTTGCTACGTTGCGGCGTAGTTACATTGGTTAGGGCACACTTTTCCCACTCACCCCGCACGGTTTACACCGACTGTGCGGGACTTACACACCGCTATAACCACCGAGTTTCTTGCCGGCTCTTCTCGGTGGTTGCGACTTGCGAACCGGCGTAGATTCACGCGTCGCGAAACTCAACTCCATGCCATGGATACGGAGGAACTCTTAAAGTTCCTCCGGGCCACTCACCCGGAGGTTCTCTCCGGGTTTAAAGCCCACATACGGGCAAAGACCCTCGCAAGCTCTGTGTATGAGGAGCCTGCTTCCCCTTCATGTCCCGAGGACGCCATGTGCGATCCGAACTCGGCCCCTCTACCAATCCCGCTCACGAACGAGCACTCTATTGTGATAGATCACCAATCCCATGCCCCCAGTAGGGACATGGAATGTGACTCTGTCTCAGACGCCGATGACGGTGGCTTCACCACCGTCAGTCGTCCGAAGAGGACCCGCAAATCCGCGGCCTCTCCCCCTCCTTCCCCCCCTGCGAAGGCGCTGAAGGCCAACTCGGGCCTCTCTCAGCCCTCGCAATCTTCCCAGCCCTCCGGCTCGCAGTCGAGCACCGGGCGGACTGCCAGAGTCCCCCCAGTCTTTGTCCAGGACAAGGCGTCCTGGAACAAAATTTCCGGCGCGCTCAAGGAGCGCCACATCAATTTCTCGCACGCTAAGTCGTGCAATGTAGGCATTAAGGTGTCCTTGTCCACCTCGGACGAGCACCGAGCCCTAACTCGCTTCCTTGATGAAAACCGTATCGGTTATCATACCTTCCCCCGCGAGGAGGAAAGGGAGCTGCGGGTTGTTATCCGTGGCCTTCCCAAGGAGCTAGACTCCGCCTCCATCTTGGCCGACCTCAAGGCACAAAACTTTTCCGTCAAACAGGTTCACCGTCTGTACAGGACTCGTACACGTGAACCATTTGACCTTGTCCAAGTAGTCTTGGACTATTCCAACGAAGCGAAATCGATTTTCAATTTGAAAACGGTTTGCTTCATCTCCGGGCTCAAAGTTGAGCCACCCCGAAAGCGCGGCGCTCCCGGCCAGTGCCACCGCTGTCAACATTACGGGCACGCTGCCCGTAATTGTCACGCCCGTCCTAGGTGCGTCAAGTGCCTAGGCGATCACGGCACAGCCGACTGTGTCCGTGACAAGGCCACAGCCACCGAACCACCGAGCTGCATACTGTGTGGTAGCCAGGGTCATCCTGCGAATTATCGCGGTTGTCCCCGGGCTCCACGCACTCAGCCGCGTGCCCCCATCCCCTCTGCCCCCAGGCAGATCAATGCTACTCGCAACTTTGCGGTAGCAAGTGAGGCTCCTAGCCTCCGCCCCAACAGGCCCAATGCTTGGGCTAGGCCTCTGGCCTACACCCAGGCTGCCAGCCTTACTCCCACACCCACCCAAACAGCTGTGGCCCCACTCGCGCTCCAGCAGGCTCCTCAACCCCACCCAGCCCCTAAGGCTACGCCAAAGGCACCTACCCAACAGGCGCCTAACCCAAGTCCCCCTGCCCCTAAGGCACCAGCCCACAAAGTCCCGGCCCCTCAGGCCATGCCCCAGCCTTCACATTCACCTGCGGCTGACATTAAGTTGGTCAGAGACTTCTTTGGCCAAATTAATGTCAGCGAGATGTTTGTGATCGCCGCAAAACTGCGCGTGACTAATGGCGAAGGCAACATCATGGATAGGTTATCTATCCTCGCCGAACACGTAGACTTTTGCTACGCTATCTCCTCTTTCCACGCTCCGTAATGGCTAATCCCACCGCTAGGATCAAACCCCGGTCAATCACCTTAGCATTTTTCAACGCTAACGGTCTTAGACAGCAGAAGGACGAGGTTACTCAGTTCCTTACCGACCACCAGGTCGACATCTTTCTGGTTCAAGAGACCCTCCTAACACCCTCTATTCGCAATCCTAGGATAGCGAACTACAATATCATTAGACACGATAGGCCCACACATGGCGGCGGCACGCTTATTTATTATAAGCGTTCTCTGCACTGTGCTTTAGTCGATCCCCCTTCTCTCTCTAACCTAGAAGTCTCACTCTGTCGGCTAGCCATGACTGGACACGAGCCCATCCTCATCGGCTCGGTTTACCTCTCCCCGAACAAGACTCCCTTAAGGAGCGACTTTCAGGCCCTCTTTGCTATGAATAGTGCAGTCATTCTTGGCGGCGACTTTAATAGCAAACACACTCATTGGGGTTGCGTAACATCCACTGCCAATGGCAACATGTTAAGCGAACTCTCTGAGGAACTCATCTTTGACATCTTAGTCCCTATGACGCCCACTCACTATCCTTACAATGTCGAGCATCGGCCCGACATTCTGGACATGGCAATTCTAAAGAATATAGGCCTCCGCCTACACTCTATAGAAACCATGCACGCTCTCACTTCTGACCATCGCCCGGTCGTACTACAACTAGGCTCTCCTGAGTCTACACCCACTATGAAGACAATTGTGGACTGGGACAAACTCAAGGTAAAACTTGGGAACTGTCAGAGCCCACAACTGTCCTCAATCCCCGACGATATAGTTTCGCCTCACGAAACTATTCACGCGATCGATGCCCTCACTAGTCACATCTCGGTCGCCATCGGCGACTCGTCTAGGCAAGTGCCTGCGATGGCTAACCACCGTCTCAGGTTGCCGGACGATGCGCGAGAACTATTGAGGGCAAAGAACGCAGCCACTCGCGATTATGACGCTTATCCAACCGAGGAAAACAGAGTCCGCCTACGTTCCTTACAGCGCGCTGTCAAGGCTCGTATCGCGGAACTCCGTAACAATCAGTGGGATGATCTACTTAAAGAAATCTCGCCATCTCACCAAGCCTATTGGAAGTTGACGAGAGCCTTTAAGTCTGACACCGTAGCGTCCACGCCACCGCTTTTACGTCCCGATCAAACGCTTGCGTTTGACGACGACGCCAAAGCCGAATGTCTAGCCGACAGTCTAGAAGCACAGTGCTCCCCCAGTACCCTCCCAGTAGACTCTGCCCACCTCCGCATGGTGGACAGCGAAGTCGAACGTAGAGCCGCCCTCCATCCGACCACAACCCTAGACCCGACCAACGTCGACGAGGTGCGAACGATAATCAAAGGTTTCCGTCCCAACAAAGCCCCCGGCCCGGACCGTATCTCTAATAGAGTCTTACGCGCCCTGCCCGCCCCCCTAGTATACCTCTTGGTTGCCATTTTCAACGCGGCCATGTCTCACTGCATCTTTCCCGACGCGTGGAAAGAGGCAGAAGTCATTGGCATCCCGAAGCCCGGTAAGAAACTGGCTGACCCCACAAGCTACAGACCCATCAGTCTCTTAAAGACCATGGGTAAGTTATACGAACGTATAATTGTCTCTCGATTAAGAGATTATGTTTTTTCTAATAATCTCTTAATAAACGAACAGTTTGGCTTCCGCGCCTCACATTCCTGCGTACAACAGGTGCACCGCTTAACGGAGCACATACTTAGCGGCCTCACTGCTAAGCCACCCGTAGGGACAGGAGTGCTATTCTTCGACGTAGCGAAGGCATTCGATAAAGTCTGGCACAATGGCTTGATTTACAAGCTTTACGAACTCGGTGTGCCGGACAGTCTCGTGCACATCTTACGTGACTTTTTATCGAATCGCACCTTTCGTTACCGAGTAGATGGCTCCCTCTCCTCCCCCCGCCCCATAAGAGCCGGAGTCCCCCAGGGCTCCGTGCTCTCGCCCATCCTCTTTTCATTGTACGTCAATGACATCCCCAAATATCCGAATACGGATTTAGCCCTCTTTGCGGACGACACCGCACTCTACAAGTCCGGACGTAATCGGAATTACGTCATCTTGGCGCTCCAACGCGCAGTCACACAATTAGGCGAATGGTTCAGGAAGTGGCGCATCGAGGTAAATCCCGAAAAAAGTGCAGCAGTGTACTTTTCTAGGGCTTTGTCTGCGAAACGTCCTCCGGTTCGCACTCGTCCTAATGTCCCTACCCATCTCACCTTATTTGACCAAACTATTCCTTGGAAAAGTGAGGCCAAATACTTAGGTGTCACCCTCGACCAGAGATTAACGTTCGCTCCGCACCTCAGACGCGTCTTGAGCCGTGCAAACCACTACATCCACCGACTCTACCACCTAGTTGGAAGGAAAAGTAAATTGTCACTTAGAAATAAGTTGACAATTTACAAAACCTGCATCCGTCCAGTGTTGACTTACGCCAGTCCGGTGTTTGCTCACACTTCCTGCACAGACCTTAAGAAATTCCAGACCCTCCAAAACAAATTCTTACGCCGAGCCGCGGATGCCCCGTGGTTCGTGCGTAATACGAATCTCCATAGAGATTTCGAGATCCCATCGATTGATCACTTTATGAAAGAAGCCTCTCGCCGCTACTTTGATAAAGCGATCAACCACAAGAACCCTCTTATCGTTAGCGCCGCCACGTATACACCCCAAAAAGATGTCGCTGCCCAATACCGACGACCTAGGCATGTCCTAGACGACCCGGACGATCCTATTACCGAATTTCTGAACACAGACATCACTGCCTTAAGCACGCCAACTACTCCACAACACAGTAGCTCGTTACACCGTACTCGCCGGCGAGTACGAGGCCCTGCTTTCCATTTCGGACGGTACAGACATGTACCGGGCCGGTTCTCCCCTATCCGTCCCCCGGACACGGCCTGAGCCGAGGTCCGAGCCTACCGTGGCGCCCTCAGGCCGCGTCCGTAGTCCCCTCGATCGGGCCCACTAGAGTGAGCCCGCCGTAGGCTGGACTTTGGTCCAACACCGCGGTGGGCAACCCTCTAGTTGGGTTCGCCACTGATCGGGCGCCTTATGCGCTCGATACGGCCCGATCGCGAACGTCGGTCTGCGACCGACGCGGACGAGCCTGGGCTTCGCTACGCGAAGCCCACACTCGGCCTCGTCGGCACGCGCACCGACGATCGCCAAACGGCTAGAGTACCTTCTGTACTCGCCACTCTGCCCGGTGAAGCTGGAAAAGCTCCTCAAGCTACCAGCGCGCGTCCCTTCAAAAAAAAAAAAAAAAGGTTGGAATGAAGGAATGATGGTTAAAGTGTGACATGGCTAAGGCTGAGTTGCACCATCTTACTTTAACTTTAACAAACGTCAAAAATCTGTCAATCTCCATACAAAAAACACCGGTTATCGTTATTGTTACTGTTAAATTTAGATGGTGCAACTCAGTCTAATTATTTGTAAGTTGAAGATTTCGAATGTCATTCATTACCAATGGAAACAATGACTGTAATATTGATTTCATTATTACTGGCAGTGTCTGGCCCGGTTATGGTTTTTAAAAATAAGTTAATGTTTTTTCGCGGTTATACACGTATACGCGTTAATAAGCTCCAATACGCGCAAAGCGTGTTTTACAAAACTCGCTCCGGAACGCGCTTATTGAAGCGCCAAATGTAGCGCGCGTGTAAGATTATTAAACGCGCTAAAACGTTAATCTGGAACAACTTTGAGACTAGACCTTGAGATCAATTGCCCCACTTTGTAATTGTAAGAGCCACAGCAGATATGGTACTTAAATTATGCGATCAGCGATTTGGAGACTGTACCTATCCTATCGATGCATTTGGATATAGTATCGGAATCGCTCGCTTTGCGACTGCTGTTGCTGCATCCAGCTTCCCAAAAGTTGCCGAAAAGTTTTTAAGTGTGCGGTGTGCGATATATACGGTTGCTACATTTATTAAGGTTAAGGTGGACCGGCGACCCCATAAAGGTAGCAGGACAGCATTGAATAGAATACAGGCCGCTACCAACCGGCCAATACGGAAAACATTGGGGGAGGCCTATGTTGATGAATAATGATGGAGTTGAGGAAATGATGATGATGATGATGAATGTCTACTTATTTTCTGCTTACTTAAATGACCTTTTTACTTCTATACAACAGCTACTACACATGATAAATTGAACAATTTCTAATTTCACTCCAGACTTTATGAAGCACTTATAACACTAATTTTCGTCCCAAACTGGCGTTGTACACCAGGCTATCGTTAGGTACAGTTATAAGGTAGAAAATGGGCTCGTAATTTACTAAGCATGTACTAATGAAACAATAAATAACAAAAGTAGACCGCAAGTTTTAGTAATATTAACATGCAAAAATATTGTTGTACTACCCTAACGATGCAAAGTGGATTTTGGCAACTTTAGTGTAACATTTTTAGTTACTAAATAAATATTGCACCTAAAAGTATCATTGATGTTTTATTTTCACAGAATGTTTATGTTTTCAATTGAATTAAGTTATTTACTTTAAATTATAAATGTGGAATATTTTTAAAATAAACAGATGGCAATTTCAGTCACTGAAACCGCTATTTGTATTTACTTTTACAAATTAACGTTATAAATTACATTATTTTTTTGTGATGAAAATTCGATGTTTTGTAAACTAAGATTATAAATAAATAAATAAATAAATCTTTGGACAATTTCACACAGCGCCAGCTAGCCCCAAAGTAAGCAACTTAATGCTTGTGTTATGGGTGCTAGCTTAACGGATATACTACTTATATACTTTTTTTTTTAAATACATAAATATTATACATAGTCACACCCAGACCCGTCACAGAAATTAAAATTCATCATTTCAATTTCTGCCCGGCCGGGAATCGAACCCGGGACCTCTCGGCATAGTAGTCCGTTCTGAACCACTACACCAAACGGCCGACAATTAATTTAACCCTTAACTGGTATCGTGGGGGCCGCGCGGCCCCCACGCATGACGTTTTCTTTGATTTCTAAGAAGCTACGCATCGTGGGCAGCCAAAATTTTTTGTATTCTCATATCGGCGCTACTCGCGTCTGATGCAGGCGTTTCAGCACTGCATCATTCACCAGGACGAAGATATGTACGTGTTGGGGTCCGCGCGGCCCCCACGATACCAGTTACGTTAGTTTTTTTTTCATGGCAATTTTTATTTTTTTGCAGTATTGGTGGTTTATAAGTGATAAAACGATAGAATATACCTAGAACAAAGTTTTTGATTCCAAATTAGTGATTAGTAGCATGTCAGAAGAAGGATATAGTGATAATAAAATTATAGGTCATTGTGAAGACCCAATCACCAATATTCGGTCGATAATGAGGATATTGATTCTGATTTTCAAGTTTTTTCTTCAGAGAGTGAAAATGAAGATGTTGTAGGACCTAGTCAATCCAGCTACTATGAAAAAATAAATACAAGTGGTCTGAAAATCCACCAGTTCCTGCTAATGTTTGTCAACATAATATTTATGTTTTTATTTTTATAAAATGCTTATTATTTTTATGTAACATTACATTAAAACGTTATTTATTATTAAGTTCACATTATTATGGATTAATTAAAATAATAATATTTTTGGTTATAACTTTCTAAACGTAGGTTTCATAGATATTTGTAACGTTAAAAAAATATTACGTAAAAAGTTGTTACTATTATGTAATGTCTTGAAGTATTAATGTAATTAGATTCAATACAATAAAATCTAAATGATTAAATAGAAAAAGCCTGATATATATCATTTATGAGCATTTATTCAAGTATATAGGTAAAACATGCTTGCTAGAAGCGAACATAGTATGGGGGCCGCGCGGCCCCCACGATTCCAGTTACGTATGTCCAATTTACGATACCAGTTAAGGGTTAAATAAGATTATTTACTTATAATAATAAATAATAACAATATTTACAGTGTCACCTAGTTTCATTTAGTAACACTAACACCACTTGTCGCTAAAACACGTTTAGCGAAATGTGTTAGATTTAACCCTTATAATCTTTTATAATAGTTAATATTGTCTATTACATGAAGTTAAAGAAAGCAATTCGAGTCTATTAGGGAATATATTATTATTATCCCAAACTTTCTTTCCACCTTAATTCAGACTAAAGTTTTCGGCAAGACGAACGTCAGGAACAAACACTTTACCTAAAACTGGGGTTTCCAACCTTTTCTGGACCAGGGACCAATAAAGAAATCACCACTTTATTTCTTTATTATTCGCAGAAACCATTCAAAAAATCGTTAATAAACTGAAACCAAAAACTCTATCTAAAATACATAATTATTTAAAAGGCAGACATCTTGATTTAGAAAATCAAGTAGGTACGATACCAAGTCAATTGACTACAATTAATTTTATTTTTGAGTGCGCATTCTTCTGTATAAGTTCGGCAATTACTTATTACATAACCCTCTCAAGATATTGAAAATGAAATTAACAGCCGTATTCACAAACATTACTATGAGGTCTCACAGTGCGCGTGGACGCACAAGGTGACACACGATCCAATCACAGAGCTCTAAACATTGTGCGTTCTATTTGTTGTATGTTGTCGTGTTTAAATATCGTTGGCGGACCATATTTTAACTCCTGCGGACCACCGGTGGTCCGTAGAACAGGTTGGGAACCCCTGACCTACAACTATCTCAGTTTAGTAAGAAGACGAAACTTCTGAAAGAACTCTGGAATCTTGTTCATGCGTGAAATAGACAGGCGTATTGTGCTTCTGACAAGACAAACATGGGGGTAGGTATATTATTTTGTTTCTATTAGAAACTACGCTGGATTAAGGAGTACAATGTAACCTTTTTAGAACCTTTATAACTTTGCAGAGTTACTTATAAATCCTAGTAAACCTGAATTTTTCCCGCAAAGGAAAATGAGAATTTAGAGGCACAGAATATTTTGTTCAATTACGACTATTTAGAGACAGATTTCCAGATTTAAACGAAAAGAAAAGATAATTTAATTTTCCAGATAAAAGGATAGGTTACCTTTAGGGCCTTAAGGACTTCTCTCAGTTTACATACTAAGGCTGAGTTACACCACCTAACGTAAACGGTAACTAATAACGTTAACCGGTGCTTTTTGTATCGAGTTTAACAGATTTTTGATGTTTGACAAAGTTAAAGTAAGATGGTGCAACCCAGCCTTAATATTTATGTACCTAAATAGGTATGTTCATTTACATATAACAACTTCGTATTTGATATTGCAAACAGTGAAAAACAACATAATGACCACTAATTGGAATGATCTAACTTTCCCTGTGCATCAACAATCTTTAACAATATTATGTATACAGTCAACAGCACGTCAGATTAACTTTTATTGAAAAATCGCTCGTATTGCAATTACACAAGGTGCTAGTGTTTACCGTGAATTGCCGTCATCCCTACAATTGCCAACCCTACAAACAAATTCATGGATATCAAAATGAAGCATTGAAGACGTTGTTGGTATTTATAATGTTTCTTATTGTTTGAAAGTTTCATAGAATTTGGGAAGTAAAGCTTAATATTGTTCCAGTTTATTATGAAACATTTGATGGTGATAGCATCAGATTTATAAATATCTTGAAAGGACAAAGTCGAAATGCTTGCAATGTATCACAAAAGTTTCTTTAAATAATGTCTATGGAACTTTTTTACTGAGTTACAAAGTTGTATCTTGTTATTAAATTTTTTTTAGAATGTTAAAATATGTAGAACTTGATAAACTGATAGAACGTAGTGTGAATCTTACAATATTATATAGTTTCTAATTATTTACTGGTGGTGTCCATTCATATGACTATTGGCTACATCATTTTACTTACACATTATGACTAGGTATAGATATTACCTAAGGTTTGGAAGATTTTGGAATATCTATTAGATTAAGGAAATCCCGAGTGTTAAGAAATTGTTGTTGAGTGAGTGACAGAAGCCAGGACATGGGTTACTTAACTTGAAATGAAGGTACCTACCCACTTACCTTCATCTTAGTGGTAGTCTTGAGTATAGTTAACTACCCTACAGCCCGAGAAATTGTCGGTGCAGTAACAGTAGTCCCGTTTGCACGTAATTAACTAATTACCCAGCTTGTTAAGCTTAATTCACTTGTACGGGTACTGTTGAGCTGCAGTTACACTTGTGTTACAGATTGTAACCTTGTTAAACGAACGACAGCACTGATTGGAAGGTAATTTACGCACGTTTTGAAGCATTATAAAGCTGAAGAGTTTGCTTGAATGCAGTAATCTCAGAAACTAAAGGTCCGATTTGAAAGAATATTTTTGATAAATAGCCCATTTATCGAGGCAGGCTTTAGGCTTCAAAACATTACCCTACAGCCAATAGAGCCGAAGCAGTAAAGAAAAGGTTGCAAAAACTGGAAATATTATTCAAACAATTTTCACGCGTACGAACTACGAAGTCGCGGGCACAGCTAGTTAATAATAACGTTACGCCTCAAGCTCTTAACGCGTTTTCGAAGCTGACGTATCTAACACCTAACTATTCAAAGGTTGCTTGCCTAATCTTACACAAACAGTATTAAAGTACACTTTTCCTTTCAAACTCTCGCCAGCTAAACTTGCAAAGGGCACCTACTTTCTACTCACAAAGACTGCCAACTCCTGTCGATTTCGAAACAACAATGAAATGCATCTCAACTCTCAATTCACTTCGCTTGAGAGGCTGGTTTACCAATTACTCTAGTCCGCTCTGTGTAGAGCGCGTCTTAGACCCGGTTGCCACTAAGGCGGAGCAGTGCGGAGCGGAGCATAGAAGTTTTTTGAATAACCAATCAGATTCCATTATTTGCACATCTGCACACGCGGGTTCGGTTCCCGCCGCCGCTCGACTATTGTGGTGAGCTCACAAGCATGACACAAGCATATTTTAGTACGAGAGGCTTACGGCACTAAAAAATACTCTAGTCCGCTCGTAGAGCGCTTCTTAGGCCCGGTTACCACTAAGGTGGAGCGGTGCGGAGCGGAGCAGAGAAGTTTTTTGAATAACCAATCAGATTCCATTATTTGCACATCTCCACTCTGCTCCGCTTTGGCGGAAATGGATCGAGCGGAGAAGAGCGGAGAAGTTTCGGGTGCACTTGTTTTTCTATAGAATTTGACAGCGGCGGCGGCGGAAGAGCGGAGCGGTGCGGAGAAGTGTGGTGTTTTAGGGCCCTCACCCACGCCGACTTTTTATAGCGATGCAATCGCGCTTCTGTAGCGCGTTAGTAGCGCGTTGGCATCACTTCTGTAGTGCGTTGCAAATGTGACTAACGCGCGTTAGTAGCGATGCTGTCGCGCGTTTCGTCGAAACGCGCGACGTGAAATAGTCGCCGTGAGCGAGGGCCCTTAGGACCGGTTTCCACTAAGACGGAGCGGAGTTTTTCAAATAACCGTCTTATTAACAACTAGCTTTCCGCCCGCGGCTTCGCGCGCGTGGACTATATTATCTACATATTTTATGGAACCCTACTTTTTTTCAAAATAAAATTTAGCCTATGTTACTCGTGGATAATGTAGCTTTCGAATGGTGAAAGAATTTTTAAAAACTGTCCAGTAGTTTTTGAGCCTATTCATTACAACCAAACAAACAAACAAAGTTTTCCTCTTTATAATATTAGTGTAGATAAACAGAATTTTTTTTAAAACTAAGGCAAACTTAACTCTAAACAAAATAAAAATATAAACAAAAATCAGATTCCATTATTTGCACGTGTCCACTCTGCTCCGCTTTGGCGGAAATGGATCGAGCGGAGAAGAGCGGAGAAGTGTCGGGCGCACTTGTTTTTCTATAGAATTTGACAGTGGAGTGCGGAGATTTGGGGAGCGGTGCGGAGTTTCACACGGTTAGACCCAATACACTGAACTGTCCCACCCGTGACATTGACAGTGCGGCGCGACCGTCAATTAATACCAGCTAGATCGCTAGTTCCGATTTTTGCCATGCTGGAAACTATACAGTTGAACGATGATGGCGCCCTCCTGTCAATGAGTTTGGTGGGACAGTTCATTTTAGGTCATCTTTATATAGCAATAGACTGACAGCTGACAGTACGCACAGCTCACACATCTACTCTCGTCTCTGAACCACTTCACTCTTCTCCGCTCCACATCGCGGCATCGGTGGAAATAGCTTGCCAGCTTCGCCGCACATCTTCTCTCGTCTCCGCATCGCTCCGCCTTGGAAAGCGGGCCTTAATCCAACTTGCGGACATTTCAAACAACGTCTACTTTTTAAATTCGGTTATCAACGGAATAGCGTTCGGTCCAGCGGTTCAGGTAATTGGAATGGATAAATATTTTCGGTTCAAATTAAGGTTGGTTTTGCAAGTTTTGTTGCTTCTGATATATGCGGAATTT
This sequence comes from Ostrinia nubilalis, assembly GCF_963855985.1. Lineage (NCBI taxonomy): Eukaryota > Metazoa > Arthropoda > Insecta > Lepidoptera > Crambidae > Ostrinia > Ostrinia nubilalis. The sequence goes on from NC_087103.1 coordinate 8,927,017, forward strand.
GGTTTAGAAAATTCGAATTGCCATTCTGAAAGTTAAATAATTACTTTACATAAGGAAAAAGGGCCCAGAATAATAGAGATAGATCCAATATCTAAGTAGCTCAGATGGAAGAGCAGTCGCCCGGCAAGCGAAAGGTCGTGGGTTCGATTCCCACCTTAAGCAGTTCGTTTTTTTCAAGATTAGATTCAATAGACAAAATAGACTTCCTTTTTTGTAAAAAAAAATACGTTCCAAATATTATTCTGAACACACTTCAATACTGTTTCAGCTTTTCATTTAAAACTATGATTGCTAAAGCCTAATGCTTAATAATTACCAATTAGAATTGTACCTAAACACACTATAAAAATATCTTACTACATTAAATTTTTTCTAAAAGAATTCGACATTATACGCGAAGACTGAGAAAATGTATTTCTGTGTGTTCCTCTTACAAAGCTGCAGGAGACGTTTCAACTGTACCATTTATAATATTTCTTTAGATCTTCATTCGCTTATTATATCCTGAGATTTTTCCTATAAACGTTTTTCCGCGGCCACGCTTTGAATTCAAATTAAAAAGAACCAGCACAAAGACGATATACCTACCTCTCTTTGATATTTATCCGGCAAAAGAAGATATCATGCTATTACGAAAATGTTTGAAAAACAGTTTAAGTTTTTGATACAAAGTGCCTACAAAAATCTTTCCTAAATTATGGACAAAGAAATAACATTACCAATGTGTTTTCGGAGCAACTTTTGGAAACGAATATTATTATGGGCATTAACACTTTAATCAGTGTTCAACGTCAAAGCAGGATGACATGGAAATAAAGAGTACCGTAAAATATTTCATTAAAGTCATCAAACAATGAGATGCGAGTACCTGTCTTTGATTCGACTTAGGTCTGCTGGAAGTCATAAAATACAGTTAGGCTGGGTTGCACTATCTTATTTTTAACTTTGACAAACGTCAAAAATCTGTCAAACTTCATACAAAAAGCACCGGTTATCGTCATAGTTACCGTTAAAGTTAGGTGGTGCAACTCAGCCTTAGTCATCCCTTACTGAAAAATGTAAACCAGTTAGGTACACTATTCGGTGCTACTTATACACATAAAAAGAGTGTTACGGACTCAGGTCTGAAAATCAGTCTACTAGCCATTGCAAATATAGAAGTAGCAGAGTTTAAACTTTTAGATCCGAAACACGTTCACAGGAATGCAGTTATTTAGGAAATAAGTTAAATATCATAAAACATTACTCCACATATAAGATACACGTGTAGGTAACTATTGCGACCTGGCACCAATAGCAACACACGTAATGAAAATTCCTTAGAAATTTGTAGTAACAAGGTTTCTATTTCCACCGGGTGACAACAATTCTAATAAAACGAGAGAGGTTCTATCGTTCAGGAAACATTAAGACTTCAATTTTGGCGCTGGAGAAATCTCCGGAGTGTTTTCTTTATAGTTCGCGAATTGTGAAGACAATTTCAAAAGAACTTTTAATTGTCTAGCTGGAGACAGATACACACGTCGTGGTTAACAGAACAGTGCCTACCATGAGTTTATGTTAGGTGTGCTCGCTAGCAACTGCGTAAAAAAATGACTGGGTTGCACCGTCTTACTTTAACTTTGAAAAACGTCAAAAATCTGTCAAACTCCATACAAAAATTGTGATAGATACTTAGTTACCGTTAAAGTTAGGTGGTACAACTCAGCCTAAATGTATGACATATTGTGCAGCGTACGGATGACAGCACAGTAAGCTAACTATGTGTGCGACTACTCCCTGTATAACAGGCTATTTTGAAAATGAATAGTTTGATGTTCCGTAGACTTTACATAAGCTCATGCCTCCTACTCCTACCAACATTAAAGTATAATAAAAGTACGATAAATTTTTTGCCTTTTACTTTTTCAGAGTATTGAGTGCGGATCGTGGAAAACTTTGGGCGATGGAATAGATACTATGGTTTATTTTAATTCTTTTTGCATGAATAATGAAAGCACGAGAGACAAATCTTTAATGCAGTTCCCGTATGTACCTACTAAAGCATTAAATGGAGATGCATAATAGTCCAGTTGAAATAAACACACGACAGCACATACTTAATACAATATTTACATTTTTGTGGCAAATTCACTCTATTTACAACGGCATAAGATTGCACAATGCATTTACGAGTTAGTATATTGTTGCTTACCTTTTTGTGTTGACACTCCGATATATCGACAAAGTTGCATTCACATGATCACAGATAAACAGAAGTTTGACCGACTAAATGCGGGAGGGCGTTTATTGGCAAACGGATCGGTCTACCCTCTAAGTCTTTTTACTTTCGACATTAGTACCACTGTTCACTAACTCACTCGAAACTCACATTTGTTCTTGAATCTCATTAACACTCACTATTTTTCGTAGAAGAAATGATACCCATGTTCTATTGTTACAACTTTATCAATTCTTAAATCGACATTGGCATCAAAGGTTTGGTTGCCACTGAAAAAAAAACTATTTAAAAATATTGAAGTAAAAAAAAACTATTTTAACGATAATTGGCTGTAAAAAGTATGATACCTACTAAGTTGGTGCCAAAATTATGTACAATTTTATGATTCTGAAAAACATGCCTCCGCAAACTAGAAAGTTGTATTAAAACTTTCTCATATAACTTATCATCTGATAAAACTTGACACGAGAATTGGACCCCCAGTCAAGGCAAGATATCATTTTTCGTCGCAGCAAATACATTTTCACTGGAAACTTTGCCCATTGAATTTTGCACTTCATTCTAAGTTTTTCTTTTTAGAGTGCAACAAACGTAAAGTGTAAAAGTTTTTCGCTGATCGTGGTATGTGATTAGAAAATTTTCGTTTAAGTTTAGATTCGATCTTGATCGAATATTGAGAATTGGACTGATATTTGGGTCAACCATTTCGAAATTTACGCAAAGGCCTGTGCTAAGGCTGGGTTGTACCAACTTACTTTAACAATAAACGGTGTTTTTTGTATGGAGTTTGACAGATATTTGACGTTTGAGTTAAACTAAGATGGTGCAACTCAACTTAACACTAGAAGGGCCAGGCTGCATGCTATACCTTCAAAGACCGCAGCGGTCAATTTGACGGTACTACAGATTAAGTGAGAATACTTATGAAATTATTGCCGATTTTTAATAAATAAATTAAATAAAAATAATACAAATTTATTTTTTAATAGTAGTAAACAATTTAGCATTAAAGTTAGTAACATTTGTAACAAGTAATGGTTTTTTTAGACTCTTTTGTACATTTTCCACAAACAGCTTTTTTACAGATAGTGCAGTTTTCACATGTTTCATTTTTTTTACAATTACTATTGATTTGACATTGCCGCCTCTTATTGTTTGTAGTACATGGTTCACTTGTTTCAGAATTAGTTTATTGTCTCTGAGTCGCAGTTGAAGTGGATTTTTTTCACACATACTCTTCACGTAGTTCGCTCACTAGTTAAAGGATAAAATCATGACGAGAAATTTTTATTCCTGTGACTTTTTGATATAGAACCACGAGTTTATAGCTGCTAAATCAAGTATGTTGTAAAAAAAAGTGAACAGGCCATCTCCGACTTCCAGCTCTTACGGTGTATTTGCGTGCCATTTGATCGATGACGTCTACACCAAATTTTGTAGCATTATAAAATTCAACTGTTTCAGGCAGCTTTTTTTGATCAGTACCTATGCTTACGTTGGGGTGTAGAATATACTCAAAATAATAACAATTTTTACTGGTTTTTCTTGATAAGTAGTAAGGGTTGTATCGGTCTCGGTTTTCATTATGAAAGTTTCATATCTTATAGTAAGAATACATCTACAAATCGGTGGTACTTCTCTTCTTGCACGCCGCATTGTTCCAACAATGCTAGCCTTTTCGACCATTAGATTTTTAGCCAAATTTAGAGACGTGAAAAAGTTGTCAGTGGTTACGTTTCGGCCTTTTGGAAATAGGGTTGTACTAGTTTCGAAACCACATAACCACGACTGCTCACCGAACGAAACCAACGTCTACTGTAAAATGTAAACAAGCTAGGCAGTAACAACTTACTCAGAATTCAATTCAACATAAATAAAAACAAAAGTACCCACATTAGTTTGAAGAAATCGTTGTTTACTAATCTTATCGCCGCCTTTATATGTATGCCGCCACATTGACGGTGCGCGGTCTTAGTAGGTATTTGTCATCGAAACTCATATACAACATATTGTTATTTTCTTTTTCATATAGATTTAGCTTAACAATAGCAAATTAGGAAAAGTCATAAAATATGAAAAGAAACAAAAACATAGTTTGTGAAATATTTATCAATGAAATTGCTTTGCCGCCAATTTGACTGCCTTGGTCTTTCTAGTGTTGACTAGGTGCACATACCGGGCTGCATGTCAGTAGCGGGTTCGAAACCCACTGGGATCAAAAATGTAAGTGCTAACTGTAGTGCTTATCGCACGAGTATTCTCAGTCACTATAGTTTAAAAATTCTTGTGAAAGTAATATCATTTTATTTCAAAATAATGTACTACAATTTTGCTGAAATTCAATATTCCAAGTTTGGATCAAATTATAGAAGTTAGAGAGTGGAAAAGCATTACTATGAAACAAATTTTCGCCGTTTATATTTCAGAGTTTAAATAAATAATACCTATAATACGATAGGTATTACCACTGAAGTCTCAAATACTAGGAAACATTAAAAAAAAGTATTGTTTTGAGTGCATCTACATTACAACGAGTAAGTTAAACGTCATTATGAAATTTTGAAAAAGTTCTTTAACAAAGCAAAAATAGTACTTTTTAAAGCAACAACCACTAATTATTGTCGTGGACTCGATCCGACCGGGATGTCATCCACACTGGCTATCTCTGTATCTATCTAATCGCTTTGAAAATGATAGCGATTATGTTTGTGATAGAAATTGAAGGCGTTGATTTTCCAAACATTAATTTTTTTAGTAGTTGTTCAACTGTATTTTATTAACTCTCTTTATATGGAAGTAGTATAATGTCATTTAAAAGTATCCTAAAGAATGGACACCAAAGAAAAAGGTACATACAAGGTTCCAACAATAATAGCATTATGGTTTTATCAGTCATTGGAGATCTACTTAGTTATTGATGATGATAATTCTTACATAATACTTGTCTTGTGCCTGTAAGGTGTTATTTATCTACCTACCTTTAGATGTAAAGTAATTGCTATAAATACAAGTTACACAATAGGTGCGCTCTATAAAAATATAACTTTTGTAATGATGCCCGCTGAATATTCATGCGATCTGAGCTCCTGCACTACCCCTTTCATAATATTTGCATAATACAAAAATAGCTTATGAATTCTCTTGGAATATGCTTTCTTATGCAGATATTAGTTATTGTTAAAAAGTGGAATATTTAATCTTAGTTAATAATATTAAGCATTTTAAGTGAATTGGTTGAAATGACTGAAAATCAGTGTTGTAAGGAAAGATACTTGAGCCACGTCCAATTGCCTTCGGTGTATTTTGTAAGCTTCTTCTATTTCCTATGTCTATAGTAATATAAATTTCAAAAGCAATAAATACATTTTTCATTTATTTATTTAAGTAATCTTATCGCTTTTTTTAAATAATTTACAAACAAAGATCCACTTTCAGGTTAACTACGCTACGTCACAACACAACTGGATGTTTCAAAAAGATTTATTCCTCTCCAATTCTAGTCCAGTTTTGTTTCAGTCGACTAGCGAGATAGGTTCACTGTAATCAACATTCTTTCTTGCAAGCGAATCAAGGCTTTGGATTCCGCCAGGATGAATGGGGCCCATCGTCATACCTATGTCATTCAGCAGAGATTTTATCAAAGCCTATTTTTGCTTGTGCGAGTCTGTTTTTGTGCTGGCATGATTACCCTTACAGTTTTGGAGCAGAACACAAAATGGAAAAGAGGTCTGTATTTAAAAACTGTTTCTGTATCTGCATACGCGTGTAATTTATTTTTGAGGCCGTCCTAAAACGTAACGTAATTAATTAATGTTAATAAAAAAAAAGTTGTAAAGTAGTTTTAAAGGTAATGTTAACAATTTTCCTCCAAATGAGGTGATTACGCAATAAAGGATGTAACACACTTATCAACCCGGAAAGGGATCATAGCCGTATCAACTCGAGGCAGTCAGTATTCTTAGTATGACGGTTGACAGCGCTCGAAAGGCGATGACAGCTCGCAAAAGGTGATACGGTGTTGATACCTTTCCGAGTTGATGAGTCTGTAGGTGCCAAAAATCTGCCTTATTTGTAGAACATACATAACTATGTACGCTCCCAAAAACTTAATTTATTTATAGGGAGAAACATAGCCCATGAATTAAAAACCTTTTTATTTACATACTCACCGAGTTCATCTGTATATGCAGATGTGAATAACGTTATTCTCCCAAAAACAACGTACAAAATGTGCTTTATGAAAACCGCATCAATGGTCTAAGCAAAAAGCCAGATTCCAAGGGATTTCAGCAAATTTATTCAAATACTTCAATATTATGTATGCCGTATGCAGTAGAGGTCTAATTAAGAAGTAATGAACCCTGCTTAATATTAATGAACCTACGTAATGTTTATATTATTTCTTTCCTTGTAAATTAGGGAAATTATGTGGAGGTGAGCTAATGTTACAAGGTCTAAATGATGAGCCTGTTTTATTTTGTTTCTTCAAAATTTGAGAGAGGTGGTTTAAAAAGATTTACGAATAAAGACCAGGGTTTGTAATCTGACCATAGATTAGAGATCAAGGTGAAAGATACTAACGCCCGTATTCACAAACATTACTATGTCTCACAGTGCGCGTGGACGCACAGGGTGACACACGAACCAATCACAGAGCCCTATGCTTTACTTTTCACTTTCAGCTTCACTTAGGCAAGCATCGTCTGTGAATACGGGCGTAAATTATTTCTGTGTGGGTATTTGCATGAAATAATTTTTCGGACGCAGAACATAATAATATTTGGTCTTTCCTCACTTTTTGTTTTTAGTTAGCCAGGTTCAATAGCTTAAAATAGTACCAATTAAGTTTCAGCTATTAAAATCTGCGAGCGAAAGTTGAACTGCCAGATAACTAGTAAAGTAATCAATAGAAGAAAATAGAAAGAGGACACAAAAGTGACAAAAGTACTAACCGCTTCCTCTCTAGGAGGAGTTGTAAGGAATATTTACACATACAACACCTAAAAGCACTAAACAAATATGGTTCGAAAATGTCGCGTTACATAATAAAAGTGGGCTAATATTGATGTAGGAAAGGGCTACCGTATGTAGTTATGATTGATGGTGCCCTTTGCCAGGCTAAAATTATTTCGCCCTCACTATACTAAATATCTGTGTTAGAATTTTTATGCGACTCAAAACTGAATACAAGGGGCTTAGTGTAAGTTTATATCAAACGTGTTCGCTAGCGACTGCGTAAAAAAATGACATTAAAATTAAATGTATGACAGATGTACAGTGTCCCTAGTGGATACTTTCAAGAACTAAAACCTTCATAGTTCCTTTGGAACGCTCTTCCCGAGAACATCAGGCAGACTCCTAGTAAGTTTGTTTTCAAACACTCTGTGCGCAAACATTTTCTTGAACGCATCATGTCGTCTTGATCTCCCTTATTCTCTCCTTTTCTCCCTTATCCTCTCCTATCCTCCCTTACCTCTCGTCATCCATTTTATATAAATTATATGTATGTATTTATGTATATATTTTGTATAAATATATATTATAATATTTTATGTACCTATTATATTGTGTACCTACATTTTTGTAGCTTTTTAGCACCGCCTACTAAATATCTCTGTTTTGCTCAAGGTCAGCTGGTAGAGAATGACGTATGGCATTAAGCTCGCCTTTTTGTACAGAACATTGTTGTGTGTGCAATAAAGTCTTTAAATAAAAAAAATAGATTTTGACGCGCTCGCTAGCGACGACGTTTGATGTAAACACACTAAGCCCCCAGTTTATTGTACAGTCCGCAGCCTGTGACTGAGTTTCAAAACACCACCGCGTTATTTATTGTTGCCAATCAAGCTGGGTTTAGTGTTAATAGGTATAGTATATCAAAAAATACTGGTTAAGCCACTGTTTAATCCGTCACAAAACCGTGTCTAAAAAGACTGGAGTTTGACTTTTAAACAAAATTCAGTTCAGTTAATAGAGAAGTGGTGGTTTTTTCAGTGACACCGCCTAAAAATACTACAGATTTTTGCATTAAAGATCATTCTAGGTAAGTACGACCGCTCTGCCAAGAGCGTAACGAATAAAAAGAAGAAGGTACTTTTTATCAGATAATTAAGCACTGGCACTGCTAAAAGAAAATGAAAATAAACTGAATGATGAAAATTAATGTTATTGGAAATCTCTATGCAAAGTGAAGATGAGAAAAATACAGGTAACTTTAATAACCAGTAAATAATAAAGAAGTTCAGAGAAAATAAGTAGCTTTGTCCTTGTCCAGTTCCATAAGAAAACTCATATCTTTAAAATACATTGAAGTAAAGAGTTTATTAGTAATCATGTCGCATTCCACTTAAAATGTTACTGATTAAATTCGTTTATTTCGCAGTAAATAACAGTTGGATCTAAACTATGTAGTCCATGACTAACAAATTGAACCCGAATTTCGTTTCTAAGACACTCCATTAAATATTAACAAGACAGATCCTTTCGTATCTGCACGATTTAATTTGATTTCTTTCGATAAATTGACGGCATTAAGGAGAAGGGTGTTTAATTAAGGGGATCACACTTTAACGCGTTTAAGGAAAGGCTGGAGGTGTTTTCTTAATCTTTATATTATGTTGTTTAAATGAGAGTAAAGCCTGTTTTATAGATTTTCATTAATTTTGTCTGAATAAAGTAGCGTAGGACGTCCACCCACAAGATGGACTGACGACCTCATAAAGGTAGCGGGAAGGCGTTGGATGCAGGCCGCCACCAACCGACCATTGTGGAAATCATTGGGGGAGGCCTATGTTCAGCAGTGGACGTCCTGTGGCTGAAATGATGATGATGATGATGAATAATACCTACTCGATATTGTTGAACATAACAACGCCAAAAGCAGTTTTTATCACTCGTATTTTAGTTTTTGAGAATTTTGTACATGAATCATTGTATTTTTCCTACAGTTTATTAACCTTTACCTGTCTAGAAGTAATCGGTATATTCCTTTGAAGATGATTTTATATTAACAATGAAATTGTGATATAAAAGATGAATGATCGTCAAATGAATGCCAATAACCTGCCAACCATTTGTAAACTTTTGCAATATGTGCTCACCGAGGACTCGGGAAATTACCCAGAATCTGTTTTCTGGAGTGTGTAACCTCTTCGAACTTACTTTCATGTCACAAATTAGAAAGATGTAGGAGAACCGTTTGTATACAAACATCTATTTTTTTTACCTATAGTTCATGCAACTCACGAAGGCGAGTGAGCTTTACTCGTGTGTGTACGTGAACATGCACACAACGAAAAGTGTAATGTCTGTCAAAACTTGAAAACCGATCAGTAGCGAACCACCACGCATGTAAAGCTCACTCGCCTTCGTGAATTGCAACAACCATCACTATCTATTACTAATATTATAAATGCGAAAGTAACTTTGTCTGTCTGTCTGTCTCTCTTTCACGCCTAAACCACTGAACCGATTTTGATATTTGGCATAAAGATAGTTTGAGTCCCGGGGAAGGACATAGGATAGTTTTTATCCCGGTTTTTGAAATAGGAACGCGCGTGTTAAAGTTTTACTGTGACAGACAAAATTCCACGCGGGCGAAGCCGCGGGCGCAAAGCTAGTACCTAAATAATATACAAAAGTTGAAACTGCCGGTCTCCTTAGGGTTAATATAAACTAGATCATTTTCTCGAGCATTTCTATGTAATATACTGTTTTTACTACTACTAAAAGTTACCACAACTAAGGCACATTAAGGCTGGGTCCACCATCTTACTTTAACTTTGACAAACGTCAATAATCTGTCAAACTCCATACAAAAACTTCGGTTATCGTTATAGTTACGGTCAAAGTTAGGTGGTGCAACTCAGCCTAATGGTTTCTACAATGCAGTTAGCAGTTAGCTACATGACATTAGCCGATTACATTTTTGCAGCTGCTCCACGATCACCATGCTCTACATAATGAGATGCTAATTAAGATTTTTTTTGGAACTAGAAGTGTTGTGGGTTATGTTAGTTTGCATTGATGACACGCCTTATACGTCATATCATCATCATTTCAGTCACCGGACGTCCACTACTGAACATAGGCCTCCCCCAATGATTTCATATTGCGGTTGGTTCACGTTGTGGGTGAACGTCCCGTGCTACGTTTTCCGGTACGTGACCTCCACCCCAGAACCTTGCTGCCCCATCGGCCGTCACTTCTGTATACTATGTGCCCTGCCTGTTGCCACTTCAGCTTGCTAATCATCATACTTATTGCATTACGTCTTGGTACTTCAAGTCTGACGGAACAAATATCTTACTTCAGAAATAAGTTGGCGCTTCTTTTCCTAGCCCATATCATGTTGTCTTTGCGAATAATAATATTGTCTAAGGGCTTAGATCAAAGACTCAAATATTGATGGGAATATCTAAAATAAATCTTTGTATGTGTCTACATCTACACGCTGGAAGACGTAGCGTGGGCAGGCCTCCTACTAGGTGGACCGACGATCTGGTAAAGGTCGCGGTTAGAGCCTGGATGCGGGCAGCGCAGGACCGTTCATTGTGGAAAACCTTGGGGGAGGCCTTTGTCCAGCAGTGGACGTCATTTGGCTGAAAAAAGAAAGAAAAGAAATGTGTCTACGCACCCACGACAAAAGATAATAAAGATACTATGAAGGAACAAATTTATTTATTACAATAGGTAATTTTGAAACCTCTCAAAATAACATTATTTGTTGTAAATGACTAGGTTCAAAAGAGGTTAAAGTTTCTGTTCATTGTACCTATGCCTACAAATACATTCATAGGTACCTACCTATTATAGGTATTTACACCTGTAAAGGGTGAATGACATTGTATATTATCACAGTAGATAAATCAAACAGTACGGAAGCTTCATACAAACGCTCGAAATCAGACTCACGCACACAGACGCACGCTTTACACGAGCTCTAAGCGAACCTCGCAGTCCATCCGTCGCGAGTGTCGCGCGCGTTGTGTTTTTAATAATAATTTAATTGCATGCGCTGTCGAGTGTATTGCGTAGTATACGGCTGCTTGAACTCGGCATCTTCAAAACCAAAACTTTCATTTTTTAAACTTCGTAATAATTCTGAATTGTAAAAATGATTAAATACCTATTTACTTTTTTAATAAAGTGCTTACATTTGATTTTGTAATAGTTCTTTTTAAATTACATAATTACGCTTTTTAACAATTTATTGTGTTCTATTTGATAGAGTAATTTGCTCCGCGCGCTTTTGTACTAAGTGATGAACTGTATTTAAAATGAGGCAATAGTTATGTGAAAGTAAGTATCCGGTATTTTATTTATGAGAATAGATCTTCTACCGGCCTTTAATAGTACTTAATCAATTTATTCGATTATGTATTCGATCATTATAGAACCTAATTAACGTTATATTTTTTTGTTAACTACTTAGTCAATTAATTTATTCCATTAAGTATTTGATAATTAAAAAACCTAAATAAACGTTTTAATAAATAAGTAAGTAAGAACCTTATTAATTTTATAAAGATTAAGAGTGCCAACCCTAACACTCAGTTGAAGTGTAGGTATTTAACTCGCCGATAGGGGTAAGTTTCCGTACTGCTTTAGCTCATATATATACTGTGATATTATTGACTTCAAACAGTGAACTCTGGTTACTGTCGTGAACTAGAATCTTTCGTTCCTTTTTTTGGGAAAAGTCTCATTTTTAATTCATTTTTAATAACTAAATGATACGAGTATGTCTCATGACAAAGTGTGTTGTGTTGTGACAGGGGTTTTAACTAATTCTGCTGATATTTTATTCAAAAGAACAGTTAGTTACAATTTTAGTTAACTGACTCTAACTTATCCCATGCACCTTGTAATATAATATCATGCATTCAATCACACTCCATAATTAAATACTTCTTCATTACGGAGTTTCATTACTAAGAAGCTGAACTAAGAAGAATAGACTTTATTACCTTGATACTAAATATCAATCCCCTGCCAGTTGAAACTTGAGCGCATAGTTCCCCTTAGTCCTTAAGGGTTCCTTCTTTGTTTTCTTTTCATTACTTACCAAGTCACTATAAGTATCTGTATCTGGTCAAAACAAACTTTGAGATAATGGATTACCAGACATTGTATCCATAGTTGGTCTTATACTCGTACAGTTGATTATGTGCCCCCTGAGGCATAAGTTTCTTTTTAGCTAAATTGAATTTACACGGCAAAAATTTCTTGGTAAGTTTTCTACTGAGATTTACGATTTTCAAATGACAGTCTCTGAACTTCCTGGTAATTTGATAAAATAAGTTTTTTTTAGATCATAAACGACCACACAATGCAATATACGAGTAAACAGTGGGAGAAAAGTGTCATAGAAATTTCAACTAAGAAGCATGGAGGAGAAGTTTAATGTGTGAAAACAATTGATAATGTAGGTATTTTGTTGATCTATAAAACATAAAAATAAAACTTTAGACATTTAAAAAGTACGCTTTAAATCAAATACCCGGCCTCCTTTGTTCCTTGGTTGCACTCGCACCACTAAAATCCAATGTGGCATCGGCCAATATGTCTGCACTCCTCGAGTGTTCTCGCTCAACGAACACGAATGTTTTGTTGTTCTCAAGCGCAAGACATTGCACGTCAACATAGCCTGAAGAAAGCAGACATATCATTCAATATTATTACTACAGAGAAGGACGATTATGCTCGCTGTATAACGCGTCGACTACGAGAATTCGTAGCTACAGTTTTCCGTAGCAAACAAAGCTCGTAGCTCTCTCGCTACGATAATAAATGGTAGTTATGAAAGTGTTCATTCGTTCGTTTCTTATTCATGAACTAAGCACAATTCAAATATTTCTGTAACTGACAAAATCTACTTAAGGTTAAGAAGTATTTTTTCAATTTAAATCTACTTTAAGATTTATGTTATCGAAATTGGTCTTTGTTCACACGACAACACCAAACAAATAAAATATGGCCCGTCTATTAACTATTTACAAATGAAACATTAATAAAACAAAAGTGCGTGAACTAGATAGTAGCTTTTTAGCACCGCCTACTCAATATCTCTGTTTTGCTCAAGGTCAGCTGGTAGAGAATGACTTATGGCATTAAGCTCGCCTTTTTGTACGGAACATTGTTGTGTGTGCAATAAAGTCTTTAAATAAAATAAATAAATAGTACATTGACTGTTAGTGCATAGTATTTACAACATAGTAAAAACTAATTTACCTTTGCCTCTAGAATCGCGACGCGGCACTGTCTTCATCCAAATCTTAACGTCACGATTGTTTCAAATGGTCTTGCCGTTCTATCTGGACTGTGTTTTAAGTGCGCAGTGCTGGTTCGCGCTGCACAAGTGTCCAGTATTTCCCGGCTGTCACATGCACCCGTTTATTGGATTCTACGAGCTGCTGCTGGACTGCCTGTATTGCAGTGGCTATCAACCATTCTTTAATAATATTATTACCAAAATAAAATGTCTAGTACGATGCTAGAATTTGAAATCTTGAAGTATGGTTGGAGTGATTTCGCAAGCTTTATGCTCATGTTGCTCCAGTTTTCAACTGAAATTTGAAAAACGTAGAGTACAGGCACCTCTTCTTCTTCTTTACCCTAGCCCTTTCCATATAATCACCTCACAAAAAATAAAATAACAATCCAAACTAGATAGTTTAGAACAGTATTTCCCAAAGTGGGCGATAACGCCCCCTTGTGGGCGCTGCGGGCTTGAAGGGGGGCGGTAAGAGACCCCGGAAAAAATCGGGGCATTGTGTAGAGGCTTGGGAGGCGATCTACTAGGAGGACTCTTAGACACCGACTGAGCACTCGACTCTTGACTACAAAAATGGGGGCGCTAAAAAAGAATTTATTCTCAAAGTGGGCAGTAGACAAAATAAGTTTGGGAACCGCTGGTTTAGAAGTTACAGTCAAATCGATTTATTTACAGTGACAAGACGTCTTTAGCACCATAAACCATTATCCCTCACTAAAATTCAAGTAACGGTTGACAGTTCAGACAGTGTTATGATGAAAGGGTTAAGTAATGATTATGGACACCCAATTCAACTGGAATTGAATGGCTTAATAAAAGGCCTTTTGTCCGCTCAGGAACAATTGATCCCAAGAAATTATAATTGTTTTAACAATGGTGGCACTGAATTTGGGTTGTCAAAGCCAAAGGGCTAGTCTTATTTTTCATATTTAATAGGCTTAAGGCGTATAACATAGTGCCAAGATGTATGGATTGAACGGATTGCTGTGGATACATTTCCTTCCCACGTTTGACAGTTATTTGAGTTTTAATTTACTGAATATAATATTTGATGATTCATTAACTAATGACTATTAAATAGTTACAAACTAAGGACTATTTGAAAAACACCAGCAACCTAAAGGTATGTTACGTTTCAACATTAATAAAAATCTCCAATTTTGAGTAATCAACTTTCTGGTGTGAGGCACGTGGTGTATGTATGGGTCAAGCCACTGGCATAATTCATTGGGGTAGAATGACCTCAGACGTGTCAACAAAGGCGTGTTAAAAAGGAATTTAAATTGGGTTTCCTTGCGAAAATATATCCCAATAGATAAAAGCATCGTATAGCTTTTATATCAGCGCATACCTTTATAGGACAAAAAACCGTAATGCTGATTTATATTATACTTGAAAATACTTTTAACTAAGTATATTTGGAAAGTTTGTATAACAGTATTGAAAATATTAACGAACACTATTGAAACATTAAGGCTGGGTTGCACCATCTTACTTTAACTTTAACAAACGTCAAAAGTCTGTCAAACTCCAAACAAAAACACCGGTAATGGATAACCATTGACTATAACCTTGACTATAAAGTCAAGGTTAAAACAAGGTGGTGCAACCGTGCAACTAAGCGAAAAAACATTCTTGACGTTTCTTGTAACTGCATATCTAAAAAAAACATAGATTCTTTGTTCAGTCTTAAACTAAACTTTTTAAAACTTTACAGTTTTAAAAAGTTTCAATACTAAAACCATAATGTTAGATTGTCTGTATAAATCAAAGTGTCGCAATTTTCCCCGTTCCCATAATCTAATTGCTGCTTTAAACCTATATTATGGATGTAATTGCGTTCCACACAAAGGAGTCTGGTTCTATAACGGCGGGTTCAAGAGCAGTAGTAATATATCGCACATACTCGTACTCGTATAATGCCGCTCGGAAGAACAAAGTCGCGTTTCTTAAAGTACACAGATTATCGTTAGGGACCTTCTATAATAGCCGTGTTATTTCATACCAGTTCACTGGTAAGAGAAATATCTTACTTACAGGGTAGATATTATGTACCATCCTAGATTGCATCTCACTTGAAATCAGTTGCGATTGCGGTCAAATATCTGCCTTGTTCTGCATAAAAAACTTTCGACTCACATGTACTGGATGTCACTCCTAGTAACTGTGTATACAGCTCTTTTTAGGGTTCCGTACCTCAAAAGGAAAAAACGGAACCCTTATAGGATCACTTTGTTGTCCGTCTGTCCGTCCGTCCGTCCGTCTGTCAAGACCCTTTTTCTCAGGAACGCGTGGAGGTATGAAGCTGAAATTTATATCAATTACTCAGGTAGTTATGCATCCGTCAGCTCCCTCTGCTCTAGACTAAACAAGATAAGTCATCACTTTCCGCTCTACAGTGTAAGCATTCGTAGAATTGTTATTCACATAAGAGATGTGTCAGCAGAACTAAATTGTAAACACCGTACTGGACGACTGCGATCGGCCACAATATTAAATCATTATTAAATCGCCTCCAACTCGGCGAGGACGTGATCACTTAGTTTAATTAAATATAATCCTTTTTAAAAAGCTTCCACCCCGCTCCCGAAATCTGACTGGCGCAGCCGTTCGGATTTATTGCTGCAAGTTTTCCTAAAGTTTACGCGATTGGTGTCAAAATCCGCCGTTTAAATTCGTGATACTACGGGAAACTAATAAATCCGCCGAACCAAATAAATTTGTCATCGAAGTACGGGTGGAACGAGTATGCAGAGAACGGTCGGTTGGTGAGTAGAACTTTTCGCCAATCCTTCCACTCCTTATCCTCTGTGTATTTTTCATGCTTTTTAAATCGTAGGGAAATATTGCTACTCCGGGATAGAACTTCTCCCAGGGTATCGCATTTTGTGTTTTCGTCATAAAACTTTATCGTTAACACTTTTCGTTTAGATTTAAGTGAATTAAATATTGAAACAAAGTAAAGAAAATAAATTGAAATAAAGTAAATAAATTGAAATAAAGTAAATAAATTGAAATAAAGTAAATAAAGTGAAATAAAGTAAATAAATTGAATATTGAATTAAATTAAATAAGTTTATTGTGTAAAGTAAAAATTATTAAAGTTTTTAAGTTAATTGTCTCTCGAAATTGAACAATTAAATTAAGAACCACTCTTATTTTTACTGTGTATTTTTATTGTGTATTTTATTGTGTGTTTTACACGGTAATCACTACGTGTATTTTAATTGTGAATATTGTGTAAAGTACTGTTACAAATTCTGACTGGCGCATATCAATTAAATAAATTTAAATTCAGTTAAAATGGCTTCACCACAAATCGAATCCGTACAAATCACGCCAATACCCAACGAGATGCTCAGATTAATTCCATTTTTTAATGGTGACAAAAAACATCTTAATTTGTTCCTTAAAAAATGTGAGTATGTTATATCGAGATATAGAGGTGGGGTTGAGCAAGATTTATACGTGTACCACGCTATCACTAGCCGCCTTACAGAAAATGCAGCAGCACTGTTATCAGAACAAGAAAATTTAACAAACTGGTCGGAACTTAAGGAAATTCTGACACAACATTTTGGAGACCCGCGTAGTGAGGCATGCATTAATATTGAATTAGAATCATTAAAAATCAGATCGAATGAATCGTACACAGACTTTTGCAACCGCGTGCAATCAACCAGGTCAATGCTTATATCCAAAGTAAACACCATAGCAGACGAGTCAATCCGTCACGCCAAAATCACCATATACAACAACACCGCGTTAAACGTGTTTCTCTATAATTTACCAGAAAACCTTGTGCGCATTGTGAGACTAAAGGCACCGTCCACTTTGGAAGCCGCCCTCTCGATTGTGCTCGAGGAAGTAAACTTTATGGACCAATATAACATGCGAAGCAAAATGCATTCGCAACCCAAACCTAACAATTCGTTTACGCCAACTCAACAGAAATTTTCAGGCAATCAGCCTCATTTTGTCAGCTCTAATGCTTTCAAACCGATAATTCCTCCACAATTTAAATTTGGCCTTCCGCCTAATCAAGGCTACAAACCCTTCCAGCAATATGGAAATAAACCTTTACAACAATTCGGCTATTTCAAGCCTCCGCATCAACCAGGTTTCAGGCCGCCGCAGCAGTTCGGCTACAGGCCTCCACAGCAGTTCGGATATAGACCGCCCCAGCAGTTTGGCTATAGACATCCTCCTCAGCAATTCGGTTACAAACCGCCTCAATTCGGCTATAAGCCACAGTTCGGTGCTCAGCAAGCCCAACAAGTCCAGCCGCCACGTATGCAGCTGACCGACGTGTCTATGCGTACGGCTACAAAACCAAACAACGTAAATGAAACAAACTTAAATGATCTGAACTACGACGAAGCAGAACAGTCGTATTACGATCAATATTATTGTGAATACCCTATAGACGAATATAATAACATGTATAGCGAACAGTATTACCCTGATTTCGAGGAAACTCCCGAGGAAACCCAGGAAACTGAATTCCAACAGGATTTTCACGAAACAGCCTCCATCAAAGAACCGAACAGATAAACATTAATTGCGATCCGGAATTAACATTACCATATATTTACCTACCGGAACTGGATGCTCGCATGATGATCGACACTGGCAGCATGCGTTCGTTCTTCAGTCCGCGTATTGGCTATCAGTATTTCAGTAAATTCATAAAAAATGAACCATTCCAAGTTGTGAGTACACACGCGTCAAGTACGCACAACAAAACCATAGAAATCCCTCTTTTGCCAACTTTTAAATGCAGAAAATATCACAAATTTTATTTATATGACGTACACAAATGGTACGATGGTGTAATTGGACAAGATTTATTACAACAATTGGAAGCATTAATCGACATTAAAAATAGAGTCCTCAGAACTAAAACTGCATGTATTCCAATCATTTTAAATTACCAAAAATTCACAGACAACGTTAGAATGCCTAGTGCAACCGCTAATTACCGTAATGAATCAATCAATAAACAAAACGCAAACGTAGACGCGTTATCCCGCATAAAAGTAAATGCTCTCGATTCAGATAACCAATCCATGAAAGTAAATGTTAGCAAAAAGGAAAAACGTATTCAAAAACATGTTGATAAAGTTGTAAAGAAAATAGAAAAATTATCATCAGGAAGTACAATAGTAATTTCCGACTCTACATCCTCAGAAGGAAGTAGACAATTAGGTTCAGAATATCCGATTCCGTCGTCAAATAATTCAGACTGTGTCGATGAACAATCAAATAACTCACAAACTATTCATTCCGCAAAAGATACCGAATCACAAGGCATCCCAATCTTAAACGAAGCAATCGATAACAAACCTAATCAAATATTAGTCTTTGAACGATTCGATAATGAACTTTCAGTCAAAAACCTTTCGCGCGATAAACAAAAGGTTCTTGAAGTACATTTACCTGATAATAATGCAGAATTAGTAAAACAGTTTTTAAAAGAATATATCAAACCTAAAACAAAGTATTTCATTTATTTTGAATCAGATCAACTTAGACGAATTTTCACAGACGTAATTATTAAACTTTTTAAGAAAGATGTAGTTCAGTTTTACGAGTGTACAGAACGGGTAAATTACATAGAAGACGAGGGTGAACAAAAAGCAATAGTTATCCAATACCATGAAGGAAAAACATGCCACCGTGGTATTAAGGAAACATTGATTAGAATTCGTAGAAATCATTTTTGGCCTAACATGCAACAAACAGTTTCCGCAATCATTAACGCTTGCGAAGCCTGCCGTAAAATGAAATACGATAGGAAACCCATAAAACCATTTTTACAATTAACTAAAACTCAAGATTCCCCATTTCAGGAAATTTTCATTGATCTCTTCAGTATTGAAGGAATCACATATTTAACCCTAATTGACGCCTTCAGCAAATTAGGACAAGCAATAGAGATACCTAGCAAATCAACATCAGACGTTACTAGAGCACTTATGAAATATTTCTCATTCTACGGAATTCCAAAACGTATAAGCTCAGATCCAGGAACCGAATTTAATAACGAACTCATGAAAGAATTTCTAAATTTACATAAAGTTGAACTTCACATCGGAACCCCAAATAACCCTAATTCTATGGGACTTATCGAACGCTTTCACTCGACAATTATAGAGATCTATAGATTGGCTAAATACGAAAGACGATGTACAGATGCCGCATCAGTTATGACATATTCAGTAATGGCATATAATCACACCATCCACTCTGTAACTGAGTTAACACAGTTTTTGGTCATACAGATTCAGACAGTCCATTTAGAATCAATTTCGAAAAGCAATATTATCAGCAATTAGTTCAAGATCATGCGAAACGTACAAAGCACTTATATAAACACATAGCTCAGAAAACGACAGCCAAAAAGGAAACCATTAGGGAAAGGAAAGGTGGTGAAACAGATATAGAGTTTTCCGAAGGAAACATAATATTTGCAAAAGACGTAAATAAGCGTAAAAGCAAAGACAAACCACGTTATGTAAAAGCAAAGGTTGTAGGCAAAGCTAAGCGAAACATCTTACCAATTAAAGTAGGTGATAGGACTACCAAAGTGCCTATTAAAAACATAAAACGCCCTCCGCAGGTGGTGCCTTCTGCTGATGATAGGGACGCAGGCGCTGGCCCTTCAACTGCAACCGATTAAAGATAATCCAGGCATTCTACCGGTAAAACAAGGACAAGCATTTTTGCAAACAGATTTTTGGACAATTATTAAAGTAATCAACTTAAAAGGAATTTACTCCGATCTTGTTAGTTTAACCAATAGTTACAGGCAATTAGACACTTTAATCGATTATAACAATCCATATTATCATGAATTTATCAATAATAAATATCACACTGATTTCATCCGCGACATAACATTAGAAAAATACAGGCAATTAGTACCACAGCAACGCTATAAGCGAGGCCTTATTAATCCATTAGGATCTCTTATAAAGTTAATTACAGGAAACCTTGACCACGATGATGCACTTAAATATGATAAGTTGACTTCTCAATTGAGTAATAATCAAGTTATAATATCTAAGAAAATTACCCTGGTCTCAAAAATGTTCGACAGTTTCATAAATATTTCAGAGCAAATAAATAACAACTCTATTATTATTGATGAACGCTTGAAACGAGTTGAAAGCCTATTGCAAAACATAACGTCCACACAAAACGATTGGACTTTTTCTACATACATACTAGGAGTGTATAACATATTCATAAGTAGTTTCCGTACAATATTTATATGATTAAGTGAAATAGAAACAGCATTAGCATTAAGTAGAGTATCCATTTTACACCAAGCAATTGTAAACTCTACAGAATTATTGTATCATTTAAAGTTAATTTCAAACTCTGCCAATTTAGTTTACCAGCCTACGGAAAGTAATTTGTTAAATTTAGAAGAAACTATTTGTGTAAAATCTTATATGAAACAGGATCAGATAACATTTATTTTAGAAATACCATTGATAGATAATTATACTTACAATTATTATAAGATATACTCACTTCCTATATTCCAAGAATCCCAAAACGTTACGCTTTCCATTTTCCCCAAATTTCCTTACCTTTTGGCGAAGGGTTTGAAATACTTACCGATCGTAACACCGTGTCGCCCGCTTGCCGCCGGCGATCGCTTCCTGTGCTCTACGGACAACCAGGCTCTACATAACGAGCCTACCTGCGTGGAACAGCTGATGAGGTTCAGTAAGGACCTTACCTCCTGCAAGCAGCACCAGATCCAGCTGGAAGAAGTAAAACTCCAGCAGCTCAACGCGAACAACTGGATTCTGTACAGCAGACTGAAAGGCACGCTGACCAAACATTGCGACAGCGAAGTCAGTAAGCAGTCAGTCTTCGGCACGTACATCATCACCATCGATGAGCCCTGTGACCTGGAAATCCATGGCCTGCAGATCCACCATCGACTCTACATTTCATCAGACGCCGTAGAACACGTACCGGTGATTCACCTACCCGAGCTACCTGTAAACGCAACGCTATCCGGTGCACGCGCACTCAATATGCATGGAATCAATTTGGATGAAATCAAATACATGTCGTACGCCCTGAAACACAGTGCAGCAATCAGTGCTAGTGAAAATGAAACAGACACTTCTTATTTTACATACTTTACATTTGTATTAGTTTTGATTCTTTTTATGTTAATTATGTTAATTGCCTTCCGCAAACATGTAGAAATTTTATGTAAACGAAATTATCGGAATACTCATAAAAATGAAACTTCCGATAATTTCTCACTTAGGGAGGGAGGAGTTATGCATCCGTCAGCTCCCTCTGCTCTAGACTAAACAAGATAAGTCATCACTTTCCGCTCTACAGTGTAAGCATTCGTAGAATTGTTATTCACATAAGAGATGTGTCAGCAGAACTAAATTGTAAACACCGTACTGGACGACTGCGATCGGCCACAATATTAAATCATTATTAAATCGCCTCCAACTCGGCGAGGACGTGATCACTTAGTTTAATTAAATATAATCCTTTTTAAAAAGCTTCCACCCCGCTCCCGAAATCTGACTAGGTCTACTGTCCCTTGAAGCTGTGAAAAAATCAAACTTCTAAGCCAACTCAATCAAAAGATATAGCCGTTTATGCCGCAAATTTTCGACACTTGCAAGGGAATCAAAACCTACAGGGTGCTTCCCGTGAACTCAGAATCTTGAAATTTGGTACGAAGCAACGTCTTATAGCATAGATAAAGGAAAAATTACGAAAACCATAAATTTTTAGTTACATCACATAATATATATTTTTTAAATAATTTTCAACTTACTACCCATTTCCTCATAAACGCGTAGAGGTAGTAAATTGAAATTCATACCAAATACTCAAGTCTATAATACCTTTAAGCTGTAACAAAATCAAACTTCTATGTCAACGCAATCAAAAGAAACAGCAATTTAAGCTGCATATTTTGAAACTCGCAAGTACTCGCAAGGGAATCAAAACCTAAAGGGTACTTCCAGTCGACCTAGAATCTTGAAATTTGGCATGAAGCAACGTTTTATAGCACACATAAAGGAAAAATTCCGAAAACCTTAAATTTTTAGTTACATTACAAAATATATTTTTTTTAATAAATATAAACTTATTACTTTTTTCCTCATGAACGCGTAGAGCTATCAAGTTGAAATTCATATCAAATACTTAGATCTAATTGCCTTTAACCCGTGAAAAAAAAAAACATAGTTATGACTCGATTGTCGTAATGAACGAACTTTGTAAACCTTGCAGGTTTGTACGGAACCCTCGGTGCGCGAGTCCGACTCGCACTTGGCCGGTTTTTTTAGTTTGGTGAGTGTTTTGCGGGCTTGAATCAAACTGATTATCCGAAAAGAAATATTTTCATTTCAGGACAGTCATCCGTCAGATTGAGCCAATTCAGAAACCCATGGCGATTCATTAAATCTAAAATTCTGGTTGTGGTGACTTTAGTTGTCATAACTCACACGATTTCATACTACGAGCACATCTACGAGTAGATAAAGTTTTACTCTCAATAAGTTTGTCTATAAGTTTCTTAAAGATTTTTAGTTTGAGTCCGACATATTCGATGCAAAAAACTTATTTTACTAAATTGGTAGACGTCTACATTGCACTCTGAACTTTCGAACTCAATCCAACATTTGGCAAGTAATGCCTTAACTTCTAAAAATATCGAAAATGTATTAAAGTTAAAACTCTGTACGTTTTGAATTTTATCTTAGCTGTTCTATAGAGGGAACTAACTAGATATGCAGAGTTGTGTAGGTATAAGCAAGGAGGATCAAAGAAGCGTAATTGCATGATTGTTAATTCACCATAAGGAGTGTACCTACTCGTACTTAGGATCATTGTTAGCGGTTTACTATCTAACACCCGTATTCACAAACATTACTATGAGGTCTCACAGTGCGCGTGGCCACACAGGGTGACACGAACCAATCACAGATCTCTATTCAACGTTGTACGTTCGAATTACTGCTTTACTGAAGCAAGCATCGTTTGTCGTGAGATTAAAACAAGGAAATTGTATATTTCCGTGCTGGTGTCAGTAAGAAATTGATCAATGGTACATTTGGGAAATGAGCATAATATAAAACATACCTATCAAGTATCGAATCAGGTACTCAAGTCCTGAAAGTTTCACAAATATAAAACCAAAATAGCTGCGTTCTCGTTTCGTTATTTCAGATGCCAAATACGTTTCACTGATGTACTCTCAAACATTTGAATGTCGTCGATATCGTATCGTACTCGCATCAGTTTCTTGCATTTCACATTTCTTCCAACACTCGCTGGAGTTTGAGTAAAATCTGTGGTTTATTTCACATCGGTGTAGCTTAGTTTATCTCAAGAACGGACCGTAAAGTCGAATGAGCTGCCTGTTGAAATCTTGAATTTTGAAATTGAATCTTGTTGAAAACTTGTGAGAAGCACAAAACACGTTTGATGGGTTGTTTTAGCAATGTGTAGTGGGTGAGTATTACTACTCAGTTAATACTCACTCACACAATACTCGGACACAAGACTCAGCAATGTCTGATCTATTAGAGGGCATATGCTAGTTTCATTATTATCATAATTTCAGCAAAAGGCATCCACTGCTGAATATAAGGTCTCCCTCTACTTTGTTACTCTATAGTCTAAAAAGTTTAAGTAAAAGTATTTTAATTAACGATAACATATTTTACAGCGTTTATTAATAAAGTGTCTGCTGCACTAAATTTTGCAGGTGTTGCAGTCTTGGAAATTTATCAAACTGTTATGTTAAATAATAGCTGAATATTTGGATAATATTTTACTATTATTTACGTGCAATTCCCATAAAAATGATCTAATGATAGAATTAGAATAAACACCAACAACACTCGATATTGATACCTTTTTTCTAATTGCGTTTTAAAACCAGAGAGTAAGCTCCTTAACGTTATCCCCTCAGAAATTAAGAGGTCACGTCCTAGACAATATAACAACAGATATTACACTAATTTGATCTTTATTATTAAAACTTCATCGTGAAAGCTCTAATTTACTTTGTACTTTATTTCTAATAAACGCTCTAAAAGATTCACCTTAATAATTTGAGAGGAAATTACTAAGAATGTCTGAACGTAAAACTAAGTAATTCTTTTGCTTCGCTGGCTGTAAATGGCTTGTTAGCATTTAATTAAGAAATACAAATACACTTACGTTTTTAAATGGAAAAAATATTTTACAAATACACTTAGGCCTCAGCCTCGAACTTAGCGGGCAGCGGCGCGGGAGCGGCGGCGGGGCGGGAGCGGCAGGATCTTATGCGTAAAATCAAATAGACCGGTTCTCGAAAACAGCGGCGCGGCAGCGGCGCCGGAGCGGGCAACGAGCGGGCAGCGGCGAGGGAGCGGGCAACGAGCGGGCAGCGCACTCCATCTTTTGCCCACAATAAATCGAGCGTTAGGAATAAATTTGAATCGAAATAAAATTGTCGCCGTTGTTCAGACATTTCGTTTGCGAATAAAAACAAATATCTCGACAACACAACCCCGAACACAACACTTCGCCGCTAAAGCGCCGCGCGAGCTGCCCGCTTGTTTCGAGAACGGGTCCAAACGGGTCTGCGTTGCCCGCCCCGCTCCAGCGCCGCCGCCGCTCCCGCCCCGCTGCCCGCTAAGTTCGAGGCTGAGGCCTTACGTTTTTTAATTGAGATTTTTATTTTCAAGTTGTAGAAATAGTACTATAAAGGTACCAAAGTTTTAGGTGTTTTGTGATTTAAAAAATGGATTTGGTAATAAAAGTACTCGTACTTTTAATTATAAAGTGTGATATTGTATTTTATAAAATACATATTAGTGGTAATAATAAAATGATAATCATAAACTTTGTTCTTGAATCATTATATCTTATTTTAATTATGTACAGAAAATTTTATGGTATGGTAGTGAATTTTCGAAAAATCTTCGAAAATCTTTGTATGCAGTTCTCTTTCTTTTCAAAAATAAAGGAATGTTTTCTTTCAGTAAAATTTTCTATCTACAGTATTAAGAGTACTTTCTCTCCAGGTGGCATTACAAAATTCCACTCTGTATAAACATTTGTTGCAAAATCACACTTATTTCAGTAAGATAAGGTGCCACAGTATTTAGCTTTATGTGCTACATGTGTACTAATGCGAATTGAGTCGAACTTGATTATAATTACCATGCTCACGTTGGTAACAAGGATCCAATGAATCTCTCTGAACATCGCATTAGCAAAACCACAAATTCATGACGATTCTGGTACGAATGGGGCACGGTATGCAGGCATGTGCACCTTAACTCATAGTGATAAAGTTGACTTTGGAATGTGTGAGTAATGGTTTAATGCGTTTGCAGAACAAAGGGGCGCACTCACGGGCTTTTGTAATATTATTTTAATTGGTCTAGTCGCCATGGAGAGGCACGATCTTACAAATTATGGAGAGATAATGTGACCGTATGTTTAAGTACAGGTTAAGTGAATAGGTACATTCATTTTAGGTTAGGTTTTTTGTTCAAAAATCCTCACCACTTTTTGGCATCTGTGTGGCATTGGTACAGGCTAATTTTCTCTCTATTTCTTTTTTTTTCATTAGAAAATGCCATCGAGATTTGGTGAAATGAAGGATTAGATCAGTTACTGTCCATCAGATATTCAAATATTTATTCATACTTTTTATCTCACCAATTAAATTTTGTTTAAAAAGCTCATATTAGAACAACATAAGATGCCATAGTATTTAGTTTTATGACTACCTACTGTTGTCCATTTTACATGCCTACATTTGAATACCAACAATATATTGCTTGATTGCATAGTTTTCTCTTCCATCTCGGATTTTCGAACATTCTTGATTGAGCAAAATTGCTTATATTTTGTTTGTGTTTTTCACGTTTATTGCATGAATGGACCATAAAGCAGAATAAGCTGCCTGTTGAAGAGAGCCTTCGGCGTGTAAGGGGAGCATAAAATTCTTCAAAGGGGTGCTTAATGGCCAGCGCCATTGCACGGGAAACTAGGCAGCAAGGCTTTTGACCTTAGGTTATTAGTTGCGGAGCAAATTAAAAGGCACAAGCCAAGAAAGAAACTACCTACACTCCTACAGTCAGCATCAAATACTTAGTTCTTGACAAAGTAGCCAAAAAGTTCGCGACGCGGCTTGTTTCAATTGGAATAATGTGTTGTCTACTTTTTGGCCAGTTTGGGTGTCACGAAATTCTTGAAGCTGACTGTACCAGGTGTAAGTTGAAGATTTTTGAACCCTTTTAGTTCGTCGAAGCAAACACAGTAATGAAGTGACTTTAACCTTATTTAGTACCTAACTTCATAAATTCTTTGTTAGATTTAGATTTCAAAGGAATGAAAACTAGGTATTCTTTACCCAACTTGAAACCGACGAAAAATTTCAAAGGCTTAACAGAAAAGATTGGAACTTACATAAAAGGCTTTCAATTTACTTGATAAACCCCGACAACATAGTTCAAGGTCTTCGTGCCCTGAAGCGTTTGTTTTTTCAAATAAATAAAATGGACCTTTTCGGGTTAGCAAGTATTTATTTTAATTTTAAAGGATTGCTTTCGTTCGCTTTGATGTATCGTGTATCAAATAAACTGGTTGGTAATTAAATTAACTGTTAGTTCAAGTTATGAGTTGATTGTTGATCAAAATGTAAACGATGTACATAAACTAATATCATTAAAAACCTTTTAGAATTTGTTTCATAAAAAATATCCTTACCCAAATTCTAATTCTAATTATTTTATTGCATGTCACATGGGTAAGGGTTCTCAGAACGTTTTATCAAAGAAAAATGTATAAAAGGTTAGCTATTCTCGGTCGTTTTAGCTCCAATCTCTATGGAATCGAATAGGGGGTTACTCCGAAAAATGTTATCCGAAGTTACCAATGTTGCCATCCCTCTCGCGCTAAGCGAGTCGCCAGCATGAGCGACGGTGACAGATAGACCCAAAACCACGTAAACGGCTTTTCGGAGTAGCCCTCCAGACACGAAAAGATGCGTAGCTGAACTAAAGCTTAAAAGTCCCCGATATAGCCAGATGGATTTCATTTGAGGTAGCAGTAAGCTGGGAAAAAATCTGATAGTTGCAGGAACAGAAACTTTCATGGAGACCATTCGAGAATAAGCGCAGCATGTGACGTACGAGGAAACGAAGTGTCAAATTATACAAACTACATTGTTACTTCTAACTTACATTTCTCAGGTTAGTTCAGATGCTGTGCCCAATCTCCCCATTTATCTATTTTTAAATCACAAGTGGAAAACCTTGGGGGAGGCCTTTGTCCAGCAGTGGACGTCATTTGGCTGAAACAACAACAACAACAAATCACAAATAAGTATTTAAGAAACAAAATCATCTTTTGAAATAATGTAATTGATCATTCCAGGCCCTATTAAACGTAATTATTAACAGGCAAAAGCAACAGATTATTTTAATTAGTACCTTCGGGAATAGGTAACTGCTTGCTATGAAGCAACAAACTGTAACTAAAATTTACTTCAAAGAAGCTATTTTACACCTTTCACCTCAAAAAGAGGAACGCTGCCACGAAATTCCGATCGACCAGCAGATCAAGCGCCGCATGTGGAACTGGATTGGCCACACTCTCCGAAGGGATCCCGATCACTTCCCCAAGCAGGATCAGGATTGGAACCCCCAAGGAAAACGCAAACGTGGTCGCCCCAAGCAAACTTGGCGGTGCACTGTGGCAGACGAGGCGAAGAAGATCGGCAAGACTTGGAGCGAGATGAAACGCGAAGCTCAAGACCGAACGCGATGGAGGACTGTTGCCTTCTGCCCCAACTAGGGGACATAGGACCTTAAGTCATGTAAGTCACCTCATAAAGAAATCAGCAACACGTAAGTCTTAAATTATCACCTCCTTAATATTGTAACTAGGTACAAATATGTTATAGAAGGCTAGAAACTGGATATTATCGGGGATAAAACTCACTATTTCCACGTTTATGTAGAAAGTAACAAGGTTATGAGCCCATTACAGTAGTTAGCGGTAGAAAAACATATGAATCTGTGCCAATTTCGCACGAAAACAACTGTGTTTTCTAAGAAAATTACGTTTTTCTAGGCAAGTGAGTTATGGTGCTCCAAATTGTGTAACATTAGTGAACACGTATAAGCTTTAGCATAACTCATTTCATGGTTGAGTATGTTATTCTTATGTAATAAACAATTTTGATGACATATTGGTGTTTGCTATAGGTGGTAGATATTGTAAGTTAACTTCCTACAAAGTTGATTAACAGATAAGTTAAATGCATACAAAATTCTAGTTTGTTATGCTATTTTTCTGTTATGATAATACTTCAAATTATGCCTTCATCCTAGAGTATACATAATATAAACTTCAAGACGCTGTGATTTCAAAATAATGCTCCACCAGTAAAATCAAAGTACAATTTAGCTCTAATTAACGTAAATATTTCTCTTGCTTAGACCTCAGCTCATGTTATCATAACCGAAAGTGAGCGAGCAAGGCCTATAACGTGAGATAATAAATCATCATAGAACAGACGATGTACCATCAAGTTAAAGTTTAAACACTGCATCTTATGTAGGCAATAGGCTTTATTTTGTGATGTACTGGCAATGAAACATTGCACTAATCATGTAAAAATGTAATTATGTCTCAACACAAATGGAATGTAAGCAAGCAGGCATAGAAAACTGTCTTGGACTGTCCACATGACAATGTTTATAATTCGGAAACCAATCTTAATTACCTTATCGTGTAGGCACAGCCTAAAATTGTTAGATTTATAAGTAGATGTTTATTGCTTATTGCTCCGTTGGTTAAAATATTGGACACGACTATTTTTTTATTTGTCAATCAAACAAGTAATTACTTATGAAGTTATGATGCGTTGAAGTTCCGCGTAACGTCACAAAGTGCTACAATTTTAAGCACAACTTTGGCGCGCTTTATCTTATTATTTTATTTTATTTATTAAATAAAAAAAAAACATTAGTTTGAAAAGTACGTGTCAGGTATTTTTTTAAAGTTCAATATCCCCATTAAACAAAGTGGTTTAATCGTTTGTTCTACCTAGGAATCGAAACCAAGCCCTTGAAGCCTATGAGACTAATAATGCACTACGGAGCCGTTTAAACCATACAACCATCTTATGATACAATTACTTTTACCTCAGTTGCTTGTATTGGTCTTTACAAAGGATTTAATAGAGATCCCTGTGGCCACTTTGTAAAACGGCTAGATGACTTGCAATCCAGCTAAAACACACAAGGTTCCGTACGTTGAATAGAGTTTACGGTGAGCCGATGCCGTTAATTAAAGTGATGCACAGTGTCGATTGATGGCTTTAGCTTTTGGGGCGGCCTAAAAGACGCCATATTGGTTTTCGTTGTCACCGAAAAAGGACTTGGATTTTAAATAAATACTCGTACAATGGAGTGATTGTGTTCGCAATATACTCTTATTTAGGTACTTTTATAATAATTAGATTATTATTATAAAAGTACCTAAATAAGAGTATATTTAACCTTTTCTTCTTCGTCTTATTAGAGGATATTTGATCGATTGAGTCCTGACAGACTATGGTGGCATATAAGCCTAGCTGCTTATGACCTCAATCGTTACAAGCAACAAAATAAAACAAGAAGGATATTCCGATATCTACTATGTGAATATTCTGGAACAAGTTAGGCATTCAGTTTAGAATATTGAATCTAGGTACTCTGTTCACAAAGTAAATTCGGTAGTAGGTAGGTATTCTATTTGAGAAAGAAAATAACAGTGAACTAAACTGCATTGGCAATTGCGCCGGACTTTCGTATGCCAAATGAGCCAGGATTTGCAAATTCTCTCTGGTTTACTGTGAACAGAATTTTGTTAATACATACCTATCGGTACTTGAGTAGTGATGTGAACGAATGTTCGTGTGATTTTAATTGACGGCTTCAAGTCTTTTTTCGACCTTTGTAATGTGTATAATGTTTTATTTTTATAGAAGAAAGTTTGAGCTAAAATTACACAAACTACTTATTTGGTTCATGTGGAAGCCATGTTTTGTGAACAAAAATATTGACAGGCAAAATTATACTGGCCATGACGCCAACCAAAATTACTTCTTATAAATGACTCTCCTCAAGCAGGTAGTTTTTTTTAACCCCAACCTTAAATGATTAGAGTATCATCTATGTTCTATGGTCTGTCACTCCTTCAGGTCGGAAGTGGTCCTATTGACTCGTCAGGTAACAGTACCCTGACGGAGACTGCAGATTGCGCGGAATGCGGGCAAAACTCCGCGCTTTGCCGGTTGTGACGTTTATCGGATTTTCTTTGTTCAGTAGTTCCAAACTATTCCATAAGCTAACTCTTTTGCACCGACAGAGTTTTTTACGCTCTCTCACAAGTATCAAACGTCATATTACAGACTTTTAAAGTCTCTTCAGATCAGAGGTGGTCCAATTTACTCATCAGAGTCAATTGTTATTGTAGTACCATCAGGTACCAACATGACCAACACTAACATGACGGGCACTGCAGATTGCGCGGCATGCGGGCAAAACTCCGCGCTTTGCCAGTTGTGACGTTTATCGGATTTCCCTTTGTGACCGCCTCTGTATTAGGACCACTGCACAATTACAGTTTCAAAGCCCGCCGTGTGCCGGACACTCAGCGATTTTCACGCTCTTTTTAAATCCACGTGGATCCTTTATCCGTTATCGGTTTTGTCGCAAAAAACTTATTGGACGTCAGAATTAATAAAACGTACAAAAGGAGCTTTCGGATTGCGATTGGAAATGTTTCTTGAGATGTTGTAACGCAGATTTGTTCTGCCTGTCTTCGTTGTACCTAGGTATTATTAATTTGTAGGCCAGATGGAAATTGTGACAAAATGTCTAAACTAAAGGTTTCATTTATCACATCATAATAATAATTTTAATAGGACTACTTTTAACTAAATAATATAATATGGCGGGGACAAATTCAAAAATACTTAACTACCAAATGGCACAAATAAAAACAGCCATAACCATGACCATAAACAACACCTTATCGCATCTAAAACATTAAAGTTTTTATCCAACATTGCAAAAGTTAACACATAGCGTGTTATCGATCGAAAGTAATTTTAGAAGAGACGTCTCAGCGACACATTCTCTTTGGAGCTTAAAATGCGAGCAAAATGCAAATGGATGAAGCCGTCGCAGATACTATCATGTTTCCTTTGGCAAGTTTTGCTTGTTGCAAACTTTTTTCACTGCTTAAAAATAAAATAACTGAACTAAGCTATAGTTTAGATTACGTTGTACATTTGCGACAACCAAGCGTTTTATTTTAAATGGACACACTGAAGCCACTAAATCTATTTAGAGTGTTTAGAATAACTGCACTCAGGAGGATTTGATGAGTGCTGCTGACAATACCACTCTTGTGGCGGAGTTTTGGGCTGACACTGTGTAGGTTTGTGGTCGACACGAAAAGAAGAAGAAGTGTTTAGATAAGTTTGAGAAAATCTTTCTATGACAGCAGATGTAAATTCACGGAATCAAAACCATTGGCAAAAGCCAGTGAAAATACGCCCGTTTACAACTATCGTCGGTGGTTTAGCGGGAAGAATCATTCATCCAGCTGTATAATCAATTACATCATCGTTATTATACGATAAACTTTATTAATAATTCGTCAGCATGTGTCTATTTCCGGAGATATCGAAATTCCTGACTGACATGCTGACTCAGCGAGGTCAAAGTGGTAAGATATCGAACTTGGAACGCTGATTACGATAAATTACACAAATTAATGCCATATTCAAAATTCGAGTAATTATGTACTTTGAGATGTGACTGAGTTCAGCGCTTGACCTATAATTTAATTTTTAATTCCAATATCATTATCGTTTTTCTTATTAAGTTTACGAAACGCTTGTATAAGTTGGTTTTGATGTCGATTCATACCCAAAATTGACCCCTTAGTCAAGTTTGTCATTGTTCATAGCCCAAGTTAATGAAGTAAAGTTGTGGTCAGTACCTAGGTAAGTACTGCATGAGTGACCGCTTCAACCACAGGGGCAGTGTAAAACAAAACGCTATCCACACTAGAGAAAGTCTGCATTATGAGTTTAAGACGGCCCTAGATAATCTAGTCGGACACATGATTGTCTTTCTCGTGATTATTATTAGCACTAATGTTACAGCTTCTGAGGCAGTATTTATATCTAGGTAATTTGACATTTTCATAAATGCAAATCGTACTTAACGAAAACGCAGCATGGGACGTCAACCCACAAGGTGGACCGACAACCTCATAAAGGTAGCAGTAAGGCACTGGATGCAGGCCACTGCCAACCGGGTGATGTGGATCATTGGGGGAGGCCTATGTTCAGCAGTGGACGTCCTGTGGCTGAAATGATGACGATGATGGTGATTAATGCAAATTAATATTGTATAAAAATATCACATAGCTTTCATCTCATTCTCTCGCTTTTACAGTCTGAAAGAAAAATGAAGGTATTTTTTTCTTCAGACACACTCGGCTCGACTCGGCTATCATTTCTCCATTTACACGCCCAACACGACCGAACTCCGTCCCACCTGCTATTTAAATTGGTAAACACGCGGCAAATTACGCGGAACTTGTAAGCAAACTTTAGTCAACTGTCCCATATTTACATTCCCTAATCCGCCCGACTCGGGGTTAGTTCACAAAATTGAAAATTGTTACGCCTAAATCAATTTGATTTATGGTTTTATTTAAACTGCTGTTATTAAGTTGGAAGTTTCGAATTGCCTAACAAGCCTAGGGCGTTTTGAGTAATATTATCAATGCGGTAAATTAATCTCGAGATACAATACCTACTCTTATTAAAATACACTTGCAACAAAGTTACATTTAGGTACATTAAATCGCCATCTTTTAAGATAAAATATGTCGCTCGACTACATCATATTCGTCTCATACTCGTCTAAGGCTGAGTTGCACCAACTAACTTTAACGGTACGTTACTATGACGATAACCGATGCTTTTTTTATGGTGTTTGACAGATTTTTGACGTTTGTCAAAGTTAAATTAAGATGGTGCAACCCAGCCTAAATGTTGGCTATCCAACCTACAAGTTTTGTTATTATAAAGTTTCCTATATTAATTACATCAGTCTACGTTATATCCACCCACACACACGTGTATAAAATTAGTAAGATACGAATGCCTAAGAGATGTGCAGTAAATTCTCTGACAAATCCAATTCAACAGAGTTGCTAGCAGCTGCTTCTCAGTAATAGGACAGCGCAGTCACAGTATGTAGAAATTTCAGTTCCCGAATTTTCATTTAGTCAGCATCAAAAGGTCTTAACTTGCTTCAACTTACAACCGAAGTGTGCATCGCGCGACTCGAATTTATGGACGAAGAAAGTTACGTTTAGGACAAATGAGTTCACAGGTATAAACTCTGGGATAGACACGAGTGGGTTGACAGTAAGTCCTCTTTTTAATTTGAAAATGAACCTAAATTATCATAAGTAAAACAGAACGATTCGGATAAGAAGAATGGTAAATAATAAACAATACATCAATCATCAATGGGGTTGGTAACCTAAGTTGCAAATTGATGCCTAAGTTTTCTGGTACGTGGCTTCCTTTCCAGCATTCTGCTGTCCTATCAACCGTCAAATTTGCGTGTTATGTACCATGCCAATTGCCAAAGTTATGCTTGAATTTACGTGATTCTATTTTATGTAATTTTTTTTTAACTAATCAATGACAATGGCTGGGATAGAAAAGTTCTCTAGTGGCGACCACGAGCCGGAAGCTACGTCTTGTGGCCTACCACTAGGTGGACCGACGATCTGGTGAAGTTAGCGAGAGTTGCCTGGGTGCGGCGGGCGTCCAGGACCGGTCTTTAAGGAAATCCTTGAGGGAGGCCTTTGTCCAGCAGTGGACGTCATTCGGCTGGAATGAACGAATCAATGACATTTTAATACACCTATCTTGAATAGAACCAAAAACTGAATGTTAACCTGTACTGCTGGCGCCCTTTTGCATTATACAGCGGGGATATAGTTCGGAATAACAATGTTTATCTCAACTGTTCGGGACAATTCGGTTTATCTCCGGTCGGAGACCAGACTGAGCCATTCTGTATTTGTAATGTCTCCGCGAGACTTATTCAGGTGCAAACGGAAATTAATCGCCACTGGGACAGATTTAGGGTGGATTTATTTTTGTAGAAGCAAATAAGTGTGAAATGTTTAGACAAATCTTCTCAAGTTTTACTTAAGCACACACACAAACACTCTCGTCTATGTAGTCCCTTACATATAGTACACAGGCACGTGTACACACAAATTTTATACAAAACACAATTCCTCATCATCATCATCGACGTCATCAAGTCATTTTGTCTTGACTGCAGGAGCACTCTTTTTCCGCTCCTTTATACAGCGATTGAATTAGTTTATTTTCTCTGAATTTAAGTAAAACATAAATAGGGTTAACTAGACACCTCCTTGTACTCAAATCCACATCAGCTCTGCTAAGGTGAATAACCACTAGACCAGTGATCTTCACGCAGTAAACAAGTGACTACGAAAGGGCAACGTAATAAACGAAGGTAAAGCGAATTTAGTTCCCGCTTTGTGGCGGCGCTGTTCACTGAACATACCCCAACATCAATTTGAGTTTTGAATCACGCTTGCATCTGCTAACTCCGTTTCCGATGAATTTGGCTTCTCTCGACATGATTCCAGATTTACGCCCTTAAGTGAATATTTGCAGAACGAAGTTAGCTTGATTATTGAAAATATTGTAGTTCACTGCTGAAAATTAGGTAGGTATTCAAGGGTAAAACAAATTCTTAAATTCATTAAAAATCCTAGGAACTAGCTTTTGCTGGTTTGGTGATAAAAAGCTCCTCCTCATAGCATGATGGACCGACGACCTCCAAATGATAGCTGGCAGCTTCTTTAAGTCGTTGTTACTATACATTTCGACTCTGTTTATTTGGAACAAATTAATACTATGGACTATTTTGATTTATTCAAAAACCATTTAAAGTACTGACTAACATTATTAAGTGCCTCCTAAAAACCATTTCGGCGAAGTGTGATCGGTCCTCAAGGAAACGAATTTTTTCTAAGAATCGCTAGAAATATGAAAGTTTAATAAAAATATTGAGGGAATGAAGCAAATAGAATCCGTTTTTATTAAATTACCACAAGATGATTTGTCGCAGAATTTTTTTTTTTTTTGGTTTGTAACCACTCGATCTAATAGAA
The DNA here is from genome assembly GCF_963855985.1 of Ostrinia nubilalis. Lineage (NCBI taxonomy): Eukaryota > Metazoa > Arthropoda > Insecta > Lepidoptera > Crambidae > Ostrinia > Ostrinia nubilalis. The sequence goes on from NC_087103.1 coordinate 8,962,824, forward strand.
TTTAGGTTAACATTTTCTTGTAATACAAAACTGTTGGTAATACGATACTTTCTCAAAAAAACAACCTAAGAAAGTATAAATCCGCTTGTAACTTTAATTATCTCTGGTAACAAAACCAGACTGAAAAAAAATTGATACTAGCTTACACTTTCGTTGTTGTAATTCAATGCCAATAAATGTGATCTTAACCTAAAAAAAAATAAAGTACTTAGTATTGATAAAAGTAGGTACTAAGGTAGGTTAAAACGATGCATATTCTAGGAGCATTAGAATTACATTATCGCATACGAATCTGCACCAATCGAATACAGATTAGGGTGATTCTTGTGCGAAGTGGAGTTCTAATACTTCAAAAATACGGGTCCTGGTGCTGTCAAAAACAGACGTCACCGCGACGAGGGTCGACTAGCGCCCTCTGAGATAACGACAGTGACGTAAGACTTGTTTGGGGTCTAGTACACTTAATACGAGTGCATAGTAGCTCGTGCTCAATACAAATAGGCAATTTGTAGAATCCTTTAAAATTGATAGCATCTAAAAGTACCAACATGCAAACGCTATACATCGTAATTTGGGAAGGTAAAGTCAAAACAATAATATTGTTAAATTAATAAATCTTCAATACCCATAGCTTAACTGCGCGATAGCTTTAATTTTCATCCAAGAAAGAATAACTGAGATATAGGAATAGTTTCAATGTTTACTTTAATAAACATTAATAACCATAATAATAATTAAATAAAAATAATTACCTACAGTAACATACCCCTGCTGTCCTCTATCAGGTAGCTATCGTTTACCATAGTAAGCTCGAACTACAAAATAAATTATGATGTTCATGCATATTAATAATGAAGCGAGCTAATCAATACGCCACTATTTTGAAAATTATAAATAACTTGAAAAAATCGAACTGCCTAAGGCGGGAATTGAACCCACGACCTTCCGCTTGCCGGGCGACTGCTCTTCCAACTGAGCTACTTAGACACTGGATGAACCCGTCGAAATTTTCAAGTGTAATACGCTGTTACGGCCAGCGTTTAGGCAGTTAGCGTTGTTAGGCGTTTAGCCTTAGGCAGTTCGATTTTTTCAAGTTATTTATAATTTTCAAATTAGTTTGAGATGCGACTCTTAACGCTAAAAATTAAATAACTATAATACGCCACTATGCTAACGAGCTCATAATAATTCAATAAGCTATACAAATTGTTTGGCAGCTTAGTGACCTAATTACATAGTATCCCACTGATAGTGTCAAAGACTGCGCAAACGTAAGCACTTTTGTGTCTTGTGGCGCATACAAGCCACTAATGAATATTTTATTATAGTATCCATCATCAACATCATCCTTTCAGCCATAGGACGTCCACTGCTGAACATAGGCTCCCAATGATTTCCATATTTCTCGGTTTGTAGTCGACCGTTTCCAGCGCTTTCCTACCTTTGTGAGGTCGTCATCCCACCTTGTGGGTCGACGACGCCGCATTTTCATATTATAATCAACATATAATTAGCCACTTGATACAAATCTACTCGTATAAGAGCATAACGAACATTTGAGTTCGTTGAGCAGGAACCCTCGAGGAGTCACATAATGGTCGAAACCACAATGAAATTTAGTGGTACGTGGACAACCAGAAACCTTCGATTAAACACTGTTCGGTGTCAGTAAATCCTCGTTCTCGTTTCAGCCAAATGACGTCCACTGCTGGACAAAGGCCTCCCCCAAGGTTTTCCACAATGAACGGTCCTGCGCTGCCCGCATCCAGGCTCTTCCCGCGACCTTTACCAGATCGTCGGTCCACCTAGTAGGAGGCCTGCCCACGCTACGTCAATAAATCCTACTAATATTATAAATGCGAAAAGGATGTCTGGATGTTTGTTACACGTGGGTGAAGCCGCGGGAAAAAGCTAGTGGAAACTATAAAAGTCTTCAATAGACGACAGAATTTATACTGCGCTGAGCATAGCCGATAGCTACTGTCGGATACAGCAACTCGGTGTGCCGTATCGGCGACATAGTTTTCGAACACCATTATAGTTCGTTCGTGTTAAGAACGCAGTGAATTATCAGTGCAACTGCAGGGTAAGGTGTATTCATATTCACAGAGGTGTTTAAATTCAAACAAATTATATTTTAAAAGATAAAGTTTAATGAATTTATAAAAATACACTTAAAAGCTTAAAATCAAAAGTTTGTCCTAAATATCAACGGCGGACAATGATGACTTACTGCATTCTTAACGCGAACGAACTAAAAGTACTGAACACGACTTGGTTTCCTGTAATGATGTACCGTGTAGGGAACAAAAAGTATGTATGTATGCGCGGCACCTAAACTTTTACATAAACGTATGAGTTTTAAACAAAGTTTCATTTCCTTAGAACAAATGGCGAAAAATTTCATACCGAAAATATATTTTACGAAACAATTAGAAACGGACTTTTCAACTGAAATCCAACTTCAATTCAAAATAAGCCAGGCGTTAACAATTACGAAGGTACGGCTTCGGTGTGTTTCAACTTTTATAAAAGTTAGACAGCGAAAAGGCGTTTTGTAAGCGATTCACATACATTTGGAAAAACCTTTTACTTCAAAAAATTGTTATATTTTCGAATTTTTTACAGCACTGAGCAAAACATGTGACTTGTCATAATGGCGGCTGGGTAACCGTTATTGAAGCCTAAAAAAATCATATTTTTTTCAGGCAACAGCAGTCTATACTACAGCTACCTAAGTAGACTAAAGCCTCCAGTGTGGTGGTGAAAAGCAACTGAAATAAATTCGATGAATCTTTATTGATAGCACTCATTCATCACACTAATTTGTCCTCAACGAGAACCGAATCGGCAACTGCATAATATGGTAGTCGCTACGTAAACCGCGGGCCATCAAGTTGTAAAGAAGTTCTAACTGTCAAGCTCCTCATAAAATTTAAACCTAAAATTACGCTCATGCAAAATTATACATAAGAGTCATTCATATTCATGAGGGACAAATATTTCACGACTAGTGTCCGCAAATGTCACGCAAGTCACGTGAGGCCTACGCCATCTTATTTCTTGGACTGACGTCACTTTTAGGCTGAGTTACACCACTTAACTTTAACGATAACCAGTGCTTTTTGTATGGAGTTTGACAGATTTTTGACGTTTGTCAAAGTTAAAGTAAGATGGTGCAACCCAGCCTTAGAAATGAACTGTAAAAAGGACGGTACCTATACATATAAAATATTACGAGTATGTAGTATTGCACTTAAACGGGTTATTGTCGATTCGCCACGAAAAAATATTATTTGTAACCTCAAACAAGTGTGGCTGTTTCCTCTGTAGAGACGCTATCAAATTGTATATCTGCAGACAAAAACACTTAAAGCTGAACGTTTTTACTGAATCTAAAAATAAAACGTGAAATGAAATCCATTAATTGAGTCAAGTGAATTCTTCTCTGAGAAACAAATGGCCACGAAAAAAGTTGTGCTAAATCATAGAGGAAAACTGTACGAGCCAGTATTTTACAATCTTAAATAAATAACTCAACATTTGAGCAAGTAGGTAAGCCGCCAAGATTTATGTTTGTATGGCGCTCTGTAAAGGCATTTGTACACAATGTTAAACTTTTGCCATTTTTTTGGAGACCAACTTTATAAAGTCTTACATTAAAACTACTTTTGGATTTTTAGACTGCGGACGCACTCTAAATAATAAAACAAAATGTTGTCAACTTTCTAACAATCTTCTATAGAATGATACATTAAACAAGGACCTGTAATAGGTAAGTTCTGTAACTTCTATAACTTCTGAAAAGAGATAAGTAGGTAGTTTATTATAACGTAAGCTTTTTTGTTGTGTTGTTGCCCAAAATTCCCAATAATGTTTGAAAATAGAAAACAAAATTTTTATAACTTAACTAATCGAAAAAGTTTCAATACAAAAAGTATTAAAAAATAAATTAGCAAACTAAGAAACCCGATATGTGCGTCCACAGCTTAAAATGTTTTAAATTTATCGCAATTCGTGCTACAGTCTAAGGCAGCGCATGAAAAAACGAATGAATTTTAATGAGCTTACATTGTAATAGTTTAAAATGCATTTTGTCTGACAAGTGAAATAATATTTTATAACTACATCGTCAAATATTAAACTTTCAATTACCAGCGAATCGAGACACAATAGAAAAAATATGTTAACGCGGTTAGTGCGACCTTTTAGGCTGAGTTGCACCAAACTTTAACTGTAACTATAACGATAACCGGTGTCTCTTTTTTATGGAGTTTGACAGATTTTTGTTTGACGTTTGTTAAAGTTAAAGTAAGATGGTACAACTCAGCTTTAGGGTTCCACGAGGTAAGTACCTATATTCCTACGTTTATGAACAGAAATAACTATTGAATATCACAATCCAGTTTTGTCACAGTTACCTACTGATTCGCGTTATGAGAATGATATTACTAATTCCTAATGATTTACAAATACAGTTTATCACAATGCTGATCATTAGCGAGTATATTCACTTTGTAATTTGACACGGACGGACAATCATCATCAGTGCGTTGTGCAGAGTTAATTAACTTGAAATATTATTGACTGGCAATTACCTGCTATAATAAGTATGCTTTGGTTCTACTTACTTGAGTTCTGGACTAGTTTCTTCATGAGACTTTGTGTTTTATTTGTTTTAGTTGCTCACAAAATCACTTTACGAGTCTTTTTTGAAGGGCACAATTAAGCTGTCATTAGACTCGTATTAAAAATCATCAAAAAGAAAATAATAGAAACAATAGAAGTCGGAACGGAAACAAAAGCACATCAATCAAGCTAAATATAGAGCTGTAATACTCGTAAGTACCTACCAGTCTACAAATTATAATGGTTATTATTATGATAAATGTTGCTTTTACCCCATCATTGAAGATCGAATATTTTACAGTCTCAATGATGTATTCAACACCTCACCAACCAACAGCGTTCAAGGGCGTAATTCATAACATACAAAAATATTAAATTCAAAAAAACTCATTCAAATCCAATAAAAATCTAAACACCCACCGGGAAAATCAATCAATACGTGCGGGGAAAATGTAAATTGGACCGCGACCGTTTTTCAGCTGAAGTGTTACAGTCTGGTCGCGTAATGGCATTTTCCACCATCAATAAAACACGCCGGTTAAAATAGGCCTAAGCTATTTTTAGAATTTCCAGCACCCACTGAAAACTATCTGTGCTCAGCTTACTAAAGGTAAACCCGATAACGGTACGGTCACCAACACCAAGCCACCAACTACGCGACATTCATCATCATCATCATTTCAGCCATAGGATGTCCACTGCTGAACATAGGCTTCCCCCAATGACTTCCACATCGCACGGTTGGTAGCGGCCTGCATCCAGCGCCTTCCTGCTACCTTTATCAGGTCGTCGGTCCACCTTGTGGGTGGACGTCACACGCTGCGTTTTCCGGTACGCGGCATCCATTCCATAACCTCGCTGCCCCATCGGCCGTCAGTTCTGCGTACTATGTGCCCTGCCCACTGTCATGCATATGCGATGCGACATTGGCGTAATTTAAAAATATTTTTACCTACCACCAGATTTTTCGCCTGATTCCATGTTGCAAATAATTATAGAATTTTATTTCCACAAAACACAGGAAGTCGTTTTAGCAATATGGTGAAAATATTGCGAGAAAACCCGATCAGAGAGATTCGCAACAGTCACTCGCCGAGCAGAAAAAAAGATTTTTCGGTACAAGTTCTATTTAATGTAGAGCTAGGATAGGTATTATGAATGTTTTTATACACTTACGACCCTTACGACACCTTACTTTGTGAATACACAAACGATGCTTACTTAAGTGAATCATCAAATCGAACGTTCGAACGAGCGTTGAATAGAGCTTTGTGATTGGTTCGTATGTCACCCTGTGCGTTCACGCGCACTGTGAGACCTCATAGTAATGTTTGTGAATTCGTTTTTTTTGCTGCAGTGACACTGAAAACAAATGACAGTCGTTCACCCAACTTGAAAGGGCTTGCTGTTCTCACTTACACTGTTTAGAGTTTTTACGACTGCGTAGCATCGTGCTTTTGTAAAATATCACGTTCCGGTCCTGTGAGGCGACGTACTGCTCCACAGAGCACCATAATAATGCCCGGTCACGCGTGTTCTGTGAGGCACACGGCAGAAAGGAACGGATTTTTATTATCTGTTCAAACAGCCAATGGATGAAATACTAGCTTTCACTCGCGGGCACGTGCGAACCAAACCTTTGTATATGGCTGTCGTCTTACACTGCATTATTACTCCGCTTTTCGTCTTCCGATTTTATTTGTTTGTTAGGCTGATACAGGATATTCAACCCTGTCGCACACTAGTGTGCTTACCATGCTTACGTTAGGTGTGCTCGTTAATGCGTCAAAAATCTATCAAGATTTTAGTTCAGGCCAAGAGCTTCCTCTTTGAGGATAAAAAAAAGTTCTTGAAAGTAACCGCTAGAGACGCTGTACTATCTTGACTTACTTGACTTATGGTCATATGTCCCCTAGATGGGGCAGAGGGCGTCCACAACAGTCCTCCATCTCGTTCGGTCTTGAGCTTCTCGCTTGATCTCGCTCCAGGTCTTGCCGATCTTCTTCGCCTCGTCCGCTACAGTGCGCCGCCAAGTTTGCCTGGGTCGACCACGTTTGCGTTTTCCTTGGGGATTCCAATCCAGAGCCTGCTTAGGGATGTGATCGGGGTCCCTTCGGAGAGTGTGGCCAATCCAATTCCACCTGCGGCGCTTGATCTGCTGATCGATCGGAATTTCGTGGCAGCGTTCCAATAGCTCGACGTTGGAGATTTTCTCGGGCCAGTATATGCCGAGAATTCGGCTAAGGCAGCGGTTGATGAAGACCTGCAGCTGGTGCGAGATAACCTTGGTGACCTTCCACGTTTCACACCCATAGAGCAGAACGGATTTAACGTTGGACCCGAATATTTTGATCTTGACTCTTCGGGTCAATTTCCGTGACTGCCATATGGGGCGAAGTTGTGCGAAGGTAGCTCTGGCCTTGGCAATGCGCGAAGTGATGTCCTCTTCGGTACCTCCAGTTTCTGACATGACGCTCCCGAGGTAGGTGAAATTGTGGACTCGTGCCACATCCTCTGCACCAATCCGTAATGGCGTGCAATTTCTCACACCGATCCTGTACTATCTGCTATACATTTAATGATATTTTTTATGCAGTCGTTAGCGAGCACTCCTAACGTCATGAATCTCGTTAGGTGTGCGAGCACACACTGTTAACTGTGAGCAGTTGAGCACACTGTTAACATAATATTGTTCATATTCATTCAATTACTGTACATTTTCTGACTACGTTATGAATGTTAATATTTATTAGGTATAAGAATTCTGTTGTATTTTATACAAGAATCCGGTATAAATGTTGTTTTTGCTTTGTTTTTATTTATCTTTGTTTCTTATATTTTTTCAGTGTTTACACGAGATGTCACATTCGTGACTTCCGGTCCCACGTACTGTGGAGTCTGCAAATATTTGCTCTCGTGTGCTATACGGCTTACTTTTCAGCAATGTAGGTGGATGTACAGTCACTCCATGTTGTTGTATGTAATAACGCACTTCACTAAGTAAATAGGTATATTTCCAGAACTGTATTTTCCATTTTCAACCTATTTTTGGCTTGTATTTTCACTATAAGTAGACAAAAGTTATTAAGTCATCCGCAGTCTTATTTGCCATCAAAGCACTTTCGTTACATAAAACTTGAGAACCGATATCTATTATCAAATAATACGATTGTAACTTTTATTTTAAGGAAGGCAATTTTTCCTTTTTATCTCCCGGTAAGAAAGATCCACCAGCAGCGTTCTGAAAGTTTGATATGTTATCACTATGCCACATAGAAACAAGCTGTGGTGGCGTAGTGGTATAAAATATGTAATATTATTTCCCATATGGCCGCTCCGACCGCTTACCGCCTCAGTGTGTTTAGCTCTTTACTCTTTAATTGAGACATTTAGCCAGAAACGGAGTCTAAATTTAGGGTAATTTGTATTAGTATCCAGTTGACTAAGCAGGGTCATGCCCATTGGGACGCTTAATCTCACAGAGAATTTGAAACAACTCGGCCTAAAAGAATCAATGAACTTTGCCTTGTAAACGTAATCAATGTACATTTGTGATCCCTCTGTACCTATCTATCTTTATTGACCTATCTATCTATCTTTGTTGAATCTTTTAATGTAATTTTGTTTGATCGAAGACAAAACTTCATCTTCTAGCTAGAGGATTAGTGATTGGCATGTATTTAAATGATCTTTTTAAATTAGCAAAAACGGCAAATAAAAAAATCTAAATGGTCATCTATTTTAACACCTTCGCTGCGGCAGTAACTTTCTAATACTTTCCATTCCTTCGGTACAAGGTCAGTAAACCTGGTATTAAAACTTGCATTGTGGCGGCACAAGGCTTAAAGACCTTGTAATATTTAAGATATATTAATTTTATTTTTGGCTTCATGTTAATAGATATTGTGTTTTTTTTCTTTGAATATTAATAAAAATGCATTTATTGACATATACCTGAAGGCGTTCGTGAATAACTTGTTTAGTATAAAAATTATAGCTATATTCAAAATACAAGGCTTATGCACCCTGTGCCGCACTGAAGTAGGGAAGTCTGGTGGGTATTCTAGGGATGTGAAATACAAATATCGATAGTTTAAATTAAGTTTTAATAAAAATTTAAAAAAGTAACATACAAAGATGTTTTAATAATTTAGTCTAAATATTTTACAAATAAGACATACGTGCATAAATACTTAAATAAGCTATATTTAAAGAAAACATATTATTTAATAACATTTAGTTACAACTTCAAATGTTTGTCACGAAAAACATTATTTAAATTACCAATAAATCGTGCAGCAAATTGAATTATAACACTGCACAACAAAATTGCAACTTTTGGCTGATGATTGACTTTCATTACATGATGTTTACTAATTTGACGTCGCTGATTCTGAATCTGCCGTCCATTTTTTCGTAGCAGCTCTTGTTTACGTGTTATAGCTTTCACTCAAAAATTGCTAAATTTCAGTCTTAATTCGCCGACAGTTCAAAAAATACTATGTTTTCTTTGTATAATTTAATATGGTAGCATTAAGAAGTGTTTGTGTGATTTATCTAAATCAATTTTGTTTCATTTGCGGAGAGGATATGTTTAAATAATCCGTTTAAATGTGACAAAGTTCGTAAAATTGGCTTAAAAAAATTTGTTTGGGGACCCAGTGGAAATGAAAGATAAGCCTTGAATTCCGCAAAAGGCGTGGAAAAGATGCGTTGAGTTTTTACGTTTATAAACAAATAAGAATATGTGTAGATTTAGGTACGAAACCGCTATGATCTGAAAGGAACCCTTGAACCATCGCGACTACTGTTATTTTTATTTTTGAACAAAAATGGTATTAACCAAAAAATATTGAACTAAATAGTAATTCCTTGCATACGTTTGGCATGTAGACGTCTTTTCAACCCTAAAAAGTCACCTGAACCTCATGTTGATACTTCACATGAGGATTTTGAGGCGAAAACTCTCAGTGTGGTAGAGAGTTTGAATGTGACCCGAAATTTTCAAAACCATGTAGCCAAGATGGTTTAAACGATCGTTTTAGAGATTTAGGATCTTCAAGTCTTCCGAAAAGACATGGAATGAGTTATTTTGGCATTTTAATTTTTTTTTTGGAAAATCCGAAAAAAGCTTACTATTCTTACACATCGAACAACGTATGAGTCACTTACAAACATGTTTTTTGGTTGGATGTAATATAAACATCGAATTACACTCTCTTCGCAATCACCTGAACAATTTTATCACAACTCTTAAGGATCTAAGTGAAGAACATGGCGAGCAAATCCACCAGGGCCATTGTACGATAGAGGGACGCTATCAGGGCCACTGGAATGCACACATGATGGCTGACTGCTGTTGAATCATTCAGAAGAGCTGTCTGCCTTCAGCATCAGCAAGGAAGTCAAATAAAAGAAAGTTTTTTCAACTTAACAACTTCATAAAATAGGATCATCTCTAAAAAAAGAGTGTTTTTTTACAAAAAGACCCAAGTGTCATATTTTTTTAACCAGAGCTGATACAGATATTTCAATCACAGATTTGAAATCGTCATTAAAAATTGGACTAATATCATGTAACATAACCCAATCATCAGAAATGTTGTTGTGCAGTGTAATCAATTTGCAGTTTTGATTTTGTTTGTTTCTCTTGACGCCATGTCGACATGTGCGTTTCTTACGAATGCGAGGCAACACTGGCTGCACGAAGCTAGCGTGGGGTGCGGTACCAGGTGCGCAGGGTACAAGGTGCTTCGACCTGGTTTCGCATTGTGAAGACATTTTATTACTTCCGTGCGGTACCAGGTCTAAAAACCTGGTATTAAGGTAGGTACATCATTGGATTCTATTTTAAGAGTACATCTTAGATATATATTCATCACTTTCCTACACCGGACCCAATTGGAGTTATGCCTTTCGCACGACAAGGAAGACTATAATTTTCTTAGCCGCACGGTAAGCGAGACGTACACAAGGTCTATAGACCTGGTTTCGCACTCAACGTGTTAATGATTGATCCTCTTTCTTTGAGACATAAAATAAATGAAATCGATCGATATTTTAACCTCTTTTGAACTACGCAAAAAAATTTGAGATGTAAAAATTATATCTGATCGTAACTTGTTGGTCCTCAAAAATAAAAGAAATGAGCACCAAATATTCAATATTGTGATACTTTTTTAAATAATTCGATTTGTATAAATTCTTTTTTGTCTATATCAAATAATCTTCAAAATAATTATGTTATGGTACTTATTTTTATTAAGTTGTAGTCAAAGGATGGAAACTATTTAAAGGCACTTGATGTTCACAGATTTTTTTTTTATTAAAAAAGCATACTTAACACGTTCACACTGCGTTATCGGATCGAATTGACCTTAGGTGCTGGATGCGTTGGTGCGGGGTGGATATATTCGGTCTTTTCAGTAGAACGAAAGATAAATATTGTTTTGCAATTGTTTCGTCAAACACAGTAAATATTTGGAAAAAAAAACTTATCAGGTCCTTACGACCCGATGTCGCACTAAAAGTAAACAAATATCGTTTAGTGCTTTTATCGTGTCTAATCGACCCGTTGACAGATTACTTTATGGTCACTGATCACGGTCGAGATCGGTATACTAAGAGAAAATCAACCTTGCGATTTGAAAAAAATAAAGAGGTAAAAATTATGATATCGGGTTCAGGGATGTCAGAAGTAAGAAATTATTTTACATAGCGCCTCTAGTCCCAAACTAAGCAAAGCTTGTAATTTAAACAAACATGGCAATGTACCATTCTGCTTGCTTATTGGCCGCTAAGCCAACTCAATAACCAATGATGGACGATTGTCACTCAACCACAAAGTACCGCGTAAATTAAAAGATATTTTTTAATTAAAAATATTAACCAATAATATTTTTTGTTAGATCAAATATATTTTAAAGTTAAGTTATACATAGATCGAAATGTATTTATTAGGTGATCGATATTAAAAGGCAAACTTGATATAAAAATCATCAAATTAACAAAATTAAAGATCAATAACTAAAAAAGAGGATCAAATATTATTTTTGTTTACCAAATATTAAAAGAGTATGTTAAACATAAATATTATGTTACCTTTAATGAAGATCATTTATAATTTATCCGTAGATCAACTAATATAGACCCAATAATTAATATAAAGATAAAATATAATAAAAAACATCATTTATTTTTAAAAGTGCACATACAAAAAAGATCAATTAGTTTTTAGAGGATCAAATAATATTGTCCCTTAGTGATTTGGGATTGGAATAAACTTTTAGAAGTCATCTAAAATTTACAAAATTATTTATCATTTTATAATCAATGGCGCAGTAAATCGTATAAAACCAAAGCTTAAAAATGCCAGTTGTCGTTGTGGCACTGTCATATAGATATAATTATGTGAAACAACAATAAACAAAATTTCCACGTAATTCCCGAGAACACACGCATTTCACCGAAAGGCATCATTACCTGACCGTAAAACGTATTTTTTCACACATTGTAGACTATGTGAATTATGGCAAGAAGTAGATAACAATGTGGTCCAGCCTTCGACCTCTTTTCATGGCACCTGATAAATAACGTTTTTATTCATACCTACGCCTACGCTCTATTCATAGGATGAAATTTGAAAAATCTAACGCAACCTTCACACAATGGAGTTCCTGTGTAAAATGACGGTAGTAAACCAGAAGCCTTATTCCGTAAAATGATTTTGATATATGCCGCTCCATCTTGCACAACTTGAATAGTTGGTATGAGTGAAAGAGATGGATGTGTTATAATAGATTTTTGGTGTGGATTCTTAACTCCACGGCGTAGAGTAATTTTGATATGACATCGAGAAAAGTAAATATTTAATAACATGAGTAGCATCGTAGATAATAGCCAATTCTTGCAGAGTCTCTCTTAAAATCTAATATCACCGAGTGCCAGTCTCTACTCCAGTTCAGGCATATAGATTGTAATACAGTAATTAAAACCTTCAGAGAATTGAATATGAAAAAAACCGAGGACCTTTGGGGAATCTCTGTCAGTATAATTGGGACAATTATTGACACCATAGCTCCTCACCTTGCATTCATTTTTAACACATGCATTGATCAAGGTTGCTTTCCTAGTTTAATGAAATTAAGTAAAATAATCCCATTGTTCAAGGCTGGTGATAAATGTGACCCCTCTAATTTTCGGCCGATTTCTATTTTACCAGTACTTAGCAAAATTTTTGAGAAAATTATATTTCATCAACTTCTTTCTCATTTTATTTTCAACAAATTACTTCACAATAAACAATTTGGTTTTACCAAAGGTAGAAGTACTACTGACGCTGGAGTAGCACTACTGAAACACGTCTTTGATGCTTGGGAGAGTAAAAAAGACGCTGTTGGTATTTTTTGTGACCTTTCAAAAGCGTTTGATTGTGTAGACCACCAAACCTTACTAAAAAAATTGCGACATTATGGTGTTTCGGATGAGGCACTTGATCTGTTGAACTCGTATCTCACAGGCAGAAAGCAAAAAGTTTGTATTAATGGAACTGAGTCTTCTGGAGCACCTCTTACCATGGGTGTGCCGCAGGGATCGATATTGGGACCTTTGCCATTTCTTATTCAAATTAATGACCTTCCCTACTTTGTAAAAGATCTATGTGATATTGTGTTATTTGCTGATGACACATCTCTCATTTTCAAAGTTAATAGAGGTAAAGTAAACCTTGATGATATAAATGACACACTCTCACAGGTTTTGCATTGGTTTACTGTTAACAACTTATTGTTAAATGCAAACAAAACTAAGTGCATTAAATTTACCTTACCTAATGTGAGGCAGGTTCCCACACAATTGATGGTGAAGAATGAACCATTAAATAGCATAAGTTCCACAACATTCTTAAGAATCACTTTAGATTCTAAACTTCAGTGGGGTCCTCATATTGAAACCTTGTCAGCAAGGCTCAGTTCAGCTGCTTTTGCAGTGAGAAAGATAAGGCAATTAACTGACATTGAAACGTCAAGGCTAGTTTATTTTAGCTATTTTCATAGTATAATGTCATACGGCATATTGATGTGGGGCTCAGCTGCGGACATTGAAACTGTGTTTGTTCTGCAGAAGAGAGCAGTGCGGGCCATTTATAACCTTGGACCCCGATTTTCCTTGAGAGAATTCTTTAAGGAGATTAATATACTGACAGTAGCTTCACAGTTCATTTATGAAAACCTTTTATATGTTCGCAAAAATATAGAGCAATTTACTAAAAAGAGTGATTTACACAAGTTCAATACAAGAAACAAAAATAAACTTGCCGTTCCAAATTTCAGACTGCACAAGATTGGTAATTCATTTATGGGGAAATGTATTAAACTTTTCAATAAATTACCACAAACTGTTGTAGAATTGCCCATTCATAAATTTAAAGCACATATCAAAAGCTCCTTAATGAAAAAGGGCTACTATAAAGTTGATGATTATATAAAAGATAAAAATGTTTAGAATGTTTAACTACCTAGCTCGCATCAATGCTTATGACTATAATTTGTATATTTTAAAGACTGTAAAACCTTGAAAAGGAGGCTGACAATAGTGACTGAGTTTCTTGCGCTGCTTCTTCTCAGCACTGGCCCATTTATTGTCCCGAAGCAGTGGTAGGGTTAATATTTGGACGTGTAAAAGCGCTTTATTAAAGCCTATTTGCAAAAATAAATGAATTTTATGAATTTTAATTTTATGAATTTTATGATAATGACGAAGCACATAAGGTATAACGAAGTATCTACCTATTAACTGAAATTTAATCTGCAATGCTTAAAAATGTAAGTAATTGCTTTAATAACTCTATTCGTCGTCACGTGTTAAAGCGCATTGATATTCATAATAATATAAATTACTACCACCACAGAATAATAATAAGTACTACGTACAGAAGTTTTTCTTCGCGAAGGTATTCAAAAAAATGTATGCTCAATGTCATCAACAATATGGTGTAATTTAGCTTGTCTTAAGAGTCGAGCACCGTTTTGTTGACATACGTCAGTGATCGGTACTGTCTTGATGCCATAGGGCTGACTGCTACAAGAAGCTACTGTGTCGCCATCTAGCGCACCACACTTGCATTCACTGCTCTTCGCGGCAACGCGCAGCTACATGCGGCCGCCAGTTATATAGTGTAAGAGCTAGCACCTAAATATTTTATAACACACATAACTGTGACAATTTATTTCATGTGGGCGAAGCCAAAAAGCTAGTAAGAAATAAAAATTCAATTCAGGAGGTATTTCAAACCAAATTTAATTACATAAACAAACATTATACTAATTTCATTATGGGCCCTTAGTATGTGAAAACTGCAATTGACGATATTTCGCACTGTTTTCAATATTATGTATTACAGAACGTATGTGTGATGGGATGATATTTTCGAAAACACGATTAGAAAAAATTTTTCTCGAAAAAAAAACATTTACCTCTGGATTTTTTTATAAAAGTTTAATATGACCGTGTTTTACAATAAAATTCCTATAAAATCACAAATGTATCATGTTTGCCTCTTTGATTTCCTGGCTGTTTTAGATTTCAAAAACCTAAATATATTAATTTATTAACTTTCTGATAAAAATGTGAATGGCTCTTACGTTGTCCCCCCCCTTAAATCAAAATGTCTTTATTTGGTCTATATGCCCATCATCACTACGTAATAATTATAAAAAAAAGTCGCTTTCCTGTCTGTCTGTCCCTATGTATGCTTAGATCTTTAAAACTATGCAACAGATTTTGATACGGTATTTAGGGTTCCGTAGCCAAATGGCAAAAACAGAACCCTTATAGATTCGTCATATAGTCTGTCTGAACATAGAACGTTCTTGTGCACTTTTTAAAATGAGTTAACCAAGTATATGGCTATTAGACTTGCACACGTCCGTCCGTTTTTTGTAGGATTAATATAATTAAGTAACATTTATTTTTTGCATTCGGCTCTTGGTCTAACCCAAACGAAACACAAACAACTAATGAACTAACAATGAACAAAGTTGATAAATTAGTAATATGTAAATAATGAATTTGTTTTACGAGCTGTCCCGGCGTACTTCGTACCGCAAATTAATATAAAGTTGTTTAAGTGATTTATAAAATCGCAATATTAATTTTTGAAAGTAGGGTCATTGTGCTGGTTTTCTATCTAACTTCGGTTTTCGTCCATTTCACTGAGCTGCCATAAACACATGCGTAAAATTTGAATACAAAGTATTGTATTCACAGAAGGCAGTAGCCATCCCGCGCTAGTTTTGTTGCAATCTATAATGCCTAAGCAACAGTTCTTTTTCTTTTTTTCTTTCTTTTCAGCCAAATGACGTCCACTGCTGGACAAAGGCCTCCCCCAGTTCTACCCAAATGAAAATGTAATTTAAAAAGTAGTGAGTTCCAAAAAATTACGTAAATGCGCGGCCATACACCGGTCACCGGTACATTGCAGAAATCATCGCGCTAGAAAAAAAACGTGCTGACAGGAAAAGTTTTTGGCACGTATGTCTAATTGATAGCATTATAAACACAATTTTAAGTGTTTATTAAACTTCTTCATACAAAATTAAATCTTAGATGACTAAGGGTCATTTTTTTAAAGCATAGCTCAGGTCATATAGCAGGCAAATCAACTCGGAAAGGGATCAACAACGTATCGCCTTTTGTGGCATGGAGGTAATAGTGGAGAGGAAATAAATAGATCTATACAAAAATTCGACAAATTAATGACAAACAGCTGTTTATCTCTTTCTAACTTACCCCTGGTGATGTATAAAAAAAAGAAATAGATAATGTTTGGTCAGTACTCATTCTGGCAACATTTTCATGTGACGTCACTAACTACCTGACTTGTGCCGAGTAGGTACCTACATACAAGATTTAAGAAAACAACATATTTATAGGCAATCAGCTGACAACTACACGCACACACACACACAAATACCTGTCAGCTGATTGCCTATATTGCGGCCATGTTGTTTTCTTAAATCGTGTATGTATTTATAATGCGTGTAAATGTGTGCGTAATGTACCGAGTACGTTTATTTTAAAGTTACGCCAAGTCCATGAGACATTGATATACGTCAGTGTTTTGCGAGCTGTCATTGCCCTTCGCGCGCTGTCATCGGCGAGGCAAGGCGTTTACGTTACGGTGCGGACTGCGGATTGTGTGTGCGTTGCAGTATGGACTTTAGTTGACTGCCTTTATGAGCACTCGAACGACATAAAATAATATGATACATTTATGTAAGGGTATTTTAAGATCACAAAGTTGGCAACTCCGATAGTTGGACGAAAACCAGCGCAAAGACCCTATCCTGTTTGACACCTATAATAATTGACAATAGCTGGCTCGGCGAACTTCGGCAAACTAATGTGTGACGTGAAGTGCCAAATCGCGGAAAATGTCGGAAGAAATACATGAATTTGCATGAATTATCATGAATAACAGTAACCACTTATTTACCTCTCAGTGTCTTCAGGCAACTTAAAAAAAGTACATTGTGTGTTTTTATTATTATTTAGGCAGTTAAATACTGCACAGTATTTTTTACACAGTATTTTTTTAATTTTTTCCATAATACAAGAGTACGCGTGCGTGTGTCAATGCTCGCTCGTATCTCGTATGTGACGCCTTGTCGAATCGCCTCCTGTAGGTGGGCTATCGTGCGTGTTTTGTTTTCGATGTGAACTCGCGGAGATGAACAGGCCTGCTACCACTATCAAAAAATAAACTTCCATTTTTAGTTTCAAAGTCCGTCAACTCAACGTACACTTGATGACACACGTTCCTCCTTAATGTCACAGAAATCCAATTTGTTCGCCCGCTTTTTCCTCGAAGTGTTAATTTCTCAAAGTTTAGGAATTGGCAGCTTAAAGACAACCGCAGAACATTAAAAATGGCTCTAGAAAATAAGCTCGCTCCACACGAAAGCTCCTGGGCAGTCACGTTTAAGTGCAGCGCAATTTTGCTCCGTATTTTGAGCTAGCGCCGGGACTTTTGCGCGGATATTTCTATGGGATATACAGGGTGTAATGCAATCTGGGTTTGATATAATTTGCTTTTATTTTTCAGAAAAGCAAGTTGAATGTTTTTCAGTAATAAAATAATACTGAAATTAATTATTATGTTCTCTGTGATGCCATAATGACTTTCTATGCCTGTCTACGTTAAATTAATAATTGCACTAAGTTTCTTTCCTTTTCATGCTTTCACAATATTTTCTTTATTTTATGGGTAAACAGTATCAGAGAAGAAGAAACTACGTAAAACTTTTGATACGAACTACTGAATTGCCTATTACCTAAAGCTTTCAAGACTGTATTTTTCACCCTGTATTTAAATTTATTTTAGAAATTCTATCAGTAGCCACCACTACTGATGGATCGTAACTTTTAGGAATATTCGTGGACCCCTGAATACTTACTTAAAGTCGAAGTCAAAAGTTACGATGATTATTTTAACTTAAAAATTTTAGAATGTTCCGTGTAAACTTATGTATGTTTCTAGAAATAGCCATTAAGTTACAGATAAAAAGCCAAAACACCCTCCTATTTTAAGTCGGTTTTAAATGCTCGCTTCGAATGACGGTAGTACAAGAAAGGCTGCACATTTTCAGTGCTGCAATTCCACTTAATGTAGCACTTGCACCACGGGCCTTCCGCACTCAGTTATTTCCTTGCTGTATTTTGTACTTTATAATATTTATGATACTCCAGCAAATATAAAATCTTGGGAAATTCCATATATTTCTCTCTTGTTTACTTTCAGCTGTTGCGTAAGCTCGACGCGATCAAGTTTCGCCTGAAAATAATTCATTCAGATCAATTTCTTTGATTTATTTATACGCGGTTTATTTTGATCGCTGTTTTTGACGTATTTAATGTTTTGTTATTTACGTTATAGCCAAAACTAGACATTCAATACTCGTAAATGAAAATATTCGTTTTGAAAATCAAACTGTATTAACATTGAATGAAGTTTATACAATAATGGAAGGTATAAACATGATATTCTTGTGTCTATAACTAATATATTTAGGGCTGATTTTTCAATCGTCGGATAGCTTTTAACTGATAAATAAGGTTGGCACATTGACAGTTATGGAAAATATGTCAAAATGACAAGTTAATTAAACTACTGCAGTACTACAGTCAAAAGATATCGAGAGGTATGTAGAAATATTTAATGTTGGATAGTCATAATTGGCCTACAAAATCTACTAAAAACATTGTTAAATATTACAAATTGATATTGTGCTGTGTACTATCTATACTTATAATAAATCAGTAGAGATTTACTGATTGCCAAAAATGCAATCAGTAAAATTTTTGTCTGTTTGTCTGTCTGTCTGTATGTTCCTTATAGAAACAAAAACTACTCGACCGATTTTAACAAAACTTGGTAGAATTATTTTTCTTACTCCTGGGCAGGTTATAGTATACTTAGGAATTCCCACGGGAACGGGAATTAGCGGGAAAATCCTTTTGTATGAAAAATCTAAATCGCTTAAGTTAGACGCTTGAAATTTGGCATGCAGGTACCTTAGTAAACTTAAAGCTTAGTTACAACAGGATATTGCAAAATTCCCACGGGAACGGGAGTTAGCGGGAAAATCCTTTTGTATGAAAAATCTAAACCGCTTAAGTTAGACGCTTGAAATTTGGCATGCAGGTACCTTAGTAAACTTAAAGCTTAGTTACAACAGGATATTGCAAAATTCCCACGGGAACAGGAGTTAGCGGGAAAAAACATTTGTATGACAAAAATTTAAACCGCGTAAGATAGATGAAGGGGGTAAAACGGGATCCACGCGTACGAAGTCGCGGGCGGCCGCTAGTCCTTAAATAAATAAATATCTGACGATTGAAAAAATCGGCCCTTATGAGATATTGGTAACCTAGGTACATTAATTTGCGAGACCCCGCAACCGCTGCCAATAAATGTTTTAGCTCAATACGAAGGTTTATAAACTGCCGTTGACCTCTTCATCAATAACTAAGGTATTAATAATGCCAATGCACATGGTAACACGACATATTAAGCTAAACCTTACGTACTTATAATAAGTGTGAATTTGCAACAAAATTAAGGACAGTGCATGATGCCGTTTGTACACATAATTATCATTATATCTTTCATTTCACTACTTTTGCTACTGCACTCCATTTTTAAGTGACCTAGGCAAAGAAACCATTAATTAGGTGGCCCCGGAACGTAAGCTTGTTCCAAATTAAAGTTCGGCAAAGAATTCCGTTGAACCGGGCACGTTTCAGATCAATTAAGCTTAATTGGTATGCACTTGCACAACGAGCTGGTGTGCAGAACGACTTTGATTTTACACCTGGATATTTTAAAGGAAAGGACAAGGAAAATCTAGGAAATT
Organism: Ostrinia nubilalis; assembly: GCF_963855985.1. Classification (NCBI taxonomy): domain Eukaryota; kingdom Metazoa; phylum Arthropoda; class Insecta; order Lepidoptera; family Crambidae; genus Ostrinia; species Ostrinia nubilalis. The sequence goes on from NC_087103.1 coordinate 8,982,866, forward strand.
CTCAGTAACACATAAATTTGAGTCCACAATAGATGTAATTTGGACTTTATCGTTTGTTGGACTATTATAGTGAAAACTCCTAATACTTTAGCTTAATCTTTAGCTTACCTGGATGAATTAACGAAAATCGTTCGTTCGTTCCAGCCAAATGACGTCCAAGTCTCCCCCAAGGATGTCCATAACTACCGTTCCTGTGCTGCCCGCATCCAATTACTCCCCGCGACGTACACCAGATCGTCGGTTCACCTAGTTATAATAACACAGGAATATAGTAATACAACAAATCAATTTATCACTGTAATTTTAATACATTTCCGGCAGTAAATTTCGATTTGATAATATCAAGCAAGCCAAAACCGACCGGCTTTTGTTTAAATTATCGTCTGTTGTCTCAACTCACACAAAATACGTCAGTTATTTTATTGTTTCGGTAAACTCAACAAACAGAAATGCCTGATTCATGCCGTTGTTTAACAGTATTTATTTTGCAAACTAATTAAAACATTTCTCGGTGATATGATCTCAAAGATGAATTCCGGGGGTCGACCGGTAATATTCCGTTGATAATAAAGCATTCAGCTATAGTTGTTTCGAAATAAAATCCTCAGGGCTCATATATTCACTTAAACATGTTAACACGAACGTATTTTACTTGTTTTTCCGAGCACACAATACATGAAAATTAAACTATTATGAAATTTTCGACGTAAAACACCTGGTTCCCATTCTACTGGACGTGGATAAATTGCCCGAATATCGTCGTTCGTTATTTGTTCCCAGCTTTGTTTGTATTTGTCAGCGAAAACACGAATAAGGCTATCGTTTGTGTAATAAATAAAACGTAAACATGTTTTCCGACAGGCAGTGCTGGGCTACGTTTCCATTGCGACGTTTTAATATATTTAGCAATCAGGGTCATGCAGAGTCGATAGCTCACTGGTTAGAAATAGTAAAGAAAAGAAAGGGCGTGGGTTCCTTTCCCACTTTTGGCGTATTTTCGTAATTTGATCTTAATTTTCTACCCGCGACTTGCTTTGTAGATCTCAATAGAAAATAGACAAATTAAATTCTGATGAAGAACCACGAGCAGCCAAACTTAATAATTTACGTTAAGAATTAACAAATATTCATTCACTCTACAAACTTTTCGGATCAATTATATGCTATTCGAAATGAATAAATAAATACGTATATCGCATTGGTAGACTAGGTATTTTTTAATAAAGCATAGCTTACCTCTAACTAACTTTGTCCAAGTCCACTCGTAAAGCAAAGACGTGGATGAAAGCTCAGCCTTATAATAATTTAGATTACATTTTCTTTTATCTAGCGGATATAAAAACTCCCAACAGTATCACGTGCGCTGAACCGGGAAGTTTAATATTTCCTTTAAATTTTATAACCCTTTGAAAATGATACAGTGATAAGCTGCGCTTGTAAGAAAGCTCGCGCAAGTATGAGATTTTCTAAGCATTAAAAGTATGATAAAAATACAATGTAATATTCTCTAACTTATTAACTTACATAATGATCCATCCATGGAATAATTGAGATTATCTACTCCACGGGTAGCTGATTTAGATTTTTTCATAAAATTCCATAACTAATTATGTAAATTATTTAACAGAGTACAACATAAAAGTATGTCGTTTACTGTATCAAATATCACCTATTATGGCTGATTTCACGTGTTATGTTGTTAAGTAGGTAACTAAATTTTAACTTAATTTTAAGTGATCAAATTGCAAGTTATTTTAGTTGTTAACTATTTTTTTTTTTTTTATGTGATAGGAGGCAAACGAGCAGACGGATCACCTGATGGTAAGTGATTACCGTCGCCCATAGACACCCGCAGACCCAGGGGCGTTACAGGTGCGTTGCCGGCCTTTAAGGTAAAGATACGCTCTCCTCTCGAAAGCTTGCAGGTCGTATCCGTCCGGATTAGATTTTAACTTGCAATTTGCTACTAAATTCTATGTTACCTACTGAACAACTTGATACGTGTAAATCAAGCTATAGCGATTCACAATAAAACTGTATTTTACGAGTAACTAGATGTATTTAGTAGAGCAACGCAGCTTGTTAGTTTTTCAGTAACTGAGTGTACTGTAAATCACATTCCATTCAAAAAGAATTCCTGTAGTACTCGCGTAGCATCTCGTAGTCTCGTAGTCTCGTAGCGACGTTCGCAGCAGCAAATGGGCTGAGAACTGGGACTCATTTAAGAATTTATTCTTGTATGAAACTATTTTAGAAATAGGTTACATTTTCTGTAGTCGCAATATGAAATTTTAAATTAACTTAAAAATGTAATAAAGATGTAAAAACACGACTTGACTATAGTGACGTTTTGCTTTGGAGGATTTTTCAAAAGCTTTGCAAACGAATTAAAATTTAATATTGTTTGGAAGTTGTGCACAAAAAATATTTTTGAAAACATTATGTTATTTAAATTACTCATTAAAATATCACGCCAAAGGAAACTCAGTAAACATTCAGAAACAAATGAGCATCTGACAGACTGGAATGCAACAATTTTAATGAAACCAGTAAACTGTTGCAAATTAATTAAATCCAAAAATGGCGTCGGCGCTCAGTTTCAGTGAGTCAGATTAATATTTTTAACGCGGAATCATTACTTTAATGTGCACCAGTGGCACTATGATTTCAATCTGACCTGTTTCCGACAGTGTACAATGGGCGTTACATGAGACTCACGGTTGTCCGAAAAATATCCGAACTTGGTTCCATTATCTACAGTTTCATTATGGAAATTATTGGGGGAGGACTTTCAGCATTTCAGCAGTGAACGTCCTATGGCTGAAATGGTGATGATGATCTACATTTACGAGTATGTTTTATTGTCTTCTGGCCTGTGTTTATAAATACGCATAGTAAGCGTATTAACCTTTCGGTTTAAGATAACTTCTGGGACGATAAATATTTAAGTACACATTTTATTTACAGCAGATGCTTTCTGACAAACGTAAGCACGATATACGTCATCTCAAGCTAAACATTTTAGCATCTTATGTACTTTTAATAGGTGCGATTTTCGAACAACAGTGTCTAGGCCGATATGCTAGATTAAAGGATTTGTCTCACTGGATGCGGTCTGCCATCAAGTTAAAGTGAACGCAGCCCGCATCATGTATGGACAACATTGTCGGTCAGGGCAAAAAATCTGACAGCGTTCATGACAAGGTGACCGCAGCACTGAGATTCAGCATAAGGTCATCATCATTCATCATCTCAGCCATAAGACGTCCACTGCTGGACATAGGCCTCCCCCAATGCTTTCCATGTTGCCCGGTTGGTAGCGGCCTGCGTCCAGCGCCTTCCTGCCACCTTTATGATATTGTCGGTCCACCTTGTGGGTGGACATCCCACGCTGCGTTTTCCGGTACGCGGCCTCCACTCCAGAACCTTGCTGCCCCATCGGCCGTCAGTTCTGTGTAACTTCAGCTTGCTAATCCGTCGGGCTGTAAGGTCAGATCGCATTAATACGAAATTTAGAGAGACTGACAATGTTACATGATGTGGGTGGCATTTCGTTCACTTTGACCTGACCGCAGACCGTATCCAGTGTGGCAAATCCTTTGCATCGAACAGTGCCGTTCCGGGCAGCGTTTCCGATGCTAATACGAGTCTTTTATTACCAGCATTAGAATATCGAGTATTCCCTCTTTGCCGAACGGAATACTGCCGTCATTACCATCTCATTTGTTTACGCGGGTTCGTGAGACTTTTTTAAATCCTCACAGCTGGGCTAGGGCATAAGGTAGGAAGCAGCAGAAGAATCTGATAACATATCCAAAAAGATCAGGTCAAATCTTTCGCTTACCGAACGACTGCTCTGATCTGATCGTGTCGCGCTACGGAGAGTCGGATATCCGTTGAAATTTTCGCTGAGTTGGCTTAATTTTACCTAAAATAACCTTACTGAGTTTGCCTTTTAGCTAGTTTGTCATAGTCATTCGTACATTCATTGAATTTGTTTATTAGTTTTGATAAGATACGGTTCTTAAGGCGAAAATAATACGAGTAGTAGTAGTAGCAGAGTAGTAGTATTGGACTGACAGTTTGAGATTTAAGGAACGAGTTCGATAGGTAACAACCGCTGATCACTGTGGTGAACCCACTACTGACACAATCATAATATTAAGTAAATAACAAGTAAAAAAGCAATGGGGCAGCAAGGTTCTGGAGCGGAGGCTACGTACCGGAAAGCGCAGCGTAGGACGTCCAACAAGGTGGACCGACGACCTCATAAAGGTAGCAGGAAGGCGCTAGATGCAGCCGCCACCAACCAGCCATTATGGAAATCACTGGAGGAGGTTTATGTTCAGCAGTGGACGTCATATAGCTGAAATGATGATGATGATGATGAAAAAAGCAATAATTTTAATGATGGTACACGGGGAGTGATTGATGGGATGGTGTATCACGATGTGACATCAAAGAGAACTTCAGCGCGCTAATTAGTGTAATTTTTTTATAAATAAATGACAGCCTAGAGGTAATTATAGTTTTTAATAAGGGCAAAGATTTCTCGAGTCTACTAATGTCAGCATACATTGTGCCGGCATGCGTCGAGATGGGCTTTATGGAAATCGTCGATGCGGCCTTTCGGGTAACCCAGAACAATTGAAATTAATAAACATTCGACACAGAACGTTTTCTATAGAATTCGCAGAACGCCGAGTTTTTTCCAAACAGCGGATTTTCGTAGTATGTTTTAAATAGTTGGGAAATTATTTCCTTGAATTTCAAGCATCATTTTAATAGTATGAAATTGAAATTAAACATTTAACTGTTTTTATTGAATAGCAGAACTTTTCCTAGGAACGAACTTTTTATTATTGTTTCTCAATATTTCACATTGATGGAGCTAATAAAGGATTGATCGATTTTTGGCGAAATTAATATTAATGTCTGATTATTTATTTTTCAAAGGAAAAATCCTATGGAATTTCACCAATAATATTAATAAATTAATTTAAATTAAATGAAGAACCAGAAATATTCATTACTTGCTTTTTCAACATAATTATAATATGGGTACTCGTATATACCACTGTTACCACGTCATTATATTATTTCTTTTAAATGAAATTAATATTTACTTCTTCGAACGTAAATGTATTATGAAATACATAAAAACGTGCCTTCATTATTATTTCTACGGAATCCTTTAATTAAGCCTTACGGAAGCGTCCATTTTTTTCTTATTAGGGTTCCTCACTAACGAGAAGGAACGTCGGTCAAAGCAAGTCCGGCATCTGATTAAACTTTATCCACCTTCCGAAGTTATGTTAAGTCAAGTAAAAACAACAAAATCTAAAAGAAACCAATTAAAAATGTTCTTAACTTTTTGAGAGCACTTGAAATTCATCATATTTTCAGCCACACTGAAAAAAATGTTTGGTTACTGCTTACACAACAAAAGTGACCACCGAACACTTTGGTTAAGAGGAACAAAATGTTGTGTAAATTAAACAAATAATTCTGTAGTGAGCTAGACTTAGTTTGGTTATAGTTAACACTTATTTCAGTGGTCACTTTTGTTGTGTAAGCAGTTTAAACCAACAATTTTTTTCAGTGCCACGTCCACCGCTGAACATAAGCCTCCCCCAATGATTTCCACATCGCCCGGTTGGTAGCGGACTGCATCCAGCGCCTTCCTGCTACCTTTATGAGGTCGTCGGTCCACCGTGGGTGGACATCCCACGCTGCGTTTTTGTCGCTCATTTTTTATTATCTGTCATTCATCGTCATTACCATCATTTCAGTCTATGAATTGACAGTCCACTGCTGTGTGGAGTGTAACAAAGCACGATATATTTACTTTTACGTCTAGCCGCTGCGAATCTTCCCAAGGTCGTCGGTACATCGAGCAGACGGGCATCCTAGACTTGGTTGCCAAGATTATAGTCTCTATTGGAGAAGTTATACAGGGTGTTAGGTAAATGGGTATATGAGCCGACACTAGCCCATGTTAACATGGGCATATAAATGGTATGGTGAAGTCAGAAAATTGATATCATCATTTTAAATGTTTTAATTTTCATACAAAATAAATTTTATAAAATCCGCTTTGTATGAAAATTAAAATAATTAAAATGAAGATATCAATTTTCTGACTTCACCATACCATTTGACCATGTTAACATGGGCTAGTGTCGGCTCATATACCCATTTACCTGTATAGGTACCTTTTGTTTGTTCTCCGAAATAATTAACTTTTTAAAAAAATAAAACCAACTTCAAATGCGTGAACACAAAAAAAAACTAAAAATTAAAAATATTGCGTATAAAAAAGTTCATCCCCAATTTTCCACCCTTGGGGGTGAAATATTTTCTTTAAATTCGCATGAAACCACCCTTTTGATAATACCTATTCAACAAAAAAATAATCGTTCAAATTGATTTATAATCGGCGGAGATATTGCGTATAAAAAAGTTCATCCCCAATTTTCCACCCTTGGGGGTTGTTTTTTCTATTATTAAATTTAAATGGGACCACCCTTGAGGTATTACCTATACGCCGAAAAAAGATTTGTTCAAATCGGTTCGTAATTGGCGGAGTTATCGCGTAACAAACATAGAAAAAAAAAAAAAAACATACGGGTCGAATTGAGAACCTCCTCCTTTTTTGAAGTCGGTTGAAAATATGGCTGGCCTTCATTGAGCTCGCGAATGTCATTGATTCAAACTATCTAATTTAAATGAATTTAATTATTTTCAGGGAAAAGTATTTGCAATCCACTCTTTGATACGATAGCTTTGACATAATTAATTTTTGATTTCACTTAGTTGTATTGACAAAGACTATTGGAATAATTTAAGGAAATGTTCTAGTACATTTTCTTATTTCAATTAATAAATCAATAATGAAGTAAATATTAGAAATAATTTTATAGCACAATCACTTTGATGTTAAAATAAAGAACTATTAACGTATTTAAAGTCAAGTTACTTAATAAAATTGAATTTTAGTCATAATTTTTCTGTAATTACTACATCATTCATAGTAAAATATACTAAAGTCATCAGAAATAATATTCATTAGCTTGTATTGTAGACATCAAAAATAAATTAGGTACAAGTAGGTAAGTGCCTACTTACAAAATATTTACTTCGCAGTATTACAGCTGCTGTGAATAGCTTGGTTTACCATTCGTACGCATTGACCGTTAAATTAGTTTTGATGTTAACTATGTAACTAGTTCAAATTTTCATCGCAAATCAGCAAATATAGCGAAGTCTAAAACTTTTCCACAGCAATTTCCGTATATGCAAATGCTTCGCGAAAGCAATCAGAAAAACTTGAAAGAGCTCGAGTTACAGCAACAATACTTGGAAAATTCATCGAACCCAAATTAGGGATGTGAAATATCGATATTTTAACCACTACTATAAGTCGATTCAACTACTCATTATATCGATTACTTAAGCGCAGTTTAAGTTAGGAATAAAGGTATTTTTTGCTCAAATCGATTTTTTTCATCTTTTTATTTTAAAAGATAGGAATAACAACTTGCTTGAAGACAAAAAAAAACACAATAGGTAATTAGTCAGTCAGTAATTTTAACAATTCAACAAAATCCACAATTTTACTAAAAAAAGGTCAGTAGAAGTGAAAAGCGCGTAGGTAACTGATTTTTCTAAAAGCCTGTATAATCATTATTATTTTGTCACAACCCTATACTAAATTGCGTTCGATCGCCAGAAGTCATAAGGAAATGTTCGTTAACGATTTCAAAAGAAACTTAGCGAAAGCACCGCTAGTAAATGAAATGAGCTAAAGAAAATATTGTAAGAGGCTTTTATAATTGAGTGCGGAGGTGCTAATAATAGTTACAGAAATAGCCGAGAAAATTTGGTGCCTTTAAAAGTAGTAGTTAATTAATCAAACGACGTCAGAAGCGAGGTTTTTACGTTTGTTGGTTCAAACCACGTTGACTTACTTGACTTAAGGCGATTAGTGTCCTCAATCCGCGCTAAATGGGCATTTTGTAAAGCCTACTCCTCTTTTACTGCTGGACAGAAATAGTTGAAAAAAATATATGTTATACAACAGTTCAAGGACTACATTTGTGACGTTTGAATTTTCGCTACGTCTCTTTGTTTTGGATTAAAAAAATAAATACGGGACATCGATTTTTTACTTAAATTCCCTACTCCTCCAAAACGGCTATGTTAATTTAAAAGATTTTTGCACGAATAGATTGGGAATTCTTTAATCTTTAAATGACACGTTGCGTTTTTCAATCGAACATTACTTTCATTCATAAATTTTACTTTTGATAAATTCCGAACGTTTTGCTGTTGAGGGGGCCTTCGCGGGGTGCGGGCGGCAGTCGGCCGCTGGCCTTCAGACGGGGAGGTTGTGTCACTCGCTACAAACTGACATTAGCGATCAAAATGAATTTTTTCTTTGGCTAAGTTGCACCACCTGACGTGACCTAACTTTGACCGTAGCTTTGGCGATAACCGGTGTTTTTTGTATGGAGTTAGACAGACTTTTGACGCTTGTCAAAGTTGAAGTAAGATGGTGCAACCCAGCTTTTGTTCGACAATAGATTTTATGTCAGAATTGTTCATAGAGTACGTGCAGTCAGACAATACAATTGAATTATGACGCGCTCAGACGCTATTTTCTACCTGAATAGAATCTATTAGTGTAAAAAAACTATAATTGACTCCAAAACAACTGCACTAGATAAATACAAGTAGAAAAATTATTACGTTATTTATTTACTAGGCCTTTGCAATCAGTATCCAAATTAGGAGCTAGTCAGAATCTGTAACTTAATCGATTTACGTGAAGAAAACAATTTATATTTTTCATACTTATTAGAATTAGATTTTAAATATGTTTCTTCGCGAAAATACCACAATTAAAAATAACACCTGTAACGCCCCTGGGTCTGAGGGTGTCTATGGGTGACGGTAATCATTTACCAACAGGTGATCCGTTTGCTCGTTTGCCTCCTGTCACATTAAAAAAAATTAAGATAAAGAGGTATTGAATTGTTCTATAGAGCTTATTAAAAATTTGGATACTGATTACAAAATTAGCCATTTTCGGAGTCGGTGTCCTACCTTTTGGTGATTCGTTTTGGAGTTGGTTTTAATTTTTAGTAGACTATAGGTACCCAGTAGACCTTGTTGTTGCCACTGAAGGTGCATAGGTACTCAGTACATTGATACCATATTTTTCATGTTAAGTGCAAATAAACTTCCCTAAATTACCAAACCATGAAACGTACTATTAAAAAGTTTCGCAGATAAAAACTAAAATCCTCTTATAAGGTGATGAATTTTAGGAGCATGCCATGAAACCAAAATTATTAGCATAAAAGAGCTTGTTTTAAAAAAAATCTTTTTATTTATGATGGGGAATTTACTGCGGCGTAGTAGCAGAGATTTTCCGTTTGTAGATCGTAATAATTTCGAAGAATAGGGATGTTTCGTGGATAAAGCAAGAAAGTAGCAAGAGTTTGAATAAGACCGTCGGTGAACTTACCAAAAAAAAACTCTAAATGTATTTTTCACTTTTTTAAACTTATGAAAATTTAAAGAGATGAAGCGCACCAAAGTTCAGAAGATGAGGCACATGACGTCAAGGCATGCTTAAAAATGTGGCGATTTGTGTCGTCACGCAGAATTTCATCGCATCATTATCTTCTTAATTACTTGTTTAATTGCAAAATAAAAATATCCCGTGTCCAATATTTTTTGATAATGTAAAATTGACGGACCAAAAGTCTTTTTTAAAGAAACTAGCCTATTCCTATGGCCACATTCCAGCTCCATCATCAGACCCTGCAGTTTCCAGCTCCATGTCATCACAATATTGCATTGTCACCCGAATTACATGTATATCCGAAATTTGAACTCAATCAATTGATGAAGGATTTCTAATAAAAAGACAAATACATTTTCAGTTTATTCTTCATAAGTGATAGACAAAAGCAGAAACATTTGCTTTTTTAAGCCATAGACCATACTAGGTAGGTACTAATGCGTTCCAATAGGGATGATGCCTGGGTAATGAAATCGAAATTCTATTTAATCCGTCAGACAGATAATATAATTAGAAAATATTAGACTCATATTTTTTAATTTTTTCCATAATCGAATAATTACAGTATTATATTGAGTTGAAATGTCGCGTGACGTCACATTTGAGTAAAACTTCTACTCAAGCGTGGCGTATCGCGCCATTTCAACTCGATGTAGCACTGTTATTATTTAATTATGAAAGAAAATAAATAATAACTAATATTTTCTAATTATCTGTCTGGCGGACAAATAATTGAAATTTTGTCATCTAGCCTAGTTGTCGTCAGGAAGTTGGTCTAACTAATTCAGCTTGCAAGATTCCACCCGAACAAACATTTATGTAATTACCTACATACATCATAAATTGCAAGCTAAATAAAAGCTTGTAATAAAGTCGGGTTTGTTCAAATTTCGAGAACGACTGAACCGACAAAAGCATTAGAAAATTTACGAAAAATAAAATAAAATTTTATCCCGTACAAAATGTTCATGGATTTTGTTATTTTTATTAAATACCTTTACGCCTGAGTTAAATGACACCGACATCAAGGTCATTTAAGTTTAAAATAATAGGCAGTAATGTATGAAGAAAGAGCTTCTATTCTGTATCTACCTATGCCCGTGTATTTTTGATCGGTGTCAAATCGGAGTTTTTGGTGCGGGGTACGCGGGTGTTGCTCGCGGCGTGAAGGTCAAACGCCCAAGGTCATTGAGGACTCTAATCGCCTTAAGGTCCTATGTCCCCTAGATGGGGCAGAGGGCGTCCACAACAGTCCTCCATCGCGTTCGGTCTTGAGCTTCGCGCTTGATCTCGCTCCAGGTCTTGCCGATTTTCTTCGCCTCGTCTGCTACAGTGCGCCGCCAAGTTTGCTTGGGGCGACCGCGTTAACTACTATTAAGGCTTGGTATTTCTGCTAAAGTAGGTATTTCACGCTGTCAAAATCTGCGCGCGCAATACTTCGCCGAAGACAGCGCGCCAAAGAGCTCTCCCAGCTACACAGTATAAAAATACCAGTTGCTTAGGTTAGGTTGACTTCCTTCCGTTCAAGCGTCACACTCACAACACTTTCTAATACAAATCATATCCAAGTGATACAAATTAAAACACCTTTCAGAATTTTTGGGAATATATTTTAGAATCGAATAAATATAAAATATAACTGCCAAAGTAAACACGGTACAAAGAGGCGTGGCATCACCCGACCTTCCGGAAGTTCAAAAGAATTTCAAGATTACCCGACCTATCGGTAGGTCATTTAATAATGATCAGTTCATCAGAAAAACATTTTATGATCAGTTACTCGTAGTAGCGATTATTTAGAGTTGGATAATAAATTATAGTTGTTGCAATTCACGAAACTTTGCATGTGGTTAATTACATTAATCAGTACACGCATCAATTTTGTTCAGTCTTTTTGTTTATTAATAAATAAAAATATCATACTAAAATTGCATACATATTTGTTTGTATTGGTCTGGGTGTTTTCTTTCCATAATTTATGTACAACGTATTACGGGGCTCTGTATCGAAAATCACTATGAGCATCACACGCGGTTACTTGGCGCAGGCACCCGCTCTGAGCACTCATGGGAGTTTATGCAGAGGTTGCTAGAGTTTGACTTTGAGCTTTGTTTATAGTCATTACGAAGCAGATTTTGATGGGAAACTGCACTGTCTTGAATTCGAAAGGGTAATTTGACGGTGTTAGGGGAATTCTAGGAATAAATGCAGAGCCTCCTCATTGAGATTGGACATTTCAATTTGAGATTTCACTTGACATTAATAATATAATTGATTGCAAACTGACATGGAGTTTTCAAACACTTGTAAAAATAAAAAGTAATTAAATCAAAAGCAGTAAGTATCTAGTATTGATATCAACTTCGACGCAAATGACTCCCAAAATAACTTTCTACCCCTTTCACACGTTTGTCATGAATTATAATAAGGAATTGTTAAGCAAAATTTCAAGTAGATTGAACCAAAGAATCACTGTCCCATACAATCTTTGCCCCCTTTTTTCACCCACTTCATTTCATGACCCCATTTCGGAAAATCGGATGCCTACGTCATACAAAGAACACACCTTCCAACTTTCAGGTCTCTACGATATCCGTCAGTCATTTAGGACAAAGCATTTTTACTAGTTGTCCAATACTCTAACGTTCCAGGTATGTCATTGACAGGAGGGCGTTACTATCTTAATGGGTTATTTATTAGTCCCAACTTTATGCCACTTGACATTTCAGAATCGTTTGACTTTAGATACCTAAGCGATTTGATATTCAGAGTCTTTTAATGAAATCAAGTTCTAAAATAACTTGAGGTGTTGTACCTACCCGATCAAGCTTTTCATTGCAGGACAGTTAAATAGTTTTATTATTAGTTTCTTCTTTAAGTCTTGATTTGTCAGAGTAGGTAAAGGCTCCATGAGAGCAAAATTTAGCTTTATAATAGTTTTTAATTTTTTTCTTGAAATATTTGACGCCTTGTAATCTCTCGTTAATATAGGTCCACACAAATAAAGAATGTTTGACTTAGACTTTAATAATTATTATGCTCGTACATAATTATAAATAAACTAGCTTTCCGCCCGCCGCTTCGCCCGCGTAGTATTTTTCGGTTTTTATATAACCTATTACACTCTGATATAATGTGGGTTTCTATTGGTGAAAGATTTTTTAAAATCGGTTCAGCAGATCCCGAGATTACCCCTTACAATTTAACAAAATGTACAAACACACAAACTTTACTTCTTTATAAATTAGATAAAGATAGGTAATTTGAAAGCCTATTTTTTTTTTTAAAACATTTCACAATCCAAACTAATATTTACTGTAGGTAAGTAAATGCTAAACTAAATAGTAAAATATTAGTTTGGATTGTGAAATATCCTACTTCCTACTAATATTATAAAGGCGAAAGTTTGGATGTCTGGATGTTTGTTACTCTTTCACGCAAAAACTACTGAACGGATTTTGTTGAAACTTTACAGTATTATTGTTTATAACCCAGATTAACATATAGGCTAACACTTATGACGATATGTGACAAATAAATTTCAATAAATAAATAAGACGTGTCTAAAAAGCGCCATTTACCTATCGTCATTGGTTAAAATCTACAGCGCTGGACAAACTACTGTATGACGTTCGTAAATATTCATTTGGGGGAAGCCGTGAAACGCCATCTATCGACATGATATCTAACGGGGGTAAAACGCGGGCGGCCGCTAGTTTATATAGGTAGCTTTCCCTCCGCAACCTTATTGGTATTCCATGTAATGTGTCTTTTAACTGATTTCTGTTACACATTTCATGTAAAATTTGTCCAGTTATAACTCCATTTACATCTGCATCTGTAAACAAGGGTTCATGTTCTCCAGCCCAGATGCCGAGTAAACAGAATCGTCTTTCAGTGACGTGCAGCTGCCCCTATATTTGACCCACTGACCTAATTTTTATTATTTATTTGTATCAGTGTCAGTGTCTTCTAAAGAGTGTAAAGACGATTGTATGTAGGTACTATTAAAATGTAATTTTAACTCATTGGTTTTGTCTCATATTTGAGGAATGTACTATGTATCATGAGTAGAGTCTTCGTTTAAAAGGATGCGAACGATTTAAATTTCAATAGGTAGACAAAATTGATAATTCTTAATTATCAAAAATTTTAGCTTTCTCCAGTAGCACTGATATTATTATACTGTGACTCATCAAAGTCATCATTGTCAAAAATATTGACAAATCGCGAACTGTCACGGCCATAAAACTGACACGCGTCCGTCCTCCGTAAGCGCCACCGCGCGACTGATTGAGATTGTCCAAGCCGTCATGGACGATTTTTTCCACATTTTTTAACATAGTAACTAAATAAGACGCAATATAAAAATTTCATCCGTTAAAAGCCCTCAAGTTATTTCTGAACTTTAGTTTAGTAAAAGATTTAGAATCTCAAATCGCTTATTTTAAAAATAAAACCATAAATAGAAAACGAATAGAGGTAACTTTGGGAATTTATTCTATCGAGTCAACTTCATCAAATCGTGTTTCCATCCGTTAATTGCCCTAGAAAATATCCTCAACTATGCCCAATAAAAATCTTAGCCTTTAATTTTACTGTTTAGTACCTCAAAAATGATAAATGAAAACCTCATTTTCGCCATTTTCTCTGCTACCCGGCCTTAACGGAACGGACTATTAACGGAGAAACCCATTCCTAACACAATCATAAATATTTAGTTTACATTATATTACACTAAACCCTCCACTATAGTGGAGGAGGCTCATAGTCCAGCAGTGGACTGTAAAGGGCTGTTGATGATGATGATGATATTACACTGGACCGCAGAAAAAGATTGGTTAGAAGATCTTCAGTTTCAAAACTGTACCTTTCTTGCCTAACCGAGCCTTTTTTTTGTGGAGTTACTTTTTTGTGACAAACTACTCTAAAATTTAATGGAATTTAAAAATATTCTGAACAATTAAGTAGACTGAAATTTTTCATACAAGATTTTTAGTATAATCCTAAAAACTCTTTAGGCAAAAAAGACCTTATCAACTAGGCAAAGCTGAAAGCACTTGTTCCCAAACAAAGGGGGAAATGAGATCCTTTCTACATACCATTCTTATTCTTTTCCTCAGCAGATAAAGTACTTTGCCAAAAGCCAGTACAACGTACTACGCTCCATTGCACTTGCATTTTATTTTAACGAGGATTTCCACGCTTTGGACCGTTCCTCGTAGTATTTTGAGATTTCTGTTCATTTCGTAAGAGCCCGCTTTTAGTGGGGTATTTACCCTGTGGGGTAAGTCGTGCGTGTTATACGTCCGGCGGGTGACGCCCCTGCATTAACACCGCTCGTGCAAGCTTACTATAAGCCATTACTAACCAGTACTTTATGGGATACTGGCCTTTTCCTGCGGTTCCACGTGGATTTTGATATACGGGCGAAGAACATCACGCTTCCGTGGTAATGGGTAGCCCACGCTAATAGAACTGCGCTATCTTATATAAAATATCTTGTGGAAATGTTAGATTGGGGCATGGCTTTATTGCAAAAGAAAAATCCAGGGATAAGACTAGATATTATGGTAGGTAAACCTGTCGCAGCCTAGCCTAAACTAGCTTAGCCGTAATATGGAAAAGTATTATTATTATTAAGAAATTACTACTAGTAAGTATATTGATTAGGACATCTTCATTATCATCAGATCATCTAGCGTCCACTCAAGACCACGACTCTCTTTCTAATCCAAATCCAATCCCGATTATTGTAGGCCTAATAATTTCCTTCATTAAACATGTCAATTGCCATACTTTTAACTTTAGATACCCTACGCCGTCCGGCTTTTACCCGTGGTCCCCCCAACATGTCCCCCTGGTGGGTTAAAGTCACTCATGTGGGTTAAAGTCACTCTTAACCTACTCGGCGTTTGATATTTCATCCCAGACATCAGTCCACATATCCGTACCTACTCATTGGTGAGATTTCCTTGTTTATTTATCTACACTCAAGGAACTTTAACCCACATGTGTGATGTGAAGATATTATAAAAAAATGTTCTTGCAATTATTAATTTCGATGTATCCTTTATTCTCACATAAATATGAACTTAGGAATTAAGTCTTATAAATCTATGGTGCCGTACCTACCTATAATTATTTTCTATAATTAATTATAGATTTTTTTATAATATTATAGATACCTAGGTGACATGCAATGTTTGCCACTTAGTCCGATGGGACCATGGTTAAAATAAATTACCCGTAGACCCACTGGCAAACACTGTTCAGAACGGTGGGACAACGGGTAAAAAAAAATACCCGTTGACCCACCAGGGGGACATGTTGGGGGGACCAGGGGTAAAAGCCGCTTTTAACACTTCACTATTCCTTTTTCAAGCAGTTTAAACACTCGATGCCAGCTCCATTCACGCAAATGCTTTCAGTGAGAACGCAGCATTACTTGTCGCAAGTTTACTATTAGTCTGCGGGCACGAAACTGGCGACGGATGGACGAGCGATGGCGGAGCGACGCGACGGCGGAGCGGCGGCGATGCATATGTCGTCGGCCGATCGTTGAAATAGCCTCATCATGATGTGTCCGGGCACATCGTGAAACGCCGACACTTCATAATTTGACCGGCCATATCGCGATGTACCCAGTATAAAGTCGAACGGATCGACGAGAACAACATCATTTGTCGATATTCCCAACTAAACACTGGGCGGATCAATCATGAAGATCGCGAACAAAGACGGCGGCGTCACAAACAGCTGATTATTGTGTTGAAAGTAACAGAGAAAAAATATTGCAAATGCTAAAATAGCTATAGAATATAAAATTTACAATATGTAGGTATAGAGTGTTAAAAGAAATGTTCCATGCCGAAAATTCTACTTTTATTAGCTAAAACTAAAATCTTGGAAAACCGAAAGAAACGATATGCCTAAATATCGCTGACCAAATCGTCAAACTTTAATATAAGCGTTGACTGATATGGCTGGTGTACGGTGGGCGGATCATGAAGTGTCGGCATATCACGATATGCCTGGGCACATCATGATGTAGCCATTTCAACAATCGACACGTCATACAACAACATGACAGTATATGGTGACGCGCACGAAACGGGCGGGCGAAGCGCTACTACTCCTCATCGCCGCCGCTTCGCCGTCGCGTCGCCCCGCCATCGCTCGGCCGTCGCCAGTTTCGTGCCCGCAGACTTAGGCCAGTCAGCGCCCGCCCAAGTTCACCGTTTACGTTGCGCCGGTGGTCCCATTCCGAACTTATGCTGGCGTTATATTACTTTGAAGTAATATTGAGATGTTTGGTATCGGGTTTTGTATAAAATATCTTCCGTTTAATTGAGATATTCTTCTTCTTTTCGTGTCGACAACAAACGAGATATTGTTTATGTTATTGGAAGAGCAGTCGCCAGGCAAGCGGAAGGTCGTGGGTTCGAAAAGAAATATTGTCTGTACAAGTAGTAGTCAGTAAATATATTTTTGGAGTTTTCTACACGGCCTTCATAACTTTGTAGATTGTTCTCTAATTTCAGACTTTCGAAAGTAGTCCATAAACCTGCCACAAAATTACAAGGTACTTCTGAACTTCAAAATGCCCTGATGATTTTTATACGTAGAATTGATTACTCAAAAAATTACTTTAAATTCAGTCATAAAGAATGGTAGCTTCGTAATATATTTTATGTTATTGGTATTAAAAATGTCAAAACCCAACTAATGGTTAACAAAGTAAGTAGTTTACAACCCCTGGCTTGATTCACGCGGAGTTTGGCGAGCGTCCTAACCCAGTTACTACTCTTTGTTTTGGCAGTATCCGCGGGCACAACAACTGAGTTTTACCTATTTATGGCGGTTTGGCATCACGGCAACTACGTCATAAAATTACAGGACCCTTATTCCGTTTGGATAGAACAACTTTTACTGCGGGAAGTTTAACGTTGTTTAAAATTTGACGATGACTTTCGTTTTATTGTACGATTTTCGCACCGTGGCTTGGCATGCGTGGGTTTTAAACTGTTGCAGGAATGTTTATTACTCACGCTTTCTTCGTTTTTACTAAACTCTTTTAGCTGGACAAGCTCTTAAAACTAACAGCGCGCACACACATCTCTCGTCATGTCCTTTCCTCTCCACCTTGGTGAAACTGGGCTATTAGGAATGGGCGAGGGCAAAGAAGAAGAAGAGAAAAAACGCATTGATTGTACTTATATCTCCAACTGTCAAATGATTATTTTACAGTATAATTCCATAAGCGTGACAGACAAAGCTATTTTCGCTTTTATAATCATGACGCTTAAAGTTTTTTTTTTTTTTTATGCATAACAAGGCAGGTATTTGACCACAATCGCACCTGATGTTAAGTGGGATGCAGTCTAGGATGGTACATATCTGCCCTGTAAGTGCCTATTCACTCTCGCCTTGAAGAGGCCCGGATTATAGTTTTCGGGAAAGACAGCGAATTCCAGTCCCTAGCAGTTCGCATTATAAAAGAGTCATCGAAACGCTTAGTGCGAGCTGGTGGAATGTCAACAATATAGGGATGGTACGCTAACCTGCGTCTGGTTCCCCGATGATGGAAGGGGGCTGGTGGAATTAATTCATGTAATTCTTTCGCCCATTCTCCGAAGTGTAGCCTGTAGAAAACCGATAGGGATGCTACCTTACGGCGATGGTCAAGTTCCTGGAGCGCCGCTTCTACAAGGGTGGGGCTGTCGATAAGTCTTCTGGCACGCCTTTCCACCGAATCCAAAATTCAAAGTTCAACTTTGCTTAAAGGCAATCGCCTCGTTTCGAAAATAATGTAATAAAATAATTAGGTTATGAACCATATTCACAATTTTCTGTATAATTTTATGTCAGCTGAAATTAATTTGTTATAAATAAGCCTTAATTGAAAGTAAATGATCAATTTAATTGAACTTAATTTTTAGGTAGGCGTATTCGAGAGTCTTTGTAAGTATAATATCCTTATCACAATCATTAAGATGTTTATTTTTAGTAAGTTGAAAATGTGTTCAACCTATTTTATGCAGTCCTTATTAAGTCGCAAACACTCATCATTTTGAAAATTGTCTTATGTATGTTGAATTTTAATTACTTACTTGACTTGACTTAAGGTCCTATGTCCCCTAGATGGGGCAGAAGACGTTCACAACAGTCCTCCATTGCGTTCAGTCTTGAGCTTCGCGTTTGATCTCGCTCCAAGTCTTGCCTGATTAAACCATTCATTCTCAACACAGAATCAATGGTTGAGCCTTGATCATTGTTTTGTAACACAAACCTTAGGCTGGGTTGCACATCTTACTTTGACTTTAAAAATATGTCAAATTCCATACAAAAAACGCCGGTTATCGTTATAGTTACGGTCAAAGTTAGGTGGTGCAACTCAGCCGTAATGTTATTCAACACACCGACAATCACTAGTTCCCAGAATCAGCAATCATTTACAAAGCAATTCGTCGGCATTTGGCATATTTACGCCGTCCCGCGGCATGGCTTGGCATGCCGCTCTATTGCGCCATAAACAAACCTTCGCGGGAACAACGATAAATCCTCCCAACTATCGTTATAAAACAACAAACTGCTATTGTGGAGTGCAATGGGTATGCAAACCGTTTTGTTAGATCGGCTGAAGCAATACGGATTTGGGATTTTGGAGATCGAACATTCAAATGTGAGTGCATTGATTTCGTTTTTGTTGCTCAATTTGGGCATTCAAACATTTTATTGGATTCTGTAGAAGATACTAGACAATCTAGTTCGTTCGTTTGTTTCAGCCAAATGACGTCCACTGCTGGACAAAGGCCTCCCCCAAGGATTTCTATAACGAACGGTACTGCGCTGCACCCATCTGGGTCCTGAGCTGGACGGTAGAAGATCGTCGGTCCACCTAGTGGAGGGTCTGCCCACGTTTCATCATCCGGCCCGTGGTAGTCGAACATTTAAACTATCAAAAATATTTAAACTATCAAAAATCTATGTTTGATAGTATAGCTAAATGTCAATATTCAACCCAAAAATGTATTCCGACCGAAATACACTGTGTAACATAGATTTAAGGCCGTTCCTAACTGTTTACTTATAAATAAAAATAATAATTTTTATGTCTAATCTTAGTTTGCAAAACCTAGAGCTTTGTTTTACCGTCCGTAATACAAAGCAACATAATGCCAATTGAACTATTTGTAAAAAAATCTTAATGGCCAATGATGCAGCGTATTTGCTAAAACCACGTAATCTATTTGTTCGATTCGTTATTCGAGTCCGATATAAAACATATTCGATCTCCTGAGACGACTGTCAGCAAACACAAAGGCATCGGGTTCCGTCGATCCGTTACCAATGCAAACTGTTGAATAGTATACAGTATTTGTATGTGAGCTTGTGTATTCGTAGGCTAGAATATTGGAGCGGAAACTGGCAATTTCGTAAATATTACAGACCAAAACACGATGATTTCATATGTCATGTGTAACCGAGAGCAGAATTGCTAAAATCAAAGGGCAGTGGCGGGGGCACATAGCTCGTAGAGACGATGGCCGTTGGGGCAGTAAAGTTCTCGAGAGATGACACGGGCCGGAAGACGTAGCGTGGGCAGGCCTTCCCACCTAGGTGGACCGACGATCTGGTGAAGAGCCTGGATGCGGGCAGCGCAGGACCGGTATGGAAATCCTTGGGGGAGGCCTTTGTCCAGCAGTGGACGTTATTTGGCTGAAATTAATTAACAGGCAATTTTTTTAACAAAAATGGTTAGTCTGATGTGCTGTGTTTACCTTGAATTGGGTACAAAAAGCGAACTTATTGTCTTAAGTATGGCATTCTCCTTCACCTTAACCTTTGTGTCAAGCAAAAATTAGAATATTGTTTCCTGATGGCGCCGACTATTTTAGGAATTTGATATTTTACAAGCTTTATAATGACTTCATTTCTCGTTAAATTGTTATGGAAGAGAATAAAGATTTTAAAATGAGAGGTTTGATTTTCACAGTAGTTGAGCAGAATATTAATCAGCAAAATATCAACTTAACAATGCAGTTTTAGCAGTATATTAGTAGTTCAAGTATTAATTTTATTTAAATAACTGTGATAAATTCCACGTAAATACTTTTTGGTAAATAGCAACATTTTTCACAGAAATATCCAAAGCGTCTGAATCCAAATTGAAATTACAAAAGTTTAGCTCTTAATAAAACTCGGAGACCTAAATCTCTACAGAATTATGATTTGTGTAACATCTGTTTGATTTTAATTATATTTGTTTACTAAACAGGTGAACGAAAATTAACTTGCTTGTAAAATAAACTTTCAAATCAAGTACAAAATTTTACTTGTCAAACTGTAGGTATTGTTATTTCACACGTTTCTTAAGGATCTTCAAAATAATTTCAGACAGAATGGAACATGTCGGGTTCAGCAAACATTTTAAAGGAAGAGTGATAAAGAAGAGTGATTTATTGATTGTACTTTCCTAGACACTTCATCATAGTACCTAAATACTGTGCTTTCTTTTGTAGCTCTAAAATCGAATGTCTCGAATTACATACTTGATCTTTGTCTTTTTTGCAGCAAAAACTTCCAAAAACACTCTACAATCTACTTTTTTTTAAATAACTTGAAAAAAAAAATTTAGATCGAGTGGCGACTCTTAACGACAAAAACGTTTCATCCATCATCCAATTCACAACAGAACCCGTATCAAGTATAACACCGTGAAACACTGGCAACACTGGAAACTAACATTAAACCCTTTCGAATAACTGCGGGCGACATTTTAAGCCGATTCGCAAAGTCCACAAACTGCGTCTCGTTGAGCATGATTATGAAGCCTGACCGCAGAATCGCTCTGCCATATTTAGTAAAGCGCCGTACATTTTGCATTTTATAGATGATGGAGTGCAGGATTTGTTAAAAATTATTATGAAATTAATATTTTTTCTTTCTTTCTTTCTTTCTTTCAAATACCTACTAGCTGACCGAACTCGGTATGAGAATAAAATTTTGATTTCGATGTTTTTTTAAACCTTTAATTTCTTCAGTATGTTCTTGCCAGAATTTGAAGTATTGCTGAATATTAGTTACTCGTATTTAGCTCAAATATTTAAACTTTTATGTCTCAATAATGTTTTTACTGCATACTTTACACAAAGTTTTCGTTCGAATATTGTTTATTTAAATCTATTATTAAATTCAATTGTTTCATCAACACATTAACTATAAAAATACTGTAAAAACAATTTAAAGTACTCGTAGAACGAGTGATTTGAAACATTCGTGTACCAAAGCTGCAAAGTTTAATATTGGCATGTTTACGAAAAAATACAAAGCGAAATAAAAAGCCATTGAGGCTTAGGTAATTATATTTGGGATGATTTTTCAAAAAATATTTTTTTTGTGCTAGCGACTGTACAACTCCCAATTAGTTGCAGTGCTGTCAAAAATAAAATACGCAAAATGCCTTTCTGAACTTCACAATTTTTGATATGAAATCGACAACCTCGGTCCGGATCATACTGGAAATGTTGTTCACGTGACCAATGTTACATTGAAATATTGACAACGTTTATTAAATGTACATTCGTTATAAAATGAAAAATATTTGTCGTTTTGTACGAACGCCAAATAATAAAAAGTCAATATAAAATAAAGGTCACCAATATTTACTGTCTGTAAAATATACAGTGTCTTTATTGTGAAATGTTAAAGTTTTTTCCCATTGATTTGATGCTGAAAGCATAGGTTTTTTTTTATAAATTGTTTTATTTTCTGTAAATGCAGCATTGAAACATTCTTTAAATCAGGCATTATTCTTGCTACCTACCTATATCTCTACTATTTACTAAATTGTCAAACGATTCATACCTAAATGCCTACATTCGCCGCACTTCCATGGCATATAACAAATACACATCCATCCACCCTACTTACTCACTGCTTCAGAACAAATAAGTAAGTAGGTTAGAACTCTGAGAAAAAAGTCAGAAAAAGCTGTCTGCTGTCCGCTACAACATTGTTTGGTGCGAGGCAGTTTTACCATCACATTGTTGTGCCTTCAGCTTAGTATTTTTAACAGTTATTTTACGTTATTGAATCTGGATTTGACCTCAATCTCAAGTATCAATCGATCATGATCTAAAATGGAGCAAACTTAGATTTCATTGAAATCGAAAGTCAATATTTTTAAGATCTTCTATGATTCTTACTAAGTAGGACTTGAAGAAATTGATTAACCGAGCTGTACTTTCAATTCACTAATATGCTCTGATACTAGTACTACAACAAAATATGTTAATTCCATGAGAGAAGGATAAGAAGAGAGAAGAGCCGCGCCAGAAGCAAACTTTACGACTAAATGTAAAAATCT
Source organism: Ostrinia nubilalis (assembly GCF_963855985.1). Lineage (NCBI taxonomy): Eukaryota > Metazoa > Arthropoda > Insecta > Lepidoptera > Crambidae > Ostrinia > Ostrinia nubilalis. Next base: position 9,005,830 of record NC_087103.1, read on the forward strand.
CAATGGTATCTTCTATTCTAGAACATAGTCATATTTTTCCAAGTTAAGGTTGATAACAAATGATTCATATTTTTACGACTTATCTTACAGCAGTCCACAATCTATTCACCATTTCGTGGCTCACAAAGACACAAAATTATCACCGCAATTTTAATAATTAAGCCAACAAAGGGAGGGATTATTTTTACAGAAAACGTTGTTAGCGTATTAAATTCCGGATCTTTTGTGAATTTTCTTAAAGAATCTGCCTTTTATCTTGGCGTGACCCGATACCCCAGATATCTGATGGCTTCATAGACAGCTTACGTACATAGACCCCGCATATAGTTATATCTACTTTTATTAATTATGTTTATCATTTCATGTTCATAATTTAAAATCTTTGACAAAAAAGATGTTACGGGAATTTCTTGTGCTGCTTTGTTGGCAAGAATTAGGCAGTAGTAGAATCAAAACTAAAATGTGATGTGTAATTAAAAGCTTTTATAATGCAGGTGAACTGACGATCTGGTGAAGGTCGCGGGAGTCCCTGCAGCGTAGGACCGGTCGTTATGGAAATCCTTGGGCGCGGCCTTTGTCCAGCAGTGGACGTTATTTGTCTGAAACGAACGAAAGATAATGCAAAAATCATCGCTCTAACATCTTACATATGTGTTAGGTAACATATTTTTCACAATCACGTCAGCATTTACTTATGTGAACTTATTACCTACGTAGGAAATAAATGCGGTGTTTATTGAAAGGGTGGTCTGCGCTACCTTTGGCAGAACTTGAGATAGAGTAAATTTCAGTCAAACCAAATTCGTTTTGATGCGTGCTGTTAATTGAGTAAAATTTGTGGGGATTTGAAATAGTTCGCAAACAAATTAACACATGCCAATCAAACTGGCAATCCGCAATTAACGCTTTATGTGTTTCGGTTCCGTTGTTTTCGTTTCCATTACGTTATTTAGAGCATTGATGTATTGATTGATGGAGCTGACGTATTTCCACGTTACATTTTATCAGTTTAAATGAATTTACAATCAAAACACCGGAGATATTTTTTTGAAGCATCTGAATCCTATTGTAAAGTGATACCTAACCTGATGTGTAAGTAAATCAAAATCAATACGAATTACCAAGTAGGTAGTATCTTTAAAATATACAAGTGAAGTCAATATAAAACTTGTAATAAATACATAACTACAGTCGCCAACGCATCAACGATTCACAAAATGACATAAAATATTCACGTTATGATTTAAGCATAAACTTAATTAACACTAGCTTAATTCAGTCGCTGAATTTCAGTGTCGCTGTACCTAGAAATCCCGACTGAAAATTTAACTTCGCAGAATTAAAAATCCATTATAGTTACAGCATAAAATTCCAACCTACATCGGACTTTAATGGGACATAATTTAGCTGCTAACACTGAAGAATTTCAACTTAATCACTGCATACCAGCACAATTGCCGTGCAATTACCTGCCTTACAATGGTGTGCGCTAGGGTTGATGAGATGAGGGAGTGATTTGAAGAAGAAAAGTAGGTAGAGGGAGTGTCATGTACAAAATTAGGAGATGAGTATGAAGAGTTATTTCTCAAAAAAATTATGAATGACAGAATAAAAGGAAGTAAATGAGAGAATGCAAGAAAGAGAAAGAAAAATGATACAACTTTTTTTTTATCCACAACGAGTAAGCTCTTGGCCTGTATCTCACCTGATGGTAAGTGATGATCAGGCCGAAGGTGGAAGCGAGCTTCACCCAGAATCCTCAACCACAGAGGAACTGGGTATCTTTACCTCTAACTGCCGGAATACAAGAATGCTGTTAACATTATTGTTATGGCGACAGACTTAGGTAAGATGGTGGTAGCTAGCCAGGCGAACTTGAAACAAGCCCTACTACCAACCAAACCGAACAGAAAATTCTGCCCCCACTGGGAATCGAACCCGGGACCTCTGCGTCTGAAGCAGGTGGTCTAACTACTAGACCACAGAGGCGGTTTCGAATTGGATGTTGAAATCAAACGTCATCGTGCCGCACCTTGGCAAAATATGCAATTACGCGCATGCATGTTAAAATTCCTCTTAATTGAATTTGAGAAGAAAAAAAATATTTTAGGATTTTTTTACTTTAATTTATGATAAAGAGGATTCATCATCAACCCTATCATGCAGCTACTAGCTACTGTTCTGTGAATAACATTAAAATTTGTTGGATTGCTTGTAAATTATATTTATGACTCACTCGTCGTTACTCCCGTCTCGGCTGTAATGAGTTGCGGAGTGACTTGCCTCTAGCAGAATATGTGTTTATGGGCCTCTTTATGAACATTAATTAAGGAGATTACACAGCTAAATGTTTAACGTTTGTTACGTTTGAAATGAGATGTTATTTCACTGAATTTCATTGCGAGGTTTTGGATGATTAGGTTTGTACGATCAGTTACATCGTTTTGATTTAATAAATTGTTGCAAATAGACACTTACGACATTATCTACTGACTAAAAATTTAATTAATATGTTTTTTTTATGTGACAGGAGGCAAACGAGCAGACGGATCACCTGATGGTAAGTGATGTTATTAGTAATCTAAGGTAAGTATAAAGCTGAATTGCACTAACTTTAACTGTAACTATAACAATAACCGCTGTTTTCTGTATGAAATTTGACAGACTTTGGACGTCTGATAAATTTAAAGCAAGATGGTGCAACCCAGCCCTTAAAACCTATATCTTATCTTAAAGGTTCTAATAATTTTGTTATACTCCTGAAAATTTTTGTCACACATAATTGTTACCTAATGTCGTTTACTTTCTATTCGTGGCCCAAATACATTGTTAGAGTTAGCGATTTTCAATATTGCATTTCACTAAATATACCAACGCTCTGGAATCCTGACAACTAAAAGGATTCAATATCATTCAAGACCCAAGAATGGGTCATAATCGTCAAGTATACGTAACAATGTGGACATTTTACTGCATATTGGATGCATTTGCACGCTGAAACCGTTATTCCTTTACGTATTTGCGTAATCTAAAGTTATTCACGTTAACGCATCACAGAACCGTTAACCCAATAAAAAATTAACGGTGTGTGAAATGTTATTTGTCGGTAACGATAACGGTTATGTTATCTGTGTAATTTGTTCGATGGCTCCTCGGACGTGTTGTCGCACGATCACTACGATTCGCAACCGTAAGAGGTATTCGGGTGAGTGTGTCTCACTAGGATGCGTGACGATTTCCCTACGAATTTAAGAGAGTATGCAGGTCCGTCAGATAAAAGCAGCTGCAGCTGCCGTCTGCAACTTACCTACTTGTAAAATAGGTATCCTTGTAACAAGCGCCCTTATTGATGTGTGCGGTAAGCGGACCTGAGTGATACTAAAAACTTATTTATTGCTAAAAATATCTATATTATTTTTTCGGTTTGGTTGACATCCACCCAACCATGCATCTCCAGTTAAATACTTACCAATGAATATGTAAGCAAAGAATGTCTAAGTACCTATGTCTAGGAGGAACCAGGAACAGAAACACTAATCTATACTAATATTATAAAGCTGAAGAGTTTGTTTGTTTGTTTGTTTACTTGAACGCGCTAATCTCAGGAACTACTGGTCCGATTTGAAAAATTCTTTCAGTGTTAGAAAGCTCATTTATCGAGGAAGGCTATAGACTATATACCATCACGATACGAGTAATAGAAACAGAGCAACAATGAAAAATGATGCAAAAACGGGTTTTCACGCGAACGAAGTCGCGGGCACAGCTAGTAAGAATAGAAAATCGATTGTGCCGTGAGTGACATGGTTTTGCCTTCTAAGTGAAATTCTCTAAACATAAAATTAACAATAAATTATTGTATTTAATCTTTAATCTTTGTTGGCTTTCTCTCCGGCGTCCTAGTGAGACACGACTTCAAATGGAAGACATTTAACGACATGTTAGAATTAACGCAGTAGTTAACGATAACCGCCCTAGTTCCGTGAACGTGCTGATCAATTGATTACAGTCCGGGCTGGATTTAATTAGTGTTTATGGGTGTTTGTGTCACAGTTTTATTGTGATTCTATTGGTTGGGCGAGAAAACGTGACGTCACAATCGATGGGCACGGAGTAGGCCTGCAGTTTGATAGAATGTCGTGGGTTTGATTCCCACCTGAAGACCGCTGAAGAGTTTGTTTGCTAGAACGCACAAATTTTAGGAACTACTCTGGTCCGAATAGAAAAAATATTATTGTGGTGGATAGCCCATTTATCGGGGCTATATTATAGCCCAAAGCGTAAAATATTATAACATCACCCTACAGCCAATTCGAAGTCGTGGGCACAGCTAGTTTTAAAATAAAATGATATCATGTAAATGACATTTTGCTGATTTGGGTAGGTAATTAATAGTGTTAACCAGTAATTCGAAGTTACTTCTCAAAGCTCTTTATAGTCCTGAAAGCCCAATTAGTTTTCAACGAACTATTAGACTTAAGCTAGTCATTTAAGTTAGCAAACGAAATCATAATCATTAGATTCTCATGTGAGAACTGCGTTTATACCATTGTATTGGTGTGCTTTGCCATCGGGTTTTTATTTGAAAACTAGCTTTCCGCCCGCGGCTTCGCCCGCGTGGAATTTTGTCTGTCACAGAAAAACTTTATCGCGCGCGTCCCTGTTACAAAAACCGGGATAAAAACTGATAAACAGACAGACAGACATACAGGCAGACCGACATCAGACAGACAGAGGTACTTTCGCATTTATAATATTAGTATAGATTGCGAATGGTACTTTTATTAACCGACTTCAACAAAAGGAGGAGATTCTCAATTCGGTTGGTATGTTTATTCTTTTTTTTTTCTTTTTGTGTAAATGTTTCCAAATGTGATAAGTCATCAGTGAAATTTAAAACCTTTTCTGCTGTATTCCGAGTCCACCGAACCTCTTTCATGGTGGTGACGTTGCGTGAAACACGCGTCGGCGGAATTCTAATTTTGATGCAAATAAAAAGCTATTAGCAACTCATTGTTGCGTACTTTTTAACCGACTTCAAAAATAGGAGGAGGTTTTCAATTCGCAAAATGTAAGTACGTATTGGATCAGGATATTTGGACTTTATATTTTAAACTTTAGTTTTATCTTGAGTAACGTAAATGTGGTTGCACAACAAAACTTCTTCCTATAGATTTTCCTTCGTGAATTACAGTCACTTATTTACTTACACTATACCTAACGCGCGTATGTCCCCCGATAAAAAAACTCAAGTAAGAAATGATTAATAGCTCAAATTGTACACTTATAACCCCTGTTGCACCTTATTTTAATTTAATTTCGTCCATTTTTTCGGTCTAGTCTATCTCTGTTCCAAAATTTATCAATGTGCATGTGGAGTGAATAGGTAACAAAAGGATAAATATAGGACATATGTATAACCCTTGCTAATTATGGGTTTTCACTATAATTCCATGCAAAACGAATCATTATAAACATTTCGCATTTCAACGTAGGTACTACAAATAATATCATAATACGAGCACGCCTTTGTAGCCAAGAGTAATCAATTTTTACTTCTTTCATAACTTTTATTCCGCACGGCATTCAGTACGCAGACACGCAATAGTGTGTTTTCACAAAACATTTACAATGCATTGTGGCTGGAATACAAAGGTGGAGAACAACTTGACCCGTAGACACGCGGGCTACATCAACTAAAGGATACAGTCAGCTCAGAAATAAATAAATTTTTTTTTGTTTCTTTGTTTCAGCTGAAAGACGTCCACTGCTGGACAAAGGCCTCCCCCAAGGATTTCCACAAAGACCGGTCCCGTCCCGCTCGCATCCAGGCACCTCCCGCAACCTTCACCAGATCGTCGGTTAGTTTGTAGGTACCTATTTATAAAAATGTTATTTATGAATTAGATTTAAAAGAGCCACCCACGAGGTTGACAGGCGACTGAAATAGAAAGACACGGGTCTTAACATTTATGAATGAGTTACATTAAGTACTCACGGCTTGACGTTTCGGCTGCTATGCTGCAGCCGTGGTCCCAAGCAGACTCAAGTGAGAACATTTGTAACTCATTCATAAATTTTAATACCTACTTATCGCGTTATGACCCGTGTCTTCCTATTTTAGTTGAAATGAAACGCGAAAGTTTAAAATCTTATTTGACAGGCGACCTCAATAGCATGAAGACGCTAAATACAGGCCGGTAACAACCAAATTCAGCAAAGGACGTTCTGTGGCTGAAATGATGATGATATAAAAGAGAAATAATTACGTCGCATTCTTAATTTATCACAACTGTTGTGATAAGTGTTTAGGGCGATATTAAGTTTAACCAACTCCTCGTTCCTCCGTGGTTGAGGATGCCGGGTGAAGCTCGCTTCCACCTTCGGCCTGATTATCACTTACCATCAGGTGAGATACAGGCCAAGAGCTTCCTCGTTGTGGATAATTTTTTTTATTAAAAACCTTCTATCTGAAAGCTTTGCTTTGAAAGAGTTTTCTTCTGGAAAAAATATTTATTTTCAGCGCGAAAGGTATAAGATGGGGACGTTATTTTTGGAACAGAATTCTAAGCCTGTAACTACTTTCTTCGTATAACTTCGTAAAACAATCACCAGCCAGTCAGTAAATACAAAAGAATCTCTCATATAGTAAATCGCGAACTGTACATTTTCAACTTCAAAACAACTTAGGACAATGATGTTGAGCACTTTCCGTAGGAAACTTTTCGCTGCGATTTCGGGCCGAATTCTCATGAATTTGTAACCAATATACAGGGTGTTAAATGTTCCCTTGTCACATCTTTAAACAGTTGAAAACGGTCCATTTAAACCGCTAAATGCTGAGTGCTTTTAATGAAAACTCTTAATAGGTGGGTGGGTTCACCATTAAAACTTCAAAATTAGTACTTACGCAAAATTTTATACGTTAAAAGATTTTTTATTGCATCAAAGGTCGTCTAATGGATTTTTTAATATTGTGGCTGAGTCGAAAATGAGGTGCTCGTGTTCATGACGTTTTATTACTTATTTTGCTACTTTTCTAAATACATAGGTAATTATTTATTTAACTTGTTCAAGTTCATGCTAAAATACTGATAAATAGAATGCTAGATACGAGTAGATATTGGCAAATAAAAACGATTACTTTTTTAGTTACCTATAAAATTTTATTTAATTGAATTAAATTATTTAGTAATTTAGTAATGAGCCGGGAACCACCTGCGTGCAGCTAGCACGGGACCGGAGTCTTTAGTTTTCTTTTTGTCGTGTCCACAACAAACCTACACAGTGTCAGCCCAAAACTCCGCCACAAGAGTTTAGTTCTTTAGTTTTGATAGGTGATGTTTGAGCAAGGACATTATATTTGAGCCCGAAAAGGTGCTAAGTGACAATGTACTATCACTGACACACTTCTCAAAAGATTTATGCATTCACATATTAAATGTTCCATCATAATTTACGTGGTGGAAAATTATCAAATCGCGTGCGTTTAACCAGCGGGCTTGCGTAATGTCAACGGCAACAAAACGTTATCTGATCGTAATAATGTCGTGTCACGGTACTTAGCCTGTGTTTAAGGGATGAGGGATAAGGTAAGATTGATACTTCTGCAAAAAGCTTTTGTTCTAACATCCAATGTTTTAGTTTATTTAGTCACCACGTTAGTTAGTTTCCAAGCCTTTGCGGCCTCTGTTAAGAATCGATACTTTGTTTGGTTTTATACGCACAAAGGGAAAATTTCTTATTGAAATATTCTTATTTTGCATTGCACCATCTTACTTTAACTTTGACAAACGTCAAATATGTTAAACTTCATACAAAAAAGCTTGTTAAAACACCGGTTATTTTTAAAGTTACAGTCGAAGTGGTGCAACTTAGTCTTAGATATCGCATTTTTTTTTTGTGAGAAAATGTATTGCAGAGGAACATGATTAACATTATGATACGCAAAAAAAATTGAGAAAGATGATTAAAATAAATGTACGTAAATCTTCTGCAGATCACGATCCAACTTCCAAAAACTTACGAATCCCTTTAAATCCCATCAAACCCTAAGCTGTCACAGGAGATCGCGGCAACAATTGATTTCTATTGTCTCGATTCGCGAGTACTTGAAGGGTTAAATTATAGATTACGTAAAATAAACCTTAAAATCTTTTCAATTAACATACACCAGCAAACAATTAGCAAAACGTCAGCTGTATCCGAATTGCAGTAGAAACTTTAATCCAACTCAACCTGGAACAATCGTCAAGAGAGCCGGACTCAATTCCACTAAACGACCCCAATACCTATTCTGAACTTCCTCTGCCAACTGTACGTATTCAACAGCACATCAGACTATGCATTTTCGTTACAAAGTCACCCCTATTACCACTAGATAAGATGCCACTGTGTTAAGCTCGAAGTGTTGTCGTCAATACATGAGAATAAGCGCTATGTATGTAGTAAAATGGACAGCGCAGACTTTGGTGCAGAAATAGCCGAGATTCCCAGAAAATCTAGATAGATATTGCAAACAGAATTACTATTTACTCAGTCACCACGAAATGTCAAGAAGTATAAATAAACTTGAAAGGAAGAGGTCGAAATCCGGTTAAGTACGTACAAATAATCTTAGGATGTTTCGTACATTTCAACCGTAGGTTGCTCGTGGGACAGATTTGTTTTCTTGAGTACAAACAAAACTGTCCATGCATGATTTTATTCATGGAATCATACATTTATAATGTAAGGACATGAATGGATACTCGGCATTTTTATTAACCTATACAACTTAATATCTCAAAGTAATGCTCCAAATTAACTATACCTACATAGAATACCGACCCATATCAACGTCCAATGCAGGTTAATAAAATGTTAAGTATGTTGGAATAAAATTTTACAATAAAGGACCCGGTTTATTGAGTTATTTTAAAGCAACTGCAAAAACATTTAATAACGAACTGGTATAAATAAAACAAAATTTTTAAAGCTGTTTTCGAAGCGAACAATGTACGCAGTCGGTACAATGTCCTTTACAGCTTAAGTGAATGGTTCAACACAATGTAAACCTGAAATACAGGTTTTGAAACACCTGAGAACTTAGAATAACCTCTGATATACAAGGATAAAAGAGAAGTTAGATGCAGTAAAGGTGAAGCGCAGTACATATGTTATTTAACCTAATTAGGTATTTTATAAAAAAATATCTTCACTAAGTACTTCACTTCGTCACAAAACACTGTTTTGTTACTTCGTGAAGCTATTTCGAAATTGAAACAGTCATTAAATGGTACTTTTATCTAGGAGCTAGACTTTTACAATTATGTACTACGAGTATATGACAGACAAGGCGAAGAAGATCAGCAAGACTTGGAGCGAGATCAAACGCGAAGCTCAAGACCGAACGCGATGGAGGACTGTTGTGGACGCCCTCTAGGGGACATAGGACTTAAAGTCATATGACAGATTAGATTTCGTGATGGCTTCGCTATGTCTGTATGTTAGTACATTACGATAGTAGATGCATCAATACAATTTTATGAAATGTTAAAATTTTCAATCTGATTCTCAGTGGACGATCCAATGACCCCTTGATTTCAGGCAAGTCCCGGGAATAGACAAATATCTTGTGGTGGTGAACTATTAGAGTTTTGCAATACATCGCCCCAATCGGAATCCATAAAACTCGGAGGCGCCAAAGCTTACGCCGTTTCGATCATAGTTGCAAAACTAGTTTAACAGTTAAGACATTCTTCGAAACGTTTCGAGTGAGAGAATACACCCCTGGACGGTGAAAGAAATAGGCTTAGAAACCGTGGTTAAGAACCGAGTTGTTACCTTGAAGATAAAAGAAGAAGAATCAAGTTGTCAGACTGAAGGAGGAGAGTAGAAGGCTTTGTAAAATACAGAAAGATAGGGCTCAGTCGATTCACGAATGTTAAACTTTAAATTTAATCTCTTTCATTTCATCGAGGTTCCAAAATCTTGTTAATTATTTCATAAAAAATATTTTTTAAAAACAACAGCCTATTTTACCAAGCATTGTTCATTATGTATTAAATTTTATCACTGCTACTTTTGTGCAGATCAAAATCTCTTTTCATTATAAATTTAATTTTCTCGCCTCGTGTTTTAAATTATTTCCATTCATGTTCAAAATTAACGCATATTATGTATACTTACGAAACATTTTGACATGAAATTTTCTCGTGAATTGTTCCAAAAATCGTTTATATTGAGTTGTACTTAATACTGTACAATGCCACAAGTTTAAATATTATTATTTGATTCGAAATGATTTATTGTTTTATAACTTTTTATACTCACCAGTAGTGGTGTATTTTACAAGCACATAATACTTTTGAAAAATAAAATGTCACATTCACTCAGAGTTGTATTTTACGAGTACATTTTGAAATTAAATGGTATGCATTTAAGACACCATGTTTTATATCAAGCTAGATGTACCATCGTGGTTGCCTGTACGTACATACGTCGGCACGTCAAAACACTGTGGCATCTTATGAGAAGTTAATGTGGCTGTACACGCATTTCAAGCACTAGGTACTTCTAATATTTCTCCGTTCACATTCCCTGAACTTTTGACATCCCCTCCATCTTTGCCCATTGTCCAAATATTTCATCTCCAGCGTATGAGCGAATTGACGTTGATACATTTGATTCCAGTGGAAGTTGGCAAGGTTGCTTAAATAAACCCAGGTAAAGTTCAAGTTGAAAAATGGTGGGAGTTATTTTTTAACTGTTGAAACCGAAAAGTTTCTTAAATACTAATGAGTTAAGATTCCTGTTTCTATTTTTTTTAATGAATTTAAAGATTTAAAAGAAGTGTTTAGATAACATAAACATGAGACTGTGTTTATGTTATCTAAACACTTCTTTTTCATCAATGGTGCAAAGAGGTGGACCAACGATTGAGTGAAGGTGAAGGATGCTCCTGGATGCAGCAGGTCCGGTCGTTGTTTTAATCCTTGGGAGAGGAGGCCTTCGTCCACATAATCTTTTGTTAGAAACAATAACAACAATACGACGTTCACTTTGGAGTACCTACCTATTTTACTCGTATCTTTTCAATTGCATGCTCCTTTATAAATGTGCATCGCTAATTAATGCTTCTAATTAGGGTTTATGAGTGGTCGAATGAATTCGCGAGCGATACAAGCGCATTCCCTCTGACTGCGTGATTACGCGCGGTAAATCCGCAACGTTTTAGAGCACAGTACACATGCTATTTCTTTTCCGATTCGGCGATTAATCGCATTTTAGAAACTGAATGCAGCGACCACACATTCTACACCGCACACTTTAAAAACGCCAAACTCGGCGATTGAGTCGCTTTTCGGAAGCTCGACGCGGCAACAGCTGGCTTACCATGAGCACTATTACTTATTCTGTGCCATGAGTTTACAAGGTGTGCTCGCTAGCGACTGCGAAAAAAATGACATTAAATATATGACGCATTGTACGGATATCCCTAGCGGATACTTTCAAGAACTAAAATCTTAATATAATTTTTTGACGTACTCGCTATCGCTATCGCTATCGAGCACACTTAACGTAAACTCATAAGCACACTGTAGTCGCTAAAACGCGCGATTCCGATACCGCATCCGAATGTATGAAGTCGCGAAATCGCGGCTCTGCATTGATGCAGTCGCAAAATTGCCGATCGTCAATGCTAAAAAAGTAGCATGTCTGGTGTGGCCCTTAGTTAAATTTTGGACGAAGCGTTGCTTATAATCTTGTTATAATAATATGTCTGGTTTATGTATACAGGATGTTTCTTTGATAGGTGTAGGAGATTGGGATAGGAATGGGGTGGGATACCTTCGATTGAGCAGACTCCACAGGACGGTCCAAGCTTGGTTCTTCTTTCACTTTCACAAACACTTGAATTTTTATTGAGATGAGTTTAGCGCGCGATTTGGGTTTATTTGAATTGGTTTATTTTGGATACTTATTTAGTATTAACGCCCAGATAGGTAGGCGAAGCGGCGCGTTGCGATGCGAGAGCGAGACTGAAGGTGGGAGGGAGAGGATAGGAAAAGGACTGTCAGAATGAGTGATAGAATAGTGTGACATGAGTTTGAAATGTATGAGGTTTTAATGCTGGCGCGTACAACTCCCCCGGCCTAGAGGTCTTCCTCTAGATTGAGTAGCGTTTGTAAAAAAAATAAAGTTAAAAACGCAAAAAAGCATGCGTTAGAGAGAACTAAACGAGTTAAATTTGAGTTAAATAAGCGTTAAAGTTGAGTTAAATTCAAATTAAAGTTGAGTTAAATTAAAGTTAAGAAAAAATAAAGTTAAGAACATTATTTGAGTTACTGTAAAGGAAGAGGACAAACTCTAACTACAGGCCGAACATAAGTACCGGTTGCAGTGCGAATCTTTAAGGTGCGAATGATTTTGTCCTTTCCGGGATATACTTCCACAACCACACCCAATGGCCAACAAAGAGGATGCGCATTGTCATCTTTTATAACAACAACAGAGCCCACATCTATCGGTTTGGTCACCGTATTCCACTTTTCACGGCGTTGTAGAGAAGTTAAATACTCCTGACTCCAGCGACGCCAAAAGCTTTGCACTAATTTATTGACTAACTGATAACGCGTTAACCGATTGTCAGAAATATCAGAGACATTCTCTACTGGTAAGAATTTCAGTGGAGTTATATTGAGAAAGTGATTGGGAGTGAGAGCGGATATATCAGATGGGTCAGAGCTAAGAACACACAATGGTCTACTATTCAATAAGCCTTCTATTTGTACAAGTACAGTGTTGAACTCTTCGTATGTTAACACTTGAAGACCAATAACTTTATAAAGATGCGTTTTTACATAACGAACATTTATCTCTGTGATGCCGTTAAAGTGCGGACCATATGGTGGACTATGAAGAAACTTAATGCGTTGTTCAGCCAAATGTGAACTTAAATAATTTTTGTGAGAGTCAGATTCTAAAAGAGCGTAAATTTCGTCAAGCTTGCGTTTAGCGCCAATGAAGTTAGTACCTCCGTCGCTATATATCATGGAAACGGGGCCTCTTCTACAAATGAATCGACGAAAAGCGGCGAGAAATAGATCAGAGCTTAAGTCTGAAACTAACTCTATGTGTAGAGCCTTAGTTGTAAGACAGCAAAATAAACAAATATAAGCCTTCTGGCTTTTAACACCTCTGCGGCGAATGTGAGTAATAAAGAAGGGACCTGCATAATCGACCGATGTATAAACAAAGGCTTTAGCTTCTGAAACGCGAAATGATGGCAAGTCGCCCATAAGAGGGTTTGTAGATTTAGGGTTTAAACGAAAACAGATATTGCATTGATGCACTCTTTGACGTACTAAGTTACGTGCGGAAAGTATCCAAAATTTCTGTCTAAGCAGACTGAGTAGAAGTGAAGGACCAGTATGTAAATTACATACATGAAAGTAATCAACTAAAAGTTGAGTGAAGCGATGTTTAGGCGATAGAATGATTGGATGCTTTTGTCCATAGTTGAGTTGAGAGTGAGTGAGTCGACCTCCGACACGAAGTATATTATCAGAGTCAATGAAAGGGTTAAGTTTGAGAAGCGATTTGTTAAAGGGTTTATTATTTTTAATTGCGTGCATATCTTGAGTAAAAAATAGTGCCTGTATATGGCGTACTAAATAGAGTTCAGCGAGTTCTAAATCAGAGGATGTAACCACTCCGTTTGAACGTAGTATTCTAGCGAAGCGTAACACGTACACAGTAGCGCGTAATAATTTTGGGTACGTGGAAATGCGATCAATTAATCGATCGAAAAAGTGAGAGTTCGATTGAGAGTTTGTCTCTGAAACAAGAGCGATAGTTTTCTCTTCCAGTCGAACACTGTTAGATGAAACTTGAAATGGCTCGATAGGCCATTGCGAGATTGGCTGAGCTGTCCATTGAGGAGAGTGAAACCAATTTAATTGATTTAATAATGCTTTAGGAGTTACAGGTCGCGATATTACATCTGCAGGATTTTCATTTCCATTAACATGATACCAAATTTTGGCGTTGAGTTTCGAATTAATTTCAGTAATTCTATTCGCAACAAATGTGTGAAATTTGTACGCGGGAGAATGTATCCACGTGAGAGTGACAGTCGAGTCTGAAAATGCGTAAATTGAGTTAACAGGATAACGATTCTCTATACTATCGCGAACCGATAATAAAAGATTTGTCAAGAGCAGCGCTGCGCACAGTTCAAGCCGCGCAAGAGATATTTTCTTTAAAGGCGCGACGCGCGATTTGGATGCGATAAGAAAGACTTCACCGGGTGAATCTGCATCAGAGCTCACGCGCACATAAACCACAGCTCCGTAGCATACTTCGCTGGCTTCCGCGAAGCCCATGATAGTGACGTGGCAACCCGCGGTGATTCCTATATGACGAGACATTTTTAATTGCGATAAATATTTAATCTCACTATCAAACCGATTCCATTTATTTTTTATTGAGTCTGGAACTGGCTGATCCCATTCAAGTTCGCGCTGCCAGCATTCTTGAATTAAGAGTTTGAGAAACGCTGTCACAGGGCCTAGCAAACCCAAAGGGTCGAATAATCTAGCGGTTGCGGAAAGAATCGTGCGTTTTGTGCATTGGTCAGAGTTAGTAGAGTTAATTTTGTAAAGAAAAACGTCATCATTAGGAAGCCACTGCATGCCTATGATTTTTGTCGTAATTTCTGAGTCAGTGTCAAAATCGACGAGCTGTGGATTTTTATGCGAATCGGGAATCTTATTTATAAGCTCAGGGTTGTTCGAGATCCACTTAACCATTTTAAACCCCCCGGCCATGAACATCTTAACCATTTGATGGTAAGATTGTTCAGCTTTTTCTAACCCGTCCATCGATGAGACATAATCGTCCATATACATACAGGATTGAGCTTCAGACGCGGCGATAGGATAACTCGCGCGCTCGTCCTCAGCGAGTTGGCGAACGACACGCATAGCGAGGTAAGGCGAGCTAGAAACGCCAAAAGAAACCCTATTGTATTGATAAGTATCAATCGGTGATTCAGGATCAAATCGAAATAATATGCGTTGAAACGGGTGGTGATTTTGATCAAGCTTTACACAGAAATACATCTTTTCAATATCAGCAGATAAAGCGACTGAGAAAATGCGTAAGTTAATTAAAAGATCAAAAATATTACTTTGTAAGTTTGGGCCAGTGTAAAGAACATCATTTAACGACTTTCCAGAGGTTGTTTTACAACTTGCATCTAAAACGACTCGAGTTTTTGAAGTGAGTTTATCTGGTCGGTATACTGCATGATGAGGTATATAATAATTTGGAGTATTTTCCTCTGAATTCGATGCGTTTTCGACTTTTGACAGAAAACCGCGATCGATACAGTCTTGAATATTTTCATTATAGTTAGTGCGTAAGCCCGGAGTTGAGTCTAACCTTTTCTCTAAGTTATAAAAGCGACGCCTAGCAGTAAAGTAAGAATCGCCGAGTTCTGATGGGTCGAGTTTAAATGGCAAAGAAACGGTATACGTCCCAGAGTCGTCGCGAGAATGAGTTGATTGGAAAATGTTTTCACATATATCATCGTCAGGGCTGATGTGTCTCTTAGTAGGTACACTTTCAAGCTCCCAAAAGCGTTGCGTGAGTGATTCTAATGAGTGCGAGTCTACATTGCAAAAGAATGCTTTGTTATCATTGCGTGAATGAGCTGAGTAGCACTGAGCGCGTCCCATAGCGAGATATCCGAGCGTGGTTTCGATAGCGATGACAGAGGATTGCGGTGAAGTTATTTTATTACTACCTAAAAGAAGCGGGAATATCTCATTGCCTAACAAACAATCGATTTCAGCAGGGATATCGAAGCTGTCATCAGCCATAGGAAGACCTTGTAAATGCGATAACTGGGTTATGTCAACCTTTACATTAGGTAAATAATCAGTTATTGTATCAATGACGCGTGCGTTAATAGTGTATTTACACCTGGGATCAAAGCGTGAGGCAATTGTGAAAGATACATATCCTAGCGACACACTTTCAGACTGACCTATGCCCTTAATAGTGGTAGGTAGCGGATTGACTTTTAAGTTCAGTCGCGCACAACATTTATTTGTGATAAAGTTGCTCATCGAACCTGTGTCTAGAAACACGCGTAATTTTTGACACGTCTTATTATTGTCATAAGTATACACTGACGCGGTGGGTAATAAGACCGTGGTACTAGATTCATCAGCGATCGACGGCGTGACTGCAGAGAGAGATACATTGTTGGTTGGCATCGATTGCAACGGCGGCGTGACCGGACCGGGCGCGGACATGGACGCGTCGGTCGGCGAAAGCGTCGCGCTGCAAGTCAGCTGTTGTGACGTCATAGGTCTATTCACGTTAAAGTTATCTATATGAATAAGAGTGTGATGTTTACGTTGGCAAACTGAGCAACGATTTTGAGATTTGCAATATTTAACATTATGAAAGCCCAAACAATTGAGGCAAAAGTTACATTTTTTCACTAAAGAGTAGCGAGTTGGCGCATTTTTCGAGCGAAAATAACTGCATTTGAACAGGGCATGTTCAGGTTCCGTCTTACAAAGTTGACAATTCTTGCGTACAGCGGATGGAGTGTATGAGCCTTGCGAATTCGGTTGAGATTGGAAGTAATGTTGATTGGGTTTTACTCCAGAAGCTGTATTAGAAACAAACGACTGTGTCGGTTTCGAGTTTTTAGACTGCGATGCGAAATTCGTTTTATTATAATTAACGTACGGCTTATTTTGCGTAAAAGATAAGCGTAAAGCATGGATTTTATTCTGTTCTTTAATAAAAGTCTTGAGATCATTAAACGTAGGCATTTTTACGTGCTTAATGGATTGTTCAAATAAATTTAGAGTGTCTTTGTCTAATTTACTGAGAGCAATATGAGTCAAAATGAAATCGGAAAGGTCATCAATCTGTAAACGTCGTAAGGCAGCTTCAGCTGAGCAATACTGTTCCAAAAATTCATCTAAAGATTGCGATTTGAAGTTTATTAATTGTTCCAAATACATAGAGGCTTGTACTCTTATGTCTTGGTATTTTTCTAATAGGTTGTTCCAAATTATGTAATAGTTCTCACCAGTCGGTGGAATACCCGAGCAAATTGTAAGTGCTTTTCCGGAAAGTTTTCCTATAAGGTATTGAGCCTTTTCACCTGGAGACAAACCAGTGTTCTCATGAATAAGAGTTTTAAAATTTTGGTAGAAAACGGGCCACTTGGAAGGGGCTCCGTCGAAAGAGACTAGTTCTAAAGGCGGTAATTTTTTTACGAAATCCTGTTTGCGACGCTCTGTGTTGGCCTTTAGTTGTGCGATGGAGCTTTGCTTCGAAAGGATGTTACAGTACAAATCGTCAAACGAGTTGAGTGCGGCAAATGTAGGTTTGAGTTCCTCATCATTTTTCATATAACACAAATTAAGTTCGTCAATAGTATCAAGAAAATCCGATCTTGTTTTTTCAATCGAATGCATGCGAGACATGAAAATTTGTTCAATCTGAGGGTCGGAGACCTTTAGGCTGAGGTCGTATAATTCCTGAACCCTCTGAAAAAGCGCTTCTTTTTTAGCTTCAAGCAAATTAATTTTGCGTTTTACTCCCTCCATTGTATTGTAGGTGAGCAAACACACGCACGAGAGCTAGCGTTAAAAAATGAGTTGAGTTGTGCGTATTTATTTATAATCCAGTAGGAAAATAAAATGCGTAGCGTATGTAAGCGAATTTGAAATTGAATTGAAATAAAATTTTAAAAGATTGAATTTAAAAAATACACGTGTTTACAAACAACGAGTTGACGTTTGAGCGAATAGTAATTTCTAGAATGTGTCAAATGTCAAACGAATCGAACTTTCCAGAAAGAATGTGTCAAACGAGCGAATTTTCTAGAATTTTCTAGAGAGTTGTCAAAATGACGGATGCGTGAAAATGTGTAGTTGTGATTTTCTGTAAGTGTAAAGGATAGGAAATGAACCATGCGGCTCGGTAGGACCAGAAAGGAGTTGTAGGAGATTGGGATAGGAATGGGGTGGGATACCTTCGATTGAGCAGACTCCACAGGACGGTCCAAGCTTGGTTCTTCTTTCACTTTCACAAACACTTGAATTTTTATTGAGATGAGTTTAGCGCGCGATTTGGGTTTATTTGAATTGGTTTATTTTGGATACTTATTTAGTATTAACGCCCAGATAGGTAGGCGAAGCGGCGCGTTGCGATGCGAGAGCGAGACTGAAGGTGGGAGGGAGAGGATAGGAAAAGGACTGTCAGAATGAGTGATAGAATAGTGTGACATGAGTTTGAAATGTATGAGGTTTTAATGCTGGCGCGTACAATAGGTACTCAAGCGTAAAGGTTTAGTTTAGTATAACAAACAACCAGTTTTCTTGGGACAAAATCAAAATCTTTATCGGAGACTAAGTTACTTTGAGCTGAGCCATCAGTGTAATTAAGATAATCAATTAGTAGGTAGCGCTGAGTTACGGACCTAAGTTGAAATTTTAAATAAAGAAACTTAAATATTGCGTAAATATAAACATCACATGGATGGAGCAAAAATCCAAAGCGCAATTTTAAAACTCGCCACAACCACTCATGCTCGAGCACTAATAAATTAGACGTCGAGCAGCTTGAAGCATCGCTGTAAACTGCAGACCACCATAACTTTGATCTGGATGTTTTAGTTACCACAAATTTTTAAAATCGTACCTACCTACTTTAATATAAAATTCTGAAAGAGTACGTACTTACAGCACTAATGCAAATTCACAAATGTTCAATCAGCAATAAGTGCCATTATTACAGAACTTGATCTGCTGTAATATTATTACTTATTTTTTTAGTCCTAACATCTTTTTATTCTTATCCTGTCTGGATCATATTGCATTTAAAACGTCCTTATGTTAGAACCTTTAACATATATCTTTTATTTATTTATTTTTATGGTGTTTCAGGCGCATAGAAAACGCAAAAAACATTGCGAATGAAAAATGAGCGAACTCGTAATCACAAAAATTCCCGCTTTGCAAGCAATTTTTTGCAGCAATTTGATGGTCACCGATCAAACATAAACGAGAACAATCATTTAAGGAAAATGAATTGATGGCGTCCGGAAATTGAGGATAAACGGCCATTATCTGAGAAAAAAAATAAGAAAAATAATTGTTTGGTGATTATTTAATTTCACCATAAATACATTCAACAATTGGCAACAGAGAAGCCAAGCTCTTTACCAACTTTATTGAATTGTCGTCGTAACTGTATGCAGTTCTTTTGCTTATATTTATAGACCGCATTACTACAAAAAGCGATAACAATTTCATATTTTGGGCCATTGACAAATTTTAATATAAATAATCCTGAGTTTGTGGAGGAACAATATGTATACATATGTGGTCGCGATCCTCATCAGTGAGGGACCGAGGACGAGGAAGAAGAATCCATATTGTATCAGCGTCAAATAATTCGTGACACCCAAAGTAGCCAAAAAATTCGCAACACGTCAAAAACATGTTACAATTGGAATAAAGTTGTGTACCTAGGCAAATAAAGTCTGACATTAGCTTTTTAAAATTGTATTTTATTCCTAAGTATTATGTAGATCTCATTATTTTGACGAACCACACTAACAAGTCGCATTATGCTTTCAGTACGCACCAACACGCCCGAACTGAAGCGGGAATTGCGCGGATTTCGCGCGTATTTGTGACGGCGCAGCGCCACAAATTGAATTGTCGTGGGGGGTGAGGAGGGGGATGTGTCCACTCGCGTGCTTTCGACAGCCACCATCGCTTTTGATTCCTCACTAATTTGTAATGCAATAGCTCACGGATTTACAGTAGGCTGCATTAAGACTAATACGAATTCTCAGAAAATTGGCGACTTATTCAATTGACAATTCTGATGACTAAATTTTAACACAAATTTAGACGGATGCGTTGCATTAACATTTTGCTTTTGATTTATAAGATACACGTTAGTCATTATGGGCTCACGTCAGCTAGTATTATAGGTAAAAGGGAAAAGTAGAACTCACACTACGCCTTATAATCGAAAAAACGGACGTGTGCATCCCCTATCCCATGCCTTTTCATGAATGCTTTATGCTCTGTGAGCTCCATGCTGCCCAAAGAAAGACAAATGATTAACTGATGACAAGACAAGTGATGTGAACACAATCTTACTTAACACCAGGTGCGATTGCGGTCAAATACCTGCATTGTGTTGCATAAAAAAACAAATGAAATTGCAAGCATTTTTGTAGTAACACAGTGAGTGTTAAAAAAATGCATGAAATAAAACAAAAGAACGGCTTAAAATTCACAAAAGTGACATGTCGATTAACACCTGACAGTGTTAAACCATGTTTAATACTTAACAACGTGAAATAAAGTCTGCCGGCCGATCACGGACGAATAATCGTACATTTCAGATAAATTGTAAAATAAATTGCATACAAGTTGATATTTCAATCATTGCCTCATAATAGTATTCAGGATTTATGTTTCGCTTCCACGGGCAATGTCCAGTGCTACCAAACATATTGACAGTACGTGTTGCGCCTCGATTATTTCCAGGTAACATAAATAATCAACAACGAATGAACATAATTTTCTAAAGTCTCTACAATGCTCGTATTTTAACATCGTTCGTTCGTTCGTTCGTTTCAGCCAAATGACGTCCACTGCTGGACAAAGGCCTCCTACTAGGTGGACCGACGATCTGGTAAAGGTCGCGGGAAGAGACTGGATTTTAACATGCTCAAAAAATATTAATAATTTCTTAGTCTTTTTGTATGGAAAAAATCTTGTTCAGATTAGACCTACTAGTGTATTAATTCCGCCATAACAATTATCAGATACGAGTAAATCAGATATCATAAAAGAATGACTCATTTATTGAACTTACATAATGTGATAATATAAATTGTTCATAAAACCACAGTTTCTCCGTCTATCTATACCATAGATTCTATGGTAATCGGCTACATGACTACTTGGCGCTAATAATAACAGGTTATGGGGTACACGGTTTCAATAACCGCTCTCGCATTGACATCAGGTAAATTTGTTTGGGTACCTTATTGGGATAGTCTGGTGGGTTTCCCGATTTTAGCCCATGTTCTTCCTGTTCTTTTATGATTTCTTCCATTAAAAAACTAATATGATTTTATAGACCCAAACACATCGTGAAATTCAAGTTTTTACTTTCGGTTATTGATTTGTGATTATACGAAAAACTGAGTGGGAAGAATATTATTCATTATAATACGGAATCCACGATTGTTTCACTAATAAGCATAATGCTAAATGACGCTAACAAGCCGAGCTAATTAGCACAAAGTTTTGTGCCATTTTTAGTTACATGAACTCCAAGTTTGCTTTGTCCGTACAATTTTCCGATTCCCGCTGTGTGGCCACAATCTTATAATCCCCGCCTGGAGCGTTTCATACATAATGTAAAACAAGACAGATGGTCCCTTTGATTATTTTGTGTCATTTGCGAAGAACAATACAACTGTTGGCTTGTACCTTTGTGAAGAACAACACAGCGATTAGGCTTGTAGGTACCTACCTACACTGCTGTTAGCACAGCAGTTACTTCTGCACTCATTGCATACACGTAAAACTAAAATGTTTGCTATCTGTGGTACTAAACGAATAGATATTTAATACGAAAGGTAACAAGTCACTTTTTTGTGTAGCTGTAATAATTAAAATTGGGTAAATACCAAAATGTGTTCTAGTGTACATACGTAACTTGCAGAAAGTGAGCAGAATAGACAACGTTACGTTTCGTAAAAATGGTCCGAAAGCTAAAGACGTCAGAAGCACTAGGCTTGACACGCTGCCGCGTGTCAGGATTTAATTTCACTGCAATGAAAAATATGTAATAACTTCTGTCTGAGCGCAGTTTTTCAACTTGATTTGGGCATTGATTAACGACCTAAAATAGATATCGCCAAACTCTTTCACTAGCAATTCAATATATCCTGTAAAGTGAGTCTACTGCCTTTGCCAATAAGCGTCTGTGTTGAAATATCTGATTGTCCATTGCAAAATTAAGTCAAATAAAGAATCTAATCCCGCAGCTTAAGACCAACGCAAATAGTATAGATTGAATTAAATATTTTCTTTGAAGCGACTGTTTTATATTGTAGTTACTCGTATTCATTTACTGATTCTGAATCGCTTCATTTTGTTTGCTTTCTATTATCTTGGGTTCTTTTGGTTTGATTTACAAGACTAAGGTTCTTGTTTACTCTGGAAAAGTTCCGTAAATTCTGAATTATTATTGTATTATACAGCACCTTTTTGTAATGATTTGTTCTGTGTACTTGCCCTAAAGCTTACTCTGATATTGTGTTTTACCTAAATCTTACATAATACACTCGACATCAAATAAATCGCACCTCCCGCGACAAGCATTTTCAAACGTATGCTTCCCCACTTCCTACCAATATTGGCACCATTTGAAAGCCTAGTTCTAACCTTCATTTCATTAAAGGAAAAGTTTTTACCCCAAAAATGTGTCTTTAGAAGGATCCAGAGTCCCTTCTTCAAAAAATAGGTAGTTACGCTAGAGCCAACTTTTATGGCTATAAAACTGTTAAGTTGGGATTAATCGCTATCCATCTGTTAAAGAGGACACGTGAGATCATTATTTGGTTTTATAACCATAAAAATTGGTCTAATTGATCCCATAGGAGGGCCCAAAGTGAGGTATTTTTTCAAGTCACATTTATGGTATATGTTAATCATTTATTAAGAAATTAAATGTGTTTTTCTTTAAGGGTATTTATTGGGCTTTCAAATAACACCAATATTGTTGGGGCACCATGATTGTGTCAGAAGAAAATCGTTAAAGTTCGCGTCGCGGAAGGTGCGGTTTATTTGATGTTGAGTATATTTTCTTTTCCTTTTGTAATTATTTTTTGTTGTCACAGTGATCTGGCTACTATCTGATCTGAAAAAGCATTAAATAATAGTCACTATGGTGTTAGTACACTGATATTATAAAAAGGAGGAGATTTCATTGTTCGTTTGTTTGTATTAAATAGACTCTGAAAACCGGACCGATTTGAAATATGTATTTGCCATTAGGATCCTACTTTATTTAGATGACCTTAAGCAGTACAAAATTTGCTGGATCGGCTAGTATCTGATATTTTTGCTACATTCCATACAATCAGAATATTACTTAATTTCCAAATAAAAATTGTGCAGTAAGAGTCTCTTTAACAATAGGCTAGACGACAAAATTTCAATTATTTGTCCGTCAGACAGATAAATTAGAAAATTTAGATATTAGACTCATATTTTTTATTTTATTTCATAATTAAATAATGACAGTGCTACATCGAGTTGAAATAGCGCGTTACGTCACGCTTGAGTACAATTTTTACTTAAAAGTGACGTCACGCGACATTCCAACTCAATATAATACTATAAGATTCCGAAGTGGAAACTAATTAAAAAAAAACAAATTCTATAGAAAACCCGTTTATTAATTTTAAACATTTATTTGCAACAACTCAAAATAATTTTAATTACATAAAAATAACAATTGCACACTTATTTAACAAGAAATAGAGATAAATAAAAATAGCTCACGTGACCTTCAATCGACCGACAGAGATTCCTCCAGACAACCGTCCGTTCCGAGCGCCGAGAAGCAAATGGGCTCCGGTACACGCGGCGTTGGTTTTTATAAACGACGCCCGGTAGTTTGATGACGTAGCCAGGCAGTTCCTTACACGGCCTCTCCTGACTGTGTGTCGTCCTCGACACATGTTCTTCGGGTGGTGCCACTGGGACCTGCTACGCCTGGCGCCGACTGTTCAGGTTCTGGGTCAGCGTCCAGCAGGGGCATCGAAGGGTCAGCCGGACGAGTAGATGCTGCTGGTGTGGTCTCGTCATCTTCAGAATTCTCGTCTGGAAATGACATTGTATGAGAAACAGTACATAGGACAGCTAAATACACACGACCTCGTATGTCTTTCACTCGATCAACCAGTCAATTAATTCAAACATCAATCTAATAAACACTCCTCTAGTTCGCTCATTCATACATCCATATTTATAAAGGTAAGTCAGAGACGTCTCTTTAAAATAGTCGAACCCAATGCAGACTGCTCTCCAACACTGAGATAGTCTCTCCAGCAAGACTCCCTCGTCCAACTGGCCGCCTGCAGTCTCAGCTCCTGTAACATGACTTGACGCAGACCATAATCATACGTCAAGTCGTTTGCCACGCAGACCGTATTCGTACGTGCAAACCCGCCCAACGCGCAGACCGTATTCATACGCGTGAGCCTGCCCAACACGTAGACCATAATCATACGTGTGAGCCGTCCGACCTTTCGGACCATAAGTTGACCATTCTGGTGAACTTATGACAACTAGCTACTTGAAGCCATTCAAGAGCCATCCACAACTTCATGGTGCAGCGACAAACGCCAAGCGACACACGCCTGAGTGTCTGATACCACAGCGATCAGCACTTACACCATATGACCAAAGCCTGCAAGCAACAAATGCAATGAGAAAACTTACTCTCAAAAAATGCAGCACACGTTTCTGGGCACCATTCGCCGTGCCACGGCACCATATATTGCGCCGCTGCCTGCGTAGTCTTGCCGTAGCCTCCGCTCAGCAAGCGAAGCGTATAACGTCCGCTAGGCAGCACGTCAACCACTTTATAAGGGCCGCGCATGCCGGGATCAAGCTTCCCCGTAGACTGCGAAAACTTTATGACGAACACAACATCATTAAGGTTAAACTGACGAGGTGGACGACGCCGTCGGTTAACTTGTTCGTCTTGCTTAGCTTGGTTGCTTCTTAACAGCCGGCGAGCTCTGTCTCTGGTGATTTCCCGCAGGGCCTCCCGGTTGGGTGACGAACCTTCGACAGCCACATCGCGCACCAATGCACGAATAATAGGCGTCGTTGCCTCCGTGCCGATCAGAAGATTTAACGGAGAGACTTGCGTGGTTTTTTGCTTTGCAATATTAAGCACAAGTTGAAGTTTCCACAAAGTGCTGGACCACGGTACGTTTTTGTGGTTCGCTTGTATACGTAACATGTTAAGTACTGTCCGCATATATCGCTCCGCTTGACCATTAGCGTGATGCATTTCGGGGGTTATGTAGTGAAGACTACAACCTAGCTCATTTATCCATGTTACGAAATCATTTGACTCGAACATCCGCCCTTTGTCCGTAATCATAAGCTTTGGCACCCCAAACAACGAAATAGCTTGTGTGACCACACGTTTCAGCTCTACAGCATCTTGTTTGTAGATGGGATACAAAAGGGAATACTTAGTGAAAGCATCCACAATGAGGAGAACAAATTTGTATCCTTCGGATACGGGTAGGGGACCTAGTGCATCAACATGCACCGTATGGAACGAAGTATCTGGTTTTTCCCATGAAGTAATGTTTTGCAAAGGAGCACGAGGCACCCTTTTTTGTGAAATACATATGACACAATGACCTACGTATTTGGCGACAAACTGTCTGAGGCCTGGGAACCAGAAGTGTCTCAGAATAAGATCGAGAGTTTTCTCCGCTCCAATGTGCTCATGCTCATCGTGAAACACTCTAAGGAGACTGAGTCGGTGACCTTTAGGAATGTAACACAGCAGTCGGGGCTGCTTACCTACCGGGACATACTTATAGTACAGGACACCATTTTGGACGGAATATTTAGTGGCATCTAAGCTGCCATCCTGAAGCTTTTGAATAAGGTCTTGCGTTTCGTTATCAGCTGACTGAGCTATTTGTGCCCAATTGCGAGGCCTTGAGATTTGATTGACGCTGGCTATGGGATTGCGACTTAGATAGTCAGCGTGAGGCATCATTACCCCTTTGCGGTATTCGATAGAAAAGTTAAAGTCCTGGAGATAGATCCACCAGCGGGCAACTCGGGGTAATAAATCTTTCTTTCGCTCGGTGGATTTTAGCGCGTTACAATCAGTGACAACTACGAATTTTAACCCAACTAGATAGTGCCGGAAGTTTTGAAGAGCTTTAACGACGGCAAGGGTCTCCAGTTCGTAGGAGTGATATTTGCTCTCAGCCCCTTGAGTAGATCGACTAAAGTAAGCTACTACGCGCTTTTTGGAATCTGGGTGGACTTGCAAGAGGACAGCGCCATAACCTGCGCTACTAGCGTCCGTATGGACTTCAGTAGGAAGTTTCGGGTCAAAAATTGCGAGAACTGGCTCACTCGTAAGATGTTTTATGAGATCTTGCCGGATAGCCTCGCATTCAGGAGTCCAAACGAACTTTACGTCTTTACGGGTCAAATGAGCAATGGGGGCAGTTTTGGTGGCGTAGTCTTTTATGTACCGCCTAAAGTAGCCTGCTAGCCCAAGTAATTGGCGAACCTATTTTACGTTCTCTGGTGGCGTGGTGTTAGCTAAGGCTTCTACTTTTCGCAGACTCGGTCTAACCTGACCCTGACTAATAACTTTTCCCAAGTACTCTACTTCGGTTACGAGAAATGAGCATTTTCGAAGATTAATCGAGAAACCGGCCGTAGTGAGTGTTTTAAGAACCTTACGTAATAGCTCGATCCCCTCATTTACAGTGTCACTTAAAAGAAGCACATCGTCGACATAGACAAGAACGTTCCCGGCGTCAATATGTTCGCGTAAGGTGTCATTAATTATACGTTGGTACACTATGGGTGAATTGGCTAAGCCGTATGGCATTTTTACGTATTCAAAATGGTCTTCCGGCGTCACGAATCCGGTTAGAGGAATACTCTCTTCTTTAAGAGGGATTTGGTGAAAGCCGGTAGCCATGTCCAGGCTTGAGAAGAATTTAGCACCACCCAACCTATCAATCTGGTCTTCTATTAGGGGAAGCGGGTAGCGATCTTTTACCGTGATACGATTGAGCGCACGGTAATCGACGCAGAGCCTATCGGAACCGTCGCGTTTCTTAACGAGTATAATCGGACTGGCGAATTCCGATTTTGAACGCCTAATGACACCTTTGTCTAAAAGATCTTTGGTGATCTCCCGAATTTTAAGTTTCTCATCATATGAGAGCTTGTACGGTCTATATACCACAGGTGTCGAATCGGTAAGCTTTATCTCCATTTCGCCCGTTTGCACAGTCGTAGCGGCGGTACCCGAAATCAAGAAATTGGAAAACTCATTGATGACAGACATAAGGCTTTCCAATTCGTCACCTTGAAGAGGTGTATTCACTTTGACTTCCTCTGTTTTCACGGAGTTAATTTGACCAGAGAAGCTGGTGCTACGCGTAAGATACTGTCTATCCTTGGTCCGCACATACGTTATTCCGTCGCGGTTCATTACGTCCGTGCCTATTATAATAGGGGCGTTCATGAAAGATGCTGGAACTACCAACAGATCTACCTCAATTGATATGTCACTGAATTCTACGGTCACTGTGACATATGACGTGGTCACTAACTCTTTGTCGCTCAAGCCCTTTAATACACAACGTTTCGTCTTAGGTTGGCATGAGATGTATTTAAGAACGTCTGAAGAAATGAGAGACACACCGAGAGCACCACTATCAAGAAGTACGTCCACCGGTACCCCATCTACCACCGCAGGAGTAATATCATTGTTTTGGAAAGATCCCGGTCTTTGAGAGCAAAGGTTTACGTTACGCTGATTCCGCGGCTCCGATCGTGCCTTGGCAAAGCAGTTGTCCTCAGTATGTCCCTGCTTCTTACAAAACGCACACAAATTACTAGGACCTGGTTTCGCGCTTGATGTCGTATCGGATTTCGGTCGTTTGCAATCACGACTGACGTGTCCCCGTTGGTTGCAAGTAAAACACTTTAAACCGAACCGATTATTGTGTCGAGCCGGGGCTTGTTTTTTAGCATTTGACGAGTTATCTCGCTTCGCAGTATTGGGTTTGGTATAAATTGAGAGAAAAGAAACGATAGTGTCCGGCGTCAGATTGGCATTAGCAGCTGCCGCACGTACTTGTGGACTGTCGATTCCACGGATAACAATGAGTGTCCTCAACTCATCGCTTAACCCTTGAACTATTTTTAGGCGTAACAAAGTGCGACGCGCGTATTCCGCAAAAGTCGAATATTTGTCTGACGTCGTGTTCATGGCGTCTAATAAAATGTTAGCGTAGTCGAGTTTATTGGGACACAGAGACACAAATTCCTTTTTGAAGTTAGACCATGTTCTATCGTTCGAAACCCACTCGCTCAGCCACACCTTGGCATCACCCTTTAGACATGAGGCCACACGCGAGAGGCACTCGTGATCGTTCCAGCCGTTCGCGTCTCTGGCGCGATCCACTTCTTCGCACCATGCCTCAATGTTATTTATCAGAGGATCGAAATTAGACACGTAATAGCTTTGTGACTTCGAAGGTTGCATGGTTTTAATAGCTTGCATTAAAGCATTTGCAAGAGTGGATGCCTCAGAGGACGCGACACCCGAGCCTAGCGAGGCCTGTCGATGCGGTGCACACGGGCTTGGCTCCCTAGGTGTAGAATCGCGTTCGGGTCGCGTTTGATGCTCATGGTTATTCGAAACATTACGCGAAATAGGAGACGATCTATCGCTGCCATAATTTTGTGATCGATCTCGGTTTCGTTTACGTGATTTCCTACACGACAACGACCTAGACCTGCAACGGCTAAATCGCGAGCGACACCGACGACGAGAATACGAATCGCTACGCGAGCGACGGTGTCTTTCGGCACTACAGGAATCACGCCGATCTCGGACACGAGAGCCACTCCGCGAATTATGCCGTGCACTACTCGAGCTATGTCGCGAAACGCCATCACTACGATCACGCGACCTACTCTGCGAGACTTCCCTACTTCGAGAGTTACGACGCTTACGCGACCGACCTCGAGTATGCTTTCGTTTACGGTTACGGGATCCTGTACGCACCATTTTATCATTCACTCACAGAAATAAATTCACACAAAAAAATATCAAAAAGCAGGTAGTTAAATAAGCTTGCAATTGCTTTGTTACTTGAGAACAGATACGATTTTTATAATTGATTTTCTAATGCGACACTGAGTTTCGAACTGAGCGCATAAGTTGGCATCTCTCTATATCTCTATGGTTCCAGCCTTTCAAGCAGATGATCGGTCTACAATCAGGTAACTATCTAACACTAACTAGAACAGCCTTTGTAACAGAAGCCGCCGGATAATTTGAGTGGTTGCAGTAAATTGGGTTGGAATGACATTAATTTATCCAGCTCAAAGCTGATGGAGATTCGATTCTCTGAAGACAAATTCAGTTGAATTTCTAAAGCTGGAATGCATTAGCATCGATGAGTTTCATTTGAACAATATCGAAAGACTAAAACATTTCAGTTGGAAAAAAGTGACTGCAAAGGTAAGACAAATCACACGGCTCGACTCTTTGGTTAAAATCATAAGAAGAAGTGTTGTCCAAATACGCTTAATAGAGGCGACTACGAGTAATTACATGATCAGGGACTTGAGACCCAGCGTTAGAGAAATTACCTGATATTTTCGAGTTCGATATAAGACGCTAATATTGTGCTCAGTGAGAAAGCGTACAGTTACCACAAAGACAAAGATAATAATCGAGTCACTATAATCATACTAGCGTGGCACAAAACGAAGCTGTCATTTTAAACAACTAAAACCTTTCTGAATTTACAAAAACGTAACTAGCACTCCAATTTCGTCAATGTCAAAAAACAGTCAATTGCACAAAATTCTATAATATCATCCAGCGCTTAGTACCTGAAATCATTTACAGCATGTCAAGTTTTTTCCGAATATTCCGACTGACATACAACAACAAGGGTTGGTGTTTATTTAATATAACGATCGCCCAACAATTTCCAGTGCGATGGAATTCGAAACACATTTTGTTTCGTATCGTATGACGGTGTTCGGGTAATATACAGGGTGAATTTGCAATCAAGTGTCCAAATTTTTTAGAGCGATTCAGAATTTGTAACTTAATCTATTTACGCAAAGGATTTTTTTTTTGTTTTTCATATTTAGATGTTACTAGCTTTCCGCCCGCGGCTTCGCCCGCGTGGAATTTTGTCTGTCACAGAAAAACTTTATCGCGCGCGTCCCTGTTTCAAAAACCGGGATAAAAACTATCCTATGTTCTTTCCCGGGACTCAAACTATCTCTATGCCAAATTTCATCAAAATCGGTTGCGAGGTTTAAGCGGGAAAGCGTAACAGACAGACAGACAGACAGACAGACAGACAGACAGACAGACAGAGTTACTTTCGCATTTATAATATTAGTTGGGATTCTGCTGCGCGCAGTTTCAAAATTGGCACACGTGGATAATTTAATTCATTCATAGAATAATACGTACACGCAAGTAACTGCAAAGCTTAATAGACATAATGGTGCGCGAAAATATGCCTTAATATTTAAAACTTAAGCTATGGCACCCATAATAATATTTCGATTTTTTTTTGCGAATAATACCACGATTACATATATTTAAGATAAAGTACCTAGTATTGTTAAATTGTTTTATAGAGCTTATTAAAAAAATTGAATACTGATTACAAAGTCACCCTGTATTATACGTCAGGGTACGACGCGCGTATTATACATAGATGTGGTTTGCTGAATAATTGATGACGTGGCCATGTCTCTAATAACGTTGTATCTCGTTCTCTATGTGGTGGTATAGAGTTTGCTAGCGGGTTTGCTTTGTTTATGGAACTACCCCTTGCCTACTCGTAGAAAAAACTAGAAGTTAATATATCGTCATCACTATCATCATCATAATTTACGTCATTTAATCTCCACTGTCAGAGCCAGAATTTCTCAATTTCGCCAGTGTAAGGCAGTTGCTAGAATAGCAGCAACTAAAAATTATTAAAAAATATAAGCCTTTATAGTCTCTTATGGTTATACTTAACATCTATAGAACGTGTGAGATCTCCATTAAATTAATCCCATATTTTGACATTCCGGCAAACTCAGGGGAATCTAAAGCCAATCATGAAACCGGATACAGGAATTTATATGCCTATAGTTATATTATAGCAGTAATTTACACACAAACAAACAATGTTAATTCACTTACCGCACCAAGACAGCACTATCGTTATTTGCGCATCCATCGCCGTGCGTATAGATTGATTAATTGCGTCCGTCCGCAACGCGCGTTTGATTGCCGCAAACATTTGTCGCTAATGGGAGAATCGGTTATTCCTCTTGTCGGGACACGTTGTAGCCAGGCTGTCGCATTTGCATGGGTGAAGATGGCAGCGTTGTAACTGTACCTCTAGCATAAACAACTTTCGTCTTCGAATCGTTTGCATATTCGACAAAATTCGAATTAAACATGACAATTTTGATTGTCAAAATAAGTTTCGTGCAACCATTTGTCTCATTTCTTTTACCCATTCACAGTCACATTAAATTCTCCTTTATTCAGCTAATATCTCCATTAAAGTACCTTAAATTTCGTCCATCTCCATTAAAATTTCAGAGGCGAGCCACTTTTAGCCTTAAGGTAGAGCTCTAGCTCAAAACGTATCACTGCCCACGGCTATTCGGGTGGCCCAGTGACCTAGGCACAGTCTACAGTACATCAAACTATACTTTTTTGTAGCAAAATGGACTTTATTACAACTGAATAAGATGCCATACTGCGGTATTTCGGACATGAGTATATGGCGAAGCTTCCCGAACGCTGCCCATCCGAGTTGGATTCGACGATTGACCTCTTTCTCGAAGTTGGACCTACCTAACTGGACTGTTTGTCCCAGGTATACATAATTGTCGACAACTTCGAGTGTAGAGTCTCCAACCTTCAGAGGAGTGGGTGCAACACGGACATTAGACATGATTTTTGTCTTGTCCATGTTCATTCTGAGGCCCACTTGTTGAGAGGCTCTACTGAGGCCATCGAGCATTGTGCCTAGATCCTCCAAGGTCTCAGCCATGACTACGATATCGTCCGCGAATCGAAGGTGGGTGATGTACTCGCCGTTGATATTTATGCCAAATCCGTTCCAGTCCAGAAGCTTGAAGACATCTTCCAGGGCGGTGGTAAACAGTTTTGGAGATATGACGTCTCCCTGTCTTACCCCTCGCTGCAACTGGATAGGTTTCGAATCCCGATCCTGGAGGCGGACCGACATTGTGGCGTTTTTGTACAAACCCCTCAACACTTCGATATATCGATAGTCAATTTGGCACCTTTGGAGAGACTGTAGCACTGCCCAGGTCTCGACCGAATCGAAGGCTTTCTCATAATCCACAAACGCCAGGCAAAGTGGTTGATTATACTCCTCGGTCTTCTGTATAATCTGCCTTAGCGTATGTATGTGGTCTATGGTACTAAAGCCTTTTCGGAAACCGGCTTGTTCGGGAGGCTGGAAGTCGTCGAGCCTGCGAGCGAGACGATTCGTAATGACTCTTGAAAACAGCTTGTAGACATGGCTCAGAAGTGAGATGGGTCTATAATTCTTCAATAAGGTTTTGTCACCTTTTTTGAAGAAGAGTACCACCACACTTCTGTGCCATGTCGTAGGCGTTTTTCCTTCGAGGATGACGGAATTGAACAGCTTCTGAAGAGCCCTCAGTACCGGCGTTCCGCCTGCCTTCAAAAGCTCAGCCGTGATTCCATCATCACCCGGTGCCTTGTTGTTCTTCAGCTGTTTGAGAGCCATTCTAATCTCGTACAGACTGACGTCCGGGATATCTTCGGTAGCTTCGCCATATACTCATGTCCGAAATACCGCAGTGTCTCAAGACGAAAGTCTTCGAGCAGTGTGTGTTGCCAGTGTTGACATATGGATCCGAAACGTGGTCGCTTACTATGGGCCTCATAAGAAGGCTCAAGGTCACCCAAAGGGCGATGGAGCGGGCTATGCTCGGAGTTTCCCTGCGTGATCGAATCAGAAATGAGGAGATCCGTAGGAGAACCAAAGTAACCGACATAGCTCGCAGAATTGCTAAAATCAAGTGGCAGTGGGCGGGGCACATAGCTCGTAGAGACGATGGCCGTTGGGGCAGGAAAGTTCTCGAGTGGCGACCACGGGCTGGAAAACGTAGCGTGGGCAGGCCTCCTACTAGGTGGACCGACGATCTGGTAAAGGTCGCGGGAAGAGCCTGGATGCGGGCAGCGCAGGACCGTTCATTGTGGAAAACCTTGGGGGAGGCCTTTGTCCAGCAGTGGACGTCATTTGGCTGAAACGAAAGATGCCATAGTGTTTACCTTGATGAGCTTTGGTATCAAGTGACAACTCGGCTTAAATCGAGATAAGGTTACAAGTAGGTAACTGACCTTCATACTCGTAACTCGCAGGTCATTGTATCATAGGTATCCACAAAAAAGGTAACAAATTTTTCCAGTCCATTCAGGGAAAATATGAAATCGTGTATTCCTGGAATTGGGAAACATAAATTTTCAGTATGGAATTCAGCGATAAAATCTCGAACAATTTTGTATGTCGTTACACACATTCAGATACGTATATTGTGAGTATTAAATGAAGCAATACTTTTGCGATATTAATACACCTCTGCCTGTAGTGAAATTATCAGTTCTTTATTGTAATAGCAGTTTTCGTTTTCTGTGAATTGTATGTACGTTACTACTTTAGTTCAGACTGAAATAAAAGCCTATCCACATAACAAGAACTATGGCGTAGGTACTAAGTACTCGTTTTAATTTAAATAAACTTAATTACCTAAAGTTAGTTAAAGTAGTTGTAAGACTTTTTGATTAATTGATTTCACCTTTAACTAGGTCACAAAATATAGAACAATCCATTTCAATTATTCTATTTGATTGTCTTTAGTTTCACCCTGACATTATCCATTTGCAAAATCTTAGGTTTGTTACCTAAGGTTCTTCAAAAACTGTTTCTAAAGAACCTATACATATTTCATGTACTTACTTGTTTTAAAACAATTACCTACCTGGTAGACCCAAACTAAACGCTCGGGGCTAACGCTTCCCAACCTTCCCGGTCGAGTTAACTGCTGCGCACCTGGAGGCCGTGACGTCATATCGACGCTCTGGTACTGACGGGGCGAACGCGGGGAGGTGTAAGGGGAGTGGGAGGGAGAGTCGCATTTTAGCGAAGTGCGCAGTTAGCTCAATCGGGATAACTTAAAATACTCTAAGCACGGTAATGATCATGACGGTTTCATTCACCACGATGAGTTCTACATCAGAGAGTTGAACTGACCCTTCTACTCCAAAGATCTTGGAATCGATTTGAATCAAGATTCAAAGTGGTTAAAATCACTGTGTAGAAAAGTCATTTTTTTTTTATCCACAGCGAGGAAGCTCTTGGCCTGTATCTCACTTGATGGTAAGTGATGATCAGGCCGAAAGTGGAAGCGAGCTTCACCCGGAATCCTCAATCACGGAGGAACTGGCTATACCTCTAACTGCCGGAAAACAACAATACTGTTAACATTGTTGTTATGGCGACAGACTTAGGTAAGATGGTGGGACTTAGAACAAGGCCTACCACCAACCAAACCGAACAGAAAAATCTGCCCCCACTTGGAATCGAACCCGGGACCTCTGCGTCTGAAGCAGGTGGTTTTACCACTAGACATTTAAAAATACGTTTCAGGTTTGCTTCAACCCATCAGATTGAAAATAATGATTAATAATGTGAGTAACACGGAATTCAAAAACATACTCTTTTATTCAATCGAATCTTCTACAAGAGTTAATTCAGTTAAAAAATTGACTTCTATAAAAATGCTCTACCATTTCAATTCTCTTCAAATGCTTTACCTTGGCCTGGACTATTTCGACCTTCCAGACTATTCTAAAGAAGCCAGATAAAGTGCGCAATGGCTGATGTAATCCGAGTGATTTTTTAAAATTCGAAAGAGATCCTCTGTGATAAATGAACTAGATAATTCGCTGCGCTTCAGTATTATACCAACTTCTTTCTACCTCTTGTAGTTTTTCTACATTATTTTATCTATTAGGTATACTTTTACTTACTTATAAAGTAAGAGTTCTTTGTTGTTAATTGGATGCGCTAATCCTATAAACAACTGGTCTGAATTGAAAAAAAAAATGTTTGTGATGGATATGTCAACGTGAAATTGTGAACTCTGTCAGTTTATAATATAACGCGTTAGATTGTAAACTAACAGTGGGTTAGGTTAGGTTAGATTGTAATTTATCTATGTCAGATTATAATCTGACGGAATTCACAATTTTACGGTGACAGATACATATTAAGGACCAAGGATACGAGTATACCATCACGCTATGACCAATAGGAGCGGAGCATTCATGAAAATTATGCAAAAACAGGATAAAATTAAATATTAATTTGAAAGTGTAATTATGTTTAATAAACTAATTATAAATGTAATAAACTATTGAATAGGTAATGAGATTATCTACTTAAATTAATCAGATCATTACGTTTATTTAATTTAAATGATTCAAATTTTAATTTTAATGTTATTCATACCACGGTTTTAAACCGCTAATACGTATTTATTATTTCCAAAATTATTTCTTCATTTGATTCATAACTGCAAAGCCTTTGTACGTCCAGTTCATTACCTGTAAGAATAATTGTTGATTATTATTTTGTTAACGAACCACATAAAATTATAAACACAATCATTATTATTATGGTCTCGTTCTTTTGTCACTACTTTGGGGTAGTTAGTATTCAAAACATACTTACAGATATCTACATAAAATTAAATTTTAACTTTACCTTTACATCTAACGTTATTAAGTACTAAATAACGTAATTAAACTTTGTTCTTGAAAAGTTTGTTTCAAAGTTATTTATCTCTGTTTCTGCGAACCATTAATTTAAATATTCTTATAATATATTACATCATTATTTGACTTTAATATTATTAAAAAATCAAAAGGGGTTTACAATTAGGTACCTGTAAGGAAATTGTATAAGAGATTTATACATATAAGAGGTTTTCATAATTTTAATGAATTTTAGTCAAATTAGACCCCACTTAACCAATCTCATTTCTCTAACAAAATATTAGAACGAATTAGTGGTAATTCGTTTAAGCCTCATACAGACAAAAGCCTGAGAGACTGCTTACAGTTCGAGGATGCCACACAGTGGGGATTGTTACAGAAGACACACAGCATGATACGGGACTATTCCCACCTCTCGTTCCCACCGCTGCAACTCCTGTGTAGCCAGGATCTACAGCTTGACTGCCAATAAAAAAAACCCACCGCCGCGCCGCGGCGCCGTTCGACTATTGTGGTGAGTGAGCCCACTCGTTACACAAACATATTTAGCTTACCACGAGGGGCTAAAAGAAGAATAATCTTTAAAAAATCTACCTTGACACTACTAAGATCTGACCACTTCCCCCATCACGTCTTCAAGTGTGCCTAAAACTTCGTATATTGAATCAAGAGTGAGTGCACTGCAACTCCTCCTATTACATCGCTCTTCTAATTCACTCTAGAGATAATAAAATTAGCCACTGTCATTTTATTTTGCTTAGACCACTCCACAGCATTATCTCCGTTTCATCTTAATGTTTTAATTTGTCTTCGCGTCTCGGGACCGGTTTGTTTGTTTTGAATAAAACAAGTTTCAAAATTTCGGTCTTCAGAAATTTAATAATTATGTTATTTATACACATGTTCAAGTAAGAAGTCAGCTAAATAGAAACATGAGCGTAGGTATGATGTAACTTTTAATTAATATACTGTTAATTGAAACATCTTGGCAAGGTTAGAAGTTTTAATTATTTTATTTTAATAACACTTGTATCACTTTGATGTTTTAGGCATGTATAGCCTGACCAGGAACATAAAAACCCTCGCCATGTTGCGGAAAACTAATGGTACTAATTTCTTTTAATGGCAACAGTAACTGAAAACTTCATTGACATGTCACCTTGCATGTCAGTCTATTGCTGTCAAAGTGTAAACAAACTTTATTTTAAATGTGCGCAATTGATTTTGTGAATTAAATTGCTAAAATATTTTTATAGTCGTGAAAGAAAAGTGGTTCACAATGTGTTAAAGTATTTGTCGAAGAGAAATACTAAGGGTTCGGACAATATTTTCATTGAATAATGTTTCCGACAAAGGTTGTCAAATTGACTGACATGTTTATCGTATAGTACAGTCACAGTAGATATTGGTACAGTCCACTATGAAAATTAGCTGTGGTTTGTTTCAACTACCTATTTTAAAGTTTTTTGTCACTTTCTAAGTGTTGAATTTTATGGAATTGGGAAAGAAGTACCGAGTTTGAAGCGTTCATGAGCAGACATTGCAGTTGAATGTTCAAGTTCTGAATTTGATTATTGACGAATAATAAAATAAATCCTACTAACTCGATTGATGGTTTCATTTAATTTATTTAAACCAGGTTACCTATAATAATATTTTTTCGTTAATTTATGAAAATATCAAATTAGCCCGTAATCCAGAATCCTGATACATAAAGTTAGCCTATTAATTTAACACAGGTACGACTGTACTCAGTGTTGCACTATCAAATGCAATTGACGCGCCTCTATGCCAGGGTTTTTATGTTCCTGGTCAGGCTATATATAAATGTTTATTCACGACACGTATAAAATTAAACAATAATATACGAAACTAAGTTACTGGGCCATATCAGAGGCGTATTACGTCACGTCACGACGCGTGGAAACCATACGACAGAAAAGAAAAGCTTAAATATTAATTCTGACTCTATTTGTAATAATCTCTCTATACTACGAGTAATATTATAAAACTGAAGAGTTTCTATGTTTGCTTGAACGCGCTATGTAATCTCAGGAAAAAAATGTTTTGTGTTTGATAGCCCAAAGAAAAATTTAACGAAAACGTGAAAAATTATTCAAGTACGCTTACGATGTCACGGGCACAAGTTGGCGATAAAAAAAGAAGAAGCCTATAGTAGCTTAAAGACTAAAAAAACAAGTATTTCATTTTCTAAAGATCCACGCTGTTTTGCGTCTCAAATAACTTGCTTACAATGTGGCGCTTTCTCGCCGTTATTAGACGAGCTCTGAGAAATGGCGACTAAAGTGTTATTAATATTAAACTCGACGCCACTAGCGGGCAGGCTGGTGTCAGTGCTTAATTGGCTAGGATTAATCTGTACAGCGACTCCCAAGGCTGAAGATCAACTTGGATGATCAAACTGAATGCTGGTATTAGTGGTAGAAGTTACGCATGCCGCGTCTGTTTCTAGTTACTCATTGTTTTAAGCTGACTTGTTGCTGGGCAGTCTTTAGTACTTGATTGGCGTTCAAAAGCTTATAAATATGTACTATTTTGGATTTTGTATTCCGGTTCAATAAACGTTTTCCAACTTTTAACAACTCAATTGTGGCTAAACAGCGGAAGCTAAGAAAAAACAAGAATCTATGTAGGTCATTAATGTTTGAAGTTGGTTTGTCGTTGATATGCCGGATATTACTATTTTTTCGGCTTCAACTGTTTTTATGCGGCTCCCATCGGTGAAAGATTTACTTCTTGGTTTTTTTTTTTTAGTGAAAATAGGCTCTGATTATATACTCAATACTTATTTAAACGTAACCTTCAGTAGGTTAAAAAGAAGGTAGAAAAGATGAAAGGGAAAGAGAAAGACGTCGGTACCTATTCATACTGAAAAATGTTACTGTACAACAAAGAAAAAACTGGCTCATGGCCTTATTTGGGAGAATATATTAGGTATATATGAATATGGAAGTCTCATAATATAATTCGGCTGTCTATTGACTGTCTCAGTGTACATTAGGTACGCTCGAGATCCAATATTTCATAATTAATTTATGACACAAATAAGCCAAATCAGCAATACTGCGAACTATTTGAATAAGATAAATGTAAATTGTGTTAGCGTTATCGTGATTGATGCTAATCCACGTTTGATTTATATCAATTTGTACGAGAATTAATTATGATTGTAACTTGAGATGTGAATTTTAGATAGTTTCTAATTATTTTAGATAGTTTCCCGTGGTTTCGCTAGCGTGGCTTGGAAATTTACAACATTTATTGCGCTTGAGAAAGCGCAGCCGCGTCTTTCCGTTCTATACATGACCAGAACGCACCCATAGGAAACTGCTCGTGTATATTTTGTAGTGCCTGTTTGTAAATCTGTGACTGCAAACTATACACGAATTTTGCGTACTGATCGTGTATAGTTTGGAGGAGCTTAGCAAAAAAAGTCATTTCCAAACTATACTCGATTAGTTTCTACTACACCACTTACACTTGACTAGAGTGTGTTTAGTTGATATTGATTTAGTAAAATTCAGTAAAATATGGAACTATTTTAAAATTACATTTATTTGATATTATTACATAAAATATTATTATTTTACTGAATCTATAATAAATTTAGATTTTTAACACTATTCATCATCATCATCATCATCATTTCAGCCACAGCCACTGCTGAACATAGGCCTCCCCCAATGACTTCCACATCGCACGGTTGGTAGCGGCCTGCATCCAGCGCCTTCCCGCTACCTTTATCAGGTCGTCGGTCCACCTTGTGGGTAGACGTCCCACGTTTAACACTATTGTAAGTGGTTTTTGAAATTAAATTGATTAGGTAGATTTCAATTTAAATAACAATTTAATTAAAATGAGAGAGAGTGAGAGAATAAAGTTCAACGTGCATTAAATACAATATTATGCGAGACTTTAAATGCTAGGTTTGTATTGTCGGCCGTTTGGTGTAGTGGTTCGAAACGGACTACTATTCCGGAGGTAGCGGGTTCGATTCCCGCACAGTACAAACATTTGTGTGCATGAACATATTTGTTTGTATTGGACTGGGTGTTTTCTATGTATAATAAGTATGTATTTACAAAAAAAAAGTATTTAAGTATGTTTAATTGTTTATATTTATTATGTTGTCTAGTACCCATAGTACAAGCTTTGCTTAGTTTGGGACTAGAACCGCAGTGTAAAATGTCTAAGGATATTTATTTATTTTATTTATTAACTTTTATCTCAAGAACAAAATCATTTTGACATATTTCCATACCTACGAGAATTGGTGAAATATCAGCCCCAAAACAAATATCTTTTCTATGGCAGAATAAGAAACACCAAAAAATCTTTTATCAAAACAATGACACGTGTCGAAAGATGAATCAATGTTTAAAGTAGACACGCAGATATGAATTAATATGCAATAGAAAGAGAGGTCAATAAGTCAAAATGACTAGCATGCAACTACTCGCGTATAAATTGCAATCACGCACTTATTACAATACATACATGATTAGTCCGTATGCGTACTGGCGATGTATATTTTGGAGTAAGATAATTGACCTAAAACACTACAAAGTATACGCGAGCAGACCGCAGCATATGCAATGCATACTGGTCGTGTATAGTTTGGAGGAGCTTAGTAAATAAAGTCATTTCCAAACTATACTCGATTAGTTTCACACCCTTGCGTTCTGGCTATGTATAGAACGGAAAGACGCAGCGCAGCCTAGGACGTCCATTCACAAGGTGGACCGACGACCTCATAAAGGTAGCAGGAAGGCGTTGGATGCGGGCCGCTAGCAATCGGTGATTATAGAAATCATTGAAGAAGGTTTATGGTCTTCTGGCTGAAATGATGATGATGATGATGATGGCATGAGAAAGTACCCATAGGTTTTCCAACCAAAATTACGTCTCCTATAAGATGTACTTTTTACATTTATTTAAAGAAAATCCTAGGTCCTTCTTCTGAGGTCCATCTAATGTATTTCTACAGCAAAATTCATCAAAATGTGTTGAGCGGTGTAAGTGTGAACACGTAACAGACATACAGGGCTATTTGCATTTATAATATTTGTACGGACAATGGATTAGTCCGTTTGTTGCTTTGCAATAGTAATTTATGCAGCATGCCTTTATTCGATTTTCCCCGTAGCGATTTTGATTCTGTGATATTATCTACATATTTCCCGAACAAATTAACTAATTTGTTGAATATTTGTGGTCATTTACAATGATTTGTTTCAACAACAAATCGAAAATTACCTGAGTTTCGAATTGTAATGTTATTAAGTATATAGGCACATAAATAAGTAGAACACTTTGGTTTAAACAACCCAATGCAAACTGTTAATTTAATGTTAATGTTATTAATACTCTTATTAGATACGTACGAGTAGATAAGTGTACCTAGTTTTAGATAGCCATAACATAACCCAACTGAAAATACGTCATAATATTATTTTAATTATCGCAACTAATAACTAAAAATATCTACGCGATACAATTCACTTCCTTGACAAAGGTAACTACTCATACTCGTATGTCGTGTAAAGCATTCTTTCGAATTAGATGTTACTTTGTGAAAAATATTGCTTGCTTTTTCATAGAAGTTCACATCGCACAGCAAAAATCTGTTATATGTCATTTTTGTAAAAGTTTTTTTGGAATGTCGTAGTTTTCATATAGGGTTGCAAGTATTTGTCTTATTTTCCCCGAACCCTGCTCTAATTTCTGGGAATGGCGGTGTCATTCCTTGGAAATGATGCCAAGTACACAATCGAGGACAAGAAACATGATGAATGGTCTCAAAGCTATCTCAAACCGACCGCCTTTGTCGAGGCATCTTATAATATTATGGAAATGTCCTTTGTCGCGATAACTTCAGGACTAGTTCTGCAGTTTAGTTTTTTTATATCTTGAAATTGGAATTGAACAATGAGAGTAATATTAAGATGGATACGAAATCCGTTTAGTCCTCTAACTAGAATGCAGAAAAAAACTTTCAATATCCACCTTAAGATAACGCATATTTAGGAAGGTATTGGTACTCTAGGTTGGGCAGCGTTTTGCGATTAACTCATACGTTTTGTATGTAAACATGTCCTGTGATAGTGCGTCATATCGTTAGCCAAAATATATTTATCTACGCAATGATGTTTTCAGAACTCATTGTATATTTAGCTCCACTCCACTGTTCAAATAGCATGATGATAAACCTAAGGCACGGAATATATCATAGGTTCGATTCTTGGTCAAATGGAGTATTTGGCATTGACTTGTACTTATCTGGGTTCCAGAATACCTTTGTCATGGCATACTGTAACGTCTTCAAGCATAATTTTTGATACTTGGATGTATTTTCCTTACCTTCTTCCAACTCCTCTTTGTTCTTCTGATTAATTTCGTTGCGGGTCCAATGACAGTCTAACTTTTCCCCGGTACAAACTTGATCTTTACTGGTTGGGTTTTTATTGGCGGTCAAGCTGTAGATCCTGGCTACACAGGAGTTGCAGCGATCAGAACGAGAGGTATAGTCCCTTAATTTCCTTAACTTGGGGCGTTGTAACTTGAATTGATCTATGACTTAAATATTTCTAATTACCGTGGTAAATGTCTGCATTGAAACAGGAACGAGTTTGGCTGCTGTCAGGACGATGGGTTGCTGAGCTTTAGCTATGAATATCACCAGGTTTCGCTTCATCTTTATGGGCAGGTCAACCCACGGCCCAGCGAATACTATTGTTGGAATCTTTAAGCTCTGTACCAAAAGGGAAACGCATATCATAATCAGACGTTCGGCTCGCATTTATTTTTGCTCAAAATTTGGCTTTGAACTATTGTCTCCATTTACTACATGCCCGCTGTTCCCGTGGATTTTGTAAAAGGCAACCAAGTGACAAACTAACACCAAGAATCCCGAACCCATCTGGCTATTGTGGGAAGCATAGTTCAAATCTAAATTTGCCAGATAAAGACCCAAAAATGAAATACTGACTTTCTAAAAAGAAAGACCCAGAACTATTGGGTGCCTTTATTTATCAAGCCCACTCCAGTGTGAGTGACGTCCATTCCTATTATACTAGCTCCGTTTAGTTTGCGTAACGCGTTAACGAAATGTGGTTATAATCGTAGCGTAAATTAATTAAAAAGTCTGTTGGTGACACTGGCCAGCTCTATGTTGCGAAAATAAAGGTAAAAATAAAAAAAAAAATAAGTAAACTTTAAACTATAACCATGCGACACTCGACATTGATGAAAATAGTGTACCTACTTCAAATACCCGTAATTGAGAACGTAAATTGGGGAACACTCCAAAAATAACTAAATAACTACGAACATGTCGGCCCGGTAAGAATGGCCGGGCCCGGTCCCTTTTAGGCACCCAAAAGGGAACCGGGCC
This sequence comes from Ostrinia nubilalis, assembly GCF_963855985.1. NCBI lineage: Eukaryota > Metazoa > Arthropoda > Insecta > Lepidoptera > Crambidae > Ostrinia > Ostrinia nubilalis. Next base: position 9,048,977 of record NC_087103.1, read on the forward strand.
CGGCCGGACCCGGTTTGCAATCTCTACTGGCAACTAGAGGTGACTGAGTTTGTTCCGGCGTTTCTTCTCAGCACTTGCCATATGTTTGTCTCAAAGCGCTGGTAGGGCCCAAAAGATAAGGAGACATGTAAAGTAGCCCATAAGGGCTACCTTTTTTTTATTTACTATATTTTGACGTTCATAAGTGCCACTTGTGGTTTAAATTGAATAAATATTTTTTATTTTGATTTTGACTTTTAATGGGAATTCTTGTAATGGCAAATTAAGCGAATTTGAAATTTGATTAGTTCCTAGGAAGATTAGTTGGAAAATATCAATTCATTTTTGTAAGTATTACGCACAACCCACACAATCAGAATAATTACAACAATATCTATTTTAACGGTATCTAAATAAAATATTTACCCTCCCGACGTTTCGGCTCGGTTGCACGAGTCATGGTCGCGGGCAGACAGTGATAATTTTATAGTAAAAATGCAACATAATAGTTTAAAATATTATAATTACTTTGATTTAAAATTTAAAAAAAATATATTTGCTTTTTGGGAATATAACTTAACTCCGAGCATGTGAAACTTGCGCCTTTACAACTAAAATATTCACAAATCCCTCACCTTGTGTGTAATACTGTTCCCAAAATAGCATTCGACAAAAAGGTTCCCTATGATGATGGATAAATACACCAGAACCCAAACCACCTCGGTTATATTATGTCTGGGCGACTCGATCTGCAATCAAAACAAAATTATGTGAGAAAACCTTATTTTGGACGGCTCAGAGGAAGAATATACATAATTTGTAGTGGATTAATGGTGTAAGGGTCACGGAAAATGTCCGTTATCCGGTTGTGTGCTCAGAAAATTTTGTTATGGGATATAACATACGGTTAGGACAACAAAAAAAAATTTGGTCACTTGTCCAACACAAGAAAAAAGACCCTTCGTTTGCGCAGCGCCGTAGGCTCAAAACAGAAGGAATTTAATTATATTTTTGCAATAGAAATCAGTTACTTGTAGTGCATACGTGGGATCTCCTTTGAAATTAGAACTGTGCTGTAAATACATATTTGCAAGGAACAGTTTAGTTTATGATTTTGCATAGTTACTGAAATGATTTGAACGGCAGTTGTCCCGATGATGCAAGCGCTTACAAACAGATTCAATGACATCTGCCCGCTAAAAGTCGCTTGCATCGACTTTGTGAATCTGAAATGCAGAAAACACCTTTTTATTACCTACTTAAGAGTACAGAACTCAGACTTTTTAGTCGAAAGAACCTTTATAGCCTTGACCCCTAAGCTCCATGAATATTGTTTACAAACTGTTTACCTACAACATAAATACAATTAAATGTTGTTTATAAATCACTTCATCATAATGTACTCGTACCTACACGTGCGAGTGGAATGTTACGTTTTATTGGAATAAATATTTACGATAGCATATTAAGCTAAATACAGCAGCCTCTTATCTCGTTGTAATAGAGGCTATTTTCCAACAAACATTTATAGCTGATGTGCCTAAATCAGTGTTCATCAGGAGTTACCATCCATGCGAATGGACATCAGTTAATAAAATAAATCAAAGCTGAATGTGCAGCCTGTGAAAAATCCAATTTATTACAGCGAAATATTTTAAGTACAATATAGGTCTTATTACCGGGGGCGCACAAACATTTTCGCAAAACCGTTGAATTCGAAAAGTTTCACGCGAAATTCAATTGGGTAAATAAGCGACGTTCCTGCGAGCTAATGAGCGCTCTTTGTCAGGAAAAAATCATTCCTTTCCTTGGGAAAGTCAGCTTATTTTTAATGAAGTTAACACCTGAAAGCAGAAATGCTGAGACCAAAATATTTAAGTTATTGAACGGCGTTCTAGAATTATTGTGATGTGCTTTTGTTTTATTTTTTGTTATGCTCGAACTCCTCGATTAGAGTGTATTTTGTTTTGACAGTCTTTCTTTTGTCACCTTGATGCTGCTCGATGGATCGACGACTACAAGGAAACAAATGGCAGACTGGATGGAAAATGCAAGCATTCGTGCTCTAGCAACTGATAGTATGGATATTTCAAATGTCTGCACTGCTCATCTGGAAACCGTTTCACAGCTTTGCTGCGCATCTTAGCAACGTTCAGCTTACTCACAATATCGTTTCGGAGCTACACTACGTATCCTTTCGCCACACATTTTTTTGCAAATCTTTTGAGAAAAATCAAAATATATTATAGATAGATCACCAAGCCTCCATCTTTAGGCATAATAAGAATTAGGGAAAAGCACTTAATAATTATAAAATAACGGTAAATGCAGCAATAAACGAGATTGGAGAGGATTACCGTCACTAAATCCTTTAAATCACTAAACTCATCTTACATTTCACAAAGTCTAAAACTGAAACCAATTAAATATCCGTAACTCAATACCTTAAAATAGCAGAATGATGAAGTACGCAGCCCTTAAATATTATTGCGTAGGCATCGCTCTCGTCACAGCTCCTTTCCGCCTTGGTGATTTTAATGAGCTCTTTCATATTTTCTAATTTGTTGATTAAAACGTCCAATTGGCTATCTGGAAACGGGAATAAATCCACGGACATAAAAACGGGCCATTTGGCTTATTAATTCCCATTTACCTTGATAGATGAACCGGGAACCGGGATACGAAATAAGCGTGATTTTTACTTAAAATGATGGAGGAAGATTAACGACAGTGAAATCAGGAAAAAGTTAGATATTTATAATGAAACAATTATAACTAATGACACTTGAATACGTAAGAGCAAAACAGGAGAATGATGGGCACCTAATAGGTCAGTACGAGTATTTATTTGTTTATTTATTTATAAATAAATAACTGGAAGAAAAGGACGACATCATAGTATGATCAATATACATACTTGCACAGCACATAAATGACCATGGATATACGTTTAAGGCGACAAAAGTTGTGATCATTGTCGGTTTGTACAAAATCTGAAATATAATAAATTAGCGTAACATGTTATTTTCTTGTAATAAGAGCAATTTTGCAATATAAATGATGTAAATCTGTTAAGCTGTCAACTCTAAAGTAGAGGAGACCGAGGTGAGTTGTAACAGAGGAGACTTAACTGTCAGCTAGCTCGCAAAAGTGCGCATTTGGTAGCTCGACACTTGAATTAAAAATGCGCACTGTTACGAGCTCGCTAGTAGTTAATAAGTTCCAAAAATCGTCAACGTCACAAGTGTCACAACTCTCCTCGGTCTATGTGTATTCTGCAACATGCACTGTTACATAAAAAACCTGACCTGATATGCACAAACGTAATCAAAGTAAGCCGGATCATTTACATCAATGAATATAAAATCCATCTTCAGGGGTAAAGTTTCAAAGTTTTTGAGTGATGGCACTACAACGACGTGAACTGAAAAAATAATAAGATGTATGTAACATTAGCCACATAAATAGATAAAAAATTGCGTAGTGCAAGAAATAAAATATAATTTTCAGGCTGTATTACCAAGCTAAGTTAAAAAAAAATTCAATCCCAAGATTTTTGGTCATTTTGATAGGTTGAATGTCAATACTTAATTTTATTATATCTGATATACCTACCTAGTGTTATCCTGTCATGACGAAGTTTCTTTTAGAGATAAGTTATCAATATCAGTCGTGAAATAGGTCTATAAACTTCTTGTGAAGTTTTAATACGGTTAAAATTTTTACGCTGCCCTTATATTAGGCAACCATTTTTAGCCCTGAAAACCCATCGAACTTCCTCCCTCGAATAATCTTCGCAAAGATATTTTGTTATTAAGTCACGCCCCCCTCAGCTTTTTAATTTAACTGGCGAAATGAACACGGGTAAAGTCAACAATAGACTTTACAACTTACCCAAAACGTCGAGGGCAGTTCCGAGCAACAATCCGCAGAAGAGGCGCCGCGAAAGTTTTATACCTTTCTCCAAAATCCTTTGAGTTTCGAAACAATTCAGTTGCCCGCTAATGAGCTGATCTGACAGTTCAGTAAGAACATCGCGGCGTAAGCGCAAATCGAGCAGTTTGAACGAGCACAGCAGTTCTGTTAGGACCAGGTTTATGCTGAAATTAAAATTGTTAAGTGTATCGACGTATCGGAAAACGCGTCGTAAGATGTCCACCCACAAGGTGGACCGACGACATCATAAAGGTAGGTAGCAGGGAAGCGCTGGACGCAGGCCGCTACCAATCGATCAACATGGAAAGCATTGGGGGAGGCCTATGTTCAGCAGTGGACGTACTATAGCTGAAATGATGATGATGATTATGAAGTGTTTCGACATTGCGAATCTGTATACCCCTCGGCTTTGAGTAAGTATTACTACTACTTACATCGTTTCATCCACGAAGACGCGCTCCACCAATTTTTGGTCGAAGGAAGCCCGGGGTGCGGGGAGTTTGATCCGAGCAATCCGAGCGTCATTAGTGTAGTGTGAGTGTGCACTCATGGATAATTTAGCGTGTACCGATAACATTCAAACATTAGCGGAAGAATGGTGAGGCGCGTCTTCGTGGATGTAACGATCTACAAGTATAACTGCTTGCTTGGCGACTAGTTTATTCAGAAATATAATAACTAGCTGCCCCGGTGAACTTCGTATGTTCATCAGAAATAATGTAGGGTACTAATGTTGAAATATTTTTTCAAATCGGTCCTGTATTTTCGACGAAGTCTATTCAATAGGTACAAACAAATTATCAAATCTTTCCTCTTTATAAGGTTACTCGTAGTAGATTTCTCGTAAAAAAAATGTTAAAAGTTGTTCCATAGAGACTTCTTATTATTCTGATATACTTTATTGGTATTTATTTAGTCTACCTTGTACCCATAATATAAAAGAAAATACTGTGAAATACTAAATTAACTACTTTGTAGAAATATCTTGAATCCTAATCTTATTATAGCCAGTTCGGTCCCAGTCCTCGCTGTGAGTGTACGCGGTTATCGAATATTCGTCTTGTTATCACCTCGCTCGTTAACGCATCTACGCATTGCTAGCGACATCGCTTGCGATATGCACCTTATAAGTGATGACGGATAACTCAGATTCGCATGAAGTCGCAGGCGACTATAGTGAGTGCAGTAATGACATAACTTTGAACGAAAATATGGAAAAAATCGATGAGGACCTTACACAATTAAGTTACGATGGAAATGTTGAGATAAATGTGGATATGGAGACGGGAGATGTATATTTGAACAAAAGAAGAAGAGAAGAACAAATTATGGAGGACGAAGAAGAGTGGCAAACTGTGAACCAAAAATCCAAAAAGAAAAGATTGTTAGAAGACATACAAATAAGTGTTATGAGCATGGAAAAATTACCAAAACAGTTTACGATGGCTAAAATCATGAAAGAGAATAATCTAACGGGTATTATGAAAATTAAATACGTTAACCCATATAAAATGCTAATAAATTTTAGATCAGAAAAATGTGCAGAATATTTCATAAATTGTGAAGCTTTAAAAGAAAGGGGATGGAAATGCCAAAAAACATGGGAAGTTGGAGTCACATATGGCATAATAAAAGATATCGACTTGGAGCTAAATGAGGATGAACTGAAGAAATATTTGCATAGTTCAGTAGACATTTTTTCAGTTAAACGGCTTAATCGAAGAAACGATAGTGGCTGGCTACCATGCGAATCTGTAAGGATTGGTTTCGTTGGGCCCATTTTGCCACAGTTTATTTATCTCTGCGATCTTCGAATAAAAGTTGACACATATGTATTTCCCGTTACACAATGTTCAAAATGCTGGCGCTTTGGACATAATAAAAAACTGTGTCCTGCTAATAAAGTTATATGCCCTAAATGTACGCAGCACCATGATAACTGTGACAGCACCACTTATTTGTGTTCCAATTGTGGGGGCAAACACATGGCTTTGTCTAAAACTTGCCCTATATACATAAAGGAAAAAAAGGTACGGGAATTAATGTCAGAATATAAAGTCACGTACAAAAAAGCCTTATCTATGTACGTTCCACCAAGTCCAAGACAACAAAATATACAAAAGGTCCCGGAGCACACACCTATCCATATAGCTACACCTAATACAAGTCACAATACGAGATACGATATATTAGCTGAATGCTACGTCGAAGCGGCCTCATTCACGCCGCCGCCGCCGGCCGCGGCGCAAGCGCACGTGTCTACGCCCGAGTCGCAGAACAAAAATACGTATGCAGATATAGCCGCCCGCACGCCGAAACGTAAACAAAAGAAACAACAGCCGCGCGATAGTTGCGAAATAAAAGAATCAGCTGCGATATCCAGCAATATCTCTGTCGATGAAGGTTCGCCGTGTGGATCGGAAATGGATGAACAAGAAAATACCAGGAAATTAATCAGTTTTAGTTCTTTAATTACAAAGATAAAAGACATTATTTTTTTGAGAAAATGTAATTTAGAGGAAAAAATTAAGTGTTCGATTTCTCTTGCAAAAGATTGGATTCTAGCATATTTAGTTGAGAGTTTTTCTAAATTAACCTGTGTTAAGCAGTTTTCCTCTCTCTTTAATGGATAGATACGTCACAAAAAATTCTTTTTTAAATATTTACCAATGGAATGCTCGTAGTATTAAAAATAAGTTAAGTTCATTTAAGCAGTTGTTGATCCAGGAAAAAATTCACGTTGCTGTTATCACTGAGACGTGGCTAGAGGAGGAGTATGAATTAAAAATTAAAAATTATAATATTTATAGACGAGATAGGGACTTGCCATACGGCGGAGTCGCAATTATGATACACAAGTCAATAAAATCAGAAAATATACAATTTATACATCCAAATTTACACTTTGAGGTCGTTAAAGTTAAAATCTACAACTGTACCATTGAATCCATTGTTGGTATATATTGTCCTAATAATATACGTACTACCCAGTCCGATTGGGACTACATATTTAATTTATGTAGCGTAAAGTCTGTTATTTTGGGGGATTTTAATGGTCACCATACAAATTGGTCGAATAAAACAGATTCGAGGGGCAAACAAATATTAGATTCCGTTTTAAATAGTAACCTAATTATTTTAAATGATGGCTCTTCAACACGATTCCAAATGGTGGAGGGATCACTACGTGAATCAGCGCCAGATATTTCATTAATTTCTTCAGATTTATTTTTAGATCTCAATTGGAATGTTACCAATGAGTCCTTAGGTAGTGATCATTTAATCATTAAAATGTCATCAAAATTATTAATCAATACATTTTTAAGGGAAAAAAGAAATTTTAAAAAGGCTGATTGGCTCTCGTACAAAAATCATTTAGAACAATCATTTTCAAACCTGGCTATCCCAGATGACCCTCAATTAGCATACGATAATTTTCTTAATATTATTAATGATGCAGCAGATTTATTTATACCATGCATTAAAATCTGTCAAAGCCCAGAAACCAAATTTACCCCTAAAGCTTTTTGGAACGCAGAATTATCGAAATCGGTTGCTGTACGTAGACGCGCCCTTGCAATGTTTAGACGCAACCCGACACCTGATAATCACACATTGTTATTAGAGAAAGTCCACGAATCTCAACGGCTCATACGAATAGCTGAAAGAAAAAGTTGGCATCAATTTTGTAACTCAATTAGTGAACAATCTTCTTCAAGTGAAACTTGGGCTAAAATGAAATGGTTTAAGGGTAGATATTCAGCACAAGTTCAAGTAGATGATGACAAGGCTTGTAAACTTCTAAAAAAGTTATGTCCCGATTATGTAACACCTCCTACTCAAACTTTTGATTGCAATAATATGATAATTGAGACGACTATAGCTTTACATGAGCTAGAAGGATGTGTAAAATCAAAGGATACTGCCCCTGGTCACGATAACATTTCTTTCTCAATGATTAAAAATATGCCTCAAAATGGAAAACTGCATTTATTAAATTTGTATAATTTGTTTTTAAACACAGGTTTTGTTCCATCACAGTGGCGAGACATAAAGATAGTTCCAATTCCAAAACCAGGTCGGAACCCTAACTCCATTTCATCGCTGCGCCCAATTTCTCTTATATCTTGTGTATGTAAAATCTTTCACTCTATAATCAATAAAAGAATGGAATGGTATCTGGAAAAAAAATTTGCATTCTCAGAATTCACTTATGGGTTTAGGAAAACAAAATCATCTTTAGACAATCTCACTCAATTAATAACGGACATACAAATAGGGTTTGCAAACAACCAAGCCACACTAGGATGTTTTATAGATATTGACAACGCTTACAATAACGTTGATCTCACAGCATTAATGAATATATTAAATAGTCTCAATGTAGGATCCAAAATATGCAAATATATCTGGAATTTTTTGCAGGAAAGACATATAAATATCCAAATAGATAATACGAATGTAACTAGATATTGTGGTAGTGGCCTAGCTCAGGGTGACCCGCTATCCCCGTTACTTTTTAACATAGCTACTATAGATATTTGCAAACAAATCAAAAACGTAAGAATTACACAATATGCAGACGACTTCGTTTTATATGTATCAAGTAAAATGATAAGTCAGGGTTTAGTTGAACTGCAATCTGCATTAAATTTATTTTCAAGTTTAGTATTAAAGTTAGGCCTAGAGGTTTCATCAGCGAAAAGTAAACTCTGCATTTTTAAAAAAGGACCTTTTAGAGGATTCGTGGATCTTAAAATTAATAATACTTCAATAGAAATAGTTCAACAGGTTAAATACCTGGGCCTCTGGTTAGATCGTGCCCTTAGATGGGGCAAACATTTAAATGAATTAAAAGAGAAATGTTTAAAATTCCTGAATATTTTTAAAGTTTTAGCAGGATCTGGGTGGGGTATACATCAGAAACATTTAAGAAATATCTATATAGCTACTGTCCGCAGCCGAATGGACTATGGCTGTTTCTTGTATGATGATTCCTCTAAAGCTCACTTAAATAAATTGATTTCAGTGCAAAACACAGCAATGAGAATCGTAGGTGGTTTTATTAAAAGTACGCCAATCCATGTTATGGAGAGCGAATTATCACTACAACCATTGCACGTTCGTAGAAGATATCTCGGCTATAAATATTACTTAAAAAATAGATCTCTGACTGCTAATCCAATTATTCACTCCATTGAGAGACTTGCCAACCTCTGTCGAAGTAACAAATGGAAAAGAACTAAAACTCCTCTTTTGGTGACAGTCAGTGATTCTTTCCAAGAGTTAGCAGTACATAATACCTCACTTTTAGATATGTGTACATTGGATGTATGGGTTAGTTATATTAATATGGCGCACATTGTAAGACCTTATATTGCTAATGTTGATAAACCAAAACGACTTTGCAACTCAGAGCAACTAAAATCAACTGTTTATGATTTATTTAATACAGAATATAATGACTACTACTATGTATTTACAGATGGCTCCAAAGACTTATGTGATTCAGGTGCTGCTATATACGACCCTCAGTTAAATATTAATGCTAAATTCAAAATTACTTCAAAATTATCTATTATGCACATTGAACTAATTGCCATTGCCGAAGCACTGTCTTACATCTTATCTATTAACGACAGAGTTCAGTTTGTACTGTTTACTGATTCAAGAAGCGCTTTGCAACATTTGGCTCGGTGCACCTCGACTTTTCGAGGCATCCCGATTGCCTATGTTATCCTGAAACTCATTGTAGAAATACAAAACCAGTCAAAGAAAATACTTCTTCAGTGGATTCCATCCCATTGTGGTATCTCCCACAATGAAACAGTAGACAGATTGGCAAGGGAAGCTTCTACAGATGGATGTCTTATATCGACACTTCCATTCTTCACTGAATATTTACATTTGGCTAAGAGACAGTGTTACGAATTGTGGAAGGAACATTTTGATAAGAGATCGAGAGATGCTGGTATTTGGTATAGAACAATACAACCAGAACCATTAAGTATTCCTTGGATTGACAACTGTTTAAGTAGAGAAGAATTAGTAATAGCTTTAAGAATTCGTTCCGGACACATTCCGCTAAATAAATTCGCTTATATGATGAGAAAGTCCGAGACGCCTAACTTTAGTGAGTGTAATGTAATTGAAGATGTTTATCATATCTTGATGGAATGTGTCCGCAACGAGCAATTTAGAATTAATTTACAGTTCTCTTGTGAAATTTTGTGGAATGTCGGGGGATGTAATAGTGTTATGGCTTTTCCTCTATCAAAGGAAGCCAGAGCACTATACAAATTGGTCAGAGTGGGTTTGAAACGGAGGTAACTCTGCTCAAACTCATTCATGTAACTAAAATGTGGCTGTACGGAGCGACATGGTCGCCTAATGTTGATCAAGCTCCTTAAATAAAGATTAAAAAAAAAAAAAAAAAAAATATCTTATTATAGTCAATAGTATTAATTACGAAGAGTATTAGGCTTTTCATTTAAAAAATATCGTATAAGTCATAAGTTATGAACCTACGTACTATTTAATAATATTGTATTTCATTTTCAACGTAATTTTTACTTACGTCGCAGCAATTTCTTGAATTTCAGCTTTTCCAGATGCGAGCAATCGAACGATGTATATCAATTGAGTTAATGTGGGAATCACAAACACAAATATCCCTAAAAAAACGCGAATAACTACAGCAAGCCAGAATTTGAGGGACTTTTTTGAATAAGGAATGTAAAACCACAGTTGTAAGAACTTTATAGCAGACACTGGTAAAGAAATATGGCGGTATAGATCTACTTTGACGGGAGAATCCAATGACTTCATTTTTGAAAGTGATAGATTATAGTTTTTTTTTTTGTCATTAGTAGCGTGTAATTAAGTAAATTTGACTTAATGAACCTACTTAATGATATTTAGTAGAAATTAAAAGGCAATCTTACAATTAAATCTGAATTAACATACTTGACATATCAGTTTAATTAAAGTGACCTATATTATAAAAGGATCCACCTTCAGTATAGTTTGGTTTACGACAAGGTTGAAATTTAAATCGAGAACTGAGTTTCGTTTCAATATACTAAAATAATTTATTATATTCTAGACGTCCACTATCGCAATTTTTCTTAAACAGTTTGTATAACTACAAAAAGTTTTCAACATTTCACGAAAACAATACCGGTAACAAGCATTTATTTACCCCGTAAATCACTTCTTACTTCGACTCCGATACAAAATCAATTTCTTTATTTCCCATCGATACGTTACTAGTTGCATCGCCTAGACACATCGATAAATCAAGAAAGTATTATTAGCTTAATAAAACAAATATTGATAATAAAGTTTGTTCCAAAGTCTGAATTACATCTAAAGAGTCTGACTCACATGAACTACAACACTAAATCGTTTTGGCGAGCAGTTTTCCAAACTACTACTCATTCTACTACAGCAAATTACCAAAAAATGTTTCGGGAGAGAACCTTTTTTTGTCTCTATTTCCTTTAGGCATTCTTCACCCTCTTCATAACATCTTTTTGTCCAAAATACCGCAGTGCCTGAAGACGAAAGTCTACAACCAAAGTGATAACTTATGACTCGGAAACGTGGCCTCTCACTATAGGCCTTATACAGAAGCTCAAAGTTGCACAGCGTGCTATGGAGAGGGCTATGATTGGTGTTTCTTTGCGAGATCGAATCAGAAATGAGGAAATCCATAAACGAACTAAAGTCGCTGACATAGCCCGACGGATTAGCAAGCTGAAGTGGCAATAGGCAGGGCATATAGTACGCAGAACTGACGGCCGGTGGGGCAGCAAGGTTCTGGAATGGAGGCCGCGTACCGGAAAACGACGACCATCGCAAAGGTAGCAGGGAAGCGCTGGATGCAGTCCGCTACCAATCGATCAACGTGGAAAGCATTAGGGGAGGCCTATGTTCAGCAGTGGACGTCCTATGGCTGAAATGATGATGATGATGATGATTCTTCACCCTCAAGCGTTGTTACTAGTAGATGGACAAAATGTCATTAGTTATAACATTTAATAGTGTAATCCTGCTCAGAATATTAGGTGGCATTTCTAAATTCTATTTTGAATGGTTTCAATAATCAAAAGTATATTTTATCGATATAATTCTATCAAAACTTACCCCTCAAATTCTCGAAACGCTATCGACAATGGCAACCGAGCGACACTATCGATAAACAGATGACAAATTCCTCTTATTGGGTTCAGTTTCGGTTCCATTTCTCTTTCTATAAACGTTCCGTTCCGATATTATCGACAGAAATTAATTATTTTTACGGTGTGATGAACTTTGATTGGTCAGGTTTCATTGTTTGTTATTATTGTTCCACAACAAACTTACATCGAATACGGGGACTGATTTCAAACATTGAATTTGAAAGAAAGAAAAAAATGTTCATTTAATACCAAGCCAAGTAATAAACAATTTGAAACATGTGGATTTGTGTAATGATAAAAATATGTCAAAAATTGGTTCAAGATTTGATTAACTTGCACGTGCTTGCACGCTGATTGAGCTGAATGATGATAGGTTTTGGCTATATGCAGCTCTTCTCTGTATAAACAAGGTTTCATTTGCGCATATTTTCCGCATATTGCGTCATATTAATTGCACAATTGATACCGTTTCCACGATTGTCCAAATCGATTGATATCTATGAAGTTTCTTGGAACGGAGTATTGCCAAGTAGCGCTTGAAATTACTTAGCAAGTCACTCGGAATACAAGCTAAGCGTAAGTTTAGAGTGGGAACGACAAAGTACCTATAATGGATCCTATTGACGCAGAGTATAGTGGGCCCTGTTAAGGTATACGTATAGGCATTCACGCAGAAGTAGTTGAGAAAAATAGCCGGGCAACGGAATGGTTTTCATCGGAACTTATAAATCACTTTTTTTCTCTACTTTAAGTACTTATTGTGCTGCTTTTGGGATCTTGCAGATTAGACTGATAAAATGTCCCGTCAGACCAGAAGACGTAGGTTGGGTAGGTAGGCTTCTCACTAAGTGGACCAATTCTCTGGTGAAGGTCGCTGGAAGGACCTGGGGAACGCAAAACTGGCCGTTGTGGAAATCTTTGGGAGAGGCATTTGTCTTCCAGTGGACGTCATTTGGCTATGACAATGACCTATAAGGTCATCCATATGATCCATATAAGTATAGGTACATGCGCGAGCGTCTTTTGTCTCGAACGAGCCTAAAAGCGTTATTAAGTTCATTTAAAGGCAAGTCATCTTACACAACAAAATAAACCCGAAAAAGGACGTTCACGTTCATTTGGTTCTTGAAGCGTGAAATGTACCGCCTACTGCTCGCGTGCTAGTCACCAAAACAACCGTAAAACGCAAATAACCGCTAATTTGATTATGATGGGCGTGTTTTATAAGCTGTGAATAAGTCAGAACCGTGTAATTCTTTAGAAGGACAGTAAGTACTGAAAATGGCATTACTTAACTTCAACTTTCATAGAAGATTACTATTTTTCATTCATGCTGGATTTATTCATAATATTGTTTTAAACTTATACATACATTATCGTGCATTACTGTATCGCTTTTTGTATATAGGACCATGCTACAGTCTTTCGAAAACCGAAAACCTTACCGAAAATCACATATCGCCAAGTTTAACAATATAGCCTCACCAGCAATCTGGTGAAATCACTTAAAAGTATGAAATCATCCGAGATCAATATCTGGAGATTTTCATTGCTTCGATAATATAAGCTTTTAAAAGTTCTCCGATAAAAAGTTGGCCGCAGCCATTGAATGCAGGCGGCCATGAATCATTCTCGGAAAAGCCATGGGAATTTCATATATTTTTTCAGTATACATCTTCAAGGCTGAAGTCATAATAGTGTACTAACTAGTAAAACGAATAATATTTGAATGAACAATCTTTATTGTATATTCGTATAATAATGAACACTTTGGAAATAATAATAATTATGTACATACTTACATTCCTTCTCAATTTTGCAAATCGGTTACCTATGTGAATTTAACCTACAAAAACAATATCTACTGAACGTCTCGAATATCTTAGGTTAGTAATAGGTATTTTAAACGAAATTAAATCTTAAGCTTACAATAATCTCACGATCAACATTCAGTTAATACTTGAAAACGTGTTAAATTTCCCTTCTATGGTCTGAGGTCAAATCACCCAACTTACGTGTTAAAAACATCCCTTTCTAACACAGCCCTTCACCGATTGAGCAAGCCAATAATTATTCCAAGCTGGAAAACAAAGGGGAACGTTACAGTTTGCGATGAGGTCGCATCCCGCGGGACCAAATGGAATAACTGGGGATCGGGCGCCGCGCCAAAACCGATCGCAGCGTTCCTCTTTATTTAGAGGCTAATGTGGACTGCACCGAGCCGCCTGTTCCCAACGAGTCACACCGAAACGAGTAACACTGGAAAAAAACCCAACCAGTCACACTGTTTCTAGTTCATACCTACATTTAATACCTATAATATAAGACATTCAAAATGTTAAAAATACATTATAAATCAAAATGCAAACCGATCGCAGACTTTTTCTTTATTTAGGGGCTAATGTGGACTGCACCGAGCCGCTTGTTCCCAACGAGTCACACCGAAACGAGTAACACTGGAAAAAAACCCAACCCGTCACACTGTTTCTAGTTCACACATTCAATATCTTTAAAATTAGGATATTAATAAGACATTCAAAATGTAAACAATGTCATTATAAATAAAAAAAATACAGTACAAACCGATCGTAGAGCTTTTCTTTATTTAGGGGCTAATGTGGACTGCACCGAGCCGCTTATTCATAGGCTTCCCCCAATGATTTCCATATCGCCCGGTTGGTAGCAGCCTGCATCCAGCGCCTTCCTACTACCTTTTTGGGGTCGTCTGTCCACCTTGTGGGTGGACATCCCAAGCTGCGTTTTCCGGTACGTGGTTCCCTTGTTGCCCCATCAAAGTAACATTGTTACAAAAAAAATCCATCCAGTTTCATTCACACTGTTTCTGGGTCACACATTTAAGACCTTTATATCAGAATATATCGATACCTCTGGGCTCAAAGGTCGTAAAGGACAAAATACCGAAAATGAGTTTTTTATACAGTTGTACTCAGAATTTAATTCTCTATCGATCTGTATATTTAGTTTGTCGAAATTCTCAAAAAAAGTGCCTTTACGACCCATCATATTTGATGAGTTAAACAGAATTAATCGTGAAAATTGGGATGTAAATACCATTTGATTTTTTAGTACAGTTAACATGGTAGTAAAGAACAAGTAAACAAAAATTTTTGGGCGTATAATATACATGTAGTATAATCTATTGTCCTTTACAACCTAAAATTTTCATACCAAAGTCAAGTAATTTGTCCTTTACGCCCTTAGATTATCTAAACCAATATTTCAAAAAAACTACAAAGAAAGGACATTATAACGACTGAGTAGGTAAATTTTATAGACGTTTCTTATTGTATTTAAGTTTAGAACAAACGAAAGAACTAAAAAACCATCAAAAATATGTAATAAAACTAATTTAGAGTGTAACGTTTATGTGATTTGTACATATAAAATGATGACATAATCTATCCACATCGGAGTAATAATGATTTTTATTATTTCTCATATTTGAAGAAACTAGGTATTTGTCAGGTAAAAGATAATTAAAAGATGATTTAAGGAAATGAAAACATGCTATAAATTAATAACATATTACCTAATTAAGTTAGGATAGTCATCATACAAATTTAAAAAATGAAAAAACTAGATAAGAAAAAGAAGTCACTTTACTGTAGTACCATAAGGTGTCATTATTACCCGACTACCGATATGTTTTGTATGCATAAATCACACAAATGCTACGCTTTACAATTGTTTTTAATGATTTCCTAGGAATTTTGACTAACGCCCTTGGTCAAAACCACGTTTGAGTTTTGATTGTAACAATTATAATAAATAAGTATAGTTTCTAAAGTTATTTGGATCAGCTAATAAAGTATAACTAGTAGGAAACATATTTACGCTTAACATGGGAAAATATAGTGTCAGTTGAGACTTAATGTACTAAAAAGCGTGAATGCACTTTTTTTCGAAGTTATATTTTTATATTAAAAATAATTGACTTTTAAAAACGGTATTGTGTAGGAGTACAGTAAGTGGATTTACTTTACTGGAATGAAAAACTTCCTACTTGTAATGTTACTTACCTAATCTTTCTACTTTTGTACCAAGTACAATGACATAATTTCAAGCTATTATGAATAACAATGTTTAATCTATTTAGAATTTAGAATAATTATTGTTTGGTTTTCGTTTGTCCTTAATAGTTCTATCCTATCTGCATTATCATAAGGTCAACTGGTTGACAGACTGCCCTATGGAATTAAGTCCGCCATTTGTAGTTTTTTGAAACAATAATAATGATTAAATAAATAAATTAAATTAAATTGGTTTCGGCTTTTCGTATAAAAAGTAGACATTATTAATATGAAGTTTTATTTAAAAGCGTCATAATATTTATTTTCTATATTCGCTCTTATATCGAAAATGGTATCTTCTAGTTTAAAGATATCAAAACTTCCGTTTGCTTAAATAATAGTTTCATAAATTGTGTGCATTAAATTATGAAGCTACGAAAAATCATTTTATTTCATTTAAAATACCATAATTCATTAAAAATATGTAAAGAAATGGTATATTACATATCAAATACCATAAAATATTAAATATTTAAGCTAAATTATCAATTGACCCTTGCATAATACCTTACTTGGGTGTTCCGTTACGACCTATGAAAACCTATAAAACTATGTAAATTGTCATTTATTACCTTGGTTTTGTAGTTTTGTAAAATAAAAATAGACTTACGACCTGAGTAACTTGCCTAGGACGTATATTTGAGGGGCGTAAAGGACTTTTTATTGTAATTTTGAGGGCGTAAAGGAAATCTATCTCAGTAAATACAGCCCTAGTCCAGTTTTTCAATACCTCTTCGGAAAATGCTGTGAATTCTAAGCACTTTCTTCTTAGGTCATATTTTAGTAGCTCAAAAAACAAAAAAGTTACTGTCGAATAAAAAAATAAAAAATCGTTTTTTGCTTCTCCTGAAAAGTCGTACTTTGTCCTTTACGACCTTTGAGCCCAGAGGTATCGATATAAGAGATTTTGTTAAGGAACAATGTAAAAAATACATAATAAATCAAAATACTTCAGTAATCTAAAGCTTAATCTAAGAAAAGACAGTGGTAGTGTGACCGACAAGTACAACGGTGTGACTTGATGGGTTTTTTTCCCAACGGGTAACACTGTTACTTGTTTCGGTGTGACTCGTAGGGAATAGTAGGGAATTTAATGCAAGAACCCCTCCACTTTGGTATAGAAGGCTCATTTTTGCACCAGTTGTTCTTTGGGTGCTCCTAAGTAGATTTCCGTCGGTAGACATCGGGAGCCCCCCCTGTGGTAGCAGGGGGAGGGGGGGCAAGTTTCCTTCTGCCGCGCTTCACTTTAAGGCCCATATCTTCAAAACTATGGATATTAGGGCAAGTGTGGTGTCATTTTCAGATAATTAAAGGATGGCGAATTCATTTCTAGAACAAACTTTTTGCCTTTTCATACAAAAAAATAGAAATATTGAGCCAAATTCACAAAAGCCAAAAAGTATTTTTTTAAATAAACGTCGTTTACTTTTAAACCACTGGAGATAATCTAATAAAAAAAATATATCCTGAAAGCTACATTTATCAGGATTATAAATATATACCATTGTATGGTACTTTTTTCGAAAAAAGTAGGTGAAAAAAAATTTTTCTTCAGGACACAGCGGGCGAAATTTACTGCGCGTCGGAAAAAAATATTTATTTTATCCATGAATTCATACTATTTGGTTCATAAGCAAGTAAAGATTATTATTTTAGAATTTATTTAGAGTTCCTGGCACATCAATCTACCATGATTTGTATTTTTTCTTCAATTAATTTTGAATTCTATGTGTAAGACATAAGGCTGAAAATAGCTTAAATACATTTTAATGTTGAAAATATCTTAAGAAGAAAGCACTAAATAAAGAACTTGAATTTGTCTAAACGTCTAATGATTTTTTTTTTTAATTAACACTTATTTCTACATACTATTGTACCAGTGATTTAACGGAAAGGTAAGTGTGAGGAAAGTGAGGATTGATAATCATAGTACGGGAGATTATTTTTAGCATAAAGACTACGGCTGTGACCATTATAGTTGTTTTTTTCAGACAGCACCAGCTTCTGCACTACTTCTTGCACTTAAATCTCAACATTTCCAGGCAAGCTTCGGCAGCTACGGGCAAATCGGTCCAAGTAGGCTCCATCTTGCTATCGACTCTGGTCCACCCCCAACCAGTCGGGTAAAGGAAAGACTGAGTCGGTTGCTTGCAACTGATCCTATACGCGAAACCCTTGATAAACTGCCAGTAGCCAATGCTGATACAAAGCTGTCTGGGGTATCTTATGTAGGGCCACATCTAAGCGTAGTCCACAGCGACCCATTAGGATCTTTATTCTCCTTTTTTATTCCCTATCATCTAAAAAAATCCTTTCAATGAGTTAGGTGAATTAAGCGTCTGAATGAAAGCCACCTAGTAGTCTTCTGATGCCGGATATGCTGACCCAAGCAGACCCATCCTTACAGTATTAAGTGTTTCATGGACCCCACACATTATTCCACATGCTCGAGAGCTTCTGTTGTTAGGCCCATTTTGTGGGACATGTGGTTCGTTTCATAATGCCCAGTTTGCGTACCTGTAATTGATTGGGCTTAACTTTGATGAGTTTTCTCCATGACCCTGTATTTCCCTTTAGGAATGATTTGGAGAGGCTTATATCGTTGGAGCTTTCCCATTCAGCCCTGTGCTTCTTGGATATGCTTTTAGATAAAGAACTATCAGTTCTGACCCAATAGATATCGTTTCTGACCCTTGTCTCGCTAGACTGTCGGCTCTCTCATTACATTCGATCCTTGTATGTCCAGGTATCCCACATCAGGGACACTTTGTCATGCCTTCCGAGTTTGTTCATCTTTAAGATTGCATCTAGAATCATTCTAGACTCAACCTTCACTGAGGCGATGGCTTTGTTTGAGTGCTGCCAGTGGCTGTGGCTCAGGATGTAGATATTGCGTTTTTTACACCCCTGTTTTTTAGTGCACACATAATTATAGCGTAGAATTCAGCTAGAAATACTGTAGCAAACCTCCTTAAACGTTCACTGTGTTCGTAGTGTTTACAGTAGACGCCCGCTCCCGTTCCCAAGGCCATCTTGGCTTGGAGCTGTCAGTAAAACAGATTAGGCTGTTCTGTTGGGATTTTGGTCCTCTTTTCTAGTCGTCTATCCACTTATTAGCTCAATCCACTGTTTTTTCCCACTTATCTTATTAATCCATTGGTATTGTTTTAGATCAAGTACCTCCTACTATTACTTACTACATGTTTGACTATGAACGAGTGCTGTAAGTGCCCACCAACCTAGGCAGTTTTGTATCAGAATTGGCTACGGGCAGTATATCAAGGGCAGTAATCATGTCCTTATGATTTTTTCAAGTTATTTAAGATTTAGTAGGTTCAAGGGGTTCGCGTATACATAGGGTCAGTTGCAAGCAACCGACTCAGTCTTCCCTTTACCCGAATGGTTGGGGGTGGACCAGAGTCGATAGCAACATGGAGCCTACATGGACCAATTTGCCCATAGCTGCTGAAGCTTGCCTGGAAATGGTGAGATTTAAGTGCAAGAAGTAGTGCAGAAGCTGGTGCTGTCTGAAAAAACAACTATAATGGTCACAGCCGTAGCTTATGTGCTAAAAATAATCTCCCGTACTATGATTATCAATCCTCACTTTCTTCACACTTACCTTTCCGTTAAATCACTGGTACAATAGTATGTAGAAATAAGTGTTAATTAAAATAATAATAATCATTAGACGTTTAGACAAATTCAAGTTCTTTATTCAGTGCTTTCTGCTTATGATATTTTCAACATTAAAATGCATTTAAGCTATTTTCAACCTTATGTCTTACACATAGAGTTCAAAATTAATTGAAGAAAAAATACAAATCATGGTATATTGATGTGCCAGGAACTCTAAATAAATTCTAAAATAATAATCTTTACTTGCTTATGAACCAAATAGTATGAATTCATGGATAAAATAAATATTTTTTTCCGACGCGCAGTAAATTTCGCCCGCTGTGTCCTGAACAAAAATTTTTTTTCACCTACTTTTTTCGAAAAAGTACCATACAATGGTATATATTTATAATCATGATAAATGTAGCTTTCAGGATATATTTTTTTTATTAGATTATCTCCAGTGGTTTAAAAGTAAACGACGTTTATTTAAAAAAATACTTTTTGGCTTTTGTGAATTTTGCTCAATATTTCTATTTTTTTGTATGAAAA
Source organism: Ostrinia nubilalis (assembly GCF_963855985.1). Classification (NCBI taxonomy): domain Eukaryota; kingdom Metazoa; phylum Arthropoda; class Insecta; order Lepidoptera; family Crambidae; genus Ostrinia; species Ostrinia nubilalis. The sequence continues at coordinate 9,069,336 of NC_087103.1, forward strand.
GGCAAAAAGTTTGTTCTAGAAATGAATTCGCCATCCTTTAATTATCTGAAAATGACACCACACTTGCCCTAATATCCATAGTTTTGAAGATATGGGCCTTAAAGTGAAGCGCGGCAGAAGGAAACTTGCCCCCCCTCTCCCTGCTACCACAGGGGGGGCTCCCGATGTCTACCGACGGAAATCTACTCAGGAGCACCCAAAGAACAACTGGTGCTAAAATGAGCCTTCTATACCAAAGTGGAGGGGTCTCCATACAAATCATTGCACTAAATTCCCTACTAGAATAAGCGCACCGAGCTGGCAGTATTTTTCTATTCACCCAACACCCGCGCCTAGCATTACCTTTTAGGAATCTACTCACACCGATAAGCGAAATTGAAGTGCATTTTTCTAGCTTTGTGAGGTTACTATTTGTTCTGATAAAATAGATATAGGTCTTTACAATTTCATACTGGCTCTATTTGGTAGGTAGTTATATTGTGATTACAGTTTTTTACTGATTCACAAACTTATTTATTCAGGCATGCACGCTTACATACTTAGTCAGGTGGGTTAATAGAAATGTGTACTTGGCATTCTAATAGGTTTTGTTCACAGATCACAGAAACTAAAGGGAGATGTGACAAGGTGGCGGAGCCGGTGTCGCAGCAATATGAACACATTGCTCGTAAAAGCAATGATGACAGCAGCGACGTCATAATGTAAACAGATTACATTGCTTGCGTAGTACTAAAGATTATTCGAACGTTGAGTACTGATACCGCAGTGGATAATGAGCACATATTTTGATTACTTGGTGTGTGTGAATTTCTAATGCGACACTGAGTTTCGAACTCGGCGCATTAATTTGCATCTCTCTATATCTCTATGGTTTTGTTTTACAGATACTTTCCATGACAACAGGGAAAGACCGAGTTGCCCACCCAGTTTCAGGGCAGAAACTGCGTTAAGCGGGCCCCGGCGCGGTTTCATACAAAGTGCTCCGTCGCGGGCACCCGCGCGGGGGACTTTCGTATGAAACCGCGCCGGGGCCCGCTTAACGCAGTTTCGGGCCTCAATCTATAGTATAACCTCGAATCACAAATTAAGCATCTTTCTTTTACAAATAAACCATTAAAATAACAAATATTTTGCTAAAACATCCTTCACGAATATAAAATAAAACTATTCAAGTAACAAATAGTATATTATTTGCTGAAACCCTTCACGGATATGCGCACACGAAAAAATCCGCTACCCCATTCTCACTACTCAATTGCACACCGATTTACAGCTTCGTTACGCATCTTCGCACCGCTCAACTTCCTCGATAGCTATGGTGGAAAACTTGAGTCACACCGTCTCACACCATCGCTACGTCTCTACCCTACGGCATATTAGGTATTTCTTCGCGGCACACTTCTTTTCTGTAAAAAGCACATAAATGTGCTTGCCAAAAAGCCAAAACGATTAAGGCTACTTTTTGATCTAGAAATTTCTTATATTTTATAGACTATCTTTAATGTTTCATAAGATAATGTTTTGTATTTTTACATCAAACACAACATAATAAGTTACAATTTACCGTAATATCGAAATATCTTATGTCAATCATCTCTCTTCGGTAATATAATTCCGAAGTTTTCGGAAGTGGTCAAGGAAATGTGAAAACATCGCTACAACTTTTGGAAAAGTATGCCGTGCACGTACACAAATCTACTGTCAATAAAGAATCACCGACCCATGTCATAATATCACACAAAAGCGTAAGGATAAGTAAATAAAATTGAATAATTTACGAGTAGGTTTTACCACGAAATGTCACAGTCGGTGAGATATCAAATTATAAGAGGTTTTGTGCACATGCGCGAAACGAATCGCCGGCCGCGGGGCCAGTCTGCTCGACGCTCGTGGCGTTTCCGAACGAGCCTGCGCCATGCGCCGATTCAAATTTCGAAACTCAAAACACGTTTCGAACGTACCGCGGTTTTAAAATTTAAATTAAGAACGCCTTCGGACAAACTTGTGCCGGAAAAAAAAATTAAAACAAAAAAAACTTTACAGAAAGTCGTGTAATCTGTGACCGTGGTCGGATATCGTGAACAATTTAATTACAGGTTTTATTGAGATTTATCACTTCGTTAAGTTGTTTTCTGCTCATTGGTGTGGTGTAACGGCATTTTCTTTTCGTTTTGGATTTGGTGGGCGATTTTCAGCACTTAATTGGTAAGTATTTAAGTACTAAGTATTTCAGTTATTATAGCTTTACTATTTTGGAAAGAGTTTCGAAAGCTCAGAATTAGTACTTTTCTAAGAAAATATAGCAAGATTATTATTTAAGATCTCATTTAACAACGGAAATTTTTACCTTCTTCGTTATTTTCATGCCCGTTTTTTGCTCAAATCAACGACCTTTTGAGATGGGAATCCCCGTAACTGGATTTTTTCGGTAGGCTTAAGCGATGAAAAATATCGTCACCAAATTGAGCGTTCGAAAGCCGATTTGCGAGCTATTGTGCCAGAAGGGCCGGCTTTATTTATAACTGATTCGGAAAGGTATTGAACCATGGAATTTAAATATCACATAAGTAGGTATACATCTTTACTTACTTCCATACCACTTCATTATGTTGTTTCGTACATTTACGGTAACTTAGCTAATTTACTTTTTTCCTTTTGGGTTTACGCACCTTTTTGGAGAGTTCGTTAATTATGAAGTAGGTATTGTTTACAGGTTTTTTGATATTTTATTCCCTAAATGAGATTTAATAAAGGTCAGCCTTGGCCTGATTTGGAAGCCAACCCATTCGCGGCACGCTTACGAGTGATGGACCGATGTAAAGATTTATTAAAAGATTAGATTTTTCCTTATTGAAATTATTAAATTAAAAAAGCTGATTGTTCTTAAATATTTTTTCGAAGCTATCTTTTTCTTAAATATTTCAATTAGGATTATATCCCAAATTATCAAATGAGGAAGAATCAACACTAGAAAAGCTTTTGGAAAAGCCTCACAAAATTTCTTATTTCAAAGTTAGTGGTGAGACCTTTCCCTGACTTTAGCACGGACAATTTCAGGGAACCATGAACAAATGAAAAAATATTTTTCAAAGTATTCCGTGATTTTCTTTTAATCGTATATTACTTAACTTGAAAGAAGTAGATATGTATGTATAAAGGAAAATATACAAAAACTTACGTGTTTCGGTACTGTTTTATGTAATTGGTGTAAATATTAAAAATCCAAAAATTACAGGGCTGAATATAGCCTGAGATTTGTTTGTAATACGAAAATTACACAAACGAGTGTGTATCAACTTGATTCAAATTTTTTATGCTAGACCAAGTCTGCGTTTGCTCTCAATCATCACATCTTCTGATGATAATAATTGAAGACGAGGACTAAGATGAAGCACACTTACTTATTCAGTAAAAATTACATTTTTAGATAACCCTGGCGAATTATAATAAGTGTTCTTACTAAAATCCTATAGGAACTGCGATAAAAACGAACGAAACCAGCACAAGAGTATAACCTCGTAGCGCCCACGCGCCTTTTGATAACCCAAAATAAACATGGCGACTACAGCCCAGAACTTTTTTCAACTAACTTTCAATTACCGCCCATGCGCCTTTCAGAAGGCCATATTATTAAACTTTGTCTAGATTTTTGAAATTTCGCGGCTTAAAGAAATAATTTAATTCGATTTCTGAACGAAATATTAGGGAACAGTTTCCGGTATGCTACCATTGGCTGTCACAATTGACAGATGGGATTTTTTGAAAAATGGCCGGCGGTATGGACGGCTCACTAACACGTAGTTAGTAAATCGCATTTTTTTATGATAATCCGTGGTTGTCGAGTATGTTTTTATGCAAAAAGTTGCTAACGAATAGGTATTACTTAAATAGAGATAATTACTTTGCATTTTTAGGGCAGAAATTCTGCGAAATCTTGGTTTGAAATAATATGTACTTTGTGAAGGCGGTTGGGTCGAAGCTAGTACTAAAAATATCATAATATTTTTAGTTTGTGGCTTTGTGTTAAATTGGTTTATGGAATATTACTAATATAAAAATGCAACTTATCTTTCACTAATAATTAATTTAATTAATTAATTATTTGTCGGCCGTTTGGTGTAGTAGTTCTAAAAGGGACTACTATGCCGAGAGGTCCCGGGTTCGATTCCCAGCCGGGCAGAAATTGAAATGATGAATTTTAATTTCTATGATGGGTCTGGGTGTTACTAGTATAATATGTATGTATTTAAAACGTATATAATGTAGTATATCCGTTAAGCGAGCACCCATAACACAAGCATATTAATTGCTTACTATGGGGCTAGATAGCGTTATGTGTGAAATTGTTCAAAAATATTTATTATATTTATTATTGTTATTAATTTAATACTCTTTACACTACTAATTTTTTGTATTATTTAATTTTACATCACTTAATACTTCCTTTTAATCTAGAATTTGTGGCCCGATGGCCTTTGTAAAGAACAAAAGGTAGACAAATAATTGAATTTAAAAACACATGCTAATATAATCATAATTATACCCTGAAAGTTTCACTTCAAACCGGTAACTCTAACACATACGAATTTCAACTCAAAATCTTGGGCTGATAGGACTATAACTATAAGTCCTATAAGAAGGACGGTCGGGTCGTAGTTAAAGAGGATCCAAAAAATCCGTGGGCGCTACGAGGATAACTTACACTTGACCGCTTTTGCAAGTTGACAGAGCTGTAAGTTATAAGCCTTAGAGAGCTCACAGACGAGCGACATTGTGCCGGCGACTGCTTGCGATAATGGTAGGCAAAGGTCAGCAACTGTAGGCGACTGTAGGCGACAGTCTCCGGCTCGCGCCTTTCGCTGTCATGACATGTTGACACTCTGGCTTATACGTTAGTGACTTTTCTTTTGTTGATGGTGATGAACTTGTGATCTTTCGCCACTGTTCCGCCAATGCCATGCCCGTCTTCGAGAGTCGCAATGCATCACGCCTTTCGCTGTCATGACATGTTGACACTCGTGACTTATACGTTAGTGACTGCGCGTCTGAGAGTCGCGATGCATCGGCGACTGTCGGCGACCATCGGCGGTATTCGCGTTGCGTTAACGACACTGTCGACTAATTTGAATATCTGTCCTGAGTTGCACCAGCTTATTTTAATCGTAACAATAACAATAACCGGTGTTTTTGTATGGAGTTTAACAGATTTTTGACATTTGTCATGACGTGACGTTAAAGTAAGATGGTGCAACTCAGCCTTAAGTCGCCAGCAGTCGCCAGTATACTGTCGCTCGCTTGTGAGCTCCCTTGAGATAAAACCGCGTAGTGGATCCTGAATATCTCCGCTAGCGTTTTTTGTCAGAACGCTGTTGTCAGATTAAGGCCAGCGTATCGCGACGGCTTTGTACTTAAGTGCGCAATGTTTTGCTTTACAAGTAGTACTTAGCCGGTAATCCCAAGTTTAGTTCCATGAAGAGGTAGTGGAATTTCCTCGTTGTAGTTTTTGAGATTTGCATTGATTTCGTTTGTAGTGCAAAGTAAAGTAGCAAGAAGGTATTTCGTTCGTACGTTTCATCCAAATGACGTCCACTGCTGGACAAGGCCTCCCCTAAAGATTTCCATAACGATCCAGTCCTGCGCTTCCCGCATTCAGGCACTTTCCGCGACTTTCTCCAGATCGTCGGTCCACCTAGTATTGGGTATTTGTACCATACACATCTTTCTTCGGATTTTTTGATAATTGAAACATGATTGTTATGTTTTGATTTATGTCACTGTGCCTCGATATTTTTTTTGGTAAATTAATGTTAATATTTCTTGCACACCTATGTAATTCACACAATATCAAGCATTAGATACAAGCTAAACTTCTGTTTTATTTTTATCAAAAACGGCAACGAGACTCCTTAGAACACCTTTTTATTTGTTATACCTACTTTCAAGGGCTAACCGCGTGCACTTGAAAATTACACCGTAAGTATTAAGTGCCATTAGTGTTAAAACGGGAAAGCTCTTAGCCGTTTAAATATAACACTGATAAATAACTTATTTACCCCACCTTACATTACGGTCATTACCACCTTACCGTCCCAATGTGACGTCAGTTCTTAATTACTCACATCAATCACATACCTACATAGGTATAATACGAGAACTCATTGAAGAACATTGACACTTCTGAATATATTTAGTCCGTGTCAATGCACCGAGGGTAGTGTGTTGTGTATGTATATCTTATATCTTTTGTTATGTTGAGGTTGTTTGCCTTTCCAGAGATCCATTTTTCCTTATTTGCGTAAGTTCTCTATTTCCATGCAAATTCTCGGTTTTTTTCATATACAACTCTGTCGCCGTTTATTTTCATTAGACGCTTACTTATGTGTTAAGAATGATTAGAAGAAATATAAACTTGTACATCATAGAAGAGAATCAAATTCATACTTGAAATTTGATTAAACTATTTGTTTTTGATTTTGTCCACTTTCATATAATTTGAATAGGATAACAAAAACTGCTCTCCTAAATCATTAAACGTTACGTAATAAATAAGTTGAATTTCTACTATGACAGATTATAAATTCAATTTATGAAATCTTGAAACGCAAAAAGGGGCTCTATTCTACGCATAGATTCTTTAATATGTTTTAAATTACTTTTGAGCCACCACAATATGCGCTGATTCTTTTACATAAGTCAGAAGCGCAGCTGGAATTAGAATATAATCTAAACTTCATAACTTCATCATGTTAGATGTAGTCCACTTACATTCCATAAAATGTCATTTTGGCCAATGGAATTAGAGCTTCATTGCCTTACAATAAGGCTCAAATTGGATTTAGGAATTTGACATTTTATGAGAGATGTTCTCTCATTGTACAACTTTCATAAAGTTCAAGTTTTGCAAGTTTCTGTAAACAACAAGTTACTTAGATAACTTTGCCTGACAAATTAATATTTAACTACAATTAGATTTTCGTGATCCATGACAGCATGACGGGGATTTTACCACACAAAGGTACAACATTATAGAAATTGAGATTATTAATGTAACTTGGAACTTTATTATTTTTAACTAGCGGCCGCCCGCGACTTCGTACGCGTGGACCCCGTTTTACCCCCATAAGGGGTGAAGTTTCGAGTTTTTTTAGGGTCTTCCCAGAAATTATTCCAATTTTTCTCGCCGTAAAAACCATCATTGGACTTCAACAAACATTTTAAAAAAATTGGTAAAATTGGTCCAGGCGTTGTTGAGTTATGCGCTTACCAACACATTTTGCGATTATAGAGATGATAATTATGCCTACAATACGTTTAGTAATTACTACAAATTTGACTATTTAAAGTTACATAATCATTTTCCGAGATTCTGATTCCGTTCCTGAAACGCATAGCATCGTAACAGAAAGAAATGGGAAAGACATCCATATGAACGAATATAATAGAAAAGAGGCAAAAAGAATTAAAGGGAAGGTTTACTTTTATTCCGTTGAATGGAAACGCGTGGAACTTGCCAGAATTCTTATTGCAAAAATAGATTTGAGTACAGTCGACACACTTTTGTTGCAAAATCACACTTATTACGACTGTAAAAGAGCCACAGTGTTAAGCTTGTGCCATGCGTAAGTCGTCATGGTGGAAGCAATGACGTTATAAAGCCGCGGGAAGTTTAAAAATCCCGTACCTAATGGGATTCAGTGAAAGCGAAATTTTTCCCGGTTGCCTACGCTGCTTACCGGGACTTAGCTTAGATTCGGAGCACAATCCGCTCTGATTGCACAAACGCCTTTTCCCGAAGCGTAAAATTTTTACTGCCGCTCACTCCGCGACCAGAAGTGCGATTCGAAAAAATAGGACTTCGCCGGGCTCGAGATTCGAAGTTTTATGGGCGCGAAGTAATCGAGACCGGCTTGATAGTTTGTAAGTGAAGTATTGTGAAAATAGACAGCGTCAACCACGAAATGAGCTCGAATTTGAGATTCTAATAGTCTCTATTGAAAAATATTTCACTAACGAGTCTGATGCTTGATTTTCTTTTTATTTCTCTTTGTTGGGATATTTCGTTTCCAAATTTCCCGTTTTCTCATTCATGGTTCAAAATAAACAAACACATATTCTGCCTGTTATTTTAGGTAGACTTTAGTCGGTACCGAAATCATCCAAAATTTTTTTTAACAAAATTCTCCAATATTTTTCCAATATAATGATGGGATTTTGCTCGCGGTTGTTCAACATAGCTTTAATTAATTTACAACAAAGTTTCGTAATCGCTCCTGTCATACACATTGCAGTGGAAAGTGGATTAAACTTCGAAATCCTATTTTCTGTTGATTAATTTTGTTGCAAGTCCAAAGACAGTTTAACCACGGGGCTAATCCTTCACTATTAGAGTTTTAAAGTTGGTTAGGCGGTAGTTTCTGGCAACGTAAAAGTTGCAATCGTAAGAAAGAATTGGAAGCTGTTTTAGTATGTTTATAAAATTAAAAAAAATTCAAACAATTATTTTATAAAAACTTGTGCATTTTTTTTAAATACCTCTAGTAAGCAATATAATTTTTATTTTATTTATTTATTTAAAGACTTTATTGCACACACAACAATGTTCAGTACAAAAAGGCGATTATAATTAAGGGTGGATTCGACGAAACAAGAGTAAATATTAATCTAAGAATAAATTCGTCATTTTGACATAATTATTCCCCATGCTGAAACTGTTAATGTGCCAGTTATACCAAGAGTTATTCTCGGATAAAAGTTTGGTCGAACCGGGCCTAAGAAGTGTATTTTTTATTCCTGTATAACTAGGTACCTATTTATGTATACAATGGCCAGTATCATTTTTTATTTAGAACTTTACTAAAAATATAGTGAGGTAGGTATATTCCCACCTTATTTTTTCCATCTGTTTGAATCTGTCACTCAGAAAAGATACCGACACAATGTTTGAGTAAAGGCACTTTTATCCAAAATAAATACACATTCCCAAAGGGTTGAGCTATAGCATTTGTTTGTGTTAAGTCGAAATGTATGCATGCAGAAGGAAACTCAGGAACTTACGAATCTGAATATTATTTTCCTTATCGAAAACTTAAATAAGTATGTATTCCAAGTGACAGGCTACCCTATGTAAATACGGTTAACTTTAGTAGGTACGGTTGTGGTGAAGTTGTGAATCAAATCACAATAAGTATGTATATTTTACCAAACAACGTCCCATTGAACATTAAATTAATTTTTAGTTACAGCAGCATACGCTTTCTACCTAAATCTTCAATACCGTAAAAAAGAGCTATTCAAAAAAGTTTCTTTTTTATAGACTAAGAGCTAGTGAACGCCAGACCTACGTTATTTTATAAAGGCTGAAAGTTTGTCAGCGCATGTTCCCAACATAGCTAAGAACCATGGCCAAACATGAAGTTTGGGTCATGGTGGCTTTGGCAGACAGACGGTACTAAAGGTGTGTAAAATACCAACTTAATTACGTCAAAGTATAAAGGCTGATTTTTTGATATTTCCTTCAAAATGTTATTAGAAATGACGTCATTAATTGACAGACACCTACCATGGTGGCAGCCCTTAGCCAGACACCTTAAAGTTCAGGAAAATGTAGTCCTACTTACGTCATACTATAAAAGCTGATATTTACATAAAATATTTGAACTATCATTTGATGAAGTTTCCTCATCAGCCAGACACTTCTGATGGTTCCTTCGCCTTGCCAGACAGCTTTTAGGGTGGCTGAAAGTGCGAACGCAAGGCACTATAAATATTGTTTTTTGTACTTTTTCTTAAGTTACTCAAGTATTTGAGTCTGTAAATCATCATCTCATGTTGATGAGCTGATATAGAAGGTAAGTACAACTCCCCCAATCCCCAATTTTAAAGTGATTACCTCTGAAAGTTGCCTAGAGTAAAGTTCTTAGCAACATTAGCATTACCTATGTTAATGCTAATGTTGCTATGAACTTTACTCTAGGCGTTTAGCAACTATTTCGAAGAGAAAATTTGTGGCACCACATTTTCCGTGTATATAAATTCTAATGAGGATTTGGAGGTCCTAATTCAATATAGAATTGTTATAGAATTATTTGATACTATAAATTTGATTATACTATGCAATGCATAGTAATAGATATATTATTATCGTGATGGAAGGATACTCTGCAGCGCAACCACTTTCAATAACAAAATACGGCGAAACCTGAGACATTGGTTTTTTTTAAATAGGACTAGAATTTTATAGACATTTCATAGATTTATTTTATAAACTTACAATAGTTAAATCAAAAGTAGTTTCGCCGGGGAGCATGACGTGAATAATCTTACAACTCCTAAGCGTTAAGAAGTTGTAACTTTCATCAACATGAGATGATGACTAGCTGATGCAAACACCCAAATAACTTTAGAAACTATACTTATTTATACTCGTACTGGTTAAAGAATTGTCCTCCAACTCCTAAGCCTTAAGGAGTTGTACTTACCTTCCATCATCAGCTCATCAACATGAGATGATGAATTACAGACTCAAATACTTGAGTAACTTAAGAAAAAGTACAAAAAACAATATTTATAGTGCCTCGCGTTCGCACTTTCAGCCACCCTAAAAGCTGTCTGGCAAGGCGAAGGAACCATCAGAAGTGTCTGGCTGATGAGGAAACTTCATCAAATGATAGTTCAAATATTTTATGTAAATATCAGCTTTTATAGTATGACGTAAGTAGGACTATATTTTCATGAACTTTAAGGTGTCTGGCTATGGGCTGCCACCATGGTAGGTGTCTGTCAATTAATGACGTCATTTCTAATAACATTTTGAAGGAAATATCAAAAAATCAGCCTTTATACTTTGACGTAATTAAGTTGGTATTTTACACACCTTTAGTACCGTCTGTCTGCCAAAGCCACCATGACCCAAACTTCATGTTTGGCCATGGTTCTTAGCTATGTTGGGAGCATGCGCTGACAAACTTTCAGCCTTTATAAAATAACGTAGGTCTGGCGTTCAATAGCTCTTAGTCTATTATATTTGAATGCATGAAAAGTGCAAAATTAGTACAAAAAAAAGTACAGATAGGTACTTAGTATAATAGTTCGTGTCATCCAAAGTAGGTAGGCAAAAACTTCTCAACACGAGGTTGTGTTGTCAACTTTTTGGCCACTTTGAACAAAACTACAAATTACTGGAAGATTTATTAACAAACTTTTCACAATAAGTGTATAAATTAATTACTTATAATTTTATATAAACCTACTAAGTGTTTATATTGCGATATCGTAGCTTGAATTATCCTTTCACGAGAAACATGATTAATTGAAATTAATGGAGGCTGGTGCGGCGCGACTTAGGACCTCAGTGGGAACGGCATAATGTGAAAAATTGCACCACTTAATGTACCATGAACGCTGGATAAGTTGCTACGTGATAAGTGATAAGATAACTTATCTTCCTCGTTACAGTCGTGAATAATAAGTAGTGGTTTGATAATAAGAAACATACCAACCGAATCGAGAATATCCTCATTTTTGAAGTCGGTAAAAAGTATTATTAAGTCTCTGGGAAGAAACTGACTTGTTATTAAATAATAATATTGTTTTAAACTTTCATGGTCACTAACATAATAATTTATTATTGACGGGATTGCTACCGTAAATTTCCTCAGTTACTCCGTGACCATGGCGCTCATCAGTGCCGAATATCGGAAACTCAAAATTAAGGTACATGGTAGCAATCTCTTCAATAACACTTAATTATTATGTTAAATACCTATTTAACCTCTGAAGCCCTCTTCAGAGGTTCAATTTCAAGACAATACATAAGGTTATTGTTACTGACATAAACCTAAGATTGATATTGTGAGCTTTGAAACACGGCCCATTTAGGTGTTAAGTAATTTAGTTTAGTTTAATACCGTATCTTGGTTCGAATTAGTCAACACTACAGTTGATATTACATCAAACTGAGTATACATTTTCATTCTTAACTAGCGACCCGCCCTGCCTTCGCACGTGTGCTAAGTACACTTATAAACCTACCTCTTGAATCACTCTACATATTAAAAAAACCGCATCAAAATCCGTTCGGTAGTTTTAAAGATCTTAACATACCTAGGGACAAACAGACAGGAAAGCGACTTTGTTTTATACTATGAATCACATCAATTATAAATTATTATTACAAGAGATACAGTGCTTTGTGCTTACCACGAGTTTACGTTAGGTGTGCTCGCTAGCGACTACGTAAAATAATGGCATTAAATAAATGACAAATTGTACAGCGCCTCTAGCGGCTACTTCCTAGAACTAAATTCTTCATAGATTTTTTTGACGCAGTCGCTAGCGAGCGCACTTAAAGATAACTCATGGTACCTAAGCACACTTATCTCGATGTGTCATCGTATGATGATGTCTGATGTAAAAGTATCGATCCATAAGAATTTTCTTTCGCATATATTGTACATACCAAAGCTCATAAAACAGTTTAACGTCATTATGTAAATCGGGCGTTAAGTACAACACCAAGTGGTATCGACTCGTAATCGTAATACGTAACGAGCGAATTGTTCGCAACAAATAGGTACGAAGTTCGATACAAAGGTGAACTTTTCCAATATTTTTCCGTATCATGAAGGAGGAAACTTCGTGCATAATACGCGATTCGATGAAATCGAAGCCGTAATACTTTTGTGACATACGTTTCTGTTTCTATAACTCTTTACTTTGAAGGTATAATGTATTTTCGTATTGTTAATGTATTTATATTTCCACCTACTGATTTCAGTCTTCGATTAATTCTATAACAGACTTGCGATTTGGTTAATCAAGTTTGTTACTTTTAGGTAGGTACTGCCCGAGTCTCTCAAAAATTCAGCTCAAACATGAAAGCCTTTCATTTAAAGGTCACATAAAACTAAATAAAAACTAAAAATAGCCATTCTAAATAATCTATAGATCTAATATTTACACATAAAATAACTTAAGCTGGGTTGCACCATCTTACTTTAACTTTAACAAACGTCAAAAATCTATCAAACTCCATACAAAATGCGCTGGTTATCGTCATAGTTACCATAATACCATTAAAGTTAGGTAGTGCAACTCAGCTTTAGTCTTGCCAAGTAAATACTCGAAATAAGCACAAGCACACCATATTTAAATAAGTCGGAAGCCGAAATCTGTTTTATCTCATCCACTAAATCGCAAATAGTCACGTCAGAGTACACTCGCCAATAAAAGCGGTAGCTCGGAAAACCCCGCAGCGGTAGCTCGCGAAAACTCGCAATGGTAGCTCGCGAAAACCCGTTGCTGAATCAGGGTAGCTCGCGAAAACCCGTTGCTGAATCAGCGGTGCACAAGTTACTGGCAGCTGAAAACACCGATTTCCGTCGCCCATGATTGCACAAACGCGCCCTCAAAGAGTCAGATTCCTTAACGCCTTTTGAGCACATACCAAATTTCATAGTGCTCGAATGGCGTTGTGTAGCTTTAAATTTACATATTCAATAAAGGACAGCATGCAATAGCTAGCTAAGTTAAAAATAGCCTTAAAAACTTTTAACGCATAGAGCATAACCCGGTCCTATTGTTTGAATGAATTCTGTGATTGTGTGATCGCGACTGTCTCTCACTCTCTCTGCGCCAATCACATTTAAATTTCGAAACCTCATATTGACTCAATGATAAATCAATAACTGGTAAAAAACAAGTCTGGCAATATCGAGGTGTATCCCCATAGAATGTCGCACTGCTACGGTCACCAGCTATAGGACCTAATAAAGTTACCTGTTTTTGTGAACGTCAGAATGGCGGGTGTATGGTCACAGAAATGAATGATATAAATATGAATTTTTAATACCTGAGGTGTACCTTTATGTACCTTTAGTTATTAATTTTGTACTTCCCTAATACGGGAACAATTTAAATTACAAAATGAGCCGCCAACCTGATATCAGGTTGGCGGGTGTATGCTGAAATTGGACGAAACAGGTAAGTTATGGTTTTCTTATATTTACCATTATTTAGTACCTCAAATGTACCTCACAAATATATTATGATAAACCAAATGCGACAAATAATTAACGAGAAAATTGATACGAAAAATTTGATGTCCACCATTTTTTTGATGGCCACCATTTCTTTTAACAAGTTAGAAAGTTGTTGGAAAGTTGACACTGACACAGATAATACATACCTTAGTATTTTTTAAGTCTGTTTTTTATGGCATGCACACTTAGACGGTCCCTATGTATAATAACGTATCTGAAAACGGCCAATTTTACAGGAGAGCGGTTTGAAGGTTTAAACATGTGTAGCTCGCGTTCTATTTATCATACATTGATGAAATTTGGTATAATAGTTTTATATGAGGTATATTTTATAAAACATGAAGAATTATCAAAAAATAATCACTAAGTGTATTATTTGTCATTTACTCACTTATACAACGGAAAGTTTCTAATTACAAATCACGTAAGTGGTAGTTACTAACTTTTACGTTGGAGTAATATATTTGTTTAAATTATTAACTACCACATAAGTAATTGTACACGGGAACAAAGTTCAGCTCCTACTGAGCGTAACTCTCACTCTAGGCATATAGTCATAGTCCTGCTCGACAAGGCATAACAGCGTCCCGCCTCGTTTTCCAGATAGTTGCATATTGGAGGCACTTCAATACCTTAAGATTCTTCCTTATGTAAGGCGTCTTTTGACTAAAGAATACCTATAGAACCGGTAAATTTTCTTTGTCAATATTACCGGCCAGGTTTGACAGCATGGCATCGAGTCCGAAGATCCACATGGGTCTTTTTTGAGTTCGATCTTGTAAAACATTGAATACAACTGGGTACTAAATGGAAACCTTTTCAAGGGCATGGACATTTCAAGGTACCATCTGTCATACAGATAGTTTCATCATTACAAGAATATCCTCATAATTTTCAGAGCCTCCCCTCCAACAGCGAGGCGGCTTGCCTTGGCGCCACAGACGGCATTATGGTCGCCTCAGGCCAGGGACCACATATATAAAGGCATCCCTGACACCTTCACCTGACGCCCACATCAAAGCTAAAGCCCAGATCAAATATCTAAGAGTAAGGTCCTGTTAATCACCAGTGGCGCCAAGTAGTGAGCGCGTACGGTAATAATCCAATCCATCGCCATGCCTATGGAAGACAGCTTGCTTTTTCGTGGCTGCTTCCCTAATTTGGAGGTCCGAAAACTCTATGTCGGAAGGCTATGGAGAAAGGCCGGGAGGTCTATACTGGCACCCTCAAAAGCATGATTCTGTCCCAGCTAAGGCATCACCCTCACAGGGAAGGGTAACGCTGCCCATCTTCTAAGACCTTAACAGGCCCAGAAAGTCTACAGGGCTACATCGTCGGCTTTAATGCAGCGTGAAGAACGAGGTGAAAGCTCCGCCTTAAGAGGACAGAGAGGCCCTTTGACGTGAGACTCGCTAGACTGTGCTGTAGTCTAGTAGTTGATAAACCACCTCGCCGTGGCTAAGTTAGGTCACAGAACCTTATTAGCACTCGTGCTGAAGTTTAAGGTTGCTCAAGCGATCGCACCATGACTGGGCACGGATCTTTCGAGCCATACCTGTATTGCGGTGGCTATGAGCATACGACACACCATATTCTTGCGGGATACCATAGTCAAAGCTATGTGGACGGTAACAAAACCTGGGTGGTAATGAATCACCTCTATCTGAGAAGACAAGGTGCCGCAAGAAGCTGCGGTACGATAGCGCGACTACGAACCAAGTGCGGGTGCATTTGAATTCGCTCCAGGGAAGGTGACAGTATGATTGCCTCCTATCTTCCTTCCTCGATAATGGCCAGCCTAACGGGGGCGTGAGGCCGCACGGGAGGCATTGCATAGATAGGCCACCGACTGCTGACGGTGAGTGTGAATACGGGAAAGCTGTGTACTTCCAGTTGCTCTCGTCCCAACTGTCGCCGTGTAGGCGAGAGATCTTTGTCCGGGATCTCAAAGTTAGCACTTGTAGCGAGTGACCACCAGGGAATTTTTAGTGGGTATACCTCATCCTTCTGACGGGTATGTATGCAATATCATGTAAGCATTATCATGTAATAGTAGCTTATAAATGCAGTTAATTGAAACTTTTGTTTGTAAGTGTTACCTGCTTATATTTATTTCTGAATGCCTTAATATGCTTGATAAATAAATAAAATAAATTTTTCGATTTTTTTACTTGCATCTTGTATTATAAAGTAGCATAATTAAGTGTGCATGCCATAAAAAAACAGACTTAAAAAATACTACGGTATGTATTATCTGTGTCAGTGTCAACTTTCTAACTTGTTAAAATAAATGGTGGCCATCAAAAAAATGGTGGACATCAAATTTTTCGTATCAATTTTCTCGTTAATTATTTGTCGCATTTGGTTTATCATAATATATTTGTGAGGTACATTTGAGGTACTAAATAATGGTAAATATAAGAAAACCATAACTTACCTGTTTCCTCCAATTTCAGCATACACCCGCCAACCTGATATCAGGTTGGCGGCTCATTTTGTAATTTAAATTGTTCCCGTATTAGGGAAGTACAAAATTAATAACTAAAGGTACATAAAGGTACACCTCAGGTATTAAAAATTCATATTTATATTATTCATTTCTGTGACCATACACCCGCCATTCTGACGTTCACCTAATTTTGCACGACAAGCGACAAGTGACAAGAGATTTGTCTACTAGTGAAAACAAGGCTTTATACAACACAGCTCCACGTATGTCACTGCTAATTAGGTCCAATTTAGCCTCTAGTTAGGTGATTTGTCAGTCAAATCTGACCTTTATGTCCGTAACCTTTCAACGGAACTGAATGCATTTGATATAACATTAAGGTCTTCTTTATTGTGATGCTACGATGTATAACGAACAATTTTATTATCAAAAGACCGTACTTACTTACCTACGCTTTGTTCAGTCACTCAAAGTAGATGCCTCAAATTGCTAATTGTACAAAATAAAGCTTAGATTTAAACCCCAACAGAATTAGATGGTCGAGAGACCACGTGACTCAGTCATGCGAAGATCAAAGCATTTTTAACAGATGAACCCACACGCCAGCTCTCCTAAATGAACGAGCTTATTTAATTTTCACGTTGAAATACCAATTGAGATTCAAGAAAGCAAGTAATTTCTATCTAAGTTAAAAATAGCTTTCACAAACGGTTTCTAAAGGCTATCCATGCATCGTCTATTCAAAGAGCAAAGGTTTTACCCTAAAACCCTTCACAACCCTTCTAGAGGTAAATGACCAAACTATAGTAAAAATGATAAAAAAAGGTTGCGCGTATTAATAGCCAATTAAAAGTTTCCACTTTTAGCTGAATAATTTTTACATCACGTTGAGCTTTTGGAGTAAATACCAAATTATGAACAAAAATTCACAACAGCTTTAATTAAAATGTTTTAAAATTACCGATACAGAAAAATATAACCGTATAAATCCCCATAAAAGTGTCATGTTTATATGTTGCGCATACAAATACTCATTTCATGTTGTTTTCCTCCTCCTTTTTGTCATAATAGGCAAATATAATGTGAATAGCCGGATACACAAATAGTACCTACATATCCACTCCGTGGACAATGGCCACTTTTTCTAATCATATGTTTCTATCACCTATTTCGCTATCGAAATCATTTAATAAATTCATTTAAATTATTTATTTAACTGTATTTTTCGCCTAGTGTCGATACTTACATATTTTTTTAACTAACTTTCAGTTGTAACTTGTATTTTAAAATAAAAAAATTAAGACAAGGAATTATAAAAAACATTTCTAGGCAGGGTTTCGGAAGTCTTGACATTTTCAAAGTCCCAAGGACTTTGAGATTCGAGACGTCCCGGGACCCAAATCCTACTTTCTGGTGTACACCAAAATTCTCGTGTAGACATGAACCCACTAAAAACTGTTGCTTACCTCAATTTTCCGACTAGGCTAGCTTTGTTTATGTCCTAGGACATAAAATTAAAAAAAATCAAATGATATTATCAAATATCCGGCCAAACCACTATCCGTTTCATCTCTAGTTTTTATGCCCAGGATAAGAGAGACGGAAACTAACTTCCTAGTGAGCGTTAAGACTGTTCTTCTTCTTTTAACCAAAAAGAACTAAGGCTGAGTTGCACCACCTAACTTTGACCGTAACTTTGGCGATAGCCGGTGTTTTTTGTATGGAGTTTGACAGATTTTTGACGTTTGTCAAAGTTAAAATAAGATGGTGCAACCCAGCCTTTGTCTCTAGAGAGCTCAACCCATAGATATTTTGCCTCTGATAAATTAGAAGATCGTCCTCCTATAATGGAGACTGATGATCTGATAAATAATGATGATGATGACAAAGATATAAATATCAAGTGTGTGATAGGTAAGAAAGATATTATGATGTATCCAAGATTACCAACACAATGTGGATGGCACATAGAAGCCATCTATTTCTCTTCATTGACCGCTTGAGTCCCAGACGGCATTAATTAATGTCATAACAATTGATTATCTATTGTGTCTACATTCGCGGGCCTTGAAGGATTAAAGTAAACACTAAACACGCTGCCTTCGATGCCAACGTACAAAATTGAGTTCATTAATTATAGTGCTGAACATAGTAACCTGATTGTTCATGCTATCAGCACGACCTGGTTCAGATAATTACTGAGTTGAGGCATGAATGGAAATTGTACCAAACCAATATTAACAGCATAAAGCTGAATAAAAGTAAGACAGTTTAACAGTGGTTTGACCTGGTATTTTGCATTTAAAAGTTTGATTTCTGTAGGTAAGAAAAATGTGAGCAATTAGATCGTATACCCTGTATGAATGTTAAAGTATAATATTTGTCTTTTATTATTATATTATGTCGTAGTAGCGACTGTGTTTTGGGCTAGATAATAAATTGATATGACGTTTGGATCAATTTATTCTTTTCCACAATAATTATTATAATCGGTAATTGTTTGTTGAGTGGTTGTCAGATTTGAAATTAACACGTCTGTCGATACAGGTAAACCTATATGTACTCATATTTTATAAATAAAGGGTGTAAATTGGAAACCACAAAACGTTTTGAGTCACACTGTCACTTGCGTGCCCGCTGCATTGTAGGGCAACCAAAATTGTACTGACGAGTGACAGTTCACAGTTGGCACGTGTCGCACGTCACTCCGATGCGGGCAAATATCAGCGTGTACCAGCTCCAAATATGCTCTAGGGCATAAATCAAGGAATTACTATAGTTTCCAGCATAGAGCGTTGTCGTAACGTGGTTTTTGGCCATGTAGGTAATCAATAATTCTTAGGATACTATAGGAACCTAACCTACTATGATTACTGCTCAGAATGCGTTCGTTCGTTTCAGCCAAATGACGTCCACTGCTGGACAAAGGCCTCTCCCAAGGTTTTCCATAATGAATGTATACTTACTAGAGATGAAACGGATAGTTGTTTGGCCGGATACCGGATACCGGATATCCGGCCAGCTGCTAGGCCGGATAGCCGGATATCCGGCGGCCGGATAGTTGACCTATTGTCTCTTTGCATGTCGTGACGAGTTTAGCGCCGCACAGGTGCTTCGAACTCGAAGGACGGAGCGCATAAGCAGCCTAGTTTGACTGCGTTTTGTCACTACATCGATACTTATGCAGAGACATCGATACCCGCGATTATTATGAAAATAAAACTTAACATCAGGTGCGATTGTGGTCAAATACCTGCCTTGTTATGCATAAAAAAAAAAAAAAAAAAAAAAAAACAAAAAAGCCGTCATTATTATAAGCCATTTTATCGATATTTACCTCAAAGATTAATGTATTTCAATTTATTAATGGGAAATTGTCGTAGTTTTTTAATATCCGGTATCCGGCCGGATAGTGAGTTACTATCCGGTATTCGGCCGGATAGTAAATTTAGGCAGGATATCCGGCCTACCGGATAGTTACCGGATATCCGTTTCATCTCTATACATACGTACCTCATTACAAATAAGTAGATTAATTATTTTTTCACTAGATAGCAACCCTAACAGCGTAAGAAGAGTTCAGAGGCACGCGATAGAAAGAGACAAAACTTGTAGGTGAATAAAATTGTAGGTACGTAGTGCTGTGCGAGCTGAATTCCACTGTATCGCGTCGTAGCAAGACTCGCATTTATTTAAATCGTCTTGCGGAGTAATCCTTCTGTACCTGTACTATTACTTATTCTGTGGTTACGGCAAAATGCTCAAGTCAGTCACCGGCTTTACGTTGCGCGTCTATCAACCCATTTCAGTTTTACGGCGCTCCCGATACCGCGTCACAACGTGATTATAGAAGGCGAGAATGCGCACGGGAAACCAAATTCTCCCTAATGTTTGCGAGTACTCCGCTCCTGGCGCGAATATACTGCTATTACGGTAAAGAGTAAATAGGTTATGAAGCGGCAAAGCGGTTCTATCAACACTCATTCTTAATACGAATACGACATCTATACAGAGTGTTTGGTAAATGGGTATATGATCCGACACTAGCCCATGTTAACATAAAATGCATATAAATGGTATGGTGAAGTCAGAAAATTGATATCATAATTTTAATTAGGTAATTTTAATTTTCATACAAATCTGATTTTATAAATTTTATTTTGTATGAACATTAAAAAAATTAAAATGATGATATCAAATTTCTGACTTCACCATACCATTTATATGCATGTGTTAACATGGGTTAGTGTCGGCTCGTATACTCATTTATCTAACACCCTGTATTTATAAAAGCGAAAGGTCACTGATTGACTGACTCACTCACTCGTCACGAAAACTCAGAAACTATAAATGCTAGGAGTCCTAAATTTTGCATGGGGGTTCCTTTTAGAACGTAGGTGCTCACTAAGAACGGATTTTACGAAACCCACCCTTAAGAGAGTAAAACGGGATCCACGCGTACGAAGTCGCGGGTGGCCGCTAGTAATGAATGATTTTAACGCTTTAATGTTGGTTTAGTTTCCCGAACCAGTAAAATAGCGAATTATAGGATCTAGGACTCGAAGATAATCCATTTGGAACGGACTTAAGAGCCAAATTGCTAACTCGATGTTATTTACTCAATTGCAGGTCTAATCGAAATGAACCCACAACAAACCAAGCGAGAACCCACTGAGTTCACTTTGATGTTTCCCTTCAAACTGGCTCGAATCGGATAAAAGCTCAATTATCGTAATTGATTTAACGTTACGTCGCGTGCTTTCAATTTGTTTTAGATTTCATGAGAATTTCGGGTAATGGATTAGAAATACAAAAAATAATTAAAAGTAATTCCTCTCCACTTCCGCGGATTATGAAGAAGTTGCGTTTATTTTTATAGACGATTCCCGCTAAATGTACAGATGTAACTTCCATCGTTATCGTGAAAGGAAAATGGAAATAAGTTGCTCTAACTTCGGTTAACGATGAATAAATAGAGCTGGAAGTTGATCCGTTGTAGCATTTTCCCTTCTCGTTTATGGTTTGTTTATCGTTCCTTTTCATCTCGATGCCTAGTGACTGTTGAGGATGCTAAACGATGGTATTAAAAGTGTTAAACAGATAGCATTGTTATCACAAGCGAAATGAGGTTTGCCACAAAGAAAAAATTAAAAATATATGCTTACTCTACATTGGTTGGAAACATATTTATGGGAAAATCTTCTAACTATGCTTGTTGTTCTTGCAATGAATACCTTTAAAATAAGAAAGGCATTAATTAATTTATAAATACTTTTTATACTATCAATACCTTTCCACTGTGCAATCTGTAAAACAAATATCTTCTTTTTATTTTAGATGCAAATAAAAATTAAAATAGTAACTTTACCTTAAATTTTCAACTGAAAGTTACCCGTGATCGTCAGCTTTAGGAAAGTTGCCAAAAAAGCTCAAAAGCTGCACAAAAGATCTCTTAAGAACATTCACGACTGAAAATCTATAATCAATCAGTCCTAAAGTATTTCATGTATACTGGTCAGTAAACATACACCTTTATGTGAGCTCAGTGCCTACTTTTTTATTAAAATGGCGACCTACTGAATATAATAAATATTATATGAAACATGATTTTACACTTGAAAAATCGACTCGCTCTTATGGGACGTCATTCGCTTGCGGGCGACTGCTTTTAAACTGAAATATCACGTTTGAGATTTATCGTTTATTTTGACCCTAAATGTAAGCATTCCGAATTATATGGTAATGATATTGATATTGACAAAATTAGCTCTATGAAATTACGCTTTAATTTTGTTTTTTAAGCAAAATCTGTTTGATCGTTAACTATCTAAAACGTGTTCACTAGAGTAGACTAAATATTTAATTTTCTAGAAGCCCGACTTTGCATCGAATTCAGTGGGAAAATATTTACCTCCCGTCAAACGTCTCTCATATGTCGGATTCAGAGCATAATATTATATCAGCAAAAAATGGAACTGACACACGTAGTCTCTATGTAAGTACGTGTACAGTCACCAGCACAGTTTATTTTTGTTGGAAAGTCGTACTTATTACAACTAAATAAGGCTACAGTGTTTAGCATGGTGCCGTCGTCTGTACATGTCATGATGTTTGATAATATCGATATTGTCGATATTCCGCTCGACTGGCTGACGTAATTTTTACGTAAACAAACGAATATTATCTCGTATACCTTTATAATGTAAGCTTATTTATTTACATGTATCTTATTTTTGTCTACTTGTATTTGTACTTAGCTCGTTTTTGTTACCATGTTATATCTATCTAAGCCTCTGTGGCTATTTTATTATAAGTCAAGAATATAAAGAGTCAGAAGTATAGTAGTTTTATAGTTATTTCATTTACATTTAACTTTGAACCTTAATCGTTTTAAAATCTATTCTAGTTTGTTTACCCAGGCAAATTCAAGTTACACTCTAATACTCTTAATAGCGTCATCAAGCTACAAAAATTCTAAACATGAATAAAAAATGAAATTCAAGCTTTTACTTATTTCTAAGGTATCCTTACCTTTACTGAAAAACATGAAAGTTTACCTATAAACATTGCAAACAAGCCTGTATTCGCAAACATTTTCCAAATTTTACTTTGAATGGCTTCGAAGGTTAGGAAGAATCTTTTATCGCACATTTTATAACTTTGCAAATACGTAATTTTCTTTTGAAATCTTTATTATTAGCTTTTCATTTGATACCTTTTACAAATTCACAATAATATGACTTTTTAAGGTTGTCATTCAACATGTGCACCGAACCCTATTAAATAAACATGTTACATAACCACATCAAAACAAGCATAACATTCAAAGACTTTCAATGCATTTTATTTTCAGTTGATTGCGTTGAATAATCTCTTTTCGGGAAAATATTTCCCACGTTGAGGAAAATCTGGGTAGAATTTTCCCACCTGCCATATTTACCGCCTTTTATGATTGCCATGGAATTTTTCCTCCGTGATTTGACTCAAATTTCGTTCAGGTCGGCACTTCTTAACGGTAAACAGATAAACATGATGTAATGAATACGTAATAAACGCTGTGAAATCTTGGATGTTGTGTAAGTGGTGGTATATTTCGAAGCTTAAGTAGCGGTATTTTTCGAGTTGAACTAAGTAGACAGTTGAATTAATTTTAATTGTTAATACAGACAGCGTCTAATAATTCGTGTCACCCAAAGTGGCCAAAAAGTTGACAACACCCTTATTCCAAGTGACAACTTTTTGACTACTTTGGGAGTCACGAACTATTTGACGCTGACTGTACAAGTAGGACGCTTAACTGAGCACCTTCTTTCAGTAGTGGAGCGGTGAGGGAGTTGATATGTAACAGAACAGTCACAGCATACATGTCTGAAGATGTCTGAAATCTTGCTAACGTTTGACGTAACAAAATCACAACCTCCGCACCACTTTACCACCATAGGCCCTACCAGCACTTACTCAGTAAAGCGCTATACCAATTGTATTAATGAGCTGATTAGGGATTCAGTTTAGGCAGATAAACAAAACAATTAAGTACGCGAAATGAAAATACATTCATAGAGGGTCATTCCCACAGATCACAGAACTAAACGGAGATGTGACAAGGGGGCAAGGCCGGTGTTGCAGCAATATGCCCAAAAACAGAACACATTGCTCGTGACAGCAATGATGACAGCAGCGACGTCATAATGTAATATTGCTTGCGTAGTACTAAAGATTATTCGAACGTTGATTACTGATACCGCAGTGGATAATGAGCACATATTCATATTTTGATTTCTTTGTGTGTGTGTGAATTTCTACTGCGACACTGAGTTTCGTACTTAGCGCATTAGTTGGCAATATCTCTATGGTAATTCCTACTAAAAAACCCATCTAGATAGTTAATGGTCCTGTGATGTATCTTAAGATTTTAAACACACATGTAATCCACATTATGTATTCCTTTTGTCCTCAGATAAAACTAAATCCATCGAGACAAAGGAACGGATCACAGTGTACAGTGACAATCAAAAGTGGCATGGCGAATTGACTGAACACAACGGATAATGGGAAGTTGCGAGAGTGTGTTACAAATAATGATGTGAAAAAGACAATCGCGATGCTTCTCGCCGCGTTGCTGTGCTTCGCTCGCTTCGGTAAGTGGTAGCTTTTGTTTTGTGATAACATTACGAATTTTGTTTGTAACTGTACAGCTTTTCGTGACTGATTTTCTACGTGCTACTTTTGTCCATTACTTACTGAGCTGAAGGAAAATGACGATGACGACAAGATAACAATATTAAATATTTTATCATAGATATGATTAGGGAACTTTTCTTGGGCAGTGTAAGTATGGGCATATACATAATGTTTGAATACCTTTTGCTCTATAATACCTATAGATAACATTTTAATAAATCATTTAAATTCACCGGACAGCTCAAAGATCATTAAAAATATTTTTCCAC
This sequence comes from Ostrinia nubilalis, assembly GCF_963855985.1. Lineage (NCBI taxonomy): Eukaryota > Metazoa > Arthropoda > Insecta > Lepidoptera > Crambidae > Ostrinia > Ostrinia nubilalis. The sequence continues at coordinate 9,094,274 of NC_087103.1, forward strand.
AGTGTGATCCTTTCTTAATTTATTGTAAGTGCTTAAAATACATTTCTCGCTCAGGGTACTTAGCTTCGCTTTAAATCACCGCGACCACGGCCAGTGGAGAACTATTTCCACTAGATACAAGAACTAGATTCAGTAGACTTACTTTGTTTGAAATGTCCACTGTAGGAACACGACCTTTTTATTTCCCCAATACTTATGTTGGCAGAGGCAAATAAACGATTTGGCCTGATCTCCCTATTCGTCACTCTGCTCAAACGGTTAAGGAACATCATAGGCCTCAGCCTCGAGTTTAACGGGCAGCGGGGCGGGAGCGGCGGCGGCGCGGGAGCGGCAGGATCTTATGCGTAAAATCAAATAGACCGGTTCTCGAAAACAGCGGCGCGGGAGCGGGCAACGAGCGGGCAGCGGCGCGGGAGCGGGCAACGAGCAGGCAGTGCACTCCTTCTTTTGCCCACAATAAATCGAACGTTAGGAATAAATTTTGAATCGAAATAAGTCGCCGTTGTTCAGACATTTCGTTTGCGAATAAAAACAAATATCTCGACAACACAACCCCGAACACAACACTTCGCCGCTAAAGCGCCACGCGAGCTGCCCGCTTGTTTCGAGAACGGGTCTGCGTTACCCGCCCCGCTCCCGCGCCGCCGCCGCTCCCGCCCCGCTGCCCGCTAAACTCGAGGCTGAGGCCTTAAGCTTCAGCCAAACCAACGCGTGCAGATCGCGTTGGTATCGCGACCTGTCATTGGTCTATATTTGACAGTTGGCGGACGAATTTGGATTAGGATTGATTAATAGGTATAGAAAACCAGCTAATGTCATTAATTTTTTTTAGGAGTGAGCTCACTCAACATCTCTCATTTTCGTATCCACTCCTCAAATCCTGAGTGCTTCAATATTAATCAGCTGAAACTATTCCCTTAATCCTGGACTCGGGCGTTCCAGCTGGAATTGTAATTGTTCCAACAGACATTTTACTTAGTGGAGTCTTACCATTCGACTATTAGATTTATGAGATCGTCGACGCCATGAAATTATTCTAATTAGTTAGTTAACTATTCAATTAAGTAACGTTTAAACTTTTGCAAGAACAAAAAATTACACAAGTCATTATAAATTACAATTGTATTTTGAATTTGTTCATGTTAGAAATATATGAACTTTAAAAGATTTTATTATTTTTAACACGCAAGGTGCTGTTAACCTCTAGCCTTCAGGTGACATTAAATGTGTATTTTATTATAAAGTGTGTGTCTATGTTAGAATACAAAACATTAGATGCAAATAAATACAAAATACGAATATTAATATTATATGAATGAGAAGTATTAAGTTAATTTCGATACCTTGACATGTAAAGTAATAGACGAGTATCAGAATACAATTTGATCGACAGCCTTATGGTGTGAGTTTGTGAAGTTCACATGTCGGGTCATCCCCGGTATCTTGGCATAAGACCTTCGCAGAACTATATCTTTCACACGTTTCAAGCGAACTAGTAATATAATAATTAGAAGATATTCTATTATTGTACTATCGTAATTTGATAATTATAATGGGAGATTGTCTTGCTTATCAAGCTTAGTTTGAAATTGATAACAATTACTTAGTAAACTGTTAAACAATACATTAGCATCTAAGCTAAAGACGCGAATAAGCCCCTGTCCTCATAAAACCCAATAATTCCTAGTAATTGATCCTTGAAGATCCTATCGGGAACGTAATGGGGTTGTAATTTGAGTACAATACACATAACTCGTGGTTTAACCTTAGGATATCGTGTGGGGTCTAAGAGACTACAAGGGTTAATTTGTGGCTTATAGGGACCTTTGAGGAAGACCTTTATCTTGTTTTGTTAAAGATAGTTCTAAACTTTGAAGAAACTAGGTTTTACTTTGATTTCACGAAATTGTTTTTATCGAAACCTTGAGACTTCCAAAGAAAATGGATATAAGTCGATTCTGTAGACTATGGATCTTATTTCAAATTCAGCTCCAGAATAATAAATATTTTGTCCTGAATAATAATTTGTTGATAATAATAATAATAACATAGACAATAACAACGCAAACTTCAAAAAACGAATAATGTATACCCAAAAGCAAAGAGAAACACGGGTTATACACATTTTTACTGCTCAACGTCTTCGTATCGCCATTATAATCTCATGCATAAAGGCTAATTCGAAATAGCTTATTATGAGTTTAGCACAAACTAGTTTTAACACTGGAAAGTACAGTTAGTCGGGACTTTAGGGAGCAAATTGAAATTTTATACAATACCGTTTAGCGCTTTGCCGCGAATGGGCCAGTGTTGTTCCAAACTCCGGGAAAGTGGATTATAAAGAATCTGGATTTAGATTTTGAAATCGTGATTATTAGTGTCCATTTTTATTGTATTGTATGACTGTAATAAAAATGTATATTGTAAATAGAATATAACTGGGATTGAGAATTTACGTGTCCGTTTGTTAATAATTACTTTTCGTCTTTCCATTTGAGTAAATTCATATTCAATAATTTATTTGCTAGTAAAATGGATAATTTATTTATTTAGTAGTCAAGGCAACATTGGTGGCCTGGAAGGATCCAAAGCTGGGAAATTTGATTAAAGTAGTTCGAATTCCTGGAAAACCAGATTGTCCCGGGAAAATCAAGGTACCGAACAGCACTATTTAAGTCTTACTTTGTTGACAAGGAGACTTTGAGATAGCTTTAGCGCAACTTTCATTGTAAATAACTCGTAAAAATCTGCAATTCTATTTCCTAGGAATTGTGGTCAGACATACTCGTAACATTACATTCTAACAGAAACTGGTTCAAATGTGGACCGATTTATACGTAAAATTTTAATATTGCTTACGATAAAATATTCAAAGTATATTTTTATGTAAAATCATGGTTCATTAAATACAGTTTGCTGCTAGAATATGAATTTATATTTTTTAAATTGTGTAGGTTAGTATAACATTATTTTGTAACTACCTACTTGATAATATTGTCGAAAATTATTATAACTTAAAAATAAACTACTGATTAATAATATGATCATGAATTAAAAATGCAGAAGCAATTTGCTAGTATGTTGGTACCATCTGTTGACTATATGCATTAATTAATGCAGTGAATAAGTAGGTTCTGAGGGATATTTTTATTATTTATATTAAGTCAATAAGTGCGTGAGATTTTAAGTCAAACAATAACATGGAATTTCTCTTTAACAAGAAACAGAAGTCACGCGATACTGCCAAACACCTTAAAGTGGTACAGTCAGCGTCAAATAGTTCGTGACACCCAAATGGCCAAAATGTTGACAAAACACAACCTTATTCCAATTGTAACAAAGGCGTGTTGCGAACTTATTGCCTATTTTGAATAATATCACGAACTACTACATATTTTGGCAGCAAACACCTTAAAGTGGTACAGTCAGTGCAGCGTCAAATAGTTGGTGACACCCAAATGGTCAAAATGTTGACAAAACACAACCTTATTCCAATTGTAACAAAGGCGTGTTGCGAACTTATTGCCTACTAGCTTTCCGCCCGCGGCTTCGCCCGCGTGGAATTTTGTCTGTCACAGAAAAACTTTATCGCGCGCGTCCCTGTTTCAAAAACCGGGATAAAAACTATCCTATGTTCTTTCCCGGGACTCAAACTATCTCTATGCCAAATTTCATCAAAATCGGTTGCGAGGTTTAAGCGGGAAAGCGTAACAGACAGACAGACAGACAGAGTTACTTTCGCATTTATAATATTAAGTTGGGATTTTGAATAATATCACGAACTACTACATATTTTGGCAGCAAACACCTTAAAGTGGTACAGTCAGTGCAGCGTCAAATAGTTGGTGACACCCAAATGGTCAAAATGTTGACAAAACACAACCTTATTCCAATTGTAACAAAGGCGTGTTGCGAACTTATTGCCTATTTTGAATAATATCACGAACTACTACATATTTTGGCAGCAAACACCTTAAAGTGGTACAATCAGTGCAGCGTCAAATAGTTGGTGACACCCAAATGGTCAAAATGTTGACAAAACACAACCTTATTCCAATTGTAACAAAGGCGTGTTGCGAACTTATTGCCTATTTTGAATAATATCACGAACTACTACATATTTGACGCTGACTGTAGGTAAGATGAACGCCCTATACTTATTACAATTTACTACTCAGTAAATAAACATACAAAATTAGCTATCTGCTAAGTTGCTATTTACTAGTATCTCTCGTACTCGTTCTAAGGCTGCAGTGCCAATAAAATGTAAACAGCAGCTCTAGCGAGGCACCGTGCCTGGCGCCCGCTTTGTCGCACAACCAAACTGTACATTTTGTTGACCTAACGTGTATGTGCAAGAAATCTGTTATTTTGATTCTACCTATACAATTTTAGTTTTATTTACAAATTCTTTGCTCCTGAAGTTGAAAATCTATTGAAATCGCAATTAACTTGCCTCAGTCGTAAATATAAGAAACACACGCCATCTGTTCCAGAATAATAAGAAATAAAATATATCCTTGGACATTTTACACTGCGTCTCTAGTCCCAAACTTAGCAAAGCTTCTACTATGGATACTAGACAACGGATATAAATATGTATACTTGAATACCTTTTTTTATTACAAATCAAATCAATGTAGTTACAATCCCACGGGTTTCAAGTAAGTAAAGTTACATAGAGCACTCAGTAGTTAAAAAAGGTTTTCCCTGGGTATCTCGCGTCATGGTGTGACATGGGGCTCGTAGCGGAATCGCCAGAAAGCATGAAAATTTTCCTTGAAGATGAGCAGAATAATAAATAGCGGATCTGCTCACTGGATTGAATTAAGCATAATGCTACGCTATTCCCAGAGATCACATTACCACAGTATCCGTGCGTTCGCGACTGATCCCCAAAAATCTTTTGTATACAAGGTTATTACTTATTTTGTAAAACACCAGCAACCTCGTTGGACTAGATAGCTGGCTTATATTTAGAAATCATAAGCAACAAAATTTTGTTCTAGGACTTTTGAATAATTTTCCGCTCTAATGTTTAATCTACGCGCACCATCAATAAGTATTCGATAAGCAAACGAGCATCATACTTTTCTTTTGTTTAAGAATGAGACATAGGCTGGGTTGCACCATCTTACTTACTTAACCTATAATAAACGTCATAATTCTGTCAAACTCCATACTAAAAGAAAGTTCATAATATTTTTTTAAAATGTTAAAACTGCTTACATATTACGTTTGTTAAGACTACGTACAATAAATGATGTTGTTTATAATGTATGTCAGGTTGCTGGTGTTTTTCAAACAACCCTGTATAACTTTACCTACTGAAACAAAATATTCCACCAAAACTATCTTGGGGCCCGCCGATTTCAACCGCCAAACGCATGACAGCCCTCAAATAACGATTTATCAGGCTAAACTTACTATCGAAACTGTACAGTCAAGCAAAGGCTTATTCTTCAACTCTATCATAAACGATATAAGGCAAAATATTCCATATCTCTTTTGTTCCCAACGTGTGTATCGACATCTATCCTCTGATAGTCTTTAGGGTAAGGGTGCAAAGAAGGGTGCGTTGGTCAGAACTCTTAATATTATGTATAGGTAAGGTATAGATAGCAAATGTATCAATAGTAAACCTATGGTTATACCCTTGCATTTTCACAATAATACATTTTAATTTAGATGTGTAATGTCTGAATTAAATGAAATGCAATAAAAATGATTACAGAAAGGAACATTTCAAAAGATGACCCAACATTCTGGTTTGGGCGAGAACTGTAGTCGATAAAGCACAATTTTGGCAAGCTCTCAACTGAAAACCAGCTATGTAACTTTTTATTCATAAAAGAGGTTAAAGATAAAAGCTCGGTTTTAAAAGATCTGAGCACAAAATTATGTATTTCCATTTCAAAATGTGAAAGATGGTGGAATTTATGCTCAATGGTGCTCCAAGCGTTTTCTTGTGCTCATAAATTTTTCTTTGCGTATATTTCCAATAATATTGAGACTAGAGCGTTTCCTATGCAATATGAGGAAAATCAGTGTTAAGGAAAATAATATCAACATTGTCTCACATAAATGTTTAATGAAATTCTTATTAAAGCTTCCCTACTCCCGAAGATTTATGATTTATTTATTGGAATATTAATATTCATACATTTTAATGCGCCTATTATCTACCTATTTAGATATATATTTAGTTGATAGCCCAATAAAATAAAAAAAAAAATAAATAAATAAAATATTAAACTTTTTATTGTATAGTCTTAACAAAATTAAGCCCTACTTAAAATATAAATCTGAGTCGAAAGGCTCCAATAATAGCAGCAAAAGCCCTTGTAATTAGAAACGTTATAAACAATCCAAAAGCCCTCGGAGACCTTTTCAAATGAAGTTACCCGAAAATCCTTAGGCCTAGCAGATAAGGTCAGCGTATTGTGAACTTGGCGGGGTACGATCCTAAATAATATCATAAACTATAGTTTCAATTTTGCTTTGGTACAGATATTGACCCAAATATCTCGTAGTTTGCCTTTTAGATACACGAGCAACTACAAAGACCTGGCCTAATACTGGGTATACTATACAGGGTGGAATTTTGTAATGCCACCTTGAGGGAAAGTACCTACTCTTAATAATGTAGATAGAAAATTTTACTCAAAGAAAACATTCCTTTATTTTTGAAAAGAAATAGAACTGCATTCAAAGATTTCCGAAAATATTTCTATGTAGACGACACAGCGACACCGCTCCGGCGTCGCACCGCAACGCATGTGTTTGGCTCTCACGTCTAATGAGGAGTTAGGACCATTTTGTCTTATTTGAAATCATTTATAAGGTACCTAAGTAATTTACATTATAATTGTATCTCTACCTTATGCCTGTGTAATTCTACCTTAAACGTGGTGACAGGTGAGACTTAATTATATTTATGTTGCGGCAACACAATTTGTTGTGATACGGGAGCTTACGTGCTTTCACGCCACATCACGCACCAAATAAAAAGTGTCTCTTGTTTCAAACTGGTCGCGTCATCTGTGGTCTCTCAACGGACGCTATGGCAGAAACTTAGATGCAACTCAAAAGTAACTAGAATTGCAGTTTCGTTGCAGTTGCGTTTCATCGTGTGTTCTGGGCCTAACACGGTCAGATTTTCAGGAGTTTCTACAGTGTGAGTCACGTTAAAGTGTACATATGAAAATAGATGAAACTAGACCTATTTTTATCGACAAAAAAGAGGTCAAAATTTTTTTGAGTTTTTTTTTTTAAATATTTTATAGAATTTTTTTTCTTCCAATTACTTATTGTAAAGAAAACGTAATAACTTTTAAACTAAGCGGTACATCCTGATGAAATAAAAACAGTAATAATGCTAAATAACAGGCGATACTAAAAAAATACATAAAAAAGGCCAACAAATAATAAAAAATGATACTTTTAAAAAAAATCTGCTTTAAAATTCGTGTTTTTTTGGTTATTTGATAAATTTCTCCAAAAAATGCCCCTATAACCGGTGGTTTTTATTACTTTGTATTATTCCCTATCGTATTATCTTTGTAAAACCAAAAATCGCACGTCTCTATCCCTATCACAACATTTGCTATGATCGTTTGAACAAAGGCCTGCCACAACATTATTCTCCGCTACAGTTAGAGACAATTTTAATTTTAACTAAAATGCTTATTTTGCTTCGAAATCTTTTGTTTTTATTTGAAATCTAACTCGTCTTTATCAAAATAACAAATCTAGAGCCATTTTCAGTTTCGTTGTTAACGAAGCGTTGAATGGCGCGCCCGGAGAGGCTTAGTTCAAACGATCATTGCAAACGTTGTGATAGGGATAGAGACATGCGATTTTTGGTTTTACGAAGGTAATACGATAAAGAATAATACAAAGTAATAAAAACCACCGGTTATAGGGGCATTTTTTGGAGAAATTTATCAAATAACCAAAAAAACACGAATTTAAAAGCAGATTTTTTTCAAAAAGTATCATTTTTTATTATTTGTTGGCCTTTTTTATGTATTTTATGCATTTTTTTAGTATTGCCTGTTATTTAGCATTATTACTGTTTTTATTTCATCAGGATGTACCGCTTAGTTTAAAAGTTATTGCGTTTTCTTTACAATAAGTAATTAGAAGAAAAAAAAATCTATAAAAAATTAAAAAAAAAATCTCAAAAAAATTTTGACCTCTTTTTTGTCGATAAAAATAGGTCTAGTTTCATCTATTTTCATATGTACACTTTAACGTGACTCACACTGTATATTGGTAAGTGCGTTATTACAATAATTATCAGACTTTCTTTAGAGCTCAAAGAGAGTAGAATTTATCATCATATGTAGCTAACGTTACTCCATTAAGTATTTAGAAGTTATTCATGAACCTCACCAATGTCTTCAGACTCTAAACAGAATCTAAAGCAGGCACAGCATATTATATAACGCCTAGCCAATCCAACAGTGAATGTAGATATATGATCTGGCAGTTTCGGAAAGGTCAACCAAATATAAAAAAAATAAGAAACCACGAAGTAATCAAAAATCTATCAAAATCAAAGCTTGCTACTGAAGATTTAAGTCTCATATTTGCTCCAAGGCTTATCAAAAATAATAGGGAAACCGCAACGTAACTCAAGAGCTATACACACATAGAATAATAGGCACCAGGGATGTTATGGATATCCGTAACCGAAACTTTCGGATATCCGAAATAAAAAAATATCCGAAACCGTAACCGATTCAAAAGTTTCGGATAGTTTCGGATGTAGGCAGTTTAAATTGTAGTACATATTATGTAAAGGCATAATAGCCTGATTTATCCATCATGCCATCTAGTATCATTTTTTATCTTTTTATTACTTTTGATTTGATGTAAAGTGTGCGGCCATGAATGAGCCATGTTCGACAACTATTGCAAATTGCATTCTAAAGCACAGATATCCGTAACCGTAACCAAAACTTTCGGATATCCGAAATTAAAAAATACCCGTAACCGAAACCGGTATAATGTTATATTCCTATATCCGTAACCGTGTCCATAACCGAAACTACATATCCATAACATCCCTAACACACACTGCCTTACTCCCTCACAAGAAAGTAATGTATATTATATCAAATAGTTGTCATCCCCTGGGTCCCTTGGTTTTTGCCCGCCCCAATGTAATGCTGATTTGTTAACATAATCTTTTGATAATATTTATTTTAGAGTGTGTACCTTCGATAAGCTCGTAGCTTTCGGGATTTGGGGAAATGTTTATCGATATAAACAGAAAAGGGTCTGGATGCTGATAAATATTAGTTTTAGTGAAAGATTTCGTCAATCTTTGCGAATTACGTCATCAATATTAGCATTATTTAGCAGCCATACGGTTCTCTGGCATGGTAATGTGACGTTTTATTTAGTTTTTACGTTCATCCGCGACAATCATTTTTCGACCATTTGTCACCGATAGTTGTGCCCGATTTTAATTTGTATGAAGAATCGGCCAAATCGAATCGGCGTAGTGTGCGCACTCCCATACATGCCCATACTGATCAACTGCCCGACTAAACTATCGGCCGACGAAAAATCAACGGCGTGCTCTAACTTGAAACTTGCTCTGAGGTAGCTTGATTTGCTAGTTTTACGGATAGATTATGTTCGAATTGTCTTTTTATGTCGATGACTGAGTGCCATAAGCTTTATTTACTATTTTTCAAATTCACACTGTCTGTTCTTTTGAACCTGAACTCTAGGAAGTGATAGAACATTGTGACACCTAAAGCATCTTAATAAAGAGGAACAAAACAAAATATTGCCATTCAATCTGTTCTCTCCAATTGTTTCTGGCCCCAACAAAAGATGGCTCCGAAACTTTCTACAGAATCACAACAAAAAACCAACAACAACATTTCCCTCGGAGGCCATTTAATTTCGGAGAGTACTGTAATATTTTTCCAACCATTAGATTTTGTACAAAAAAGGGACTTTTATGTTTTTATTTACACGATTTAACACAGTCGATTACATAGTAGAGTACCTAAATAACAGCCTTTTTCAGTTGAGCTTTTGTTGAAGCTTTTAGAAATTCCTAGAATTTAATCTCAATGGTTTTATTGTAAAGTGACTATGAATTAAAGTGTAAGTATTTTTTTTCTAGAATGGTACTAAATTATTGTTTAGGTATTAATTGTAAATAAAATATCTATAGACGAGCTTAAATGGAAAATGCAGATAAAGGCGCAATCTCGGAGAAAAAGCAAGCTATTGTTACCGTAATCTATTGTGATCAGACCGATAAGCTTGCTCGTACACCAAACAAAATCTAGGATCTAGTGATAATAGAACCGTCTAGAAACCTATTCAAAGTCGAAGACTTTCTTAAAAAAAATAAAGGATTTTTGGAGTAAATTGTCAAACTAGTGACGCTGACTTATATTTACTTTCTCTAAGTCTGATATCAAAGTAACTGAACTCCTTGAATCGAGAAACTTGTTGCCGATATGAAGCAGTTTACTACAATGATTTGCTGGTTTAAAATTCATAGTCCAATCTGTATTCAAATCGAATATTAGGATATCGTCGATGGATCTAATTGAGAAATGCGGGGGTGGATTGTCTAGCCAGTTTAAACTAGTTCAATCAAACTCTGAAACAAATCAGTCTTCAATTTATATTTTATTGTAATTGTCTAAATATACCCACCGAGTATAATATGCCAAATAATCCTCCATTTGCCTTGGAGAATTAGAGAGGGTCATGACCCCTGCAGTGGAGACTTAATGACCTGATGATGATGAAGATGATGATATAATATAAATATGGTCTATTGGCCAATACTGGTTTAGATTACATTAACTTTGAGCAGGATTGTAATCATCATTAGGTCATCTAGTCTCCACTGCAGGAGGCCGACTCTGGATAGCAGACAAAAGAATATTAATGCGTAGGATTTAATTCGGATGTTTGAAATCTCAGCGTCCTTTATTTAATAATACATACCCGTTTTCCCTATCCCGGCCGTATTACTATGCACATTTAGTTATCGACCACCGTTCCCATGGTGCGAACGATGGATTTTAAATGAACTCAAGCTGACAGAGCGATTTCAAAGGAACTTTATGCACGCTCTGTTAGTTTTTATTGAGTTAGAACATTGCAAATTAAAGTTGAAGCGTCTAGGGGTCTGCCCGAATTGAGTTTATGTAAACGCATTATTTTCTGATCGGCGATCCTTGATTTGCCGGAGTTTTAAAAGTGAAATATCATTTTCTTAAAAGTTCCTGGGAAAGTACTTCAAATTACGAGCAAGTGAGTAACTCTCTTGGATGATTCTTGGTAGGATATCTACGTTTTTAGGAATATCCCTACGATTAATTTGCAAATCTGTTCGCGGTTTAGAATTCAAAATCTTTGAAAATACGTATCCGGCGCTCAGTTCAATACGTCTATTACGTTATACCATTGTCTTCCTTTTTGTTTGTCATATTATTATGTAAAGAATAATTTATTCCAAGATTTGATTGTCATTGGAATATTGATAAATATTACCTTCCTAAAGAAACTTATCTTTTGAGATGCTTTAATCATGTGATATACGAAAGCAATGCTGTATAGGTACATGATATGAAAATTGAACAAGGTACAGATTCTATTAAAATCATTCTACTTGATCCTCGTGTCAATATACATTATCCAGACGAAATCTATTAATAGATAGATCTAATAATAGACAGATAAAGTACTTAGTATGTAACAAAGACTATTCACCCTTTGTCTTTGAAAGCTATTCTTGTTTTGAAAGTGCGAGACATTAAAGGAAGATTAAAAGATTGTAGATCATTAGTTTATTCAGTGATTTCCCGTGAGAGAGGGTAAAAACTAAAGACAAAGAATTTTGCAGAATTAATCTAAAATAAATTTCCCGTCAAAGTTAACGTACGACTCGTGTATTATTTTATACTAGCTTTTGCCCGCGGCTTCACGTGAAGTTCGGTTTGTCACAAGAACACTTTAAACTAGCCCGTTTATCGTTAGACCGGGATAAAAACTATCCTTTGTTTAGTTAATATTAGTAGTAAGCATTAAGACCTTTTGCTTGCCGGGCGACTGCTCTTCCGTCTGAGCTACTTAGAATGTCATGGGTTCGATTCCCGCCTAAGGTAGTTCGATTTGTGTCTCAAACTATCCTTATAACTACATTTTATATGTATAAATCGGTTCAGTGGCTAAAAAGCGTGAAAAGGTAAAAGACAGACTTAGCTACTTTTACATTTACAATATTAAAATGGAGTAAAGATATGGATTCTCTGACTGAACCGCAATATCTCACTGCCAAGGAAACACCTACCTAATATTATTGGCCTGACAAAGATGAGTGTCATGGCAAAATTAATGGCATCAACTCCACGTCGGCCCATTGTTCGCTTACATATTACCTTCATTGTGTTAGTATCGATGCCTCTGCAATAAGGCAATAAGCTTTAAGCATCATGGGGGAAAATAGAGTAGATTCATGTGCATTTGATACGTACGTTAATGCATTTGGCGTACTTCTGTTTATCTACACACTGGATTCTACTTTTCTAAGCAGGTTTTAATGAGCTACACTATTTATGTACATATTCAGGCATTTCTATATCAAGAATGTGTATTGTGAGACGGAAAACACTAGAAAATTGTATGGGGAGTTCCAAAAGGATCAGTATTTAGTCTATTTTTGTATCTACTGATTACAATTTCTACGATGTGATGTGAGGATATTTTCCTCAAGTTCTTTATTATTATCAGCAGCCTATATTTAGCAGTCCTTTGCATCATACCTACATTACGTATAGGATTTTATCAACTCAAACACTATTAAAGTCAGCCCTACCGCACCAATTTTTACTGCACTTTAGTTGCCCTACTCAATGCTGGTTTCCTGAATTATAACGCAATTTCCGTGCCGCCGCCGTGTCATAGCCTCTTATAGTAATGAATAATGTGTATAATTTCTGATTTAAGGGACGTAGCACACTTCTCAACCCGGAAAGGCATCGGTAACCGTATCAACTCCAGGCGGGCAATATTATTTGTATGACTCCATACTGCAAGGCACACTTATCAGCAGCATATACAGCGCGCGATGGCGATGACAAGTCGAGAAAGGCAATACGATGTTGATCCCTTTCCGAGTTTGTAAGTCTGCTATGACCTTTACTCCAGTGGAACACTTCTCCCTACAGTTGGTTTGTTTTGAAGATTCCGAGCTAATAACAAGTTTTGGTGCACGCGTACGAAAGTTTAGGAAGCCTCGATTTACATAGTTAAAATTGATTTTGTTAATGAGTTTTATAGATAGAGTTTCAGTGAGATCAGCGAGTTAATTGAACATTATAATACCTTATGATTAAGGACAGGTTAGTAGGTTGTATTATAAAATACTCCATAGAAATTGGAGATTGCCATTTAATCTCAATCAGATTCAAAGTATTTTTGAATTTAGTCCCTATTTCAACAGGTTTCACTTGGGCTTATAGGCTTTGCGAATCTTGACTAATCTGTCTTGAGTGACTGACAACTGAGTAATCCTTAGGATTTATTTTGAAGTGGGGAAAGCAAAAAATCTATCCATTCGTTATTACAAAGAAATACAAGGTTTCCTAAGCTTAAATCTAAAATCTAAAAGCTTAGGTGCGGTAATGCTGCGAGCACACGCGCGATAGCGCCGTAACGTATCACTTACGAGCGTTGCCGGCTCAGTGAGCCCGCCGTTGTTTGTCCTAGGTTTAAAAATACTTTGGAGATAGTTTCATAGAAGGTATTGGTCCAGTATAAATACTATTGCTGTCGTTACTTACAAATGCTAGATTTACCAAGCTGAAATCTAAAAGAAACACTAACCTTACAACAAATAAAGCCCGTTCCACTTAGGTGCAGTAATGCTGCGAGCACACGCGCGATAGCTCCGTGACGTATCACTTACGAGCGTTGCCGGCTCAGTGAGCCCGCCGTTGTCTGTACTAGGTTTAAAAAGACTTTGGAGATAGTTTCATAGAATTGATACAGTATATTTATTATTTATATAGAATTGATACAGTATAAATATACTATGAAACTATCTCCTATATTTATACTATTGCTGTCGTTGCCTACAAATGCTAGATTTTCTAAGCTGAAATCTGAAAGAAACAAACCAGCTAACAAATAAAGTTCGATCCTCTTAGGTGCAGTAATGCTGCGAGCACACGCGCGATAGCTCCGTGACGTATCACTTACGACCGTTGCCGGCTCAGTGAGCCCGCCGTTGTCTGTACTAGGTTTAAAAAGACTTTGGAAATAGTTTCATAGAATTGTTTCGTTGAAGATATCGATGTATTTTAATTATGAATTATACCCTATTATAATTCTTTTTTTACCAGCTACGGAGAATATCTTAGCTTGCATATTATCAAATAGAAAGTGATGATCAGGCCGAAGGCAGAAGCGAGCTTCACCCGGAATCCTCAACCACAGAAGAGGCATCTTATTACCTCCAACTGCACTTACGATTATAGAATCCATTCATATGAAACCGCGGGAAGACGCTTGTATGCCTGCAGTATTACAGTACTTATTATTAATCTGTAGTATTACTAGCAGGAAGTCAAGTTCAAACACACACTCCAATCCTAATAACGCACAATCCTCTTAGGTGCGATAATGTTCTCTCAGAATACACGGAACCCTGACCCCATAACTTGAATCACTTGCCCCGATGGTGCTTGAAATATTTGCTTGTAATAAGAAGGTTGGAAGGCTTCTATCACGTATGATATGAATTTAGTGATCGTAAAACAAAACAATATCGACATTCACAATAAAAATACTTTTTAGAATTATGACGTCACAAATCTCTCGCACAGGGAGACCTTTGTCCAGCAGTGGACGTCATTTGGCTGAAACGACGACGACAATTTCGCTCTACTCGTAGTTTTGTCTCATAGCAGTAGTTAGATAGTGGAATAGTTAACATAATCATCTAAATGAATAAATATGAAATAATAAATGTTGTCATCGAAACAATATCATCGAAAATGTCTAAAACAATATTACTAACAACCTATTGTAATAACATCAAGTAATTTCAATTTAATAGGCTTAATCAGGCTTAATGCTGCAAACAAAGGTACGAGTCGCACGATTTTATTCACAATGAAACTGTGATATTGATAATAAAACCGATAATTTTATTACAATCAATAACACTGGGGAACAGTCATTTCGCGGCATGGTAGTTTGGAGTCAATTCTGTGTGCGACTAGTGTGCTGAATACTAGAAAAATATTAGATTTGTCAAATTGACTCTAGATCTTGAGATAAATACTATTAACTATTTATATGAAAAAAACCAAAATAAAAATACCAATCTGTATAAAACAAATATTTACACTAAGATCCTATTTAAGAACGATATAAAAATTAAAAATATATTTGCTTGTCACCAAATAATAGAAAAAAAAACTACAAAAAGCTTTTTCTGTAAGCTTTTATGTTATGGTTTTGGTCAGGAAAATTCCATAATTATGGCAACAGTAATCAGCCATCATCTGGCGGTCCCATTGACCGTGGATATCATTCTTCCACTATCCTCATGTTCTGGTGGAACCGTTCTGCTTATTCCTCACTGTAATCACCCAGATTATGGGAGAACGTGTCCAAATGGCTATTGTTAAAAAAAATTAATACTCAAATTAGATCCTTATGTATTAAATTTTTCAAACTACCAATTCTGAAAAGTCTGGTGCTCTAAACTCCCCAAATATTGTTTGATTACTAAAACAAAGCTTAGCCATGCTTCAGATTCAATTTGTGTTATGTGGTTTACAAATACAGTGTCTTAATAAGAGTACGGATTTGCGGTGAATCGAATTTATTTTTTCCGTATTCAAACGGACGTTTTAGGACGTAAAGGACTTTAATTTGGCTGACTTTTGATCATTTTAGTGATTAGAAAGCTCAGTTCATATCGTTGGCTTTCCAAATTGAAGTCCTTTACGTCCAGCTAGACTTCAGTATGGCAAAGAGTCTTCACGAGTCTTGCAGACGATATTGGACCCCCAATATTTATTATTTTATGGAAGTTTTATAAGACAGTATGCTTGGTAGGTTTTTATCACTACCTCCGTGATCTTATTTCTTTGCTTTTTTAAGTTTAGAAGCCAAATATTAACAAAAACTGTTGGGATTGTAAACGCAAGGTTTTCATAATGAACTCATATTTTTGAGACAAAAAAGCTCTTTAAAAATTAATTTAAAAGACACAAACTGTTAATTTCAAGGTCTAGTAGCTGATTACTAAATTGTTGTAACTACAGCTACACTAATACATGAGTAGAAAATAAAACTTAGTGGGTATAATCAAATTAATATAAGTTTAGGGAGGGTCGTTTAATTTTTTTCATTGATTTCTTGTGTCTCGTTTATCTCAAGAACCAGAGTCAATCCAAAGAAAGTAAATGCACACCATTTATGTCTAATACAAGTATTTACAAAATCCATTAACAAAATAGATGCCGCAGATTTTTTTATTTTTTTTGTTCCGCAGTGTAATAGAACGCAAACTCGGTATGGAAGAATTGATAAAATATGGCCCGCGTGTCGTCGCGCTATAAACGATGAATGCACGTATTGAATTGGCTAGTTATGCAAGGCAATTTATACTGGAAGATACGCTACTGCGTCCCTTTTCATGAAAGGTTTACCGATCACCGTCATTTGTTTGTTCTTTGTCGTTCCTTTTTTGAAATTTTATCGTGATGTAAACGATGAACGAACGTTGTTTGTAGATGCGCCATTCTTTGCACGGAATGTTTACCGATGACTGTCATTTGTTTCTTTACTTGAAAACTTTATCCTTTTATTTGCTAGGTTAAATTATGAATATTGAATTCCCTAGCTATGCAGGTGTAATTTATTTCAGACTGGCAAAGATAAGGCATTTCAGGAGAATCCAGAGTTTCTCTCCATGTAATAGCCGTCATTTATTTGCTCCTTGCCGTACACCTGCATAATTTGAAAGATGTTACTTGCAGTGCTATTAACGATGAATGTACAAATTATACTGACAAAGATACTGTTTTCCAAATTTTATTTATTAGCCTTTATCTCTTTCCACTAGAGACATTTATTAGCACTTATTAGTGATACAAACCAGGAAAAATATTTTCATAGGCAAAACTTAATAAAGACACTATCATAGCAGATACAGATTGAGTTTTTTCAAGTAAGTCATCGAAAGGAACGCTACCGTAATAATAACTTGACGTGTTTCTGTAGTTACCAGAATATTCTTCTATAGTTTGTGTTAAAAGAATTTCATAGAACCTTTTCTCCTCCTGGCAGTTAATTCTGTCACCGTGGTATGAAACACACACAACCTATATCTATATCACACACAGATCAATCACCACCCGTTCGTATCCACGTAATTTTCCTTTACAATTTGCAACGTCCTGCCAGAGTAATTTGTCCTCGTGAGGCACGTTGATTACCTGGCCCAGGATACCGTAAGCAATCAGACGGCTTAGTGTGAGTTTACATCAAACGTCGTCACTAGCAATCGCGTTAAAAAATATGAAGATTTTAGTTCTTGAAAGTTTCCGCTAGGGGCGCTGTACAATCAGTCATGCATAATGTCACTTTTTTACGTAGTCGACATCGAATGCGTTTGACGTAAACTCACACTACGCCCGGAGATAGATAGGATAGATACTCTTTATCTTTAGGACTCCACTCAAAGTTTCAAACACGATTGTGCGGTCATATTGCAATCAGAACTAAAATGAGCCTGTTTTATTTAAAACTTAGTTTCGCGTTTTTCTGGATATTTCTAAATATGAACCAAAAATGAAAATGAATAAACTTAGCTATTTGGCATAAGCAATATTAGAATTTTTATATCTTTACTACGGTACTGAAAATCTTAAACTCAACACACAAAAGGTAGGTACACTTATTTACTCATTGTAATCACCATAATGTTTAATTTTAAAGTTAGAGGTATTGAATTTTTACAATGGGTAATTATTCAGTGTTCTCCAGCAGTGCATAATGTAAATATTTTCTTTTGAGATAGCAATAAAGTTTCTTTAACCAGATCGTTCACTAAAAATACAATAACGTGTCCAAGATTCTCATAAAAGAACTCGATACTGCCAAAACTATATTTCATTTGTAACACCCCAATTAGGTCGGGCTCTAATTCTTATTTATATAACAAATAAATCGAAATTAGCAGCGGGTGGCGATATTCGGAGAACTTATTCCATCAAGGCCAATAAAATGATTTTACGAGCCCTAACATACAACTATTATATTATGAGTAACGTTTTATTGCATCCTCTGTTATAGGGCTGTAAAATAATATTGAAAACATAAAAACTTTTATAGATCGAAAAACTATGGATCTGTTAAATATCTTTGTTGATATAGTTTTGAATATCTACACGGAAAATCATATCAAAAACTTACAAACTAACACTCCAATCTCTATTAATAAATTAATTCTTTTTGATCAAGCAAGCGTTTGAAAATCTAGGGATTAAAAGCCAGGAGTGGTTTAATTTTGGGTTGTGGGAAAAATCCAGCTTTTACCTAAACTACATAGATTAACATAAACAATACAGGTATTTATGGCTAAAATGCAAATCAGTAACTAACAAAATGTACACATTTGCGTTCGAAAACCCAATTTAAACATCAGCGAATGCACAATCCGTGTAGCGGAGCGACCGCAAATTTGGACTTACCGGATTTCTATTGTCAGCTTGTTGACGAACGCGGTTTCGTGTTATGCCTATTTTAGAACGATGAACTAAGTTGGGTATTATTCCGGCCTTTAATTTAACTTCTGGTTTGGTCGCAGATCCTTGTTTTGAAGACTTCTTCAAGGACGATTGTCAAGGTGCTTATCTAGAGCAGTTGAGTGCCGATTCACTAAGTTTAAAGTACAATCTACTTATTTATCGAAGTTCAATAATTTAGAAGGACATGCATATTTTGAACTTAAATGCCGTTATCATCTTACTATGATTAGACTGATGGGAAAATTTCATTTGAAATGTTTCATGTATGTTTGATCATTTGATTGAAGTATGTGAGTTTTGGTAGAATTTAAGTTTTCTCACTGCAATTTTTTTTTTATGCATAACTTTTCAAGATACGCCTTGTTCAATGGTATTATATATATATTATACCTCGGTAATACATTTCAAACAATTCAGCCGGCCTGTGTATGCATATGCCTCGTGAACTTCGTTGGATTCCAGAAGTTCCAGAGCTGGATTAACCCTTTGAAATGGGCCTAGCCATTTTGTGGCTATTTGCTGAGGAGTCAGAGGGAATTTAAAGGTTAAATCGGCTTAAATAATTACATCTAACAGAAAAAGTGAAAGTTTCGATAATGTACAGGCGTCAGCACATCAGACTATACTTTTTTGTTGCAAAATTGCCTGTATTACTTAGTGTTTAAGAGGCCACAGTGTTTATCTTGACTGTACCTTCCGAAACCACTTTCCATCCTTTAAAACAACGAAGTAACATTAAGAAATCTATCCACTTAGGAGTTTCGGGTGGATTTATGCCAGTTCTCACTTTTATTCGCGGTTGACTGCTTCTTTTCGGTCCACTGTTAGCATCAGCAAAATTAATTACTTGAACTTTGTGTCAGTGGTTTAATAAAATATGTTTTATTCTAAAATTCATCTTTGATTAAAAAATAATGAAAAATTTACACTCAAAGATAAAAATGCTTGTTTAATCCTACACGATCCGCGGAAAAATTGCTAGATTGCAGTAGACACGTTCTAGAAAGTAGGTCTTGGTAAATAAGCTCGTCGCCTTTATAATCTTGTTTACAAATACACGACTGAAGTCTGAATCAAGAGTAAATATAACTTGGTTAATCTTACTTCCCTACAACTATCAATAGATACGATAAAGTCAGTTAAACAAAGCGTTTGACAGAATAATCGTACACGTTTATGAACTGTCAAATGATAACGATTGCTTTACACAATTCCACCTCAGATCGCATAATCTATCATTCTTTATTACGGATGCAGATTACACATCTACTGTGTTACACACCTCTCTCTCAACTAAAGTCCGGTGAGGGTTTCCATCAAAGCGGAGAGGAGAAGAAATGTGGTTGAATATAATAATATGTAGGTACAATGATTTCGTATTTCCGTATCACCTCTCCACTTAGATTGGATTCGGAAATCTAGGCTGAATGTTTATTCAAACACATTTTCTCTGCTCCTAAGATACATGATGTGTCCCAGTGTAGGAAGCAGGGGCTTACAAAATTATTGTCTGTTTTTATTCTTATTCTATTCTTTTCATATTCTGTCTTCTCCGCTTTAGCGAAAACCGTACCTGAATCTAGAAATCAGAGAACACAAAACCAAATTACCAGTTAGTGAAGTTACAGATTGTACAGGTGTTTCGTACAGTGAAAACAACGGCAATGATTGTCGAGTGTGCTGCAGTTCTCCGAATCGAATAGAGGGCAATGGAAAAAGCAATTTTGGGAATACCAGTAACATTGTCCGTCTGAATAAACAACGATCGTTTTCGACAGAGGACCATAGTCAAAATGGTTGTTCACAATAGTCGGATACAATTTTATTGAGCATACGTAAATATGAATAAAAATTTGGCATATTGAAGGCAATAATAACTCGAGTCCTACATAAAATAACCACAATAAGGCTGAGTTGCACTACCTTACTTTAAACATAACTATAACCGTAACTGGAGTTTTGTATAGAGTTTGAAAGACTATTGATTTGTTAAAGTTAAAGTAAGGTGGTGCAACCTATAGACCGCAACTGGACATTCTAGGATGAGTTAACATAATTCTAATAATATAGAAAAGGTAATTATAAGTCTGGTCTTTAAAGCCTTAACATACAAAAAATCTTTGACGAATACAATAGACGCGTTCACAAATTATAACCAAAAATAATTACACAAAGAAACTATCTACATTGTGATCTAATGAATGAAGCCTAAAGGAAGAATCTGACGCAAACCGCGGGAAGTTTTTGTTCTGTTCGCTCACGCCACAATGTGGGTGAATTGGTTAGACAATTGGCTTACTTGGGTCGAATTATTGTTTGTCTCGCACGCACTATTAGAGGCACATCATCCTATCAATTTTAGGTAAAAAAGCACTCGTTACAACTAGATGTGCTGCCCGCACTTTTATCCTCTATCTATGCAATACCTATCTTCTTCTTCTTATCGTGTCGACAACAAACCTACACAGTGTCTGTCCAAAACTCTGCTACAAGAGTGGCGTTGTCAGCAGCATTCATTAAATCCTCCTGCGTGCAGTTGCTCGGGCACTCAGGGCACGACATCCCTACGACTTACGACGACGACCTATGGGATTGTAGTGAGCTTTTGCACTAAAACTAGATTCATTATGGTTAAAAGTAAATTGAAACCAACGACAACGATTTTAGTGATCAAGGCAACTTTTTGCTTTAAAGTACGTAGATTATAATATTACCACAGAATAAGTAATAGTACAGGTACAGAAGGATTACTCCGCAAGACGATTTAAATAAATGAGAGTCTTGCTACGACGCGATACAGTGGAATTCAGCTCGCACAGCACTACGTACCTACAATTTTATCCACCTACAAGTTTTGTCTCTTTCTATCGCGTGCCTCTGAACTCTTCTTACGCTGTTAGGGTTGCTGTCTAGTGAAAAAATAATTAATCTACTTATTTGTAATGAGGTACGTATGTAGGTAAGTACGCATTCATTATGGAAAACCTTGGGAGAGGCCTTTATCCAGCAGGGACGTCATTTGGCTGAAACGAACGAACGCATTCTGAGCAGTAGTCATGGTAGGTTAGGTTTCTATACTATCCTAAGAATTATTGATTACCTACATGGCCAACATACCTTTCAGCATCTTTGGGAAGCGAAAAAAAAGATAAATCCGGTAGATTTATTTTCGAATTTAAACACCCGAACGCCGCACAATATTTCTTTCTCTTTATGTCCATTTTTAAATAATACTTCGATCATAGAATTAGGTACCTACTACAACGCACGCCAGCGTCCTGACGGGCGCGCGCGTGACACTCGACTGATATAATACCCGCCGCGGGGCGCTTCGCTGTAGGTAATTATCGGATGTACCGCGCGGAGTGAGCCAGGCCTGACTCCGCGCGGTACATCCGATAATTACCTACAGCGAAGCGCCCCGCCGGCAGGTATTATATCAGTCGAGTGTCACGCGCGCGCCCGTCAGGACGCTGGCGTGAGTTGTAGTACCTAATTCTATGATCGAAGTATTATTTAAAAATGGACATAAAGAGAAAGAAATATTGTGCGGCGTTCGGGTGTTTAAATTCGAAAATAAATCTACCGGATTTTATTTATCTTTTTTTTCGCTTCCCAAAGATGCTGAAAGGTTTGTTGGCCATGTAGGTAATCAATAATTCTTAGGATACTATAGGAACCTAACATACCATGACTACCGCTCAGAATGCGTTCGTTCGTTTCAGCCAAATGATGTCCACTCAAGGCCTCTCCCAAAGTTTTCCATAATGAATGCGTTACACTACATACGTACATACTTACGTATACATACGTACATGTACGTATACATACGTACGTAAACCTACATACGTACCTCATGACATATAAGTAGATTAATTATTTTTTCACTAGACAGCAACCCTAACAGCGTAAGAAGAGTTCAGAGCCACGCGATAGAAAGAGACAAAACTTGTAGGTGAATAAAATTGTAGGTACGTAGTGCTGTGCGAGCTGAATTCCACTGTATCGCGTCGTAGCAAGACTCGCATTTATTTAAATCGTCTTGCGGAGTAATCCTTCTGTACCTGTACTGTTACTTATTCTGTGGCGGAGTGAGCCAGGCCTGATATTACGTAATATTTCAGTAAGTAATATATTTTTAAAACCAATTATGTTGCATAATCGTATCGCATCGTTTTAATTAAAGCGAACGAATTGGCTGTAAATAAGCAAACAATAACACTTATTTAAAATAAATTGATAATTTACGTGAAAGTAAACGAGCTTTGCAGCCAGCTTTATTATTGAAAACTGCTCAATAAATCGGTGTACTCATGTTTGCTTACCGAATTATGGGTTTTAAATAAAATTGGATCTACATAATCGGTTTAGCCTTCGGCTCAACTTATGTTGAAATAACTGTAATATTGGCAGGAGTCCCAGCTTCCGACACCTGGCACTTCCACAAATTGCATCTACCTGCAGATAATGTGAGTGTTAATATCCAACACTTAGCCATGTGCCTTCTGCAGACTGAGCCAAATAGTCCCCGTATTTACGAGGTTCACTTATTTTATAGCCATCCATTATGGCATTTATATAAAAGAGTATCGCAAAATTGCCATCAAAATGCCAAGGAGTTTAGGTGTTAGAACGAGGACCTACCTACTTAAAAGTTGCAGGAAGCATGTTTCCAATCCGCACGTCTGAATATCATGGTTTGTCGCTTGTATTTTTGTTACTTCTTGTAAACTACCAGCCATTGGGCTTATTCCCAAAGGTCCACAGCTCAATGAATATCATATTAAAATTTCATAGACCACGTAGAAAAAGAAAAACAATAGAGTCGTGGTCTTTCGGGAATAAGCCGCCATTGCATAGCATGTTGCCGTATGCATGATAATATAAAAATGGTCTATTCACTATTGCAACGTTTACTTTTATCTGGGGACTCCTCCAACGATCTCCCATACGTAAATATAGACCACTTCGCCATGAGTTGCCTTTGGGAATATTACACAAGCTGACTATCCATCAAGCTGTCAAGTGTCTCTTTTATGAAAAATATCAAAGTATTAAATTATACGGCACCTTTAAATCTATTTACAGAGGGTATAAATTTAGTTTCCTAAGGGGCTCACCCTCACCCGAATATTAATTATATGAATATGCAGTTAGTGTTACAAGATTGACTAGCACTTATCTTAATTGTTAGCCTTACTAACAGCCCACGCCCACAATGTCATGCCATGAAAGAAAAAACCTTAATAGAAAAAAATCTACACGTTCAACATGTGAAAACTAAACAACGTATAAAACAGCTATAGTATTATGAAGGCACACTACACTTACTTTGCTGCAGCTGGTGGACCTTTTCGGCTAATTGAAAAAGGTCCTGTACCTAAATTCTTGATTAGGTTTTCGGGGCTTAACAGATAAAAATGGCGACTGGATTGGGCAGCGGTTTCGTGATCACGAAGGCGCTGCCTTGTCCAGTCAGGCAATTTAGAAAATCCTTCCTCAATTGGTTGTGCGGTAACTCGATGCAGTTTCTTTGAGACTGGACTGATATTGATGACCTATTTGAAGCTCTTAACACGACGGCAGAGGGTTGCAATTTGTATTAACTTTGTCTTATTATCAGCTCGTTTGCTTACAAGTTTTATTTCTTTTACCAACTCATGTGGGCAGCGGTTGCTTGATCACTTGAGCAGAAGGCGCTGCCTTATCCAGTCAGGCAATTTAGAAAATCCTTCCTCAATTGACTGTGCGGTAGCTCAATGCAGTTTCTTTGAGACTGGACTGATATTAGTGAACGTGGTACGTTTAACCAATACAATATCCAACATTTTAAGGTCTTAACGCAATGGCAGAGGGTTGCAATTTGTACTAACTTTATTTTATTATCGGCCAGTTTGATTGCGAGTTTTCTTTCTCTTACTCTACGTAACTGTTATAGGTACCTACAGTACTTAACTCAGTCAATGCCTGAAGTATGGGAGCGGCACGGGAGGGAATAATAATAAAAATAATAATAAATCATTTATTTGCCAGAATACGGTTACAAATGGTTATAAAAAGAGAAGTTTCCAACATATTCTATCGTACATACGATGTGCAAATATTACAAAAAATACGGTTATGTTTTTAATATTAAAAAGTAGTATCATTATTAATTGAATATCATGCAAATGTCAGAAAATGATTATGAATTATTGAAATAGCACAAACATATTATTACATTAGATTCATACAATGTCAATGATACACAATGTCATATTTTAAGAAATTTTTAGATGTCAAGTACAAAATGTCAAAAAGATTTTTCGGTCAGGAATTCATTGACTGTGTAATATATCTTTTGTTTTAAGAATTCTAATAAATTATTTCTAAATTTAGTAAATGTCAATGTTTTAATATTTTCGGGTAATTTATTAAATATTTTTATTGCCATACAATAAACATTCCTTGAGTAGAGGCTCAATCTTTGTGGGGGATTTCTCATTGACATTGACTGACGTGACGGGGATAACATTGACTGACGTGACAGAGCATACAAATCTGAAGCTTATCTGAAGTCTTGCTGACGTTTGACGTCTCAAAAACACCCTCCCGTGGCCATAACTCAGGCACTGGCCAACTTAGGCACTAGACCTGTATTTACCTGAGACTCTGAGATTTATTAAGAATGAGACCCAGTGACGGAACCTGTAACTGTAGATCTTACGAGCGAGATTACAAGCGAAAACTTGATTCAAACTTCAGCTTAGTTTTGTTTGGTTAAATTCCAATATTTGGACTAATCGCAGACTTGAATCTGTCGGTAAATCAGGCAGGTTTAATCGGTAAATCCTTATCAAGACAGAATTATACTAGCCCTATGATTAATATCGTCTTTTGGAAGACTTGTGTAACCCACTACGGAAACCAACCTCTCTTGTACTAACTAGGGTATAATAATTGGAAAGCTTTCACAGTAAAAAATTTCCAGCGTCCCCTCTTGAAACTTGCACCAGCTTAAACTACCTAATTAGTGGCAAAAATAAAAGGTGTTTAAAAGAAAATTTTATAGAATGTACGAGATTCTACATTTAATAATACCTTGTCGTCTGCATTAGTTTTGTTTTATTGCAGAAAAGTATTTTTCCATTTGAAAATTAAACAAAATGTCGAATAGGCAAAATTACCAGATGAACATTATTTTTGTATTAAACCTAATTTTATTTTAAACCCTCTTCCAATGATGACAAGATTCAACGTCGTACATTAATTTTCTCGTACGTTTCTTATTATCCCGAAAGAATACATCTCCCGAGGGCTACGAGATAACTTTTATGACAAAAATTTCACAAGCGAAGTTTGTTCAAGATATTTCAAAAATAATATCGACATAAAACATGCCTGTTTCTGTGCATATTGCGAGAATAAGGCTTTGACGTGTAGCTATTCCTACACAAGTATCGTCCTTGGATTCCCCAGCCGATTTCATCAAAATGTTCATAAGCAGACAATAACAAATACCTATTCCTGTAACATTCCCTGTTAAGTTTGAATCGACAAAGCCCCCGTAGACAAAATAGCATTCGTAATAGATTAAACTAAGTGATCGTTCCTCAAGTCCTTTTTGCTATATTCCTACTTCGTTCCTACTGTTCCATAATTGGAAAGGTCATGGATATTAAGAAATGGCCATTTCAACTAACATACAAATCTAACGTCCGTATTCACAAACGATGCTTGCTCAAGTGAAGCAGCAAATCGAACGCACAGCGTTAAATAGAGCTCTGTGATTGTTTCGTGTGTCACCATGTGCGTCCACGTGCATTGTAAGACCTCATAGTAATGTTTGTGAGTGAATACATACGGGCGTAATTGAGGCTCAATTTACCAATAAAAGTCACAAGTGAAAATACGAAAAGGTTATTATTTATGAATTCATAAGTGACAACTATACCTACGTTATGTGGACTACACGATGAAGAGTTGAATAGAGCTCTGTGATTGGTTCGTGTGTTACGCTGTGCGTCCACGCGCACTGTGAGACCTCATAGTAATGTTTGTGAATACGGGCGATAATTTTCTAAAATTATTTACCCCAATATTGTTAGAAAATTTACGGCCCCTTTAAAGCAGCACGTACTATATATAGAATTCAGGGTAAATTCATTCAAATGAAAAAATATTGTCAACTTTATTAAAGGACATTGTCAAAAACGGCCTCAGATTCCTGGGCACAGCAGTAAAGTATCAAAATTGATCTCTTACTTTTTGAATACATAAATATTAATTAGATTGTAATGGACACTTGAGGATTAGAAAATGAAATAATAAAAGTCTTTTATATGTATTCCATAATACTATGACGACATCCGGACATTTTAGGGCGTGGCCTGCTCCATATCCTATGAAGTTCCATAATTTGTGTCGATAAAATCTATGTAAAATCGGCACAAGGCAATGCCGTACTTCATTGTTAGGAATCCACGTAATAGTGATGTTGATTGCGGTCATCATAGACAATAAGATACCGATCTTGTAAATAAAATAAATCGTCCAAATTGCTACAGTATGACTAGATTTTAATTAAAAGTTAAAAATATATTGCACGATACTACAAGAAGCTATCTAATGTGTCCAACTGGTCTAAAAGGTCATGAATAAAATAAAAAGAATTGTGATCATAATACTGATATTGACAATGACATAAATATGGGATCATCTTTAATATATCTGTAACAGTTTCAAAATCCGATGAAAAATCCAATGCCGCTTAAAGTGAGAGAAATGTCTAAAGTTCTAATAGAATTGAAAGTTTTATTCACTCAAAATGCTTATAACAATAATTGGTAATACATTTCAAATATTAAGTACCTACCTTTATAATGTATCGATAGAACCAAAATGATGTCCTCTCAGTTTGGAAAGGGAAAACCCAGGATTGGGGGAGCGCTCCAGGCAATTTTCAGAACATTTCATAGGTGGTAGTAAATAATATTTATTTTATTATTAAAATTGAATATTTTGATATTGATAAAATTTAATATACCTTTCGATTCAAATACCGAATATTTTTCAATCGATAAAAATTATCGAGAATTGTTAATAATATTCAATTAAAAGTTGTTCAATCTCTAGTCATGCATAGACTAAGACGGTAACCATGGAGATAGTTAGTTTTTTTTTTTATTTTTTTTTATTTCCACACACATTATCACTATCTTTACAGGTACTTAAAACCTAATGCGATAGCATAACTTAATCTAGGTAGGCTTAATAATAACTTAAAAACTAACCATACAGTATCTATTTACATTTTATAACTAATAATACCCAAAGCCGTCCTTGTGAATTCACTCAGAGAACACGCAAACACGTCCACTTGTTCCGCTATCAAGTTAATAGTGCGCAAGGCGCGCGTGAGCGGCGCCTCGGCCAGCAGGTTGGTCCGCGCGCGCGGGAGCGCCAGAAGCCGCGGCGCGCGCCGCCGCTCCGCGTACCGGTCCGGCACACTGAATCGCACATGTCGAAACAGCTCCGCGTTATGCACCCTCCCCCTCAACATTTTGTGGATATAACACACCAACGCGAAGTCTCTCCTGACCCTCAGCTCGCTATACCCAACCATTCCCAGAACAAATAAATTAGGGTATTTCAGCGGATAAAATGGATAGACCCCATACAGCTTCAAGTACAGATACCTAATGAACTTGTTCTGAACCCGTTCCAACATGAGCTTATATTTCGTTTCGTGAGGTGCCCAGATAACCGCATTACACTCCAGCTGACTTCTGACTAAGGCGTCAGCTAAGTTTGGTAAGTCACGTGTTAAATGTCAAGAGTGGAAAGTAAACATAGGATTCATGTTATTTATTTACGTGCAAAATGTAAGTAAGTAAATGATAAAAGTGGAACGCCGAGCTATTTCCAAAACCCGTCCAATATTATAATACAATTTGGCTGCGACAACTACAATACAGAACATCTCCCAAATCGATGTGCATACAATATTATAATACAATACTAGTAAGTAAGAGGTTATGATAACAATATTGCTATCAATAAGTTTATAGAATTGGTCCGCCAGGAATAATTGTTCTTACATAAAGATTTGTGTCATTTAGAACCTAGAAAGTATTTTTTCGGCACTGTTGATCTAACGGCGAACAATGTATGGAGAACGAACATTGTCCTTTATTAATTTACAAGCAATTGGAACAAATTAATTGTTATTGCGGCTCATAAATTCCGTTTAATTTAACTCTTTTAAGCCTCTTACTGTTGTTCCAGAAATGCCTACTCATATATTTTCTAGCCATTGTATCAGGAACAATAATCCAAGCTTTCATAAATTGGATAGCGGCGTAGCATAATAATATTTTATGTATACCTACGTAAATACAATTCATTATAAGTAAACATTTTGATTTGATTTATTCAGGGTACGTAATTATCATTATGAATCCTTGTAGGAAAAAGGTTTCCATCCATCACTTTGCTTCAGAGATTAGAGACTTAGAGATTGAGTACGAGTTTGATTCACAGATAAGGCCTGGTTCCACCAGTCCAAGGCGAAGCAGAGCGGAGTAATATTTTGAATCAGATTTCATCCCGTCAATTTCTGACATCTGATTGGTTGTTCAAAACATTTCTTCGCTCCGCTTTGCTTCGGTAGAAACCAGGCCTTAGACACACAGCGTTCAGTTTTGTCAGGAAATTAAAAACTTAGCTTAAATGTCTGAAATCAAATTATGACTTAGAAAGAACAAAAGAACTAAGTCAACATCATGCTCCCCATTTTTTACAACCTGTCAGAATAAAGATTATAAAAACTAACTCATACAAAAGGAGCTCGTTGACTTGCCCTAGATTTCATTTTATTATAACAATGCCCTTGTTACCTAAAGATTAATTATACCTCTAAAATCTAGTTGCTTGTTATTGTCTTTCCTTTTCTCGTGTTTCGGCTTTGTTAGCTCTCAATCTATACTTATAATAAATCTGTAGAGAGGTCAATTCTGTACATGAAATATATTTTCAAAATAACTATCAGGGGGTGATTAGTGATCGATACTGATGCCAAAAATGCAATCAGTAAAATTTTTGTCTGTCTGTCTGTCTGTCTGTCTGTCTGTCTGTCTGTCTGTATGTTCCTTATAGAAACAAAAACTACTCGACGGATTTTAACGAAACTTGGTACAATTATTCTTCATACTCCTGGGCAGGTTATAGGATACTTAGGAATTCCCACGGGAACGGGCATTAGCGAGAAAATCCTTTTGTATGAAAAATCTAAACCGCTTAAGTTAGACGCTTGAAATTTGGCAAGCAGGTACCTTAGTAAACTTAAAGCTTAGTTATAACAGGATATTGCAAAATTCCTACGGGAACGGGAATTAGCGAGTAAAACATTTGTATGAAAAAATCTAAGCCACGTAGCATAGACGCTTGAAATTTTGCATGCAGGTACCTTAGTAAATTTAAAGCTTAGTTACAACAGGATATTGCAAAATTCTCACGGGAACGGGAGTTAGCGGGAAAAAACATTTGTATGAAAATATCTAAACTGCGTAAGTTAGACGCTTAAAATTTGGCATGCAGGTACCTTAGTAAACTTAAAGCTTAGTTACAACAGGATATTGCAAAGTTCCCACGGGAACTGGAATTAGCGGGAAATTCCTTTTGTATGACTGACTCACTGACATACCCACGCACAGCCTAAACGGCTAAACGTAGGCACTTGAAATTTATAAGGGACGTAGCTTAGGTACCGTAGAGGTGCACTAAGAAAAGAATTCGCGAAATTCCCACAGAAACAGGAATTACCGGGAAAATCCTTTTGTATGAAAAATCTAAACCGCTTAAGTTAGACGCTTGAAATTTGGCATGAAGGTCTCTTAGTAAACTTAAAGCTTAGTTACAACAGGATATTGCGAAATTCCAACGGGAACGGGAGTTAGCGGGAAAAAACATTTGTATGAAAAAATCTAAACCGCGTAAGATAGATGAAGGGGGTAAAATGGGATCCACGCGTACGAAGTCGCGGGCGGCCGCTAGTAAATAATAAAAATGTTTCCACTCAATTCGCAAATGAAGTGTAATAAAATAGGAATGTCTAGTAAACGTTGTTAATATTATTTTGGTTGACGTGGATTAACTCTTCATAATTATTCTACTGGTCTTATTTTTTAGTTCAAAAGATGTTTTTTCTTTTAATTAACTAGACATAATTGACAAAACACATTACCACTAATTTGTGTCGCGCAGTCGGGTAAAAATTTATCAAATAAGATTTTCCAAGTAATCTCGTTCAGTCAATTTACACGAAAATATTTAGGATAAAATGTCTTCACATTTAACAATATAATGCCGCTATGGTGTTTTATATGAAATAATACGATGTCTTCCCTTCCAAGAATTACGCGGAAATAATTATTCCAGTTGAAACAGATTTCAAGATGCTCGCTTGACACTCGACGCGCATTCAAATTCAAAGTGTTTCAAAGTTTGCAATTGCTTCACTTCTTTCTATAGGAACAATAAAAAAATGCGTAATGTTGTCATGTAGTGTATGGTCTTAGTACCTATATGGTCCACAAGAAAATATTGATTTTATAAATCATATTAATGATAAACTTACCTTTTAACATTATCACCAACATACACATGATAAAAACGTATTTCGTTCAAGCACATTCTTTGTAAAAGTTCATCCAAAATTGGCTACTGGAAATGACAAGTCAGCCCCAACTTTAATAGATGACGAAGTGATAAAGTTTCTCTCGCCAAAATGAAAAATAAAATGGCACCCCGTCATCGGCTTACAATTTGACCGTGATAAAAGAAGAGTTTACTGTTATTGGCAGCTGTCAGGATGATGGACTGGCCTCAGCTGGAATGTTCCAACTTCGGGGAAAGGTCAGACGAAAACTTAAAAACGATTGAAAGTATTGACAAATCACTTAAGGTGAAAGTTCAGTCATATATTTCGAGCAGGTGAAATTAATTGAGGGGGAAAATGTAAGGGTTTGGATACAGTTAGGTAGCAAAATACAAGGTGATATTGAAATCGTTGATATTCTTTTGAAATAAGACTCTTATTATTTGTCTCATATTTGGCGAATGTAACTACAATATAATTATCATTATGAGTACAGTCTTATTTTAAAAGGATGCCATAAATTTTAATTTTACCCTGTATGTTTCCTATGTGACGGTACAATGGCCCACACAAAGCTATAAGACATTTTGCGATCGAGTTGT
Organism: Ostrinia nubilalis; assembly: GCF_963855985.1. Lineage (NCBI taxonomy): Eukaryota > Metazoa > Arthropoda > Insecta > Lepidoptera > Crambidae > Ostrinia > Ostrinia nubilalis. The sequence continues at coordinate 9,126,331 of NC_087103.1, forward strand.
TGAGCGGCAAGATTTAGAGTAGATAAGATTATTATGGCCGTGATATAGGTGGTCCTAGATAGAATTTTATGTTCTATGCTTTGTTCGCGATGTTGTTTGAGGTCACAAGATAAAATCACCTCGAGCTGAACCACAGAATTTTAAGCTGAACATTGTGCTATCAGAAGTAATTGAGTAATAAATAAATTTGAATTTGAAACAGCGTGAAATTACGAACTAAGTTACTACTTATAAACTTCATAATATAACTCGTGAGATTGTAAACTAACAGTAGGTAAGATTAGAACCTAATCATTAGGTTAAAGAATCTAATATTACTACCGACTGACGGATTTTTAATTATACGAAATTGAAATAATATGAAACAGTGTAGTTGTACAGATGTAGTTTTTTATCCTAGAAAAAATAAATAAAAGTTTTAAGTGCACATCCACAATGGCCAAAGAATTTTAAACCAAAGTGAAATAACGAAGCTGTCGGAATAATAAATTAACGCTGCATTTTCCCACAGAGTGAGAGTGATGTCCGTATTGTCCGTCATTCGCAAAAATACATTTTACAATTGAGATTTTAAACTGCGAATTTCATGTTACGTATTTGTATTCCTTAAATGCTATTGCGGTTGCATTTAAGGAACTTTGTTTAGTTTTTACTTTTTTAGTTTACTCTGTTAATGTAGTTAAATCTAATTCTTTACCGTCATGCTTGTTAGATGTTTATTTCTTACCCTATGTATGTACTAGTGTCAGTGTGACCATTATGGTTTGTTTCTTCTTCTTACCTTGCGTTTTTCTCTATTACATGGTTAGGTAAATCGAACTCTTTTACGTCATGCTTTTTAGATGTTTGCTAAATTGTTTCTTTAACATAACCTTTGCAAAATTGTGGTTCCCTGAATACATTTTTGTGCGTTTGAATTATTTCTTCCTGTTACCATGCCTTCAGTTTTCTAAAATCTCAATTCTCCTTTAAATATCAAACCAATGACGGTACACTGCTACTAAAGTGTTAAGTGCCTGCCAAACACCTTGAAATGGCCGCTAGTGTCAGGATTCTGGGAAGAAATCGGCAAGCAACGAGTTTCAGTCCCCAGCTGCTCGCAACAGAAAGAGCAAAGCGCTTTGTGCTCGTGGAATGTCATTCATGGGCGGAATAGCACGATAACTTAGGTCTGGTTCTGTGAGAATAGAATATTATTTGTTGGATACTCTAATGTATTAAAACTGACTCGTTTTCTTTATTTGTTAAAATTACTGGCTTTATGAACTTTATTTATGTGTTGTAGGATGGTTTAGTTAAAGATTTTTTATTATGGTTACAGTTAAAGATTTAGGGACAGAATTTCAGACAAACATGACTGCTTAATTACATACACACGCTTTTATAAATTTCATAAAAAAAAACATGAAATGAATTTCAAAATGCAGCAACAAGTACATTTTAGTCAGAATTCTCAGAAGCTCAGACTAAGCTTAACACTATCACTTCACGGGATTTATTGCAACAATATCTTTTTTAACGGTAAATGTAAAAATGCAACATAATAGTTTAAAATATTATAAGCTTAACAAGTCAAACGTGTTTGCGTAGGTTACCACGATTTTTTAAATCAAACCGGTCGACGAAATCAGCTGAATTCAGGTCAGACGACTTTTTTATCGTTTTAGTATTATTTACTAAAACACAGAAACTTTTAGTTTCCGTCAACTTTTGCCCGTCGTAGTCTACTATCGCTCACACCGTTCACTGAGCTATTCATCAACAGTGGCAGTTCACTTAACACACCACCTCCAGTCCTGCAGTAAATATTGCCACATTTTTTTCCGCCGTCCATTTTGCCCTAACTCACCCGTTCCTCAAACCGATAAATCAACGGGTATCAGTTCACAGCTGAACACAGGCTTTTTATGCTCGCAACAATACACACAACCCCACTCTGTCTGCCAGTGTTATGGTAGAAGTACAGGAAAATAAAACTGGGTCTTTTAGAATGCAGTGAATCTTTTGCTGTGTTTTAAATTACGTTTTCCGAAAGTTCTTACTTATTTATGGTGAATAATCGAATCACAGTTTAACCTGAACCATGATTTATTCTTTTCATGTCGATTTGGAAATATCCCATGCCTCGCCTCGGTAAATGAAGCGATTCTATTCTTTACAAACACATCCCTCCCTACGCATCCTCGCACATCTCTGGTAGAAACGCAGCCTAAATGTTATGACGCTCATACAACGTCTTGCTTGTACTTCAATAAATTGTAACACTCACAGAAAAGAGTGAGTGCCTCTTGAAAAAAAGATTAGCAAGGAAATTGCTTGTGACAAATGGATACATGAAGATTACATTTTACCAAGCTTGTACAGAACCTTAAAAACTATTAAAGTATTTTCATTGAAATGAACATCGTAAACTCTTAGATATACCTATGGATATTAATGCATGTCGATATACATCGGTGTATCTTAACATTAAACTACCAAACATACTTGTACACAGGTAGATACCACATAAGCAAGACGAGTTTCTTGGAAGGGATTAAATTAAATTGCTAGAGTGGATTTCAATAACATCGAGCGTGGAACCTGGTTCAAATTCCAGGAAATCTAAGACGCTCGTTCATTTCACCAATGCAAGCGGCGACGTATTTCATATGGGAGCGTATTTCATATGGGAACGTATTTCATATGGGAGATGATAGAGAACAAGACTTAACTAGTTCAATGTGGCAACTATAGTATTCAGCAAGCAGTTGTCAGCAATTAAGGCAAGACTAGCGACAATTCTATTACCAGTTTAACCTTTACTGTGTACCATTTTGATAACCTGCTGCTGTTGCAAGAGGAGACGTGTTTTGTCAAGCTAATGACGTCCACAACTAGAAAAATGGAAAGCAACAAATACACGTCTGAATAAACATAATGTTTTTTAATTTACACGTCTAGTTTTTGCTTAGTTTTATTGAAAACGATTAAGCAGAGTGGAAAAATAACGTGCGTCTTCAAACAAAACACGTCCCACTGGAGTTGGACCAGAGCGGAGTAGAAAAGAGAAGACCTCTCAGAAAGAGACTCCACTTTCGTTTCAGTCAAATGACGTCCACCACTACTGGTCTGGATTTCCACAACTAACCGGTCTTGCACTGCCCGCATTCAGGCACCTCCCGCGATCCTTACAAGATCGTCCAGTCCCTAGGTGGAGCGCTCCACTTTAGGGGAAATACACTACCCATTATGCCGCTCATCTCCGCATATCTCAACTCCACCTTGGTGAAAGATCAGCTTTTCCCTATTGATGATAATAATAACGGTTAATGTTTTAACAGTTACTTTTTCCACAGGGATGTCGGCCGGCGGTGGCGAACTGACCAGCGAGGCCACGGAAACCACCGTGGAGTCGGTGGTCAACGCCACGGAGTCGTCAGAGATGAGCCAGCCGTACTTTGACAACAGTACAAAGAGGGATTACACGGCTGCGGTCGGCCAGCCTGCGTACATGCACTGCCGCGTGAAGAACTTGGCTGATCGAGCGGTAAGTCAATAACAATTTTAAGATTATTAGCAATTTGTATTGTACAAATTACTAATAGTCCCATTAGCCCCTAAGCTTGTGTTACAAATGGGCTCATCATAATAGTCGAGCGGCGGTGGGATTCGAACCCGCGTTCCTCAGATCTCGAGACGGCCAGTCCGACCCATTCACGATTCGGCTATCATGGTTATTAGATCTATTAGAGAAGTAAAAGCTGACCATGTATCCAAAACTAAAGGTGTGTCCGCGAGGCAAAATTCTTGGACACGAAACGCTGCACCACCTAATCCCGAAATAAGCAAAGGCTTTGGTCTGGTATAAACACTAATAAACTTGTACTATCTTCTTCCTCGGTCCCTCACTGATAAGGATCGCGACCACATAATATAGTGTTCCTCTACAGACTGCGGTTATAAGCTGTGTGGACCGCACGATGGATACTTCCGCCCACCGTCTTCCTCACCGCGTCTGACCATCTCGTCGGTGCCCTATCCCGAGCACGTCTGCCTTCCATTTGTCCCAAGATAATTTGTTTCTCCAGACAATACCTTGGAGACCGCATAATGTCCGAAGAAACAGAGGGTACGCTTTAGGTATTATAGTAAGAGCCACGTGATGATGATGCTGATCTCTTTTAATATGGACTCGTGTGGTTCGCATGGCAGTCCACATCTCAAACGCTAAACTAGGTACTATATTTTTTTGTAAAGACAATGAACCGTGAAATAGGCAGAAAAAGAAAACAGAGGTAAGAAGAATGTCATATTTCTAAATGTCATGCCAAGCGTGGACGTTCGGTTCCAATTCAAGTCCAAACATTTCTGCTAAATCTCGAAGTAACAAACCTTTATTTGACGTCATCTCTAATACCGAGATGTCCATCTCATACCGATATTTGTGTTAAGTTCCCTGGGCTATTACAAACGTCTATGGCATTGACATAAGCCGCGCTTTGATATATCGCGCAGTATTATAAAGAACGCTACAAACTCGCATCAGCGCAACGCCCGTGTAGCGTGAACGGACCGTGAGAACGCACTTTTATTGTTGTTCCTTTTTGCTGAAACATATACCCCTAGTGTGTTAGTATTTGGAACGAAATACACAAAACAATCTACTTTTGCTATTAGAACGGAATGGTACTGGATGTATTTTCAATCTTTTTGAAAGTCTTTTAAATTGTTCTTCGTTTATGCTGTTTCTCCAATCAAGTCTTTACATTAAGAACCATAATACACTTGATAGATACCTATTCTAAGTTCTAGAAGTAACTGAGTCAAAAAGTAAAAAAGTGAAACAAACAAAATTATTGTTTATCTGAATATGTGGCTAAATGAGAGACCACTTGGAAACCACTTTTCATAACATTTCCAAGGAATGATTTATGATTTCCTAACTAGAGTAAATTGTTTTCACCGCGCAGCACGTTCATAATAACGTAATGGTACGGATACCATAATATACCCTCGAAGGGTTTCTCCATACCGCATAATGTATGAGCTATTCAAATACCTTTGCAGCGGACACGTGTATAAAGTTAAAGCCTACACGTACACGTGTAACTTCTCTAAATCACTTAGGTACGATGTTTAAAAGTGAGAGGAAATAACACACATTTAAAGTCGAAAATGTATTTTGCCCCAAGGCCTAATAAACTTCAAGGGTGAGTTTCTAATTCCAATTTTAACTTCGAATTTGGAGTACCAATAAAATTAATTACCGCCAAAACGCGATCAAAGCATCGATTGGGTGAAAATTTATAACTTCATCGTTACATTATCGATGATGCCTGCGTGTCCGACAGTTTGTAGAGAGCGCTTTTACGCTACCAGGTCAGATAACGACCATTAATTTTGATGAAAAATTATTCTTCAGCGCGATAGCAGGTTGTATCATTATTTTATAAGGCGAAGAGCAGGAACAAGTAAGCCGGAGCTTTGTGATGGTTCTGGTACACTTGCGCGAAGGACACTTGATAGAATCTACAAGAGCGAAAATCGATTTGCGCGCACGGACACTTTCGCGAAAATACATAGTGCGAATGGACGTTTGCGCAAAAGACACGAGCATTATCGTGAAAGACATAAACGCGATTTTTTTAACCGACATTCTTAACCCACTTCAACAAAAGGAGGAGGTTCTCAAAATTCGGTTGGAATGTGTTTTTTATTTTTGGGTTAAACGATTCTCATTACTTTTATCGACTCATCGCCCATGACTAATATGATAATTCTTAAGGGACTCTTGGCAACAAAGCTTGACTGTCTTTCGCGCACGTGTCTTTCGTGCAAGTGTCTTTCGCGCAAGTGTCCTAACCTAATACGTTGTGAGGGAACAAGATGAGGGCCGATTTGTCTAGCCCTCCGACAGTAAACACATGACACTTGAAGGGTTGAGCTATCATATTCTCGTCGATCACTCTTGCCTTTCAAAACCGCTATTTCATCAACATCATAAGCCGATTCAGATTTCCAAAGCTTTGCTTCAAGTTTGGGTAAGACAGATTCCGTGAATTGATACATCGACCTAGTTTACATTTAAATATTTATAACATAGTAACTACGTACGAGTATGTTGCTAAGTTTCAATATGGCCAAAATATTATGTGAAAATATATAATAAAAGTTTTTCTGTGTAATACGGTTGATTTTTACATCAAATTCATTTCGGTAATCTCAAATTGATATTAAAAGTTGTGGCGGGTGACACCTCCTACGCGAAAGATGAATAAGTAAAGCTTTGAGCAGGCTGGAATTCTGGATTCATTTTCAAGGTATTTTCCCTTTTTTGTGTAGGTAATACTTTGGCCGTACTTGTTGGCGGCTAGTGATAAAAATATCTAACATAATATTACGGCATCAGCCGCAAGAAAATAGTTTGCGGTTTTGGCTCGGGCCGCGCTTATTCACCGTTTAGTCAGCTATGTGCCACAAGTAAAATAATGGCAGATGGCTCAAAAGAATCGATTGTTTTGAATAGTAATTTATTTCTCCAATAGAGACATTTTAGTGTGTGTAATTTAGCCGTCAAGTTGGGTAATAGTTTCACAGTTTGTTAAGATCATGTCAACATAAGCTTAGCTTTATACTAAAAGTGTCGTCTCAAGTCTGTCTTGGAAATCAAGTTAATCTTGAGCCGTAAATCAAAATTCAGCAAAATTCAAGTAGACTGTACCTGCAGTTGACAGCACATTATCATCATCATTATCATTTCAGCCATAGGACGTCCACTGCTGAACATAGGCCTCCCCCAATGCTTTCCACGTTGATCGATTGACAGCACATGCTGTATAAGTATTTTTGTTATAAAATAAGTAACACCTATTAGGTACAGTACAAAAGATGCAACAGTGTTTAGCGCCTATACAAAGTGAACTAACTGAACCCTCTCCCATCACGGCCAAGTCAGCTATCTGATAACTCGCAATACTCGGAAAAGTGCTTTGCATACATTTACGTATTTTAGAGGCCCGAACTACAAAAGGAAAGAAACCATTATAAGATTACTCACGCGACTGAATGTTTCCCTTCCCTTGGAAACCATTTGACATAATGTGTTTTTGCGATAGCATCTGCGTAACATAAAGAAACTCTTAAAAGTAACAATACGCTAATTCACTTTGGGCAAAAAGTACAGGAGTATTATGGAAAATATACCTTAATTGACTCGGAACGGTCGAAGCTACAGCCTATTTTGGTTGTGGGTACACTAAAGGGAGATATGGAACCGTAATCACACTTTGAAGATAATTGAAATCATATTAGACCTCTTTTAAAGCAATTGAATTAGGTACCAATTAAGGTATCCGGTAAATACATAGTATGATCCTATTTGACTTACTACGTATCGATTACCTATAAATGAAGTTACGTGAAACTTCTAAAATTAATAGATAGACAGGTTATCCTTTAAAATAGAAATTATGGTTAGTCTCAGCTTGGAAAATATTTCCAGTAAAATATTACGTTAAAATGAATTATGACAAAATCTGAGCAGCCACATAGAAAAGCTGGTTGAATAGAATCATGTCCCTCGGACGAAGGTACAATAACTAAACTTTATAGCCACCTTATGAAGTTATAAATAAGAGCGAATTTGCAAGAATAAAAACTAAGTCTATTTGAATATTAGGCTATGGAGCATTAAGAAAAGAAACCACGCCTGAATTAAACGAAGCGTTTCTCACTTTCAAGAAATAAATCCTCAGTAGTACGGTCACGTAGCTGAGTGCTGAAAAATAAGTCAAATCCAGGTCGACTATTTATATCTTCAAAGCACTCACTCGACCAAATAGTCTAATATAACTTTGTTCCGAACCCCTGATCCTCTCTCACACTTGACCAGTTTTTTTTTTTTATTTTTTTTTTTTTATTGAGAAAACCAACAGCGTATTTATACAATTTTACCATACATAAATTTAACATACAATATGGCCAATAACAGGTTTCCCTTAAATTATTACCAATAGTACTAGTAAAGGTTGGAATGCTACCAATACCTATCCACACAAGTTCACACAACACTACCTAAACAATACACTACAAAACAAAGATCATCCCGATAGCCAATTTATAACTACAATATCCTTTAGAGTCTAAAAACGAACTTTGCAGTCTAGTGCCGACTCAAGGATAAGACTCAAGTTCTTAAGTTAGTACAAGTACTAAGTACATCCGAGCATTTCGACTGAACGACTCTTCTTCGTGACAATAGTTTGACTTGGCTTGCCTAAGAAGGCTCAGTGAATCTTTTTATTTCTTTGATCTGGAATAATCGGTAAGACTACGACAAAACACAATTGAAGGTTAACATAATAAATTCTGTTAATAACAGGGTCGAACCAAGTGGGTAGACATCTTACATAATAAGTTAAAATAAAAAGTACTTATTTGGCATGACTCTTACTTAGCTGTATAAAAGATTATTTTTTGTCTATCAAATTGCCTAAGGCTTGCTTCAATATTGCTGTGTTATTGTATTGAAAGATAAGTTGTCTGGAAATATTATTGATCATGAATTTTTCATCGATATCGATAGTTGGTTTACACAAAGCTTATTTTATTTCTTACTTAGGTATTTTTATTCACGAAGCATTTTCCCATGAAAACTGTAAGCTCGTCTTAATTGTCTATGATTTCTGGCCGTTCTTGGAAACACGTTCCGCTACCGATTAATTTGATTAAATTAAATTGATCTGTAGCCAATGATATTATATAAAAACAAAAGCAGATATGTTATAAGCGCTCGCGCTGTGAATACTTAAATACGTCCAAATTGGGACGTCTTGTGTTTAGTCTTCGTGTGGCCTGCGTCGTGCTAAATCGCGTGCGTACCACACCGTAAGTTCCTGTGTTCTTACCAAAATAAATAAAAAATGCCATCGTGTGTGTTTCGAAAGTGTACCAATTATGACTCTAAAGTAAACAAAATACAAGGGATCTCTTACCACATGTGATTATGCAAAATTATTTAGTATTTATATTTTCAATTATTTATGCAAACAATCAAGACGCCATGCGCCATGTTCAAGTTATGAAAGAGAAAGCGATCTTGTTTTGACGTTAGAGCGATAAGGATGCGTGCGCTGCGGACATAGATTAGTTAGTGCAGAATCGTTAAAACTATAGCTATCTCTTTCATTTGCGTGCTATTTCGTATCTTTTGTTTCACTTATCAGTTACATTTGTCAATGTGTGCAATTTGGAATAGCTCGGCACGGATTAAAATCGTAATTTCTATGAACGTAACATATCTATAGTTCTATAATATCATTGTCTGTAGCACAACGTTTTCATCAAACGTTTACCAAGAAACATCTGAATTGTATTATACAAATTGTTTTTTGTACGTCTCAACAAATACTCGTTAATAAACTCGATTTATTTGAGCAAATTAAATACCCAACTACGTCCCTTTTACATTGCTTACTTTCACAGCAATTTAGTAATCAGAAATACATAATTCATTGAAGCAGGCAATTACTTTTGTACACACTTCCGAGTACAATGTTAATTAGCGCGGTATATTAACGTTATTTAGCCTATAAACTGCCTCGATGATTTATGGCCAGAAGCGATCATTGTACATAACTGTACATACTCACCTGAATCGAAAATTAGATACACTTACCTGTAGGCCTAAGATGCGTACCGCGATAAGCGGTTATCACGCCATTTTATCGATTTTGCCCATACATTTTGATGTCGATAAAAGTTATCACGGTGCGCATCTTAGGCCTACTGGTACCTACTTACTACTTGCATTTTTGTCTCCGGAAAACAACAAATCGAGATAAATAATTCGATTATTACCGCGGTCTCATGCGACCACTAATAGAATTCAACGAATTAAATCTTTAAAGTTTCATATCTACAAAATACCTACTAAGGAAAAATATGGAATTGGTATAGTTAATAATCCAATTTAAAAGAATAGGCGTGAAAAACCTTGTCAAAAGTAAATTAATTTTCAAACCCCAAGCAATTAAAGGTCCTCAAACAAACTTTAATACCCCAATTCACTCCTTTAAAAGTTTTTACTGTTGCTTTATGCAACTTACAATAAAGCCTTCTAAAGCCAATCTGAAGGGTTTTAATTGCTTAAAGTTGAGTTGATTTAGTCTAGCCGCAGACTACAGGATTTTTGTCGGCCGATAGTTGGGTCGAGCTGTTATTCAATTTGAACAAGTATGAAAGTGCCCACATTGGATCGGCCGATTCTTCATACAAATTAGAATCGGGCCCAACCATAGAGTTATTAACTCCATGGGCCCAACTATCGACCGACTAGCCTGCGGGGAGTAATAAGCCTAGGCGCAGACTACCGATTTTTAGTTGGCCGATAGTTGGGCCCGATTCTAATTTGTATGCAGAATCGGTCGATACCAAATCGGTGTAATGTGCGCACTTTCATACATCTCCATACCTACTGATTAACAGCCCGACCCAACTATTGTCCAACTAAGGCTGAGTTGCACCATCTTATTTTGACTTTAACAAACGTCAAAAATCTGTCAAACTCCATACAAAAAGCATCGTTTTTTGTTAAAGTTACGGTCAAAGTAAGTTGCTGCAACTCAGCCTAAAAGTCGGTGGTTTGCGCCTAGGCTTCTATAAATCTAAATCTGTTATACAGATAACATATTGGGGTAGGTACTCGTACATACATATAGCAATCACAAATAAATCACTTCCCCATACTAAATGTCTGCCGCATGGCGCCATATGTCAGCGCCTCAGATTTAATTTGTCGTACGCCATGCATGCGACGCGTGAGCGGCACGACGTCGTGTGGTCTCGGGCTAAAGGAAAATGCTCACCAAACCACACTGAATGTGTAAAGAATTTTCTTTACTTCTTCCGTCGATGCGCCTGATTCGGTGCCCCAATAAAACGACCGATTACTCAATAAAGTTGGTTCAGTGGTTGAGAGCATACGCTAGAGGTGGCAGTTAGATCTTCGCACAATACAAAAACATGGGCAATGGGCATGAACATATCTTTTTGGGATAATTAACTAATTTGAAAAAATAATCTTTATCTTTATATCCGTTGTCTGTCGTTGTCCGGTTTCAGTACTTACAAACTAAGCTTTGTTTGGGATTATATGACGCAAATAGGAATCAAATTGTTCTTTAATTAATGTAGCGTACAAAATATCGTATGTTAATACCGCCCTAAGCGTCGAAAAGGTGCTTATCTGAATGAGTCTTAATAATAATGCTGTTGTTGCAGTTTCAGTTTTAATAAGAAAATATACCATTACATTAAAAATAATGATGTCGAACAAAAAATCGACGATAAAGCTCTTAATACGAGTATCCGAAAGAACCTTAAGTGTGTCTTAATGCATCAAAGAAATCCTTCGTTTTCTAACAAAATTCTAAACACTCAACTCGATCATTTGTCACCGGAACACACGTTACGACGAACGAACGAGGATTACGAGTGAATTAACTCCATTTACATACTAATCTCGTAAAATTACTCCTGATATTCGGCCCAACAGACGCGTCCCTTGTCACAGCTTTGTAATTCAGGGAGTAGATTTTTGGGGTTCATTTTAGGATTTTGTATGGAAATTAAAACACATAATTAACTTGCTTAAATGTATCCATATAATATTGGAAAATATTCAGGTCTTTTATTATTAATATTTTTTTAAATATACTTAACGATTTTTAAGCACTATTTACCATACGAATAAAGACATTTATGACGATGACTGATGATAGATTAATGACTACCTCAGTATTAGGGTATGTTCTTAAAAGTGTGTAAAAATACTATAGAAAATTAGGCTGAGTTGCACCACCAAACTTTGACCGTAACTATAACGTTAACCGATGTTTTTTGTATGTAGTTTGACAGATTTTTGACGTTTGTCAAAGTTAAAGTAAGATGGTGCAACCCAGCCTAAGATAAACCGCGGAGTACGATAAAGATATGAAGCCCATATTAGCAAAGTGTTGATATAAACCGAACAACTTTTTGATTATGACCAATATAACCCCATAAACGGCACAAACTAACAAATTACTAAAACAACTACTGCGCGTAATATTTACTCGGGAAGTCCATTAAATATTTCACATTCCCCATTGATGTCCCTCTGTTATTGCCCTATGATTGTGTTTGGGAAGCCCCCAAGTGACCCAAGCAAAAACACAGATCCATTATAACAAACTATGGTTTCCCTTAAAAAAGAGAAGTCACAAGGAAACGAACATATAAATGGAGCTTATAATACTATGCTGGGTACTAATAAAATATATTAAATGCAAAAGTTTGTATGGATGTATGTTTCACGCAAAAAATACTGAACGGATTTTGATGAAACTTGACAGTATTACTATTTTTTGTTTATACATCAGAATAACATATTAAGCTATAATTTATAATGATCTGTCACAAATTAAATTTCACGCGTGGGCGAAAGCTAGTTTATATCTACTACTGTACAATTAAAAAATACAAAAGTAGACGAATATTTTTTTCATTTTTGAAGTGTGTAAAATAAAGAATATGTGTAATTAATATGGTAGTAGTAAGTAGCTGTGGTAGTAGTAGATAATATCTAATAATCTTAATATTATTAAGCAGACAGACGAAAAAGTGATCGTATAAGATTTTAAACTTTCGCGTTCCATTTCAACCGCGTTAAGACTCGTGTTGATCCCATAAGGTTCGGTTTTTTTCCTTTTCAGGCACAGAAACACAAAAATGAAATATTATACTTAAAATTGATAAAATTATACGTATTTTCAGTGATCAACTTCTACCAATAACTTTCAGGAAAATCAAACAATGAAACAACTTCACGGATTGTCCTTTTCATTTGATATTTTAACAAGATTTTTGTGCTCGTATATCAATGGTTGATTTAATTTCAATGATTGCTCATTCGAATGTGTAATTTTGGCCAATCATTTTTCTACATAATATTTATTCACTTCCGCGATTTCGTGCTTGTGAAGTTCAATATACTCTACACGTGTCTTCTTATTTACCAATTTACTGTGTAATCAGAATGAAAGAATATAAAGTTAAAGCCAATTTTGAAAAAACAAAAGCTTTCATCATCATGACAGACTTAACAGGGCTTCCACTGCTGAACATAGGCCAATGATTTTCAGATTGAAAGGTCGGTAGCGGCCTGCATCTCAAAACTTTTATAAAGTCATCTGTCTACCTTGTAGAAAAAGTGCCCACAACTTTCAACAACAACTTTTATAACTTATGAGGATCCAAATATGCGTAGTATTAAGTGTACCTGCCTACAAACACGGCAATATTTTATTTTTATTTTTGTTTACGTGTATTTTATGTAGAAAACAAGAAAATTGAGCTTGATAAATCTTTTACAACCGCAGATTAAGTTAGGTTTTATATTCACGTCAACTTTTGCTTATTAAATTGTTCATGTTTTTCGTAAAAACTCGAGTACATAGACAATTGCAAATGTAATGTGCATGATTCAAAGTACTATCTTAAAAGTAGATAAGTAGTCATGAATAGTTCAAGTAAAGCGTAAAGCGTAAAATAACTGCAAGATGCGACAAAATTGGTGGATTTAGAAGGGTTGCCCAAATCCAATGATAGGTGAGTGGTGATTTATGAATGAGTCCAAAAAGGAGTGGATCGTGAGGCCTGCGGTCGCCGGCCCAGACAGATGGGACTCCGTGGAGAATATGTCAATCCCAGTGCCCTAAATTAAGTATGTGTGCATAGACTTAAGGTGTGTCCAAATAGCTATTGTTTTTTAATGGACAAATGGTCCTTTTGGAGTAAATTTTTGGTTAGCAACATAAGAGATCGAAAAAAACCAATACGTTGCTCATATTACATGCGGAGTTTCTTGTTAAGGTAAAGTTATTTTAAAATTGAATTCATTTCTTTATGTTTTACGTCATGGTCCATAAGAACAACAAAGAAATCATTAGGGCCTGTAGTCCAGAAAAGATTGGGAACCACTGCTCTAAGCACTTTTTTTACTCGGTATTCCTTTATCTGATTTAGAATGTCAATTATTCATCGCAAGTTCTAATAAAATCAACTGGAGATAGCTTAACTTGATCCAAGATAAAAGGTTAGATCCAACAAAATGATGTTGGAATTTAGTAATTTCAGTAAATAGGTATAACAAGCGACTGTCGCGATCGCTTTTTAAAAAGAGTCTTTAAACTTAAAAGGCATGCATTTATTAAATGGGAGGTAGTCGACCTGGGGGTCAAAGTTCAAGTGTTATGTAAGACTAAAACTGTAGACGAATATTTCATATTTTACACCAATTAGGTGTAATCTACGGTTGTATTTCTTGGATCTTTTATGCTATCTCAAGGGATAAAGTACACTTTGTTTTACTTTAGTTTAATAGAGATATGAAACTATATTTAGAAAATATATCTGCTGAATCTTTTCTGTGGTTAAATCGGGAAAATGTAACTAAGAGATAGAGTTACTTACTTTCTGAAGTAATATGTACACAATATGAGACATAGGTACCTTTAGAAAGAGCATTATGTCATGCTCATGACTAGCTGTGCCCGCGACTTCGTTCTTTGTTCGTTTTTGCAACATTTTTCTTTACTGCTCCTCCCCTATTGGCTGTAGGGTGATGTTACGAGTATAAAGTCTTCCTCGAGAAATGGGCTATCCAACACAAATTTTACTTATCGGACCAGAAGTTCCTGAGATTAGCGCGTTCAAGCAAACAAACTCTTCCGCTTTAAAATATTAGAATAGATGATTCGATTGCACGACCATTGATGATTAAATTGAGTTGGTAGGGCAAAATAATTGGTATACTTACATAGGTTAAAGTTATAACTTGTTGTTCCCCTTCCAACTGGACCTGTATTTTCTAGAAATACCAATTCTAAACCCGACGTCATGGAATAGATGGATTCAAATCTTTCTTTGACGTTTTCGATCAGTTGCAATTTACGACGGACGGGGCAAAGCGTGAAGGCTGTAAATCAAACTTAGTCGACAGCGAGTCTGCGTCCTAGATTGAGGTTTCATTGCAACTCCCAAGTCCTAGTTCCGATATATGAAGTGTGCCCGCAGTTTCTGGACTTAATGCGGGCACTTTGTTCAAATTGCTGGGTTGAGCTGCGGATTTCGTACGAGATTCGATTTATTCAGCTCATCACGGTGCGGTGTTATTCTGGATTTGCTGGCTTATAACTTGCTGACAATCAACAAAGAATGTTTTACGTAAGAGCTTTAGATTGAATTTCCACGTCTACTGTTAAAGGAAAACTCTTTACACAAATCTTTGTCAAAACCGCAGATTCCAGACAATTTTATAATAGAAGGAACAAGCACTGAATCCACCAGTATGACCAATTTAATGGTGTGTCATAATTAATGAAATGCATATTATAACATAGCGTTATACTGCCTACATTGAACTAATTAATTTATTCAACGCAACAAAGCTTAATACATAATGATAGTACCTTGAACGAACGTACGACACACCCCCGACCGCCTCGTGAAAAGTTAATTCTCTTTTATGAAGTAAATCATAATACACCTTTTTCAGGGCACGGGCAAAAATGACGTGTTTACGATGCAAGAGCTACACCGTTTACACAGCGGGTTATAAATGTACCTACATAAAACAATTCCAGCCAAACTTGGCCACAACCGTGACAATAACTTACAGCCACAGTTACCGTAAAAATTGGGCGAACGCGGCAAAGTCTCTATTTGTCCGCCACACGCAACATTGAACACCGTATAAAGGTCAGGGTACATTGTAACCGAAAATGTACGCAACAATTTAAAGTAATTTCGTATCGGCTTTATTTATACGCCCCCGGACGAGAGTTATTCCACACCTATATGATACACGAGTTTACAAAGTCTAATCTCACGTGTTTCCAAATTGAATTCAGCTTTGCCCGCAAATTGTTTTTCATATGAGCAACCTCCGCGTCTAAGCCCTGGTTTAAATATGGAAGAGCCGTAGATAAACACGAACGAAGGTGTGTAAGCGATTTTAAAATTCCGGAATGGCACCGGCAAGGCAATAGCGCCATAAAATGCAATAAGGATTCCATTAGCCGCCGTCAATACGTCCGACGCGGTGTTCCGTCCGTATATTGGCGATACGGCTTAACAGTTCGTATGTGGGATTTGATTTCCCGTACAAGCCCGGGTAAGTGCAATAGGAAATGTCGCGTGATCGTCGCGCGAGAATAAAGCAGAGAATTGGGTCGAGGCCCGCGGAGCCGATTTTGGAACGAAGCCAGCCGCAGGCGGTGTGATTTTGTTTTATTCTGTAAAAATACTGTATGACAATTTAGCCCCGGTTAACAATGGCGCCTTTCCTTTCATAAACTGTTATTGGGCGCAAAGGGTTACGCCTAAAATCAAACGGTTTTCGACCCTGATCGATGTTACGCGATGCTAAAGCGTCATCAAAGCGCTGTAACGGGAGAAGTAGCCCTTTAATTTCGTCCTTCCTCTCCTTTGAAATATATTCGTTATTCCCACTCCATGTTAACAGACCCTTTAAATTATTAAGTAGGCATTGAAAATCATCCCTTTAAACAGACATGAAATAGAGTCTCATTTCACCCTTTTTGGTGCTGTTACTACGATTGCAAAGTTATATTCGAATCACTTGGACCGTGGATTTAAAATCTTTATTGTTCTACGTTGGCGCTTATCCAGTATTCTAAGGCTCGTATCCATTATTTCTGAATTTTATATAGCCCTATTTCGATTATCTATGATCTTTGTTTGAAATATGAAAACTGTCAACAGGCATGCGAGCCAAAATTGTATTTTTAAGGAATTTCAATTTAGCTTTTCGCGACTTTGTTGGAATATATTCGTCGCAGCTTTTTTGCGCCACTCTATCTGCGTGCCGCAGACTATTCCCTGTTTATGTAGTATTTAAGATGCTTAAGTAAGATAGTTATAATTACATAATACAGCATTTGATAGTTATCCTAAGTTTTATGCAGAACATCAACAAAACCCATTAATATTGTCAAAGTAACTAAATAGGAATCTAGTAGGTATAAGCAGTTACTTAGTGCCAATTTTTAAAGATACCAACATGACAATAAGCAATTTGAAAAATCTACGTCCCTCAACAACCATTTCACACATTTACCCAGCCAAAGAAATATTATTTCAAATGTGGCCCAATATTTAATCGTCGCCCAAAGACTGTTCAAATAGGCAAAGGCATAAATTAATTAGGAGTTTGTTTACCCAGGATGTTTTGTCCGGATAAAACGCATGATTCCAGCCACAGAGCGGAATGTAAATCTAATTCAGCGTAAGACCACGCCAGAGAATTTCCCTGGAGACAAATTATATCGAGATATGTAGGGTGACCACACTACAATTTGCTGTTGGACATACACAGTTTAGTTTTCATGAACATGACAAAAGACGTGTTGAAGCCCTATTAGAGGTGAGAATAGTGCCTTTTGTCCCACAACTGGACCACAGCCTACCCCGACTGCTTGTAGAAGCATAATGGCCGCACTATCTTTAGTTTATTAATTTCGTAAAGGTTCAATGTCTTTCATACAAGTGTTTTAGCAAGAAATTATGATAATTGATAGAAACTGACCACCTAACAAAGGTGGGTACAAAGATAGCTGGCAGCGGCAAGATGAAAAAAAAGAGCATTGCTTTGTAGCGTTCCTAGCGAGAGGCTTACGTCTGCCATCGTCTGATATGATGATGACGATGAATGACGTACTAACCCAAGAAAATTAATTTCAAACAAAACTAGTCCTTGCAAAGCTGTCATCATGGTGTTCCTACTTGCATGAGCTCTATACGAGAGCGTGCTTGACGAAATATAAATCAAGCGTTTACACACAAGAGAAAATTAGGGAAAATTGCCAGTCAGCGCGCCGCCCGGAAAGCGATAAGCCCGCCCTGCGTAGTTAAACAACCAAATTGCAGTTAATACTTTGTTAAGTGGGATAGTATTGTTTTCTTCGACAGTGGGGTATTTATCCTTTCCAAATTTACTGAACCACCTTGGTTATGACCTTGCTATTTCCGCATATCTGTGTTGTTCCACGTCTTTTCTTTTAGGATTGTTTGGTTTTAATTTAATGATATTTGTTTACGTTATTATTATTTCCCATCATTATTATTGACGATTTATATGACTCTATTTGCATTAAGTATAGTGAAGTTTAAATTTTCCGTTTTGTGCTTTTTACGTGAAAATCTAACAGACATCCATCCAACACCATAAACTGGCATTGCGTTGTCGTAAATAACAATTTCTCATCGTTGCACTATGACGAAAATAGAATTTCACGAATTTATGGAAAAATACGAGTAAAATATCTTTTACCGTATTAAAAAGCCATATTTCAAAAGATTATACAATTTAAAAGCTCCTTCACGTGTAACAGTCTCTTGGGTATTTTTAAAGACCAGTGGGACACTCAACTCAGCTGCGACACAGATAAAAAACCAGACGAAATTATGTATTTTTCCTCCGCTCTTCAGTGGATTAGCTTGTCAGAATTTTGCTAGATCAATCGCCAATCGCGTCATAATCACGTTACTGTCGCGTCACGTAGCTGGGCACACTTAAATGTGTCCTCTCATATTTCTTGCACGCTCCACTCGGTTCTTTCACGGGAATCTGTCTCACAGAACGTGATGAAAATATCAGGATGACGAAGCCTTATTGAAAAGGGTACCGTATTCAGATATTGAGCAGGAAGGTAATTCAGCTATTTTTAACATTATGCGAAGCGCTTATTATGTACGAGTATGACAAGATATTAAATAGTATCTAATATGTGACGACACCTAAAAGACTTTTTTGTGTAATAAACGAAGTGATTATTAACTTAACACCATACAAGTAAGGACACACTATGGTATTGGAAACACAAAAATTGGCAAAACACAAAATAACAGTCTGTTTTTTAACTTTACAGAAATACAATGTAATTTTTAGTTTTTAAAAATTTATGAAAATCTTTTAAGTTATTTTTTATTTTTACAATAATTTGTTGTGAAGTGGATACAACATAAACACCTTTGTAAATTATTTTAATATTACTTACACAGAATAAGCTAGTATTGAATTCTTGGCATTCCAATAATTGAGTTCTCATCAAGGACTAAGTAATCCTATTTTACTTGGAATTGGCTAATGAAATAAAGTCGCCTTGACATTCAAAGCTCTTACAAAATTAGCGTTTTTCAAGCGTGAAAAAGCTCGTTTTATGTAAGTTGCGCGTCAGACATACGCGCAATTGCCATAACAGCTAGAAAAACATAGTTAAAAAAAGATCTTAGTTTATTGAATTGAAACGCAAATATAAGTTTTTAAATAGGAATACTATTTCGAAACGAGAGTTAAATACGCTTTAATAGAGCTTACACCAGGTTTCATAGCTCGTACGTAAGCAATTATTTATAAGAAATGCAGCCTCCTGCATCATACAGCATCCAGGACACTGTTTCGTTGTCCCAAACGGGACTGTTCACACTTCTCGTTTCCACCACTGCAACTCCTGTGTAGCCAGGATCTACAGCTTGACCGCCAGAGGAGGTCAAACTGTTTAGACAGTGAATTGGAACATGTTTTTTTTATTTATTTAAATAGTCCACTGAAAAAAAAGATTGCTAATTTAATAACATTCTTCCACAGGTATCCTGGATCCGCAAACGCGACCTTCACATTCTGACAGTGGGGGTGCACACATACAGCAGTGACGCGCGGTTCGCGGCGCTCCACACAGATGGCTCTGACGAGTGGACGCTGCGCGTTGCGCCGGCGCAGCCACGTGACTCTGGCGGCTACGAGTGTCAAGTCTCCACTGAGCCAAAGATCAGCTTGTCTTTTCGACTGACTGTAGTTGGTAAGTTCTAGTTTCATTATTGGTGCCATTTCTGCATGAATCTAAGGCTTTAAGCCAACTTAAGACTCATCGTTATCATCAAGTCTATTCGTAGTATTTTGCCAGAGGAAAATGGTGGCCTATGTTCAGCAGTGGACACTGGACGTCCTTTGGCTGAAATTATGATGACGATGAATGGAGGACTCCTCACGCTGCCTTGACGAGTTGGGAAGGCCTAATTTACTTCATTTGTCCTATGGGGAAAGTGTCCAAGAATGGAATTGGTTCTGTTCTCTTTTACTCTGTCAGATCCATTTAGACGTAAAGATTACTTTTTATTGAAATCCTTTATGTAATTAATTACAAATCCTAAAGGTTCCTACTACAAACATCAATCTAAATCAATTATCTTCGGCATGCATAAGTAATACGCGATACGTTTCTAACAATCCTGAATATTAAATCGCACATTATGTTATACTGAGAACACAAGCTCGCATAATGAATGAGTATGTATTAGTGGAGGAGGAACCGTGTTAAATTTTAATTTGAGCGTAAGTAAAACTGACGGTTTTTGCGGTGAAGGTAAAATATTATATTACCTGCAATAGACATTTTATGTCAGTTCAAAGTAATTTAAAAACTTCTTTTGTAGAGAGAGTCGTGCTCATGTAGTAGAATTACCTGATGATGATGATGATGACGACAAAAATCCCAAAGACCCAATATCCCTCTTCACTTTTTAACCTGGTTCCTTTCTTTCAGTATCAAAAGCGGAGATCCTGTCAGGACCTGAACTCTTCGTGCGGGCTGGCTCAGATATCAACCTGACCTGCATAGCCCGACACGCCCCTGACCCTCCTAGGTAAGTCAAAAAATACACCATAATTGCAATTTAAGCTGTTCCTTCATGTTAAATTTCCAGAATAAGTACAAACCGATCGAGCTAACTGCGTACCTCGCTGGAATGCGACTCTTCCTCCCACTTACCCGGGTGCATGATGTGACTTCAAGACTGTCAGGTACGCAGTTAACACGGCCGGTTTGAAAGTCAATCAATTAGGCTCAGTTACACCACCTTATTTTAACCGTAAAAATAACAATAACCGATGCTTTTTGTATGGAGTTTGACAGATTTTTGACGTTTGTCAAAGTTAAAATAAGATGGTGCAACTCAGCCTTAGCATATTTTCATTAATATCAAATGTATAGGTATTCAATTATTTTGTGTCAGCTGCAAAATTGTGAAATACGAGTACGACTTCAAAGAATGTTATTGGGTTATTGATTATTGGGGCTATCTGATTAAAATAGTCTAGCCCTATTTCAATAACCAAATAAATAAAATTGACTTTGATGTATTGGACTGAAAAACTGTCCAAATGTCAATTATTTACTTAAGTTATCAGACGACAGAAAACTTAAGACTAAAGCAACATAATGTTTGTCTCTAGGCTGCGAATATTACAATAGCAAAATATTGCCAGTATTAATAATATTATTTTCATTCCATAAAATTGTAATCGTCATGTCACAATACGTCATAAATAGACGCGTATATCCCTTCTTAAGCACTTGAGTTCACAATAATTCACGTTTCAATTGAAGCATTGGGAGCAACAAGGGCGTTCGGTGCCGAAAGTCCGTTTTGATGTTATTATATCAAAACACTGTACCATCTAGTTTAACATCCCAAAAACTGGTTTCGATCAGACGCTCCCTGATGGCGTGAGAATAATTTATGTCACAAGTGGCGCTACGCCCTTGTTGCACACAGTAACAAAAGTGCATTTAAATTCGACCTGTATGCAGTTTTTAAAAACTTATTAATGTAAAAAATTGCTGAAGACTAATTTTGAGTCTTCCAGTGACTTGGCTCCCTTTTAGATTGGTCCACGGTTCAAGTCGCCAGACTGAATTTTCAATTATTTATTCCTCCGGCAAATATGGACTCACTCTAAGATTCTAGAGTAGATTTGTGTTGATTTTATTGTTTTAATTTATTAACAAAAATATTGAAGGTTCACCTTTTTAGCTCTGGAAACTGCGGCAACCAGTTTAAAAAAGAAGAAAATATTTAAAAACTCAATCTGGAGACTTAGTCCGTGGACCTAGCTAAAAGTGAGCCAAATGAGTGGTTGAAACTGGTCCTGACCTTCCATGCAGGCCTGGAGGATCAGGCTGGACCTTCCAGGTCAGTTGCAGCTGATTCGGAAGATTCCCTTCAGTCTAGTGAATATTTTGATAAATCTGATTAAAACACGAAAGTCAGAAAAAACATTAAGAAAGGACAATGTTCGTTCTCCATACATTGTTCGCCTAAGAACCAACAATTTTGACATATTACTACCCGAAAGCGAAATAATACGATTCTGTGTGTAAGAACAATGATTCCTGATGGACACTTGCCATAAAATTAATGATTAAGAATATTAAATCACAGCGATTTTATAATATGTCGTTTATGACAACATGGCGTCTAATGTATTGTGTGAATGTATGAACACCGATTCGCGAAAAATGTTTTGTATTGTCGTCACGCCGAGTCGCAGCCAAATAGTATAAAATAATAGAACAAGTTTTAGAAATACAACTCGGCATTCCACTTTTATAATATGCCCACATATTGCACGTAAATAAACAACATGAATCGTAGGTTGTTTCCACCCTTGTCATCTGACACATGAAATAAACTCCTATTGTATAATAGATATCGAAGCCGAATCGTATATAATAATAGAATGGGTTTTGGAGATCACTCGGGGTTCCACTTTTATAAAATACCTACATATTGCATAAAAATAACACGAATCATGAGTTTTCTTTTCACCATTTACATCTGACACGAGATAACAAACTCCTATCTCCATGACTACCGTCGTAGTCTATGCCAAAGACTACAATATTTTAAGCAAGAAGTTTCAAACCTTAGCGGCTACGGTAACCCCTGGGCCACATACATCATGATAACATTCGGTCGACACCGGAACGAAGTCTTGCGATTATGCAAAAAAGCATCGTATTCTAGTGCGGCTATATCACGTTCAACCGGGGTTTTAATTCGACTAAAGTCCTGACTAAAGACTGGAAGAAAATACGCCGCATTGTATGAGCACTTCGTGTTCGTTAAAGCGGCTTCAGATCTAGAGCCCACATAGTTTTCTTTCCAATAATATCCGCAAGTAGCGCTGCATGATATTTACAACAAAAACGGCAATAGTTATTAAGGTGCCAAAATTATATGATTACTTTGGCACGATATTATACACGTTCGAAGATTTGTCATTTTCATACATTTCATCATCATCATCATCATCATTTCAGCCACAGGACGTCCACTACTGAACATAGGCCTCCCCCAATGACTTCCACATCGCACGGTTGGTAGCGGCCTGCATCCAGCGCCTTCCCACTACCTTTATCAGGTCGTCGGTCCACCTTGTGGTGGGTTGACATTGCAGAATATGACTTTTGATAGGTTCATCATAGAATTCGGCGGGGATATCCTCACGGAGGAAGTTCGTAAAAGGGCGGAACAAGATCTTATAATAATGCAAGGCCGAAGCTGTAACGCGCGTGCTCCTACGTGTAATCCGGCGAGTATGCAATAAATAGTAATGTCTGGTAAATAGTGGTAATACGTATCATTCGTTCGTTCGTTTCAGCCGAAAAGACGTCCACTGCTGGACAAAGGCCTCCCCCAAGGATTTCCACGAAGACCGATCCTGCACCGCTCGCATACAGGCACCTCCCGCGACCTTCACCAGATCGTCGGTCCACCTAGTGGGAGGCCTGCCCACGTTACGTCTTTCGGCTCGTGGTCGCCACTCAAGAACTTTCCTGCCCCAGTGGCCATCAGCTCTACGAGCTATGTGCCCCGCCCCGTCTATGTCTATATGCGCTACGATTACAGGGTATCATTTTGCATAGTCGCAAGACTTCACTCCGCTGCTGTCAAATCAATGTCGCATAATGTTATCGCAATGTGTGTGGCCCTTGGCCAAATCACAGAAGCCTATGCGAAGAAAGAGCACTTGAATGACAATGAAAATCAGGGTTACCATTTTATAAGATCTCCTCACTATTGAGGGTAACAAAGTAACATTAATAATCTAGCCATTAATTACATTTATTACCTATACGAGAAAGTAAAGCAACATGCGGTTTTATTTTAATTTGTAAAATATTTGTAACAGTTTGTTCCAAGTTTAGTTTTACAACATTATTGCTGTTTCAGCTGTCACTGTGAAGCTTTGGGAAAATAAATAAATAGAAAAAATATTAACATAAATATTTATTTAAGTTTTTATGTTCATTATCATAATATGCCAATTTAAGTTACACTGTGTGACAGTCTTTGACACTAAACAAACTCTTCAGCTTAATAATACCTACCTACAGGGCGTTTTTATAGTTACTCTTGCTGATGAAACAAGAAGGGTTGATTCTACTACTGAAATACAACTACTTTTCTTACAGGACCAATATCAAATTCTCAAAAAAATTCACATCCTCGTGATGGTGATAATTTCTATGGAGAGGTTTTTTTTTATATTCGGTCTCTTGGGATAAGTTATTCCATTTGAGCAGTAGAATTAATCCTTTTTATTTGATCACATATAAAAATAACACAAGTGTTTAGGAAAACTTCTTCTTTGGTATGGTATCACTACGGAGTTATAATGTCGGCAACTCTGTATCACTGACTTGTAACTTTCAAACAGTATGAATAATAAGGGCACCACATTGGTTTTCTTTCTGAAAAAAGGCTTTCACTTTTAGTACTAACCCTTTAGCACTATTTCATTGAAATAAAAATACAATAAACGCACAGAAGTCTGAAATTGAGTCAACTGACGTGACATTTATAATTTGTTGACATTATGACAGTTTGACAAGACTAGGGATTGAAAAAGTTTTAATTGAAAAAGTAAAATGACAATTTATTAAAACGATTCACAAGGATATAATCGATTAAAAATATTTATAAAATGTTCTGATACTTGCCTGTAGCGATTATCCAATCCTGGTTTCTACTGAAAAACTACCTCGTGGCAAGATTTTAATAAAATAATAAAATCTTTATCTTCTCTTTCACAATCTATAAAAGTTCATTTGGTCTATTATTATACATGTGCTATGAATGAGGGTTTTCGCGATTGAAAAATCCGCGAGATGGCAATACGTAGACGCGAGGTCCAAATGCTGCATGATTGGTGGATATCTGTCAATGTCATGTCAAAAATAACCAATCATGCAGCATTTGGACCTCACGTCTACGTATTGCCATCTGGCGGATTTTTCAATCGCGAAAACCCTCATTGGCATAGATTATGAGAGACTGGCAACTATACTAGGTTGATATATGTTTCTCACACTTCAACTGGCATTGGATTCAACATCGGATTCTGACACTTTTACAGTTATGATACCATGAATATCAGTTTATGGTCCTAATTATTTTTATTTTATTTACGACCTTCGACCAGTTGGACACTTTAGATAGCTTCTTGTAATAGTGTCAATATCTTTTTAGCTTTTAACGCAAATCTAGTCTTCAAAGCAGTTTCATCGATTTATTTTATTTTCAAAATCGATATTTTATTGTCTATGATGGCCGCAGGAACATCACTATACATGGACTCCCAGCAATAAAGTACGGTAATGCCTCGTACAGATTTTATCGGCAAAAATTATGGAACTTGATAGGTTTTAGACCATGCCACGCACCAAAACGTCCGGAAGTTGTAATAGTATTATAGAATAAACGTTAAAAGACTTATTTATTTAATTTTTCAATGCTTAAGTGTCCATTAGAATGAAAGGGTGCTTAATGTATTAAAAAAAATAGAAAATAATTATGATGGGTTAATGTTTTTGGGCGGTTTTTAGGCGGTTTCTGACAATGTCCTTTAATATTTTAACGGTGATTGTAATAAATACACATGTTTGACTTACATTTTAATTAAAATTAATAAAATAAGTATTCAAATTGTTATTTTCCATAAAAAATAATAATTTAACTAACGCCCTATCTGTTTACCAGTTTGGTGCAACAAAGGCGGATAACACAAGTAAAAAAAATAGCATTTTAAGATGTTTCCGATTGCTTTAAAATAGTTATAATACCTTAATGTTATTGCTAAATCATGGGACTAACAAATAATAAAGTAAGTGTAAGTCAAATTATAAACATTAAAAAAATATAAGACATTGAAACTTTCATCGTCAATTTTCTCGAAACTCAATTTTACGAGATACGCCCTTGCTTCAATTGGCCAAGTAACTATCACACGAGAATATTGAAATCAATTCAACTGAATGGATACTGAATTGAAATGATATTTCATGCATTTGAAATAATCGAGAAGTACGGAAAACCGCGACTTTACCCTTTTTTCGTTTGACGATAACCTACGACGGTATCTATAGTGGTTTAGATACGTGCATTTGTGGGTTTGATTCCCGCTAATGGCAAATAGAGTGATGAAAAGAACTTAAGTAAATAACAAGACGAAAAATATTTTTTTTGCTTAAGCGTCTACCATTTGTATATTTTCGCTACTCTGCATTAACTCATTCGGATTGTATGGATTCATTAATATGTACTTAAGAGCAGTAAGAAAGGTCGTGGGTCAGCTGGGGTCACAATGAATTATCTAGACGAGACGTATCATTAACGTAGACATTCTAGGAATCGGAATTTCTATGTTTAACCTTGGAATATCGACATAAAGTAAATATTATTGGATCAACATTTATTATTATTACAGTATTTATAAAGGAGAAAGTAACTATCTGGCTGCTTGTCACGTTTTGTCGTCTAAACGACTTAATCAATGTTGATGCATTTTGTTAGGAAATAAGTTAAATAAGAATCTTCGTCATAAAACAGAAGGGGGTGATTTTAAGAGCCCATTTATAATGCCAATCTGAATCTAAATCCGAAATCCCGAACAGAATTGAAACCACTACGTCGTGCCGCGCAAATGTCATTCCAAAATGGCGCGTATGTTAGTGCAGACTTTTTCTAATCCAACTACGTCTAGATTCGTTTTACAAAACGACGCTGTTTCGCAAAACAGCATTTTAAAACCGGCAGAATTTACAGCCCTAGTGCGACAGGAACGCCGTACTCCTTTTATTTACTTTCTCACAAACACTGTGGCACTCATTTGGTCGTACCATTTTAAATTCAGTTTCAAATCGAACTATGGAAAATCTCAGATAGGTACTACAAGTGCTAGGAATCTCAAATTTTTGCATGGGGGTTCCATTTAGCACGGAGGTAATCACTAATACAGAATTTTAAAAATTCAACACCTAAGGGAATAAAACGGGGTCCACGCGTACGTAGTCGCGGGCGGCTAGTCATCTAATAAAGTCGTGTATTTTTCAATGTGGTCACAAACATTGCACCCTTTTTCACCTCAGATATTTTGGTTAAAAAAATCCGAACATTTCAGATGGCGGGAAGTTAAAACATTGTTGCATATGTTCCGACGGGCATTTTTCCGAACTTTTTTAATCAATGTCCTTCGACAGCGCTTCCAAAGATTTTTCACCTGTATTTTGGCAGCGTTCACACCAAAAACTAGAATCAGCTTTGACTCGCTATTGGTACTCTCCCAGTATACGTCTCTCACTGAATAATGTACGCAGTTACATTAACGTGTATTTTCAGGGAATAAGGAGGGGTTTTATTACGAATTTTTATTTCTCTTTGCATCTGTGCCCTTACCCTAATGCGATCATAATGTTCTCTAATGTCTTTGAATTTTACAGTATAAGCATATTTAAGCGAATGCTTTATTCATTCGGAATTACTAATGCGCTGCCTTTCAAGTATACCACCCCTGCTTGGGTTTCAAATATTATTTGTTCTATAAAAATATTATGTATTTTATTACAAACAACAATGATGATATTATTTGATGACAATAAGAGGTTGTTTAAATAGCAAGCTGATACGTCTGCATTTACCACGGTCTGTAAATTTTCGTAGGACTAGCCGTTATAGGAATTAAGAATCCGAGAGGTCTCTGTCCACCACTTAGACCTTTGGTTAAAACGTAGATGTAAGATGCCAAATCTATACTTATAATAAATCTGTAGAGAGGTCAATTCTGTACATGAAATATATTTTCAAAATAACTATCAGGAAGTGATTAGTGATCGATACTGATGCCAAAAATGCAATCAGTAAAATTTTTGTCTGTCTGTCTGCAGTCTGTCTGTCTGTCTGTATGTTCCTTATAGAAACAAAAACTACTCGACGGATTTTAACGAAACTTGGCACAATTATTCTTCATACTCATGGGCAGGTTATAGTATACTTAGGAATTCCCACGGGAACGGGAATTAGCGGGAAAATCCTTTTGTATGAAAAATCTAAACCGTTTAAGTTAGACGCTTGAAATTTCGCATGCAGGTACCTTAGTAAACTTAAAGCTTAGTTACAACAGGATATTGCAAAATTTCCACGGGAACGGGAGTTAGCGGGAAAAAACATTTGTATGAAAAAATCTAAACCGCGTAAGACAGATGAAGGGGGTAAAACGGGATCCACGCGTACGAAGTCGCGGGCGGCCGCTAGTAATGAAATAAAGCTCTATAATCGCGGCCACAAAGACTACTTTCCCTTGAATAAGACACTTTTCTTTCCAACAGCTTCATCTACTGGTACCGCGGGCCGCACGTGGTGAACTACGCGCAGCGAGGAGGCATCAGCGTGGAGACTGAGCAGCGTACGCGCACAAGCCGTCTGTTGATCGCGCGCGCATCGCCGAGGGACTCTGGGAACTATACCTGCGCGCCTAGTAGCTCTGGTGAGTAACAAAATCAGAAAGAAAATGTAGAAAATAATAAGAAGAACAAATAGTGATCAAAAATCGCGTCTGTGTGCGTGTGAAAACTGAATGTGCATTCCAAACACTTGCCCTTTTAATACAAAAAAGCTAAACCCGAGACGAACACTGGCTTAAAATTATATTTCCATGCTAAATGTCAATTTAAACCAGAGTTCAACCAGAATCTAACTTTTCATGTTTACTTGATTCGCCAGACGATTGCAGATCTTTACTAATTTGCCTTATTTTCGGCTAGCTTCATTTTGACGTAACATGGGAAATCATTCATGAAACTAAAGTTAAACCATGATAATGTGGACATACCATGAAACACCTTAATATTTATAGCTCATTTATAAAGAACAGATTAATTCAGTAGATACGCCCTAAGTTACTTTGTTTTATCGTTTTGCATTCTAAGAAGTAATATATTCATAACATCATCATATAAACCAAGTTTATTTAAATATCGCAGTATTTTTATTTATATGTATTTTTTAATCAGTCCTATAGACCAAACGTGACTGTATTGTTCTCTTAGAATCTGGTAGGTGTAGAACGGTTAAATATCTTTCTTCGCAGTTATGACAAAAAAGAACTTCGCCTAACAACATTGGCTTCACCCTTTCTTTTAATTCAAAAGTTCCCTGATCACGGTGTTTCAATTCAGAAAAAGTTAGCTTTGTTTCCGATTCAGCAAGTCGAGTAAAAAGCACTGCCGAATAAACGTTTTGTCTACGAGACTTCAGTGTAGTCGGTTGAAATACAGATAAAACAATATATTGGCTGGAGACATTGCTGAAATACATTAAGTTGTAAATAGGACATTTATTTTAGAGTACATTTTCTTACGATATACGAGTACAACAAAAGTAGTTCACTTAGAGAACCCGCACGAATAGCACCTAGAATAGAAATGTAAGATAAAGAGAGAACAAAATAAAGGTCAAAAGCCGCATGCTTTCACGTACATTCGTATTATGAAACATTAAGTATTATTTCATAATACGAAGGCACTCCATTTCTGAGACCAGCTAGGTTATCGAAAGTCGATAACATAGTTAGAAATTATTATATAGGTTAGTCTATAAATAGAGTAATGCCGGGAAGTAAAACAAGGAATTCCCAGACAAGCAAACAAATTAAAGCCAATTTACGTCCTTCTTCTGAGTACAGACTTACTGATTCCACGGAACTACAAGCCTACTTTGTTAAAATCATTAATAGACCGAAATCAGGAATATTCTTGGTCTATATTTCCTGGAAACGGCATATCTCGAAACTGCACAGATTATTACGTTAACAAGAAGACAAGGAGTTACCCGTAAATAGCATATTATTCATTTCGGTTGAGTATTAAGTACCTATCTATTATGAAATAGTTTTAGTTTTTTCTACTTTTATAGTTGGTTACCAGTAGGACCGTTCATTATGTAAAACCTTGGGGGAGGCCTTTGTCCAGCAGTGGACGTCATTTGGCTGAAACGAACGAACGAACCAGTAGGTGTTAGGGTTAAGTACAAGTTATCAATTTAAGAATCTTTTCAACAATAAGTGGTAGGCCCGGTCGCATAATAGGTACTCGTAAAACTAGCAGCGCCGTATAAAAAAAAACAAATGAATATGCAAACATGCAACGTAAATTGAAGAGAAATGGGAAACATACGCAAAGAATGTGTCTGAGTGAGTAAAACCAATAGTTTTATTCTATGAACGTAAAGTTGATCGCAACAATATGAATTAAAATTTAAAAAAAATTACGTAAGCTTTACCTACATACCTAGGAGCTTTTACATTGTGGTAAGAGATATGTATGTACAATGAAAGCTATGTGATACGTCCACAGTCCACGCTGGGTTTGCGAGTTTGCGACCACGCTCTCTGACGAGCGTAACGCTCCGTTTGCTTCAAGCGTTAAAGCCTAGATTTTCCGACGTGCGATCTGAGCCTCACTGGATTTCGCACTTTAGATAGACCAATTTGCGAAGCGAAGATTTTGGGAACCAATTTCTCAGAGAGAATCTACCCTAACGCTTCGGGGAAGAAGGGAGAAAGGAGGCACATATAGGATTCTACACACCGAGCCCGAAAGCTTTATTTCAAAAGAACATAAAAAGAACGAAGAAAAAAGAACTCATACCGGCTGGTCGCCGTTTTTGGTGTGTAGACTGCTTTAGAGTGACATTTAGGCTGAGTTGCACCATCTTTTTTTAACTTTAAGAAACGTCAAAATCTGTCAAACTCCATACAAAAAGCACCGGTTATCGTTATAGTTAGTTTTAAAGGTAAGTGGGGCAACTCAGCCTAAGTATAGGTATGTCGTTTACTACTTTGACCGTGTTTACGTACTCTAAAACGGTCGGCCGATTTTACTACAAAGAGTTATAATATCCAAAAAACTGGACATGAAGTGGAAATTAAATTGAAAAGCGTGAGTTAAAATGAATGAACCTTTTTGTTATTGGGATTTCACTTACATTCTCTTATTTATAACACTTCGCTATTTAACCAATTTTACACACAAAGGAGCAAATATAAATTCATTATAAACAAAAGTCTGATTGAAAAAAGTGAGTTAAAATGAATAAATCTTTTTGTTGTTGGGATTTTAACAAGAACTCTTACTCTTTAGTACTTCGCCTTTCAACCAATTTTACACATAAATTAAAATTCATTCAAAATAAAAGGCAGATTAAATAGTTTGATATTGTTATTATGAAGTGTTAAAGCTGAAATAAGTTGATAACTAAATTAATTATCAAAACAGGGCTGCTACGTGCCAACTGAATATTCTGCACATTATTAACAACAATAATAATTAATAGCACATTTCGCCGAAACTTCACTTACTGTTACCGAACTTCATGTGTGTTGAGTTTGTATTGTAGCTTAGCTGTTAATACACTTTAGGTGCCGATATTTAATTTTATGCAGCTTTGTTAATTATAATTTGTATGACGTTTCACGTCGTAGTATTTAACATTGATATTTATGACACCGACCTACAAGTTCACAACGTCACTCCGCATAACGATAGTCTACTTAAAAAATCCAATTTTGTTAAAACCATGGCTGTAAAAACATAGCCAAAACGTCAAGCTTTAAGCACTCATAACAGTGAACCTACTATGTAGGTTCAGTGTTATGAGTACTTTAAGAATGTCGCGTTCTGCAATTTTCCATCAACAATTTTAATTTTAATTTCAAGTTAGAACGAGGATATTCTAGACACAAAGTTGACTACCTAGTCAGCCTACCTGGGCACTTCACAAACTGGAACGAGTTTAACATACTTAATCCCGTATATTTTCCACGAGCACCTTCATATGCAAATCATTATGTATTCCGGACCGACGCCCTCTTAAATCTTTTCAAAGTTTTCAATATCATCCGTGCGTGCAAAAAAGAGCAAATACGCGAACGCATAAATGAAAATAGGGCGAGAGGAATACAAATTGCCGATAAGAATGCTACGCAAACAGTGGATTTGAACACGTTGATTCAAGACTTAAGGGAGGAGGCGTGGAAAAAGACAAATGTGCGAAACGAAACTACGGGCAGAGATGTAGTGAAGAGTGCCGCGAGAAAAATGCTGCCTACTCCAAACATTTGTAAGGTTGCAAGATTTTTTCATCTGAACCTCATAATCAGAATGCCAGTGCGCGTGGGCGTATGAAAAGGGACCCCAATTGACAGGATGAACTTTTGTGAAGTTGTAACTTTGTTGAGCTGTGAAAAATCTGCATTTCATTTGGAGAGAACTGGAAATTCAAAAATGTTATGCTGTTTTTTTTAAGTTCCATTCGATGATACATACTTTTCGTAGTTGTGTGTGTGCTCATACTGTATTATATGTAGGTCTGATATTTAAATAAAATGCTGCTTTTATTATTAACACTTGAGGTTTTATTCTTCGTAAGATATCACAACTTGTACAATCAACAATGTCAGTCCTTCGCTTCCTCTCAGTTCAGATTAAATATGGCCGCCGCAGTGTTGCCAACCATTACATCATATCCCTTTTCCAAAAAAAAATTACAAAAAAAAAAGATAATTACATATTATGCAACTACAAACTTAAACATTTATATACTTTAACATATATCAGACTTTAAACTATTTATGGAATATTATGTAACATTGTTTATGTTTTACAAACAAACTAAGACTTAAGTTTACTTACTTATATTGTCACTATGTACTTATACTTCTATAAACATAAAAGTTACTATCATTGTAGTAACTGAATAATTTCTGTAACTGCACACTCATACATAAAACAGTACCATCAGATTATTGAGAGCGAATATGATATGAGGTTCTAGTATAAATACATCCATTACAATCCTTGACTACATAAGATCTATAATTATTGTTACATATCACTATACCTTGTAACCATTGGTCACTTTTTGGATCTTTCTTAAACCATATCTTTTGGTTTAACTTAAAGCTAGGTTTTTCCTTTACATTTCTATTATAGTTTCTTATATTTCTATTGTTAGTCTTAGCCATCTCAGTCTCTACATTATCATTCAACTTTGGTATTAAGTACTTATAAGTGGATGGTAACTTTGTTTTTAAATTCCTGTTCATCATCAACTGTGAAGGTGTGAAGTGCGTGCCTGATACTGGTGATGATCTATATTGTAATAAGGAAATCCTAAAATCTGTTTTATCTTCATTACACTTTTTTAACATTTTTTTAGCTATCTGTACTCCACGCTCAGCCATACCATTTGATTGAGGATATCTTGGGCTAGAGTATGTAAATTTAAAACCCCATTCATTAGCAAACTGTTTACACTGTAAGGAATCAAATGGAATGTGATCTGCTACAATTTCAGATGGTATGCCAAAGCAAGCAAATATATCTATCAATACATTAATTATAGTGTTTGCAGATTTATTATTAATTAATTTTATATCTAGCCATTTTGTAGTGTAGTCATAGATTATCAAATAACTCTTCCTTTTAAAGTCCATAATGTCAATGCCTATCTTTGAGAATGGTAATTTAGGTACATCATGTGATAGTAAAGGTTCTTTAGTGTTGTTATTCTGGTAAGTTTGACAGATAATACATTTCCTAACCAGTGCTTCTATGTGTGAATCAATATTGGGCCAATAATATAAAGTTCTAGCCAGTTGTTTCATTTTTGTCATTCCTAGGTGACCTTCATGCATTTTATGTAGGAGTTTTAATCTAAGAGAAGTCGGAACTAATAATCTATCATTCATGAACAAGAGTTGTTGATCAATTGTTATAATGTCTCTGAATTTATAGTAATGTTTTAAGTTATCTGGTATGTTTTTATCTGGCCAGCCATTCTGGGTGAATTCTAATAATTTTGACAATTCTACATCTTTAAATGTCTCTATCAACAATTCTTGTTTTTGTTCATCAGAGCACTGTAAATAGTTTGCAAGACCTATACAGTGTATTACCTCATACATGTAAGACTGATCATCGTCAGTTTCCTCTAAATATGAACGAGACAATAGATCTGCTATATGCATTAAACGACCTTTTAGATATTTAAATTCAATATTATATTTTAACAATTTTAGTTTCATTCGTTGCAATCTAGCTGACGGAATTTCATGGATACCTTTCTTTAATATGCTCTCTAAAGGTTTGTGATCATTAAGTATAGTGCACTTTTTACCATAAATAAAGTAATGAAACTTCTTTGTTGCCCAGACAATACTTAGTAACTCTTTTTCTATTTGGGAAAAATTTCTTTCTGCACTAGTGAGACTTCTTGAAGCATAGCATACAGGTTTTCCATTTTGCATTAAACAGCAACCCAATCCATCCTTACTTGCATCACATTGAATTGTAATTGGTAATAAAGAATTAAAATTTTGCAATACTGGTGCTGTACTGATACACTTTTTAATGTTATTAAAAGATTTTTCATGCAATTCCGTCCATAACCATGTCACATCTTTTTTCAAGAGGGTATTTAATGGTGCTGTCAAGTCAGCTAGTTTATTAACAAAGTTTCTTAAGTAGTTAATCATTCCCAAAAATATTTGCAGTTCTTTTTTGTTTAATGGAGTTTTAATGTTCAAAATGGCTTTAATTCTGTCCGGATCAATTTTCATTCCCTCTTTAGAAAAAATGTGACCAAAATACTTTACTTCACTCAGCTTATATTGAAATTTTCTTTTATTAAATTTAACATTGCTTTCTTTTGCTCTTTCTAGTACACATTTTAATATTTTATCATGTTCAATTTCGTTTTCAGCACATATTAACAAATCATCGCAGTATATTACAACACCAGGTATGTCACCAAAGGTTCTTTCAGTGTATTTTTGGAAAATTTCAGATGCTACTGACAAACCAAATGGTAATCTGAGAAATTTGTAACAGCCAAAGGGAGTACTAAATGAACACAAGTCTGTTGATTTTTCTGTTAGTTTAATATTATAGAACCCATCCGTTAAATCTAGTACTGAAAAAATTGATTTATTACTTAATTTGTTTACTATTTCATCCAAAGTTGGAATGAGGTGAAATTCTCTTATTAAAACTTTATTTAAGTCTTGAGGGTCTAAACAAATTCTCAAATTACCATCACTTTTCTCAATTATGACAAGATTACTTACAAATGATTTTGGATGTTCAACTCTCTCAATAATCTGATTTTCTTCTAAACTTTTTAGTTTTTGAGCTAGGCGATCCATTAGTGCCTGTGGAACTCGTCGCGGTGGTTTCACTACAATTTGTGCATCTGGTTGAGTGTGCAGTTCCAGCGGTGTGTCAAATTGTCCTATGCCCTGAAAAAGTTCGGGATATTGATTAATAATTATATCTTTGCTTTGAGCATTTACACTGTTTATGCAGTTATTACTTGTTTGTGATAGATTGATATTATTTGAATTTAACAAGTTTAATTTTAGTAGTGAATTAAGACCGAGTATTGGACAAACATTTTCTTTTATTATTAGAAATTCAGTGGGTATTTTACCCAACTCATCATTCAAATATATTGTTAATATTATTTTACCTACTGGTTTAATTTTGTAACCCCCAAATGCTTCTAATAAAATGTTTGTCTCAGACCACTTAGGGTTCTCATCATTGACAATTTGTTGCAAGTGTTTTAATGAGATCACATTTACTTGAGCCCCGGTATCACATTTATAAGTAACTTTTTTATTTTCTGTTCTTAATATTACTTGCCACTCATTTCCACCAATTAACTTTTTACTTCCAATGGAGTGACATGCTTTAACTAGTCATAAGTTATGAACATAGTTATCATCAGTACTGGTTGTCTCAATTGAATTAACTTTTTTGTTTTTGCAACCTTGAGCAAAGTGATTAAGTTTATTACATAGTGAACAAGTTTTACCATAAGCGGGGCATTGCCGTGGGCCATGTTCCCTGTTACATTTTTTGCAATGATAAAAAGTTTTGTTGTAATTACTTTGTGAATTGTACCTATTGTACTTAACTTTAGGGTTTTGTGGGACAACTGCATCGACCTTGAGTGACTCTTCTTGCTTCTGAATGATCTTGATATGTTCCCGTGATAGTTCCGCAGCTCTGCATTGGTCCAGTGCTGATTCCAGGGTTAAGTTATTAGTTTCTAGGAGTTTTCTTTGCAGGTTCCTGTCTCGGATACCCATGACAATTCTGTCTCTTAGCATTCTGTTTTCTTGGTCTTCATAGTGACAGTTCTTTACCAATTTCCTTATTTCAGAGTAGAAACTGTCAAAGGATTCCCCGTCTTCCTGATTTCTGCTGTTAAAGTTGAAGGTGCTTATGATCACGTTCTGCTTTGGTTCAAAGTAAGTATCAAATTCTCTTAGCAAATCTTCATATTTAGGTGTTTCTTCTGATTTCTTTAATATATTGAAGTAGATGTTTTGTCCCTCCTCGCCTATGCAGTTCAGTAAAATGGCGGACTTTCTTTTTTCTGTGACTTTTTCCAAACCGGATGCCAACAGGAATACTGATAATTGTTGCTTAAAATTTCTCCACCTCGTAACCACGTCACCTACAGAGTCCATCTGAAGTGGTTGAGGCATTTTGAATTCGAGAGGAGTCCCCATTTCTTCGGTTTCTTGCAATGTTTCTTGCACGAGTTTGGAGTGGTTTTTCGTATCGTGATTTTCGTCAGTTTTCATAACTTCTTAATGGTTCTTGAAGACGACTGCGCCATGTATTATATGTAGGTCTGATATTTAAATAAAATGCTGCTTTTATTATTAACACTTGAGGTTTTATTCTTCGTAAGATATCACAACTTGTACAATCAACAATGTCAGTCCTTCGCTTCCTCTCAGTTCAGATTAAATATGGCCGCCGCAGTGTTGCCAACCATTACACATACTTTTTAGTCAAAACCCACACAAAAATAACACAATTTAGTTTGCTAAAACAAAGTAATTCATCACGGCACATAAACGTTAGTTACGAAAAAATTCTTAATTAAACTGCCAGCACTAATTTACTTCAAATTACAGCCTCTGGGGTTGGCTTTGCTGACCTAAAAATATTATAATGTGGTTTTTGTAAAAGTTCCTTGTTACCACGTGAATTATTTTCGTGACACTTTAAAATATTATACACAATTTTAGTTAGTTGTTTTTAGTTCAGGTTTTTTGGTGAAACAATTTAGGTGCAACAAAGTTTTACATAATTTAGTTACTTTTTAGGACGACACTAAGTATTATACTGCATTATTTTCTGTCATGGCTTAAGAGATATTTTTATCAAGCTCTGGAATACCGTCCAATTAAGTCCCATTTATCCTTACCGACCACTGGGTATCTATACCACCATTTCAATCTGAGATGATAACGGACATCGCAAAATTAAGGCAAGATTACTTATTAGATTTTGAATCTACTAAAAAGCCATAAAACTTTCATAGTAAGTAAAACTTTGACATAGTAGTCACAAAGTATCAAACCATTTATTACTCCTAACATTAACAACTAACTATGTAATACCATTTTACCGCAAGGGCATCGCCTAACCAAACATCATATCCACTATAATCACATTCGCTAGGGAATACCGAGCTCCAAAATTCCCTTTTCAGCGGATATTTTATGAATAACTAACTACTCTGTCCGCAAGTAAGTGCGCTGGCCACTGCAGTTCTGGAGGGCAGGAGGTCCTACATAAGGGACAAAATATCAGTGGTGTCGCCTCTCTACAAAGGGAAGATTTAAATACACGATTAACTTTTTACCTTGACAAAGAATGTATTTTGCAGTCAGGTGAATCAGGCCATGTAGCCTATACACATAAAACGAGAAAAAAAAATACACTAAATCAAAATGTTGAAACTTAAATGTTAGTGTCTATTCACATAATATGGCTGCCGCAGAATGCAGCGTTATGCTCTAGGTCCTAAGCTAGAGCATGCTTAACACATGCTGAGTGGCTGCCATTTTGGTTCAAATTAAACAAACTATGTACTTATACTGATGTTGTAGTCTAAGGATTTTGGACTTAATAAAAAAAAATCTTTCTTTTTTTCAAAATAGAAGGCGACGCTTGTCCTAGCTATTTGCGTCATCACAATAAGTGTGAATAAAGAAATCGTTCCTTTGTACATTGATTGTCAAAAGGAGCATTCATTTTGACATACTGTTGGTAGTTGCACTACCTAAAATGTAAATGCTACTTTTATCAGCCTCTTTAGCCTCTAAGCATTAACTCAAAAAAGTATGAAATAAAACAAATGTTATTTGCACCTTTAATTACAATTAACCGATTAATAGTTTCACTTATTTTATTCACGTATAACTGTGATCCTACTGGGACTACATCCATTGTGGTCCACACTGGACGAATGCGAGTGCGAGTGCGGTTCTCTTGAGACAACTTCGCTCATAAACTTCAGTGCGGCTTCCTCGTATGAATAACAGACTAGTACGAAACGCCGTTTTATTCAGCCTTTTTACTGTACACGATGGCGGAATAAAATTCCGTAGAAAATTGAAACAGTTGGCGAGCGAAACGAAACGCGCATTGCTGCAGTTAACTTTGAACAGTGTACCTACCATGAGTTTACGATAAGTTAGTGTGCTCGCTAGCGAGTACGTCAAAAATCTCTATGAAGATTTTGTTTCTTGAAAGTAGCCGCTAGGGGCGCTGAACAATATGTCATACAAGTAATGTCATTTTTTACGCAGTCGCTAGCGAGTACACCTAACGTAAACTCATGGTAAGGACACAGTACATTTAATATTGGCTCTCAATTAAATGTTGGGAATCCCTACTTAATTTATAAATGCAAAAGTAACTATGTCTTTCTGTTAGGTATCTAGATAATTTGAGTCCCGGGAAAGGACATAAGATAAATTACGTCTTTATCCCGGTTGTTAAAAAAGGGACGCGCGCTTAAGTTTTTCTGTGACAGACAAAATTTCATGCGGTATTTTTCATTAATTACCTCTCATTACTTTTATAATTTACTAAATGGTATAAATCAGACGAAAGCAATTTTGACTGATTCTTTGCAGTCAAAGTGGTTTTGACTGATGCCTTTGGTCAATATCACATTTGACTGATTTTTCCAGTCAAAAGTGGTGGTTATCAGTTTTGACTGTAACAGATACACAGGTTCAGCTTGGTAAACAGTACAAATTTTAATTACATTTTTCATTAAAGTTTTTAATGAACAATATTACAATTTCTCAGAAATTGGTATCGACTTTTGACTTAAAAGTAGACTTCCAAAGTTTACAATCCTTTTGTTGTTCTCGTACTTACAAACTTTTTTGATTGGTTTTTAATACATATAATGAAAAGCGGTCTGCTGATCAATGGGAACCATGGTGAATGAACTGTTACTGAAATTAAATTTAATAATTCATTATTCGCGACGTTTGGAACTTTGAAGATACGTTTATTCACTAGTTATTAAGCTAGGCTTTATAGGTCTTATCAATTTATTGTTACCGGTCATTCATTTGCATATACACTATCGGCAGCAATAGGATTCTCACGTGAAATATCCCTATCTTGCAAAACTGAAATATATTCTACCTAAACAATCGTACCTAAACGATACTAAATAGTACTTGTACCTTCAGATATTATGTAACGAGGACCTGCTTAAATCCTTTGAGTATAAATTAATCCATAAATTTGTGTTTTATGGTTTAAAAGAAATCATCAGTAACAACTTTCTATTTATTTAAAGATACAATAACTTACGGTCCTCAACACGATAGAAGTACGAAAAAAACCATTTAATTTTCAAAATTACCATGTATCTTTTATCAATCAAAATCAAAAATTGAATTATTTAAATCAAACACGTCTAAACCAAAAATCATTCTTCCACAGATTCAGCGTCAGTAGTAGTCCACGTGGTAAGCGGCGAGCGACCAGCGGCCATGCAGAGTCACGGCATCATACTAGCTGCCCCATCACTCACAACGATACTCCTCTCTGCCATCCCCATGCTCAAAGCCAGATCTATCCTCAACCTGCTACATCTCCTACCTATAGAGTTATTTTTACCCCAATACATTTTCTACAAATCAAATTCTATAACCAGATGACCTGAGACACCAATGAAGTTAACGCATCAAATGCGTGGATTAAATTTTAATTAGTTAGATTTACATCATAAAAACGAATTAAAGTACTAAGTCTGTCATAGTGCTCGTTGCATTATGAAGTAGCTATATGTAAAATGCAGTTGACAAGACAGTAATATTGTGTTACATCGTAAAAAATGAATGAGTTCGTTTCGAATTGCGTTTCCTAAAAATTACCGGTTGTGAGATATCAATGAATGTAAAATAACTGATTATACAATATAAATAACTTAAATGTCATACTGTGTTGATTATAATAAAATATTTTACGAAACTAGCAGAGCTAACATAAATAATTGTAAAAATACAAAGGGTGGGCAAAGAGGAGACTCCTTCTTGCCGAGAAACAAATAATAATTATCAATTCCACTGATTAAGATAAAGATTTCGCAACATTTGAATTGCTTCCAACAAACTCTTTCATTACAAGTTCGCAAGTTTTGAAACATCTCCAACTTAATAAATAAATACGAAAATTGAACAATCTAGGGATTGCAGACTGGGAAAGTATTTCCAATGGACGCCTTGAACAATACGAAATAATTACCCCAAATAATTGTTCGCAGCTTTGCTTGTGTTGAACCTCGGTGGAGGTGGAGACGAAGTCTCTTCTTGGATAGCGAAAAAAGCATAAACACAGACTGGTCGTTCAATTTTAATTGTATGTAAGTATTATTTACTTCTGAAAATGCACATTACTTAACAAAAAATAGTTTTAAATAAGCTTCGGGCAATACATTGCATACTTTAAAAAGAGCCAGAAGAGTGCAGAAGACCAGAGGTGGAATTGTGTAAAGCAATCGTTATCATTTGACAGTTCATAACGTACGATTATTCTGTCAAACGCTTTGTTTAACTGACGTTATCGTACGTTATGAACTGTCAAATGATTACGATTGCTTTACACAATTCCACCTCTGAAGTACAACCCGATCGAGTTAACTGCGCAAATGAAAAAAGCATAAAAACAGACTGGTCGTTAAATTTTAATTTTATGTAAGTACCTACCTATTTACTTCTGAAAATGCACATTACTTATTAAACAAAAATCAGTTTTGAATAAGCTTCGGGCCAATACAATACATACTTTAGAAAGAGCCATAAGACCAGAAGTACAACCCGATCAAGTTAACTGCGGACCTGGCAGCCGTGACGTCACATCGACGCTCTGGTACGTACGGGGTG
The DNA here is from genome assembly GCF_963855985.1 of Ostrinia nubilalis. NCBI lineage: Eukaryota > Metazoa > Arthropoda > Insecta > Lepidoptera > Crambidae > Ostrinia > Ostrinia nubilalis. The sequence goes on from NC_087103.1 coordinate 9,167,828, forward strand.
AACGCGGGGAGGTGCGGGTGAGTGCGAGGGAGAGTCGCATTCCAGAGTGGTGCGCAATTAGCTCGATCGGATTGTAATATTTCTCGTCGCTGATGAGTCTATGGTGTGTAAACTTTACACTGCGCTATAAAATACTTTAGTATGCGCCACATTCACTGACGCCCCGTATTCACAAACATTACTATGAGGTCTCACAGTGCGCGTGGACGCACAGGGTGACACATGAACTAATCACAGAGCTCTATTTAACGCTGTGCGTTCGATTTGCTGCGTCACTTAAGCAAGAATCGTTTGTGAATATGGGCGCGAGCCAACTCAGATTTCCGACTTTCGGTTTATGCTTTGTTCGTCCACCAGCTAGGTAAATAAGTAAGTTTTCCAATCGACCTTTGTTGTGAAAAATTTGGACCTTATTTTATCCGAAGGCCAACCTTCATCGCGTTTCCATTTAGTTATTGACAGTCTTTAAGGTTTTGTGTTACTTTGTTTACGTAACCTATTTTCCACAAAGCTTTTTACAGATTACGAAATTTAGGTCCATAATTTTTGTAAAAAATTACTTAGGCTTTTAAAAAGAGCGAATAGGTACGATAACTAAGTACCATGACATGGGTAATGGAATATCTTAAACTTGTTTAGTGTTTAAATGTATGTTAATTTCGTCAAACGAAAAACTTCGTTAACATGTTAGCTGTACGATATCATTTAGTAAACTACTGGTATTGTAAATAAATATCTTTTTGTAAATGCTATATTCCATAAATACGGGACTATGTTAAGGGACTGCTCACTGGAAGCGATTGTACTCGTAAGCGAGCAAAAGAAATGGATACCATTGACAAGCTCTAAAAGGGCGTTCAGGTCTTGGGCGGCTGAAACTTGGTGAACGTAAAGACGACAGCTGAACAGCTCATCTTATGGAGTGGGAATAGGGGTAATTTTGCAACAAAAATAGTTGATATGTTGTGGACTCTACAATATTCAGGGTGGTAAAACGGATGAAACGCGTTTATCTGTAATCGGAGACACTAGTCATACTATAGTAGCTCATGATTGGTCAATCTATAGCCGTACCTATCCTACGTACAGCGTGAATTGGGTAGTTTTCACGTGTTACTTGAGCTGCAAACTAACTTTATATGAATTCCCAGATATATAACAATTGTGAAAGTGTAGGTGCTATACTACACTAATGGTGTCAACTATCCAACACAACCATAATGCTTCACGAATCTCAGCAACCTTGTGGCCCTAAGAAATGGAATAGGAATGAGAGCAAGGCTTTACGCTGAGGCAAATGCTCCCGATGAGCAAATATCCACCTTAAAATAACTCTACGTAAATTGTTTTTCAGATAAATGTTAATCTACCAAAGATCATATTCAACTGATACCGATAAGTCGTTTAGGAATAAGAATTCGGTGTAAGTTGTAAAGAAATAGCATAAAATTGTAAATATTTTGTAAATAAAAACGTTTTACGTGTTATACGCAGTTTTATTACATTTCTTATTGAAGAAACATGAGAGCAAGTTCAAGTAACAAAATAGAAACTCGTTTTAATCTAATTATAGCATTCAATAACAATGAAAGGTACACAATACCTACTCATATTACTCCACACGCTAGTAAATATGTACCTTACCTAGTTATTATGTCAGGTCGTCACTCATGTACGTATAGCTAACAATAAACAATAGTACCTATTGATTAAATCAACTAAAACTAAAGTCAGACACCCACGTCTCAGACCTTATGAGCTCCTATTACACCTCGAGACATACCTTAGAGTATTACAGATTACATAAATCCGCACCTACTTCCCGATAATATTAATAATCTATTTTAAACTCATCCAGCCAGGCCGTTAAAATACAGATTTTATCTCGTCCCAATAAACGTTTTCAAGCGCAATTCATCAAGCGATGGCTACTGTCAAATAAGCAACTTTTAATCTGATAAATTAGAAACAGGTCAAACGTTTCAGAACTCCATCCAAATTAAGAGCATGAGCAAAATTAATGTCGATGGAAAAGTTGTTTTTCGACCGTCAATTGTGCAAATAAATAGAAAAGTTGGACGATAAATTATGATATTGGAGTGCGGATTCGCAGAAATGTCAACGCTACAGGATACATTTTTAAATATTTACACAGTCTAAGCAAATTAGGCATTCGGCCACGTGAAAACGGTCATCATTTTCATAAATTAACATAATCGTGGAGGAATTCAACGAATTTCACCGAGCAGTTTCTAGGTGAGTGTAATGAACCATAGATTATCTTTGACCATCAGACAACAATGCCGAAAAGAAAAAAAAAGAAATGACAATAACACTCGTACCTAAGTTTAATCAGGTTTTTGATTTTATATCAAACGTATTCGATATCGAGAGCGTAAAAAAAGTCTATAAGATTTTAGTTATTGAAAGTATCCGCTGTACAATCCGTCATACATTTAATGTCATATTTTACGCAGTCGATATTGAATACGTTTGATATAAATCCACATTAAGGCCCTTGGTCTAAAACAACTAATGTTGCCACTTGCTACCCACGTGGCAGCTACCTGACCAGATGTTTCGGGCACCGGACCACAACGCCAGCAGGGATTCAAATTAACCTGGAGACTTTTTGTAAGGTAAGCACGACAATTTTTCTACAAAGAGCAGGCATTTTTGGCAGTCGTTAGTAGGTAGGTATGTATTATGTTTTAAGTATTATTTATAATTGCCCAAGCACAAACAAGCCCGGCTTAGTTTCGGGCTTACTCGTAGTTCAGTTGCTCTCGGATTCCTTAAACGATTTTTCCAGCTGATAAATCACAGGCAGCTGTTCCCATTATTTTATTTAAGGTACATTTTTGTCTGTGTTTTTCCTGTTGTTTTGTTCATCTGTACACGCTGGACGGCCGATCTTTCCACTTTAGTGCAATCGTTTCCCTTTTTCAATCGAGCGAAAATACTCGTGTAGCTAATTCGATAAGCCAGCAATGCGAGTTGGTCCAATCGATTAGCCAGATAAACTCGAATAACCACTCTCTGGGGGCGACCGTTAAAATAGAAAACACTCAAAAACTTGCGACGACCGGAATATTCGATGATTCGATAAAAGCTTTCTATATTTCAGTCACTTTTTACTTGGCACGAGAAATTTAACAATAATTAGTTTTATTGGAAGCCCCAATATACAAACTACCTTTATAGATACCTAGGCGATAATTATGAGGTCAATAATGTTAGTTAATATAAATGAACGCTGGACGCAGGCCGCTACCAATCGATCAACATGGAAAGCATTGGGGGAGGCGTTCAGCAGTGGACGTCCTATGGCTGAAATGATGATGATGATGATGAATACAAATGAAAGATTCAGATTAAATAAGTTAGTAATTTAATCAAATTCGTTGCTACCCGTAACGTAAAATCAATGGGTTCTCTTTTCACGAAGTTTCCCAAAATATTAATATCGACAAATCACGGCAAGACTTGAAGGTATTGTTTTATCGCGCAAGATGAAAAACTGGAACCTTTTCAAAACTCATGTAAAATTAATGTTTTCGAAGAATTCTTTTGTTCTTCTAATTTATGCGGACATCAACATGTCGACTGAAAAAGCTTTATTCCACAGAAAAGTTTCGCAAAATCTCCGCGATATTATGAATTCGGTTAGGAAGTTATAGAACCCCTGCGCTGCAAACCACAAGTACAACGAAAGTTTTGTAAAATACGGAATTTTGTGTTTACTTTTGTACAAGTTCAAGTATACCTACTTCATCATAAATAATACAATATATCTTAGCGTATTATCCATTTTCATGTTTCAAATAATAATGTCCTAAAATCAATTTCAAAAGCTATCGTGAACCTAATTTACCCGTCAGATCCATTTCAGTTTACTGGATGAATCCATTGTTCTTCTATTATCAAACACATCAGAATATTCCAAGCCTAAATTTTATATCAGAAGATTAACGCTAAAAAGCCCTTTCATTAATTCTGCGCTGACAAGGCCTCAATTTCAATTACTCTGTTTCTGCTGACATTATACATACGGGGATTGTTCTCAGTTCACATACAATTCTTGTCTTCGTTCCCAGAAAATGTTACTACAAAGGCCAATTTTCCGGCTTGCGAATGTCACAAATTAGCGTTTAATTAAAATTATGCCAAAAATTTTACGTCATTATTCCGTTGCCCTTTGTGATTCCGACCCTTTTGTGCCTTTATCTTGTCTCTTATCGTCTGACGAAAAAGGGACCGAAGAAAAAAATAACAAATAAAATGCTCCGCGTACAATATTTCATCCGACAGGTAGATTCATGAAAATTTCCAGTTTTTGTAGTCGTGATTATGAGAACCTTGTTCTACTTACTAACTAAGACAAGCTGTGTAACGTTTAGTAATATCACCAGAAACTCGATAAATTAGCTAATTTCCAAGGCAATCAGCTTGTTTGATAAACCTATCAATAAAACTCGTAGGTGAGACTCAATTATAAATCTACTCTAAAGGATTATATTAACTTGGGATTGGTCTAGACATGTACTAGAATTTAACTAATCCAGGTTTAAAGTGCTTGAATTTGAACCGAGATTTGGGGGTCGTTTTATGGTAGCGGCAGGAATCAAATTGATTTACACCTCGGCTGGCATTGTACTCGTATGTGAACGCCGGACGCATTCTGACAAATGGAGAAATGGGTCCGATTGTCAACATATTCTATGTGTACTATGGAAAGGGCTATGCTCGGTGTTTCTTTACGAGATCGAATCAGGAATGAGGAGATTCGTAAACGAACTAAAGTTGGTGGCATAGCCCAAAGGATTAGCAAGTTGAAGTGGCAGGGCACATAGTACGCAGAACTGACGGCTGATTGGGAAGCAAGGTTCTGGAGTGGAGCTAGGCCACGGACCGAAAAGCGCAGCGTGAGACGTCCACCTACAAGGTGGACAGACGACCTCATAAAGGTAGCAGGAAGGCGCTGGATGCTAGCCGTTACCAACCTGTCAAACTGTAAATCATTGGGCCTATGTTAAGCAGTGGACGTTCTGTGGCTGGAATGATGATGACGATGATGTCAACATATTATTATAAATCGATGTAGATGTCTAAATAAAAACAATGTAACAGAAAATTGTCTAAGACTAAAAAGCCTTTCAAAATATTTGCTTAAAACAGTTACCAGCGTATCTACATAATTCAGTAGGTATACCTACTCTTACTAATCCGCTTCTCAGATTTCCTGCTACGTACTTTAAAAGCTGATTTCGCGAGTCTAGACTACTCGTAGATACCGGGATCTGTAAATCTGTTAATCATTTTTAGTTTGCTTATCCTCTTCTATTTAAACAATTCCATAATTAGAAATATGTAAAAGAGAATAAATGAAAGCATTTCCCTACTTTAGCATGTTCCTGTGAAGAAAAAACAATTCGAGATTTACGCCCGTATTCACAAACATTACTATGAGGTCTCACAGTGCGCGTGGACGCACATAATGACACACGAACCAATCACAAAGCTCTATTCAACGCTGTGCGTTCGATTTGCTGCTTCACTTAAAGCAAGTATCGTTTGTGAATACGGGTATTAGGCTGGGATGCACCCTCTTACTTTAACTTAAACAAACGTAAAAATCTGTCAGCCTCCATACAAAAAACACCGGTTATCGTCAAATTACGGTCAACGTTAAGTGGTGCAACCCAACATTAAGTTAACGAATTTTTTTTTGTATTTGTGTTATTAAAGCATATGATGTAGTAAGTATCTTCTCGTCAAGCATCTTATGTGACCTAAGTCACGTCATCATAATTGATGATTGATTGATTGTATGATATTATTTTATGGTGTGATTTTTCTTCAAATGAGGGTCTTCGCGATTACATATCTGTCAATGCCATGTCAAAAATAACCAATCATGCAGCATTTGGACCTCCCGTCTACGTATTGCCATCTGGCGGATTTTTCAATAGCGAAAACCCTCATTGGTTTGTGCTGGTAGCTGTACAATACGATCGGTACCGACTGAAAGATTTTTCAGTAACACTAAAATGTTCAAGGCGTTTTTCAGTTCGCTATAATATTTATTATCAAATTGTTATTACAGTATTTACTGCTTGGGGCTGTTGAATTTAACTTCAACTTCCACTGCGAGTATAACAAAGCTTTTAAAACACACCCTTCGAGTTTAAATAAATAATTACGGATTTTATGTTAATGAGGTTGTGTAAAATAAATTTTCGCTCAGGTGAGCTAAAACGTTGGTACGTAATGGGCTCAAGTTGCTTGAGATAATGGCACAGACAAATCAGACTGTAATTTTTTGCTGAAAAATCATCCCTATTACAAGCACCTAAGAGGCCACATCGTTTAGCCGTGTCGACAGTACATCGCCAAAACTTTCTGGCCTTTTGCGTGAATGCCTCTATCATAGGTATTAAACGAATTAAGTGACTTCTTATTCATCATCATCATCTCAGCCTTAGGACGTCCACTGCTGAACATAGGCCTCACCCAATGCTTTCCATGTTGCCTGGTTGGCCAGCGTCCAGACTTCTTATTAATAAAAAAAAGATTAGCATCAATAATGTTTTGTAGGTAGAAATGCATCATCATTATTCCCGTACTGGCCACAGGACTTCCAGTGCTGAACATAGGCCTCCTTCAACGATGTCCAGATTAGCCGGTTGGTAACTTTCTGGATACAGTCTTTCTCGTAACCTTAAATTCATCCATGTATTTCTCTCAAAATCTGTAACACAGTTCGAAATTCTCGGAATTCTCAGAATCTACTCTATACGCGTCATTAGGTATTTCTTGATCAATAACCATCTTGACATGGCAACCCCAATCTTCGCCTAAGGATCGCAGCCACGTCACAGTAATTAGGCGTGTTGCTCTGAGCCTTTCACTCACGTCCCATTGAAGTTATCAATGTGAAGTGTATTGCGATCCTTTTATGCACCCACATGCAATTATATCTTAGTTTTTCTTTACCTACGTTTGAATATAGAGACATTAAATAAAATGCATATTAAAGAACGCTAGGTTATAGAATTAGCTCATAACTGGATTTAGTTAAAAGCTTAGATTAGGGCTTTTCATTTTCAATAGGGTTATTTACCCCCACCAATCAATTGACGTAAGTAAGTAGGTACTTTATAAAACTGTCAAAACGAGACTCTTTAATAGATTTCAACAAAGTGACGTTTTCAATTACAATGCAACCAAAAATCTTGATTTACAGGTAATTTAAAATTAATTTGGTTTTTAAGACCAGTATGAAGAAAGCCTTTTTAAAAAAGTTGTGCTTTAGAATTATTAGGGAGTGGTGGCAAATACCCAGTTTCAATATTTAGAACAATCACAATACAGAATCTATGATTGAGGATGAATACAGTTTTGAGCTTTTAAATACCGGCCTGAGTCTAAAAATACCATGTAATAAAGATTGACCCAATAAATAAAAGCATGACGATAAAAAGCCTGTACGTACATCGTTAATGGCACGATAATTAATAATAATTTTAGCGGCTAGGCAACCAAGCGAAGGGGTCAAGTTACTCACTAATGGGTCAGCTAATGTCCTGCCCCCGCTGTCGTGCAAAAAGCATAATTACAAATGAAATATACGAGTAATTTAGCCCGGGCTCACATAATTCCGTTGGAAAATTTGCGCCCTCCAGATAACTCTTTAATTTAATGCATATCTCTGGATTGGTCGTGTTTTTGTTACGGGAATGTTGAAACGTCATAAGTGTTACGTTTGACTTTTACGTTCAACTTTCAGGGTAGAGCAATGAGTGAAGTGCGCGAAAAGCTGTTAATAAAGAAATGTATACTATCTATACTAATATTATAAAGCTGAAGAGTTTGTTTGTTTGTTTACTTGAACGAGCTAATCTCCGGAACTACTTGTCCGATTTGAAAAATTATTTCAGTGTCAGATAGTCCATTTATCGAGGAAGGCTATACAACATCACGCTACGATCAATAGGAGCAGATTAAAAATGAAAAATGTTGCGAAAACGGGTTTTCACGCGTACGAAGTCGCGGGCACGGCTAGTATTAAATGATAATTGGAAAAAATGGTTTCAAACTATACAGTGCGTATGAAAAGGCTCTGGAATACAGTGTAATAGGAAGTGTACAGTACAGAATATGGACACAGTCAGTGTAGTGTGTGATTGGCTTGGTGCAATATAGGCGTAGATTTAGATGAATCTGCCTTTCATTCGGATCTCCCGAATATTGTTGTTCCAGTCAGCCAGGAGGTTGGATTAACGGAAAAGGTATGTAGCTAAAAATGATTGTGTTAATTATTTTTGTTGCTAATAGTACCACCTACTTACGAGTACTTCTGTAACCTATGGTGTATGCTTGGATGCCTATGGCGACACCATAGGGCTGTGACAGTTGTTACAGCCTTCGCGTTATTATGCGAAAGTTTAAAAACTAATTAAACTTTAAGCTTAGAGAAAGGGAAGGTGTCGCGGTATGAAGTGTGAACCGATTAATGTGAAAATAATATTCAAATTGAGTCTGATATCCTCATAGTTTATTGAAGTCTACCTGAATTCACAATTAACAGTAACTTGTTTACCTAAACAAGTTAATTGCGAAATTAAAACTTGTGTACCAAACGTGGTTAGGTAACGACGGTGAGCTACAACGGCCGCGAAACACAATTCCAACTCATAATTATTGAGCTTACAAACAGTTTGAAGAGTAATATTCGTTAAGAGGCAAAATCAGAGTTTGAACGAGCATGCAATTAGTGTCTTGCCGAGTTGGGTGAGCGGCCGAAACTTTTTAAATTTCAACAATTCCCAAAAATCATCCTTAACGCGATTCGTCGTCGTTTATCAGGATTTCCGTCGCTTCGGATTTAATATCTTAAAGTATTACAGCTCGGAGGGTATTTGTTTCTATTTGGAAGTTCGCCGCTTCAGTAGATTACATTTAAATGTTGAGATACGTTTATTTGTACAAACGATAGCACATCAAGGTGAACTGTGGCTTTTAAATAGTTGTAGTAGGTGTTATTTTGCAACAACAGTGTATAGTCAAATCAAATAGTCAAAGTCAGCGATCTTTAATATATGAGGCGATATCTCAGGAAAGTCGATTTTACTCGTAGTAGAACATAACCTTGCATCAATACGGCATGATAGATGCCACCACCACCATTCTGGTCTTGCATTTAATACAAGGCCAAAAAAGGGACTAATGTCAATGACATCTTCATAAAAACGTTTCTCCAAACTAAAGCAGACTGTAGCATTAACTAAAATATTTCTAAGTTTCAAAATCAATTTAACTCTCAAGTGAAAGTAAATTCACGATAACTTAATACCTCGTTTTTAATAGAATATAACAATAACATCAAAGAAACGACTGATATTCCACGAACAAATTACACTGCGAAGTTTAACATCAATGACTTATCACTGATTTAAATCACTACAGTTGTAAATCTCGTTAATAACTTAAAATGAAATGTAGTTAAAACTTTTACATTCATAATGGCTTGTTCCACTATGTTTTTTCAGAGAAAATTAGATTTCGTCCACGAATTCGTAGGTTTTTTAGGTTTTATTAAACAATGTTTGCGAGCAAAAGAGTTATAAGTGATAGACTTTGCCAGTTTTGTAAATTAGAGACTATGAAAATTTGGAACAATAACTTTTGGTGAACTCAACCTTATTTCACTTCGAAAAAAAAAGAATGGCGAATTTTATTTATTTATTTTATTACGTATACAAAACAGGACAATGTCCTAAGCAATACAATGACAATATGAAATAAAAAGCAAAACCAGACATTATCCCAAAGCATGTATACACAACATGGAATATTGCCAAGCAGTTGTTGTAAAAATCATGCAAATGAATCTAAGCCTAAACTATTACAATTTTATTAAAAATATAGTTAAATCCTGATTGAATGTTAGTCAGTATAGTTTTGTTTGTGACATTGCATTGCCTAAATCAATTGCCCCAGACCATAAGCCCAGAGGATATATTAGTATAGTTGTTAAGGATGTCTGCCTTGAAATTAGTTTTCCCAACATTACTATCACAAGCTCGCCGTCAACTCGTGGTATGATTTATATTTCTTCGTGATACTACTAATTTGTTACTGCTACCAGCAGCACTACTCGCAACTCTTATTCCCAGTCGTTCATAACGATTTTGTTTATTTATTGCCTTATTTTCGTACAATTATTATTAGAACAATAACATACTTACCAAGCTTCAATTTCGCACGTGTGTTCGCTAGCTTTATGTACGTGTAAGAATTCTTTTGCAAAAACCTCTCTCATAAGTGGTTTATCGTAATAATGTTTCCATCTAAAATGTTATAATGCGGAGTTACTCGTATCATAAGAATTCCCAGGAACTTATTATTCAAAGTTGTGCGAGTCGGATATTCTTGGAAGTCGTGGTAAGGTTGCCAGTGGGTATACTTTTAGTTCTCATAAAAAGTAAGTTATTCCTACCGCAAGATTTATGATCGGATTTATCGTGTGGGTCAAAAATCCATCAAAAGACGGCATTGGGTAAAGTTTCCGTTATTCTAGGACTAGCCTTTTCCCTAGAGTCTAGTTGCATGAAATTCAGTTTGTCGTTGAAAGTCCATATCGTTCCCTCAAGCAAGAATATGAATTCCCCGAGCAAAAGCAGTCGTGGGTCGAATCACGAAAAGACGTAACTGATTTTTATCAATTTTACAGGAGCGACATCTAAAAGATATTTTGAAGTATGGAAAATGTGCATTTCGGCCTTTTTAACTGTCAATACCGGCTTTCTGACAAAGAATTCAGCTACAATCTTTTGTGAGTTTATAAAATAAATGTTTTTAAATAACATGGTGTGTTTTACACAATATCGCCATTTTGTTACTTACGGCTTTTCGACCCACGAAGTCTAAAATATCTACATACATAGTTTCTATCAGTAAAAAACGTTCCGGTTCAAATTTAAAGATGCTTCAGTTAATTTAAACCTGTATTATTAATCAGGTCATCCCTCCATGGAGAAACGACCGCGCTCACGGGTGCGTAGTCTTTCTACCTCAATGCCCTAGGTCACTCCTTATGTATCTACAAAGAAAAAAAATATCCATAACTGATAGGAAAACTGGAAAGACAAAATTCTTGATAAAACGATTTAAGTATCTGCCATAAATGTATGTTAATCTCAAGAAAACCTTAATTATTATTATGTACATTGCATTTTAATATAAAAAGTAAAAATGCAGACTTCCATCCCAATATTCTTCCTATTTGGTCCTTGACTTTTCGGCATCCAATTATTAATGAATTCGATTGCTATTTACAGTTACATTTAATTTCCCGCGGCATTGTGTGACACAGATTTTGAAACTGTGAATTAACATGGGTTGCGAAAGGAAATCCATTTTAAATGAAAGGAGGCTATGGAGTCACTTCACATACAAGTATCAACGGCTGTTATAAATATACAGGGTGGAATTTTGTAATGCCACCTGGAGGGAAGGTACTCTTAATACTGTAGATAGAAAAACTCTATACTACTCAAAGAAAACATTCATTTATTTTTGAAAAGAAACAGAACCACATTCAAAGATTTCCTAAAATTTGCTTGCCAGACCCGAGAATCGAACCAACTCAAATCTGTTAAAAATTACATCCTGTATTTTTATTGCATCAATCGTTAGGGTTAAGTATAAGGACGAAATCTCTCTAACAATCTTGATAAATCAAATGAAAGGAAAACCATGAATTCTTAAATAATTGTAATTATTTAAAGAAAATTGTATGGTATGGTGGTAAATTTTCAAAAAAAAATCGGAAATCTATTAATGCAGTTATTTTTCTTTTCAAAAATACAGGAATGTTTTCTTTGAGTAAAATTTTCTATCTACAGTATTAAGAGTACTTTTCCTCCAGGTGGCATTACAAAATTCCAACCTGTATAACTCAAAGGTGACTGACTGAAATCTTAGTGATCTATCAACGCACAGCCCAAACCACTGGACAGATCGGGCTGAAATTTGGCATGCAGGTAGATGTTATGACGTAGGCATCCGCTAAGAAAGGATTTTACGAACCTCCACCCCTAAGGGGGTACAACGGGATCCACGCGTACGAAGTCGCGGGCGGCCGGTAGTCTGCCAATAAAAGTCTAGTCAAACTAGATCCACCTGTTTCGGAGTTTAGCCCAAACAAACAAAAATAAAGATTATTTTATCTTCTTTTTTTGTAACATAGATTATGATGTTGATTATCGAACTTTTAATTACTATCAAACCTGATTGAATACGTTTATTATTCTATACAAGTCCCAAACACATCAGCTCAGTTTGTAGCTACACAAGAGTTGTTAGCCGGAGTTGATGCATCCAGTCGCGAACATCGCTTGTTATCCGCTAATGTCTTGTAGCTAAAGGCGAACTTGAAAACTGCAGCCAGTGCTGGGAAAACATCGGCAGATGATTATCTTACTTAGATCGTTCTTACATAGATATAAAACAAAATGGCTAAATAGAAAAAAAGCAGAGAGGAATAGCACAATATTACTAATCCAACTCCTTAAAGGTAGATTAATGTTCTATACCTAACCATACTTTAAGAAGAGAACATTTTTCACTAAATTACATTGTTTTAGGTGAACATAGGCTAAACCTGTAGTAATATCCACTTACCTAATAAAATCGCGAAGACGCATTGCGACCACACACATTACGATAACACATACAAAATGTACAGCTTCACTTTTCAGTTTCAGCGCGTCATAATATAAAATCCTCTCTAGATGAAAGCCTTACTAATAAGGAAATTTTGCGTTAATCAAGGAACAAAGTTTGTAACGAAAATATTATGTTACCATCAAACATGTTGATATTTTGACAAGACGATAATGCACTACCAGCACTAGTCCACGATGCGCTCCACTCGGCAACTTTTGTACGTGACGTATCGAAAATGCATCGGATCGTAAGAAGCCTTATATGAGCTGACTTTAAAGCAGTTTCAAACGCTAAGCGCGAATCGCATTTGCCCCCACCCACTACATTATTCAGGGTGATCCAGTCCCGCGGAGCTTGTAAACTTTCAACTAAGTTAACATAAAAATTTTCTTAAAAACTACGCTCGCCTCTTTTCGCATTCGAAAACAATTCCGAGACGTTTATGCGGATCGAATGGAGGCGTTCTTCTTTATTTTGAGATGCGTCCTTATTTTAAATCGTGTTCCTTCTTTTGTTACATGGTTAAACGAGATTTGAAAATCATCCTTCCATTTTTTTATTGCCAGAACAATTACATTTTAATGCACAAACAAAGGCCTAATTTAAACGTTTAATTACAAGTCTAATCCCAGTTTGATTAGAATCATCTAAATTATTAATAGCTTAGTAAATACTCGTATCTATTTTCAACCTCATTTGTTGATCGTCTATCTTATTATAATTGCAATACGCTCACAATAATAACGGTAAATACATTTTAAACGCTCTGGCAACGCGTTTCGTTACCAATTTGTATTATGTAAATTATAGCCAAGATAACGCTGTATCGAAATTCAAAAATAAATGCTTGAGGAATAGGGAAGTTGTAAAAATATTTGCTTAACATTTAAACGCTTCGGAGAGGCAATAATATGAATATGTAGGAGCGTTAAAAGCGTCGGAATACCTTTTCATCGCTAAGTGTGCTGTCTTAATTGCACTGTGAAATTGAAAGAGAGAGGGAGAGCTCAAGGAATAAAGAACCACAGGCACGCAGCAAGTGGGAATTATTTCAATAAATTCGAAGCGCGGCTTGTATCTCTCACATTTCTTTAATTTTCCGGGGTTTTCGCAAACCGCCTTTGTGCGGGCCTTCAATTTGCGTGCCGACATACAATTTCAGAATTTCATTGTCTCAATATTGGCAAACTTGAAATGCTTACTTTCGAATGATATAATTAAATTTTTCTTGTGTGCCCGCGATTCTCTGAAGGTTATTACGTTTTAAGAGTGTTATTATATTCTGATGCCGTAATACTTTAAGCTCAGCTCCGTTGAGATCGTTTAGGAAATTTGTGTGGTGATTTGTTTTTATAGAATGCCTATTTGGAAGCGTTTTTGAGATACTTAGAACGATAAGGTCGTTCCTTAGTAAGTACATATTAAATTGTGTAACGTTTCCAATAAGATTAGGGACTTGATACATCTAAAGAATTACATATTATTATTCTAAATATTAACATGTCGTCTGTTTCTGGTGAAAGTTATTTTTACAAAATACTTACCCTTAAATGTCAAACAAATACATAAATTGATTTTATACGTTATGCGTCCCATCTGAGGATCTAACCCAGAACCTTATCGTATTTAGTGTACGTGTTGATGTATGTGTGTGTGGCCTGACTGATTCTGGTTTCTGCCTCCTGACTTGTGTCCTCTCCAGGGTAGTGTAGGTATACGGGAATCTTCAATGATGTAGATTTATTAAAATATACTATAGACTTTAATTACTTTACAGTGCTTTGAATATATAATAAATACAAATTATAAGTGGTTCGCGTCTGATCGTGAATCGATGGAGTTGCCGAATGATGCTCGGGCGTTGACTGCGCTCCCAGCTCCGGCTTTCAGCTGCACCTCAGCGCCATCTCGGCTTAGATAGTTGAAACACACATCCATTGTGCGTTAATCAATGTTGATCGATGTGACAAGGTGTTGCGGTAGTTCGAGAGCCCGTGTAGATGGCGTTGGTGATGTGACTGATGTTAGTTCCAGAGGGCTCGTATAGATGGCGTTGATGTGCACAAACAGTACGAGTAATGCGACTCAACGCGACATAAATACTTAGAGGCAAGTTACATCACACGTGGCACTGCAAATAAAAGTCATGTTGCAGTCGCACTACTGTCGCGCTAGCTGTGTGCCAAGCCTATTAAGCCACCGACCGTGTAGTTCGCGGTGCAATAACTAGAAAACTTGTCGGCAAAGTTACCTGTTTACAAAGGCGTGGAACTGCTATCTGTTCGCAACCGCAGCCTCGCCTCGAACTTGTTGATAATATCATGAAGTAGTATCAGACCAACTACCAGAAAGATGGTAAAGTTTAGGATATTTTCTAAGTACACGTTTTCTACGAAAACAGTGAAGTTAAGCGCACGAAGAAACCAACTGAATCGGACTGAGTTACCTACTTATCGTAGGTTAGTTATTTTCGTATTAAGTTAGAAATCTCCTTAAGTATTTTAGGCGGGATTCTACATTCGTTCGTTTTAGCCAAATGACGTCCACTGCTGGACAAAGGCCTCCCCCAAGGTTTTCCACAATGAACGGTCCTGCGCTGCCCGCATCCAGGCTCTTCCCGCGTCCTTTACCAGATCGTCGGTCCACCTAGTAGGAGGCCTGCCCACGCTACGTCTTCCAGCCCGTGGTCGCCACTCGAGACTTTTCCTGCCCCAACGGCAATCGTCTCTACGAGCTATGTGCCCCGCCGGATTCTACATTAATAAATTAAAAAAGATTTGTAACTTTAACATTGATTACATACTGCTATGCATAGGCTATTCTCATAAACCTAAGTCCTAGGTGTGTACAACGAAATTTTAGGGCGCGTAGTGAGTTAAAGGTGACCTAAGGTTGAATCGCTAAATTTTAATTTGTGCCAAATTGTGGTTTACTGTAGTGCTATTATCTTCTAAATTTGAATGAGCACTAGTGTTAGGAGTATGCGGGAATCTGACGATGAATATCTCTTTCGATAACTTAAATTATAATATTTCTGCTGTGAAACTACACTATTGCAAGGCGCTATAACATTTGACATATTTCCTATTTGGCAAACTTTTAAGTGTTTCAATACACCGAAGCTTCAGAATTTTATTGCCTCTTATTATAATGTATGTTAAATACAGTCCAGAGCACATAAAGCTATTCATTTTTGTTGCAAAATGGGAGCTTATAATAGAAATATCACTATGGCAGCGAAGAATTATTTATTTTTTTACGTTACATTAAACTGTTAAACTTACACATTCATGGTAAAACTGCAGTATGACTTTATTAAGACTCCTCATATAAAAACCCAACCATGACCTCATACAGCTACCATCATGTTAATTAAATTCTTTTGGGAATTCGCCACGACATTTTCGCTTCGTCGTTCGAGTTTTAAGTTTCTGTAGGGTAAGTTAAAAAACTTGTGGGGCTAAAGCAGTGATCCTTGAAATGAGCACCAAAGTCACTTCTAACTTCGCTGCCGTTTGCCCCTGTATGCTAATCGTGCCATCTACGTATGAAGGTACTAAATACTTTTTAAGTATTTGGATATTATATAACAGAGAAGACGTCGCTCTATGTTAATGTTCATTTTAAGCTTGAAAATTCGTGTAATTTAGTTTCAAAACCCTACCAAGTGCAACTTTGTAAGGTGACTTTTAGTCTACAGAGAGATCTGGAATAATTTTACGCGTACGAAATCGCGAGCACAAATACATTAACTATGTTAGCAGAAAGAAAATAATATTTAAAAACATCAAGCACTAAGAATTCTATCTTAAAAGCTATAAATTTATGAAAAAAATATGTTTTTAGAATCATGTCGGGTGCTAAAGAAAATAGAGTGATTGGCTAGACAGTGTTTTTGTGAAGAAAAAATAATCACTGTTTATTTCCAATCGAAATGTAAAAGAATTTCGTCTGGAAATGGAATTATACCTACTTGAAAGATAATTTCTTAAGGTTCGACCAAACCAACGCGTGCAGCCCGCGTGCGCGAAGGCGATCAGTAGAAATCAATAGGATCGCTATCACCATCGCGCACGTAGGCTGCACGCGTTGATTTAGCCGAACCTTTACAATGTCCGATGTCAAGGTTGACCTGGCCTTGAGTGAGGCTAATGAGCTGTATCAATCATAGCGGAAAATTACTCTGTACCGCAGTCCGTAACATAATACGAAGGGTTTGCGTCTTTAGCAATAGTTTAGGACAAAACAAGACCCCGTCTGGGTCTTGTATAGGCTCTAATACGTTCTGACCCAAATGTTAATATGTAGAGTTTACATGGCCCTCTTCAACAACTTGGAACAATAAATCATGAACTAGAAAACCAGCTAAATTAAACATGCTTGAGCCTTACATCCTCAGGTAACAGACTTATTTGATAAATTCAAGTAATTCAATCATGTCATGCATGTTCATATGCTATAATCAAAACTCAACCAGTAAAAGTACTTTTAGCTGATTTTTGCAGTCAAAAGTGGTTCTGACCGGTTATAAGTTTTGACAATAACATTATCTGGGGGCACGGCAGTGCCCCCGCCAAGTCGAGCGCGAAGCAAACACTGCCGTACCATCTTTACTGGAACCATTTCGCCTCATTTTCAGACCTCTATTTGAGAACTTCTGGATAAGACCAGAACGCAGAAATTTTTGTCATCTAGTAAGCTATAATCACATACTTAAAATATAAAATTTCAAGTTTGTAGGTCATTTAGTTCCGAAGTTAAGCGAAAGCAAAGTTTCGCATTTACGACACTCACTCACTCACTCACTGATGATCATCAAAATAGAACTAGTACTTCCCATTAACTCAGAGAGCTGAAATTTGGTGCAGAGTTAGGGTTTAATGACTACATAAAGGGAAAACTATAAAAACTAGGAAAATCGAAGATCTGGAGTAACACCACATTCATAATCAATACTACTAGCGCCACACCGGCACCGTGGTGTTCGCCTGTACCGCTCATCGCTAGATGGCGTGGCACTTGTTATTAAAACAATTTCTGATTCGTTGTCCATTTTAAAGGTCGTTGAGTTTATTTGTGTTTAATATCGTAAAAAAAATGTCGATGATATTAAAAGAAAAGACGCCGACGTTAAATAATTATGCCACTTTCTACAAAAAGAAGTGAAATCCCACCAAAAACATTCTGTAAAAAATTAGCCAAGTCTCGATGGAGCTGCCTGTTTATCTCTAAAAAGTAATGAAATCTAGACAAAGTCGTGCCAAGTCTATGGTTCCTTACTGCGATTTCTTTATTATTATATTTAATGTTGTGTGACTTGGCCGTTGAACAATCTTTATTAAGATAATCATACATAAGTATTATTGAAATACGCAGCTTTATTAAGCCTACAATTGACTGGTTATTGAATCAACGTTTTCCAAGTGCAATTTATTTTCCATCGTCAATGGGTAGCGGTTTTGGCGACAGATTGGTGCAATGGTGTCATGGAGCATCTGGTTTGGTACCCTTCAACGGCCAAGTCACACAACATTAAATATAATAATAAAGAAATCGCAGTAAGGAACCATAGACTTGGCACGACTTTGTCTAGATTTCATTACTTTTTAGAGATAAACAGGCAGCTCCATCGAGACTTGGCTAATTTTTTACAGAATGTTTTTGGTGGGATATTTTTAACAAAATATATTAGGGAAAATATCAGCTCAAGAACACTCCAATTAGGGAATCAAATTCATGTTATTCACCCACGTACAGACGATGATACATATCAACCTGAGCACTATGGCACCTTACTTTGTTATTCTTACTCATATTTTCCAACAAAAATGTTGTAACCATCAACGTCAAAAACTTGTAATTAATACACTGAACTGAACAATTTGACTCTATTTTTTCTCTATTATTACACGGTAAGGTCAATATACCTACGCCAATATTCGAAGAACTCTACCGTCCAATCAAATGTAAAATCGGTTACCCTACTACACCCAAGGAGCACAAAGAACATGTATTTGGTTTCATTACCTTGAGCCAACACGCATGTGACAGCCGAGTGGGGTCGTGTCACTGTGTTTACACCGTTTTATGTATGTCCTATGTCTACGCTAATATTTGACATCGCTTTTGGTATGTAATTACTTGCGGTAAGTTATGGTGCTTGTCGCAAACTAAATACCCAGCACTTCAAAGGTACAAAGGCGATTATAACCATTTTGCTGGAGGATTTATTATCCGTAGAGATTTTCGGCTCGTGTAAGCGATTGTAGAAACATGGCAGCAATGTGGAGCGATGAAACGGGACGGCAAATATTTGTAGATTGCTCCTTTGATATAATGTTAATTTTCAGGATACACAGCTGTTTGTGTAGAAGCTTAAGTTTACTGAATGCTTAGCTTTTAAAATGTGAGTTCACTGGAGAGTAACAGACACTCGGCCAAATCCTCTTGAGAGACGTGCTCAGTGACTAGTAACTCTACCATGATGCGAGAGCTAGAATCCCGCAAACTCCGCAAACTGTATTTATTCAGGCAGTGTTTATTAATTTGTATTTTTCACTTTGTTTCGATGACAATTGAATGTTGTGGGTGACCAAGCACTTCCCGCGAAATGTTGTCGATTATTCCAATTTCGAATTACAGGAAACACCCCTCCAATTATAAGCTCCGTAATCACTATTGCTGCTTATAAAATCATCCCACGCTAATCTCTAGGATAATCCACTGGGGAATTAGTTATAACACAACAGCTGCTCATGCGTGACATTTCGTGATCAAACATTTGACGAGTGTATTGAAAAATGAGTTTGCTCTGGGCCACCACAAATATTTAACGCCTGTATTCACAAACATCACTATGAGGTCTCACAGTGCGCGGGGACGCACACGAACCGATTCGTGCGTTCGATTTGCTGCTTCACAAGCAAGCATCGTTAGTGAATACGGGTGTAATACCTTTACCTTTAGGTAGGTAGGTACTAATGTTTATAAACAAACTATTTTTCTTTAATTAAAAAGACATTGGTAACTTTGGTTATAATGTGTTGGGCAATTAGATATTATTATGATTTACCGTCATCGTCTCAAAAATCAACAGTTTACTGTCGAAATAATATCATGAAATTAAGATCAATTTAGGGATAAATTGTTAAGTATCATTACATCGAATTGATAAGACTGATAAGGTACAATATGAACTGATTCGCTGTTTTAACGGAGTTTATTGTAAGCACAATAAAATCGACCCAGTTGTAAACCTGGCAACACTAGAAACGTACCTACAGATCATTATACCCACTGAAGTGTTGACCCGAAGGGCACTGAACATGTTTACCCTGTTCAGTGGCTCGGCTGAACCGGGTTTGATAACCTGGCGAGTAATAACCGGATGATACGAGTTCCATGTTAATGTCCGTGTCATTACTTTAACTATAAGTATAATAGCCGAATTTGAGGTGAAAAGTGACGGTATGACAGTTAATGTGTTGAATAACAACTTAGGTAGTAAATGATTATACGACCCTTATTTACGAGAGCTGCGGAGGGAATGAGTTTTAATTACCCTTGTGTCTAGTTTTGTGATTGATATCTAAAAAGAGAAGATTTAGTTTAATATAGAAATTTATTTCTTCTTAAAGTAAGTAACACAAGAGACTATGACAGTAATTATGACGATAACCGGTGCTTGACGTATGAAGTTAGACAGATTTTTGACGTTTGTCAAAGTTAAAGTAAGATGGTGCAACCAAGCCTAACTAAAGTTCTTATCTCTCAAACAGCTAAGCTAACGTGAGAAGCATAAGCATTCGTTATCTAGTCAGACATCACAACGAGCTAAACACAGTAACATTTTAAGTAGTTTTTATCTGTTATTTTGCAACATAAATGTAGGTATGGTTCATAGTATTTTACTGATTGTACTAAGAACAATTATTTAGGTACTTATATTTTCTTTCAGAAAAACTAATAGTTTAATCCTCATCGACGCGCGCCTTACAGAATGCAGTTCCAATTCCTCAAAATGTTTACTTTATTTATTGGCTATCTCGCTGGCAATACGTAACTGCAGTGGCATGACGCTAGCCCCTGCAGTGGAGCTAAACTCTGCTCAGTTGTTATACTAAAACGATTTCTGGTAAATTCATCTTTCTTACTTAGCAGTGGGATTTTTGGTACAGGTAGTTAGGTAGGTACTAGGCCGTGCCTTCTTGTGCAAACAGTGCTTTGTGATAATCACTGTTATATGGCTAGTGGATCCTCTACTTTGGCTGACCATGAATGAAGGTCGATGTTTTAATTTACTGTTCTTGCGATTACTCAGGAAACGTTTACGACAAAATTGACTTTTCGAAACGCACGCAGATACAACACAGTATCTCATTCCGCGCTCAGAAACGTTAGCTAAGCACAGTCAGAGACCTTAGGGTGGTTCGAAAGGATCTGACAGTAACGTTGGCCGCTTACCTTACACCCACCTCTTCACCGCTTTATTTTCTTTACTTACCTATACCAGTTGGAGTCGAGGGGCATACTCAAGACTGAAAAGCGAGTAGTGATGTTTCTGCGTATTTCGAGGCCAAGCAAGCCCAGAAAAAGAGTCGAACAGTAAAATAGTTTTTCGAGGTAGGACGCCACACTCGTTCCAACAGTCGTATTTATTCCGCATTGTTTACATCCAGTTCGTTTCAGTAATCAGGTGTATTGGGAATTGGGCAGACGCCGAGCGGGACGACTTGATTTACATTCCAATTTAGTTTTGCATCACCCAGTTTTTTCGACGTCACATCGCTCTTCCAAGTTTTTTAGTTTGTCGGCGCTCTAACAGGCTACGTAAATAAGCTCGCCAATAAATTTGCTCGTGTAGTGATGTGAATAAATAGTGCAAAAAGGCATTGAGTGGAAAATTTATCGATGATCGATCAATTATTCACTTATTGTTTTAACTAAACTAATGGTAGATATTTAGAAAATCATTCGAGCATTGTATAAAAAAATCATTAAAATAATACCTGTTTATTTATGTAATAAATGGTATGGGATTGAAATGCCTACTTTAAATCCACTATCACAAATAATCACAATGTAGGCAGTCTCCCGCTCCTTGGATCGACAATCGGTTAAGTACGGGGCACAGGCCCGTATGGGAATCCTTGGGGAAGGCCTTTGTCCAGCAGTGGATGTCTCTTAGTTCAAAAGGTCTCCAATTTTCGCATTGAAGTTGTATCTATCACAAGTAAGTCATACATCCATTATGTAAAAACCATTACTCGAATCGAATCAAACTATGAATCGAATAATGTACCGTTACATTATTTATCAAATAATATCGATTAATAATCGAATTACTCGATTGTTGATGTTATGTCACATGCCTACCGAGTCTAGGAGAACGAGGGCCCGGGCACGATCGGAATCCCATTGTAATCGACACCAATTTGATCGCACGACCGTTCTCAGAGAAGTTTGTGTTCTAATGTTTAAATTCCAAAGGAATACCTTCCGCTAATCGATCGTTTGTTCGAAAGTTATTGCATTGTATCTTCTAGAAGATGAATGATAGCAATCAAGTGCTTTAGAGCTGCATTCTTTGTAAAAAAAATACCTACTTTGAAAAATTCCGTTTATCATGCACGTCTTACCTCACTAGTCTGTCTTAAGTGTCAGAAATCAAGCTAATGAATGATAAGTTGGCAAATTTTCAATTATTAAAAGGACGCACTTAGGATAATTTCTCTATAATTTCTGTTCAGATAAACTTAAATAATTTTCAACGACTGCATTCCTGTTTGCGTATGGGACTGCGTTAGAAGCTTTAATCAAACTTGAATACCATAGGGAGAAAATGTTATAAAAGTTAAAGAAGAAACTTGCACTTCTTCATTCAAGTTCGACTTTTTCTATCCCTTTTAGATCCGATCCTTAGCCAATTACACTATGGTGTAATTGAACTCTTGAGCTATTAATACAAATCCTTTCGTATTTTTGGGGAAGTAAACTGTCTCTTTACTCTTAGGACGATACACAGCGTCAAATAGATCGTGACACCAAAAGTAGCCAAAAAGTTCGCAACACACTTTTGTTACAATTGGAATGAGGTTTTGTTGTCATCTTTTTGGCCACTTTGGATGTCACGAACTCTTTGACGCTGACTGTACCTTCCTATTACACCTAAATAACATTAAAAACACAATCAACACATAACGCGCACTTAAATACCCTTCCCAGCAAAAAAGGATTACAATCTCATGAAAAAAGTAGTTAAAATACCATTAACTGCTTAACGTACCATAACTAAGTTATGCCATGATTGTAGCACTTTAGCATAATAGTAGTTGAAGCAATATTAGAACAGTTCCAAAGAACATTACTAGTTATAAAGTGTCTCATAACAATATGAGAGTTGGCGGCTGTTATAAACGACCACGACGCACCTAGCAGCAAGAACAGCCGATAGCACTTCAAGCTTTACATGTTTATTGCAAAATAGCTTCTATTGCAACTACATAAGAAGCCACAGTGTTTAGGTTGATGTGCCGTCGTCGGTATGATGAGTTGTGTTGCATTTATTCAACATCTGAGGAAGTTGTAGAAGCAATAAACATTACCATAATTTGAAAGATGGTTTAACATAAGTTACACAAGAAGAGCTTAATGTCCAAAAGAATTCAGTGACAGCCTTTGATCTACTGATAAAATAGACATTTTGATTCACACTCGTTATCTAAGAGTGAAAGATGGAAAGGATTCATGAGACGAAAAGAATGAATGATCGGCGAACGAACGCGAGCGTCGATGTTCGAGACTTGGAATCCCCATTTTCAAATGTGAGTACCTAGTCCTTATTGTTTCTTAAGTACCAAACCAAAATTAATCTTACTGTTAGTTTTTCTAATCGTACATCTTTTCCATTATACAAGAAATAACTTGGTTCAAACTTAAATTCATAGTTTAATTACTACTAATTGAATTAAAATATTTACGTCCATAACAGTACAGAAACCATGCTCCTGGCCTTGAGTTTGTAAAGCCGTATTGATACACCCTGACAAAATATAAATATTACCTCAAGATAACAGCTTCGAGTACATCTGGTTGAGACACGTTTCCTGAAGAAAAATATTGCCAAATAAAATACTCTCGCAAACCCGTGGAGTCACGGTAAAACGGGACAATGCGCTATAAAAAGTAAATCCTACAGCGCTATTCGTAGAACAATGTTTCTTATGGGCTACTCGAAAAATAATATCGCACTTTTCGCCTTTTGGTTGCAATTCACACAATTTCTGAAATATTTCCACGAGGCACTTTGCAGTTACCGAGTCTCATAAATACAGGTTTAAAGTTTACAAAGATTGAAGGCACCGTTTTGCTGCAGAAAGTGCTGGAATTTTATTCATTAGATATTTTAAGTGACAATGTTGATTCATGTTATTCTTAGTTTGGGAGTAATCGAGTCAATTTTAGATTGAATAATTCAATACGTATGATCGGTTTATTGTCTTTGCAGAAATGAACTAAACTGGCTTTATTTCTTTCTAATATTTTCCAGCTACTTAAGAGACTTATAAAATCGTATTTTATACAGTCTCGTAGAAGTAATGGGCGACGGCACACCAGACTAAGCACATCTGTACTTTCTGAACTAAACTGTTTTCCCTCGTAATATACCTATGTATAGGACACTTATTCCAAAACTAAGCGAGTTTCAGTCTAGTCTATGGCTGTAAATGGAAGATGTAGTGAACCTTTAAAGAATAAAACCTTATCTTATTTCATTCAAGCGTTTTCCATCCCACTTTTATTGCCGTTGTTTATTTCAAGATTTAAACTTTGTTACAAAGAAAATGTTAGTATATCTGAAGTGTCTCCATGTCAAATAAACTCCACAAGCTCTGCACGTTATTTATCGTTATGTTCGTGCGAAACTTAAAAAGTCGGGTGTTTGCAAAATTGGCTCTAAGGGTGTGGAGGGTATCGTGACTAGGGATGTTCCGATACCACCTAAGTATCGATACCTACTCATTTCGATAATACTCAAATCTTTTTTCGATACTACTTAAATAAGTACTTCTAAAGTATCGATAGTTACTGATATCGATACTTTTTGGAACTTTTATTTTGTTTTATTATTTTGAGGGTGCTATCAATGATTATACAACTATCAAAGGAATAAACCGATGAATTTGATGATTACAATTAATAAAATTACTTGTAAACAATCACTTAACACTTTCACAATGGCGGAATGGCGAGATGATTTGCGGGCGGGTGCGGGTGTCTCCTTCTCTCGCTTTCCGCTCGGGCTCGGCTGAAGTCGGACGAATTCGGCTGGCCCAGCGCGAGACAACGCGTCACTCACGCCGCCACGCGACGAATACCGGTAACTCGGTAACCGATTAAAGCGGATTAGCTGACTGTTTTTGCTCTCTCAGTTCTGTATGATGCGTTCTCGGTTTTTTTTATTGTTTTCGGTTGTTTTGCTGATTCGATTCGATACCACGTATTTTTGTTTCGATACCGATTATGTATCGCAAAATTGATTCGATACAATAAATACTTGGTATCGAATCAAAAGTATCGAGTACCTACTCGTATTTATTAGTATCGGAATATCCCTAATCGTGACGTCATCGTGACAAATTGGAGAGTCGCATGCGATTTGTCTGTCAAAACTTTGACGGGCCGAGTGTCGAAAGTGATTCAAGAACCATAAATCACTGGTACTTTTAAGGGCTTATGTGGGCACGCAAAATCTGTGAGTACTATGATATGTATGTGTTTTTTATTGTTTTCATGTTTTCGTGTTTACATAACGTACACTTAACATGTGCTTAGATGCCTTAAAAATTACTCCTATTGTTCATTGTTGAGTTATCACGTGTAGTCATTGTTTTTATAGAAACGTTTTTTTGACTTCCTTTTTTAGGGTTCCGTAGTCATGAGGTGGAATTGTGTAAAGCAATCGTAATCATTTGACAGTTCATAACGTACCATTATTCTGTCAAACGCTTTGTTTAACTGACTTTATCGTACGTTATGAACTGTTAAATGATTACGATTGCTTTACACAATTCCACCTCTGACAAGGAACCCTTATAGTTTCGTTATGTCCGTCTGTCTGTCTGTCAGTCTGTCTATCTGTCCGAGGTTTTGCTTGGAAACTATAGGCACTAGAGAGCTGTAAATGTTGTAGAGGTATGTATATTAAGCAGGCCGACCAAACGGTAAAATAAAATTTTTAAAAAATTTTTTTGGGTAGTTACATGTACAGTCGCGGAATGAAAAGGTTCGTCACCTTAGTGTCGGTTTTCGCTTGCACTAGGTACTGTAAGAGTCAAACCTGCCAACATAACCATGCAAGAAACATTGCTGCTAACATTTAAATAAATATGACGTTTGCTAAC
The DNA here is from genome assembly GCF_963855985.1 of Ostrinia nubilalis. Lineage (NCBI taxonomy): Eukaryota > Metazoa > Arthropoda > Insecta > Lepidoptera > Crambidae > Ostrinia > Ostrinia nubilalis. Next base: position 9,193,963 of record NC_087103.1, read on the forward strand.
GAATAAGGATTTTCTTGTTTATTTTTCTATCCCATCAGTGCAATGTTACAAAATGTAGTTTTTTTTTATTTAATAGATAATGGCAGGTTGAACCAACAAGAAGGTTTTAGTTTATCAATCATAATAATCTTCTTGACAAGTTAAACACAACAACTTTCATCTGAATAATTTTGAACTTTACTGACGAACACACGAACAGTTAAAGATTATTTTCTCTAACTCGAGATTATTCTGTAACATAGTTTCAAAAGGTAATAATTATGTGCTCGCAATTCGTTGAAGGAATCAATTTGAAAACTGACGAACCTTTTCATTCCGTGACTGTACATGTAAAGTGGGGATGATTTTTTTTTCATCCGTTACCCCATCGTGTGGGGTAATGTTAGATAGGTCTTTTAAAATGACTTAGGGGTTTCTAAAACTATTTTTCGATTTAGGGATCCGTTTGCAAAATATTTAAGTTTAAAGTGCCAATTTTTGTTCCATGTCCATATTGTGTAACACGGACAACTACGGAACCCTACACTGCGCGTGGCACGACACGCACTTGGCCAATTTTTGCAAAAATATGACAGTGAATTAATGACACATAATTTGTATTAAAATACAAAAATGAAAGCAGTTCCATTAGAGTAATTAAACGGCGCGATTATCAATCATCAAAAGTACCGAAAAGCTTTGCAATACGTACAATTTAAATAAGCCGTTTACTCCCCTTTTACGCCTAAGGAAAACAGTAAATAAATGAAAAAGCAATTTTACTTAATTCACTTGAACCAGCATCCTTGTCTACACAATTTGCTCCACTTCAAAACGCTAAAATTCTTTATTGAAAATAAATGGAGTATTAAGTTACGCCCACTCAAAAATAGATTAGTATAGATTTAACCAGCCCTAGTCTATATCCAATATCGTATCTCTGACAACCCTCATTATCCCACGCTCGGGGTGGCCATTGAAAACTAATCTTTATTAATAGGGTGAAAGGATTTAAATTAGAGAGTTAATTGGGAGCTTTATTATGTACTAAGGTGGGTGAATTTTTCCTTTATGAGTGCTTCTTTACGGCCTATAAAGTTGAGCACTACGGTAAAAGTAAGACCGTAACGGGTAGACCTCGGGGATCGGCCAGTAAATATTTATAACGTAACAAACGTTGGCATATGGTCTAAAAATATCCATAATCTTCTTTCTAGATCGCTGAAGAATATGAGACTATAATGAGCAGCGACATGCCATAAAAATCTTGTAATTGGCTTATATTGGATCTGGATAGCCGGAGGATCGTTAATATTTGCCGTAAATATATTATGATCCCGATAAAATACATCAAGTAGATAAAAATATATTGGAATAGTGCTACACGTGTGTAAGTACTGTTACTGACTGTGTACATATAACGTATATTATGTACCTACTTGTATTTCCTTATCACTTTATCGAAATTGGAGAACATTTTGCATCCAAAAGTTACTTTTTCCTTCAATATTTGAACTCAAGATATTCTTCACTTCTTTTTATGTACACAAAGATCTGTGCGTAAATAAAGACCTACATATACAGACCAGGATTAAACAGTTCCATAGACCGCCCCAAATAGAGCTGTCATCAATTCAATACAACCTAAAACCGGTTTTACGGTCACGTTTCCGAAATAAAATAACAAGATTATACATACATTATGGAAAAAAGGTTCAACTCTAGCCTTTATTGAGTAAAACGGAATCGTAAAAGGAGCCTTTGCAATATCACAGGCGAGACCACTTTTATAGTGATCTACCCCACCTTATTAAGTCGGCATCCGACCCTTGGCTAGTCCTTCAATGTTTATAAAAGTGAGAAGCTTAAATGCACCTGTTTACATAATATTTCATCGGATAAAGCCTGGATTGTGAAATATGACAAAAAAACAAATTGGAGTTAATTACTTGTGTTTTTATAGCAGCCGTTAGCGTTTTGTTTCGGTTACAACTTTTGTGGGCGCGCGTTAACAGACAAACGATTTCCATGCGATTTGCGTCGAATTTTCGCTACGCAGTTTTTGGGTAATTGCGGTGTTGGAAATGGTTGTTATTTAACAAATTGAAGGTGAGTTTCATATTATCTTTGCGTCTCATTTTTGATGGATAAAAACTGAAATCGAATTAGGTAGAAACTAATTAATTAAAGCGTGTGTTAAACAAACCCGATTAATTTAAAAGATCCAATCATCTAACTTTAACCGTAATTACAACCATAACCAGTGTTTTTTTGTATGAATTTGACACAGTATGGAGTTTGACAGGTTTTGACGTTTGTTATAATATTGAACCCAAATAATTATTTAGTATATTTCCCTTTATTGAATTCAATGTGTTTTGAACATATTTTAGTACAAGATCTGGCACCCTGTTCATCAGATAATACCTCACACTGTGCACCGTGAAGCGACCGTTCGCCATATTCGGAAGACGACGTAGTATACGTACCACGCCTTTGGTAAGTACAAACATCATAGTAATATTACGATCAATTACGATCATAACTCAACTGGCAAAATGTAAGCTTCACTTTCGATCACATATTTACATTAATTTGTGCCTTTGCTATCCAAATTAGAGTAAACAACAACACGCGGTATTCGTTAACCAATTTCACTAACTAAGCGCTTCGGGGTAATAATTCAACTTCAGCGGCAGAAATGGTTGAAATCTGGATACAATGTTGGGCAAATTATCAAGAATTCTGTTATTACAATTAATATTAACTATAATGAGAAACGCCATCACATTACTAAAGGATAATAAATACTTATTTATAGGAAAACAGACAAGAAGAAAATTCTACGTGTGTGTATACGGCTAAGAAGACACGTCAAGCTGTAAGTACCTACTTATTTACTACATAGTAATTGTCGCTTAACTCTCAATCGCGTTCTCTCAATTTTAATTGTAATTAAACTCGACAGTTTAAAGTCTTAACCCTTCAATCCCCGCGAATCGAGACACAATAGAAATCAATTTTACCGCGGTCTTATGCGACCGCTTGGGGTTTGGTGGGTTATAAGAATAAATGTAAAGTGCCATCATTATGCAGTCTACATACAAAAAGACGACGAGTCGTCGACTTTAATCGTGCCAAAAGTCATAAAAAGTACAGTCACGGAATGAAAAGGTTCGTCAGTTTTCAAATTTATTCCTTCAACGAATCGCGAGCACATATTACCTTTTGAAACTATGTTACAGAATAATCTCAAGTTAGAAAAAATAATCTTTAACTGTTCGTCAGTAAAGTTCAAAATTATTCAGATCAAAGTTGTTTGACGATTTATCTTGTCAAGAAGATTATTATGATAGATTAAATTATTATTTCTATTAAATAAAAAAAACTATTGTCAATTGGTCAATGTCATTATTGCATTGCACTGAAGGGATAGAAAAATAAACAAGCAAAACCTTATTCGTTAGCAAAAGTCATATTTATTTAAATGTTAGCAGCACTGTTTCTTGCACTGTTATGTTGGCAGGTTTGACTCTTACAGTACCTAGTGCAAGCGAAAACCGACACTAAGATGACGAACCTTTTCATTCCGCGACTGTACAAGTCGTCGACATGATTCTTTTGAAATAAAGCCGCCGACACCAATGCTTAGCGGGCTTGATGTGTAGAGTCCTATAACATCAACCTGATTAACTGCACATTCAAAACTAGCATTAGCAATCTGACTCTGTGATTACCAAATATTATATTAATTTCAATAAAATCCCACAGATTACTGTCCCATTTTAATAAACCGCTGTGCGTCCACCGCACAGTGAAATATGATTGCGGTGTGCCCTATGAATACCATTTCACACTCCTCGATGCAATCACTTCACAGATGACCTCAAAATTAAATTCAAACAATTCATTACTAGTTTATTTTTAACTCGTGCCTTAACGATTGTCTATGCTGCCCACTTTAACAGCACTGAAATATCGGTAAAATATAAAATTTCATTTGAGAGCAGGAACGTGTAAGCGGTTTTGTTCCTTACAACCTAATATCGTCCTCTCACATGGATTTTCACAACGACTATTCCTGTGCTGCCCTCGATTTTCACCAGAGCGTCGGTCCACCAAGTGGGTGGCCTGCCTTCACTACGTTTTCCTGTCTGTGGTGTCCACTTTTCTGCTCTAAGAGCCAACAGTGCAACGAACTACATACTCGTAAGTTTGGCAATTCTGTGGGCTATCGTCTGTATTCACAAACATTACTATGAGGTCTCATAGTGCCCGTGGACGCACAAGGTGACATATGAACTAATCGCAGAACTCTATTCAACGCTGTGCATTCGATTTGCTGCTTCACTTATGTCTGTTACTTTGATTCTCCTACGGATCTCCTCATTTCTGATTCGATCACGCAGAGAAACTCCGAGCATAGTCCGCTTCTTCCCCCTTTGTGTGACCTGAACTTTTTAACACCTGATTTACGTAAAATACCTTAGTCTTAACTGCTTTTAAAATGAACACACTTCTATAAGATCCATTAAATAATGTTTAGGCACGTAGCACTACAAATAATCGAATGATGAGTTGAAGTAATATTATCTGGGTATTCCTCCGGGAAGTCTTCTGACTTCCCTAGAGGAAATCTTGCGAATATTACCGGTAATTAATCAAATGCTACAGTCGAAGGAAATATCGAGCATTATCTATTCAATTACAAGCCTTATATTGAGTTATTGTCTATGTACTCGATTTCCCGATAGACTTTTCTCTTTTTTCCTTTTACATTCATGTAGCAATAATAAAGCTTACAATATCTATTTTATGACGAACGAAGGATTCTAGACGTAAAGCTCTCGGTACTCATAAAATAATTAAGTTAATGGCCATGTTCCAGATGTTTATGGGCTACAAAATTACCATAATCCATCTCCTTTGCATCATCACAGTAAAAAAACATTTTCATTTTAGCGTATCCACCAGCTCAACGATATTCGATAAAGCAAAAAAGTGATGGCGGATCGAGCTTAAATCCGCCCAAATATTGTATGCCTTCATTACTATGCAATATTCGGTTTGCATACGAATGTAAAGAGCCATAAAACTGTGCACCTGATTTTTTGTAACACTGTTTGCTGTGAGGTTTTGGCTGATGGTAAACTCTCTTTCATTTTATTTCATTCTATTAGAGATATAGCGAGTTACAGTGAGTAGGTAAAGTTTACAGCTGCCTACATATTTTGTAGGCAGCTGTAAACTTTACACAGACTACACATATTTCAAAATAGAGACTGTTACAATGAAATAAGATACGAGCCATGTATCTTTCTGATTGATTGAATAATAATGTGCAAGATCTACAAAATATTCAACAGTTCACTTAGCATTAATATTCAGTTTGAACTAAAATTGATTTTACATCATTAAATTATTTCCAAGCGAGTGAAGCTGGTAGTAAAAGCTAGTTAATTAATTTCTGTCACGAAAACAACTGCCTGAAATTCCAATTAAAACTATCGAGCTTGTATTGTTGATCGCAATAACGTTTAATATGCGTAATAAATTAAATATAACACTAATAGATCAAACACAAACTAAGCACAGCAGTATGTACGTAAGCTAATAAGCTTTGGCTGGGACTTTGTTATTGCTTTAATTACGAATTAATTACTTTGACAATGCTACTATACCTAGATGTAATTACATTCTTGTGTCGCGATGAAACGATGTAGGTGACATACATGAGTCGGCATAATTGAGCATTTTGCTATCACAAATTCAAATCCTCATTTCGCTTGGTTATCTTTAAAAAAATGGCCAAATGCGTGTCGTGCTACGCGTAGCGTAGGGTTCCGTAGTAGTCCGTCGTTAACACAATATATTTCTTCTAAGGATTTTTTACTAGTTAAGAAATTTTATAAAACATGAGTTAAATGACTATTACTCTTAAACTAACTGATGTATCTTAACCATAATAGTTTTTCTTGAAAGTTCATGAAAAGCAGTATTATCACGAATTTTTCTAGATTTTTCAAGCCAACTGTTTACTTTTTAGAGGGGGGGACGCCCTACTCGAACAAAAATTGGCACTTTTTAATTTTAATAATTTGCAAACAGATCCCTAAATGGAAAAATAGTCTTAGAAACCCCTAACCCATTTTAAAAGACCTATCTAAGGATACCCCACTCGATGGGGTAGAAGATGAAAAAAAAATCCCTACTTTACATATAGGGGAGCTACCCGAATTTTTTTTTTTTTTAATTTTTTATTCTACCCTTTTGTCGGCGTGATTAATATACATACCTCCACAAAATTACAGCTCTCTAGCGCCAATAGTTTCCAAGCAAACCCTCGGACAGACAGACATATCAAAACTGTAAGGGTTCCTTGTCAGGACTACGGAACCCTAAAAAAACACGATTGACTGAAAAAGGGAACACATTGCAATATCATTACAATAAAATACAAACCATTAGACGAAAACATTAAAATCTGCCGCTTAAAAACCCGTCAGCACCTGAGCGGTAATGGCAATCATAATAAAAATTTGTTCCACCTTAAAGCTACACGGCATTAGCATACGTACCGCGCGAGCGAGCATAGCGTCAATTTATGACCATGTAATATTGGGACAATTGCCATATGAAGCAAACGAGGCTGAGGGAATGTTACTGCCTCCTCTCTAATTTATGAGCTGTAATATTCGAGCTCCGACCCTCTGCTAGCTACCTGGCAGTACACACAGCTTTAAGAACATAATCTTTATTACCTACGGGAGTACTTACCGGAGTTCCTTTATTTTATTCTCCGCTGCGGTGTAATATCCTTGGAAATGCTACAGCATCAAATATGCACAATCTCTGAGCGCGACGCATATGTAATGTCTTACTAAGCCTGAATCTCGGCGGATATGTTTTTTGTTTCAGTATAAATATGCAGAATTTCATCCTGCTAAAATTCGGCCTCATCAGAAGCTGCCGGTTATTGATTGTGAGACCGCCATTTCGTATGAATAATTAATGCAGTGGTTTCCCGAATTGAAGATTTTTTTTATCTTCTAAGCAAATTGTGCCTCGGGCTACATTTACTTACCAATTTCATTTCTTAAGTAAGTTGATTCAACGTGATGTGTTCATTAGCGAGATGACATCGTGGAAAAAAGCCTGATTCAGCTTTTTCGATGGCTTTTTCCAAGTAGCTTGCCTTTGTCATTGAAATTGGTCGATAGGCTCGGGGTTATTGTCGGCGCGAGTGAAGCAACAAAGCCATTTCTTGATCATTTTTGTAGGTTTACATTAAAAGTATTAAAGTGAGGAATGGTGTTGATCAAAGACTTCTATGTACCACTCGACGACGTACAAGATGATTATTTTCTCTTTGAAGTTGTGATTTCTATTACAAACTTTTTAGTCGATTATGAGCAAATGAGAAGCACAGGCCGCTACCAACCGGTCAATATGGAATCATTAGAGGAGGCTTCAGCAGTGGAGGTCCTGTACCTAGCTGATGATGATGATGATGATCATGATAAGAAGAAAAGTTTGCCGCGAAAGTTGTGATAACAAACTCATGTTTATGATAGGTATCTAAAATTAATGACTCGTAGATAGAATTCGTATTTTAGAGTAGGCGCACACCGTTGATTTTTAGTTGGCCGATAGTTGTGCCCGATTTTAAATTGTATGAAAAATCGGCCAAATCGAATCGGCGTAGTGTGCGCACTCCCATACATGCCCATACTGATCAACTGCCCGACTAAACTATCGGCTGACGAAAAATCAATGGTGTGCGCCTACTCTTAGGTAACCGCTGCACAGATGAGTTGTACACGCTTTTTTTCTCTACTAATTCCTGGATTTTGGAAGGGTTGTCAAAACTAAAGTATAGAACGAGCCAGTTAAACAGTACAAGAAGCTGAACAGGCAAGTTAGTGGAACGGAGTGGAGTTGAGCTCATGTAGGGCTGCCATCCGTCCGGGTTTCCTCGGATTTGTCCTAGTTTAGAGGGCGTCCGAAAAGCGTCCGGGCGGGGTTCTATTTGTTGTCCGGGTATAAAAATCTTTTTAATTCTTGGGCCAAATCCGGGCGATGCTACTAAGTTTTATAAAAAACCTGTTGACTTATTCGGGGTTTGGGCTCCAAAATACGGGGTTCTCACGGCCTAGGATGCGCGCCGCGATAAGCGTTTATCACGCCATTTTATCGATTTTACGCGATATACCCATACATTTATTGATTTTATCAAGGCGCACATCCTAGCCTAGCTGGTTGTCAAATTTTAGAGATACAACCCTAAGCTCGTCGTAATAACATAAGTGCACGCGGCCTGCGAGCTGAATGCCGGCGCTAACTTTGCTCGAATTACCTCCAGTGGCGGCGGTGAACTCCGCTAACTCTGCTTATGTCACGGCTGATAGATTCATTACACACTGGTTGTTGAGAATCAACAAAGGAGATTTTAATGTTTTTTTTACTTTTTCTTACAAAAACAAAATAAAATCACTTCTATTTTGACAGCTCAAGAAAGTTGTTTCATTTTCATACATTTTTATCCATATTTTAATTCAATAATTCATACACATAATTAATTTATGTCTTATGCAACATAAATTTGGTGCCGAAACCCGTACATAATTCACATTGGTTTTTTTGTGTGCTGCTGGAAAATTATCCCGAGGGCCAACGCCGGCATAGTTGCCGATTGCAGTAGATAATTATGGCTACCCAGGTTTGTGGTGACACTAACCAAAAAACCAAGCTGTTACAAGGGCAGTGCAAGGCCGCTATAACACGATGTGTTACCTTTTTGAACAAGAAGACGGACCCGAGTGCTTTCGAGTTGACGAACAGAAGGAAAGCAGTAGAAGAAGCGTTCGCGCGCTACAACCAGCTGGCGGACGAGGCCATTCTGCAAGGCCAGGAGGTGTTGGACGGTGACGAGGAGTTCGAGGACCGCTATTACGATGTCCTCTCCCGGATCGACGCTCTTCTGGACCGCCGCAGCAGTGCTTCGCCGCTGGGGTTTGCGAGTGCCGTGGACGCTTCGACGCCGCTGTTCGAGACTACGAGGCTACCTCCGATAGAGATCCAATCGTTCGACGGTAACAACGTCGGTGCATACAAGCCATTCATAGAACTTTTTATGGCACTCATAGGCAAAAACTGTAAGTTGTCTAATGTTCAAAAATTATTTTATTTAAAGGGCTATTTAAAGGGCGAGGCTTTAAGTCTTATAAATAATTTGCCTCTCATAAACCAGTCGTATGATGACGCCATTGATTTATTGAATAGAAGATACGATACCAAGGGACTGTTAATAAAAACGCATGTTAGTGCTATCTTAGATCTGCCTATTTTAACGCGTGGCACTTCCCAGGCCATCCGTTCCTTGGTGTCGCAGATTTCGCAGCAAATGAGCGCGCTACGCAGCTACGATGAGCCGGTTGAAAGCTGGGATTCCATATTGGTTTGCATTATGATGAAGAAACTAGATTCGCTTACTTTGAGATTATTTAATGCAGAACAGGACTTTCGTAGCATGCCCAGTATGGAGTCTCTGCTGTGTTTTCTGGAGAGACGTGCTATCTCGCTGGAGGCTAGCTCGTCCAGCGACGCGGACCGCTCATCAAAGCCTTCGAATAGTAAGTCCCTTCATATTTCAGACTGTGTGACCAAATCCAATAAGAGCAAACCAGTTTCTTGTATATTATGTAAAAAAGGTCACAGGTTGTATAAATGCCCAAATTTTACTCTCATGCCTGTTGCTGAAAGGCTTGCATATGTAAATAAAAATGATTTATGCTCAATTTGTTTAAATAAGCACGAGCAAAAGTGCAGATATAATTTCATTTGTACAATATGTAAAGGAAAATCTCATAATACATTGTTGCATGATAGTTCATTTCAGCTATCTCATTCTGTAAATAATTCATTGAAAAAACCTGATGACACTGTAAATAATAATGCGTGTCATTTTGAGTCTGTAAATAGCGATTCGCAAATTTTATTGCCCACAGTGAAAGTCGCAATTCAAGGGTCAAACAATCAACGGCATGTTGTCAGAGCATTATTAGACTCTGGGAGCCAAACTACATTTTGTACTCAGGCTCTAGTAGACAAATTAGGCCTCAATGTATATAATCATCCAAAAAATATACTTACATTGGGTCAAAACTCAACAAAGGTGCAAAAGGCAGTTGATTTATGTTTGATTTCAATGTCTGAGGATTTTTCATTGAATATTTCATGCTCAGTTGTACATAAAATAACTTCACTGTTGCCTCAGTGTAAAGTAAATGTAAATAATTTTGTAATACCATCCAATATCACATTGTCTGATGTTGATTTTAACATTCCAGGCGAGGTGTCGCTACTGTTGGCCACTGACATCTTTTTTAAAATAATCAAAGATGGAAAAATTGAAGGAGGCCCAATGGATCCAATACTTATCAACACGCGGTTTGGCTACGTGGTATCTGGATTATCAGGTGACTTCAAACCATTGTCTAATAATATGTCGATCGCCTTGCACTCGCAAATGACTCCCGAGTTGAATGTTGACAGTCTTGTTAGGAGTTTCTGGGATTCTGAGCAGGTACCTAAGGTATTTAACGAATCCTTGCAAGAGCACGAATTTAGCGAGGAGCAGTTTGTTAAATCAGTCAATCTAAAAGACAATCGTTTTGAGGTCGATTTGCCAGTCAAGGTCGATTTAGATACAATTAATCCTTCAGACTCCTTTTCTCTCGCGCTGCAGAGATTTTATAACTTAGAGAAACGATTCAAAAAGGAGCCTGAATTTCATTCAATGTATGTTGATTTTATAAGGGAATACCTCGAATTAGGTCACGGAAGGTTAATTGATGTGTCACAATGTAGTCCTGAAGAATTCCCTAAGTATTTCTTGCCTCATCATGCAGTCGTACGCACAGATAGGAAAACTAATAAGCTCAGGGTAGTTTTTGATGGCAGCGCTAAAGCAAAGGCTTCACCTTATAGCTTAAATGATATTTTATGCAATGGTGATGTCGTTCAAAGACAATTATTTGAAATACTCGTCCAATTCAGAACTTATGAAGTAGTTTTGGTGTGTGATATTCGCCATATGTATCGCCAAATTTTAATATCTCCTAAATATAGAGTTTTACAAAATATTTTGTGGCGAGAAAATCATAACGATGATTTAAAATGTTTGCAGTTGCAAACGATTACCTACGGGTTAACTAGTTCCGCTTTTTTAGCAACTCGTTGCCTCATCGAGCTTGCAAGGATTCACGGGGCGCGCTTTCCGCTTGCCGCGGAAGCTTTAAAAAATAATACATATATTGATGATGTAATTGTAGGAGCCGCTAGTACCGAGGAAGCCGCTCTACTTAAACAAGAATTAATAGCTTTGTTGCGTTTAGGTGGTTTTGAGCTACATAAATGGTGCTCCAACGATTCAAATATACTGTCTGACATTCCACAAGAAAGTTTAGGCTTTGATACAGTCAAGTTTGATCATCATGACCCACTTGTTATAAAAACTCTCGGAGTCAGTTATGAAGTGCAAGGGGATCAATTTAAATTTGCTGAGCCTAAATCTCATAATATTGACGCACCTACAAAAAGAAACGTGTTGAGTTACATTAGCAAGTTTTTTGATCCATTGGGTTTGATTAATCCTATAATTGTCAAGGCCAAATTATTGCTTCAAAAGATATGGTTATGTCAGTTAGGTTGGGATGAACCTCTCCCACAAGATTTGTATATATTATGGCTGAATTTTTATAATGAGATGCAATCTATGTCTCCTATTCATGTACAGCGAAATTTACAAATGTCTAATGCTGATGCGATTCAAATCATAGGTTTTTGTGACGCCTCTTCAGAAGCCTATGGTTGCTGTATTTACATAAAGGTTGTCAAGGATGGTGAATGTCAAATAAATTTGCTATGTGCGAAGTCACGGCTCGCTCCTATAGACGGTAAAATGACTATTCCTAAGCTTGAGTTGAATGCCGCGGTACTACTAGCTAAACTGACACGCTCCATCCAAGATTTAATGCCACAAATATCTGACTGTATTTTATTCACTGATTCAAAAATAGTTTTAAGTTGGTTAAAGTCGTTGCCTGTTAAACTTCCAGCCTATATGGGCAACCGAGTTGCAGAAATAAACAAATGTAAAGCTACTTGGCTACATATTCCTGGGTTGCTAAATCCAGCTGATGTTTTATCCCGAGGAACTGATCCAAATCAATTGCAGGGAAATAATTTATGGTGGCATGGACCTGATTTTTTGGCAGGAAATAATTATAACATTTCTATGTCTAATGTAGAGTTGCCTATTTTGATAGAATGTAATGATAATAATCCAAGTTTAAGTTATCAAACATCTGAAAAACAATTATTTCCTTTGTTAGCCCTTCATTTGGCAAGACACAAATTGTTTGATTTTTTCAATAAAATCTATTTAGACCTAATTGTTACTATCAAATAAAGTTAAGAAAAATAATAAAAAAAATATTTGGTTGGTATTTTCGCGAAAAACGATTGTTGCTTATTTACCACATTGCCAAATAGGGGTACTTAAATATAACATTGAGATATATTATAGAATTAATTTTTTTATATGAAAATCATAAAAAAATCAATCGTATTTCACATTATATGCATTAAACTATTTTTTGGCCATTTTCGCAAAGTCGACAACGACCTTTTCTTCAACAATTGATAGATGACGCATGTCATCATACTTCACGATCAATATGCCGAGCCAAGGTTGGCTTTTTATTTTCTCTTTAGCTTCTGAAACTGGTATGTTACCGTTATCTGCTATAGTTGTTGACTTCAACGCAAGAAAAATGTGTTTATCATTTAAATCAGTTCAGCGGTATAAGCTTGAAGACAGACAACACAGAGACAGACAGCAAATTCTTCCTCTCTCCTAAAATGATGTGCCCGACAACCCTGTATGGACCCCCATAATTGCATCAAAAGTAATTGTATACCATCTCTATAACATTATTCATGTAATACATGATTGATTTATTGGGTATTGACACTTTTTTGTATTAACAAAAAGATAAACCTATTTTGTTAGATGTTTGGCACTGATGCTTCTAGGCAACATCGAGGTTCGGAAGCATGTCATATATTAGAAAACACAGTTTCTACGCCAAATATTGCTTTATATGATTAGTTTGATTTATTATGAATAAAATTTAGACAAAACAAAAACAATTAGAGATGATAAAATAGTATAAAATCATAAAACTTCCGTCTTTGTTATTCTCATTGCGCGTCATCTTGGCGTCTGACAGAAATATTAATATGAAATCACTCAAAACTCAGTCGACGACCGATTTACTAGTGTTTTGCTGAACTAAGCTTCGTAACAAAATCGAATGATTTGCACAAAACTTATTATTTGGTGCTGTAGAAATATTCAAAGTGGTTGTTGCTTAAAAGCATCACTGCCAAATGAAGGGTTAGACAAAGTTTCAAGCTTTGGAAAAATGATTCGAATCATGATTTATGTAATGAGATTCATTTCAAAATGCAAAAGAAGTTATGATGTTAATACTTCCTTATCTCAAGAGTATAAAAATGCAAAGTTAAAGATTATACAACTTGTACAGGATCATTTCTTTAGTGAGGAAATCGATTGTTTGCTAAATGGTCGTCCTATCAAATCAAATTTGCAAGCTTTACATCCATTTTTGGACTCTAACAAAATGTTAAGAGTAGGTGGTCGTCTTCAGCAGGCCAACCAGCTGAGTTACAACAAAAGGTTTCCTTTAATATTACCAAAAAGATGTAATGTTACAGCATTAATAATCCAAAATGAGCACATTTCATTAGTGCACGCTGGATTAAAACTAACTCATAGCAGTCTGATGCAAAATTATTGGATTGTTAATGCCGTAAGAGAAATTAAAAAGGTTATACATAAATGTTTAACATGCTTTAGACTTAAATGTCAAGGTACGCAACAACTCATGGGATCTCTACCGCGTGATCGTATAGTACCAGCAAGGGTTTTTTCTAAGATAGGAATAGACTATTTTGGACCTGTTCATGTGAAACAGTCTTCTTTGCGTCGGTCTGTGATTTCCAAGGGTTACGTTTGCGTTTTCATTTGCTTTGTAACTAAAGCAGTTCATTTAGAAGCAGTGTCGGACTTAACCACTGAATGTTTTTTAGCTGCTTTCAAGAGATTTATTTCCCGTCGCGGAATGCCGACAGATGTGTACTGCGACAATATGAGTACTTTTAGAAGTGCCAATACTCAACTTATACAATTATACAATAATGAGAATCATATTGATATTATTACAGATTTTGGAGCTCAAAAAGGTATTCAGTTTCACTTTATTCCGTCATATAGTCCCAATTTTGGAGGCTTATGGGAAGCCGCTGTCAAATCAGCAAAGCATCATTTTAAAAGAATAGTGGGCATAAATTCTCTAACTTATGAACAATTAAATACCTTAATAATAGAGATAGAAGGTATCTTAAATTCTAGACCCCTAACTTCAATGTCTCAGGATTTCTCTGATTTCTCTTTTTTGACACCTGGTCACTTTTTGATCGGTTGTCCAATCACTGCATTACCAGAGCCTGACATTACACCTGTTCCGACTAATAGGCTGCGATTTTGGCGCAGATGCTTACAAATGAAACAGCACTTTTGGCACGTTTGGAATAGAGATTATATTTCTATGCTTAACTCCCGAACTAAATGGTTGAAGGTTTTGCCAAACTTAAAAGAAGGCATGCTAGTGCTTATCAAAACAGACAATTGTCCGCCTTTGCAATGGCCAATGGGTAGAATAGAAAAGATTTTTGCTGGACCTGACAACATGATTAGAGTCGTTAATGTAAAAACCAGTAAAGGTTCCTATAGGCGGTCAATTTCTTCTATAATTGTTTTACCAGTCGATTGAATTTTTAATTTAACTAACAAGGTTGTTATAATTTATGTTACAATTTGAAAATTTTATTTAAATAGTCATTGCAAGTATTAATTATTTTCATTGTAATGTTAACTATTTGTTTCATACTTATTCATATCCGCTAAGATTAATTTTAATGCGTGTCGCATTTCGCGCGCGAAACTATGTTGAGAATCAACAAAGGAGATTTTAATGTTTTTTTTACTTTTTCTTACAAAAACAAAATAAAATCACTTCTATTTTGACAGCTCAAGAAAGTTGTTTCATTTTCATACATTTTTATCCATATTTTAATTCAATAATTCATACACATAATTAATTTATGTCTTATGCAACACTGGTAACATGCTAGTGTTAGAGACGCGATTGTTCAATTAAATAACTAATACCTATACCTACTTTATGTATGTATGACCTGACTGCTGCAAAGAAAAAGGAGGCTTATAAAATTTTATTAGCAGTCTTTAATATTTGCGAGTATGTAACTCTAAAAAAATTTAATTATTTGTTTCTTCGCTTTATTGTTTTAATAAATACCTAAGTATTAGATTATATCAATAGTAAATACGAATAGTACTTGCCTACTTGTAGCAAATTCCTAACCTTTACCAAAAGAATTGAGTTTCAATAAAGATCAATTCAATCAAATATTTATCTCCGTAACATCAATCTTAATAATTACTTACAAAATATAGTTTCCTCTGAATTTTCTAAAAATATTCATGTTTACTGTCTGTCCTGAATCCGCTCTGAAGACTCTAAAATGCTATTTATTACTCCAAAACGCTTTTTCTTCCCTTCCTTTAACGGCTCAATGCTTCCCTTGTGCTAACCAGATTACTCCAACACAACTAATCGAAACAGAAAGTTAAACAAAATTACAGTGAAGAACGACTACCCACACAAATAAAGGTGGTGCAATCAGGAGGCAATACGAACACCGGCTTCACGCTCGCACCTAATAACGTGACATCACACCTACTGGATTGAGTTACGAACAACCCTATACTTAGCTCTTACAAAAGCTAGCTCACGTTTTGTAATACAGTTGTTCCTGTGTGTTTGTGTTGTAGAACTATATGGAAAAGGTTTACCATTTCCATACATTTCCAAACTATGTGAGAGTATATTCCAATCTAAGATTCAACTTTTATCCAATGGTGTAATTCGTTGTAAAAATAGAACTACTCTTCCCGTGGATGTCATAAGAGGCAACTATTTCACATTCTCAACCTGTCTGGCCACAAACTCTCCCTTTACTCCTGTGTACCTACCATGAGTTTACGTTAGGTGTGCTCGATAGCGAGTACGTCAAAAATGTCTATGAAGATTTTGTTTCTTGAAAGTAGCCGCTAGGGGCGCTGCACAATATGTCATACAATTAATGTCATTTTTTTACGCAGTCGCTAACGAGCACACCTAACGTAAACTCATGGTAAGCACACTGTAGGCCTAAGATGCGCGCCGTGATAAGCTGTTATCACGCCATTTTATCGATTTTGCCCATACATTTTGACGTCGATAAAAGTTATCACGGCGCGCATCTTAGGCCTACTGGTCAACAAAGAGATGGCCTTCTCTTCCTCTTGGTGTGACCCGATGATGATGATGCTTAATGTGTTGGTAAAAACTCGTGTCCATGTCATCATCATCATCATTATCATTTCAACCATAGGATGTCCACTGCTGAACATAGGCCTCCCCTAATGCTTTCCATATTGCCGTGCCCATGTAATGTTATAAATAACGATTGTTTGTAGGTATGTTTCATGATGCGCAATGTTTGTAACGCTAAGCCACGCATGAACGGTTTAGCGTTCGATTACAGGCCCCGATATAAAGCCGGAGGTGCAATCAGGGGCAATACGAGCACCAGTTCTCACGTTCGCACCTAATAACGTGACATCACAGGTTACAACTGCTGGATTGAGTTACGAACAATGTCAAGTACTCTTAGTTCTTACAATTTAAGCTCTTGTGTGTCCCTACAATGTTGTGATAAGTAGAGTTCCGTTCCACTCAATGTAGCCTACATACAAATGTTAATAATACTGTTAAAGTAGTCTTGTGTAATGTTCAAGCTAGTAAAGTATTTCAAAGGATTAGATGATTTTAAGAATTGTATTAAACAAGATTAATTATAAGATGCTTTAATGTAAAGTTTTGAAATGAAACAGTCCGGGGGCGGACTGTACGCAGGATGGCCGAGTGTGGGAGTGTGAAACGGAACGCAAGGGAGTGAGTGAGACGGAATGAATGAGTGAGGAAGTAAGAACGACGGGATTTCAAACAGAAGACGATTAGTATTAAGACGGTTCTAAGACGTTCCTATTTTTTGTGGTTTATCCTGGAGTAAATACAAATACAGCTGAAGAAATACAACCTGGGTTTCAATTCCTACAGCTTGGGGGCTCGTCCGGTACTGTTAATACTAATAGCACCATCATATCAGTGGAATAGACCTTCACTGGCTTCACTGCTCCTCACCTCAGTGATTTGGATAATGTGGTACTAATCTTAGTGGAGAGAAACGCCTGTAATTCACAAAAACATAATTTATACTGCGGGTCTGCATATAAATACTTAAACCTTTCCCAATATCAGCCAAAGCTGATAATCTTCTTGCAGGTCGTCTGTTCATCTAGCAAGTCAACCGAGACGTGTTCCCCATTTGAAAACATATTATTATTAATACCTCTCAACGGTTTTCCGATACATGATGGCCGATTCTACGAAAAATACATAATGTACAGTCGACAGCAAAACAGACTTAACATTTTTATTGCAATATCGATCGTATTATGGCCCCGTCTCGTATATTACTTCGAGTAACAGGAATCTGAAATTATCATAAAAGTCATCGTATATTTTATTCCATACAATTATCACGGCGAGCAATGAGGAAAACAGGCAAGGTGAAGGTCACTACCACTTCTTTGGGAGAATATCTTTCACGTATGTACAGTCAGCGTCAAATAGTTCGTAACACCTAAAGTAGCCACTAGCCAGAACGTTCGCAACACATCTTTGTTGCATTTGGAATAAGGTTTTGTTAGCCACTTTCGGTGTGTCTTTCTGACTGTACAACTTATTCATACATACGTGAGTAAAAGTACTTAAGTATGTCCATTGAAGTAATATTACTACGTATAGAACAGACATCGCGAACAAAATATGTACAGTGCGGGGTGCGGGGCGGGAATTTGACGGACAGCTGTCAGTCAAATCCATGACTATCAAGTTTCATAATTTATGGCGATAAAATCTGCACCAGAAAATGTCGTACTTCATTGATAGGATTGCACGAATAGTGACGTTCCTGCGGTCGCCTCATCATAGACATTGTGATACGATTGTGAAAATAAACAAATCGGCTAAATTGTGTTAAATTTTCATGGTGCTCAATAGCAAAAAGGTTCAGCTACTTACATTATTTTCTTTTATTATATTGTGCGTTTCCTGTAATGTAATCTAAGCTCCCCTCCCTTAGACTAAAATTAGCCCTCCTAGACAAGTGACAAAACGTAGCAGTTGAAACATTCGAAATCACTTCGCTCTGCCGTTTTTTGGTTTTAGTTACTTCACTCTGTGATGCGATTTTAAAATTACAACTGGCGATTCCGAATTCACAACTGAGGGGACTGAGGCTAATCGTGTTACTTGTGCTACAAGTGCGTATGGGCTTCATACTGATGCTTAAGCCATTAATTATTTTTTTTCCCGATTAAAATCTAATGTAATCGATAATCGCCTTGAGAATCGTTAACTGGTATTTTCTAATTCGATAAAAAAATTACCCATCTCTAGTTTAAAACTGTCATCCAACAGCGCACGAAATATTATGAGTTATAGATAATGATACCATTACAGAGGCGACACTTCGTTTACGTTTAGTTTCTGCCTATTGAATTGGATACTGTAAGGAAACATCGTCATCATCATTTTAGCTACTGGACGTCCACTGCTGAACAAAGGCCTCCTTTAATGATTTCCACATCGCCCAGTTGATAGTGGCCTGCACCC
This sequence comes from Ostrinia nubilalis, assembly GCF_963855985.1. Lineage (NCBI taxonomy): Eukaryota > Metazoa > Arthropoda > Insecta > Lepidoptera > Crambidae > Ostrinia > Ostrinia nubilalis. The sequence goes on from NC_087103.1 coordinate 9,212,895, forward strand.
AGCGTCTTCCTGCTATCTTCAGTCAGTCCATCTTGAGATTTTAGAAAAATTCCCACTCGTCACGGTAGGAACAAAGCTAGGAATGACCCACGCCTTCACTCCAGAACCAATAAAATAACTGAAAGTCAGAAACTTCCAGTTATTTTATTGTCTCTATTGTTAACTATCTCAGTGGTTGAGTACACGTATAATAGCTGTGAGGTAGAAGTTACGGGACTATTCCCACCTCTCCTTTTCACCGCTGCATCTCCTGTGTAGCTAGCACCTAGACTAGTTGATTTAAAGCCAAGGTATATCAGTTTTTAGGTAATGACTTAGTGCATCTAAAAATGTAAAACTTTCTAGTTTTTTGTAACATTGAAAAATCTAAAAAGAAGCATCATTTTTTTACCAAGTGTTTCTAAGAAATTTAAATGGAAGCTTTTGATGACAACGTATTGCTTACTTTTTCAGCTGTCGAACGAATCACTTTTATACTCATAGGTCCTGTAGATCGGTAGATTTGGTAAATAAATGAATCCATCCGCATTCAGAAACTAAAAAAATTAAAATAGCTGTAATTTTTTAATACTGGATTTGTCGATTAAATTGATCATAAATTACTGCGCCCTAACGGGTCGGACACTGGTGACCAGACACACTGTACAATTATTATAATTTTAGCCTATCTCGTGAGCTAGGTGTCAATAATTAGGGTGATTTACTAACTAACCAGTCGCATACGAACAACAGCAGTGAGATTCAAACAAGTTTGATCCATGATGCCGCACGACTATTGTGTGAGCCCAACCGTAACCCAAGCTTATTTAGCTTAATACAAGGGGCTGGACGGGACTATTAGTAATTTGTGCAATACAAAGTGCTTATAATCTTTAAAAAAATATTTTCATTGCTGTATTTAACCTTCCTTTCGTAAACTAATTTATGCGTCAGTGTCAAGTCTGCGATTTTTATTCTTTGAAATTTTCGTAAAATGGCTGCCGCCGCGGTGACGCCTTGTAATTAACAAATTAAAATGAAATTAGTGTTTTAAAGTGCATAAATGTACAACTTAATGGTAAAAAGTCATTCCTTGATTTTTACTTAATATGTATCTGGAGTTATTTGAACAGTATTTTCGTCTATAGGATGGCATATTTCAAAAAACAAAACTGCACTCAAGCGTGTTGTCACAGCAACCGCTGAGCACATACTAATTGAATTTCGGTCCATGGACCTATTTACGTGCCAGAAACAGTCTAGTTGACATGTCTTCTCTAGTACGTAGTACATTATAACTCAATGAGTATGTCACGTGTATGAAATGTGTCGTCATCCCACCTAATAATTAAAATAGCAAGACACGGGTCTTAACGCGACGTTTATTAATGAGTTACATTATGTACTCACGTGTCTTACTATTTTAGTTGAAATGAAACGCGAAAGTTTAATCCCACCTAATAATTGCCTTTGACAACTTACTTTTTTCATGAATTTTCATTTTCTTACATTTTAATTTAACAGTCAATTTTAGTGTTAAGTATCTCGAAGTCGATGTTGTTAAATACGAGTTAATACCTACAGCTTAAATGACTAATTAAATGTCAACCAAAAGTATGGAATAAAGATAGATACGGGGCCTGTAAACATATATTTAAGAAATCACAGCAAATTAATTTGCAGTTAATTAAACCACAAAATTCACGCAAATATAGCTTATAGAAGGCTTGTTTAATTTTCAGAAAACATACCGAGATTACAAAACACTAATGGACAAAAAATACTAAAATGAACGTTTACAAATGAAAGAAAATGCATTAACTACGGCTATATTTTCTTCTGAAAACTACTTCCCGAGTAACACATTTATTTTCCACAGCTTTAACAAATAATGAGGTTTTTCGATTAAACTTTTATCACAGTATTGTGTGAAAGTCAATCAACGGCCGTACCGCAATAATAGGTTCCGACATTCGCAATAAATTTTGTTCTGACGAAGCATGTAGTGATGGCGACTACAATCAAATTGGTATCGAGAGATTGATAGTAGAAATATCGATTTGTAATACCGTTGGATAGCTTGAGAGCGTTGCGGTGAATAGGATTGAGCGTAATTGGTAACAGGTTCGATATTCGATCGAGGCAGTTAAAAAATATGTATATTTTTTAAAAGTAGTCTGGTACCTACATAACTAATAGGTACTGGAAAAATCTACTGCTTGAGTTGGAACTATACCTTACAATTTTTCACGGGAAAAAAATACTATAATAGTTTTGTATTTCAATTTTGGCCAATTATAGACATACAATAATTATTTCTTGACAATATACCTAATCACTTCATGCTTCGCAAATTGCTTGGCTTCACAGAAGCATGTCATATTACACAGCACGCACCGTAATTCAAGCCGCACGCAAAGCTCAATACGCTGTAACAATAGACCAATTTATCGATAATTTGGCATCACTAGCAGTAGCCACAATTTGCCGTAGTATTCCGAGCAGCGGCCAACAATTTCGAGGCATATGATACTATCTAAGTTAACAAGCATCCTCAGAATGACCGATACTCAAATAACTATCCCAATATGTATTAATCAATCATGCCTAGGAATTTAGTGACGTGGTCAAATAATGAAAACTTGTGTAACCTAGGCAGCTAGGTCATAATATTTGACAAGTAACCAACTCATGTTCGGCCAAAATCTCGTTAATAGTTGGGTATCCTATAAATCAATTTTCGGTCTCAAAAACTATATCATTTCAACACAAAAGGTATTTTTCTACACATTATAGTGGAAATTTTCCTTTTCTACACAATGTCACCCTTTCTTTTGAGCGTCACGTTACCTCTCAACGCCACACTTTGATCGAAATATTGTGATTTTTCTCGAATTTTCCAACGGAATATTTTTAACTCTACATTCAAATAATATCACAGTCAACATAATACTGGCTATACTAGTATTCACTGCAGTCGATAGTTTAGTTAGTATTAGAGAGTTAGTTTCAGCACACGACAGACTTTTAGTCGGCCGATAGTTTGGTCAGGCTAATATGAACAAGTATCGAAGAACGCACATTACACCGATTTTATATCGGACGATTCTTCATACGAATTAAGCTCATAGCAGACTTATCAACTCGGAAAGGCATCAAGACCGTATCGCCTTTGCGAGCTGTCATCGCCTTTTGCGCGCTGTCAATCGCGGGGCGAGGCGTTTACGTTACGGTGCGGATAAGTGTGCGTTGCAGTATGGTGTTTCAAACAAAGAATAGGTACTGACCGCCTCGAGTTGATACGGTTCGGGGTTGATAAGTCTGCTATGTCCTTTCCTTTAGAAGTCGATCAAACTATCGGCTGACGAAAAATATGTAGTCTGCAGGAGCCAGGAAGTTTTATAGAATTCATACTATATCTTTTTACACTTAGCTTTAAAATAGGCTCGCTTTAGAATGAGGGGAGCTACGTAATTCAAATTCATGTTAGGCGCTCAGGATCTTGTATGTAGGGATTAGGGTAATAAGATTAGGCTCTCAAAGCCACACTCATTCGATTTGTATTCATCGAATTGCGCCTACGAGATGGGGATTAAAACGTACCATTTAGATGACATGCTCCCAATGAGACCTTCTTTGAAGTAAAAGTTTGAGTGCTTACGTAATTGTTTCTATGTTGGTACTCGTGACGATCTTCTATCTACTTATGGGTTATGTTGTGTTATAAATCAAACTTCATCTTCTTGGTTCCTTATTTTTCACAATTTAATTTTATAAACATTATTTTGTTGGTGAAGCCAAGCACAAGAATATTGCAATCTACGAGTTTATTATTGCAATCTATCTACGGATCTGATCTGATCTATACTAATATATATCTATACTGATATTATAAATGCGAAAGTAACTCTGTCTGTCTGTCTGTCTCGCTTTCACGCCTAAACCACTGAACCGATTTTGATGAAATTTGGCATAGAGATAGTTTGAGTCTTGGGAAAGGACATAGGATAGTTTTTTATCCCGGTTTTTGAAACAGGGACGCGCGCGATAAAGTTTTTCTGTGACAGACAAAATTCCACGCGGGCGAAGCCGCGGGCAGAAAGCTAGTTTTTTTATAATCAAATTCAAGTACCTATTCACTAACTTTCTTGAACTATTATTTCTGTGGCAACTAATACACTTCCACACAAAGAGCGCCAGCGGCTAAAAGTGACCTTCCAAGAGCGATAATAATACATTTTTCTAGTTAATAAAACAAAGAATCTAATAATATTCTTACGACTTAAATAGGTACAATCTGACTACAAATCTAAAGACGAGCTTAGAAAATTAATATATTGTAAGAAGCCATTAGACGTGCGCGCCGCGCCGGCGCCGCCGCGCCGCGCCGACTTCAGAACACGCCGCCGCCGCCGAGACTTTCTCTCGGCGCGCCGAAGATGGCCGAAGCGCGATAAATTAATCGAATTCAGCCGAGCTGGACCGAGCGTTCACGAACGTGTGGCTGGCGGGGAAGAGCGAGGTGCGGGGAGGGTAAAGACGCGATCTTTTTTCTCACCGTGTTGTCATTCGGTCGCCAGTCGCCTGCACCATTTTATCCTTGAATTGCTTTAACGGAGGTTATAGTGCACATTTACGATGGCTTCAACTTTAGCTACATTTAGTAAAACGAAAGTGAAAAACTTCTCGATATCAGCAGAGTAAATACAAATGAGTAGGTCATCTTCATAGAAACGCACCGAGCGCGGTTTGTATGTGAGCGCGCCAATACGTATGCGGTGCGCACCAACACACTGACAAAATTTTGCATGGATTAGCGGGGTGTTGCGCCGAATTTTGTCAGTGTTTTCTATGCTAGCAATTCCAGCTACCAGCCTGCACACCTAGCGAACGAGTGTTTTCCATTGCAGGACTTACTGTTACTGCAAAAAGATCACGACTGAACCCAGGACGCGTGAATAAAATTATTTTTATTCATAATATTTTTTTACGAGTCATGTAAAGAACACACACAGTAGTTAGTACGTGCCTAATAAAAGTTTTTATTCGGTCATACGCAATTATTTTTCTTTAATTTAGTAACTCACTACTGCTAGAATTTTTTTTTATTAAAAAAATACTGCTAGAATTTTTTTTTTATTAAAAAAAATACCCACGCCGGCGCGGCGCCACCACGCCGACCCCGACAGGTCGGCGCGCCGCCGCCGGATAACAGTAGCGCGGCGCGCACGTCTACATCATTGTTATTTAATAAAACTTATATTTTCATTAGCATCACCTTTGAAAATTACCATTATTTTAGAAAATATACGCATAAGCCTGATAAAAAATCTGTTATTAATTTCATTACAACATTTTACTTTACACAAAGCTTAACTCACTTTATATTTTACATAGATGTAGGTACCTACCTACTTAAATTATAAACCTCAGATAATAATCTTCTTCGCATGAAAAGTTATAAATAATAAGTAACGTTAAGTGTATAATCAGATCCTACTTCGTAGACAAAACAATTTCACGCATGATTCCGCTTGGAGCCGTCGTCTCATACAATATTAAAATCCACCTCCTTTGTTAAATCTGGAAATATGACGTGATATTTAATTCATCGCCCTAATCAAGGTTTGCGGAAAATATAACTCTCTACGTTGGTTGAAAATAGACACACATTTATATGTATATGCCTACGAAAGTCGCTAAATATTATAGCACTTAAAACTAAACCAAATATAACTGTCTAATGTGAGGCTTGAATCCACAACCTTCCTCTTGGCTATGGAGATATTAACATTTTGAAAAGCTGTCAAAATTCTCTAAAATGAATACTTTCTGATCTATGCAGCGTTACAAAAACGCTATGCGTAAAACGTAAGTCAAATGAGATGGCAGGAAGGACGCATTTTTGAAGCGTTCAAGTTCCACAAATCGTATACGATTGGAACAGGTTTTTTAACTGGAATGCGAAAACAACAAAAATACACTTCCAACTTTTCAGGGAAACGCTGAAACCGGCTCAAGTGGTTCTCAATAACTAGCTCAAATTTTAGCTTTATCTCCAGTGCGAGAGTAAACCACTCTACCTGTAGCCGTTGGTGCAACAACTCCCTTAAATAACCCTCTTTCTGGCACAATCGGGTAAAAAGTACTATTCAGTGTTTGCCTTGTTACCGAAACGCTCGCAAATTCATGGCAAACAGAAGAATGCCTAGCATAGGCATCAGACTCACACAAGAATGAACATCAAACCTATCTTATACATTCACTATGTAATTCTGTTCGATTTTTTGTGTGAGTAAAATAAAGATTTATTATTTATTATTATTTAAAGAAGCTTTAGTCGAATTACGAGTTCAGCTTGTACACAAGACTATACATTATTGTTGCAAATTAACACCTATTTCAAGTACATAAGATAGTGTTTATCTTGATTTGCTACTGTTTAAAACGGAAACACTTCGCTGTCCGATTTGCAAGTGAAACGAATACTTACTTTGGAGCTATGTACTACGGGGTCCACTTACATCGTCTTAGGAAATCTCAGTTTCCATTGAATTTCTTGGACTAGTCACTTATGTAGGACAGAGCGGTAGTTCCAAGGAGCTTTTGTCATGAATATTAATCGCAAGGTATCGTCCGAGGACATTTCGTCTTTGTGAATGGAATAAATTAATTCATCCCTTAGAAATTTGACTGCCGAAGCAGCGAAGATTATGTGTTATACAGGGTGGCCAAAACAGTGAGGTCTAAAAGAAAAATTTAGATTCCTTACATCAATGTGTACCTAAATCACCCCCATGTATATAATACGATTGTGCTTAGTTTAGGAGATAGAGTTAATTTTGTGATAGTTTAAAATTTTATGACCTTGTAGGCTTTAAACATTTTTATCTTTTTTTTGGGTTGACTTTTTTCAGATTTCTTTTTTTCGACAGATTTGTTATTAATTGCAGATGTTTGAAAAAAATAATCAACTTCCTATCTTTGATTTAAGATACAAAAGTTTTGCTCGAAACATTAAAATTATGCTTTTATCAGAACACTATCAAATTTTCAACTTAAAAGTTTAAGTAAAAAAAAGAACTTCCATAGGTCCAAAACCATTTTAAAAACTGCGCCGTTTCCTGAACATTCATAATAATACAAAAAACATGTACTTAATGGGCCACTATTTCCTGTAATCGGTCCACTAAAGTGGTAAGTCGGAGATTCCGTTACATGTTTTTGACTTTCTTAGAGTTAATTAATATTGGGAATCCTCTAAGTTTACATTACGTAGAACAGATTTAGAGCAGTAACTGGACAGAACATGTTTTTATTCTCAACGAGGAAGCTCTTGCCCTTCATCACACCCGGTAGAAACTGATGATTAGGCTCAAGGTGGAAGGGAACTTCAACTACAGAGGTACTATGGCTTCCTACCTCCAAATGCCGGAATACAGTAATGCTATTAACATTATTGTTATAGTGATAGACTTAGGAAAATACTTGCTAGCCAGGCAGACTTAGATCAAACCCTACCACCAACCAAACCGAACATAAAATTTCACCGCCACTGGGAATCAAACCCGGGACCTCTGAAGCTTACCTCTTACCACTTGAAGACAGAGGCAGTTGTTACATTTTACTATTACCCTTGAAATACCTACTACAGTGAGAAGAAGAAGGAGGGATATTTGGTTTATGTTCATTAAAACTTACTTAAAATAACAATGTGTTCCGGAATTTGGAGGTAGGAAGCCATAGTTCCTTTGTAGTTGCAGTTCCCTTCCACCTTCAGCCTAATCATCAGTTTCCACCAGGTGTGATGAAGGGCAAGAGCTTCCTCGTTGAGAATAAAAACATTTTTTGTCCAGTTACTGCTCTAAATCTGTTCTACGTAATGTAAACTTAGAGGATTCCCAATATTAATTAACTCTAAGAAAGTCAAAAACATGTAACGGAATCTCCGACTTACCACTTTAGTGGACCGATTACAGGAAATAGTGGCCCATTAAGTACATGTTTTTTTGTATTATTATGAATGTTCAGGAAACGGCGCAGTTTTTAAAATGGTTTTGGACCTATGGAAGTTCTTTTTTTTACTTAAACTTTTAAGTTGAAAATTTGATAGTGTTCTGATAAAAGCATAATTTTAATGTTTCGAGCAAAACTTTTGTATCTTAAATCAAAGATAGGAAGTTGATTATTTTTTTCAAACATCTGCAATTAATAACAAATCTGTCGAAAAAAAGAAATCTGAAAAAAGTCAACCCAAAAAAAAGATAAAAATGTTTAGGCTTTAAACATTTTTATCTTAAAATTACAAGGTCATAAAATTTTAAAATATCACAAAATTAACTCTATCTCCTAAACTAAGCACAATCGTATTATATACATGGGGGTGATTTAGGTACACCTTGATGTAAGGAATCTAAATTTTTCTTTTAGACCTCACTGTTTTGGCCACCCTGTATAAGCGATTGTTGTCACTAATACCTTTATTGTTTTATGTTAAGCTTTTGTGGATGTAAACAGAAGTGGCAATTAGGAGTTATTACGAAAAATACAGCTGTGTGTTGTATTGTTTTCTTAAATAAGTAATCTTCTTTTCAACTTTAGATCAAAAACATCTAAAACAAACACAAACTTGTTTCCAAATACATTTTGAAACAGAAAAAATCATAAGGTAAAGCCGAAATAATTCGCTTGTATCGCAAAAAGGTCAACATTTGTATAATACCTCAAATTTGTAATTTAAAAACTGTGAAACTCACCAGATGCTCCCGAATATTTTATTCCAAAGGTTTCACAGAAAAGTTGACAAAGAACAGAGTTTTTCCGAAATTATTCTTTTACAAAGGTCATCCTTTACCATCGCTCGATAGTCGGTTATGTTTTAACACGCGAGCTAAATGACTTTTGACAAGAAATTCAATTAAGGATGAAAAATCGGCAGCACTTCCGAAGGGCCGGTGGGCGTGGAATATTCGGCTATTGTTGGATACCAAAATCGGCGGAATCGAAAAGAATCGCTCGGAAAATCCCTTGCAAGACAAATCGGCAGCGCTTTTTTATTTGAATTGACCGAGCAAATTCAGGAATCGAGCTGAACAATAGAAATTGAACGGGAAAAACAACATGAAATTGTTACAACAAGGTCAACGCTCCTGAAAGTTTTACCTTTTTCTCAAATTATGCGTAAACCAAAGAGCCTGTGAAACGCTCAAACTTCGAAAAAAGTTTACCTTTAAGAATCTTTAGTTGAAGATATTCTATCTTCAATATTCAATCTAATGGTCTGTGAGAATAGTTTGAAAACTCTTCAGAAAAGAGTTTGGATATCAAATAAAAGCCCGATCAAACAAGAACAAAATAATTCATTCTTTCGCAATTAATTCGATCCCCTTACTCCGGTTTCTTCGATAACAAAAAGAAGTGTAGTTTACAAGAGCTGTTACCACGGCGAGGTTAAGGAAAAAAATGGTCCGAGTGTCGGACTGTTTGCGGAGCTTTTAAGGTAATGGCGGGGTTGTTAACTACGCAAAAACGCAGGAATATCGCGCCCATCACGGCTAGTCACGTCGCCAACGATTTGTGTGATAGGCATGCCGTAGACAAACAGGCTTTTTTGTACAGTTTTTTATTTTTAATCTTTTTTATAAAATCAGTCAAATTAATTCGATTTCATTTTAGAGCTTAGTCACTTTTGAAGCAAAAGCCTTCAGATACGATTACTTATCTAATAATAAGTAATTGTTTATTTGCAATCTGTTCTGAACGCCATTAGACCATATTTATTAGATAATACAAAGAATTTTGTCCATTTACAAGATGGAAGCTTGTAGCCTTGCTATCTCTTACTAATTCATTTCATTACATTACTATCTATCAGATAAAGTTTGGTAGCAGTAGCCTGCTCCGACTCTCATAGTCCCAAACTCAATACTCAATACTCAATACTCAATAGTTTATTGCTTCCATAATGTTTAAAAAAGGTGATATTGGTAAGGTAAGATACAATTATGGACCCTGTCGGGCACTGCATTTTAGGAGAGAGGAAGATTTCTCATATTGAGGAAGATTTTTCAGAAACATCGCTTCATTTCTTTTAAATTCCCATTATCATTCATATCACTCTACACAACAAGGAAGTACCATCTGCACTCATTAATTCCTTGGCAATGGTCTATCAGCACTGAGATTTCGCAGTAACCGTTTAGTTGGAGGATGCCGTCGTAACGCAGTGATCGTTTCCATGTCCTGTAGCGCCACTAGCGGTGTAATGGCATGACTTGGCGTAACGATAAGTAGCGTTCGTAATTCACAATGAAGCGGCGATAGTCGTGCGTAGTCGGTTATAAATAAATATGGTTCAGACTCAAGAAATGTAGATAGTAGAAGGTTAGTTGAATACTAAAAACGTTTCTTTACGCAATAAAACGACTATTCGTGATGACGTAATGATGATCGGTATCTATACCAGGCCAGGGGGCGGAAAATTACAAAAAATCTTCTCATAAAGATAAAATAAGCTAAAAACATCGTCGTAGAAAACAGATCCACCAAAATTAGATAATGTGTAAAAATTCCACCCGCTAAGTTGTGGAAATCCGAAACAGCTGCTCCGAGTTACTTCTGCAAAGTTATCTCACCAAATTATTGGGTAAGGTTTATCAATCAAGATAATCTTGGGCAGACACTTACTTTGTCTCGAGCACCCGCGCGAAGATACGATATCTATTTGTTTGTCAAACTTTACTTGAAACTCATTTATAGAACAAATAAAGCCGCGTAAAATCCAATAATTTGACAAACACGCGAACTTTTCTGCCAGGGGCGTATCTTTTAAGATGTCGGACGGGGCTCTGAAAGTTTAATCAGGCCTGTTCATCTCCGCGAGTTTACATTGAAAACAAAACACGCACGATGGCCCACCTACAGGACACTATTCGACAAGGCCTCACATACGAGCGAACATTGACTGACACACGCGTATTCTTGTCTATGATGGAAGAAAATAAAGAAAATGGTGTACTAAATACTGTGCAGTATTTAACTGCCTAAATAATAATAAAAACACAGAATGTACTTTTTTAAGTTGCCTCAAGACACTGGGAGGTAAATAAGTAGTTAATATTATTCATGATAATTCATGCTAAATCATGTATTTCCTCCGCCATTTTCCGCAGTTTGGCACCTCACGTCACATCATTTTACCGAAGTCAGCCCTATAGCTTCAGCGCAGTGGCGATCACTGACGTTTGTCAACAAAATGGTGCTTGACTCTTGAGACAGGCTAAATTACACCATATTGTTAATGACATTGAGCATACTTTTGTTTAAATACCTTCGCGAAGTAAAACTTCTGTACGTAGTACTTATTATTATTCTGTGGTTTAATGCCTAAATTATAAAAGAAATGCACTTTTTTCTAAATTATGTACCAAGTAGATAATACTACCCTAAACTTCATCTGTAGGAAACTTCAGGTGAGATTGCAGTCAAATAACTATACAAAAAAAATACAAAAACCAAAAAAATATTATATATAAAATAGCAGTCATCCAGAGTAGGACGGCGATTCGGAACTCTAACTAATCAATTAAGTTTAATGTAGGTGTACGTAATTTTTTAATAAAAATACCGATACGAACGACAGCTGAATTAGAATGTTTTGAATTACCAGGTTTCAAATTTTTTTCATGAATAAAATCATACCAAACGTTGTTAGTCTTTCACGTTTATTTTTAAACTTTCTTACCAAAATCCCTGTGTTCCAAGAAGACCCTGGTATACCCTTTGGCGGCCCTGCTTAAACAACACCACTGAAATATTTGGAAGGCCCTAAAGGTTTTTCGTAGTATTACTGTTGCTCTACCCCAAAATGTTTTCAAATAGCGCATCGTACATCTGAGTTAGGTATTTCAATTTAATTAAATCCTATCTCCTAACAAAGCATTTTAGCTTCGTAACCACGTTATTCCCAAATTCTCATTAGTATGATCTAAAACCCAAGTCATGTCTGTGAACTGTTCTCATAAATTATCCTGACCTAATGCTTAAAACTTAAAACTCGTTGATATAGTTTTAATTACTTTTTGAGCTGATGCGTCTGACTTTTACTAATTAAGGTGGTGCTTGGTGACGTCAATGACACGGGATCGCATCGATTTGTTTAATGTAATCGTAACAGTAATAATTAATGTCATAGGTTTTATTGTAAAACTAGCTGTGCAGAAACTTCGAACGCGTGAAAATAGTTTGAATAATATTTCCCGTTTTTAGTTATTGATGAACGATTCACATTGTATGTTCAAAAACAATTTTTACAAACCACTGAGTGATGTGTAATGTGCGCTAACTTACTAATTTATTAATTAGGTGATATTTAAAGCTAAAAAGCCTATTATTGTCAGAGAAGTCAATTAATGTAAGTAACAGAATTTCCTTTTCAACAATATGCGTTGATAAAGTACGTGCACGGCCAATGTTACTATTTGGGTCACGTGACACGCTCCACAATGCCACAATACGCAGGGTTGTACAAACAATAATATGGTTTTTGTTATTATAAATATTGATGAGATATCATAGCGCAGAAAGAAAATACTTTTTGTAGGGCATTGTAACTAAAATATTGTCTTGGCGGACATATTCGGAGTAAAGCATAGAAAATAATGCCTGAAAGGCCTTATGAAAGTTAAAAAACTTATTTATGAAAGTTAAAAAATAGCCATGCATTGTGTTAGTGAAATAAAATCACAAAAGTTGCAGAAATTTTGCGTCAAACTCACTGGAGCGAAAATGTGTAGAAAAGGTCTTTACGTTTTATGTTATACTTTTTTATAATTAAAACCTACTGTGACAAACATAATTTCACGGAGGCAAAACCGTGGGCAAAAGCTAGTATGGAACAAAAACATTGGACATCATAACTAGGGATGTACTATCTCGCTAATAAACGATGTGTCCTCATCATAACCAAGTCTGCACACGTAAATTCTGTGTCGTCCAATTCAGTATTTAGTCACGTTGCTATCGCATGCCTAGGTGTGCCGTGTTCCTAATTCGGAGAAAAACATATTTCGTCCCATTTGGGTCGGTCGTATGATGAATAGCTGAGTAAATTAGCGGGAAGAGGAAAAAAACGATGCGCCACTTTCCCAAAACGCTTCCATTTTTCAAGGCTTGATAGGTACATTACGGCGAAAACTGCAAATGTTGTGGAAAGGAACGATACAAATGAAAATTTCTCTTTTTTATCAAGCTGTTTACGTTTCCTTTTGTGTTTCCTATACTTAGGCGGACTCATTAAGTGGCTTACAAAACATTACGGTATAAGTACGTGCGGCGTCAAACTTAAACTCTCGTTCTTAGAAACGTTTTATCTCTGTCATGTGTGTGAAACTGAAAGAAATAGATAATGATATTTTTGACGGATATTTTTCCAATCTCCTGATATCTTTTATTTGCAGAATTGCTTTCACTATATCATCATCATCATTTCAGCCATAGGACGTCCACTGCTGAACATAGGCCTCCCCCAAAGATCTACACGTTGCTCGATCGGTAGCGGCCTGCGTCCATGCGCCTTCTGCTATCTTTATGATGTCGTCGCTCCACCTTGTGGATTGACGTCCCACTATACCTACTTGTATTTGCATATCGATCATCGCCATCGATGTAGGTATTTTTACTCCTGGATTTTCATCTAAGTCCATTCTCTTCTAGCTACCTCCATGAGATCGTCGACCCATCGAGCAGGGAGTCCTACACTACATACATTTATCGGTTAGAGCACACATTACCAATCAACCCTTGTTTTTTTAACCCAACTTCCTGGAATTCATCGCTTCAGTATGATTTAGAGGTGGGCGCCGATATACAATTGGCCGGCGGCGGCGCGCCGACTTTTTGACCTCGGCGGCGGCGGCGTCGGCGGCGTGACCTTGTTTGACCTTTGTTCATTAGGTTTTTTTTTAAATCTGCTTTTTTAGTATCTGTCATTAAGAGCGTTGTAGCAAAAAGTTGGCGTTCGAATTTTAGGTTTTTATTGCTTGACGTCGCGTAGTGAGTGCGCAAACTGCATTTATCTGTACAATTTCAACGCTGCGTCGACTAAACGATCTTAATCCGTAGTTGTATCGTAACTAAGACAGTACATCATACATAATAATAAAGAAATAATGTATAATACCTATTTGATTTTTTCTCAGATCAGACTTTTAGCAAAATCAAGTTACGTAATTAATGTATTTTTTACACTAGTAAATCCCGCGACAAGTTTTTAATCTTTAAATTGAGTAAAGTAATAAGTTGATGGGTTTGAAAGAATTTATGTTTTATTTTATTCTTTTTACAGCATCAAAAGCTTGTTTATGAAAAATATTTACTATTTAAATTTTACTTTTGACTTTTTAGTTTTTATGATGCGGGATGGAAAAATTAAAATTTATTCTGATTTTGTGACGTTTCCGCACATACATATGGATAGGTTAAATAAATAGAATGAAATGTATGAAAACGAGCGTGGCATTTTTTAAACGTTATCTATAATATCTGTGTCCATCAAAGAGCTCGTAACTAAACATCGTAAGCGCCATTCACATTATTATTGTAATACAAACCCATCAAAAACAATACTTGTCAAAAAACCAAGTCTCACTACTCAGTTGTTCTACGGTAAAGAGTTGTGAGATCCATGTAATACCAAGTCCAGTCCAGGAAATCATTAACGTTTTACATAAATATATTGACTTGGCCATCGCATGAAAACACGTGTAAATTAAATTATTTAGTGCGAAATGAAACGAAATTTTGCATGCCTGTGTAGACATGCAAAATTTCAGCTCAATGGGAAAACGGGAAGTAAGTAAATTTTAAGTTGCAAGATTTTACAACTCCAGATGTCAAAGAAAATAAAAGCTTGTAGATAGCTTTACAAAGAAAAGAAAGATTTATGAAGAAAATAAAAAGTACTGTCTACGATACATTTGTTAGGCCATGTTGCACCGTCTTACTTTAACATTGACATCAAAATTTTTGATGTCAAAAATCTGTCTAACATAAAACACCGGTTATTGTCAGTTAGGGTCAAAGTTAGGTGGTGCATCTCAGCCTTAGTGTATTTTAATTAAATTTAATACAAATAAGGATGACGAAAATAATCGATAAGTGATCTCACTCGAATATTTCTTATAGTAGGTATACAAGATGTCGAACAAATGGTTACTTACTGAAAAAGTGCTTCATGAGACCTAGCAAACGGCATCAATAATATTTTTAAGAACGAACTGAATCTATTCAAAAAACCTATATTTCCAGCTTTCATACATTTAATACAGTTACAAACAAACACGAAATCAATGGTTTCTGAGAATTCTGAGTGCCTTAATGCCGTTCCCCTTTATCAGTTTATTTAGTATTTATTAATTAGTATCTCTTGATGATATTGTAGCAAGTTAAACCTAAAATCATGTTTTCCGTAAATAATTTAAATAAGAATGCAATTTACGAGTTTGTTGTTTGATTATTATATATTACTCAATTAAAATTTTAAATTTAAAAAATTAACACTTCTAATATGGTAGGTATGGCTGGCGGCATACATTTAGTATGAAATTCGGAAACATTGAATTTTCGCATAGATCCAGTTTATTCTTTGACCTATTTATTGTTATTGTTTTAAAGAGCTCCTGAAGCACTTACAGGAACAGTAAACAGTTTATCGATATCTTGTATAATTAAAAATCAAGTGAAATCACTTATCGTTTCCACCCTGTACCTATACTTTTAAAAATAAACTCATTTTATACGTTCATTTGTATAAGTATCTACAATACAAATACCTAACCAACTTAGTTGACGTTTTATAAAACTATTTGTCTAAGTGTGATCGAGCGACCGCTGGTGGATTTGCCATTTACCTGACCTACCCCTTTATTACTAAACGTTTAATATCAGATGTATAGTTACGCACCAATTTCTTTCATTCAGTCGTCAGTAATTGAACTTTCGGAAAAACATGACGAAGCATTGTGTGACCATACAGACGCTATTCAACTTTTATTAGTAAGGAAGAGTATATTTTATGTTGGTAGAAACACAATAGCATAGACTAATGTTTTGACACCCTGTTAAAATTTTTATTAGTCATTTATTTTTTCCTGACCAAACAGATACCATAATAATATCTTTTGTCTATTCTACCCATATTCTGTAAGTGAAATAATAAAAAGTTTGAAAAGAAAGAAATTACAAGTCCGATTTACCTAAACAAATAAATTAAAAATACTTGCGGATCAAAAGTACTCAATCATACTACAATTTACGAAAAAATCACGCGTGACGCATATACGTCAGTGGGCAGTCAACTGACATAGACCCGGCGTCTACGAGTGCCAAAGCACGACTGATTTATGCCATTTGATGCACCCGATTTTATAGTATTTTCAAATTAATTTTTCATTTGAAGATTGAAGATAGATATTTTTTCTTTTTCACACAATAATAGTACTATGTTTCTTCTTAAGTATAAAGTAGTTTATGTTGCCAAATGACTTTTAGATTATGAGATGTGACCTGTTTTCTTGCAGTAATTTTCTCGAATTTTGACTATCTTAGACATGATAAAAATGCATTTTAATGAATTAAACATCAAAATTTTCTCAATACACTTTCTTCTTCAGGGTATGCTTATTCTAATGAATACATTCTATCTTCTTACTTAGAAATAAATTTGTTGTAATATTAGTTATAAGTTGTGCCTTCGCGAGTTACCTGGAAATCGGGCTTTCGAAATTAGCTGTTTTCGTAGGCAAAAATCCAATTTGAACGAGATTTTGTCAATAGACATTCCGTAAAAACGTATGATAATTACGATGATATAAGTCAAAAGAAGCTATAACAATAAATTATATGACTAAAATCATTTCGAAATCTGCCAAATTCTCGATTTGTGCATGAAAAATGTGACAACGCTCTTAAGACTAATCAGGAGATTTGCAGTTGGTTGGGGTTTGAGCCACTAGAGCAGTGGTAAACCCTAGTAAATTAGCTCTCTTGATCATAGATACTTTGATATTTGGATAGCGGGTTTGGCTGACATCAGGTCCCCGTGTATTTCCTAAAGGCGAGCGTACCAGTGTGCCGATAAAAGTACCCTTAACATGTATTTTTGAGCTCTTTTGAGGCACATAGTTAATGTTGGATTAGCTGACTGTCGGTGGAATATTATATTCAGTTCTGTTTTTTTTTTTATATTTATGGTCTTTCCATGTCATCCTACGGTCCAGGATTTTAATTCAGGTTGACTGCAGTAATGTGTCGAGGTTTAGATTGGCCGGAGGATAAGTTTCACATCTTAAATGATAATATGGTGAGACTTCGGGGCTTGATTACATGCGCCACTTGGTCAGCCAAGCAGCTGAGTTTGCAACAGTCTAGTCACTTTAAGATCACAGTTACATTTGAGGAAGGCCGCAGCTTTCTGGTGTCTGGGCTACTTTACTAGTAGATGTTATAGAGTAACGGACCAAGTACAGAGTCCTGGGGTACTCCAGCTCTGCAGCTAAAAAGATAATATTTTGTCACCGAGTTTGATTTAAAACTGTCTGTCACTGAGATAAGAATCCATCAGGAGGTAGTAGAAGTGTGCTAGAAGGCTTTTTAATATCATAGAATAGTCCTATATGATAAACCCAGCTGAAGCCGCAGCGAAAGCAGACGTACAGGATTCTTTCTTTACCAAACATTGTACTGATTATGGTTGGTATGGTTTCTGCCAAAGTTTATATTCGGGTTTACTATATTACATGGGTCATACTTAGGCAAGGGAATAAACGAGCAAGAATGATCCTTTTCCATAATTTTAACAATACAAATGTCAGATTAACTGAGAGATAAGAGAATTCGTTAGGCGACTTGCCAGCCTTATGGATCATTTCCAAAGTTAAGAGACTTGCGAGGTTCTCACTCAGTGTGGTCATTGTCAAGACCATGGACTTCATGGTGATCAGATCAAATGCAAGTGCTTTACGAGGGTCCATTTTGGCTATTTCTTTAGCTAAGCCATCTCTCTTAGCGTTAGTTCTTTCGTTTCAGCCGAAAGACGTCCTGCGCCGCTCGCATCCAGGCACTTTCTGCGACCTTCCCCAAATCGTCGGTCCATCTAGTGGAGGCCTGCCCACGCTACGTCTTCCGGCTCGTAGTCGCCACTCAAGAACTTTACTGCCCGAGCGGCCATCAGCTCTACGAGATATGTGCCCCGTCCACTGCCACTTGATTTTAGCTATTCTGTGGGCTATGTCAGTCACTTTGTCCTCCTGCGTCTTTCGCCCTCAATTAGCGTAGTAGGAATCAATCTTCTACTTTGAACTTGAGGAGGGTAAGCGGAAACATGGCTTTCAACTCCTCATATTACAAAAGTACAAAAATGTCCAGAAGCAGCATACGAAAAGATGCAAAATGGGCCCTTTCAAATCACAATGGGAAGGTTTGGCAGCACAGCACCTAGAATGGCGGGAGATTGTGTTGTGTAGAGGCGAGTCCGCGAATTTAAGGAGCAGCGCACAACTGAACTCGACGCAAAACGCGATAATGTAAATCCCGTCCATCTGCCGCCATTCACTATAATTATGTTGGCGGCGGGTACTCTCAATGTGCGAGGAGTTTGCCGCGAAGATGGGCTATGTAAGCCATCTTCGGGCGCACCAGCGCCGCTAAGATAGCTAAGTCACCATGACCGAAATCGGTCGGATGAATCATCGTCATCAGTAGGAATCAAAGGCAGGCATAGCTGCAAGTCTCGGATCAAGTCCAATGCTTGATTTTATTTTTTTGATTGAATTATGGATTTTTTGGATTATCCGTGTCAATGGGTTTAAATAAACCGGTTTGTCATGTAGCAAAGGTCTGAGATTTTTCTTGTCAGTTCGCACTCATGTATCACCGGACCTTATAAGCGGAGAACACTTTGAGGGAGGTACTTTGTTGCCTTCCAGAGGTTGTGGTTCCCATTTGCATTCCGAGACATATTTGCCAATCTCTGTGTGAGTGATTCGCTTAAAGTATAGTCCAATAGTGTGGGTTGTCTGCCAGACGAAGGCGGGTATTTTTTTCTTGACAGCAAGATGGACCGGCGCCTCTCGCGATCAATTATTTACTAGACCAAGCAGCAACTGGAATAATGTACTTGATTAACTGTTACTACTGCGAAAAATTATGCCAACCACATAATTTACATTAACTCAGACAGTCAGGCCGCGCTGATGGCCTTAAACTCCAACTTAATCACCTCAAAGTTGGTAGAAAACTCGACGAAGTCGACTGAATACCCTAGGAGAACGTAACAGAGTAACGCTGAGATGGGTTCCAGGCCTAGATCACGTGGGAATCGTGGGCAATGAAAATGCCGACGAACTGGCCAGAGCGGGAGCGGAGGGAACACAATATGGTCCATAACCCTTTTGTGGCATTCACAAAAGTCTCGCTCGAATGACCCTGGAGAACATCTATTTAAACAAATCCTTTAAGGCATGGTCAGACACGCCAGGATTAACTCATTCCAAAGCTCTCATAAAAGCCTATGACCCAAAATGCTCTAAGCAGATCATAGGACTGAGTAGGATCAAAATGCGCATCTTAGTTCGAGCCCTCACTGGACACTGCAGCTTAAACAAGCACTTGTCCATTATGGGACTGTCCGAATCAAGAACGTGCAGGATGTGTCAAGAGGCAGATGAAACGCCACTACACATTCTCACTGACTGCGGACCTTTGATGCGCAAGCGGAGCTTACACCTGGGCAAACACATCCTAAGCCCACAAGATGTAAAACATATCGCCCCCCAAAACATACTGCAATTCCTAATGGATGCAGGACTCGGAGGCGAACTGTAAGGAAAATAGCGCCGATCACAATAGATCGGTACCGGTCGCAGTGATACTAGGACTTTATTGAACTAGAATACTCAACTCAATAAAAAAATAGTTCTTCTGCGTTCGAAACACAAATTAGTACAGTATAGAAGAGGAATAAATTGCAAATAGTTGGTACAGTATCAGTATCGGCGCGCCGACAGCTGGTCGTCGGCGGCGGCGGCGTGAAAAAATTCGCGGCGGCGGCGGCGCGCCGGCGTGGCGCCCACCTCTAGTATGATTACAAAACAGATTGGAAAATATTAATTAAATGAAAAGGTCTTTCGCAAACAAAACTTTAACTCAATCTAAACAATACCTATTAGGGTTATCGTGCGGCTACTGGAACACATTAAAACTACGTTTGGATCTTGATTATAATTAATCGATTGTTTAATTAATACAATGAAGGTCTATATTAGAATCGGCCCATTGTTCATTAAGTCTTCTCAATTATCTCAATTTGGGGTAAGAGAGTTTATTAATTAGGTAGGTACTAGGTAGTCATGCTACGCTACGCAGTGAATCAATATTCTAAACAAAGATCTATATTTTACATTCATGACATGTTTATCTTACTATAAGTAAGTTTAATGTATATTTTTAAGCCGGAAGACGTAGCGTAGGCAGGCCTCCCACTAAGTGGACCGACGATCTGGTGAAGGTCGCGGGAGGCGCCTGGATGCGAGCGGCGCAGGACCGGTCTTTGTGGAAATCTTTGGGAGGCATTTGTCCAGCAGTGGACGTCTTTCGGCTGAAACGAACGAACGAATGATATTTTTAAAGTCGTGTTGTCAGACCACAGAAAAGTAAGATTAGGTAGGTATATTAAGCCGATAGAAAACAAACTACATAATAACGAAAGAAACGATATTATTTCTATTTTCTAAACTTGATCACACTCATTGATCTGTGCTATCTTATCAACACTATGTAATTCGTTACCGTTATTTGAATTAAGGCTTGGTATTTCTGCTAAAGTAGGTATTTCGCGCTGTCAAAATCTGCGCGCGCAATACTTCGCCGAAGACAGCGCGCCAAAGAGCTCTCGCGGCTACACAGTATAGAAATACGCAGTTTAGAAATACGCAGTTGGTTAGGTTAGGTTGACTTCCTTCCGTTCAAGCGTCACACTCACAGCACTTTCTAATACAAATCATATCCAAGTGATACAAATTAAAACAACTTTCAAAATTTTTGGGAATATATTTTAGAATCGAATAAATATACAATATAACTGCCAAAGTAAACACGGTTCCAAGAGGCGTGGCGTCACCCGACCATCCGGAAGTTCCGCGCCGGCTAAAAGAATTTCAAGATTACGTCACCCGACCTATCGGTAGATCCTCGGGAGCTTTGGAAAAACATTTTATGATCAGTTGCTCGTAGTAGCGATTATTTAGAGCTTGGATAATAAATTATAGTTGTTGCAATTCACAAAGCTTTGCATGTGGTTAATTACATTAATCAGTACACGCATCAATTTTGTTCAGTCTTTTTGTTTATTAATAAATAAAAATATCATACTAAAATTGCATACATATTTGTTTGTATTGGTCTGGGTGTTTTCTTTCCATAATTGATGTATAACGTATGTACGGGGCTCTGTATCGAAAATCACTATGAGCAATAAGCATCACACACGGTTACCTGGAGTGCATTACCGCAGCAAAAAGCTTGCCATCTTAAATGAACGGTATAATATCGAGGTTTCGTCAGTACAGTTGCGAACAAAGGTGTTTGTGTAGTGTAGTTGAGTTGAGAGGTCAGATTATTGAAATAATAAAACGAACATATTATTTTTTAAATATATTTTAAAAATAATTTACATTACAGATAACAATGAGAGGATGACATTGCAAGGTAGTGCCAGTCCAGTCTTAAATCCGTTGATATATGCTGCATCTGCCATGTTTTGGGGTAAAAGATTCTTTTATCTTGCAGTTTAGACTTTTATTACAGACCTCAGACAGTATTTTTGGAAAACTTTTACGCATGGTGGAAGAAGGGACGCTCTAGAGACTCAAGTCTAGAAGGAGTCATATGAACTCCAAGTTTTAAATCCGTTGACATCTGCTGCATCTGCCATCTTTTTGGCTAGAAGATTCTTCTATCTTGCAGCTTAGACCTTTAGCTACAGACATTAGACAGTATTTTTGAAACATTCTTACGCATGGTGGAGGAAGGGACGCTCTAGAGACTCAAGTCTACAAGGAGTCATATGAACTCCAGTTTTAAATCCATTGACATCTGCTGCATCTGCCATCTTTTTGGTTAGAAGATTCTTCCATCTTGCAGCGTAGACCTTTAGCTACAGACCTTAGACATTATTTTTGTGAAAATTCTTACGCATGGTGGAGGAAGGGACGCTCTAGACACTCAAGTCTACAAGGAGTCACATGAACTCCAGTTTTAAATCCGTTGACATCTGCTGCATCTGCCATCTTTTTGGGTAGAAGATTCTTCTATCTTGCAGCTTAGACCTTTAGCTACAGACCTTAGACAGTATTTTTGTGAAAATTCTTACGCATGGTGGAGGAAGGGACGCTCTAGAGACTCAAGTCTACAAGGAGTGACATGAACTCCAGTTTTAAATCCGTTGACATCTGCTGCATCTGCCATCTTTTTGGGTAGAAGATTCTTCTATCTTGCAGCTTAGACATTTAGCTACAGACCTTAGACAGCATTTTTGTGAAAATTCTTACGCATGGTGGAGGAAGGGACGCTCTAGAGACTCAAGTCTACAAGGAGTGACATGAACTCCAGTTTTAAATCCGTTGACATCTGCTACATCTGCCATCTTTTTGGGTAGAAGATTCTTCTATCTTGTAGCTTAGACTTTTAGCTACAGACCTTAGACAGTATTTTTGTGAAAATTCTTACGCATGGTGGAGGAAAGGACGCTCTAGAGACTCAAGTCTACAAGGAGTCATATGAACTCCAGTTTTTAATCCGTTGACATCTGCTGCATCTGCCATCTTTTTGGCTAGAAGATTCTTCTATCTTACAGCTTAGACTTTTTGCTACAGACCTTAGACAGTATTTTTTATTATTTATTTGTGTCAGTGTGCTCTTCTAAAGAGTGTAAGACGATTGTATGTAGGTACTATTAAAATGTAATTTTAACTCATTGGTTTTGTCTCATATTTGAGGAATGACTATGTATCATGAGTAGAGTCTTCGTTTAAAAGGATGCGAACGATTTAAATTTCAATAGGTACACAATTTTGATAATTTTTAATTACCAAAAATTTAAGCTTTCTCCAGTAACACTGATATTATTATACTGTGACTCATCAAAGTCATCATTGTCAAAAATATTGACAAATCGCGAACTGTCACGGCCAAAAAAATGACACGCGTCCGTCCTCCGTAAGCGCCACCGCGCGACTGATTGAGATTGTCCAAGCCGTCATGGACGATTTTTTCCACATTTTTTAACATAGCAACTAAATAAGACGCAATATAAAAATTTCATCCGTTAAAAGCCCTCAAGTTATTTCTGAACTTTAGTTTAGTAAAAGATTTAGAATCTCAAATCGCTTATTTTAAAAATAAAACCATAAATAGAAAACGAATAGAGGTAACTTTGGGAATTTATTCTATCGAGTCAACTTCATCAAATCGTGTTTCCATCCGTTAATAGCCCTCGAAAATATCCTCAACTATGCCCAATAAAAATCTTAGCCTTTAATTTTACTGTTTAGTACCTCAAAAATGAAAAATGAAAACCTCATTTTCGCCATTTTCTCTGCTACCCGGCCTTAAGATTCGAATTTCTCAGTCGGTGGCACCCCTAAATAAATAAGATTCCTTTATCGAGTGCGTTCCCGTCTCGGTCTATTACGAAAAGACGCGAACTTGACTAACTCGCGTCAGAGTCGGGAACTAAGCATTTTTCCCACTTAACAGTGAGTGGGACTAAGATGTATGGCTCTAAGCGGAGATAAGGCTGTTACGGAGGTATCTTTCGGAGGAGATTGTGACTGATGAAAGTATTTTTTTATTTTTATTAAGACATTTGAACCAATAAGTATTCTTAATTACGAGTGGCTTTTGCCCGCAGATTTACTCTCGTTAAACTTTGGAACCCCGTTTCATTTAGGAAAATTCTGTCTTAGCAGATATCTACGTCATAACTATCTGTAGTAGGTACCTACTTTCTTTCAGTGCAGTGGTTTGAACTGCGTGTTGATTGATCAGTATATGAACAGAGATAAAAACCTATTAAAGTAATAATATGTAGGTATGTATTTAGTTACTTTTAGTCGAGAGTAGCTATATTATAACGTTATCTACTTTGTAAGTTATTTGTTACCTCTTTCGCCTTCCATTCTTAAAAGCAAACGCAATTTTATTCTTAAACATTTACCATTTCCCAAGCTGCATACACAAAATCCGTAAGCATGCATAACACAATTTAGTATGCGGTCAACAGGACAGCGGGAGAACTGGCGAAATTAAATGTAAATAAAAAATATGAGTGCCGTAGCAAGAGTGGACAATAACATGGAAATCCCAGAGCGTTTGCGAGCGAAACTATTTGCCTTGGTTGTTGCGAGTTTGGCAGGAATGGTTCCTTACTGTCCGGCGGGGTTGGGAATTGATGCAAGCGTCGGCGCTAGTGAGGGGAACGGTCTGCTGTAATGTGACTTGCTTTTGACACCTAGGGTCTCAAGAGGTATGGGTATCCGGTGATAACCAAAACAGCTTATATCGACCCCTAGGGGCATTTACGAGGGATCTATTAGAGTGAAAACCCATTTTGGCTATCTGAAAGACGCACATCTAGAGCTATTTTTAACCGACTTCAACAAAAGGAGGAGGTTCTCTATTCGGTTGGTATATTTTTTTAAGATATAAATTGTTTTAAGAATACAATCGACATACAAAATTCTTTACAAAGTTCCAAAAATATCCCTACCCACATCTTTTGGAACTTTAAGGCACCGAATGAAAGAAATAAAATTAAAATAAATAAGGTGACAATATACGAGTAGGTACGAGTATTCCACATACAGTGAATACGCAGTTTCGCAGTCTATTTAAACTGCATATTCAAGTGATTCAAAGTTAAATTATTCCGAAAACAAATTCATCAATTCATTGTGTACTAACCAAGTGGTTTGCAAGTAGGAATAAACGATATATAGCCTGACCAGTAGGCCTAAGATGCGCGCATCGACAATGACATGATATGATAAGACAATTTTCGATCACGTAGATAATTTTATCATTTTCCCTAACATGGGACCATCGATAGAAAAGTCTATCGACCGCTATCGCGTGATAACCGAATTGTTGCCATATTAAGAAAAAATTGCGTTATTATGTTGGCCAACCTTGAAATATTTTAGCTCATTCGTTCAATCTCGTTCATTTCTGCTACTAATTCGGCTAAAAACACATATCTTAAAGCAGTGAGAACGTCATTAAAAAAAAGTTATGTCAATTTTGTTGACATTACATGACTGCTTGATTGTATTTGTGTTTTTAAAATTGTATTTTTATGTTTCCAGTCTTATTTTTAATATTTCTAAAGTACGGAAAATATCAAACGAAGAGATAACCAAGTTAAAGAAAAACAATGAAGAATTCCTAATCATACCGATAGTATTAAAGAATGAAGTCTTCAAAATTAACAGAATAACCGAACTCCACTACCTACCCCATAATGCGAGGTTTACAGTAATTATTCAACTTACATGAAGCAGTCAGAAAGTTTATTGAGATTTGAGAAATAAAGTTACACTCATAAGTAGCAAAGTAAGTACCTAAAGTCTAAAATATTAGCTATACTCCGCAGATCTTGATTTTCATAAGTAACAGCACTGGAGAAAAGGAAAAATATCTTTATTCCTACAAATAAGCTTTCACCTTCTTTCCTATATTTATTTCACATAGTTCTTTCACCGTGTAATAATACTGTGATCAATATTTTGTATGTAAACGTAAAATACAAATAGGATTAAGTAAATGTTTCTATTTATGAACTGTTTATGTAATTGTAATATTTATAATTGTGTTTAAATAATATTCTTTCTTTTTTCAGACAGTGGATGAAGAAGTGTGGGATTATGAGTGATTATTTCATTCTAAAGCAGACATAATCAAGTCTTGCTCACTATCATGAAAATTTACAATAACAATCAGCAAGAAAAACTTCAAGGGTACTGGCTAGGCTAACCAATTCATGGAATTCTGTTTGTATTTGAAATTATAAATAGCTATTGTAAAACAAAAGTTTTCCAAATAAAGATTTTGTAAATAATGGTTGAATTATTTTGAAATTACACTGCAATAATGAATTTATTGCCTGCGTCCAGCGCCTTTCTGCTACTATTATGATGTCGTCGGTCCACCTTGTGGGTGGACGTCCCACGCTGCGTATTCCGGTACCCGGCCTCCACCCCAGAACCTTGCTGCCCCATCGGGCAACATGGAAAGCATTGGGGGAGGCCTAAGTTCAGCAGTGGACGTCCTATGGCTGAGATGATGATGAATTTATTATAATGGAATAAATTGTACAAGATTATCATCCTGTCACATTAAAGCCCTTAAAAAAGACCACATGGAGGAATTAGATTGATAGTAATGTGGAATGTATGTATGGTATCACCATCAAGTTATAAAATTAGTAAAATTCATTTATTCTCATTGTTATTATAGCAAGTTTGATTACACATCCCACCCAATGCTAATTTCTGACAATGACCTTGCCACTGTTTGATGTAGACACAAGAAGCTCGGTCACCACATTCCGCCCCATTTTCAATAATTTTACAAGATTATGTAGGTACAGATGACAGTAGGTACTTAAATCAAGCTAAACACTGTGGGGTATCTCACGACATTTGCAACTTAATATGTATTGTCTGATGTACTGTTGACTGCCTACCTAAGTAGGTAAGTAATGGTTATTTTACAAGGTAGGTAATGTAATAATTAATATGTGGGTGGGAGTGTGGGAGCACTAAGATTTTGCAGCTAGCGATTATAAACTGTCGCAAGATTCGCCTCACACTGATAAACTCTTGAACTAGAACTCAATCTCCACCTAGAAGTAAAAGTATCACAAAGGTGCTAGATTCCTTTCTTTGAATTTTACTAGCCTCAAATTAGTCGTAAAATGTCATTTACCATTATAAATGATAAATAAATAGAGTTAAAGTAGCTTGCAAAAAAGTTAATCTCCTATCGTCTTGCTATCGTGGGCAAGGATCGAGGACGATAAAAACACCACATCCTATCCTATCGTGATGTCAAAATATGATATAGTTAGCGCTTCATGTTAGGGCTTGCCAGGTTTATCACAAAAAAAAAAAACAAATCTATCACTATCACATTTTGACAGATGACATGATAATTTTCGGGGTGCCATGTTAGCGCCGGTAGATAAAACGATATAGTGACGTCAAAATCGATATAACGCCGCGATAGCAGTTTATCACGGCGCGCATCTTAGCCCTGCAGTGCAACGAATGACAGACAATAATCTAAGTGTTCTTCTCTGCTGTGGTTTCTGCATAATTAATTTTATAAAAAGTGGTAAATATAAGTGAAGCTCATCAATATGAGATGATGATTTTCAGGACTTAAGATAAAACATGAAAAATGATATACGTGCCTATAAAATTTGAGGGTTGCCCTCGATTTCCCTAGGATCCTATTATCAGACCCTGACTTGGTGACAATGGGACCACCTCAAGAGTATATGCTATCGAACAAAAAAAAATTTTTGAAAGTCGGTTCATAATTGACGGAGTTCTGCGGTAACGTAGGTAGGTACATACAGAAAAATCGAATTGAAAACCTTTTTTTTAAGTTGGTTAAAAACTACTTACAAGTGTTAAAAAAATAGTTTCATATTGATTCAGTAAAATAATAATGTGTTACATGAAATACATTTCACTTTAAATAGAATTCCATATTTTAGGTAAATTCATAATATTATTTATGTCAAGTGTAAGTAGTGTAGTATAGTTTGGATCGAAGCCGCAAGCATCCACAATGCGAACTATACACAGCCAGTACGCAAAATTCGTGTATAGTTTGTAGGAACAGATTTACAAAGGAGCACTCCAAAATATACACGAGCAGTTTCCTATGGGTGCGTTCTGGCCATGTATAGAACGGAAAGACGCGCCAGCGATAAGGTAACTTCCCCTTCCATCAGTGAAAGTCGACCGGTTCAAAACGACTTATCGACGGCATGCTCCGGAACTAGTCAAATGCAATACTTATTTCATAATTAGCTGTTTTCTTAATTTTTAAAATACTAAAATGTATACAATAAAAATCTAAAATAATTAAATTAAATAATAAATATGAAATAATTGGATTTAATACAAAATAAATTCTAAAATCATTCTAATGTCTGCAAAATGCCTAGGAAGTAATCAAATAAAGTATTTTAATTTAATAATGGGTTTTTGGGTTCTTCTAAAATACAATACAAATACTAAAATTGTTGCAATAACTATTTAAAAGTAACCAATAATCGTATAAAATACAATATAAATTCTAAAATCATTACATTCGGCCATCCGACACCGTGATGCCTCCCGGCATTCACGTCTAATAAGGATTTATTCTAAAATCATTAATATTACTTTTCAAACAATATTACAATATGAAGCATATATAGTAGAATGATAAACAATTCTATGACAACTTGTTAACAAGTGTTTTAACATTAATAATGCATTTTAGAAACTATTCTTCATATTAAACCAGTAACAAATGTTAAGGGAGAAAAATCTTGTAGGCACTTATACACACTATACATTTTCACCTAATCTATATTATTCGTAATGACTTATTTTATAACCAATAACGGATATTTGCATGAAATTCAGATATTAATCGTTTTACTTTATAATTTTCTCAAAACTACCATATCGATTATATTGGAAACTTCTCTTTTTAAATCCAAATTTTTATTTCACATAAATACACGTCCATTAGATGTTAGTACATAATCAATTTAATTACAGTGTATCTTGCCATGACTGCCATGTGAAAGTTATTAAGTTTATAAGAACATGTCAAAACGTTAATATTAAGTATATCCAATTATATCCATTTGTAACCGTAATCTGGCAAATAATGAATTATGGTCACGATTTATGATTAACACTAAAGGTACTTTCGTCAGAATTATGTATTCCTAAGGCCTTAACATAATTTTCTTCTTTACAAATTTTCCAAGTTTTTGTAACCAATAGGTACAATTACAGTGTCCTTATATTATGTGTTTCTGAATGTCTGTGATGCTCGATTTCATCACGATAAGCGCAACATATTTGCCATCTAGCTGTACGTGGGACCACTAAAAATAATTTGATAACCTTACTGTATCTGCTATTTGAAGAGATTACGATGTTTGGATGGGTTGTCGTCAGATTCTATGACTGAATTTTGGTATTTGGACTATTCGCGGAACTAAATTTCTTCTCCTTTTTTTAACGTGGTTCTTAAGGCAGCATAACCAGTAGAAACTTTTAAGTCGTAAAAGACATACCTTTTTTTTTTAGCACACACACCACAGCTAGTGTCTCTAACTCATAGAAGTTGTCTTTCATTGAAGATGTCTTTCCTCAGGGGTCGTCTGTCTGTGGGTCGACTAAGTAAGTGACTGCTACAGAACTTTGAAGACTTTTCTTTTTATCATCAAGATCTGACTTAAATATGATTTAGAGTCCTGAATAATATTGATAATCATAGCATTGGATCAAGTTAGTCATCTATGGTTTTCTGAACCCTTTTCCCTTTTGTAATGAGATAAGTGGTAATGGTGGTATTTGCACATTCATCCTGACATCAAAGACTGCACGTGTACGTCCTATCTCAGTCAGACTTATTGCAATACAATCGCGATAATTTCACAAAAGAGTATAAAGCTTATCTAACTAACCAGAACATGTCGGAACTAAGTCCGGGCTTAGTCATAATATCAGCTCTATCGAGAGTATCCATAGCTGAAGGGTCTTTTACAATTCGATTTACATGACATATTGGACATGCTCCAAAAAAGCATTGAAGTAGCTATTAAAATATTTGCTTTAAGTGTTATTGGACTAGGAGACAAATTACCAAAAACGATTTCACCTTTGCCGTTGTGAATTAAAAAGGCTCTTTTAAACACCCGGTACTTGGCCCCCTGTTTAATTTACATACATAACATACAAAACAAACAACTGTGACAAACAAAATTCCACGCGGAAGAACCCTCGGCGGAAAGCTATTCGCATTATAAAATATCACTTGAAAATATAGAACCGCCTAAGGCGGGAATCGAACCCACGGCCTTAAGCTCGCCAGGTGTCCAGTTATTTTAAAAATTTAAATCGAAAGGCAACTGTAAACGCCAGAAACTATCCTCTGTAAAACTAGAAATTTATGTTAACTGGTATTCACTTGTGTCCGTCATTTTCGTGGCTCTCGAAAATATTCTGACCAGGAATTTTATAGAATGTCAGTATTCAAAACCGTGAGAAATTGCAGTTGCGTGAAGTTTTGACCAATAGACGTGTTGACACCGCCAGTTAATTGACGTACTTTTAAAAACTGTTAAATCAAACTCCCATAGATTTCGTATGGCACGACAAGCAAGTGACGTCGCTATTTTGTGAATTTAATCAAACTACTTTTCTTAATTACAATCCGACCAAAAATGATAATTTACAGGTCATTTCAGATTAATTAAGCTTTCAAGATCAGAATGTCTTTAATAAATTGTAATATCGAATCAATATCGGTGTCAAATCGTCCATTGTCAGTGAAGTCTGCTATACATCATCAATCACTAACACTTCTATAACAGCGTCAATCTCATCAACATTTTTGTTTATATTAGCTCTATACTTAGAGGTATGACTGATGATTGACCACAACTTTTACAATTGGAATTGATATTGAAATGATCTGCCAAACTATACTTAGTTTCAGCATCGGTTTTGCGTCAACAAGTGCACTCACTACCAACACTTAAAAGGATTTTTCATTTACCAAAACAGTCTCATAGATTTTTTTTGTCATAAAAATAATTACGTAAACTGTTCATCCTTTCAAGTAGCAGGATTCAAAATTTCCTCTAACAGACGTCCGTAGTTCTCTTAGCTAAGCCAATTAACTTTTGCAATGTCTAAGTCAAAGACAAAATTCTCTTATTTGCATTAGCTATTATAATAGCGCTCACAAAATTGTCATAAAATGAAAGACTACTAAAAGAAAAACTTTAAACTTCTGCTCATTATGGAACCTTGACGTTTCATATCTTTTGCTCTACCAAAAAAATGACTAACCTAACCTATGAAACCTTGGTACAGGTACTAAGTTCTTTTTATAGTTACAAATTGCATGACTTTTTTTATGACTTCTTACAGTAATATAATATTGTGTTTATTTGAGCTCGCTAACTGATGTAGTTCTTTGAGAAAACTAAATTAGAAGAAAAAGCTTAATTCAACTAGAAACTACCTATCTAGGTCAGACTAATGTAATCAGAGGTCAGAATAATTCGAAATATATTTTTGAAGTGGAATTATAGACCTATAGACAAGATATTGTACTTGGCAAAAGAACCTACCGAAAGTCCGAACCGACGACAATTTTAAAATAAACGAATCATTAATTAATTCACTTTACTTGTGTAAAAATATTTTAAAAAATAATTTTTTTTTTAGCACATTTACTTTAACGTTAATTTAAACGTTATAATCGAATACTTTATCATTACCTTTAATTATTACTATTAAAGATTTACTACATAAGCTAATATTCCCATTTTACTGTAGGTATGCGTAATATTTCATAATGTGTGCGCAATAAAAAAAACTACCAATAAAAAAATAGGCACCTTTCTTCACTAGAGTCTACCAGAAATTTTACGAACCTCATGTGGCACTGCTCTTTCAGTAGAGCTGGAAGAAGATGAGCTCCTTCGCGTATTTTTCTTCAACCTTGGCCCCATAGAAGACGATCGTGGTGGCGCCTTCTTACTGGACGACGACGACAACTTCGTCCGCTTAGCACGCTTATTTCATCGTCAGCTGACGGGTGTCCCTGGCGGCATACGAGCTCCATCTTCAGTAGTCGTTGTACTCAACTGTGAAATAAAGTACTCGACGAAATAAACTGTGTCTGACCAGCATCAACTCAACATCATATGGAAGCTATGTTCATGTTATATTAAGCAAAAGTTTGATTTGTGTCTTTTCCAAAAATCTAAATCTCAAAAAATAAATCTAAAAAATCTTGTTTGACAATTAATATTATGCTCAAAAGTCAAAAAGTCAAAAGTCAAAATTTCTTTATTTGTTTAGACTAATAAATAGTTCTTACAAATCGTCATTTTGCTCTTAAGGAGCCTCTACATGTCTCATAATCTTTTTACCCTACCAGCGCTTCGAGACCAACATTTGGCAAGTGCTGAGAAGAAGCGCCGCAACAAACTCAGTCACCACTGTCTGCCGGTTAATATAAATAAATAGAAATAGTAGTAGTAGGTACATTCGATTCAGGAGCAGTTCACTGAATTTACCACGCATTCTTGTATGGTGTATCTTATAAGAATGGGTATACAAGATTGCGTGGTATATTAAACAAGGTAGTGACGTGCTAATATCTAGACTTACATATTAAGATACTAGTAGAAATGACTCGCATACATAAATTTGAATAACTTGGATTGACCAGTCCCCGAAAGCAGCGCCTGTTCACAGACATGACGAGTGAACCAGCCATCGCTTCACTCGACCATATTGGAGGGAATGTAACGACCCGCCTCACTACGCCACCACCCCAGAGACATTTTAGTGAGAATGACAATTCCAAGTTATCTCTTTAAAAAAAACTAATAATAAAGCTAAGTAACAGTCCAGATTGAGAAGCATGACACTATAACATTTGAGAAATTATTATTAGTTTATACATTACTTTCCATTTTAATTATTTTTAGTGCGAGCATGAGAGGACCATAATCCTACTCCCAGGATGACTTATCATTAAGAAAATCTCGAGTTGTATAATAGGCTTTTTTAAGCATGTGATTTTTAACTATACCTTTAAATTTATTATACGGTAGCTCTTTATATTTATCAGGGACTTTGTTATAAAAATGGATACCTTGTCCCATAAAAGTGGCAAACACTTTATTAAGTCTAAAAGCGGGTATAGCCAATTTATTTTTATTTCTAGTGTTAATTTGGTGAATATCACTTTTCTTTTTGAATTCATTAATATTTTGTTGAATAAATAGAATACAGTTTAAGATGTATTGTGAAGCGGCCGTGAGAATGCCAATTTCTTTAAACAATTCTCTAAGGGACGCTCTTGCTTTCATTTTATACAAGTATCTTATCGCACGTTTTTGCAAAATAAATATTGTTTCAAAATCTGCAGCTTTGCCCCATAGCATGATTCCATATGACATTAGGCTATGAAAGTAGCTAAAGTAAACTAAGCGAGCTGTTGAAACATCGGTTAATGACCGTATCCTTTTTATTGCAAAAGCCGCTGAGCTGAGCTTTCCCGCCAGAGTTTCTATATGGGGGCCCCACTGGAGTTTTGAATCCAGGGTAATTCCCAGAAAAACAGTAGAGTCTACCAGATCGATGGCATTATTATTAAGTTCTATTTGGGTACTAACTGTTTTTACGTTAGGCAAAGAGAATTTTATACATTTTGTTTTCTTTGCATTAAGTTGTAAATTATTTGTAGTGAACCAACTTAAAACTCTTGTTAGTGCATTATTTACATCGTCAAAGTTATTTTTACTTCTATCAATATTAAAAATCAAAGATGTGTCATCAGCAAATAACACGATTTCGCAAGAGTCCTTAACAAAATATGGTAGATCATTAATGTATATAAGAAACAAGAATGGACCCAGAATTGACCCCTGCGGAACTCCCATTTTCACAGGTGACCCAGAAGACAAAACACCATTTATGTCAACTTTTTGAACTCTAAAGTTTAAATAGGATTGTATTAAATCCAAAGCCGAGTCCTTCACCCCATAAAAGTGCAGTTTGCGAATTAGCGTTTGATGTTCTACGCAGTCAAAAGCTTTTGAGAGATCACAGAAGACCCCTAGTGCATTTTGAGAATTCTCCCAAGCCTCGAAGATATGTTTAAGTAGTGCAACCCCGGCATCGGTGGTGGAACGACCCTTGGTAAAACCATATTGTTCACTATGAAATAGTTTATTAGAGCCAAAGTGAATCATAAGTTGCTCCTGTATGATTTTTTCAAAAATCTTGCTCAGAGCGGGCAAGATAGAAATGGGTCTATAATTGCCAGGGTCGGTTTTACTACCAGACTTAAATAATGGCATTAGTCTACTATGTTTCATGAGGTCGGGGAAGATTCCCTTCTCTATGCAATTATTGAATATTATCGCTAACTGTGGGGAAATTATATCAATAATGTGTTTGACTATCTTGACAGAGATGCCCCAGATATCAGTTGTACTCTTTACATTTAAAAGATTAAAAGTTTTAGTGATATCTAAAGGAGTAATATGTTTAAAAGAGAAGTGCGAGTCACAGGGTGTCACGTGGGTTTTCAATATTTCTTCAGCCTCGGAGGGAGATGACTTTAAGTTGGCAGTTGTTGCTGAAGCTATATTACCAAAAAATTTATCAAAAGCTTCCGCTACATCTTTATCTGCAGATATCAAATTATCGTGAACTTTGAGAGAAAAGTCATTATCTCTTGGTTTTAGTTTACCAGTCTCTCGGTTGATAACGTTCCAAGTTTCTTTAATTTTATTACTGGCGTTCCCTATCTTGTCCCGAATATAAAAAGACTTAGCCATGAAGCAAACTTTCTTAAAAATTTTTGAATACTTTTTTACATGCTCAAGAAAAGATATACTATTATTATACTTTTTCATGCCATAAAGTTCATATAACGTATTTCGACTTTTGTATATTCCCTTAGTAGCCCAGTCACTAAACTTAGATTTGGTATTTGGTTTTAATGGCTTTACCGTAAAAACTTTGTCATGTTCGGTTTTAATACATTCGAAAAGGTTATTGTAAAGAGCATCTGGGTCTCCCTGCACATACGGGACTAAATGCAATTTATTTTCAAGATTATTTTTAAAACGTTCTAGGCGACTAATGGTTACAGGTCTACATACGGCATTTTTATTACTTTTATTATTTAAATTATTACAAATAAATTCTACTTTAATACCACAGTGATCTGACGTAAGATTGTGTATGACAGCTTTATTGTCAGGGACACAGCTAGAGAAAATATTATCTAGACAAGTAGCTGTGGTTTCCGTAATTCTAGTTGGTTCCTTAAATTGACTAAACAAATTAAATGACTTAAAAAGGGAAAGTAGTCTTACAGAATATGATGATGAGCTATCTAGTAAATTGACGTTAAAATCTCCACAAACTAAGACCTTTTTGTTGCTGTTACAAGTTTTATTAAGAGCATCCTCAATAGCCGCTTCAAAAATACCAAAGTCCCCAGAAGGGGGTCTATACACACATACAATGATGTAACTCTCAAGCTCGACACAGGAAATTTCGATAACACGCTCAACTGACAGCCCTACTACATCTTTGCGTTCTTTATATTTAATATTATTATTCACAAATATTAAGGAGCCTCCGTGAATGGCAGACTTCCTGAAAAACGCGCTACTTAACTGATAATTATCTATATGGAAAGAGCTTTCATATTTCTTTAGCCAGTGTTCAGTAATACACATTACATTAATATCAAAACTTTTTAAGAATAACTCTATTTCTAAGACTTTGCTGGCCAAGCCTTGAATATTTTGATGAACAATCTTGAATGTTCCGGGCTTGGCCTTTGTCGAGTGCCTCAGTTTAAACAACTAGTAGTAGGTACAGTCATAATATTGTTACTATTTACATACTGAGATATCAAATTATTAGTACCCTGACTATGATCAATTTTATGAATATAATTACATTTAATATTGTATGCAATCAATGAGGCTAATTTATTCTTCAATTTTTTCGAGAGATACATTGTATCTACAGTCAACTTAAAGCTCCCTGAGCAAAGTGTAGTACAATACCATTGTGACATGTTTCTATTATACATATGCATCACAAATAAAGATTTTGTATTTATACTTGTATTTTATTCAGTGCGACCTTCACACACAACTCATGTGACAACTGGACGGCTTGCTTGTTATGTCAGTAATAGAAGGCTTTTCATTCTAGAGACTATCCTAAACAATGGGGCCCTTAAGGCGCATCTAGCCTGATAAACTGGAGGCGCGTCTAGCCTCGTCATACTCAGTCATAGTCCAAGGCGCATGTAGCCTGATGAAACTGGAGGCACGTCTAGCCTCGTTATACTAAGTCACAGTCATAGTCCAAGGCACATCTAGCCTAATAAACTGGAGGCGCGTCTAGCCTCGTTATATTTAGTCTTATTCAAAAGCGCATCTAGCCTGATAAACTGGAGGAGTGTCTAGCCTCGTTATACTAAGTCATAGTCATAGTCATAGTTCATAGTCATAGTTATAGTCAAAGTCAAAGTCAAAGTCAAAGCCAAAGCCAAAGCCAAAGTCAAAATATCTTTATTTGTTTAGTAGACTAATTAATAGCACTTACAAATCGTCAAATATTTTGCTCATAAGGAGCCTCTACATGTCTCATACTTAGTCATAGTCAATGGGGCATCTAGCCTGATAAACTGGAGGCACGTTTAGCCTCGTTATACTAAGTCATAGCCATAGTCTAAGGTGCATCTAGCCTTATAACCTGGAGGCGCGTCTAGCCTCGATATACTAAGTCAGTCATGGTCATAGTCATAGTCTAAGGCGCATCTAGCCTTGTTATACTTAGTCATAGTCAAAGGCGCATCTAGCCTGGTAAACTGGAGGCGCGTCTAGCCTCGTTATACTAAGTCTTAGTCATGGTCAAAGTCATAGTCATAGTCTAAGGCGCATCTAGCCTATTAAACTGGAGGCGCGTCTAGCCTCGTTGTACTGAGTCATAGTCAAAGGCGCATCTAGCCTCGTTGTACTGAGTCATAGTCAAAGGCGCATCTAGCCTTGTAATACTTAGTCATAGTCAAAGGCGCATCTAGCCTTGTTATACTTAGTCATAGTCAAAGCCGCATCTAGCCTTGTTATATTTAGTCATAGTCAAAGGCGCATCTAGCCTTGTTATACTAAGTCTTAGTCATGGTCAAAGTCATAGTCATAGTCATAGTCTAAGGCGCATCTAGCCTATTAAACTGGAGGCGAGTCTAGCCTCGTTGTACTGAGTCATAGTCCAAGGCGCATCTAGCCTTGTAATACTTAGTCATAGTCAAAGGCGCATCTAGCCTGATAAACTGGAGGTGCGTCTAACCTCGTTATACTAAGTCTTAGTCATGGTCATAGTCATGGTCATAGTCATAGTCATAGTCTTAGTCATAGTCTAAGGCGCATCTAGCCTGATAAACTGAAGGCGCGTCTAGCCTCGTTTTAAAAATAACTATTTCATGCATTAAACGAAATATTCATACGTTTTTCTACTTGAACTTTTAAAATCAATTACTTTTTAACCAAATAAATAAAAACGTACCTTATGAGCTGTAGATCACGTACCACTTCTGAGTTGAAATGAAACACTCTTGTAGGTTGTTCTAACTTGTATTTCAGCACCACTGATTTACACAATTCCGACATTATGACGTCATCTTAATAGTACCTCTTGCTTTGAACGCTCAAATCGAACTGACTGTCCAGCGGCATGCCAGCGATAAGGTAACTTCCCCTTCCATCAGTGAAAGTCGACCGGTTCAAAACGACTTATCGACGGCATGCTCCGGAACTAGTCAAATGCAATACTTATTTCATAATTAGCTGTTTTCTTAATTTTTAAAATACTAAAATGTATACAATAAAAATCTAAAATAATTAAATTAAATAATAAATATGAAATAATTGGATTTAATACAAAATAAATTCTAAAATCATTCTAATGTCTGCAAAATGCCTAGGAAGTAATCAAATAAAGTATTTTAATTTAATAATGGGTTTTTGGGTTCTTCTAAAATACAATACAAATACTAAAATTGTTGCAATAACTATTTAAAAGTAACCAATAATCGTATAAAATACAATATAAATTCTAAAATCATTACAATAGTTTTGTCAATGAACCTTTTTGGAAATCCAAATACCTATTTAAACATACCTACTGACGTATACTAAACCAGCAATTAAGTAGGTGCTAACAATATGTTCAAGTGATTTAAATACGAACTCATTTTAACAAATCATTTGTAACAATTGGGATTTCAAAGTTAGGTATAGCTAAGTCATACTTATACTTATCTACACGATTCGCATGGCAAGACGTTGCATGAGAATAGGTATCCATACCAGAATATCCGAGATACCAATAAAATCCATATTTATCCTTATCCGCAGCCAGATCCGAAATCTCATATCCATAACGGCTCTATTGTAACCGAGCCATTTTTCCTGACGTTTATTGTTGTTCCATTTACAGGGCCCGGACATAATTTAGTGAATCCCGCGGGAAATACTAAGGACGGCAATGCGGCGTGAATCTGCAATATGCAGGCGAATTTGCATACACATAGCATTGCTGTCGGTTATGGCGTTGTGTAATATGATTGAGGAACGGCGCGTTCTATTGTTTACGTGGGGTGCGGTGGCAGTGGTAGCGGGAAATTTTACAATTAATTACGCCATAGGTAAAGTACATCCCTCCACTTTCCCATGACCATAGCAACCTAACGGTTGTACTCGTTGTACCTGGCCAAAACCAAGATGTGCGCGGAATCGGGACTTCCCTCGTCTGGAAGTCTTTTATAAATCGAAAAATGATTCATCAATTTTATTAATCATACACGCGAATATTTTTTTTTCGTCGGGAAATGCTTTGCGCATACCCACTGGTCTATGGGGACGGCCAGTGGGTTATGTGGGACTCTCCCCGCCTACCCACTAAAGGCGGGGCCTACCCACTAAAACCCGACGGTTTCCACCAGAGCCCAAAGAAACGGAGCCGCGAGTTATTGTCCTGGTTGGACATTCGTCCGCAGCTCCGCCTCAGTAGGGCTAGCATGAAAAACTTTCGAGTTCGTGTCGTTTGCGTATTCGAATCGCCATCTAAAGATTTAGTACAAAAAAGTGTCGTAAGGTGAACTTAGTATGAGAAATGGTTGCACGAAACTTATTTTGAGTATCAAAATTGTCACGCTATTGTTTAATTCGAAGGTTGAGTATAGAATTTTGTCGAATACGCAAACGATTCGAAGACGAAAGTTGTTCATGCTTGAGGTACAGGCTAGAGGCTCGCTCACGAGCGATTACTCAAATAAACTACATAGCTACACATAACATAGGTTTTTATCAATTATGCACAATTTAATCAAGGATGAGCGGAATAGCTTCCCAAGGGTCGCTGGATCATAGGACCGACCCTTCGTATCCAGATGTGTTCGATACGTATTTACATTACGTCGACACTGAACAAAATTTTATGCAAAATACGTATTCTATTTAAAAATATAGAATGGAATTGTGTTACGAGTTAGCAACATAGTGTTTTTTTTTAATTTTGCTTTTACCTGACTGCGCCACAAGGAGAGTTAAATTAAGATGTTTGTTTAAATGATATATTGAATTGTACTATCTTGTTTTTAATCGTCAAAAGCTTGTTTTATTTCCGTAAAAGACCGCGCAACTTTGCGGGTCTTTTACATGACCTAAACAAAAGACCAATTAATCTTCCTTTACTAAAACGGACTGCTGCATGCTGCATCCAATAAAATTGCCCTTTCACCCAAATAATATTTTGAAACTGTCCCACGTACGAAGAATAAAATTTAATTAATTAAAGCTACATTGTGTTTTGGAAAACCTAGTGAAAAGGGTGAAAAGCATATTTGCCGCCTTCATAACATTCGCTTCGTAAGTAATAAAAACTGCAATGAACATTATTCTATTATACTGTGAATAACATTTTTTGCTTTTAATTTAGTATGCTGAAGGTAATTAAACTTTTTTAGATTTACTTATTTTTAAACCCTTTTAATGTAAAACTGTCAATAAAGTTTTTCTATTCTATTAATACGATAAGTGATTACCGTTTTAAAATTAGTAATTTGAAATCATACTCAAGCCTTTGAGTCCCTGTACTTGAATAATGAAGTATGTACTTATTTGTTATTTAATGTTCTGTATCACAAAGATATTGCGGCAAAACATCCAATATTACAAATATATGGCTATTAGGTAGGTACATTTCTTGTAAATACTCTACTCTTGTAATATTATGGTAAATTGAAAGCAAACATTGGAAGTAAAAATTACAATCCCAAAGGGATTTCAATAGTGATAAAAAATTTATAACAACGAGAGAGAAAACGTAAAAACGGGATTTGGCACAAATATTTTGTTTTGACACTGTGAAAAAAATAGGGAACGGATTTTTTATAGGAATCCTAGGTTTTTATTCCATTAGAATTTTTTTGTTACTTAGGCAAAAAAAAATGGCAATCAAATAACAAACTTTTGAACTTATGTTTAGAGTTGGTTTATCTATGCTATAATTGAATACATCTAAACTACACCAATCTTTCTCTATGGAGCCGAAACTTGGTCTCTGAGATTGCAGGATCGCCGTAAAATCGATGCATTAGAGATGTGATGCTGGAAACGCCTCCTAAAGATCCCGTGGACGGCATTTCGCACCAATGTATCCATCATCAAAGAGCTTCGTGTTAAAGACAGACTATCGTCAACTGTGCAGCGACGAATACTGAAGTTCTTTGGTCACGTCTCTAGAAATGAGAACTCGATGGAGAGACTGGTAGTTCAGGGCCAGGTTGAAGACAAGAGAGCACGCGGTCGATCGCCAACCCGCTGGATAGACGCCATCACAAAGGCCACTGAGTCCACCGTGGTCCAGTGTACTCGCGACGCCTGTACCGTCAGAACTGGAAGCACATCGCTAGGAGAGCTTCCCTCGGTGATGTCACTATCCCACCATATGTACGTCGTCAGTGCAACCACGACCACTCAGACAAGAGAGCCCGGCTAAGAAGAGGCATATAGTTTATATGTATATTTTGATGAATTGATTTTTCATTCGATGTATTATGAAAACGTACTGAACCTTTGCTGGGCAATATTGCGCACTTGGCCTTTTTAAAACAAAGTGAGTTTATTTTAGGTAACTTTTGATGGTTTTATCATGATTTAACTTTCATTGTTGATGTTTACTTACAAGAACAAATACAGTATTTACAAAAACATTCCAGGAAACGTGAGGTTGGTTTACAAAGTAAATACAGGAGGTTAATGTCTATAAAATATGCCTAACTACATAGCTACATACAACACATGTATAAACAAATCTATTTGAAAAACAATAAAATTTTGTACAGTCGACGACACATCAGACTATTATTGAATTTCAATATTAGTATCGGTTTTCAGTAGCCTTTTCAATGTGACATGTAGATAATATTATACAGTTATGTACATAACAGTGTAATTACGTAATTAAGTATGTAGAAACACATTAAGTATTTATTCATCAGTAATTTTTATTAGTACAGTGGGGTATAAAGTGTAACCAAAAGTTTGTAAGGAAGGACGGATATTTTATTAATCCTTTACGTAAAAACTAGTACACGGATTTTACAGTTTTACATAAGTTTCTAGGAAATTTTTATCGAAATCTCAAAGTTTAAAACACAATTGAAAAGGAAAATTTGAAATGAACTCACTGAGCTTTCCCTCGTTAGGTATTAATTTCGAACGCTACATTATCGTGGTCGTTAAAAGAGTTTCCATTGTACAGTATTACAATTCTAATTGATAGCCATATATTCCGACAGACAAGGTGCTCATATCACTTTGATGGTGAAACAATGCCATTCAACTGATACCCAAAATTATTTTCAACGATAATATCTTCCAAACTGTAATTTCAAGCACTTTTTTATCGTTCTTCTGTAAGTTTTTAATAAATCTTTGACGCATAAAACTTGATATAAAAGCCATATTAATTTCAATTCTACTTCTTTTGAACTTTTTTTTGTTCAATTCATTTTTACAGTCTTCAAATTATTTCGTCAGTTTTTATTCTGTATTTTTCACATTTCAACTAGGTATTGAAAAATGTTATAAGTATTATTTATCACAATTAAATCTTCCGTTTTAGGGTTTCGTAAAAATGTGCCTCTTTTAGGTACTAAGACTTCGCTGTCTGCCTTTGTCTGTCTGTCACCAGGCTGTATCTCATGAACCGTGATATCTAGACAGTTGAATTGGTTTTTAATTCAGCTACTACCAGTTAACTTCTATAAGTCGTATGTATAGGCTCATTTTGGGAATGTGCGAAGGAATTACACGACCTTATTCCATCGGCCTCCACCTTCGTGGAACCAGACGCAGGTTAGCATGCCGTCCCTACGTTGTTGACATTCCACCCGTTCACAACATTTCGCCAACTCTTTTCTGTTTGCAATAAGCAAGGGCCTAAAACTCGGTGGCTGCTGATTTTCTCCGAATTCCTAATTAATGTCACGACCTATCGCAATCGTTTTCAATTTGCAGGTCAAACGCTGTAACCTATGAATACATCACTGCGGTAGTACAAATCACTGTAACGACTGTCTTTATGACTCAGTAATGGATTACGTACACAGTTTGTCATCGTGACGGACTTCGAGTTAAAGAATGGGCACATCCGAACTAGGATGCACGTCGTGATAAAATCTTATCGATGATTTTAGACGACAAACGTATGGGTTTATCGCGTTAAATCGATAAAATGGCGCGATAAAAGCTTATCGCAGCGCAACAGGCCTTCAAGCTCACTGCGACAAGGGACTAACTAATCAGGTATGTAACGAAATCTACACTTAAAATCGGTTGAATAAAAAGGGTTTTAAAGTTTTATATACCCAGAGCCTCATAAATCTCTATCGCTACCAGCAGCTAGTGCCAGAGGTGCGAGTGAATAGAAATTGCAACTAGGTTTTATGCAAGGGCTTAAAAATTTTTCAACTAACCATTTTCGAGCGAGCTGTTGGACTATAATCTTTATAGACTGTTGTGAATTATGTATGTTACTTTTTTTTCACAGATAAAACCTTTATAAACCATTCTATCTATCCTATTTATGTATTATCTGAATCTCAAACTTCATCAAAATCCTTCTGTAGTTTCTGCGTGAAAGAGTCAAACATCCATTTATACATTCTCAGCCTTACTTTCATAAGTGTAAAAGTAGTAAGAATAGAATTTATAGAAGAATTATTGCTCTCAGTCAATCATGAAACTAACAACTGTGTGCTATTGACAGATAAACACCTAAGTAGAAAGTACGCCATGATACACTGGTACCCAATCTTCGGAAATAATCCCATTTTCACGGGCCCTCCTTCCTCATTGGATTACCGACTAAATTGTATAATGTGTGTATCCTTCCATTCTTATCCTGTTAAAGGACCTATATGGGGCCTGCACTGGAGTTGAAATAATTTTCACTTCGTCTTCGAGGCACAAACCTATCCAGATTATGACAACGTGTGTCTTTTTGGCCACAATTTTGTCGTTAACAAAAAGTACCCTGCTCTATTTGACAAACAAAGAATAAAACGGTGTTGGAAACAGACGAAATGAAACGTGCAATGTTATACCTTAGTGCCTGTTGTTATAATAAGGTCCTTAAGGAACTAGGGCATCATTTGAGCGTGACACTTTAGAGACGTACATATAGCCTATAGGGTGTTTTAATATCGTGCGAACACGGATGCGGTGTAATGCGTGGAACACGCACGCGGGAAAATAAATACTTGTATTATAAAAACACTTCTGGGTATCACACATGCAGGGCAATTCCGCGTCCATGATGAAATCCGCACGATATTAAAAACACACTCAAATGCCGCCTTTTCGTTTTTGTTTCAATCTAACCTTAGTGCGCATGAAAGAAAAAAATTAAATCCCAACTACTCAGCTGTGTTGATAAATAACTCGGTCAACCACGTACGTTATGACATTACACGCAAACTAAAGTTTTCATGGCGTAAGTCGTATATCCCTCGCCCAAACATAAACTTATAATACAAGGCCCGGGTCAACAAAGGTCGCATTACCATGCGGGGGTTAAAAACTGTCACACACCGTACAAACGTCACATCCCAATGAACCTTATTTAGTTGTAATAGAGCCTATTTTAGCTACAAAACGGTGTAGCTCAATGTGCTGCCGACTGTGCGAGGGTTGGTTAAGAGTGTTCTCTAGTGCGCAGCGGTGCGGAAGGATAGATTGTGGCGGACATTTGCTGTGGGGTATTTTTAACATTTTTAAAATCATGCCTGCCGAAAATTAAATAACAAACTATTTTACAATATCAGTAAGTCTTTTTGAATCCAGATTTTCCTTTAGACAAAAAAGTAACTTGCATTTATTTTGCATGAAACACAAAAATACTCGTATTTTGAGAGAAACAGCTTGGTACAAATATAGAGCTGATGAAAACTTCTCTACCTCAAAACTGTACAGCGGGTCTAGTCAAAACGCACTTTAAAATCGCAAACCCATCGCAAACCAGTCGCAAACAAATAAACAAATCGCAAAAGAGGTCGATAACAAAAAAGGCTTAGTCAAACGGCAAAAAATCGAATCGCAAAGCCCTACCTATCGATAATCGAAAGACTGGATTGAAATTTCCCATACAAAGGCTTAGCCAACATGCATTTAAGACTCAATCAAAATCGAATCGAATCGCAACACCCGCCA
Organism: Ostrinia nubilalis; assembly: GCF_963855985.1. Classification (NCBI taxonomy): domain Eukaryota; kingdom Metazoa; phylum Arthropoda; class Insecta; order Lepidoptera; family Crambidae; genus Ostrinia; species Ostrinia nubilalis. The sequence continues at coordinate 9,257,560 of NC_087103.1, forward strand.
TTTTCATTGCGATTACTTAAACCCCGGTGATAAGCTTCGATTATATCGAAAACCAATAGGGTGAGTTGCACCACCTAACTTTGACCGTAACTATGACGTTAACCGGTGTTTTTTGTATGGAGTTTGACAGATTTTAGACGTTTGTCAAAGTTAAACTAAGATGGTGCAACCCACCCTAAGGCTGTTTTGACAAATCCGTATCGCGATGTCGTTTTGACAGCTAATTTGACAGCGAAGCATAGACGTAAACAGAGAGCAGAAAGAAGGAAGAAACTTATTTAAAAAAAAAAGCCAAAAAAAGTAAAAACAATCGCAAAGTCATAGACATTTTTTAACTTTTATTCGATTTTGAATGAACTTTTACGTCGCCGCGTCGTTGGTGGTTCAATGTGCATTTTGGCTGCCATTTTCCGATCGAATCGAATTACTGGTGACGCGGCGACTGACATTAGTGAAAACTTCATATTGGTTTGCGATGGCATTTTGACTAGACCCACTGGGATATTTTAAATAAATAAAAGAGAATCGCGCAATGACGTTTGCTGCCACTGAAGTACTTTCTGTCCTTGCCACTCTGTCTAGCTGAAGCTGGAAAAGCGCTTTCAGCTGCATTCGGTCCAAATTAAATGTCAAAAATTGTTGAAAGGATTCCGACCTTTTATTGCAGAGAACCCTTGCGAATGGATGTGTTTTTATTTTTCATACCATAATATTTTTAGGAGAACCTTACAATATCTTCACTAAAACTAAAAATCTTTTTTTGTTTCAGCTTTAAGCAAACGAAACAAAGACCATCCAAAATAACTTTGAGTGTAACTATATTTAGAGCTATGATATTTCTTATCTTGGTACGATACCCAAAAAATATTTTATTCGTAAAAATAACCTCACTCAAGTAAAAGGAGAAGCCCAAATGCCATTTCCTCTCATATCCTGTTTTATTTTTGTGCACAGTAAATTACTTGAAACGTAACAACCAGCTCGGATAAACTTGTTCATTCTGTGACACAAGATTGGTATCTAGTATTTTTTACCAAAATTATTCCCAAAATGTGTCTTGGAGATTTTTAAAACTTACGCCCCGTTATTACAAAAAAGTTAAGACTCTGGTTTAAATTGTTATTTAGTATGGAAATGACATTTTAAGCCAGTGTTCGTCCCGCAATGTCTTACGCCCGTATTCACAAACGATGCCTGCTAATTGAAGCAGCAAATCGAACGCACAGCGTTGAATAGAGCTCTGTGATTGGTTCATGTGTCACCGTGTGAGTCCATGCGCACTGTAAGGCCTCATAGTAATATTTGTGAATACGGGCGTTAATATCTTTCATCATTTCGATCCGATTCCGATCATACAAGATACTTTTTAACCATTCACTCACTCTACGCTACCATTACGTAGGAAGATCCAATGTTTGCACAATAAACACAACGACCGTGTTTACCCATAATCGATGTCTGACCACTCTTCACACCTACTTTTATACCCACCTATATTGGCCGCACAAAAGCCCTTTATCCCTTGTTAAAGTAACCGCCATGAAACTACCATAACAAAAGTTGTGTTGTACAAAAGCGACCAAAGAAATGTGGCCAATTCTTTGGATTCCTTGCAATAAAAATGTACCGCGAGACCTGCCTGTGGGTTTAATTTCCGCTAACTTTTGTTGTATTATAGTCACAACTAAAATTGGTCGATGCAGTAGGCTCACTCTTAAAGAATTGAAAAATAAAACTCACGCCTATAGAAAGGAAACTGCACGTCCGTAACGGTGTAAGAAAATATAATTTTAAGCCTAATTCATCCAGTAAAGAACTAATTCAAAAAACTTTGTGGGTTTTCAGCATAACATACATTGTATACTCTAGTACATTCTTATACGTTTTGCCTTACTCTAAGCTCGGTGTGGCCTAATGGATCATTTTGTTAAAAAAACGAGCATGCAAAATCTGCGGCTTCACGTGCGTGTCTATTCGTATCTGCGTGAATATTGATCTGACATAGAAAGACTTTATCACTGGCCTATCAAAAACTGGAATCTACTCCTACTGTACCACCCTCTGTTATAGTAATACTACTTTAGATATTCCCTGCGAGAGCTGCCCTCACTCTCGGACACAATCAGAATATAAAACGTCATAGTTGTGAATATAACACATGATAAATGGATCCTGGCTTTCGGGGATTTTTTGGGATATAACGGAGGTGGCCGGATCGGCTCGTCATCCAACGTTACATGGTTAAATTAAAATTATTCGTCGCGTAAGAAATACACTTTGAAAAGATTGTTTTTGTTTTTTTTATAAATCCTATTTTATCAGAGGTGGAATTGATTGTGTAAAGCAATCGTTATCATCCAGGTTCTATCCTTCTTAGACTGAGTTGCTTGCACCATCTTATTTTAACCGTACCAATAACAATAACCGGTGCTTTTTGTAAGGTGATTGACAGATTTTTGACGCATGTCAAAGTTAAAGTAAAATGGTGCGACCCAGCCTAAGAAATTTTTATTTAAGTACTAGCAAATAATAGCTTTTTTGATAATTTCCTTTAGGATGTATTTCACCAAATCATTGTGAAAAGTATCAGAACTACACTATTTATCTAAACAAGTTTTTCTCTTCTTAAACGTGAAACAATCACGTGAAATTAGAGTATGAACTATCAGAAATAAATAGCATATTTCACATAAATATTTTACTGCATTGAAAACATTTTACAACATGTTCGGCATTTTAACTGTTTAGTACCTACTAGTAATATAAATATGCACTCTAAAAAGTGCTCTCCTAAAATATACATTCATTAATTATCAGTAGATACCTAAATTGGTTTTAAAGCTAAAAACACGTCCATTAATCGTTTGTTAACACTAAGGCTGGGTTGCACCATCTTACTTTAACTTTGACAAACGTCAAAAATTTGTCAAACTCCATACAAAACGCACCGGTTATAGTCATAGTTACCGTTAAAGTAAGATGGTGCAACCCACCCTAAGTATTCCACTGTTGAGTTAAAACTCAGTCACTTTTGCGGTATTGTCGACCTCTTTTAAATAAGCCCCTTTTAATGGTAACTAACTATAAATGTTACAAACTTCTAAATAAGTTGTCCATCAGATTGGCGCGCTCGTTCAATTGCACTAGAGACGTGACACGTTATTCAATAAGAAAAGGATTTCGCCATTACTAACCTAATAGACCTCACAAAAACGACGATTGAATTGTGAAAAACCAACAGCCGACCCTTGGAGGGACTGTATTAAGGGCTTACAAAAAACTACTTACTATTAGGAGCGACAAAGTTGCCAATTTATTTCCGCTCCAAAAAGCGGGCGCACGTGTGCGCGGGAAATTTGTTTCCTATGATCAAGGCCCTTCGGAAAACCCTAAGTCCGGTGCACATAGAGGTGGGTGGATATAGTTTAAAGATAGTAAATTGTAGCAAAACATCAGAGATTTCATAGTACGAGTAGAGCGAGTGTTATACGATCACCAGGGCAAAAACTATTTTTAGGAACTTACTCGTAAAATACACAATTAAAGACCTATGCTTTCCATAAGGATATAAATCGGCTCGATTTTTAGGTCTTAACTACTAAGCTAGCTTTGTCACCCTTAATCTTAGATTAATAATACTAAAACTTTTATTTTTATAGTGCCTACGAGTACATAAAGGAATCTAAATTCTTAACTTTAATCAGGTTTCATACATACATTTATTAAAAGACTCTTAAAGTCCGAGACTTACATCACTGCCTACCAAGCCGTTGATATCTCATTAGACGATATAAATCCCCAATTTAGGTGTCCAAGCCGAAATAAATTACTATCAATACTATCAAAGCTTGCTTGACCCCGATCGAGGCCTGAAACTTATTAGGTGCGGCAAATTAGTAACCCTAATGTAATGTTACGAGATGAAATCGATTCCCTGAGAACAATACTGGCCGCTAAAAAGTAATCAATAAATCTGTGAATCACTTGTTTTTTTTTCTTTAGAATTTATGTCTTTTTTGCCTATGCTATTCCTCTTGCCAGTATTATGAGTTGATGTTCCAACAAAGTTAAATCGGTTGGCAGTATTTGTAGTTTTTGCGCGATTTTCGCGCGCTTGGTCGTCTTTTGTTTTCGAATGGCACTCAAATTACCGAATTTGTAAATAAAAACATTTATTTAAATAGAGCAAAGTTCATACTGATTCTCACGAAAATATAATTATTAAGGTACAAAATGTCGAGTGAAGAAATTAATTTTAATTGTTTAATACAATTCGTCGAACACAAACATCAGCAGAATCGTGTTAATGTACACATCATTTGTCCGTTGAACTATTTCAATGAACTTGTTGTTGATTCGAGTTGGTGTCGTGATAAATTAGATTTGTGTTAACTGATGCTGTTGATATAATGGTGGTATTTGTTGGAGATAATATTGTCGTTTGTTTCCCATTGTTACATCACAAATGAATAATTAAAGCGAGCGTTGAGTTGCATCCGCAATTATAATCTGTTGTCGCTTTATGGAGATCATAATGTATTTTGAAATGGCACGCAAAATTGGACCAAAACTCAACAATAAACACAAGATAGGTAAGGTAAGCAAAGCCCCTTTAAACCTAAAACAACGGTTTAATAGAATACTCGTAGTAATAATTAGTGAACTTTCGGTCACCCAGAGCTCCGTAGAACAGAATAGAACTTAAAAAAGGTTTCAGCTCATTTTTAGACAAGAGACATACCTACTGTTTTTGATAACTCTTAATTCTTTTAATTCTAATAATAAGTAGTTTTGCTGTATAAATACAGCAGCAGCACCTCGCATTTTGGCTTCAATATATCCAACGAAATGGACAATCCATACCAAGAATACGTTGAATAAGTAAGCATGTAGTTTCCATTATCCATGAAAGGTTGATGTACAATACGCCTTAGTCGCCATACCGAATGAGCCAAGAACTACAACTCTCTCGAGAGTAATTTGAACTCGTAAGCCAAAGCTCGATCAGATCTCGTATATGCCATTGTTTTCGGGACTTTCCCCGCTATTTTTCGCTACTTTGGTGATATCAGACGTCAAGCTATTCCCAGGACAGTTATAAAGCTTCAAAACAGCGATGAGGATCTAAATCGATGATTCCTTTAACTGTCTCTGAATTTTATATCGCTTTTATAGACCCTCCTAAATCTTTAACATTGGGGTAGGATATGAATATCACACATGATTTTAGGACGGAAATAAATATATGAAGCGCTTGGAACTTTTATTCTGAAATAAATATCCGATACGACCCTCGTTGAAGTTTTAATGAAGCTATCACTCCTTGATACGTAGTGTGATTTGACGGGGTCAAAGAAACTTTATCCCGCTGACCTACTTGCTGACCTGGCATCAAAAATCAGTGAACCCAATGAAAAGCTTCCGACAGGTCTGTCAATAAACACGGTTATACGTATCGCTGTAATAGATCCCATTTAAATCCCATTTTTTCAGGCAGCCGTCGCAAAAGGGGTCAAGATTTAACGCTTAACTCGATGTTCCTCCGTTTTAAGTCCATTTCCATCGGAAATAAAAGCAATTTACATTTTCTAAGAAACGTTTTATGGCTGATATTTTTTTCAACTGTTTTATTTGAATCAAAGGGCATTAATGTGCTATGTAGAGCGATTGTGGTGTAAATTCAAACCCGGAAAAGAACGCAGTTTTATTTCAATTTACTTTCCATTAGGATCTGAAACTCCTTAAATTTGTAACATGACGAAGAAGAATTCTTTCAATAAATGAGGCCCTTTCGCGTCGTATCTTGTTCATAAAACCGTAAGTTACATTAAATAAATATGCAGTCTGAATTAATGTTTAGTTTATCTTCTCGAAACTATATTATGAAGGTAAATATTTACCAACTACGTTTCTGAATTTAGTAGAGGTACTTATTTGTTAACCTTTGTAAATAAAGGCACTTCTATAAATAACTGAAATTGCTTTCAATTGTAAAGGGGAATATAACCGAATCATATTGAATTCTTTGACGACGTAACTAGAGCAAAAGAAATCTAATACCTAATCTAGACCAAGATTTTTAGTATTGTTTTTATGGAACTGGAACGCAATTAACACTATTACAATTTCCAGCAGACACATTATATATTTATTTTTATTAAGGAATCGTAAAACAGAATATGATGCGCTAAATGCTTTACAGTTTAGGACTTGCTACCGACCAGTCCTTTTACAAACCCACGACGCAATCAATGTCCACCCTTTTAAAAGTTGGTTTTATCATGATGTTTTCCTAGTTTGAATTGAATTTGTTAGGTAATAAAGGCACTATGCCATTAAGATTCCAGTAGCTATGTGCTTACAAAGATGCTTCACAGTCAAGAACAGAATTCGTAATATGAGAATTACTAATGTATGTCTAAGGCTACGCTTCCAGCAAAGCGACGCGCGAGAAAAAAATCCATCAAAAGGATTACTTCATTTTCCTAGCATTAGCGCAGCTTTGAGAGCTTAGCGGAGCAAGGGCTTTTACAGTACAAAGCAGCGAAATATGTGTAGAGACGATCCGGGTAGGCGTGCGAAGAATGCGGGCGGTGTGTCAAGGCAAAAGACAGTAATTTGTTTTCACGGCGCTTGCTTGTACGCAAATCGCAATGATTCCGCTACGCATATTCGCAAGGTGGCTGAGTTACCTACTGATTTTGGTAGAAAAACGTGATTTTACGAGTCTTCCAGTGACTTGGTCCACGGGCCAAGCTGGATGGATATTTTAAATAGTTTTTCTTCCAGTGCCAGGCCCACCTGTAAGATTCTAGAGTAGATTTTGGTAGATTCGGTATGTATTAATAAAACCAGCTACTTGGCCCGTGGACCAAGCTAAAAGTGGGCCAAGTCATTGAAAGACTGGATTTTACAGCTCCGATGAGCATTTTTGCATAATTAGGCACAGTTTTGGTGAAAACAATTACACCATGCTAAGCTAGGGTTAAATTTGCTGCTTCACACCGCTCAGCCATTTCAACCATGCAGCTTCTGTGAAAACAAGATCAGCTTTACTTTTACCGCTTATCTGATTTTCCAATTTTGTTATAGTCACCATGTTACAGTTTGCTAATTTACAATGTTTAGCTACCTAGGCGAAACGACACCAGCTTCGTAGCGTCTTTCCATTCTATACATAGCCAGAACCCAAGGGTGTGAAACTAATCGAGTATAGTTTGGATGTGACTTTTTTTACTAAGCTCCTCCAAACTATACACGACCAGTACGCATACGCTGCGTACTGCTCGCGTATACTTTGTAGTGACTTAGGTCAATTATCTTACTCCAAAATATACATCGTCAGTACGCATACGGACTAATCATGTATGTATTGTAATAAGTTCGCGATTACAATGTATACGCGAGTACTTAGTTGCATGCTCGTCATTTTGACTTATTTACCTCTCTTTCTATTACATATTAATTCATAACTGCGTGTCTACTTTAAACATTGAATCAATTTCGACACGTGTTATTGTTTTGATAAAGAGCTTTTTGGTGTTTCATATTCTGCCATAGAAAAGATATTTGTTTTGGGGCTGAATAACTCTGAAATTAGAAATTATGTGAAAATGATTTTTGTTCTTGAGATAAAAGCTTATAAATAAAAATGAATATCCCTGGACATTTTACACTGCGCTTCTAGTCCCAAACTAAGCAAAGCTTGTACTATGGGTACTAGATAACGGATATAAACATACTTAAATACTTTTTTTGTAAATACATACTTATTATACATAGAAGACACCCAGTCCAATACAAACAAATATCAAAATATGTTCATGCACACAAATTAATGTTTGTACTGTGCGGGAATCGAACCCGCTACCTCCGGAACAGTTATCCGTTTCGAACCACTACACCGAACGGTCGACAATTTTAGTTAATAATGCACGTTTAACTTTCTTCATTCACTCTCACTAATAAATAATTGTTATTTAATTTGAAATCTACCTAATCAATTTAATTTCAGAAACCACTTACATTAGTGTTATAAATCTAGATTTATTATAATAATATGTAGATTCAGTAAAATAATAATATTTTATGTAAAAATTAATGAATTTAAAAATGGCATCACCGTACTAGTCCAGTCAATAAAGCATTATAGATGGAAAACTGTAGAACACAATTTCTGACTTCAGGACTTTATTTAGACTAGTTAGGAGGTGAACATAGCAAAAGTCCCCGCCCTTAGCCCTTGAGCCGGCGGGGAGAGGGGGGTTTAAAGGTGCCACTTTTCGGTTTTTCGCTTAATTCTCGGAAACTATGCGTCTTAGTGACATGACTACTTTGAACCAAAAAAAGCATATTCAATTTACTACAGGTGAGATAGACAAGTTTTTCTATAAATTGTATAGTTTTCGCGGCATCTGCTCTAGAAGGTCTGTAATATTGGAAATTTTATTTTTGTCTTACATGTTCCCATCAGGAGAAAATCGACTAAATCAACATTGAGCAACCATTCTAGACATGTGGGAGCATGTTAAGCCTAGTTCCTGCGAGGGGACTACACCGTGCGTATATTTAGACGAATCACTTTGAGCCACTTTTGACTCCTCATCACTCAAAAAACTACTGTGCATTAACACTTCAAATTTGGCTCGTGTGTTGAGACTTGCAAGATATACATCAGTTTCAAATTTTATAAATATGCCTCAAACGGTTCTTTAGATATTGACGTCCAAAAATCTACATGTCTGACCTATAGACCAAATTCTAACCACTTCCAGATGACCTCGAAGGTTCAAATTTGGCATCCAGAAAGGTAGTTATGTAAATACAAAGGAACAAATAAAAAACCAGTAAATTTTAACATTTCACATGTGATAGATAGATTTTAGTGCTCTAAATATCGATTTTTGAACGTCAATACCTAAATAACCGTTTGAGGTATATTTATGAAATTTGAAGCTGATGTATATCTTGCAAGTCTCAATACATGAGCCAAGTTTGAAGTGTTAATGCACAGTAGTTTTTGAATGATGAGGAGTCAAAAGTGACTCTAATTGGTTCGTCTAAATATACGCACGGTGCAGTCCCCTCCATGGAACTAGGCTTAACATGCTCCCGCATGTCTATAGTGTTTGCTCAATGTTGATTTAGTCGATTTTCTCCTGAAAGGAACATGTAAGACAACAATAAAATTTCCAATTTTACAGACCTTCTAGAGCAGATGCCGCAAAAACTATACAAGATATAGAAAAACTTGATGGTCTCACCTGTAGCAAATTGAATAAGCTTTTTTTGGTTCATAGTAGTCATGTCACTAGGACGCATAGTTTCCGAGGATTAAGCGAAAAACTGAAAAGTGGTACCTTTAAACCCCCCTCTCCCCACCGGCTCAAGGGCTAAGGGCGGGGACTTTTGCTATGTTCACCACCTAACTAGGCTAAATAAAGTCCCGAGGTCAGAAATTGTGTTCCACGGATTTCTCTCTACACCGTCGTTAAGGCATTCATTGACTGGACTGTACGTGATCTACATAGGTAGTTCTTATTTCTAATCTCGAGGACAAAGCACGAGCATAATATCTAATAAATGTAATAATTTTAAATATAATTCCATATTTTATTAAATCAAATAAACTAAACACACTCTAGTCAACTGTAAGTGGTGTAGTATAGTTTGGAGCGAAGATGGAATCCATCCACGACACAAACTATACACGATCAGTACGCAAAATTCGTGTATAGTTTGTAGTGACCGACTTACAAAGAGACACTCCAAAATATACACGAGCAGTTTCCTATGGGTGCGTTCTGGCCATGTATAGAACGGAAAGACGCAGCTTCGTAGCGCTTCATTCTTCACTAAAGTACATCGCATGGCTTTGATAAAAAAAACACACCATGCTACCGCTTCGCTATGCTTCTTCGCTCCATTCAGCTACTTTGTATGTATCTGGTGGAAATGCAGCTTTAGTCGTGTGTGATACTGATAGATAAATTTCAGGAGGGTTGGCGAGATGTGACGACAATCAAACGCAGGCCGGACTATCGTAGTTAACAGTTATAGCCCGCCTGAGCCCACGAGCCGACGTAAAAACTGCTGATTTCACATCATGGACGTGTAGCAGTAAGACTGCTGAAGCAGGCTGTCCGTAAACCGGCCAGTAAATTAAAGTTTGGTTAATGGTTTAACGACGGTCATGAAAATAGTTAACAGACCGCTTACCCCAGTTTCTGAGTTGTAAAATTAGCGCCTGAGCATTGGCTGGGATTGTTTAATGAGCCTCATTAACAAATGAGAGCAGTTAAAAGTTTTGTGACAAGTCGTTCATTTTATCGTATTCCCTAGAAACAGGACTTGAACTTTTTAATTTTGTTCAAAAAGATTCAACTTATATTGGAATAAAAAATAAACATTATTTAAAGCAGTACGCACGCTGGAAACTTTTCTGACTATTTCGATACAGTTCATATGTAAACTTTAAAAAATATTGCAAATTCAACAACAAACTTTCATATCACTCCATGTACCTACCTAATGATGCTCAATGTTATTTAAATATTTGTTGCCAGCAGTTTGAACCCGCAACCATAATTCACGTTGTTTGGTCAATACACGAACCATCGGACTATGACTGTCCATAAATAGGTAGGCAAGAAAATAAAAAGCGTCATTTCGAAACCGCAATGGCCCGTCTATAGCACACGACGATATGGACTCATGCGTCAAATAACTAGGTTAGCCAATTCAGAAGAAATCAAGACACGAATGCGACCAGCAAGTTATAGCGCGACAAGTTTTAGTATGCGGGTCCTGAAATCTTGCCAAACAATTTGGCACCAGCGTACACCTAAATTGTTTTGTTGACGGCACATTTAAACACCAAACACTTTCCAAATCTCTCTCCTTAAAAGAGCAAAAAGTGTTCGCAATTACCAAAAGCCTTGAGCAAAACTTAACAAGCAGTTGCGGCTTATGGAAACGTTGACAGAATGTCAATATAAAATTTTGAGACAGAATTTCAATTAATTAATCTTTATAAAGTCAGCAAGCAACCGGAGCAAAATAATTAAATTTTCGCTGGCAACAACATAAACATCCAATCCAATTAAAGATTTCCAGAGGCGGTCTCCATTTTGTGATAGGCCGGTCAGGAGAGGATTGGGCAACAAATATTCTGGCTGCAACCGGATTCGTAACTACCCGATTGTTTAAATTAGTTTTGTTGTTAGTCACGAACAAACTTCCAAGATTACAATTGAGGATCCTGAAAATCAATCCTTGACTTCCTAGCCTAGACAAGATAATTACTTTTGAACTTTCCCGTTATACTATTGTATAAGTACGAGTAAATACGGGATTTACCGCAGGATAGATATCGTAGGTAAGTATAAGAAATTACCTTTTTATCTTAGACAAGATAATATCTACAACCACAGTTTGCTGTTATGTCTAGCATTACATATTCTTAGTGGTTACAATTTAAGGATACTTAGCCATCGTAAAGGTTTGCGACGTTGAGTTAGCTTCTTTTATCTGAATTCGTAAAATAGCTTACTCTACGTCGTCGTAGACCGTAGATCTCAAACCATAAAACTTCATGTAAGGGACGCTCAATAAAATCGCAAGAAAAAGACGTTATTCAAAATCAAACCATTAAATCTGTAACAATATATTGCGAAAGCTAAACGAAACAATGTATTTGAAAAGTAAAATATGTCGAATGAAACAATTACAAAGCGAGCAAGTTATTGCAATCTCGTAAAATGAGCAGCTTAATAATGAAGAATGCTTTAATTAAATTGTTTGCATGAGCTTTTATTAAATTCATAATCATAAACCTTTTTGTAAGAACACAATAAACATTAACATTTATGTATACGATTGGTCTGCCTCTGGCCGCATCTGCTGCCATAATATCCAGGTCGTCACACTCTAGCCATTTTGTTTTTCACATAATGCTCAGTTTCATAACGGTGTAACAGTGTTTCCCAAACTGTAAAAAATCCTTAGGGCCATAATGTTTACGGTTGCTTCTCGTTCACAGTTTATTACCCAGTTTATTTAGCTGATGTAACGAAACACAGAGGTGGTAAAAAACTTGTAACTTAATGTTATCAAATAATGCAGTCTTAGATGTCTATGTAAGTTATCATGTTTTTAATGAAGATGGGATTTTATGCCATAAAAATAAAGCCAAGACAAGCAAAAATGCAATAAAAATCAGTAATATTTTTTTATTTGTATAAATAATAATTAACAAAATCTCAATAAAATCATTTTGTCATGACTCTGAACGAGTTACAGAGTTTAAGTCTGTAATTTACAAATCACATATACCTCTGGGAGGTAGCAATGTAACATTTTTTTAACATCTGTCTTTAATATTTGTACATTGTGAAGTGAATAAAATGAATATGAATATGAATATGAATAATGCGTAGATAGATGGGCTGACGTTTATGCTGACGCAAAAGTGGGCGTTTTATGACGAAGTTTGAAAGCCACTGTGCTAGATATTTGTTCGCAGAGCTCAGTGTAGCGAACGCGAAACGCGAATCGTGCATTTATTCATGTCGACTACAGCTAGCCACTTTCGGCTTTTGTTTTACAAATAAGAAAGGGAAGAATTTAAAGCGCAACGTTTTCTGATGTGGGAAACATGGACGTTTTCCGTGGATTAAGGGATTTTCGATTCATGACGTTTTGTACGGAAATTGGGGAATTTCAAGTACTTATTCCTTTTTCTAGAACAGTAAGTAATTAAATAACTAATTTTACGTTCTTTCAAGGCCTCTAATAAACAAAGATTGAGTAAAATAAATAAGTATGTTTTAAATTTAATGTAGCTCGTATTCTCTTAAAAGCCCAAAGTTTCAAGTTTCCGTAAGAGTAGGTGGTAATTGTGAAGTGTAAGTAGACGAAAATCTAGACAGTCAGCTGTTCCGCTCCGCGAGACAAGACAAATGTCTGAGCTACACAAAGAACAAGCTTTTATTGTAGGCACTTTTACCAGCAATTTTGTTAAGCTTCGAAATTGCACGAACAACTTTAACTTTATATTATGAGATAGTCCAACGTTAAACTCGTAAATTAGGTAGGTATATGAAACTGCCCGGGCACGTATTAAACCATCATTAAACCAAATAAATCTCTTAACTAAAATTAGGAAAAACGTAGGTAATCTAAAGTTGGAGCTTTATACTCGTAATACAATTTTGGCCGCAATAAAACAAAATTTTTCCTCGTCATTATTGACTATAAAGTAACTAATTGTCCTAAGATCAATAGGCTAATACTTTATTCTTTTAATAAGTACCTAAAAAAAGGTAGACATTTAAAGGAAATGGCCGAATAAACAGCTAGGTACTGTCTTCGCAAGAAAGCACCGAGTTAATTTACACTTAAGCCCTCAATTTCGTCACATTTGTGAGTGTGTTTTCGTAAGAGGCTATTCGCACTGGATAATAAAACTGGCACGATCCCGTCCAAATATCCCTTCCCAGGACACTGAAGAATAATCGGCTCGTTTTTTCCACCGAAAATCGATGGCTTCGGCGAAATTCCGAAGAGCACTTTAAATTTAAGTCCGAGGGTGCTTACGGGTGGCGATTATAATCAAATCGAAGTCTTGATCAACCAATTTATTCCGAATCGAGAATCGGTTTGATGGCTACGATTGAGATAGCCTGAATACCTATATTTGGAGTTATGGCGATTTAATTAAACCGATACAAGATTGAAGATATAGGTAATCTATGAGTGTATCATTATTTAAAACTGGTAATTGTTGCCAGCCACCAAATTAATGAGGATTCCATGCCCATAAGCGGTGATTACTTGAATTATGCTTCCAAGATATCGGTAAATTCTCAGAACTTTTTATGTGGCTTTTTGGTTGAACCTTTAATGAAGTCAAAAAACCAAAATCTTTTCAACGTTCTAGTATTTCTCTGAGAAGTGTTATTTTAGTCGATATCCTTGATTCCAATTCCATTTTCATTAACCTGAGCAGCGTTCTACTTTTTATTTTCTTTAAGAAAAAGATGTCTCCCACAGAACTAGTTTTGATTAAAAGGTGATTTTTTATAACAGAACTTGCGGTGAAATCTTTTTTTTTTTTTTTTGGGATGGACTGTCCCGCTGAAGCGCGGTGAAATCTTAGAACTTTTGTGGAACTTTGAAGTGGAACGGGATCGATCAATCTCATTATGGCCGACTTTTTCACCCCATCTATACTGGAGTCGGGATTTATAAGTTAAGCAGCGTTTGATTTAGGTGATGTGAAACTAAACTCTTTCAAATTAGATGTCTTGAACAGTACGGCTAGCACGAAAAACTTTCGAGTTCAAATCGTTTGCGTACTCGAATCGCCATCAAAAGATTTAGTAAGAAAACTACAACAGCGCCCTTGTGAACGTGTCGTAAAGTGAACTTAATATGAGATGTGGTTGCACGAAACTTATTTTGAGAATCAAAATTGTCACGTTATTGTTTAATTCGAAGACTGAGTATCGAATTTTATCGAGTACGCAAACGATTCGAAGACGAAAGCTGTTCATGCTAGAGGTACAGAGGACTTAGTGTCAGTTTACATCAAACGACCTCACTAGTAAGCGCGTTAAAAAAAATATGAAAATTTTAGTTCTTGAAAGTTTCCGCTTGAGTTTATATCAAACGTCCTCACTAGTGAGCGCGTAAAAAAATGACATTAATTAATGTATGACAGATTGTACAGCGCCCCTAGCGGATACTTTCATGAACTAAAATCTTCATAGATTTTTTTAGACGCGCTCACTAGAGACGACGTTTAATGTAAACACGCTAATTATTGTTAATTGTTTATTAAAATATTTCGTGTGCGGTCGCGCAAATGGACGGCTAACGTCCGACCATTTAGTCGTCTTTAATGAGGCTATGACGTCATCTCGCGCTATTTGCGACCATGGAGCAGGCGGTGACCTAGGTCAGCTCTCAGCTTATAATAAATTGTACGGGGAACCAGCTGGCTAGAGTTACTTGTTTACTTATTTTGGTGAAATAAGCAGGCGAGAGAGAAAACAGAAGTATTTTTTCTTGTAGATATTACGTACTCCAAAGAACTCGGAGGTCGGTAATTTGTGATGACGTCATACAAAAATAATTATAGTTCTTGCAACTCACGAAGGCGAGTGAGCTTTACTTGTGTGTGTACGTGTACAAGCACATAACGATAGTGTTAAGTCTATCAAAACTTTTGAAAAACGAACAGTAGCGAGCCACCACACATGTAAAGCTTACTCGCCTTCGTGAATTGCAGCAACTATACTTTAAAACAATTTAAATCACGCAAAAGACATTCCAAACCAAAAGGCATTTAAATTTCAAAATTGCCGACGTTTCACTGTGACCTTTAAGCAGCAAAACCAAAATGTGAGTGAATTCTTGAGCCCCTGTCGCTGTGAGTGATCTTGTAAGGACAGAATATTAATAGGTTTAATAAAGGAGTTAGTGACAAATATCTCGGCAATTCCTACATATTTCGGGGCCTAGGAATCTATCTAATACTGCCCCGGCGATAAATCAATGGGACAAAAACACGCTACAGTCCGCGCCAATAGATTTTGGTATTTTATTTATGAGGCTTGATCAAAATGTGGTAAAACTGAGATCTATTTATTCTTAACAATACATTTTACTTTACAATCAATATTATATTCGCCTTATTAAGGATTTTTCGTATTTATTTCAAAATTAGGCACCTTTATTAGTTCACAAGATGTCTAATTTCTATTGGCGCCGACTGTACTAACTCTGATAATATTATAGCGACGAAGTTGGAAACTTTCGGAATGTGTCATTATTGACATCTTTCGCAATATAACTTCGCTGAAGTTTCTCACTAAAATTCATTTTTAAACAGGTTCCCGAGAGATACTGCTATTTGTTCAAACTTCTTTCAATTGATTTCGAACGACGATAAAGTCATTTCTGTATCATATTGAGAATTTAAGCTATCTGGGATCTGGGATGGAATTTTCTAATCATTGTTAAACCTCCTTCTCTCTAACCTTGTCTTATAAGGTAAAATACTTTGTATTTCGTGTATTGTTAAAGCAGTACAATAAAAACAAAATAATATTCTGGAGCTACCTGGTACTACCTTCTTTCTCTTTTTTTTCTTCTTCATCAACCATGCCATTTCTTCTTCTTCTGTGACTTTTCCCATTTCATTTGGAGCCCGCTCTCCTCGTTCTAAAACGCCAAGATAGCCCGTCTTAAAATTTTTGTAAAAATTAAATATGTACTTAGTTGTTTTTTTTTAATAAAGTGCGTCAATTTTGTGGTATGCAGTTAAAACTTTAATTGTATTCACATAATAAGTT
This sequence comes from Ostrinia nubilalis, assembly GCF_963855985.1. Taxonomy (NCBI): domain Eukaryota; kingdom Metazoa; phylum Arthropoda; class Insecta; order Lepidoptera; family Crambidae; genus Ostrinia; species Ostrinia nubilalis. The sequence goes on from NC_087103.1 coordinate 9,273,918, forward strand.
TCATCACAATTTCAAGTTCTCAGCATAGTTTCGTGTTAAAGTGCAAAGCAGACGGAACAACTATGAGACAAATCTCTGCAACTTGTATTTGTACCTACTCCACGCTATTATACCAGGAAAGAACAGAAGGCCCAGTCTTAGGAACGATGATATTATAAACAAGAAGTTTTAGATTTTTTTATTTTAGACGGCTATCAAACAGTTTTATGTAACCTGATATTACTATAACTTGAATAACCAATAATATTATGTGGCGCTTGTGATTAAAACATGGTGTCATAAAAATCTTAATTGGACCGGGATCCTACCAGAAAAAATTGGTTAGTATTAAACTCTATCTATTTCTTCAATAGTTACATACCTACATCACTTTTTTGGTAACAGGCAAAAGTCTACTGTATTTATCTACATTACGCGGCTGCCTACATAGGGATAAGTTTGTATTGTTATCGCAGCTCACTTACTCGGTACGTAACAAGGAACGTTTTCTTGGGGAATAGAAAATAACTTTTCATCGAAGAGGTCGCCGCCCGTTACATGGGTGAAGCAATCCGGGATCCCTCTCGAGACCGGCTATCGTATTTTTATAGCGGCTTCGATATAAGTACGTGTGAAATCCCAGATCCTGGGACAGAGGATGGCTGAATGTTTTTCGTTTTCGTGTCCCCGGGGCGCGTTTCTCGGCGCATAACTGATTGCGGGAACGACACCGTCTGAAACAAATGGCGGCAAAAGGTGCCCGATGCTCATTTGTCATAAAACTTGTGAAAAAAACGCGCCCACATCTGTTATTCTAATGCGGTGTGGTCAAACGCGCTCGGGTATTTGTATAAAAAGGCTAAAAACGAGAAAATTCTCCACCGGTTTTTTATCGCGTAACTCCATTCTCATAGGTATTATCCCTTTGTTTGGCGCAAGAGAGAGGTCGGTAAATAAATCATCGCGTACACTGCGTGTTGAGATTGAAGCTATGTAACACAGGCTAAGTATGGATATTATGTCATACACTTAAATTACGTTAGAGCAGTTTTTCTTGCTCCCAAGATATCAAGGTGTTGTCTTAAGCAAAAACAGGCAAAATATTTGCTCTGTTGTTTAATTTAAAAGCAACCTGTACAATTTAGAGGTACAACGTTTCAATACAAGAGGAGAGATAACTCAAGCACGTAGCTCGTTTTATTGGATTTCAAGTATCGCCATTTATATTCCGTTACCTTATCAAGTCTACAATAAGATAAATAGCTTTTAACAACCGTTTACATTTAGTGGTTTGCGCAATTTTTGATGGCATTTTTACATAGATTAGCTAATTTCATTTACACAATTCAAGATCGTTAGTATTACAAAACGAAAATTGAACCTAAAAACTACTTATAGAGGTAATGACACCCGTAACGGAATCATAATATTTCTTATCAGACATTCAATTTGACGGAACCATGTAATATCCTTAGTGTGAATATCTTATGCTCTAACTTATGCCTATTTTCTGAATCTATTCCAGAACCTACAAGTCGCGAAGCCATCTTTTGGACACCAAATATGGAGTCGTTTATAATACGTTAAGCTTCAGCAGTTTGAAGTAACCTAGCCAGTTCTGTGGTTGAGGATTCCGGGTGAAGCTTGCTTCCACCTTCAGCCAGATCATCAGTTTCCATCAGGTAAGATGCATTTAGCCCAAAAACTTCCTTGCTGTGAACAAACTTGACCTTCATTGGTTGGTTTTTATGGCGGTCAAGCAGTAGATCCTGGACACAGGAGTTGCAGCGGTGGGAACGAGAGGTGTGATTAGTCCCGTTGATGTGAATAAAAAAAGTTAAATAGTTTAATTTCATAAAGACACAAAAGAAAATAAATATTTTTTTATGCAAAATAATGGTTTATTGAACACGAGTGTGAACGTACGTATAAGTAGGTACTTATCATTTGAATTTGTCTCACATCGATGCTCCATCATAAAACCCGTATCTTATGTATTATGTCTGACGTAATTGAATATTGATCGAAATTGGCAGAAAATGAGGAAAAAGCACAAAGTGTGGCACTTCACGGTCTCCATATTATAATCGGGTACCTACCTAATACCTACCTATACTTAGGTACATGGTAGAGCGGTAAATAAAGGTATTGCAATAACACCATCCTTTTCGTAACGACTCGGCGATCATTTTAAAAGAAAATTCGGCCGCGTGTCATCCAAAATCTCTCCTTTTGAAGTTCAAGTTTAATTAAACCTTTTTGTAATTAGTACGTACTCGTATATAATATTTTATTACCCTTCTAACAAATTAATATTCAGTGAACCTATGGAGATGGGTTCAATATTAATTTAATTTACGAACAACGTGATGATAAAAGTGAACAACACTCCATGTAGAAATATAAAATAACGCAAAATTTGGAAAATACGAACTAACTAAAACTCTGAAGTAGTTGTTCAAAGCGGTGTGTATGATAGTGAATATTATAATACTAGCGGCCGCCCGCGACTTCGTACGCGTGGACCCCGTTTTACCCCCATTGGGTGGAGTTTAGTAAAATCCGTTCTTAGCAGATGTCTACACCCTATAAGGAATCTACCAGCCAAATTTCAAGTTTATAGGTGTTATAGTTTCTGAGATTTCGTGATGAGTGAGTCAATCAGTGACTTTTCGCTTTTATACATACAATTTTTTAACCATTAACTTACCTATTGATGTAGTTACCGACCTTGGTAATATTTTCTAATATAAATAAGCCCACAAATATATCAAAGACATTTAATTCCAAAATCCTCTCAAACGAAACTTATCACGGATCAGCCTGAGCCTTGTTTGTTGTGTAACCTTAATGCCGTTATCTCGAAGACAGCCAAGCGAAAGAAAGGCAAAACGCTATCAAACGGTCGAATCAACTCCTTAATTTCATTCAATCGCTATAATCCACCCAATTTATAAGTAATTGGGAACCCGGAAAATAGTTATTTCCACGTACAAAATAGCATTTGTCACATGGATATTGCTATTTCGCGCTTTCCCCAAATACGTGACCTTTTTACGTTTGCTTCGTCGGCGCAAACACAATCTCTCTAGCATTCTCGGCATTAATTCATTGAGAGTATCCACATTATTTTGAAGACAAAAAACATGGATTTATAGAGATAATCGATAGAGATCGATGTAGGCAATTTACGGTAATTTGTTAAACATCCTTATCTCCTAATCCTGATCCAGGTAATCAGGGGTACCTACCTAATCTTTTAGTAGGTACTTACCTAAGAGGGGCGATAAAGGTGAAATACTAAAACTAGTCTGTACTGTTTCTGCTCGTGCTCCTATTGTTAATACCTACCATTTAAGTTTCATTCATAATTCAAAATGTGGCAAATCTGAAATCAAGTTTAACTATAAAACTTACACACCAAAACGTGCTAGAAACCACATAAAACTTAAAATGAAGTTTCTTAGGCCCAGAACACACGGTGAAACGCAACTGCAACGAAACTGCAACTTCTAGTTACTTTTGAGTTGCATCTAAGTTTCTGCCATAGATTCCGTTGAGAGACCACACATGACGCGACCAGTTTCACCAGTTCAAATCGGTTTCAAACTGGTCGCATCATGTGTGGTCTCTCAACGGACGCTATGGCGCGGAAACTTAGATGCAACTCAAAAGTAACTAGAAGTTGCAGTTTCGTTGCAGTTGCATTTCACCGTGTGTTCTGGGCCTTAGAATCCTCAAAAATACGTTACATTGTTATTCCAGTCTAATCTGGGAACAAAAAGACGTAAATAAAGTAAATGCCATCACTAAAGTCAACATGAATAGTGTTCTGGAACTGTGGAAAAATGTCCCGACTACCGAGAATTTTGATTCATTAGACAACTCTAAGGAAAATTTCAAAGAAGAAAATTTACGATAACTTTACAGAAATGATTTGAACGAACAGTTATTACGGAAAAATGTAGAAGATTTCTATTTGTTCTTTTTGCTAGAAAACGGAGTATTCGTAGTGTCTTTTTTACACTCTACCTATCGTCGTTTAAGTTCTGTCTCCACGTAAGTCATTTTTTGGCGGTTTTGACATTTTGACGCCATTCGCCAGAGAATCGAAAGACGCGTCGTTTCATCCAATCTCCTGAAAAGTTGCTAAAAATGACTTACGTGGTGATAGAACTTAAACAACGCTATGTAATACCTAAGTAGTATAAAACTAATTACTTAGGTTGTAGTGAAAATGAATTTCTTTTACCCTCTGCCTACCTTTCAGTTTTTATCAAAAATATTTTAAAGCATTTTCAGTTATTTCCTCTAGAATGCATTATTACATGAGCTCTATATTACAGTGTGTATTATTCCAGAATATATCATTCTCTTAAAAGTTAGGTACGAATTGCAGTAAAATTAAATTTCAAAGTAGGTACTTACATCTAGGTAGTGGTCATTCGACTTGACTAAGTACTCACTATAATCATGTGATCACAAAATGCGTGCTTCTTTTGTTTTTGACCATAAGTTCCATAATGCGTTATACTATTACGTCTGAACGTGAACAGTACAATCTTCTGAGACCCACTGCTGTAACGAACGCTCGACGTACGTGACTGCCGCGTCTCGAAGGCACACGTCAGGGATTAACGGCAACACATGTCTGATACGGCCCGACAGGCCGAAGGCCGTAGCTTGGCTTGATGTGGATTTAGTATTGGATCTTAGAACTAGTGACATACCGGTTTCGTAGGCCATTCCATATAGTCCGTTCATTCCTTAAGGTCCAATTTTACTTGCAATTAATTGACATTTTATGAAATAGCTAGAAAGTCATAATGAAATGGTTCTGAATATACCTACAGAGCATCTAAGTAACAATCTGAAATCAGCTTCACTTTATGAATCTAATTTATACAATCGAATCGTTAGCAGTATTGTTGAACGCTAAAATTTTGTTTTCCAGCCAAGTCGACGTTGCGGTGTTTCATAATAAATACCCCCGCATTCATATAATACTGTAGTCGTTATGGCTGATACCTATCGATATCACAATTATTTTTAGATAAGAGCCACAACCTTTCGTTTAGTTCTAGGTACTTTCTCTAATTGACGTCTAACCTGTTCTATTAGAGATATTCGTGTAGGTAGACGTAATTTGTTTAACACTGAGTTTCTCGGCCCGAGATCCTAGATTCTCGGAAGACATTAGGTCTTGTGTACACAGGGGTGTCATCTTGTGTTACCTCTGCGTGAAGCTGGATGCTGTTACAGTTTAGTTTAAAGGATATACCGGGATATCCTAACCTGGCGAGGTTCACCTTTCTTGACCAACCCTAATTTAATCCGCAGGAATAATGCAACAAAAGTACCTACCCATCTATCTGCCTTAAACTGATGATAACCTGAGATGAGAAATTGATCATGCAGTTTGTGATTAACAAAGTATTGAATTGTAATTTTATCTTGTAAATCATCGGCTGTGAAGTGCTGGACGTAAATAAGTTTCACAAAGCATCAAATCTTGCCAAATTACTTCTAATTACTCTTTATCGATTCTTAAAGTCATGAATTGACCTAGAGATACTCTGTGCTCCACCTTTTGTAAGCGAATAAGTACTTATCACTCTAAAATGTTGAAATTTTTGACTATGCCCATTATTTTGGTATTCTTCCGAATGACCTCGTTCCGGATTTTATCTTAACGAGATTCCAAGCATCGACCTTTCCATAGCTCGCTGAGTGACGTATATTGTAGGCCAGCTTTTAATATGATAAGGTAATAAATCTACTGAAAAAAGCTTGAATTGTCGCTGTGATTTCGATATAATTTTATTTTATAATCAGTGCCTAGGTTTATTCATATTATTAATAAGTAATTCCCGCATCCAGGCTGTCCAGTCTGCCCACGTTACGTCTTCCAGCCCGTTCCAGGGGAAGGCCTTTGTCCAGCAGTGGACATAATTGGGCTGAAACGAACTGTTATATCCGGTATTTGCATCCCTTATTGCTGCCCTGGCCGCCCATCCCGCCATGTCAGCAGTTTGGGATCCAAAGCCATGTCTCTCAGCCTTTCGAGTAGTCAGTCCGTGCTCAGATCCCATAGTCGGCGGTTGCTCCCGGATAATTAATCCGAATTCAAGTTCTAATTAAAAGAAGTTTTTTTTTAAAAAGCTAATTTCAATTCCCCGCGTAACATTTTGGTGGCAGCGGTGGGATCCGGAAATCTCCAGTGCCCAAGCACCGCCCCACGGACTCGCTCCGGATTCCTATCCTGAAATAAATAAAAACGTTATCCTTGAAAACTTACCTTGTGCCAGTGAATGTGACAAGTGTAACAAAAAACTTACCGTGATATCGTCGAAGTGCCGTGCTACAAGTCCTACCTAGAACCTTCAGAAGATCGTTTTGTGCTCAAAGAAGAATCCAACTGCATCGTGACCCGTGAACCGCAATCCTTTACCTGTTCTACGAAGTTCTCCAAGCTCCAAGCTGCAAAAGAAAATCCTAGTGAAACTTACCTTTTTCCGTCGTGCTCCGCCGTGACTGCTCGCCGTGTCCTTGAACCTGCAAATAAAAATCCAAGCCATCACTCAAGTTATTCGAAGACCCGTGACCTCGAGCCGCAGTGCGCTTATCGCTCAGGAATGTTCCCGGTCGCCGCCGTCGTGTTCTTATCGGTCGCCCACGCAGTCTTCATACTGTAAGTCTTTGGTCATTGTCTAGACTAAGTTTAAATCAGAGTTCAGTTCTTTTTATTGATAAATTTATTTTGTTAGACGTATCATAAATTGTTTACTGTAAATGTCACCCGATATTTAACAGCTGCATCTGCATTTCTTGAGTTCGTGTTTTAAATTAATTATGCGTAAAGGCTCAAAACCCGAAGACGAAAAACTTACTATCGAGATTCCTGATACGGAACCTACTTTAAGTAATTCAGACGCGAAATCGCCACTGGTTTCCCCTCGCGTGACAAGAAAAACAGCTGCAGCTCTCGCAATCACAATGTCCGAACTAGAGTTAAACATACTCTTCAAATTTATCAAACCCTATGACGGAAGTAGAGAAACTCTTAATTCATTCCTTGTTAATTGTGACAATGCTTTCGGGCTCGCGTCGGACGCACAAAAATCCATTCTGTTTAAATTTATCCTAAGTCAGCTGCATGGTAAAGCAGAGATTGCCTGCTCAATAAAAGAATTCACATCTTGGGACCAACTGAAAGAGTTTTTAAAGACTCAGTTTAGTGAACGAAAACACTATTCCCATCTATTAACGGAATTACAAGAGAACAAACAAAGTCCTCAGGACACTGTTAGCCAGTATGCCCTCCGCACCGAGACCTGCCTCTCACAACTTTTGACCGAAATATCGTTGTCCAACATCAAGGCCAAGGAATTAGCCGGCCGCACCGCGGCTATGGAAGACCTTGCCCTGCACCACTTTGTAATGGGACTTCATCCCCGAATCTCCAATATCATTAGATGCAAATCTCCTAAATCACTAAATGAGGCCATCAATTACGCTATTTCAGAAGAGCGTATCCAACAAACGCTGTACAGGCGTCCACAATCGGATCAAAAGCCAAACAACAATAATACTAATAACAGGTTTAGGGCCGGGCCTTCCAAACCAAATCAAAATTCATCTTTTTCCTCACAAAGACCTTCCAACCCCTCATCACAAGGGGCCTCCAACGTTGTCTGTCGTTATTGCAAAATACCTGGTCACGACATCTCGGTGTGCAGGAAACGCGAATATAATAATAACCGTTTCAAGGTCCATCAGAACCCCACTCATAACACTCATCAATCCCCACGTGTGAATTTTCTCGAACAACCTGAAGAGGAGGATGGCCATGACGAAGCCACCTCCTTGGTTGAGCCTTTAAACGAATAGTGGGCTCGCGGCGGTGTCTCGCGAGACCCAGTCTCACAAATCCAATCCAGCCATATGCATCGAATGACACCGTTTCCAAATCCAGGGACCACACGGGTAACCAGCCCCAAAAAAGCGCCCTATCTTCCAAATCCAGGGACCACACGGGTAACCAGCCCCCAACAAGCGCCCTATCTTCCAAATCCAGGGACCACTCGGGTAACCAGCCCCCAACAAGCGCCCTATCCTCTAAATCCAGGGACCACTCGGGTAACCAGCCCCCAACAAGCGCCCTATCCTCTAAATCCAGGGACCACTCGGGTAACCAGCCCCCAACAAGCGCCCTATCCTCTAAATCCAGGGACCACTCGGGTAACCAGCCCCCAACAAGCGCCCTATCCTCTAAATCCAGGGACCACTCGGGTAACCAGCCCCCAACAAGCGCCCTATCCTCTAAATCCAGGTACCACTCGGGTAACCAGCCCCAAACTAACGATCAAATCATTTCATCAACAAATCCTGTTAATTCCAAAAATCCTAAAATCCCTATCGTATCCACAGAAATCAGTAAAGTATACGAAGTAAACATAGACACAACTAAAAGATTGTTACCGCATGTGCTACTAGATTCACAAGCCTCAGACATCCCATTATCCTTGTTGGTCGACTCCGGTTCTGCTATATGTTTAGTAAAAGATTCCAGTATACGAAAGAATCTTAAACTCGTCAAAGAATCAATTAAACTCAAGGGTATAGATTCCCACGATGAACCAACCCAGACTGAAGGTCATTTTCAACTCAAACTAAATGTAACAGATAATAAATCCTTGTCATTCAAATTCCATGTTGTTAAAAACATAAATTTGCCCTATGATGGCATCATAGGCTCAGATTTTCTCACCACCTTTGGTTGCAAAATCGATTATACTCATGATATATTAAAAGTAGGCAAATTCGACGTAAAATTACACTTTTCAGAGCCCTTTTATGTTATTCCACCTCGCACAGAAGCAGTCATAGAGTGTTCAATCCAGAAAACCAACCTCAAGGAGGGTATTATCATAGACCAACATCTGTCCGATGATATTCTGATATCCAATTGTATTGTTAAAATAAAAGACAATAACCGTGTCAATCTAACTATTGCCAATACTTCAGAGACCTTCGCGAATGTCAAAACTAACCTTAATCTTCATGTGGAACCATTACACACCTCTGCATATCCAGTTAACACAAGCATACAAACCACATCCAAGCGAACAGAACAAGTCCTTAACTCACTCAGAACATCTCATCTGAACCAAGAAGAGAGAGATGCTCTCATAGACATCTGCTCACAATACTCTGATATCTTTCATCTGCCCGATGACCAGCTTACATTTACGTCTGCCCTCAGTCACCAAATCAAAACAAACAGCGACATCCCCATTCATACCAAGTCGTACAGATTCCCAGAATACCACAAAAAGGAAGTGGAGACTCAGATTGGTAAAATGCTTGACCAGGGAATCATTGAACCTTCATCTTCCCCTTGGAGTTCACCGATTTGGGTAGTGCCCAAAAAGATGGACTCCCTAGGGCAACGCAAATGGCGAATCGTTATTGATTACCGGAAGCTTAACGACATAACAGTCGGCGAAACTTACCCAATCCCTCAAATATCCGAAATCCTCGACCAGCTGGGAAACAGTAAATATTTCACCACACTAGATCTCACTTCCGGATTTCATCAAATCCTTATCTCCCCAGAGGACGCCCCTAAAACCGCCTTTTCTGTCCCTCAAGGACATTACCAATTCAACAGAATGCTTTTTGGATTGAAAAACGCACCATCCACCTTCCAGAAATTGATGAATAACTGTCTTTCCGGTCTCCAAGGCACGCGATGCTTTGTTTATTTAGACGATATCGTCGTTTACTCTCCAGATCTACCTACGCAAATTAATAACCTCAAAATTGTCTTTGACAGAATCCGCAATTTCAATCTGAAACTTCAACCAGATAAGTGCGAGTTTCTCCGAAAGGAAGTGGCTTATCTTGGCCACATCATTAGCGAAAATGGCGTTAAACCTAATCCCGACAAGACCAAAGCAGTGACAGAATTCCCAACACCCCAATCTCCGAAAGATGTAAAATCTTTCCTTGGTCTTGTCTCGTACTATAGAAGATTCATACCTGACTTTGCAAGACTAGCCAAACCCCTGACTTCTCTCCTAAAAAAGGACACGACATTTAAATGGCAGAATGAACAACAACTAGCTTTTGAGTCCTTGAAGAATAAACTTGTCTCTGCCCCTATTCTAGCCTACCCAGATTTTACACGACCCTTCCTTCTGACGTGTGATGCTTCAAATTACGCAATATCCGCAATACTATCACAAGGTCCTGTAGGACAAGATCGTCCTATTGCTTACGCGTCACGCACCCTCAATAAAGCGGAGTGCAATTATAGTGTAACCGAAAAAGAGTGCCTTGCCGTAATTTTCGGTACCAAGGTCTTTAGACCTTACCTGTACGGTTACCACTTTACCGTTCTCACAGATCACAAACCACTAGAATGGTTATTTAAATGCAAAGATCCAGGATCGCGACTTATCCGTTGGCGTCTAAAATTAGAGGAATTCGAATACGACATTAAATACAAAAAAGGAAAGATTAACACCAATGCAGACGCCCTTTCGCGATTCCCTGTTAACCCAGTCCAACCTGAAAATGCCCCTGCTTCTACTTCCAATGGCGAAGAACCTGCCCAAGAACTGGATCAAGACCTAATGGACTTGTTGGTATCTCCTCCATCATTCGACCCTGATGAAATAGATCTATCAGACCTCCTCGACCTGAATGAAGAGATCCTACCCCTACCTGAAATAGTTCCACCATCTCCAAATACTCGCGATCCAAACGAGGATTCCACACCATTACCCCAACCTGGAATAAGCCCATCTAATAATAACCCCGATGTACCCGAAAACGATACCGAACAACCAGCGACTCCTGACACTCAAACTATCGTTGTACCGACACCACCCACAAACGGTTGCTTAGATTTACCCGACGACGACTATCCTGCCTTCTTAAAGGCTATAGAAAAAAGAGATAAGCATCTCAATACCCTTATCCAAGAACATAACGAGAGCATAACTAAATCTGATTGCAAAATCATTATCCTACCTACCTCTATAAATCTTGATGAATCTAATCCCTTTATACAGGATATTCTCGATAGAATACCCAACAGGTCTGAAATTATAGGAAAAGAGAGAACAGTCAACTCTTTTATCACATTCACATTCGAAAACAAATCGTATTACCTGCTCTTTTTCAAAGTTTATCATTTCGATAAATCAACCTACAAAGACTTATACGAGAGTCTCAGATCTCTTAGAAACGAGCTCATCGTTAACCTCGACGCGCAGAACACCCCAGAAATTGCAATAACAGAATTCAAGAATCCATTTGATACTCACCAATTTACCAAAATCTATAACATGCTCCTTTACCTGTTTCATAATACTGGTATTAACATCCACATATACAAAGACAAAATAGCTTACCCATCACCTTCGGAAATTCCTAAAATCCTCAAAGAAAACCATGATGTTCCAATTGCCGGACATCTTGGCATGAACCGTATGCTTAACCGAATCAAAGAAAACTTTTATTGGAAAAACATGCGTAGCGACATCGAATCATATGTAAAAAAGTGCCCTCTGTGCCAGGCCAATAAGGCTCTCAGACAAACAAACCGTGCCCCAATGCAAATCACTAGCACATCCACCGAACCAGGTCAACGAATATCCCTAGATATTGTTGGGCCGTTACCCGAAGCTGGACCTGCAAAATTAAAATACATTCTGACTATTCAAGACGATCTCACTAAATTCTCCTCCGCATATCCCATTCGCAGCACTACGGCCGAAGAAACGAGCGAGTGCCTTCTTCACTACATATCAATATTCGGAATCCCCAAAACAATTCTAACAGATCAAGGGACCAACTTTACATCGGACCTGTTTAAAAAGACTTGCGAATTTCTCAAAATAAAAAACCTTTGGGCCTCGCCATACCATCCGCAAACCCAGGGTGCCCTGGAACGGAGTCATTCAACCCTCAAAGAATACCTTAGATCGTTTACTAACGAGGAGCAGACAAACTGGCCCCGTTATACCTATACAGCCATGCTTACTTATAATACAACTGTTCATTCAACAACTCACTTCACACCTTACGAACTGATGTTCGGAAAGAAACCAGTAATTCCGAATTCTATCTACGAAGAATCGTCGGGAGCCACATACCCTGAATATGTTCGGATGCTCCAAAATAGACTGAAGTACTCACGAGAGAAAGCTTTAGATTACATAAGGCAATCCAAAGAGTCCTCCAAATCCCATTACGACACTCGTACTCGTCCAAGGTCATACAAAATTGGCGACTACGTTTATGTTAAAAACCACTTGAGAATGCGTAAAGCTCTTTCGCCCCTCTGGAAGGGACCCTATAAAGTAGTAAAAATAAATGGTAACAACACACTTACCTTACTCATCAACCGACGCCACGTCACTCATCACTTCGATCAGGTGAAGTTGGCCGATGTCGAAGTAAACCTGTAAATAAATATAATATATTATATTATGTCTTAGAATTAACGTAAATACTTACCTCGAATTCACGTCATATTCGTGCGACAATGTATCCATATAACCTGAAAACAAAAAAAAATTATATACTTAAATGAAAAAAAAAAATATATTATATACTTAAATAAAAAAAAATTATTATATACTTAAATAAAAAAAAAATATAATATAGATAAAATAGTTACTTACTCTTAGGTTATTAATAATTGTAAAATTATTATTTGCAGTTCAGCTCAAGGTCAATCTCACCAAGATTTCATCCAGCCGATTACCTCAAGTTCAGGCGTCTACTATGATTACCTAGGCAGACTTAAGATAAATAATGGACAGCTGAAAATTGTAATACCGGTAGATATCGCGCATTTTAGGCCACACATGCAAAATATCGAAACTGTTTTCGAAACAACGAAACGATTATGTAATCAAACCCGAATTATAGAAATTGATGCAGAGTGCCGTAACTCATTGCAACCATTAGCAGCCCAATTGCAAGAAATGAAAAGAGAGTATGCGTCCATCTCTCACCTAGTAGACAATAGAACCAAACGTAGTGCATGGATAGGAGGTATAGGGACACTTTTGAAACAGATCTTCGGCTCCTTAGACGAAGATGATGGTTTGAGGTACGATGAAGCAATAGCATCATTGCAAAACAACGAAAAGAAGTTAGCCTCGCTTATGAAAGAGAATATCCTGATCACCAGTTCTACTTTAAAATATTATAATAACACCCTACATAAGATAAAAAGCAATGAAGCTAGCCTTGCTGAAACTATCGACAAGCTCTCTACAAATATAAAAAACATAACCGAAATCACTAATGGACTACAAATACGCGCTAGTGTAAATGAAATACTTAGTATCCTAGAAACGTCAATACTTACCTTGTCATTCCAGCTTGAAGACATAACTAATGCCATTCTATTCAGCAGTCAAAACATCCTACACCCCGCGATAATAACACCAAGTCAATTACATCAAGAGCTTGCCGATAACTACAGGCATTTGCCTAGCGACCTTGAACTGCCTGTAACATTAGACATTAATTCTGTATATCTTATTTTTAACATTTCTAAGTTAGTATGTTATTACTTTAAGGATAAGATCATATTTGTGTTGCAAGTACCGTTAGTTAACACTAAAGAATATGTATTATTTCATACTATTGCACTTCCTACACCATATGAACCCAAGGAACCGAACTCTTTTAGCCTGATCATACCTGATCATAAATACATTGCAATGACCAAAGACAAATCTCATTATTGTACTTTTGACAACCTGAAAATCTGCAAATCCGTAGGCTCAAAAGACTTTGTATGTAATATCGAAAACCTGTATTCCACAGAGGCAAGGACGACCTGCCAAAGTGAATTATTAGCGAAAGTAATTAATAAAAAACCAGTACAGTGTGAATCTAAAATTATATTTGGAAAATTGGACATTTGGAAACCATTGTCAAATAACAAGTGGATCTTTATACAATCAGAACCTAACAAGATTTCAATAGACTGTCATAATGCAGAATTATATGAAACAAGTATTATTGGTACAGGCTTAGTCAGTATCCCCAAGGATTGCATTGGCTATTGTAAAAGCACGACGCTAATTCCAAAATACAATGTTTTAAATATCACATCACCAATCAATCACGTGCCAGATTTTAATTTGATCAACGATACTTGTTGTAACATAAATAAATTAAATGATGTAAGGGATAATGTGTCCCCTGTCCACCTACATGACATAGATTTAGACGATTTTAATCCCGAAAACAAAAATAAAATAAAATCTCTTCTAGACGACTTAAAAAGCATCGAACACCCGCCAAATCCACATATTGTTAAATATGGGACACACTATTCCATTATCATAATCCTAATGTTTATTGCTATAATTGCTACATTATGTTATTGTACCGTTAAGCGACTATTTTGTAAATCCGGAAGCAATCGTCCCTTTAAATTTAAAATCAACCTAAATAGGCCTTCATCCCAAACACCCCCCGAAACACTAGACAGTACAGACAGACAGGACCCTAACAATTTTGATATAGAAACGACCAGCCCTGTTGCCCCGCTCAGAACCAAAATTTAACAGAGACTTGGAGTCTTCAACCCCAAGTCTCCTCTAGAAGGGGGAGGTGTTATATCCGGTATTTGCATCCCTTATTGCTGCCCTGGCCGCCCATCCCGCCATGTCAGCAGTTTGGGATCCAAAGCCATGTCTCTCAGCCTTTCGAGTAGTCAGTCCGTGCTCAGATCCCATAGTCGGCGGTTGCTCCCGGATAATTAATCCGAATTCAAGTTCTAGTGTCCGACCGAATGTTCGGTTTCGGTTTCGTTTTCGGTTGAGTTTCGGTAAAAACACGAGTTTCGGTTTAGTTTCGTTTTCGGCGGCAAACTTGCCGAAACTACGACCGAAACCGAATGTGCATTCGGGAGTTTCCGCGCTGTTATCGGTCATGTTCGGCGCGTTGAATGAGCAAATGAATCCGATCAAAGCCAATTTCGTGATTCGCTCGCTTGTTTGTTTGCTGTTAGTTTTGTTTTGTTGTGGTGGCGAGTTTTCGAGTGATTTATTTTGAATTTGCTAAGTTTTATCTCGTTTTATGTCGTTATAACATAAGAGCGGGTAATAAACATAAAAAAAAATATTCAAGTTGACTGATAAAAGTATAATCAAGTTTAATCTAACCTATAAATTTTTTTTTTGGGTCGCAAATGATATACGTAAACAAACATTAGTTAGGTAGTTAGTAATGACTATAGTGCATTTCATGGTGATAATATATTATAGATTCAGAGTTTTAAAGTTCATTTTAGTATTTATCACCAAGGTATCCAAGTGGCAGTACAGTAGATATTAACTTACGTACTACCAATTTTGATTTGAGAAATTATTAAGGTAAAAGACCCGACCTAGGGACGGGTTATGTAGATGTCCTGAATATTGCGAGTAATTAAAAAAAATCTAGACTCTAAATCCTTCTTTTTCTTTTTTAATGCATAATTTGATACCTTTTAGAGTAAAAAGGCGCTTTATATGTTCAATTTTAATGCAATTTAAAGAGAAAACAATAAATACTGACTAATAGAGATGATGACTGGGAATTAAATCGAAATTCTATTTAGTCCGTCAGACAGATAATTATTACAAAATATTAGACTCATATTTTTTATTTTTTTCCAGAATCGAATAATTACAGTATTATATTGAGTTGAAATGTCGCGTGACGTCACTTTTGAGTAAAAATTCAATAGTGACGTATCGCGCCATTTCAACTCGATGTAGCACTGTTATTATTTAGTTATGAAAGAAAAAAAAATATGAGTCTAATATTTTCTAATTATCTGTCGGACGGACAAATAACTGAAATTTTGTCATCTAGCCTATTATAATAACGTTTTCTTTATTTTTCCCTCAAAATATGAGCCTTGTAAGGAAGTTTCGGTTTCGGTTTCGGTTTCGGCCGAAATAGACACCGTTGCCGAAATTCGTTTTCGGTTTCGGTTTCGGTCGTAAAACTAGTTTCGGTCGGACACTATCAAGTTCTAATTAAAAGAAGTTTTTTTTAAAAAGCTAATTTCAATTCCCCGCGTAACAGAACGAACGAAGCTCCCTACCTTACTCAATTGAACTCTATACCTAGCTAGACCAACAGACCTGCTCTGCGGCCGTTTTTCAATCAAATTCAGGGCTAACATGTCGTGTGCGTGCCTAATATAAATAACTAAACAGAAATAGAAAAAAACAATGTCTATTTTGGGCCTGTTAACATTACGCTCTTAGGGAAGCTTTTAGGCTAAAACCATTTCGTTGTTTGCATCCACCCACATAGACAGTAAAATATTGCTACCTTGGGAATCTATAAATATTCCCTATAATTACTTTCCCACTGCATTATTATATCGGTAATTAACCAAACTAATTATGTTTCGATAGCTAAATTCAGCCGGCATAGGTCATTGGCTTTAAATCAAACAATTATAAAGCGATTTACTTGGTCAGTGTGCATACATTTGCAATTACGAGTATAGATTGATGACAACTTTAATAACAAATTGTGTAAGAATATTATTCTGATAATGTTAAATCAGTGGCTCATACCAGATGACCCATTGAATTGAAAACATGAAATCTTGATGGTAGGCATAATCTTCGTCTTAAGTTAACTGACGACGTACTCGTACTCGTATTAAGACTTTATGCCATGCCCTAGTTCGTTCGTAGCCATGGTCTAATGCGAGAATTTGATCTTAATTTCCACCGCACCCACGTACCTACCGTCATCGAAATTCACGATTCTCTCTATGAAATTTAATACACTATGTATTGCATACCAAAATGCAATGGAAGATGGTGTGTTCTCCTTAAAAATCATGCACATTACACCACTTATCGTTCTCATATATTTCGAATTTGCATTCAAGCCTTAAAGTTTAAAGAATCAGCTACTTTTGGCAACCGTAAGGAGCCAAGTGGCAATGGCACTAACATCTTGTGACTACTTTAGTGGTGGATATCCTCAGATAGGAAGATAGGTCAGATAACTCTCAACCTAGTATGCGGCCGGGCTTAGGTCACTGACTTCTTTTAACTAACAATAAGTAAGAACAATGGCCCAGTCCTGTTTCGCTAATGGAATACAAAACAGTCAATTGTTTCTGCCAGTAAATTTTCAAGAAATATGTTTCTCAGCCGCGAAGGCTGGGCTTAAGTCGGCAACACATGTCTGGGCAGCCCGAGCGATGGCCGAAGTAAGCTGAGGCTTGCCGAGTCAACGGTTAGGGTTAACTTGTCTCGCACGTGACGTAACTAAGAACAATGGATGGACTTGAACTGTAAATTAAAAGGACTGAAACTGTCTTGGTAAAGATTTAACGGTACAAACAATTTTGGGGGCAAACAATTCACTGAAATTGGACAAACACGCTTGCCAAATTACTTCTGATTCAACAAAAGTATGAAAGTTTTATCCCAAAACAAAATTTTAATTCCCAAGTTAAGCATGGCGATCGCTCAAAACCTTTGCCCGAGTTCCCAAAGTTCGCAATTTCCACACGTTTCGAGTTCAAAGACGTATTAATCCGGGCCAGAATTAATGGGACTTAACAATTAATGACATTATTAATGAAGCGGTACGCCATTGCTCTCACCAAAATTTCTCGCTCGTTCAAACATAGCTTGACGAGATGATGAATTTTTGAACGATGAATTAAAGTGACTTTTGATAAACCATTTTTCGGTAACGCTACTTTAATTTTGGATCTATAGTAGATAGATAGATTCTTAAGTCAATTATTTATTTAAAAGTTAATTTGGCTCTTTCGATCCAGAATTCCAAACATTACCCCCAAGGTGAGATACAAAATCACTTTAAACGGTAATCCTCAGTGAAATGTAGTATGGAATCATGTCAAAGACCCTTACCGGCTCGTAAAGCTTAATACCAGTGTTGTTAAACCCTTACAATTTTAAAATACAATTCTCGTAGCTATTTAATTAAGTCTGCGTTACTGGCCAACGAACTTAAAACTTTTATTTCTTACATCCACTTAATGTTTCATGACTGCTTTCCCAACCCACTAGCTTGTAAATATTTAATTGAGTCTTGACTTTAATTTCTGTACAGCCATTAAGCTCTTTGATGTTGACTTGCAATTTGCACCAGTCGATGTTATATAACTTAAGCAAACGGCAAACTATGCTCTAGTAGGGTCTCTAGCTAGGGACATATTTTGTTACGCTATATTAATAATAATATTACGGAATCAGATATAGTAGAGACCAGCACAAGTGGAGCAAAGATTCAATAGAGTACAGAATAGAATAACAAGGGTGGATTACGCGAGTTAATGCCTATTTCAATTTGTCACCAACACACGGTCAGCGCGAGTAAAGAGCGGGCGCACTGCGAATGTTTTAAGTGGTCTCTCATGGCGACCCGGACACGATTCTCATTACTCATCCCATTATAATACGGGCGGAGATCGCATAAACATGGATGATAGGGTAAAACGGTTACAGATTAGCAGTAATAGAGTGCTTATTATTCGTTCGTTCTTTCGTTTCAGCCAAATGACGTCCACTGCTGGACAAAGGTCTCCCCCAAGGTTTTCCACAATGAACGGACCTGCGCTGCCCGCATCCAGGCTCTTCCCGCGACCTTTACCAGATCGTCGGTCCACCTTGTAGGAGGCCTGCCCACGCTACGTCTTCCAGCCCGTGGTCGCCACTCGAGAACTTTCCTGCCCCAACGGCCATCGTCTCTACGAGCTATGTGCCCCGCCCACTGCCACTTGATTTTAGCAATTCTGCGAGCTATGTCGGTTACTTTGGTTCTCCTTATTATTATTTTGTGGTAATAGTACGATTTTGTTCAATTTCCATTTTTAAACATGTAATCTACATAGATTAGTTACAATAACGCGATGGTTTCGTGTACGTTTTTATTTATTAGGTGACAGTTTGAAGTCTATGAAAGTTCTCGTCAACGATTGAACCGAAAAAAAAGAAATCCATTTCGTATCCTTGATAAAATCACGGACCAAAGCTGATTCTGTTCTAATCTTTCGTCCCGCATATAACTGGGCTTAGCGCTATGATGTGCGATAAGTACGTATTGACACATCTGCCTCTTTCTTTGATCCCGGATTAACTCCCAGACGCCATTAACATTGACCCTCATCAAAAGTTTCCTTGCACGTTTGTTGCTACATAGAAAATTAATTTTCTGCCTTCCGCAAATGAAAATTATACATTATACATACTTAGGTACCGCGGGCGGAGTGTAGTACAGATTTATCCGCGTTACGCTTAAGAACACCTGCGTTTTATACATATTTTATACTTGATTAAGCTCAACTTCGCTGCCGTAAATTGTTTTACTGATTTATGGTAACGGTAAATCAGGCGTGTATTTAAAATTGGATGTGTCGAGTCTTGATTTTACGGCGCGGTGATCTCGAAAGCCAACACGCTTGCGACTCTGAATAAATTTACATCGGCTTTTGTCGTTCCTAATACTTCTATCAAATATGACGTGGGAATAGAAGAATGACATGCTTGTTCTCGGAATTGAAGACGAATCGTTTTCTTGCCTTCCATTTTATTCGCACGCTACACAATTTACGTTAGTACTACAGTGCAGGAACTAGGTAGGTACCCATTGCTATATATATACCCTACCTACTTATTCTATTATAACGTCCCAGTCAAAACCATGTATAGTGTAAATAAAACACTTTACTTGTAGATTAGAAACTTATGATGCCCCTTTCCACCATCAATCCTCAATTTTTAAGTGACCCCTATGGTAACACATAACAGGAATTTTGTTTTCATAGGGGTCACTTAAAAATTAGGGATTGCTGGTGAAAACGAGCATAAGTGACCTTGAATACTTCAGGGCAGAATGATTTTCAGAATATGTTCAATTCTATGTTAGTCAAATGACGAAGGCAAAAGGGTTAGTTAAAGTTATCCTTATGTAAATAGAAAATTTATTTGCGATATACTACCTACATTTTAAAATCGTGGAAATTCTTTGTGCAGACAATAACAGGGTGAATATCCCAAGCTCGTTTTTTACGCGGCGGAGCTGAGAATCGATGGGAGAAATGTAACTAGAGCGATGATTTTTTTTCTGTATATAGTTTAAACAGTCTTTTATACGATAGCAAAGTCTTTAGGACAATAGGTAGTTATTTTATGTACTAAAAAAATGTTCAAAGACCCAAAATCTAATAGCGGTGGCGCGTCCTAACTCTATTTCTACTCATAAATTGTGTTATTCCTTCTTTCTCGGGGATTCTAGTAATTTAAGAATAGTATAGCCATAAAATACATTAAATAAGACTTCCAAATGATATGAAAGAAATGTGATATTTCATAATTTAAGTGTTTTAAATAGCCTTTCAAAACTGTCCCACGAAAAAAAGCAATTACAGTGGCTCAATTTCGACACTCTCTTACTTCTCCAAAGAAGCTTTGAGAGACGTAGAGTTCTCCTTCCCTGCATCTCTTAGCTGTGTCCTCCTGATCGGGCTATAAAGACTTGCGACTTGTGGTATTGTTTTTCCAGCAGACCCGTAAATGTTTGTATCAGCAGCACAGGAATACAAAATTTTTCAATTTCGCTGACAAGTGTATGAGTGAAAGCTACTTATTTAGATGCTAAACGATTCTTTAACATGATTAAAGTTTGGTGTTTTGTTGTATCTGCATACAGAAATTATTGATCAGAATTATAGTTTTCTTTATAATTTGAATTTTGTTACAGTTTTTTAATTCCGGTGGCGCAATTTCGGTGGCTCCGGTGGCGAATCTATTGCCAGAATTGGTCTTATTGGCTCTGGAGCATTGTACCTAGGTCTACTAAGGTCTCAGTCATAACTACAATATCGTCAGTTAATCGAAGTTGTGTGATGTACTCGCCGTATCTTGATACTGAGCTCGGTCTAGCTCAGAAGCTTGAAAACCTCTAAGTGGGAGGTAGTGAAGACTTTAAGAGATTATGGTGTCTCCAACTATGAACCCTCGCAGCAATCAGATATGTTTCGAGTTCTGATCTTGGGGGAGGGCTGATATAATGAAGTTTTCATACAAATACTTCAGAAGTTGCATGTATCGACAGTCAATTTGACGCCATTAAAGAGACTGCAGCACAGCCCAGGTCTTGACCGAATCGAAGAAGCTACAAAAAGGCCAATAACAATGACTGATTATAGTCCTCAGTCTTCTGCATAATTTGACGCAGCATTAAATATGTACGTAGTATTACGAACGTCTTTTCAAAAACGAGGTTGTCTGGGAGACTGGATGTTGGATAACGCGAGTGTCTTATTTCAGGAAAAAGCGGTAAAGCCCGAAGCAGGAGGCCTCACCTGACTCTGGACCATCGCCAACGTCCATTCCATTCCAGTCTCTACCACCACCACCATGTCTTATTTTTTGGTTTATCGGCCAATAAACGTGGTAGTACATATTTAAGGGAACTTTAGTACTAGCATTCCATCTGATTTCATAAGCTCAGATGTGATTTCATTATCTCTTGGCACATACCTTGTTGTTTTAAATAGGGCCTTCTAATCTCGGATAAAGTCTAGGATATCTTCGCTAAAGTGTCGGGATAATCTCGATCTTCAGCCTAATTACTAGTAGTGCTTCTTAATCTCTCCTAGCAGCTTAGGCATTTACCAAAATGGTTCAGCTATCCTCGTTATTCATGTTGGTATATTGAATTGGGTCCTCGCAAATACATACTTTCGATTTATTACAAAAAACCGTCTCTATAATACACTTTGTATCAGCGTGAGGACTTGGATAGCTATTTATACATCGATACTAAGCAGAATCTTAAAAACAGATGAGAATAGTTCTGAAACAGCTAAAATTTCCCTAGTCTCGTAGGTTGCAATCTATTCTGCCACTCGAGCTGAAAATTCGTGGGGTTTTGGATCTGGATTGGCACTGGTCGTGGCTTAGGCTTCATCAGTCGACATCTTTTGAGCACCTTTTATTCGGCATTCTTCTATTTCGGTGATCACTTCTTCTTCTTCCTCGGTCCCTCACTGATGAGGATCGCGACCGCAGATAGTGTTCCTCCATAGACTGCGGTCTTATGCTGTGTGGTGATCGGAGAATGCACATGTGATTAAATTGCCTGTTCGTCTAAAAATGATTACCTACTACATTTTGATTTTTGCAGTACTATTAGGGTGCAGCTCGGTACGCTTTTACAGTTCTGGCATCTTTTGCTAGGCCTTCTCTCTCTATGAGGCTGGCTGGATTTAGTCCTCCGTTTCTTAATTGTACTACTTTCATTTAGCTCATTGTCGCTAGGTTTGCATAGTTTACCGTTAATTACCCTGTCACAAATATGTAATGTGTTAGTTCAGTAGCTGGTATAGATCTCTCCAGTTCGCATGGTCTTTAGCGAATAATTAGTTGCGTAATTCTGAGTGTAGGATAGGTATGACACCATCATGAAAACTTGGCTAGCCTGGACCAACATTTTTACTTATGGAAGATAAACCTAACACCAACCTGGGGCAGTTGGTTGCCCTCCCGGGACTAGAGTTGGTTTCTGGGTTTGAGGGTCATATATAATGGTCTTTGTGATGAGTCTAGAATAACGGGGCTGTTGGCGGCTAGAGCCAGAAAGTTTTGGATTTGTTCTCTATGGAGGGTTTTTGACGTTATCACCATGCTTAGCAGGCTGGTTGGTAGTTCCAGTATGGTAGTATAATACCTGGAAAGATGCTGCAGCCCACCCTCCAGTATTTTGATTGCTTAGTCGGCTCTTACGACTCACATCTACGATCTGATGTTTTTTTAGGGTCACAACACAGGCCTGAATATTGTTTTTAATTATAAACATCTTTACTGGATAATAATACTTAATTGATTACAAATAAATAAGTAACATTCCGAATTCCGCTGTATAAATAAATCTCGGTGGATTGGTTCTTAATTCCGGTGGCTCAAATACAATTTCGGTGGCTCTTGATAATTTCAAATTAACATATCTCGAGAAGTATTAATAATATTTTGATCTCTACCATATCATTGAATAATACAAGTTATTTACTATTATTTCTGCCACAAAAAAGATTTGGAAAGTGGAAATTAAAATTCGCCACCGGAATTAGGCAAAAAACGAGTTTGTTGATATTCACCCAACAGATCAATTAATGTTTTTTACAAAATAGCACCTATCACTATCATATAAGATGTCATAATGAGCTGGATATGCCGTCACCAGTACCTACACAAAAATGTTCCATAATCATTCCACGGCGGAATATCCAAAAGGTCTTTTATAATAGGCAAGTTTAAAAGCAGCCGTCGCGCGCCTCGATGGAGAATGCCAATAATTTCATTTCGAACAAACTCTTCTTAAGGACGCATTCCTCTACAATAGAATTCTTGCAGCGGGCTCCATGTCTATGTTATTGAACCCCAATGTTTTATGGCATAGCTGGAAATCTAATATGTTATTGTTATTGTTTCCTTCATACAAACAAACTAGACACGATTTGGTTTGGTTTTAAACAATACAATAAAGTATACTACCTACCATAGTTCAATAAGTACCTACCTGTCACATAAAGGTTGAAAATTTAATCACATTCAACAGCGAAAACAAAAATCCAATAATTTATGTATTTCACTCATCAATACAATCGTCCACAATCAGAATAATTTATTTGTAAAACTGATGAAACATAGTTTTACACAAAAATAAAGGTGTATTTTATTTATGTTCATGTAAATGTTAATTTAATTCCTCTCCTCATTTCAGTATACAAACCCATTATTTCATTTGCATACTTACCTAGGTACTTATCACCAAATTAAATAACACAAATGTCATTTACATTTCGTACACGCAGTTGAAAACTCTATTAAAGTTTATTTTAATCAACATTATTTAAAACAGTATGTATGTTTTGTACAAAATCTCATCCGAAAATAGCTAGATATCTTTCTAGACTTCAAATCTCGTGTTTTTCTAAATAAGTTGTTGGAATACGCGTAACATTATTTTCTTTTGTAGTAATGATCATACATTCTCAAACTGAAATAAAATATGAAATATTCATAGCGCTGAGGTAATTCGATCACCAACGTCATTTGCGGTGCCGTAGCACGCAACATGTAAGAGCAAAATCTATCAGATAACCTTAGGTACTTTTACCTATTGTACAGTCGGTCTAAAGGAATACTTAGAAAAATAAACCTTAGTTTACAGAATAAAAGAGAGTTCAAATCGCAATTCATAATTATTTCTTATTTGATAAATCATATGTTTTTTGCGTTAGGTACCTACGTGAAAATTGTAGAGGCAAATCTATCCAATCAAAAATCAAGGACCTCTACTAAGTCTTTTCTATTATACTTTATCCTTGGGAAACAGTGATAGATATTTACCAAGGTGAGGAAAATAAGTGCTTACATAGACTGTTTACTTGCCTTTTGACATTTATGTATTCCAATTAGAGCTATCATAATATAATTAACTTTTAAAAAAAATAAAACCGACTTCAAATGCGTGAACACAAAAAAAAACTAAAAATTAAAAATATTGCGTATAAAAAAGTTCATCCCCAATTTTCCACCCTTGGGGGTGAAATATTTTCTTCAAATTCGCATGAAACCACCCTTTTGATAATATATATTCAACAAAAAAATAATCGTTCAAATTGATTTATAATCGGCGGAGATATTGCGTATAAAAAAGTTCATCCCCAATTTTCCACCCTTGGGGGTTGTTTTTTCTATTATTAAATTTAAATGGGACCACCCTTGAGATATTACCTATACGCCGAAAAAAGATTTGTTCAAATCGGTTCATAATTGGCGGAGTTATCGCGTAACAAACATAGAAAAAAAAAAAAAAAAACATACGGGTCGAATTGAGAACCTCCTCCTTTTTTGAAGTCGGTTGAAAATGATTCTTCATTACGTAGGTAATTCAGACTAAATTCTTATTAGAGTAGGTAACTTTGCAATAAAAAGTATTTTTCTACCTCAACTTAAACCATCAAAAATAATCACTCTTATTCGAAAGCATTCTTTTTACCAATTACCAGTTAAATTGAAATTGCAAATGTAAATTAAATATATTTGATTGTAAATTACCGCATTAACTGAGCACTGAGTCCATATTGAATTAATTTGAATAAGAAACGTCTTGAAAGTTGAAACCAATGAAATGCATACTAAATTAAACGGTTGAAAGTGCAAAAGATTTTTCCATTTTACAACTGTGATGATACACTCGCCTTGATCAGAAACTATAAAAATATCTATAAACTGTGAAACTTCTTTAGCGATAAATCAATCTAGACTTTAAGGAAGTGAAAACAAGATCGTTTGTCTTTGAATTTTTCTATTTCCACGTGGAACGAAAAATACATGGCGGATTATTCTTCCTAAATCACGACGACTCTACAGATAACTGAATTTGTTGAATTGTTGAGCTTTCTAACAAAAGAGCACAATATACTTTACTATAACTTTCTCTCTCTTATCTTACATTGGATTACAGAAAACTAAGTCATAAAAATATACTCTAACATAAACGTCATCACTTGTTGCAGGTAATAAATAACTGTCTCTATAATGGCGCTTATTATAGAAGCAGCGAGCGGAAACCGAGTGGCGAAGGAACAAATGACCGACTCAATAATGGCGTTCATTATAGAAGAAGCTAAATCAACGCGTGCTAATGTCTGTATTCAAAACACTTCCCGATTCCAGCGTTACAAAACCAGTGAACACGTTTATATCGCGTGCAGTGGCCAAACAAATGACCGACTCAATAATGGCGCTCTTTATAGAAGCAGCGAGCGGCAAGTGGCGCTATAATCAAGGCGTGCTAAGGACTATATTCAAAACACTTCCCGATCACAGCGTTACAAAACAAGTGAACACGTTTATATCGCGTGCAGTGGCGAAGGAACAAAATGACCGACTCAATAATGGCGCTCATTATAAAAGAAGCTACCGGCAAGTGGCGCTATAATCAAGGCGTGCTAAGGACTATATTGAAAACACTTCCCGATCACAGCGTTACAAAACAAGTGAACACGTTTATATCGCTTGCAGCGGCGAAGGAACAAATGACCGACTCAATAATGGCGCTCATTATAGAAAAAGCTAGCGGCAAGTGGCGCTATAATCAAGGCGTGCTAAGGACTATATTAAAAAACACTTCCCGATCACAGCGTTACAAAACAATTGAACGCGTTTATATCGCGCGCAGTGGCGAAGGAACAAATGACTGACTCAATAATGGCGTTCATTATAGGAGAAGCTAGCGGCAAGTGGCGCTATAATCCAGGCGTGTTAAGGTTTATATTCAAAACACTTCCCGATCACAGGGTTACAAAACAAGTGAACACGTTTATATCGTGTGCAGTGGCGAAGGAACAAATGACCGTCTCAATAATGGCGCTCATTATAGAAGCAGCGAGCGGCGATAAGACCGGGGCGAGCAATGGGCAACATTCAACATGTCGCCCGACTCCTCCGATAATTGGATTCATTGCCCGTCGGAGAAATATGAGCCCATTTACTGGCCCCGACGTATTGACGACCTGAGATAATTCCTTCGTATTAATAACGGGATAAGGTCTTACGGGGTTAGGTGTAAGACGTGGAAAACTGGGAGTAAAATACTATTTACCGTCAAAGGTTACGTAACAAGTTAAGCTTTAAGTTAATGACAAAAAGGAAGGTCCTCAAGTTAGCTCAATCTGGTTACATAATATTAGTTAAGTATTGGTTAATTTATATTTCTTTCTTCGTTCCTGAAATGCTTTCGTATAAACTGTGTTACACCTGCCACATACATTAACAAAGAAGGAAATAACAAAAGCATACATCAGACCGTACCTAGAAACAAAACATCATTCAATAGCTACTAAAACGTAAATTAGGAAGGAAATCTTTGAGTTCCCAACTTCACTTTTAAGATCATTAATTATTAGCTATTCTAAGTTGAATTAAACTTTTTTCAACAAATTGCCTAATGAGATTAATGAATACTAATGGTTACTTCTAACTTTGTGACGAGTCTTGCGAGTTCTTAAAACTTTTCAGGTAGATAGAAAACAAGCGAAAACTCTAAGTACATAAAAAATATAATTGCAAAGTTTCCTCTGCTAGGAACTTCGCCTCTAGCCATAGTCAATAGGTAAATGCTGTTATAATTACATTCCTTAATCAAAGTTGAAGACGTAATTATTTTTGGGAAAAATCTTGAGGAAAATTCGTACAATGAATCATCATCAGTCTACGGTAATTAATTGTAAAGGTACAAATGCTCACTTTTTGTTTCGTTGTAATAATGGAACTCGTTAAATTAAAATTGGCTAGAACTTTGACGGAAATTCGCAACTTTACAGACACTTTGTGTTACAGCCAGTGTGTCATTTAATTAAACAAATTCTATTACGTACAGGGCGTTTTCTCTTTTTTTAAGAAGAAGTAATGTCTGTGTGTGAAGTGGTATTTTATGTGTATATCTGTTTACAATTGACAAATGACTTAGATCTTAAATTCTAAAGTATACAATAGAGCATTTGACTTGATCATTAAAAATATATCAATCTTGTTTATTCTGTTTTACTACTTAGGTACTTTACTTATTTTGGTAAGGTAATTTAGGCACAAGAATGTGAGATTTAAGTCTATGAAAAAAGTTATTGTACAGTGAACGATGAGTGACCGGTTAGAAAAAAAAATCGAACATCCCGCACAGTAAGCAGTTTGAGTCCCTGACCCTGTTCAAGATTGAATTAATCAACAACAACTACGAGTATAGAAATGAAACAAATAAAATAAATAACAAAACATCAGAGGTTAACCACAAGAGTGCCGTGAAAAATTACAGGAGGCATTAGCGACGTGTCTGGGGTGGCCAAAAGATGGTAGGATATAAAGAAAATCTTTATTTATATCTTACAAATACGTTATACCTACTTAAATACTTTCTACGTTAGTTCATAAGGTCTTACATAAGGTCTGTATGTAAAGGAAAAAGTAAAAAGAAGATTTTTTATGCAGAACAAGGCAGGTGTTTGACCGCAATCGCACCTGATATTACGTGAGATACAAATGGGATGGTACATATCTGCCCTGTAAGTACCTATTCACACTCGCCTTGAAAAGGCCCGGATTATAATAGTGATTGGTGAAGTTAAAAGGAAAAAATACAAGACACAGTTAATGCACAATTCAAAAGAAATGTCCACGAAAAATAGCGACATGTGCAAACCCCAACTGCGGAGCACTTGTGAAATGCGAACTGCGAACCGAGAAAGATTCACAAAACACAACTGGAGGACAAAGTTTGGAAAGTGTTAACATTTATTACTGTTATTTCGGTGAGTTAAGGAGCCATTCGTCTGGTTTATGATGCACATTGCTCAACACGATTTTGTACTTCAACTTTGATTGGCGAAGTTCGTCTTGTCACTTCGTTCTGTACAAGCTGGTCTCTTTACGGTTTGAGTTGAGGTGACCTGAGGGTTTGGCAAAGACTTAAAATACACCTCAGGTAAGTTTAAGTTACACACGAGAATTTTTATTTAAACACGCTTAATTAAAATCACCGCACCCACCGGCTCTATTCAGCAGTGTGTCTTTAGATGTTTCTAATTTCATTGCATTTTTTCACTATACCTATTAGGTGCCTATTAGGTCGTATCTTAACGTATTTTAATCTAAGACGTCCACTTTACTAGTTTGTTTTTTTATGAAATCCTAAAGCTTCAAATATTCAAAGAAAGTACCTATCAGAAATGTAAAAAAAAGTTAACATAGCAAAAAAGGGCTCGGACGAGCCACATTAACCTATGCGATGCCCGACAGAACCCGAACCTCTGCTACTATTATTCAAAAGAAGCAGCTTCTTAATTAGTTAATTAATTTCGTTATGGGCCCGAGAAAATTAAGCCATCCTCAGGGACTACCAAACTTTACTTTTTAAATTGACAGCCTGGCTGTAGATTCGGGTGGATATGTCTACCGCTAGCCGCTTTTTCATTAAGCTGAATACTATGGCATATGTTTTCCCCAAGGATTTCCACAACGGCCGGTCCAGCGCTACCCGCATCTAGGTGGTCCGCAACCTTCACCAGATCGTCGTCCCACCGGGTGGTAGGCCTGCCGGGCAGGCCCTGCCCACACCACCGTCATCGGTCCGTCGTCGCCTCGAAAAAAAATCTGTCTTAACGGCCACAGTTCTACCAGCTATGTGCCCCGCCTAGGGTTGCCAGGTCCAAAATCACAAAAGCCGGACTTTGTGCTTCATTTGGCCGGACATTTTACCCTAAAAGCCGGACATGTGACCGGGGGGGGGGTTGCAATTAGTGTCAGCTCATGAGTGAGTACTATCATCATCGGTTGCTCACCAACATCCTGATGCGTGCGCTTCATATGATTCTGTGGCTCGACTTTTGCCTGGCACAGCAACCAAATAAAAAGCCTAACAAAAGCCGGACAGGCCGGACAAGGCAATATTTGGCCGGACAAGTCCCTAAAAAGCCAAACATGTCCGGCTAAAGCCGGACGCCTGGCAACCCTAGCCCCGCCCACTGCCATTTAAGTTTATGGAATTCTAATACAATTAATGGGATTATACAAGAAAATTTACTGTAATAACATGTTCATTTATTATGTTAAAATTAGAGCCTATAAAGAGCAATTGTTGTCGAGCAAAGCAACAATCAATAATTAGTTCAAGTGCCTCGTACCACTTGCCTCATATAATAAATTATGTAGGCCACTCAAACAGTAATATGACGAGTATCTATTATCGTTTCTATTTTAGTAATTCTATTAACAAATATTTGCGTATTCGCTGAGATATTGGAAATGGAGCAATTATTTTACATCAATAACGTAATCTTGTATAGTTAGTTACGAGGAAATTAGTCTGCGAATGTCAGACTAACAATTTTCCCTGGTTTGGAACATATTGTTTTTATAAAATTAGTATTACAGTAGGTACTTATTATTATTCTGTGGTATCACTTAATCGAGTTATCGTTTCCTTGAACGACGGATACCTTATTTAATAACCAATCAATCTTAAAACACGTGTATTTTAAGTTATATTTATAAGTCAAGATGCTTTTAAATTGTAATAACAAAGAGTTTTCTTGGGAATCACTTAAATCGTTTTCCCCTCAAAATCCTTCCTTAAAGGTTGTTTACGTTATAAATTATGAAATTACCTATATTTTTTTACTTTCACGTTCCATGACATTTGAAATTGAGAAGAACAAACTCGTCATCTAATGTAATAGGTATTTTACATGATGTCTGTTAGTCTCTAGCTATTCAGCCGAAAGCTGTAATTCTAGACTCATAATTACCTACATACTCGTACCTAATACATAATAAATGTTGCCTTTGAGACCCTTTGTTCTCAATATCAAATATGAAATTATTGATCAATTCCCACGCTCCATAGTTTTGGCTGTACCTTAATAAGCAGATCAGACAGTCAGAAATCACAAACCATTTTCGTGTTATGTAATAAATCGAAATAAGATTTACATAAAAAAAAATAGACGACTGCTAGAGGCTTATAGAGGCGCCGCGATCGACTCATTGGATTTTTATTTATAGTGTTAATTATGAAAAATCTAAAACGTTAAAATAACGGTATCATTGTGGCCAATGAGATGCTGTCATAGTGACATTGACAATGTCACACTAGGATAAAACGTCAGAATAGAGGGACGCGCGGAGACGACTCCGCGCGCTTTTGTGCTAAGTGATGAATTGTAGGTATCTAAAATAAGGCAATATAATGTGAAAGATGAGTATCCAGTGTTTTATTTATGAGAATAGATCTACCGGCCCTCTAATAATAGTTAGCTATTTTTATTTGACTTTACAAATATGAAATAGGTCAAATGTAAAACCTTGATATTTCTTTCGCTAAACACAACATCTGTCGGCAAGTCAGAAGCTTTGCTTCGCTCGTAAAAAACTGAGTAAAAATGAACAAAGAATTATCACTCAGCGTTTTGGCAGATTCTCATTTACCTGTACTAGATTGATTGAAACATAAATTAACGTTTGTGGGAGAACTAGCATAATAAATTACATAAATTAACTCGACTGAAGTTAAAAGACCAGCTTGTGATAGATGAAACAAACAAGTCGAGCTCGTCAGCAATATTGAGCTTCAGCTTTAAGCTTGAACTTGCTACAGGAAAGTTAGTGGAGTAATTTATTATGTACTAGTTATTGCTAAGTATCCGATAGAAATACCTACTACTGCCTGACTGACTTACTACGTCACCAAAGAAGTATAAGTCAGCCTAGACTAAAACTTTTGGTCTGGATTTCTGTTACAGAGCTTCTGAAAGCAGCAGGCAGCCCAAGAAACTACCTACTTAGAAAAGTGGTTCTTTTCGCAAGTAGGTAAGTATACCTACCTATTCAAAATGCGTGGAGCAAAAGAGAGGTAATCTTATTATTTAAAAAGCGAAACAAATTCCTTTTCGACGTGAATGCTGAAGCTATTTCCCTTCTAAGAAAAAAGCCCCCTACCACACTATTTACTTAAAGTGAAAATCAAGAGTTTCCTCAAAACAGATACGTTATGTTTTTCGCATGAAAGAATCAAAGACATTCGTACAAACTTCTGGAAATATTACGGGTCCCTCAATGTTCTCAATTAAATTAGGTAACCAAGATTCTACGTACAGATGACGGCACATCAAGCTAACACTCTTTTCTAGATCTTGTGTAGTTGTAACAAGAGTTATTTTACAAAAAAATGTAAGTACCTATACAGGGTGTTTAATATTCTAAAAGCATATTTTTTATGTTTCTAGCAAAAATTTTGTATCTTGCATCAAAGATAGGAAGGTGATTATTTTTTTCAAACGTCTACAATTAATAACGAATTTGTCAAAAAAAAGAAATCTGAGAAAAGTCAACCCAAAAAAAGATAATAATTTTTAAAGCCAGGTTATATAAAAAGTTAGACTAGAAACTAGAAAGAAAACTAGGTTATATAAAAAGTTACAAGATTAACGATAACTTCTAAACTACGAAAAATCGTAGAACATACATGGGGGTGAAATCGATAGGTCTAGTCCTCATCTACCTGCCTTCGGCTTGACACCTTACATGAAACACCCTGTATGTATATTCTGATGTGCTTTTGACTTTACTAAACAAATAGACAGGAACGTGGAACATTGCCGGCTATTAATGTTATTCACTCTATTTACTGCCAGTAGAAAGATATCCTATTAGCTGTATCGTGAAAATTTACTCAGTATACGAGTAAATTCGGAAGGTTTCGTGACCTATAAACGTTAATATTCACAACGCGAAGGGACGCGGACGTGTTGTGGCGCACTGAAGTGCCAAGTCCAAGTTCAAATATTAAGGCAAATTAAGAATTAGCTTTTTAAAATAGTTGGTTCCTGGGTATTGTTGTGGTACCATACTTGTGGCGCATATTTCCAATTAATATAATAGTCTAAATGTATAGGGAGCGTTAATGAAATGTAGTATGTAGTTCACCCAATTCCTAGAAAGGCAGAAACAGTATTTAGGCTCTGACACGGACATAATTAGGGCAAGTAGTTTCGTCCCAAGCCGCCTATCAACTGTTATCAACCCAACACGGTCCGTCCTCACACTTACACTATAACCTTCATCCTTCCCAGAACTTTAACAAAAGCGAAGCTAGCTCTTGAGCAAACCCATATTTCGTGAAAGTATAAAATGAATTGAATAAAAAAGTAAAAAACCAAGTGGTGGCTTAATCTCGGGCAAAGACATTGAACCCTGGAAATAATCTTGTTTATTTGCCTCCTTTAATAAGATTGCGGCAGTCTGCCGAGATGTCAACAGTAACTGCCTCGCTGAATCACTGAGCACTCGAAAAAACCTTTGGAATGATGGCCAACTTTTAGATTTTCTTTGA
The DNA here is from genome assembly GCF_963855985.1 of Ostrinia nubilalis. Taxonomy (NCBI): domain Eukaryota; kingdom Metazoa; phylum Arthropoda; class Insecta; order Lepidoptera; family Crambidae; genus Ostrinia; species Ostrinia nubilalis. The sequence continues at coordinate 9,306,882 of NC_087103.1, forward strand.
GCACCACACAGTGTAAAAAAAGTTAAGTAGGATTGCTCTTTTTATTTCTACAATTGCATAAATTACCTACCGTACGGCCAACGAAAAGCGATACCAAATGTAAACAAACCCAATATGTCATGGGTGAACCCGTCTGACTTTGACATATTTTGGCGGGAGAACGAGACATTACGACTAATACACAAGATGGGAAGAGACAGAATACAGGAGCCGACACTAGGCCATGTTAACATAGGCATATAAATGGTATGGTGAAGTCAGAAATTTGATATCTGCATTTTATTTTTATTAATTTTCATACAAAATATTTTTTATAAAATCCGATTTGTATGAAAATTTAAATAATTAAAATGAAGATATCAATTTTCTGACTTCACCATACCATCTATATGCCCATGTTAACATGGGCTAGTGTCGGCTCATATACCTATTTACCTAACACTCTGTATATTGTCAACTAGACAGACATATCGACTTTTTGTATCGCTGCTAGTTGGCCGTACTTTACTTAAAAAATCCTACGAGACAACCAATCTCTTGTCCCATCGAAGCATGAAGCTGTAAGCTTAAACTATGTTTCTAAACCAAGCAAAATATAGTATTTTTATTATTATGTTAGCCATTTTCAGAGCACTTACACGTCCCAAATTGCTTTCCCTGCCACTACTTCAAGATAACATAATATCGGCTGTCTTGATAAGTGGCGGAAGAAATTCGCTCACCTTTGTTAGGTCTCATTAATTCAGATTGGTTTCGAACGTTCAAGCCCGTATTGGGAACTTCCCTATTATATGAAGTTACAGAGACTTAAATACCTACTCCAATAAACCTACTGCGCCACTTTATTTTTTAGTAGTCCGAGGAAAAAACAAGCATACTTAAAAATATTTCGCTTCAATGCCCAAAGTTAAATAACTCCTTTTATTGTGCAAGAATACACCTGAATGCCTGTACTCGTGGGTACTTAAAGATCAATAATGGTGTCTATGATTTGTGAAGATTTTTGTGGGACACCTTACTCTATTAAAGCAAAATTTTTAGTAAAATTTCATGAATCAGTTATTAAAATTTCTTAGCAAATAGAGAGAGATTTCTCAAACTAAATTTTAAATACCTATACAATTTGAAAATATCGAACTTTTAAAATTCATGAATTAGCTTTGAAGATATTTAGTTTTTTAGATAAAAAGAAAATGGTTAAAAATAATAATTCACTTTCATTTTCGACAGAGTATCTTTTTAGAAAAGGTAGGTTTAAAAAGTCAGAAAAAAACACGACTGAGCTTAAAGCTATACTTTTTTTTATTAAAGATTTCTTGACCCGAACTAAAACTTTCTTTCAATACCCATAGTTTTCACAACTCGTATAAAATCACCTCTGCCCAAATCTCAGCATGCAATGGCATTATTTAGTAAACAATTCGTCAGGGAATGGCGACTGGAACATTATTACCTCCACGTGCCAAACTATTATTACAATGTGATGAGATACCCAACGCACCATGTTATGGAAACGGGCGAATCGACTAGCAGCATTCCGTGCTGTAATGGGCTATTGCCCGTTATCGCAGACTAGCTGGGCCATTAGAGACCTTATGAATTTAAGCGAAAAAAATTAACATGCTACAGTTAGGTACGTTCTTATTAAGTAAAAAATAACATTTTTTAAATGAAAATAGGGTAAAAAACTGTTTTTTTGCTGACCTGTCCTGAAGGGTTTCCCTCTCAGGTTTCCCTTATTATGTCGGCCGTTTGGTGTAGATAGTGGTTCTAAAACGGACTACTATGCCGAGAGGTCCCGGGTTCGATTCCCGGCCGGGCAGAAATTGAAATGATGAATTTTAATTTCTGTGACGGGTCTGGGTGTTACTAATTACTATGTATAATATGTATGTATTTAAAAAGTATATATGTAGTATATCCGTTAAACTAGCACCCATAACACAAGCATATTAATTGCTTACTTTGGGGCTAGATAGCGCTGTGTGAAATTGTCGAAAGATATTTATTTATTTATTATTATTATTTATTATCATCGTCACATCATCATTATACCAGTCAATGGAACTAAGCTAAATATGCTTGTATCACGAGTGAGCTCACCACAATAGTCAAGCGGCGGTGAGAACCGGACCCGCGTTCCCTTAATTATTAATTGAATAAATAAATAGTTGTATTTATGGATTTCCCATTAAGAAAACGTTAGTTAATTGATAAAATACATTGGCGGCCGCGGTAACCACTTAGCGCAATAGTTTGGTCGTGTGTAAATGTTTACACAGTGTTCGCCCTCAAATCAAATTTCATTTACAAGATTGTTGGACTGCGAATGTTGTCGCCATCTTGACTGCTCCAAGCAGACGTAATATAATATCTTTTACTTTGATTATTTTCATTGTGCGGAACATTCATTTTTATGAAAGTTATGAATTTAATTGCATCAATGACATTTTGGTGGACCATTATTCTTGTTGAACATGAACTTTCATTCGTTTCTTTCAGAAAGTGTACTTTAATCTCAGACCATCGACTGAAGCAGAGATAAAAATGACTGAGTTTTTTGCTCTGCTTTTTCTCAGAACTGCCCTACCTTATTTCCCCGAAGCAGTAGTAGGGTTAAAATTATACTGAGACGTGTAAAATCGTTTTTAAAAGTCTTAGGGTTGCACCATCTTACTTTAACTTTGACAAACGTCAAAAATCAGTCAAACTCCATACAAAAAACGCCGGTTATCGTTAAAGTTACGGTCAAAATGAGGTGGTGCAACTCAGCCTTATTGCACAAATTAGGTAAATGACTCTGAGGTCTTGTTTCAGTGATATCGATTATTTCAGTTTACATCAAGACTCGTTCCTTATGGAAACGTACATATTGGACAACACGCATAAGTTGTAATATTAAGTTAAATTATGACTTAATTTAAAGTTTAGATCACAATCACTAGTTTTTATTTCACCTCAATCCATCCAGTATTACCGAAGATAGAGCCTCGAGAAGTTTAACGGACTTTTTAAAATTTTCAAAAATTTCCAATATTTGCGCGTGACGTCACAACATGATTTTGCAGCCCCCGCACGTTAACCCATTTACCACTTTTTGTCTTTTTCCAACTAAAATAAAATTTTACCTAACTGACAACTGTTGTTAGTTGTCATCGTTCAATCACATTTCAAACTAGGCGCTAAAAAAGTAACCATTAGTATGCCACCTATTGCCAATTTTGTGCACTATGAAGCCATTTTTACATTTATGCACTTAAATATAAAGGACAATGTTCATTTCTGGCCTGGCGTGGACAAGCTGCTAATGAAAATATGAATTTGCCAAAAATGTTTAATTAATTTTTAAAGTATTCACTTAGTGTAACTTTGTGTCAATTTGCCTTTATAAAAATCCAATTTAAATAGTACTTTATGTGATAATTACAACTTCCTGTCTTTAACACTCATTTCAGTGTTGCCAAAATGAATCTTATCGGTAAGAATCGATTCATATCGATTGTTGTTTGACTATGATAATTATTATTTTTTTAAATACGTAATCATTAAAATGACATTTATAAAACCTTTTTAATATTCTAATAACACTACCAAAAATATTTAAATAACTAAATGAAACCTTATTTTACACACACCTTATTATACACCTTATTTCGAGTCATCAAAAATACAATCGATTTTTATATCGATTATTTTTATTCATCACCACATTATTAGCATGGCAACACTGAAAATATTACCACAGCTGTTATCTGTCATTCGCTTTGTTTTGTATTTTTCATCGTGAGTGTTGTTTAGTTCTCAAAACCAAGTTTTTGCCAAAATAAAAGCAGAAGAGTGTTGGATAAGTTTCCCTTTTGACGTCTTTATTTTTTTGACCATGGTCCTCGATGCTTCCCTTCCCGATGACCCTGGCATACTCTCGAACTACGAATCTCACTCAACCAATGACCAATGGCTCACTTTCGGACATCGAACCTTGCCTAAACGCCGACCACGGCTTACGTATGGACTCCGACCCGAGCCCCAATGTTAACCCCAGCCCGATTTTGGATAATGCAACTAGCAATTCCTCAACCTCATGAGGAACCTATGATATGTATCAATTGTATAGCTGACATGATGCAGAGGAGGCGACATAGCCTAGAGCTGTTCAGTTGGTTATAATGTCAGTGGATGACTCCTCAGCTGGTAAGTTATTGAATGAGCGTGTGGACTTGTTGAATACCTTTTACAATGTATTTAATCAACTACCTTTACCGTAGATTACCATAATCCTAATAAAACTTTTTTTTAGATTGATAACAGCAGTGTATGTTGTCACTCATGTTGGACCGTGGCCACGGTGTGGCTCTGCACCAATCAAGGACAAATAATATTTCAAATGAAGAAGCAACCTCTAGCACTGGTCACTGTTAACGTGGATTGTCTTTGTTACAAATATGTTCTATAGACTGCATATTAACATGGAAAGAGAATCACATATTCGAAAATAATGTAATAATGGAACAGATTTCACCTCGTCAAGTAAGTTTTTTTATAATTATTTTCATTATATTTTATTAAAGACATTGGCTTGATATATTTGAACAAAGTGTATATTTTTTTCTATACAAATACTTCTTACTGATAGATAAAAATTGACATCACATCTCAATATCTTAAAGAATGAATTTTGAATGATACCATAATTAATTTCTTTGTTTCAGCTGCGGGGATCTGACCAAATATGTCATCCTTAAGTGGCAGTGAGCTGATCGAGCTGCTACACATGCTGTGGAGCCCCAACAAACACATGATGGGACGAGGATTCATTTGCCCTGATATTGGCCGAATAACAGTAGGTTTCTGTGCTCATGTTATGACAACTTTGTGGTTTTTGAGCTGGGCAAGGTATTAGGAACATGTATTTCCACCTGCCTAGTTCCTAGACAATATTTTATTGACCCATGAGTCAGATTAAAATAATAATAATAAAAAAAATGGTGTTTTATTTTGCTTCTAACCTTTCTAGTCTTAAGCAAAAAAAAATTTTTTTAAGGACTTGGATACAAAATGATATTTATATTCTGTTTCTTACTGGTATAGACTATTTAATAAATAACAAATTACATGCTGTAATGTCTGTCCACCTCAGGCCAAAGGTCCCATACTAAGTGGGCATAACTCTTTTCTGGAAAAATAACCAAGTTTGTGTCTCTGTGCTCAATAACGAGTAAATAGTCCAGTTATTTGTTACTTTTACTTGGAAAGTTTTCCGGAATTTTTGAAAATTGGTGAATAAATAGATTTCGCTGTTCTTTCCGAATTTTGTGACCTCGTTTATAGACGCGTGCGCGCCCGCCTTATTGAAAAAAATCCGCCTTAAAAAGGTTTTTGACAACTACTTTTTTCATTTTATAATTTTTGGGACATAGACAAGCTAAGAAGCTTTGATAAATTAATGTGATAAATTTCATGTAATGTAAGTTAAATAGATTTAGAGTTGTGAAACAGTCAAATTAATGTACCTGCTAAATTGCGAGTTCTTTTTTCTTTGATCATGGCAGGACACGCTGCCGGGTGTCCTAAATATGCTGAAGTATAAAAAAAATCGCGTTGCTGAAGTATACATTTTTTTTTGTCTTGTTTGTTTCTACATTACATAATTGTATCCTACTAATATTATAAATGCGAAAGTTTGGATGTCTGGATGTCTGGAAGTTTAAAATAAAGTAATGTTTATTTCTCACCAACATAACAGATATTATTATGATAACAAACAATCAGGAAAAACAAAAAGTAAGAATGTTGGTTGGTTGATACCTGAACTAGGAAGATTCCTGTGTCTCAGGTTTGTTACTCTTTCACGCAAAAAGTACTCAACGGATTTTGTTGAAACTGTACAATATTATTGTTTGTAACCCAGATTAACATATAGGCTATAATTTATGCCGATCTGTGACACTAAATTTCACGCGGGTGAAGCCGCAGGCAAAAGCTAGTCATGAAATAAATAGGAAAGTTTAAGGATCTGAAACGTGGTCGCTTACTATGGGCCTCATAAGAAGGCTCAAGGTCACCCAAAGGGTGATGGAGCGGGCTATGCTCGGGGTTTCCCTGCGTGATCGAATCAGAAATGAGGAGATCCGCAGGAGAACCCAAGTGACCGACATAGCACGCAGAATTGCTAAAATCAAGTGGCAGTGGGCGGGACACATAGCTCGTTGAGACGATGGCCATTGGGGCAGAAAACCTGAATGCGAGCAGCGCAGGACTGTTCATTATGAAAAACCTATGGAAAACCCAAAGACCTCTCGCCTTTGTCCAGCAGTGGACGTCATTTGGCTGTAACGACGAAATAGGAAAGAATGTAACTATCAAAAATCTTCTCTAAGGCATCATTTTTCCAATTTCGCAACGAGCGCGGCACTCACACTTAACTAGCAGACTAACAGAGAGCATAGCGAAATCTATTTTAATCACCAATTTTCAAAACTCCCGGAACACTTTCTAGGTAACCACGTTAATTTGTACCAAACGACTGGACTATAATTTAATTGATATAAAAATTTGGGTACATCTTCTCAAAAACAAAAGAACTGGTGCTAAAAGGGTTAAATGACGTTTAGACATTTGTAGAGGGCCTTGTAGAAGGGGAGGCTATGGTGCTGAATGTGGATTAACTCGAGTGTCATTGTAACTTATTAGGCTGCTAAGCTTGATGATAAAAAGAAAAATATTTTATTCAATGTACATTTAGTCTGGTCATAAGTTCTGTCATATGATAATAACTTTTGAATTTTGAATGAAGGTTTCAAAATATTTTTTACTGAATTAGAATTAAAAAGAAAAAATGTGCGATAGTTCGAATTTTATTGTATGTGTAGTGGACGCATAAAGAAGTCCGAACTGCAGTTGTCACGTTGCATTGCTACGCGCCAAAGCAGATTTTCGTTGGGCTGAAAAAATTTAGTTTATCTTTTCATTAAATGATAGGTATAGGTGTACCAGAATCTCATGGCAAACAAAAATATTGGAAAAGTGTTATGGCAAATGTCTATTCAATATTATCTATGGCTTTATTGTCACCTGTCAAAGTAAATCAAGTGGACTGTCAGTCGCTGCAGAAATTGTGTAATCTCTTTATGCCTATTGTTATTTTTGTGAAAAAGATGAAAAAGCTCAAGCAAGTCATATTGTTTTTTATTGTAAAATAAAGATTAATTCAAGGTCAATCTTTGATTTTAAAGCGCGTCGTTGAGTTGACAGTAAGTTGGAGTGAAATTTGATACATTTAGTTTATTACCTAACTGCGTCAGAAGGAGGGTTTTTTAAAATATTATTCTTATAATAGCTGCTTTATCGGGGGTTTCAGGTGTACCTCACAAATTGGTGCAGAGGAATGGTGAAAATGTTATGACCATGTAAATAAAATTGAAAAAGATTTCATCAAGCACCTAAGATAGAATAATTGAAATGCTGGAAGAGCAATTTAGAATAAATACCTCTTTATCTTGATCATCTATTGAAGAAAAGTGGAATCCTTGGAATCGTTTTCTAGTTCTGAATAAAGTGATTAGTTATAAGTATGATACATAATAAAATTAGTTACATAAAGTAATATACGATTTATTTATTTTTCAAGACATTTTCCTATTATTATTACTGACGGGATTGCTACCATGTACCTTAGTTTTGAGTTTCCAATATTTCGGCACTGTTGCAAGCGGCATGGTCACGGAGTAACTGAAGAAATTAAAACCAGACATCGTTCAGATGTGCGTTCAAAAGACCTGAGATTTAAAAAAATCACACGTTTTGTTTAAACAGTAAGCGAAAAAAAAGTGACTTGAAAATGGAATACAAAATGATAAGGTATGGTAAATGATAAGTCTTTATCAATGAAAGACATTTTCATGTGTCCTCCATCTAGGCTAGTTTCCATCGTCACTCAAAGTTTGGCTGCGGTCTCAAATTTGGGCTTAATTGAGGTATTTTTTGGGTGAGAGGCATAAGAACTAATGCCGTTTTATATCAAAAATTCATACTTAGAGGTACTCAACCAGGTACAAAGTATTTCCTTGTATGTTAGTCTGCCACTCTTTAGTAAGTCCCGAAATCCCCGCTTCGGCTCCCCTACTAACCATTCTAACCATTGTACACAGATAATATCTTACATGCAGCTTTTCATGTTACTACGTCACATTTTCAAAATCCGCGCGGAAAATCGCTCCTAGCGGAAGAGCGCACTTTGAGCTTGAATATTTCAGTCATTTTTAAAGATATCAAAAAAGTAAAAATACAGTATTCATTCTAATTTTTTGTAGTTTTTTTTGGCATCTTCAACAAAAATTGTGCGCCATGTCCATTACAGGAAAAAAGACCCGTTTCTTACACACATTACTGACCTAGAAAGGTCGGTGTTAATTTTAGTCGACTTTAATTGTTTGCAAAGTCTGCTTACCTATCCGTTTATTTACCCATATTTCAAATATTTCAGTTCTATCTCCTAAAGTAGAGGAAAATAAATATTGGGAGTGAATACAAGTCAAAAATGCCGGGCGTGCCATAGGAGTTCCGGGAACTACCTCAGGGGACCCTTTTGCGGTCATCCTAAAAATCCTAGGATTCCTTTGAAAAGGAGTTTATTCGTGAACATACACGTTTTATCTATATGTTAGTTATTTAGATAATGGCGAGGCACAGTTTTGGTTCCGTGATGTATCCCTTTGAGTCTATTCCTATTTACATAAACCTTTTTGTAATCAACGCAAATGTAGCTAAGGCCAAAACTATTTTTTTATGTTACAGAGGCAAAAATCAGCTCTAAGGAGTCGCAACTTCGACAACTTAGTTCAAAATAACTCGTAAAGATATTTTTAAGAGACAATTTAATTAGCGAATGAAAATCTCTAGTAAACATATATTTTGGGTTCTCTCTCACAGACCGAGTTACACAACTCATAGGTAAGTAAGTAGTAAATAGCTGAATTTTAAAGCCTGTTATAACTTATGTGTGAATACGAGTAGAGCTTCAAAGTGCTAACTTAATAGAACTTTCACTTATATCGAAAAGCGATAACCTCACGAGGTAAAATTGGAAACTACGATATCACATAATCCCACACCGCCGCAAAGTCAAAGTTGCCAGAACTTGAACGTGGTTTCCCGACCAGGGAAGTGGCTGTGAATATTCATAACTATTAGAATATTTACAGAGGTCGACTGAAAGTCTGTAGGCCCTGACGGCGTCCTCCCAAGTTAGCGATAATTGTAATGTGACATGCACACGATACGATTTTTTGCGACTCTAGGTACGATGCGACTCGGGCTGCTAAAGGCCTTGGATTGGATGGATTGACATGGATTTTTGTAATGCCACCTGGAGGGAAAGTACTCTTAATACTGTAGATAGAAAATTTTACTAAAACATTCCTTTATTTTTGAAAAGAAATATAACTGAATTCGAACCGTATGGCTTACAGTGTGAAAAAGTTATCAGATCTCATGTAGAGCCATGTTTTTATCTCAACACATCCTAACTCCACATCTTTGTCAAAATCAGATGTTAAAAATGCATGCGATTTCTTTACATTGCGAGCCACAAGCTTAGTTTTGTTTACATGAAAATGAGGTGTCACACTTTCGGACATTTAGGTATCTCAGTTTACAATATTTTTTTGGTAACGAACGACAAAATCGGATCGTGTAGTTTCAAAAAAAACTTGTATCAGACTAGTTCGTAAGCGGCAGCAAAGTACTGAACTTCTCACATCGCCGGATTGATATTAAACGTTTTTCCTGGAAAGGATAATCTGTACCAAAAAACTTCCTTGGAAACTTTACTACTTTAGATATAGTATTATTTACTGTCAGTATCAATATCACTAACAGAATATTACTTAACCTACTTAGTAAATGTTAAAAAAAAAAAAATATCTTTGGCGACGAATACCCACCACTCACCAGCTAACTAGCTCATTTCACCATTTTCTTTGGAATAATTTTTGACCATAAGGCCTGATTTCGTTAGCCGAATACATGCAGCAGCAGCAGACGACGTGTCGTCGCGACACTACTGGTTTCTATGTACATATTTCTATGAAATACCGTAGTAAGCTACATGAAGCTTGCTGCTGCGTGCAATCGGCTACGAAATCTTATCTTTATACATCGGTGATAAATCCGTTTGAAGCTCTCCTACAACTTTGGAACTCTGATATTAAGTACCTACCTTCTCATTAGGGTTGAGACAGTTATTACAACCAACACAAAAGAACAAAAGGACTTAATAACCAACTTGAACCAATACACCGGGTATTTTCTTTTTAATTTCCTGTTCATTTATTGCTTCCCGAATAACCCGTCAATTTAATACAGTTCAAAACAAATTTCAACTTTCCTTAAATTTCCTGCATTTCAATCGAACAATTAAGATAAAAGCGTTCGAGACAAGCAACAGCGTCTCAATGAAGAGTCGCCGAAAGGATCAAATAAAATTGAAAAAGGGGAGAAAATATTGATCTGGCAACCCTTTTTAGAACTGCTACCTGTAGCTTCAGTTACAAAATACAACATAATTAGAGTATTCAGTGTAATCAGTGGGCTGAGTCTTCAATATGATACTTGATTGAAATGGTACACACACTTACCTTATGAGTGAACAAATATTCTTTGAAAATACTTTGCGTTATTCACATTGAACTATATTTACATTGAATATAGTTCAATGTCTTGGTTGTCTAGACGAAGCACAAGTTAGTAGTAAAGGTTACAGAAAATTGTGTTCTATTTTTACCTACTTGCAGAAAAAATAACAATTTATTAGTAATTTTCATCATATGTCAAGGTTGTTAAGTTGTATTAATTCATCATCATCATCATCATCATTTCAGCCACAGGACGTCCACTGCTGAATATAAGCCTCTCCTAATGTAAAAATTATAAAACAGTCCTAATTCACCAGAAATATGCAGGCATAAATTGAATACAAACTCGTTCATTTAATTATTTGTAGGTACGTACATTACAAAAGTTTATTAAATCGAAAAACACTGCCGTACCTAGGTTAATATTATTAAGTTTAAAAAAAGCTAAAATACTGATTTTGATTTTAAAATGTTAACAAATTGACCTGATATATAAAGGATAAATCTAAATGAATTTACCTGCGTGGAACGAAGGCTAGGCCCGCTTAACCAAATTAGCTCCGCTCAAAACATCTTTGTGAAATTCCTAATTTAGCCGTAAGATTATGACCTCAAAGGCCGAGTCATGTACCTGTCATTTTGATGGAGGTGTACCTTCATATTAAATGCGCTCATTCGTAAAATCAAATTTCCTTGACTACAGCGTCCCTCTATAAAAAGTTTACGAGGGATATAGAGTCGCAATTGAGACAGATATAGGAGTATCGTCCCCTCTGGCAGGATTTTTTCAGCTTCTATATACTTTAAAAATTTTACAACCAATTTTTTAAGCAATCTTATTAATTAGATGACTACAGGTGTAAATGCTCGTATACAAAGTTTGCAATAATAAATCTTTTATAATAAATAATTTGTTTATATTAATAATGATTTGTTTATAACTTATCATTATTTTATTACATTTAAAAAAATTACTACATACTACGTACGTAACTACTTATTTTGTAGAACCATCGGCAACAGTGTTAACTATCCATTGCCTGTCATGTCGGCGAACGAGAGTTCTATCGCAAAGAATCACCATTTGATGAGAGTGAGAGCAAAAACAGTGTGGCCGTGTGTACATAATATGTATGTTGACCGCGAAGACACTTTACGTTATTCTATTGTAGTCCAGTATGAAGTAATAACAAATTAAACAACAGTAAAACTGAAATAGTCACTTCATGCCCTCAGTCCTAAACTGGATTGGGATTATTTTGTCCAATAAGACTCCCATCTAACTATAGTAGGTAATTAGGTATATTTAGTGCTCAATGCTCATTAAGTTCGCGCTTGCTATGTTAACTGTGTAATCATCATTAATAAACTGGCTCGAGCAACACTAGGACGACATCTAGCCATTCGTTAACTACACGTTGATTGCTCTATGTAACATTACCATCAAGTTGGCAATTTACGACTCTACAGTTCGCATAAACTAAAAATTAATACACAAAAGTTACAACAGTAGGTACCTACCTACATTAAGTAAGTATTTATAAACACACTTTACTGTACAGACTGACAGAAAGTATAAATTCATAGCATTCAACATCCAAATCGAGTTACAGGAGATACTAACATTCTCTATCTCATCTTTTATTCCACTAATTTGTTGTAGCATCTACAGACTTTAGCGCAATATCCCGTAGCGTCGTAGAGGCTCCGTAGCAGTAGCGTGAACAGTAAGTGGAAAGTTGTAGCACCGTCATGTGACCGAAGGTTCTAATGGAGTAACTACTCTAGAGCAGGGGTCTCAAAACTACGGCCCGCGGGCCATATCCGGCCCGCCACTGACATCAATCCGGCCCGCGACAGCTTTTGCATAGGTGGACAGAAAAATAAAACTGTTATGCCCCTTGCAACATACCAAAAAAAATATTATAGCCCCAAGGCTTCAAAGTTTGGAGATCCCTGCTCTAGAGGTATCTACTTAAATCCTGAGGAACATTTGCCGCAAAATAGAATTGTGTGTGAATAAAACTCATTCACGTTTGGTAGGTATATGGCATAATTTACAAAGGTATTGTTTAAGACGAAATTCGTAGCACAGTAGCCAACATTCGTAGCTACGAGTACGTAGTCAAAACTGAAACATCGTAGATGATTATTCCTATGTATATGAAATAACTCTACCTAAAATTCGTAACTCCGGTAATTTATTCGAGTGAAGTTTGGTAACTTGGGTTCGGCGATATTCCATCAATATTGGATGTTTAAACAACCGATATTCCTCCGAATACAGAAAAGGAAAACCGTTTCAATAAATAGGTGCTTAAAATTTATTGTCTCATTTCTGTAGCGAATAAATCGCAGCTGGTTCACAAAGAGGTCGCTGGATCCAATATTATGTCAATATTGTCGCGAAAATATTTCATTTTGTTTGTATGGGACGTCCGCGTCCACTCGACGAAGCGCTCCCTTCGAATAACTATTTGTTAGGAATTGTAATCGGCGAAATGTATTTGTTCGCATAACCGAAGCTTTTTAGGATAAAGCCCATTAGAATCGGATATTGTTTTTGTAAGCATGACGATATATTAGTAGGTATTTTGGCCTATTATAAACTTTTTTAATTACTTACAGATAATATGTGAGTATTTCTCAAAAAAAATGTACGTAACGAAACGGTAGTAACGAAATAGTAAGGCCATAAGGCTTGTTATACATTGGCGAAATATTGTGAATGCTCTTCATTTATTCAATTCGAAATATTTGTAAGTATGCACCCAAATACGGGGTAATATTAAGGGGTTAGAAATAAAATAAGGGAGTAATCATTCATACTATTTTAATAAAATTATTTTTGTTCCATCATGTTTATCCATTTTGAGTCGTTCTCTGTAAGCTTTTTGCCTTTCGGCATTGGTTTTTGGCGGCATTCCTAAAAAAACAAAAGAAGTAATCACATAAAAACGTAATCTAAATGATTTGATAATTTTTTGCTGGTGGCACTTCTGTAAAGCAGATAGTATCCAATCCTTTTGTTATTAACGCTCTATATTTTTTGAAATAAATTAAGTAGTGAATATTACTATGCTTAGTCAGGTAATAACAGTATACACTCAGCATTATGTTGTACTTTTTCGTAACGTAACGAAATTCGTAAAAAACGTAACGAAATATTAGACAAAATGAGATCAGAAACAAGTATTTTTTTGATAAAATTTGTTACAGCAAATATAAAAGCTTACTAAATGTTCGTACCACACGTATTACAAAAAATGGTTAAATGAAGACTTACCGTTCTATATAAAATCGCTGATTTTACTGCCTGTTACGAAAAAGTAATCCCACAAAACACACACGTTTTCACTAATTTTCGCGATAGATGTTATGGCGGAGACGTCAGGCCAACAGCCATTCAGAGTGCAGCTATTGTTGTCCGTGTAAAATAAATACGGAATTGTTCAGAAACCATGGGAAAGTAGAAATAAATCGTAACTAAAGAGTAAATAACGAAATAGTAAATGAGAGCGACTCATTTTGTTTTTTTGCTTTAAATTGCCAATTCATTATGACACCCCATAGAAAATCAATTTGATACAGAAACTGCGATTACTGTAGAACGATAATACAAAGAAATTTACAATAATTTAGTTACGTATCGCATTTTATGAAACAAAAACACATGAAAAAGGTAGGGTGGCAAACAGGTTTTTGTATGAAAGGTAAAAAAGGACTATTTTTAAAATATCTAAATATTCGGTAATAAGTAGGATTATAGTTATAATTCTTCGTTATCTTAAAGATTAATATTCATCCTTCAAAATTGTGTGTGTGTTTTTTTTGTGTGATGATTTATAAATATAAAACTTTTGAACTGTTTCAAAGCACACTTTTTTTTTTCAAAATGTACATTTTTTTTGAGAAATACTCATGTAGTCTGTACCTACTCGTTTGGGGGAGGCCTTTGTCCAGCAGTGGACGTCATTTGGCTGAAACGAACGAACGAACCTACTCGTAACAGATAGCGAGTTTAAATGACCCACGCTGAACTGTCCCACCAAACTCAATGACAGGGGGGCGCTACCATCGTTCAACTATATGGTTTCCATCATGGCAAAAATCGGAACCAGCGATCCGGTATTGACGGTGGCGCCCCACTGTCAATATCATGCATAGGACAGTTCAGTATTTTGGAACTATACTTAAGGCTGAACCAACAGCTGGCGTATTTTTTAACATGAGAAATTCAATAATTTGCATTTGCCCGGTTTCCACTAAAGCAATCAGATTTCATTATTTCCACTTCTCGTCCAAAGAAAAATTTGACGGCCCAACACTTCTCCGCTCCGCTCCGCTTTGGTGGAAACCGGGCCTTACAGTTATCCGTTTACGATTTAAATTGAAACTCGATTTTAAATACATTTTTTAGGCCGGAATAAAGAGCTCAATACAAAGCACGACTCTACATTTTAAAAACTTGAATAAATCGATGGTGTGAGTCGAACTGACGACCTTTCCCTAGCCGGATATTATTAAATCCATTGTAAAATAACAAAAATCATACAAAGAAAATTACGAGTTAAGTAATTTATTCGACATCTTAAGACATTTTAATCTCTTTACTCAAAACTCCTCGATCTATTACAACGCACTGCCTTGCAGTGCTTCAGTGACTTGCTCTGTATTACGCAAAACCAACGAGGGTAAGAAAAACAACTCGAGGCAAATATCTATTTCATCAACAAACATTTACATAGCGTACCCTGACCCTTGTTCCCGGGCTAATAGTACTCTACGCTACTCCAATCTCGTATCCACCAAATGGGTTGTAGTACTTAATAGAATTTTAACACGTTTGCTACCCCGCCCATCGTGTAATACACGTCAATTGTTGCCATTGTGTCTTCTTGTTCGCGACAGTGAATGTGTTAAGTCCATTGTCTCCGGCTAAACTACACAATAGTCACCTATACCGTTACATTGGAACAAAGGACCGTCAACTCGGTAATGGGCGCATTAGGACCTTGGGATGCAATCGACAAAGTTATAACAATAACGAACCACAAGCGCCACAAATCATTCCGCTAGTATTGGCGGGTTACACCTATCTACTTAATGGTGGTAGTGGATAGACCGTGCGATTGTTCACAGCCTTGTTATTCACACTGCGAGTAGTGAAATCGTTGTGTAGTGATTACATACCATTTTTTTAAATTTGTCTATTTTGTTGTTAAAGAATTTCTACGTGTTATGTGATATGAAAAATCCGCACTTTTCCGGAATCCGTTATTTCCAAGATGTGCAATTGACTTTTTCGACCTAATGAGGGCTATCGTTTTAGCGCTCACCAGTTAGCGCCACTGTAGAGTAAGGTCCTGTCACTTGCTAGTAGCGAAGACAGTGGCACCAACTGGTGAGCGCGAAAGTGGTAGGAGGACTATCGTATTTGCACTCATCAAGATGGCGCCACTGTAGAGTAAGGTCCTGTCAATCGCCAGGGGTGCACACTGTTAAGTATAAAAACGATAGCCCTCATTTTGACCGAAACATAACTATGAAGGTAAAGGAGTCGGAAGTACATTATCCGACATTCTTTAAGTTTTTTCGGTATTGGATAGATTTAATTAACAATTTTCATTAATAAAAGTATTATCACAAATCTAAAAGCAATTTCGTTCCATTTACAAACAGCGCATAGACTCCGAGAAATGGCGTAAGCAAGCAAGGTACAACGCGCCCTATGTGCGTCATTTTAAAATCAGCAGTAATTATATTGGTTCATCATTAATTTACTAATTACTGTATTTACTAAACTAGCACTTTAAAAATGAACTCTAATGGTTGAAAGCAAACACTAGTTAGGTAGGTAGGTGTTACAAGTTGGGAATAAAAAACCAAATTCATTGTTCAATTTATTTGGTTAAATCAGGAATTTCAAATTTTTTATCACAGGAAAAGGCGACAGTCATGGCATATCTCACACCAGCGGACACTTTTTCAACATAATGTAAGTTTTCTCGACCACTAGTGAACATGCTGACTCTAGCTTTCCGAGGTTCCACCGTGCTATTATACTTATCGTCTATGAACACGAACCGACCTCCTTTAAAATCTATGCCATAGTCTGTGAGATAAAGCAGTGTTGTGTAGTGGAAAGACTTATAGGTTTCCTGAAACAAATAAAAGAAAGATTATTACAAAACATTGTATCATTACACTTACACTTTAAATATCTTTTGTATATTACTACAGTTACACACCTTGTCAACATGTGGATGCCAGTACTCATCATGAATAGTGACAGCCTTCTTTGGAGTCATTTCAGAGAAAAATGTTGGAGATGTCAGATATATTTTGCTAGGATCCACTCCAAAATGGTGTGCTACAGAGTACTTGATTTTTTCCTTGATTACCTAAAACAACAGAGTAAATAACATAAATCAAAAGAAACAAGCTGATTCTTATAATTATCAGAAAAAGCATGCCATACCCTAAATGTATTGAAGTCATTTTCAGTAAATAGATCTTTAGCATCGTCCAATTTGAAAATATTAACAAAGTTTTGTCCTTTAGATAATGCCCCACTATGCAAGTCTAAAATAGAAGCTCCGCCAGAAGAACCCCCAAGTTTGAATCCTTTTTTGGCGATGGCCAGCAAGTCGTCGGCTTCTCGAACAGATATAACTTTATCGCTCACATATCTCTTGCATTCTTTCGGGTAGCAACCCTCGAAATTGTCTATTTCTTTCAAATAATCTGGAGAACACTCCACGACTCGACCTACACCTGGGAGGAGCTCTGATTGTTTAGCAAATGTCTTAACTTTATCGTCTTTAGATGAAAAGTATACGACGACGAGAAGTGATGTTATGACCACAATACGAGAGATAACTCTCAATGGAATGCTCTGGTTCGTTGATGATCTGAAATATTACCAGCATTAAATAAACACAAATTTCAATGCGAACTGAAAATAAATTTGTTTTCAAAGTTGTTTACCCTGCAGCACCGGCCTGTTTCTTATCGGGATCTTTGACTTCATCGCTTGGTTTTTCGCCAGAGTCTTTATTTTTGTTTCTTCTTTTCAATTCTGACATTCTGTTGGAATGAAATAGTAGCCTAATTTTGAATTATTTCAATTTAACAACAAACAACAAATATTGATTTTGTACTTTCGTGCACGAATAGTTTAGCAAATGTCAAATGACTGTTTGTTTATGGTCACTGCTGTCACACCCTAAAAAAAATTAAAGAACCACAAACAATGGCTAACAATTTTTTTAAAAGTCGTAGCTATATCCGTAACACTTCTGCATGCATACATATTTTTCAATACAACAAGGTACATCACTAGTGTTTTTTTTTTAATGTTAAATGTTGAATGTTGGCCAGATTGGGAAAAAATAACACCACAGATTAGAGAGTATGTCTAAAGACAGATAGGAAACGGCCCTAGTATTGGTTAAACGATAAACAAACTGGTACCGAGCTAGATTGTCCAGTAGGTGGCGCTGAATACAATATGGCGTCTGCCGCCCACAGATTAAATATACCTGTCATACTTTTTTATATTCCGTTCCTTTTCATGTATTGCGGTTAAAAATAAAACTATTGAAGTATCAAATGAAACTTTATTGATGAAATATAACATGAAATATTTTGTTTACGAAAATCAATAAGCATTAAAACTATTGGATTTTAAAAGATTACAGTTACTGTTGTGATTACAGTACATTGTTTTAGTTTTTACATAATGTACTCACGGCTTGACATTTGTATGTAACTCATACAAAATAAGTTGCGTTATGACTTATAGTAAAATAGTTTTTTATGTTCTCCATAAATTCACACGTTCACTCTCACTTTGGTTCTGTCCAATCCAATAGCCACTGTAAGCAGGCCAGATCTACACGTTTCTCACCACCTGTAAAATATATAAAATATTTGTAAATTTAGAGCAAAAAGATGCAAATGTCACCGTAAGACTGTAATCTCCTACATCATCTACATTCTACACTAATATTATGAAGAGTACAGCAGATGAACAAGTGATCTGTCTTATCTACCATACCTACTTACTGTCTGTTTTGTTTCTAGATTTGCACTACTTTGTTAAATAAAATTAATTTACCTTGTCAAATGGTGTACTTGTCAATCAATTACACGTACATTCACAGAATCTGGATTCCACCAATCTGTAATTAAATAATTAACTTTTATTTGATCCTAGTCGAAAAGCGTCAGAGGATAAGGTTAGAATCATTTTGAGGGTGTTTTAAATTTTAAAGGTACTTACCAAATGTTCTTATCAACAGAAGTTGTTTTAATTGTTATCTGGGTAATTCATCTAATACAAATCTTCCTAATTTAATGCATTTATATCATGGCATAACTTGCAAATGAAATGAGTTCATCGTTTGTAATCAAGCATTCTTGGTCTGGTTTTATTGCTTATATAGGTTTCTTCTAAACTTATTTGAATAGGAAGTAAAGGTTGGTTCATCTGGATTTTAAGTAACAGTTGACAATAATGATCAGCACCGGTGATTCCATAGCAAGCACTTTTATTGTAATTGCAGCTTAACCTTATAAGTTCGATATTAACCTGAAACAAATAGGTACTTAGATTCACTGTATAAAACACGTATCATTCACTGTGTCCTGCAATCTATGCCTGCAATGTACCTACGTGTATTGTATTTTGGGTCCAAACTCCAAAGTATGTTGTTACTCCATGAAACGATCCATATTTAGTTTCCATTGATTTAAATGGAGTTATGAATGATATTGTAATGAAGATTTAATCCTTTGTGTGGTTCAATACTTGATAAAACATGATGTTGCTGCAAGCTGCAATAACCTTTCTCGAGTGGATATCTTACTTGAGAGAAATTTCTTCTTAAAACAAACATCAATCCAACTGGCAATCCATGCACATGTAGTTCTTATTAATATTGATTGAGAAATTATTGATTTTAATTAGATAAAATTTGTTAGAAAAACACGTTTTTTCGATGAAAATTTTTGACTTTTTTTTTTTTAATAATGTCACAGTTGTAGACTTGAGACGGAACTAAATTGATTAAAGTGAAAATTACGACTTTGAATTAATATACTTTTGAATAATCATTTCATTTATAGAATGCAAATAGATTCAATAAAATAATTTATAAATAAAAGTTGAAGTTGTAATTCGAAAATGTTTACTAACTTGATTCCAGACCCGCAAAAGACCATTGTCGCATACAAACGACAACTCGACAACTATAAAAAAAGTCACTTCCTCTCGGAACTGTCAAAAAAATTCACTCTCTATGGAGCTGTCAAACTCTATGGCGTTTCCACCCCGTGAATAACACGGCCGTTGTATGTTGACTGACTGCATTTGCGATATTATAATTTATTTTGAGTGTTTGCTCTAAATTGTCTGTATATAATTGCACTTATTCTGTAACATGTTTGGATGTTATTTCCAATCATAGTGGAGAATAATATAGCCGCACGTTGAGTTAATAACTACGCCATGTTTTTCGAAGACGACGACGACGAGAGAGTCGAAAGATTTCTCAATCCCGAAATACTTCACGTCGTCCATCGTGAACTCTGTGCGTATTCAAACAAGGTTAAATATTTTCGTGCCGTTAGGTTGTATACTAAACTTTTATTTCCTTCCAGATGCCTTTACTGCCAATTTGGATTATGCACGATATGGTGTCGGTGTGCGATCTGTACCCACTCATACTGAAGACGGGATACCGATTAGAAAGATATATGTGTCCAATCTGCCACCAAAAGTAAGTTGGCACGTTTTATTTTCCTATAATAATCCCCGCGAGGTGATCCACCACGACTGAAAAATCAATACCTTCATTGTTTGGCAAATTCCAGCCCTGCTATTGTCAACACTGTCATGTCATATGGTTTTGAAAGCTGTTTCATTCTGTTGCAGTAAATTTTGCCTTTTTTATGATATGAGCTTGTTGCAGCACTTAAACTGTCCAAAAATATTTATCTTGTGGGGGTAGACATAATTATTTTTTCTAAGAAACTCACAAAGGCAATAGACATTAAGATAACATTGTAATTTCTGCTTTTCAAATGAACATGTACTGTTTTGTTTCAGACTACTCGCACAGAGCTGTTCAATGTATTTGCTCAGTACGGCTTCATAAAGAGTTGTTGGTTGCGGATGGGTGATAAGGGCCCCAACAGGATTCCAACCCCGACATATGCCTTTGTGACGTTCAGCAATCCCGCTGATGCTCACAAGTAAGTTAAATTTATTTTCATCTTATTTCGAACTAAACTGTAATTAACACAAATTCATCTTTCAAAAGAATTTGAAGTTTATTATATTTACTATGAAACTCCAGTTTACGAGGTTAAACAAACATTACATTGCTTCATTTTTCTTGAACGATTCATTTTCATAAGCATTATTTGTGTGCAATGCTTGGAATAAAGATAAATTCATTAATTCTATTGTCAGCTCAATCTTTCAGATTAACAGCCCATTACTACAATATTGTCCATGCCCTATTGTTTAACGGTTGTGTTTCGTTTGTCAGTGAAGTATTTTTTATCTCCCAGAGCACTGTTAGCACCGAACCATGAAAAGATTTTACGTGGTCGCAGCTTAAGAATATCTCCGGCTGACAGTTGGCATCAGCCGGCTGAAGATGAAGACAACAAATTTAAGAAACCTCGTGGAAACACTAGGAACAAATCGCATGCCTCCAACAGTAAAGACCCTCAGAGTAGTAAGTTTTTTTCAAATTAAATTTCTTTATTTGCTTAAAAAATAAAATAAAATAATACACGTGGTGATGGTATTTTATGCGTTAACATTTGCACATTGTTTGCCCTCTATGCCAAAAAATTGCAGTAACATAATGCGAAAGTCATTGGCATACGAAAGAGTTGATGATATGGAACTGTAATTATCAAAAGAATGAAACAATATTTATATTATCACCATTATCTTACAGGTAATGCAAATGGTGAATCTTCCACTGACAGCAATGAAACATCTGAGGGAAACCCTAGTGTAAGTACAGCTGCTCATTTAACTTTGGCATTAAACAAGTAGAAAGTATACCTAAATTACTTCTGGAAATTATTTATTGCACATATTTGTACACTATATTACATTGTCAAACAATAATACATGTTCCTTGTGATTATTATTTGTGATGTAATGTTGTTCGTTAATAAAGTTTTATTTTTTAGGAAGAGACGGAGGATGCGGAACCTACCTATAACATATTGGACGTGCTGAATAGGGATTGCATGACCCATGTGTTAACCTTCATACCCATCATTGATCTCATCAGATCGGAAAGAGTGAGCAAATCTTGGCAGAACATGGTGACAGAATATTTGCACAGTGAGTATGATAACAAATTATTTCAACTTAAATACAATTTTGATCTCTAGTCAAGGTCAAAGGATTGTTATTGATTTTGTAGCTTTGGTCACTGTCATATACCCCACTTGAGGGTATATCTCTTTTTTTTTGTGTGTAAAAGAATAGAAAAATTAGTGTATTTTTGTATGCTACATTGCATTGGTAAACAATAGCCCAACGGTCAGAGTGCAGTTAAAAGTTACCTAGTTTGTCTTCCTAGAACTTTACTTAACAATGGCAATATCAGTTCAGCATGTATCAATAATTACATTACTTGCAATGATTATGATGTTATGTATGTGTTGCAACAAAACAGGTTTCTGCAAGCTTTCAAATGTAAGGCGCTTTCCACCTTACAATGTTTGTGTGTGGAGCAGAGTGGAGAAGTATGTTAAATAACCAATCAGATGTCATTCGAAATCTGATTGGTTGTTCAAAACACTTCTCCGCTCTGCTCCACCTGGTGAAAACAACAAAAAGCTACACAGAAAACATGTCTAATTTTACAGGTATCCGCACATACAAAACATCGTGGTGGCAGCACGAAGTGAGCCTGACGACGGCGGTGCTCCGACGCGTGCTACAGCGACTCGGCGGCTCGTTGGCTCGGCTGCACATCGACCACCATTTGTTGGCGCTTAACGACCGCACTGCGCACTCCATCGGCAAATTCTGTCCAAACTTGGAGGAGCTTAAGGTGAGTGTTAAAGATTAGACTACGACCACCCCTACTCAAGTTCAACACTGTCTTATCTAGTAAATTAGAGTAGGTTGCGCTCCTGCAGTTAGACTTTAAATGAACTTATATTGAAGAAAATTGACTCTACTAATTTAGAGAAATTTACTCAACATGTGTTGTAAAGCTCTGCCAAAACTTGGAGTATTGCATGGTATATTAAATATTTAAAGTTTTGTATTAAAAGTAAATCTATTTTATTTTCTTCAGGTTATTGGAATGCATACGAAAAATTGGAATCCATTGCTCTATGGGTGTAAGCAGTTAAAGAACCTCTCCTTTATTTCGTGTAATAAGGTAAGCTCTCTTCTTTTTTGTCTCATTTATTTATCATATCTATTTGAAGAAAGTGTGACACTGTTCATTTCTTTCCAGATTGTCTGTCATATTTTAACTTTTTTTTTCTTTTACAGCTCACAGATTCGAGTTTAGTGCATCTTGTTAAAAACGAGTCCTGTATTGAAGATTTGACAATAGCAAACAATACGCATGTCACTGGCCTCTTCTTGACTGGCTCAAATACGTTGACACTGCAATCGCTGGCTTTCTATAACTGCTACAACCTACAGGGCACTGTTCTATGTGCGGCTATTGACACTCTTCCCAACCTAACCACCCTTAAATTGGACGTGTGCCCTGTCACTATGTGGAAAATCGTACCTTTAATACTCAAGAAACTACCGAAATTAGAAGAACTGTCGCTAAGTGAATACACATCGGCCGAACTTTGTCTCTCGCCGCAGGGAAGCGATGCCTTCTGTGAATCACTATCAACCATGACAGAGTTGAAATCGTTGAATTTGAGCAGAAATATCTACATAAACAATGCAGTTCTAAAACAAGTTGGCCAGTCGTGCCACAAGCTAGAAACGCTGAATGTGGCCAGCTGCAATTCAATTAGAACTTTCCCACATTCAGGTAAGTTTGTGTTCTAAAGCCTGGTCCATGAGCACGTAGAATTTTGTCCAATGACCCCAAGCTTCCCATCACACTCACTGCGGGCGCCCGTCGCACAGTCGCGACAGCAATATAATTACGCGCGAGCGATAAGGATGGGTAGCTTGGGGTCATTGGACAAAATTCTACGTGCTCACGGACCAGGCTTTACTAATATCCAGTATTTATTTAGTATTCTCAGATTCAGTATCATGTGCCAGGACCAAAAATGTATCAATGGCCTGAAAGAGAACACTCCCACATCATATAACATAGGTTTTCACCGGATTGGAGCAGAGAAATGTTTTGAATAACCAATGAAATGGAAATTAATTAAATCGGATTGGTTATTAAAAAAAAAATTACCGCTCTGCACCGCATTGGTGGAACCCCCAGTAGAAGGAAAGTCGATGGTTAGAGCACGTAACTTTGTGAGATATATTTCCCCAACCTATTTGGCCATATCCTTGTCTCTGGAAGCATGGAGAGGAGAGGTTCATATTCCTGTAGGCAGTGGTTCTTAACCTTTAATTCATAAGGAACCATTTTACCAAATTTCTGTCTTGTCAGGGACCACTGCAGGTTAGACAAATTTCGTGGGTGTATAGGTAAGGTCATTTTGAGATTATGAATGATTTTTTTCAAATCCTATGAAAGCGGGGGTCGATTTCTCGCCCACTGTGCGCCGTTTGCGTTGTGTTGACTCGACTCATCACGTCACATCACTTGTTTCTTACGATGTCTTCGCGGACCACTTGGAATGCCTCCAGGGACCACCAGTGGTCCGCGGACCACCAGTGGTCCGCGGACCACTGGTTAAGAACCACAGCTGTAGAGTGACTATAATGATCTGTTGCTGATGTTTTGTTGTTTATTACGCAGGTGTGGGTGACGAGGGCCTGAAAGCCGTGTGCGCCGGTTGCACGGCGTTGAGAAGACTTGACGTGTCCTACCTCGGCGGACTATCAGACGCAGGGCTTCGATGCGCGTCGCGACTGTCGCGGTTAGGCTGGCTCACGGCGCGCGGGCTGGCCTCGCTTTCGGCCGCTTCTGTGGTGCACTGCCTGCAAAAGTGCCACCAGCTCGAGGTCAGTGTGACGAATTTTTACAGAAATCAAAAACAAAATGTGACGTCACTAAAAACTAACTCGAGACTGCAGAGCGTATAATGGTTGACGTCAAAAAAGCTTTAATCATGCTTCGAAGCATTTTACGCAAGACACCTAAAGCTTAACATCATGGTCGTTAATTAATTGTTCATGGGTTCAAAATGATAAATTGAGTGACGACCACGGGCCGGAAGAAATAGCTGCGTAATGTGCGCAGGCCTTCCACTAGGTGGACCGACGATCTGGTGAAGGTTGCATAAAGGGCCTGGATATGAGCAGCGCAGGACCTTTCTCTGTGGAAATTCTTGGGGGAGACCTTTGTCCAGCAGTGCCGTCATTTGGCTGAAACGAAACTACGAAACATTTTATGTATTTGTATAGTTAGTATGAGCTGATTTTTTCTGTAATTAAACGATGAAGCAGCAGAATTCCCTCTGGGACTCCCTCCATGATTAATTCTGGCTCTCCATGTCCAGAATGTGCTAAAGCCTGGTCCGTGAGCACGTAGAATTTTGTCCTTATCGCTCGCGCGTAATTATGTTGCTGTCGCGCTCGCACACTCACTGCGGGCGCCCGTCGCACAGTCGCGACAGCAATATAATTATGCGCGAGCGATAAGGATGGGTAGCTTGGGGTCATTGGACAAAATTCTACGTGCTCACGGACCAGGCTTTACACAGGATTAAGTTCGCCTTTTGTACCGCATTTTTTTTGTGTGTTCAATAAATATTTAAGTAAAGAAAATTAAACGACGGTATCATCCAACATCCTTGGTGTTTCTTTGCGAGATCGAATCAGAAATGAGGAGATCCGTAAACGAACCAAAGTCGCTGACATAGCCCGACGTATTAGCAAGCTGAAGTGGCAATGGGCAGGGCACATAGTACGCAGAACTGACGGCCGATGGGGCAGAAAGGTTCTGGAATGGAGGCCGCGTACCGGAAAACGCAGCGTAGGACGTCCACCTACAAGGTGGACCGACGACATCGTAAAGGTAGCAGGGAAGCGCTGGACGCAGGCCGCTACCAATCGATCAACATGGAAAGCATTGGGGGAGGCCTATGTTCAGCAGTGGACGTCCTGTGGCTGAAATGATGATGATGATGATGATCATCCAACATGTACTGTCCTCACAGGAGATCGACCTGTGCGGGTGCGACAACGTGTCGGAGGCGGTAATATCGGCGGCGGTGGAGGCACTGGACGCGCGCGCGCGCCCGCTGCCGCTGCTGCTGCGGCTTGGAGGCACCGCCGCCAGCATACAGGAGACATTCTCGCTCGAGGTATGTGGCAAACCTTTTGGAATGCTTGTTCCCAACGACTAACACTGTTACTCGTTGGGAAAAATATTGAAAAAATTCCCATTCAGTCACACCCTCACTCGTAAAACCTGTATTTTCTTACTGTAAGCTATAGATTACATAATTAATAAAAATAATCCTTGAACATTTTACACTGCACCGCTAGCCCCAAACTAAGCAATTATTTTGATTTTTAATGTATTTTGTACATTATTTCTTTGTAATGAGTACTAGTGTGATTGGATGGGATTCTTTTTTTCAGGACTTTTCCCAACAAGGGACGGTGTTACTAGTTTGGGTGTGACTTGTTGGGAATAAGCGGTTTATTAAAAGCTTGGCACATAATATGACAACGTCACCCCTCCCGTTCCACTCCAATACCTCAGGCACTGACTGAGTTAACCGCTAGTTTTCTTATTCAATTGATAAATATTTACTACCCTGCATTGATGAAACGACCCTGACGTCGCTGCCTCACAGCTTAAAATACTTGAGGATTTTCAACAGTTTGGCCATTGTTATAAGCTCAGTTAGTTGGCTTAAAAGAGATAGAAACCCCAAGCCGTAAAACGCAATTTTATAAAAAGCCTTATCAATTAGAGCCATTCCCAAGTTTTTTTTTAATATTGTGCTTATTTATTCATGTAGACGATATCTTTACCACTTTTTTATACTAAATAACAGACTACACAGCAGGACTACCCTTCGCACAAGCTGCTGACCGTCAACATGCACGAAGACCGCAGCAACCCCAACCTCAGGCCGGACTTCGTGGACCGCGTGTTCGACTACAGCTCCGACGACTCGCTGGACGACCTGTTCGACCACGAGCTCTATGAGGTGCAGGACTTCGACGACTTCCTCGCTGGCGGTGAGTGTGTTCGAGTGACGCGAGCCCGCAGCGACCCAACCTCAGGCCGGACTTCGTGGACCGCGTGTTCGACTACAGCTCCGACGACTCGCTGGACGACCTGTTCGACCACGAGCTCTACGAGGTGCAGGACTTCGACGACTTCCTCGCTGGCGGTGAGTGTGTTCGAGTGACGCGAGCCCGCAGCGACCCAACCTCAGGCCGGACTTCGTGGACCGCGTGTTCGACTACAGCTCCGACGACTCGCTGGACGACCTGTTCGACCACGAGCTCTACGAGGTGCAGGACTTCGACGACTTCCTCGCTGGCGGTGAGTGTGCGAGTGACGCGAGCCCGCAGCGACCCAACCTCAGGCCGGACTTCGTGGACCGCGTGTTCGACTACAGCTCCGACGACTCGCTGGACGACCTGTTCGACCACGAGCTCTACGAGGTGCAGGACTTCGACGACTTCCTCGCTGGCGGTGAGTGTGCGAGTGACGCGAGCCCGCAGCGACCCAACCTCAGGCCGGACTTCGTGGACCGCGTGTTCGACTACAGCTCCGACGACTCGCTGGACGACCTGTTCGACCACGAGCTCTACGAGGTGCAGGACTTCGACGACTTCCTCGCTGGCGGTGAGTGTGTTCGAGTGACGCGAGCCCGCAGCGACCCAACCTCAGGCCAGACTTCGTGGACCGCGTGTTCGACTACAGCTCCGACGACTCGCTGGACGACCTGTTCGACCACGAGCTCTACGAGGTGCAGGACTTCGACGACTTCCTCGCTGGCGGTGAGTGTGTTCGAGTGACGCGAGCCCGCAGCGACCCAACCTCAGGCCGGACTTCGTGGACCGCGTGTTCGGCCGGACTGGACATTTGTCTGGGCACCCTTAAAATTAAATTAAGTCTTCAAAACCGTACACTTTTAGGTAAAAAAGTTATGTTACACTTTCTCCACAAGGTCTGCATTCGCAATAATGGTTCACCAGTGGCCTTAACCCTGTAACCATCACATCGCATGTGCATGAGCCAATCGGCCAATGGCCAATTTACACCGCTTACCAATGATTCTCTAAAATTTCAAACCCTTTTAATCCAATGAACACTAAGGCTGGGTTGCACCATCTTACTTTAACTTTGACAAACGTCAATAATCTGTCAAACTTCATACAAAAAGCACCGGTTATCGTCAAAGTAACCGTTAAAGTTAGGTGGTGTAACTCGGCCTAAGTACTAGATTTTAAAATGTCATACGTTCTACGTATCATATACCTAGCTACCTATAAATTTTATAATACTGCATAAGATGTCAGTCTTTATATTGACGCGCCCTCACTCATACTATCTCATATAATACTTACATTGATAAAATAATACGCGTGTTTGTTACAGATTTTTCAGATGACGAGTTTCTCGATCACGACGGAGAAGACATGGACCGACTATACGCGTACGGGATCCACGCCGCCGACATCATTCTCCTGTAGGCGGCCTCCACGCCACCGAGGCGGTATTATGCAACGCCGAGCTAAAAGTAGTATACGCCATTTAATCATCAATACTGTTATATCAAAGAAGGACCATTTGTTTTCCCTCATTTATGTTTTAAACTTTTTTCGAGTTACGAGTTTCACATCATTACCCATTTAACATAACGAGATTATACATGTGCAATGCTTATAATAATTACGGTGATTAGATAAGTATTCGATTTTCGTTGTAGTATACAAACACAACTTCTAAATTGTCGTACGAATGGTTATGTTTATACCTTTTCAATTATTAATATGGTGACATAATCAACGATGTATTTATCTGTGATCCAGCAGTGTTGACTAACCATGTCCTAACTGGCTCATCTAGTTTACTGCTTACCTATTTATGTATAAATATCTGCTGTGTATGGTAACTTAAGCAAAGTCTGAAAATATTGTGATAAAAGCAAATTATTTATGTACCTTACTATTTGTGTTATTCTCGGTATTATTTCGTACAATATGTAAAATTAAATTAAAGTTACGAAGTAATTCCATTACCCCAAATATACACCAGTCAACATATTAAAGGAATAGAGGTCGTAAGAAATGAATAACTACTATAATATGCATGCTTACTTTGCCAAATGGTAAGTTGGTGTTTCCATGTGTATTCCTACCATTCGGCAAAATCGCTATTCGATAGATATGCGGATATCGCGCTTTCCATAAGTAAGGTTGTCTTTTAATCAATGTTTGTAGATTTAATGGTTTGTGGGACAATCTAACAAAATTGTAGTGATAATACCTACTTGATGTATCAACACTTACCTCTACCTCACAGCGAATGTGCTGCATACAAATAAAAGTGCACTTCTAACATAGCAGTGTTGATAGTTTCAAGTAAATATTAATCTAAGTTCCTCCTTGACATTGGCTATGGAATATATAGTGTGAGATCTCAATAAAAAAGTCCAAAATATTCAAAATTTTGACCTAATATTGATTTTTATTCTGTATATTATTATATTCATGTTTCATAGCTGTCCATAGACATTTAAACCAGTGAACTAACCACTGATATATTTTAATAATGGAGGTGCCTGGATAGAAAGCAATACCAACCTAGAATTAACGTACTAAATGCATTGTTTAAGTATTCATGCATACTTTGTTCAATAATATGTAATGTATTTATATGTACTTGTACTTGTTGTTGAGCCTTTGAGTGAAGATGGATATTCACTGTAATCATAATAATTTAGACAAGATCTTTTTAGTTTAGAATCCTTTTTCAGCAATTTTTACTACAATACTGTAACTTTATTATATTTTCCTTTTTAAGAGATAATGCAATGTAATCAAAGTGGTGATTTTTATTTCATTTTACTGAAGGATGATTTTGTTTTAATCCTAAAAAATCAATGACTTTATATTTTTTAAGATACATATTTTTCTTGAATTGGAACAATAAACTTGATTTTATGAGAGGTAACATTTTGTTGATTGAGACAAACTTAGTTATGAATTAATAATATGCAGCATAATTACATTTTAGCATGGCTTAGTTTCATGATTGAAGTAAAGGTTTTTTCATAATTTTGTGTTTCGTTTTCATTGCAGCTTGCATGTTTTATCTCAATGGCTTAGAATTCAAAATGTAAAAGTGAAGAGAAACTTACAGCCATTTATTTTTTTCGTTAAATTTGCAAGGCGTAAGCTATTATGTTGATTATGATAAACACACTAATAATAAAAAGCATGTAAGCTGTGTCCAGTTCATGCTTTCACGTTGAGAATATGTAAATGGTTATGTTTGTTAGTTTGTTTTCATTTGCGTATGTGAAATAATATCATGTGTTGGAAAACATACTCATGGTGAATTTCTAGAAGACTAAAATATTTTTCATGGTTCACATAGTGGTGATGTTATGTTTTTAGATTTACATTTTCGGAAATAACCTCATGCATGAGATGATTTGTGAAAAAGTGTTAGTTTTTATACATAATTGTTTTAACATTATTAGTAAGAAATAAAAACATTATCTTCAGCAAAAAGTAGTTTAATTTTTGAGTACTAATACTACTACTACAATCAATCATCAAAAGCCCTACTTATGCAATACTACCATTTAGGTATCAAAGTAATGTCTGTCTGGTTATACCTACACACTATTTGTTTTAACTGATTATTAATTTATTATTTTGACACTAACTTATGACTGTCTTGGAATTTGCTACCAGTGAACTTCTGAGCTAACCTACTAACATTGTTTCGCCATGGCTGCTTCTGTCTTGGTTACAAGAAAAATCTAAAAACTGATCTTTCAACAACAATTTATTTACAATTTAGTAATTCTACAACAAATCTAAACATTTACATCATAATTATTAGTTTTTATATAAATATTCCACCATCTGCCCATGATACCCACATCAACTATTCGCGATGGGAAACTAAAGTATGTTGGCTGTAGG
The DNA here is from genome assembly GCF_963855985.1 of Ostrinia nubilalis. Classification (NCBI taxonomy): domain Eukaryota; kingdom Metazoa; phylum Arthropoda; class Insecta; order Lepidoptera; family Crambidae; genus Ostrinia; species Ostrinia nubilalis. The sequence goes on from NC_087103.1 coordinate 9,337,797, forward strand.
TAAGAGCATTGACCTTTATACAAATCACATTCATTATTCAATTCAGATGTGTACATAATTGAAGCTACTCCAAGGCTCCTGTAGTGAATCAGACCTTCATTGTAGCAGGTGTCGAGGAATCTCAAGTGACCCACAGAAGTTGGATTTTGGCATTCTTCACTAACGAGAACTACTTCATTAGTAATCCTCTTTAGGTAGTCCTTAAAATCCATTTCATTTGGATTATTACGTGCTAGTAAAACAACTGTTGCAATTCCAGCTGTCCACTTGAAGGCCTTTATAGGTTCATCTTGAATATCAGTCCGGAGGTCTTGCAGCATTTGACGATAGTCAATAAATAAGTTTTTCCAGTAGTCAGCCCATTTTTCAATGATTGTCCCTTTAAACTTTTCAGGGAACTTTATTCTTCCTACATTGGCGAACGTCGACGAATTTCTAATGACCCTGAACATACTGTGATTAGTCACGACCTCTGTTTCATTGATATTTTTTTAATAAGTCGTTCCAATTATATTAATAAATTGAAAAATATGTAAAATTTAGCTTCTTTTACAGGTTTCCCCATGCATGCTGGAACCAGCTGACAAGCTGTCACTCACAATGACTGACACTGACATTGACTGCTATACTTTTTTATATTATTAAACTATTTAAATTACATCATTGGAATTAGTCTATTCGCCAAATTGTTAGTGTTGTAAGAAAATTTTTCATCAATTGCAATTGAAATATCGATAATACCATTACTACTGTGAAAATTATCAACTTTGAAAAGGGTGACCATTATGGTTTTTAACCTTGGAGACTCAAAGTTTTACTAATAGCTAACTGACCGGCGCACTTCCAAAACAATGTTTGATAGAAATAAAACAAACTTATTAGAATGCGACAATGTTTATTAAAATATTAATGTTAAGCTTTTTCAAGCTGCTTTGTACAGACAGTTCCTAGAATTACACATAGCCATTTGGTCGTCTTTTTTAAATATTCATGATATAACTGTACGTAATTAGTAGGTAATTAGTTAACCTTTTCGAGTAGGCATTGAACCTCCTCCTTTAGCAGCTCTTCTTTTGCGGTTCAAATTATTAGCTTGCGGCATGGGCATGGGTGGCATCTGGGGCATTTGTGGCATGGGTGGCATTTGAGGCATTTGTGGAAATCCCTCAGGTGGATCTGCACGTCTTTCAACCTTAGTAAAATATAAAAAGGAGAAATAAGTGATAATTAAAATTTAACACTAATAAATTCAATGCTATTTAGTCCCTTTTCATATTATGTAATTTTGAATCGACATAAAGTATTATTTAAAACTGTAACATTTATCAAAGAACAAAACGCGAACATTGCTATTTGGCATATTCTTCAGGTTAATGGAATGCAGTTTACATACACTGTAAAAATCTGGATGGACATACAATATTTACCCGCAATAAATATGGCTCTAAGTCTAGATTTAAATTTACTTACTCTGTTCAATGGCTGTAAGTAGTCGTACGAAACAACAGCATCTACTCCAGGAGGTGGAGGTGGAGGAGGGGGATCCTGACTCTGGCTGCTGTGCAGGACAGCACAGATGGCAAAGACCACTAAACAAAACGACTGTTTCATCTTCACTGGTCACTGCTACATGAACACAAACCTGCATCACCTCTCTATATAACGTCCAGCGTGCATGCTCTTAAACGGAAACCTTTGGCTTTGACAAAGAACACGTAACCAGACTTCCTGTGAGATACACGCGAGAGATAATAAAAACATGCCATATAATAGCGACGATAAAATAACTCATGTAGAAGCTGTGTATTATCTCATGAACGTAGTGGAAATCGAAAATGAGAGACGTCTCTGCAATTACACACTAATTAAAATAGATTTGCACCAGTACCAACAGCGTTTTTTAAAGCTATTCACAGATAAAGGTCTTGATAGCATTGACTGACACACCGTATGACCGTACATCCATTATACTTATTTATACACAATGAGTATAGTAAGTTGTACCTAATGGGTGTGGTGCACACTCTGACTATGAAAAGCTTGCCGTCCACTCTCAGTCTCAGGTTCCAATCCTGCATGATAAAGACTTATGAATAAATACCTAAAATCCTTTTGCTTAGTTCTGGCCATTTAGCTTTTCATTGATACTTCTTCTTCTTCCTCGGTAGGTCCCTCACTGATGAGGATCGCACGGCACGATGCATACTTCTGCCCAGCATCGTCTTCCTCACCACTTTTGACCAACTCGTCGGTGCCTTACCCTTCGTTGATAAAAATTGTACTACTCAGGTTCTCATACAATACTGCTAAAATGTTTATTAGTAGGTAATGCCACAGAATAAGTAATAGTACCAACAGAAGGATTACTCCGCAAGAAGTGGAGAATAGAGGATTTAGAAATCATTTCACGGAGCGATGTTTATACAAAAAAATTCAAAATTTCTTACCACAAACGTTATTTGCCACTTACTTAGTCTTGTTGTATAGGGGGGCTGTTGTACACACGGCCACACTGTTATAGTTAACCATTTCTGTTTTTGCTCTCGCTCTCATCAAATGGTGATTCTTTGCGATAAACGAGATGACATGACTGGCAATGGGCAGTGAACAATAGAGATGGGTAGTGGGTAAAAACCCATTTCACCCGATTGGGTTAAAACTGGGTGATTTGGGTAAAAACCCGGTTTTTACCCATTATCACCCATTCTGGTGGGTGAAAACAAAAATAGCGTTTTTTTTAAAAGTGAGAAGTGGTATTTGTTGCTAAGGGGGCGTTCTAGTGTTACGTAATGCAATCTGGGGGGAGAGGAAGTCTTGAAAAACGTTACAATGCGTTACAGTGGCGGTAAGGCGGTTCGATTTCAAGTTTTTAAGCAGAAGTACTTTGTAGTTGGTGTTGTTATTTGTAACTTTATACCGTAATGTCATCAAAGAGAGAGTTTGGCATCTTTGGCATCCCCCCCCCTCCATGTCCTTGCCATGATCACAAATTATTGTGTTCCTACTAAACATCATCATAACGTGATCAATTTTACGATTTGGCCACGATATAAATGCATATTAGTGTTAAATTTGACTTATTACTTATTAATCAATAAACTTAAATGAGAAAAATTCAATAAAAATAAAGAAAAGATACCAATTGAAATAATTATAAAATTATTTGTTTTCACCCGGTGTAAACACCCACGGGTGGAATGAAATGGGTTTTTATTGGGTTTTTACTCTCATGTGGGTTTTTACCCGGGTGGAAACCCATCTCTAGTGAACAACACTGTTGCCGATAGTACCTTGTACCTGTGCATAAGTTTATCATTTCTCTGGGTACAACATTCGCTATTGACGTAAACTGTTTACATTGATTTTTTGATTTAGATAAACCTTGAAAGTATTTTATTGATTTCATTCAGTCAATTGTTTTGAGTTTTGACCCTTTTTGAGAAATCAGTCTTTTTCAATTTTTTATACTGGTAACCCAACCTGTGCAAAAATTGCCTACCCGCCAAAAATCGGATTAATGTCACATTGATTGAAAGTAATGTTGGTACACTAAAAACTTTACAAAATTTTATTTCTGCAGCGTCCAGTCACTGGTTACTTTGTTAGAAGGAAGCATAGCCATGGAGACCACAAGCACACCTGTTGTGGCTGCTGCCGCCGGCAAAGTTTACAAAGTGCAGCAGAGTCGAGTTGGACGCGGTGTGCCAGTTATCCAAGATGCCTATACGAAGAAATGTTCTTGCTACAGAGATAAAACTATTGTATTTTGCCGAGCTTGTGGCTATTACTGCAATGGCCGCATACGCCTTAAGTGTGAACAGCACCCAAGGGTATGTAAACACTAGACAAGAAGTACCAACCAAGTGTAAACTAGGTCTCGATTTGAAAGTTCTTCTAGTATTTAACCAACTAGCTAGATGGTAAATCTACTATTACATGATATTCATACTCAGAAAAATCTACCTACCTACTAAAAATTACTTTATCTGCATTTTTTCAAATTAAGTCACAATATTATCCAACATGTTTCTTTTAAAATTTTCTAGAAACCTAATACACAATTTCAATAGGTGCAGCAACATAAAGTACCTACCTACCTTATTTCAATGCCTTGTAACATGGGTCTTAATAATTTTTTAAATTTTCCAGGTTACATTCTTGCTGGATATAGCAGAGTGTCCCCGCTGCAATTCACCATCATTCTTGGATGAGTACTTCAAAAATACTTAAATATTATCTATATTTGTCCTATACTGATTTTAGTAGTCTATCATAAGAGGTAACATACTAAATAAACTAGCTTTTATTGTGACTAATGTAAGAAGAATGTTACAGGTGTTTATTCATAACATTCAATGTGTTGTTTTATGTTAGAAGAAAGTTGATAATTTTGTTTAAGAAGTTTTATTTTTGTTACTTTTATGGGATATCAAAATGGAAAATAGTTAAGCCAATTTTCTCATTTACATAACAGATAGTTGTCACTGATTAGTTACAAAACAATACAGTTTTTTGAGAAAAACTTAACTTGTTTGTAGCTAATGTGCAACCTTGGGTGTTGGTAGAAGAAAATTGAATTTTGTTCCCGTTTTGAAATATTCCCTCATGTGCCATACAAAATTTTGTGAATGAGAAAGAATAAATGACTATAAAAATAATATTTTGATATTATTTTGACTCATTGTTTAATTTTCTATAGATACACATAAAATATTTTATAAATATAGAACTACTGAATGGTCAGCTAGACATTAAAAGAAAACATAAGTTTGTACAATTTAATATTTAGCTAAAACTTTGAACAACATTGTCTATTTACTAATATTTATATTGAAAACCAGCTAGGAACATCTGATCTGTTTTTGTTACGTTCTATGTATTTTTTGAAACTCTTCTTCGCTTCATCTAAAGATTTCATGTTTTCTTCTTCATCTTCTTTGCTCTTTTCAAACAAATCTGGATATTGAAAAGTCTGCCCTTTTGGCTGGAAATTTACAAATAGTTTTAATAATAATTCTAATAAATCAGCCAAAGTATTATAGTAAGGACACTGCTATTACAGTACATTTGTCTGAATACTTATTCCATTACTCTACAAATTGTATTCTATTACTATACTATGAGGCATTGCAGCTACATCTTGAACTTACCAGTACAACATAGGCATATTTGATATCATCATCTTTAGTTACATATCCTCGTCCAATATCTCTCTTGAACTTTCCCATAGTGATTTTTGTTCTTACGTCTATCACTGGAACATTGTATATCTTTTCCAAGTAGTTTTTGATATCATACTTGGTCATTTCCATTGAACATTGGAAGTTAACGATATTAGGCATTTGCTTTGGCAATGGGCGAACCAACTTCATCCAAAAGTTGGGCAGGAACACCCGAAGCTGCGGGTTACCTCGTTGATATATTGGATACCTAAAATTATAAAAGCAAAACCACAAGTGAGGTAAGGTATGATCAAATTTTTCAAGGATTATTAATATATTCTGCACAATAAACTTACCAGCGAGTGGACATGTTTTAGCAATTACACTAAAGAGAATAATTAATATTTCTTTGTATTGCAGCTAAAGTTTAATTTTAAGAAATCTATTCTCTGCTTTTAATTTTTCGGCCAAAATAACCACAAAATTTTGACACATTTGACAAGTATGTTTTTTCTAGATAATTTGTTAACGGCATTGAAAGTTGGAATTTGGATATTTTTATCACAATTTTTATACAGATAATTTTTTATCCATCCAAAGGAGGAAGACAGAGGAAGAATTATTTCATACTAGCTTTCCACCCTTCGGCTTCGCCCCCGTGGAATTTTGTAGTTTGGTTTCAAAAACCGGGATAAAAACTATCCTATGTCCTTTCCCGGGACTCAAACTGCAAATCTATGCCAAATTTCATCAAAATCGGTTCAGTGGTTTTGGCGTGAAAGAGAGACAGACAGAGTTACTTTCGCATTTATAATATTAGTATAGAGTATAGATAGTAGATAAGTAGTAGTATAGATTTATTTAAGAAATACCTAGCTCTTCCTCCTTTTTTAAACAAACTGACTTCTTGCGAAATTATCATACTAGAAATATTAATAGGTTTTTGTTAGTTTTCTGCTATCTATTAATTCGAGTCATTAGTCTTTTCTTTGCATTGTTTCCAAAATAACTCTGAGTGGGTGTCTGTCTGGACTCGCTGGAATAACAACGAGAAACTATTGATTATCACTATAAATAGTACACTATCGATTCGATACTATGTGACAGTCGACATTCAACCGAGCGCGTCACTACCCAATTGCCCGTTCACTCACTCACTCACGAAGGAAGGAAGTTTTCTTCAGCAGCCAGTCAAGTCAGCAGTTCAGCAAAAAAGATGGCGGTGGCACTGTCACCCGATCAGGAATTAGTAAGTAAATTATTGTATATTTTAGATAAATCCTAATATAATCTGAATTCTAATCTTTTTTGATGTAGTTAATTCTATCTATTCCATGTTAAGTATAGTTACGAAGCGTTTTTATGCCATGGTAATTGGGGTCGCAACTTGCGTCGTTTACCATGTCACCACTGTTTGTTTTGATTTGTTTCTGTACTTGTTTTTGAAGAAAACTACATAATACTGTGACCTATTTGGCTGTATCTTGGTCAAGTTTTCATGACCAGTGTGTTGTATAGTGTTCTATCATTCATACAAAGCACTGATTTGAGAAACTAGGTAACCACATCAGCGCAGGATGATATCTGAGAGTAAATTTCCGCTTCCGTTTGCTCCGCGATGTCCGACTAATTTAGAGCTGGAATGGTTACGCTTTTTTATTTGTTTCTAATTGGAAACAGTTTTCGTAACTTTCATATCAAGCTTGGATTCTAACCCAGTAACATGACAGCATCCCAAACCAGTTCTTGTATCTATGTTCTAAGGTGTTGCCCATGTCTCAGTTATTTTATTATTAGGGTGAGGTTAAAAGATGTGCTCATAAGTATGGTGAACTTTCATATAAATTTATTATACCTGTTTTGTATATAAAACGAAACAAACATACATTACCCTTTGACTAGGCTTCAAAATATTTTTTTCAATGGATTTGAACCTTAACACATGTCAATAAAGTTCAATATATGGTGGCAACAGTTCAGTTACTCCTAAAAAAAGTTTATTTATTTATTTATTTATTTATATGGCATACCAACAACATATATATTATACTCTTATGATTAACATTTGTGAAGATAACATTATAAAATATTAAGATGTAGGTACCTAACCCAAGTCACACAAAGTAAATTGCATGCATGGTGTTTTCTTAGTGTAAATTTGGTTTCATTGTGAATAGCAGAATTCTATTGCGCTAATTATCAATAGAGAATGGTCTAAAAGTCACTAAATGTTTGGCCTTTTTAGCAACAGTCTAATAAAGCCCTGTAATGCCATCAAAACCTTCTCAACTTGAGAAGACAGTTCTTCTGCCCTGAGACTGTATTTTTGCAGTAGGAGAGACTTGTGTCTCAAGAATGGAGATGAAATGACTGTATCCATATGATTACGTCTGAGTTATGACTTATAATGGCATTTACTCTTGCTGTATAATTAATGCAAATGAGAACATTAAGACACTTAATTCAGTGATGATTTATTGCGAAGATAATATTACAACCATGTGCACACACTTGAATGGTAGGAAAAAGAGACCATAAAGAGGGGCCAACGCTTCTGGGTTGCCAGATATTGTTATTAAATTTTTACCATGTAATTTTGTAAGTCAAAGGAGACTTCTTTTTTGTAATGGTATGAGTTTTTTCTGTTTAATCTTTTATACTATGAAAGTATCTAATCAAACAACTATTTTCAAGGTTACATTTTCTCAATCACAAAGTGGTATAAAGACTATTAACCATGCTGTATATTATTCGTGGCTATCAAATTATTCATTAATTCGATAAAACTTTCATCTTTCATGATGAACAATTTAATTTAATGTGATAAGCCATTAGGGGCAGGTTTTATTCAATCTATGGAGAGGTCCATGGTGTTAGTAACAGCTAACCTGTTCCTTGAGAACAGATTTTGGCTGGTTTAAATTGGGTACACTGATGCTAGTTTCTGTGAGCAGGCAGAGATTGAGATGATTTATTGAAAAATCATTCACATAATGATTGATAAGAAATCACATCAAGCTAACAATGTGGCATATTATGTATTTATCATAGGTCCTATTTTCTATTTTGCAACAACACTGTTCAGTGTGATGTGCTGTCAATTATTTATTGCTATGGACTTGATTTTTTTTGAAAAAATATTCAAGGCTATAGAAATGTGCCTACTTCCAGTAACCCTTGTCAAATTGTGGTTGACATGTCAACCTTAAATGACCCTGCTCCACAAATTACTCTCAAAACGATTTTTTTTATTTACTTTTTTATTTATGCCTGTGCGAGTGCGCGCCGATAGGTTACCTCAATTTATGGAAATATAAGAGGAACTCCAAGGATCTCAAACTAACAGAATTTATATGGACTAGTCAACTCCTCATTCTTATTTCAGAGGTTTTAGATTTTGGTGGTAGCCAACCTAAAGACAGTATATTTGGATAACAGCAATCAGTTTGCGAAAGCGGCTAATTCACTGAGCATAGCGAATCCCAAAATTGGACTGACAGTTAACACCTTCAGAAAGTGATGACATGCTCTAAAAGTAGGGTGAGAGATGCTGAGAAGTCAATATTGCTACACTTCGGCAGTTAGATTTTAATTGCTCTAGTTACCCTTATCCCTTATCTAGTACAAAAATGTGCTATTTTAACTGTTTTGCCTCTACATCACAGAAAAAAGTTCTGTTAACGAGCAACAGATATAACGATGTTAGAGACGTCCGGTCTGAAATAGGTATCATTAACATACACACATTACACATATCGGTAATAGCCTAAATTGGGAAGGCAAAAGCCATGGAGGTAGATAACAACAACAACAAAACAAAACCCAATACATTTTCACTATTAATATTCATTGCCACTGGTACATATTGATTGGTGGATCAGACTCCTTATCACAAGGAACAGAATCGGTCATCATCATGAAGGCATTGGAGAGCGATTGTTTACTTGCGAGTAGTATATTTAGCCGCGCGGCACCGCTTCTGACGTAGGTACGCGTTCAATCCGTATGCTTCCGTTGGAAAGACCTAATAATAGGCCCTGAAAGTACGTAGGTACACAATTTGTTTGTCAATACAACGTAAACCGCAATTGAACTCTCGCAACCCTTTCAGTAATGTTGATTTTTCTAGTGACGAGTAGTTACACGAATAGCAATTTTCTCGTGTTGTTCATACACACGATTTTAAAAGAAGATGAGAAGAACTTCATTATGTCATAAAATTACATAGCCGTGAAGCCCATGAACCTAGAACTAATAGACTTTTCAAAAAGAGTTTAAAAATGTCTTAACCACGGTCTTGACATTTTACTGCGTTCTTTAAACATTTCGGCTGTTAACGAAAGGTGGATTTGGTTGTTCTTTTACAATTCGTTAATAAAGTTTTCCTTGTTGATTTTAAGTGAAGAATCACGTGGGAACGGAAATCTGCGTAATAAATCAGCAATATTAAGAGTGAGTGACGGAGAGAGGCGTAGGCCGGACGCGCTGGTCGCTCGTCGTGGCTGAGTGCCCTCTCTGCAATTTAATTCGATTCTGGCTTGATAGGATTTGAAGCAATAACGGCAGGGACTCGATAAAAATAAAGCTTCAACCGCTTATATCTGATTAACTGAAGGAGATTTGCAAATACAGGACAGGGAAATTGAAAAATTGGGTCGGCTGCCTTAAGTTTAATTAAAGCGGTTTTTTAAATCAAATTAAGCAGAATAATGTATTTGGTCCGTGTTATTTATCACTGCATAACGTACTGAGATAGCAAAGAAAACAATATCAAATGCAACCTTTACCAAACCTGTTGAAATATTAAAGCAAAAAATAAATAATGTTATCTTGTAAGATCTGCAGTGCATATTGCGTATCAATCCTTATCTTCAACCGCAATTCCAGTAATCTTAAAAATTCTAAATAGCGCATGATCATTTGGTACTACCACTTCTCATTTCATTTATTAATTAGAGTATGTAATCTCCTAATTAAAATTAAGCTAGGGCTAGGTAATTTGAAATTCAACTGTACTGTCTAAGATATTATGTTGTACGTAATCTATTATGGTCTCGTTAGACGCTATCAAGTGCTAGACAATCCTAAGAACTCGTTTGTTCTGTAAATTGGATAGGTGTTGGTTTTCGTTGGCAAATTGTGCCAGGTTACACGCTTGTTGACAATCGGCGACAATGTGTTTGCGAGACCATGACGTTGGTTTTAGTCCACGGAAATGGATCTCTTTTATTTAGGAAACTATTCTCCACTTTCGTCTTTTGTTAAAAATTTACTGAATTGGAACTACAATGTACAAGATAATGTTGTTTCATACCCGTTTCATAAACATATCTTACAACATGCTTTTTGTGACATACAGGAGTAAAGCTCCTTAAAAGCACCTTCGTTTATTAGGGAAGATCTATCGTAATTTCCAAGACGTTGAAAAACACGTTGGAAAAGTAGTTTCTGAAGTTATTGTTCTGTATTACAGATCTCTATTTTCTGTTTAATAAGCTGAATATAAACACTGGCATTGTTTCTTTGAAATTCAATTCTTCATGACGCGTTTGCGTTCATTAGATTTCCTAAATCATAACTAACAAGAAATTCGTTTGTTATTATTGGTTTGCTAGAAAGTTTTTATACCGCTGCTGAATTATTAAGCGTATATTAATATTGTGGCCATATTACGTAAATTCAATAGGTATTCCTCAATCCCAGCCTCTCACGTAGGATGGTAGACTGGTGGGCGTATCGTATGACGCATTTTGAAGCACTTCGCGAAAGGTCTCATTATTTGAAGGACTAAATGCTGAGCTATAAACATAGCAAACAAATCATAATAAAAATAAGTGTCGTAATTATTTTCTATCTCGTTAATTTCGTTTCTTTTTTTTTAATGACCAAAAGGATAATTGTGTAAAGATGTAGGTAGATTTGTGGTAAGATTTGGTGTCCATTCCGAGAACAATCTGGTATGCATTATTCCTCATTCGATTTGTATAATTCAATGCTTAATTCATGGGATTGTGACACTTGTTTTGCATTGACGTCATTATAAATGACCTGTGGTTAAACAATACAGCTTTCGTTCGTTTGACAGTTGCAAGCGAGAGCCCCGGTGGTGCGATCGTGCGTGCACTGTGAACCAAACTACAAGATCCCTTGTTTGTTTATAGTATTTCAACTCGTTATTTGTATTTTGACGATTTCTAATGATCAGTGCTTTCTAAATCTATTAATATTTGTTTACCGTGTACAGTGCGGTTATTGTTCTTGCATTGTGTCGTCTCGTGATCCTTATATGGATGTGGAGTTTGAGTCTTGTTACTCTTGACATGTTTATTATTAGACCCTGAGGCGTATGTTGAATTGTTGATTATTTAGAATTATCTTATTATTTCTTCTGACTATGCTTATTGTTATTCGAGGCCATTTATAGTAATTGGTATAGGTTAGTCGAACTTATAATAATCGTTGAAGCTGTTGGTTGGATTAATACAAATTTTCATTCGTTGTGGATCTAAAACATAGTAGCGTTTGTTATTGTTAATTAATTTTTAATACCTACCGTCTTCACTTCATTGCACAATGTTCAAGGTGATTATGAAGCCAGTGTTTGTAAGTGAACAATATCGATCGATTTATGAATATAATACAAATTTGAAAGTGTTCTGTGATGATAAATCTGCGTCTTAACATCTTACATTTTAATTTGTGTTAATAAAAGATGACTGTTATTATAAATAAACCCTATTAAAATAATAATTTATTTAATGTGCCTTGTAGCCTGGGATTGGGTTTTACTCATAGTATGTAATTTAATAATTCTAATTGTGGTAAGCTTCAGACAAATTATGTATTGTCTTCTTCCTTCCCTCCTATCCCAATCCACATAACAAGCTCTTATCACGTTACATAAATAAACCATTCAATTAAAATTATATTTTCCTTTGTGTATCCTCAGTGTGCCAGGGATTACTTGAATGCAACATCCTTTTAGAGCGTTTATTAATTAAAATTGGAACGTTTGTTTTAGGAGTTAAAACTAGAGTTGTTAGCGTGGTGTTGTATAGTTACTGTTGATATTGCGTGATTGTGATGCAGCACGTGTGTGTGTGGTGACGTAAGGCGGGGCTCCCAGGCGCGTGCCCGCTCATAATAAAACCCCGCGCCCGCACAGGATACACATCCCGGAAGAATTAACCCACCGTCTCCCGCCTGCTTATTTGCATCCAAATACATATGCACCCACTTGACAAATTATCCGTATCCAGTTAGCACCGGTATTGCACTCGCAACACCTTGCTAATGCGGTTTTCTTGGTCACAGTTCAATGTTTACCAGGGCGTTACGGTGTGAACTCTGTCAAATAGTCATTGAGGATTCCGTTCGGTACTTCGGTCGCCGTCCAGTCCGTCTTGCTTGAAGTTTAACTGTCGCGATGAAAGTGTGACGAAACAGTGAAATCAACCATCTAGTATAAATTAAGCTGTGCATAATAATTGACCAATCATGGAATTCATGGACGAGGATTTCCTTCTCAACATGGAGAGAGCGTTCATGCGGAATTGGCTCCGGCTTCTAAGGGTATATTTTGCATTAACTGTATTTCTTATATCTGAATTTTATGAACAACAATAAGATGAATAATATGGCAAGACCAGTGACTCAATTATTATGACAATTACATGGTTATCCGAGCTACTTGTCGAACTAATTGAATCATGGAATTGAGGGTCACTGAAGTGTGTAATAATATTGCGTCGTACCTACATAGGTAATCGAATAATCTCTTCACAAGAAAGCCTTCGTCATTCTAGTTGACCATTTTCACTATCCATTATGTATTTCCTGTATGAAAGAAAGATAAGCGCAGACGACGGCACATCAAGTTTAAACACTCAGATACAATGTCAAGAATCTCTTGGAATCTGTCTGTCTCATTTAATTTAACGGTATAGATGACAGCACATCAGACTATACATTATCGTTGCAAAGTTAGCTACCCCCCTAGACAAGGCGCAAAACGTGAAAGTTGTAATTTCCAAAACCTTACGCTCTCGATGGCGTTCCTTTTCTCCGTAAAGCAGTTTCGAAATACATCTGTCAGGTTTTGCTACTTGTTAAGGCAAATGCAGCCAGGATGTGCTGTCGTTTGTACAAATATGAACGTCATACATATCTAATGAAACACATTCTGTCACTTGCAGGCTACAAAGGCATTTCTGGACGCGCTGAGCGAGTCGGGCGCGACATGCGTGTCGCGCGCGACTGCTATCAAGTTCTTGTTCGCGCGCAAGTTTGACGTGCTGCGCGCGCACACGCTCTGGCGACAGCACGAGGCGACTCGCCGGCGGGAAGGGCTCAACAAGTTCGAGCCCTTCGAAGAGCCGCTGAAGTCCGAGCTTGAGACTGGAAAATTTACTATTTTGGTGAGTTTTGATCAGGATATGCTATTTGTTTCAATGGGGCGGTATGTTGAACAAATACGAACTTGTATACAATAACAACAAGTTCGAGCCCTTCGAAGAGCTGCTGAAGTCTTTGAGAGCAGAGTTTGAGACCGGAAAATTTACTATATTGATGAGCGCCAGGAAAAGAACGACATCACGTCTTTCAAATTTTCCGTGTTTGAACAAATATGAAGGTGAATGAAATAGCGTAGAATTCTCTGGAGAGTAGCCTTAGGTCAAATTTTGATGAATTATGTATATTCCTACCTAATTATTAAGTCTTAGACAACTACACACACTGGACTAGATAAATAGTTCTATCGTTTGTGATTGTACAGTATCTCGTAAGTACTGTATCTGTATGCCATGTAGGCTTTGAACATGAAAGACATTGAACTTGATAATATCGATAGTGATTGCCACATTACATAAATTAATGATGATTACGCAGATGAATAACCACATTACCGAGATGAGATCAATGGGCATTTTACTTTTTACCTGTTATCAACCGCAACGGTCCTTTCATACTTTAAAGTAGCTGGCTGTTTATAATAATTATCGCGTAAAACATTAACTTAGGTCACAGAATAAGTAATAGTACAGGTACAGAAGGATTACTCCGCAAGACGATGTAAATAAATGCGAGTCTTGCTACGACGCGATACAGTGGAATTCAGCTCGCACATCACTACGTACCTACAATTTTATTCACCTACAAGTTTTGTCTCTTTCTATCGCGTGCCTCTGAACTCTTCTTACGCTGTTAGGGTTGCTGTCTAGTGAAAAAATAATTAATCTACTTATTTGTAATGAGGTACGTATGTAGGTAAGTATGCATTCATTATGGAAAACCTTGGGAGAGGCCTTTGTCCAGCAGTGGACGTCATTTGGCTGAAACGAACGAACGCATTCTGAGCAGTAGTCATAGTAGGTTAGGTTCCTATACTATCCTAAGAATTATTGATTACCTACATGGCCAACATACCTTTCAGCATCTTTGGGAAGCGAAAAAAAAAAGATATATCCGGTAGATTTCTTTTCGAATTTAAACACCCGAACGCTGCACAATATTTCTTTCTCTTTATGTCCATTTTTAAATAATACTTCGATCATAGAATTCGGTACATACTACAACGCACGCCAGCGTCCTGACGGGCGCGCGCGTGACACTCGACTGATATAATACCCGCCGGCGGGGCGCTTCGCTGTAGGTAATTATCGGATGTACCGCGCGGAGTGAGCCAGGCCTGCTTAGGTGCAATTTGTTCTTCTGTACGCTTTTTATGTTTGGGATTACATGAGGCGCGATCTGCACCAAAGAAAACCAATCAGATTTTCGAACCGAAGCTGATCGGAGATGTGTGGTGAAAATAACTAAATCTGATTGGTTAACTAAGGCTGGTTTTAGAGTCAACGCTGACGCACGCTGACCGTCAGCGCTGACAGCCAAAATGTATGAAGCGTCGGCGCCGAGCGATCAGCGTCACCCAGGAACGTTCCCTTCAATTACATACATATTGATCTGTCAGCGCCGACGATCAGCGAGCGGTCAGTGCGATTCTAAAACCCGCCTAAAAGACTTCCTCTTCACTGTGGTGGAAAGCGGGCTTAATTTAAATGTTGCCATAATGTTCACGATTACGGTTGTGTCCGCAGCCGACGCGGGACGCGACCGGAGCCGCCATTGCGGTGTTCACGGCCAACAAGCACTTCCCGTCCCTTACCACTCATCAGACGACATTGCAGGTAATACCCGTTTGTTTTCATTTTATACTCCATTAACACACTTTGACATGTCATGTTTTGGCTAGAAACGACTTGGCTAATGAAATTATTGTGAGGTCAACAAATTATTTAGGCTGTTTTTAGGTCATTGTTTCAAAAGTTTTGTATCCGAATACATTTTCTTTACTTACTACTTTCCTAGTAAATACATAGATAAAACAGTATTCTTGACACAGAATTTCGCAATTACAACAAAGTTAAATTTTATTTTATGTTACATCGCATGACCGACCTTCTGTAAATGTTGCGTACAATATTTCATTTCAGTAATCTGTGCAAAATACACACAGCAAAACATAGGTAAATCAAATTATACGGCGCGGAACGAAAAAAGTAGCCTATAAACGAAAATGGGCACATTTACAAACGCGTCTCTGAAGGCAACGCTTGCAGTGCAATTTAATTCCCTCTCTTGTCTTGCGTAGATTGGGCCAAGTTATGGAATAATTTATCATTTAGTTAGGCCATGGGTGAGCCCCGCGCATGTAAAACTTCATACATGCATAATATCGGTCGTCCTGCGTCGTTCGGTGCTGATTTATTTATCTCGGCGCACGCAATGTCAGGCTGACACCGTCGCGTCATAGAGCGAAACTAGAGCTCGCAGCCGGAAGCCCTTGCGGACATAGATCGATATCATTCGATATGAATTAATATTGCAATTAATTTAATAAGCAGTAGATCCTTATCTGCACAGAACGGAATTGTTGAGATCGTAGGTCCACGAAAGAGTTTATAATTATAAGAGTTACGAAACTTCAGTTACCTATGTAGGGTAGGGTACCACTGGCTGAAAACTAGCGTGCACGAATTTTATTCCGTACAGAATTACAGATCCTAAAAAGGAAAGTTGTCCAATTTTACTTACTGGTGCTATGATACCTTTTTATCATCAGACGTTATAGTAGTCCTAACTTTTTATCTCGCACTAATGAGGCAATTAATTGCTATCCAATAAAATCACATCATCAATTATTATCCATTGATTTGTTTTTGCGAGATTCAATGCGAAAGCGATAGCTGTGTAATGGAATCGACCCCTCATTCCCCTCATCAGTCAATCTTCGAACGAGTCGACTGCACGCCCACTTGCGGATTACAAGTGCTTTTATTTCAACAACTAGCTGTGCCCGCGAATTCGTACGCGTGAAAATCGTTTGAATAATTTCCCATTTTTGCAAAATTTTCTTTGATGCTTTGCTCATATTGGATGTAGCCTTTCTCGATACCTAAATGGCCTATATGTACTCAATACAGCACCAAAACGTTTTTTTTTAATTCGAACCAGTAGTTCGTGAGAATAGCGCGTTCAACCAAACAAAAAATTCTTCAGATTTCTAATATTAGTAAAGTATATTGATATTCATTCGACGCCAACAAATAAGTACGTCTGCGTCTACTTATTTCTACCTTTTGTACGCTTTTTCATAAATGTATCGCAGACGTATCGATGAATCACAGGTATTTGTTCTGCTAATGCGTTCCTCCTTTCAACGGCTTTTTCGTTAACAACTTTTTATGTACTCTAAATATACTTGTTTTTTCTTGTTCACCAGTCTGAATAAGACGAATAATGATTGTAAATGAGCATTAGAGTCCACAGTACACAAACATATTTTATTTCGCAATGGTGCAGATTGTAAAAATAATAATGCTGATTTTCTTGACTGCTTAAATATTACCAGGAACATTGTATTACAAATTCTATGAACTTCAAGATGATTCTTTTGGTATGATAATTCATTACTTCGCAGACAACGACCATATTGATTAGCGTCTCACTTCACAGAATTATTACTTAAAATGTGGGTAGCAGAAGCATTCCCGAGAAATTTTCTCGCTCTCTTTATGTTTTTCTTTGAAAATGTTATTGCGACTTTCGCTGTGTTACGTTGAAAATCACTTCATTACCATTGTTTATGAATAATAATGGTAATATGGTTATTGAAGTATTGATTTTTAGTATTCTAAAAAGCATCCAAGCAGCAATATGCTAAATACAGTTTGAAAACGTCGATAGCACCACGTTGGGCGCCATATTTAACGGACACGTGACGGGCTAAATATGGCGCCCAACGTGGTGCGTATAGCGCTACATGAAAGAAGTCAAATGTAAAGTGTCACACATTTAAGTGAATATTTTTATTTTCAACAGGGTGTCGTCTACCAATTAGATGTGGCGTTGACGTCGATAGAGACCCAGCGCGCCGGTCTAGTCTTCATATACGACATGACCGACTCCAAGTACACTAACTTCGACTATGAACTGTCGCAGAAGATACTCACTCTGCTAAAGGTAAGTCATCTTATGGATTTGTAATAGGTGCTATTTTGCAATAAAAATGTATAATCTGATGTGCTGTCGACAAACCACACATTTTGTTTTAAACCGACGGAATCGAGTTAGGATCGCTTTTATGTCATCACTCATCATCCATCAATATTGCTAGTGGTTTGGCAACGGCTCTACTTTTTTCTCCGAAAACATGACGGGTCACATGACCAAAGAAAAATAGAACTAGAGGTCTGACTCAACGATCTTTCTGCCTAAAGCTATGATAGAGCACTGAAAATTTACTGTAATTAATTACAACGTTACCATCAAAAAGTTCCCTTTATCGCGACCTTATCACTCACTAAAATTTAAAGTAAGTTAATGAATTAACTTTCTTTTAGTGAGATACAATTTATTATCTTAATATAGCTTTTAATTTGGATTATAGCTTTATTCTTATGAAAGCAATTTCTTGGTATTGTAATATTTGTCCTTTTACCTACAATATAATATTTATAGCGTTGTCGACGTTTCTATAAATAAATTTTCCTAAAACTAGTTATTTAGCTCACATCCTCGACTTATCTTGGACAAATGAAAAATGACAAGGGATGACTGTATTCTATGAAGTCTAATTTTAGCCAAATAGAAAATAACATCGGAAAATTACTGGTATTTTTCCAATGTAGAGAAAAGAAATGTAGCATATTTAGTCGACTTTTGTAGAAAGCTGAAAATAAGCTCCCTTGATGGAATCTTTTCTAATCTGGTAGCGTTTTTCATCAACCGCGTGTTTACAACATTAGATCGTGATTGCGCGAATTGAAAATGATTAAATAATAAATATTATTATAACCATAATACAGAGAAATTTATTTTTACCGTCAATAATTTTAAGATGTAGAATTAAATCCCTATTTACTAAAACTAATCTACAGATAGTAGCTATCTAAAAATACTTTAAAATTAACTATGAGTATTCTACAAGTTAGAGGTCTGCAAATATTCTGAAAACCTATGCTGGGCTTGGCAAATTGTGTAACGAGTATTTGGTAGTGTATTTTTAAATTGTACCACGTAATCCGCTTGTCAGTAACATAATCGAAATAAAAGTTTCACGGAGTTCATATTGTACCGCGGTTGCACAATATGGGTCGAAGAATATTATCAACTCGCGAAGTTCTAAACCGGTGGCTGAATCTCCAACCGTTTGTTAAACTCCGAATAAGTTTATAAGTATTCTTGAAAACTCATTTCTCTCATACGTCCGTTGCACAATACTTCGATAATTTTAAGGATTACTAGCAGTCGCCCGCGACTTCGTACGCGTGGATCCCGTTTTAACCCCTTAGGGGTTGAATTTTGCAAAATCCCGTCTTAGTGAGCATCTACGTTCTAAAAGGTTCCATGCAAAATTTGAGACTCCTAGCACTTGTAGTTTCTGAGATTTCGTGATGAGTGAGTGAGTTAGTCAATCAGTGACCTTTCACTTTTATAAATATAGATTATCGGATTTTCTTTAGTCATTATGTTATTAACATGCAGATATAACAAACGTTAAATCATTTACGAGACATTGTGCGCTCCTAATCAATACCTAAGTGGATTTAAAGTCCACCAGACAAGCTTAATCTCCATCTCCCACATTTGGAAATTAATCCTAATTTGATATCTTTGGCCTGTATAGGATTAGTATAATAAGTAACTGTTATATTTTAATGAAAGCAATCAAGCTTAAAGATTTAATTAAACTTACATTTTAACTTATACCGAAGTCTACTATTTACATTTTTATCATCATTTGACGTTACAAGACGAGTCCTGCGGAACTGCGAATTTGACCAATCTATAAAAATAACTAAGATTTTTGATGATTTCGATTAGAAATATTCCTGTTCAATTGTAGTATCTTTTGTAAGGTGTTAAAGAACAGAATTGACACGCGATTGAGCTAAAGCGCCCGCCAAGACGGTTCCGCGAGTCAACCACAGCCCATCAATCTTCTCGCAAAGCTGTGTTCATATCGGTCTACCAGTGAACGTACAACGGTGTACAAATACTGTAATTCTCGGTACTTGTGTTACTCTCTGTCTGATGTCTTATTTGTTGTTAGTTCTATTTTTGTAATATATGAACGACATAAAAGCCTTTAGAAAAGTAAGGAATTTATTTTGCCGAGTTCTAAAAATATACCGTCCGTAAGATTATTCGGAGAAAGATATTGAGTAAATTATTATTATCGATTAAATAATTAATAGGGATTTCACGCTTTCAATTTCAGCATCGTCGATAAAATATTACCACAGACAGGAACGTCGCTTATTAATTAATTAAGGTACACCCGTTCGCTGTAAATTTCCCAATACGGCAAGTCATCGCGTAGATGAAAACCCGTAGCTTCGTTTTCCCGTAGCGGTGGGCGGATGCGAGCCGTAGTCCTTCGTAGCCGGAGCCCGCCGCCCGCCCCAGCCGCGTCCGCGTCGCCCCACCGAACTAGACCTACGTCAGTCGAGCTCGCGCCAGCGAAACGGACGCACGCGCGCGCTCTCGCGATCAAGCGCCTAACGTGCGCATCACATAATTACGCTAAATAAATTAACATCAATACCGTCGCTGTCAAAAACATCAACAATACGAGAATTCAGTGATCAAACTGTACTACGAGCGGCCGACAAACAGGTGGCGATTGCATATCAGTGCTATTATTGGGTGTTGTTGCCGGAGTGGTATTGCAGTGCCAGTGTCTATTAGCAGTGCTAGAGGAAAGTGCTTTCGACCGTAGAGCCCACTCTGCTGGGAACGTCAGATTATTGTGGAGTAACATTCGATCGATAGGGGCAACAGCTGAGAGGATTGCACGCTACTGCCCGCATTGTAGAGGTGAGGACCGTTAGTAGCACGCACGATCGTAACATTGTAATACTATTTTGGAAATATCTGTTATGTTGTAATACTGTAGCATCGTAAAAATAACACGCGATCCATTTTCTTTATTTATCTTTGAATAATTTTGTTTTTAGTGCAAAACACATACAATCGCTATGTTTTGTTGATAAATAAGCACCTAGCAAACTAAACCCACCAATTGGAGTATTAAATTGTATGAATCTCGGAAACTTATCTAATTGGATATGTTTGGGCGAGCTAGCCTATCTACCCTCTTTGGTATTATGTATAAGCTTGCGTTTGTGAAATAGTTGGACATAACGCAAACTATGTTGCTGAACATATAGCATCGGTGCCAAGTATCACATATGTATCGGTAAAACATATTGTTGAGACGGCAGTACTATCCACATTATGCTTACACTGAAAATAGTATTTGAAGCTTTTGTTACCTATAACAAAACGGAGATAAACGTAACGAGTATTGAATAAGCTTAACTCACGCTAACAGATTTCCTATTCAGTATAGTTACAGTTCAGCATTTTTTGTGTACCTACCTACATTACCTACATCTGATTCAGGTGATACCATTAACCTTGTTGAATACCAATTATTTCAATCATAGTCTTGTCCCCATACCGATAGACCTCATAAGAACAACTTTTTGACTCTACACAGAACCTTCTCTCTAGTAGAGCCCCTAGCAGATGTTTACTCACTTACTGTAACGTAATATACCCACTACTCGTTTTACACGAGTTCCCGCGCAAGTTTACTTACATTCCAGGATTTTATTTTAAAATGACAAAAGATTCTAGAATGGCAACGGTAGGATGTAAGTGATGTGCACCGTTGCGTAACGTTGTTTTTAACAAAGGATGATGAGTACAACAAAAAAGTCACTGTACCAAGTAAACATACAGCGGTCGTCTCGGCATTGAATAACTTCGCGTAATAATATGTTCGGCACAATGAAGGTCGAAGCTGCGGAGACGAGCGGTGAATCGCACCTCCGAGTCCGCACAAAGCGCTAACTTCCCGTTCTACCCATTACCGTGGAACCTTCGTCAAATCCTGACAACGCGTTATTGTAGTAATTAATCAATGTGACATGCACGCGCGTACATTTCAATTCATTATAACTTCATTAGCTTTAGTGACTGAGGTTTTCCAGAAGTTTTCACACGAAGTTCATCGCTCTAACCAACGAATTCGTGTTTTCATTTTATGATGTCTCCCTACTCCATCAGAATACTTGCTCTTTCATCGATTCACTCTTATTCCAGATATCCACACGCTATTGTGTCATAATGTGAATCGATTAATGCGGCAATCAACGATTGCTATTCTTTACAACGCAATTATGACGCGCCCGGTGGGGCAGGTTGTAATTCGAAATACCATTTGTCGTTAATGCCAATTAGCTTGATGTGTTTACAATTGTTTTGGGTGATTAAATATTTGGAAATAGCTTTGCGTATGCGTTGGAATTAGGCAATATTGTGTCAACTTTTGCAATGTCATCTAACACTATCTATAAATAGTATGAGTGCTATAGCTATTAATTAGGTTTCTGGTCGGGCCCACAAAGTTTTACGCGGCAGTCGGAAGTTCGCCGATTCCAATTATTTATACTATCCGAACAATTCTCAGCTCGATTCCCAAAGTTGTTCGAGTGCAATTTAATTTGTTTACATAATTGTTAATTACCGTGATTTTAAAATAAATTAATTTCGCATTACGACACAAATATTGCGGCATGCATTAATTACAAATTGATTTCAAAATTGACTTCTCAATTACCATCATTATCATTAATGAATTAGCTAATATCGCGTGTTTGCTTGTGGTATTTTTCCTATAAATTACTCGAGTCACTCAATCTGATGACCCGTATCGCTGTCATAATCCCATCAATGCCACCAATAACGCCAGAGCGGCGCGGAAGCGGCAGGCGTGTCAGCGCTTGCGATCACCTATTTTCAGGGTGGCCAGGCTGCTCTAAAAATAAATACGGAAAGGTGGGCCAAAAGCGAAGAGAGAAAACAAACTTTTACTACGACTGTTTACAAAGAATATCGATCACTTTTATCAGAAACTCAGACATCTTTTAATTAAACTTGGTATTTCGCTGGCAAATTAAACTCTGAAAACGTTCAGTTTATTAAGAAAAGTTATATCCGAATATAATTAAAAGTGTGTTGTTTTTATCCATATCACAGAATACCTTGCAAGCATGTCTCGTTCACATCGAATTGGTGAATAGCATGCTTCAATTTGGCAATACATAAACTAGTAACGCAACTAAACTACACGCAACAGTAGCCATTGTCTAACGCGCCATACACAATTCCTGTCCTGATACCCAAATGCTGGTACATATATGTAGCTTTCCCACAAACCAAGGCTGCTAACTACCGATAAATTACTGCAAAAACAATTATATGACCGGATTAGTTCAACACTATTCGCACAAACAGTCAGTACGTCACACGTACTATCTGCGCAATAGTATAATGCGTTATTGTACAACTACTCGTTAAAATCTAATAAATTAATCAGTACAAAGGAACTTTCGTAAACGGAAAAAAACAACATGTTCTAGGTACGACGAAATGATGGAACGTAGTTTCATAAGTATAGGCAAAACAATAAAACATTATACAATCTGCTGAAATAACAACGATGCGCAATCACATGAAAAACAAAACGTATTGTTGCATTATCGTGATTTATTCACCATGTTTGAATTGCTTCGCGTGATTCTCGAAGTAACGTTGATAAGTTTATGTAAGTTTCTTACCACTTTTAGATGTAGAATCTTACAATTGCATTTGAACTTATTTCTTATTCATATAAAAACCGAGTGTATAATATCTTTACTCGTGACCGGTCGCTATTACATCCCAAGGCGATTAGATATTCAACTCTCAAAGTACCCCTATCAAATATGTATTCGAGCGAAATCCAGCCAATACTGCTGGAAATTCTTTTCTTGAATAAAAGTGGAACTTTATTGTTTTTCTGTCTCTACATCCGCATTCGGTAGTGATTTCAATGTCATTGCGGTAATATTTAGTTAAAATATCCAGTATTTATTAATGCAAGATATTTTGCTAAAGACGTAGATTGACATTTCATCTTAGTTTTTATCTGTAACTGAGACGTAATATAAAGTAAATGATGCTAAAACTTGTGTAAATCGACTTTTTAGAGCTGATGTTGCGTCGATTTTTGCGTTAAATCTCATAACACAAAGGTCTTCTGTGCCTAAATGGCGTTTATGGCGTTTTTGTGCGACGAAATTGTACAGGCATGTAAAAACGGTCAAGATACTGGTGGAATCTCTGAGAGGCCTTAGTGGGCGCGACAACCAGTCCTCAAGAGCAAGGTCGCACTCGCCGCAACTCCGATGTTGATCGCCCTTGAAACATTATTAATCGCTCCGTCTGGTTGCCTTTGATCTTACATACAAATTAACTAAACTATCAGCTTGCCTCCGTTGTCTTGGAAGCTTCGTTAGATTGCTCTAAAAGCTTGATAAGGGACTTTCATTAATATGCATAACACTAATAACTTGTTTTTTATATTTAATTGTCCTGTGTGTTATTTTTTTTCATTCATAATATTTTTCTCGTAACTCGCTTTATCTTATCACGCAAGACTTCGATTTCCACTGAATAATACGGCCTACATTGATTATACTACATTGACCTATGTTTTCCAAATAAATATTGCGTTGTTAGTATTACTATATCTTACTCGTAAATTGATAAAATGATGATTGTTGTAAGTAATAGTATTGTGCAATGCACTTGTTCTGCTGATAAACTTGTTTAATAAAATAACTTACGGGATAACTGCTATCATTGAGCTAAGAAAGCAGTATTTCTCAGTCAATAATAACGTTTATCAGATAAACATTGTGCAACAATGTATCTGTGATGAATCTGTGGGTTTGTTGATCGACATAGAAGTGATTTTCAAATTAAACTGTGTTCTTATCTGTGAACAATCCAATTTCGATATAATAGAATTTATGTCGAAGGTCAGAAGAGCTCATTCATGTTGGCGAATGCGTTGTTTACTACTGTGGCATTTTCCTCTTCTGAGACTTGTTAGGCGAGAGCGGCGAGATGTTTTTGTGCGCGGTCGTCAGCTCACCTTGAAGTCACGTGGATCTGAGTCACAGGCGCGCCCACCGCGGGCACAGCTCTGTTTCCTTGCTACCTAGGTGCTAGTAAACATTGCAACGTGCCATCTAATACATCTAATACGCTATGCACTCAGGTGTCGCATTAGCAATGCCGTAACTGTCATTCGATCCACAACTCTACATTTGCCCTTCACTACCGCGTTTATCTATTTGCTCTGATTATTATGAATAGCCATATAGAA
Source organism: Ostrinia nubilalis (assembly GCF_963855985.1). NCBI lineage: Eukaryota > Metazoa > Arthropoda > Insecta > Lepidoptera > Crambidae > Ostrinia > Ostrinia nubilalis. The sequence goes on from NC_087103.1 coordinate 9,362,745, forward strand.
AACAAACAGAATGTAAGGTCGGCAATCGGCATGACATAATGACCGTACACATAATATTTGTACTTGTAAATGTAAGCGAATGACAAATTAATCTCGAGGTAATTACCAAGACCAGTGACCGAAGATATTTATGGCCGCATCGTAAATAGGTCGAACTCTGAGCTCATCTAGTTTTCAATTAGCTGAAATGCAGGAGGAGGCTCGGTGCTCGGTTCGGCAGCGGTGCCGGGATGATTAATATCCGGCGGGAGAAGGTCGCGGACAGTGACGTCACCTCCGCAAGCGCCTCGTTTCCGACTCGGACTTAATTATGATGCAAAGCACGATACGTGTGCCATATAATATACAAAACGGTAGCTGTTATCCGCCTATCTAACGATTGTGCCAGCCACGTGTGTATTACGCGTTTGAGTAATTGAGCCGAATACCTATAAGGCCACTAAGACATTGGATTGTTAATTAACTCTATGACAATATCATTAATTAAGTCGCATTAAATTGTACCAATGCAATCTCTAGAGAATATCGACCATCAGTTGGAATTATTTATCAACTTTCATCATCATTCATAACTCTCCTGGGCTTTCAAATAGTTTTGCGCAAATTTTCACACCAGAATTAACTACAAATTTTAGCGTAACGCTGAAATATTACTCTGGTGTGGGTTTGCAAATTGTTTGTAATGGTTATGTTCACAATCGGATAGTATTAATCAATGCACTCGGAATGCAAGCTGGGATTTTCCCGATGCGATGGTATGACATGAAATAAACCATGCGTGAAGTGCTAGAACAATAGGACTGGCCCATTTATTGAGTGCAGTTCGTTCGACGTGCTTTTCATCGTTCGACCACTATAATGAGATTGGCGCATTGATCGTTGCGCTTATGCAAGCTTCGCTCATTGTGCTCCGATCACACTAACGAGTGCTTTGTGCATGCCAGTGACTCGATATGCTAACGTGTTATTAAAGCACCTCTAAACAATATGTCGCTTATTAACGGGAAAGGAACGAGCCAAATTTCTCTCATCTTAGTTTCAGAACTTAAACGATGAGTAAGATGGTAAACTGCACGAAAATCAACACGCCACAGTCTAACTTAAATTGTTATGTCAAAGAAGCGGACTTCGATATTTGCATTCAAATAGTTGTGGTCCAATATTTGCGGAAGTCAAATACCGGTGCGCTTCCGGCCTCTTGTGACTATTTGTACGCGACTCGATCGTATTCCGCCGCGCGCTGTCAAATCACGTCACGTATGCTTATGCTATTGGCAGCGAACAACCACTTTCTGAGCATAATTGTGATATGTGGAATGTGGCCATTGTGATATCATTTTCGTGATATCTTATTTATTATTTTGTATCTCTGCCTAATAAATGAAATTGATTTTTCAATCAATAAAACAACATCTTAGACATATTTCAGTTCTGCAAAAAGTAATCTCCAACTCAACGAATATCTTACAAGGCTTATGAACTTGAGACAGATGGTTTCTCCCATTGGAATAATTTCAATATTTTTTGCGTGGTGGAGCCGTGAATGCCGTGATCCTCGGATCACAAAGATAAGCTCGGCTCACCTGGCAGATGTTGCTTGCGGGGCAGCTGCGCGTGCGCCCGGTCCTTTTTTATGCACCGCTCGTATCCTCCGACCTTTGTGTCGTATGCACGCGTAAATATCAGGTAACACCCCATGACGTCAACGCTAACTTTAATTCGGAATTTGTTGTGAACATTAGTCATTGAGCTAAAAATTTCTCAATTAAGAGCCATTTCACAAAAAAGTTCCGCGCGAATTGAGGTACAAACTGTCAACGCAACGTAAAAAGAGTAAAAAGAACGCCGAAATGGACAAAAAAATCTTGAGCCGAGACCGTATTAAGACTTGATATAAGTTATTAATATTAAGGTAGAATAAGGTATTATAAAACTTGATAAATTAATAATAAAATTTTAAATAGAGTTTATGTAATCTTTCAAAAAATTTTATATTTCGATTAATAATAATGAAACACGAATAGGTATAATATGTAAAAAATATATTAAGTACAAAATAAAGACAGTCACATAGTGAAAAAAAAAAACGCCCTCTTACAGCTCTATCATCGGACCCTGGATATCATTTAGGGACGAAGTATTCGTCAAGGCGAATCACACAAGCCCAAACTCCATGTGGTTCTATTGTTTTGTTACGGAGTTGCAATGGAGGTGGCCATTGCAACTCCTCCATATCCATTATCAGACAGAGCTAAGAAATAAATAAATAAATAATAATAATGATTCAAGTTCAAGTAACTGTCCTCACCATAGGTTGTCTGGAAGAGATCGCTTCATAGCGATAAGACCGCCTAATTGTACCTTGTGTGTTCCTTTTCTTCTGTTATGTTATTTGTTTGGTGTGCCATAAAGTGTATTTATTATTATTATCTCCTTTATTAATTTTTCTTCCTTATTTTTAATTTTTTCTTTTTACAATGTAATTATCAAAAAATAAAAATACATTATAAAAACAAAAATCTTAAAAATAGTTAACCCGCTGGCAGCGGAGCAGGGCCCAAGCTACCGGTGGTCAGGGTCACAGGCTGAGGAACCTCCGGACAATGCGTGCCGTGCTGAGGATCACCGCCTTTTATTATTATTAAACAAATAACTAAAATATTTCATCTAACTATCTTACTTCTTACTAGTCTTACTAATATTATAAATACGAAAGTTTGAATGGATGTCTGGATGTTTGTTACTCTTTCACGCAAAAACTACTGAACAGATTTTGATGAAACTTTACAGTACAGCACAGCAGTACTAGGCAGTCTGTGTTCAACTATCACTCGGGTCGGACGTTCCTATCGCAAAACCGTTGGTTAACTCAGTTCCGATACGACTCTAGTGCTGTGTGTAATTATTCTCGTGAATACACTGAGTTTATTAATTTCTACGAGTGGATTTCATTTTGCCTGAGACCTACGCCATGAACCCTGAACAAGAAGACCCTGTCGCCAGCGACAGCGACACTTATCCATCCCTAGCGTTGACCAGAATTGTGCGCATACTCTGGAGCATGCTACATACAACTGGCCGTCGGAGAAGCATAGATTTCCCTTAAGTCTACTCCCGCTACCATATGGCACTCCGCTAAAACTCGTGAGGGCGCCAACACTTGCTTTTGTATCGAAAATTAGTATGAGCAGCGCACGTGGTTGCCCGTTGTAGGCTCTATGCAACCACGCTATTTTAAACCGTGGCCCCTAAGCATGAGATGGGAAACTGCATTCTCTTGAATTCTCTTTAATTTGATGGTATTAGGGGAATCCTAGGAACGAATACAGACTTTACAATGGAATCTCCTCATCAATATTGAGACATTGCGAGTTGCAATGTTACGTTTTCTTGCAATCTGACCTTGATTTTTCAAACACGTGTCAAAATAAAAAAATAATTTAAATCAAAAGCTCTAAGGAATATTTAATTGACATCAATTTCGAAGCAAGCACAGATCACAGAAACTAAAGGGAGATGTGACAAGAGCCGCCCCCTTGAGCCTTGAGCCGGTGTCGCAACAATATGCCCAAAAACAGAACATATTGGTTGTGAAAGCAATGATGACAGCAGCGACGTCATAATGTAAACAGTTTTACATTGCTTGCATAGTACTAAAGATTATTCGAACGTTAAATACTAATACCAGAGTGGATAATGAGCACATATTTTGATTTCTTTGTGTGTGTGAATTTCTAATGCGACACTGAGTTTCGAACTCAGCGCATTACTTAGCATCTCTCTCTATGGAAGCAAGTTATCTCCAAAATAACATTCTACACCTTTTTAACCTAGTCAGGTAATAATTTTATTTTTATGATGACCAGTGTATTAATAGGATATAAAATATATTTTAGAAGTTAATAAATTAATTATGCATAAAATATAAATGTTACGGTAAATATGATAAATGTGAAAATTATGAATAATCGCCGGTTATTATGAATAATTACCCCATGATTTGGTAAATGTGATTAATATGAGATCATTTATGTGTGTATAAATCTAAATAGGCGGCCACCCCCGCCGCTCCTTAACTTATTTTTCACTTTAAATCAAAACAATGTTTTATAGGCATTATGGGAAAGTAACGTTACGCAAAAAACAGTCCAAACTCACTATGCCAAATTATATTAATAAATGATATCAAAATGTTCAAAATGTGAGGCTGTACATGAGCGCTGTACACGAGCAGGTGTTCTCTTTTATGATATTTGTTAGTATTAAGATTACATGATAAAATAATCACTGATAAATGTGATTAATTTATCACTTTTACCTCGCCTGTCGGTAATTATTCATAATAACCAGCGATTATTCATAATTTTCAAATTTATCACATTAACCGTAACAGATAAGTATACCACTTACATACTTTCTTTTTTATAATTTATTTATTAAAATAAATACATACATAATACACATAGTTACACCCAGACCCGTCAAAAAAATTCATCCTTTCAGTTTCTGCTCGGCCGGGAATCGAACCCGGGACCTCTCGGCATATTAGTCCGTTTCGAACCACTACACCAAACGGCCGACTTGAAACAGGGACCTCTCGGCATAGTATCAAATGTATTTGGTCGCCGTATAAATCACCGTTTCACGACACGAACGCACGTAAACGTCATGGCGGGAAAAGTGACACAGGTCCTGCCTTGACGGGCGCTCGCGCCATACTAATCGATGTCGGCTTGCGTATTGTAATTTATACTGATATTCACATCAATATTTTGACAAAGTGGTTACTAATATTTAAACAATAACTGTAGAAATCTATTCTACAATGCATATTCTTTATTTTGGGATACTTTTATTGCAGTTATTGCTGTGTTTTTAAACCAAAAACCACGATCAAAATGTGACGTTAATCTTCAAATTTGCCAAATTATTTTTAAATTTTACTCAATAATGGTAGTGAAATTCAAGAATCCATTTCATTAATGGACAACAAGAATATATGTCCGATGATTACTATATATTTTTAAGCTTATTATATGAGCATAAATAATAGATACAGGACTTTGAAATTGAGTCTGCGGCAATTTTTCCGTAAAATGGTTGTGGGAGATGGGGCACTGAGAATTAAGCAAAAGAGTTTTAGTAAATCCGTTTCATTAATGGTCAATACTAAGGATTGACCTATCTTTCGCAGTTATTCAATAATATCTGGGTGTTGCTTAAGATAGTAATTCATGCTTCCAAAATCTTAGAAATTCGCACGAAAATGTAAAATGGCTCTTAAGTATCTACCATCAACTAATAATTTAAGTTGATTGTTGTTTTGGACAACTTCTTAACAAAAATACTTTTTTCTTGCCCTGAAAATTAAATCGATTTTACTGTAAAATACTTCGTAGCTACGAAATCAATAAATACTAGAGACAAATTGAGCTCGCAAACTATTGACGATTGTCAAATCACGGTCCCCATGCCCTACAAAAAAGTATGTCTATTGATTAGTTATGAGTATGTCAACCACCCTTGCAAATTGTAACTGACGTTGATTACCGATATTTCCCAAATTCCCACGGTGATTTAGATCTGGCGACAAGACCTAAAATTACGAAACCCTCTAACGGCGTTGGAGACGTCGCTTGACTTTATTATTTTCGTAAATTCACCGAACTAATGGCCCGGAATGTCAAGTGAGTGCGCAAGCGGAGAGGCTAGGAGGTATTCGCTGTTACGTCAGCCGAATCAAATTGGTTTATAGCCGGTCGGCCGCTGCTCGGCGCGCTGTCTATCGAACTCAGCACGCTCGCTCCGCCCGGAGCTCGGAGCCTGGCTGCGGAATCGCGAAACGGGGACGCCATTCCTGACCTACATCACAACGGGGTTGTCTGGGCCATAGCCAACTCCATCGCTACCACCTATTATACAAATAAAACAAATGACTCGCATTCAACTTATGGCTTTGTTAACTCAAACTTGTTATCTTTGCGAGTTTAAAAACATCAGGATTAACCAGCATTGTTTTATTATAACTGTTATTACGAATCCGTGTTAAATATCAACGTATACGTATGATGCTTTGGTTGGCGAAGGAGCCTCAATAAGTATTTGTGACATCATTTGAATTTCAAATAGCCTGTATCGACGAATGTCAATAGAGTTTGCCCGCTGTCGCGCGCGGGCCCGAAGCCACTCGCTCGTGCTATATTATTGTGGAAAACATTTATCCCTAATCCCGTCTATAGGGCTTTATAAATAAGATTAAAAACATCAGGATTAACCAGCATTGTTTTATTATAACTGTTATTACGAATCCGTGTTAAATATCAACGTATACGTATGATGCTTTGGTTGGCGAAGGAGCCTCAATAAGTATTTGTGACATCATTTGAATTTCAAATAGCCTGTATCGACGAATGTCAATAGAGTTTGCCCGCTGTCGCGCGCGGGCCCGAAGCCACTCGCTCGTGCTATATTATTGTGGAAAACATTTATCCCTAATCCCGTCTATAGGGCTTTATAAATAAGATTATTTTAATACTCGCTGTTTATGCTACTGGTTAGCTAAAGAAGCGTGAGTTAGTCCTGTTTATCCCACCAACTTTCATGACGGCTTTACTGGTTTGAATATTTTACTAAAAGGACAGTCCCTTGTGTTTTCCAGTAAGATTCCACTATAAAATCATCTAAGAGATTTTGTAAAGAAGATTTACATCACCTTTTAAAGGCTAATGATTTACATACTAAAGCACTCTTAGTGTCATTCTTTTCGGAAAATAATGCAGTCGTACACAATTTCATAACTACTGATCATGTAAGTGTTGTTGCAATAATCGAAATTATGAAACCGGAACGTGATTTTGAGATTTTTGTATAAAATTTGAGTTTCGCTTTACAATTACTTCAAGTAAATGATGGTCATTATACCAATTAAGGCGGTCTTCATCAGCGAACGATGTTGTAGGTAGTTAGGTAGCTAACTCGATTAAACCATTATTGGTTGTATAACTATTATAGACTACGCGCTTATTCTTATAGAGCCATGATGTAATAACCCGCTCATAATAGTGTGTAGGAGTGAACGCCGTTTTTGCGGTGCCCAGATGCTCAAACAAGCACAATACGACTTCCCTAAATATTTTCACGCTTTCGCGATTCAACCGTACCTAAATCCCCCGATAAAATTAATTATTACTCAAAACAAGGTTAGCAGATGCGCGTATTACGTCGTTTACAAACAGTCCTTGAAGGGATGACACACCCAGGCAAACTGATGTTGCATACATAATGTTGTGTACTGATGTCGGTACATACGAATCGCGTGTAAGGTCTCAATGAGTGGGTGTTGTTAACTATATCTACATAGTATCAAATACTAGTTAGATCGCCTGATATCGATATCTAACCGATGAATAAACGACATCCGGCCATACCTGTTTACACACGCGCGTATTGCGCGGCAATTTGCGACTTTTTTAGCGCCACAGAAATTCTAAGTATCATTTTGATTGAACATTTTGTGTCTTTGTGTCTAGCTCTACTTGAATAAATTGCGGACAACTCGTCGAAAGCTTTAATAAATTGGATAATACAACGATTTTGTAGGTATTAAATTAATTCATTACGTAAATATGTAATTCATAATTGCGTTATGCAAAAACATGTTTTTCAAATGAACAAGAAATATAGCGCAATTACTTCCGAACTTAATGCTATGTTTGCTCGACATGAATATATTCAGTTCCGTGGTAATTTCCATATGAATAAGCAAAGTTGACTTGTCGAACCACAAACAACGTAGTATTGAAACAGTATTTTGGAAATGCAGCGGACTGGCGATAATGAACGGGAACGAACTCTCAAAGTTTCACATTCCCCCATTATTCCCTGTAGCCTGTGAAGGTGATAATAGCACTAACAGCCTTATGTCACATTATCTTCGATATAATCGTCTTCTCTAAGGTAAAAAGCGTTTTCTGTCGTGATCCCGCTAATAAAATTAAACGAAGTGTGATTGCAAACCGTATAATCTAGTAAACGATTGCCAATAAAAAGGGATTATTTTGTTACTGCCCAATATATTTTTTCGGGAGTGGTTGTAAAATGAAACACAACAAAACCGCTATCCCGCTGGGCTGCATTACGCTGAATAAATACAAATGGTTTTTGGACGATTCAGTGATGATATATTTCAGGAATGATAATTTTAAGAGTAGGCTCTAAGATGAGTTCAGGGCATTTTCTATTGTATGAAAAGAAAATTAATCCATGTTTACAAGCGCTATAGATTTTCATTTTGTAAATAGTTATGTAGCAGTAGACCTAATTAATTTGAGTTTTCAGTATAGTCATGACCATGGAATAGTTAATTTGTCTATCCCGTGGTCATGATGCTACGCATTTGTACGTAATGTGGGCGTGGGTGTCACATCCTCACTAGTCGAGCTTGGCCAGTCGATCCGATGACGTCACTCAACCGCATACACGCATCTTTGCGGCGATCGGCGACCATTAACTCATTTCATGACCAGCACTCATTAGACATGTTACATAATAATATTATATGTAACGACCTATTTACTACTGTTTTGGAAATTAATGGTGACATAAATCACCGTCCTTGTTAACATTTCACGAATCCCATGGTAACGTTAACTTCTGACCCAGCGTTAACCTTAAACCAGCATGTTCGAAAACAAATTTCCTAATGTGTCATCCTTGCTATTCTTATTATTGGTGTTTTTTTTTTAAGATATATCTTTAGTGTTTGTTTTTATTGCGAGCAGCGCGTGCGTGATGCTCACGCGTCTGTTGGTTCCAGCGATAAGGATTATTTATGCATTGGGGACACTGCGCGACTCCTGCTCTACTCGTACTACTATACAGTGCAGCGATACGCCTCGCCGCATGCGGCGTAACACTGTGAAATCATAAATTACGTTCTACTACCAGCTTCTACTATACTGTAAACAGTGTTTTATGGTCTCTTTGTGGCTTTTCAGTCCATAAAATATTCAATGCTTTTTAGCTCATCTATTTTATTTAATGGCATTTGGTCTTTGTCTATCAAAAATAATTACCCATAAATTAAAAGTGATAACGATTGAATCTGTACTCCTTGGCCATCACAATGGTATTGCATTGAGGAAAGATACCAATGGTAGCTCACGATATTACGCCGTGAAGTACGGCCATTAACAGCGCTTTGTATCGAATTAACACTAAGGTGTCGAAGAAAAACAAGGACGTTTACGTTTAATATTCACAAACGATGTTGATTACTTACCATTAGATGCCATTAGTAGTAGTTTGTCACTTTTGTAAAATAAGTCTATGAGTATGAAATAGAACGGTGCTGATTAAGTAGATTGATTTCACCTTGCCGTCTGCTATGAACGGAACAAGCTTTACGTATATGGAATTGGCCGAGATTTGAGTTATGTTTTTATTCTCGCTTTGCACTAAGTATCTAAGATCTTAATTAGGGAAAACTAATAAGTGACCTTTATTAAATTCCTATTTATCTCGATGTAGCACTTCATTAAAATGCTTTCAATGTAATAAGAAGCAGCTGTGTTACTTGGGCTCTCAGTAGAATAGTGTCGTTTTTTATTTGCAAACGCGATTTCTCGTTACCAGATGGGGAAGGGGATGGGGGTAGCAATACCGGTGGCATTTGACTGCAAAGGTCAGGTATAATGTGTTCGTATAGCGACACAGATTTCAGCACCGCTTTGTTGCACGTGCAAAGCGCCTATACAACGCGTTAAAATAAATCTGTAAAGGTCGTCGAGCATCCGACACATTTGTATTTAAAAATAGGATACACTATATTTATACTGCGGCACACGAGTACTTCCAATATATTTTCCCAGCTAGTAACAATAACATTAGTGTGGTGGAAATATTCCTTCTCTCCCCTAATTGGGAACAAGGTGATTCTACGTATAGTACCTATAGAGATACGTAGAATTAAGTAGCGACTGAGACCCGCGTGCTGCAAAACCTTTTTGCTCCGATATTTCTAACACGTTTTATAGTACATACCACTGCTTTTATTATTGTAAAAAAGATCGTCGAGTTATCGAAAGTTACAGCAGAATGAGCTTATTAATTCGGAAAGTCATGTCATTATAATTAATATATTCAAACTTCCCTAACTTTGTTTAATGAGACCAATTGAAAGTAGAAAAGTTTGAAGTTACGAAAGTTTTCTTGGAAGGTTCCTTAAGACAGTATGCTACTTGTCGTAGTTATGTAGTACGCCAGGGGTCTTGCGACTTTAATTTTTTTCCATTTATTCAAAAACCAAGTCTTTTTTTTATGTCTTACCTATAAACACACACGTTCGTGATTCTTACTTAAGGTTAAAATTGGCAGAGCGTGATTCGTGATTAGCGATTCGCGTGATGGTGGTTGGCGGTATTATAAGTATCGTTACAGAGACACAAACTTAGTAGCAACTTTAGCAAGTAAGCTAGGGCGATTAGCGCTACGCTAATCGTTACGAAAGTTTTGTGAAGGCTCGTCTCATCGCCGGCTTCTCATTTGCAGCGTGAATGAGCGTTAGTTTGCCCTCTGAAATGGAACAGGACAGCCTCCTTTGACCCTTTGACGGTTTCAAAGCGGGAGCGGCGCTATGTAACGTAGTATAAGTAGATACGACTGGAAAGCCGCGCGTGTAGGCGCTTAGAGGCTGTATTAGTCAGCTTATACTGGCTTAGTTTTTGTTCAAGCCTAAGACGTATCATGTACGCGACACGCAATATAATGCGGATTATGTACATATAAATATAACGTTTCTTTTTTACTTCTTTCATGCTTTACTGTTATATTATCTTGCTATCTATGTCAATAAATGATGTGTGTAAAAAGTTTATCAATATTAAAGTTAATGTATTAAACCTTCCAACTCCTTGTATAGACTGAGTTTAATGGTTCGATCGCGTTTGTCAATAGACATCTGCGTCGTGTATAGTATGAAAGCGTGCAGGTTTCCATGAATGTCTCTCAAGTCGTTCTCGGTACTCGCACGGAAGACATCCATTTCTTGGTGCTTTGCTGTGACGCTCGAATGAATAGGCATATAATGTGCAACCCTTCTACAAAGCTATGTCTGTACACTTGCATAACCTGTTCCACACACCTGCCTCACAGTATTTTAATTATTAACTGGATTAATCCGACAGGGGTCGTGTTTTAATACAGATTTGTTGGTTTAGAGATGAGTGGACAAGGGTCTGAAATGGTTAATGTTAACGTGTGTAATGAAGTGAACAACATTATTTATTCCAGAGTTAAATCATCAGTCATGTACCCATTTATAATTGCAGGTCCAGTGGTTGTATTGTATAGCAGTAAGATAATAATCTATCTTTAGGCTTTTATCGATCGTCAGAATTTCCTCCCAGTGTTGCTACATGGTGACCTTCTGTCTTTGCATCGACATTGAAAATCTGACTTCAGCACTTCGTGACCTCGCTGAGTAAATCAATCGCTCTAATTCAATATACGACGGACGTTTTAACTGCATCCTTGAGTCTCAGACAATAGGAATTGAATTTGCGGAAACACTCAACAGTAGGTGCCGGCGAAATTTCCCCCACTTCATGCGCCGCGATAAAGAGAGGAAGGATACTTTGATAAAATTAAGCTCCGACCGTCTCTCGACCTCGTGTTTGCCCCTATGATTACTGGGTTAGGAGCTAAGAAATTCGAATTTGGGAGCTATCCATAAACGATTAAGTTATCGTTAGTCTCGAGCATTTACCCAACACAGTTTTCAATCCTTTTGAGTTGAGTAGCCTTGCTGTATTGATATAAATATGTTTCGTGAAAACATTTGCCATAACTTCGCAAAACATTATGCGTATCATTCTCATGAGCAAGTTGTCTACCAAACTGTTCTCCTGGGAGCTTAGCTAGACTAGATTATGCCATTTACAGTATAATGTTCCTGCGACTACTTGTCTCACGTGTCCCAGATCCGCGCTAACCGAGTACATCTAATTGGGCTCTGCTTAGATAGTAACCGAGTTAGTTGCCGACACACGCTGCAGTTGGCACGGCACGTTTGTACTCCAACGAACAGTGTCGACTCGAGTGTTGGGAGGTGTCGCCCGAGAGCGGTGTCGTCTCCGGGCGAAGTTTATCTAGCTCACACCCGGGTGCCAGCAGCGCCCTAGTTACAGAGAAGCAAAACCTTTATCTAAAAGTACAACTTTTGTGTCATAAGATTAAAATAACTGATTCAGTAAAGATCTTAATCCTCGTAAGATCTTACGGAGTGTTTTGTATGGTGTACTCAATCCCAAAACACCTATATTGTTCTTATTTATCGAACCTATGAAAACAGTGTGGGCGGAAAAGTTTCCGTAAGGTGCGACAATGTTTCCGTAGCGCAAATAACCAACACGCATTTCATTACACTTGAGATCCCAAACGATCCTATGCCGACAATATTCTTCGGGACATCTATCGGTTTGCCTGCCCTGCCGCGCAAGTCATTGTTGAACTTCCCAGAGTTCCCACGCGAGTTGCTCCGATAATTTCGGGGATTTAGCAGCCACGTTACTCCGTACAAAGCCTTGGAAATTGTCTTAGTCAGTTTTATGCTAACTAACGAGCATGTTAATTAGTGGAAACTGTTGGAAAAGTTCGATGGCTCAGGAAAATTTATGCTTTTCGATCTACCGTATCCTGACGCTTTGTTTTCGCATGCAGTCAAGCGTCTTAATTTCATTCAAAGACGCTTTTACTTTTCGTTCATATTTTGCTAAAAGTTGTAATCATGAATCACATTTACGATTGACTGCACCTGGCTGATAATCACAATGATAAGCATGAGAGATATGGCGTAAGATATGATTGTTAATTAATTTAAATTGCTTGTATTCAAAAGTTCGATCACCTCTAATTACAACATCTCCTATCAATGAATCTAAAGTACCTAGATCCTACTTCCTACTAATATTATAAATACGAAAGTTTGGATGTCTGGATGTTTGTTACTCTTTCACGCAAAAACTACTGAACGGATTTTGATGAAACTACAGTTTATAACCCAGAATAACATATAGGCTATAATTTATGACGATCTGTGACAAACTAAATTTCACGCGGGTGAAGCCGCGGGCAAAAGCTAGTAGATACCTACTATAAATTTTGATAAAATTGGTACTTTATCATCCAAAGATTTAGGGGTGTTTGCTTTTCATTTAGATTTATGCATGGTCGTCTCAAGGGCTCGTCTGGGAGTTGAACCCAGCGGTGGTTTGACGTCACCGTGTCTAGACTGCCGACGCAATCAGGAAGACCCGGGACGATGCACTTGTCTAATAATAAGCTTACCTGAGCTGAAATGTCTGCTTGCAATGCAATACTGAGGGCGAAAAGTTTTCATCTATTTTTATTTTTTCTCCAGTCTTATTTCATGTATTGTGATGATGTTACTGTTAAGTAAATGGCCACGACTTCGCCCACCCAGAATATAATGTTTTGGTCTGCTATGAAAATCTTTTTCCCGTGTCCTGTTATCAAAACCATTTTATTTCATACCAAAAACTACGAATTCATATCTAACTAATGAGAAATTAATGACAGATTCCCCATAAACTTTTCATTCGCTATTTGGGAGCTTCAAGTTAAAGCCTATTCCCTAAAGACCATCTTACGGATACAATCTATCTTTGTTGTTATATTAAAAGTAATAAAAATTTTAAGTAACTGTGTGCAGCAAATAAAAAAAAATTGGCGCAGCTTAATATACAGGGTGTTAGGTAAATGGGTATATGAGCCGACACTAGCCCATGTTAACGTGGGCATATAAATGATATGGTGAAGTCAGAAATTTGATATCATCATTTTAATTTTTTAAATTTTCATACAAAATATTTTTTATAAAATCCGATTTGTATGAAAATTAAATTTTTTAAAATGAAGATATCAATTTTCTGACTTTACCATACCATTTATATGCCCATGTTAACATGGGCTAGTGTCAGCTCATATACCCATTTACCTAACACCCTGTAAAGTATGCATAGTAGGTCAAACCGTTAGAAAACCCAACAAATAGACATGTAGTTACTTTTTTAATTTTTATAATATTTGTAAGATAATTAAGACCTTTTAAAATCTCTCTAAATAAACTGTTTACCTGTAAATAGGCTGTAAATACGTGTAGCCAGAAGCCACTTTCCAATTTCAATTTCATAATTTCGTCGGCTCGAGAGGGAGCCGGGGGCAACGACCTCTCACCCCTAGTTTTCTTAATGTTCATGAGCCAGCTTGTGTTCACCCCAACTTACTTAAGGGATCTAATCTTAGTAAAATAGACTTCATGATGTTCAAAGAGCACGCTAAACGTAATAGTATTATTTCTTATTCAGATCTGAGGATTAAGTTAAGTTTTGAGATATTTTTTCGTACTTCGCTCCTATTTTTGAAGACAGTCCTAAATAGGTACCGACCTACAAAATTATAGTTCATGCAACTGACGAAGGCGAGTGAGGTATACCCGTGTGTACGTGTACAGTACATGCACATAACGATAGTGCAATATCTATTGAAACTTTAAAAAAAACGAACAGTAGGTAGTGAACCACCCCACATGTAAAGCTCACTCGCCTTCGTGAGTTAAAAAAACTAACTAGGTATACGTAATAATGTATTCTATCTGCCACTTCTTAAGTAACTAATACAGCTTTAATAATTCAACAAGTGTGACTGTGTTTCAAAAGCTCTATGTAGAGTTCAGCTCGTTTTTACCTGTATCTACGCACTTGGTCTGACTGAAAGACCATAATCATTATTGATTCTGGTTAAACAGTGTTTATTTTTAATTTCGTTATGAAAAGAGCTCGTTACTCCGTTGTGGTTTTTCAGATCGAATTACCTACCTACCTACTAAAATAAAGTACGAAACATGTTATTTTTGTATAGGTACTTAAACATGAATAAAAGCAAAATTCAATGACTTCAGTCAATGATAAATTATTTAGTATTTTTCTTTAGTAACATATTTGATAAAGTACAGATAAAATAAGAAAGGAAAAGTGTACGTATTATACATATGAATATTACAGGGTGCGAGATTCGTCTTATGTTTAGGCCGTAGTTTTATTTGGCGGTGGGATATACAAGGTTTCGCCATCCTAATGCGAATAGCCACTTACACCCCACCTGGCAGGTTAAGTACTTAACCCACACCCTTACCCTATCACATGAATACATGCTTGTACTTTTTGTATTTCGTCTCCCAAGGTTTCTGTTTCACGGACGTGTTATAACGCGGATTGAGATGGCACTACGTCCAAGGAAAATGCGAGGTCGCACAACCAGTAAAAGCTATCTCAAAGTATACGTCTTCAAGGTTCTTGAGAACTGTCTAACTTCGTTGTTTTTCACATTTCACGCCAACTTTTCACTTACATTGGTTTATTTTTCTCTTATATTTTGCTTCAGTGTGGTTACCAGCGAATAAGGTTCACCATTTATATTTTATACATCGTGAACATTGACATTGATGCAGAGCCATGCATGCCCAAGCTTTTCTTGATACCCTTCACGTCCAAAAGAAGAACTCATTTTACCCTTGAGTGCTTGCAGGGCACTTCGACCGTGAATATTTATAAGGCCAACTCTCAGTTGGGTCGCTAATGCGAATTTATTATGAAGTTTGGTCGTTTTCCTCTGGAGATTCATTCGAAAAAAGTCACTTTTTACTTGATTGCTCCTTTTCAAATATTCACATTGCATACAAATAAAATTACTGTACTTTTCCATCAAGTGAAATGTCAAGAATTGTAGCTTACAGCGATAATAAAAATAAATGCCACGTAAAACTGATTTCCTACTGCTGCATATTCACATTTTCATTTCAGAATGTGTAAAATATGAGAGCTGTCGTCTACACTTGCCCCCACTTCGTTCCGTAGCTAGCTCACTATTTAGAGTTACTCGTGCAAGAAAATTGTTTTGACTGACTTGTGAGAAGGAGTAAAGTAGGAAACGTTGTATTGATGTTTTTGAAATGTTCATTATGACGCAAAACTAAATAGCAGTCGTTTACCGTAATTCTGGTTGAAATAAGCAGATTAGATGGTCCACGGATTTCTCCATTTACTTGCGACATACTTTTTCAAACAAAAGTGGATTTTCGCGCGACTTGGCATCGAAGTGGTTCATTATTGCGCCATCGCTGCTGGCCTCGGATATTGTCGCTCGGTGTTGATGTCTACGACTGTGTAATGGGCTCCGCCGTCGGCTGTGACTCCTAATAGGGCCGCTCTATGATCTAGAAAATTATTATTTGGTCACATTTGCACAGTACAAGGAAAGCAATTTACCCGCGCAATAATGCTTGTATTGTCTTGGAAAAGCTGTGTTGCTGTGGTGTTTTGTTCACTGGTTTCTAGTTTACTCTTTGAATCGAGCGTTGCGTTGTTTGCGGTAGTAGATGAATAGATAATGTGTTTATATGAATAGTTATTTTGTGCTAGCAATATTCTAAATAGCCTTTTGTCATTGTTCCAGGGTGGGTACCCAGCTAAGCTGAAGAAGGTGCTGATAGTGACGGCTCCGCTGTGGTTCAAGGCGCCGTTCCGGATCTTACGGCTCTTCGTGCGGGAGAAACTGCGCGAGCGCGTGCACACGGTGAGCGCGCCGCAGCTGGGCGTGCACGTGCCGCGCGCCAGCCTGCCCCGCCAGCTGGGCGGACAGCTGGAGCCTGACCACGCTGCCTGGTACTTACATGATACTGCACGCTTTAAAGAGCTGGGAGCTCGCACTAAACTATGTTATATCTGGGGAGATGGAGCTGTAGAGACTAACCTCGCTGCGTAGTACTTACATGATACTGCTCGCTTGACTTGAGCTGGGAGCTCACACCGCATGCTATTCCTGGAAAACAGTAGGAGCTGTAGGAGACTTACCACGCTGCCTGGTACTAACATGATACCGCACGCTTTACTTGTGCTGGCTTACACTACACTATGCTACCAGGGAGATAGTCAAAGTCTTACCACGTTCTCCTATTGCTACTGCACGCATTAACCTGAGGCGGAACTCACGCTACTTCCTATACCTATAGACAGTAGAGTCTGTTCAAGCTGCACGCGGTCTGGTTCTGACATGAGTCACGATTTTTCACTTGTAGGGCTCAAGTCTTGCTACGCGGGCAGATAGCTTGAATTAGCTTTCGCTAGCTGGTACTAATATGACACTGCAAACTTTTTCAATCATGGAGCTTTGCACCTTACGTACTCGCGCTTTATCTGGGAGGAGGGGGGTAAAAAATTTACCACGCTGCCTGTGACTTTCATGATACATATTAGTGTAACTTGTCGCAGACATCACACCACCAGTAGTACTACATCTGGTAGGTAGCTAAGACCAGACCGATGGTACTCACATGACATTAGACCAGTGTTGTCACAAATAATGTTTGAATACATTAACTACCTAGGTACCTATTAACTGTCTATAAGTCTTTTATTAATTAAGTGTACCAGTGAATGTTTTTAATTAAAAATGCAGCATGCAGCGGTCAAATAAATATGAAATTCCCAGGACATTCATAGGATCGATACATCGCTAATAACGCAGGTTTCGCAGAAGCAGCGCTTGTTTGAAACGGCAGAATTCTCGGATCTTATGCTGCTGCTGCTGCTGTTTACGTTACGCTAAAGTAAATAAATAGGTAGTTCATTCCGAGAGTCTTTTAACAAAATGAAAGCTCCAGTTAAATTCTTTACGGTGTCGTTCTTAAAATTTCTCAAAAGATACGGGCTGTTTCAACAGATGTAGTTGTGCTTTGCAAAGAAATACGGTTCGTTTTTTCGTCGAAAGTAATTTAAATTGCAGACCGTGTTTCTGTCACTGAAATTTGTTGAGCTGACCAATTTTTCCCTTTTTCGTGGCATTTTGTCATAATTATTATGCACGTAATGGTCATCCATTATGCGCCAGCCATTCCATGGAACCGTTATTGTAGCCGTGTAAATAATGCCGGTATTCGCAGTAAAGCGGCTTATAGATCGACTACGGTGAATCACAGCTACGCAGAACTTCATGACCTAAAATAAACGTTAGCCTCATTTGACCTAATTTATTCACTGAAATAGAAAAATCCAAGGAAGGATTGAAATAACTTTTGCGAAGTATATTCCTTCGTTGGACATAAAGTAAACGTTCTTACAATTCAATGATGCTGAAATATTTTCATTTGCAATGCTGAAATTCTCATGCAGAAACTTGGTAGGGGTGTACAAAAGCATCAAGAAATATTTACGACTTGCAGCTCTTTCCGTACTACTACAGAGCAATAGAAAATACATTTTACTACATATAGTTTTATGAATAAACGCGCACACTTTCACTTACTTTCAAACAACATAATTTTTAGTGTCCAATAAATAATACAAGTTTACAACTTGTTTAACACGATGCATGAACACAATGACCAGCCAGTTGTTTTTCTATCTGAATAATATCATTAAATCATATTATTTCCTTTGTTTACAGGTTAGAACACTGCAAAAACTGCTACACAAATAATCTGCAGAATTCAAAGTTAGACGGAATCATTGACGAATATGTAATTAGTAATCACATTCCCGCAGTCAAACCACAAAATGGTAAGTTAAAAATTACTAATTACTTTTATTTATTTCATACACACATATAAGCTTATGTTTTCGCATAATAATTTACTTAACGTCGCATATATTACGCCGTTCGTGATTAATATGACGTGACCATTAACAATTAAACATGTCGACGAAGTAGCTAAAACGTGTTTTTATGTAACCAATCTTGATGAAGAGGTGGGCAAAAACATTTATGATGAATTTTAACTACACAATTACTGTTTAAAATGGAATCAGTCTTTGTTATTTAAATTGTACCAACGTATACTTAAATAATATGTAAAGTTGGCGTTAAGTATGCGCGCATCCGGTATGTTTCGGTATTATTTATAGTGAGTTACGTTCAAGAATGCATTTAACCATGTGGTTCTGGCAGACTCGAATAAGACCTCTCCCGCTCTTCCCGTTAATGTCGTAAAAGGCGAGTAAGGGCGAAATATACGAACATCAGCCCCCTAGACAAGTCACAAAAAGTGACATTTGTAATTTCGAAATCGCTTCGCTCCTATGTTTTTCTGTATGTAGTTGCTTCGCTCCGTGAAATGATTTCGAAGTTAAAACTGTCACATTTTCCTCCCTAACTCGTCAGGCCAGTGTGGGGGAATGTAGACCAAATCCTCTATTGGCCTCTGTAAATTAGAGGGTCGTGCTCCTACATTGTAGAATAAATGACCTGTAGGCCCCTAGGCCTGCGCGCTGCGATAAGCTTTTATCGCGCCATTATATCGATTTTACGCGATACACTCATACGTTTGTCGTCTAAAATCATCGATAAGATTTTATCCGGCAGATGATGTATTATGTATTGTATGTTGTCAGGTATAATCGAGCACGAGGTCGGATGTGATATGACCAGCGACCGCGCGGCGCGACTGTGCGACAACAACACAGACATGCACATCAGCGGCGATCCTCCCTACACCTGCGATACCAGCCCGCTTAGGTAAGCTGTCACCTCACCAATACACGTAACGTGTGGTTTGCACACGAATGGTGTCATGCAACAAGCTAGCTAAGATACCTAAGTTGTGTTCTTTGAAGATAATAATATCAATACTCAATAGTTTTACTATAAGATTAACCTTGTAGGTACAGGACGAGACACAATGACTTTCGCATTGTTGTCTGGAATCCCGGCATCGACCGGTTAAAGGTTAGAAAGGTTAGACGCCACTCAAATTAAAGGAAACCTGTAAAAGTAGGTGCTTTGAAATATGTATAAACAAATTAGGCTCTATGTGCTTTTCAGTGTAGGTATTATTATTAGGACTAAGCTTCCAAACCTACCTTCAGTGGAAATAACGGTTATTTTATCAATCTGTATCCCCGATGTAAACTCACTTATGTGCAAATCGAAGTCGAACCAATGGTTTCGAATCAAGACTAGCGTTTAGAGCAATAACTAATTAAGAATAGAGACAGGTATCGGAAATCAATTGATCCCCTTGCACGTGCCACACTGGAGCGTTAGCTCAAGTTCTCGGAACTAAAACGATGAGGTCATGGACTAGATTGCAACCTGAGCACCGCCAGCAAACAAAGTAAAAGTATAGGAGTTCTAACTCAACCCATTTCACTAGAATACAGTTTTACCCCGATCGATAAAAATAAAATGGATATAAAAGTGCGTGGGTCGTTCACGAGCATGGAAATTCTCCGTATTGGGCGGTGGCAGGCCTGGCTCACTCCGCGCGGTACATCCGATAATTACCTACAGGGAAGCGCCCCGCCGGCGGGTATTATATCAGTCGAGTGTCACGCGCGCGCCCGTCGGGACTTGATGTTTTGCCTTTAATAAATAATTTCTTTTGAATACAATTTATGATGTTTTAAGAATTTTATCGATAAAATATTAACTAGGTATTACCTTTCCGTGTAGGTAAATAAAAACGGAAGAGTAACATCGATACACCAAATTACGACAAGTTAGTTCTTTTACCATAATGCATAGGTACTTTAGGTACCCCAACAATATTCAGTAAAAAATAAATTGTTGCCAAAGTACAGCGAGTAACATTAGATTAAGTTTGTGCAAAGCCAAATACAAATATGATTTTAGTTCTAGGATGTAGCCGTTTTGTGTTCGCGTAGTAAGTAGGTAGGTATAGGGCATGGATACCGGTATACCGGTATACCGAAATACCGGTATACCGGTCAAAATTTTCGGTATTTTGATACCGGTATTTAAGGGGAAAATACCGGTATTTCGGTTTTTCGAAAAAAGTGATCTAATTTTGCAATATCGGCAGTTTTTCAACTAATGGAAAGTCATTGATAGGTTTTACACCATCTCTTTTTATTTTTATACTTATTTTTAATATTGATTCAGATGATAATGATTCGAATCATCATATCGATTCCAATAATCGATTGAGTCAAGTCAGTTCTGCTGATATCATTGAAGCGAGCACGAGCATCTTAATAAGCACGAAAATATATGTATTAATTAATGACCCTCTCTACGTCCAATGGCTCGTCACCACACGGCTCCCAAATCTTGAAAAGGGCCGTCTTAACCAGCGTATCCCTGTCAAGCCACACGAGTTGGATTTGCCTATCCTTGTTCCCAGCCGATCCTTAACTACGGTTGCTGAAACTCTTCCCAGCACTCTCTTGAACGACTCTGTGTTATCTACTATGGCTGCTCCTCTTCCTTGCACCCTACTGCACGACTGCGTTGCCTAGCCGTATACCTGGTCCAAGGTTCGACGCCACGAAATCAACTTTGTACGCGTGAAAATAGTTTGAATACTATTTCCCGTGCTTGCAACATTTTTCTTTACTGCTTCGCCCCTATTAGACGTAGCGTGATCGTATAATATCCTATATATAGCCTTCCTCAATTTACGAGCTATCCCACACAAAAATAATTATTTAAATCAAACTAGTAGTTCCTGAGATTAGTGCATTCAAACAAACAAACTCTTCAGCGTTTTAATATGAAACTGTTGTTGTTGATTATTGGAGTCGAACCTTGGACCAGGCATAAGAATAGGCAACGCAGTCGTACAGGAGGGTGCAAGGAAAAGGGGCAGCCACAGTAGATAACACGAAAGTCGTTCAAGAGAGAGCAAGGAAGAGGCGCAGCAACCGTAGTAAAGGAACGGCTGGGATGAATAAGGATAGGCGAATCCAACTCGCGAGGCTTGACAGGAATACGCTGGTTAAGGTGGCCCTTTTCAAGGCTTGGGAGCCAGCGGGTGACGAGCCATTGAACTTAGAGAGGGTCATTAATTATACGCATATTTTTTACTTTGTCGAAGATAAGCACGAGAACGGTTTGTCTAAAATATATGAATTTCGTCTTATTCAATGCAGGATTAAATGCCCTTCACCTGCCATGAAGATCAATTTTCTATACTGCAAGTCCTTTATTTATACGGTATAACCATAAAACCGGAAAAATGCCCCTTTCGGGGGGCCCCACCACACGTCCGTCGAAGTCGAAAACTTAGGATAGTCTTAATGAGCAACAAATGAAGCTATTAAAACAAAACCTTTAGGAATTATTTCCGATTTGATTAATTTTCACGTCTTATTCTACTGGCCTATTAATAACTTTTCGCAAACGAGACTTACTAATCGTTCTTGGAAACATTTAAACAGTAAATAGCAGTATCTCAAGAAATACCGAAAAAATACCGAAATTTCGGTATACCGGTAATTGAAATTTCAATACCGGTATCAATACCGGTATAAAACTTATTCCGGTATTCCATGCCCTAGGTAGGTATGATGTCAGTCGGCCGTTTGGTGTAGTGGTTCAGAACGGACTACTATGCCGAGAGGTCCCGGGTTCGATTCCCGGCCGGGCAGAAATTGAAATGATGAATTTTAATTTCTGTGACGGGTCTGGGTGTTACTATGTATAATACGTATGTATTTAAAAAAAAAAAGTATATAAGTAGTATATCCGTTAAGCTAGCACCCATAACACAAGCATATTAATTGCTTACTTTGGGGCTAGATGGCGCTGTGTGAGATTGTCCAAAGATTTATTATGATTTATTATTATTATTCTTTCTTCTGTGATAGTAGGTATGTTTAATTTATTTGTCTTATGTTAAAATAGGTATGAATTAAGACATTGTATTAAAATAAGTACTTTTTTATCCTAAGTAGGTATATTTAAAATGTTATTTTTACAAAGGTAAAATAACACTAATACTTACCTACATACGTACCTCATTACAAATACCTAAGTAGATTAATTCTATTTTTTCACTAGACAGCACAGCAACCCTAACAGCGTAAGAAGAGTTAAGAGACACGCGATAGAAAGAGACAAAACTTGTAGGTGAATAAAATTGTAGGTACGTAGTGCTGTGCGAGCTGAATTACACTGTATCGCGTGGTAGCAAGACTCGCATTTATTTAAATCGTCTTGCGGAGTAATCCTTCTGTAGGTACTACTATTATTTATTCTGTGGCGGTGGGTGGGGATAGGTATATTATAGCCTGCATTGTAGTTTACTTGTATGCATCATTGGTAACCTCCACCTGTGATTCCATTCCGTTTCACTGAGCGCCGTTGTTGCGCCCTGCTGATAGCGCACGATATTGGATATTAATAGGTATAAATATTATCATAGGTACTTCTCAAACAAATATGTTTATGACTGATTGAATATGAAAATTGTATTGACGCAGAATAGCAGTTTATGTTCATTCATTGTTTATTGATTGAACGTGGAGTACGTTAAATTGTTATCGTATTTAACTAGTGTAATTAAGTCGCATTAAACTTTTTCTGGTAATATTAATGAAATAGGTAGGTGTCAACATTCATGAACTAAGTAAAAGAGTTGGCAACTTGCTGGCAAGCTTCGGTAATGTGAGATCATTTTTCAGAATTACGGACTCCCTTAATTGAAGTCGATACGTAGACCTGGGGAAAGAGATTGCACGGCACCGACCGAACACGGTATCTGTTACGTACTACAACCTACATTTTCTCCCGTTACGACTAGTCGCGATTTGCTCGCTTTTTAGAACTTGCACAATTTACCTATGCGACAATTTGTATTTTAGAAATAGTTTTGAAGTTGGTTGTAATTACATTTCCCAGTTACAAGCAAATAACACACGCCGTTTGCTGTAACATTATCATCACAAATATTTCATACAAGTATTTGAATCATACTCATCGATTAATGTATCTCATATTGGTAATGATCATCGTGAATGGTAGGTTTCATTTAGTTTTGGATTCTGTTTTCTCTAGCCGCTAGATGAAACGTGAAATTTGTAAAACACACTGAAGAATATTTAATTTATTATTTTCAGAAATACGCACGGATATAATGGAGACATGAAGGGCAGGCACATAAACTCAGGGGATGAAGACGATTTAGATATAAGCAGTAAGTATGGATTATTTATTACTGTATCAATATTGCTTTATTCCGTTTATCACAGCATGAATAAAATGCATAGCCATTTTAAATAATTCATCTGAATCAAACCTCATAACTAAACACTTTTTAAGAGTTTGATAATGCGCTCTTGACATTCGTCATTTTTGACAGGTCTTTATTTTGTTATCGTGTAATTTTATTCGCATATTTTATTATGAGTTCTGACACGAAAATTGTAGGTATGTTCATGTCCAAATATCTGATTTATATAACAATTTATAAATGGGCCAAAAGGTGTCGAGAAAACCTCGCCTCATAGGTAAATTCTGTTTTGATTCTTGTTTACGCGTGCTCACAAACACAGTGAAATATAAAACGATAAGTTTTTACGATTATCCATTTCGTATCCAATGGAAATCGTTTGCAAGGCGAAGATCGTAAAATAAGTTTAATGTAAATGTTCCAGCGTTCGCACAATGGTGTTAATATTTATGTTGTTTTTGTTAAGTGACTCATGTAAGTTTCCTTTGAATCTTTGTTTGCAGTAATTGTCTAATTATCTTAAATTTATAAGCAGACGTAAATAAAAAACGATTAAGACGAAGTATGGATCACGTGTTTAACAATGCTAGTTAGGTTATAAATTGATCTTGAAAATAACATAATGTATGAGGAACTTCCTTGTAACAATTGTATTTTGTTTTGTTTGTGTAACGAGTTTTTACAAACAGTTTTCAGCATTATTAATATGAAAAAAAAAAAATTGTTGTCTGAGAATTTAATTCTAAATATCCATTCCATCAGATCCATTGTTTTTAGAATCGTTCTTTATTCGGGTCGTTCGGCGGTGGTTAACAAAAAATCTCAAATTTACATTGTTCTTTACATCTTGTTGTTTTTGAAGGCACAATCATAACATTTTCAAATCATTCCTCGCTATTTGCAATATTGTTAAAAGCAACTACAGTGGGTTTGCTGGTAGATGCCCGCATATTCTCTAGAGCTGAATTTGCTTTCACCCTGACACCGTAATATAACCTAAAGCGTTTTACGAGCGCATACATACCTTACATAGGCGAGTTTCACATTAGAGCTTAGCGGATTACGTCAAACAAAACTGTTCCACTCAATTAGCTGTCATTCTTTTGGGTGTATTACAGTCGATTGGTTCGCGTTGGTAATAACGATGCAAATCAGCCGCTAAACGTTCATTGAATTATTTAATGAGTGATCACTCGATGTACGCTCTTTGATTATTTGGTCGTGTCTGATTTGCAGCGAAATCACGCGTTAATTCTGCCGGTCAGCTATGATATAGTTAAAAGTTTGTTATTGAATTTAGTACTTCAAACTACTTCCTTGGCTTTCATAATGCAGGTTGACCATTTTCGTCTTTAATCTATTCTATCTTCTATTTCGTCAATAGTCTTGTACCCAAAGATCAAACTTTCCCTTTTTCTCTGTTAGAGAGGGTTGTCTTCCTTCAGTGGAGACTAAATGACCATCAGGTCAGCCTCATCATCACATGAGACTGAAATGGTATAAATGATATTGAGTATTCAGATTTCAGGATATGGAATAAGTTTTGAAAGACAATTGAATGACATGCCGTCGCTTCGAAAATTCGAAAGTGGCGGCGCACGCGTTCCCTCCCTCATTCCCGTCATAGTGTACTACACTAAAGGCTTCCACAGACCAAACGCGGGTCAGAAGCAGTGCGGGTCAGTTGCAGCGCGGCTGAGGCACACTGAAAGCAGCGCAGTTTCAAAGCAGTTGCAACGCGGGCGGTTGTCAAAAATTTAAATAATCGAAAACCGCTTTCAACGCGCTGCTACCGCCCTGCGTCCGGTGTGTCATGCTAATATGGCCGCCATAGTAATACAACAGCGCGGGCCCGCGTTCGCGCCGCTTCTGTCCCGCACCCGCGCCGCCTCGTTTGTATTTCGGCAGTTGCAGTGCGGCGCGGTTGGAGCGCGGGCCCGCGTTCAAATTTGGTGTGACATACTTCAAAGAGAACTTGCGCGGGCCCGCATTCAAACTGCGCTGCTACTGCCCTGCGTTTGGCCTGCCCAAGGCTTTAGTGTAGTGCTGTGATCCCAGTGATTTGAAAAGATGATGATGATCTATCAACCCTCGCAGCCCGCGGCACGTGGTCGTCGGGCGAGGCGTCGCCGGGGCTGTCGGACGAGGAGTGCGGCGGCGGCGCGGGCGAGACGCCGGCGGCGCTGCTGGCGCGCGTGCGCTCGCTGCGGCGCCGCGGGCTGGCCGCCGAGTACGAGGAGATCCGCGCGCGCCCGCCCTGCGGCACCTTCCACCACGCCAAGTGAGTCACCATCATCGTTGCCAGTTTTTTTTTTCGCCCAGTCGGGACTTTGGTACTTTTTGAGTGAAAATAGCGGGAGTCTTCCGTCAGAAGCGGGACATAGTAAAAAAACGTATAAATCAAAGGTTTTCAAATATTTATCTTTTTATTTGACTTAAAATTACGTTTACGTGACAATAGATAACAAAAGTAGCCATAGAAAATATATTTTAACAAAAAAATAATATTTTAAATCAGATTTACTTTATCGTTAAATTCGTCTGTAGAATAAAAAAAGAAAAAAATGTTTTATTCTTTAGAATAATATGGCGTTTCAAACAATAGTCTGGTGAAGTGAGTGTCTCTCTCCGAAAAGCGGGACCGAGCCTGTCCCGCGCGGGACATTTAAATTTGATTTAAAAATCGGGACGTCCCGCCAAAATCGGGACGTCTGGCAACGCTGGTCACCATCATCATCTCAGCCATAGGACGTCCACTGCTGAACTGCATCTGCATACACATACCTTACATAGGCCATTATCACATTAGAGCTTAGCGGATTACGTCAAACAAAACTGTTCCACTCAATGAGGGCTATCGTTTTTATACTTAACAGTTGGCACCCCTGGCGATTGACAGGACCTTACTCTACAGTGGCGCCATCTTGATGAGTGCAAATGCGATAGTCCTTCTACCACTTTAGCGCTCACCAGTTGGTGCCATTATCTTCGCTACTAGCAAGTGACAGGACCTTACTCTACAGTGGCGCTAACTGGTGAGCGCTAAAACGATAGCCCTCATTCTAACGGAATTCCCAATTTGACGGTGACATAGTAATCCATTTGTGTGCCGATAATTTTAAAAAGTACCTTATGCCAACGATATTACGATCAGCGGGGCTACTCTTGACAACCTTCTGATCTATCCATCGGACTCAAAACAAAAGTGATTCTGGCATGGGCCATAGCTAAGATCCTAAAGTGTGGAAACTGCCTTATGCAGAGCTGCAATGCAATTTGCAACTTTGCTTTCATCCTAAGCATATTTTGATGTTGTTTCGCGTTGCTTGCCACAATAGTCATAGGCTAAGTTTACTATGAAGTGTTCCATCATTCGTCAAACAGTTCAAAGTGTAAAGAGTATCTTGTGTTATTAAGTTATGCCCAAATCTTCCAGACAATTTTTTTATGTATCTTTATTATAATCCTTAATGATAACATCATTGATTTCAGATTGCCAAGTAACCTAGCCAAAAACAGATACACGGACGTATTGTGCTACGACCACTCGCGGGTCACACTTTCGCAGACGGACCCCGATGACCCGTCCAGCGACTATATCAACGCCAACTACGTCGACGGTTACAAGCAGAAGAATGCTTTCATCTGCACGCAAGGTACATTACGTTTAGTTAAGATAATAAATAGATACACCAAAGAATACATTTTATAAGCAACTGTAGGTCTAGCGCTGAACTTAGTGCCTAAGGTAAAAGAGCGGCACGGGAGGGGTGACATTGACATATTATGACGTGACAGAGCATACAAATCTGAAGCACATTTGAAGTCTTCCTGACGTTTAACGTCCCAAAAACACCCTCCCATGCCGTTCTCATACTTTAGGCACTTACTAAGCGCCGCCCCGGTTTCAACACGTAATGTATATAAAACTTCCCCTTGAATTGCTAATAAATACATTAACCCTTAACCACCTAGCACTTATTTCTGTCCTTTAACCACCTATGTGCGGTCACAGAGACCACTAATAAATTATTGCGATTATTTTGGGATCTGTCATAAGAAATTAAAGTTCGATTAAGTAAAATGCATGTCTATACCTATTTGCTTTATTTAAGCGTCACAAATTAGCAAAGGTAATATAAAAGTTTTATAAAAATGGAATAATATCTATGAAATAAGGAATATGGCACCAAAAATAACTACACTTAGAAAATGAGATCTTTATTCTAAAATACTTAAATTTTTCACTTCTTTTTCTTATTTCTAATAATTTAAAAAAACTAAAAATAAAATCAAATAAAAAAACTAAACAAAAAATAACAAAAAAATAACAAAATTGCAAAGCCTTCAACTTATGCATTTTTTCGCGGCAGTAACAACTCATTTTTTGCGAACACTCCAAACAAATAGGTACTTTAGACACGAAACATAGGTAAGCCGTGTTGCGTTTCTTTTTTGGATGACACGTAAAGCATGTTTTACAAACTTCAAGTCATCATCATCATCATTTTCGTCGTCGTCACCCTCAATTTCAGATTTAGATCCACTCTCTTCAGCCTGCTCTTGATCAACGCTTACATCAGGTTTTACGTGGATGCAATTGTCGCCAGAAAGGCGCCAGATGGCTTCAGCAAGAAATCTCGGACGAAGATGACTTCGTCCGAGATTTCTTGCTGAAGCCATCTTATAATATTTTCGTCATTTTTACTCATTTTGATTCTAAATCAGTAATAATAAAAAGCCACACAACCACCTACGTGCGGTCACGGAGACCGCTGGCGAATTTATTTTACTTACCCTGGCCAAACGCGTGCACGTACACACTCGCCGAGCACTAGCGCGACACCGAATGGTGTGTAGAAAAGGTACATGAACGCGCTTTGTCGCACGCCACTCACACGCAGAAATATTTGAATTTGAAAAATCGTTGCGGTCTCTGAGACCGCAGGTAGGTGGTTAAGGGTTAAAATCCGTTGCGTAGTTTTAGCGACTTTGTATTTCTGTAAAGAGCGCCCAATAACACGTTAAGTTTTCAAATCATCTCTGTGTGATTTTGAATAAAACGGTCTATGTCCATTTGCAGGACCCTTACCGAAGACATTCGGCGACTTCTGGCGGATGGTGTGGGAGCAAGGCACACTCGTGATCGTGATGACGACGCGCGCTATCGAGCGCGGCCGCGTCAAGTGCGGGCAGTACTGGCCGCTCACCGTCGGCCAGCGCGTCACGCACGCCGGCTACAGTATCACCAACGAGCTGGTGGAAACAGATCCTGACTACACCATCACGCACCTGGTGCTCACCGAGCTGCGGGTGAGTGTCACGTGACCAACAGGCTAGACAGTGCTCGCCGTCGGCCAGCGCGTCACGCACGCCGGCTACAGTATCACCAACGAGCTGGTGGAAACAGATCCTGACTACACCATCACGCACCTGGTGCTCACCGAGCTGCGGGTGAGTGTCACGTGACCAACAGGCTAGACAGTGCTCGCCGTCGGCCAGCGCGTCACGCACGCCGGCTACAGTATCACTAATGAGCTGGTGGAAACAGATCCTGACTACACCATCACGCACCTGGTGCTCACCGAGCTGCGGGTGAGTGTCACGTGACCAACAGGCTGGACAGTGCTCGCCGTCGGCCAGCGCGTCACGCACGCCGGCTACAGTATCGCCAACGAGCTGGTGAAAAGGAAACCGAAATTGAACGCTCGTGGCTCGTGGCATCTTTGTGCGTAAATTATTGCGTGGTAATGAGGGTTTTCGCTAGTGAAAAATCCGCCAGATGGCAATACGTAGACGCGAGGTCCAAATGCTGCATGATTGGTTATTTTTGACATGACATTGACAGATATGTTAAAATCAACCAATCATGCAGCAGTCAGACCCCACATCCACGTCCCGCCATCTAGCGGATCTTTCATTCGCGAAAACCCTCATTCTATCATACGCGCGTGGTCGACAGGAGTAGACCGCACATCACTGCTGTTACTATGTTCTTTAGGTCTATTCCACTTTGATCACCTGGCTTTGATGACCCAGGTGATCAAAGTCCACTTCCAGCGACAATTTAGTGTCCTTTGATCACCCACGGATACTATGCCCTGGGTGATCAAAGTGAACTCCAGTTAAATTATTATTTTAGTGTCCTTTGATCACCTACAACATACAAATAATACCTCCTGTGAATAGTCACATGTCTAATTGTTATACATACTTACATATTTTGTTTTATAACATTTTTGATATTTTCTAAAAACCGCAACAAACAAATTGGACATGTATGTGACTATTCAGAGGTATAATTTATTTATAGGTGATTAAAGGACACTAAGATAATAATTTAACTGGAGTCCACTTTGATCACCCAGGGCATCGTATCCGTGGGTGATCAATGGACACTAAATTGTCGCTGGAAGTGGACTTTGATCACCTGGGTCATCAAAGCCAGGTGATCAAAGTGGAATAGACCGTTCTTTATGTTGTACTAGCTAACCCGGCGAACTTTGTTCCGCCTTAATGGCAATAAATAAGCAGACTTTTTTTTTATTTCGAACGGGATAAAAAGTATCCTATGTCCTTCTCCTGGCTTTAAACTACCTCCCTGACAATTTTCAGCTAAATCGGTTCAGCCGTTCTTGAGTTATAAGTGGAGTAACTAACACGACTTTCTTTTATATATATAGATTTGAATGAAATGCGTTTGGTTCGCAGACGGAGCAGACGCGGCGCATCTGGCACGGGCAGTACACGCGCTGGCCGGACTACGGCGTGCCGGGCGGCGGGCGCGCGCAGCCCGTGCTGCGCTTCCTCACGCGCGTGCGCCGCGCGCAGCAGCGGGCCCGGGCCGAGTGAGTGCACCTTAGGCCGGGTTCCCACTATGCCGGACCGGCATTTCTGCCGGAAACCGGACACCGGACAAGGGTGTTCACATTACACCGGATCACCGGATCCGAAATCCGAGCCGAATGAAGTGCGGGGAGCACGGGCGGGGCGGGGCGGGAAGCACGGGCGCGGCGGGGTGGGCCGCAACTCGTTCACATTACTCCGGTCCGGTGATTTTGCCGGCATTTTGTAGCGACATAACGCTCGGTAAAAATGCCGGGCTCGGCGAAAAAGCCGGATCCGGGATAATGTGAACAGCTTCATACAATTTGTACTGCCGCTAGGCCTTCCGGCGATTTTACCGGACCGGGAGATCTGCCGGTTCGGCATAGTGGGAACCCGGCCTTACTGATACACTCAGTAGCAGCGGCTTTGCACCAGGCCATTAACCTATATGTAAAGTACGGCCAACTAGCATCGATACAAAAGGTCGATACGACTATCGAGTTGACAATAATATATTCTGTCTCTTCCTATCTTGTGTATTTGTCGTAATGTCTCGTTCTCCCGCCAAAATATTATGTCAAAGTCAGACGGGTTCACCCATGACATTGGGTTTGTTTACATTTGGTATCGCTTCTCGTTGGCCATACTTTAGGAGAGGTATAATAATTATGTATGTAGGATATGAGTGCGAAACGGAACGTTAAGATGTGTGTGAAAGAGAAGAAAGAGTGTGTGAGTGTGACGTACGACGACGTGTAGACGAACGACGATTGTTTTATTAAATTACTATTTTTGTTATTTTATATCTTGGGCAAATAAATACGTGGGAATTAGAACCGCATTTCTATTCCTACATGTAGTATTTACAAAAAAAAAAGTATTTAAGTATGTTTATATCCGTTGTCTAGTACCCATAGTACAAGCTTAGCTTAGTTTGGGGTTAGCTTAAAAAAAAGATAACAGCTGTAAGGAGTTGTCTCCTCTCACTCCTGCAATTTTTTTAAGTCCACTTTCACATTCAGATGCGAATCCTGATCTGGATCAAATCGACAGCAATTATTTGGGCACACGGCTACAATATCTGGCAAAATTAAGAGCAGATGTTCGATCCGAATCTGTCAACATACGTAGAAAACTAACTAGAGAAATCGGATGGCAAAAATCGGCTCTAATACGTAAACTACCATAAATAGTTCTACAACTACTCTGGACCGTATTTCACAGATTCGGATTAGTCGTAGTATGAAACCGTTCTAATACTACAAAATGAGTATCACTACGCTCGCATTGGCACGTTAGGTTATTGTACAGGCTGGCCCAGAAGAAAGTTCACTTTTGAAAATGGAAGGAAACGAAAACTGTACATTTTTACAGAACCTTAACTATTGTAATTTAAAGGAAATTTATAGTGTTTTTATAGTGTTTGTGTTCACCATTTTGTGGTATCTTATTGGTTCATCTTTTACGTTACAGTTTAGGAGATGCGTGGGCAGGACACAGTAGAGGACCACCGATCGTCGTTCACTGTTCTGCTGGAATTGGACGAACAGGTATGTTGGTTTTACTGATACCTTGCTGACACCATTGCCATTTGTTCGATGTAACACATCTAATACGTGCTTTGTAATATAGGTTGCGTGGACAAACATTAAACATTGCTTTGTAACCGAGTAACTTGTCCTAGTTTAATAATTTTTACTCTCCTTCGGATTTCCCGCAATTCCGTACCTTGACTTAATATGGTCCTTCGAGCCGGATTTGAAACAGCGGCCTTTATTTACTGTTCTCTGTCCGCACGTAATTGAGTTAATTGAGCTACTGTGCGCGATCAAATTATGGCCATGACTATTTTACAATTTGTTTGCCGCCTTTGCCTTCTAATTGGGCCTTTGTGTGTGATCAAATCGTGACCATAACCATAGCCACTATACAACTGTTAATACATGTTTGTTTAATCCTTCTCCAGGCACGTTTATAACGCCAGCGTTATAAATAAATGTCCAGACATTTGCACGCTGCTGTCGCCTTTGCTTTTTTATTATTTAGGCCATTCATCATCATCTCAGCCATAGGACGTCCATTGCTGAACATAGGCCTCCCCCAATGCTTTCCATGTTACCCGGTTGTTAGCGGCCTGCGTCCAGCGCGTCCTTGGGGGTGGACGTCCCACGCTGCGTTTTCCGGTACGCGGCCTCCACTCCAGAACCTTGCTGCCCCATCGGCCGTCAGTTCTGCGTACTGTGTGCCCTTTAAGCCACTGTGTGTGATCAAATCGTGACCATAACCATGACCATAACACATCTTCGTTTATCTGTACTCCAGGCACGTTCATAACGCTGGACATCTGCACGCTGCGGCTGGCGGCGGAGGGCGCGGTGGACGTGCGCGGCACCGTGGAGCGCGTGCGGGCGCAGCGCGCGCACAGCATCCAGATGCCCGACCAGTACGTGTTCTGCCACCTCGCCGTCCTCGAGCACGCGGTAAGGCTTGCGAATCTATTCTGTAAGGCTAAGAACTCACGGCGCGATTTTCACCTGCGCCCGCCCGCAACCGTCGCCGCGAAAATCGCGCCGTAAGTGCTTAGCCTAGTCACTGTTACAAAATGGTCGCCCGCCGATCGATGCAGAGCGCGCGGGCGACAACCGCCGAGGCTGCGGTTACCGCGGCCCGCGCGTTTCTACAGTTGCCCGCCGGTGCCGCGGGACCCGCATACAACGGCGCACGCTACGGGCACAAACCGCGTCGTAAGTTGTGCATTAGTTTTTACAGTATCTGCATTCTACAGAAGCTGCGGGCCCGCAACCACCGCGGGCGCGGGTGAAAATCGCGCCGTGAGATCTTAGCCTAAGAAAGATGCCACGCGGGCGTTGACGATGCACTCAACGACACGTCACATAATAGAACTACGAAGCGGCACGGAAACGCATCCTTACAACGCAATGTTAACACTCGTGTGGCATCATTTAAGGCTTGATTTCCTCCACGATACATTTTCCGGTACGTGGCCTCTATTCCAGAACCTTTTGCTGCCCCAATAGGTAATCGGTTCTGCATGCTATGTGCCCTGCCCATTGGCACTTTAACTTGTAAAGTGAACAATATATTGATCATAATAATACACTGACGTCTGTCGAATACTGTCATACATTTTCCCTTCATATAAGAGCCCAACGGTGAATATAATTGAATTATTTCGTCTTCAAAGGTAATGAACGGGTACTTAGAGTCTGCGGACCTGACGGGCTTCGACGACGACAACGAGGAGGAGTCGGAATGAAGGCTGTCGCGCCCGCCCTGCGCGCTGCTGTGAGCGCCGTGCCATACCCGCTCCACGCACGCCGTGACGTCACGCCGACGTCACGCCCGACCGCGCGAGTGCCGTCCGCAGCGACGAGTGGACCCAACCTTACATCGGGTAAAGGAAACCTCGTAATTCGAGTATTTATTTTGCGTAACGTAAATCTTTGTAACCAAAAATATTTCCGTAATTAGAATTTTATTTATTTATGTAAGGAATATGGCTGTGTGAAGTTTTTCGTCTGTAATTTATGTAGTTATGTATGTTTATATTTTATTTACGGAGCCCCGATTGTGACGAGGCGCGGTGTCTGATCGACGGCGCAGTCTGTCTCGGACCAGTTTTACATAGCTGTAAACGATGCTTTAAGTATTTTTCCCGAATATAAAATATATAGAAACTAAGATAAATGTTATTGTAATTAATTATAAAAATAAATAGACACTATTTATATTACATGTCCCTTTTTATCAAGAGAGGAGTTCAAATGTTGTTTACGGTTCTGTTAAACGATCTGACTCAGAAGCTACCGCGGTAGCCGCGTCGTGAGCGCTCTCGCCTCGTAGTACACTTACATATTATGTTGTAATCGCTAAGAATCTTGTCTCTCGGATTGTGCACTGAACATCTATAATACGAATTATTATAAATAGATTTATATACATAGACTGAGTAACGTTAATATGCTCCAAAATTTTACTAGCGGCATAATTATTTTGAAAAAATGAATTCATGTTCGCTACATACCTTTTATTTATTGTTACACGAGCAAAGATAATAATAAATATAATAAATTCACTATAATCAAATTAACAAATTGTAAATGTAATGTAATGTAAAATATTTACACACCTGTTAGAGAGATTAATTAAAATTGCAGATTGATTATATTTATTTTTCAAGCGACATATATCTATAGAATCAATATTTGAAATCGCCGTCCTTCACGCAACTTACATATCGCCGTAGATGTCCTTCGTTCCCTGCCCGCGTCCGGTCGTAGCGAATCTTCCGGATCGATATCGTGTGCTGCTTCGCCTAGCTCGAATGCTTTGGTATAAAAATTATGGAGCATACTCTCTAGGTTTAACTAATTTACTGTTGCGCAAGTTAGATAATGATATTACTGTTTGGAATGCATTTTTGTAGGATTTATATGGATTGAAAATAATTTTCGCAACAGAAAATGCACTAACTTAAAACCTAGGTAGCAATTAAAACATGTTTCTCTTATTATAATTTAAGACTAATAAATTGTTAATCTGAAACAACTGTTGATTCTGTATCTGTAAATATTTTAATATTATTTTTCTGTTATATCTAAATTAAAAACTTGTGAAAATGTGTGAAATAAAGAAAACCTTGTAATATATTTACACGATTAGTTTTATTGCATAAAATGATTGATTACATGACATAAATATCAGACTATACAAAATCGTCACTTCCACTTCAAAACTTCTGTCAAATAATTAAAATATCGTGACGTTTTCATACGATACGAATACTTTTCACACTGCTCATGTCCATCTATGAAAAGGGCATCACCACAGGAAATACACAGACATATTTTGAGGAGTAGTACATTATGTAGTGCTTCCCACAAGAGGACGGTCTCATAATTAGGTATGTCACACCCCGTGGTCCCGGTTACAAAGGATTTCGGGAATAAGAGTAGCATAGTTCTATTACATATTGAGAACTGATACGTCATTCCCCCGTACGAACAGCATGGGAGGCAGATCATAGCTCATGGCTTCCAGCCACGCCATGTACAGCGCCGCAGACGTTCCCTGTGGAAAGTTGATTATTACTGTTTGGCAACACCATTTGAATCACACAAACTCAAAAACGAGTAACATAACATAGTAGACTTGCAAAGGTATTTGTACCATTTTACTTTGACTTAAATAAACGTCAAAAATCTGTCAAACTCCATACAAAATACACCGGTTATCTTTCGTTATAGTAACGTTTAAAGTTTGGTGGTATAACTCGGCCTTAGAGCGCTCTTAAAGTGCTCTTTAAAACCGTAATTACAGAAAAAAAATCTATTCTTTTCTGGATAGTGACAGAATTGTATAGCATAGCAACTAGCAAGTCTTAAAAAACGCAACACGTGACATGTTATTTACCTGCCGCGGTATGGGCAACGACAACACGATGAGACCGGCTTCTGAAGAATTTTCTAATAGAAGCTCTCGCAACCTCAAATGTCGGGAGGTTCTGTCCTTCTGCCTTTTTAACTCTTCTTTCGTAATGAGACATTCTGAAAAATTAAGTTATCACTTTATTCCTATCTAGTACTCTATAAAAATAATATTGTCTTTTTCATTATTTCTATGGTTTTTAAAAAGAGTAAAATAAACTTACCCTCATTTTCAATATCTTTAAAATTCAGCACTAATCTGTCGAAAAGATTCCAGCTTTCTTCTGAAGGGCGATTTCCCAAAGTTGTCACCATTTGAAGTTTGTCGTACTCGATGCGGAACATAGAAAGCAAATCTTCCATACTGCAAAAAAATAAACAAGTGTACATACGCCAACCATTACATATGTATAATGCTGAGGACACTCACAATCCTGATGTCAACCTGTGACCCGCAAGAGTTTAGGTAAGTAAGATGATGAGATGACATTATTTTATAATTTGTTTTAATTGAAATATTTAATACGAGATATAGTTAGTCTTAATAAAATAGGGCATCCATTAAAATCATGCAAGCGATTTTAAGTTTAGCAGAAACATTGATAAACAGTACTCATTAATATTATAACAAAGTCAAAAAATTATAATCATACTATTTCTGTGCAGCTTCAATTTTGTGATGGGGCCTGGCGAGCGAGAATATTCTCAAAGGCATCTTCTCCTTGAAGCCTCGGTTGGCTATGATGTACGGGAGAAGCATGTTCAGGCCTCCGTCGTCGTACAGCCACCACGTGTCCAATGTGCTGGTCTACAGAGCAAACAATGTAAGTACACTAATAATAATGTATCATCACTTAATTTAAGTTTTTATTGCAAAATAACACTTAGTACAACTACAGCTCGATCGAGTTAACTGCGTACCTGGCAGCGGTGACGTCACATCGACCCTGGTACGGACGGGGCGAGCGCAGGGAGGTGTGCGGATGAGTTCGAGGGAGTGGCATTCCAGCGAGGTGCGCAGTAAACTCGATCGAGTTGTACTTCTATGGCATTTGGTTTGGAAATTACGTAGGCGTCTGTACTTTTTCATGGATTATTATAAATTATGGTTACTAGTGTGGTGAGTTCTAAATACATACTATTTTTTCCATATGTGTTTGTATACAGGGTGTTAGGTAAATGGGTATATGAGCCGACACTAGCCCATGTTAACATATGCATATAAATGGTATGGTGAAGTCAGAAAATTGATATCATCATTTTTATTATTTTAATTTTCATACAAATCTGATTTCATAAATTTTATTTTGTATGATCATTTAAAAAATTAAAATGGATTTATATGCATATGTTAACATGGGCTAGTGTCGGCTCATATACCCATTTACCTAACACCCTGTATTATTGTAATGGTCGTAACTTACGGAATGTAAGGCGAATGGTTTGCTCAGATTGGATTTGTTTTGCGGCGGAGGAGGGGGAAGAGTAGAGAGAGTCGTGATGGATTCGGCTGGCGGTGGCACTTCTGGGAACCGATCCGTTCTGTCCCCGTCCAATGGTTCTTTTACTTCGGTTTCTTCAACTAAAACATAATTATTTTCTTATTAAATAGGTATTTCATAAATAGCAATCATGGGCCAAGTTATTATCATCCTTATTTTTCCATAATCGGCTGTGGCGATTCGTGACAAGTAGTGTCCGACCGAAACCGAAACCGAAAACGAATTTCGGCAACGGTGTCTATTTCGGCCGAAACCGAAACCGAAACTTCCTTACAAGGCTCATATTTTGAGGGAAAAATAAAGAAATGCGAAAATGCACTGCCTGAAAGAATCGCACAACCTACTCCGACTACATGACTAGCCGCGCTATGGAACCGGCTGGGAAGGGGTATCTTTGTTCAACAATAGCTTCGAAAGTAATAGACGTAGACTTATAAATTTACATTCGTTGTGTAGAATAACTAGCTCAAATACTAATAATACAGTGCAAATAAAACATACTTTAACGACCTGGTTTTTCTTGTGTTGGAAAATAACTGAAAAAGAAGTGAAAAAAGTCAAGTTTTTTTCTACTTAAATCCATTCCCTTAATTCCCTTAAAATGTATGAAACTTGTGTCTGTTTTCTACTTTACTAATAGATCATTTTATCAGCTATCGCATGACATAAAATATTTGCTCATTAGTGTTAAGGTGCCCACGCAGTCACTTGCTTTTGAAGGAAGAGGTGAATTCTAAAAATTAAAAACTTAGAGCCTTGTAATTTTTTGAGAAATGGGTCAAGCCCCAAATTTGAAGTATTTTCATCGATAAAATTGACCATACATCACGCCCTTAAAGTTCGATCACTTCATGCCCGGACACATTGTATAATACTATAAATTAAGTATAAACTATGATCGTAATGCACATTCGGTTTCGGTCGTAGTTTCGGCAAGTTTGCCGCCGAAAACGAAACTAAACCGAAACTCGTGTTTTAACCGAAACTCAACCGAAAACGAAACCGAAACCGAACATTCGGTCGGACACTAGTGACAAGGCTAAGTATTTTTACACGTGTAGTATTATGTAGGTTCATAACATTTCCGATGTTTTCCCGACGCGACGGTTGACTTTGGTACGGCTGAGGGAATGAGTTTCTCTTCTTTCTTCTTCTCTTCTTTAATAATGCAATGTAACATTCATGAACCTGGACAAGCCCTAGACTAGAATGAATGACGAAATCTGGGTTCTATAAGAGAAAGAACAAGAAAGTAACTTGGGTTTTGTACCAAAGTAGTTGTCTCATAAAAAGTTCACGAACCTTCTTCTTCTTCACTATCATCGTCTTGGAGTTGGAAGTTGGAGCTGGAGTGCATGACGGCCAGCACTCGCGATTGCGCTATCATCGCCAGGCTGTCGGCACCGCCCACGCGCGTCGACGACCCCGATGACTTGAGGAACGGCATGCGCAGGATACACACTGCTAGCTGGTTCTCGAATGCATACCTGAACGGTCACGTGAGATATAGCAAATTTAACCGCCTCTGTGGTCTAGTGGTAAGACCACCTGCTTCAGACGCAGAGGTCTCGGGTTCGATTCCCAGTGGGGGCAGATTTTTCTATTCGGTTTGGTTGGTGGTAGGGCTTGTTCTAAGTCCGCCTGGCTAGCTACCACCATCTTACGTCTCTTAATCTGTCGCCATAACAACAATGTTATCAGCATTGTTGCACATAGCCAGTTCCTCCGTGGTTTGCTTCCACCTTCGGCCTACTTACCATCAGGTGAGGTACAGTACAGGCCAAGAGCTTCCTCGTTGTAGATAAAAAAGCAAGCTTTTTAAAACACGGCCATCGACATTACACGTTGCCCCTTGTATTGTAGAGTGTTTGCCATACATGCTAGCTATACATACGTAATAATCAATACCGTATTGATCAAACTCCCAGTAGGTGGACAGACAATCTGGTAAAGGTTGCAGGAAGTGGATACAGGGAGCACTTGACTGGTTGTTGTGGAAATACTTTATCTATTAGTGGACATCAATTGGCTGAAACGAACGATTGCACAAATAGGCTTTGATTTTCAATACAGTCGATACTACTTAAGAACACACGCTGCACTGGGACTGGGTAGACGAGTTACCTAATTTTCGCATATTATGTCTCTCCCTAGTTGCCTTATCTTATACCACATCCACGGTATGAGTGGGAGAGGTCATGTTTAAAGGTCATAGCACACTTATCAACCCGGAAAGCGATCAACACCGTATCGCCTTTCGCCGCGAGGCCGGGTGTTTATGTACGGTGCGGATAAGTGTGCGTTGCAGTCTTACAGAGTTTCATACAAAGAATACTGACCGCCTCGAGTTGATACGGTTACGATCTGTTTCCGAGTTGATAACTTCGTACTTAAATTGGCACTTGTATAGAGAAATCGATGTCGTTACAATTATTGAGAGCCATCGGCGCTCATCTATTGTCCGGTGAAGCTGAGAAAGCCGCTCAGCACAGTCCTTCCGAAAAAAAGAAGACAAAGTGGTTGCGTTACAATTACCTTAAAATCCGGACGTAAGTCGCGAGCGCCTTGTGCGTGCATCGGTTCCAGTCGCCCTTGTAGCCAACCAGCAACACGTTGGGCGCCACGCGCCCGAGACCCGCGCACTGCACGAGCGATCGCACGCCGCTCTCCAAGTCCGCCTGCACGATCACGTAGAACGAGCGGTACTTGCGCGAAGCCAGCCACGTGTTTACCGCCTGCTTGCGCTCGCTGATGTCATGATAGGTTTTTAATTTCTGCAAAAAAATGCAGTGCAGATGAAAACGATACGAAATTAAAATAGGTGTAGTTATTGGCAGTCCTTTGACTGTCTATGACTAATTTAAAAGGATGAGTGACATTTCAGTAGTCTTTGCGAGTCAATTACAGACAGTCAAAATATGTAGTAGCTGTAGACACTCACAGTGGTGATATCGGCCACAATCATGAAAGAGCCGACCTTGGTGATGAGGTGTGCGACGTCTAGCAACGCGACTCTCGCCATGGGTTTCCCCGTCAGCACCAGAAGCTGCGGATTGTAGCTCTTGATATGGCCCGTCCGCTGCGTCATCGTCAGGATGGCGTTCACGGTCTCGCGGTACCGGTACGCTTCTGTGCTACTGCCCCAACTTGCAGCTACGGGAAGAATTGATCACCATGTACTTTAATACGTGCAATTATCTGATGCGCCTTATTGAATATTAAGTTTAACAGGTTTAATTTCGAAAAGTGTTTTTTATGTAAAAAAGGCCCAAATGTCATTTAAAATAAGAAGTAGAATTGAGGTTTCTGTAAATACGGGTTAAAAATCAATATTCATCAACTAACCTGGTTGGCGATAAAGTACCACTAAGTAGAGAGTTACAAATATAGCAACTGTGATCAATGACATCAGCCAACTGATCACGACCATTATGCCGGCGCACAACAAGAACCCTGCCAGAGACAACCATGTGTTGTAGTACTGCAACATTCAAAAGAAACCACTAAAATAATACTTAGGAATAGAACAATCCAATAAATTAAAAAGAAAAATGAGTTTCAGGTTGGCTGCTCCCAAAGTTATAGAATGCGTCCCGCTTCCAGACATTTTTTTTAAAGTCCTCCAATTATTTAACTGTCTACATCGCTACACTTCGATCTTCGATGGTACATACCCTGAAGGTTGGCCGCCAACTAATATGATGGATGAATGCGGCGTGAAAAGTGCAGAAATTAATGAGAGCATACGAAGCCAGATAGAAGTTTGTTATGAGCGGAGCAATTTTGTCCAAATCACCTGAAAAGTACAATGCATTCTGAAAATTCTTCTGTTCCGTGTCCTTTCATAGTCGCAAATCGTTATTTGTCACAGCAGTTGTAATTTATATTACTTACCAATTAAAAGGAACAAAAGTGACACAAGAAACGTCAACACATATCCCCGATATGGTTCACCATGTTTGCCATAAGGTTTGGAGAAGAATAAAAGGCCAGGGTATATGCGATCGATGCCCAAGGCCTGTATAAGTCGTGGCACCGACAGTAAGTTGGTGAGAGCCGTGGATAGAGTGGCCGCCCAGCATCCTGCGTAGATAATGGGACCCCAAATTGACATTAGTTGCATTATCTGGAACAATCAGAAAAGATATGTCTGAAAATGAAAGAAAAAAGACTGGTATGAAGAAAACCCTCTTTTACGGAGCTCATAAAGTCATCTGCCATCAGATCTGGATATCTGGAAGCTTATAGGTATGTGTACCCTGTATACAAAATAACTTTGCCTAAGACAAGAAGTCAAAGAGCTGAAGGACACATTTATCAAAGCTTACCTCATAATTATTGTGAAGGCCATATTTACATGCAGGCTTGCAAGAGTCCAGTGTCTGGTTGTTCAAGTCAGATACCCTGCCGGAGGCGTCACGCTCCGCACCGGTGCCAGCCAGCAATGCCATAAACAAGTAGGTCGATATGGATATCACGAGCGCCGTAAAAGTACCTTTGGGTATAGCTGTGGCTGGATTCTATAAAAAAAATCAAACAAATCAAATACATAGTTTATTCAGTACATAGAACCTATCCAGGGCGCTTATACAAGTTGGTACCCATAATCATAGTAGACATAATATGATTTGATATTACGACGCAAGAATCATAATATTGCAATAGTGTGAGATTATCTTTATATCACCTTTAAATCACCGCAAATGTTAGCTCCAGCTTGTACTCCAGTAACAGCAGGGAAATACATCGCAAATACTGAAAATATATCATTGTTTTGACGGAAGTCAGGTCCCCAGTTATCTGCAGCTGTTTTACCTGGAGGAATGACAGGAAAATTATTAAGTTACCTCACATTGATTAATTTGTTTGTTAACTTATTCGTGATTTGTTTAGAAGGATTTTGTATTGGTACTTACTATTCAATCCAACAAATCCCTTAGATCTATGGTTGTTGTTTCTTGGGCCAATAAATGACCCAATCACGTAATTGAAGATTGCTACTACAATGATTACGATCAAAAAGTTCTGCAATATCAATAAGAATTATTACAACAATAAGGATACAATTTTCTTTTTTTTTTTACTCTAAATAATGAAATATTAGCCTGACCTGTGCCTTCGTCTCCCAGTCCATCCCAATAGCGCATATGATGCACATGATGAGCAAAGCAATAGCGCCAACAATTCTGACGTCATTGACGCTATTGTCCAGGATCTTCAGGCCGTGTAGCCGCAGCAGTTCGTTGAAGGACTCGCAGAAGCCGATGGTGTTCATGCTCGCCGCGACTGCGTTGGCAAACGCGAATATAATGCCCACGGAGGCACCTAGCTCAGCCCCCAGAGAGCGGGATACAAGGTAATATACACCACCTTCGAAGAAAACAATACAATGTAAAAGAAATAAGCATTAAGTTGTAAAGATAGCTGCAGAAATAAATAAGCTGTAAGTTTTAAGTAACTTTTCATTAAAATTTCTTTTTTTGAGTACCTAACCCATTTGGGAAGTTCCGTTCAAAACTAAAATTTCTGGACTCTCAAGTCGAATTTCTCATCTTCATGCTTTTTGGCAAAGACACCATAGAGAGGAGTATAATTGCTTTAATTACCGCCTTGCACACGTCCATTGGTGCATATAGCGCTCAGGGAAAGAGTGGTGATGATGCACACCAAGCTTGACACGAAGATGATGACGATGGTGAGCCCGATGCCGGCCTGCGCCACGATCCAAGCTATGCGCAAGAACAGCATCACGCCCCAGATGTTCAGCAGGCATGGAATGAGGACGCCCTGTGGAGGACACATACTTAATTAGATTTTAAAATTGGTAATTAGGTTTTTTTGTTTAATGAAAATAGTAACAATAAATACATCACACCTGAATCCATCCTAGCTTG
Organism: Ostrinia nubilalis; assembly: GCF_963855985.1. Classification (NCBI taxonomy): domain Eukaryota; kingdom Metazoa; phylum Arthropoda; class Insecta; order Lepidoptera; family Crambidae; genus Ostrinia; species Ostrinia nubilalis. The sequence goes on from NC_087103.1 coordinate 9,406,459, forward strand.
ATCCCTCCGAACGTGGTCAGCTCTGGTGTCGGGTCAATCACATGGGCCTGGGATGAATGTGTGATTCTATCCTAGGGAGTTAAAATAAATTAATTTTATTCTGAAAGCTACTAACTAAATTATGTAATTTAATTACGAAATTTCTTACCTCTTCCGTAACTATTTTGATAAAGCTTCTTCCATCGTTAGATTTCTGACGAAATGTTTTCGGCGCTGGGAAAATACAGTAAATATAGGCAAGTAATAATTTCTAGTATAATAATAATTATTACAGCGTTACAACCCTGTTAGCTGAGCGCAGCGAGGATACGTAGAGAGATCTTTTAGCTTTTTCAGGATGTTTGAGCTCGCTATGCTACTACTATCACGATATACCATTCAGAAGATATTCTTTTGCATCCGTCTTTGACTTACTCACCTAGCATTTCACAATAATTTAATAGGGGCTCATCATCTTCCATCCTGCGGGTCCGAAGTACCGTGGCGTTTATAACGAGGGCAAGTTACTGAATTGGTTCCGCGAATTAATCGGCACTAATTAGTGCAGAGAAACCGACGCGACTGTCGCCAACTCGCGCGAACTGACTCCGCACCGCACCGCACCAGTTACCATCGGCTCTGGGTCTTGAGAGGGAGCTGTGCTGAAGCTGAAGCGGTAGCGGAACGCTAAACGGTACGCTAAAGCCTTACAAGTCGTCAGCAACCATCGAGCCGGACGAAGAGAAGACTGTCTCTACGCGCACTTTAATGTACCTACCTAAGTTATTCAATTTCTTACTCACTTACTGAATTAAAAGTTATTTTTTAACTTTCGTACTTACCACAACCGAAAGTAACATAGTTCTGAAGTGCCTACTTACATTATGTATCAATGCAAACATTTTCCGCTATCGCATGGTATGTGAACATACCCTGATACTGAAAATTGTTTTACATTCGTGTTCGTCAACAAACGATGCAATCAGATCTTTTTTTATTGTTACAGGCTAAGGCACTTACACTTTACACTAAATACTCATGTACTTACATATAGGTAGGTCAAGGTAGGTACTACTTTGCTAAAAGCATCACGTTAAGTTTAAAACCTTTTAAATTCGGTGTTTAAGCTTTAAGGGAAAATTATTGATTCACATACCATATAGCTTTTCATTTGACTTATGTAATTGATTTTCAGTATCCATAATATTTTTTCTGTATAAATAAACTTTAATTTAAATTCATTCAATTTATTCTAAAATCATGAAATACAAAATTGAGGGAAAATAGGATTTGTCTAAATTGACACTGTCAAATGGATCAAAAGTCGAAAAAGTTTACATTAAAGAGGTATTAACTAATTTCAATTTCTCTCTTTTTCAAAAAATAATTTCACCGGGATTCATTCCCATAACCCATACTATAACCTGACCGAAGCTCTATTTAATGTGCTTAACGTCCGTTTCCCATATTCAATCCTTGTCCAAAAAAGTTTTAGATGAAATATCCACAATTTTCGATGTGTTTACACTTAAATATTGTTTAAATAGTCTTACAATATGAATGTAAAAACCGACTCCAAAAAACCTACACTAAAAAGTAGAAAAATAATTACTAATTACCTACTTATTTATTAGGACGAATTAATATTTATGTAGGTATAATATACCATGATTGATACTTCTGGAGTCGGTGCCAAGATTATGAAACATGTAAAGTTTGCCTGCACCGACTCCAAGAATTTTGAAAATCGGTCCACAATTGACGGAGTAATCGGTGAACATACATAGAAAAAAAAAATACATACAGTCGAACATATTATAACCTCCTCCTTTTTTGAAGTCGGTTAAAAACATTGAAAACCGCAAATATTTTGACCAAAAACATATTGAAATTTGACAGTTGACGGACGGATTTGGATTAGGTAGGATAGAAAAAACCCCTAAGCGCTCCTGCACACGACGCCGCCACCGTGCGCCGCCGCGCCGCGCCGCTACACTGTTCATACGCACCGAGTAAGTGTGCAGGAGCCCTAATGTGGCGTATTTACCATTGTTGAGTCAAAATAAACCACTTTTAGTACTTTGTAGTCATTTATTTCTCAAAAATGTCTTTCATCAGATTTTATTCATAAATTATTACTTACATTAAATATTGTTTTAATGGCTACAGACATTGTTCGTAAGTAAATTATTAAATAATATGAATAAGAACTAAGACATGTAATAAATAAAATAATAGAAATATACATAATATAACAGAAATGTTTGCAAATATCATTATAATAAAATAAATAATAGAAAAAAGATGTAGTTATTTTTGAAAAATAATGTATTAACCAACGACATACCTAACATGTTTTGAAAATAGAAAATAAAAAAATATATATTTGGAGTACCTACCTAAAAACCCATAAACAAACCTAATTACAAAAAGACAATAGAAAATATTTTACAGAGAGCTATCTTGCAATTTTATTTGATTTGCGTGTTTTTTTTAATATGTAGTTAGGTACACTAATACATAAAATACATTTATTTCAATAAAAAAATTCACATTTATTAACTTTTTACAATAATTAGATTTTATATAATTATATTAACAATTAACTTACCTACCTAACATAAATATTACTTATTCGAGTAAATAGTACCTAGGTAAATAACTTAAATACATAATATTTAAATAATGGTTAAGATTGTAAAAATGCTGCAATAAGTTACAAAAATAAGTACTTATAATGCATTGATTTATATAATACCTAAAACTGTTATTGGCTTTGGTTTCATTTTATAAATTGTTTCATATCTCATAACGGTTGCATCTATTTATGATCTACGTAGGAAATCAATGCAAACAATTGCTTTACTTAATTAAGTATTGGGCACTTACATACAAACGTTTAAATTCATAATTAGACACAAACGTCAATCACTTATTTAAATACCTACTTATGTTTAACATTAGTCTAAAAATATAAAAATAAGAATAACTTATTTATAATATTCTGTTTGTTGAAAAAATAGATTTTCCCCTCGAACAATCGACTGGAAATATAAAAAGACCAAAAGAAAAAGAAATATTGATAGTTTTGTATATTAAACTTTCCTGGATAGGTGCACTATCACGGTACTAGGGCTAATTGATTGATGCTTAAGTATCTACATAATTACAATGAGGATCAGTACTGTTGTAGAAAATTCAATAAAACTACTACTACTATCTACGTTAATCTTTAAGACATAAGAAAGATATATCTTTTTGAATTATCCAAATCGGACCATTACTTACGAAGATATTAAGTAATAAACATAGGCCGTTTTTGCCGCTAAAAGACAACGTACGCAGGGCCGCGTGACGTCACTATATCCGAATCGAGCGCAGCCGGCGTACTATTGGGATGGAAAATATTTTTTTCCAGCTAAACTATCAGTTTTAGAAAAAAACTTTTAATAACATTTATTCATCAGAATAAAGTAACCTATCGACCAGTAATTTTTAAAAATAAAAATTGTGAAAAATAAGTGTCGCTATGTCCAAAAACCACATTTTTATAGGATTCGATGGAATGCGGAGACGCGGTTGGGGTGAGTGTAACTTTATGATTGTTTGTATTGAACATAATTATACATAATATGAGTGCTAATACCCAGTTTCTGGCCTAGGGGAGGGGGGGGGAAGGGATAAGTCATACCCAGCTTATAGCCTGGGAGGAGGGGCAAGCCTTACCCAGCTTCTGGACTAGGGGGAGGGGGGGGGGGGTTAGTCATACCCAGCTTCTGGCCGAGGGGGAGTCATACCTAGCTTATGCTTATGGACTGGGGGGAGGAACTAGCCTTACCCAGCTTCTGGCCTGGGGGGAGGGGGGGGGGGGGTCAAGTCATAACCAGTTTCTGGTTCTGGCCTAGGGGGGGGGGGAGGGGTAAGTTATACCCAGCCTCTGGCCTAGGGGGAGTCATGCCCAGCTTATGCTTATGGCCTGGGGGGAGTGGCAAGCCTTACCCAGCTTCTGGCCTGTGGGGGGGGGGGGGGGGGTAAATCATACCCGACTTCTGGCCGAGGGGGAAGTCATGCCCAGCTTATGACCTGGGGAGAGGAGAGGGACGGGGGAGTCATACCCAGCTTATAGGCTAAGATTAAATAGATTTCCAGGAGGGAGCAGCTGGCCCGCCCATGGGAACGGCGAATAGATAGGTAGGTACGTAGGTTTAACTCAGAAAAACTAAATAACAGGTAGGTATTGCGTGTACGTACATCGAAATGATCTTCATAGCAATGTCTTGTAGCCTAGGCAGAGTGTATCTGCCTCAGCTATACTTATTGTTAGAAGTAAATAAATTAATATTTATACATTTTTATATTTTACTTGGACGAAGATATGACTCTAACAACACTTCTGAACACTTTATTTGAATAAATCGCCAAATATACCACCGCGGAGACCCTAATCGCGTCTCCGCGTTCCATTGAATCGTATGAGCGTATGGATTTTTAGCGATATTTTTCACAATTTCTATTTTAAAAAATTACCTATCGATAGCTTACTTTATTCTGATGAATAAATGTCATAACAAGTTTTTCTCTAAAATTGATAGTTTGGCTAGAAAAAAATATTTTCTATCCACGCAGTACGCCGGCAGCGTTCGGATCGGATATAATGACGTCATCGGTCCCGCGCCGGGCGGTCAGTGAACTTTTTTAGTAATTTGGTCATAACTTCGTCAATTTTTGTCGTAGAACAAAAATTTTTGGACTGTATATTAAGGATTTCTTAGACCTATAAATCTGCATTCACAGCTAAAAATCGAAATGATCCTCATTATTAAGACGTTGGCATTGTACTTCTTTATCAACCGACTTCAAAAAAAGGAGGAGGTTCTCAATTCGACCCGTATGTTTTTTTTTTTTTGAGTAATCATTTTAAAGTCCATTTAATCACATCGATAACATTGCTCATAGAAAAGAAAATAATCGGCAAGTAAGTACCTGTTTTTATCTAGACACGTGGTAGCGTGTCAAGCCAAGTTCAAGTATAAATTAAACTACAGATGGCGGCACATCAAATTAAATATGGCGGCATCTTATAAGTAACGGTGCGATGTTGCAACAAATGTTGATCTGATGTGTTGTCGACTGTACACTAGCACCTATCCTAGTGACCTGTAGGTAGGGCTACTCCGTAACGTAGTTTCGGATCTATCTGTCACTGTCGCTCATCTGGCATCTCGCTTTGCGTGAAAGCGACGGCAACATTCGAAAGATCGGATAACTTTGGAGTAACCCCGTTGTGTAAAATTGTCTAAGAGTAGAAGGTAAGCACGGAGGTGTGGTTCCCTCTGACGAAGAGCATGGGCGGCAGGTCGCGGCTCATCATCTCCAGCCACGCCATGTACAGCGGCGCCGACACCGAGCCCTGATACAAAGATGAAATTTTAATCTTTATGACTTAAGTAATAGGTAGGTATCATGGAAATAAAGAAACAAGAAAGAAGGCCACAAATAAGTAAGAACGTAAAACAATGTCAAGGAAAACATGCCATCAAGGTTTGCTATTGCGATTTACTTACAAGTAAATATACTTTTATCTGATGCTTGCTTTCCTTAAATCACATCATCATGTCGAATTACATCATAATGTGACATATTCGACAAAATTGTACTATTAAAGTAACAATATAGGTACAGGGTGGAAACGATAAGTGATCTCACTCGATTATTTCTAAACTACACAAGATATCGAAAAACTGGTTACTCATCCTGAAAGTGCTTCACGAGCTCTTTCTAACGGTATCAGTAAATAGTTACAGAATTAACTGGATCTATCCGAAAATTCAATGTTGTCAGCCTTCATACTAAATGTATGCCAGCCACACAATATTAAAAGTGTTATTTTTTTTACTAAATAATAAACACTTAAAATGAACTCGTAAATTGCATTCTTATTTAAAATTATTCATGGAAAACATTGATTCTAGGCTTTACTTGCTATAATACATGCCATGACTGTGGCAGTATGGAAGTATGGAAGTTGGAAACATTGAATTTTCGGATAGATCCAGTTTATTTTGTAACTTACTTACTATTGGATAGAGCTCGTGAAGCACTTTCAGGATCAGTATCTAATCAGTTTTTGGATATCGTGTATAGTTTTTAATATTAAGAGGTTTTACTAAATGTATGGAAGCTGGAAACATTGAATTTTCGGATAGATCCAGTTTATTTTGTAACCTATTATTGGTACCGTTGGTTAGATCTTGTGAAGCACTTTCAGGATCAGTAACCAGTTTATCGATATCTTGTATAGTTTAGAAATAATCGAGTGAGATCACTTATCGTTTCCACCCTGTAGATTGTTTCATCCACGAAGACACGAACCACAAATTTTTGGTCGAGGAAAGCGCGGGGTACGGGATAAGATCTCTTTCCTTTAAGTGAGATCTAAGTAGGCCAAGAGCTTTTCTGTAAAAGAAAAGAAGCACTAACCTTCCAGTCTCCGTTTTGGGTAAAAAACAGAATCGCTCACCTTTCTCGGCATGGGCAGCGACATGACGACGAGGCGCGCCTCGCTGGAGTTGGCTATTAACAGCTCGCGTAGACGCAACTGGCGGTTCGTTTTCTCCGCTAATGTCAGCAGCTCCGTCTCGCTGATGCGGCACTCTAGACAAATACAGAGGATTGGGTTTATGACCATTTATTATTTGCATTATTATTATTTTAACGCATGGTAGCCCACTGCTGGACGTAAGTTTTTCGCAGAAGCTATGTGCTCAAACTAATGCCACCTAATTTTGGGATTTCTTTGTATTTACGATAGCAAGAGTATAATAAGTGATACTGTTATATACGTAGACCTAGGTACACAAGACTTTTCTAGCAACATAAAAGTATTGGTGGAAGTGGTATGAAGAAGATTATACCTACTAGCATGCAGTGACTGGATATGGGTACATCAGTATTGTAGGTATTGATTGATATACAAATAACGGACGGCATATCAAGCTACAACTGGCATCTTATAAGTAGATGCTATTATTGGATGAGACTTGTAACTAAAAAGCAATGGTCTACTACAGTGTTTTTGAACCTTTTTCATGACACGACCCCCCTAGTATGAAAAAATTTTTGCGACCCCCCGCGACCGTTCGCTTTTTTTTCATTGATTTTATAATGTTGCAAAGATGTTTGTAGGGACCGAATACTTCAATCCATACAACATTTGCATAATTCGATTTCGGATTAATCTGTCTTTATAAGATTTTTTTTACTGAAGTAGTTTTTAGTTTTACGACCTCTCGCGACCCACCTATAGAGGCTACCCACAGGTTGAAAAACACTGGTCTACTATAAACAAACTGGTACGGAAAGGTCAATTAATATACCTTCACTGGCGGTGTCGGAGGTGTACTTGCTGACGAGCTCGTCGAACATTTTCTTGGTGTCGTCCTGCGGCGCCTCCGTGATGTCCTGCACCATCGTCAGCGACGAGTAGTCGATGCGGAACTTGGATAGCAGGTTCGCCATGCTGGAATGAAACTCCATGAGTGAGGAAGAACATACGAATATGGAGTCAAGAAATCTGTGAAACACGGCTTGTTACCTACGATATGTACGAATGCAATTTGAATGACCCAAAATCGTGCAAAGATGACAATGAATGCAGTGATTTGGTAAGTATTCAACAAATTGTACGTTATATAGGGTACCAGTCGCAGTTTGTTTTTTTACAAATTACTAATTTGATGAAAAAGATTTCATCACAGTTGACTTTTTAGGGTAGTGTATGTACCTACACTACAAGAGCGCTCTCGTTAGATTCCATTGATGTCTTTCGTAGGAATTATGTTTTACTCATGTAAAATCATCATCGAGTCATCGGAATCGAGTCGGAAAATGTTAATGTGAAGTGTGAAGTAGCAGCAGATTGAAGTCTGCCAATCAGAAACCTCTTTAAAAACTCACTTCCTCTCCTCCAGCTCCATCTCGTGGCGGCGGTTGGCGAGCGCGAAGACGCGCAGCTTGCAGTGCGCCCACGCCGAGCGCTGGGAAATGATGTACGGCAGCAGGATCGTGAGCCCGCCGTCGTCGTACAGCCACCACACGTCTATCGACCCTGGCTCCTATGGAATAAGGTTCGTTTTGAGTTACTACCACACGGCTATCGACTCTGATACAACTACTACAAGGCACTTTTTTTTACCTTTGACTGGGTACATACAACAACTTATCGTCGTCGCCCTTTTGATGCACATAAGTTTAGACAAACTGTAACTTATGTAAATACTTCTCTACCCACTTTTTGTTGAAATTGGGAACATAAATCAACATCATGCTGTAGAATTTGAGGTCAGTGAATGCCTTCAAAATCAAAACTTTTATTTTATTGCCAAGCAGATCCAATGCCAAATATTCAAATTACCTGTTTTCTTTGGAATAGAGTCATCTGTGAGAGCTGTGCCTTCGATATCTCAACTCCGTTGGAGGCCTTGTACACAATCTGGCGATGTATGTCCGACGGTTTCTTGTCTTTCTTTCGTTCCTTCGTTTCCTTCTCCGATATTGTGAACGACCGCGAAGTCGTCAACGTCAACAGATCTGCAACGAAAAAGATAAGTTAGCTACTAGGACGGGCAACTGAATACTTGGGCAGGAAGTCTAAGGACCATATTATGACCATAATTATTAGGTACAAGCACAAAATAATACCGTACTAGGTACAAATTGTGCCTGATGTTGAAGGCTCGCGGTGCAAACGCAGGTCAGGCATTCTTAACCATTTTTACTACAAAAAATGGACTTACTGGTCAGGTTATGCCTGTATCCTCATACAGACGAAGAGCTTATGTCTAAATCTGAGTCTGCGGCGTGCATGAATTTAGAGGGTCCACGTCGTATTCGCAGGTCTCCGCTACCAGCAGTGGTGGCGGTGAGCCCACAAGAGTCCCTTAAGAGCCATTTTACATTTTCGTGCGAATTTCTAAGATTTTGGAAGCATGAATTACTATCTTAAGCAACACCAAGAGATTATTTAATAACTGCGAAAGATAGGTCAATCCTTGGTGTTGACCATTAATGAAACGGATTTACTAAAACTCTTTTGCTTAATTCACAGTGCCCCATCTCCCACAACCATTTTACGGAAAAATTGCCGCAGACTCATTTTCAAAGTCCTGTATCTATTATTTATGCTCATATAATAAGCTTAAAAATATATAGTAATCATCGGACATATATTCTTGTAGTCCATTAATGAAATAGATTCTTGAATTTCATTACTATTATTGAGTAAAATATAAAAATAATTTGGCAAATTTGAAGATTAACGTCACATTTTGATCGTGGTTTTTGGTTTAAAAAACACAGCAATAACTGCAATAAAAGTATCCCAAAATAAAGAATATTCATTGTAGAATTGATTTCTACAGTTATTGTTTAAATATAAGTAACCACTTTGTCAAAATATTGATGTGAATATCAGTATAAATTACAATGCGCAAGCCGACATCGATTAGTATGGCGCGAGCGCCCGTCAAGGCAGGACCTGTGTCATTTTTCCCGCCGTGACGTTTACGTGCGTTCGTGTCGTAAAGCGGTGATTTGTACGGCGACCAAATACATTTGATACTATGCCGAGAGGCTGTTTCGAGTCGGCCGGCCGAGCAGAAATTGAAATGATGAATTTTAATTTCTTTGACGGATCTGGGTGTAACTATGTATAATATGCGTACAATGTATTTAATTTAATAAATAAATTATAAAAAAGAATATCCATTATGCGAGCACCCTTAACACAAGCATATTAGTTGCCTACTTTTGGACTAGATGGCGCTGTGAAATTGTCCAAAGATTTGTTTATTGATTTATCCGCTTTGAGTTTTGTTTCGTGAAGAAGAAAAATAAGCGTTTTGTTTCGAGAAGGAAGCTTTGTTGTTAAATCTATACTAATAAAAGAGGAAAGATTTAATTGTGTGTTTGTTTGGAGGCAATAGGCTCCGAAAAAAAATTCTTTCACGATTTAGAATCCTAATTTTTTTCTATTTAGGCTATAAAATATTTTCAAAAACTTTAGTCCAAAATCTTTGATAAAATTCGACGTTTAATAAATAAATTAGATAACATATTAATACTTTTTTTTCAGTACGATTTTAGTACTTGTTTTTCAGAAATTCTACGATTTAACTAAACGTCTAGTGTTTATATTTTATGCATAATTTATTAACTTCTAAAATATACATTTATCCTATTGACAGATGACGTGCTTCGTATTTTATTAAAATTATTACCTGACTAGGTTAAAAAGGTGTGGAATGCTATTTTGGAGATAACTTGGTTCCATAGAAATATAGAGAGATGGTAAGCTTGCAAATAAATGATTTTATTATTATTTGTATTATTATTATAAGTAATGCGCTGAGTTCGAAACTCAGTGTCGTATTAGAAATTCACACACACAAAGAAATCAAATTATGTGCTCATTATCCACTGCGGTATCAGTATTCAACGTTCGAATAATCTTTAGTACTATGCAAGCAATATAAACTGTTTAAATAATGACGTCGCTACTGTCATCATTGCTTTCAGAAGCAATATGTTCCAATTTGTCCCTTGTCACATTTCCCTTTAGTTTCTGTGATCTGTGCTTGTTTCTAAGTTGATATCAATGAAATATTCCTTAGTACTTTTGATTTTAATTTTTTTTTGACACGTGTTTGAAAAATCAAGGTCAGATTACAATAAAATAACAAGTGAAAACGTAACATTGCATTGCAACTCGCAATTTCGTAATATTGATGAGGAGATTCCATTGGAAAGTCTGTATTCATTCCTAGGATTCCCCTAACACCATCAAATTCAAGAGAATTCAAGAGAGTGCAGTTTCCTATCTCATGCTTAGGGACCACGGTTTAAAATAGTGTGGTTGCATAGAGCCTGCAACGGGCAACCGCGTGCGCAGCTGCTCATACTAATTTTCGATACAAAAGCAAGTGTTGGCGCCCTCACGAGTTTTAGCGAAGTTCCATATGGTAGCGGGAGTAGACTTAATGGAAATCTATGCTTCTCCGACGACCAGTTGTATGTGGAATACTCCAGAGTATGCGCACACAATAGCCTGGTTATTTTAGCACCTGAAGGAAAAACAAAAAAACATTGTTTACAAAGAAATCTGCGGCAGGTGTAGTGTTTTAATTTTGTTTTAGAAAGATCTCATAATTTTGTAAGTATTCAAATATTTAAACATAATAATTTGTAGATTTTATATCAAAAAATATTATAATCATTTAACAAAATTAATTTTCTTAGAATATTTTAATTCTATTAGAACCATTTTCCACTTCATCGCAGAAGAAGTCGCGGGCAAAAAGCTAGTATGAAATATGTAGTATTGCCCGCGGCTTCACCCGCTTGAAATTTAGTTTGTCACAGATCGTCATAAATTATAGCCTATACATACATTGCTATTCTGGTCGACGCCAGGGATGGATGAGCGTCGCTGTCGCTGGCGACAGGGTCTTCTGGTTCAGGGTTCATGGCGTAGGTCTCAGGCAAAATGAAATCCACTCGTAGAAATTAATAAACTCAGTGTATTCACGAAAATAATTATACACAGCATTAGAGTCGTATCTGAACTGAGTGAACCAAAGGTCTTGCGATAGGAACGTCCGACCCGAGTGATAGTTGAACACAGACTGCCTAGTACTGCTGTACTGTACTGTAAAGTTTCATCAAAATCTGTTCAGTAGTTTTTGCGTGAAAGTGTAACAAACATCCAGACATCCACACAAATTTTCGTATTTATAATATTAATAAGACTAGTAAGAAGTAAGATAGTAAGATGAATTATTTTAGTTATTTGTTTACTTATAATAATATTTATTTATTTATTTCTTAGCTCTGTCTGATAATGGATCTGGAGGAGATGCAATGGCCACCTCCGTAACAAAACAATAGAACCCTATGCAGTTAGGGCTTGTGTGATTCGCCTTGACGAATATTTCGTATCCAGGGTCCGATGATGAAGCTGTAAGGGGGCTTATTTTTTTTTTACTATGTGACTGTCTTTATTTTGTACTTAATATATATTTTACATAATATACCTATTCGTGTTTCATTATTCGTATCCAGGGTCCGATGATGGAGCCGGAAGGGGGCAGATTTTTTTTTCGCTATGTGACTGTCTTTATTTTGTACTTAATTTAAATAAATAAATAAATAAAATCATATTTATTTCTCTCACATACAAAAATTACATTCTTACAATGAGTATTACATATTTGTGAGAGACTGGTGCCTGATATAGGTTTCAGAGAAACCCGTAATTCAGGTCACCAGTGCTCCACCCCCAGGTTGTTTGCATAGTATCTTAGGTACATAAGGTGATGTGCTAGCAGACAAACAATAAAATATTAAAAACAATAAAATCATACATTGGATAAGTTACAATCCTAAGTGAAAAGCCAAACATGCGAGTGTATGTATAATTATAAAATATAAAATAAATTAGTTGAGAGTAAAATTTGTTTAAAATAATAAAAATTTCAATAATTAAAACAAACATCATTCCTATTTTAAGTAAATCATGCATTGGATAAATTACAATCCCAAGTTAAAAGCCGAAAATGCAAGTGTATGTATGTATAATTATAAAAATTTTGTTTAAAACAATAAAAAATTCCATATAAAACAAACATTATTCATAATTATCCTAGGTAAATAATTTACGTACTGGTTTAATATTAATTGTTATTATTCGCAATTCAATTTGTTATCGCTAAGTATAATAATGAATTCCGATTCAATAAATAGAATTAATTGCATAATTTCAAAATTCTATTTATCTAACATTTTAAGTGTGTGATAAAATGTAGATATTAGATTTATTATTTATTAGATGTAAATATTAGATTTTATATTAGATTATTTAGGTAAGGAAAAGTAAGATTAATTAGCTAATTCAATTTTTATTAATTTATGTAGTTGATAATTGAATAGTTGGTTAGAATATTTATTTATGTTATGATAGCCTAGTTTAAAAGTTAGTGCATAGTTTACAGTTAGAGTAAAGGTCGTAATAAGGTTTCTGTAGTGTTGTAATCCAGATTTTTTAACCATTGCGTAACAGTTTTCTTGCATTCTAGTTTGTGGAGAGGATATAAAGACAAAGTACTGTTAAGCTTGTTGTAGATATAGGGACCAAGGAAACAGAAGTATTGGTGAGCATGTTGGGAATTCAGTGGTACTGCTTCACACACTGTAATATATATTTTACATATTATACCTATTCGTGTTTTATTATGAATCGAAATATAAAAGACTTAATAAACTCTATTCAAAATTTAAATTAATTTATCAAGTTTGAATACCTCATTCTACCTTAAAATTAATAACTTAAATCAAGTCTTAATACGGTCACGGCTTAAGATTTTTTGTCCATTTCAGCGTTCTTTTTACTCTTTTGACGTTGCGTTGACAGCTTTTACCTAAATTCGCGCGGAATATTTTTGTGAAATGGCTCTTAACTGTTTTTACGTATCCAAAAGTTGTCTTACTTGTCAAATTGTGCCGGCTAGATGGCTGCGAGTCCGACGACCGTATATCCAGGTCTGAATCAGCGTGCATGATGTTAGAATGCCCGCGGCGTATCCGCAGGTCGCCGCTACCAGCTGATGTAGCGGTGAGCCCGCCGGCCGGCCGCCCTTCCCTGCTCCACCGCCTTGCCGCAGTCCAGCCTAAAACTGCTTTTATGTAAGTATTAAAAAGCTGACTTACTTGTCAAATTGTGCCTGCTAGATGGCTGCGAGCCCGACGACCGTATATCTAGGTCAGAATCAGCGTGCATAATATTGGAAGGCCTGCGGCGTATCCGCCGGTCACCGCTACCAGCTGATGTAGCGGTGAGCCCGCCGGCCGCGCTTCCTTGTTCCGCCGTCTCACCGCAGTCCTGCCTAAAACTGCTTTTATGTAAGTATTAAAAAGCTGACTCACTTGTCAAATTGTGCCGGCTAGATGGCTGCGAGTCCGACGACCGTATATCCAGGTCTGAATCAGCGTGCATGATGTTGGAAGGCCCGCGACGTATCCACAGGTCGCCGCTACCAGCAGAGGTGGCGGTGAGCCCGCCGGCCGCGCTTCCTTGTTCCGCCGTCTCACCGCAGTCCAACCTAAAACTGCTTTTATGTAAGTATTAAAAAGCTGACTTACTTGTCAAATTGTGCCGGCTAGATGGCTGCGAGTCCGACGACCGTATATCCAGGTCTGAATCAGCGTGCATGATGTTGGAAGGCCCGCGACGTATCCGCAGGTCGCCGCTACCAGCTGACGTAGCGGTGAGCCCGCCGGCCGCGCTTCCTTGCTCCGCCGCCTCGGCCGCCTCGCCGCAGTCCAGCCCGCCCGCTACGCGCACTATCGCCACTGCTAAGCGGTTCTCGAAGGCGGCACTGAAGAAAAATGTTAATTTGGCGCTATAATTAACACAATAATGTCAAGCTAGGTAATTATTTCAGTCGTGTCGTCACGGAGCAGAATAGGTCAATTCCCGTTCTTCCCGTGGACATCGTAAAAGGAGGCTAAGGGATACACATTCGAATATCCAAGCTTAGTGTTCAACCCACCTGTCCATTGCAGTGAGTAAAGAGAGAGAGAGAGTCTGGTCAGCCGGAGGAATGAAGACAGAAAGAAAGTCGTAAGTATTCCTATCTAAAGAGAGTCGTAAGTCCGTATACTCGTCGCTCGCCATCGATAATAACATGATACCGATGTTATTATCGATACCGATGATTCTGGACACTCACTGTAAAACATTGAAGTAAGCCACCAAGTCCTCAGCCGGTGCGGTGGTCCAGTCAGCCTTGTAGCCCATGAGCAACACGTTGGGCGCCAGGCGGCCGACACCCGTGGCCTGAACTCGTGCACGCCGCCACAGAACAACTTGGCCTTGCGATCGCGCAGTCATTCTTCGCTCGCGATCGATAATAACATGATACCTTTCTCTGGACACTCACTGTAAAACATTGAAGTAAGCCACCAAGTCCTCCACGGGAGCGTCAGCCAGCCTTGTAACCCATGAGCAACATGTTGGGCGTCAGGCGGCCGACGCCCGTGGCCTGAACCCGTGCGCGCTGCCGCAGAACACTTTAACCTTGCGATCGCGCAGTCATTTGTCGCTTGCGATCGATAATAACATGATACCTTTTTCTGGACACTCACTGTAAAACATTGAAGTAAGCCACCAAGTCCTCCGCGGGTGCGGTGGCCCAATCAGCCTTGTAGCCCATGAGCAACACGTTGGGTGCCAGTCGGCCGACGCCCGTGGCCTGCATTAGCGCGCGCGCGCCCAGCTCGAAGTTGAACCCGTGCACGCCGCCGCAGAACGCCTTAACCTTGCGGTCGCGCAGCCACTCGTCGCTAACGCGTGATCGGAGCGATCGCTCTTTGTAGGATAACTTTTTCTGTGAAGAAAAAGCGTTTTATAGATATACGTAGTCTTCATCTTGAAACGCATCAGAATAAGACCTTGGACTTAAGTTATTAAAATCTAGACAAACTTAAAAATCTTGACTGCTAAATCTAGATTTGTAAGTCATCACTACATTCAAGCTATCAGTTTTCATTTTATTTAATTTATAACAATGAGTGACTAGTAGAGGTTGTAGTACTCGTAAAATAAGACACTCCTAAATTGGAAGACTGAATATAATTCGGAGAAGTTTTCAATCGTTAATGAGAATAAAATAATGATGCGATCGGATTGCGTCCAGCTTGGTAGGCGGTCTAACATCACATGACTTTTGCTATTATGGCATTGTCCATTGTTTGGATAGAGCGATTTTCTTCGGTGGGTTCAATTCAATGTCGTTGTCTTTAGATTTGCCGTTACTTGTGGCCATCTTCCACGTGTAAGGTCAAAATATACATACGTAACTCGCCATTTTCCAAGTTTAAGGCCATTTTGGCCAATTTGTCAATGTCGCAATGTCAACGTGTTATGTACGCACTTGTGCATCAACTAAATATTCGTCATAATGATGATTTATTGATGCTAACTTACCTCAGATATATCCCCCACGATCATGAGCGAGCCAGCCTTAGTGATGAGGTTGCCCAAGTCCACCAGAGCGGGTCTGGTCTGCGGCACCCCGGACAAGACCAAGAGTTGGGGCCAGTAGTTCTTCACGTGTTCGCCCGTTCGTGCCAAGTTGTGGGCGCTCGATAGAGCCGTTTTGTACATTTGCGCTTGGGTACTGCTTCCCCAGTTCACGTCTGTAATTTAAGAATATTTGAAGGATTTTCTAGCCTGAAGCACGTACATTTGTACGTCGTCGAAATCCTTTATAGATTGCTATACGATTACGAGAGTCATTTATGCTTAGGACTCTGAATTAATCTAACTCATAACAGCTAAGGACTTTAAAAAATAATAAGTCAAACTTATAACGAAATAAGCCCATGAGATATACTTAGCACGTTATAGCATTGACAGGTGATAAGTTTCATACGCCCTAAACCCGCTAGATTCAACCAATCCATGGCGTATTGAAGATTAACTTAAATTTACGTACTCCAGCATCAAAGTGGTAATTCTCGCGAACGATTGGCAGTTTGATACAATAAATTTAGGAAACGAGATTGCAAACAAGCGTTGCGCAAGTCAATCCGCCGGGTAAGGGAGTGATGATGCAATCGCTCATGGAGGCAGACCGAATTAGACTGGCTATTCCTGGGGCTGGCCACTTCCACTGACACAGTAAAAGGGATAACATCGAGTTATTGGAGCAAGTAGCCAGGTTGAAAGGATTACCTGTGTACTGAAAATATCCCAAACTATCGAATTTGAATTGAGTCATTCTCATTACTGTTGCCAGAGATTACGTATCATAGTTTGCCGTTACTAAAAATCTTGAAAATTACTTAAAAAATACAAAACTTTAAAAGTATCGCTCATAGTTCTCTGCAAAAAGTATGTAACAATGAACATTTCTACGAGTACGAATGTAAGAAATGAACTTTTAAAATAGTCTTAACACCTAAAACGAAATCATCTGACTTATAATCATAAGTACAGAAAAACTTGACTACTCAACAAAGAGAAGAAATAATTCACTCACCAGGTTTACGATAATGCACGATAAGGTAAAGTGTGATGAAGATGGCGAATGTGATGAGCGACATCATCCAGCTGATCAGCAGCATGATGGCCACGCACATCAGGAAGCCGACGAGCGACACCCACACGTTATAATACTGGAACAATTGGAAATATTTCACTTAGGAAGTTACGATCATCATGATGCTTCTTCAAATGATTCCTTATTATGTCATCAGATGCCACTAAAAGTAATAAACACAGTGAAAATTAAAGTAAGTAGTATTGAGTATTGACTACCTACTAAAACAAAACAAAAATAATTTGTAATTTTTTAAAAAAGAGAACGACGAACATTGGAAGAAACAAAAGAATATCAATTACCAAATCACTGAAATTAATTTGAAAACAAAAAAGGTTACATAATTGTTTCTTTTTTTATTAATGGCCTGAATGGTCATAGGTGTATGTACTTACAATGACACGGAGTATTTAAACTTTTTCATTAATATTTTTAAATTCCTTAATCCTTACCCGGAATGTAGGTCTCCACCCGAGTGGGCGCACCAGCGCCGCATGGAAGGTACAGAAGTTGATGAGAGCATACGAGGTCAAGTAGAAGTTGGAGATCAGCGGCGCGATGGTGTTCAGGTCAGCTGCAATAATCAAATTACAATAATATTATGTAAGTACATTATGGTGATGTAAAAAAATCTATCTAGGTCTAAGTACTCGTATACTTTAATAATTCAAACAAAAGTATTTTTTATTTTAAAAAGTAATTTTACAATCTGGATGTTAAATGGACTTTCCCTACGTACCGATTAGAAGAAAAACAAGTGATACGAAGAATGTGAGCACATATCCTCGGTAGGGCTCGCCGTGTCGCCCGTAAGGCTTTGAGAAGAAGATGAGTCCAGGATAGATGCGGTCGACGCCCAGGGCTTGGATGAGGCGGGGCACGGATAAGAGGTTGGTGAGGGCAGTGGATAAAGTGGCCGCCCAGCACCCGCCATAGATCAGCGGACCCCAGCCCGACATTAGTTGCATGACCTGTTAAAGAAACGAATTCTTGAGAATTACGTTAACATTTGATTCTAACGTGTGCTTCTGGCAGAGTTAAATAAGACCACTCAAATTCTTCCCGTGTACCTGTGTTGTTAAAGGTGATCAATGGACGAATATGCGAACATCAAGCGTCCTCAACCCGTCTGGCCACCTTCCCCAATCCCCATGCCCTATTTATTTGTCTCTGAACTCTCTGATGATCTGATAAAGATGATAATGTACCTACCTATTCGTTGTCATAATATTTTCTGTCTTGATTTATCCTATTCAGAGGAGCCATCTCCTTTGTCATAAAAATAGTTATATTAGGAAGAGTGTGGCTTTTGGTAGGAGAAGTAGCTTATTAGAGCTTGAGAATGTTTCTCAATTATAGCAACGTTGCATGCATGCATTTTTTCAAAGCTTACTGAATAACTGTTGTGCAGTCCAAATTGGCAAGTTCCGTTGCAGTCCCGCAGCCCGCTGACATCCATGGTGCCGTTGACCATGATCAGATCCGTCACGTTCCCGCTGGCGTCGCGCAGGGCCCCGCCCCCGGAGAACAGCACCATGAGCGCGTAACTCAGCATGGATATCAGCAGCGAGAGCAGGGTGCCTTTGGGGATTGCTGAAGCAGGGTCCTAGAAGAGAAATGGAACTTGGAACCAAAAGTTTCAAAGTACACGCAAATAATAAGATCGATGACTGGGTAGAAATCTCTCTCATGCTCTTTACACTAGTTAGCGTTTGCCGCTGTAGACAGTCAGTTAAGAAACCACCCTGCCAGTTCACTTTATGGTTGTTTAATTCTACCCTGCCCCTGATTCGAGCAATTGCAAATCGTACCAGAATAGAACTGAGTCACCAAATAATTGCCATTTTAATTGGCTTCAATGAATCGACTCATCTCAAGGAGTAATAAAATTTCGAAACGCAGGGTTAACTGAGATGACATCTCGATTGGATGTAATGCATTGTTTCAATGATTCGATTTGTTAGTAGTGTGTAAATAAAATTGTAGCACGTCACGTGTAGGTAATATGATTTGGTCAGGAGGAATTCGCGGTGTTATTGTTTCAATTGATTGATTCATCTTTTCCAGTCAGCCATGACACGTCCATTTGGTTTGCCCGTGACGTAGGCTTTACGTCACGTGAAATACGAGCGTTCTGTGTAGCGTAGGCAGTAGAGTGACACTACACGCGCGTGTGCTTGCCTTTTTCAACACGGGATCGATTACAAGGCCGAGTAGATGACGTAGCTTATAAGCTCTAAAATGCTTTGGATACTGTGTTCATTGCTTGTAACGACTAATCCATTTTTCAATTGAGATCATCAAGTGTTTCGTTTTACTTGACGCTTTTATTCCAATTCATTAAGTTATGATATGAATGATGGTTATGACGTGCTTTTGCGTAGGCGCCGTACGTACACATAATTACCTCCTAGAAAAGTCCACCCCATATTTTCTTAAAAGATATTAATCGCATTTTAAAGGGGCTTCTCTACTAAGTCTATATTTAACCGATTCCTTAGAAACTGTGAAGTTTATAGAATGTAAAGGAAAGTAGCCACCGCGCCCAGCTAATGAAAGCATCTTGACGTCAACCGAACCAATCGACTGGTCGCCGCTTTTAATACAATACACAACACTTACCCGCCCTCGATCAGACCATTATAGCGCTGTACCTACCTACTTTATGTAGGTACACCCAAGAGTTAGTAAGATCGCTTACTGAAAAAAACTAGGTAACCTAATGCGCCTAGGACGTTCTGAAAATTAGTACGCCGGTTTGTTTGATTTACTTATATTACTCAAAAAACAGGATAAGCAATACATTTAAGTATTTTTATTGCTAACATAAAATAGCTTCAACTCTTTATCACAAAATATATTACTCAATCGACGGACTCTACATTCTCGAATCTCGGCGTGGCGTGGTAACCATTACTACTAGTACTTACTTAGGTACTACCCAAATATTTAGAAACACAATGGTGACAGAGTAAAGGTAACATGATTTCGTTTACCTTCAGATCCCCGGAGATGTTAGCACCAGCTTGAATGCCTGTCACCGATGGAAAGAATATAGCGAAAACACTAAAGAAGTCTTGATGCACTTTTTCGCTGTAGCGAAAATCTGGCTTGAAGTTTTCCTTGAAGACCGCAGCTAAAAGAAATGGTTTTTTAATAATTGTACGAGTCTTAATACTAACAGGTACGTAACTTTACACAAGTCTATCTAACTTACTACTGAATCCCACGAATCCATGGGCTATTTCTGACGCGTCTTTTGGTCCCATAATTGTCCCGATTATGAAATCCACCATAGCTCCTACTATGATAGCGATCAAGAAATTCTGAAAAAGAAAATAATATTTTAAAGTACCTAGTCCGCGCCAGTCAACTTTGGAATTCTGTAATGTAAGATATAAAAGTTGTATTATCGGTCTCTAAGCTATTTTAGTAGCCTCAACATTTAGCAATGTTCATGTCAATATCAACCTAATTGGTTTACAAAATTGCGAATAGAAGGTTGGGCTGGAATTGCTTGCTATCTAATTTAATTGTGAAAACCTAATTAATTTACTAGCGTTTGCGTACTGTTCTCACCTATAAGATGACCTATGTAAAAAAAAAATGAAGTTTCTCAAAACCTACAAAAATTGTTGTCATCTACTATTATGTAGAAGTCTGTAGGTAATGTCCTACCTTATTAATAACTAGTTTTCCGCCCGCGGCTTCGCCCGCGTGGAATTTTGTCTGTCACAGAAAAACTTTAGCGCGTGCGTCCCTGTTTCAAAAACCTGGATAAAAACTAAAATCGGTTCAGTGGTTTAAACGTCAAAGCATGACAGACAGAGTTACTTTTGCATTTATAATAACCCTATAATGGGATATTAAGTATAGACTAGATTTAAAAATTAAGTCACGTGTGTGATGATACAGGTAGATAGAGCACAATTAGCGGGCAGCCCCATTAGCGGCCCGTATTAAGGATATTACCGCAATTAGCGTAATAAAAGTGTCGCGTGCTCATCAATCTTGCCGCGTTTCAACGGGATCAGTACCCCGAGCACGAACAACTCTCGTATCGTAATTCGTAGCAATCGTAGAGCTTCAATTGTCATGACAACGGATTGTTTGCTGTCACAAGAGAAAATAATTTAGCTAAATAGACGATTCCTAAATAGATTACACGAGGAAAGATATCTTTCGACAAAAGCTAGCTCTTTTCATTGTTTTTATTTTTTTATTTTAACGTAAATTAATAAAATATTGTTGTGACAGCAAACAATCCGTTATCATAACCATTTACATAGAGAGCTTAAGTGTGAGTTTACATCAAACGTCGTCACTATCACTAGTGACGAAGTTTGATGTAAACTCATGAAAAAATGTCATTAAATGTATGACGCCCCTAGCAGATATTTTCAAGAACTAAAATCTTTTTAAACGCGCTCACTAGTGACGACGTTTATTTGACGTAAACTCTCAGTGGGTCTAGACAAAGTGCAAATTATAATCGCAAACCAGTCGATAAGTGGTCGAAAAGCCCCTTTTTTGTATGGAATTTTGACGGATTCGATTTTCGATTCGATCAAAAAGTGCGTTTTGTCTAGGGGGGCAGGTCTACGTTTACTATACGATTACGGTAGGTAACTACGATAATTTTTCGTGCTTGGAGTACAGTTCACTTGCTTATTTTCATGATTACATGATACGTTTAAGACGGATATCATTAATGTTGATCTTAATTGACATAAGGTACATTTTTAGCATTAAAACTAATCCTATTAGAAGATGAGTACATAAGTAAGTACTTCCTACTACGAATGATTTTAATGACTAATTTAAATTGCTTAATTATTCGAATTTGAGCATTTATGTGTAAAGTGAATCAAGCAGATTAGCAATTTCAATGAGTTGTTTTTGTTTACTACGTTATTTTGTTGGAATACACACGTCGTGAACAACAAAACTGATCACAAACAGTGTTGTGTAAAGTCGTTTATGATCGACTGTTACATAGTATGTCTGACAATGTCTCTACACGTGAAAAGTCTAGTCCTTGCACGTATTCTACACGCTGTCTACACGCGAGCCTCCAGTGGAACGGACCAGAACGAATTGGCGACATTTATAATAATTCACGCCTTGCTGTACTTATTTTTGTATTATTGTTGTATTTTTTATTTACTTACTGTAATTTTCTCAACAGATGAAAGTGTAAAGAAGTTACTTCGTTCGTTCGTTCGTTTCAGCCAAATGACGTCCACTGCTGGACAAAGGCCTCCTCCAAGGTTTTCCACAATGCACGATCCTGCGCTGCCCGCATCCAGGCTCTTCCGCGACCTTTACCAGATCGTCGGTCCACCTAGTGCCTTCTACTGCCCACGATACGTCTTCCAGCCCGTGGGCGCCACTCGAGAGCTTTTCTGCCCCAACGACCATCGTCTCTACGAGCTATGTGCCCTGCTCACTTTCACCTTGATTTTGGCAATTCTGCGAGCTATGTCGGTCACTTTGGTTCTCCTGCGGATCTCCTCATTTCTGATTCGAAAGAAGTTACTTATAATGAAAATAATGTCAACCATTAGGTAGGACGTATCTATCTCAGGCATATTTTTAACCCTTAATTGAAAGTTACAGCTACAGCGATAATACTAACTGCGTTATAAGCCTTATAAAATATAGGTATGTATAAAGTATGTTATATGAGAAACTCTTATTTTGGTATCTAAATTAATTGGCAATTTGCTTAAAAACGTGCCACGCACCGCCATAATTAAGCTTCCACTACAAGGCCGCTGGCCGAAAGCATTGTTATTGTAGTGACGTCATTGAATTTGCAGCGAATTGTAACTGGTGTGCAGGGCTGTCAAGTAGTCAGAAATAAGAGTTGAGTTTGAGCAAACATTTGTCAAACCAAGGGCTTAACTAAGCACGCACTCTGATTGCAATAGGCTTCATTTCAGTTGTTGTCTGAAAGGCTTTTAGTAAGTGTCTGCTGAAAGACAAGCCAGCCGAAGATAACGTATAGTAAGTAGAGATTGTAGTCAATAATACTCAAAACTATTCCAAAAATTTCTTTCTATGTGAACCGTTTAGGTACAGGTAACAAAATACGTCATGTTAAATCTATATGAATATTCCTCTGACAGCAGGCCTCCCACTATGTGGACCACCGATCTAATGAAGGTCGAGACCTGGAGGCGGGGAGCCCAGGACTGGTCATTGTGGAAATCCTTGATTCTTTGTCCAGCAGTGGACGTCATTTGACTGGAACGAACGATTCCTTTGACAGCCCTAAATATGTAGGGTAGATAGATATGTAGCCGAAGGGCGGGTTGTTTACCAGTACGCTGGGTCAATTGGGGCACCACCCTGTCATTATCGCCAGACGGTGTCCGTTACCCGAACTGATAACTATAATTCAAAACTAGCTTGACCAATAGCCAACTAGTTCCACCAATATTGGTTTAATTCGAACCGCAAACCGTTAATTTCATTTTACAAATTGTAGAGACAATGATATTAGAAAAGCGAAATACCACTCACTGATTTATAACGATAAAATCTACAAACTTTGTATTTGGCAGGCAAGTCTCTTATAGCGCGTAGACATCCGCTAAGAACGGATTTTACGAAACTCCACCTCTAAGGAGGTAAAACGGGTCCACGCGTACGAAGTCGCGAGCGTCCGCTAGTAGGTATATCGTTGGTTAACTAATCCTAATAATAACTATTTATTCAAAGTTCTGTCTATTGTTAACGTCAGTCTTTTGAAAAAGGTTATCTAATAACGAGAATATAGTACCTACATTCTTGTAAGAATCAGCAAGAGGAAACGCATAAGTTCAGTATTTAAATAACTATGATTAAACAAACAAATCCTTTGATATCCCGCTTAAAATTATTGGTTTATTTATCTACGCGGTTATTTTCGTCTGTATGGCGATGTTCAGGGTAATATTAATAACACTTGTTATGATCTGAATAACTTCGGATAATGTAAATAAAGATGGAGTTATAAATGAGCTGATTTCGTTTGATCAAAATTTAAGCGATTTATATGAAAGATTCATTTGATTGTTCATTCTCGATCAAGATATCTGTGGCTATGAACTACCTAAAGTAATAATAAATATAATATTTCTATCATAAAATACATAACAACAAATACTGATGATAGACCACACCAGTCCACACCTACTTTAGGGATCAAAAATCCGTATGTCGCAGTTTATATTCAATTAAATAAACTACAACATTTATTGAGTAATTAATACCTATTCACTCTTGATAAACGTGAATATTAATGTAAAATTATAGTGTAATATGTATTTAAATAATTAGTTTTATAAAGCACAAATCTAATAGTCAATTACCTACCTACCTACTAACAAACACTTGGTCGTTTAATTATGACATAATAGTTTCAGCAATATTTCCGACAAAGCGGTGTAATAAAAACTACTCTCTATGTAAAGTTAACAAAGCCTCAATAAAAGCCTACTTAATTTCATTCACATATTTCTTACTCATACAATAAGCAATATTTCTTAGAATGGATACCAAAACAAACAAATCATTTATGTTCAATTTAATTTCCAATGACGTAAATAACAGTTTGATGTTAACATAATAAAAAGAGATTTATTTAATCGTTTATGTTTCTTTGTACGAGTACATCTACGAGTAGTTGTACTATTAAGTTAATCGTGAATCATGTAACAAAGTCGCTGATAAAATAATAAATTGTTTTCAATGTGGTGGCTTGTGGGTTTTAACAGTGCGTGCTTGGTGCGCGGTACTAAACTTCTATTTATCCATTTTATTTGATAAATATTCTTAACTTGGTGCGGAATTTCTGTAATACAGGATCACACAAAAGATAATAAGTTCTGCGTGTGAACTACACAAAGTATAGCACAACAATAGTCGCGGCAATTTGTTTCAAATGCCCCGCTGAGTCATCGCTGCGGATTTATTTTACTGTTGCTATCGTATTAATGTTATTAAACCGAGTAATTACTTTAATTACCTTTTTAATTTTTATTATTCATCTCTACAGGGAAACCCAACGTTAAAAAATACTACCTACCTACGCATTTTTTCGAATCTATTCGTAAAGACATTTTTATGTCCGAAAATTAAAAACAGGCTAAGTAAGATGTAAGAGGTAAGGTAGGAGGAGGTAAGATTGCCAGTTCCTCTGTGCTTGAAGATTCCGGGTGAAGCGTTGCTCCCACCTTCTGCCTGATCACTTTCTATCAGGTGAAATGCAGGCCAAGAGCTTCCTTGTTGGGTAAAAAAACTACGTCATCTATTACAAACCTGCGCTTTGCTCTCCCAGTCCATCCCGACCGCGCAGATGAAGCACATGACGATGAGAGCCACGGTGCCCACAATCCTCACGTCGTTCACTGCGTTGTCGATGATCCTCACGTCCAGACTCTTCAGGAGGTCGTTGAGCGAGTCGCAGAACCCAATGGTGTTCATGCTAGCGGCTACAGCGTTCGCGAACGCGAAGATAATGCCCACAGACGCCCCGAACTCCGGGCCCAGGGACCTGGATATGATGTAGTAGATGCCACCTATGAAATAATTCGGTAAAATTAATTAGTAATTACAGGCTCCACTTATTTCTTACTTAGATGATTTCATTACATAGGACAAAGCTGTAAACAGTGATTTCAAACATGGTAAATAATGTCGTATTTTAGAAATAGACTTTCTCTTAGTTTTTAGACTCTTTAAAAATGTGTAGGTGAAGAAAGCTCGCGAAGCTGGCTTGTTCATCCACTTTTGTCACTGATTTGAAACTTTCTAACTCCTTGTCTTTAATCATTATTGAAATGAAAACCAGTTTAACAACATTTACTCATTGAGTCATTGATCATAGTGTTCAAAAATAAATTCATCACATTGTAATTTAAAGTTTCATAAATAATAGTTATTATTATTATAATAGAATTTTTATTGCTTAGCACTTTTCATACAAAGTTAAAGATTTTTTTTCACAATATAGTAAAGTTTAATGAAAAGAATGGAAAAGGCTGCATTTTCCCGAAACTACGGATTCTATTCTATTTGGTAGGAAAAGTAGGGACCCCTCGCTACTGGAACCTGGAACTGAAAGAAGCAATAAACAAAATCCAAGGGTCTACCTCCTTTGACTTCCCCATTTGTGCAGATGGCGCTCATGGAGAGCGTCGTGATGACGCACACGATGGCGGAGATGGCGATGATGACGAGCGACAGCCCGATGCCCGCCTGCGCCACCACCCACGAAATCCGCAGGAACAGCATTACGCCCCAGATGTTGAGCAGACATGGTATTAACACCCCCTAGAAATAACTATCTGGTGAGTACACTTAGGTATTATTACACAGTATCTTTCCTAGGATTTTTGTTATGAAACTTGATTTTTTTGTGTTTCGCGGTCATAACTTTTTGAGCTAGACACATGAATTGAAACTATCTCTATTTTATTTATAAGGTTTTCTAAAATCTTAAAGAAATCAGGGCAACATTCAGTACTTACATTCATTTTCCAAAAGTACGTGAACTTATACGATACAGAAATTCAATGATACCTGAATTTCAGAGCAACTTTGAACAGTAACTAAAAACCGATTGGCTGATAGGAAGTTCGCGGGGTCAGCTATAGTTAGGTAGTTGATAAAAAATGTAATCTAGACATTAAAACATAATAACTGACACGAGTATGCTATGAAAATTCTATTCATTTTTATGATGGTGACGTTGCTACTCAAGGAAACTGGTTTTGTACTTACTTGTATCCATCCTAACTTGATGCCGAACGCCGGGGTCGGCGACTTAGTGTCTCTTTGGTCTTTTTCGTCCTGCAACAAGTAACTTGATTGAACTACTTGGATATAAATAAACTAGTTAATATAAATCCTTACAGGGAAAACGATAAGTTATGATGATAACTTCTTGCTGTCTCGGTCAGTCACGTGCTTTTTTGAGGATAATATTAAACCCTGACCACAAAATATGCCCTGACTAATATTATGTACTGCTAACCATATTTTGTAGTCCAATAATGATGAGGTAATACTATTATCATGTATATTCATGTATTCATTCATTCATTCTTATCTACCAAGTTAAGAATGAATGAATGAATATACGTCGGCCGTTTGGTGTAGTGGTTCAGAACGGACTACTATGCCGAGAGGTCCCGGGTTCAATTCCTGGCCGGGCAGAAATTGAAATGATGAATTTTAATTTCTGTGACGGGTCTGGGTGTTACTATGAATAATATGTATGTATTTAAAAAAGTATATAAGTAGTATATCCGTTAAGCTAGCACCCATAACACAAGCATTAAGTTGCTTACTTTGGGGCTAACTGGCGCTGTGTGAAATTGTCCAAAGATTTATAGATTTATAAAAAAAAAATACATGAATAAGAAACCATCTGATTCGTTTCACGAAACAAAGTAATTCTTGCGGTAAATACCGTGACGTGGTCAATGAAAAGTAAATACCTGCGTCCGCTGATGGCTGACAGATGACACCGTTTTACAATAGATGATGATGGACACCGGCTGTCCAGTGACTGTTGATTCATATAAGGTGTAAAAACGACTACCACATTGTGACCTAACGTGGCGAATCGAATTGCTACATGTGGTGCCGATAAACAAAGTCGTGTAAACTTTATGAAACTATGTAAAGGCCTTCAGGAGCACGTACCTACTCATTGTCAGTGGGTCACCTGAAATGATGGCAAGCGATAACCATCGTCCATTCATAATTCATTCATCCCCAACACCAGAAGTTTTACCGATACGATGGTCAGGAATCGTCAATAAAGGTAGATTCATTTAAAATGATGAAGATTATCAAAGTAGATTAGGAAATTTCTTTCCTCCTATATTTTCCATCAAAAGTTATTACTTAAATAAAAAATAACGTAAGGGTTAATTACACTCCATTAGGCCTTTGTTAATAATTCAAGGCTAGTACTTGGAAAATTCCTATACTGAAACCGTTTAGTCTAACTTGATGGCAATTTCTTCATGCGTGCGAGCGGTCGCCACGGGAGCCGGCCGGCCGGCGCCGCGAACTAGATCCGGCCGGCTCCGGCTACCATCATCAAGATAGGAGTCGGAGCCTTTATTTTTTTAATCACCCTTATCAAGTTTATTTATAAGTTATAAGCTTTCGAACACGAGAGGGGATTATAGCGGAATCCTCCTAAAGTGGTAGTAAAGTGAATTGCAGAGATTAATATTGGTTTTTCATTTAAATACTAGCACTTATAGAGTGGCATTGATTTTTCTATAACATTTTTCAAAATTACTAAAGTTTGTATTCCATGATTTTTTCAGTTTCATTCAAAGTTTAAAGAAGGTCATGGATGGTCATAGTGACCTAGACCATTTAACTAAGATCGACGTTTCAACTAATTCTTCCGACAATTAAACTATAATTAGTGTAAAATTGTCTCTTACGTTAAGAACTTGAGGAAAATACAAAACAGACATAAATACACCAAATTGTTGTCTACACTATCTACCATTCAAACACCTTAAGTAGAGCAACTACTTACGGAACTACCGACTTGGAGTACCTTCAATGTCATTTCTAAAGTCAAAGTCAAAGTCAAAATTTCTTTATTTGTTTAGACCAATGATATTATATAAAACTAATATCATTGGTTTAGACTAATAAATAGTTCTTACAAATCGTCATTTTGCTCTTAAGGAGCCTCTACATGTCTCATAATCTTTTTACCCTAACAGCGCTTCGAGACCAACATTTGGCAAGTGATGAGAAGAAGCGCCGCAACAAACTCAGTCACCACTGTCTGCCGGTTAATATAAATAAATAGAAATAGTAGTAGTAGGTACATTCGATTCAGGAGCAGTTCACTGAATTTACCACGCATTCTTGTACGGTGTATCTTATAAGAATGGGTATACAAAATTGCGTGGTATATTAAACAAGGTAGTGACTAATATCTAGACTTACATATTAGATTCTAGTAGAAATGACTCGCATACATAAATTTGAATAACTTGGATTGACCAGTCTCCGAAAGCAGCGCCTGTTCACCTAAAATAACTTTAGGTACTTCATATTTTCTTAAAACATAGGTAGGTGGCACGCTAATAAATAGTTTGTAACGAAATAAAGGTTGTGACAAAATAAAGGTTAATTACAATAGTTACGAAGACAAAAACGGTTTTTAATTAGGTACAAGTAATTAAATTTTCATGAATAAAGATTCAGGCGTAGATACTTACGGTTACGACACTAAGGCGTAAGTATCTACGCCTGAAATCCGTCCATAGCTAATTGCTACAATTAAGAGTAGGTAGGTAGAGCATGTTCTGCATTTGATTCGGTTAAATAAAGGACGTTATGATTTAGAATAAGTACCTACCAAGTACCAACAGGCTTGTATGAAATTGGTCGATATCAAAGTCATCTTTGAATACAAATATTTTAGAAATATATCTATGGGCCTCATAAGAAGGCTCAAGGTCACCCAAAGGGCGATGGAGCGGGCTATGCTCGGAGTCTCCCTGCGTGATCGAATCAGAAATGAGGAGATCCGCAGGAGAACTAAAGTAACCGACATAGCTCGCAGAATTGCTAAAATCAAGTGGCAGTGGGCGGGGCACATAGCTCGTAGAGACGATGGCCGTTGGGGCAGGAAAGTTCTCGAGTGGCGACCACGGGCTGGAAGACGTAGCGTGGGCAGGCCTCCTACTAGGTGGACCGACGATCTGGTAAAGGTCGCGGGAAGAGCCTGGATGCGGGCAGCGCAGGACCGTTCATTGTGGAAAACCTTGGGGGAGGCCTTTGTCCAGCAGTGGACGTCATTTGGCTGAAACGAACGAACGATTTTAGAAATATCTATAACCATTCAGTCCGTTTTTCAATCGCATTTGCAGTGTTTGTTTGTTCGTTTGTTGAATGCAATTTAATAAAACCTATGTGCACAATACTTATTTGTAAACGTGACAAATAAATGAGGAGCAATATAATGCAATGAAAACACTTTAAGTGACCCGTGCAATGCTTGAGCAAATATTGCTCATATACAGCAATCAAGAATGTGATGTTTACAAGAGTTGTTTGTGTACAAGGCATATACATACCTACGAAGTATACAAACAAAAAACCTTTAGAAAAGGCGCGAAATAAACAAAACAATGTAAAGGGTCACAGGCAAGCGTTACGGAAACCAAAAGAATACCTAATTTTCCGATGTTTGACATTGGTGACCGCCCAGGAAAACTTTTTGCCTCTAGATTTGGGTCAAATCGCGGAATTGCGAAACAAAACACACTATAATTAGGTTTGTACTTATTCTGTGACAAAACAAACGAATCCAAATCGGTCCTTCGTAGCCTCTACGAAGCCGTAAAGGAAGACGCTCGTAAATGAAAATATTTCCGTACCACCAGTTGTACCTATAGTACACGTGCCACATTAAATAAGTACAATGCAATTGTTATGTCATAACTTAGTCAAGTGACAATAAAATATTTATATCATAAATAAATTATTAACCCTTTTTCCTGCAGTTTTCTCGCGGTTAGTTCTTACGGTACGGTACGGTATATCGCAATATCGCTATTAATGAGTTACTTACAATTATTATTGTTCATTGTTAAAATCAAAATAAAAAAATATTTATTCAGTTTAGACCACAAGTTAGGCACTTATGAACGTCAATAGAAAATAATAAAAAAAGAAAAGGTAGCCCTTAACTATACTTAATTAATAATTAATTAATAATCCTTGGTTCTTTTCGGATGAGACGTCTGTGAAATCACATAATATGCTAATTAGCATGTCACTCAAAAGATTGTCCGAACAATTATGTTATTTACATTTGCTAAAGACTTTATGATTGTCGTAAAACCTTGTATTCGATACGGTAATGTCTCAAATTAGGAACTACGGACACCGCCACTGAACTACTGAAGATCTCTAACGATACTTTAATTGTGGGTGACATACACTTTAAAGTTATTACCTATGTTTACATATTCAGAAATATGTTGCGGAAATGATTCTCAAAATTCTAGAGTTTTTTTCAGCGACTAATATCCCATCTCAATAAACGTACATAAAATACATGTTATTACCCTAGTCTACTGGGACAATATGTAGTTAAAAAGCAATAAAAAAATTACAATACCTCTTCAGTGATCAAGTGGTCTCCGTGCAGTTCTCCTAAACTTGGCCTTTTCAGCGCCCTCTTAGAGTTCCTATAGTTTTCCATCCTCGGCAGGGCCTCCCTGGTGAGTTGTGCCAGGGACCGCTTCCTCCTCCAGCCGGCATCGTGGAGCCATGTATCGGGGTGGGCGTTGGGAGCCACGACCGCCACTCCTCGCTCCGCCGTCTCCGCAGAGTTCCGCAGCGGCCGCGATATGATGCTGGCGCCCATGTGGATGCCATTCTTCTTGCTTTCTGGCTCCACTGTGGACACTGAGAATCTGAGGACAGGGATGTGCGTTAAAAAATGCTACCAACATAACGCTTTTTGACCGCTTCAATTAAATAAATATTATTTTGTTTTGCATAATTGACGGTTTCGGCTATGTATTGCTGCTGCATAATCGTATTACCAGTGCCATTTATGGCGTGGTAACTAAGTAGATGAGACAGAAAGCTTTAAAAAAGTATGTAGAGTATTTTGTCAACATTCGAGATAAAAAGAATGACTACATGTAGAGTTAACAGACACAGACTCCCAGGATCATCCAGACACAAACCAATTTATAAAATTACAACTAAAAATGGTTCCGGGAAACCTTACGATCACATTCTTCGCCCACACAGCATCAATGTGCCCACCCCAACAAAGGCTATATCATCATATACCTACGTTATAACACGTGCTAATCAAGTGACGTCACAGTTCACACATGTCACATATTATCATTAAAATGTAATTGTCAGCGGTTTATTAATTTATGATCATACTTTAAAATGAGTCAAGATGCAAACCAGTTTCGTTTGTAGGAACTTCTCATTCCGTTATTAAGTATTCGCTGCACTTGTAATAATAAAACCTAACAAACGACTTTAAGACTTTTTTAATTTTTTGCTACTAATCAATTTCAAACGGTATTCAATAATCATACTTTTATTTGATGTGATGTGAGTGAGTCTAGCGACTAGATAGGTAGTTATTTTGGTTTATTACAAATCTCGTAAATACATTCATCATCCCTAATTATTTGGGATATTATGTGCAATAAGGACAGCCAGTAACACTTGATACTGAAAAATGAAAATGGCGTATTATTAATTAATTACTAGTTAAAATATCTATCATACTTAATCTACATTTTAAAGCGTAGAGCCCAGATGTTTATGGTGAGCTTTCCTGTCGGACTGTTAAGTTATATTGATCTGAATGAATTTTACTCTCTCATACTTTTTTGACATAAGAAAAAACATTTTTCATTACCAATGATTTTACAATATGATTAAACACGGCTATCATTGTTTCGAAATAACATTGTTTGTCATGGTTTTTCATTCAATTTTGAACGAGTCAAATGTGTCTGTTTACTCGCATTATATTTTTTTGGTATGCTAAATAATAAACTAAGTTATGAGAACCCAAAAACTACAATGCGAGTAATTTAGTATTTTATTTAGTCGACGTCCATTATTTTCCAAGAGGAACAGTCAGTTAACAGTTGTATTTTAACTTGCAGGTAATTTACCTGTTCCCTTCCATTGCTGTGTCGGTGGACTACCGAGGACTGGTTCTGCAGGGGTCCAGCTCTCGACGTGTGATTGTAGAACGGTAATTTGCCGTGTGTGTGAGCAACCACATACTTTTCTTGAGTCAGGCGTCTGCAAAGATGAGGAAAATTGGTAAAGGTAAAATCCCAATTTAACTAGATAATCTAGGTCGACCTCATAAAGGTTGCAGGAAGGCTCTGGATGTAGGCTGCTACCAATTTGGGGAAGTCATTGGGGGAGGCCTATACTGGAGTGGACGTCCTGTGGTGGCTGAAATTTAATGATGATGATGATGAGAAAATCTACGATAGGCTACTTACTACTTTTTTTTTTTAAATTTAAATAAGTAAGTTAACGAAAAATAGTGGGTAGTATGTTTTTGTGTTTTAAAAATTATTCATATTACTCGTAGTGGTGACATTGACACAGTGAAAAGGAAGTAGTATGTAAATAAGTTGCTCTATTATTTCAGAGATAACCGTGTCCGCACGAGTGGCACCCGTGGCACCTGTTTTAGGTGTACACAAAAATTTCTTACTCGTGTAGTAACTAATATTATTTTAATGTTATAAAAAGTAAGATTGACACTTTAACGATTTGTTAGTTTTTAAGTACCTACTTAGAATTAAGAAGTAGAGCGACGTTAGGGTGCCGTATACGCAAGTATTAAAAAATAAAGAGGGATTCATAATGTTTTCTTTATAAAAAAATTACAATATATTTTTATAAATGGCGATATTAAATATTGAAGGAACCCTGTGTGCGAGTACGAGTCGCACTTGTATAGTTTGTATCTTTTTGATAGCGCAGTTTATTTCCATACCGGTTAGTATCAGCATAGCCAGCAAATATGTTGATTGAATGCTTCTTCGAAATCGAATACATATCAGCAGGAAGGATAAAAAACAAATAGGTAGGTTACACGGATGACGCACTGTAAAACACTGGTTTAAACTAACTGGGTGAAGGTAATACCAGTGGTAGGCAGTTATTTTATAACTTTTATTGCTCCATTGCATTTGCCGACAGCTATCGCCGATAATCTGGATTAGAGTGCACCGATAATAATCTCCAAGTCATATGATACAGTGTACAGTTTCCGATGCGTCGAGACTGAACAACACACTTGAGTTAATCTTATTTTAATCGGATCGAATGATAAGATTCTGTTTAGTGCTGTAATAACAACAATGGATTATGGACAGGTACGTGTCTTTATTTGCTATTTCTATTCAAATTGAATTTCCTCTACTGATGTTTGTATTTACTTATTGCCACTCAAATACAAGGACTTTCCCTAGAGATGAGAAATAGTCGTCTATGAATGCTTGAGGAAGTTACAGATTTTTCTTTGATTACATTAACATTGTTCGTTCAATATAGTAAGTTAGGTTTTGGTATTTAAGGAAAATAAATAATAAAATGTAATCCTTTTGAAAAACTGAAAACCTAATTTTAAACTCTATTACATCCCCATTATTATAAAAAGTTAAACTCCAGTCAATCGAATCGACAAGTCCAACATTAGGTACATTACAAGAGTTTTAGCTATTAGCAAAACTGAATAGAACTATTAAAAGTTGAAGAGATTAGAGCGCAACAATGTGAGTATCAATAATAATACTCTCAAAGCAAAAAAGCTCGCACGGCAAAGCTTTTTTGCGTACGAGCTTTGCGTTCGCGCGGCGACACGCAGAGGCTTTCGCGGCGGTGCGCGCCGGTTTGCGGTGGATACAGGCGGCTGGCAGCGGACTGCGCGGGAAACCCGCGGCTATAGGGCTGCCACGTTATGATTACTGTATTCATTTGCATACCAATGGATGAATCAATTTGTTGATCGATATGTCGCACTCCTACTTAATTCAAAAGTAACCAACCAACCTTAAACCAACGCATTATTGCCGATATTAGAAGAATAATGCGTTGATTGATCCCTATGTTTTGGCTTGTTACGGTCTTCAATTATATTACGTAGAATGATTCCTTAGACCCTCCACACAATAGGTATTTACATTATCATTAAGTCAAAAATATTTTTATGAATTTTACTTATTACCTAGGTGTCATGGATAAAAGTTTTCCTCTTTGTTATATTAACTAGTCAGATTGAATGAAATTCTGTATTTTGATTTGTGTCAGTTTACTAGATAGACTAGATAGGTAGGTACTGTATTGAAATCGAATGCATACAGTAGTTTATCGTTAAAATAAAATCTAAAAAAATGTTTCTATCATCAAGTTATAACTGAGATCTGATTATTAAATTATACTGAGAGACCTTGATACATTACCGTTATTTATTCATACATTCTACCTATTATTTTTTTAAGGATCAAATTAGCATATTATATACACGACTTCGTACACGTGGAAATCTGGGTTTTCCCCATGAACTACTTATTAATAGATGTCGAGTTATTTCAGGATAAAACTAGTTCCATAAACTTAACCTTGAACTTTTTGCGAAATTGAATCCAAACTCGTGTTGTAGGCCCATGTGCTAAGGTCATCATCAAGGTATCATAAACCTGATCTGCTTATTAGAGAAGGCATAATCAATCAATAGTAAAGCTAACGTGTATCTTACTACTTACTTATGTAAAAAAGTATCATAAACCTTTTATTTTCATGTTTTTCGTCCCCTTTTTTCGATCTTTAGCTTCGTTTATCACTTTCTGAATATTTTCGTTGTGGATCCAGAGAGGGTTTTTATTTTACCCCTAGACTTGTTAAGCTTAGAAGCTTAGAAAAAAGCAAGAAAAAAAAAGAAAAAAAAAGAAAAAAAAGAAAGAAAAAAGGTCGGTTAAAACCGACCTTTTTTCTTTGCGGCAAACGATGCAACCCTTATCAAATTTTAAGAGCGTTTATAACGAGTTTCGATGATGTAATCTTTAAACTCATTCACTAACTAACTACTATAGATATGTTAATTAACAGCTAAATAAAACAGCATGCTTAAATGAAACGTTAATGGGCTCTTTTAATTGAAAACATATCGCGCTAACACAAAAGTGTTGACAGGTAAGTAAACTTTTATTTCGTTTATTTTTTCATTCTCAATGTAACTTTCAGCTTACTAGGTAAGTACGACTACGTTATGAGAGAGCGAGTTTACTTACATTAACATTATTTCGATGGGTGCCTGGAATAAAGCCGCAATCGACAAAACACAATTTTACAGGAGAAGAGATTTAGTGAAATTTTTGAATAATAACTAAACTACGAGGCGTATCCAAATGGTTTGTATATCAAACGATGCGTTATTTTTTCTGGAGTATCATATAATGTGCATAAGGTTATAGTGCTTAGAATATACCTTAAAAAAGGTAGAAATACATATTGCCGCTTCATACATTGAAAGTCGGTTCCGTAAGAGTCCATTGTGGTTTTATTCCGGTAAAAAGTGCAAAAGTAATCATACAGCAATAGTGCATTGCAGCGTTGTGCGCTGATCTGAAGGATGTATGGCGAATACAGTAATAGCGGTTTGCTTGAATTTAATGATCGACTTGGAAAATGTACTGGTGAATGCTGTGTACATTATATGTTCATATGGTCCGTATCGAAATTAGTACAAAGTTGAATATCTTGAGTGTTTAGTTAATATCTTTATATAAATTAGTGGAATTCATTAGTACATAATGATAATATTATAATATTACACGCTTTTGCCCGCAGCTTTTTCGTAGTTTAGAAGTTATTAATAATTTTGTAACTTTTTTTCAATTTCATGACCTAGTAGGCTTTAAAAAAACTTATCTTTATTTCGGGTTGACTTATCTCAGATTTCTTTATTTTGACAATATCGCTAGTAATTGCAAATGTTTGAAAAAAATATTCACCTTCCTATCTTTGATGCAAGATTCAAAATTTTTGCTAGAAACATAAAAAAAATGCTTTTAGCAGAACATTCTCAAAATTTCAACTTAAATGTTTAAATAATAAAAAATGAGAACTTTCATAGGTCTAAAATAATTTTAAAAACTGCACAGTTTTCTGGACATTCATAATAATACAAAAAAAACATGAACTTAATAGGCCACTATTTTTGTAATCGCTCCACTAAAGTGGTAAGTCGCTAAATGTTTTTGACTTTCTTAAAGTGAATTAATATGGGCAATCTTCTAAGTTTACATTACGTAGAACAGATTTAGAGACAATAACTGAACAGAACATGTTTTTATTCTCAGCAAGGAAGCTTTTGCCCTTTATCACACCTGGTGGAAACTGTGATCAGGCTCAAGGTAGAAGGAAACTTCAACTACAGACAAACTATGGCTTCCTACCTCCAATGCCGAAACATATTGTTATTATAAATAAGCTTTAATGAACATAAACCAAATATCCCTCCTTCTTCTCTTCCTAAGTCCCCTTTATCTTCCTAAGTCTGTCGCCATAACAATAATGTTGACAGCATTACTGTGTTCCAGCAGTTGTCAGGTAGGACACAGCATTGCTTAATGTAAATCCAATCAACATAATTATTTTTATTGCATAGAAGAACACCATGAAGTATTATTACTTAAGAAAGTTTAAAGAAATTGTACAAGTAGGTAATGTTTATTGTGACTTGGTACACATAGTTTGTTTCAGGGAACAAAGCCGCAAAGGCCGTTACTTGTAGAAGTTTGAAATAAAACTTTTAACATTGAACATGCCACGATTATTCCCGTAAACAAATTTCCGGGAATAACGATTCAATATCCATAGTGCTTTTGGTAAATCAGCCAGTTTCAAAGATAAAATTCTGAAAAAAAATCACAAGGTGTATAGGGACCCCCAGATTACGAAAATCGCTTAATCGGAAAACTGCTGCTATGGCTATTGCGGCTTTATTCCAGGCACCCATCGATTTGTATTAACTAAATATATAAGAAAAGTCGTGAATTTTCCGGAAAGGCATTTCCATCGAAAACATCGTTTGAAATCAGTTACTTTCTACTATATGCCTTATATTATATTTCCTATTCCTATGGAATATCGTTTGCTTGGGTAGGTGGGTATTTTATTAATTTTAATCCCACTTAAGTAGGTATGTATCATAAAAACTGATTTTTGGGTCATAAGTGTATCCTCTTGATCAGTTTAGTTTAGGTTAATAGATGTAATGTAAAACAATATGAAGAATATCAATATCACCTCAACAATACATTAAGTTATCATCAACCCTAACCGCAAGGGGTTCCCTACGTTTTATCGAAAGTCGTTTCATCGAAGGTCGTTTCATCGAAGCCGTTTCATCGATTGGTCATAATCTCGAACGTACGAAATATCGAATGCCGTATCATCGAATGGTCACATTATCGAATAGTCGAATCATCGAATATCTTAGCGTCAAAAGGTTATGTATGTATTAAAGAGTTACCTACTTACTAATAAAAGTTAGTAACTCGCTGAACACTTGTTTAGACTTTAGAGTGACGTTTAATATGGAAATGTCACTTTAAACTACTATTCAACGAGTGTGTAACTTTTTAATAGTAAGGGAGTTAATCATGACATCGATATAAAAAATGTGTTTATAAAGTGAAAATAGCTATTAACTATAACACAAAAGCGTTCGGCCACCAGACCTGGATGTATGATGCACTCACGCCTTAGCCTTAGTGCCTTAGTACAAACTAAATAAAAAAAAAATACATCCATACGGCGAAATCCAACTTTGACGTTCTAAATTTAAATCACTTTACCGCCCTTTTACTATTTTGGTGGTTTGAAAACGCATTTTCTTGATACTTAACCACATGTCACTAAAAAAACTTGATAGTTGGATATTTTAAGTTAGGGAAAAAAAGCTGGGTTTAAACTAACTTAGGCTAACTTGTACCACCTAACTTTGACCGTATCTATGACGATACCTAACCGGTGTTTTATGTTAGAGTTTGACAGATTTTTGACGTTTGTCACAGTTAAAGTAAGATGGTGCAAGTCAGCCTGACGTCACCTTCCATGTTGCCATATTTGATACTTATTAAACAACCTTTCGACACTTACCCCGTTACTTATAAAACTTACACGCTCGTTGAACAGTGTTTTAAAGTGACGTTAAGTATCGAAATGACATTTTAAAACAGTGTTCAACAACTGTGTAACTTTTTATTAGTAAGGGGGTAAGACTCTAAGACATTCGATGATTCGACCATTCGATAATGTGACCATTCGATGATACGGCATTCGATATTTCGAACGTTCGAGATTATGACCAATCGATGAAACGGCTTCGATGAAACGACCTTCGATGAAACGACTTTCGATAAAACGTAGGGAACCCAACCGCAAGGCCCGATGACTCGATGACCGGTTGTCACGTGACGTCAAGTTATGTGCACGTTTAGACGCTGTACTTTGCATTGGCTCTCGGGCTAAAGCCCCTAATCATTTCCATTCGAAATTACCGTTATTAGTATTGATACAACTTTGTGTTAGAACGCATTTTTAATAATTTACTGGATTAAGTTATTGGAATAAATGCGTTATGGGACTTGTCAGTTAAATTACCGCGTTAGACGTAGTTGACTATTTTTTCGCATATTTCAAGTTGTACCTACGCAACTGGAAAAATCATTCATATTTTTTTTATAGTAGTAGGTACTTCTTACCAATACCGTAGTACGTAGTAGGTACCTACACTATTACATGGTAGTACTATGACGCTACATAGGTATCTTACATACAGTTTGCTCATCGGAATTACCTAACCTGCACCAAACAATGTTCCAACGCTGAACTTGAACCAGTCAGAACAACATTGTTTATTGTGGCAGTAAATAAAGGTATTATCCATCACTTACGACAACTGGCAAACTCGCACCTCTAAACGCTGGCAAAACAACGGTCTGTTTGTATTGACGAGCTGACAAAAACGCTACTGTTCTATGAAATAATACGCAATTTATCGGTCCACGTGTGTATTAAGTAGATTACAGCTACACCCACTAAGATTAGATGACCAGTCAGTATATAAATTTTATTGTAGCAATAAACAATAACTCTTGCAATTATTAATAATGTTACAACCCTAAAACCTACGGGCTGAATCTTTTATCAAAGCAAGGGCAAGTTTTATCTCTGAAGAATTATTATTATCGAGAATGAAATTATCATACCAGGTTTAAGGATTTAAATTTTGATTCATGTGAATATTATCTCTTTAAGAATGCAGAGATTTATGCGTGGGAGAAAAAGCAATAAATTATTTTGCCAAAGAAACATTACTCAGTTAAGTAAGTGGATATTCAGCTGGTGGAAATTGCGCTCGAATGTCACTGCCAAGAGCAGCATGGTGACCGACAAACTGGTATGGCAACTGAAGAAAAACGTGTTGCCTGGATCGTTCCTTAAAAGCAAACATGTAATATCGCGATCAAATGCTTAGTAAAAAGTATATTATGTTATGTAAGTAATAAATGGGTCATCCTTTTAGAGATCAAAAGTTAATGTTTAGCAGATGTGATAGTTTATATTACCTATCTTAGAATATGATTATCATCAGATTCTGATAGTTTATACAAGATCACAGGATTACCAACCTACAGGAACATCAAACCGTGAATTTGCCATCTGCGCAACATCATAATCTACGAGTATGTTCAAGAAACTCAATAACATACCAAATACAAGACAATAGTTGTCATACGTATCAAAGGATTAATCATCATTCCAGTAACAAATGATATCCTACAATACAGGTGGTGGTTCAAAAACGACCTTCCGGTGTATCAAATACATTAACAGCCTATTAGGCTATCACAAAGGCCATCTGCACAGCAATTTTATCATGTGACTGACTTACATTAAAAATGGGTTGAATTAATGTAACCTGCAATACAAAATTTTAATGGCATCATTTATTGTCATTCTCGTCTTGTCACCATGCACTGTTATTAGCAGCACAATTTCGTGTCACCCTGAAATTGCGATTATTTACTATGTTTTCATAGCGTAACGTGGTCCCACCCATCCCATTCATTTTACGAAATTTTCCTGAAAATCTTCTTACATTTCATAAGTCGGTGTGATAGACATGTGAGTAACATTAGTAAGATTCCGTTCTATGTAAAAGTTCATCAGCCTACACGGACTGCCTTGCTTAGGTAGTAGGATAAGTAGCTATGTAGGAAGAAGTCTTATAGGACCACACGCTTTACACGCGCTTTTTCCATTCAAGCGACAAAACTTGTAAAGTATTAATTTTACTCTTTTGGTCAAGAATGTCAGTGGCTGAATTTAGAAGAATAAAATATCAGGATTTTCCTAATTGTTGCTTAATGAATACCCATTTGTTATCATTTCGTTCTTTCCTAACCCACGGTAAACTACCGCACATAAAAATCAACTCAGGTTTTTAAATTGATCAAGGTTGTTGGAGGTGTCCTGTCCAGGCTGTCACAGCCGGGGTGCGCCCGCGGGTAATCAAGTAAGTGCCACGTGGTGGTACACACGTAATACTTAGTCAATAACAATACGTGTAGGGACAGCAGGACAGCACAACAAGCTAGATACTGTGGCATCTCATGGAGATGTAATAGGAACTATTTTACAAAAAGTGAATGATCTAATGTCATTAGTCATCTTAATATTTAATGGATCATGCAGATAGTATGTTAGGTATGTACCTAGCCGAAAAAGAAAAAAGTCCTAAATAACAATTCCATTAAAAGTCTTCCTGCAACTTCACCAGTTGTTCTGTCTTTTGGCAACTACTAGTTGATTATTAGGTCACCTACTACCTAATCAACAATTTACCCTGAGTGTCTGATCGTTGTTTATAAAGCTTTACTTAAACACCTAATATATCACCTATGGCGTGCAGGTTGATGTATTGTGGTTTTCCTGGATATTGGATGATCTGCAACGATTAAATTACGCATGTTATATGCATCCGATACATATACCACATCCTAATCCAGTAAGAACAGTTCTTTCATAAACCATAAGTTAAAATTACAGAATCTTATTTCAGACCTAGACAGGAAGATTTTTTCAGACTCCATTTTTTTCAGTAGGTCCTTATAACTAGTAACTGCAATTCTTTAATGCACTGCACTACCAACTTTATTTTACTTTGTAGTACCAACTCAGTCAATCGATTTTTTCTTTCAAGTTAAAACCATGTTTAGTTTTGTGCCAATGTTTTATCGGTCACTTTGAACGATACGAGTTAGATTGCTTCTCTCGCCCGCTCGTAGTAGAATAAACTTTGATGATGATTTCAAAGATAAATGGCTAAGTAGGTAGGTATTTTAGTTTCGGAAAATTTCTCAGTGTTCGTTAAACTTAAAAGGAACATAGGAACAGAAATACTAGCAGACTAGGTAGGTACTTCATACTTATTCTCATTTCTTTCTTTATTATCTCGCTAGTTTGTGGCATTGAATGGCAAACAAATAGCACGGCCACGTGTTGGTATTCGGCAATGCGTGAGTAAGCGGGATGTACTCCTTTATAGTGAATCACTGTTCTGAAATACAGGAAATTCTGAGTTATTTGCCTCAACTTTATTTACTGCCGATATCCCAAAATACGAGCACGTCCGTAATGTTTATAATATGAAATACTTTTAAACGCCAAAAGTAAATTTAACCACGGCTATCATTCATAAAACAACCTTGATTTAACGCAGACAGACTTCATTTTGCATATCTTCTATGAATCTTAACACAAACAGGAGTTACTTAGGTAAAGAAATAAAGTCTATAGTTGTTTAATGTTTTTATTTTTTATCAGCGGAAAATAACATTTTGTAGCACTTTCGTACCCAGTTATTGCTGCTTAAAGAAACTCAAATCCAACGTAAATTCAAAATACTAATGAATTTCTACTTCTTCTTAACTATTGTTCTACTAATTTATGTGACCAGCTCATACCTTACTTTTGTTAATTATTTAACACAAATTAAAATCCTATCTTGTCTGTCACTATCTTCAGGCATGGTAACTAAGTGACAACGTAAATTGCACTTAATAATCCATAATAATAACAATCTTACGGTAATAATGGTGTAAATCCATGTTGTTTCATTAAATAAATCGCAACTAAACTTGCCTAGCTCTGTATTATTATTCAAGTTAAATTCAAAGACGTATCTAATTCATAATTTCAACTGCACTTCATACATATAGGTACATTTTCTTAACAATACTTAGCTTAGGTATACGAGTTTAACAAATAGTGCACTGAAAAAAATACTACTACTCGTACTACTTATTATCAAATTCTTTACCGTAAATTAAAGGTCAAGATTCACTAATTTAAGACAAAACATAAAAACTAAAATCTTTTCTTAAAAAGTAACTTTCTAATTAACTGCGAATATATTTTTAATAATAATTTACAGATACGTAATTATCTAAACATTTGTTAGGTAGGTACTTATAAATATCAAAAAAACATTGTTTAAAAACTAATCTCTCGCAGATTAGTTTTTAAACAATGTTTTTTTATAAACTGATCGCAATAATTCAGCTTTCATTTTCAGAGCTTTCAGTGGGTCCTAAGTCTATCTTACCTACTATATTTGTTATATCGGATGTCTGTTTAAATATGTTAATGTTATTTATTTAGTTATTTCAATATTTTGTATTTTTTTTGATTCCTTAGTAACACCTATAAGATGCCATGATATCTTCCAGCAAGCAAGCAACTTACTGAGAAGATAAACAAAAATAAAACAATAAAATTATGATGAGGCAATTAAGGTAAATCCATACAAACTATTTAACTGTCGACTAAACTAAGTCAACAAACAGCTGCCATCCTCGCAGATAAAGAACAGTTCTTAAAGTAAAAAAAGTACGGTTGCTTATCTTTTTACTCACCTCGTTAAGCAGGTTTTTATAACACAATAAACATTGCTTCCTCACAAAAAAGTGTTTATGTTCACTTCACAGTTACAACACATAAAAATAAATAATTTAAATTCACTTTAGAGACACTTTTAAGTGAAAGTTCATTGATGTTCACGGGAATGTTAGACTGGTTGCGGAGGTAGTCGTGTGCGAAAACCGCTACAATTCGCGAGGAGTGTCGCGGCGTGCGTCCGAGCGCGCGATCCGTCGCCCATAGCCGGGGAAGCCTCCGCTGCTCTTTATAAATAGGTATAACAAGCGCCCTTACTCACTCACTACCATGGAATAAGTTTTAATTACACCAATTTCATTCTAGTTATGACAAGATTGCTGCCAGTTCCAGTCCGTCTGGCCATGCTTCAGGCGCCGAAACTGAAATCTAATGTTTAGTTTGAAGAACGTTTATTTTTAGTTGATCCTGTTATTTACTTTGGAACAAATCTACTGTATCTCATCTAGTATTTCATCCGATACAAACACCCAACAACTTTGATAACTAGTCGATCGTGTGAGTGAACATGGCAGCATAATTTTATTTAGAAATATCTTTAGGTTTAGGGTCTCACTAATAAACCTTACAACTTTTCCCTATAATTCCCTAAACCCAGACTGAAATTGTACTTAGTATGGCGATTAGATAACAAAGGCATACATACTTAAATTAATAGATTAAATATACTCGTATACATTAGGTACTCCTGCGCAGTAGCAGAGCAGCTTGCAGTTCTTTGTATCCTGTTGCTTGACCCTCCACGGAATTCGAACCCGCGACTATGGAAACTGCACTTACGAAGATTAACTGGTCCTACATTTTTTTCACTTGATTCATTTAATTAACAAATAAGTAACCGATTGTAGAAATAAATAAGTTATTTACTTACCTACCTACATATTGTTATTAACGTTGCATCGTAGTATGACTTACTATCATGTTTCAAGAACGTGCTAGTAATTCAAATGGGCATGCTAACGTTTAA
Source organism: Ostrinia nubilalis (assembly GCF_963855985.1). Taxonomy (NCBI): domain Eukaryota; kingdom Metazoa; phylum Arthropoda; class Insecta; order Lepidoptera; family Crambidae; genus Ostrinia; species Ostrinia nubilalis. The sequence goes on from NC_087103.1 coordinate 9,451,144, forward strand.
ATAGAATCAAAAGTTTTGTCATTTGTTTTATCTTTTTATTATTTTTTGAATAGGTAAAGTAAATCTTTCATTTTTTTATGCATCCATTTTTTACCAGCTACATTGCCTAGTGGTTCGAGCAACTACCTATTATTCCAGAGGTCGGTTCGACGAAACAATTAATTTTGTGTGTATGAACATCGCAACATGCAACCGAGACCAACAATTATTTTATTACTAGGTACACAGAAATCTTTTAAAATGCATAGTTTTCGTAGTCTCGTAGCACATGGTAGCACTCTACGCAAATTTTTACGTGCTACGATCTAGGAAAACCGGGAAAATCACGGTGAATTTTACTTTCAATTTGATCAAGGAAAGATGTTGAAGATATCTAATACGTACGAGACTCCAACGTAGTAGATAAATACAGTTTAAATTAAAATTCAAATTGCTAAGAAAATTGTATCAATCTTATGCTCAGTTTTAAGTTTTCATTTCAAGTGTGATTTTATTCTGAAACTACATTCTGTATTTTTGTGTCATCAAACAACGTTATCCGAAGTTTGAAGCCAACGGCGTTTGGGAGTAGCTTGGTAGTGAACCGCGCTACGAAAGCTAGCGGTTGGGGGTTTGAGGCGCAAACCTTACAACAAGTTACAACCCGTTGTTATAATATTAGTTCCATATTTATTTTCAATGTTATTATCTGAATAGTCACCATTGTGTAGCTACTGTTTCGAATAGGATTAAAATTGAAACGATTTTAATATTGCAATATTTTTTTCCAATTACTAGATCCTCGTAGTCGTAGACTTTTAGGTGCGTATGGTATCATAATGTACTAAACTCGTCCTAGAGGTTTTAGGTAACAACAAAGTCATTTAATAAATTATTCATCTAGCTCATTTAATAAGAATAATTGATGTCAAATGATCGCACAATGCCAATAAACAGAGCAGAATTAATTAAGACTTATGAACGACTTTTAAATTAGTTGCAAGATCATTTCACTCGCATGCCTTTATGGTGAAGTCAATGATCCAGTCCAACTGCTGGTAACTGGAAATTAATTAATTATCAACAGTTTTGTTACAGCTATTAAAATGTAACAAGAGTAAATTAACACTCAATTATCAATGGTGTACCTACCTAACTAAAAAGTTCTTTTCCAAGTTTTCTCGTGAGTTTCCTATTATTTACTTGCATTTAACATTATTTAATAAATTTTGTTCGTATTTAAAATCCATCAAGCATGTAATAGCTGTAAAAATAATAAAATCAATCACCAAAATTGTTTAAGGACTTGTAAAATTTACTTTAAGGTACCTACGAATACTCGTATTACAAACTTCCTAGAAACCCTAATCTAGGTTCATAATAACGAATCAATTAGCGTTCATGATTACAACATTCCACATTGACATTAGCATGACGAAATCGGTCCTCCAAAACGTATTACTTACTTAACTATACATAAGTAATTGTTAAGTCCATGTAGGGTTGGAGGTGTCAAGACAAAAAAGGGTTCGGCAAACAGAAGTTTCGAGACATTGCGTTATGAACATTATTGGCAGTAGGCACGAGATGCAGGCGGTCGCAACCGACACGAACTGGATTCAGATGATGACCGCTGAGGCATGATGTGCCGAGCTGACGGGTAATGCACTTCTATTAACCCCAGCGGACATGTTAACTACTTTGGTAGGACTCTGTTTGGGCAGGGTAAATTTACCCGGCCTAGTTCGATTACAACCTCGCCTTAGTACCATTTACCCCTGGTTCCGCCCTCATATTAAACGGTGCATAATGTAACGGAACAGGATCGGAATGAGGCCCTGAAGCACTTTGCGAGTGAAAGAAGGTAAATTGTTTATTTTTCCCTCATTTGTGTAGGTAAACACAACGATGTAACTGCAATGTTTATCTTTGGAATGGTAAGTTTACATAATCTAATATTAAAATCACATTTCGATCGATTCACATGGCGATGAGCACAGTAAGTCAAAGCTACGGAAAATTGAGAATACGTTAAACATAGATAATTTTTATTTTAATACACAACAGACGTAAGGAAGCTACATTTTATTTATTTATTTATTTAAACTTTAATGCCAAAATAAATTTGTACATAAGTAAGGCGAACTTAATGCACTAACTAAAGCATTCTCGACCAGTTTACCTTTGGGTTGAGCAGAAAAGAAAGGACATTGTCAGAAACCGCCTAAAAACTGCCCAAAAACATTAACCCATCATAATTATTTTCTATTTTTTTTAATACATTAAGCACCCTTTCATTCTAATGGACACTTAAGCATTGAAAAATTAAATAAATAAGTCTTTTAACGTTTATTCTATAATACTATTACAACTTCCGGACGTTTTGGTGCGTGGCATGGTCTAAAACCTATCAAGTTCCATAATTTTTGCCGATAAAATCTGTACGAGGCATTACCGTACTTTATTGCTGGGAGTCCATGTATAGTGATGTTCCTGCGGCCATCATAGACAATAAAATATCGATTTTGAAAATAAAATAAATCGATTAAACTGCTTTGAAGACTAGATTTGCGTTAAAAGCTAAAAAGATATTGACACTATTACAAGAAGCTATCTAAAGTGTCCAACTGGTCGAAGGTCGTAAATAAAATAAAAATAATTAGGACCATAAACTGATATTCATGGTATCATAACTGTAAAAGTGTCAGAATCCGATGTTGAATCCAATGCCAGTTGAAGTGTGAGAAACATATATCAACCTAGTATAGTTGCCAGTCTCTCATAATCTATGCCAATGAGGGTTTTCGCGATTGAAAAATCCGCCAGATGGCAATACGTAGACGTGAGGTCCAAATGCTGCATGATTGGTTATTTTTGACATGACATTGACAGATATCCACCAATCATGCAGCAATTGGACCTCGCGTCTACGTATTGCCATCTCGCGGATTTTTCAATCGCGAAAACCCTCATTCATAGCACATGTATAATAATAGACCAAATGAACTTTTATAGATTGTGAAAGAGAAGATAAAGATTTTATTATTTTATTAAAATCTTGCCACGAGGTAGTTTTTCAGTAGAAACCAGGATTGGATAATCGCTACAGGCAAGTATCAGAACATTTTATAAATTTTTTTAAATGATTATATCCTTGTGAATCGTTTTAATAAATTGTCATTTTACTTTTTCAATTAAAACTTTTTCAATCCCTAGTCTTGTCAAACTGTCATAATGTCAACAAATTATAAATGTCACGTCAGTTGACTCAATTTCAGTCTTCTGCATTGAAGTAATATTAGTACATTATAACTCAATGGTCTTCTGTGCGTTTATTGTATTTTTATTTCAATGAAATAGTGCTAAAGGGTTAGTACTAAAAGTGAAAGCCTTTTTTCAGAAAGAAAACCAATGTGGTGCCCTTATTATTCATACTGTTTGAAAGTTACAAGTCAGTGATACAGAGTTGCCGACATTATAACTCCGTAGTGATACCATACCAAAGAAGAAGTTTTCCTAAACACTGGTGTTATTTTTATATGTGATCAAATAAAAAGGATTAATTCTACTGCTCAAATGGAATAACTTATCCCAAGAGACCGAATATAAAAAAAAACCTCTCCATAGAAATTATCACCATCACGAGGATGTGAATTTTTTTGAGAATTTGATATTGGTCCTGTAAGAAAAGTAGTTGTATTTCAGTAGTAGAATCAACCCTTCTTGTTTCATCAGCAAGAGTAACTATAAAAACGCCCTGTAGGTAGGTATTATTAAGCTGAAGAGTTTGTTTAGTGTCAAAGACTGTCACACAGTGTAACTTAAATTGGCATATTATGATAATGAACATAAAAACTTAAATAAATATTTATGTTAATATTTTTTCTCTTTATTTATTTTCCCAAAGCTTCACAGTGACAGCTGAAACAGCAATACTGTTGTAAAACTAAACTTGGAACAAACTGTTACAAATATTTTACAAATTAAAATAAAACCGCATGTTGCTTTACTTTCTCGTATAGGTAATAAATGTAATTAATGGCTAGATTATTAATGTTACTTTGTTACCCTCAATAGTGAGGAGATCTTATAAAATGGTAACCCTGATTTTCATTGTCATTCAAGTGCTCTTTCTTCGCATAGGCTTCTGTGATTTGGCCAAGGGCCACACACATTGCGATAACATTATGCGACATTGATTTGACAGCAGCGGAGTGAAGTCTTACGACTATGCAAAATGATACCCTGTAATCGTAGCGCATATAGACATAGACGGGGCGGGGCACATAGCTCGTAGAGCTGATGGCCGCTGGGGCAGGAAAGTTCTTGAGTGGCGACCACGAGCCGAAAGACGTAGCGTGGGCAGGCCTCCCACTAGGTGGACCGACGATCTGGTGAAGGTCGCGGGAGGTGCCTGTATGCGAGCGGTGCAGGATCGGTCTTCGTGGAAATCCTTGGGGGAGGCCTTTGTCCAGCAGTGGACGTCTTTTCGGCTGAAACGAACGAACGAACGATACGTATTACCACTATTTACCAGACATTACTATTTATTGCATACTCGCCGGATTACACGTAGGAGCACGCGCGTTACAGCTTCGGCCTTGCATTATTATAAGATCTTGTTCCGCCCTTTTATGAACTTCCTCCGTGAGGATATCCCCGCCGAATTCTATGATGAACCTATCAAAAGTCATATTCTGCAATGTCAACCCACCACAAGGTGGACCGACGACCTGATAAAGGTAGCGGGAAGGCGCTGGATGCAGGCCGCTACCAACCGTACGATGTGGAAGTCATTGGGGGAAGCCTATGTTCAGTAGTGGACGTCCTGTGGCTGAAATGATGATGATGATGATGAAATGAATGAAAATGACAAATCTTCGAACGTGTATAATACAGTGCCAAAGTAATCATATAATTTTGGCACCTTAATAACTATTGCCGTTTTTGTTGTAAAGATCATGCAGCGCTACTTGCGGACATTATTGGAAAGAAAACTATGTGGGCTCTAGATCTGAAGCCGCTTTAACGAACACGAAGTGCTCATACAATGCGGCGTATTTTCTTCCAGTCTTTAGTCAGGACTTTAGTCGAATTAAAACCCCGGTTGAACGTGATATAGCCGCACTAGAATACGATGCTTTTTTGCATAATCGCAAGACTTCGTTCCGGTGTCGACCGAATGTTATCATGATGTATGTGGCCCAGGGGTTACCGTAGCCGCTAAGGTTTGAAACTTCTTGCTTAAAATATTGTAGTCTGTGGCATAGACTACGACGGTAGTCATGGAGATAGGAGTTTGTTATCTCGTGTCAGATGTAAATGGTGAAAAGAAAACTCATGATTCGTGTTATTTTTATGCAATATGTAGGTATTTTATAACAGTAGAACCCCGAGTGATCTCCAAAACCCATTCTATTATTATATACGATTCGGCTTCGTTATCTATAATACAATAGAAGTTTATTTCATGTGTCAGATGACAAGGGTGGAAACAACCTACGATTCATGTTGTTTATTTACGTGCAATATGTGGGCATATTATAAAAGTGGAATGCCGAGTTGTATTTCTAAAACTTGTTCTATTATTTTATACTATTTGGCTGCGACTCGGCGTGACGACAATACAAAACATTTTTCGCGAATCGGTGTTCATACATTCACACAATACATTAGACGCCATGTTGTCATAAACGACATATTATAAAATCGCTGTGATTTAATATTCTTAATCATTAATTTTATGGCAAGTGTCCATCAGGAATCATTGTTCTTACACACAGAATCGTATTATTTCGCTTTCGGGTAGTAATATGTCAAAATTGTTGGTTCTTAGGCGAACAATGTATGGAGAACGAACATTGTCCTTTGTTTGGCGGTACTTCTAGTGCAAAGAGAAACAAAAACAAATATGCTACATACATACATAAATAATATATAAAATCCTACCATTAATCCTACTTATATTATAAAGGTGAAAGTTTGTGTGGATGTTTGTTACTCTTTCACGCAAAAACTACTGAACGGATTTGGTTGAAACTTTATAGCATTATTATTTAAATTGTAACCCAGATTAACATATAGGCTTTAATTTATGCGAATCTGTGGCACTAAATTTCACGTGGGTGAAGCCGCGGATAAAAGCTAACTAGTATACAATAAATAAATACATACATAAAATAGATGATTGAGTTAAACTGAAATTACAATAATTCATGAAGATCGTTTGGAGGAAGTTGTTATGGACAGATTTTTTTAAATAAAACTTACTAGACGCTTGCCTGGTCTCTTCAGGTAGAGAGTTCCAGAGCCTTATGGCCTGGAGACGGAAGGAGTTGGAGAGAAAACCAGTTCGGTGACGAGGGGTGGAAAAAACGGACTTGTTAGAGGAGCGGAGCTAACGTGAGTGCTTAGAGCTGAGAAGGTTAAACTGAGACTTAAGATATGAAGAAGAGTTGGGATCATTTAGAATTGAAAAAAGGGTAGAGAGAATTCTGACTTTGCGTCGAAGTGGGAGAGGCAGCCATTGAACTTGGGAACGGCATTTTTGTGTTATTGTCACAAGAAATAATAGATACCTACAAGATTGTCATCATAGGTACCGCATTTGTAAATCTTTCTTGCATATAAAGATTTTATTATTATTATTTCTTTCCATTGGCGTCTCTCAGCACATAAGACATATGCATACATCATGGCCATGAGCCCCTGAATTTCAGTCGACACACTAAGGTCTGAAACTCTAAACTGATACCCGAAGTGAGTAGGTATGCTGATTTTATCAAGTAAGTGCATTCGTCAATTTTCTGTATGGGGTGTCGCCACCTTGATATAAATATTAGGTCAACCTGACCTGTTCTGTTCCTAGCTTTAAAAAAAAACCAACCGAATGGCGAACCTCCTCCTTTTTTGAGTCTGTTAAAAATATAGAGCAGTGGCACTGTACTTATTGAATGGTCCCAAGTTAATGTTATGTGCTCCATGATTTAAACTCCACATCACATTTTCTCAAGCATTCTCAGAGAAACTTCCAAATTCTACACCAAATTCTGTAGAAATAAAAGGAGCAAAGCTGCGAGTAAATTGTTGCTATGATACTTTTTAGGCGCAAACTATTCGTGACTACAATATCTCTTTTTAATTTACTGTGAAACGGCTCCAAATACATTGATATCATAAATAAAATATAGGTCTATCAATAACACTCTAAGATAGAATAAAAAGTATCTTCCTATTATCCGTGTAGGGATACACATACATAATATTATTATCTTTCCTTTTACGTATTCCAAACTATCCTCTGGGTAAGTTGTCTGGAAGAGATCTCTTTTATAGTGATATAAAAGACCGCGTAAATTGTGCAATATTATTATAAAGGCGAAAGCTTGTGTTTGTTACTACTTCACGCAAAAACTGCTGAACGGATTCTGATAAAACTTAACAGTATTATTGTTTATATCTCAAGAGTAAAATATAGGCTATAATTTAAAAGGATCTGTGACAAACTAAATATCATGCGGGTGAAACCGCGGGCAAAAACTAGTAAAAGCATGAAATTGATCCCTATTTTGGAATTTTAAGAAATCAAACAAAATATGGTTACACAAGATACTTTATTGTAAGCCTGTGTACATTTTCATTAAACTTAGCCTAGAGAATGTGTCACAGTCTACTTCAGTGGGATGAACCTGGAGCTGTGGGTGGCACCGATACCGGGCCGACCGTGCTTGACGGGCTTGTACGTGACTGAGAACTCTCCCAAGTAATGACCGATCATCTCAGGCTTGATTTCAACCTGGAAGGAGAAATACATACATTTTTAATATTATGTTTACAAGTCATTATTCTGCATTTGATCTAGAAACAATTTATTAAATAATATTAGTTTACGCAGATATTAATCTACAAAATCAACATCTATAAAACTACCACCATCACATTTGTTTTTAATTTTAAAAATTTCTAAACATAATTAAATAATGTCAGGTAATTTGCCTAGGGGGCAGCAATTTTGAAAGTGTTATTTGAGTAATTTTGCATATTTATAATCAATTAAAAAAAATATTTTTATAAGGTTAGAGATTTTTGACAAAGGCATCACAGATCATGAACTTATGGCATTGACTAAAAACTAGTAATCAATTAATTTAAGTTGTAAAAACAATTCTAGTAACACATTCACATAAAATTCCTCTATAGCACAATAATTTTATCTAGTTTACATCTCAAATTCTATAAATTCATGAAAATCTTTGCAAACCATGAATGAACAGATGGTATTTAAAATGGTAATAAAAATGGCATGATGTTTTGAGTAATCCACATTAAGCTTATCTTTGAAATATTATTAATTGAAATGTCATTCATATCTTTTTAACATTTTAATACAATAAGTCTTTGTGTTCATTCATGGTAAATTGCAATAATAAAGAATGTAGAGTCAGTCACATAGGTTGAATGTATTTAGAAGGTGAACTAGGTATTTACCTGGTTGAAAGTTTTCCCGTTGTAGATACCGACAATGGAGCCAACCATTTCTGGGACAATGATCATGTTGCGCAGGTGGGTCTTGACGATCTCGGGCTTCTCATTTGGGGGAGCCTCCTTCTTCGCGCGGCGCAGCTTCTTCACGAGAGCCATTGGCTTGCGTTTCAAACCGCGCGCGAACCGCCGGCGGGCGCGAGCGTGCATCAACTCCATGAGTTGTTCACTGGAAGTACACCATGAAGTAAATTAAACCGAACAATATAACCTAGCTTGGTCAATCATAACCTTAAAAGATACTTCGAAATGTCCAAAACACAAAAGATACGTTCAGCACTTACTTGGGCATATCCAGAAGCTGATCAAGATCAACTCCTCGGAAGGTAAACTTCCTGAAGGTACGCTTCTTCTTGAGAGTTTCCTCGACCTGCAAAACGTAAACATTGCACGTCACTTATCACGAAATAACACCACGAAAAGATCATGAAATTTAACTAAAACGATTCACTGGTCTTGAATATTTATTTCACTGAAAGATTATTCCCGTAAATAACGATAGAAAACCCGAAAATATTTTACAAACCTCTGCCATGTTTCCGATTTGTTTGACAGATCCGACAAAAAGAAAGATGGTTCACTCAAAGTGAAAATGACAATTCACTTGTCAAATTAGTGATGAGACTAAATCAAGCAGTTAATTGAAACATTCAATATAAAATAAAATTGCTACAAAGAGCAAATATAAAACTGGAGTTTCCAACGCATTACAATATTACTATAGGTGTACCAGAATCTCATGGCAAACAAAAATATTGGAAAAGTGTGTTTTTCATATGGCAATTGTCTATGGTTTAATTGTCACCTGTCAAAGAAAATTATGAAATCTGTCAGTCGCTGCAAAAATTTTGTAATCTCTTCTTGACTATTTGTTATTTTTGTGAAAAAGTCGAAAAAGCTCAAGTAAGTCATATTGTTTTCAATGTGAATTGTAAAATAAGGCATAATTCAAAGTCAATCTTTGATTCTAAACGCGCCGTCGAGTTGACAGTGAGTTGGACTGAAATATTTGATACATTTAGCTTATTACCCAACTGCGTCAGAAGGAGGGTTATGTTTTTTTATTCTTACTTAATAGCTGCTTTATCGATGTTTTCAGGTATATCTCACAAATTGGTGCAGAGGAATGGTCAAAATGTTATGACCATGTAAAGAAAATTGAAAAAGATTTCATCAAGCAAGATTGAATAATGGAGAAGTTTCCAATTTTTTTCTTTTAAATAAACTTGAAATAAATATAAGTAAAACTAATAATAATTGTGAAAGAATCATGAAAATATCTCTAGAAATAAATAAGTTACAGGGCCCTAAAGTTGCGCATAACTATTCACGCCGTTTTGATCGGTGTATTCACGCACGACAGTCATTCGGGGTACAAACAGTAAATGACCCCTGATCCAGTGCTGTTGACAGATCCATATTTTTTTAAATCTATTTCTATTTTTTTAAGTCACTCAAGATTCTTTCTTAGTAAAATTTTGTAACCTTTTTTTAAATATCCCAGACCTGAGGTGGAATTGTGTAAAGCAATCGTTATCATTTGACAGTTCATATCGTACGATTATTCTGTCAAACGCTTTGTTTAACTGACTTTATCGTACGTTATGAACTGTCAAATGATTACGATTGCTTTACACAATTCCACCTCTGGCCATTTATACAAAAAGAACGGCACCGCCTGTTCCAATTCCACGCTAAAATAAGTATGTAGGTAATTTAAATAATTAATTTCCCAGACATTTCTAGATCGATTTTAAAAAAAACTTCACCGTCTTTTTAGTTTTGGTATATATTTTAATCCCATTCAGAGAAATATAGTTTTTTTTAACATCAGGAAACTTCTCCATTGAAATGTTGGAAGAACAATTTATTTACAACACCTCTTTATCTTGATCATCTATTGAAGAACAAGAAATGCAAGTGGAGTTCTTAGAATCGTTTTCTAGTTCTGAATAAAGTGATAAGTTAAAAGTATGGTGCATAATAAAATTGGTTACTTTAAGTAATATACGATTTATTTATAACAACATTCTTCATACTCATACCTACCTAAAATGTATATTCGTACTTCATGTTCATTATTATTAAAGTCATAAAAGTAAAAAATTAAATAGTATCAAGATCGTTTATTCCAATTTCCTTAGTATTGCTCTCAACAAAGTTTATTTTCCCTATTTGCCATGAGATTCTGGTACACCTATAACGAGCGCATCCGAAGTAAAAAAAAATAATAATCGCCCCCCTGCTTCATGCAACATTTTGAAATAAGTTTTAAAATATTTTTGTGAAACGCTTGGGAAGTCGTAATTTGCAATTTCCCAGACTGACCATAAGCAAAATAAGAAGAGTTAATTTAATGTAGGCAGGATGTTCCAACAATGTAACTTGTCCTCTGATCATCACTTTGGTACAGAAAAAAATGTAGGTACATATGGGCGGCGTACCTTTTTAATTATTATTATGAGCCTAAATAATTATGAAATATATAGAATAATATGTAATTTAATTATTTTTGTATAAAATTAATTCATATCTTATCAGTTTTATTTGCCGATCACGTTTGCTGTACATATCCGGTTCCGTTTAGTTTATAAAAGCGAATATAATTAATAGATATTTTTAAATATAATTTATTCAATTTATAAATAGTTTAAAATATTTGTTTAGTATTTTAAAAAATATATTTTAATTATTAAATGAATTGTTGATAAAATAAGTCTGTTGATTGACTTGTTTTGTACAAAGTGTCGTGAGTAGTGGTGGGGTTGTTTGTCACACACAGAGTATTTAAGTCATTTGTCGTTGTAGCGATGGCATTCGCATTTGAACCGTGTTATAAGGTGTTACTCTGCCCGATTGTGATCAAGTGTAATATTGTAATTATAAATAAAATTACAAGTGATTATTGAAACTTAAATGGTCTCATTTATCACCCGAAATGGAACCCAACGAACGTGATGGCGGAATACCGCCGACAGCAGCGGCGGGATCACAATCCCCTATACTTGGTGGAGCCTTCAGAGATGCAGAATCACGACACGAGCCTACATTTTCCATGGATCAAGTGATGAGTTTATTGACAAGTGTGACGAAACAAGCAGCGTCGAGTGCAGTTACTGCGGCGATCTCTGCCACTCCTATGCCCCGTGATCGCAGCCATTTTTACCTCCCACCGTTTGATCCAGACATCCGTTCACATGACATCAGAGATTGGTGTGCGAATGTTGACGAAACCATCACTGCTTTCAACATTTCACCGCAAGAGGCACGCATGAAAGCTATTCTCCAACTGAAAGGACGCGCTAAGACATGGGCTGATACCTGGTCCCTACAATCCACTACTTGGCAACAAGTGAAAGAAGACTTGATTCGAACATTTGGAAAGGAATTCCGGTATGCTGATGATGTTTACAAATGGCGTAGCTACACATCGGATCAAGCTGCCAGTTACGCCGAGTACGCTACGACGGGATGGACACTCTTCAAGCGGGTCCGGCCTGAGGCTTCGGACGCTGAGGTGATCGACGCTTTGATAACAGGTATTTATCCTGAATATATTAGGTCTGAATTATTAAGAAATACACCTGATTCTTTGCCCAAGCTAGTTTCTGTTTTAAAAACTTATCGCAAGCGTAAATTTGATAGTTCAGAAAAGCCTAATAACAGTTATATTAAAAGATCGCGTGTATCTGAAATCCCTGGAAGGAATGACCAATCTCTTAATTGCTACAAATGTAACAAACAAGGTCATCGTTTTCGTGATTGCAAGGAATCCACTACTCTTTCATCTGTGCCGATATCTAAGCCAGATTCTGTTCAAGGCCCTAGCGTTCCTAGTGTTTCTGTGAAGTCTGTCGAGTGCAAATACTGTCATAAATTGGGTCACGTAGAAAAGAATTGCTTTCGAAAACAAAATGCCGAACGTAACAGGGCTTCTCAAAATAAATCGGTATTTTTTTGTAATTCAGTGAATCGCAGTACCACAAAAGTGAAAATAGGGAATAGCTTTTACGACTGCTTATTTGACACAGGCGCCGATTGTTCATTAATTAGGCAACGGTTCTCTGGGTGTGTTCCAGGGAAAAGGAAATCTGTAAACGTTGTTTTTTCTGGTATCGGTGGTTACCCAGTGCGTTCAACCCAATCTATCACAACCATTGTTGAGATTGATAAAGTCAGTGTAGAGCTAGAGTTTTATGTAGTCGGGGATACGCAAACCCAATTTGACATTTTAATAGGCTATGACCTTTTGCAAATCCCTGGTCTCAGTGTTACATTGACTAACACTGGAATTTCAATAAATCAAGCCGCTAATGACAACGTAAAGGCTTTGAATGAGTGCACAGTAACAGATTCTATTTTTGATCTTGACACTGATATTAAAGACCAGGCCTTGCTTGAACAATTAAAAAATATCGTAAGTAGCTTTCAAAAAAGTTTTACTACCGGCAATAATGTAACAAAGGTCACTACAGGCGAGTTAGAAATTAAATTAAAAAATCCTGATAAAATTGTACAACGCAGACCCTACAGATTATCCCCCGTTGAACGTGAGAAGGTAAAATGTATTATAAATGACCTTAAGAGTAATGGTATCATCCGCGACAGTTCTTCGCCTTTTAGCAGCCCTATTCTGCTCGTAAAGAAGAAAGATGGCTCTGACCGACTCTGTGTCGACTTTCGAGAGCTGAATACCAATACACTTAGGGATCATTATCCATTACCTTTGATTGCAGACCAAATAGACAAACTAGGTAAGGCGCGTTACTTTACTTGTCTGGACATGGCCGCGGGGTTTCACCAAATACCTATTGCTGAAAACTCGATTGAGAAAACTGGCTTTGTAACACCTGACGGCCAATATGAGTTTTTGCGCATGCCTTTCGGTCTTTGTAATGCGCCTTCCGTTTATCAACGAGCAATTAACAAGGCTTTAGGAGATTATAAAGATAAAATTGCTCTCGTTTATATAGATGACATATTAATTTTTTCTGAAACGGCTGAAGAAGGTTTGCATAATCTAAATCTTGTTCTTAAGCGCTTGACAGATGCTGGTTTTTCACTAAATATTGCGAAATGCTCATTTTTAAAAACTTCTGTTCAATTTTTGGGAAATGTTATCGAAAATGGCACTGTCAAACCAAGTCCGTTAAAAATACAAGCCCTGTCTAGCTCGGAAGTTCCTAAAAATGTAAAGGAACTCCGCCAGTTCAACGGTTTAGCTAGTTACTTTAGAAAATTTGTGCCAAATTTTTCTAAAATTATGATACCTTTATATGAACTAACAAAATCCAATGTCCCCTGGAACTGGACTGAAACCCATGAAAAAGCTAGACAAGAGATAATTAACCGTTTAACATCATTCCCATTGTTGACAATATTTGACCCTGACTTGCCAACCGAACTGCACACTGATGCCAGTGCTCTTGGTTATGGGGCAGTATTAATACAGAGACAAGATCAGGTCCCCCATGTCATCGGCTATTTTAGTATGAGAACGACGAGTGCGGAAAGCAAGTATCACTCGTATGAACTCGAAACTTTAGCCGTTGTCAAAGCTATTCGTCATTTTCGCCATTTTTTATATGGCCGTTCATTTAAGGTCGTAACTGACTGTAACTCCCTTAAAGCCTCTAGGCACAAGAAAGAACTGACTCCTAGGGTACACCGTTGGTGGTCTTATCTGCAGTCGTTTCAGTTCGAAATAGAGTATCGCAAAGGAGAACGACTTGCCCATGCTGACTATTTCAGTAGGAACCCAGTGAATGTGACTAGATCACAAAAAAAAAACTCTGACGAAGTATCGAGCTCAGTCCCAACATTGCATTTCTCTCTTAATGCTTCAACTCTTGACCACAATTGGTTGCTCATCGAACAAAAACGTGACCCCGTACTTAAGAATATAGTGGACCAATTACAGTCCGACTCCATTCCCAAGAACATCGCAGACACTTATGTTATTTTACAAGACAAATTATTGAGACGTAAAGTACAAATAGATAAGAAAACGCGAAAATTGATTATCGTTCCTCGCAGTTACCGATGGAACTTAATTTCCCACTATCACAATTCTCTCCAGCACTTCAGTTGGGAAAAAGTATTGGCAAAAATACGAGAGCAATATTGGTTTCCGGACATGTCCAAACTAGTACGCAAATTTATTGAAAACTGTGTTAGTTGTAGAGTCAGAAAAGGAGTATCAGGTGCTAGACAAGTTTCTTTGCATCCAATTGACAAAATTTCTGTTCCTTTTCACACGGTGCATGCAGATATTACTGGCCAAATGAATGGAAAACGTAATCGCGCTGAATATGCTTTCGTTTACATAGACGCATTCACTAAATATGTTCATCTTGTGTATTCAAACGATCGTACCTCAGATTCTGCTATAAGATGTTTTCGTGAAGTGATTACTATTTTTGGTACTCCCACTAGACTTATAACCGACCAAGATAAAAGCATGACTTCCTCGGATTTCAAACAATTTTGTCAAGATTTCGGTATAGAACATCATGTTGTAGCAAAAGGCGCTAGTAGGGCAAATGGTCAGGTGGAACGAATTATGAAGGTCATTAAAGATAACATGTCAGTGGTGGAGCTTGATAAGCCTTGGCACAATGCAATTCAAGATTTACAATTAGCCATAAATTGTACAGTCTCAAAAAGTACTGGTAAAAGTCCAATGGAATTATTATTTGGTAAAAAATGTCATCCTCCAGCTATCAAGCTCCTCCAAGTTGATGATGATGAACCTGTCGAAGACCTTATAGCTGTTAGGAATGCTTGTAAAGAAAGGATGGACGAGCGATCTATTCAGGACAAAATTCGATTTGATAAAGGTAAAGCAAAAATCAAACATTTTCAAGTTGGAGATTTTGTTTTAATGCGGATTCATGAACGTCATACTACAAAATTAGGACCCAAATTCGAGGGCCCCATGGAAATTTTGGAAATTCTACCTAACGATCGATATAAAGTAAAACACATCAATTTACGCGGATGCTCTGAAAAGATCGCCAGCCATGATTATTTAAGACCTGCTCCCATCGGACAGGCAGACCCGTTCGATAAAAGTGAGGAATGTACCGCATGGGCGGATGATATCTTAGATAAGAATTAAGAAAATAATTAGTAGAGCTAATTAGTGTGTAATAATGAAGTAATTCGTGTCAATTTTACTATGTTCCTCTCCACATTTCCTATCCTAACGCTGGCTGGCCACCATGCGTTTCCTTTCCCGGTCTTGGAGGCTAGATCCCAGGATGGGTGATGCCTGAATTGGTGTATTGGCTAGATCCCAGGATGGGTGATGCCTGAATTTGTGTATTGGCTAGATCCCAGGATGGGTGATGCCTGATTTGTGTTTTGGCTAGATCCCAGTAGAGGTGATGCCTTGGTTATTTGTGTGATTATGAATTTATTTTGTTATAGTATGATTTTGTAATGTTATTTAATTCAGCGCAGAGAGCGCGCTGGATCAGTATGGCCGTATGGGCGGCGTACCTTTTTAATTATTATTATGAGCCTAAATAATTATGAAATATATAGAATAATATGTAATTTAATTATTTTTGTATAAAATTAATTCATATCTTATCAGTTTTATTTGCCGATCACGTTTGCTGTACATATCCGGTTCCGTTTAGTTTATAAAAGCGAATATAATTAATAGATATTTTTAAATATAATTTATTCAATTTATAAATAGTTTAAAATATTTGTTTAGTATTTTAAAAAATATATTTTAATTATTAAATGAATTGTTGATAAAATAAGTCTGTTGATTGACTTGTTTTGTACAAAGTGTCGTGAGTAGTGGTGGGGTTGTTTGTCACACACAGAGTATTTAAGTCATTTGTCGTTGTAGCGATGGCATTCGCATTTGAACCGTGTTATAAGGTGTTACTCTGCCCGATTGTGATCAAGTGTAATATTGTAATTATAAATAAAATTACAAGTGATTATTGAAACTTAAATGGTCTCATTTATCACCCGAAATGGAACCCAACGAACGTGATGGCGGAATACCGCCGACATACACATACAGTTAGATCCTTAGATTAATAAAGCTTTATTAATATAAGGTTATATCAGGATACATAAAATCACTTTCATATTTTTATAGGAGCAGGCAGGCAGTTTGATTCACCCATTCTGGGGCTTATTCCACTATTCCCCATTGACAATCCCCGTCAACGGGGATTAGTGAACTTTTTGTTCACTATTCCAAAATCCTAATACATACAGGGCGTCCCAAAAACAATGGATAACCCTGTAACCATCGATTGGCCTCGCCATGGTCTTCCTAACGTCCAATTTTGACCCCAGTAAAAATATCACCGTTTTCAAGATTTAGATTAAGTTTTTGTGTATTTTTAGAAAATTGCCACCTGCGATTACTTTTTCTCCTGCCATTTCTACAAAAATGAGGATACTTTTCAATCTAGTTTTTTTCTTTATCACAAGGGATAGTTGGGCTATCAAAAGAAAAGATTAAAGTTCAACAAACTTGTTTAAAAGTATGAAAATGTTAAGAAATTGCAGAGAAGAAGGAAAAAATAATTCATTGTCTTGCACTTTTAAAATGTAGGAAGACCATCGTGCCCATTACCTTAAAAACTTCCTTGGTTAATTGAGATTCTAAAAAGGTATCACAAACCTATGTATTCTGTATTAAATGTATTCTATGTATTCTGGTTCAAGTGAAGGCTACGTAGCGAAAAGCGCATCGTAGGACGTCCACCTACAAAGTGGACTGACGACCTCATAAAGATAAGCAGGAAGGTGCTGGATGCAGGCCACTACCATGCGGTCATTATGAAAATCATTGGGGTACATGCCTATGTTCAGCGTGGACGTCCTGTGGCTGAAATCATGATGATGATAAATGTTGCTTTATTTAAATTCCTACGCTAAAAATTATCCATTTGTATTTAATGCCAGTGTATGCAGTCCTAGTTTAACTATTACGAGAAAAACTGATTTTTGCAGTTTTCATACTAGTTGCTATTCAAGTAGCCATAACATAAAAATAATACAGAATACATAGGCTTGTGATACCTTTTTAGGATCTCAATTAACCAAGGAAGTTTTTAAGGTAATAGACACGATGGTCTACCTACATTTATTTTACACGATGGCTGATCAAAAGTGCAAGACAATGAATTAATTTTTCCTTCTTTTCTGCAATTTCTTAACATTTTCATACTTTTAAACAAGTTTGTTGAACTTTAATCTTTTCTTTAGATAGCCCAACTATCCCTTGTGATAAGGAAAAAACTAGATTGAAAAGTATCCTCATTTGTAGAAATGGCATGAGAAAAAGTAATCGCAGGTGGCAATTTTCTAAAAATGCACAAAAAATTAAAAATCTTAAAAACGGTGATATTTTTACTGGGGTCAAAATTGGACGTTAGGGAGACCATGGCGAGGCCTATCGATGGTTACAGGGTTATCCATTGTTTTTGGGACATCCTGTATAACGGGGAATAGTGGAATAAGCCCATTCTGGGACAATCTGTATATGGCTATATACAGGGTGTCCAAAGCACCACTAAACTATAATATTTTTTATTCTATGTAGTTCCTTGCCTTAGAATCTAAGGCTTAGATTAATAAAGCCTTAACCTTATAAAATATAAGATAAAATTAAAAATATTTTTATTTATTTCAACTAGGTAGGTAAAATAAAATAAAATACCTTAGCAATAACAACTTTTGTAATATTTTATTCAACATTATTAAAATTAAATGGGGTTTAGAACATTTTCGTTTGTTGACCTTAGCAATCTAGATAGCCTGTATAACGGGGAATAGTGGAATAAGCCCATTCTGGGACAATCTGTATATGGCTATATACAGGGTGTCCAAAGCACCACTAAACTATAATATTTTTATTCTATGTAGTTCCTTGCCTTAGAATCTAAGGCTTAGATTAATAAAGCCTTAACCTTATAAAATATAAGATAAAATTAAAAATATTTTTATTTATTTCAACTAGGTAGGTAAAATAAAAAATATCTTAGCAATAACAACTTTTGTAATATTTTATTCAACATTATTAAAATTAAATGGGGTTTAGAACATTTTCGTTTGTTGACCTTAGCAATCTAGATAGCCGTTTACCAATTAATTTGGGATACATTTGTGTTTTTAACAAAAATTCCTTTGATTGATGTGTAACAGCTCCATTTTCAAGTTGGTATCTACACAACATATGTAATGGCTCAATCAATTGTTCCTTGTAAAGAGGATTGTCTTCTAGCTGTGACAGAGCTTCTGCCGCTGTTTCAAGGGTACTCAAACATCCCTCAGTCGGTTGTGTCCTTATTATATAACTGCTTATGCCACTAGTTATAAGTTTAACTTGTTTTATATTATGAAGAATAGAGCTGGAAGCATAAATTGCTTTTGCCTGTGGCCATGTCCCATCCAGTAACACCAAGTTATATGATTCAACACTTTTATTTTTTACTAACTCTCTTATATCTATAGCTGTTTTACTTGGGTATAAAAGAATTGTATTAGGTTGAGATAAAATATTTTCTAAGTTTTCATGTTTAGGTTGTGGGAATTTTTTTCCTTTGAATATAAGGCACTTGTTTTCAGCTAATCCCAACTGTAGCATAGGTGCAGTGCGCAGGCATCGCTTTTCTTCTGCTGGATGCTGCAACAGGATGACAGTGCTCCGAGGGTTTAATCTCTGTGGGGGCAATGCAGAACACCAACACACTACTGAAGGACGTCTGAAAAGTCATTTAGTTCATAGGTTGTGACATTAAAATTATGTAGTAAGTATAGATTTCTAATAATTAAATGTTATAAGGCTCATAGATGAATTAAATATTAGTATAACATTTAAAACAAGCCAAAACTAGATTAAATACTCACTTGCATTTATTGCACAGGTTACGCATTACCGGTGGGTCAGCTGGTATCTTAGATAAATCTTCCCATACCTTAAACTCATCCATTACTTATTTATGTACACAAAAATAACTCTATGTTATCTGAATTTTTTAAACTTTAATTTCATTTAGATCGTGCTACTTCACTTTTTTTTTTTTTTTCTTCTTTATGGCTCTCGCGGATTGCGTTTAGCCACGACGGGGTTCTTGATGTGGTTCTTGACAAAGATTGTTCTTGACTTTTGCGTTTGGTTTTTCGGACATTGCGTTTTGCGTTTAGACAGGGTGGGATTAGGTTAAAAGGTAGGGAAACGAATTATAGTTACGGAAGGAAACGGAACAAAGATATTGTGTGATAGGATGGGATCAGTGTTTACAGTGGTTAAGGATAATAAGGATAAAAATATAAAATATTTACATAAAAATACTATCATACACTATTTACAGCTTGATGTTATTATGAGTAATAAATGCAGCTAAAATATTATAGATATTACTATCATTAGAGTTTAAGAGGCAAGTGATAGAGGTAGGGAAAGGAACATGGATGGATAAAAGCGAGCTAATAAAAGAGGAACGGTCATAAAGGCTACAATTAAAAAATATGTGGTTCATATCTCCCACATCAGATCCACAGGAACACATATCACTGTCTATAACATGAATTTTGGCCAAATGTGCTGGAGTGCACAAGTGACCAAGTCTCATTCTCGTCAAAGTGGTAGTAACTCTTTTTGAAAGGTTCATTTTAGCAAACCATGGCTTAAAAGGAATAGATGGTTGAATAAGTTTATAATGCCTCCCCTTAGATTGAGTAGTCACTTCCCAATTCTCCTCCCAGGCAGATCTGAGATAAGTTTTGGGAAGGGCTGCTGTTAAATCATGACAATAATTTGTATATGGATAAATATCTCCACATTCAATCGCTTCATTGGCTAGCTTATCGGCTTTATCGTTCCCTGTAATGTTACTATGACTAGGTATCCAAGCAAAATGTATTGAATAACTGTTTAGATGGCATTTATACAATAATTGTCTGCATTCCATGATAACGGGATAACTGGTATTACTCTTAAACGGAAATTTTAATAATGCCTGCAAAGCACTTTTGGAATCGGAAAAGATAACAGTCTTGTCTAATCTCATGAGAAGAACGTACTCTAAGGATTTAAATATTCCATAACATTCCCCTGTAAAAACAGACGACTCAGGAGGAAGTTTCACTTGTTGAAAAATTCGATATTGTTGATGGAATACGCCAACCCCAACGTGACCCGTTGGTGAGTGTTTAGATGCATCACAGTAAAGATGATGCCAACCATGCCAGTTTTCACTTAATATCTGTCGAAATTTAACATCAGCATTTCGGTCATCTTTGTTTACATCTAAATTAAGATGAACTATCGGACTAAGGATCAGGGACTCAAAATTGACAGTAAAAAGCGGAAGGAAGCAGGATCTGTGTACTGGAGCTTGAATAGATACAAATTTGCGGTAACTTATAACTAAGCAAGGTGGGGATTTGCGAGACCAATAAGGGGAAGTATCAACTAAATCAGACAATCTGTTAAGCTTACTGTAAATTGGATGATTTAATTGTTGAAGAACGCGAAATAGGTATTTGTCGCATAAATATTGGCGGCGCAATCTCAAGGGTGGCTCAACACATTCGGCTTGAAGGGCATTGATCGGACTCGATTTCATAGCACCAGCCACAATCCGAAGTGCTTTAGATTGGATTGCATCCAATTTATTTAAGCCAACTAAATTACATGGTTCTAAGAAAAAACTACCATAGTCCAATACGCTTCTTATGATTGCATTGTACAACAGTCTTAATGAGGCTGGATGGGCACCCCACCAGACTCCAGAAACGCACCTTAGAATATTAAGTAACTTTTCACATTTAGCAGCTATATTGTAACAGTGAGGGACGGCAGTTAGTTTTGCATCTAGCGTGACACCCAAAAATTTTGTATCATTTTTAACTGGGATGGCGCTACCATCATAGAGAACGGATACAGATGGAGGCACTCTCATTCTAGTAAATAAAATTACAGAACTTTTGGGAACCGAAATACTTAGGCCATTTTCATCTAACCAGTTTTTGAGAACAAGCAAACTATTTGTCAAAGAATTAGTTATGTTCTGGACAGAGGCACCCGAGATATACAAAAGCAAGTCATCAGCATACTGTAGTATATTGACTTGATTATTGAGTGCTAAATCTAAATCATATGTATACAAGTTGAACAACAAGGGACTTAAGACGGATCCTTGTGGCAATCCCTTCCAAACAAACCTTTCGTAGAAGCGGTCATCATGAAATACACTGATATATCGCTCTGAGAGTATATTAATAACAAAATTAACTAATATAGATGGAATTCTGAGTCGGTGAAGTTTATTAATAAGTAAATTAATTAGGACGTTGTCATATGCAGATTTGATATCTAGGAAGGCCGCTATAAGTGACTCATTAGAAGAAAATGCTAGGCGAATATCGGTAGTAAATATCCCAATACTGTCCATAGTTCCTCTACCCTTTCTAAAACCATATTGATTATTACATAATAACCCTGTGCTCTCTACAAACCATTCTAAGCGATTCTTAACAAGGTGCTCAGCCAATTTAAAAATTACTAATGAAAGTGCAATCGGTCTATATGAATTAGCATCAGAGCTTAATTTACCAGGCTTTAAAATCGGAATTATTTCTTGTGATTTCCATGCATTTGGGACATTACCGTTAAGCATTATAGAATTTATCAATGTTAAATAATAGGAAAGACTAGAATCACTAAGGTGCGAGAAAAAGGAGTAAGGAATTCCATCCTCTCCTGGTGACGAATCTTTAACATAGGACAAAATTCCTTTTAATTCACACAGAGTAAAGGGCTCATTCAAAGATCCAGAATTACTATGGAGGGAATTGTTCGTGGATGGGTTTGTAAATGCGGCACATAATGGTACAGAAGGAGGGGCTAGTTTATCTAAAAATTGGTCTATTACAGTATCATCCATGTTATAAGGTTGAGGTTCTTTAAATATAGATCTGTATCTACGGACATTGGACCAAATTACTGATGGGGAAACATCCGGAGATATTGATGAACAGAAGGACTGCCAGCCTTCCCACTTTTTTTTCTTGAGCAATTTCCGGGTGGCACTCATTACTTCCATCAAATATTCAAAGTTCTCAACAGTAGATTCAGACCTATAGTACCTCTCTGCCTCTTTTCGATTTTTGACAGCTGTCAAACAATCTTGGTCCCACCAGGGAGGAGAAGGGATTTTATTTGAATTATGGTTTTTAGTGGCAAACATTTCATCAGCTGTTTTAATTAGCAATTGAGAGATTGCTTCCGCGCACTCTGAATGATTACTACTAAAGACATTAGGTAACGAGGGGATCTGGCGTTGAACTTCCTGTTGGAATGCATACCAATTTGCATCAGCTAACCTATACTTCATACGGGGTGGGCGCCTTTCAGATGTTTTACCTACTTCATTAGGAAATGTAATTACAACAGGAAAGTGATCACTTCCGAATGACGAGCTTAATGTTGTCCAGGTTAAAGAAGAAGCTAAATTGGGTGTGCAAATAGATAAGTCTGGTATACTAATACCTTCGTTAGGTAAAGTCCGTCGCGTAGGCTCACCGGTATTTAATAAACATAAATTTAAATGATCCAATATATCTAAAGTTCTAGAGCCATAGAAGTTTGATCTAGAGCTGCCCCAGGACTGGTGCTGGGCATTGAGGTCTCCCATAATTAAAACTGGTTTTGGGATATTAACTAATAAATTCTCCACTTCATCAAATATTGCTGAGGAAGGATGAGGAATATAAAGGGACACAAATGAAATATTACATATACTAACTGCTATAATTGAGAAATCACTATTATGCTGGGGGATGGGTATGTGGGTGAAGGAAACAGATCTATTTACAAGGATAGCTACACCGCCGTAGCCATCACTTCGGTCTTCTCTTATACAAGAGAAGCCAGGTACTCTAAAATGTACATGAGGTTGTAGCCATGTCTCTTGAAGAGACACAGCAAATGGTTTAAACTTGTTAATTAAATAAAAAAGTTCACTTTTCTTACTACTAATGCTGCGGCAGTTCCACTGCAACACTAGGGAGCTTTGATCCATTTTGAGAATTACTTTGTATACTATTGTTAGGTATGGCAACGTTGGACGGTAAAGAAACTAAATTTGACTTAGATAATGATGTTATTAATGCAATGATTAAATCTTTAATAGGTATGTTAAAAAGGGAATTAGGGTCATTGTTATTTAGGGCACATCCATTTTCAGGCTGAGGAGCATTATAATCCTTCACTAACTCACTATGGGCTACACGATCATAGCCCTTTCCATGTTTAGGTGGGGCTTTCGGTTTTAAGTAAACTGTTTTATTATATGACCTGTTGCTATTGTTAGGTAAGTCAGAGTTATATCCAATTGATGGAGATGGCGGAGGAGAAGATATTAGGACACTTGCATATGACTTAGTAATGGGTGGATGTAACTTCAAGGCTTCACCATACGACAGACAATTTTTAGCCATAGTTTCCTTAATTCCCTTTTGCCTATCAAATTCTGGACATTTCCTATCTGTAGCACAGTGAGAACCGGAGCAAAGGCAGCAAATACTTTCTTCTACAGTACATCTATCTCCTGAGTGTCCCTGACCACATCTAAAGCATCTGGGAGTAGATCGGCACTGGCTTTTGACATGACCGTATCTACAACAATTGAAACATTGAATTGTTGGAAATATATACAAATTTACTGGTAATGAGTTATAGCAAAGAAACACGCGCTTAGGTAAGACCTGGCCATCAAAGGTCAGGACAACAGTCTCAGTAGGGACAAATTCAGTTTTACCATTACTTGTTACTTTCCTTTTAAACCGTCTGACCTTTAAAATATCACCACAACCTATGGGAACTGATATACTAGTTTTAACCTCATCATCAGTCCAATCAGTTGGCACTCCTCTAACCACTCCCATACGGGTCACATTAGCTGCTGGTATAAATGCTTTGTAATTATATTGTTTTAACAATGCACTTGAGACAAAACTGTTTGCATCCTCAAAATTTGAAAAAGAAATTACAATACGGTTTCTACCAATTTTTTTCAAACTGCCATTAACTATATTTCTAAACTTGTTCTTTTTCAAAAATTGGCCAAATGAAATCGGGTGAATGTTAGATGGACGCTCATTTGATGGGTCTTGATCTTTAAGCACATGAATTAAGTAAGGGGCTGCATCAGAAGCTTCGTAGCGAGATCTGCCTACAAAAGTCGGTACACGAGGATTTGGGCTTTCAGTGGAGTTCATTGGAATGGGTTCCGACATGGGAGAGTTTGGAACTACAAATTTATCAGGCGGATTAATAAAGATATTAGGCTGGTTACTTTCCGTTTCACATAAACAACTGTTTATTTCATTCGATGAATTTGACCTATGTTTCCTCTTTTTGTTGCAATGTTTACAATACTTGCGGTTTATAGAACGTTTCCGAGTAGAGCTAGATTGACCAGCATCCGAACAATCAGTGTCTCTTTGAGATCCTTCGGTTTCAGAACCTTGTGAGATTATTGAGAATAATGATAAACTGTTTGTAGATCAACTTGCTTTTATTTCAGCACATTTTATATTAATACAAAATTAACACCGGTGGGACGCTCGGCGCTACCAGAGAGAAGAAGAAGAAAATTGACACTAGTGAAGTGCAAATCAATTGACGATCATAGTGTTGTGCTTTATGTATTTCAACACTCCTCCTCAAATTTAACAATAACGTCTTAAATTTGCTACTTGTAAAACACCACACTATGTCCCCAAATACAAATACAATAGTTAGACTATAACAATTACAGCTTTTACATATTTAAAATTATTAGTTTACTATTTATCTATGTATTTAGTATTCTTTAGTTATCTATCCATACATTTATTACAAGTTAACTTAGGTATTTATGTAAGTATTTATCCTATTTATCTTATTAACCATTTACTTTTACTTATTTAATTATACAATACTAATTTGTTTTACTTTTCAGATAAGTATATAATCTTAAATCTCACAACAGTCAGCGTTATTACACCTTTTTATATTTACTCATATCATTAATTACTTTCCTTAAGTTAAATTAAACAAAATACAACTCCTCCTGAATGTATATAACTTTTATAAAGTTTTAATAAAGTATTTTTAGTTACTAACTCATAAAGTGATTAACACAGTTTACAAACTTTTCTTTACATAAGCTTTTAGTCATTAAATCTGCTAAGTTATCATTTGAATTTACATATTCAATGTTGATGATGTTCTTTTCAATAAGATCTTTCAAGAAATGAGCCCTTATGTCTATATGCTTAGTTCTCTTAGAATTTTCGTAACTTTTCGACATAGATATAGCACTTATATTATCAACAAGTAAAATAGCATCACTATTGATGCTCAGGTGTTTGCTGAGGCCCTTGATGTTTACCAGCTCCTGTGCAGCAGCAGCAGCAGCGACGTACTCGGATTCAGCGGTGGATAGCGCCACACACGATTGCTTTTTCGAAAACCAAGCTATAGGGTTCACTCCATGTAGTATTATGCTGCCGCTTACGCTTTTCCTGTCGCTTCTGTCTCCAGCCCAGTCTGCATCAGAGAATCCATACAGGTTTGTATCTTTAGTCTTTCGAAATATTATACCTTTATCTTTGGTTTCTTTTAGGTAGCGTAGCACTCTCTTACTAGCTTTCCACAGTTGTTCATTTGGTTTATCTAGGTATCTACTCAGATAGGATACCACAAATGTCAAGTCCGGTCTCGATGTCACAGTTAAGTATAGCAGGCTTCCAATCAATTCACGGTAGGGTACATTCAGTATTTCTTCATTATCATTTATTTTTATATTGTAGTCTATTTCCATAGGTGTCTTCATTCCTTTGCAGTCAGTCATATTATATTTCTTTAGTATTCTCTCTATCATATTAGTTTGTTTTATTTTTATAGAATCTTCATTTCTCTCAACTTGCATGCCTAAAAATGTTTTCATTTTTCCTAGGTTCTTCGCATTGAATTGTCTAATTAATTCCTTTATAGTAGTTTCTCCATTTCCAATAATGAGAATATCATCGACGTATATCAACATCCAGCAGTCTTTTTTGTAGTACATACAGTAGTCGTATTCTGACCGTAGAAATCCATTTCTCTTCGCGAATTCATCTATAGTTTCATTCCAACATTTAGGAGATTCTGTCAGTCCATACAATGCTCGCTTCAGTTTCAACACTGTATTTTTATTTTTAGTTTCATATCCTTTTGGTACTTTTATGTATACATCCGACTTTAGCATTCCATTCAAAAATGCGGTTGGTATGTCTAGTTGTACAATTTCAAGATCTTCTTGTACTGCTTTTGAAATAAACATTCTTACTGTAGCATGTCTCGCAACTGGTGCATAATTATTTTCAAAAATATCTTCTTTCTTCTGTTGAAATCCTCTCACGACTAACCTTGCTTTCTTAGTTCCTTCTTCTTTTTCTTTAAAAATCCACTTTGTATCTATTGATTTCATTCCCTTCGGTAATTTTGTTTCTTCCCATGTTTCCAATTTCTCAAGTGCTTGTAATTCATGATTTATTGCTTCTTTCCACTCAGTAGTCTTTATTGCTTCTTCATATGAGTTTGGTACACTGGCGCTTAGACAAATGACGATATTACTTTCGTATTGTTGTAGATATGCAGGTCGTTTCACCATTCTTCCTGCTTTAGTACAGTATTTTTCATCTAATTCTTCAGTTTCTTCACTTGAACTTTCATTTCTTTCATCATTTCCATTGTCTGTATCTATTTCTTCTTCCTGTTGTAAATACTTTCCTTGTTTAATTTCTTCCTTCTGACTGTATTGAAAATCAGTTTCATCGAATTGCACATCTCTTGACACAATAATTGAGTTATTTTCCGGATTCCACAGCCTATATCCCACAGTACCATAACCAACCATCCTTGTTTCTTGCGCTCTTTTATTCAATTTTCCTTGTCTTGGTATGATAGTAGCCCACACTCTTGAACCAAATACTCGCAGTCGTGATAAGTCAGTTTTCCCATATCTCATGAAGCATGGTGTCTTGAAATTGATCGCCCTTGAGGGAGATCTGTTCAGTTGGTAAGCTGCGCATTGTATCGCTTCACACCACAATGACTTGGGCAATTTTGTCTCTGCAAACAAAGTTCTCACTTTATCACACAAGGTTCTATTTAAGCGCTCCGCCACTCCGTTTTGTTGCGGGGAATAAGGTAAGGTATATTCCAATCGTATTCCTTTATTTCTACAAAAGTTTTTCACTTTAAGTGCTGTAAACTCTGCGCCATTGTCACATCGAATCCTTTGAACTTTATTACTTATGTCATTTTCCAACCTTCTTATGTAATTTATTAATATATCGGTTGCTTCAGATTTATTTACCATTGGAAACACTACGCAAAAATGAGAGTAATCATCCAAAATAGTCAAAAAATATCTCTCACCGTTAAGTCCACATTCTCTGACAGGTCCTGCTATATCGGTGTGTAACATTTCACCCACTCGCCTCGATCTTGGTTTTGATGTCTCCTTGAACGGTCGCCTTGTAGCTTTCCCCTCCATACATGGGCTGCAAACTTTATTACTTGTTGGTAACTGCATTATACCTAAACATTTTCTATTTAAATGTCCTAATCTTTGATGCCAGATATTATTGGAAAGATCATCATCACACTGATTACTAGCTTTACTCATGTTACATTTTACAAAATTTATATTTGCATTCAATTTATACAACCTGTTTTCGCAATAGCCAACCAAATTAACATGTGTGCCCTTTATTATGACATTATTTTTGTTAAAATTTACCAAAAATCCAGCTTCAGTTATTTTCTTTACAGATAATAAGTTATAAGTGACATTTTCAACAATTAACGCTTCTATTTTTATGTTATTATTTTTATGTTTAAATCTCAAGGTTCCAATTTTATTGGTTGTTATGTATTGACCATTTGCAACAAATATTTTTATATGTTTATCCAAGCTTTTAACATTTGACATGTACTTTTCATAATAATTACTTACAATGTGTTGTGTACAACCGGAATCCACAATAAAATTAATTTCAAAATCATTGCCAGCAGCAGTTAACATCTCTTGTTCACTCGCAATGAAACTCAGGTCACTTTGATGTAGTAAAGATGACGGTTGATATCCTCTTGATCCTCGTCCTTGCCTTCCTCGGCCTCTGCCACGGCTCCTTGCATTATTCCTCCTCTGCTCCGGTACTTTTTCCTTATTTTTGCATTCGTATGATTTGTGGCCGGGTTTTCCGCATGTATAACAGGTGATGAAAGCCTTTTCTTCGTGGTCTTCATTACTCACATTTAATTTAGTTTGTGCGTCGAGTAGTCTCGCTTTTACAAAGTCAAAGCTCAAACTCTTCTCCGTTGCCATTGTTTCAATTGAGGTTATGACATGATCATATTCCTTGGGTAGTGAAGATAGCAGGTAGCAAATTTTATCGTCTTCTTCTATTTGTACGTCAATGGCTTGTAGATCGCTTATTATCGAGCAGAACTTGATCAAATAAGTCTGTAATGGTTCTGTGCATTTCATGGACAAAAGTTTTCTCTTTAGGTAAAATCTATTATATACGCTTCTTCGTTCGAAGTTATTTTCCAATAACGTTAGCATTTCTTTTGCATTACACGCATTTCTTATAATTTCCACATATTTGTCGGAAATGCACTGAGCTATGAGTGATTTGGCTCGGGCATCATCCTTCATGAATTGTTTGTCATGTTCCTTTGTTTTGTCCTCCTCCAAAACATATGATACACCTTTTTCCTCCAATATCAATTTCAGACGAAATTTCCATGTGCTGAAATTTGTGTTCTCATTTAGAAGTGGCAAAGTGGTAGCCGCCGCAGCAACGCCCGCAGACGCCATTTTTGTCGAAGTCACACTCACAATGTGCTACCACAATTTTCAGGATCGCAACCCCTTTTATTGTTCCGTTATCCACTGTTGTAGCTAACTACGCTCTGCTACCATATTGAGAATAATGATAAACTGTTTGTAGATCAACTTGCTTTTATTTCAGCACATTTTATATTAATACAAAATTAACACCGGTGGGACGCTCGGCGCTACCAGAGAGAAGAACACGGGGTGGAAACGCCATAGTGTTTGACAGATGGTTAGTCAAATGTCATTTCTAGGAGCATCCACATAATCTCAGCAAACATAGCCTGTAGGATTGGGCCAATTAAAAAAAAAAAGAGCATCCTAAAGGACGTAAACGTCAACTGTCATTTTAATGACATTGACAGGACAGTATCCACTCATTCATTCGCTGATTTTGCTCGCTCATTCAATCAATCATTCATTCACTCAATTCTTTTCGAAATTCCGAGAAAAAAATCTTGATTCCGAAATATTCGGAAATAAAAGCAAACAAATAATGGTCATTTTACCGTATTTACATTGTTTACCGTATAAACAAGATGGTTTCTTATTATCACCAAATGCATCGTGACTGGTTGCTCGTCCACCAAGTCCAGGGTTTTTTCTCTAGCACGTGATGAAGCATTGCAGGCTCTAAGGATACAGTACCTCCTGCCTGCAAATCCTTTATCAGGAACTATGACAAAGGAGCAACTTCGTCAAAGAAAGGCAAGTCATATTTTTAGGTTATTAAACAACCTTCCCAATTGCTATAAAATTTGCTGCAATTTCCCTAGGACTGAACTGACTGATTTTTGTTTCAGGTCTGCCAATCACATTTTGAGGATAAATAAATCTAAAACAATCTATTGGTTATGACAATGATGAATGGATGTCCTATTTTTTATTTATCCATGAAGAAAATAATAACATCTCGGCGACCATCCAAGCTGTTGCTGATCAGGTCATCCAGTAAGTTAAAGTAAGTATATACCTAGATTCAACCATAAAGTGTTTTGCAAGTACTAATTTAATTAGTCTATACGAATAAAGAAAGTTTAATTTTTTGATTTGACTTAAAAAGTAAACAATGTTCTTAATAAGTAGGTATTACTTTTATTTTAAGATCAATCTACTTAGTCAATAAAACTAAAATAGAAAGAGATATTTTACTACATTTCAATAAAACAAATTATCCTTATTCTATTTGTTTGGATTAGGCACCTTACATAAATTATATTATTGACACGGTAACTTACCACTAAAAATTGAAACATTAATTTTAACATTTAAGATTTCAATACAGGATGTTGCAATAGATGATTATTTATAATTTTTTTTCTTTCTAGCTGCTAATAGAGATAACTTCAATTCAATGTTGTTGCCAGATAATGCTGTGAGTGAAGGTATGTTCAACTCAGTTGTAAATAATACCTAAGTACTTTTAAATTGATGAGTCACCTACAATATTCATTGAACATAATTTATAATTTCAATACGTAATTTAAACTGATTTTTCGTGATAGTAATTTTTCTTTTGTAATGTTTTGTAAGCAATACCTATATTAATTCTGCAAAGAAAACTCTTTCTTGAGTTATTTAAATTATATTGTTTTGTGTGATAATTAATTGTACATTAAGTTTTACAGGATTTTGCCAATATATTTATATTTAGTAGAGGTTGCAGTATTCTATCTTATAAAACTATCTTTTTAAATTAATTTTACATAGTTATAACACAGGTTATACCATCATACCTAATTAATTTTATAGGGTTATTTTATGCTAATTTTTTAATTGTGTAATAAATTTTAATTATGTTTTATTAAATATTTCAGAAACTATATCCTGCCATCTACATCAGAGCCACATCTGTCATTATGGATAATATTATTGCTGCGTCCTAAGGTATCATAATAATGTATTTAATTTATTTAAATTCCTACGGGAACGGGAGTTACGGGAGTAAGCGGGAAAAAACATTTGTATGAAAGAATCTAAACCGCGTAAGATAGATCAACGCACAGCGTAAACGGCTAAACCTAGGCACTTGAAATTTGGAAGGGACGTAGCTTAGGTACCGTAGAGATGCACTAAGAAAGGAATTCCTGAAATTCCCACGTGAACGGGAATTAGCGGGAAAAAACATTTGTATGAAAAAATTTAAACCGCGTAAGATACATGAAGAGGGTAAAACGAGATCCACGCGTACGAAGTCGCGGGCGGCCGCTAGTATTCTTCTAAAATTATTAATATTAAGTATTTCAGTTACATATTTTGATGCTTTTTTCAAAGTAGATAATTAATTTTAAGTAAGCGTTTATAATATGTTTAATACATGTATTATACTATTGTTATTAATTATTTCAGGTTCAGCTTGCAAATAAACCCATCAAGCAGAGGCGGTACACACAAACAAAAGGTGGACTCTTTGGTTTTTTTAAAACGGAGCCCGAAAGCGTATGAGCTATTACGCCACATATTTATTTTGCCTAGTCAACGATCAAGAAAATGAAGGTATTGAGTGAAAAAACTGCCGCAATGATACAGCCCCAAATTTGGTAGGTTTGACAAACGCTCAATAATATCATTTAAATGTAAATTATGTACAGTCGAGTTCATAAATATAAGTGCAGTGCCAATTTAAAAAAATATTGTAAGCGTTTTAACGATCATACAAATCTAAAACAAATTCAGACAAATGTAATCATAAGCTGTTCATAAATATGTTGCGGTAACGCAGTATTGACTACGCTACTGCTCTATAATCTGTTGATAATGCGCATGTGCATATACCTTAAGTTGTAAAGGCATTAAAGGTTTATTTTCGTGCGCCATAATGACTGTGATTTCATGGATAAGTCCACGCATGCTGTTTTTGATAATATTAAATTATGAAATAAATAAAAAAAATCTGCTCTTCACGTAAATCGATTAACTTACTAATAATTCTGAGTCGCTCATAAAAAATGGCAACACCTTAAAGAGTCACCCAGTATGTAGTAGTATTATCCTTAATAATATTGTAAATGTTACACCAAATTGAATCTGGTTTAATATGAAAGGAATAAGCGTCGACAAACATCACGTGCGGGTACAAGTCGCCAATTTGAGTTCTTTTTCTATTATTATGAACCGCTTATTCAGTCTGTTATTATTTGTAATAAGAATCATAATAATGTAATTCAAATTGTTTCAGATTCCGGCCCAGTGTATAGTTTTTTTAACTAAAGTTTTTTGTTATTTTTGCCTCAAGAATGTACTTATTGTGAATTTCTTTGTTAATGGCTGATAGTTTTACTTGAGTCAAAGAAAATCGTAGTTGTTGTATAAAAAAATAATTTATAAATCTATTAGGGTACATTTTACTGTCGTCTTTTTTTTCTTAGAAACTTGCAGTAGATTATTCACTTTTTTGGAAACTGATAATTACTTGTTAATACCATAATTTATTATGGAAAATTGTACTGTTAAGTAGGTAATTTTTTTTCATTACCTTATAGTAGATAATGTCTTTTGTTGATGGCTGTATAGTTTTACGCAAGTTAAAGAAAATCGTAGTATATTTTTTTCTACACAAATTTTAGTTATAAGATGACATATATGATTGTTTGTTTGTTTGTATTGAAGAGGCTCCGAAACTAAGTACTGGACCAATTTGAAAAATTATTTCACAATTAGAATCCTTTATTTTCCCTAATGAAGATAGGCTATAACCGGATTTTTACAGGCGGTACGAAGTTCGCCGGGTCAGCTAGTTTCTTATAAACATGCAAATACGGTAAAAATGATTCATTTTGTTAATGGCTGTCTAGTGTTACGCAATTACAGGTAATCATCATTTTTATTGTAAACAGAATTAGGTACCATTTATTTATAACTAGCTTTTGCCCGTGGCTTCACCCGCGTGAAATTTAGTGCCACAGATTGGCATAAATTATACCCTATATGTTAATCTAGATTACAAATAATAATACTGTAAAGGTTCAACCAAATCCGTTCAGTAGTTTTTGCGTGAAAGAGTAACAAACATCTACACAAACTTTCACCTTTATAATATTAGTAGGATTTATAGTCAGCGACAATAGAAATGTTCGCTCGCTTGAAATTTTGTAAACAATTATTGCAAAAAGTTAATATTAATTTATATTATTCTGTTCTGTTGGCTTCAATGGTGGGTACCTATTTATTTCAATAAGTTAAACTCTAGGTAAAATTGACATTTAGTATGGAAATGTAATTTTAAACCAGTGTTCATCCCTTTCATAGAAGAGGTTTAATTCTCTAAGGTTCATCCCGGGCTTAATTTTTTTTGTATAATGGGTTTTATGACTGAAATTGACTCAAACAGAGATAAAATAACTAAGAGTCTTTAACATTTACTTACTTGGCAATTAAAGATAGATTTACTCAAATCCTACTTCGTACTATGTAATATTATAAATGCGAAAGTTTGTATGGACGTCTGGAATCTGAATGTTAACAGGTTTGTTACTTTTTCACGCAAAAACTACTGAACGGATTTTGATGAAACTGCAGTATTATACTTTATAACCCAGAATATCTTTGAATGCAGTTCCCTTTCTTTACAAAAATAAAGGAATGTTTCCTTTGAGTAAAATTTTCTATCTACAGTATTAAGAGTACTTTCCCTACAGGTGGCATTACAAAGTTCCACCCTGTATAATTTATGACGATCTTTGACAAACTAAATTTCACGCGTGTGAAGCCGCGGGCAGCAGCTAGTTACTAAATATTATGTTCATAAATAGTTCAGTCTCAATGTTATTGATGAAAATAAAGCCCAACTAGACTTTATTTTCTATTGGCGCGGTAGGTTTTCTTTTATTTTTCTTAAAAACCTACAGTTGATGATTCTGTGAATTAATGACTGTATAGTTTTACTTACTAACTGTATAGTTTTACTTACTAATAGTATTTCATAGTTTCCTAAGTTTATGGTGCTTACTTATAATTATCGAGCTAAGCGGATGATTTTTTATTCCATTATTATTTTGTAATTTTCCTTCGGAATAAAAAATCATCCGGTTGGTATATTATCTTCGAACGTGTAGATAATTCTAAGAGGTACTTCATGTTCAGACTCAAGTGCTCATAAGATAGGACCACCTTTGTAATTTTGTCGATAGTTGTATGCATTTGTTTTTATGTTGTATTTTTATGAAATAAATTTTTAAGTAAAACTTATTTTATGTTTTTTTATTTCTATAAATAATTTGAAATAATAATGTACCCGTACCGTTATTGGTGCGGTAACGTTACTTGTTATAAAATATATTAAAGCGGTACTGCAACGTCGCTAAGGCAGTCGTTATTAAAAAGTTACGATCTTTTTTTTTTTTTTAGCGCTACCCAATGGAAGTCCATAGATGCCGGAACTTTTACTATGAACGGACCAATCATAGGGCCGTTTCCTATCTGTCCCTGTCTC
Organism: Ostrinia nubilalis; assembly: GCF_963855985.1. Taxonomy (NCBI): domain Eukaryota; kingdom Metazoa; phylum Arthropoda; class Insecta; order Lepidoptera; family Crambidae; genus Ostrinia; species Ostrinia nubilalis. Next base: position 9,486,016 of record NC_087103.1, read on the forward strand.
ATCTGTGGAGAAGAAGAAGAAAATTGACACTAGTGAAGTGCAAATCAATTGACGATCATAGTGTTGTGCTTTATGTATTTCAACAGAGATGGTTACAAAATTAGATACCTGGGGGACGCTGGTCCCGCCAGGATCGTCGGACTCATCCATGAAACTTTATAAAATTGAAAAACTTACCAATGTACAGGAATTTTTACACTAATTATATTAAATATATACAAATAATGAATATACACACTATTTTACAACTGATCCTATACAATATACTATAAAATTAATGAAATTTCAAAAAGAGCAAAAAAAAGGACGACCGAACAAACCGACGTTTCCCGCGCTTTTTTTCGCTACTTCACTTACAAAGTGTTTTTTTTTATGCTGGCTGACAGGAATGACAGCATAAGTCAGCTGTCATAAGAATTTTTATATGGTCTGAGATAACATAACTCGATGAAGATGTTGACAATGAAATGGCTTGATGGAAAATGCACACTGATGTAAATATGATTCACAACACACAGTCAAGTCAGTAGTTTTACCTAGTAGTACAGTACCTAAACGTACGTTAACGTCAGGCAGCGTGCCAAAACATAATGAGGATCAGTACTGTTGTAGAAAATTCAATAAAACTAGTATCTACGTTAATCTTTAATACATAAGAAAGATATATCTTTTTGAATTATCCAAATCGGACCATTACTTACGAAGATATTAAGTAATAAACATAGGCCGTTTTTGCCGCTAAAAGTCAACGTACGCAGGACCGCGTGACGTCACTATATCCGAATCGAGCGCAGCCGGCGTACTATTGGGTTGGATTTTTTTTTTTCCAGCTAAACTATCAGTTTTAGAAAAAAACTTTTAATAACATTTATTCATCAAAATAAAGTAATCTATCGACCAGTAATTTTTAAAAATAAAAATTGTGAAAAATAAGTATCGCTATGTCCAAAAACCACATTTTCATAGGATTCGATGCAATGCGGAGACGCGGTTGGGGTGAGTGTAACTTAATGATTGTTTGTATTGAACATAATAATACATAATAATGATGCTAATAATACCCAGTTTCTGGCCTGGGGGGGGGACTAGTCATACCCAGCTTATAGCCTGGGGGGAGGGGCAAGCCTTACCCAGCTTCTGGCCTTGGTGGGAGGGGGGGAGAGGCAAGTCATACCCAGTTTCTGGCCTGGAGGGGGGGGGGGGGTAAGTCATACCCAGCTTATGCTTATGTGCTGGGGGGAGGGGCTAGCCTTACCCAGCTTCCGGCCTGGGGGGAGGGGGGGGGGGTCAAGTCATACCCAGTTTCTGGCATGGGGGGGGTGTCATACCCAGCTTCTGGCCGAAGGGGAGTCATATCCAGCTTATGCTTATGGCCTGGGGGAGGGGCAAGCCTTACCCAGCTTCTGGCCTGGGGGGAGGGGAAGGGGTCAAGTCATACTTAGTTTCGGGCCTGGGGGGGGAGGGGGGTGTAAATCATACCCAACTTCTGGCCGAGGGGGAAGTCATGCCCAGCTTATGACCTGGGGAGAGGAGGGGGGCGGGGGAGTCATACCCAGCTTCTAGGCTAAGATTAAATAGATTTCCAGGAGGGAGCAGCTGGCCCGCCCATGGGCACGGCGAATAGTATACGTAGGTTTAACTCATTGTAGGTATTGCGTGTACATCGAAATGATCTTCATAGCAATGTCTTGTAGCCTAGGCAGAGTGTATCTGCCTCAGCTATACCTTATTGTTAGAAGTAAATAAATTAATACTTATACATTTTTATATTTTACTTGGAAGAAAACAACACTTATGAACACTTTATTTTAATAAATCACCAAATATACCACCGCGGAGACCCCAATCGCGTCTCTGCGTTCCATTGAATCGTATGAGCGTATGGATTTTTTGCGTTATTTTTCACAATTTCTGTTTTTAAAAATTACATATCGATAGCTTACTTTATTCTGATGAATAAATGTCATTACAAGTTTTTCTCTAAAACTGATAGTTTGGCTAGAAAAAAATATTTTCTATGCACGCAGTACGCCGGCAGCGTTCGGTTCGGATATAATGACGTCATCGTCCCCGCGCCGGGCGGTCAGTGAACTTTTTTAGTAATTTGGCCATAAAGAACTTCGTCAATTTTTGTCGTAGAACAAAAATTTTTGGACTGTGTATTAAGGATTTCTTAGCCCTATAAATCTGCATTCACAGCTAAAAATCGAAATGATCCTCATTACAAATCTTTGCTTGTGTTGTCCTATAAGAAACCAGACGGTTAATGCACAGAAATACGCAGTAGTACATGTGAATAATTTATGGTATTCAGTATTAATTAAGATTAAATTAATGCAAATCAAATAAATAAATATACAAAATAATACTTACTCGACACGACACGACATAAAATATCTCTATAGTTAACGTAATCTTTGGATAGTTGATTCTAAAAACTCGCTTTATCGTTGTATAGATGGCAGCACAACTATTTTTAATTCATTTGTTTTTATTTAGTAAATAAGAAAAATACAAAATGTAGGTACATAGTTTTAACTGAATTGAGTGAAATGCACTTATTTTATAATGAATTTGTAAACCCAAGTTACGTAGTATGCTGTCTAAAATCTATCTTGCGGTTGATGGTATGATCGACGCCATTTTGCGTGCTGACTCGCACATACAAACTTACAAGCGTTTATATTTATGAATCATTAGGTGTCTCTTTCACATACTAGCAAATTTCATATGAGAAAAAGAATAAGTTGCAAAATTCTCTGACTTTCTCTTTATCAACAAAGTATGTGTAATATGAGTATGTGTGTGTATTCCTGACAATTTTTACACGACGAATAATTTGTAAACATGGAGGCCAAGTGTTTGGTGATATAATTTTCTACGTATCTTTGCGATGCAGTGTAAATTTTCTAGCTGGTTAGTGAATTATTTATGTATATGGTGCATGTTTGGTTATATATAACTGGCAGAGTCGTTCAGTGTCTCCAAATCAATCTGTGAATGTAAACGTATGCACTTATTTGGCGCCAATGTCCTTTAACCGTTACGCTTGCTAACAAACAATCTCAAGCCAAAGCTTCAAAACAGATCGAGGTAACCTAAACGATTATAATTTCCCTTAATTGGGTAGTTATTTTGTAGTTAGCATGAAAATTCATCGATATATTTAACTATCGCGCTTGTGGTGGTTCGAAACTGGTCTTGCAAGTGTCGTCAGATCTGTCATTCTCGAATTAGGTAGTATTTTGTTCATGTAATTACTACTGTATCTTCGTTTGTTAAAGCATTTTACACAAAATAACGTAGTAAATAATCTTATTTTCAGACTAATATCACATTGGTGATCCATTTACGTGTGAAATGAAGCACCGTAAACTGTTGTACTTGGGAACATCTTGACCAACCTTGAAGTGAGTAACATCATTAGATTCATACATAACATGAGAACAAATGTGTTTCGTTTGATGTATTCATGGTATTCTATTTTATACTCTTATGTCATCAACTATTATTTTCTATTAATTATCATAAAAACAAACATGATGTCTGAAAATACCTTCAACAACATCATAGTAAACTAGAAGAGACACCTTATTAGACTTATTTACAAAGTAATAGATTGGTAATAGATGCTTAGATTATACAAGGTCTACTGATTTAAGATATCAATTAACTAGAATTTACTAACCTAATATGTACACTATCATCTTGATATTAATATTATTATTGGTTTGTTTCAGCAATGGGCACTGAGTTGCCAAAGACACAAGATTCAAGTGGTGACTCTGACTCTAACAGTGATTCTGAGGTTGGTTTAGATAATAATATTTAGAGAGACCATTTACATAATTACTTTTTGATGTAACTATTTCCTGGTTCTTATCAACTAATACCTTGCATTATAATAAAATTGTTATCATTTTCTGCTGTCAGTTGTGTTTGTGTGTCCTAAAACTACAAGTTTGGGTTTAAAAAGCTAGTTGCTATTTACCTACTGACTAAAATCAAACAATACCTACTTAGCTTAAAAATTCTGACAGTAAATAAGTTTTCTAAAATAATGTGGTTTATTGCGTAACAAATTAATGCTAGTATCCATATTACGGATTTTTAATTTTACTCACAAGATTTTTAAATTTTTTTGTAATTATTGGATATTAAAGTACATTTTGTTGAGAGAATTAAAATTTGATCTTGAGAAGAATATTATGTTCCTAATTATTTTTTCTATCATTTACAGCATAGCAGCAGTAGCGAATCATCTGGAAGTGACTGGGAATGTTCTGGTGCTAAACAAGGCACCGCACACAAACCCCATTTTTCAGTCACTTCCTGTGACACAGGCCTGAAGCTCAAAATTGCTGCTATTCCACCAAGAAAGGTCAATCCAAAAAAGGGCACAGCTGTCAAAAAGAAACCTGACAGCACGCTAAAAACATCTAAAGCTGGTAAGGACCGCCCCACAGTGAAGAAAAAAGGCAAGTCACAGTTATCAGAAACATCCACCAGCTCTGAATCATGTAGTAAATGTTCATCAGATTCATCAAGTGAAGATGACTTGCCATTAAAAACTGTATCAAAATTGCTGATTCCAAAAGGATCACCACAAAAAACACCTGGGAAAAGCACAAAGAATAACTCTAACAAGAGTGACAGCGATGAAGACAAGAGGACAGGTGAAAGCAGAGACAATGCATCTAAAGCAAACATCAAGGAGAAGAATAGTGCTGCAAAGACTAATAGTACTATTGTGAAAAAGACTAAAAGTGATGACACCACTCACGAATCGACTGTGAAAAGACCCAGAGGAAGACCCCGAACTAAGGTAGGTGTATTAATTAAATTTTCTAGATATAATCGAATACCCTTAATAATCAAAAGTTCAGTTTCCAGGACACCAGAGTGGATTTTACCAATTTAGTTTTTTAGCTGTAAATTTATAGTTTCAGAGCTGTAAAGAAGAACGGTCACGCCCCATACAAAAAAAACCCAGACCCGACAGAAACGAGACATACCTCAGTTTTTTTGTCATGTCTTAATTAGTTAAATTATATATTTTTTATATTCGAAATCTATGTATAACACCAAAATATTACCCTTTGTTTTTGTTCAGGCGTTATATAAAAACTAATACAAAATGCCTATTTATCACCAAAATGAATGTACCTAAATGTCTATTACAGCTGCTATGGAATGTATCTAGGTGACCTGGAGATGCAGCCGGATTATACAGGGTGGTTATACATATGGAACGATAAGTGATCTCACTTGATTATTTCTAAACTATACAAGATATCGAAAAACTAGTTACTGATTCTGAAAGTGCTTCACAAGCTCTTTCAAATGGTACCAATAATAGGTTACGGATTATGGAAGCTGGTAACATTGAATTTTTGGATTTTGTAACTTCTCGTTTCCACCCTATATAATCCGGCTGTATCTCCAGGTCACCTAGATACATTCCATAGCAGCTGTAATAGACATTTAGGTACATACATTTACCAATTTTGGTGATAAATAGGCATTTTGTATTAGTTTTTGTATAACGCCTGAACGAAAACAAAGGGTAATATACTCAACATCAAATAAACCGCACCTTCCGCGACGCGAACTTTAACGATTTTCTTCTGACACAATCATGGTGCCCCAACAATATTGGTGTTATTTGAAAGCCCAATAAATATCCTTAAAGAAAAACACATTTAATTTCTTAATAAATGATTAACATATACCATAAATGTGACTTGAAAAAATACCTCACTTTGGGCCCACCTATGGGATCAATTAGACCAATTTTTATGGTTATAAAACCAAATAATTATCTCACGTGTCCTCTTTAACAGATGGATAGCGATTAATCCCAACTTAACAGTTTTATAGCCATAAAAGTTGGCTCTAGCGTAACTACCTATTTTTTGAAGAAGTGACTCTGGATCCTTCTAAAGACACATTTTTGGGGTAAAAACCTTTCCTTTAATGAAATGAAGGTTAGAGCTAGGCTTTCAAATGGTGCCAATATTGGTGGGAAGTGGGAAAGCATACGTTTGAAAATGCTTGTCGCGGGAGGTGCGATTTATTTGATGTCGAGTGTATTTTGGTGTTATACATAGATTTCGAATATACAGTGTGTCCGGGCTTGTAGTGATCAAACTTTAAGGGCGTAATCTATGGACAATTTTATCGATGAAAATACTTCAAATTTGGGGCTTGACCCATTTCTCGCAAAATTACGAGGATTTAAGTTTTTAATTTTTAGTTTTCACCTCTTCCTTCAAAAACAAGTGAAAGCGTGGGTAGATTAACACTAATAAGCAAAAATTTTATATCATGCGATAGCCAATAAAATTATCTATTAGCAGAAGTAGAAAACAGATACAAGTTTCATACATTTTAAGGGAGTAAGAATGGATTTAATTAGAAAAAAACATGACTTTTTTCACTTCTTTTTCAGTTATTTTCCAACACAAGAAAAACCAGGTCGTTAAGGTATGTTTTATTTGCATTGTATTATTAGTATTTGAGCCATTCTACAAAACGAATGTAAATTTATTAGTCTACGTCTATTAGTTTCGACGTAATTGTTGAACAAAGATACCCCTTCCCAGCGGTTTCCATAGTAATCGGAATAGGTTGTGTGATTCTTTCAGGCAGTGCATTTTCGCATGTCGATTGCGCTATGGAAACCGCTGGGAAGGGGTATCTTTGTTCAACAATTACGTCGAAACTAATAGACATAGACTAATAAATTTACATTCGTTTTGTAGAATAGCTCAAATACTAATAATACAATGCATATAAAACATACCTTAACGACCTGGTTTTTCTTGTGTTGGAAAATAACTGAAAAAGAAGTGAAAAAAGTCATGTTTTTTTCTAATTAAATCCATTCTCACTCCCTTAAAATGTATGAAACTTGTATCTGTTTTCTACTTCTGCTAATAGATAATTTTATTGGCTATCGCATGATATAAAATTTTTGCTTATTAGTGTTAAGCTACCCACGCTTTCACTTTTTTTTGAAGCAAGAGATGAAAACTAAAAATTAAAAACTTAAATCCTCGTAATTTTGCGAGAAATGGGTCAAGCCCCAAATTTGAAGTATTTTCATCGATAAAATTGTCCATAGATTACGCCCTTAAAGTTTGATCACTACAAGCCCGGACACACTGTATAAAATATATAATTTAACTAATTAAGACATGACAAAAAAACTGAGGTATGTCTAGTTTCTGTCGGGCCTGGGTCACAGATGACCGTTCTTCTTTGTCGTAACAATTAGATTGTTTTTAACTTTTATTGGTGAAATCTGCTCTCAGGTCAGGGCCCTCTTATTCGGTCGCCATGGAGGCGCCACCAGACGCACTGGTTGCGGACCCGCAGCTTCTGTAGAATGCAGTACATGTAAAAATTTTAAGTCAGTTTCACGACGCGTTTTACCAGCCCTTAGGGGTGTGAAAGCGCATACTGCGATCAGTTTGCGGGCGTAACAGAACTTCGGTCTTATGATTTGGAAATAAAACGGGCTTGAGTGAAAACCTCTTTGTGAGTTCTCACCTCAGCCCAAAAGTTTTTGTAAAATATAGGTAATTAGATATCACTGTTGGGTCCCCACCCACGGGCACAGAGTCGGCACAGAGATGCATGCTGATGATTGAACAAATAGATACAAGTAGACTGGACTAAGGCTCATTCACTGTTCTTACTCGGACACTGAATGGATTGCTACAAACTATAAAATCAGTCAAATGAACTAGTTCGGTCTTCTAGAGATATTTTATGAGTGGGTTCGAACTACCGACCAAGTCCGGAATCGGTCGGCCGACACCATCACCATTGGCTATTGTCGCCTCAATGTCACCCCAGAATGTCCCACTGGAGAATAGGAAATCATAATCCTACTGATGTTCTACACTTTTGCTAGGAGATTTGCTTTTGGTATTATCTTACTACACAAAAGAGCTGTACAGTGGCGTAGCGTACTTTGTATCAATCGCGGAGACCAATCTAAAAAGGTCTTTTTAGTTCGGCTCCCCTTTATCTGGCAGAAACTTTTTCCGCGCACGCTGTAATTCATTCTTTAACCAAATATTTATAGGGCATAAATATTGTTAAATGTTCAGTAGAATTATGTTACAATAGTCAGTGAAACGAATAGCTGTAAAACCGACTCCTCGTAGTCTTGTCTGCCCCACCCCTAGAGTGTAATTCGAGGCTGCGTAGGCGGCAGCAAGCCGAAGCTGCGGTGGTGAGCGAAAATCATCTGCGACGATAAGCTCGCGTGGGACCGCCGGAGCCGTGACAGAAACTGCCTGCTGCATGCTTTTTAAATGTGCCAAAACACGATTCTGCCTTACAAAATTATTAGTTTTGAATGTATGCCAAATAAGTGTGTACCTAATGATTTTCTGCGTAAGGAAGATGATGCTCGTTTTACCCCTTAGTTCGTAAAAGCTGTTGTTTGATATATCATGTTGATAGATGGCGTTTCACGGCTTCCCCCGCATGAATATTTTTACGAACGTCGAAAAACAGTTGTTTGTCCAGCGCTGTAGATTTTAACCAATGACGATATATAGATGGCGCTTTTTAGACACGTCTTATTTATTTATTGAAATTTATTTGTCACATATCGTCATAAATTATAGGCTATATGTTAATCACGGTTATAAATAATAATACTGTATAGTTTCAACAAAATCCGTTCAGTAGTTTTTGCGTGAAAGAGTAACAATCATCCAGACATCATGACATCCAGACATCCAAACTTTCGCATTTATAATATTAGTAGGAAGTAGGATAAAATTCTGATTTAAAAAGTTTGCGAAAAAAGGTATAAACTTTTCTAAAAAAAAAAACATTGATAAATTATAGAACTTTCTTAGGCAGTTGCCTACTGTCTAATCCGAAAAAGTTCGGCCCTGGGGGCCCCTGTAGTCAAGGGGCCCCGTATCATTGATACGGCGGTAGCTACGCCATGGAGCCTGGAGTCTGAAGCTGAAGCTGGGATTCTGCAAAAAAACTAATTTGAATGCATGACCACAGATAATATAATACTAGTACAGATGCATCATCCCATACTCGAAATGTGGCCGACCTAAGTCTTGAAACTGCTCGGGCCCGCTTGGTTTCCTAGTGGTGATAACAGATCGCGCTAGTGTGCCGCAGCGGACTTGACCGTCCCGCGGTTTGCGACCCGCTAATGCTTTCTATTCTAGCAACTTGAGCGGAGTATTTATTTGGCGTGCTATATCAAAAGATGGCGCTAAAGCCAATAAGTTTACTGCTTTGTTTATGAAGGCATGTAACTAAGCAAAAAACAGATTAGAGACGCTATTGAAAATTTCGACACGGTATAATAATGTCCAAGTAGCACAACGATCACAGCCGACGCTCAATATCCAGCACCGTGGGTTCGTATCCCGCTACAAATTATCATCATAAAACTCCATTTTGTTTTATTTTATTAGGTATATAAAACAGGAAAATATCGAAACATGCAGTAATAAAGGTAGATATCAATAAAAAACTTATTTTTTCCATAAAAATATTCAGAAATAATTATTATGTAAAAAAACATAACCCTCCTTCTGGAGCAGTCAAGTAAATATCAAATGAACTGTTCGTAAAAAATACAAAATCCAGTTTTAGTTTTTCGTACTCGTATCGTAGTTTATTCAAAAATATGCCTACATTTTAATCGACTTGCACATACAGGTTTAAGATTTAGGATTATCTGTGATTTAGGTTTAGGTTTTTCGTTGCATTCGTTTGCGCGTCACTCGCGATAATAATAGCACCTACCTATTTATTTACGAGTAATAATACCGCGCTGGCACAAAATATACCTAGGTGGCAAAATCTGGGGGCACGGCAGTGCCCACCAAGTCGAGCAAAAAAGCGGCACGGCCGTACCATCCTTTTCTCGAAGCAATTCAGGCCATTTTCGACTGCCTGTAACTTCGTTGTGGATAAAACTAGAAGGCTGAATTTTCATTAGCTATGCAGGCATTGTAAAGACACGGTATATTTAAAATTTCATTCAATTTGAACCAGTAGTTTAGGAATTATAACGGGTCAAAGTTACTTAATTTTGTCACTCACTGACTCACTGACTCACCGATCATCAAAATTCTAAGGCACTTCTAGCAGACCTAGAAGCTTCAAATTTGGAATATAAGTAGTGTTTGGTGTATGAATCAAGGAAAAACTTAAATATTTGGGGGCACGGTAGTGCAACCGCCAAGTCGAGTAAAATTTTTCAATTTCGGTCCAGTTTTCTAGATACATAACTGCTGTCTACAAAATACAAAAAGAAATGAGATCCCATCAAAAACAATACTTGTCAAAAAAACCAAGTCTCGCAACTCAGTTGTTCTACGGTAAAAAGTTGTGAGATCCATGTAATACCAAGTCCAGGCCAGGAAATCTTTAACGTTTTACATAAATATATTGACTTGGCCATCGCATGAAAACACGTGTAAATTAAATTATTTAGTGCGATGGCCAAGTCAATATATTTATGTAAAACGTTAAAGATTTCCTGGCCTGGACTTGGCATTACATGGATCTCACAACTTTTTACCGTAGAACAACTGAGTTGCGAGACTTGGTTTTTTTGACAAGTATTGTTTTTGATGGGATATTATTTACTTATTTAATTATTATTTTACTGATGTTTTATTCCTTCTCTCTCTCTATTTATCGTCGCCGAACACGTAGAATTTCGTCCAATGACACCATGCTACCCATCCTTATCACTCGCGCGTAATTGTATTGCTGTCGCGCTCGCTCACTCACTTTGACGGCCCGTCCCCGTCGCACAGTAGTTTGATTTTAAAAATAGGTGGACATACGATCGAAAGTCATAATTTCACCGAAACAAAAATTGTTTTGGATAGCATTTTGAATGCTGATCAACATTTGGCATTATGCATTTTTCGATAAAACGAGCCTTTCATGCTTAAAAAAAATATGACAAGAAAATTTGTATGGAGAAAAATCTTTTTTATTTTTTTTCTGGCTACTGTTGCAAACTGTAGCGGTCAAACCTTATGTAGTCGTAAGTACCTATGGTGCCTAACATTACGACATAAATACTTTTTGCGGGCACGCGCGGCGATACGAGTAATGGACATGCAAAATTTTAAATATTTTTATTTATTCATTATTGATTTTAATGCACTTAAAGTAATTATTAATAGATAAATATACTTAGTCTAACTTACTACAGCCCCCTATTACCTCATTTCACGCTAAAACCTTTCAAACTAGAACCTAAGTTTGTAGGTACTAGGTAGTCTAAGTTGTTTTTATTGTCATTATAATATTCACTACTGGTCTACTGGTTATCGTGTAAGATAGATTAGGTAGATATCAACCCTTTACCTAGGTATATACCTACTTCTTGGCACTTATAATACCGACATACATGATTAAAAAAAGTCTTCAAGCAAGAATCCTTGACTTCAATGGTTATGAAAGATTTTTTAACTTTCTAGAGTAGTCCTGAATAGATCCTTAAATCATTTTGACTGTCATAATCGATTACAGTAGGTAGTGGGTTCAGTAAGGGTTTCAACCCATATAGTAAACAATACATTTTTATGGCTCTCCATTCAGTTAGTCATATAATTCCATCATAAATGGAAATATCCGTAACCCTCTTCTACACATTATTCATCATCCATCATCATTTCAACCATAGAACGTCCACTGCTGAACATAGGCCTCCCCCAATGATTTCCACAATGGCCGCTTGGTGTTGCCCTGCGTCCAGCGCCTTCCTGCTACCTTTATGAGGTCGTCGGTCCACCTTGTGGGTGGACGTCCTACGCTGCGCTTTCCGGTACGTGGCCTCCACTCCAGAACCTTACTGCCCCATCGGCCATCAGTTCTGCGTACTATGTGCCCTGCCCATTGTCACTTTAGCTTGCTAATCCGTTGGGCTATGTCAACGACTTTGGTTCGTTTACGGATCTCCTCCTCATTTCTGATTCGATCTTGTAAAGAAACACCGAGCATAGTCCTCTCCATAGCACGTTGTGCAATTTTGAGCTTATTTATAAGGCCTATATTGAGAGGCCACGTTTCCGAGCCCTATTGCCACACATTATTGCAGATCCATTATGTACCTATAGTTTTATATGCCAGCTAACGTACACAAAAACTGCTGATACATGGTGCAGATAATGTGATAACATTTTGGTGTACTGCAAACCTGCCTATTGGATTCTTTCGGAAAAAGTAAGTATGTGAGTGACTTTGATTATTTTGAACACTCTGATCAAGATAAGTGAATAGGCTAAAATATCTTTTTTTGATTTGTTTTTCGAACGAAGATAATAATCGAAGACATGAATGGAAGAAGGTGATAAATGTCGGATTTTAGATTTTTCTCAGTTCGATGATTGGGTAAAGGTATGCTTTATGCTTTATGTTTGAGGCTACTAATAAAGGTGTTATGTACGTTATCTTTTTAGACGAAGGGAAAGAAACTTACACCTCTTTAAAGGAGCCAAAAAAAAATTATATTTTTGTGAAAGTATAAGACTATTCAACAGAAGAACTGGAAATTACAGTTCTATCAAAATTGAAACTATCCCGCTACCTACTGTAATCGATTATGACAGTCAAAATGATTTAAGGATCTATTCAGGACTACTCTAGAAAGTTAAAAAATCTTTCATAACCATTGAAGTCAAGGATTCTTGCTTGAAGACTTTTTTTAATCATGTATGTCGGTATTATAGGTGCCAAGAAGTAGGTATATACCTAGGTAAAGGGTTGATATCTACCTAATCTATCTTACACGATAACCAGTAGACCAGTAGTGAATATTATAATGACAATAAAAACAACTTAGACTACCTAGTACCTACAAACTTAGGTTCTAGTTTGAAAGGTTTTAACGTGAAATGAGGTAATAGGGGGCTGTAGTAAGTTAGACTAAGTATATTTATCTATTAATAATTACTTTAAGTGCAATAAAATCAATAATGAATATATAAAATTATTAAAATTTTGCATGTCCATTACTCGCTTCGCCGCGCGTGCCCGCAAAAAGTATTTATGTCGTAATGTTAGGCACCATAGGTACTTACGACTACATAAGGTTTGACCGCTACAGTTTGCAACAGTAGCCAGAAAAAAAATAAAAAAGATTTTTCTCCATACAAATTTTCTTGTCATATTTTTTTTAAGCATGAAAGGCTCGTTTTATCGAAAAATGCATAATGACAAATGTTGATCAGCATTCAAAATGCTATCCAAAACAATTTTTGTTTCGGTGAAATTATGACTTTCGATCGTATGTCCACCTTTTATTAAAATCAAACTACTGTGCGTCGTACGGGCTCGGCGACCGGACTACAGCATCATTTTCGATTCACTTACACGTGCTGCGTGAATGGCTGGCATGCATACCTACTAAGTATATTGACGTTACTGGGATCGGGAGTAGCCCCAATGGATGGGTACCTGCCTACCAAGCTTGTTTTCATTTAGCGCGCGACACTGGTCTTTTTAAATAAGTAGGTAGATAAGATTAATAATTCATAAATTAATCGTGTGCGTTACATCAGCGACATGGTGACGCTGGTCGGGATGTGCTTATGTGGAGGGGTTGGTGCCTTGTATCCTGTAAATGTGTCGAGAGTCTACCATTTGTACCTACCCGGTAAGGTTGCGGAGTACTTAATTGGTGAAAATGGGATTCCGCTGCGGTAATGCTTCTTATTTTCTTCAATTACTCCGAAATCTTATTGGGCAAAAATGCTAGATTCTCGTCTCGGCACATTTACAGGATTTAAGGCTCTACCTTTTCCATGACATAAGCACATCTTGATCAGCGTCACCATATCGTCGCTTGCCTCTCTAACTGACGTAACTGACATTTTGCAAAATTTTCAGGCGATTAGATAGATCGATTCGTCTTGCGAAATTAATTAAGATATGGCGTAGATAACTCCGTTTCGAAAAAAATGTCAGATACGTCACTTAGAGAGGCAAGCGACGATATCTCTGAGGTAACGCACACGAATGAATCTGCATTTTGATTTTAAATAAGTGAAATACAACTTGATGCAGACTGACATGTATTTGGGAGAGAACTTGCTTAAGGATAATTACCTACTGTCTACCGTAACATTCGCTGCCTGCCGCTCGCGCACCCTGCTTCTAATTTCAAGGACGCCAATCCAATGTGCCGCGCGGTCGCGTCTCGGCGTGGCCAGCTAGTAGGTAGGTAAATTATGATGCGTCGCCGCAGAGTAGCCGGCTATGGAGCGTGCGAGTGAGACAGCAGAGCTCTCACTTTGTTTATGTTTTGGCCGAATTTAATAATTAACAATGGAATTAAACAGGGGATTAACAATGGGTTCACTTTAATAGGTACTAGGTTAAGATTTTTTTTTATTTGCTATACATATCTTAAAATAAATTAAATGAGTAAAAAAACATTAACTGCACCTCTGCACCGCACTTACCTACTAACAGCTCTCTGCGTGGCTGAAAGGTTGACTGGCGGATAATGCTCTTAACATTATGAACAAAAGGTGGACCTTAAACATTATTATCGGCAATACAGTTTATAACCGACTACACCAGAAAAAGGGTTATGTTTTCAACCGACTTCAAAAAAGGAGGAGGTTCTCAATGAGGATCATTTCGATTTTTAGCTGTGAATGCAGATTTATAGGGCTAAGAAATCCTTAATACACAGTCCAAAAATTTTTGTTCTACGACAAAAATTGACGAAGTTATGGCCAAATTACTAAAAAAGTTCACTGACCGCCCGGCGCGGGGACGATGACGTCATTATATCCGATCCGAACGCTGCCGGCGTACTGCGTGGATAGAAAATATTTTTTTCTCGCCAAACTGTCAGTTTTAGAGAAAAACTTGTAATGAACTTTATTCATCAGAATAAAGTAAGCTATCGATAGGTCATTTTAAAAAATAGAAATTGTGAAAAATAACGCAAAAAATTCATACGCTCATACGATTCAATAGAACGCAGAGACGCGATTGGGGTCTCCGCGGTGGTATATTTGGCGATTTATTCAAATAAAGTGTTCATAAGTGATGTTAGAGTCATATCTTCTTCCAAGTAAAATATAAAAATGTATAAGTATTAATTTATTTACTTCTAACAATAAGGTATAGCTGAGGCAGATACACTCTGCCTAGGCTACAAGACATTGCTATGAAGATCATTTCGATGTACACGCAATACCTACCTGTTATTTAGTTTTTATGAGTTAAACCTACGTACCTACCTATCTATTCGCCGTTTCCATGGGCGGGCCAGCTGCTGCAGGAAAGGACAGCTGCTCCCTCCTGGAAATCTATTTGATCTTAGCCTAGAAGCCTAGAAGCTGAGTATGACTCCCCAGCCCCCCTCCTCTCCCCAGGTCATAAGCTGGGCATGACTTCCCCCTCGGCCAGAAGTTGGGTATGATTTACCCCCCCCCCCCCCAGGCCAGAAGCTGGGTAAGGCTTGCCCCTCCCCCAGGCCATAAGCATAAGCTGGATATGACTCCCCTTCGGCCAGAAGCTGGGTATGATACCCCCCCCCCCCCCATGCCAGAAATTGGTTATGACTTGACCCATATATGACTTGATAGCAATACTTATTATTCACAATTTTTATTTTTAAAAATTACTGGTCGATAGGTTACTTTATTTTCATGAATAAATGTTATTATAAGTTTTTTTCTAAAACTGATAGTTTAGCTGGAAAAAAATATTTTCCATCCCAATAGTACGCCGGCTGCGCTCGATTCGGATATAATGACGTCACGCGGCCCTGCGTACGTTGACTTTTAGCGGCAAAAACGGCCTATGTTTATTACTTAATATCTTCGTAAGTAATGGTCCGATTTGGATAATTCAAAAAGATATATCTTTCTTATGTCTTAAAGATTAACGTAGATACTAGTTTTATTGCATTTTCTACAACAGTACTGATCCTCATTCGACCCGTATGTTTTTTTTTTTCTATGTTTGTTACGCGATAACTTCGCCAATGAGGATCAGTACTGTTGTAGAAAATTCAATAAAACTAGTATCTACGTTAATCTTTAAGACATAAGAAAGATATATCTTTTTGAATTATCCAAATCGGACCATTACTTACGAAGATATTAAGTAATAAACATAGGCCGTTTTTGCCGCTAAAAGTCAACGTACGCAAGGCCGCGTGACGTCATTATATCCGAATCGAGCGCAGCCGGCGTACTAATGGGATGGAAAATATTTTTTTCCGGCTAAACTATCGGTTTTAGAAAAAAACTTTTAATAACATTTATTCTTCAAAATAAAGTAACCTATCGACCAGTAATTTTTAAAAATAAAAATTGTGAAAAATAAGTATTGCTATGTCCAAAAACCACATTTTCATAGGATTCGATGCAATGCGGAGACGCGGTTGGGGTGAGTGTAACTTAATGATTGTTTGTATTGAACATAATAATACATAATATGATGCTAATACCCAGTTTCTGGCCTGGGGGGGGGGGGGATAAGTCATACCCAGCTTATAGCCTAGGGGGAGGGGCAAGCCTTACCCAGCTTCTGGCCTTGGTGGGAGGGGGGGAGAGGCAAGTCATACCCAGTTTCTGGCCTGGGGGGGGGGGGTAAGTAATACCCAGCTTCCGGCCGAGGGGGAGTCATACCTAGCTTATGCTTATGGACTGGGGGAAGGGGCTAGCCTTACCCAGTTTCTGGCTTGGGGAGAGGGGGGGGGGGAGGGGTCAAGTCATAACCAGTTTCTAGGGCTGGGGGGAGGGGCTAGCCTTACCCAGCTTATGGCCTGGGGGAGGGGGGGGGGGTCAAGTCATACCCAGTTTCTGGCATTTCTGGCATGGGGGGGTGTCATACCCAGCTTCTGGCCGAAGGGGAGTCATATCCAGCTTATGCTTATGGCCTGGGGGTAGGGGCAAGCCTTACCTAGCTTCTGGCCTGGGGGAGGGGGAGGGGTCAAGTCATACCCAGTTTTGGGCCGGGAGGGGGGGGGGGGGGGTAAATCATACCCAACTTCTGGCCAAGGGGGAAGTCATGCCCAGCTTATGACCTGGGGAGAGGAGAGGGGCGGGGTAGTCATACCCAGCTTCTAGGCTAAGATTAAATAGATTTCCAGCACGGAGCGGCTGTCCTTTCCTGCAGCAGCTGGCCCGCCCATGGGAACGGCGAATAGATAGGTAGGCAGTAGCGGCGTAAGGGGGGCGCGGTGGGGGCGGTCCGCCCCGGGTGCCAAGCATCAGGGGGTGACAAAAGTCGCGCAATTAGTTCTCACTGACGCATCTGCATGGCAAGGACGGTCGTGATTTCATGACAGGGGGGGTGCCATTCTGGGATGCCTTAGGCTATAATTTATATTAAGGTGCCGCCCCGGGTGCCAACCTATGCTACGCCGCCACTGTAGGTAGGTGCGTAGGTTTAACTCAGAAAAACTAAATAACAGGTAGGTATTATTAAGTGTACATCGAAATGATTTTCATAGCAATGTCTTATTGTTAGAAGTTATACCTTATTGTTAGAAGTAAATAAATTAATACTTATACATTTTTATATTTTACTTGGAAGAAGATATGACTCTAACAACACTTATGTACACTTTATTTGAATAAATCGCCAAATATACCACCGCGGAGACCCCAATCGCGTCTCTGCGTGCCATTGAATCGTATGAGCGTATGGATTTTTTGCGTTATTTTTCACAATTTCCATTTTTAAAAATTACCTATCGATAGCTTACTTTATTCTGATGAATAAATGTCATTACAAGTTTTTCTCTAAAACTGATAATTTGGCTAGAAAAAAATATTTTCTATCCACGCAGTACGCCGGCAGCGTTCGGATCGGATATAATGACGTCATCGTCCCCGCGCCGGGCGGTCAGTGAACTTTTTTGGTAATTTGGCCATAACTTCGTCAATTTTTGTCGTAGAACAAAAATTTTTGCACTGTGTATTAAGGATTTCTTAGCCCTATAAATCTGCATTCACAGCTAAAAATCGAAATGATCCTCATTATGAACCGATTTGAACAAATCTTTTTTCGGAGTATAGGTAATACCTCAAGGGTGGTCCCATTTAAATTTAATAATAGAAAAAACAACCCCCAAGGGTGGAAAATTGGGGATGAACTTTTTTATACGCAATAATTATTTTTAATTTTTAGTTTTTTTTTGTGTTCACGCATTTGAAGTCGGTTTTATTTTTTTAAAAAGTTATTATTCCAGTGTATGTAGGTCTTTAGATTAAGATTCGTCTTAATTATTATTGTGAGTGACACTGGGTAGGTTATCATAATTGGAAGGAAAACAATCGAACCTTTTATAGCCACGATAGCCGAACGGTGAAGGGGTCGGAGTGGCCGACTCGAGATCCGGGGAACGCGGGTTCGAATCCCACCGCCGCTCGACTATTGTGGTGAGCCCACTCGTAACACAAGCTCATTTAGTTTAACACGAGGGGCTAATGGGACTATTAGTAATATTTGGAATACAAATTGCTAATAATCTTAAAAAAAATAATCAAAATTGTCGATTTTAGGCGCCACAATGTTAGACAAATTATAGCCAAACTTTTGTAATGCTAATTTGTGTTTCTTTCATTTTTATTTGAATGTAGATGTTTTTTTTTTGCATTTTACAAGAAATATGACAATTAATAAAAATAATAATTTGTTGCAAAACCAAACCTATTTTAGTATTTTTATAAGTGACGAAATAAAACAGCAGCGATGAGCGCCATCTATTACATCATTTGTAACTAAATGCTACTTCGACAGCGCCGCAAAAACGATTGCTTAAGACTTCAGTTTTTACTAAAGATAAAATTTTATTATATGAAGAAATATTGTTTATTTGAATCATTCACTGTGTTTAAATGAACAAATTAATGTGTAAAACATTTTTTCATTATAGTTTACTGAGCATTAGTGACTTTTTACAAACGTCTTCAGAAATTCGATACTTATGTCGCCATCTAGTGAGATTGATTTGGAATGATTCAAGATTTATAGGCATCGGGTTCCCGTGGCATGACGCAAATGAAAAGGGCTTAACTAAACGTCATCTAAGGAAATAGTTAAAAATACTCTTGTCTGTATAATACACTTGGTCTAGTCCCAAAATAATATGTAATCATAATATTTGTTTTTAACAACAGCATATTACAATTTAATGCTTTTAATTTATTCGTTAATTTATGTGCACTGTAAGCCTCAAAGGTATCTTTCTGCAAACTATCCCCACGAATTTTACCAACATCAACAAAACGTGTTTTGAATATGAATAGGTGTCTTAACTTATTAGCCAAGCATTCTTTGTCCAAGCAACTAATCCAGTTTATTTTCCAAGGGTGCCATTATTCCTGTCAACCACACACCCTTTCAATTGAATAAGAAGTTATCATTTTGTTGAGGATTATTACCCTATAATTTACTGCTTCAATGAGGGTGCATTTATCATGTGAAATGTGAACTGCTTATTGTATTTTAAATTATGCAATCGCCCGACTTTA
Source organism: Ostrinia nubilalis (assembly GCF_963855985.1). Classification (NCBI taxonomy): domain Eukaryota; kingdom Metazoa; phylum Arthropoda; class Insecta; order Lepidoptera; family Crambidae; genus Ostrinia; species Ostrinia nubilalis. Next base: position 9,505,542 of record NC_087103.1, read on the forward strand.
CGCCACGGGTCCATATTCGGTTGCATAAAAAATATTGTCATAATTTAAGAGTGCATAAAGTTTTTTGGCATACTCATCATTTCGCATAACGTTCATACAGAATAAATCATTAAGGCATATTTTTTTTGCCATAACCACTTTTATTATAATAATATTTTAGTATATATTTTTTCTGTATTCTTGTTTTTTTAATAACGATTTCTAGGCATAACATTTTTTGGCATCTAAACCAATGCCATAAATATTATCATTCATAATATACAAAATACCATAATTTTAACAAATATGAAATATTTATTTATGACTTCAAATGTTATAAATAATTACATTATGTTTATAGTATTTTATTAAAAACAAACTTTATGTATATAAAAATTATGTTCTTTACATTTATGATTATTTAAATTATGGTATTGAAAATTAGAGAAAGTTATTATTATGCCTAAGAAACCATTATGCATTTAGAAAACTATGCATATCAAAGTTTATGCGAAAAAACTTTATGCAAATACTGTTATACCAAACTAAATTATGATGAAAAATGTTATGCGTCTGAGAGGGCACCCTTTTGTACCTACTCTATTAATATGATACACTTATGTCTTTCTCTGTATGCTCAATTTATTTCTTCCGAGTCTATCGACTCTTTCTCTATATTCTTGATATTTGGGACTTGTTTTTTATTTTGGATTCAATTTCACAAGGATTCGTCATTGAATAAATTCAGCAGCGAAACTCGTAAGAAATTAACGCGAGCATCGCTGTTAATTGAACATTCGACCAGAGCATGTCATTTAATTAATGCGAGGAAAAAAATGCGTCGCGGCACCGTAATAATGAATGTTTGTTGTGATAGTGTAAAGTGGTAGGTGGTGTTGCGAGGGGTAGGTGTGCAGCGTGCAGCATTTAATTAAGGCGGTGGGTGCGCTTGGATCGCGTGCCGGCCGTGCACTTCCGGTGCGCCCCCGAGGGCGCTGCGCTTTTTCCTAGCGCCGGGGGAGGCCGCACCGCGCGAGGAAAGCGCGACCGGTCGTCACCCGCGCCGAGGAATTAAAATTTTTCACGTAAACTGGTTTGATAGCGCGTACGGTGGCAGAGTGGGGATCGCGAATATGCGCCTCGCGGTCATTAGCTGGCTCGCGGTGAGGCGCGCGCGCGTCCCTCTTGCTGCGTATGCGGTCCGCGTACAACACGATGTCTTCCGCGGCCGATTGACTTGATTCATTGTGTTTATGATACACTGAGTGATAATCGTTTGTGGTGTAGTGCTGTGTTTACGTCGAGTGTTGTCCATGTTCTCCTCCTTTGGATTGGTTATTTTTAATTATTTTTAAGTCATTGGCGTCTTACTAACCATATGTTGAACGAATTTAATGACTCAAAAACGTTAATTAAACTCTTTGAAAATCTAATCGAGTACAGTTAATCATGTCACCGCATTATAATTTGGAGTATGACATTAATTTCATGCAAAACAAACACGGCGTGTGATAAGCATTACAAGAGCGTAGCGGCGTCGGCCGGGCGGGCCGGGCGGCGCGGTTGCCGCCGAATTTCCCTTATCAAACGTTTAGCTCTGCCCAAGGTCGCATCTTATCACTCGCGGTCGCGCGACGCCGATGGATTTGTTCCGTGATTGCGCGCATCGCTGCAAATTGCTCATTCCGCTGCATTTATGATCTGCGGACCGTGAATGTACTTATTTTAATGTTTGATATCAATGAAAATCATCTGATAGTTTTGTGTGGTGGTACCCAAATCGGCTTTCTGGAATTCAATTGTCAATTAGCATACAGTTATCATTATGGCGTGCAAATAGTGATATTTCAAGTGAATGGCTTTATTTTTCCATTGTAGATAATAAAACTATTAAAACATACAAATCATACAATTAAATGATAAAATGTATATCTCTATAATCATAATTTTGTACCACAGTTAACCGATCTGTGCTGTTTGTACTCAGAAAGTTATTTATCTATTAGAAAGCTTAACTTTCCCTAAGTCTGCATGTCCTATATTCGCTAAACCTACCTAGAAAATATGCAATAGTTTTTTTTTAATAAGTTAAACGCGTAAACCAGATCGCGGGCCAAATACTGTGAATATAAAATTCTGGAATGTTATTTTTCCATAAATTATACTGGATTTTCCACAAAAGTACGTAATTTCCCAGCCAAAATAAAACATGTACAAGTGACATAAACGTTTCTTGATTACAATCGCGTTTTATCTAAATTGTCCTAAAACAAAAGATTCCAAATATAACCTTAATCCCAAGGAGAGAACGTTTCGTTTACAAAATTATATTTAATATTCTTTTCACGCAAATCAGTGTTAGTGCAGTGTGATGTAGATCGCGACCCAGTTGCGCGTGATTGAGGATAAAACAATATAAATAGCTCGTCAACGGCGTGGACGTTAGCGGCGAGAACTAATCGGGTAACCGGTGCGCTTACACGTAGTGGCGTGTGAAGTGAGAATTTCGGATCGGTGGTGCGCCAAGAGGTTTGCATGGTGTCTGGGATGCGGGCATGATGCGGCACGCTGCGAGCGCCGCCGCGGCCTGGACCGCGCCCGGGGAAGTCTGGGAGTACGTCAGCGAGCTCGTCAGCTCCTACCACGACCAGCACGACTGCCAGGTGCGCCCAAACAACAACCCCATGACTCCACACATATTAACGATATAATACATGCTAACATTATTCATGCGTATTAGACCTAGTTACCATCAAGGGTGAGAGATACCCAGTTCTTACAGACAGAACATCATTTATGCACTTAAAGTGCCGTTCAAATACAAGTACACTTCACTATAGCGATATAATTGACTATTTAAACTTAATATCCAGTTTGCGGATCCAGTATTGTGGCTCCTGTTCGTTGAACTCGTTTGATCAAATAGCAGAGGCAATAAAGTGCCACGTAATAGACAGATCAAACTTGGTTTATTTGACCGTGAAATTGTGATCGAGCGAGCGTGACCGCTTCGCGTGCTTAGGTATGGAATGCATTCACATCTACATCAATACTATCGTTGCGGTAGTTTAGACATAAATCAAATATTTGCTTTACAATTTAATTAGTCTCTACTAAACGATTATGTAGGCCAAAAGAGTCGGAGATAGAGCAACTAACTAAGCATTAGAGAATATTATTCTTGTGAGTAATATTTGAAATAGCATTCGGTGAAAATGGATCATAAATTGTATCGTTAATTTACTTCATTACACAGAAGCTGTTTATTAGTAGGTAGTTATTTCAATTGTATTGCTTAAATATCAGATCTTAAAAGCTTCATGACAACCTACCCCAATGAAGCCTTTGGGAATATACGCAGTTCCCGTATGATGCACCATAGTCTCTAAGCGACGCACTTCAATCCACGCTAGCGGAGCTTGGAGCAAAGGCTAATTAATCATAATTTGTATGTCACACACCTAGGTGGTTACCTAGGTATACATTATAGTGTATAAGATATTGATATAATAACTTCCATTCCAATATACTATTTTCTCGTTTCATTCAATCACATCAGGTAAATTTCTCACTACTTGATACTTTTATTGGATAAGTAGGCCCAATAAAGTCGTATGCGGATACTGTTACATCTAAAGAAACGAAAGTATTTTGCGAAATTTGAAATATATTTGTATGTTAAGATGACATCACTGTGCGACTGAACTGGTTAATTTAATATGCTCTAATTGGTGTATTCGTTTCAACGTTTATTCTATTCTATAGGTATAAAATAAATTTGGACGTTGCGAATCGTGGTCACCATAAATAAATTTGAAGTCGTTGATCGTTTCAAGGACGTCTTCAAAATTAACGTCTCAAATGTCTCGCGCTCAATTTTATCTTATCTTCTTTGTTGAATTTAGTTATAAATTTTGTTTTATAGCCGTCCTGTTGGTTTTGTTAATGTTCAAACCTTAAACAAAACATTTGATAGGAGGCTAAGAAGGCGCCTATTTATTAAGTCGGAACATGCGCAAGAAACATAGGAAGGTAATACCTAATAGCTGACTGGACGGGTTTCTGATTGATGTCGCTCGCCGTTAAAGCCCCTGTTGATTTTATCTTATCTATCTAATAGCTTTAACGAGATTACGGTACCTCCTCGGAGAGGAATTTTCATTTCCTGCTCCCTGGATGGTCTTGCAGACTCATTGCAAATATTAGCCTCTGCTAACTAAATGATACTCCTGCCTGTCATAAATGCATTGTTTATGAACTGTTATTGCATGTCATTGTTTGCGATCACTCAGTGATTGCGATCAATTTAATGACTGATTACGCAACATCTACAGTTGTTGTAGCTAATGTTGGCGATGATTTAATGCAGTTAATAAGACTGCAACTTCTAGGATAAAATTAATATGTATAATGAATGTTTATTCTTATGTCAATGAATTTATATTGGCTCATTTAAATTGAAGATCATGCCAAATCTCAACTTTTCAAATGCCATTTAAAAAGGAACTAACAATGTATTGAATACAATCATAACTGATGACACGAAGCGTAGCAATAGATAGAATTTTATATTTTATTGTGATGTATTGTCAGGCAAACAAGCCAATTATTTGCAGTATGTGCATAGCGGTTGTATTGCATTTTGCGGTATTTGACGAGTGTTGAATTTGCAGACGCGCTTATGACGGCAGGCGATGGTAACTAAAACCGGTTGGACACCTTTGTCGCTGCGCAACCGCTGCCTTTTGGTGACATCCGCAAAAAGTGCGCAATGGAATGCGCGTGAGTTTGGTGGGTTTAAATTGATGCGCACATATCGAAAGTAACCGCCAAACGAGCCACAATTCAGCGCAACAATGTTCTTATACCTATACAACATTTTATCTGCAGAGATCGCTGTGATAATGGAACCCGTAGGCCAGTCAAGTAGGGTAAGTGCGCTAGTTTTCGTCCAATTATCGGAGTTGCCAACTTTGTGATGCGAAATTAATATCTTAAAATACCCTTACTCATATGTATCATATGTCATTTTAGTCCTTATATAGTCTACTTAACGTTAATATTATATGACAATAAGTAAATACCACGGGTTTTTTTTATAAAAAATATTTTATGCAAAAGAGGCGATTTCACTAGTTTTCGACCAAAAAAATCAGTTTTCGTCCTAGTGTACGCTAGTTTTCGACCACTGTGTAGAAAAAAGGGTGCAGTTGAATTATTAACTTAAAACCAATTCTACAATACAGTAACTATGGATTGTGGTATATCATTTGAAAGGTAATTTTGTTAGCTTACAAATGATATCAAAAAGATTTAAATAAGTTTCTTACCTAAATTTAGGAAAATATTTCAATAGGTCGAAGGACAAATGGACGAAAACTAATCTACAGGAATAGCTAATTTTGGTTTTCGTCCACCACAGTGCTTGCTCATGACGTCATGGACGAAAACACAACAACGTTTAAAGCTGTTTTTTGTTTTCGTCCACATCTTTTTAACGGTTTTTATGGGTTTATCACTGTTAAAAAGTGGACGTAAACTAAAATGTTTAATGTAATAGCAATAAAGATCATATTGGAAGAAAAAACATTGAATTTTGTAGGTCCATTGAAGTAAAATGATTATTAAAAATATTAACTAGGTGTCAGGGTTTCCGTCCACGTGGACGAAAACCAAAATCTTGCAAAATTGTTATGCTAGTATTAGTCCACTTAATTATCTAAGATTTCTATACAAAAACTTTAACAAACTCTTAAAATAGTGTTTATTATGCTAATAATAAGACATACGTGCCAAAAACATTACGTAAAGTAGCTAAAACAGTAATTAAACATACCATGTAAGTTCCCTACCGGCACGTTTTTTTTTCTAACTTGACGACGTTTTCCATTCACCTGTGTGCAGCAGCAACTTCCGTAGATTTATTTGGAGTTATTACTTGTCAAATTACATTTTCATGCAGGCAGAACTGTTACTTAGATATTATAGATTGTAACAAGTCCAAACTTGCACGGAAAGTTAGGTTTGTATTCTAATTTTCCGTATTTGTTTGTGGCAAGTCGGTCAAATGGACGAAAACAGGAGCTGGACGGAAAACCGGCGCAATTACCCTACTTACGATGTAATCCCGAGCGTAGTAGAATAGAGTCGCATATTCTTTTTTCACGGTCATTGTCTAATGTTTACCATTTATATCATTCAGGGAAGCGTAATTTTCAAATGTTCAAATTCCAAAAAAGTACTTTTGGAAAGTAAAGTCAAGTAAAAGTTGGAAGAAGAAATACATGCTCAATATGTGTGAGTGCAATCAACAAGTATGTGATGCGCTTGCTCAACTTCACCACATCGAGTTAATGCCCCATCATTGCGCGCTCATATTCAATCGTTGTCTGTATAAATATTCGCCGACCCTCATACGGGCTCGTTGTATTAATAATAAACTTGTCCTCATGTGCCAATTAAATATTTACAAGGGTATTGTTCTCTTATTTCTTTAAATTACCAATTGTCTTCTAACGTCTGTTTCAGTTCAATGTACTTACATTCTGGACTCGTGCATCAATGTTATACTAATCAGTAGTCAACTTCTTTAATTTCATTCGATTACTTGCTTTAATTGGCTAGATAATGTTTTATTAAATTCCGATATCACTTGCGATCTCAGCTAAAGCTTAAATTACCAAGAGATATCTAAACTTGTACAGGTATGTGCCTATTGCGTATTGACGCGGTGGGAAGGGTGCACCAGGATCGGGATAATCCGGTCCAACGGCCATCTTAGTTTAGCATCGTTTAATAAAGCCCCTGCGACAACTGCACGCCTCAATAGGGATGCCAACCCTGTCTCCCGATAAGTAAACATAATTGAAAGACACACTTAACTGATTCACATAGTACTTGAGTAAAAACCGGTCATGTGTGCATGCATACACACGTGTAGAGGGTCTTTATAATATCATTACTTAATGTGATTATCAAGTTGATATTTAGTAATTTCTGTGGAATCGATATGTTTTCTTGTAAAAATCGCAAAAGAACCTTTTTCAAAACGTTACGTCCAGTGGTTTCGGTGACAAGGGAAACGGTTTGTTTTGAAATTAATAACTTTGTATGTTATTACATACACAATTAAGATTTACGAGAAAAACATGTTACTTTCACAACTCCTTTATCATAAATGGAACCCTAAAAATGACCTCAAACAAACTCAACAATGTGGACCCACCGAACGTCTACAATTCCACTTTTTAGAGGGTCAATCGAGACGGTTCGTAAAGTTGAAAATTTTCTCAGGGTTGTATGGACCAGCTTCACACAGTCATAATTACTGCATCGTTGATGAGGATTTTGTCCAGCCCTGGCTCCCGATCGGGTAATGCAAAACGAGACTCGGGAATAAATCGTTTACATGGTTGTCGGCGTAAACTGGTCTCGCTGGACGCCGCCGCGCGGTGCCGCGCAGAGGTAGGAAGCGACGCTTGATAACCAGACCCACACGCGTGTCAAGGTGCCTCTTCGGTGGTCTAACTATTACACGTGTAATCTGCTTGGCTCCAATTAATGTTCTTCTATAAAGTTATTGTTTGGTGGCACATTGATTTTGTTCCTTTTAAAAAACTGTCACAACAGTTTTTTTACAAAGGGTCTAAAATCTGAAATGACAAAATGTTACAAGTCGACCCGTTCAGGCTTGTAATTATTATCATAGATTCCAATGATACCACATCTGATGAGGGCGTACACACTTGGTCAGGTACATTGGTGTTGTAGGTACGCCGTGTATTCGCGGCAGTGGCGGACTTATCTCGCCATTAGAGTTATTACGGTCCGGTATCTCGCCCATCGCACCGCTTCGATTGTTTCTGAACGCGCCACAGAGCCCCGCGCTACCACCGTAATTGACCACTGTTTACTTCTACTGCGAGGTCTTATTTTATACATTCTGCTGTTTTTGTTAAGTCCAATACAAGCACAGACTAACCGGGAAGTTTATTTAAAGACCTCAAGAAATTGAGTACCATTTTATACACGGCAATCTTACGTAGTCCAAGGGAAAGGGACTTAATAACGTAGAGTAGATTGCCCGTATTGTGCTCTCGTTTCAGACCTACATTTTATGAGGTATTTATTGCAACATTAATGATCGAGCTGTGCAGTATTTATAGTAACAGCAGCTGCTTCAGTTTCTTTTGTTTTTGCGTTTAATTATTGTTCGATGTGCGTTATTTTATATCGCCATCAGGAGTTGTTACTTTTTTATTTTTTTTACATATTCTTATGTACTGTTATTTCACATATTGTTTACTGGCATATTGTCAGTATATGATGTAGATAAATTGATCTTGCAACAGGTCCATAAATGCGACGTTAAGATAGCATGGGATGATCGTCGCCCACGCTTACCTTGCCGGTTGCGGTTCTGTCTCGTTACTTATGATTAAGGAAATGGAAATGAGCGCAATCAACCTGCAAATGTTATTTGCCCTTATTTAAATTTTGAAATCACAAGTCTTAACTCTTAATCCTCATTATTTTCATTTTAAAGTAGAGTCATTTAAAATCCAAAATAACATTTTTGTAACGCAAACGTTAGTAATGTTAGAAGGCTTTATGTATTAGTATATCTATTCAGCTCGTTAGCTTCACCTTGTCGACGCATTATTGAGATGAACTTCGCTATTGTTCCACTTCGCTTATAATGATGTGTCCTCTCGCGGACAACTCATCGTTACAAATACTAAGGTAGCAGTAATTGCGATGAGTGAAACGTTAAGTAAACCCAACAAAACGTGCGTGAAACGCATTTTCCACGCCACGGTGAATTGCTCAATGGATAAATTAGTGTTGATGAACAAAAAGAACGGATATAAAAGTTTCAATAGGTCCGTGAAATATTGTTTTTTATTCGGGAAACTCGGAATCCATCGTTTATCCAATTCTCTACACAAGAAACAAAGATTGGAATGTAGAGTATGCAATAGGTAATGTAATATTCGTTATATTGCTTTCAAGGATGGTTGGAGTATTTTAGTGCATATGTAGTGATTAGTATAAAATCCTCAACTAACGTACAAAGTTATGGCCTGTTAAAATAATACAGAATAATATGTGTTGGATTTAAGGTGTTCAGATCAGGGCATTGTTTAGGGGGCATAGCGTCCTTGGTCTCGTAGCATCAGAGCGGCTCAATTAGCGCGAGCGGTGATCGGAACCGCCCGTCCGCGTGTGTCGGCTCGTGGGAATGCCTTGACGGCGCTCCCTCCCTTTTTACACACCTGCACTATGCACTCAGTTATACTGATGTTGCAGGGAAGTCATACTTTCGCCTTAAATGAAACGCAATTTACATAAAACGATATGGTGATGCTGGACTGAGACTGTGGACGTCGTCTTATTGTAACGTACAATATACACTGTATAGTGTATATGCTTGTTCATATAGACAGTAATATTTAACTGCTAACAAGAAGGATTTAAATTAGCTCATGCATTATAATTTTGCCACATTATAGATTATAGGGAACTGACTCGTTGATGTCTTTAATTAAGGAAAAATAATACTCAAAAATTCCTTGAATTTATTATACACCCAGTTGCAGCTGGCCTCAAAAACGCAAGGTTGTGTGATTTTAAAAATGTTGGACCACTGTTGGACGGATTCCAATATTAGCTTCGAGAAAATATGCGAGTTATTCTGGAGTAAGACGAAAATTACTCTCTAATTTCGTTGTTAATGTCGGTATGAAAGGAAAAAAGCTTTCTTAGTCGAATGTTAACATTATAAAGTAAGGAGTTGGTGCATTGAGGTAGGTCAGACATTCTTACAGGTTCGCGCTGATTGGAGGTGTAACTTTATGATCGCACGCTTCTGCTCGCTACTATTGTTCTAATGGTCCCTCCACATCAACGCGCTCCTAGCAAGCGCTAACACCCCTTGTTTCGCGACTAGAGGTCACGCGTTCAACTTGCTCTCATCGATTCTCCACGCTTTGCAGGATTATGTAGATAGATTTTATCGACTATTTTACATTAATCGATTTCATTGCCCGTATTTAGATTTTTGCACATAAATCGTTTTCAATTTTCCATATCCGTTCTTGGTGCACATGCAAAAGTCAACGTGAACACGTTTAGAGGTCTAAGAGTCGACGACCGTAATCGTGTTCTGGCTATCGGAGTCAATTAATCTTGCACTTCTGCGACTTCTGACGTTCCGTCCTGATTCCGTGCTGCAGTGACGAGGCTCGGCAATATTTTACACATGATTAGAGCGGCACTGTATGGGTAAGCAAATTGCGCCGACGCGACGCGCAGTCACGATCTGAACCTCGCGGGAACCCGGGAGAGTTTCTACAGAATTCCAACGTAAATGCTACACAGATATTAATGGCAGTATCGCTCTTGATATACCGGTTCAAGATTTGATGTACCCGTTTCCCTTAGTTTTGTTTTATGTTTCTAATCAAAAGTTATTGAACGTAATAAAATTAAATTGTCGGCGTGCGCGTTCTAATTCCCTCTAGTCATTGGGACGTTTTTTCTCACGAGGATGGCTGTAATTTAATGGGGAATAAATTAATGGACTCGGTATTTATTCAAATTAGACATCGTTCTTCGGCAGATTGTATCGTGTAACGGATAAGGAAGTCGCGGGTTGCTATCGTGTCATCGCCGGGCGTGCTGCCACCGCGCCTTAAGGTTCAGGTTATAATGCGTCATGCTACGAAACGTGGTACTAATCCCGGCTAGCATGAAATTGTACTAGGCAGGATAATTGAATTTAACTGGTTTTTACAAAAGTGCTTCACGTTTTACCAGGACTATTACGAGTAACAATATTATACACAGATGTGAAGCTGTTTCGTAATATTGGAAACCACTTGTAATTAATTGCATTGCTCGGTCTAGAATATTGTGATCATTAACATAAAAATCTGATAAAGATATCCAAAGCCCCAGTTTATGGGCTGATACGTGTCTAATGATCCCTTAAGTCTTATTTTATTTTACTTTAATACAATTGCTTTTTACTTTATTTCTTACAGCCACGCCATAACAAACACGCCTCCGAACACAAAGTGCATTAAATTGTTTTGGGTATTATTACATGTGGTTTTCCGTTCGTTTCGCACCCTAAAAGTGTACGCCTTAATTAAGTATGGTCGGGATCTGTAGATTGTGATCACAGTTATGGTAATGGTGCACCTAATTCTGAGTCACAGCCGGATCGGCGCCGGGACGGCTCTCGCCACCACGCGGTGCTCGCTGGCCCGGAACAAACTAACCCTCGGTGGAATACAAACCAAACGGAAAACACCGCAAAATACACAACGAGGACGTTTCGTTTTTTGTTCACTCTTGGCACATCAAATGATTTGTTGACTCATATTCGAATGACTAAATCATACACATATGTAAGGGTCAACTGAGATTTTATATCGCTAGCTTTGAGGCAATTCTGTCCAAACAGATTAAAAGGTATTGGCTCTGTTCCAAGAACCAACAAAAAATCCAACAATTGTGTATGCTAAATTCTCCAACGTTTTTACTGTAAACTTGCATTTAGGTAAGTAACAAGACAATTTTCACGAAAGTGTATGTCTCGTCTCTTCGCTCGAAAGATTACATTATTTAAAAGGTATTATTTGTAAGACTTCCCATGCATTCAAGTATAATAAAAACATAATCGAAAGTTATAATTTTATGGTTTATTTATAATGTTGGGAACATTTTATTTTTAACATCCCCCCTCTCTAGTGTAAAGAAAGACGTTCTCATATTATAAAATTAATATTATTCAAGAGGGTCCGCCGAGTAACATACTCGAGTAAAATTCCGAGTAAAGTCATCACGAAATCAGTTAACAATCTTTCTTTAATATTATGATCGATTCTTAGGATTTTCCTTAATTGTTTTGTGCATTTTTGGGTGGTGTTCGCTTGCTTTATATTGCTTTTAATGTTTCGATGAAACCCATAAACATTGTCATGTTTTTATTTCGGCACAGGTCGCGCCACTTGTGCTCACAAACGCGACAAAGAATGAGTGACATCACGTCTCACGAATGTCCGTGGATGGATGCAAATGACGTTCTTTATTCATTTTCATACAGTAGCGTATATAAATAATTTCGATCAACGTTGACTTGACGGACGCATTTTAATTTCAAATATCCTTTGGTGTAATTGATTCCATAATAGACATTCATTGGTTCAATTACTTAATTCCCTAACATGTCGTTGAGGCAACAACCCACGCCAATGTTCCCATTTTTATAGACTGCCACATGTTTCATTTCAAAAATATGATTGAATATATCCGTCTTCAAAATAACATTTTACAGACGATGAGAGAGAGTTAAAAAAAACAAGTTATTTTGTAACAGTCCATTATTAACTAAATATGCCCTTGTTATAATCTATTAATAAATAATTAGGCCTTACCAATATTAAATGAGCAGCATTCAGATTCATCTTAGAAGCGTCTTATAAATTTTATAAATATACACTTATCATCACAGTTGGATTGCAATCAAAACAAACTTGGCCTAATTGTTTTCACAAGCCAACCGCGGTGCGGCATTGGCGCGAATATGGGCCAGCCCATCGCGCCACGTGATTTATTTGAGAGCAACAGCGCGCCTGAACCGGGCTACCTTATTAGATTGATCTCTTTATGTTTCACAAGCGTTTGGACGCGGATTCGCTCGTCTTGTACAGATTGCACTAGCGCATTAGGCTTACGCCTGGTAGTCCAGTCAAATTAGACATGAACCCTGCAATAATTCGCATACAGCTGAAAATTGGTACGAATGTTCGGAGCACCATTATGAATTAACTGTGAAAAGTCCCCATCGATCCGACGTGTGCTAAAAAAAAAATTCAAGGTCAAACTTAAAAAATACGGGTTTTTGAGATTTTCAGCCAAACGGTAAGTTTTATCACAAAAATATGTGTGACAAGGTTTAAGACCATACAATTATCTATCAAAATTGTCTATACACTTTCTCCTAAGAGTCAACGTTTCTGAGATTCGATGATCCGAAGAGTCAAAAAAGTGTTTTCTTTATAACGGTCTTACACATAAATTCAATGTGATATCGCCTCGTGCCACGACTCAGCATTGTATCATGATGTGTTGTCGACGTCGAATATAAAATGATTAACCTCAATGTCATTTGTCATCTTTAATTGTCGAAAAATGTTTGCAACTTAGACGAAGGACTGCACTGTGAGTTTCTAAGATACGAAGTTTTCGTGTCTATTATGTTTAAGAGCTCTTATATGCACACGTCACTACTCTACTTGTAACTCTATGGTCACTCTTTTAGCCCGGTCAAGTCAGAAAATCCAGGTTATAATAATTCGCATAGAGCTGAAAATTTGTGTGATTGTTGAGAACACCATCCATAATGAAATGTCAAAAGTCCCCAGCGATCCGTCACTTGAAAAAAAAATTTACGAAGTCCAAGTTTTTTGCATTTTTCCGCCAAACAGTAAACGTATCATAAGAAATTATAAGAAATAGTAGTAGATCATAAAATTATCTATTAAAATTGTCTTTGCCCCTTTTTCCTAAGAGTCACCGTTTATGTGGTAACGATGCAAAAAGTTGGAGAATTCGCATTCTGTTAACTACTCCAAAAGTCCACAACTTCAACTCTATTAAAATAGTTTTGAATTGAACAGGATAACAAATACATCTTAAAAAAGGCCTACTGGGGAAACCTGGTAAAAAAAAATACGCCAAATAACCCTCATAGGTGTTGTGGAAACATGTGCATATAACGAGAACATCAAAACTAACTTTTTGAATCGTTCTACCTCATAATCGGTGACTCTTAGGAAAAAGGGGTGAAGACAATTTTAATAGATAATTTTATGATCTACTATTTTTTCTTATCTATATTTATGATAAATTTACTACTTGGCCAAAAAATGCAAAAAACTTGGGACTTCGAAAACTTTTTTTTTAAATGACGGATCGTCGGGGACTTTTGACATTTCATTTAGGATGGTGTTCTTAACATTCACACAAATTTTCAGCTCTATGTGAATTATTATAACCTGGACTGTCTAACTTGGTCGGTCTAAAAGAGTGACCATAGAGTTACAAGTAGAGTAGTGACGTGTGCATATAAGAGCTCTTAAACATAATAGACACGAAAACTTCGTATCTTAGAAACTTACGGTGCAGCCCTTCGTCAAAGTTGCACCCATTTTTCGATAATTAAAGATGACAGACGACATTGAGGTTGATTATTTTATATTCGACGTCGACAACACATCATGATACAATGCTGAGTCGTGGCACGAGGCGATATCACATTGGATTTATGTGTAAGACCGTTATGAAGAAAACACTTTTTTGACTCTTCGGATCATCGAATCTCAGAAACGCTGACTCTTAGGAGAAAGTGTATAGACAATTTTGATAGATAATTGTATGGTCTTAAACCTTGTCATACATATTTTTGTGATAAAACTTACCGTTTGGCTGAAAATCTCAAAAACCCGTATTTTTTAAGTTTGACCTTGAATTTTTTTTTTAGCACACGTCGGATCGATGGGGACTTTTCACAGTTAATTCATAATGGTGCTCCGAACATTTGTACCAATTTTCAGCTGTATGCGAATTATTGCAGGGTTCATGTCTAATTTGACTGGACTATGGCTACAAGACATTAATTTGTTATCGAAGTCTTGTAGTCCTTGTTGTACACATTTTTCAGCAGCCTATGCTCTGAATTCCCCTTAAAATATAGCAGGTCTTTTTTTCACTTTGAATAATCAGTCAATCGTAATTTATTGAAACTACGCGCATTACATAGCATCAATCTTTGGATTAAGTGAACTGACTTTTCGTGTTGAAAGATAAAATAATCGCATTCACCAAATTTCCGTTCACTGTGCAGTGCACATGTCTTAGCATTTTATTAAAATAGAAAAAAAAAATTGACAATAAATTGAATCACGTTGTCTTCGTCTCATCTTGTTTGATCTCTGATGAAGCATGTAAACGGTTCACGCAATATGGCACACAAGCGTAACATCTGTTTGAAATTATGTATTGTTAATATGTCTGAAGCTTAAAATGTATAAGTATGTGATTCATTGAATAGGGATAATCTTGATGATAAACACTTTACAAACTAACCTAACAAAAATTCATGTGTATGAGTTACAGTTTTAAAAGTTTAATATTTTTTCTCATCGTTCATTAATTTTGTTGACGGCTAGGAAATTCGTTCAGCAATTGCCGCCATAAAACTCCTACGTTTCATGTTCACATGGTAAAATAAAACGAGATTCGGGTTTAATGTAAGCAGATGGACGGCAATAAATTATTGCATCTGTTTAAACGCGATGTTAACTATAGAAAGCTGTAAACATGTCAGTCATTTCAATGGCGGTGTGCAGAACATGATGCAGCCAAATAGTTCAGTACAGTACCTTCAAGGTAAATAATAAATTGAAAACCTAAACGTCTATTAATAAATAATTCGCAGCTTTAGGGAAATGTTGCCGCAGGATTTAGGACCAACAAATCCTTGTTGAAAATTATTATCACTTGACAGTTCTCCCAATTTCTTTGTTACTGTACTAGTATAAGGTGTCGTGTACTAATTTCTGAATTGTAAGTATGATTGAATTTTACTGGAATTTGATTTCAAGTCAACGAAGAAATACATATTCTTGGACATTCATAGAGCCATCTAGTACCGAACTTGGTAAAGCTTTATACAATAGGTGTTAGACAACGGACATGGATTCGAGCAAAAAATAAGATATTTTTTTACTTTATCGGTCAAGTAAAATGATGTTGGTAGGTATGTTGATAAATTGATAAGTTATCGCGCTTATTGTGTGTTATTAAGCAATGTTAATCGCTTTCGTATTTTGCTTACGCAAATAAAACACGCTAGAAGTACGTATCTTATATTTTTCTACGTAATTAAGCATACAGTATTATGTCACATAATGAAGAACATAAATATTCACTAAATTATATTCACACCGCTATCGATAACCACCACACCCTCTGCGTATCAGACACGGGTTAGTCTTTTTTGTGTTGTTTTATTTTGTTTTTGGGCCTGCCAGCAGTGCGCTTTGTTGACGTGGTGCGTATTTGCATAAATGCTCTGGCTCAAAGGATGACTTGTCGATTGCGGGCGCATTGTTTGCGAGACGATATAATCTTAAGTTGATATTAGGATTTTTGATAGCATCTAAGTAGTATAAGCTACGGTAAAAAAAAACAATGATTCATTACGCACTTTCAGTAATATTAAGCATCTGCTAAAATTGCCATGATCTAACCATATACCACAAAAAATAATCGCGGACAATGAGGTTCGCATACATTCGAAAATATCAAGGTGAGTGAACTCTGACAGAGAACATAGTCCATAGTTTTTGCGATTAGTTCTCGCTCTACACAAAAACTGCTTTAAATAAATTGTCTGAAGCAATGAGACGAAATCTGGCCAATGAGCTCGCCTGTTTCAAATTGAATCTATACCTATTTCCACCACTGTTGGAATAAATCGTGTTGCCGACTTGGCAGCTATTAATCAATTGATTACCAGTCTATACATATTATACGTTTGACTTGATTCAAATGGCTTTTATTTCAGGCTTATTTTTTACGTTTCGCACTAATAACTTGATAGTTTTTAAGTTTTTTTTGTATTATTTATATGTTGTAATATCAGTATTTCAATCAATTTAATTATATTGCTAAAATATTATGTATTACTAGTAACAACGAAATATAGCGCATATAATTGCCTAAAAACTACGCAGTAATTTGTTAATATTTGACCGATAACACGTCATCATTTAAAATCGTTGAATCTTGACCAATTGAATTAAAGTAGCTTTTAAATGTCGAGAGTAGAGCAGGCTTAATTTATGTAATAAATAATCATGAAAATGTATTCAAAACAAAAAAAAACATGTAAATAAGTTATCCTTATCAAAATCTTATAAATGTATAATAAACTATTGTTTAAATTGTTGACGAACATGACATAAGAGATACGTTTAAACGTTAAGTTTCGGTATTTATAATTCCAACTCAGGCGGGTGGAAATATTTTAATTTATATACACAGATAACCGTCGATATGTATCATGAATATAAATGAGTCGAGTTGAGACAAAAAACAAGATGTGTTTGAGGAGAAATAATAAGAGGCGATCGTCTAGCCGGCATCGTCCTTGAGTGCAGAAATCCTTGATGAGTACAATCAACCGCCACCGGATAGTCGTCTCAGTTCAGGGTTGCCAATTAATAAGTTATTAATTTTATTAACCAGATCCAGATGTCAGGATCAGGTCTTTTTTTCAAATATCTAGTTGGCGTTTTACATAAATTGTCTTGAGTCAAATTGCCAAGAAGTAGAAATTATAATTTGAATGAACAAAAAAAAAAATGAACCAATCATGTATAATGTTATAAATTAAATTAATGAGGCTACAAGAAACAGGATTGTTTGAAAAAAAATAGGCAATAAAATCGACTGCTATAACACAATATTGGTAATTTATTGCATTGAAGTCTTGTTGATGGACCCTATTCAATTAAACATTTTTTTATAACCAACCCTACATTATCGATGTTGCGTAGGTGCTGGCAAGTGTGACGACAAAAACTAAAACTGAAAATAAATGGGTGCGAATCGCCTATTAGCGTTGTGGTCGCTGACTATTCTCGACTCGATCCGACGCCGACCACTATCCGTATTTGTAAATATGTAAGTCGATTGTACGCACCTCTGGGAGGTGAAAATATCAAGTTATTCGTGGCATTCCGTTGTTAATTGATGCCAACTACTGCATTGCTGCAGGGTTGAAAAGGTGGGTAATATACACCGGTTGAATGCTGACATAAATGTTTACATACGATACTTATTTTCAAAATTTAAACATAAGCTTTATCTCAGGAAATCCACTTGGATTATGTTGTTAAGTTCACTCCCTAAATAATTTCCTCATAACTATTTATAAATAAACACAATTTGAATTAAGTGTAATTTTCTCCAGCAAAGATTTCCGGCAGCGAACATTTATCTCTCCGTGTATTATCGCGGCGAGTACGTAAATATGTCACGCTTAAAATTCAGTCGCAGCTTAAATTGAATTTAACTCAAGCCACGACCTGTCAACTTATCGAATATAAATTCACTTAATAATCGTTACCAATTACGTGAGCGTTCGGCCTCGTAGTATACTATTAATGTTTATAGAAATGCTTCAACAGACGATTACTGCGAAGGATTAAGATCTTTTTGCGGCGGTGTGTAAGGGAGATAAGTAAAATTTTATAAAAAAAAATAAAACCGACTCCAAAAAACCTTCACTAAAACGTAGAAAAATAATTACTAATTACCTACTTATTTATTAGGACGAATTATTAATATTTATGTAGGTATACCATGATTGATACTTCTGGAGTCGGTGCCAAGATTATGAAACATGTAAAGTTTGCCTGCACCGACTCCAAAAGTATCAATCATGGTATACCTACATAAATATTAATAATTCGTCCTAATAAATAAGTAGGTAATTAGTAATTATTTTTCTACGTTTTAGTGAAGGTTTTTTGGAGTCGGTTTTATTTTTTTTTATAAAATTTTACTTATTTCTTGCTTTTTAGTTAACTAATTATTACCTTGATGTTACCACTGAAGGTAGGCAGTACACTGAGACCAAAAAAAATTGGTTCATAATCGGCGGAGATATTGCGTATAAAAAAGTTCATCCCCAATTTTCCACCCTTGGGGGTGAAATATTTTCTTCAAATTCGCATGAAACCACCCTTTTGATAATACCTATTCAACAAAAAAATAATCGTTCAAATTGGTTTATAATCGGCGGAGATATTGCGTATAAAAAAGTTCATCCCCAATTTTCCACCCTTGGGGGTTGTTTTTTTTATTATTAAATTTAAATGGGACCACCCTTGAGGTATTACCTATACGCCAAAAAAAAATTTGTTCAAATCGGTTCATAATTGGCGGAGTTATCGCGTAACAAACATAGAAAAAAAAAAAAAAAAAAAAAAAAAAAAAAAAAAAAACATACGGGTCGAATTGAGAACCTCCTCCTTTTTTGAAGTCGGTTGAAAATGAACTGTCAATGTGAGGTTGATTGGTCTTTATGGCCTGTATGGGGTGCGTTCATGAGGCGCGCCAGCCGGTTCGCTGCCGGCACCATGAGATATGCTGGACGTTATGAAACCATCGCTGACAAACTGCGAATTACCGTCTGGGAGACTCGACTGAGTTCAACGACAGAAAACTTTAACATAACTATGTAATAGATCCTCCATTACAATCATCATTATTTGGAAAAATAAAACTGGTATTTTTTTAAAGTGAATATTGTATAGTTTCATACTAGGTAATCGGATATTTGCATGCGACCGTACCGCTTTCAATGTCAATACTTGATTGTCTGTCACAACAGCTCTCACAACATAGTCCACAGTCAATGTCAGTCAAGTTCACGGCTTTTTTCATTCCTTTTACAATAGTTCCTCTATCTGTATTTTTTGCCCAGCTATCCATACAATTGTGCAACGGCGCCCTTTCTCTTGCCATTAGGCATTCTTTGCCGCAATTCACATTTATTGCTTTCAATTATCTAAATGCTATTATTAGGTAGATATCATCAGTTGTATATGCAACAAGCCACTTTAGAATAATGTTTCTCGTTACAAATGTCGAAACAGTTCAATCACGACTAGCGCTTGTTTCGAAGCGAGGAAGGTGCTTTCCATAGTTTCTTTTCATCGTACTGTAGATCTCAACAGAGTATTGTTCTCGACATTTGGCGTGGGGTCGACGATCTGTGCAATCAAGTGTTTGCGCCGACGTCTAATGACGAAAATAGATTTTACATGAGCATTCCGTCATTCTCTCAACTATTAGGTGACAAATTAAAGAAAAAATAATAGCGAAAACATCTTATTATTCACATATTTTAAAGTTTCTTCATTTATCAACGCAACACTTTTACTAATAGGTGACCGGATAGTTTGCGTGATAATAGTTGGGGCATATTTTGATCAGTCGTTTGTTGTAGGAAATGGGGAGTATAGGTAGGCATTTATATTTTTCGTCTGATAAAATAAGACTTTATTTTCTAATTCGATAATTGGCCTAACGAAGATTATATCAAATAAACCTGAAGTAATGATGATCGTCACAATTTAGATACCTAGTGTGTGATACGGTTTGTGTTTGTTTAGTGGTTCGCTGTCAGATATAAATCTCCGTAGATCACGAGGTCGTTAATGTGATATTCGTGTTGGCGTCGGCTGAGATACAGTACCGTTACCCTATTGTCGATTCAAATGCACAAAGCTTTCATATTTGTCTGTTGTGATTGTATGATTTAGTTCCGTTCACCACTTATGACTAACAGCCTAGTCTACTTATGATCAGGCTTTGTTGTATGAACTAAATGCACAATTTTATGGGTTATTCAAATAGCGTAGGCAGGTTTTCTGTAATAAAAAGCAACCTGGCGTCGCCGTTGGTTATGGGGTAGTTGCCGCAGTATTTGATATGCGAGCCGTGATAAGACTCGGCCACACGACACTTGCTCAACCCCTTCCAGTGCAGAGGGTTGCTCGCCCTTCCGCCTTATTGATTAACACCCTCGGACAAATCAACTTAATGATGAAAACAACACACGTTGAAGCTTGTTCATTTGTTAATGCTTTTTGTGGTTACTGACAACACATTAATGTCAAAAGTTATATGGTTTTATAATCTGTAGGAATCAGCTTACATTTTCAGACTGTAGCCATCAAAATCAAAAATATTTTATTCAATTTAGACCACTAGTGGCACTAAGGACATCAATCAGGCGCGTATATTTTAAATTTATAACAACGTTTTAAATAATTTAAAGTCTTTGCTATTGTTTAAAAGTACATATAATAAGGTTTCATGTACAAATGGGCAGTCTGGGTTTAATTGTGGCACTTTATTTACTTGCATATTCTTGCAAACGTTTGGTAAATTAGTTACCAAGGTCCTTTTGAATTTCTTCTTAGGAACAAAAAGTTGTTTCTTTGGCTTCTTCAAAGTCTTCACGACTCGCAGTTTCTGCGAAATTCTATTGACGTATAATTTCTGCTTTAAAATTAGTATTGCACAATTATTAATTCTTGTTGGATGTTGATACCTAAATCCGTTCCTTATTATTAGTACCACGCGAACGACTTACACCGATGGAGCCGTGTTAGTCGACTACAAGCGTGTTGTAAATCCCTCGCTTTCATTGTGTTATCGAGAATCGTGAGTTGTGCATTCATTCTTGAAAAGGCAAACCTGGTATAGGAGGACAAATACATGCTTGCGCAGTGTACACATCAATGCTATTTGTAAGAGATGTAACTGTATATTTATAGTGACTCGTAAATCGACGGTATAGACACGTACAAGTATACAGACGAATATATAGGTTTGACTGTGCAAATAATATACTAGTATGTAAATGTTGGATTTGTGTGCTTATTAGAGGCGTCGTTAAAATTTGTGCAACGATATGAGATATGAATGGGTAGTTGCGAGTGTAAACGTGTGTATTGCGGTCAGTGAGGGACAGTCTTGCGCCACTCGAGTGTCGGTTGCGCCAAATCAATCCGAGTCTTGAGCGCTAATGCTACCTCTCGTGAGACGTGGAATTAGTGCTTTACTTTTCCTCGTTGCGACTAAATGTAGTCATTACTTCAGGTAGCCTAGAAACCGGGCTACTTAATGTAAATCACATTTCCACGTTGAACATTGGCATGTCTACCCTTCTAAAATTTTCAAACGACGGATGATTAGATATTATAGTTATAACGAGTGCGAAGATATTTCTGGAGTTTTAAGTACTACTGTCTTAAAAAGCCACGATAGCCGAACGGTGAAGGGGTCGAACTGGCTCTCAACTCGTGATCCGGGGAACGCGGGTTCGGTCCCCGCCGCCGCTCGCGCTCGACTATTGTAGTGAGCTCACTCGTGATACAAGCATATTTAGCTTAGTACGAGGGGCTAATGGGACTATAAAAAAACATAACTTTTTGGTTACAGTTCTTGTCACCTCTGGAAGAGAGCGCGGCGTGCGGTAGCAGCACGTCCTCGTCCACTTCGTCCTCGTCATCGTCGTCGTCTTCGTCCTCGTCGTCGTCCTCGGACTCCGACACAGCGGACGCCGCTGGCGGCTCCGCTCACGCCTCCGCCGAGGACTCTAGTGCTGCGCTCGCTGCCGCTTGTCCGTTGCAGGTACATAACACTACACTACTTGTAAACACTTGTTTATTGAAACACTGAATAGGTACCACGTCTGTATGTCTCGTATATGACACGGACTTTACAATAAAACTTCTAATGCTAACAAAATCGATAATTTTGCGATGTCTACTTAGTACTTTAACCTGACACGCTTTTACCAGGTCATCGACGATGCGGACCTCGCGGAACTATTTCCAGAACAAACATCGAGCGCGCCGGCGCAACAGCCTAATTTCCCGGCCTTCGCCGTGCACAACGCGTCGCCAGACAATGATGACAAGTCCATCGCAGATAATGGTGAGTTATTAATAGCAGTATCTTTCGACTTCATTTGACACTTAACCAAGTAATATTTTAACTAATAAGTCAAAAAACTTTTTAGGTGATGGATCAAGCAGCGAAATGGAGCTGACGCCGCAACTCGTGACGCAAGCTATTCAAAGAGCGACGGCTGATTCGTCGAGCTCAGAAAACGAGTGTTCCAACTCGGATGCCGGCCATCCGAACACCACTCATTATGCGTCTAGTCTCTTGCAAGAGTTTGTTGCTCAAACGCAGCTATTGAGCAGTACGGCACCGTTAACGCCTATTAGCGCTGGTGCGGCCTCTACGATACCGTGCGGACTCAATGCAAATCCTATCGATGGCGTTGGGACAATCAGTGATTGCGTTCTGGGTCAGATTAACAACCTCCCAGAAATAACACCAATAGCGCCAAACTTTTTAACATCGCAACATTTGAGCCCGCAGCAGACAGAAGAACTGTCACAAATTAATAAAGACCTAGAAGAGATAACATCTGTGGCTGAATCAGTGGAACTGCAGATACCGAATCCTAGCCTTGATGATTGTGTCGACAATAATGATTTCATGAATCTTGATATATCTCAAGGAGGCTCAGAGCTAGGAAGTGCCAGTGATCTGCTTAAAAGTTCTCCAATAACCGTAGTAGGTACGGATATGGGTTCTATTAATCAATTAGATATGCAAAAACTAGATACGATTAGTACGAATTCAATCGAATCTCAGGAAGACGTTAAAAACGTCATTGTGGAATCTAGACGTAAAAGGGGCCGACCCCGAAAAGTAAGACAGTCGGAAGTGGAATTCGGGAATAAAAACAGGGAATCTCAAAAGGAAGACAAATCTGTGGTCAATGTTATTAATTTCCATAATGTGAATGATCCACCCAATGTATCTCCAGATTCGGGAATTCTATCAAATCATAACTCGCCAACCCATTCCCCACTTAGACGTCACGATGTAGATGAAAATCATAGCAGATTAGGAAGAAAATCTATCCAAAAAGAAAATACGACGCGGGAAAGGAGAGCTATGAGATCAAAATCCAAAAGCAGAGGTCGCCCTCAAAACAGGTCAGATTCTAGCGACTGTGATTACCAAAAAAAGCGAGTGGAAAATGAAATAAAACAAATTAAAACTGAAGCACCTTCCCCAGTTCCACTGAAACAAGAACAAAGCAAGTTTGAGAAGGCAAAAAGAACTGATCAAAAATTGGATATTGCTGCGTTAGATAGAATGTTATACGCTACAGACAGGGTTTTGTATCCGCCAAGGAAAAAAGTGGGTCGAAGACCTCAGAACAAAACAAAAGTAAATAAAAGCACACCAAAAACTTTGAAAGATAAAAATCAATACGATTCTGCCGATAGCGAAGATGATACAGTTGCTACCAATAGATCTGTGCTTTCAGGAGTGTATGCCAAACGAAAAGAACTTAACAGCAAGCTCGCGAATTTACCTAAGAAAAACAATAAATCATTTTCCAACACCTGGCGAGATAATCAAAGTGAAAACGAGGCAGCGGCAGATGATCCTCTGGATCCAACATGGAAGCAAATCGATTTAAACCCTAAATACAAAGACATTCTATCTGGATATAAAAGTGACCACGAGTTTAAGCCTTACAAAAGTTGCAGTAGATTAATAGAATCTGGATACAAAAGCGATTATGGTTGCAGATCGGGCTATAAAAGCGATTACTATCGCTCTGGCTACAAAAGTGACTATAAATCTGGTTATAAAAGTGATAAATCGGGCTATAAAACTGATTACAGTGTTAGAAGTTTGCGTAGAAAAACAAGAAAGCTAAAGAAAACCAGATCTGTTAGAGATAGGTCGTATTACAAAAACCAAAAACATTTTGTATCTGACCAGGAAATATTATTGCTAACTAATAAAACATTTAGTAGCTTGACATTAGGCCACAGTTCCAGTGATTCTGAATGTGATAGTTACTTGAGAAAACCAAATGCCAGTCCAAAATACGTAAGCGTTTGCACAAAGTATCCGCTCCACACGCAATATAACTTTGGATTCTCTAAAATGAGTAAAAGGCAGTTATTGAGACCCAATTCATCAGATCCATTCGCACCAGGTCCAGTTTTTAGCGGATTTCAACAACCAGTGACAACTTATAATATCTTTAAAGTGGGACATCATAACAATAACAACATTTTGCTTAAATCTCCTACAAAACCTAACAGCTATGTTGGAAGACCACTTCCAGCTTTGAAGCCAGTATTTACACATAAATTTGGAACATCTCCAATCTGTACAGCAGCTAAACCTCCAAGTTCAAAAAACAAAGATACTTATCTAACTGGTACGTTATCTCCCAAGAATCGCAAAATGTCGAGAAATGGGACATCAACAAAGAAGGAAAGCCCGCTCAAACCTCTTCCAAGTATATTTGAGAAAGCTAAAAATTCGTATGTCCCAAATAAATCTTTATCGAGAAACGTATTCCTTAATTTCAAGAAACCTCATTTGAAGCCGACTTTTCACATCAGAAAACATAGAAGAACTGTTGTACTGGCACCACCCAAGATTAATTTGAAACCCATTGAGAGACCGTCACGAATCACTGTGAAAACAGAGAGTAAACATCATAGACATAGGAGTAAAAGAAGGCATCGTTCTCGATCTGTGTCTAAATGCCGCGAGTCTTGCAGTAAAGTTATAGACATGGTTGATCAAAAATTTTGTCAAGATATGGACAACTTGGTTTCAAATTTCATAAAATTGTGTCAAATAGCGCCTAAACTAATAAACAATCCTCCAGTACAAAATCCGACAAAAACAGCGGAAAAACCGGTCGTAGAGACTCCAACTGCTAAGGTCTTAAAGAGGGGTTCAAAGAAACGTAAAACATCGGATAATCAAGAAATAACAACCCCTACTTCCAAAAGAAGACATAAGAAACAGTTAACGGAATCTCAAAGTAAAGGTGGTAAAGACACAAATGAACATAAGCTGCCTCTCAAAAAGAGACACTATCATATCAATTCTTCCACTAGTAATTCTCTAAGTCTTAGTTTAGTTACGGCTGAATTTGACGACAATTCTAAAAATGACACCAGTTCAGAGCAGTTTTTATGTACTGAGACCGACTGCTTGGCTGAATTACATAATAATGCGTCTGAAGAAACTCCTAAAACAAAAACTGCGCACGAAAAATCAAAAAAGATGAATGAAACTTCAAAAACAACAACCCCTACGCCAGTAGATAACAAAACAAAAACAGAACAAAATGAAATCAAAACACCAAAGTTGACTCCTAATCTAGTATCTGAGACATTAAGTGTGAAAATAGACGAGCCTTCTCCTACAGGAACCGCCAAGACACATTCTCCGAGTTCTCTCAATGCTACCGATGATGAATTGGCAATAACAAAACCTACGCCTGAACAATCGGAATTATCCAAGAAAATTTATGAAACGTCTGAGAAATTAAAAGCTGTGCATAAAATGGTACATGATTTGGAAAAATCCTTACCTAAAGCAAAAGATTCAGATGCTAAAGCAGAGACAACGAAACAAGATACACCAAAAATGTCACCTAGATCTGAGACTAAATCGTCTCCATTGAGACATTCAGCGCCTATAGTGACGCCTAAAAAGCGGCATCGGCTCGAGGCTGATAAAGTGGTCACTCATAGCCTTGATCAAGTTGTGCAGTCACTTTCAAAGAAGCTATCGGAAGATAAGCCTGTTATTAGTAATAACAAAGATGTAAATCAAAATAACGCAAAGGAAGAAAATGCTGAGTCTGACAAGTCTGCATCTGTATCGCCTTCAATTTTAGCTCAAGCAAACAATACAAGTCCTTCAGGAGTAGATCCTCTAAAGAGTATGTCAGCAAGAACTTTGTACAAAAGTTCTATTCCACCAGCTCAAAAGTCTGAGATAATGACTCGAAAGAAAAATAGGCTCGAGGGTCTTACTAGTAATTTAGTGTCGAAAATAAATCCTAGTGCAGCTACTAAAGTTTTAGACACATTGCTAAATAATAATATAAGAAAATCTATAGAGTCAAGAATTCTAGAAAAAGAGAAGAATAGCGGCAATTCATCTGACAGTTCCAATAAGCATGATGAGAAAATAAAAATTAAGGAAATATCTCAGATGAATACTAGAGCTACTGTCATCAAATCACCAGTGTCCAAAAATAAACTTGTAGATGCTAAAAAGAATAAAGCATCCGAACTTACTATTGATCAAACGATAGTAGTAAACGTTGATAAACCCACTGGAATTTTTGAACCATCAATTGATTTAGAAGATCAAATCCCTAAGTCCTCGATTTGTGTCAATAACGCCTTGTGTGAGACCAATAAGTTGAAATCTAAAACTAAAAATGACAAAAGTTCTAGTGGCTTATTAAGCCCTATTGATACAGAATCTGAAATTCCCTTGGCACTTATATCTGAGACGCCTGATCCCATCATAAGACCTAAAAGAGGAGAATCTATAGCCTCTGTGCTATCTGATAAAATTCAGGAAACAAACGGAGGTCATAACTTGCGACAACCTAAGAGAAATCTAAGTAATGACACCGATGATTCTAACGACAAGAAAAAGAAGAAGACTTCTAATAATATCATCAGAGAAAGCAAATTAGTACTACCATCAAAAATGCTAGTTCCGAAAATACAAGCTGAAAGATTACCGATACTAGATCCAACAAAGAAAATAAGCATTCCCATTAAGAAACCTGAGGTGGAAACAAATGATGTTAAGACATCTGAAACGATGAAGAAAAAAGCTCGAAGGAGAAAAGCAATTAATAGAACTGGGTTTCCTAGTGTTAAGAAGAAAAAGAAGAAAGTGGAACCCAGCAATCAGAGCATTGTCTCTGATAGTCACTTCACGTCCGAAGACACCGATAATAATTCTGTCTTTGAGAGAGTGCCAAAAGATGGTGAAGCTATGAGCAGTTTCTTAGAAAGAACTAATAGCTGTAAAAAACCGGAACTGAAAGTAGTACTAAATAAAGACGAATGTCCAAAGCAGGGCCGTTTGACAGTTGTAGCACTTGAAAAATTACAGGGAAAAGATTTACCTGCTGAATGTAACAAAGCAACTAACAAGTCGCAAACAACGACAGAGAAAAGAAACACGAATTCCTCTATACTTAGGGCACCGGCATTACAGCTCAAACAAAATAAATCTGAAAAAGAACTTCGAAATCATATAAATAAATGGGAAGTATTAAGCGAGTCGGACAGTATTCCATCATTGGCCAGTTCAATCAGTAATGATCCAGAGGACAGCATACCATTGAGTCTTTTGAACCTAAATAGTGATCGCCCTGTGGGCCGGTTGGACAACTTAGAAAGGCTGAAAAGAAAGACGAGAGCGATGTCACCATCCCAAGAAATTGAACAAATATTTTCAAAGAGAAAGGCTGTCGAAAAGAATAATAAAATTGCGTTGAGACCTAAATCTAGTCTCGCCATTTTATACCCGAGCGAAAGGAGACTGACAAGAAGTTCTGACAACAACAACGAAGATCTCAAAAACAAGAACAAAAAATCTGAGGTGAAGAAAGCTGCAGTAGTTGAACAAGTTTCTGAAAAATCAAAGCCTGTCAACATATCTGCAAGACGAAAGTCTAGATGCCAAGTTAAGAAAATCCGTGAAGTGCAGTCAAGTTCAAGAGAAAGTTCGCTAGACACGGTCATAAGCAGGAGACTCAACACAAAATCGCGAGAACCTTCCATCGACACCTTGCGTGATCACGACGAAAATGATCCATTACCTTTGAATGAAAAAGAAATTGATTTTGAAAAGAGCATTGATGTGCTTTCGAAGAATGTAATTTGTAAGAAGAGAGTGGCTTCTTCTCGAGATGACAGTCCAGCAAGTAGTGTCGATAACAGGGAAAAGCCTGTTGTCTCAAAGAGAAACCCGCGACTCAGGAAGAAGTTCTTGGTAGCGGGACTTTTCTCAGACTACTACAAAGACGAGTAAGTTATATTTTGGATTTTCACAATACTTTGTATGTATGTCTCATTGAATTGTATTAATATTTTATATATTTTTTTAGTCCGAAGCCCGAAGGGAAAGGAAAGAACCTCGTCACTCAAACAGAGTTTCCGCCGGGCCTGCTCGCGCCGCCACCGTATTGCGAGCGATGGGTTCGCCGTCGATTACAACATTTCTCTCTGCCTTACGACATCTGGTGGCAGCAACATTATAATCAGCCCGTGCCTTCGTGGAACTACAAAAAGATTCGTACAAGTATGTTGAGTCATATTTCTGTTACATGTTTTCACTAAAACGAGAAAGCATAGTTATTGATGTGTTTACCTATATTTTATTTTCAGATGTGTACTATGACGTTAAGCCTTCAGCCGAGGAATGTGAAAGCGTCGCTTGCAACTGTGCGCCTGCGTCTGGCTGTAACGAGGACTGTATAAACAGGCTGGTCTTTTCCGAATGTTCTCCACAGCTTTGTCCATGCGGGTAAATAAATACATTTGAATCCTAAATAATAAACGCAAGTTATAAGAAATTCTTTATTTTATGATTATTTTCATTAAAATAAATACTGTTTCATAACCGATTTTGTCGTTTTAAGCGATAGATGCAAGAACCAACGCATTCAGCGCCATGAGTGGGCCTCTGGGCTTGAGAAGTTCATGACGGAGAACAAAGGATGGGGCGTGCGCACCAAGCACAAGATACCTTCGGGCGACTTCATACTGGAGTATGTTGGCGAAGTGGTGTCTGACAAAGAATTCAAGGTGAGCAGTCGCATTTATACACTTATACACTAGTGAAAAAAATTTATAAACACTTCAATGCTTTTATCCTATGTAAAATCTATGCTGAAATTTTGAAATCAGTTCTGTAGTATCTAAAGTAATTGTAATAGGACCCATTTTGCAACAAACATTATACAGTTAGATGTACCTACCATGATGCTTCATTACTATCATTATATTCCAATACAACTGTTGTTTCCCGCGATAGTAGCTAATCAGCATGACTTTGTTTCATTATTTTACTTTTAATTCATATCGATCTAGGTATTTGTGGTCGTTCGACATATGAAAATACTTTTCATGTGAATTTTACTTAACACAAAATACTACATTTCATTGACCGAAAATGGATGAATGGATATCTTGTATAGTTTTTAATATTATGAGGTTTTACTAAATGTATGGAGGCTGGAAACATTGAATTTTCAGATAGATCCAATTTATTATGTAACCTATTATTGGTACCGTTGGATAGAGCTCATGAAGCACTTTTAGGATAAGTAAGCAGTTTTTGGATATCTTGTATAGTTTAGAAATAATCGAGTGAGATCACTTATCGTTTCCACCCTGTATTTCCCCTACTGAAACTGTCAATATACCAGTTATACCAGGAGTTATTCTCAGATAAAAGTTTGGTCGAATCGGGCCTCAATCATTTGACCTCGTGCTGTATTTCCCAGGAGCGCATGGCGACCCGTTACGCGCGTGACACGCACCATTACTGCCTACACCTGGACGGCGGGCTGGTGATAGACGGCCACCGCATGGGCGGCGACGGACGCTTCGTCAACCACTCCTGCCGGCCCAACTGTGAGATGCAGAAGTGGACCTCCAATGGTTGGTATTGTGTCGGGAGATCCAGCATTCTTTGTAGATGAGTTAATAAATCTAACTAATGTCTCCTTCTAAAGTCCGGTCGCCGAGCACATAGAATTTCGCTCAAAGCTACTCATTCTTATCGCTCGCGACTTTGTGACAGGCGGCCGCAGTGAGTGTGCGATTTTAATGTCTTAGTTGCGTTACAATTTCAAATTGAGGCTTTTGAACGGTTTTTATTGAATTTCAGCCGTTCTAAACTAAGGTTCTTGATATTCATTTAATTTTAGACTAATCAATTTAGTTTCCTTTTGTAATCAAAAGAATTCAATAAAATTTTTCTTTTGCGTTAGGTTTATCTGTAAAAGTAGAATTCTTGTAGCTACCTGTCCTTTGTGTCTCTCAATTTCGTGAAGAAAGGCCAGATGTAGATTTCAAACGTAGACAGTTCTATAACATAAGTAGGTACCTATGACTAATACCACAGAATAATAAGTTACTAATAATTGCACATGAAGAAATTGTGTGAATTTGTTACACACGATTCCTACAGCAGTGTGAAATCTGCTCAATAACGAATACTTTCTTCCGCTAACGTAATCTAACATTATTTTTGAAATCCAGGTACCTTCAGAATGGCGCTCTTCGCTCTGCGTGACATTGAACCGGACGAGGAACTGACGTACGACTATAACTTCTCTCTGTTCAACCCTGCTGTCGGTCAGGTATTTATATATTCTAAGCCTTGTAGCATAATAATGATAATGAGTATTGCATACTTGTAGAGTGGTGGTGGTGCTTTAAAATAGTTTCTAATCTACTATTTACGTTTTTTCAGCCATGCAAATGCGATTCAGAAGATTGCCGCGGCGTAATAGGCGGGAAATCTCAGCGAATCACCAAGCAGCCTGTGAAGACTCAATCTCGAACACCCTCTAACGCGTCCAACCAGTCGCAAGGCTCGAACGGCAATCAGCCGCGCGTGGGTCGTCCGCGGAAGGCTGTCAAATGCAACAAGAAGTCCGAGCAGCAGACCGTGACTGCGTGCGATATTAAGAACATGACGATCCTGAACAAGTACCAGCAGCATCTGAACAGGCTGTGGCAGGAGCCGCAGATGAAGCCGCTCACGGCCAAGGAAAGGAGCGTGGTCAAGGAGAGGCACTGTTTCTTGTTCAGAAACCTTGAAAATGTTAGTGAAAACTACTATAAATCACATTTTTATGTAACATAGTTTAGATTGAATAATCTACTTAAAACGCAGTCGCCCAGCACCCGACAGGTCATGACCTGTGTACTGTGCATAGTGCGCGTGGACGCACAGAGTCATAAACAAACCAATCACAGATCTCTATTCAACCCTGTGCGGTCGATTTGCTGCTTCACTTAAGCAAACATCGTTTGTAAAACGGGTGTTAGACTTCTATTTATGACTACCTTTTTAGTGAAATGAACTACGTTGATTGATAATCTAATATTTAGAGGTGTCTTCCTCCTTCCGTACTTCTTTCCAACATTTTTAAACACCAACTTCTGCTTTTTACTATCTTCAGATTATCTGATTTCTGTCCTTTGTCTTTTTGCACCTTAAACAAATAGATGTTTCACTAATCAAGATTAGATAAATGAGATAATCAATGTTTCTAACCCATACTTATCTCCGCCACAGGTCCGTCGCATCCGAGACCGTCTCTCAATAGGGTTGCCGCCATCGCCACCGGCCTGCCAAGCTCCCACGCCTGCTTTACCAGCCCTACCCGCGCCGACGACACCGGCGCCGCCTACCACAGTATCAACCAACTCCAACATCAACGTCAACCCATTAGCACTTCCCGATACTATGAACTCGGAGGTGTTCCTAGCGAGATTACACGCCCTTCGAGCGTCTAAAGAAGACACGGTGAAAAACCTCGTGCGGTTGGATGATGAGCCTACGTTGGATAAGGGCACGCGGCTAAAGAAGGTCTTCCAGGCGCTGTATAACGCTATCGTGGCTGTAAAAGGTATGGTGAAGTTTCTATTTTATTGATAACGAGTTTAAATTAAACATGTGTGCTCTTGAATAAAGAGTATGGTTTAGCTTAGGTTACATCATTCTCCTTATATTCAATCAGATATTGTAATGAAATAAAATTCTGTGTAACCAATACAGCTTCAATAAAATAATTTACTGAGTTCGCGAGCTTGTGATGTCATAATCCTCTTTGCCACACAAAAACTCTTCCGTAGTTAGAGAAGTTTTGATAGCTCAATGCCCGTTTTCATATGGTGACACATAACAGGCATTTTGTTTTCAAAGGGGTCATTTGAAAAATAGGGATTGATGGTGAAAACGGGCACAAGAGTTTTGATATCGTAGCTTTCTAGTATTCATTACATCTTAATTTCCAGACGACAAAGACAAGCTCCTCTGCGCGCCATTCATGAAGAGCAAGACCAAGAGCCAAGAGGCGGGCCAGCCGGCAGCGGACTTGGCCACCATCGAGGCGAACTTGGCGCGAGGACACTACGAGACCGTGGCGCAGTTTGACGCAGACGTATGCGCTGTGTTGGCGGCTGCTATGCGCGAACATGGCCGCCTTTCTGCGTTAGGAAGTGTAGCTGTGCAGCTCAAAAAGGTTAGTAATAATGACGATATTCGGAATTTTCCAATAGTTTCCAAGAGCCAAGAGGCTGAATCATCGAGGCCAACTTGGCGCGAGGACACTACGAGACCGTGGCGCAGTTTGACGCAGACGTCTGCGCTGTGTTGGCGGCTGCTATGCGCGAACATGGCCGCCTCTCTGCGTTAGGAAGTGTAGCTGTGCAGCTCAAAAAGGTTAGTAATAATGACGATATTCGGAATTTTCCAATAGTTTCCAAGAGCCAAGAGGCTGAATCATCGAGGCCAACTTGGCGCGAGGACACTACGAGACCGTGGCGCAGTTTGACGCAGACGTCTGCGCTGTGTTGGCGGCTGCTATGCGCGAACATGGCCGCCTCTCTGCGTTAGGAAGTGTAGCTGTGCAGCTCAAAAAGGTTAGTAATAATGACGATATTCGGAATTTTCCAATAGTTTCCAAGAGCCAAGAGGCTGAATCATCGAGACCAACTTGGCGCGAGGACACTACGAGACCGTGGCGCAGTTTGACGCAGACGTGTGCGCTGTGTTGGCGGCTGCTATGCGCGAACACGGCCGCCTTTCTGCGTTAGGAAGTGTAGCTGTGCAGCTGAAAAAGGTTAGTAATCTTATAATATCATGACGACATTGGGAATTTTCCACTAGTTTCCAAGAGCCAAGAGGCGGGTCAGCCGGCGGCGGACTTGGCCACCGTCGAGGCGAACTTGGCGCGGGGTCACTACGAGACCATGGCGCAGTTTGATGCAGACGTATGTGCTGTGTTGGCGGCTGCTATCCGCGAACACGGCCGCCTGTCTGCGCTGGGAAGCGTGGCTGTGCAGCTCAAAAAGGTTCATATAATTAGCTAGCTTTTGCTTTTTATTGAACACAAAAAATCGTTGCGTGAAATAGAAACTGTTTTCTAGTGGAAAATTTCCAAACCGTTTATTATCTAAGTGTGAGCTAAAGCTCGACGAAGATGCGGCTACCAGAAAATGTAATTGAGTTTTTTTTAAATATTTTTGCTCAATATCCTTGTTTTTTCTTCACAGGTGTACAACTCGGCGAAAACGGACCTCGCTGACCATTTGACAAAGATACTCGGCCCTGAAGAACCTTTGCCTACTGGATTCTTACAAAAAGCTAAAACTGGTGAGTGTACTCTTACTTAGATAATGATGTATAGCCTGACCAGAGGCGCGTCAATTGCATTTGATAGTGCAACACTGAGTACAGTCGTACCTGTGTTAAATTAATAGGCTAACTTTAAGTATCAGGATTCAGGGTTACGGGCTAATTTGATATTTTCATAAATTAACAAAAAAATATTATTATAGGTAACCTGGTTTAAATAAATTAAATGAAACCATCAATCGAGCTAGTAGGATTTATTTTATTATTCATCAATAATCAAATTCAGAACTTGAATATTCAACTGCAATGTTTGCTCATGAACGCTTCAAACTCGGTACTTCTTTCCCAATTCCATAAAATTCAACACTTAGAAAGTGACAAAAATTTTTAAAATAGGTAGTTGAAACAAACCACAGCTAATTTTCATAGTGGACTGTACTATGCGATAAACATGTCAGTCAATTTGACAACCTTTGTCGGAAACATTAATCAATGAAAATATTGTCCGAACCCTTAGTATTTCTCTTCGACAAATACTTTAACACATTGTGAACCACTTTTCTTTCACGACCATAAAAAGATTTTAGCAATTTAATTCACAAAATCAATTGCGCACATTTAAAATAAAGTTTGTTTACACTTTGAAAGCAATAGACTGACATGCAAGGTGACATGTCAATGAAGTTTTCAGTTACTGTTGCCATTAAAAGAAATTAGTACCATTAGTTTTCCGCAACATGGCGAGGGTTTTTATGTTCCTGGTCGGGCTATACATAAAACCATAATATAAGTACTACATAAAACTGAGAATGTAAAAAACACGCTATCGCACTTTAGAGACGATAGACTAAAGTGTTGTACACCGTCTTCTCGTTAGCTATGAGCAGCTCAGAAATATTGCTGTAATTTTCACGTGACACAATGCCTATAGTTGTAGCTACACAAGAGTTACAGTGATGGAAACTAGAGGAGAGATAGAGTGTAAGAGAAGAATAATAGTTTCATGCCCGTTTTCACCATCAATCCCTAATTTTAAAGTGACTCCTATGAAAACAAAATGCCTGTTATGTGTCACCATAGGGGTCAATTTAAAATTAGGGATTAATGGTGAAAACGGGCATCAACCAAACGACGTCCACTGCTGGACAAAGGCCTCCAAGGTTTTACATAACGACTGGTTCAGTGCTGCCCGCATCCAGGTTCTTCCCGCGACCTTCACCAGTTTTCAAGGGTAGTTAATAATAATAATATTTTTAAGATTTTTGTTTTTATGATGTATTTTTATTTTTTGATAATTACATTGTAAAAAGAAAAAATTAAAAATAAGAAAGAAAAATTAATAAAGGAGATAATTATAATAAAAATTAAAAATCCCATCCCAACTAATATTATAAATGCGAAAGTAACTCTGTCTGTCTGTCTGTCTGTCTGTCTGTTACGCTTTCCCGCTTAAACCTCGCAACCGATTTTGATGAAATTTGGCATAGAGATAGTTTGAGTCCCGGGAAAGAACATAGGATAGTTTTTATCCCGGTTTTTGAAACAGGGACGCGCGCGATAAAGTTTTTCTGTGACAGACAAAATTCCACGCGGGCGAAGCCGCGGGCGGAAAGCTAGTAAGAAATAAAAATGAATAAAGGATAAGTCATTTATTTCAACACACAGTCATAGGTTTAAGGTTACAGTTAATAATTATAATAATAATAAAATATTTAAATTTCATTTCAATTCACATCATTAAATTAAATTCAAACAAGTCAATTTTTACATTTTGCTATTTGTTCGTTAGTCAGTACATTAATCATAGAGTAATGATTAATGTACTGACAGTCAAATCTTGCGGAGAGCGCGTTTAAGATGATGTTGGGGCTGCCCCGGACCCTGCGCACTAGGGATGCGCATCGTTTCCGTAGCGTCGTATAGAAACAGTCGACGCGCCACTAATAATGAGTGTTTATTTCCACAGAGGAGGTGATAATGTGCATCTGCGGACTGCACGTGGAGGAGGGGCTGATGGTGCAGTGCGGCGGCGCGCGCTGCGGCGTGTGGCAGCACGCGCGCTGCATGCGCGTCGCCGACACGCGCGCGCCGCACTACTGCCACCACTGCTCGCCGCACACCGCCGCGGTCAGTGCACAGCTTTAATACTATAGTCTGGTCCGGGAGCACGTAGAATTTTGCCCAATGACCCCAAGCTACCCATCCTTATCGCTCGCGCGTAATTATGTTGCTGTCATGCTCGCACACTCACTGCGGGCGCCCGTCGCACAGTCGCGACAGCAATATAATTACTCGCGAGCGATAAGGATGGGTAGCTTGGGGTCATTGGACAAAATTCTATGTACTCCAGGGCCAGACTATACACTTCATTCGATACGGTATACGGCCTACACCAAGGCCTGATTTATACAGCGATAATCGCGCGGCTACTGGCACTTCTTGTACCTTTCCATCAAATAGCAACGCACACGCGCGCCGCACAACTGCCACCACTGCTCGCCGCACACCGCCGCGGTCAGTACTACTTATTCGGTAGGATAAGTGCCTACGCCCTACTAACTAAGGCCTGGTTTAGACAGCGATCATCGTGCGGTTACTGGCAACGCACGCGCGCGCCGCACTACTGCCACCACTGCTCGCCGCACACCGCCGCGGTCAGTCCATAGCTTTAATGCTATAGTCTGGTCCGGGAGCACGTAGAATTTTGCCCAATGACCCCAAGCTACCCATCCTTATCGCTCGCGCGTAATTATGTTGCTGTCATGCTCGCACACTCACTGCGGGCGCCCGTCGCACAGTCGCGACAGCAATATAATTACGCGCGAGCGATAAGGATGGGTAGCTTGGGGTCATTGGACAAAATTCTATGTACTCCAGGACCAGACTATACACTTCATTCGATAGGATATGTGCCTACACTAAGACCTGATTTAGAGAGGGATAATCGCGCGGTTACTGGCAGTTCTTGTACTTTTTCATCAAACCGCAAACTACGCGCGCTGATTGCGCGTGGTTGACACGCGCGCGCCGCACTACTGCCACCACTGCTCGCCGCACACCGCCGCGGTCAGTACTACTTAACACTCCACCTCATCATCATCATCATCATCATCATTTCAGCCATAGGACGTCCACTGCTGAACATAGGCCTCCCCCAATGCTTTCCATGTTGATCTATTGGTAGCGGCCTGCGTCCAGCGCTTCCCTGCTACCTTTACGATGTCGTCGGTCCACCTTGTAGGTGGACGTCCCACGCTGCGTTTTCCGGTACGCGGCCTCCATTCCAGAACCTTTCTGCCCCATCGGCACTCCACCTCATTCGGTAGGATAAGTGCCTACACTAAAGCCAGTAGGCCTAAGATGCGCGCCGTGATAACTTTTATCGACGTCAAAATGTATGAGCAAAATCGATAAAATGGTGTGATAACCGCTTTGGACAGCGATCATCGTGCGGTTACTGGCAGTTCTTGTACCTTTCCATCAAATAGCAACGCACGCGCGCGCCGCACTGCTGCCACCACTGCTCGCCGCAGACTGCCGCCACCACTGCTCGCCGCAGACTGCCGCGGTCAGTAGTACAACTTACCACTACACCTCATTCGATACGGGTGTGTCTATACTAAGGCCTGATTTATACAGCGATAATCGCGCGGTTACTGGCAGTTCTTGTACGCACGCGCGCGCCGCACTACTGCCACCACTGCTCGCCGCAGACTGCCGCGGTCAGTACTACTCATTCGGTAGGATAAGTGCCTACACCAGTCTTTCCCAAAGTGGGCGATAACGCCCCCTTGTGGGCGCTGCAGGCTTAAAGGGGGGCGGTAAGAGACCCAGAAAAAAAATCGGGACGTTGTGTAGAGGCTTCTGAGGCGTCATTTACTAGGAGGACACTTAGACACCGACTGAGCACTCGACACTCGACTACAAATGGGGGCGCTAAAAAGAATTTATTTTCAAAGTGGGCAGTAGACAAAATAAGTTTGGGAACCGCTGGCCTACTGACTAAGGCCTAGTTTAGACAGCGATCATCGTGCGGTTACTAGCAACGCACGCGTGCGCCGCACTACTGCCACCACTGCTCGCCGCAGACCGCCACGGTCAGTACACAGCTTTAATACTACACTTCATTCGATACGGGACAAATGCCAACACTAAGGCCTGGTTTAGACAGCGATAATCGTGCGGTTACTGGCAGTTATTGTATTTTTCCATCAAACCGCAACGCACGCGCGCTGCATACGCGTCGCCGACACGCGCGCGCCGCACTACTGCCACCACTGCTCGCCGCACACCGCCGCGGTCAGTACAACTTACCACTACAATTGGACGTAGTTATGCTACAACGTTCCAACCCACACGCAAGTCGAACTGAGAAAATCGCGTTTTTGTAAAGAAGAACGGTCACGCCCCATACAAAAAAAACCCAGACCCGACAGAAACGAGACATACCTCAGTTTTTTTGTCATGTCTTAATTAGTTAAATTATAATAAATAATAATAATAATAAATCTTTAGACAATTTCACACAGCGCCAGCTAGCCCCAAAGTAAGCAACTTAATGCTTGTGTTATGGGTGCTAGCTTAACGGATATACTACTTATATACTTTTTTTTTTTAAATACATAAATATTATACATAGTCACACCCAGACCCGTCACAGAAATTAAAATTCATCATTTCAATTTTCTGCCCGGCCGGGAATCGAACCCGGGACCTCTCGGCATAGTAGTCCGTTCTGAACCACTACACCAAACGGCCGACTGATTATACAGGGTGTCCCGTAATGTAACGTCAAGCCGGAACTGGGTGTTGAGGCAAGTTGTGCTGGTTATCAGAAAAATATAAAAAAAAATATATGTGGCATATTTTAAAAATAATAGGCATTTAAAAAAAATCAAAAAATTCTACTCCAGGTGACGGTCCTTTTGCTCGTGTTGCCACAAATCTTCACTTTTTCCATATTTTTTTTTGTTATGTAACCCTGAATAATGCTTCTCTAAATTGTTATCAAAATTACAAAACCAGCTGCTCCAACTTGGATGAAAAAAAATACATTATTCCCAAAAAAAATATCAAAATAAAAATTTTGCCTAGTTTAAACTGACTGTACTGAAAAAAAATTGTACTACGCGAGTGTGGCAAGTGACGTCATAATTTGGCGCATTTAGTAAGGATACCAAAATGGTATAACACTTTGTAAAATCTTGCTGTAATTGTCGACAATTTTTGTTTATTGGAAATAATCCCGTTTTTAACTTTATCTACCTTGGTTAAAAATATTATTCTAATGTGCCCAAAATTCAAGTTTCTGGCTTAAGTGAGGTGGAGAAGCCATTTTAAAAGGTATGAGCGGGACGGAGAGGTCCATCTTACCAAGCAGGGATGTTATGGATATCCGTAACCGTAACCGAAACTATCGGATATCCGAAATAAAAAAATGTCCATAACCGTAACCGAAACTGATTCAAAAGTTACGGATAGTTTCGGATAAAGGCCAAACTGCAAAACTCTATGAAATCTGCAGTATACACGCCGCAGCTGCAATGCCGCGCTGCCGATTTCATAGTTTTGCAGTTTGCGGTTGCAGTTTGCGGTCTGCGGCCCGTCTTGGAATTGTACCTTAAATCTTAATATTAGTTACCAACTTGTCTGGCATTCGCTGACACCATCTAATATGCCAGCCTGTTTACCTTTATCATACATAGGTGTCGTCTTCGTTGGTACATAAAGTAGCTATGTGGGTCACGCTCACGCAGCATCTTGCTATTTGTAAGTATTATACCTACATTTTTGAAATTCTAATAATTCCGTAACCGAAATTATCCGAGACTTTCGGATAATCTGAAATGATTTCATATCCGTGACCGTAACCGAAACCGGTATAATATTATTCTAATATCCGTAACCGTATCCATAACCGAAACTTCATATCCTTATTATCCCTGTTACCAAGTACAAGTGCAGGCTGAACAGGTAGTAAAGGCGCGCGCACACGGGTGACTTTTGTCACAGTATGTCAACTACTAATTACTGTCATGGCGACAAAAGTTTCTGTGACTGACTGTACGGTAGTCAGTCACAGAAACTTGAATTTTGGGCACATTAGAATAATAATTTTTAACCAAGGTAGATAAAGTTAAAAACGGGACTATTTCCAAAAAACCAAAAATTGTCGACAATTACAGCAAAAATTTACCAAGTGTTACCATTTTGGAATCCTTACTAAATGCGCCAAATTATGACGTCACTTGCCACACTCGCGCAGTACATTTTTTTTTCAGTACAGTCAGTTTAAACTAGGCAAAATTTTTATTTTGAAATTTTTTTTTGGGAATAATGTATTTTTTTCATCCAAGCTGGAGCAGCTGGTTTTGTAATTTTGATAACAATTTAGAGAAGCATTATTCAGGGTTACATAACAAAAAAAAAATTTGGAAAAAGTGAAGATTTGTGGCAACACGAGCAAAAGGACCGTCACCTGGAGTAGAATTTTTTGATTTTTTTTAAATGCCTATTATTTTTAAAATATGCCACATAGATTTTTTTTTATATTTTTCTGATAACCAGCACAACTTGCCTCAACACCCAGTTCCGGCTTGACGTTACATTACGGGACACCCTGTATATTTTTTATATTCGAAATCTATGTATAACACCAAAATATTACCCTTTGTTTTTGTTCAGGCGTCATACAAAAACTAATACAAAATGCCTATTTATCACCAAAATTGGTAAATGTATGTGTTACGGTCAAAGTGATAAATGTGAAAATTATGAATAATCGCCGGTTATTATGAATAATTACCGCATGATTTGGTTAATGTGATTAATATGAGGTCATTTATGTGTGTATAAAACTAAATAGGCGGCTTAGGGGTGGCCCAAGGGCCACCCCCGCCGCACCTTAACCTATTTTTCACTTTAAATCAAAACATTATGTTATAGGCATCATGGAAAAGTAATATTATGCAAGAAACATTCCAAACTCATTATGCCAAATTATATTAATATATGATATCAAAACGTTCAAAACTTTGGCTGTACACGAGCACGTACACAAGATGTTGTTCTCTTTTAAGAAATTTGTTAGTACTAAGGTTGAATTATTAAATAATCACTGTTAAATGTGATTAATTCATCACTTTTACCGCGACTGTCGGTAATTATTCATAATAACCGGTTATTATTAATAATTTTCAATTTATCACATTAACCGTAACATATGCACCTAAATGTCTATTACAGCTGCTATGGAATGTATCTAGGTGACCTGGAGATAGGTACAGCTGGATTATACAGGGTGGTTATACATATGGAACGATAAGTGATCTCACTCGATTATTTCTAAACTATACAAGATATCGAAAAACTAGTTACTGATTCTGAAAGTGCTTCACGAGCTCTTTCAAATGGTACCAACAATAGGTTACAGATTATGGAAGCTGGTAACATTGAATTTTTGGATTTTGTAACTTCTCGTTTCCACCCTGTATAATCCGGCTGTATCTCCAGGTCATCTAGATACATTCCATAGCAGCTGTAATAGACATTTAGGTACATACATTTTCCAGTTTTGGTGATAAATAGGCATTTTGTATTAGTTTTTGTATGACGCCTGAACAAAAACAAAGGGTAATATTTTGGTGTTATACATAGATTTCAAATATAAAAAATATATAATTTAACTAATTAAGACATGACAAAAAAACTGAGGTATGTCTCGTTTCTGTCGGGCCTGGGTCACAGATGACCGTTCTTCTTTGTGGTACGCTTTTTTTTTGTAGCGAGTAGAACTGAGTAGTATGTATCACTTCAACTAAATAAATAAACGTTATTTTATTACATACTTGTCATTAAAATTGACTAATATTTCTCATACAAATTTTGAAAAAAATGTACTTGGAACGTTTTTGCAAAAAGGCTTTTTGTATGAAATTAGTTATTACCTTATTTTGCAAAAACTTTCCAAGTACATTTTTTTCAAAATTAAACATAAATTCCAAATG
This sequence comes from Ostrinia nubilalis, assembly GCF_963855985.1. Lineage (NCBI taxonomy): Eukaryota > Metazoa > Arthropoda > Insecta > Lepidoptera > Crambidae > Ostrinia > Ostrinia nubilalis. The sequence goes on from NC_087103.1 coordinate 9,547,445, forward strand.
GAATGTCACATTTTAAGATTTTATTTAGATCTTTTGGATCGTTTTATCATTGGGACCGCTTAATTATTTCATTAATTATTGTCGTAAGAGAGTCGGTGTCTTCAGCACTAGATAGGGTGACCCAAAATACCTAGCTTGGGCTCGAAAACTCAATTTTGACCACCTTGTGGGTTGGAACGTTGTAGCATAACTACGTCCAATTATACCTCATTCAATATGGGATTAGTGCCTACGCTAAAACTTTCCTAAGTTGTCCATCCTCCTGGATGCACGGAGCAGGTGCCTGCTACGCACGCGTGCGTACGCCTGTTAATAACGATCGCCCCCCGCCGCGCATGTGGCACGCATCGTCGTGACACGGCGCTACTCATTCTATTTTTCCATATAGACACGCGTGTGTGCGCCCCGCATGAGATTTAGATTTATTAAAAAAAAAGAAAATATTACAAAGAATAATAATTTATGATATTACCATAATATTACTGTCATCATATGCCAGTACCAATCTGGCATCGAATGACGCTGTACTGTTGTATTTAAGGTTTTACAAAAACATGTATGTATTATGAAACAAACCAAATATATCTATTTCATATAAAAATGTATCGTAACTTCTTCCATCATGCACCAATACTTCTCTATTTACACATTATCCTAAATTACATTTCAACTTACAGAATGTGGACCGCGAGATCCCGCTAGACGACTACACAGAAGACGGCCACCAGTTCTACCTATCTCTAATGCGGGGCGACCTCCAAGTCCGGCAAGGGGACACCGTGTACGTGCTGCGAGACATCCCCATCGATGAGAAGCACCCTGACGTTAGCCAGGCGAACGGGGATAAGACTGACTCGCCGAAGACTAAGAGGGTTGAAAGGAAGAAGGTCAAGAACATCGCCAAAGGGAAGACTGAGGAGGCTACTCAGAGCAAGGTGAGATAGGGTTTTTAATGCAGTTTTATTAACTACTAGTGGCCACCCGCGACATCGTACGCGAGGACCCCGTTTTACCCCCTTAGGGGTGAAGTTTCGAGTTTTTTTAGAGTTTTCCCGGAAATTATTCGAACTTTTCTAGCCGTAAAAACCACCCTTGGATTTCACCGAACATTAAAAAAAAGAATTGGTAAAATCGGTCCAGGCGTTGTTGAGTTATGCGCTTACCAACACATTTTGCGATTCCTTTTTTTATATTATAGATAGAATAAGCCTTATTTTCCGTTATCTTTGTACAGACGATGACAGAACAAGTTAAAAAGTGACACCCTATAGGGTGCAGATACTGAATCACTAATTTTGAGGCAGTATCTTTAGACTTAACATTAAGGTCAGTCCGTCAGGTACTTGTTTATTCTTTAAAGTCGTTACAGTACCTTTAATTGGGCAGGATTTTCTAACAACAACCAGCTTATTTCGTTCTGAATTAGACTGACCATACATCATATTTGTCCCTAGGACGGCGAGGTCCGCAAGCACACTTATCAAACTATCGGCGAAACAGCAGTATCGGAGCTGGACATCTTCCGCGTGGAGCGTTTGTGGAAGCACAAGCACACGCGCGAGCGCTACGTGTATGGACACCACTATCTGCGCCCGCACGAGACCTTCCACGAGCCCACGCGCAAGTGAGTGATTAGCTTAAGTTGTTGGCTAAGGTTACCCAGTGAGTGGAAAAGGCAAGGGGGCAACTGTTTCCCCGCTCCCAGGAAATTATCTCTACTACTCGGTCGAGTTAACTGCGCATATGGCAGCCGTGACGTCACATCGAAGGCAGAATCGCATTCCAGCGAGGTGCGCAGTTAAAGCCTGGTCCGACGTGTCGGAGTCGCGACTGTGCGACGGGCGCCCGCAGTGAGTGTGCGAGCGCGACAGCAACATAATTACGCGCGAGCGATAAGGATGGGTAGCTTGGGGTCATTGGACAAAATTCTACGTGCTCACGGACCAGGCTTTAGCTCATACATTCTCACATACCTATCTTGTTTGGTCCTTGTGTCCAAGCGCGGGAAACTCCGTCTAATTAATAATAATAATAATAAATCATTTATTTTTTGAATACGGTTACAAATGGTTATAAAGAGAGAAGTTTCCAACATATTCTATCGTACATACGATGTGAAAATATTACAATTTTCGCACAGGGTTTAAATGACACCCTGACAGCTTCTGTGCTATAATTCCCCCTACTCCTCGCCCAGAAACTACTCTATAGCTCAGTAGTCAGAGCAATTTCCATCTGAAACAATTGATTTCAGAATTGTACCTGAGGTAGTTAAGTAATTTTAACTAGGTACCTCAGATAAACTATCTAATATAGGGGCTAATTCAGTTGCAAGTATCAGACGTGTAATAAAACGAAATTTAAGTAGGTACATAAGTTAAAAAATATTTCCATAGTTGAAATAATATTGAAATTTTACCTTAAAATAAAATTTGTATTATGTTTCCTCAGACGTCCGAAGTCCATTATGTGAGAGAGTACATCGTATTTCCTTGCGTTGTCGCTAGATGTCGCTACTTTACCGTCACGTGACCACGCCGCTAGCGCCCCCAATAGCCAAATCTGGAACTAACTCAGAAACCAGAGAGCGAGCCACCAGTTTGTGTCATTGTTCGGCTCATAAAACAATAATGAGGATATGGTCTAGCACCAGGAAGGCATTATTTGGACTTCGGACGTCTGAGGAAACATAATACAAATTTTATTTTAAGGTAAAATTTCAATATTATGTGTTCCGTTTGACGTCCGAAGTCCATTATGTGAGATCTGTTTGTTATCTTCTGGTGGCTTGCGAAATAAAAGGCAACAATGTGATATTAGTAATCGTATATGTAGGAAAATGTAATAAAAGTAAACATAACAACCAATTAGCTGGCAAAAATTAACTGACCATCATTTCAGCAACATAAAGGTAAAATAAAAGTAAAGTTAATTGCGATTGATAAATAAAAATTAATACAATTTCAATTTTCTATTATTTAGAGGGTGTAAAGAATTGAGAAAGCGACTTTTCTGAAGTCACATCATTACTCTGGCCACTTTTTTCTACATCTCTGTTATAAAACTTTCTAAAAGTGTTTTCATGCCGCCAATTAGCTTTTTCTATAATTTCATTAATAGGATATTTTTCTAAAAAATTTAGTGATGACACCGCTGACCTACAGCTACCAGGGGAAGCCTCTATTTCTGCCTCAGAAAGAGTTCGTTTTACCCAGCTACCTATGATTACCGCGGAGGCTGGCTTAACAGGTTCTCTAGTTGTGATAAATAAATTTGTTAATGAACCCCTTCTATTTTTTGAGATATCTATCAACGACCTTATCCAAAATAAAGCATTTGTATTTCTATCTGGCGAAGCATACAAAGTCCAACTTGATTGTTGATAGGATGCCGAATCTGTCTTTGAACCAAATACGGGATGCATGGTAATGGAATCTCCATTGTCTATTAAGTGATTTGTATCACAATGTAAAAGTGTCAAATCATGTACTCTACGACCCGAAGCTAACAAAAGAATTGTGGCAGTACGTCTAGAAACATCAAAAATGCTAAGTAAATTTGGATTGTTATTTTTTAAAAACTGAATGACTAATCTTGCATCCCATATTGGCAATTTAGGAGGAATTGGTCGGGCCAAAGAAATTGCTTTAAGAATGTGTTTAACTAAGTTGTTAGAAGATATTTTAATGTCAGAGAGTGTTTCACAAATAGATGCTATTACCGATTTGTGCACAAGAATGGAACGATATGCTAAACGATCTGTTAGAAACAGTTTCGCTAAGTACCTTGCTACGTTATCAGGGGAAGGGTTTTTAAAATCTAAGCTATTTTGAAGACACCACTGCGACCATCTATTCCATATTGGGGTATATGTTTTTAGCGTCGAAGATCTCCAACACGTCGAAAGAAGCTGCTTCTCCTCCGCTGTCCAACTTCCTGTTAAGGCGTCCCAGCCGAAATGAGCCAAGCTTCCAGCTGTAGGTTGTGAACTTGAGCTGGTGGCCGTCCCGTCTGAGTGTCTATCAGTGTCGACGACAGGTTCTGAATCTTCACAGGGCGTGCTAGGGCCCGGTTTTTCAAATCTGGGCGCCAAAAGGGCTTCGTCCACTTGGGTGCAATTATGATGAACTTGCCTGTTGCCGAGTTGAGGTGATGGAGTACTCGAGGCAGCAGGGATGGTGGAGGGAACACCAACGCTAGGTGGTAATTCCAGCACCTGCTGAACGCGTCGTGAAAGCAAGCGTTCGAGTCTGACAAGTCTAGCGTAGCATAGTTCGATACGACATGAGCTTCGCTGGAAGCGAAGAGGTCTATTTCGGGGGTTCCCCAGCGGTTGAAGACCTTTACTGTCGCTTGGTGTAGTAGGTACCATTCTGAGCCGGCGCGATTGCGCGAGAGGTGATCGGCTTCTGTATTGTACCGGCCTGGCAGATGGTGAGGGACCAGTACTATGCTGAGGCTGTCCGTCAACGCTAACAGCTGTCTGGTCATTTCGAGTAGCTTCGCTGATCTCGTCCCGCCCTCGTTCTTTATGTACGACACCACGGTGCGATTGTCACTCTGCAAGATTACTGTAGAGTGTTGAAGAACCTCTGCCTTTGACGAGATAGCGGCTATCACTGCGTACATTTCCTTTAGATTGCAATGCCATCTTTGTTGACGACGATCCCACGTGCCTTGAAGTGTATCGTTGTTTACCGTGGCGCCCCATAGAATGTCTGATGCGTCCGTGACTAGGTAATTTGTTGGAAAAACCGGTTGGTGAATCGGGGTCTTCTGACTTATGTTGTCGAGCCACCATTCCAACTCTGACTTTACTTCGTTCGTGATGGGACTGGGTCGCCGCGGGTTTTTTTGAAGTACATGGCTGTGTCGCTGCAGCGTTCGGCAATGCAACCTTCCTCGGAGAGTGGTGAAGGTTGCGAAATTGAGGTACCCTAAAAGGCGTTGCGCCTGTTTGAGGGACCAACTGCCGGCTGCCAAGCGGGTCAATATACATTGGCGAATCCTCCTCACCTTGTCCAGGGGTAGACACTTGGTGTTGAGTTGTGTGTCCCAAAGTATCCCCAGAAACTCTAACGACTTTGTTGGCGCAAGAATCGACTTTTCCCAATTGATATTCCAACCCAGGCTGGAGAGGTATGTCAACGCTACCTGAACATGAGCTTCTAACATTTCTCTGTTCTGATGCACAATCATGAAATCGTCCAAATATACTATCAGGCGGAGACCTTGGCTGCGCAGTAGTTCGGCCACCCAATTTATGACAGAGGCGAACATTCTTGGTGCTGCAGCTAGTCCGAAGGGAAGGCAAGTCATCTGGAGTAACCGACCCTCGTAACTGATGCGTAGGAATGCATTGATGCTGCTCCGCAATTGGCAAGTGGTAGTAAGCTTGGCTGATGTCCAGTTTTATCATCCAATCGTTGGTTTGTAAGAACTTGGGCATTAGGTAGTGATGAAATAAATGAAAAGTTTTGGGATTCATGAACTGATTCAATGCTTTTAAATTGAAAATGACCCGATTTTTGCCGTTGTTCTTTGTTATGATAAAAAGTGGGGAAATGAAAGACGGAGTTAAGGGAGCGGGCTCTAGAACCCCGTTCTGAATCAATTCTTGGATCTCTGATGACACCATCACTGATGTTGGGGTTTGATATTTTTGCATTATTTCCGGTGTTGGGAATACTAATGGTGGCATTTGATCGAAAGGAATGCGCGCTGACGAAATCAAATTGAGAATGGTTTTTGGAGGATCTAATTTGGCCCAGGCTGCTCGATATAGCCTGAGACAACCGCCCGAAAACCGTCTCGAGTCATTTGTTTCTATACCTGCTACCTTGATCTTTGCGCCCCCCCTTTTTCTTTTTGTCTCGTTGATCATAGTTACGCTTTTCCGATTTACCCTGTTGTTTATTTTTTGACTGCTGTGTATTTCGAAAGGAGTTCTCACGAGACGTTGAGGCAACGGGGGACTTCGAGCGCAATGGAGATTTAAAACGAGAAGCTGGCTTTGCCCTAGGCATGCTTTCCTTGACCAACTTTTCAGTACCGCCTATTTTTTGTAAATAACCGGCCAAATCTAGAGGGTTAAACATGTATTCCGCAGAAGGGGGAATCTTTTCGATATCTTCACGCGTAAACTTTTCTTTCAAACACTTAAGAAGTGCCTTACGACGAAATTCTAAAACTTCTGCGCGTTTCCCGCATACCATTTGCAGAATATCATGTGAAACCGCTTTATAATCAGAATCGTTACCAAAAAGTTCTCTTAACTTATCGTGAATTGCAGATAATTTAGCACTCGGTTGCGAAGACCACTCAATAAGTTTCCGTAACGCCGTATTCAGCGATTCGTTTTGTGCCAATAGGGCATTCGATAAAGCCGCAAAACTACGTTCCATTTGAAACCATCTAATCGGAGCGAAAGGATCTTCCAAACGTCTCAACTCCTCATTTATTTTTAATTCGCAAAAACCCGGAAACGCCACGTATTTTTTCTGCACATCCGTATAACGCACCGCATTCCACTCCGTAGAATTGAATCTCTGCATACTAACAAGCTTAGAAACTCGATCGGGATCAGCTTTAGGAATCGAGGGCTCTTTAACGGAAACGTCAAGCTCCGCGATGTCGCCCACCGGAGCGGGGGTACACAAAAAGGGGGCCTCGAGCACATCGCGTGATTCCGTTCGCGGCACGGTCGACGTCACAGAGGCCGAAACACCGGGATGCATGGCAGCCTGATTCGCGTAAAATATATTGTTAACATGACTCACCAGCTGCTGGGACAGTATCTCAAACCTCCGGTCCAAGTCCCGCGTGGAGTCGCGCGAGCTGCTGCTGGCGCGGCGCCGGCGCCGCTTGGGGCGCGGCTCGTCGTCCTCGGAGCTGGAGTCGGCCGAGGAGCTGGAGCTGGGCGGGCGCCGGCCCGCACTCGAGTCGCCGTCGCCGTCGCCGTCCGCCGACCGCAAATGTTCCCGTCCGCCGAAAGTGTCCGTCGTAGGCATGGTCGAATGATTTTCACTCATTTCACTTCACGCAACGGTATTTTGTAAAAAAAAATATTAAACTTTCTACTTTTATCTCGAAAGTTAGAAAAAATTATGAAAATAAAAATTTTTTGTAGGTAGAAATGAATGTTATGATTGAAAAATCTAACGACAACCGTTCGGTTCGAAAAACGACGCAACAATGACTCAAACTGGTGGCTCGCTCTCTGGTTTCTGAGTTAGTTCCAGATTTGGCTATTGGGGGCGCTAGCGGCGTGGTCACGTGACGGTAAAGTAGCGACATCTAGCGACAACGCAAGGAAATACGATGTACTCTCTCACATAATGGACTTCGGACGTCAAACGGAACACATAATACTAATAAATCTTAACAAAACAAAAATATATTTTGCAATAATTGGTTATCGTTATTCTTTTCAGATTCTTCCACAATGAAGTGATGCGAGTGCCGTTGTATGAAGCAGTGCCTATTGAGCTCGTTATGTCCCAGTGCTGGGTTATGGATCTCAATACTTACTGCAAGGTAAGATTTGCTAGAAATATCCCTTCAAGGTTTTGTTGTTTATCACTTTTAATCATTTTCGCTTATTATTTACCTGCAGTCCATGTTCCAATGTTTATTATTTATAAAGGTTGGTTATCATGACAGACTGAAGGATAGTTTGAATAGTTAAATAAATTGATATACAGCAAATGAATCTTATCAAATATTTATTTGCATTTGCCTTAGTCACGTGCTGATCGACCTTTGCCTGTGTCACATGTATGTGTGGACACTTCTCACGTGACGCGAGCTTGTATCCTTGCCATGCCTAACATGCGTGTTCAACGTGTGACTTGCACTGGTCACGTCCAAGCCACGCACGTGCGTATAAGGCTGCGTTTCCACCAAAAATGTGCGAGGATGGGTAAGTGATGTGTTTGTAAAGAACCAATAGAATCGCTTCATTTACCTCGCATCGGAAAAAGTGGTTGGTAAATGAAGCGATTCTATTGGTTCTTTACAAACGCATCCCTCGTTACGCATCCTCGCAATCTCTGGTGGAAACGCAGCCTTAAGATCGGACGCGGTGTTGTACCGCAATGAGATGCAGCATACAAAATGTACAATTGACATTTTAACGCTTTGTGTCGCGCCACTCAAGTGCAGCCAAGTCTTTATCTGGCAGTGAAGCTTCCGACCGTCGTGTGCGCACGTGTCGAGCATCATGTAACTGTCAAATGTATAAATAACCTGAATCGAGGTCGAATTCGAGGAGATTGTAGGCTGCTAGGGATGAAACGAATTGCTTAGTTAGTTTTTATTCAATAGTATTCAGGCCTTTTTCAGGGTGCTTACTATACTTACAGGCATAACCCTGCTTCTGACATAGTCGGGTATAGTTCTTGCAACTCACGAAGGCGAGTGAGCTTATCTTGTGTGTGTGTACGTGTACGTGCACATAACGATAATGTAATGTCTATCAAAAAACATGTAAAGCTCGCTCGCCTTCGTGAATTTCAACAACTATAATACTAGTAAAGCCCGGTCTGTGAGCACGTAGAATTTTGTCCAATGACCCCAAGCTACCCATCCTTATCGCTCGCGCGTAATTATATTTGCTGTCGCGACTGTGCAACGGGCGCCCGCAGTGAGTGTGCGAGCGCAACAGCAACATAATTACGCGCGAGCGATAAGGATGGGTAGCTTGGGGTCAATGGACAAAATTCTACGTGCTCAGAGACCGGGCTTTAGTAGTATAACCGGTGAATGAGGGTTATCGTTTTAGCGCTCACCAGTTAGCGTTACTGTAGACTTGTAGAGTAAGGTCCTGTCACTTGCTAGTAGCGAAGACAGTGGCACCAACTTGTGAGCGCTAAAGTGGTAGGAGGACTATCGCATTTGCACTCATCAAGATGGCGCCACTGTAGAGTAAGGTCCTCCTGTCAATCGCCAGGGGTGCCAACTATTATTGAGCCCGATTTTTATTTGTATGAAGAATCGGCGTAGTGTGCGCACTCCCATACATGCCCATACTGATCAACTGCCCGACTAAACTATCGGCCGATAAAAAATCAACGGTGTGCGCCTACTCTTAAGATGTTTATGAAATAGTGATAACTAAGTTTATCTTTTTCTCTATTTAATATCCCATGAAATCGTCGTCCATGGTATTCCTAATATAAAAAAAAAAGAAAATCTTTACAATGAAGGGCGGTATCTTATTTATCGATGGCGCCACTGCTGTAGAGTAAGGCCCTGTCAATCGCCAGGGGTGCCAACTGTTGAGTATAAAAACGATAGCCCTCATTAAAATGGTCGTTCCCCCCAGGGCCGGCCGGTGGGCGCGGCGGAGCAGCACGTGTACATTTGCGAGCTGCGCGTGGACCGCACGGCGCGGCTGTTCACGCGCGTGTCGCGGCCCAAGTACCCCATCTGCACCAAGCCCTACGCCTTCGACGCCTTCCCGCAGCGGCTGCGCATCACGCGCACCTACGCTGTGAGTACCAGATGACCACCCGCTTATGTTACAATGAGACTCCAGGGCTGTTCACGCGCGTGTCGCGGCCCAAGTACCCCATCTGCACCAAGCCCTACGCCTTCGACGCCTTCCCGCAGCGGCTGCGCATCACGCGCACCTACGCTGTGAGTACCAGATGACCACCCGCTTATGTTACAATGAGACTCCAGGGCTGTTCACGCGCGTGTCGCGGCCCAAGTACCCCATCTGCACCAAGCCCTACGCCTTCGACGCCTTCCCGCAGCGGCTGCGCATCACGCGCACCTACGCTGTGAGTACCAGATGACTACCCGCTTGTGTTACAATGAGACTCCAGGGCTGTTCACGCGCGTGTCGCGGCCCAAGTACCCCATCTGCACCAAGCCCTACGCCTTCGACGCCTTCCCGCAGCGGCTGCGCATCACGCGCACCTACGCTGTGAGTACCAGATGACTACCCGCTTATGTTACAATGAGACTCCAGGGCTGTTCACGCGCGTGTCGCGGCCCAAGTACCCCATCTGCACCAAGCCCTACGCCTTCGACGCCTTCCCGCAGCGGCTGCGCATCACGCGCACCTACGCTGTGAGTACCAGATGACTACCCGCTTGTGTTACAATGAGACTCCAGGGCTGTTCACGCGCGTGTCGCGGCCCAAGTACCCCATCTGCACCAAGCCCTACGCCTTCGACGCCTTCCCGCAGCGGCTGCGCATCACGCGCACCTACGCTGTGAGTACCAGATGACTACCCGCTTATGTTACAATGAGACTCCAGGGCTGTTCACGCGCGTGTCGCGGCCCAAGTACCCCATCTGCACCAAGCCCTACGCCTTCGACGCCTTCCCGCAGCGGCTGCGCATCACGCGCACCTACGCTGTGAGTACCAGATGACTACCCGCTTGTGTTACAATGAGACTCCAGGGCTGTTCACGCGCGTGTCGCGGCCCAAGTACCCCATCTGCACCAAGCCCTACGCCTTCGACGCCTTCCCGCAGCGGCTGCGCATCACGCGCACCTACGCTGTGAGTACCAGATGACTACCCGCTTATGTTACAATGAGACTCCAGGGCTGTTCACGCGCGTGTCGCGGCCCAAGTACCCCATCTGCACCAAGCCCTACGCCTTCGACGCCTTCCCGCAGCGGCTGCGCATCACGCGCACCTACGCTGTGAGTACCAGATGACTACCCGCTTGTGTTACAATGAGACTCCAGGGCTGTTCACGCGCGTGTCGCGGCCCAAGTACCCCATCTGCACCAAGCCCTACGCCTTCGACGCCTTCCCGCAGCGGCTGCGCATCACGCGCACCTACGCTGTGAGTACCAGATGACTACCCGCTTGTGTTACAATGAGACTCCAGGGCTGTTCACGCGCGTGTCGCGGCCCAAGTACCCCATCTGCACCAAGCCCTACGCCTTCGACGCCTTCCCGCAGCGGCTGCGCATCACGCGCACCTACGCTGTGAGTACCAGATGACTACCCGCTTGTGTTACAATGAGACTCCAGGGCTGTTCACGCGCGTGTCGCGGCCCAAGTACCCCATCTGCACCAAGCCCTACGCCTTCGACGCCTTCCCGCAGCGGCTGCGCATCACGCGCACCTACGCTGTGAGTACCAGATGACTACCCGCTTGTGTTACAATGAGACTCCAGGGCTGTTCACGCGCGTGTCGCGGCCCAAGTACCCCATCTGCACCAAGCCCTACGCCTTCGACGCCTTCCCGCAGCGGCTACGCATCACGCGCACATCATACGCTGTGAGTATTGCCACAGAATAATAATAAGTACTGTATTACAAACAACTTACCACTACGACGCTTACGCTTATCCGGCACCAGGAGATAGGTCCCTCGCACCCGAGCATTTGATTCACTATATGGATAGGATTTTTGCGGATGAGGGGAATAAAGTTAAAGGGAAGCACAAAAGATCCCAGTGGGACGACGTGAACTGCGATAATCGTGGCTCTAAATAAGATAAGATACCACTACGACTGAAAGTGCTTGATTACCCACGACTTGTTTATGTCCTTTTCGGAAATAATTCAAAAGCGCCAAGACTTCCTCTAGACTTTCAGCCTTGCAACTTTCGGAATAGTAAAGACAGTCTAATGAAGTACCTCACTACCTATCTGAATCATTTTGACACCACAATCAACTACGGAGTTGGTCATATTAAGCAATGTTATTCTCCAGGGCCCATTGGTGTGCCCAGGGAAAAAGTACTTTCAATATTGAGCAGCCCAGTCAGCTGATCGATCTAAAATCTTAAGCTGATCTAGACTGCCTATATCTCTCAATGGTAATGAATAAACAGAGTCATCACGGGTGATAAAGAAGAAGAAACTTAGGTATTTGTGACATTTTACAGGCTGTAAACTTGAGAATAAAAAGGAATACAAACTAATATTAATGTTTTGTTTTAGCCGCACGAAGTGTCACCAGAATATCTGAAACCAAGAGGGAAAAGTGCTGCTATAGTTCCCTTTGATAAATCTAAGAATACCACAACGAAGGACGTGAAGAAAAAGTCTTTGCCAGCAGCTTCAACGTCCGAGAGCTCTAAGGTAATGATTACTTGATGATGATGCATTCATGACGTTATGAAATTCTATTGCTAGTGATAAATGTAACTGGTCAATTAAAAATTACTCTTCTGCTTGACTTGGCGGACGCTCTTCTGGGACCCCAAGTGATTGAACAGCCGTTAAATGATAAAGGAATCGCCTACACTACAGTCTAATTTTTTAGAAATCAGCAGAAATGTCATCAAAAATGGCCAACTGACATAAAAATATTTTTAGTCTGTGAACTAGTGATGCGACAAAACCTCTCGTTAATCGCGAAGTGAAATTATTGTAGTACTTGCGTATCATTGCCGGGTGATCGTCAAAATACTAAAAATATGCAACAAAGTCGCAACATTGAATGTGAACTGATTATGAAATTTTCGAGAACAGGAAACAAACTGTATGCACAGATGTAATCAAAAAACACACTGGACAGTTAAACAATCAATGATATCCGTAAAGTTATTAAACTTTAAATAGTTGCAAAAAGTTCTGAGCCCCGATTACGGTAACTTTTAACGTTTCCAATCCAGACGCGGTTCATCGATTCTGCGATACGATTGGTCAAAACAGCTGACGTACGCTGTTGAACGACCAATCGTATCGCAGAATCGAGAAGCGTGTCTGGATTGTAGACGTTAAAAATTACCGTAATCGGGGCTCTGTTTGACAGTGTTGCTACTAGTGACATCTCGCTCGCTCAGTTCTTTGTTGCTCTATTCCGCTAGGGAGGTAATTTAAGATGCTATCAATTGAAAGAAGTTTTTTTTTCTTTTATTTGATTTACTTATATAGGAAAATAAGCAATGGAACAATACGTAAGCATAATTGCATAAAAAAGTAAAATAATTTCGTTTAAATAAAACCGACTAAAAATTAAACTGACTCCGAAAAAGTATACACTAAAAGTAGAAAAATAATTTTACATTATCTCCAATATTGTCAAAGTTATCGCTGGAAAACTAAACTAAGTGTCGTATGATAATATTTTTTATTTAAAATTAATCAGTAATCGGAATAAGTGAATACTTAAAATAATATCGATTAAATTTACAGATTGTCTATGACTCACAGGTTACAGCACTGATGTGTCAGAGACAAGTCATAGACAATATGGAGATAACACATGATTTTAAACGTCAAGTCAATTTGACAAGTCTCACAAATTTTCATCGTCCACGTATTTTGCTAAAATAATTTGTTTCAAAGATTAATTTCAAACTTGTATAAACGAGAAAATAAAGTTGGTTTCATGGGCTTGTTAAATAATGTGTATGATATTATGAACACGTAAGTGATTATGGTGTAATTGTGTATGAAAGTGTTTGTTTACATCTCTGCTGGATTCTAAAAAATCAAGGTATAGTTTATAATATACGATAGTTAGCTTTTTTCTTGATGTGTTTTATGTTACCATGATGTGAGAGAAAAGAAACAAAATTATTTGTATGTTTCACTGTACGTTACATTAACGAAATAGTTCTCATACTTCTCAATAATAACATAATTAATGGGAAATAATATCATTTTGTTTTTTATGTTAATAAAACTTGAACGTTATCGCAGGCCGCGAGCGCATCATTGACTCCAGCGCAACGCCGCGAGCGTCAAAAAGAGCGAGTGAACAACATCGCTCGCGCTCTGCTCGCGCGCCTCGGCTCGCGAGCGCCGCTCGACGCGTCCTACCTGCTGCGCGCCGCGCCGCGCCGCCCGCGCCCGCGCCCGCGGCCCCGCCACGCCTCCTGACCGCACGACCACGCCTGCCCCGCCTGCGACCACTGCTAAAGCCCGGTCCGTGACCACGTAGAATAGGGACGTTTCCCTGGTCAAAAAGCAAGAGTTTTAATTAGTCCGTCAGTTGACTTATCAAAAAATACTCTACACGTATTTTTCACTTTTTCAAACTAATGAAAATTTAAAGAGATAAAGCGCGCCAAAATTCATAAGAAGAGGCCCGTGACGTCAATGCTTGCATAAAAGTGCCGCACGTTGTGACGTCGTGCGGAACTTCAACGCACCATAACTATGTAATTATTTGTTAGATTGACAAATAAAAATATATGTGTCCAATATTTTTTGATATTAAACATGACGGACTAAAATTTTTTTAGGAAACTAGCCCATTGTGTCCTATGACCCCTAGCTACCCATCCTTATCGCTCGCGCGTAATTATGTTGCTATCGCGCTCGCACACTCACTGCGGGTGCCAGTCGCACAGTCGCGACAGCAACATAAATACGCGCGAGCGATAAGGATGGGTAGCTAGGGGTCATTGGACAAAATTCTACGTGCTCACGGACCAGACTATAGATACGCAATCTGTAGCCGCATCTCCATCAGAGCTGTGAAGATTGAAGGTATAAAGCTCGCGAGTTGAATGCGGTTCCAAAAAGTCTGCATTCAACTCGTCTAGTTTGGCATGATCGACTTATGTCTTTAGCGACATCTGCGTCAGAGCCATGAAGGTATACGGCGCGCGAGTTGAATGCAGATCGCTAAAGTCCGGTCGCCGAGATCATAGAATTTCGTTCAATGACCCCAGGCTACCAATCCTTATCGCTCGCGCGTAATTATATTGTTGTCCCGCGCGAGCGCGCGAACACTCACTGCGGCCGCCCGTCGCACAGTCGCGACAGCAATATTATTACGTGCGAGCGATGAGGATGGGTAGCTTGGGTTCATTGGACGAAATTCTATCAGCTCGGCGACCGGACTTTAGAAGTAAGTCTGCATTCAACTCGACTAGGTAGATTTGATTGAATGATGAAAATTTATGGTGCAGCTTCAATCGTTGACTGCGTGCATCTATTGAAAACCCTGATGACGTTGCCATACATTTTCATCTTATCAATCTCAAGTCTTTGCTGCGAAATAATCGTGCGTTGATCCAATGCTCAAATGGAGATACAGCTATACAAATATCGCTAGCCACATCAATAATCTAATTCTGAATTCAACACTAAAAACTGTTTCTGAATCTACGTGTGAAACTCGGTAATAGATTCAAGCCTGCGATTTGCTGAAATTAAATATTTAGGTTAATCGCAAACTTAAATTAATGCTCGAGTGTAAATTCAACGTCATTTCAGAATACAAGCCATAATCTGATTTCATAGCCGGTTACATGTAATTGGTTCCCCTGAGTAAAATAGAAGAGGTGACAAGTCTTGTCTTTTTACAATGTGACAGTATAAGGAGAGTGACGTGTAGTGTAGATAGGAAGTGAATACTAATCAAGTAAGCAATACAAAACAAAAGCCTTAATTTCTGTTCAATAAGCTGCCATTTTTACCGCGATGTATAAATAATATAGTAATAGTCAAAGACTAATATATTAGAAACGTTAGCAGTGGTCTATGTGAGGGGCAAAACGGTGTGTAATTAATATTATAACGTGAAATTTCCCTGTATTAGTATAGTTTTGCGAAAAGCTACGCCTGTTGTGAAGTAAACAGGCAGAATAAACATAAAATGACACTGCAGGCACACTGCACTGATCATTCTGGTGCGTAAGTTAAAGAAGTTAGTGACATGGTGTATCAAAGAATCTCTTGCTTGTAAGGATAACTTGTATATAGCTAAAAAGTAATTAAATAAACGTAAAACATTTCATGAAGTCGTCATCTATATTAGTGTTACGTACCGAAGCGAATGATATTTTTATAATATTATGGACTTAGCTCGGTACGTTTTCTTTTTTCTATAAATTGTATGTTATAAGTTCTTCTAATTTATTTTTAATATATTTTTAGCTTAAGGTTTTTCACGACCCATTTTTTTCTGTAATGTAAGTGTAATCTCAAAATATTAGTATTTGAAGAAACATTATGTTTGTTATATTTATACATTATGCTTATTTTGGTAAATGAATAGGCTAATGACATAATCGAATTAATTTTTCGGACATTATACGTGTAGCATATGATAACTATATTTTTACATAAGATGGTTAGATATTATAATAAATGATTATCGTAATAATTAGCCTAATTGTATTACGGTTAACGATCACTGGTGCGTACTGAACTGTTGAATGTTGAAGAGTTTTAATAGAGGTTAGCCACAGACCAGTTGTTTGGGAGGTTGTTAATGTAATGTTTAGTGTTTAATTATTATTACTTTCGATTTATCTTCCGCTAGGGTAAGTTGACGGTTTAATATTGTTTCGTCTGGTCATTTGCACACCTACCGTTTCGTAGGACATGCTCGATGCATGAGTTTATAATCTCTCTACTTTTTATAATATTAAGTTGAATAAGTTGTACATATTATTGTTAAGTTAGGGTGGTTGGTTGTTTTATTTGATATCAAAATTATAATATATTGCGCGCCGCGGGGACGTGATGTCCGCGTCGTCTCTGCTTGTTTGTGATGCACGCTGACGCTGAGTTTGTCTCGCTAGCCTTGATCTTTATTGTGATTCTAACAGAGAACAAAGTTGTTTTTGTTTCTAATTTATTTGTACAATACTGTTAATCTTTACACTTTTTTCCGTAGCTATCTTATATATGATTTTTTTCATAATAATTATAAGTGACCTTCGTAGTTTTTCATAACTTTATGGTGTTTTTTAGTATTTATATGAAGTCGGACAATAGAATATGAAATATGTTTATGCGATTGATCCCAAAATCAAACACGTTTGTCCACGCAGCAGTTCTTGCCTGGCGTGCTAGTATGGTGATGAACTATGTCAATTTGCCAGTGGACGTTATTATTTCTACTGAAGTAGTTAGAACACGGTTATATTTAGACAAATAAAATAGAAAGCACTTAGACAATTTCATATTACGCTAATAATGTTGTTGACAGAAGATAATAAACATGTTCAAGATTGAAAATATTTTATACTCACTGTTCAATGATGTTTGTCGCTTTCACTTGCACGTACCTACATAAGTCATCTCTCTGCCTTTAGATAATAACAATCTAATATAATTATTGTACCATAGATTTCTTCTACCATAAAACAGATAGATAAATTGGTAATTCCACTCATGTACTTAATTAGTGAAAGAAATAGATTTCCATAGTCAATAGAGTAAGTTATAAGATTCCCCATTCATAAGGCTTTTTCGTGTGATTGTTTTGAAATACAGAGTTTTGAAGATTAGTCAATAGTGGGAAGCGAGTTCGTAAAACACAGAAATTTTGGGATCAAAATTACAAAACACCTATCGGCAATCAAAAGTGTAAACACTGTAATATCTGTAACAATGTATATTTAGACTTTCCATACATTGTATCGTAATACCGTAATACTTAGTATACATGTGAGGCGCATTTTGTTATCTTCGCGTATTATTAACGCCGCCATTACAGATGTTACAGTTCCAGAATCTGTTACAACTTCAGTTGGTATATGAGCAGCTTTATTATTTATATGTAACTATCATTTAAGATGCCATTTGTTGTAACTCATGTTTTAATATTAAATAAAAATTTTGGATCAAAACAATGATTTTTGTCTTTTCAAACCTCAATGTTGCCATTGTCATCTTTAAAAAGTAAACTAGTCTTGAACTCTATAGATCGTGTCATCCACGATGACGTGCCCCACCAATTTTTGGTCGAGGGAAGCGCGGGGTGCGGAGAGTTTGATCCGAGCAATCCGAGCGTCATTATTGAAGCGTGCACTCATGGATAATTTGGCGTGTACCGATAACACTCAAACATTAGCGGAAGATGGAGGGGCGCGTCTTCGTGGATGACACGATCTATAGCAAGTGCATAATATTCTTATAATAGTCGGTTGTCTAATTAGGCTGCTGCTATAGCCAGATGAGCAGCGCTACCTATGTAAACAAACACGTTTGGTTCGGCGAGTCTCATCACAACACACCAGCTCATGTTCTCACGCTGCGTATGACACAGCATTAGTCGCGAACGCTCGACAGGCCTCATCATACTAGTAAACAATTGTCAATAGGTTCATACACCTCGTTAATCTCCTGTCGTTAATTATCCCTCCGAGTATTTGATATTGTTTTTATTAGTTGTGCTAAAGATTTTGGATTCAAAATATGGATCATTCGACAATCGTGAGTATTTTTTGACACATGGGAATCATGGGGATGTGCTTTTCATGTAACGTGTGACCAATCAACTAAAAAGCTCCCCATCTTTCATACTTTACATTCAATAATCATGTAGGTAGGAAGTAAGTTACAAAACATGGTTATTTAGTTAAGGATATGGATTAGCATAAAATATTCATTGACCCTACCAATTTCTCGACTGCCACTCTCGATGTTGTTAAAAATGTAACATGAAATTTTAATTAAATTCTTTGGCCTTTCTTAAGTCCTAATTATACGTTAAAAATGCGATTATATTATTTCTTTAGTATGTAGACGATAACAAAATAGATACATAAACGTCTACGACGCTCTCGTGCGTTCTACACGTGACACTTTTTGTAAATGGGACAACAACCTTCATGTATAGGCATAACACGTTTTAATTCTATTTAAAAAAAATGATAATAGTTTACTTAGGTATATACCCATTTACTAGATTAAGTATATAGTACTCGTATATAATAAAAGGGTGTCAGTTACTCCAGACTCCTTTAATCCGCTTATTTAATTTCCAACTGATTGTATAAAACAAGAGTAACCTTTCACGGGTGTCCCATTTAATGTTATACATAGAGTCAAGCTGAAATCAAGAGGGAAGCGAAATATAAATACTCACAGGACTATCACCAATGAATTTTCCGTAGTACCTACCCATTTGCATTCCTACAAATACCTTCCGGAAAATGCTCTAGCTTTAATGTGCTTCAAACAGCATTTTTTTAAACTTTCCATGAGCTGTCCTAAGTACTTGTAGTAAACTAAACAAACCACTTCAACTCTCGTATTCAATGAGAAAATTAGTCGGCCCGCATCAATTCAGCTAACTAACAAGCTCTTCGAAACACATTGATTGATTTGTCCCCAAAATAAATCTGGCTTTACATAAAAGTTTGAAAGTAAAAATCTTAGAAGTTAATCATTTATAACACCTGCCCAGGTGCTTTAGCGGCGCTAGTAAAGATTTTAGTTTATCACAAATTTAGTTACAATAGAAGTAATGAATGTTACTGAAAACCTTTTTTATTTCGATTCTTTTTATTCTGTTTTGAGATGAAAATAGGTGTTTTTTATATTTACTTAGAAGTTACTTGCCCCTACCTGTAAATTTAAAACGAATGAATGTCACTAACGAAGCGAATACGATATCGAATTTATAATGATACATTGTCTACAAACAGTGGAATATGCCCATCTTCCGTCCAATTGTTGACCACAGAGTAAGTAGCCGAGTCTCGGACGATCGCAAAGGGCATTTAAAGCGTTTATCCCACTGATTCCCACTGCATCAGCTTACGTGACTAACCACACGAATATGTGGTGCGACATTAACTACTTGGTAAACAATAATTTTGATATAAATAAATATTATCAGTATTATAATACCTTTGTTGTAGTCCAGTAGTTATCAAAAGTTGAGCATCCATGTCGTGATATCTGAGGTTCGATTCCTGCCGTCACGGCATAAACTGAGTATAAACCTCAGATCATAGAAAGGTATAAACTGAGCAGATGCCATTTTGGTGCGTGTACCTACTTACTCTGTTTTTTAATGTTGAAGTTGTTATTTATTTGTAATGCTTTTAATACTCGCATCAAATAAATACTTTCTTTCTTTCTTTCTATTTTGGATGTTTGTCCCAACTTTGGCTAGGAAATCGCAGACTTTAACGAACACGATAATCTGAAATTAAACAATAACTGAATCAGTGCTTTGGAGGATATCAAACACGTGTATTAGCTCAACGATTGAAACAATGAGAGTTTATAAGCTAGCTCTAAGATACTTTACTGAAAAAATATCCAGACAGAAACATACCGTTACTGTAAATTTGCAAAGACGATTGTTTGAAAGAAAATGTTAGTCAAGTATTCTGCAGGTTCGATTCGAATCCGCGACTACTGTAACAGTAGATGTACTACCTACTAATACCACAGAATATTATTAAAGTACTTTGAAACAAAATCTATTTATTTATACCGGCACGGGGCTGTGACCTCCGTTGTTCACTTCACACGATAAAAGTTATATTGAAAGTATTAAAACTAGAATCAACGATTTCATTATCAATTTAATGATGCGAATAATTTAATACCCTTTGTTTTTTGTAATGCTTTGTTTTATTTTTGACTGACTTTTAAATGCTTTTTAGTACATAAGCTAACGACCTTCTTTTCTACGACAATTTTTGGATAAGTCACATAAAAGTTAAAAGCGAAGTGTTTTGTACCTTAGTCGGAAAATATTTTTTTCATATATTGTATCATCAAAAATCCGTTTTCTTTCAATTGGTACCTACCAACTACCAATAAGTAACGTAGATGTAGGTACAAGAGTCCTTTTACATTCTTCGCCCGTTTCGTTGGCTTGAGAAACCGGAAGAGGCCGATTGTCGGTGAACTTAAGAAGTGTCTCGTTACCTTATTTCTTCCTAACACGAGGTACTGCTGTAAACTTCCGTCGTGATTGAGGATGTAAACATTCTAATCAAATAAATGCTCTACTATCCAGAAGTGACATGTTAATCGCTCTGTACACAATCGTTCGACAATGTGACTCGATGTTTCCTTATTAAGTGTACCTAATTTACTTGGAAATATACTTTGGGAATTTTGATGGGTACTTTTACTGAAGTTCTGCAGTGGCATAATAAAAGGAAGGTGATAAACTAGCTTCAACCTAGCTCTCAGCTTCGTTCGCATGGATTTCGATCTGATAGAAGTCTCAAACTCAAGTCATTACCAAAAGCAGATAAAGTAGTCTACACTATGAGCTATCATCATTATCACCATTTCATAGGACGTCCACTGCTGAACATAGGCCTCCCCCAATGATTTCCACAAAGCCTGGTTGGTAGCGGCCTTCATCCAGCTACCAAAAAATTGGTGTTTTTCCGTTAAAGGAAATTCTAAAAAAATAGAATAGTTCTTCTAGTTTTCACTGCCCTCAGGGCAGAGGTCACTGCCCTACGAGAGATTTCCAAGGCGATCGCATACAATGCGAACCTGCATGAGTAATGTAGATCATAACAATGAAATTATTTCATAAAACGAAATGATTTAGGGTCGAGTCAGCAGGACGTGCAATCCTGAGCCAATCGTGCGCCGCCGGACCGCCTGCGCAGCCCACTGCCCCTCACAACTATTATATTACGATCGCACGTCGCACGCAGAGTAAACACGCGTATTTTCAATCTCCATCTAGTGGTTAAAAGTGCCTGATTTGCTCTCGCTAAGGCATGAAAACTTATGTAGTGACCATCTGTAGGGAAGTTCCGAACAAGAGCGCTTTTCACTTCGCAGCCTGGGACCAATTATGCACGTGTGAGTATAGCCTTAAGTTATCAGTTTTAATGCTAGTTCTGTATTCTAAACACTATCTTACTCGAAATTATATCTTCCTTTCTTTAATTATCTTAATTTATTAACCGTTTAGATAACATAATTACATAATAAAACAGGCATAGCTGGGCACCGTTAATCAAATAGTTAACTTCGTTAATCGTTAAACCGTTACTAAAAAATTACCTTCGTTAAACGTTAAAACGTTACATTTCGGAAGATTTAACGCAAGTTAACGTTAATCGTTAATCCGTTAACACGTGATAATAAAACGAAAAAAATAATTGTATGCAAGGTTCAAATAATTTCGAAAGCTTATATCGTGCATGGAATTTATTCCTCTTTAATGTTTGCGCTACAAGCTTTCGAAATTATTTAAACCTTGCATAAGTACAATTATTTTTTTCGTTTTAGTACAACTGCCTTTCAGAATAAAAACTTGTTTTAAAAAAAAAGTTTTTCTAAATTATAATTTTATTATACACTTTTTAGTTGTGGGGTACTTGCGCCGGTTTTCCTCCTGTTTTCGTCCATTTGACCGACTTGCACAAACAAATTATACGGAAAATTAGAATACAAACCTAACTTTCTGTTTCTGTCTCTTTCTAAGTAACAGTTCTGCCTGCATGAAAATGTAATTTGACAAGTAATAACTCCAAAAAAATCTACGGAAGTTGCTGCTGCACACAGGTGAATGGAAAACGTCGTCAAGTTAGAAAAAAAAACGTGCCGGTAGGGAACTTTCATGGTATGTTAAATTACTGTTTTAGCTACTTTACGTAATGTTTTTGGCACGTATGTCTAATTATTAGCATAATAAACACTATTTTAAGGGTTTATTAAAGTTTTTGTATAGAAATCTTAGATAATTAAGTGGACTAATACTAGCATAACAATTTTGCAAGATTTTGGTTTTCGTCCACGTGGACGGAAACCCTGACACCTAGTTAATATTTTTAATAATCATTTTACTTCAATGGACCTACAAAATACAATGTTTTTTCTTCCAATATGATCTTTACTGCTATTACATAAAACATTTTAGTTTACGTCCACTTTTTAACAGTGATAAACCCATAAAAACCGTTAAAAAGATGTGGACGGTGGATGTTTTCGTCCATGACTCCATGAACAAGCACTGGGGTCGACGAAAATTAAAATTAGCTATTCCTGTAGATTAGTTTTCGTCCATGTGTCCTTCGACCTATTGCAATATTTTCCTAAATTTAGGTAAGAAACTTATTTAATTATTTTTGATATCATTTGAAAACTAACAAAATTACCTTTCAAATGATATACCACAATCCATAGTTACTGTATTGTAGAATTGGTTTTAAGTTAATAATTCAACTGCACCCTTTTTTCTACACAGTGGTCGAAAACTAGCGTACACTAGGACGAAAACTAGTGAAATCGCCTCTTTTGCATAAAATATTTTTTATAAAAAAACCCGTGGTAGGTATTTACTTATTGTCAAAATATAATATTAACGTGAAGTACCCAGACTATATAAGGACTAAAACGACATAAATGATACATATGAGTAGGGGTATTTTAAGATATTCATTTCGCATCACAAAGTTGGCAACTCCGATAAATTGGACGAAAACTAGCGCACTTACCCTATCTCATTCTCAACTCAATCTCAGAGCCTTGGTACAAATACAATTTAGCACCAAAGTGCTCGAAAAGGCAAATCCAACAAACCCAAACTCGATAAGTTTCCACCGTTTCGTTTAGGAATTCCTATGACCACCTCCTGACTCCATCATCAGGACCCTGGACATCATCTAGTACTAAAGTGCTCGAAAATACTAATCCAACGAATCCAAATTCGATGCGATTCCGCCGTTTCATTTAGGAGTTTCTATGGCCACCTCCTGACTCCATCATCAGACCAGCTCAATGGTACCATAACATTGCATTGTCATCGTACTTACATGAGTATACCAAATTTCAGCTCAATCGGTTGAGGACAACTGGTCTTAAATTCAGTTGTAAATAAACAAAAAAAAAATCATTTTTTATATCGTTGCGTTATTTAGTGATCTACAAAAACTGTTGTTTTGGGTTCTAGAAGTTCTGGAAGCCCGAACGTACTTGTCAGAATGCGTTTTTCAGCGTGCCTGCTATATCTTTTTGGTAAAAAGTAGGTACTGGATTAACGATTAACGGACTTAGGATAATTTAACGGAAGTTAACAAGTCCGTTAACATTTTTTAAAGTTAACTTAAAAGTTAATCCGTTAATACAAATGTTAACTTCGTTAATTAACGATTAACGGATTAACGAGTTAATGCCCAGCTATGAAAACAGGATAAATTTAATAAAATCCTCAATATGCACGACATTTTTCAATAGAAAACATTTTGAAGCCATAAAAACCATAGGTTCTTAAGTACAACATTAACAGACTATCAATACCTAAACTACAAGAATTCATTGTAAATTTATGAATTCTGTACATCCAAAATTGCTTTCACGTTTACAAACACTCTAAACCGTTTCAGCTCTTATCATTGACATAAAACTCTACGTAAGTGACTATGTTCTGTTGCCTCTCGAATACAAAATATAAACTTGTTTTTTTATTTTGAGTTAGTAGATTCCGTAATTTTGCGTGTACCTAAGCTTAGTTTCGGAAAAACAATGGTTGTTTGGTTTGCCGTTGTCTTGTAGGTACAAGTTCCAAATAAATAGTTGCTAATGGTAGCTTATTTAGCTGATTCATGCGTCTAGTAGTGAACCTGTCATAATGAAGACACCTTCGTGACAAACATAACTGGCAATGATCCCATTTACGATAACGAGTGCAGAAATTGTCACGAATCATCTTCAGCTAAACGTCGGTTTCCTCAAATTCTTAAAGCTACAATAGTCTATTGAGCATCACTGTTGTGGAAAGATCTTGAAGTAGCTTCATTGAAGTTAAGTTTTTGAAATAGATCTTACCTAATAACTAGAAACCCTCCAATATCCTGAATTATCATGAGAAAAGAGTTTCTCGTACCTACGATTCGACATATTTAACAAAAGCAGTTTTTCCTGTTGCAATAAAACTTAACTAAATGTAATGTTACTGAACCTAAATAAATAAATGAATAACAAACACAAATCTAGAATAAGAAAACCAAAACATCACTATGAAATTAAGTTGCATGCATGTTTTCTAATTTGTAGTAGTTTGTTACTATAATGATAACACAAAAGCTAAAGTTAACTACAAAAAAAGATTGCTTACTGTTGAGAGAGAGAAAATAAGAGTTTGGTGTTTTATAATTTAAATTACATTTAGGTACATCTGTTGTGTATCAAAATAACCTATTTCACTGTGCAATCAACTAAAACTTAGATAACTCAAATTACTATTAACTTCAGGTTTTACGAGACTGACAGTATGTATTGGAACTGACTGTTGTTACTAGATCTTTCCCTCTACCAGCATCTCTGATTAAGAGAGACAGATAGTGCCGCATCAAACGATCAGTGGATCCGACCCTCGGACAGAGGTGACCTCAGTACCTCTAGCATGAACAACTTTCATTTTCGAATCGTTTGCGTATTAGATAAAATTCGAAACTCAATCTTCGAATTAAACGATAACGTGACAATTCTGATTCTCAAAATAAGTTTCGTGCAACCTCATACTAAGTTCACTTTACGACACGTTCACAAGGGCGCTGTTGTAGTTTTCTTACTAAATCTTTTGATGGCGATTCGAGTACGCAAACGATTTGAACTCGAAAGTTTTTCGTGCTAGCCGTACAGAAGTAGGAGAGTGATGTGTGTATGAGAATTTAAGAAATGTATAGGAAGCGGTAACTCGGACAGCCCCTCGTGATGTCGCGTTGAGCACGCTGCGCCCGCGAGCGATCTAGCTTGCCCAGGTATTAGCCACGCTTCACAAGGGCTGTGAATTATTTTTAAAATATTTTATAATATTATAACAATAAATGTTAATAATAAAAATACCATTAGGTATATGGAGAAAGTAAAAAGTATAATCTAAAAAGTATAGGTTGATTGCTTCAACGAATGTAGAGTTCTTGCAAGTACGTAGGATATAAGTACTGCTAATGTGAAAATTGGATTAGATGATAAAGTATTCCAAATTATTTTTGTTCTATACAAACCAATCTAATGATTATTGAATAGTGTTCAAAAACAAATAAAAATATCAATATTTGTATCGTATGACGTTGATGTCTTTTACATAGGACAAAAGTTTTTTTACGAAAAATGCCACATTTTCAACCAAAAAGTCACATAAAATGATTTTGATAGGTATAAACTATAAATACAATGACGAAGCCCAAGTTATCGAAAAATGTATCGGCAAATAGAATAATGTAGTCAGCCCTAGTAACTGCGGACGCGTCGATGACGGGCGACCGCCGAAATCGCGCGCCAGGCGGAACACTCCACGCTGCCGTTATTGATAAATTGCTGCCGCGTAAAATTGACGCAGCGGCAATTGTCCGCTGCTGCAGCCTGCGTACGCACAATGTTGCGCTAGCTATCATGTGCAGGACACGTGACTGCTGGAGAAATTTTCCTGCTCCCTAGACAAAGTTTCAATCGCGACTTTTTCGATTTCGAAATTGTTTAAAGCGAAGTAACTACTTATGAATACACCGGAGCGAAGCAATTTCGGAACTCTTATGCATAATAAATAGTGACCCAGAAGACCCAGTCAACATGGCAGATTCCCTCAAAATATTTATTTATCCAAGCGTATTTTTATTCAATTTGGGAATCAATTAACTTTATTCTGTGAAACAAATTCGAAAATGAAATTGTATAGAATCACTCAGTCAGATCTCAAACTACCAGTACCCACTCCAAAGCGTTTTCATGAGAGAAGTAATTAGGACTCTAGCGTTTTCACGAGAAACTGCGAAGGTCTTTTCTATCACTTTTTATGGGCTGGCGGCTGATGACATCCTCTATTCTGTATCGTAAGATACACTAACCAGTCTGCAGTTACCTCACGATGTTTTCAACAACAAACTGCGTCATACCCTCGTCACAACTCTAACTAGGACATCTAATAAATTCAGTGACCGTGTATAAAACGCATGACCTCGATGATGAGCAGAAATCGGGTAATCACGGTAAAGACAGATGTCCAAATTGCCCTAAAGGGACCAAACTTCCCAAATTAAGTAATCTTTGAAAACTTAACGACAATGTTATTGTTTATGGAATAAATGACTATGACTATGACTTTAAAAAATTTGCACAGAATCTAAAACGAAGTAATGATATTTTTGCAACTTTCATAGGGTCATGTTCATGTGCTCTACACATGACTGTAAATATTCTCCCACTTCATGGAATATTCCTTAAAGTGGAAACTTCAGAATTGTATTATATTTCCTAATATCTACCTATGTTATTTGAGTGTCAGACAGAAATAGTCTCGTATGGTAAGGTTAGCATTGTTTTTGCAAGATAATATGTTGCAAGGGTCCGTGTATCTTTAGCATTCTAATTTAAGGTCACCCATCTTATGGTTTTCGCCTACAAATTCATGCTAGATTAGTAAATAAAGTTCATATTTACTTTCAAAAGACACACGCTTAATACCATAATAATTTTAAATAATGTAATCCTTGAAACATACTCGTTCCTGCTACTTTATCGTCTCGAAGTAAACATTCTAAATCGATTACTTACTTGCACTCTAAC
Organism: Ostrinia nubilalis; assembly: GCF_963855985.1. NCBI lineage: Eukaryota > Metazoa > Arthropoda > Insecta > Lepidoptera > Crambidae > Ostrinia > Ostrinia nubilalis. Next base: position 9,574,616 of record NC_087103.1, read on the forward strand.
AATAGTCTACAGCTAGTTAAATATTACTATAACAATGTAATGCATACAATTAATGCATAATAATAATAAAGCACGTGAGAAAATGTAAATCTGGTCGTAGAAATTTCCAACTTTTCCAAGTAAAAATCAAATAACATCGACATTAGAATTGTTCAATTGGTGAAAAGAATCAGATGGAATGGAAATCACTTCTTACATAAACATCTGTTTCTTTGTTGACAATATTTCTATACATTTTCAAAAGATACTTTACTTAATAGTGCTAAGAAATGCTGAAACATCGACATTGGAGTGACATAATGTATACAGGTATAAACTAACTGGGTTCGTAATTCTACGTAGCTGGCTTACAATCTGCATTTCGTTTTCTACTGTCTCAAATTTTATGTGAAGTATGGTATAGGTAGAGATGATGGCACGTCATACTTAACTTTGTGGCACTAATTTTCATATGCGCAAATTTTCAACAAAATGTTAACAGATGGATGACTGGAAAACCCTTTCTGTCATTTTGGTTGAACCAGCTGTCTTTTTACAAAGATTTCGTTATTTGAAGTTGTTAAAAACAACAGATATTTTACATGACATTTAACATTTTAGATATTTTAACAGTCCATTGAAAATAAATTGAGGTAGGATATTTAAAAGTATTCACATAATTGAATAACTTTTTTATATAAAGAAAAACAACTTGTAAGTACGTATTATTTTGGTGACGTTTTGCATCTTTATCTGTAACGATAAGCTCAAACTCTTCGTAAGTTCAAACAAACAACATTAATTAAAATACGTAGCCGTAATAATCACTTTTCAAACATTTTAACAAACCTCAGTCTTCAGCCCACACATTAACTGAACAAACAAACACTGAATCTTTTTCACGTTCTGGAGAATATGTTATCATAATCCTAAATAAGTAATAGTTACACGTGGATTTGAAAACTATATCTGATATACTTATTAACATCTTACCAAGGTGATAAATATTTTGCAATGTCGACAATAATGGGGTCACTTTAAAAGTAAAATTAGTTTAGTAGGACAATACAAATGTTTTATTTGCCAGTACCTACTTACGCTAGCACATTTAACGGAAGTCCTTACCAATTTGCGACCATTATCTATGCCAGATTACCACATGATGAATGACTTTTTAATGATCGAACTCGAAATTATTAAGCAATCTCGTGACAAGTTCATTAAAGTTCATGAAAAAAATACACCAATTTTCACCGGAAAGAACAGTTTTCTGTATTCCGCCGGTGAGACACGAAATCTTTACGCAAATAACGTTTAAGATGTTTTACGTAGTATTTACTGAAGGATCGACGTTGTTGATTTGTCGAGGCCTCCGTCATAATATATAGGAATTCAACATGTTCACTCGCTCACACTCTCTTGAGAGTGTTTTCAGAGGCGACTCTAGTGTTAAGTTCATTTCATTTCCAAAAGTTTTCGTTCATAGCCACTTCAGTGGCGGAACATTCATCGACCGAATCGACGCAGGCAGGAGAGGCACATCAGACCGCGACGGTAAGTCCTCGATAATTGGATGCGCACGCGGCGCTCTCGTTAGCCCCCGCCGCCCATTAGCACGGTTACTCATCCTCAATACCAAATTGCACAGTTCGGCTAAACTCACTGCCTTTGTCAAATTACTTTATTTGTAAACGACTCATCGGGATCTTACAAGTTACAGAATTTAAAAAATTTAAAGGTAAATTACGGGTTTTAAAGTGAAAAAATAAATTCTAAAGTAAATAACATCGAACATTTTGCCACAATGTTAAAACCTTCGTTCTTTGTTGATCAAATGAAGATACAAGTGTACAAAACAAATACCAAACGTTATCAGAGAGTAAGTCATACTTTTCCTTCTTACTTAAAAAATGTTACTTAGTTATATCCATTGAGTTTCATTATTTTTAACTGTAAAGCCCATCCAACTGTAATTTCATAATTATTTTCCACCAAATAAGAGTTTTGGAACATTTACACCTACCGTGGCATCAGCATCACGGACTCTATTTTGTTAACACGTCATCCAAAACTCTTTTGATCTATGTGAGAAGACAGAACATACTAGATTTAAAACCTTGTGATTTCTTGTGCCTAAGTCTTTGTAGTTGTTTTTAGGTAAAGGATATTCATGAATTGAGCTATTAACTCTTGGGATCTTTCTCAAGGATATACTTCTTTTAATGGCTTATTAATTAACATTTGGAGATCTAAGATTAATTAAAGCAAAAAGTTATTACGTCAAACTATTGGTGCTTATATGTATATTTTTTGTAGTAGGTAAATGACTAAATTTACTATTTTCTTACGTCATAAGCATTGTTTTGAAATAATAGATTATATTATTGATTGATTACTTTTTATAGTGATATTTAAAAACAAGATCAATAGAATCTACAAGGTTCTATTTAATAAAAAACATACACCAATCATGCGCAGGCTGTAAAAAGATATTCGTAAAAGAACATTGTCACTGCATAATATGTATTTAACTACTATTGGACCTCATTATCTTTTTACCCCATAGATTTTTTTAATAAAAGTGCATAACGCAATATCCTTATAACATTTATTTTTATGAATGTAATATTAATTCCCATTAAGTAATATCACATAATAATAAAATGTACCTACTACGTATTATTAATTTTTTCTCTTACTCTTTATTACTCGTGTTATGATACAAGCAAACATACCATATTTTATACTAAATTAAACATAGGCTATTCAGCGTTGGCATGAGTTATTGAGATTAATATCTGCAACTTAAATAAGGTTAACAAATATTACAGTTTTTGCTCTTCATTCTGTAACTTAGTTCTTGATTTTTTTTTGCAAAGATTTAATCACAAAATTGAAACAATAAGTATAAAATTTTTCTTATTCTTATTTAGGGCAATTTTTACAAGAAAACAGTAGGTATAAAGATACCTAGTCAATGTTTTCCTGAAAGCTCGAAAATCCTTTTTGCGGTTCAGTGCTATTATGATCCTAAACAGTGCATACTTAGTTGATTTTTTCACAGAAATACCAAATAATTCAAAATTTAAAAATAATAAGGGGCCGTGATATTTTGGCGTGTTTCTATTCGATTTACCAATGTATTTAATTGTTGAATTTCATGTAGGGAACACTGTTCTTAACGAGTTCGACTCGCACTTGACCGGAGTTTAGAAGGCACGTATGTTTTTGTGGGCATGCATGTAAGTAGGTTACGTAGGTATTATTTATCTATCTCAGTAGGTACCTAAGTAAAGTACTGATATCGGGAATTAAGGAAATAGGTATTACCTATACCTATCTGCTTAAGGAATATTTTAAGGAAAATTAAAGCGATTTATTTTGTGCCCAAATTGCTTGCATATCGTCTGTATAAGCGCTTATACAAACTTTATCCTTAGGTACATCTGTTACAGCGTTTAGTCATCAGAATTGCTATTACCTATACAGGGTGTTAGGTAAATGGGTATATGAGCCGACACTAGCCCATGTTAACATGGGCATATAAATGGTATGGTGAAGTCAGAAATTTGATATCATCATTTTAATTTTTTTAATTTTCATACAAAATAAATTTTATAAAATCCCATTTGTATGAAAATTAAAATAATTAAAATGAAGATATCAATTTTCTGACTTCACCATACCATTTATATGCCCTTGTTAACATGGGCTAGTGTCGGCTCATATACCCATTTACCTAACACCCTGTATAAAAGTTAATCAGCTAGTTTGTGTTGGTTGGGAGGTATCTGTAAATGTGACGAATCGAGTCATTTCATTTGATTAGAATCGATTAAATTACTGTCTTTATAAGGTAGGCTACAATCGGGAAATGTTAAAGTAAGCGGATGGATTAGTACCACTTACCCTTATAAGTTTCAGAGACCCTGAAATCAGTTTTACTCATGAATTAATAGTTTAGTTTGATGAAGATCGAAAAGACCTATTTTTAGTAGATGCCTGCACAAGCCGAATGACGTCCACTGCTGGACAAAGGCTTCCCCCATGGATTTCCACAAAAACCTTCTCCACCCGCATCCAGGCACCTACCGCGGCCTTCACCAGATCGTCGGTCCATCTAGTGGGAAGCCTGCCCACACTACGTCTTCCGGTTCGATATAAAGAGATCTCAAAACGTATAGAAGAAGAGCTTTCTTCCAAAGGTGTGTTTTACTGACTGTGATTACAGGCGATTTTCGTCTAAAGATATTAAATGGAAAATTAAACTCAGCTTTTGGCAAGAACGACAACGAATAGAAAAAAAGAACTAAGTAAATGCAGTCGTTTGGAACTTATGCGCGCACATTAGGCGTTTCATTTATTTTTATTTAGGTAGATTATATTAATAATGTTTAAATGTATGAAACATTGGCTTCAATAGAGTAAGTATTCTATTATATTTTTTTATTATATTATAATTATTAATCTAAGTGGTTAAATTATCGAACCTTATTTAGCACAGTTTGCGACACTGCGTTGATAAATTGATTAGTCGTTTTAATCATCCGGGAAATACATGTTTAATACTGTAAATGTACCTATATTAATTTAAAAATTGCATAGCACAAGGAAGTTTCGAAACAACTACGCATTCTAATATTTTAGTCTGATTATAAATATTGTAAGTATGTAGGTATTATTCAAGCCACAAAATTTTGATTGGGAAAGAAAATGTATTTTTGTGAACTGTAACTTATCGACTTTTAAATCGGACTTACGGTTGTTTTCATTAAAATAACTAAATTAATTATTGCATCATGAGGTGGTTAATGCAAATGCTTTGCGTGTCCCGTTTATAGCCGAGGGAAATGTAGGAATAGTGAGGAAACATCCCCGTATAGCCCCGGAGGCTGTCACTGTTATCACCACTCAGCAAATATCAATATATCAAACTGGCTTACATACATTTACTGTGTAAATATTGAATTCGTAAATGACGCAGTTATTTCATTACACTACATAATTGTTTACTTTTGATTTTATCATTGTTCTTAGCGGTTGCGGCTATTTAGGTAGAGTCATGTTTATATTTTTTTATTCTGCAAGCCGTGCGTGCCTATTTCTTCAAGTCCTTTTGACTGCTAAGGCTGAGTTACACCACGTTACTTGGACCGTAACTATAACGGTAACCGGCCATTTTTTTATGGAGTTTGACAGATTTTTGACGTAAGATGGTGCAACTCAGCCTAAATTTTTCAGCAGTTTTTGTTAAAAAAAACATCAAACGGTATTGTCTGATGACGGATCCTTCATTCTAGCTAATTAAATGTTTAGTTCCTAAGTATGGAGGCGTTATAATTACCTGCTATTGTTTAAAGGTAAAGGGAAAAAGAAGCTGTCAATTACTTATTTCAATTGAATAGCTATAAAGATAATTGTTTTTGATTCAGTAATTATCATCTGGGTGATTAGATCTCATCGGGCGCCGGCTTCCTGTCCTACGCAGTCCCTCTGTATTATTCAATCACATTCAATTTACTATCTGGACTACGGGGGCCAGAAACGCAACTTAGGCGGTTATCACACTGCGCCGCGCTCCGCCGCGGAGCGCGGGGCGACAGATTTAATCATTGTATGCAAGTACCTCAGTTTGTATAAAACACGCGCGGCACTTCACACTGACAACGCGTCCGCGCGCGTGATTTTTTATATGATAATCACGCGCTCCGCGGCGGAGCGCGGCGCAGTGTCATGACCGCCTTACGGCCGGTGATGGCATTGTTTTTTTTACTTGTATTAGTAACCCAATTTGCCACAGGAAGACCAAATCTTGCATACATTTTTTCCATTCAAAACAACGCTTTTGTTTAATTCATTGTGTCATGCGAACACATTTTAAGTGCTGATTTACGATTCTACTCTTGCCATTATGAAATTGTGAACGTTAGAAAGTATTGTTACAGTTGTATTACAAAGTTTAATAATAGCGTCAATATTTTCAAAAATCTTTCGTCACTCATATGTAGAGCTGTATGGAGATAAAGTAAAAGGAATTTTTCGTCAGTACAAAAACCATCCGAGGTTTTTCCTGGATCGATTTTTTTATACATACCTGTTATTTATTACTCTGTTGTACAAATTCGTACCTATTTCAACATCCTGTTTAAATATTTGTCATACAATTTGATATTTTAATAATTTATTAGGACCTAGACAGACAATTTGAATGTTAAGCTGTTTCTGTTCTGAAAACAATAATGTAGCACAGCCAACAGAAGCTATTAGATGTTTATTGACCTACATGCATATTATTTCGATTTCTTACTTGCCCTTATCTTTAATGGCGAAAACATTGAGGTGTATCTCCTAATTTACAAAATTTCCTTCGAATTTGAACCTAACCGTGGGAGAGCCATGCTTCGGCACGAATGGGCCGGCTCGACCGGAGGGATACCACGGCCTCACAGAAAACCGGCGTGAAGCAGCACTTGTGTTGTGTTTCGCCGAGTGAGTGAGGGTACCGGAGGCCCAACCCCCCCCCCCCCCCTCCCCACCTCCCAATGATAGCGCAGTTAAAAACTATTTTACCCCAGGAGGGTACCAGCTGCGTTAGCGTTGGAGAATCCCTCACTGGACATCCATGCTCAGGACACAACACACCTGAGCGTGGATGCCCAGGCCGCCCCTCGTACTCTGGGGAGGGCAAAACCGCGCTCAACACCTGGGGCAAGAGCAAATTTACCATGGCACCCCCTGCCACGCTGACCGTGGACTTTTGCAATATCAGGGGCTTACACTCTAACCTCAATGCTGTTCACCACCACCTTGAGACAGCAAAGCCGGCCTTGCTTTTCTTAACCGAGACTCAGATATCGTCTCCTGCGGACACATCTTATCTCTCCTACCCTGGGTATAAACTGGAACATGCCTTTGTGCCTAGGGCCGGGGTGTGCGTGTACGTAGGGGGCAATATCAGTTCTCGACGCCTCAGCCACCTCGAAAACAGGGACCTCTCCATCCTATGGCTCCGCGTAGACAGCGATGACCACCCCCGCGTCTACGTCTGCCTTTATAGGTCCCATAGCGGTGATGCCGAAACTGACCGACTCATTGAGCACGTCCAAATGGCTGCAGAATCAGTGCAGCAGCAGATCCCCTCTGCAGAGATCGTGATACTTGGCGATTTCAACGCCCATCACACCGAATGGCTCGGATCGAGCAAAACCGATCATGCAGGGAGATCTGTTCACGACTTCGCCTTCGCATATGGCTTGACACAACTGGTTACTACGCCCACGCGAATCCCAGATGTAGAGAGCCAAGAACCTTCACTGTTGGACCTTCTGCTGACTTCCCATCCGGATGGCTATCAGCTATCCTTTGGCGCCCCTCTGGGCTCCTCGGACCATTGCCTTATCCGGAGTACGGTGCCACTCACGTGCTCGCCGCGACCACGAGTTGCATGCAGTCGCCGCGTGTGGCACTACAGGTCAGCAGACTGGGATGAGATGCGGTCCTTCTTCGCATCTTACCCCTGGAGGCAGGTTTGCTTCACGCAGGATGATCCCAGCGTCGTTGCTGATCTTGTTGCTGATGTGGTGCTGCAGGGTATGGAACTCTTCATACCGTCTTCTGTTGTTCCCATTGGTGGCAAATCTCAGCCTTGGTTTAGTCAATCCTGCAAAAAGGTTTTACGCCGGAAGCAGGAATCCTACCAAGCCTGGGCAAATGCAGCGAGGCTACGGGATGAAAACACCAGCGCATTAAAAAAGGAGTTTAACTTTGCCTCTAGGTCTTTCAAAAGAGTCATTGCAAGGGCGAAGTCGGAGCACATTGGTAGAATTGGTGGGAAGCTAGAGCGTCTTCCTTCTGGAACTCGTGCGTTCTGGTCTCTTGCCAAAGCTATTCAAGGAAATTTCTGCACGCCATCATTTCCACCCCTGCACATGGGAAACGGTTCGTTGGCCCACGATGCAAAGGAGAAAGCCGATCTTCTGGGCAAACTCTTTGCGTCCAACTCGACACTGGATGACGGGGGACATGAGCCACCGATTATACCAAGGTGTGAGAGCTGTATGCCGGATATCCGGTTCCACCAAAGCTCAGTACGCCTGGCTCTATTTTCCCTGGATATCCATAAGTCGAGTGGGCCCGATGGAATCCCTCCTATCGTGCTGAGGACGTGCGCTCCAGAGTTAGCACCGGTTTTAACGCGCCTTTTTCGGCTCTCCTACCTCTCTGGCATAGTCCCGACCTCATGGAGGACAGCTTTGGTGCACCCGATCCCTAAAAAAGGTGACCGCTCAAATCCGTCCAACTATAGGCCGATAGCAATCACCTCCTTGTTCTCGAAGATAATGGAATCCATTATCAACAGCCAGCTCCTTCGGTACCTAGAGGCCCACCAGTTGCTAAGTGACCGACAGTACGGTTTCCGTGGAGGTCGCTCGGCTGGTGATCTTCTGGTCTACTTGACACATTGTTGGGCACAGGCGATCGAGACTAAGGGGGAAGCATTGGCGGTCAGTTTGGACATGGCGAAGGCCTTCGATCGGGTTTGGCACAAAGCGCTTCTTTCGAAGCTCCCTTCCTATGGGCTTCCCGAGAAATTATGCGGATGGGTCGCCAGCTTTTTAGCAGACAGAAGCATTAAGGTCGTTGTCGACAGCAAATGCTCAGACTCTATGTCTGTGAATGCTGGTGTCCCCCAAGGCTGTGTGCTATCGCCTACGCTCTTCCTTCTGCATATCAATGATATGCTGCAAATTAGCGGCATTCATTGCTATGCGGACGACAGCACGGTTGATGCCGCTTATACCGGCCGCGCAAATATCTCTCGGGAGAACGTCATTGAGAGCCGTAACAAACTTGTGTCCGAAATTGAAACCTCCTTGAAGGAGGTCTCAGACTGGGGTCGACGCAATTTGGTCCAATTTAACCCTACAAAGACACAAGTTTGCGCGTTCACCGCCAAAAAGTTGCCGTTTGTCGTATCCCGCTGTTTCGAGAGCACTCCCCTAACTGCCTCAGCCAATATCGGAATCCTTGGTGTCGACATATCGAGCGAAGTCCAGTTCCGTGGTCATTTAGAGGGTAAGGCTAAATTAGCCTCGAAGAAGCTTGGTGTGCTCAATAGATCGAGACGGTATTTCACTCCAGCCCATCGTCTGCAACTTTACAAGGCGCAAGTTCGGCCTCATATGGAATACTGTTCTCATCTTTGGGCAGGTGCGCCCCAGTACCAGCTTCTCCCTCTGGACCGCATTGAACGGAGAGCAGCTCGAATCGTTGACTGCCAGGACATTTCGGATCGGCTTGACCCCTTGGCGCTGCGTAGAGATGTATCCTCACTGTGCATCTTCTATCGCATGTATCACGGGGAGTGCTCCGAAGAATTATCCGGACTTATTCCTGCCGCCACTTTTCGCCACCGATCTACCCGACAGCACTTCCACCCCCATCACTTAGATGGTTGGCAGTCCACAACAGTACGTTTCTCTAGAAACTTCCTGCCCCGTACAACCAAACTGTGGAATGGACTGTCGTCTGCGGTGTTTCCGGACGGATACGACCTGCAAGCTTTCAAGAGGAGAGCGTATCTTTACCTTAAAGGCCGGCAACGCACCTGTAACGCCCCTGGGTCTGCGGGTGTCTATGGGCGACGGTAATCACTTACCATCAGGTGATCCGTCTGCTCGTTTGCCTCCTATCACATTAAAAAAAAAAAAAAAAAAAAAACCTAAGTGTACTTAAAAAATAAGCTTAATGGTCTTTCATAGTGCTTATCAGTAAAGCAATTATCCCGCGATAATGATCAATTTCTGATCGAAGGCTTGCGTTAAAAGTCAACGATGTCCTTTAGTAGTCTCGAAGAGAAACCGGCTTGGTTTTTGAAAATAAAAAACGCTTTGAAATTCTTTAATTTATTTAATTTTATCTTTTATGTTCAAATACATCTCAATGTCATCTATCATCTAGTAAAGTAATTATAAGTTGTATTTTGCAACCTACTTTGACTTATAAAAAATGACCTAAACAAATAATTTAGATCCTGTGGTTGACAAGGAGAAAGCGTGTACCGACCACTTTCTATGAAAACATTCTCCGAGGATAAATAATGATAAAATACTTCGAGACATTTTTGTCCATAGTTACCACTGTATAGAAGACATCTTATATCCTGACGGAAACATTTGTAATCGACTGATCTGTGATTTACATCTGACTGATACTACTGAATGTATAGAGCTGAGGCTCTACCCAGAATTTCTTTCTTCCGAAACACAAAGTTTTTTTATTCAGATAGCTCTATTGTCGCAAGCACTAATATTAGACCGATGTATTCTTTGCCATTAGACACAACATGTATATTTTAGACACACTTTAGGTACGGTAGTGTGGCTTTTGTGTGGCTTACGTAGGTTGTACGTAAATGTTAGAACTGCGGCATATGACTCAAAAATCAAATGGATGATGATCCGTGAGACTTCTAGAGATCCGTTCTGTGACCCTTGTGACAAAAGTAGCTCTGGTGGTTTGTAAACAGACCGTTTATAAGGTGCGTAAGATTACAAGTTGGTTGGTTTGCCCAGGCAGCCTTCACCTTGTGGACCGGTTCCTGCCGGTGACCGCACGGGAGTCACGAGGTCGCACCTCTAATCATTGTTCTCGATATATGTTGACGAAACTGACACACCGGCTTGCTCAGAAAAGTGATACTAAACCTTTTTATATGGTTCATAGGGAACTCTTAGCAAGAAGGTCCCCCGGGCAAGTCGCTAAGTACTTATTTCCTTAGGTGTCAATAAAAATAGAGGTAAATATCAGCTGAGTGAAACGCTTAAAAGGTTTCTGGCCGGATAATAGGTTGAACTCTGTGATGCTTTTTTATAACAGTTTTATCAACATATACAACACAGTTTTATCATTATTTGTTTGTAAATAACTGTAAAATTAATTAACTGAATACTTAATTTTTATCGTTTAACAAAGCCTCACTGATAGCACAGAAACCCAACTAATCCCAACTAATATTATAAATGCGAAAGTAACTCTGTCTGTCTGTCTGTCTGTTACGCTTTCCCGCTTAAACCTCGCAACCGATTTTGATGAAATTTGGCATAGAGATAGTTTGAGTCCCGGGAAAGAACATAGGATAGTTTTTATCCCGGTTTTTGAAACAGGGACGCGCGCGATAAAGTTTTTCTGTGACAGACAAAATTCCACGCGGGCGAAGCCGCGGGCGGAAAGCTAGTACTTAATACATAGTAGGTACTAGCGTTTCTTAATTAGGATTAGAGCTTTCTAAAAAATATCGGAAAAAAATGTCACCTACGCAGTCTATGTTATTTTGGGGGCAGTCAATTTTCCACGTCAATTTACACTAGGAGTGCGATTGCTCAGCCACACTGCTCAAAGGACCGCGCTGACCATCCTATTGTGAGATGGACTTTGTGCATTAAAGATAAAAAAATCGATACAGTGTAGCTTCCTTTAAGGAAGATATTTAACAGAGCAATATAGTCTCTACATCAGTCTTGAATTTCCTTTGGCAGTCTATAAAATTATTATTTTAATTAGTTATCAGCAAAGTATAAATTATGTATCTCATCATGATGCCGAAAACTAGACTATGATAATATTATTCATCATCCATACACTTGTCAGAGTTTTCCTTCTCACCTACTGCGATTGTTTACAAATAGATTACTTAGTTTAAACATTTAAAGAAGTAGGCAGGTAGTTGGTTTCATTTCGGGACAACAAATTCTGATAAGGTAAGATTACCTACCTGCACTGACGATTTACGCAAAGAGTAGGGATGTACATAATTATTTCGAAGTTTTTACATAAACATGTAAGAAGTCGTATTTTTTGAGGTAGACTTACAATGTTACTTTTTGCTTCTCTGGGAATGTCCACATTAGCCCACTAAACATTCTCGGAGAGCAAAAAGCATATTATTATACTATGTAGGTCGTATAGTATTCGTGTGAGAATACACTAATCATATTCGTGGAATGAATTAACTGCTTAATTGTGTTTGCAGTAGCCAGTATCTTAATTATGGCAGTGTCAAAAAGAACATTTATTATATTTCCTGTATCAAAGTTATTACTTATGCTACGTCGACGATTCTAATATAGTTTTAATTCGGGTCCGTAATGACATTTGAGCTGTTACTCAGTGATTCTTCTTGGCCAAAATGTTCCTAAGCCCGACTGACTAAAATTATGATAATGATGATCATTTGATGAAAAAAAAAAACTCGTGGTTGGGCCACGCTTCGCTGGTAGAGTCGTCCCTTACATATTATTATTTGCTCTTACAAAATATTCCTCAGTAGTTTTCTCACTGTTTAATCAAGCCGTGGCATCAATCAGATGAGTCAAGATAACTAGTTGGTGTCGCAGGAATATTTATAAACAAAACAGTCCTATGTTTTCATACTGTCCTGTCAGTGGGTACCTAACTATGTTAGTTGAAAATTGTTGCGATTTTTTTTTTGCATTGATTAGCAAGATTTCCATCAGGCTAAAAGTTTTTATCCTATAGTCCCTAAAGCTAAAATTTTTGTATACATGTAATCTGCGATAAATTCTTCTGATGAAACATTTGTCGTATTTTCAAACAGCTTGAGAAAAATTGCTGAATATGACATTGGATTGGTTTCAGTATAGATGATTTAATAGGGCACAATTATCAGTAATTACAAGAATGAAAAAAATGAGGACAGTAATCCTCAATAGTCAGTGGACGTGGTGGAAAGCTTTCCAGACCAATTATGTTGTAAAATGATGAATAACGACAATTGAATACTTTTACAATGTTGCAAGTGATTATGAGTTACATCTAGGATCTTGGGGTTTAGTAAATATCGGTTTCGGATAAAAATTGAGAAAAGCAGGTGACAAACGTCCAGTTTTGGAATTTACAACCCTTATTGAAATGGCCATTATGACCGATTTGAGTGTAAATTTTGTAAGCCTGCATGGACTTCTTCGTTCAAATTGTTAAACTAACACATTGCGAATCTTAATTATGAAAAGATAAGTTACGTTTAAATTACAACAAAGCAAGCATCTATCACATGATTTTTGGAATAATAAACACGTGGCGCCAACACTGGTGTTACATTAAGATAATGTAAAAGAAATGGTGTTTTAATGCGTGGTAATGTGACTTTATAATTTTATAGATTTAAAAGCAAGCATCCCATTATTACCTACACAAGCGAGTTATATTAATAGATGTCACAAATTGATATTTTCGTAGGAACAATTCAAAAACTTCGATTCATATCATGAAAATCTCACAAAAACTCAAATTTCAGTTTCATGACAGTATAAGCTGAACCAAAATATAATGTGTGTTCAGGTGTTGTATTGCAGCACTGTGATTATCACTATGTATTAATAATTTTATTAATGTTGTTAAGCATCGTTCCGCCGAGCGTCAGAGAAAAATCTCAAATAAAATATTTTGCAACTAAGGTAGTTAAACGAGTGCTACTCTCTTTAACTATAGGTTACCTAAAAACTACTACTCTTCGACTAAAAACAACAATAAATACTAAGGCTGAGTTGCACCACCTTATTTTGACCGTAACTATAACAATAACCGGTGTTTTTTGTATGGAGTTTGACAGATTTTTGACGTTGGTCAAAGTTAAGGTAAGATGGTGCAACTCAGCCTATGTAGTGAACTGAAAGGATTTTTCAAAAGTTTTACGTAAGGCAACTTCGTATAAAAGTTTGCGATTACAGTTTGCTTTAGAAAATACTCAGCCTCGTGGACGGTCGCCTCGTGTGAATTTAATTTATAAAGGATTCCAAAAAACCTAACTGCATAATTTGACTTCTGATATACTAATAAAAACTCTTAACTTTTTGCGTTATTACGTAGTTAGTACCTACTTTGGCCAATTAATGTAGGCGTTAACGTGATTCTATTGATTTAAAAACGTGATAATGTTAATACAAGTGTCCAAGAACTATCGGCCTTGATTAAATATTTTCAGCACTTGCTTGCCATTTACGTGTAAAAATATCTTTGTTTTATACTCCAACCATCGTTGTAAATTACTAAGAGATAACAATAAAATACTTATAAAATACAAAACACGACAATATGTAAATTTAAATAATTTTCATAATAAAATAATTTAAAAACATTTTTGTATCACAAAGACTTTTTCTTTTACTTAAAAACGTTTTTCAGCTATTAATGAAACCACCTAATGATAATAGGGCGGGCAAGTGTTGTGATTCTTCAAATTCTACTGTGTCCGTCCGTTGACCCTAGTCAAAATTATTTTGATAAAACTACATAGGACATACATATTTTTTATTAAAAAATAGCCTGTGAGTGGACAAATGATATCCAAAGACACCCATAATAATTATAAAAACATTACATTTCGATTAAAAATGCAAATCTAAGCCATACGCATTGCTTCCATAATAAAATACCAGCCTTTAGTCATAAACAGGCCAATTTATATTAATGCGCGGGAATCTACATCAGTATTCTCAATTCTCTTTTGTTTTACGCAAAAAATGAAACAAAAAGTAAAGTTTTTGTAATTAGGTACCAGGTTTTAAATTCACAGTGAATTTAGAGATTATCAAGTTAAATTATTTAGAAGACGGTCGTTGGTTTTACTTCAACATTTCTAAAGTAGTACTTACTCTAATCATAATGCCTATTTTTTTGTAACTCTGTGTAGATAAACAAATTATTATGATCTTTAACCATTCGTGTTATTTGTATAATTTTTCAATACGGAAAATATAGAGTCGAGCGTACAATGCCATAGGGCACATTAAGCCTTCGCATCGATCCCATCAAGCCATTTCAGTCTAAAATCGATGACACATTGGTGCATACCACAATTGCATGTAAAAAAGAGGTTTTGATTTGTTTGCTGCATATTACACGCCCTTGTAGTACGTGTACCTGTAGCAAATCTCGTAGCAAAGGTTCTACAAGATGGCACGATATCATCGTAGAACCAAAACAAGTCATAATCGAGTTTAATTTATTAATACTTATGTTTTTTTTTTGTTCATTGAAAGACATATTCATATTACATATTTAACTACTACCTTTTATTTTCAGAAACACAAAATTTTAAAATATTATTAGGAAAATAATGCTACTTTTCAAAACACGAAGAGTATGGGTGACCGCTTACAATAACTGGATTAAAAGAATGTTGTCGTGCTTTAAAATTAAATTCCCTTGAGTTTGATATCTGCACGCGCAAGAAAAACTAAATGGAAGAGCGTGCGTACTGAGATCTGACCCATCTGAAGGGTTGGTTTTAAAAATGTGACGTTTATTCTATTAAACAAACAAAGATTCATCGGATAAGCCATTGATGAGCTAAGGATTTAAAACTTGTCGTGACCACAAATAACTGTTAATGGATGTGGTTGAATGCACGATTTGTCAAATACTACACATTACCTATAATGTATGGATATTAAAATTTCTTTAAATCTGATCTTACAAGTAGATACCGGAATACCTTGTTTGTTACTTATGAAACATAATATTAATAATCTTATGTGGAGAGTGGCGTTACATATAGGATGGTAACACAAAAATAAATTTTCCTGAAATATTTCATAACCAAAGATGACACCTTGAAAATGTCCTCGCTCTTTGTGAAATGTCAACGCGATCGCTCAGTAAAGTCGCGGAACTAAAGATTGCAACCTTAAAATAAGTTAATTATCAGAAACAATATCACAAGGTGGGGCGAATAAGTCGAGTTGGAGGTGCAAAACGGACCGCGCCCGCCTTCAAACTTCACACCACCGCGGTACTTCCCGAAGCGCACACGCCTCCGCCACGATCTCGAATACCATCTCGATCGAAACTCGATCGGAACGCGAACTCGAAACTAAACAAACGTGTGTAATCATTGAAAACCGTTCAACTTCAAACGCGCGTAACGTAGCCCTATGCGGAATTTAAGGACAGATAGTGACGTGATATGGTTCCCGAAAGTGATATTTGACACCAGTTTATACGATTGTTTGTGACAAAACATTATCAATTAGACATTTCGAAATATCCGAAATGCTTGGGACTTTGTGCTGATATTACCTACTTCGTTTTAGATTTTAAATAATTTTCGAGCACACTTCGATTTCGGTAAGTTTTGTATCTGTTACGTTAATCTTGTGTAAATAATCGTATTTTAATTGTGTGATTATTATGTTTATCTTACAATTTCCAATGCAATTAACAATCAACTACCTTTATGTTTATTTTTATCACACAAATCTAAATTTCTAACAGCATATTATACCCTAAAGTTGAACAGAATAACTATACTAATACTTAAAGATTAATATTAATAAAGAAATATTTTAAGAGCATAGCACTTACGCAATGCATGGTAGAGCGAGACCGTCCCAGTGATATCCTTCATTGTAAGAGTTTTTTAAACTCTGCCGTGTTATCCTCCACAAACTGTGATTTCAATACTCTCTCTGCTAATATTTGTTGGTAAAATTATGCAGATTGCACACCAGCATACCTCTTTTAGTTTTCCTTAAAAAAACATTAAACGAGCTTTCGTGAATCAGAGGCACACAAACGTAATGCAATCGTAAATATTAGTTTTCCCTTTTTAAAAGTCAAAACTTTTTTGGTAAGAACGTTTTTAATAAACTTTTTGACTAAATTACGAACGTTTTAATCAAAATTAATCATACATTTATTTATTTAATATTTCATATAGCTTTTTGCAATGAAAATACAGAGTAGGCTGTAATGTTGACATTGATAGGAATTTATATTCATGGTAATACAAAATATCTCTTGAATTGAATACAAACATAACTATCACGTTTATGCACGTCGTTTGTCTTGCATTTGAAATAAAAAGGCTACAAAATTTCGTATGACAAAATTTATCGATAATACCTAAGTGCCTAATGAAAATCTAAAGATAAAGTACATACAGCCTTTTGTGACATGAAAAACATTTATGCTAAATTAACAACATAGATACATTCTAATAATGAAAACGTCAGTATGTTATCTATTTAGGTAACTTAATAAACCTCAAGGCGCTGGTAAAAACAATTAAAATTTGAGTTAATTAGAGTTTAGATTGTGCTCGTATTGTGTATTATATTTGCCACATGTTGTATTGTGTTATTAGTTACGTACTTGACAATTAATACTGTTAAATTGATCTTTAAACGCAAATCAAGTATGTAGTTAATTGTGTTTATTTTTCGCTTAGTTGCCACGGTATAAATTACTGACACTAATAACTAAGTTGTAACATAAATACGAATATATTGTATGTATACCTTCTCATAAGTACAGTAGAACTTACTTGCTTCTAAATAAATTAGGTTCTAAAAATTATGATATCTCTACCTTAAGTAAAATACAATATGTTATAGCAGCTTGTTTAGCAACAGGTAGTTATATTGTTTTAAAAATTACTTCACAAAGCAGTGTTGTTAATATTTTGAAGCTGTAAAACTAATTTGTGACGTGTTAATTAAAATATGTGACGTCCTATTCGTTCATATGCACTCGTAAATTCTGTGTACAGTGGAACTATCGACATTTATTAAGCTAATTAATAACAGTGCATCGCTTTATCGTTGATTGTCTGTATTTATTTTTATCTAATTTTTATTAATTTGAAAGAAAGAAATAATATTTATTTGGTACCAGAAATAAAAACGATACAAATTAATTCAATGATTAATTCATTTTAAAAATAATAATTGTAAGTTTGCCTAGGAAATAATGAAATCCTATTATTTAGATATCGATCAAACTATAGTAAATAGGTAAGGCAGACAATGTTCTCATGCGTTCGGCTGGGCCTCACTAAATAATACGGTCGCTCATTGTTATTTATGAGTTTTGTATAGGAGGCCTTGCAGCACCCTACACTGCCATTGCTCGTCAGGTCTACGCGTTCGACGACATCTAGTTGGATTAAAGTAGCAATCCGTGCTGCATTCAAGTCTTTAGGGACATCTTTTGATTATAATAAGCTTATGGACGCAAAAGTCAACATAGGTACAAAATGATAATTTAACAAACATTATTCAGAAGTTGTAAGCAAATATTTAACTTGCATGAAATCAGCATAAATCTTCCCAGCTTTACATGTGAGGGGTACCCAATATATTTTTCTGAGTTTTATTGTCAAGAATAAGGCATATCGATGTTCTTTTCAGTAACAATATTAATAAAAATAAATTGAATAAACTGCGGATAGATTGACGGACTTTGGAAAATCTTTTAGATTTTTGTTTGTAAACACATGGAACTAAAACAAGAACGTGTTAATGTTAGAGATAAATAAAAAGGCATGATATTCAGAAGAATACCTTCTATTTAACTGCCAGTAAGCAGGGTAATCTGACCTGAATCTAGATCATACAACTACTCATTCCTCCCATATCTCATGTTGCAAACTACATGCAAACACTATTGTTATGTGATTTCCTCATACTTTGAGCGGATTTTTCTTCTTCAGTCAGGATGTAGATTATTCATTACAGCCAAAGAATTATGCATTACTATCTATAATTAATCCATCACGTAGTTACAAAAGTACATTTTGATATTTTTAATGAGAATTTATTGAATAGTTTTATCAAACTTTTGTTAAAATAAAAGTAACAAATCGTCGACGATTGATTAATTATATCGATACCTTTTATGGTAGATAATTGGCATGCACAACTTTCCTTTTATGAAAGGACAGGAAAATTAATCACTGCACTATTTTGGAAAGAAACGGGGTCATTTAATTTTAGTTAAGAACGGTTATTGACTTTATTATTCAACTCTTAATGAACCTTGACTTTACAAAAATAACAGAATAACTATATTTTGTCTAGCTGTAATTTTAAATCGTACATAAGAAGAATACAACAAAGTAACCTACGTATAGCTATCTAAGATTAAACTTAGGTAGGTACTATCCAAGAAAATTTTACCTAAACACAATTTAACATGGTGAGAAAGCAGTTTTGTTTTTAACAAAATCAACCTTAGGTACGTAGTTAGTTAGCTACGTAGTATACGAGTAAGCGATTGATTGATTTGCATATAAAAGTTACACGTTACGAACTAGTTCGCTCGCCTTCAACTTGCCGCTGTTTCCTGCTCCTGCGCACGCCAAACAACTTCTTTTGAACCGACTTCCAAAATAAATACACCGAGCTTGTTTACATTCGATTGCGAGCTAATGGACTAAGGGCCAGTGAACACCAGACCTTCGTAAGGATTTTACATTCTTGTGAATATACCGTAAAAGCTTACGTATACCATTACCTAATTTTTGGGCAATAATTAAATGTATTTTCCTCATCAGCTAGATAGTTTTGACTATACAAGCATTTTAGGGTAGCCAGGTAAGCATTTTAGAGTAGCTGCCAAAGACCCGATAACACAAACTTCATGATGTTCCAACGTTCTTATCTATGTTCGGAGCTTTTAAACCGAAGGTCTGGCGTTCACTAGCTCTTGGTCTATAACAGACAATATCGACAGTCTTTTAACTTCTTTGTAAACTACTCGCCACGGACTAATAGTCTGACATTAAAAGATAATACGTTAACTGTAAACGGTTACACAGGTTTAATCTATAGCAATTAGTGGCGTCGGAAAACTGGACGAAAATTTGAATTTACAATATTGAGAAATGACGTGTTTCTTTGTTTTCCTATTTTCAGTATCAGTTAGTCACTATTACAACGCGAATTATAACTTACAAACATCAATTAGTTTTCTCTTCATAAGTTATAAAAAGCACACACAAAAGAACATCTGTTATGTATTATAACAACTCTACCAACAAAGATTTGCGTAGCTAGAGTTGGTATGGTATTATTTGAATTCATAACTCATTCATATTAATAGGACACATGTTATCGTTTAATAACTACATATTATATAACTTTTAACTCTGAAGTTGATACATAAATTGAGAGTCTGCTCAAGGAATTTATGTTATAGCAAACTTGCCTAGAAGAAGTCTAAACTAGACTTTAAGGTTGCGAATGGAAGGCTTTGCTATGTGTTTTTATTGAGGGATTCACCTACTTATAAACTTTAAGTGACAGACCAAAAACTACGCAGAAGCTGACAACTATTAACATCTTAAATTAATTTGTGATTAAACATCTTAACTGAGACGAAAAAAAAACAATATAAATAAAACATCATCAAGACTTTAATTTAAAACCTGACTATAAAAATTCATATCATCCGGAAGTAATAACAAAAAAACAGCTGGCTATAAAGCACAAGGTGTCGTCAAAAATCACAATAATGTTGATTTTTCTGTCTCACGAGTTCGGACAAAACAAGGTTGGCACATTGTGCCGCGCCCTGGACCGCAGTGTTGCGTGTGGCGGTAACCCTGACCGCGCCATAACATCGGATTACAATTTTAAATTTGGAATTAATGGAACACTTTTCAAAATGTTTTAAAATTATTTTTTTAAATGTTTGTCTATGATGTAAAAAGATTTTTTTTACGTCATTTGTTTTTACAAATGAGGGTTAGAAGAAAAAACAATTAAACAAATGAAGTCCGTATGGCCAATTAGAAAAACATGAAAAATATTGCAAAGTAAAATGTTGCAATAGCAATCATTAACTCTTCAATTTATGTTTCAGTCTTACATTTTCACCATTTATCTTAAAACTGTACTAGGTACTTAATACAAAATCAAAAGAAAACCCGAGGTCCTAAGCTAGTAAGACATGGTATTTAATTATTCATACCAAGTTCGTCAAATTCAAATTGGTTAATTAATTCATTTTAATAAGTAGGTAAGTATGCAAATAAGGACATAATCAATCATGACAAAACAAATAAATCATAACTGAAGTCTGAAAACAAGTTTTATAAGATCCTAGCATTGTTTATGTAACCTATTAAATGGATGAGATGCTTAACAATGTAACACATGTAACAAGTGTAACTCATAGTTATGTAATTGAAACACTTAATTATATTCAAATATGAATTACAAACATGACTACATAAGAATAAGTGTTTACTACGAAAATAGAGACATGACATGAAAGATTTGGTGGGCTTGCTCTGCTAGGAAGGAACTAATTGATTAGTTTAAGTAGATACAAACTCGCATATTTGATCCGTTAAATCACAGTTAAAATGCTTAGCAGATTTATCGCGTTCGCGTGTTGCAATCTCAAGGACTTCACGTAATGAGATCCTTTGGCACTGTACTAAAAACAATCATTTACATGAAAAATATTAATTAAAATCACAGTAAAACTTATCTGTGCTAAAACATAGGTAGAGTCAAACTGTGAAAATTGTGATAACAAAAATAAAACATTTTTTTTATTAATTATTTAAGTATCTACTGTAAACTATTTCGATTCATGAATAAATCCATATCTGTATTAGAATATTTAGTCTATTTTCGACTTAATTTAGTTTTAAACTTATTGTTTACTTGTTCAACATTGTTTTACATAAGTTACATAGATGTTTGCGTGTTTGGCTATCAATTTGTGTGTCAAAAGCTTATGATGGTACCAGTATTGCCAAGTCAACAGTTTGATTGATAAACTCGTTATGACTGAACTAATATTGACTATTAGTATTAATCGTAGTATTTTTAATGTTTCCTCGCTGTGTAACTGGGAGTTCCCTAATTTAGAGTCAAATCAATGACAATTTATGAACAGATACCTAAGTAATTTTTTGACTACTATTCATAATAAGTATACGTGACTACTTACAGGCAATAAAGTAACGTAGTTTTGAAAAAAAGAAATATCCCTTGACTACCTTATTAAGGGTTCCAAGGAGAGAAGATTTCGTCCCTGAAACGGTGAAATGGGGGTTCAAAGTTTTCCTTAATGGAGAAAGTTGCGATACTGGGGTTGATATCAGACAAAGAATGGGATATTTCACTGGTTAAAGAAATCAAAACTGTATCTTCATGTTAGTAAACAAATACATCTTGACCTACTATCGGGATTAGGTGGTCAGCATTGAGATCAGAGTCAACTGAATGAGTCCACAGTTTCGAGCGCCCGCGCAGCGCTGTGCGACTGACGGCCGCTTCCCGCCCATTGTTGCGCGATCACTCATCTGTGCATTATTATAAAACACGTACCAAATGCTGCGCTCTGCCATAAGCATTCTATACTTTACAAGTACTGGAAAAATAGAGATATTATTTTAAGGAATTTGATTCGAATAAAATACCTACGAATCGTTTAATACCACAGGTAGAGGTAACAGTTGATTACTTACATAAAAAACTCATAAAACTCATTTATTTATGCAATTCTAGGCTTTTAAAAAGCACTTTTACACGTCCCAGTATTAACCCTACCACTGCTTCAGGACAATAAATGGGCCAGTGCTGAGCAGCAGCAGCGCAAGAAACATGCCAATCTTTATGCTTATTAGATTTAAGGTGACAGAAAGGTTACAAAATGACTGGTCTGACTGGGGCTTGATCTAATAAAATTCAACAATAAAAACTTTTAGTCAAGCAATGAATGTTGCCATTTTATTTGTATTGTTTAATAAGTCAATTGTTATGTTCCCAAGCAAGTACCATAATATATTTGCGTTAGGAGTGGTTTTACCACATTTGTCCAGCGGTCGTCGGATATTGAACTAGCGTTTCTCGAATCTCGAATCAGCGTCCGTCACTGTTGAACTATTGTCGCATAAATATGGTCATAGAATACAGACAGAAATGAAAGCAAATATTTTTCAATTCAAACATTCAAACAGCGTTTTCAGACTTTACATCACTTTAATGAAAAGTAAGCCGATCAACATGGGGGTTTTAAAAAGTGCCAGAGTCATACCCAGATTTATTTTTACCGTAACTTTCAGCACGATATTTTCCATTTCAAGGTCGTAAAGTTCATCATTGATGTTTTATGTTTATAACATTTTTATAGACTTGTTATAGCTATTCACTTCGAGTTTTAAATTTTCGTAAAATAGCTGATTCGGAGAAAATTCAGATGATTTCATTAAAAATATTTTTGATACGTTGCGCTATTTTAGTTATTAATTTAAATATTTTAATTAGATTTGAAATTAATTTATGTCAGCTGATAAGATGTGATCTGGATTACGTTAGTTACATAAGATACAAGTCTGGCCAGCCAAATCTACTAATCTGATTAAGATTTTTTGTTCCCCACTAAAAACTATTTTGCTATGTACACCTTCACGTGTCTAGACTAGCGCATCTGCGCTAATGCAATGCCAATAAAACTTCTTCAGACGTTACCTAGAATAACATCCAATTGGTACGATTGCACATAAAATATTTTTACAGTTACGAGTATTACTTACAGACTCAGTATATTTTGAGAAAGTTTTTGCATGACGAAAGCAAACGCGCCTGTACAGTATCAAACAGTATTTGGAAGTTAACGAAAAACGAAGTAAACTCTTTATATTTGCATACTAATGAAGTATCTGCATATTTAACGTACCTAAGTATTTAACCCAGAACCTGAAACACAAAAAAGCCTTGCCGAGCACAACCCGTTATAAATGAATATTTACAGTCGATAGCCTAGTAATTAGGCTCTACATTTTTTTTTGCAAAGCGGATTTAATACTTTTAGCTGCATATAAGATGCCACACTACTTGTAAGGGATTTGTGGTAGGATAATACTAAATTAAAATGAAAGTCTTTAGGACAGCTGACGATTTTCCATTGCCAGTCTTGTCTTCGACATAGACTACGTCACACTCCGATTTTGATTCGATAAAGTCAAGAAGCGTTCACAAAATAAGTTGTTACCAAGTAGGTATTTAATTATTTGTTTTCATTGTTACAGACGAGCCGATCGCCGTTGGAAGCGAACACAGACCCATTGAATTCGAGCAGTTAGTCCGCGCCGCCGCAGACATCCCCCGCAACCCGCCCGCATAGGATGGTAGAAACTGACCCCGGGCCCAAGAAACCTCACAGTAAGTACCACTTTATCAATGGAGAAGCAAGACCTACTAAATTACCTTGGTTTTGTCACCTATCAATCCCTTTGCATAGGAGGGAAGTCGAACCTTAAGTTGTTAACTTCGTACTCCCCCTATGTTCTTCTGATCCATTTCGTTGAGGGTCCAATGACAGTTTAACATTCCTCTGGGACAAACTTCACCTTCACTGGGTGGGATTTTATAGGCGGTTAAGCTGTAGATCCTAGCTGGTAACACAGGAGTTGCAGTTGTTGTTGAGTTGGTGTTGTTGTTACGGAGAACGATTTAAATTCTTCTAAAATGCCACTCTAGCTACCTTTTTAAAATTCATTCTGCAAAGAGGCCGACTAAAGTATTAAACCATGCTGCCTGGTTTTCGACACAAGAGATTCGTCACGTCAATGTTACACGCCTTTAGCAAATAACCACCAACCATAAAACCGCGGTGAAGTAGCGAATTCACGCGTTACACTGATAGCAAAATATCTCAGACATCTCCAAATCTATCCATCATCTAAATACTTATTAAGTAGATGTAGAATCTCAACAGCCTTCACAGACATCATAGCACGGACACTGATCTATCTCAATTACTCATATGACCTGTGCAGATAATGACCGAACACGTCACTATAGCATACTAACTGCAAAGCCTACCACCTATACTGGCACAACTATTTTAAGCACTCCTGACACAATCAAATGAGAGCTAGTTCTTCTGTTAAAGTTATCTTTTCAATAGTTTAGTGGAAGGAATTATCTGACCGTCACTTTTCGGGACTTTGCAATAGCCTGGCTAGTGGCTACACAGAAGTATCAAAATTGTGAGGAAAAGAAGTGGAAGTTACATGGAAAAGAACATGTACTACTCCAATAAACTTTTGCATCCATGGCCCAACAAGCTGCTTGAAAGCACCGTGCTTTCTCAAGGATCACACTTTGAACCTTGTAAAATTATACAAAACTGGTTATTTTGCAAGGAAACACAGTTTCGCTATAAAGGTCAATGATATCTAGGATTAGTATGTGAGTAACCCAAGGGTCAACCTCACGTTATTAATCAATTTGACCACTCAACAGTTTACATGTACAATGTGACCCACATGTTATTCTGGGTTCATAAATCATGTTAGTCTTCCGTGTTGTCACGTGGTAGTGTAGTTAACAGTCATTGATTAGCTTCCGAGCAAAGGTACTACTATAAGTATTTAGAAAAGTACTTCCTTATTAAAATACCGACTCTACACGACACCATATTTTTAAAATCAATTTCCCATTTTGTAATTTAATCAAAAGCATTATTATTCTATTAGAGCGCATATCGTATGCTAATATTGTTCTACCTATAGCTTTATTTATTTATATTTGTTTCAGATTGTGATGTAAAAAGGGACCACCAGCTAAACGGGCCAGGCTCCAAAAATACTGACCTAGGTAAGTCATTGAACATGTAAAATACATATACATAGGTTTTTCAAGTATTCCTAAACAAGCAGTTGTAAAAAAGCTGCCAGATAAATTCGAAGAATCGAGAATTCAAGGAGCAATCTGTTGACAATGAATCTCAAAGATGACGAGCTACTAAAAACGACGTATCTGGACGCTATCTAAAATACGATGACTGCATAACATCCATCAGCATATTAAATTATTAGTCACTCGATAAACAGTTAATTGATTTGTCAACTTAGAATCATTTAATTTTGCTATTAAATAGCGGATAATCTAATGACCTACTTAAACTAATTAGTTAATCTACGAGTGTCCAATGAACTTTCTTCTTTCTTTGGTGTAGGTATTTATTTCGTATATTTTTTTAAATAACTTGCAAAAAATTAGATTTGCTTATAACAAGTAAAAGATACCAGATGATTGATACCAATGCCTATTATAATAAGTTCGTCACATAAGATTTGTGAAAATAACATTATCTTAGCGATTTTCAGTTATCAGATTGTAGCATCATCACCTAAATTTGGCACTTCGCAAACATCATCACAAGCACTGCTGTCCGTAATGATGATGGATAGTAGTACAAATTTACAAATTTCTTAGCAATAAGTTGTAGAGTTATGAAAAGTCGATGCGATATACCTACATTATTTCTTTTAAGTTTTGGATGTCCAAACTAATAAGTATGTAGTTGCGACTCTACCATCGTTCTATAAAATTGACCATAAAGCTCGGTAGTTTAGACTTTGTCAATCAAGTTAAGCAATTTGTAAGTCGAAAGTTAATACATTAATAATAATGTTAATTTCTTTTTAGGTGTCATTCCTTCGCTGAAGACACCAGTCAAGGCGGACCCGGAGAAAGGCATCCCGGAAAAAGCTGATTTCGAGAGGGCTATAGAACTAACTGGTAAGTATCAGAAATTCAGAACTCATTTAGAAATCGTGCGACTGCATGTCAAAACAACTTCCCTCCGACTGGTTTCCGCAGTTAAAAATACATAAACTGAAGCATTTTATAACATAATAACACTAAACTGTAACGGGCCAGTAAGCGGAACATGAGACAGTTACGATTGTAAAGAGATATGCAACCTGAACGGTGGCCACGATCAGTCGTTTCATGAATGAAGAGCGCACAGTTAGCATTCCCATGGGTCAGTGGTTCTCAATATGTGATACGACCAATTTAAGGGAGGCAATAAGAATATCAAAATATCTAATGAGAATCTCCAAATTAAGTAAGCATCACGTGTTTTCTTATATCAGTTTTTCGGATTGAAAATCTAACACACTATAATCTAATACATTAGTCGATAAGTCATATATGTATTATGCTAGGTCATTAATTAATTAAAACATCGTTGTTACACATGTTAATCTTTTTTTTAAACTTTTTTAAATTTAACAGCAATTTAACGCCTCCTAGTGAGACTTAATTTAAAATCAAGAAGTGTAATTTAAGAAACAGTTTGAGAAACCGTCTGTAGTGGAACGAGGATGGCCCTTGTTGTTGTAAACAAGCTGCCTTTCTCCGAACCTCGATACTCGGGGTATGTTTACACTCGTGCAGGATATAAGGAACGTGTAATGAAAAGAAAGACGCAATAGGCCAAACGTTCGAGAATGGAATGACATGCGATGGCAATTTTGGGGACTGGAAATAGCTACGTTTTGTTTTGTTACATTAGTTTACGTCACCAAAATAAACTTACATTCTATCAGGTAACTATAGATATGTACGGATGAGTCATGATGGTTCTAAACGAAATGCTAAGTAAAAGGCGAAGTTAGATGTAATACATTGAAACCATTACTCATTTTGAATTCACGTGCTTTACTTATTATGTGGCTAGACATGATGGACTAACTTTTAAAATGTTTCCAGGATATGGACGGTTCCACTACCTGCTGCTGGCAGTATGCGGCCTCGTCAGCACCTCCGAGGAGATGGACGTCATCTCTATGTCGTTCATCTTGCCCTCGGCACAGTGCGACTTAGACCTCACCACACAGACTAAAGTAAGTCATCAGCAGCACATAGACCTCCCCTAATGCACGTCATTAAGTAGACAAAAGCACGAAACTGTTTCTTCAACTTTTGTTTTTTACCGACTCCTTTAAAAGATGTAGCTAACAAGTTCCTGTTTTTTCTCGCAAATACGGATAAAAAATAGATATGTGCTAACAATCGCGTGTCATTTGTTGTCAAAGTCACAGGCACAAAGTATAAAAACCATGATGTCATACGGCTCCCAATTTTGCGGCGCGAACTACGCGCAAACAGTGACTTCACTGTTGGGTTTTTGGATAGATTTCGTGATCGTGTGTTTACATTGCATCTGAATGACATAATGTATCATTGTCTATCAAATTAACGTAACGCAAAACGTATACATAAGGAGTAATGAGTCGTTCGATGAACTTATTTAGTAATGAATACTAAAGTGGTTAGTAAAAAATAAATTGTGGTCCTCTAAATGTAGAAGACTCTTTTTCGTCCATGGATGGCGTTGAAAGTTGTTGTATTGAGGAATGTATTGACCAAATGGTTGCGCCATCTTTTTGAAGGCCCTCTATTCGGATATAGCCATTTGAAGGTCCTCTATTGTATGCCAATTCGTGTCCACTTGTCTGAATGCACCGAATGCAGCACTACCAGCACTACTTAAATGATATTTTTTCCTTTGTCGAACATAATGTTTATTTCGAGGATTACTTATCTGCTTCAAATTAACTAATTTTCATCTAATATCGTCAAGCACTGAACTCAGATCCGTAAGCAAATTAAGCAAAATAAATGCTTAGGGCATTACGTCTTGGGGGCACCAAAACAGCACCATAACAAATTGCTAAACACAAAAATTATTTTCTGCAAACATTACAAGTCATCATTTCACCCACAGGACGAAAAAAAAAGTTAAATAAAGAGCCACGAACGAGCCTGCGCTCATACATAGGTACATAGGTTACATAGCGCACTTTGACTTTTGCAAACCCTCTTCTTAGACCTTCTCTATCTTATTTTTACATACCTGCTTGTCCCCAGGGATGGCTGAACAGCATAATCTTCATCGGCATGATGGTGGGCGCTTACGCGTGGGGCTCCGTGGCCGACTCGCTGGGGCGCAAGCGCGTGCTCATCGCCATCTCGGTGGTCAACGCGCTCGCCATCGTCGCCTCTTCCTTCAGCCAGAACTACGAGCTCTTCATGCTGTTCCGCTTCATGAATGGTGCTGCGTAAGTAAAGAACGATTAGTAAAAGAACCGTAAAGATATTCTTCCCTTATCGTAAGTACAAATTCAGAACCAACGAGTACCCAAGTCCCTTCTTACCTGCAATGATAGGACTATAGAACCAGGGTAATATCTTATTAACGCTCCTCTACGTATCTGAATTATATGACTCCAAAATTATCATTTATCACGTAGAATTGTAAAATATTTAATGATAGAATAGAGTGGGAACACATAGCACTCACTCTTGGCGATTAATTGTCAAAAATTTTACCATCGTCTTGGAGGTCTCTTATCCAGAAACGAAGACGTAGAAATACTTAATTGGCATTCCGACGAAAATAAAACTTACTCATCATTCATTACTAGGCATTTTATACCTTTCGACTTGAATCCTTCCTGGTGCGTTCTCAGAAACTAAAAAAGCAAACAATGCCTCTACATTACCAAGTAATGTTTTGAATACGTTTTTAACTTAGCAAGTAGTTTGATTTGGGTGACGCGGACAAATTCGCAGATACTTGTTATATGCTTCTTCATTTGCTTCTTGTTCATTTCGATATTTATAGAGCCATTTCCGTAGTAATTTAGCTATATCCAGGTACTCGGTAGTTTCCCATACATTATAGGTCTGTAAACATTATTTTGTTTACTTCATAGGCTCGGTGGATCAGGCCCGGTCATCTGGTCATACTTCGCCGAATTCCAGCCCAAAAAGAAGCGAGGTGCCATGTTGAGTTTTATGGCTGCTTTCTGGACTCTGGGAAACCTGTTCGTCGCTGGTCTGGCTTGGGTCATCATTCCTAGTGGTCAGTATAAGTTAACCTATATGGGAATACTTACTTTTTTAATAATTAAAAACAAGAAATTAATTTATTTACCGTCGTTTTTTCTAGAAATCGGAGGATCTACCGGCGGTTTCGTGTACAACTCATGGCGTATATTCTTGCTCGTCATGTCACTGCCGTCCTTCGTGGTTGCCGCTCTTCTTTTCTTGCTGCCGGAGTCGCCCAAGTTCTTGATCTCCAACGGGCGCCACGACGAAGCCCTCGAGGTCTTCCGAAGCATCTACCTCATGAACACCGGCCGCAGCAAGGACGAGTACCCAGTAAAACAGATCCTCATCGACGAACCCATGCACACCAAGCCGGAGAAGCAACAGCCCCTCGAACCGAAACCGCCCAAGTCCAAAATGAGGAAAATGTTCAGCGACATCGTGGAGCACAGCAAACAGCTGTTTGTACCGCCTATACTCAAGTTCACTATGATCTCTATCACGATCAACTTTACATTCCATATCGGGTAAGCACTTACAAAATATTTTAATTTAGTTAACTCATAAATATGATGTTTTGTTTAAAAATCCGCGATAGAAAGATAAAAACTTAATAAAAACCAGCTCTACCATTCTGCTCCATTAGGTGGAATTCTCTAGAACTCGTTATTCGCTTCTGAAACTGTGAAACGAGCTACACATTCCCAAGGATCTCGACTGAACTTTTTTTATTTTTTATTCACAAAGAAGCTCATTGCCTCCATCTCCCTTGGTGGATAATATGAAAATATTATGAAACATAAGGCTTGTAACCAATAGCGTTAGTAACGGTTAAGCGAGCTTACGAATTTAATTTAATTCACTTCTTACCAGATACTACGGCCTGATGATGTGGTTCCCCGAGATGTTCAACCGCTTCGACGAGTGGTCCCGCACCCACGACAACGCGGAGGCCGACATCTGCCAGGTCACGGCCTACGTCACGCAGCACGGCACCCACTCGGCCACGGCCACCTGTGACGCGCACATACACTCCGACGTGTTCATGGACTCGCTGATCACGGTCGCTGCCGCTATACCCTCGAATATCTTCGCTGTGCTCGGAATGGACAGGCTTGGAAGGAAATTCTTCTTGGGTATGTAATTATGTATGCTTGGGAGGAAATTTTTCTTAGCTTTGGGTCTAAGAACAGATTAGACTTAGCAATATTACATACATGGTGATGATGAAAAACCCCTTTTAAGCTGGTTCCTAATTTAGCAACAGCCCATGTTAATAAGTTAATAACTCACTCTGAAACCAGATTTGTTACAAAATAGTTTAGCAATTCAATTTGGTAATATCCTCCAGTCAGCTGTTGGCCCAAAAAAGAAACTTAATAAAATAAATTAGGATGAATTAACAAATATTCCTATAACGCGCACGAGCACACCTTGGAAGATAGGAGTAACCTAAGCACTACAAGAAATCACATTGTTTGTTTCAGTGTTCGCCACATTCTCTGCGGGTCTGTGCTCGGCCGCCATGTACTTCGTGTACAACAAGACCAACAACCTGATCGTGAGCGCCATCTTCAGCTCCGTGATATCCTGCGGTAACGCGTCTCTCGACTGCCTCATCACAGAAGTCTTCCCTACCAACTTGAGGTAAGGACCACTAACACAAAATAGCTAGCTACGAGTTTCTCGTTACAGCCAATAGCAGTCCACTTCTGAACTATCTCTAACTAAAACAGTAACAAAGGCAAAGCAATAGCTACCTAATAAAATGTATCCGAAAAGTTTCGGAAACAGAACTAATTCAAGCTTTTTATGTCATTCGCGGGAAAATTCTACTCTGCCGGAACTAGGTACTTACACGACACATATCTAACTTACCTTCGTGTTATCTTGCAGAGCGACGGGTGTAGCCATATCCATGGTGGCGGCCCGTCTCGGCGGCATCATCGGCAACGTGGTAATAGCGGCGCTTCTGGACACGTACTGTCCCGCGCCCACCTTCATCGTGGCCTTCCTACTGGCCAGCGGCGGTCTTATGTGCCTCTTCCTGCCCAACACCACACGGACGGCCTTGCAGTAACGCGGCTACAACTCTAGAAGACCAACTACAATTCTAGAAGAACCAACACCAACTCTAGAAGGACCAAAAAGACGCCTTTTAAAAGTAGACCTATGCAATCGACAGGAACGCTCCCACGCGTTCCAATGTCGAGTATGTTCCAAGTATTTTTTACTCCGTGTTAAGACTGTAATGAGCCGTTGTGATTATCATCATCGAACGATTCACCGATGTAACTAGTTATTCACGTGTACAATATTGTATTTACAAAAGAGTTAATTTATGGAATGAACTTTCCTTTACCATTGACTGTTGTAGGTTGTTATAACTTATTTTGTTAATACAAACTACACTGAAACAAAGTTTCACACATTTTATTAGAAGTATTATAGAGTAAGCGTCATTCATTATTTTGTTGTATATTGCAACTATTTTCATATTACGAATTTATAAATTAGAAATTGTTACCGTAGTTTTAGTTTAGAACGTAGTGAGTAAATAAAGTTTTGCGAGTTGTGATATGAAAATAAATCGCATTTTAAATGTACCTTTTTATTGCCTCATAAATTAAATGAATACTGTCAACAATAATAAATTTTTGGCCTATGAAAAAAAATTCTAACATTCGTCACACAAAGAAAGTAAGGAATCAAGAGTTTCTGCATTGTATATATTGCATTTTACAATTTATAATAGATACAGATTTTTAATTTATAAGAGATATTTTTAAACAAAATGTTGCACAAATAGTAAATCATAAATAACTTGCTATAGCGTTTTATTTGGTCTCCTTTAGTGTTGAAACACAAGTGTAATTATTTATATGAGCGATGAGTGACGAATATGAAGTTTTATTTAGCATACCTACTCGGAGTTAGCCTCTTTTCAAAAATATCAACTAGAAGACCGGCGAGCAAAGATATTCAATAAAAGAAAGATTTTTTGATTAAAGTTTATTTAATAAAACTACACAGAAGTTAATTACTAACGACTCTATTTTCATAATCCTGACATAGATCAATCAAACAAACCAATATGTGCCTTAAGACATATGTTTAAAAGTTACCTCAACAATATTGTACTTAACTTTAACACTACATTATGATATAGTCATTCCATTCGGTTTCTCGCGAACCGCTCCTACGCAACTCTTTGAGTCCTTTCAATGAACTAACTCTCCATTTTATCTGCGGACCGGAGTTAAATTTTCCATGTAGAAATTCGAAAACAGTACATACAATATGCCAGACATTTCTAGACGTTATAAAAATATTATATACCTAAACTTTTATATATTACAGATGCGATCCAACAATATCATAATTCAATTTAAATGTACAATTGTAATTCCTTACACTATATATAATGCAGTAATGCATTATAATCTATGAATGACAAGTCCAAATACAAGGAGAAGTCATACATCTTATCGTGTACGTATGTACAGAGTACAGACCAACCTGTGCGCGTTTCTAACGCTCACGAATCGAGTTTAAAAATACATAGCTATATTCATTAAATCACTCTCACCACAGTTCCATCACATCAAGTAATCCCGGTCATCCTCATAACCTTTTCGATAACTCCAAAACGCGTCTCGCCGCAAACTTATCGAACGAAACATACATCGATACATAAAAGGATAGATGAGACTTAGTCTATTGCACATTTTATAATCGAGTAAATCAAAGAGAATCCATAATAAATAAACGATCTTCAAAATTACATCGAAATCATAATACGAAAATCGAAACAGAAGCGAGGTTTAGCTGAGCTGCGACATGTCGCTGGCGGACAGCTGCAGCGCGGGCTGCAGCGGGATCTCGGCCGACGCCTCCGACGTGTCCGAGCCCGGCGTGTGCAGGCGGCGCGGCCAGCGCTCCGCGTCCGGCGTGCCGCCGCGCGAGCCCGCCGACTCCGCCGACGACGCCGCCTCCTCCGTCAGCAGCGGCATGGACTTGCCCACGGCCTCGTCGTCCGTCAGCAGCGGCATGGACATGGGCCCGCACGCCTCCTCCGCGCCCGCGAACAGCTCCGCGCCCGGCGACGCCAGCAGGCCCGCGCCGTAGGCGGGCCCGCTCAGCGGGTCCGCGGCCCTGGGCGCTATCCGCGGGTCGGTGACCGTGATCGGCAGCTCCAGCGAGGTCGGCACCGAGTGCGGCGTCACGCCGATCACCGCGAGCCCGTCCTCGAGCGTCGACGGCACCGCCGGCTCGCTGTCGCCCTTCGACGGGACCTCCACGGGCGTCATTATCGGCTGGTTCAGAGTCGTGCTCGTCTCCGACACGCGGCAGTGCACCGAGACGTTCGCGTTGAGGTCGCGGAAGTCGGGCGCCTCGTCCCGCGGGGGCTCCGCGTGGAACACGTCGCTGTTGGCGAGCGCCGCCTCGAGGATGTCGCGGCGCTCGGGCTGCGGCGGCGGCTCCACCGCCATCGGGACCAGCTGGTTGTTCTCCAGCACGAGCGGCCGGTTGTCGATGGGCGTGAGCGTGCCGCCGTCCTCGACGCAGAGGTAGAAGGAGCCGGGCGGGCCGCCGAAGTGCTCGCCGGGCACGGCCAGCAGCTGGCCGTCGGCCAGCGGCGGCGCGGGCGCGGGCTCGGGCGCGGGCGCGGGCTCGGGCTGGCGCGCGATGGCCGTGGACGGCAGCATCTCCTCGAAGTTGTCCATGTCGGCGCTGCAGGCGGGCGCGGGCGCGGGCGCGGGCGCGGGCGCGGGCGCGGGCGCGGGCGCGGGCGCGGCGAGCGGCGCGAGCGCGGGCAGGGGCGCGGGCGGCTGCGCGGGCGCGATCGCTATCTCGTGCTTGATCCTCTTGGCCGGCGTCGGAGACTCCGTTATGGTTTTCCGTATCCTAGGTTTTTGAACGACGTTCGCTACCGAATCGACCGGCGATATGGTTATTGTCTTTTGAACGATCGGCTTCTCTTGTGCGGGAACCGCGATCTTTTGAACGATCTGACCCGTTCTTTGGAAATGTTCGAACTGCGACGCGGTCAGCTGAACTACGGTTCCAGATTTTTGTTGTAAGAATATTAGCGGTTCCGAGGCGGGTTTTTGAATGGTTTGTACGATTTTTTTCGGCTCGTTCGTCGCTATTATTCTCTTGGGAACGGACCTGATCTCGGGCATCGGGGCGATGTTCTGGGCGGTGGTGGCGACTCGGCCGCCGACGATCAATTGTCCTTTGGATGTGATTATAGCACTCTTTTGTTGTTTAGGCACAATACGCGTTGGCGGTTTCACCTGAGGCACTGGACTCACCATAGTTCTCTGTGGGTTGCCCGAAGTCGTTGATATTTTGTGAGTGATTGTCTTCAATTGTGACATATTAGGTTGCTGTTTATTTGGGAACAGAATTTTCTCATGCTCTGAAGTCAGGATGATTTTTGATTGAGCACCTTGAGCATTCGTGATGATCATCACTGTGTTCCCAGGGGAAGTTGCGTCTGAACTCGACGGGACCAATTTTGCTGACACAGGTTTATTTTCGTTCAAGTTCAATGACGTTTCTGGCCCCTTGGCCACTAGGACGTGCGCTTTCCCTGTCTGTGGGTTTATAACTATTTTTTGGGTCCGTCCCGGGCGAGGCGACGATGCTGTAGGTAAAATTAAAAACTTTTCAGCTTTTCCAGTGTTTTGAGGGACGGGCTGCATCAACGTCGGCGCAGATTTAATTTCTTTTACAGCTGGTTCTGGTTTCGTCATAATTATTTTTTGTTTTCCTGTAGCCTTGTCTATCACTAACATAGGTTTAGCACCGCGCAGTTTTGATGATTTTGAAAGAATATTGGGCGTAGCAACTTTGTTGCCTTCAGTCACGGGATTCATAAGCAAGGTCTTAAGTTCAGGTTTAACCGTACTTGTTGAAGACTTATCACTTTCAATTATGTGTTGTTTAGTTTTCACCAGTTTCGGCGGATTAGAAGTATTCGTGATAAGATTACCATCGGACATTACGATTGGCATTTTCTCAATACTTTCAGGGGTTAAAATATCATCTGATAAAACAATAGGCATAGAGTTTATGTCAAACATAGCATCTTCTGTGATAGTTGTTTCTTTAACCGTTTTACTTTCATTCAATGGAGTAACAAGAGAGTTTTGTGGCTTTATTTTCTGTAACTTATTTAGTGGCTTTTGTATTTTTCTAACTTTCTGTGGTAATATGGTAATGGTGTTAGCATCTGGCGGAGTATCGGGAGAAGTCTGTATTGTGTATGTTTGTACCGAAGATCCATCTTGTGTCGGCTTGTTGCTACGAGAAAGAATTATTTTTTCAGGTGTGCCTCTTTCATTCATATTATTTATTATATTTTTGTTTGCAGCTCGTCGAATAATCACTGGAGATTGAGATTTGCTCTTAAACGATGATTTGGCGACATCGAAATTTAATATCTTCTCTTTGCCTGGTAGCATTACTTGTTTTGGTGGCGTGTTCTTCGCAAATTTTGGTGCACAAGGTTCTTCGAGAATCTTTAATAGTTTCGACGAGGTAGTTTCATATTTGGCAGGTCTAGCAGGTTCGTTGCTGTTGTCTTTAGACAGTGATGCGACTTTTTGTTCCACTGTAATATTATTCTCAATTCCGTTGTTTTGTTTGACCATTTTATCTGCCTCCTGTATCTTGCCAATATCTTTGTTGTTGAGTATTTTACTTTTAGCTTCAATAACATTGACTTTATGGTCTATTGACTCTGAAACAGTGCTAACTGAATTTTTAGTATCAATAATATTAATTTTGTGATCAATTGACTCTGACATCTCGACTAATGACTGTGCAGCATTCAAGTTCTCGTTCTTTTCTAATTCAGTCTCAAAACGAACATTCACATTATCATTGTCTTGATTTAATAATTTTTCAATTAAAATTTCCTGATCAAAGGGCTTATTCTCTTCTTTGGGTAGTTCATAAGTTTCATTATCTATTTCCATACTTTCAGGCCTAACACTTTCTACTTCTATAGCACTTTCAATAGGTAGATTTATATTTACTGTTTCTTGAAGGTCAGTATTTTTATTTTGTATAGCCGTAGCGGGTAGATTAATAAGAGCTTCGGCTATTTGTAAATCAGATTCCGACGGTACGTTTTCCACAACAACTTCAGACGGGTATTCGCAAACCTCGGGGGTCAGTTCAATGGGTATTTCTTTGCAAGTATTAATATCATCTGTGAATGTGTCTACGTCTTTGCAAGTATCATCATGTGTAAATGTATTATCATCTTTGCAAGTATTGTCATCTATAATTGTATTATTATCTGTACTAACTACATTTTCGACTTCGTCATTTGAAATCTCTCGATTGCTTTCTTCGTGATGTCCATTTTCTTGATGACTTTGTTCACCATAAGTATCTTTTTGTTCCTGTTCAGTAACACATTCTTCATTTATTACCTCGTTAAAACCTTTGACTATGCTTGTCCCAGTTTCTTTATCATCTTCAAACAAATCTTCAGGTGGATCATCACTTACCATTCTGGTTACTCGGTCAGCATCTCTAGACACGCTCAATAAAGCGTCTACTGCAGAAGCTGTAGATTCATTCATGTAGGGTTCTTTAACTTTTTCTTCTGTCTTTTCTATACTTGGTTCCCTAGCTGGCAAAGACACAGTCAGTTCAATATCTTCTGTTTCGGGATCCTTATTTACAGGTTCTACGTCGGGTTCAGATACATGCAGATCTTTACTTTCGATTGTTTCAGTGTTTTGTGGTATATTATCATCTATATCCATATTGGTATTTTGACTTGGTAGAGGTTCATCAACAACTACTGACGCCTTTATTTCTTCTGTAATATGTTCATGTATGGGTTTTATTTCTTGTGTTGGGTAAAGCACATCTTGTAACAAATTTCGCGTAGCTGGGTCTTCTTTTGCTTTAAAGGCTTCACTGTCAGCTTTGGCTATTATGGTTGAAATGTCTTCTAAAATAGGACTAGCAGATTGAGGAACAGGTGCACTGTCAAGTGAAAAGTCTACGCCATGTTTCTCTTTTTCTCGTAGTTGTGCAGCTTCGGCTTTCATTTTTTTTAGCTGTATTTTTGGCGCCAGACGAGCCACTTTCACAGGTTCTATAGGAGGCGATTCTCTAGCCTCTGGGGAGGACACTGCGTCAGAACCATTTATATCACTTTCTGCCAAATCCATTCTTTCCACAGCGTTTAACTGTTCAGCAACATATTTACCTATGGCGTCTTGACTTCTAGAGTGACGGCTTCGAAAAAACGTTTTCGTTTTAAAAATCGCTTTCGTAGGTGGACCGTCAGCTTTTTCTAGGAGTTTAGGTTCAGGGGCTTTAGACTCCTGTTTGTCCGGAGATTTAACAACAGAAGGCTCAGGAAAATTTTCCTCGACTTTTAAAGAATCCGGAATAGCTGGCAATTCTGGTACAGCAGTTTTAGTGAGAAGTTCTGCCACTTCTCTGGCCATATCGTCATCATCCAAACTGATACTTTTCGTCTCATCTTTACGTTTGGGATTTTTGACACGAGGTATTTTCCTGCCAACGTCTGCTTCTATTGCCCAGTCTTCGTCTTCACAAAATTCGTACTTTGAATCGTTGCTGGTCTCCGGTTTCTCATTAGGAGTAGCCTCATCAGGTTTTATTTCGACAGGTGAAGCCGGGACTTGTGCACTTGGCAGCTCAGCTGGCGTGGGCACCGCCGGAGACTCGGCTGCCACGGCTACCTCAGGGGAGCCAGTCATCGCCATAGCTGGAGACCCATCATTTGAATCCTCATCAGCATCATCCCAATCTGCCAGTAGGGTTTTCTTAAAATCTTGCTCAGTCTTAGATTTTTTGATATCAGAGTTTTTCTGTTGTTCACTAGGGCGTTTCTGGCCTGTAGCCAGTTTTTTCTGGGATTTCTCAGATTTTTCCTTACGAGGCCGCGATGTTTTTGGTGTCTTAGACGAACTCGGTGTAGACTTTACAGAAGATTTGGGTATTTTTTTCTTTACAGGTGTTGGTGTGTATGATGTAAATGTAACGCTGTGTGACTTATTGTGTAGAATTAAAACATTTAACCTTGTAGTAGAAAATGAACAAGCATGACATGAATACATGCCAGAACTGGAGACAGTTGGTGTTGAAATTGATGAAATGGGTTTCTCAGCATCTTGGGGCTTCTCTGGCGTTTGTGGAGTTTCAGTAGCGTCAGTAACACTTTCAGCTTTATTATTTTCTTCTGCAGGTTCCGCGTCCGTCTGGCTTGTGGATGGGGTTGATGGAGTTTCAGGTGCTTTGTTTCCAGGTGTTGCAGATTTTTGTACTAAAATATGTACTTTGTAATCAGTTTTTTCCTTCATCTGCAACAAGAAAATGAAAGTCAGTACAAAGAAAATACATCAACATAAATTACTTTAAATTAGTAATTCAACTTGAGCATACATTATTATTATTCTGTGGCTCTACTAGCAGCCTAGCAGTAGGATTTAGAAGCAATAATAATATTTATAGCTTATTTCTCATCTCTTGACTTATGTTATAATAATAGGGATGATGACTGGGTAATGAAATCGAAATTCTATTTTGTCCGTCAGACACATAATAAACAAAATTTGGACACATATTTTTTAAATTTTTTCATAATCGAATTATTACAGTAATTATATTGAGCTGAATTGTCGCGTGACGTCACTTTTGAGTAAAAAAATCTACTCAAGCGTGATGTAACGCGCCATTTCAACTCGATGTAGCACTGTATTTATTTAATTATGAAAGAAAATAAAAAATATGAGTCTAATATTTTCGAATTATCTGTCTGACAGACAAATAATTGAAATTTTGTCATCTAGCCCAGCGGTTCCCGAAAGGTGGTCCGCGGAACCCTGGGGTTCCGTGGAAAGGCCGCAAGGGTTCCGTAAAAAATATAATCCCACGTTTCGGGACCGACGTTGTTCGCTCGCACCGACTTGTTTACGCACAAGGGAGGGGCTGGGCGTGCGGGCGGAGTAGTACGGGGGTTCCGCTAGGAAAAGTATAATCAATTAGGGTTCCTTGACAAAAAAAAATTGGGAAACCCTGATCCAGCCTATTAAAGTAGTTTATTTCGTTTCAATTATTACCCATTGATTGAAAGAGGTAGGTTTAGCCCCAAAATAAAATATACATAATTATGCTAGAAACTGCCATGACTTCTAGCTTTAATGCATGTTGCTGATCATACATTTACACAAAGCGGAATTCAAACCCACAACTGCTACTGTTGTTTTATAACATCGATGTAGCACTGTTATTATTTAATTATGAAAGAAAATAAAAAATATGAGTCTAATATTTTCGAATTAGTCTGACAGACAAATAATTGAAATTTTGTCATCTAGCCCAGCGGTTCCCGAAAGGTGGTCCGCGGAACCCTGGGGTTCCGTGGAAAGGCCGCAAGGGTTCCGTAAAAAATATAATCCCACGTTTCGGGACCGACGTTGTTCGCTCGCACCGACTTGTTTACGCACAAGGGAGGGGCTGGGCGTGC
Source organism: Ostrinia nubilalis (assembly GCF_963855985.1). Taxonomy (NCBI): domain Eukaryota; kingdom Metazoa; phylum Arthropoda; class Insecta; order Lepidoptera; family Crambidae; genus Ostrinia; species Ostrinia nubilalis. The sequence continues at coordinate 9,614,576 of NC_087103.1, forward strand.
GGGCGGAGTAGTACGGGGGTTCCGCTAGGAAAAGTATAATCAATTAGGGTTCCTTGACAAAAAAAAAATTGGGAAACCCTGATCCAGCCTATTAAAGTAGTTTATTTCGTTTCAATTATTACCCATTGATTGAAAGAGGTAATTGTTTAGCCCCAAAATAAAATATACATAATTATGCTAGAAACTGTCATGACTTCTAGCTTTAATGCATGTTGCTGATCATACATTTACACAAAGCGGAATTCAAACCCACAACTGCTACTGTTGTTTTATAACATGTGAACCACCAGGCTAGAGGGCCATTTAAGTAGTATTTTTTAATATTATGTAAAAAATGCTAACCTTTCTTATAGGAGTAGAAACTTTTGCTGATTCTGATGCAGGCGGCCTACCACGACCTTTGCCTGAAATTTAATTAATACAAATTATCGCTGTGAATATTTGTAGAAAATAAATCAAAGTTATTTATTTAATAAAGTATTTATGCCCATTTGTTATAATCAATCTTTATCAAAATCTGTCCGTCAACTGTCAAATTTAAATTTTGTTTTCAATCAAATATCCAGAATTTTCGATGCAAATTTTGTTATTGCTTAAAAAGTCTTAAAAACAATATAAAAATGTGAAACATCGAAAACCAAGCATATTTTGACCGGACAGGTTTCGATAGGGATTGATTAATAGCAAACCAGCATAAGTATTATTACATCAACACACTAGTTTATAAATGTAATTAAGTAGGGTAATAAATATTTATTTAAATAAAAAATAACCTTTCTTTGCAGTGTTGGGTGTTTTCTTAGGGTCACCAAATATTCCAGCGTAACTCTCTCTTTTTGTTTCCTGAAATTCCTCTCGTGAGAGGATTTCAATGTCCCCACCAACAGCTGTTTCTGCTCTAATAATATCTTCTGGAAATTTCTCCATAGCCCCACCCTTGCTTCTGTATAAATCTGGGCAAAAAAGTTATTTATTAAACTAAAGTTATTTATATTAAGTACATATTTGTGATTTATTCTTATTCTTATATTTTATATTGTAAATAAAAAGTAATGAAATACTGTAAGTTATTAAAAACACAGTACGATAGTTTTTGCTCACATGAAAGAAATAAACCACAAAGATCAAATTATGAAACTTACATAATCCCTTTGAGATGAATTCATTTTTACGGCTGCAATTGTATTTGTATATTGAATTTATATTCTTGACGTATTCACTGAAAAAATATATTTTGATTAAAATATTACAATGTTTAAAATCAATTTAACATGAACATGTAATTATGGCAGCAGATAGGAAATTTTACATTCTGATACATATAAATTATACAATGTATATCAAGGAACAATATTCCTTTGTGACAATATAAGGAGATTGAGGTTAAGTTTTGTAATATAGGCGCTGAAACCTGCATTCTGCAGTTACCAAGTACATGTAAGTTGTCTCCTTGATATCCCAATAGCATTGTGATAATACAATACATTATTTATCGCTACATAAATAACATATTCACCAAACAGAATCTGAATGATACACTAAAATTTAAATAAATGTAAAAGGATGTAAATGGAACTATAAGAACAGTCAGTATCATCTATACATTTATGAAATACTTGGGTATCAAAGTTTACACAAAGGCTGGCAGAAGTTTTCAGGGTACAATATGACATAATGGAATATTGTGGCCCACGCAGAGTTGGCGTCTCTTGGTTTTTTTACATTTATAAACATGAACTTACTAGGCATCCTCCTGAAAGAATTTGACGACAGCTATAGGTGGTTTCCGAAATGAAGAAAGGAAATCTGAAGGAAGCTTCTCTTGGGCGACCACCTCGCCGGGCCACCAACAGGAACCCAGTTTCACCCATACCACTTCTCCGTCCAAATAATTTATTTCAGTCTGCTCACACATCACCACGGATCAGACAAAACGCACGACCATATTTTTGTCAACCAACTACTACTATGCCGACTGGAGTTGTGCTACAAATAACTAACATATTCAATTCACCGACACATTTTTTAACACTGTTTACTTTTATTCAATAAATATGTGTTTAGAATTTGTAGTGCATACAATTATGCCGTGAATTTGTCAAAACAGTAGCAAAATATTAGTTGTAAATATCACCGACTGCGTACGAAATTACCCTTTTAGCCGCTTTGGTGGCAGCACTGAATAATCTAATACATTTAAAATATTATAAAATCGCATTATCAAACCACTTCAAAAAATCTAACATACATTTTAAATTAGTCAAAAAATAAAATCACTCCAAGTACATGCTATTAAATTAAAAAGTAATTATTGAGTAACCGGAAAGTGGTATTTTCATACGGCGTCAGCAGATACCAACATAATGAAATGTAAGTCAAGTGCTGCCAGGAAATAAAAATAGCATAGACAATTTATGATACCGCTACCGTTATCTTTATCGGTGCCGGTATTTGTAATTGTAAAATATTTTTTAAGCATTGTAATGCTTGATACTTTTTACCCGACTGCGCCAGAAGGAGGGTTATGTTTTTTTTTTCACAATTTATTTTCTATTAAAATGTAAACCCCATAACTTTGGAACTTTTGGGTAATAATTACTGATGCCTAAGGATAACTTATTAATTTACTTTAATATTACCTATTTCAAAGGAGAGATACCAAATAATTTCTGCTCTAAAATGCTTATCAATATCCATAATGGCGCAAGTACACTATGCAGAAAATTGCCCAAGTTGAAGCGCTTAGCCAGTAGCCCGCACACCGAAATATGGGCGACACACGGGTGGGGGAAGAATAAAGTAACCAAGATGGTGTTCACACTATTACATCTTGGCCAATTTACCGCATAGTGTAGTACTTGCGCCATAGCACGAATCTTGACTAGTGTGGCCATTAAGGTGACCATATGGCTACCATCGACTATAGTGTTAGTCTTTTTTTTTAATAATCACATTTTAATCTTTTTAATCTGTGCCTCTTGCTATTTGGCGCCTTTTTATCTCTTCTTTCGAAAAAAGCGCGGGAAACGTCGTACTTGGTGGACGTCATTTTTCTTGCTAAAAATTTTTAAATTAGAAAAAGGATCAGATTGGTGGTTTAGTGCATAATTAAGTAGTATTCTAAGTTATATTTATTATTTTATTGTAGTGTAGCATTCACTTCTGCAGTTCTGGGCGAGTTTTAATTGTTTTTTCTCGTGATGAACGAGCCGGACGATCCTGGCGGGACAACCCCCCAGGCGTCAAATTTTGTTACTATTTCAACATGTAGCCAGTCAGGTATGGATACGGAAGGTTCTGTAATGGACACGGACGGATCTGAAAGTGCTTCTAACCCTTCTAAAAGAAAGAGAGTAGTTGTACGTAAAGTTTGCAAGCATTGTAATAAAAAGCGTAAAAGTCGTCATAACAAATCTTCTACATTGAGCCAGGTACCTAATGATTCTGATTGTTGTTGTGCAAACACAGAGAACGTAAATAGCGCTAAAAAAGTTGTTGAAAATGAGATTCCTTTTGTTACTCCATCAACTCCTGTTGCTACTCAGTCCCACACATCTGATTCGACCCCTGCTGCACCTAATTCGGTAAGTAGATGCTTTTATGAGGCTACTGATGTTGCGCCCTTTGTTGTTCATATACAGAAAGAACAATCTATGCCAAATGAAAACTGTAGGTACTCTGCACCCCGTGACTGTGGGTCATTTTCTAAAACGAAAATCTATAAGAGGTATTGTTGATGGTAGTCTGAAAAAAATAGGCAGAAATCGGATTTCTGTTGCTTTCTCTCGTTTTGAAGATGCCAATGCATTCCTTAATAATGACTTGCTTAAAACTAACAATTACAAGACTTTTATTCCAACATTCAATATCACACGGATGGGAGTGATCAGAGGAGTTCCTACAGAGTGGAATGATGAGGACATCCTTAATAATATAACTGTACCAATGGGGTGTGGTAGAATCTTAAAAATTAGAAGGTTGAAAAAGAAGAATTTTGTTAATGGAAAGTCTGAATTTGTCCCCATTGAGACAGTTGTATTAACATTTGATGGTCAGGTTCTGCCTAAAAGAATCTTTGTTTGTTACAACTCTTTGCCGGTTGATCTTTACATTTACCCAACAATCCAATGTTACCAATGTTGTCGCTATGGTCATGTGAAGAGTCAGTGTAGGTCCCTTCCAAGATGTTATAAATGTGGTCTTGGCCACACCGGTGATACCTGTAATGTTGAGGAGGAAAATGTATTATGTTTCTTGTGCTCAGGTCCCCATCAGGCTACTAGTAGAAAATGCCCTGAATACACACGTCAAAAAAATATTAAGGAGACCATGGCCAAAAGTTGCATTACTTATGCTGAGGCTTTAAAACTGCATCCTCCAATTGGTAAATCTTTTGCAGATGTTGTAAGATCTGGTAGCTCGACTCAATCTCATTCTCAAACTTCTGGAAATCTTCCCCAGAACTCAAAACTAAAATATGTTCCTAATAATAACCCAGGCTGGGATTCTTACAAAAAAACTGTTTTAAAGAAACCTAGAACTCCGTTCAACCCAGGTAAAAGTTATGACCGAGAACAACATCAAAATATGACCAATGATTATAATACTCCGTTTGGCCCAAGCCAAAATATTTTATGTAAAGATGACAATTCAAACACCTTAACAAATATGTCAATTAAAGAATTAATTATTACTCTAATTACCTCTTTAAATCAATCTAATTTAGTACCGTCCCACGTTGCCCTTCAAAATAATGATCTCGTAGTTGACCTTAGTTCTATTGCTGATGGTAAAGTTCTCCCTAGCAGTTCAATGGAACTGTCGAAGCATTAACAGTAAAAAAAGTGATATATTACATTTAATTAATGAATTTGATCCCTTTTTAATTGCCTTACAAGAAACCTGGCTCCGTCCAGATTCTAATTTTAAAATTTCTGGTTTCTCTTGTGCCAGAGAAGATAGATATGATAATTATGGTGGAGTAGCTTTGTTAGTCCATCACTCTATTCCATTTACATATATTCCTCTCCCACCACACAATAATGATTTTTCCATAATAGCTGTTTCTATAAATAACACTAGTTTTGTGTCGGTTTATATTCCTCACCCGTCAACTGCTATATATGATGAGGTAGAACAAATTCTTAGCAACATATCTAGGCCTATTATTATCATGGGCGATTTTAATGCTCAACACCAGTCATGGGGCAGTAGCAATTCCAATTACTATGGCAATAGAATTGTAGATTTTCTGGATAATAATAACTTGTGTATTCTTAATACTGGAAATGCTACTCGTCGTACCCAGCCGCACGAAGGTGTGAGTGCTCCTGATTTAACTATATGTAGCCCAAATCTTGCTTCCTCTTTAGCCTGGTCCACCCTCCCTTCCACCTATGGGAGTGATCATTTTCCAATTGTCTTTTCTTTTCCTGATATTAATAAAATTAATACTAGACGCCCTCCACGATTCAAATATAAAACCCAAGATGTTGACTGGAACCGTTATAAAGAAAAAGTAGAACTGAAAATTCAATCACTGCCTGTAGTTCAAAATGATAATTATACCTATTGTGCTGAAGCACTAGCATCTGTTTTAATAGAAGCAGCAGATGAAGTTTTTCCTGTAAAAAGTAGTAATAGAAGTAAATTACCCCCTCCCCCTTGGTGGGATACCGAATGTACGGCCGCTATTAAAAAGAGAAAAGAAGCCGAAAAATTATATTCCTCTTATTCTACAGCCGAAAATTTTGATAATTTATCGAACGTAATTAATAGTACTAGAAAACTATTTAAACAGAAAAAGTGGGAAAGTTGGAGAGCTTTTTGTCGTTCCATTTCACCTGATACTTCGCCATCTGCAGTTTGGACCAATATAAGGCGTTTTCGTTCAGCATATAAACCACCTACACCCAAGCTCCTTCATGAACCACTAATTGAACAATTTTTAGATAGTCTTGCCCCTTCTTTTGCCCCCCAAGATCTTTTAATTCCAAATGAACAGTTTTCTACTAATTCAGATCAATCTGAATTAGGCAATCCTTTCAGTCTTTCAGAGCTGAAAGGTATTCTTTCATATGTGAAAGATTCTGCACCTGGCACTGATGGAATTCCTTATTCTTTTCTGGTCAATTTAAATGATTCAACTTTAACTTATTATCTTTCTCTCATAAATTTTATAATGCAGTCCGGAAACATTCCTTCTCATTGGAAAATTCAAGAAATTATTCCTATCTTAAAACCAAATAAATCTCCATCCAACGCTGACTCTTATCGCCCAATAGCACTATCCTCTGTTCTTTTAAAATTAGCTGAGCACCTTATTAAAAATAGACTTGAATGGTTTGTAGAAAGTAAAGGTCTACTGAGTAATTTCCAATTTGGCTTCAGAAAAGGTAGGAGCACTGCTGACAGTATTGCCATTTTTATAACCGACATCAGACTAGCCTTCTCAAATAATGAACACCTTCTTGCAGCATTCCTAGATATATCAGCCGCCTATGACAACGTAGTGTTATCAATCCTCAGAGACAAATTAATAAAATTAAATGTTCCTTGTATTTTAATAAATTTCATTATAAATATTTTAGTTGGACGTAGTATTAATATTGCATGTGACGATTCTACAAAATCTAGAATTTTATGGAATGGATTACCTCAAGGGTCTGTTTTGAGCCCACTACTTTTCAATATATACTCGTCGGATTTAGAAAGCTCTATTAATAATAATGTTAGTATTTTGCAATATGCAGATGACCTTCTCCTTTACTTTTCTGATAAAAGCGTTGCAAAATTATGTTCATCACTTAACTCTTCTTTACACTTGCTTAAGTCATGGCTGGATAGAAACGGCTTAAGTCTTTCTGTTGCAAAAAGCTCAGTTGTACTTTTTTCCCGAATGCGTCGCCCTCCTCCAGTATTAGTTGAGTATAACAATTTAAGTATTCCGGTTAATAATGAGGCCAAGTTCTTAGGTATAACTTTAGATTCGAAACTTACTGGAATGTCACATTTGTATAATATTAGTGCTAAATGTGAGCGTACACTTAATATTTTAAGATGTTTAGCTGGAGTATGGTGGGGTGCCCACCCATTCAATTTAAAACTTATTTATAATGCCTTAATTAGGAGCTCTCTTGACTATGGCACTCAATTTTTAGAACCCTGTAGCATGGTAGGAATTAGAAAGCTTGATGTCATCCAGACAAAAGCACTCAGAATAGTAGTTGGGGCAATGAAATCTAGCCCGAATAACGCACTGCAAGTTGAATGTTCTGACCCGCCTTTAACACTTCGTCGTCAATTTCTCTGTGATAAATTCTTATTTCGAGCTTTTCAGTTATCAAACCATCCTTTGTTTTCAAAATTAGAAGCATTGTCTGAACAAGTACAAAATTCTCCATATTGGTCTCATAAAACTCCACCATGTCTAGTCATTAGTTTCCGAAAACTCCTTTCTTTACAAGCACCTACTCACAAATCTATGTATTTGCCTGTATTCTGTGCAAATTATAATGCATTAATCCTTTCTCCTAATGTTAAATTTGATATTGATATTTGTAAGTCTGATATTCATGCAAATGTAAAATTTAATATGATTTTAGACAATGAGTGGGACGGTTGGCATCATTTATACTGTGATGCCTCAAAACATTCGAACAATGGACATGTTGGTGTTGGAGTGTACCACACCCAGTATAAAATTTACCAGATGATTAAACTGCCACCTGAATCATCTGTTTTCACAGGAGAGTGTTTTGGCATTTTCAAATCGTTGGAGTATATTTTACTTATGAAACTTAGTAAAGCTGTAATATTTAGTGATTCTAAAAGTGCATTACAAGCATTAGTTAAGTTCCCGTTCAAATCAAATTCTTCTTATCCTATTATTATTGATTGTAGAAAACTGTTACTAACTTGTTCATTGTTAGATATTGTAGTAAATTTTGCTTGGATTCCTGGACATTGTAAAATTTTTGGTAATGAAAAAGCTGATTCTTTAGCTAATAATGCTGTGACTGTGGGTGACATTTTTCCTTACAAAAATTATGCGCATGATTTAATTGCATTACCCAAAGTCTATATGCTTGAAAAATGGCATGAGGAGTGGAACATCAGTAGTCAAAGTAAAGGTAAAGCTTATAAACTGATCCAACCATGTATACCGACAAAACCTTGGTTTTTCAAAACAGATCTTGATAAATTTTCTGTTTCAAGCATTATCCGTATGAGACTGGGGCACGTATGTTCCCCAGCTCATTTGGCAAGGCTTAATATAATCGAAAATGATGTGTGTGACTGTGGAACGGAGTCAGGTGATTTGAATCACATTTTCTTTGCTTGCCAGATTCACGATCGCTCCTTCTTTATGTCATCTCTCCTAGCCCTCCGTGTCCCTCTCCCCACTTCGATATCTTGCCTGCTTGGTTTAAATGATTTTGATATTTATAAATGTATTTCTGAATATTTAATTACAAATAATATTAAACTTTAATTTATCTCTCAAGTATTTAAATGCAAACTTATTATATTATATTAACATTAATTCCTTTATATATTTTAATTTTATTATTATTATTTAATTTCTCACCTCCCAACCTGATCCTCATCCTTTTCTGTACTCCACCCCGGTTTTTTCTTTTCCTAAACGTTTCCTAACCTTTTCTCCCACACCGTTGTGGCTAAACGCAAACCGCGAAAGCCAAGAAAAAAAAAAAAAAAAAAAAAAATCTCTTCTTTCGCTCCTCTCAGTGGGTAGACACTTCTCATACAAAAACTAGTCTCTATATGTAGCAATTGATATCAAACCTTATCCCTTAAGCAATAAAGTGCATTTTGGATTGATTTCACTATAGCAGGGGAACCCGCGGATCAATACCACCATACTAAAAATAATTGATAGTGTCCTTATGTTGGTAGTATTGTTAGTTTGACAAATGAAAAAAAAATGTCTGTCAATTGAGTTTGAGTTTTTAACCGGCGAATTGATTCGTGTGAAGTTATTTTCTCAGATTTGGTGCAATATTACTGTAAATAAACTTTTCTGTCGTTTACGTTGAGTTGATTAAGTTCCTCCGTATCGGGCGTGATAAAGTTTGCTGTTCAGTGTTATGTTTTTTGTGAGATAGAGACTCTTTTAAATAAGCTGTGTTTCAACCTCAGAATACAGAACAAACCAGAAGGAGTGTTCGATAACATTTCTACGCGGCAACTTGTGTCCAAAATACTTCCCCTCCCGCGCCCCTCTACCCCCTTTAGTGTTACTAGCGCCGTGTGACACCCCCATTTTTGGGGTAAAATTATGTAATTTTTTAAAGAGATGTTAAACAAGTAAAAAATAAGTAAGTGAAATAAGTACACACGGCCAGTGTTAACTATCCATTTCCGTTTTTGCTCTCGCTCTTATCAAATGGTGATTCTTTGCGATAGAACGAGACGACATGACTGGCCATAGGCATAGATAGTACCTACCTACCTATGAATTTAATTTTTACTCCGAAGTAACTAAGTGTAAGATGATTATTTATTTCTATTAAATAGTGTAATATATGTACTATATTTTATGTAGGTATAATATGTTATTTAAAAGTCAATTACAAAAGTCGAATATAAATTTTAGAATGCCAAGTAAAACAAAAAAGAAACTTAAGGTTCTTTATTATGTAAACATATCGACAACAAAACATTTGTTTACGGCGCAGTAGTGCTTTTAGTTTAACTTTTCTTGGAGTGAAAAACAGAATCCAAATCAAAAACATCACCAATACTTAAATTTGATTGCGAGGCAACTCTGGCTGTGTATTCTGAAAAAAAATCAGAGTAAGTATGTAAGCAATAATTAATTACTTAAAATTATTATTAAATATACAAATATTGCTGCTGCTGATCTGTTGATACCAATGCCTTACTTTTGAATAAATGGGAAAGTATGAAATTCACGATAGTAATTTATTATCTCCTCATTATTAGGGAGTAATATTATAAATTAATTCAATATATTGAAATCAAATCAAAATCAAAAATATTTATTCAGTTTAGACCACAAGTGGCACTTATAATTTAATTAATCAGGTTGTCATGTCATGGATGAAATTACACTAAAAACTAATTAAAACAAAAAGGATGGGGAAAATATTCCATTATTCTGTGGTAACGCTAACAAAATTAACGCGTGAATTTTTTATAAGTAGACAAATGTAATTCAATATAAAAAAGTAGGGTAAAATATTCCGTTGACCTGTGGCAACACTTACAAAATACAACCGTGATTTTTTTTGAAAATTATTATTTAATTAAAATGAATTGGAAATGTGCTACTTACGGATAAAACATGATCCCATGCACTTTCTTCGTAATTCCAGTAGCATTCTTACATGTTGGAACGGCACAAGACGGCATAATTTAATTATAAAGTGTCAATCTGACGGATATGTAAACAATGCGCGCGCCGGCCATTGACTGATTGCTTTAAAGTCAAAGTAGTGCGATTTGGAGTACTTTATATGAATACACATTTACGCCCGTTGACGGTTTCTGGTTTGTTCTGTATTCTGAGGAGGTTTCAACTTCTACAGAAGTTTAAACTCTTATTTACTTTTCTGTTTAATGGGTATGTTATCTACTTACTTGAAATATTACATCTTTTACAAATCTATTTTTCATTAAAAACAACCCTATGTGATGAAAATGTAAATGTACTTTCAAAACTGGTAAATGCATGAACCAGGGCATTGACACTGGTTGGAGAGAAATGAAGAATGTTCACTAATTTTGTTTTTTAGCTTTCTGTATTCTCTGTTAAAAATAAAAAATACACGTGAAAGAATTATTTCGATACGTTAATTAGTTTCCAAGATATTGAATTTTAAAAGTGCGGGCGGCGGCCGGCCCGCCATTTTATGCGCGTGACGTCATATTACAACGACTGGCTCATAATGAGGAAGATGTAAATCAAAATTTATTCCCCTTTTTCAGCCCTAACAAAAACTTTAAGCTAAAATAAGACTAACTGTGAAAAAATTTTGTTGATATCACGAAAATTGAATATTTTAAAGCAAATCAATATGGGAACGCGCGAAAACTGATAGCACCCCTGGAATACGGGCGATGACGTCACACCGCTCGTTGGGCAACGACGGACGGGCGGCGCGGGTGCTAGCTGCGCTCTGTAAACTTATTTTCGTTCATTTCGATACATTTTTTATTTATATTAACCGTATCTGATGCCAACCAAATAATCTTCCGAAAGTAGATTTACTTATGGTTGCGGATACTTTCAGAAAACATGCAAAGTACCTATATTATTGCAGAAATCCAAGTGCTAAAACTTGCAAGGTAAGTGAACCTATTATTATGGATGCAATAAATAATTGAGTATTTAGTATTTACGCTTTTTGTAGTATTTGAGGTAGATTATAAAAGTTCTATCTAGTTTAAAAGTAAAAGTACTAGTGCTGTCAGTCAGATTGCTGTGGGTTATCGATAAAAAATAATACCCATCAATAATTTAGCAACGTTATGTCTTAATATTTTATTTTTACAGAGTTGGACGATCACGTCCAGTCCAGTCGTGTTATAGACTAACTATCCAACTATCGAATTATGGACATAATGTAATACTCGTAGGGTAAGTTCATTTGAAAAGACTATATCCGCAGTGTACAGTAAAAACAAGAGTTACTACACCTGAACACAAAGTTAGAGCTACGGCATAATTATCATTGTACATTTGTTTGTGCTGAAGATAACGAATAAATTGGAAAATCTGGAATGCGGAGTTTGTGCAGCAAGCAATGAAGAATGCAAACATACAATGGCATTAATTGGTTTTAAGGTTATATGTATAGACGTAGTGAAGATCCCGCTTGTACCGAAGTAGCGTGCTATTGGAGGAAACCAAAACTGTTGTGCAAGTTGGATCTCAGCTAAAATTTATTAAAGTCAAAGATGTGAACTATACAAGGCAGTATCAAAAATATATGTGTCAGTAGTACTACCACCATAACCATCTGACACAAAGATCAGTCCATCGGGCTTGATGTTTTTTTTTGTTCACTTTAAAAAGTTATTAGTATACACTTTGTAACTTTCTATGGAATCAGTGTACGATCATGAATCGGAAGTAAGGTACAGTCTGTTTTGTCACAGTTAAAACTGGTTTCTAACTCTATCGAGGGTCGTCAACGTTTTTCCTGATTTTTATAGTTTGAGTCTGTTACGTCTTTCTTTTTCTGTTCTACTTGAATCTTCGTATCTCTCGTCTTTATTTCTATTGCAGATAACTCTATTCGGCGTACTACGCTACGTGCCCTAGCTGCCCATTGCCATTTCAGCTTGCTAATCCGTCGGGCTATTAATCGTTTGTCTAAGGTAGACAATACTTGTCAACAATCTCGAGAATCAAGCTCCGAAACGAAACTGAGTAGGGCGCAGTTCGACATAAGCTTCATTTTGTTCGTATTCATCCGAATGCCTACCTGTTCCGATATATTCGATTAAGGACTTTGAGCATTGTGCCGAGGTCTTCCAGCAACTCTGCCATGAGTGCCATGACCACAATATCGTCAGCAACGGTAGCGATAATTAATATGGCACCGCTGGAGAGACTGCAGCACTGCCCAAGTTTCGATCGAATCGAAGGCCTTCTTCTCATATTCCACGAACGTCAAGCATAGTGGCAAGTTATACTCCTTCCTTAGTTTTCTGTATAACCTGCCGCAGCTCTGCCCCAGGCAGAAAGGTTCTGGAGTGGAGGCCACGTACCGGAAAACACAGCGTAGGACGTTCACCCACAAGGTGGACCGACGACCTGATAAAGATAGCACGGAGGCGCTGGATGCAGGCTTCTACCAACTGTGCGATATTATGTGGAAGTTATTGAAGGAGGCTATGTTCAGCAGTGGACGTCCTGTGGCTGAGATGACGATGATGATGACGATAACTCTATTCTAGAGTATTATTATCTCTTTGACTTCTACAGGCGGATTGTCACAAGAATGAAAAGTATGTGTTAATACATTTTGTTCGTATAGATTTTTATCGATAACTCAAAGAAGCGACAACATTATTTTACCACCATAAAACAAAGTCAATAACAAGGGCTAAAGTAGGTAGAGAGTTTTTAGTATTGTCTTATTGTCTTTAAAGTTTCAAAGGATTCAATTTACTTTTTAAGTAACCCATCTGCGTGCGTGCCTCGTGTTTTGTTTCTCTATTTTTTGTCTACTGTTTCAAATAAAATGTCACTAAAATACTTTATAAATTTGTAATGAAAAATATACAATGGTAGGTGTTTTGTCTTTAGGTAGGTACTCGCATTAAAATGATCTTTGCAATAATATCGACTGGTTTTTGTAGATAACGCTTTCTCCCTTTTTGTTAACTTACACCATTTATGTATTTATCAGCTTTTCTTAGCTTTAAAAGTAATTTTCTGGGGCACTAACCATTGTATTAGTATAAAAGGGTTACTAATACAATATCTGCATGGTATTTTTTACTCCATAATTCTATAAAACTCGAAATGACTGTACGAGTCTATGAGCGCGCGAAGGAGCAATGCCATCCCGGCGGAGGTAACGGGCGGTGTGACGTCACGCGCTAAACGGTCAAGTGCGAGTTGATTTTTAAAACATCCAACTTTGAATGCCCATAGAAAATTCAGTTTTTGAGATATCGAAAAAATTCTTTCACTAATATTTTTTATATTTTATGTTTCATCTTTTTACATTATAAAATAATTACACTCATCTTCCTCATTGTATGGGTGGAATCTTGCAAACTGAATTAAGACCCACTTCCAGGCAACCGATTAAGCTGAAATTTCGCAAACACATGTGATTTGGATGACCATGCAATATTATGATGACATGGAGCTGATCTGATGATGGAGCTGGAAGGTGGCCATAGGAACTCTATAATAAAACGACTTAAATGCATCGAGTTTGGGCTCGTTCGTTTTGTATTGATGAGTATTTTAATTCTATATAGTAATCGGGGTCTAATGATGGAGCTGGAAGGTAATTCGCAATAAAACGACACAATCGCATCAAGTTTGGGTTTGGTTCAATTTTAATTTCTGTGATGGGTCTGGGTGTTAATATGTATAATAAGTTTGTATTTACAAAAAAAATAATATTTAAGTATGTTTATATCCGTTTTCTAGTGAGCGGACGCTGTGAATGTACGTCACACGGGGTCACGTGACCGTCGGCGGGACTCAATATTTAAGCGAACTTTGAATGCCTATAAAATCATAACTACCAGAGGCGGCGTAAGGCGTAGGCGACGTGGGCCACCGCCTACGGCCTCGCGGTACAAGGGGCCTCGCGCATCAAAAATTTTGAAAAAATGTATACAAGGTGGAGATGACAATATCACAATACGAACATTGACTATTAAATATAAATTCTTGATAGCTAAACAATGTAGTTAAAAATAAAAATATATTTTTTTCCAAACAAATTGAGCCATAATCAGACACAAAATTAAGCAACAACACGGTTTTAAGTGACGAACATTATTCTTTGGCGCAATATTCCTTTAAAAATAATCACTGAATCAAGAAATCAGAAACTGTTAATGTATAGACCTTTGACCCTTTTTTTTATTATTTCATAAAATCCGTCTTCAGGTCGCCAGAACAAGGCCTCGCGAAATCTGTCTTGCCCACATCAAATTTAGGTCTTGCCCCGCCTCTGATAACTACTAAGTATTTTTGAATGAAATAAAAACTAATGTATTTGTAAATGTAAAAGCTTAACTGTAACATAGGTTTCAAGTGATTTTGCATACCTAGTAACATTCTCAATTATAGGCTTTGTTTAATTAATACCTATTTCATTTTAGGCTTCTACTGATAATGGAGAGTAGAAACAACAAGAAGTGCGTTATTTGTAATAAGAGGCGAAGTCGTGGTGGATCACCCTTACTTTTGAGTAGGTTTCCTCTGGATTCTGACCGGTAAGTTTCTAATAACACTCATTTATTACAAGATAATTTTACTGATTGTGTAAACTTAAAGGCTGGGATTAATATTTTTAATCATACAGTAAATAACCATAACCAATTTTTAATTTCAGTATTTTGTTTCGTACTCTGCAAATGAATTGCATAACAATACTAAAAGAAATTAGTTGATGAATAAATTTCAGTTTGTTATTCTTTTTCTTTTCTAATAGGTATTTCTTATTTCAGTTGTCGAATGTGGGTTAAAAATGCTGGCTTAGAAGACTTAGCATATGTACCTATTGAAAAGTTACACCAACTGAAGTTTGTTTGTGGTGGGCACTTCACTCCTGAATCCTTCAATGCCAAAGGAACTCGGCTGAAGAACTCAGCTATTCCAACACTGGAATTGAGCAATCCCATCTTGCCAGATGAAGTTTTGACAGAGTTTCCTCTTCATGTAAAAGACTCCAATAAAGAAAACCTCAAGACAGGTATGATGATGACTTCAATTATTTTTTTTAAATTTAATTTACTATCTATCAATTTTTCTGAATTATTTAGATGTCTTAATTAATTTTCTTTGGTTTCCAAAACAAACCAACCGAATGCAATTTAACCCTTTCGGACCGGCGCGTAAACTAGAAATAAACTTGTTATTTTGAATATGAATTTTAGGTAATTTGGGCCCGCAGATTACGAATCTGCTATAATTTTCCAGATTTTCCGCCGCCATCTTGGAAAATTCGTATACCAACAATTGTATCAAACTGGGCCATTCACTTCACACGTACAATTGTGAGGGTTAAAATTGTAAGGGTTTTGGTAATTTTATCAATGGCGTGTATTCCGAAAAACGTATTTATAACCAGAAAGGAACAAACAGGTTTCATTTTTATATCAGTATTTGCCATTTAATATTGATTTGTGGTCAAAATCATCTGTTTCATGAGCTCAACAGTAAATAAAGCGCTCGAAATATTCCTATGGAGTTTTAATATCTCCTGGATCATGAACAGCATCTCCTGGAAGATGTTGACGATTGAAGGGCTTCGTCTGCCATGCTGCTTGCATACTCAGAGGTATGTATCGTCATGAATGTCTGAGCCTTCATCAGAAGAAGAGGAGTAGTTCATCTGAAGTAGCCGAAACTAGCTTTTGTCGTTGTCGTCGCTCTCATCCCCAGATGCATTGAGCATCTCTACGATAGTAGCGTCGTTTAAAATCGGAAACATGGTGCGGAAACCAAGAAAAATTTATAATTTTGAGAAACTAAAAATACGCATAAGGTATTGTAGGGCCCACGTCGATACAATTGTGTCAGTAAAGTTCGTTATGCCGTTACGCCAAAGCCTTTGCTTACAAGTAGTCACTGTTATCATAAAAAGATGCTATTTTTAACTATTTGTCTAATCAATAACTTGTATATTACTACAATTACAAAATAAAACCATAGTAGGTACTTTCTTTCGCCAAGTCGGGGAGCGCAATCAGTCATGAACTGTGCAGGTTGTAACCTGCTCACCAACTGCGCTTTGGACAAAATTTGCACGGGAGATGAAAGAACGCATCCCGCACAATCGTACGATACTCAGCCCATCCACTTCCGATGTAAGACTAATGAGATATTCTCGATTTTGTAACCCGCACAATTGTATTAGAGCGGTCCGAAAGGGTTAACAAGGTTCTTTCTTTGTAACCACAAACATGTGTTGTATGCTTATCAATAAATAATATATAATTTCAATTATTAATTATATCTATACTTTGTTACAGTTCTTTATGATCATTCATATTGCATTCCAAAGAAGTCAAATCCAGTTGAACGAGGTATGTTTATCTAAAATTATACTAATAATATAAAAAGGAAATATTTAATTGTTTGTTTGTATTTGATCGGCTCCGTAACTCGAAGCCAAGATAGCCTAAAGTGCGGGTTAGAACCCCACAGCTTGAATATTGTAGTAAACCCACTCGTAACACAATTTAGCTTAGAATGTGTGTTGAGTTAGAGGAACTTTAGTAATTTGTGTAATACAAATTCTTCAAAAAAAGTACCGGACCAATTTGAAAAATTTTAGGCAATCTACATTAATTAGCCAGGTCAGCTAGTTTAATAATATTTATAAGCTAGTAATTTTTAATGTGAGCAAGACATGTACTAGACTGATTGTACCCTAAAGTTGGGTAAGAACATGACATTTTATTACCCAATTCACATTTCATTATCTGCTTTCAGTTCCCCTTACAACTACAACCAAACAACTAAATTCAACATGTTTGGGAGCTGTGGATATACCAGATTCTGGTATTTCTGCGAAAATAACTTTTGAACCTCTTCCTTCTACTTCCAATGCACCAGAACATATGACCTATAAACCCATTACTCATGGTAAGTGTACAAACTAATTATTTACCTTCTAAAATATGCCTTCCCTCAAACTAAAGAATGCCACCCTGGATGCGTTCTGCAGTCTGCAGTCAGGTCAAAATGAACTTATATGTACAACATTCTAGGTTTCTGTACATTTTATATTAATGCGATTTGACCGTGCGGATACGAACAAAGAACGCAAAGCACACGTGACTGATTGCCTTATCACGACCACTTACAGATTGTCTTGACATACCCGCAGACCGCATCCAGAATGCAGAACATTAAAACCTCTAAATGCCTTTAATTTAATATTATGTCATTGTTATTGAAGGTGGGCCCACGCTTCATATTTTATGAGAAGAGCTATCATTATCCTGTCTTTGCATTTTTTTAAAACTTGATAATGATTGATTGATTTGGAAATAATATGTTTCATAAAACAACAAAATAAATTTTAAACTAATTTGCATATTTATAATATTTCAGATGATAAAAACATTTGCCATCAAGATGCACAGGCAGAAATATTAGTCCACAGTTATAAAAGACCTAAGAAAAACATTGAAATGAAAGGTAAGATAAAACATACCTAATTTAAAAAACTAAGTAAAATTGCTGATTAATTAACCAATATTCAATTCAATTTGCTTTAATGTTGTTTTTTTTACTAATGGAAATGTTTTTATTACAGACACTTCATCAACATTTACAATTAAAGAGAAGAGGCTTTGGCGACAGTTACAAAATGCAAAAAAAACAATAAGGAATATAGCGAAGTCAAGAGTGAATTTAGACAAGTTAGATTCGGAAGTGCTGACATCGTTAGTAAAGGATGTAGTGCAGAATAACAAAAAAAAGTCACAAGGAAAAAGGTGGACTTTAGCCAACAAAATATATGCTTTGGCTATATTTAAACGGTCCCCTAAAGCATACCGCTATATGCAAAAGCTGTTTACGCTACCAAGCACTAAAACGCTCCAAAGGATTTTAAAAAATATACCAATGGAGCCTGGTATAAATAAAAATATAATTGATATGTTAGAGGCAAAAGCATCAAGTATGCCAAAGGAAAATAAATATTGCTCGTTAATATTTGACGAGATGGCGTTAAAGAAACGGATAATTTATAACGAAATTGCTGATAAAGTGGATGGCTACGTGGATTATGGAGAGGGCGAGAACATGGGACGAGAAAAGAAAATTGCAGACCATGCGTTAGTGTTTATGATACAGGGTGCTAAACATAAATACAAGCAATATATTGCGCACTATTTTGTGGAAGGCACAATATCAACAGCAAAACTGGCAAAAATTATATCGGACATCATCAAAAAATTAAAAGAAATCGGATTTATGGTTCTAACAACAGTTTGTGATCAGGGATCTACAAATATAGGAGCTCTTAACATGTTAAAAAGAAACTGTGGACAAGGCATAGATAGCAACTTTTTCTCTGTAAATAATGACAAAATTTTTATAATCTATGACATCCCTCACTTGTTCAAATCATTACGAAACAATTTCTTTAAAAGTGGAAATATGTCTTTCGATGGAAAAATTGCACAATGGAGGCATTTGGTAGTTGCAGAAGAACACAACAGAAATTTTTTAAATTTTAAAAAACTGAATAGTACCATTGTAAATCCAACATTCAAAACTAAGATGAGGGTGAAGTATGCTGCGCATGCTCTGAGTAATACCGTGGCAGCTATTTTAAAAATGATGGCATGGAAAGAAGTTTCTGATTGCAATGATACAGCATTTGTGATTGAACAGTTAGATAAACTATTTGATTGTACAAATGGTCCATCATCTTTAAATGACGTAAAGAAAGGGATCCGGGAAAATGTTTCCACATCAAGTAATCACATTGAGTCTTGGACCTTTTATACTGATAAGTTAAAAACCATAAAATTTATAACAGCAGAAAACACGATACTAAAAAATGTTAAATGCGTAAAGGGATATCAAATATCTATCAAATCCTTAAACGATATTTGGGAAAAGTTAAAGAATGAAGGGTTTAAATATATGAACCTTAGACAGTTTAACCAAGACTCTCTGGAAAACTTATTTGGAATCATTAGGCAACACAGTGTAACCAATAGAAATCCCACTATCACGCACTTTACTGCAGCGCTTAAAACAAGCATGGTTACTGGGCTGAAAGTGCCTCATAGCAGAAGTGCTAATTGTGAAGCAGACAACAATAAACATATGCTGGAATATAAAGACATTTTAAAAACTAATTTAAAAACAACAGAAATAAAAATTAATGTTCAAGATTCCACAGACACTGAATTTTATCCTGTGTTGGCTATCCCGGACCCTGAAAACTTAGAACAGCCCATTGAAAATTTGTGTAGCCTTGAAAACCAACCAGTAGTATATGTAAGCGGGTATTTAGCTGCCAAACTATTACAGAACAGTTCTTGTTTAATTTCTGAAGAGTGTTTGAGCGTGAAAACTCCTGTTGACAATGATTTGTATGCATATATATCTCTTCGCGAATGGTGGCATGATAAAAAAAGTCTCGTTTATCCAACAATTCAATTATGTACCACCGTAAATGAAGCTAAACAATTTTATCATGACCATATTGCCGACCAGATATATATGGAAAATGTTGGAAAATTCATTTTCTTAATGTTGAGTACAAATTGTAATTTTAGTTGGTTTAAATGTCAACAACATAATAGTACAAGTTTTACAAAACAATAAAACTTGTATTATTGAGCAGAGACGATGCACAGCATCTGGTGAGAGATGCGTCTACTTCCGGTGTAGTTTTTTACCGTTTTATACCTTAAATGACGTCATTTCCGCAATTATTTAATAGGAATTGATTTGACTTACTTCCGTTTGCCGCCATTTTAGTCACCTGGGGGCGAGCTTGCTCGGAGTTCTTCATAGAGAGCTCACCAGGAGGCCTTCTTGGGATGCTGTGCATCGTCTCTGCTCAATAATACAAGTTTTATTGTTTTGTAAAACTTGTACTATTATTCGGCATGTGACGATGCACAGCATCTGGTGAGAGACTTGTTTATTAGCTCCTGGTGACTACTTACCAATGGCGCTATGTGATGAAAGTTTTCGAATTTCTGTAACAGAACTAGATTAGAACATGATTAATTTCAGGGTATTAACATGTTTTGTTCTAAATGCCCAGTGAGAGCAGCACTTATATCACAAAGTAAGAGGGATTGTACTTTTGTATGTTTGAAATGAATAAACTGGAAAGCTACTGAACTGAATTCAGAAATTCTTTCCTCATTAGAATGCAGATTGAGTGTGTATTGATATAATTTACTCGCATGGCAGTGAGATTCATGCGAGTCATCAACATAAGTTTATATTACAGGCGTACGATGTGATTGAGGAGTATCCAACATGCTTTAGATCTGTTGATTGAAAGTTATTAATTAAATAATATGTTATTTGGCGTATCGGTCGTAGATCAGTTAATAAAAGTGTCTGCCTTATAATATTGCTATTATTGTTCTGCCTACGCCAATATCTCATCAAATATTTTCATCTATGGCTAAATATCAACCCAAATTAAAGATGCCACAACGAAGTCAACAATGCCAAGAGAGGTTTTAAATCCAACAACCTTTATACTGTTTTTATCCATGTAGATTCCTAGTATCACTTGGTGTTGAAAAATAAATAAATAATGTGTTATTATATTCCGCTGTTCGCCTCTGCTCGCCTGATTCTAGTAACTTACACAACCGTAACAAGGGCATACCTATGGTTTTTTTTTTTTTGGGATTTGCTGTCATTTTTTCCAGTTGTTTGTATGATGCCGTAACGGTGCCGAACTTACTCGTAGGTTAAGGTTTATTAACTTAATCTTGAAATTATTCAGGTGAGACTATGTTTTATCATGTCAGCAGCTGATGTAGATGGTAGGAGAGAAATATACATAAGCTAGTCTGCGAGAAGCCTCGTAAAGGTCACATTTTAGATACCTACTGTTGGGTTTAAGGCCTTTATCAGGAAGTGAAATTGGTTAAGCTTTTATGCTTAGTAAAAAAATTAAAGTTATCTTTAATATAGTTTTAGATTAGTAATACCAGCCCCCCTAGACAAGTAGCACTTTTTGATCGAATCGAAAATTGGATACGTTATAACTTCATATAGAAAAAAGAAGGCTTATCGACCATCCTTCGACTGGTTTGCAATTTTAAAGTGAATTTTGTCTAGACCCACAGGGCATAAAGGTAGTAGAAGAGTAGATAAACGATTTAGTCTAGCAAATAAATCTTGCTGTCGAGCTTCAAGAGGTAAGTATATATGTAGCTACGACTGTTTTCCTTAGGCCATTAGTTTAACAACCAAGGCCAGGTTATTTTATAAGTTTTTAAAGTGGATTTTTGCCAGGTATGTTTTAGGAACGATACCTTATTACCCCCAACTCAACAGACTAAAAAATTACATGTTACCTGATCCAGACGTGGAGGTCACCATGTGGTAAGAACATGGTGGAGATTCTGTATTTTGAGGGTCGGCCTCGAGCCCTGGTAAGAAAAGCCAGAAAGGTCACTTCGAGGTGCTAAGCAGGTACCTTTTGCCGTGGTGAGAAACGGGACAGCAAAGATTTAGCCTAGTTTAACACCATAGCCACCCTGGCTGAAGTCGTTGCAAAGGCTGCTGGTGAATCTCTGTGGGGTCTCTGGATATCCGGTTTCCCGAACTTTTGGAATATTTACCGTTGGATCTGAACGCAGGAGATGCCACCAAGTAGGTTGTTTTCCCCGTAAATCGACCTAGATCGTCAGATAAATTTGATTGAATCGACCTAGGAGATAATATTTTGCGCTGTCAGAGCTATTTTTACCCGACTGAACCGGAAGGAGGTGATGTTTTTCAAGTTGAAAAGTTAGAGAGACAGTTCCAATAGAAACTCTGAATGTGCCCCTTCCTCCCTTAGTTTCGAGTATAGGCTATGCTTTGATTGTCCGATAGCAAAATTAGTGAACGCACATGAAATGAATGAAAGAATGAGAAATCCCCCATCGCTATGATTTCTGATATTTTGTAGACATCCAGATGGTTGTTAAGAGATGCTGAGCTGGAGTCTTGTGTATTGGATCGGTTGTGTGGGGTCGAGTTGTGATGAACCCTCACTGGAGATCAAGCTTACCATTATAGGCACTTGTTGAGTCGTATAGATTTCGTATTTACCGACAAAACCCTTACAGATGACGACTTGTTGAACCCGAGTTCACGTAATTGACAAGGTTTAAAGTGTTCCAGACGATGAAATGTTACACACAAACCTTCCGTTCTAGTAGTTGCTGTCTCGTCTGGTTTGTCAAAGGTGACGAGGTTTAGTAAGTAGTTTGTGATTGTATCAATGTTTTTCGGTATGCAGTAGATAACGAGATATTGATAATTTTAGGATACCTTGACAAGACATGCGGAGAGGCCGGCGGTGTCTCTGTGATCGGTATCTGCATCCAGATTTAGAATTTAGCATTCAACTACTTCAGATCGGATCAATACTTACATAATTGTATCTACTGGTTAGGACATTTAATAGAATAGGTTGTTTGGTCTGTCCTTCTTGCGAAGGGATAGTGTGGGGAGCAGGCTCATGCTGAGCGGTGCCTTATCTGGTAATTTCAGCACCTGTTTTAACAGGATTTCGGTTTATTTGGTCAGCGTTAGACAGTCAAGAGTGTTAAAACGCTGAATAAAGCACGGCGTTGCGTTGAAGGGACAAGCACCGGCTTGGAGGTGAATGGCAGACGCATCCCTGGAACCATTGTCAGGTAACAGGTTGACCTCCGCAGTCTGATGACGCCTGCCACTGCCTAAGATACGCTCAAAGGCAGCCTCCGTAGAAATTACCGAGTGGAAAGTCACTTGACTTTGCTATTCTTATTTGGTCAGCGTTAGACAGTCAAGAGTGATAAAACGCTGAATAAAGCACGGCGTTGAAGGGACAAGCACCGGCTTGGAGGTGAATGGCAGACGCATCCCTGGAACCATTGTCAGGTAACAGGTTGACCTCCGCAGTCTGATGACGCCTGCCACTGCCTAAGATACGCTCAAAGGCAGCCTCCGTAGAATTTGCTGAGTGGAAAGTCACTTGACTTTGCTATTCTTATTTGGTCAGCGTTGGACAGTCAAAGTGTTAAGACGCTGCATAAAGCACGGCGTTGCAGGGGCAAGCACCGGCTTGGTGATGAATGGCAGACGCATCCCTGGAACCATTGCCAGGTAACAGGTTGACCTCCGCAGAATGATCTTATTACGCTGCCCAGCCCTTCATTTCTAATGAATTTTATAATTATTGATTTATTGGTCGTCAAGGGGACCTGAAGGGACTGATTTGGAATCCTTGGCTTTTTGTTTTATTCGTATTTGACGATTTGTAAGAACTAATTTAATCAGTCTAAGCAAATAAAGATATTATTATGTTTTGATTTTGCTTGAAGTGACCGGCTAGAGAACCAAGGTCGGATTATTTTTTAGATATCACCAGTACGAGCACAGGGTGATTTTGCCGAACAAAAATCAAGCACTAGGAGGGTGCTCCTCGCACAATGCTTATTAGGAATTTTAGCCAGGATACGCTCGTGATATTATGTTCAAATTCAAATTCAAAAACGTTTATTGCATGTCACATTACAATTTATATGTTGTTGCAAAATAGAGGTTATACATATTAGATGCACTCAGCACATTTTGTCATACTTATTAAGCTTCTTGATTTGCAAAAAACATTAGAATTTAATAATTCAAGCTGTAAGCTGGCTCAGTGTTGGGGGTGGCCGCCCAGTCTACTAATAGTTGTAGTTTAAAGTGCTTTGTTGATGTGGTAAAGCATTTGTAAGTGCTTTATTTTATGAGCATAATGAGCCTTTTTAAAGGGGTATTTATTAAGAAACTCGTACCAGAAAGAGTTATCGTTCGATTGTGGTGATGCTAACAACGTATTTCGATTGGTACCTAATGTTTGCGATTGGGGCTGACGGGGCCGCCGTTAAAATTGTATAAGATGGTTGTGGGTACGTTATTCAATCTATTTATACAATATAGAGATTCGCGAGAATACTCATTTGATCGAAAAGAGTGTTAAAACTATTAGAATAAACACGTACCTCGTTTCATCCGTTATGGATCTCGCCGGGGTCCGAGTTTCTCTGGTATCCGACGCTCTGGGTCCACCTGCTCGTCGTCCGGAAGACACTCGTCCCCTTTGGCGCCAACCACCATCACGTACATGTCGTTCGCGGACACACACGCGCGGTCAATTGCACTTTTTAATTTTAAACTTAGTATAAGAACGTTGAGAAATAACTTATTTCAGTAAAAATCTGAGCAGAGTTTCTGCTTACGATGTTGCTAGTTTGGAAGTTAAAGACGCTATGTGAAGAACTCCGAGCAAGCTCGCCCCCAGGTGACTAAAATGGCGGCAAACGGAAGTAAGTCAAATCAATTCCTATTAAATAATTGCGGAAATGACGTCATTTAAGGTATAAAACGGTAAAAAACTACACCGGAAGTAGACGCATCTCTCACCAGATGCTGTGCATCGTCACATGCCGAATAATAAAGAAATTTATGATAAGATGTTTAAAATATTAAGTTACCTTTTTCTAAGAAAAAGTTGTAAAATCATTAATGACAGCTTCATAAAAAGTGAAAACAATTTTGCTGACAAAAGTAAAAAAGCACAGCAACAAAGCATTGAAAAGTAATTTTGAGGCTGAGGTTCGATCAGCTGATAAGAAAATTAAAGATGTTTATAAATAAAAATCCAATTTTTTCTTAGAAAAAGTTGTGAAAATAAAAGTTTACAAAATTATCATTTCTGTACTTTGTTATAATTTTCAATAATTCCTCATGCCTACAACTGCTATGTCATGTTCAATACTTATTGTAATATACCTATTTCATTTCGAAATAAATAATTTACGTTACAAAACTTCGTTTTACTTACACATAGTATAAAATAAAAATAGTAATCATTAAAATATTGAAGGTTCCTATACTAGATATCGATATGCAATTACAACCCTAGCAAAGTATCGATAATCGATAAGTTATTACGAACGTCACTAATACTGTCAGAAAATAAGGCATTATGTTGGTAGCTCCGCCTGTAGTTTGTGCGGTTGGTAAAGATTTGCGGGTCGTTCTCTAAAATGCATATGTGTGCGTGAGCTCAAAAAATATCTATGGAGTGCCGTCTCTTACTCTTTTATGCTCTTTGGCTCCTCTATCTACCTAACTAAAATAAGTAGACATGATGTCCACACCACACCCATGATAGCCTGATGGTTCGATAATCTTTTCCATTAATAACAGAATCACTAGAAGATACTTCTCCTTACTATGAATTTGATCAAGGTAGGTACTTATTTATATTTTTACTCTTGTCAATAGCAAGTAGTATTTTTGAACAAGCAGAACAAAATAATCGAAGATAATGTATTTGTAATTAATATTAACTTGTTGCCAAAGAAGGCTGGGACAACAGACCATGGTCTGTGGCTGGGCCTAAATTATTTTATAAACATAATCCCACCAAAAACATTCTGTAAAAAACTAGCCAAGTCTCGATGGAGCTGCTTGTTTATCTCTAAAAAGTATTGAAATCTAGACAAAGTCATAGTCACAGTTATTATCATAGTTAATGTTGTGTGACTTGGCCGTTGAACAATCTTTATTAAGATAATCGTCGTCGTTTCAGCCAAATGACGTCCACTGCTGGACAAAGGCCTCCCCCAAGGTTTTCCACAATGAACGGTCCTGCGCTGCCCGCATCCAGGCTCTTCCCGCGACCTTTACCAGATCGTCGGTCCACCTAGTAGGAGGCCTGCCCACGCTACGTCTAAGTATTATTAGATAATCGTACTAAGTATTATTGAAATACGCAGCTCGTCGATTATCCTAGTTTTTATAGTCATATATAGGTCATAGTCATAGTCATTTATTCCATAAATATTTATTAAGTTTTCCCTTTGTGGCCATTAAACCCTAACCCTGTACCAAATTTCAGCTCTCTGAGTTTATGGGAAGTACTAGTTCAATTTTGATGATCATCAGTGAGTGTCATAAATGCGATACTTGCTTTCGCTTAACTCCGGAACTAAATGACCTACAGACTTGAAATTTTAGATTTTAAGTATGTGATTACAGCTTACGAAATATGACGAACATTTCTGCGTTCTGGTTTTATCCAGAGGTTCTCAAATAGGGGCCTGAAAATGCGGCGAAATGGTTCCAGTAAAGGATGGTTCGGCAGTGTTTACTTTGCGCTCGACTTGGCGGGGGCACTACCGTGTTATATTACCACGCGGTAAATATTAAACTGTCGTTCAACATTTAATTTTGAAAAAAGGTTAAAATAATCGAACACAAAATTATATTAATCTCGTTTTTATTTTTCGTGTACTTTCTTGCTTAATAAAGTTAAGTATAATAATTTAATTAATACTTAAAAAAACTATAAAACAAAAACTTTGCGAAGAGGAAGAATTTTATCAACTAAAAATAATTAGTGAAATAGCATTGTCACGATCTTAAGAGCACCAGTCATAAAATAAGTACAGTTTTCCATTTTAATAAATATTAATGAATAATATTTAAATCAAAATATTAGGTTAATTAATTATCGTATTATAACTTACATCATTCTACAGCCACATACACCGTTCTTTAATTTCATGTGTTTCTAAGGTGTTTTAATAGTCATAGAAGAAGGTACGATAGGTCCTAAATCCTAATAGTTATAGGTAATGTTAGTTTGGTTTTTAAGTGTTAGTTTCTTTATCCTATTATTTACAAAAACACTTTAAGGTATAAGAGTGATTCTGATTGGGGAATTATTTTGCCCACTGTATGTACTTGTCGAGTGATACAAAGTGATGATGATTATTACAACTAGTCTATAGGTTGGTGGACTTACAGTAAATCAGTTGAATTTATACGCATTTTCACAAAAACACAAAGTATTCACACTAGTACATGAAGTTAGCTAGTTCGTGCTTCAACGTCCGAAACGGAGACGTTTTAGCCCGCGTATTGGCGCACGATCTTAGCCCACTGCTGGGGGTAGTTTCGCTGAACGTACGAAAGAGTGCGCTGGATCTGCTTGGTTTCTTGCGGAGAACACTGTGGGCATGCTCCACGTAGCACCAGGGGAGCAAGAGCTGGAAAAAGACAGATATGAATATTAAAATTGTTGCATTTCTACTAAATATTATTTTCGGACATTTCAAAAACTTCTAACTTTCGATTTGCGGAAGTAATAAATCAAGAACAAAAATGCCACTCTATCCTACTTGAAGATAAGGAAAAAAATGAAAAGCACAGTATTGATTCTCACTGGAATTCGGGACCATTTGCTCGATCAGCAGTATTTATATTCTGTGCTACATCTAACCTAAATGACAAGTTGCTAAGCTAAGGTAGGTAATTTGAGAATGTTTCAACTTACTCTTAAGCCTCTTGCCGATGGGATCGCAAGGAGCCTCTCCTAGCGCGCACTTGAGTTGTCTCTGGATGAATCGCTTGTCGTTGAGCGCGTCCTCTAGAGCGGTGTCCGTCACCTGCGGCCGCGGAGCCTCTGCGGCGTACGCGCAGGCGGCAACAACCAACAATAACACCAGCGTAGTCTAAAACAGAATAAATATTAAATTAATAAATATCTTTGGACAATTTCACACAGCGCCATCTAGCCCCAAAGTAAGCAATTAATATGCTTGTGTTATGGGTGCTAGCATACCGGATATAATGTACTACATAAATAATATACAACTTTTGAAATACATACATATTATACATAGTAGGTAACACCCAGACCCGTCACAGAAATTAAAATTCATCATTTCAATTTCTGTCCGGCCGGGAATCTATCGAACCCGGGACCTCTCGGCATAGTAGTCCGTTCCGAACCACTACACCAAACGGCCGACAAATTGAAATGATTGATTGCTCCACTCTACTATTTAATACCTAAACTACAAAAGATTTAGTACGAAAACTACAACAGCGCCCTTGTGAACGTGTCGTAAAGTGAACTTAGTATGAGAAATGGTTGACAAGAACGAAACTTATTTTGAGAATCAAAATTATCACGTTATCGTTTAATTCGAAGGTTGAGTATCGAATTTTGTCGAATACGCAAACGATTCGAAGACGAAAGTTGTTCATGCTAGAGGTACTGTGTTCTGTTGTAAGGCCCTAGAATATCACGCGATTTGTGTCATTCTCGTTAGTTTGCGTAACTGGTGAGTGACATAAGATTCTAGATAGCGTGTACCACTATACTTACACACGTTTTAACCTAAATAAGTAATGTCAAAAAAACATGTTGTCATTATATTGTATTAGTAATAGCACCACACAACCTCCAGTCTGTGCTCATAGTCTCGTGCTAGGTAATCACATTACTTAGTACTAGTTTGCCATAGTGTTTATGGCACTTTAAGTTACACTTTACATGAATTACTATGTGCTTTCATGCAACTAAAAGTAAGTATGCGCTGCCATTTATACATTCTAGGGCTCTAAGTCGCGGCTAGGTAAGCATACCGACATTAGTTCAATTTTAAGTACCTATAGTAAAATTTAAGTACCTACCTAGTACCTACTTAACGTAGGTACTAAAGGTACCATATTCAGCGATGCATTCACAATATTGGACCAACAAACAGTAGACGAACATAACTGAAACGTAAAGAGCTAGACTATAGTAACGTAACAATCATGTGAACTAGATAAGTTTTCTTCCTGAGAGAAAATGTCTACAATGGCTCTGGATAAAACAAAAGAGTCTAACTGTGCCAACTGCTACTAGAATCGTGTTTATGTCTAGTAAATTCTATATTATTATATTTTGTTAAGTCTGTCTTTCCACTTTAGAGAATTATTCGATGTTTAAGTTGAAAAATGTATTTCCCTAACCACTCACCACTTCACCAGTAACAACAAAGGTTCATTTCGTATGCAAATATTGAACTGGCCAAGGAAGTATTCTTTTCCACACTATATGCTAAAGACATAACTGCAAAAGGATTTAGCAATAAACCGTTGACTGCGAGGACGCGTGCGTGTGAGCAAATAAACAATATTACGTTTGTGGTTTGTGTACAGGTGCACAAATAAGTGTGGTCGGAAAAACTTATCGGGAAAGCGCTATAGTAACTAACTACTTAAATTGTTATCATTCCAAGATAGTTGGGAAATGGTAGGCCTATACATTTATGAGATACATTAGATACCATTAGGTATATTATTAAGCTCTACATTTTTATAAGTTTGTTCTGTTCTATTTGTGTGTGACTGTGCTATGAATAGCACGATTTTACGACAATAATGTACCTACGTACCTTTCCAAGAAGCCATTTAAGCACGTCATACAATGTAAGCACCACCGTCTTGTTTCCAGAAAAATAAAGTTGGAAAAGTTATTTTGAATTTTCCTCAAGCCTGTACGCAATAAACATTGACAGCCAATACAAAGAGAACCGTCCACACGTGCTGTGAAACATAATGGAGTTGTGGGTCACTTAACAATACGACTTGACACATCATTCTCTTGAAAAAACTGTAGCGTTTCTATTGAAAACTGTATTGTACTGGACTACAGGTCCTCTAGCTGGCCTCGTTCTGTCCGTCATCATCATCCTCATCCATTCTACGAATATAGAGCTATTAATAGAGAACGACATAATGAGATGCATGCTGGTTTAACGGATTGGTATGTCGGCATAAAATATACAGGGTATGCTCTACCCTTTTCATTTCAGTCCACTGAGATGTTTTTTACAATTGCTAAAAAAATATTTATTTAAAAAATATTTACTACATTTTTTATGGCAAACAAATCGCAAAAATGCTTGTTAGAAAAACGAAATTTCGTTAAATTCTCCGTGCAAAACAGCAATTTCATACTATAAAACCTAGTAGATTTAAAAAGCTACAGAGTTTCCACAAAAGCGTAAACCACTGAAAATTTTAGATATTTAGAAGGATCTTTGGACTTTCGTAGCATGTTAACTCGTAAATCGCATCTTGTAAATAACAGTAACGTAGCTTATCGCTTTTATGCATCTACTTACCCAAGCTAAAGCTAAGCGAATTTTCATGTGATAAGTATGCGTATTATACTTGCAGACGTAAAAAACACCCGGGTTGCTGGAAGGACATTTGTTACTCGTTTTGGAGTTACATAGCGGATTCTGTTAGGATTAAATTATCCTTGTCTTAACGATTACTTGTAAACACGAATTTACGAATAAATACCATGTTTGCGAAACAGCATTTAAGTATTTGCATACTTAATATTTTGAATACACAGTTCTTGGGGGTGCACGAAACAGCGTGGTACCTACCTGTACCTATGTTTTATTTATTTACATTATGAATCACTTGTCAATAATTTTTGCTTTCATACTTACATGTGAATAACATTAAACCAGTGTTTTTCAACCTTTTTCATGACGCGACCCCCCTGGTATGAAAAAATATTTCACGACCGCACGCTTTTTTTTTATGCATTTTATAATGTTACAACAAAGATGTTGTAGGGACCGAATATTTCAATCCATACAACATTTATGTATTTGGATAATTAGATTTCGGATAATTCTATTATGTATTAAAAATTTACTGATTCTTTTACTGAGGCAGTTTTTACGACCTCTCGCGACCTCTGTAGGGGGGCTTGGCGACCCCCCAGGGGGTCGCAACCCACAGGTTGAAAAACACTGCATTAAACCAATAAGGAATATTTAATAGTAAAATTTAAATAAGGCCCCAGAGTTCTAAAGTTCGGAACAAAACTTTTGTGTTACAAATTATTGTTATTCAAGACATCTTTCTTTAATTAAATACCACGCGATCCAAATTTAAATCTCTTTGTCCGTTTCAAAAGGTGAAATTCCGCCACTTAGGTACTTAGGTATCTAGAATTGCTTGGTCTTTCATTACTCCTGCAGTTTTTATACACTGAAATAGATGTTACCAAATCATTTACCTAATTAAATTATATTATTTCATTTAAGGTAAAAATGGTGTGCTTTGTGGAAATCCTTGGGGGAGGCCTTTGTCCAGCAGTGGACGTCTTTCGACTGAAACGAACGAACGAACGATTCCAATAAAAATAATTTGCAAATAAAACACGTATAATGGCGTGGTGATTTGATAAACCCAAGTTTATTACGTAAATAGGACTTAATAGTTAAAATGTTATTATGATTTTACTTCGTTTCAGTGTTCGAAATAAATGACTGTGAGATCACGCTTTGTGCAGTTATTAAAACCGGTTAAGGTAACGTTCATAAACTTTACCTGGCTACAGATTATATTGAAACCGAAAACGAATAACTTACCTAAGTAAACTACAGATAAACTCTTCAACTGACTGCAATTTTTGACTACAGCAACAAGCACCAATTGAAAAAGCAGTTACTTACTTAAGTACTTATTTCTCTGTAATAACAAATTAGATACCTTACTATTTGTTGTACATTAATGTTCTATTTATTTTTGAGGGAAACCCAACTTTGACCATGGAACGATGTGGCCATGTAACACAAAGTTATGAGATCCGTGCCCAAATGCATGACTCTAAATTCTAACATCATATTTTTCTTACGAGTTCAGCAAAATTACTTCTAAATTACTGCCGCATGAACATACAAAATGCCGCCCTTCGCCTACTTTACTTAATAGCGGTTTTTTCGTTTGACAATATTTTATTCTTGGAGTTTTCTTGAGTGGTTTTATATAGGATAATTATTTCGCTTTTTTATCTTCCTCTTTTAAAATGTAGAATTTTATAGAGATCTATCAACATAGGCTAACAACCTCAATCCTTTTCATCAAAACAATAACATATAGTTAATATTAATTATGTTAATTAGTTACCTACTTAGTTTGTTTATTAGTCAGACATTTAGTATTTGTTTTGCGATATCGGTATCAAACTGCCCGTAGTGCCGTAACGTGACTTAAGTTATCAAACTTTGATTACGTGAATTCGGAAGTGCAAGCAACAAATCGCCTTGTGAGCTTGAAAGAGATTGCCCATTCAGATAGAGGTTACGCCTCATCGCAGCACATCGCGGGATTATATTACAATCCGCTAATGTTGTGGTATTAAGTAAGAAAATACACAACACAGCATTCATTGGATTAGAATATTTTGATTATATTCAACTGTGGAATCTTTGTGGTCGGTGCTCTATTTCCCGCCAAACTCTACATTCATTTTATTAGACTTTTTGAGGAAACATAAGTTTCTGAATGTTTATATCTAAGTACATTTTTGTATTTCCGCAGGACCGGTCTTTGTGGAAATCCTTGGGGGAGGCCTTTGTCCAGCATTGGACGTCTTTCGGCTGATTTTTGTATTCTTAGCATTTATTTCTATAATAACTTAATGTATTTCAAGTAGCTGAACAAAGTAAGTAGGTTAGTATTTAGAAACGGATAAATTCTCTTTGACAGGTGTGAAACGTAGGTATTTACCTAACCCATTTTTTTTTCAGGTGAAATTAGTTTGTTATTTTGTAGATTTTTCACGATCAGATAACTTGATACTTTAAAAGAACTCTAATGATGTCTGCGAAGTGAAACTATTCATACTTACTACGAGCAAGCGAGGAGGAAAAATGGCATGTAGGCGATTAAAACCTGACGTGCATAATAAAGTAGCGTAGCTCGAAACTTAGGTAAAGGGACCAGGCACTAAATCTGACCGTCCTTCGCAGTTCAACAATCTACGTGCAAAATTAAACGAAACGTCGCAAATGGAAAACGTTTATTACGGAGAAATTGCAATACACAGCTTACCTGCATCTTAGCGGTGATCTCCCACTGTGGCACTTTTACTTTCCTTGCACTGAGTGTTCCTAACGATTGACCCGGATCTCGGAATTATGATTTCTAAAGTATTTCAGTGTTGGGAGCAGTGAAGCGTTTACACGAGCGACTTGGTGGCGAGTGCTGGGGCTTGGTGTGCCGTAACCTCTTACTTAACTCTGCCAATCCCCCCTTTTTGGCTCCGTTGCACTCGAGCAATACTCGCGGGCCTTATTCAGTGTGCGATTTCGATCGCTTTTCGTTCGCAACTCAAGACTTCGTGGTGGTACTGCCATTTATCTACGAGATTCTTTCAAGATTGTTGATACAGGTTAGGTAGAGCGATGCGTAGATTACGTAGGGGCAATTTTATTGGAGGAAAAAACTTTGTGCATCGTAATAATAATTTATTTCAACTAAGTATTGCATTAATTAGATCACGGTAAGTATCTAATGACAAACAAGATAAATTAAATCTACTTACATTTAGGTATCGAGGGCGCTCTAAATCAAAATTAAATATTGTTAATGTGTTGATAAATGGTTTTAAACCACAATTAAGTTACTTAAACTCCAGAATAATGTTAATAGCAAAGAAATTCATCAATTTTCTAAAATAAAAGCAAATAAAAAATACGGATTTTCCTTATGGGTCACTTTTAACATCCGTTTAGGAGTAACGAATGACAAAACCAGGTTAAACATTGACCGGGTTTACGTAAACTAATTGACATAAAATTAGCAATTATTTGATTTTACACTACTTATAAATTAATTGTTGTACTTTTAAGATATGGCATTTTGAAGGTGAACATTACTAGGTCGAGTTCAGCCGTACTGGCGGATGAGCTTGGCCCACTCCCAGGGGTAGTTCCGCTGGACGAATGCGAGGGTGTACCGGATCTGGCGGGTTTCTTGGGGAGTGCACTGTCTGCAGGTGCCCCGGAGAACCAACGGAGCGAGAACTGGGAAAAAGTTAAACATTACATAATTTTTTATTTTAAAAATTCTTAGAAAATTTTGTAGCTTGTTATTTTTGTTTTTGGTTGCCAATCACTCTACGACCGACCTTATGATTTAAGTAATTCTAATCCTGAAACCCGATTGTACTTTAGATTTTTTAGTAAATTAGATTTTTAGTAAGTTGGTAGGTATTATTAATGGTGGTCAAATACCTGCCTTTTTATGCATAAAAAAACATTTTCATAATCAATAGCCAATTGAGTTGGTGAATTAGTGCGATGTCATGCATGGCTTACTTTTACCATACAAAATCTATAGGTGAATAGCATTTTGACAGGTTCCTATTGTGCCCGAATTTTGTGATTCTTTAGATCTTCTGCTGGGTAATATCTTTTTGATCTTTGAATTATTGACTAAAATGAGGGCAGCGGTAGCGTCGTCCTTGATTTATTAGAGAGCAACACCCGGAGATTCGATTTTTTATAAAATAAAACTGTTAAAATTGTAAGCTTTCTCTTAAAAATGTCATTCGAGGTTGCCAATGCGATGAATGACTCGTGATTCGATTTCAAGGGCACTGTAAATTAAGCTAGACAATCAAAATAGGTAACTCGGTGTTGTAACGCGTGCACCTCGCTTGAAAAGTTTAGGTCGACTTCCGGACGTTTTAGCGGGAAAGTGAAAAGATTTATTTTTCTTGACACTATGAAAATATTTCGGTTACCTATTAATTTTAATAAATTTAAAGTACTTATTAAAGGGAATAGGCATTCAAAAATATGTTTCGTGTAAATTGTGACATGGTATTACTTAATGTAATAAGAAACCTTCATGTAACATGGGCTAGGAAGTAGGTATGTACATGTAAGTTAAATTAACATAAATGTGACCGGTGTTTTCTCAATCATTAGGTCGGCTTTTATTGTCAAAGAATATAGAGCTAACTCTATGTGAATGTACTTACATTGTACATAGTTACTTATTTAAAAGAAACATTAATTTTGAATCGTTTTGCCTGACTCATGTTCCATAATGCAACGGTAAAGTGATGAATGACTTAGCGCGTGCTATCGGGAATCGAACCTAGGAGGTAGCGCGAGACCGCTCTAGAGACGACACGTCGAGACGTAGAAAACACGTCAGAGATATGAGGTTGATTCAAATTTAATTTATTTATGCGACTAACAATGGATCATAAAATATTCTATTACAAGACTTCAATACTTAGAACATAAAAATATGTATTTCACGTCCTTATTATTAAATTTGAAATTACTTAACTACATTGTTGAAATTCAATACAACATTAGTTTCTGATTGTACAAGATTTAGATTACATTAGCTTTGTCAGGGCTTAATGCTATTTTACGTTTACGAAAACGCTTAAAAATGACCACGTATGTTTAGTATAACGTGGTATGTGTATGTCTGATGTCTAGAAATCTACTTACTTCTAAGTCTTTTGCCGACAGGGTCGCAAGGACCCTCCTGGAGGGCACACCTCAGGTGCCTCTGCATGGTGGCACGGTCTGTGAGGGTCTGGTCCAACTGGGCGTCGGTCATTTGGGGCGCCGCCACCACGACGCTCCACCCCATTGTACACACCAGAGCCAAGATTATTAACTTCTGGAAATAAAAAAAAAATAGCACCGGTCTTTTTAACTAGTACAAAACGAAATCAAGACTTAAAGTTTGACCGCTTGAAAGCTCGTGTAGAGCGCATGTTATTATTAACTTCAGTACAAACTTCTCAAATGAATTTTAATAACGTTAATAATGTTTGTTTCTAATAAAGACATCCATAAAAAGGAGGACTCTAATTTTGGACAAAACCTCGGTTTTACATAATTGTGGCCATAAATAACTGTTTACACACCGTAAGCCTCAAATACGATGCTTGGGAAATAAAAGAATCCTTTTCCTTATTGCTGGCGTCAACGACGTTATTGAGAAAGGTAAAACCTGTTTCATACAGACAGACAGACTTCAAGCGGAAGCTTCCAAAACTTTATTCAACAATTACCTACTTAACGTAGGTACTTAATGACGCTTTATTTTCGTAGAAGTTTTGATTACAGACAGGACACTAGCGAGAAAGTGAACAAAAACAATTTGTTATCAGCTTTAAAGATAAGAAAGTTGCAGGACTAGGTTAAAACAGGAGAATAACGTATGTGAACTACGTCTGCTGTTCACTTTAACTGCAGTTTTATTTGTTTACATTAACTAATGCGACGTCATCGTCACACTCACACACCAAACTATCTTTTAAATCTTCTAGTTTATTTTAGAGCACTAGTCAAATCTCCAATTCAAAATATGATTTCACATACCTGCATTTTTAAAGTAATTATCTGCTAGAGACACTTCGTAACAAACGGCTTCAAATTAATTTTCAATTGCTACTTGAGCGTAACGTAACCGTGTGATATTTGGGTTTCCGACCAACGAATAGGGACCGACTGACTGCGGCAATCATCATATTAGCCCATACCGGGAATTCTCCCCTCTTTGTGTGGTGATTAGGATTGAATGGAGGGCTCCTTAAAGATAAGTCGTTAGAACGGATTTCGTCTGACACCGCGCTACGTTTTAAGTGGGCCTAATGGACGATTATTGAAAGTAATTACATTAATTGGTGATATATCTACAATTATTCATTAATGGACAAAGAAGGACTCATTTCCAGGGATATGAATCACTCAAGTACTTAGTCCAAATCTGATACCTTAGTATTGTGGTCAGCATACCCACCTTAAAAACAAAAGACATCAGTAATATTATTGTCAAATTGTGACTCACAAACATCCCTTTTGAACATTTTGATGACGCGTTTCTGTAGGTTATTCAATCCTCGTACTTAGCATGCTTTTTACGCTTATTTTTAAGTTCACTTATTTAAAGCATAAAACATGTAATTATTTAAAAGCCTACTCAGAGAAAAAAATATATTTTATGGTCCATTTATATCCTCATCATCAGTAGATGATGAGGATTGTGTAAATTAAAGAACCTAGCTGCATTATACCACTACAATTAAAATCCCATAACTTAGCATAAGTAATTAGGTAAGTAAGTATAATATAGTTTCTGGTATGTTATTTACTATTTGGTAGATAGATATTATGGAAGGTACTATGATATTGTAGGTAGAATATGTATCTACTAGTCTTTGAGGTTCGGTAGGACTTCGGTTTTGTGATTTCACGGTATGGTGAATACGGAATAGGTTCATTACCCAGGAAATTCAACTAGTTTCCGTTTAAAAATCTAAATATATTTAACTCAAAGGTGACTGACTGACATAGTGATTTATCAACGCACAGCCCAAACCACTGAATGGATCGGGCTGTAGGTGTATATGTATAGGGTACCTTTACCTACACCAGCGGCCTCCCGTGACATGCATGTACATGTAACCGAACTTAACGACAAATGTAACAGTTAGTATTGTTATTGGTACCCTCTGCATCATATTGGGCTGTAATCTTTTGCAACAATATTGTGTTGTTGACTGTAGGTAAGTACTTTCTATAATTTCGATGGTGCATGGTGATCACTATGCCGTGTGATGTGGAGAGTGGGCCGGTGAAGGGGTTGAAGATTATTTTTTAATATGTAATATTGTTTTGACCATTATTTTGCCAATAATGCTTTCAGGTACTATCCGTTCGCTTTAAGTTTGCCGCTGGCGATATGACGTCACTCGAAGGGAAGCGTCTATAACTTTAACAAACTATAATTTAGAATATTTTTTATTTATTATTATTGATAAAAATTGTGTATTTGCGTAAAATAAGATACATTAATTGCGTTTAATAACTAATTAATTGCGTTTAATAACTACCTAACTTAGTCGCGGTTGGGGAGGCGACGCGCATTCCACGGACCGGCAAACTTAGCGCGAACGGGTAGTACATATTCTCTTTTCTTGGTATTTATTTAGCAAATGTTATTCAATCTACCTTCAATTATTATGCATGGTAGGTAGGTACTTTTAAACAAAGATGGTCTTATTAAACCATTTATGGTCATAATTTGTAGTAGACACAGTCATTGTGCCCTGTGATTTTATTTTGATTTAAAGGTCTCTGGGGTTATTAATTTTTCGTAGAAACGGTAACTGAAGAGTATGGTAACCGGTTGGCAAAGTCGTCTCCAGTCATATTACTCGAAGTCCATTGAAAAAAAGCATAGACAAGACAGATGTTCCAGAAAAAAAGCAAGAAAAAATAGTGTGTCAGTGTGTGTGTGTGAGTGACAGCAGTATCAAATAAAATTATTTTTTTCTGCAATTATTTAAATAGAATCTCAAAATATGTATTAGAGGAAGCAGAAAAAGTTGAAAAACAAATGTTTTCTCTTCTATACAGTAGAAAAGTTAGTTAGAAACCACTAATTACTACTTGTCATTCAATCATATGTTATTAATTAGTGATGTCAGTGTTTGTTTACTAATGACAATTTTGGGAAAACTAAAAATTTTCCGAAGTCTTTAATCGTAGTTAAAATGAATATATCCGATTCCAATGGAGAGTCATCCTCGAAGCGACAAGAAAATGGCGACGGTTCAACTGGATCGGAGCGCCCACTCAAGAAAGCACGTTTTGCGTGGCAAGTTAAAGGCAAATATCACTTGAAAAACGAATCAAATAAGTCTTCTGCGGTGCTAAACAACGAATCTGAGAGGGCAGGACCCTCCTCGGAGACCATTACTAACTCTAATGCCTTAGTAGGTAACACTGAGCAGAATTTAGAGATATTGGGAGACTACCTTTTGAAGCAAGATTTCAATACTTTAGATTCTGTGATAACCGACTCTGACAAATCACTGCTCACGCCAAGTGCAAGTGTGACTCCCGAAACGCTGCAATATCCGAGATATGTGAGCTCATATGACAATAATAGGTACCAAAATGCACTGCAGTCCACTTCTGGAGCTAACAATCATGTTGTAGCACCCAGGTCCATGGTTGTTTCTAATAGCTACTGTGAAGATCAGTGTATAGCTAGATGGCAAGCTAGACAGGTAAATAATACTTATTCAACCACTTGTGCACCAACAAATAGAGACAATACATCCACTTTGGTGTCTTAAGTGTTTTTAGTGAAATAACCTGCAAACAATTTAATTATACTTACATTTGTTTCAGATGGCTAAAGGTTTTGTGGACAACACCATAAATCGTGTGTTAGACTCATGGCTCCATCCACCGCTGCCACCTAACATGAACGAGTCGAGGTTTCTTGCACTAGATGTTGCAGAGTTCATCAATAATTTACCTGGAGACAATTCTATTGAAAATGAAGGCATACTTATGGCCATATCAGCACATGGACTTCAAAATGCATCAGGATCTAGTAGCAACAGTCAAACTCATTCAGGCAGAGAAAATCCCTTCTACTCGGAACATAGACCAAGTGAATTTCCTTCTCCACCCAGCAGTCCAGAAATAATTGACAATGTTACACATCAATTTGCTGCTGCTGAAACAGCCCATGATTTATCATGGTTATATGAAGACAGTCAGAAGAAAAATGAAAGCAATGATACAGCACCATTTCCATTTTTCCCTGAGTCCTCAAACTCATTTCACAACTTTAATGACAATGTTTGCCCCCATGAAAATTATATGCAATCTGATGGTGAGTACAATAATGCTGAGAATCACTTTGATTTTATGGATGCTGCTGTTTCATTTGCCATACAAAATAAAGGATTGACTACATTTGGCACTGATTACGGTTAATTTTAAGAATATAACTATTCTGTAACTACAAACAAATAGCTGTGATAAGACAATTTTTATAAAACACTAACCCCTTTTTAATACATACAGTATTTTTAATGTATAAATTCACTTTTTACATAATATTTTTCACTTTTTGTTTGATTAAATAAAGCTTTTTTATTATTCTAATATTTAAGAGAGATAATCATTGTTTGCTATTGTTAAGAAAAGTATATTTTGATTTGGGGGTTAGTCAATTATCTGCTGCCCATCATAATCAATGTATTTGTTTCAAATTGCATTTTGATTTTTTTATTACATCACCTCTCCAGGTGACCTGACTTATTTCATTTTACACGATGTATCTAGTAATCGTATGTAATGTTTGCCCCAAAAACATTGTAATTGTTTTATCATAGTTGTTAAAACATTATATTTAAGATTATCTTAGATTATTAATTATGATAACATTATGAAAGACTTGATAAGCACAAAAGTAGATTATTAATGTGTAACTTTGAGAGTGGTGTTAGAATGAATGTATGTACAGCCTGCCATAGAATAACAGTATTTTAAATAGATAATTAAAATGTATCATTAATTCATTATATCATTAATTAATTACTCTCACTGTTACATTTCAAGATACAATACCAATGTAGGTATGATCTGTTTGATAATTTTATGATTAATCCCATGAAAAGTCAGAAAAGTACCATTTGATGTAAATCAATTTCTAGAAGTACAAAGTTTCAGTTATATTGAAACATATCAAATGACTGAGCTTGGGCACAGGGATTTATCAACTTTGATTGTTTCTATGAAAAAATATTTTCCATTTAAACTTTGTATTTAAAACAATACATTTGCGATTTCAAGTGATGAAATTGCCTGATTTGTTGTGATTAAAGTTCAAAATCTGAGTGGCGTGCGAAAGAATATTTTTTAGCGAACTGTTGGAACCTTTCAAATGGGCTTAGTAAGTTATTCGTTTTCTCCATATCTTAGTTTTATGGGTGAAACAATGATTACACATTAAACTTATCTCTGAGAAGAAAAATAAATGGATGCTTACAATATTTATGCACAATTATTGTCGCCCATTATATGAACTCGGAAATGCGAGGATTTTCATCTCCTATCTTCAAATAATACTGAAGTATTTTTTGTATGACCATAATTTTAAATTTAAACTTTATTTTAACATTTCTGTAACATAGGTTTAGTATGAAATGTATGCCATAATTACAGTCAATAAAATGATACTCAAAATGCAAACTATATCTTTTACTTTTACCTACACATTTTATACTTTTTTCCTGTATAAAAGGAATATTAGGTTTCATGGGCAGTGCCTAGAATTAACAAATAATAAATACAATTAGTATTCCTGACTATTTCTTAAGTTAGATCTATGAATAGGGGGGACTGTTAGTTTATAATAAAAATTGATTTCCTTGATAACAATTTTATTATTGCTTGTTATTTATTCACATAATACAAAATAAACTATGCACAAGTTTAAGACCACTGATGTCGTTCTATTAGACTTCATAAAATATTCTTAAATACAACTTGCTATCATTCTCGCCGATATAAGTAACACGTAAGTAACATTTACAAATGAAATTAATATACAATAGCAGCAGTCTCCCGTGAACTAATTGTGATGTTCTAGCGGCTTCGATTATTATTATATTCATGGCCGAATACCCTAGATAAAATTCTATTTTAAATATTACTGTACAAT
The DNA here is from genome assembly GCF_963855985.1 of Ostrinia nubilalis. Taxonomy (NCBI): domain Eukaryota; kingdom Metazoa; phylum Arthropoda; class Insecta; order Lepidoptera; family Crambidae; genus Ostrinia; species Ostrinia nubilalis. The sequence continues at coordinate 9,656,175 of NC_087103.1, forward strand.
TATTCGTAGATCCAAATAAAATATATTTACAAAATGATAGGCAATTTATTGATTTTTGAATTTTTATAACACACGATATGGGCGTACCAAAACTGTACGCGCCCTAGAGTACACTTTTCCAATACTTTTCAACATTATGTCATGGTATGGAACTAACAAAAATGATGAATAAAAGGGCAAACAGTTTGCACACAGAATCAGTCACATTATCAGAGGGCATAAGTAGCAAAATGTAAACAACTAAATATGCACTATCTATGCCAGTGGTTATTGTGGTCACTGTTCACTGATATTACTTATTACTTCACTTTCTTACAAGGAAGACAGGACTATAGGATGCTTCGTAAGTAGAAAAGAAACAAAATCTGAATCATGACTCGTAGTTGTAATGTTCGTGATACATAATGTGGTTTTATAAGTACCGCAAATGGTTTAAAGGGTTGGTAAGATTTGGGGATTCTACTCATTTTACGATACATATTACTGATAGCAAAGGACTGACTGAATTAAAATAATAATAAATAAATGGTTCCAACTATCGCACCAATTTACCTAGTTAAAAGTTTGGTATATAAATACACCCATGACCTTGATTGCTTGTGCCATCACTACATTTTCCCTCAGCTATCGAACCCGCAACCGCAGCACTTTGGGTTGCACACTGCGTGCGTTGCAGTAACCGTAAGACAGTCGGTAGTAATTAAATATTCAATTAATGTGATACTTGAAACCAGTTTACTATTGCTTCGGATTTAGAATTTAGGTGAATCTAAGCCAATCCTGGACTATGAGTATCACATAAAAACTATCACAACATTATTCTAAAGCATCATCTTTACTTACTTGAACATCGTTTTTAACCCAGACCTTCTTAAATAGCTAAAATATTTAGTTACAGTGATTGTGTCTGATTCAAATTTAAATTCTGCCGTCATATTTATTTTGTTTCTAAATAACATAAAATTAACATAGTGAGTTACCGTGTGCACGATAAGGCAAGAATAAGATAGATTGATCTACACATTTTGACACTTTTCAATCAAATTCTTAAAAAACAAGTTAAAATCTCATCACCATCAACTCCACTGGTTGATTTTATGTAACAAAATTATATGCGTGGTGCCTTACCATAGTACAAATTACTTATCTACTTCAATAAACAGTAAAAACCTCACACTGTTACAGTATGCAACAACAACTCCATTTTAACTATTATAGGTCCATTGAGAATCCTTGATCATTCAAAATATTGAATTTAAACATTATAAATATATATAATGTTATATAATATGATTTAAAAAATGAGTAAGTACAAACATGTCTGTAAAATTATTGCAAAAATTGTATTCAATAAAAAATAATGCTATGGACATAAAATCTTATTAAGTCAATGTGCGTGTTTTCGGTTTAACATGTACTCTTCTTACATGGTCAATATAAGTACTCTATTTATATAAATAATAATAATATTATTAGTAATAAAGTTATAAATTATTTGGGAAGTGTAGGAAAATAATTATGAGTTAATTTTACAGGATGAATCATTATCCTAACTTATTTACTTAGGTTGTTTCGGTGGCTTTAAGTTGAACAAATATAAATTTTATAGGTACCTATGACGAGAATTGTTTTAATATTAAAAGTGCTGCACATTGCACTCATATATTTTCTTATTAAATCTGGCAATTTTAATGTCATGTTTGTAAGAAAATATTATATTTTACATGATTCATCCTGTCTGCAGTACATAAAAATAATATTTTAAAATCCAATAAGAATACCAATGATTCTTTCTTTCTTATAATTGTATCTCTATACAATAGCTGACTGAGTTCTTTGAAAGATTATTACAACTGGCTCCAGAGATTAGACATTTTGGTGTAAATAAAAACAAAACTAGCTGAAGTCTACACACAAATTAAGTCACAACCGCGCCATCAACTGGAGCCAATCGGTCATTAGTATAATCTCATTTCACTAATATCTAAATATTTATTTACAAACCTTAAATTGTTACATGTCTATGATTTAAAAATCTCCAAAAGTTAAAAAATTGACAAACACATTAACACTCTTATTTTTAACAAAGCGTATGGATTCATTGTATTTACACGTATGTAAAAATAATGCGCGTATTGTTACATGCAAATAAGGGCACCGAAGTATAAGTACGTTTAAATCATCATTTACTGTAAGACTAAGGTCGCCTGGATCCTTTCCGTCTCAAGTAATGGGTTCAACTTATGTATCCTATTTAAGCTGAGGCGCGACCAGAATGGCAGTAAGTGGGCCCTACGCAGGGCCTTATGCGTACTTTGTTCAAAATAAAACTCGACTGTACACATATAGGTCACCATAAGGCGGAAAGTGTTTTATAGACTTATACTTACCTAAGATTTATTTACAATATGCACAGAGACTAAAGCGACACAACAGTCAGAACTCCTTGGGCAGCCATCAAATTGCTTACACTTCGAGTTTAATGTCTATGTGCTGGCAACATTTTCCTACAGAAAAATCACATTGAATTGCTTTGACAGATATGCCTAATGCAGGAACACGTGCAATGAATATTCCATACTAATTGCATCTCGACGTGATACCCTTATAATATAAGTTTAAAAATAAATAAAACGACAATCATAACAGACTAGACATAAACAGGACCGTCTGCAATTTCACGAATCATTTCTTTCCATTCAACTGAATACTTCGGCTAGAAATTAAGTGTTTTTTGTTTAACCCAATTAGTCTTTACTCAATTCACATTCTTAATTTTATGTAACTACCTATCCATGAGATCTTTCTTAGTAAGACTACTGACAAACCAAATTCATGCCCAAGATCAATACATTTAGTTTGCTCACGCTTAGTCCTCGATAGAAATGATGTGAAATAAATATTTGTGATGAGCTTACTGCTAGGCACTGGGACTTGACAAGGCAATTGTCAGGAGTTAAGGTTTAACAACGTACCTGTATGTCCCATTATGCCGTTAGCCTATAGGAGGGATGCAACTCAAATAGGTGGCAATAGAAGGGGGGAGGGGGGCGCGGCGTAGCGCTATGGCTTAAACTTCACCAGAGGAATATTCTTAGAGTGCAGGCACTTGTCACACACCCACTCCGCATACACCTCAGCCGTGAGTAACTGGAACGCTGGCTCCGTTAGCCCGGTGCAGCCCCTGTAAACATTCAAGTTATAATTGGTGAAGTTTCAATTAAAGGAATAGGTTTTCCTATTACTATAATCACATTATTATTCATATACATCATTAAAATAGTTTTAAGCACGGAATGTTTGGAAGCTAATTATCATTTAATTTAATGATAGCATATTATGTAATATGTTTAGTAATATACTATTATTATTGATATTGTAAATATTTAAAATTTTAATTGTAAATCAATAAAATACAATTTAACTTACCTATGAAACCAAAAATTGCACCCAGATTCACATAATATTGCTTGATCATTATCGTGTACTTCCTTGTGACACACACCACATGGGTAGATAGGTGGCGCATTTGGGTTCTGGGGATTGAACACCATCGGCTGATCTGGAGGGTACACCTTCCCAGCACTGACGGGCATTGGCTTGGGCCCAAACATGCCCATCCCTTGGCCCATTGGACCCACTCCTTGGCCTCCCGGGCCTCCCATGGCCATGCCACTCATTCCTGCTAGGGGCCCACAGTTTCCCATATTTCCTGGTCCAGGACCCATTGAGCCACTTCCACCCATCCCCATAGGACCTCCATGGCCCATGTGACCCCCATACGGAGGCCCGGGTCCCATTGATGTCATAGGTCCGTTACCACCCATAGGCCCACTCCCCATTGCTGAGCCCATCGGACTACCATGTCTCATTGGACCACAATGACCAGGACCCATTCCACCACTTGGCATAGAATTAGAAGACATTATAGAACTAGTTGGCCCCATAGATCCATTAGAACAGTTAGGCCCCATGGGTCCATTCATTCGAGGTACATTCATTCCCGGTCCACCCCCACCCATTGGGCCATTCATAGGTCCGTTCATAGAACCACCACCGAGAGGACTGTGCATTGGGGGACCCATAGGACTATTACCCATGTGGCTTCCAGCCATAGAGCCCATATTCATAGGACTACCCATAGGCCCTGAAGACATTGGTGAGCCCATTGGCATGGAATTCATTGGACTCATAGGACTTCCCATAGATCTTGAGTTAGGCCCCATTCCAGGGCCCATGCTGTGATTACTCATACCCATATTTGGACCACCCATAGGTGACATGCCTCCCATATGTCCCATTGGGCTCATGTTTCCCATTGGGCTAATTCCTCCTCTTGGAGGCATTTGCTGGTTCATAGGACTCATACTGTGAGCCAAAGGACTCATGTGTCTCATTGGAGGACCCCCTAAACTATGCATAGGACCCATCATTCCCATTGGGCCATTCTGGCTCATCATGGGTCCGTTCTGATTCATCATTGGACCGTTGTGTGATACAGTTGAAGGTGAATCATCGAATGGGTTAGAGGCAACAATAGTATCGCCATATCCAGTAAGGGGTGGGGGTAAAAGATCTTGAGCCGTCGGTGGAGGTTGAGGTGTCAATGCATTATTAGCATTTGATGTTTTTCTCCGCTTTTTTGGATTACTAGGAGCTGATGCTGGAGGCGTCGGCGTGTCCATTGGAGGCTTGAAGTCTGGAGGCCCCAGTCCCGGGCCTGGCAGCCTGTATGATGGCATTCCAGCCAAATTGTGACTCATTTTGATATTATTCAGTTTCAGCTCTAATGACCATTATGTAGAGTTGGGGATGAACAGTTTAGTACATATTTTCACTTTTAAGGCACCGCATTGTCACGAGAAAGCGCAATATCGTGCCGGAAGACTGGTTGTGTCTATTTCTGTAACATAAAAACATTCACATACAATACAGTGCAATATTTACGGTAGTTGCAGTGTAAGTGAACAAAACGGACAGTGGATCATAAAAAAATATCCCCATTCGACATTATTTATATTGACGGTTACGACTCTAGTCTCAAGGAGCACCAACCAACCTGTGTTCTTCAAGGCAAGGATGGGCATTATCTCAAGTAAACAACTACCTGATTCGTTACACTGATCAAGATTACTGAATAATAACAATAAAAAACTTACTGCATTATCAATTTAGCATCGGAATTACTGATTATTTTTTTTGTCCTCTTCCAGACCCCAAGACAGGCGTGCAACATATGACAAAATATCAAATTCACAGGGCTTGCTGAGGCCAATTCTTGATATTCACGGGTGGCTTCTGAATGGATTAATGTTTTAACACACAAGAAGTACACTTACAAATAGAATTAGTAATCCATAGAATGCATTTTATTTACGACTCACAATATTCCAAACAACACACGCCACATTCACGATGTATTTTGTCAGAAAATTTCCGCTAGAGGGCGTTTAGACCAGGGTTGCCGACAGTGATATACTAAAATCCCAATAAACACATTTTTGAAATACCCTACAATGGGGAAAGGAAAAATAGAATTCGTTAAAAATGGCTAACTATAAATATAAATTCCCGTTTTGAGTAATGAATTGTAAAAAATCAATCAAGACTGAGAGAAATTTTATATTATATCGCTTATTTGCGTTCATACTTAAAATCTCAGCATTTCCCCCAAATTGAAGCTCTCCCCACACATTCCGCAATCAGTTTCGCTTTCCCCGCAGTTTGGGGATTTCTTCATAGATTGGCAACTCTGATTTGGACATTACTAACTTTTTAAAAATAGCTTTGGCGAATTGATTATTGAGCCTAAATTAAAAGATTAATTTATTTTAATATTCTATTTAATTTTTATAAATTAATTAAACTTAATAAATTTAAATAATACTATAGATATTGTTTAAATAATTATTAAGTAATTATGATATTAAAAGAATCAATTATTTGACGCCGTTCGAATCACTCAGCAATGGCTGGATCATCATTGTTGTCCTCTCTCTTTCACGTAACGTATGATTTATTTGCCTATTTTTATTCCTATTATTATTACGAACGACGATGACGATATGATTACAAACGACTATAAATAATTATTTCTCAAATTCATAAGAATCAATTGAATAATTATAAACAAATTGAATACAATGGCACTGCCCTTCACTATGACTTCATTGCCTATTTTTTTTATAATGGAATAGTCCACAGATATGGAATAGTCGCTGTCAAAGTTGTGTTCCTGTTTTATACCTTTGTCTTTATCAACTCTCTTTCAACTCGGTACTTTAGCTGAAAATTGGTCGTCCCCTATCAATAGAGCAAAGTTTTGAAATAAATGTCAAATAATTTCAGAGATCAGCTGTAAACATTTTTATAGGTTAACTTTGCACTTACGAAAAGTAATAATAAATTGCCTTTAATTAAGCCTGATAAGGGCTAATCATGGCACTGAATAGACTGTTTTCTAAATTAACCATAGTACCAACATTAGTCAATAGAAGAGCCATTCATGTATGTGCTACCAATTTTGCGAGCAAACCAACTCTTCAAAAACCAAAACCAGGTTTTGGCAAAGCGTACAGGCGTATTGTGCATTTCCCTGAAGAGTATACAGTTAAACCTCTAGCTGTTACTAACTTAGCTGGACGAGACCCTGAGACAGGTAAATATTGTTAAAAATAAATACCTACTACTATTTTAATTATTAGCCCATTAAAAAGCTTATTTTAGAGAAGTGCAAACTCTTCTTACTACCTATTGTGCATTTATTTTATGTTATTATTAATTACTTTTTGTAGAAAATATTAATTATGTAGTTGAATTGATTGAACCAATTTTAGAATCATTGTTAGTATATTTCCAAAATTACATTAAATACTAGATGGTGAAGTAATTTGAATATTTCCTTGTAGGCAGGTTAGTGGCCAAAGGTATAGGCGGAGGTATAAAACACAAGTATCACTGGATAGATTGGGTCCGGGATGGACCAAAAGAAGGGCCACCACAAGAAGAAAAAGTCATTCAGGTATGCTTAGATATATCTATTATTTATATAGTATATTTTGTTGTTAATATACCTATCTAAAAGATTTATTTTTGCAAGAAAGAAAGAAAAATATTTTTATTTAGTCCAAACATCCTTAGACTACTTACAACAATATAATTACTTATTTATGTAGTTAAATTTGAACTAAAATGGCAGCCACTCAGCATGTGCTATGCCCTAGGTCAAGACCTAGAGTAAAACACTGGTATTCTGTGGCAGCCATATCAAGTTTATAATTAAATATTTTTATTTCTAATATTAAAAGCTATTTAATTAAATTCATATACTACTGGAGTTAAAACTCAATAATTTTACATTTCAAAAGCATAAACTGATGAGAAAAAAAATTGCTTCCAATAAATAGCTTGCACTTACTTCTAAAAATAGTTACTAAGATAACATTTAATTTTATTAATTACTATTTATCATTTTTCTTTGGCAATTGTGAAGAGATAAAATTAATATTGGTGTAGTAAAAGCTTAAGAAGTGTAAGTTAAATACTCAATTTGCCTCTGGCTAATTAGAAAGCAATTGAAGTGGCAAATTAAATGACCTAATGATGATATAATAATAACAAAAATAAGTGATTATATAATAATAATAATTTATTTATTTCTCTCACAACATATAAATTATGAAAAACATTTCTTATAATATATCTGTTAAACTATAGATTGCATTGTGAGAGCTGGTATTGCATGATGAAAGTTTATATGGTTAAAATGAAATATAAATATTATATTCTCTTGCAGGTGATGGAAGACGGATGCAGAACGGCGCACATTGCCTTAGTAGCTGTGGGTGATAAACTGAAATACATTCTAGCAACCGAGAACATGAAAGCAGGAGACATCTTGAAAACATCACGTGACCTGCCAAGAATTCCTGGTATGAAAAATAACCTTGAATGAAGTTTTCAATTCATTAAACAACTATATTTTAAAAACTGTATTGTCCATGTTACAAAGAAATGTGAACTATATTTTTAAATAAACTAATGTATTGTTTCAGTACGTGCAAACGAAGGAGATGCCTATTTATTAGGTGCATTACCAACTGGAACTGTAGTCCATTGTGTTGAGAAAGAACCAGGTACTTATCACTTTTCTGTTACCTCAAATTGCATTCTTCTTCTAATGTTTCAACACTCTACAAAGCTTGTGCACAAAAGCAACACATAACTCATGGAACTCTTAAGTGGTAGCATATTGAGCCCACAATAACAATTGATTTCTATTGTCTCAATTTGCTGGTTCTTGAACAGCTACAACACTAATTTGAAGGAATATTTGCACAGTAGAAAAGAATACCATTAAAATTTATCTTCGTCTCTTCTTACCTTTTCAGGGCTTGGAGGCCTTTACATTCATGCAGCTGGGACATACGGTACAATTCTGAGAAAAGTCGACGATAGAGTGATCGTTCAAATGCCATCCAAACGTACTTTCAGCTTCAGTCAGTACTGCATGGCAGTTGTTGGTAAGTATTAAAATAATTATCAGGTTTTTAACCTTTTTCATCATCATCTCAGCCATAGGACGTCCACTGCTGAACATAGGCCTCCCCCAATACTTTCCATGTTGCCCGGTTGGTAGCAGCCTGCGTCCAGCGCCTTCCTGCTACCTTTATGACATCGTCGGTCCACCTTGTGGGTGGACGTCTCACGCTGCGTTTTCCGGTACGCGGCCTCCACTCCAGAACCTTGCTGCCCCATCGGCCGTCAGTTCTGCGTACTATGTGCCCTGCCCATTGCCACTTCAGCTTAAAAATCCGTCGGGCTATGTCAGCGACTTTAGTTCGTAACACCGAGCATAGCCCTCTCCATAGCACGCTGTGCAACTTTGAGCTTCTGTATAAGTAACCTTTTTAGTGCCCTTTAACCTTGGAATAAGTTAAGTTCCCACTGTGTTTTTCTACTGACTCAAATGTTAACTGGTAGATAACTTTATGACATTAAGTTCGCCTGATGTACCGATCTATGTGGCATTCAGATAAAATTAATCTGTATATTTTCAGGTCGCCTGTCTAATGTGGACCATGGCAGAACCCCGATTGGGTCACCACAACGGAACAGATGGTTGGGAAACCGCCCACGATCTGGTCTATGGAAAAGGAAAGATGGCCGCCACGGAAGGAAGATCAGGCCCCCAAAGCCCGTCAAACTTATCTCACACCCAAACAAGTTTCCTCTTCCAGCAATCACGCTGAATATGCATCCTTAGAACTATGTAGATAAATGTAATGTGTAATAAACTGTTATTTAGAATATTTCCTGTCTTATTTATTTAGATTATCTTCTATACTAGCACATAATATTTCAACAATGCAATGCAATGAGGGGGCTATAGTATTTAAGTTTGCTTTTTGGCACTACTGGCGAATGATAGGACCTTAATCTAGTGTCGCCACTCTCTATTGAGTGCAAATAAATATAAGCCTACCGCTCACTATAGGTCTAGCGCTAAACTCACAGTGCTTAAGGTATAGATGACCCACGCTGAACTGTCCCACCTAACTCAATGACAGGGGGGCGCTACCATCGTTCAACTATATGGTTTCTTTCTAACATGGCAAAAATCGGAACCAGCGATCCGGTATTGACGGTGGCGCCCCACTGTCAATTTCATGGATAGGACAGTTCAGTATTTTGGAACTATATGGTATAGATGAACTACACTGAACTGTCCTTTATTTGACACTGACAGGGGGCCACCGTCAATAGCGGATCGCTAGTTCCGACTTTTGCCACGGTGGAAACCTCTATGTGGTGGAAACCATATAGTTGCACGAAGATGGTGGCGCCCTTCTGTCAATGTCGTCGGTGGGACATTTCAGTGTAGTTCATCTATAGCGGCACGAGGGGTGACATTGACATTTATGACGTGATAGAGCATATAGTTCCAAAATACTGAACTGTCCTATGCATGACATTGACAGTGGGGCGCCACCGTCAATACCGGATCGCTGGTTCCGATTTTTGCCATGTTGGAAACCATATAGTTGAACGATGGTAGCGCCCCCCTGTCATTGAGTTTGGCGGGACAGTTCACCGTGGGTCATCTATACATACAAATCTGCGAGTCTCACCTGACGTTCGATGTCTCAAAAACACTCTTTCGTGCTGCTTCCAGACCTCAGGCATTGACCGAGTTAAACGCTAGACCTATAGTTCGCGTCATTGTCTTGACTCTACAGTGTTAGGCTGAGTTGCACCACCTAACTTTGACGATAACCGGTGCTTTTTGTATGGACTTTGACAGATTTTTGACGTTTGTCAAAGTTAAAGTAAGATGGTGCAACTCAGCCTTAGTGTCTTATTAATTAGAGTAAGCGCACACCGTTGATTTTTAGTTGGCCGATAGTTGTGCCCGATTTCAAATTGTATGAAGAATCGGCCAAATCGAATCGGCGTAGTGTGCGCACTCCCATACATGCCCAATTGCCCATACTGATCAACTGCCCGACTAAACTATCGGCCGACGAAAAATCAACGGTGTGCGCCTACTCTTATTCTTCGTTATGATGATAGTAAAATAATAAACACCTATTGTAAAAATAAAAATACAATAATTCTAGATTCATAAAATATTTTTATTTCAATTACCACTTGATTACTTAATATTTTCTATACAGTCAGGATAAAAATCGAAGCATTAAATGCAGTAATGGTGTAATCGTAACATTCATTTTATTAGGTCCTATTTTCCAAACGCTTTTGAAGCTGACTGTACACATTGATATACAAAAAATATAAAAAGGAAAGAGATTATGCTAAAATATCACAACAAATAAAGCTTCCATTTTGCAACATGTAATAATAATAATAACAGTAATAAAGCACAACATTACATAGCAGCCAGAGTGATTTGAGATTGAGAAATATATTAAATTGATTCATTTAGTCTTCCCCGTCATCAGAAAAGGTTAGTACCTGGAAAAAAAGAAGAATAGCAATGAATAATGTATTACATCTGTCCTCTTGAAATCAGATTTATACGGACTGAGGCTGAGGCTGTCCTAAATTGTTGTTTAACGAGGTTTGAATGAAGCCATTTTTTCGATATTTTATCGATGTTATTTTCAGTTAGTTGAGCTTTTTTGTGAAATTTTTTGTTCTTTCAAAAAGTTTGAGGCTTGAAATTCTTGGCTGCTCAATTTTATTTATAAATGCATAAATAACTTACATCAGTCATCTCCGCAGCTAAATGCAGCTGCGAAAGTCCAGTCACATCTTCCAAATAGCTGCCGCTGTTGAATACATTTAGCAGGAACTCTGTGCCTTCATTCTTGTACTTGTCTAGGACGACATCTGAGCACGCTATACATTGTTTGAACTTGGCACAGGTGGGTACTACAGTTTGGTACGAATGCAGGAACCCTCGGATGGAATGCGGAACGTGGCCTAAGACGCCTTGCGTTTCTGAAGGCAGGTCGCTCGCATCGTCGCCTGTCACGTTGTATAACGCTGGCGCCTCTACCCTGAATGAAAGAAAATGGCGCGTAAATATAAATTCATTTATTGAAATAGAAATACACGTCCTTTCGTCTAACCTTTTTTAGACAAAACTTTGACGACAAGGTTCTTCTCTAAAGAATAAATTGAGATTTGACATAAACTACGGCAATAAAAATGAGGAAAGAAAGGGAAGAAAACACTAAAATATCCACGAATTTTTGACATGAATTGTATGAATCTTGTTTTCATTATCAAACATTATGGTCAAACTGAACATCTATCTGTAATGCAGTAAATCGAGGATAGATAGGATATTATCAGAGTAAATACAAATGAGTAGGTCATCTTCATAGAAACGCACGGGCGCGGTTTGTATGTGAGCGCGCCAACACGTATGCGGCGCGCACGCCCACACTGACAAAATTTAGCGGGGAGCCAGTCGTGGTTGCGCCGAATTTTGCCAGAGTGTGCGTGCGCGCCGCATACGTATATTGGCGCGCTCACATAAAAAACCGCGCTCGGTGCGTTTCTATGAAGATGACCTACTCATTTGTATTTACTCTGATATTATTTAGTCCGTTAGCCTACCTTTGCGGGTGCTGCAGCAATCCCACGAGTATTTCGACTGCCAAAGCGCCGGCGATGGCGGCCACGCCCGGTCTCGTCACGGTGCACTGCTGGTCTAGGGTGCGGTCTTTTAATGACTGGAATTAGTAACAAACAACGCATGTAGAAATAATATCCTAAAAAGTCGTCATTTTGATACGGATGACGGCGTCTTATAAAGTGGTAAAGTCCGGTCGCCGAGCAGATAGAATTTCGTCTAATGACCCCATCCTTATCGTTCGCGTTTAATTATATTGCTGTCGCGCTCGCACACTCACTGCGGCCGCCCGTCGCACAGTCGCGACAGCAATATCTATAATTACGCGCGAGTGATAAGGATAGCTTGGGCTCATTGGACGAAATTCTATCTGCTCGGCGATCGGACTTTAATAAGTGCGAATTTGCAACAAAAATCTACGGTTTAACGTGCTGACGAGTTGCAATTTAAGCAGGTATATGGGTACTACTATACATAAAATAACCTCGGAAACATTGTCGCTGCAAAATCGCTTCTATTACAACTGCATAAGACTCAACAGTTTTGAGCTTGATGTGCTATATGTAATTACTTACATTTCCTGGAGCAGTGACGTCATTGCAGAAGTAGCAGCCCAGCTGTCCTCCTTCTATGAAGGCTTTTTTGATCGAAGTATCTTCAGGGGCAGGGGCCTTGCCAACGCCATGGCGCATCACCAAGTAACTGTCGAAACCCAGCGCTGCGTTTATCACTATCTATGAAAGAAAAACAAGAAGAGAGATGTAAGCTAAGGCTAGGATACTCGCCACGACAAAATCTTGTCATCGATTTTAGATGACAAATGTATGGGCTTATCGTCTAAAATCGATATATTTCGTAGATAAGATTATATCAGGGTGCGCATCTGAGTCCTGCAGAGCAGATACTGTCTTGTCCCATCTTTTCGTCAACGCAAAATCGACATTGAATGAAAAGTGACAAAGCATTAAATTACAATACATACTACAGCTAAAAAGTGCAGTATCTGAACTTTATTTTATGATATTACTAGCTTTTGCCCGCGGTTTTACCCGCGTGAAATTTAGTTTGTCACAGATCATCATAAATTATAGCCTATATGTTATTCTGGTTTCATCTGATTCTGGTCAGTTACATCAAAATCCGTTCAGTAGTTTTTGCGTGAAAGAGTAAAAAACATCCAGACATCCAATCTTTCGCATTTATAATATTAGTAGGATTTCCGTAATTACCTTCTTGTAATGTGCAGCTATAAGGGTAGGCAACCACCTCGCTTCTCTAGTATCCAACAAAAGGAATATGACGTCATGTTCTGCGATCGCTTGAGTAATATTTTGAATATTAGCTATAGTTTCCTCCTTCAAAGACTCTCCTACAGGGTGGCCTGGCATTGGAATGTGAGCAGTGATGCCTCTGCTTTTCTGGAAGGTGTTAATTAATGCAATAATTAATTAAAACTAGTATGCTTGTATAATCAAGTAGTTTTTTGCTCGAGCTTATGACGAAAATGCTAAGTTACGAGGCGTTTATTATTATTAAACTAAGACCAGTGGAGTGCAAAAATTAATGCCCGAACGAATCATATGAATAAATGTAAGTTAATTCCTATAAAAGAGATATATTCTTGAGTTAAGTGAGTATGTAATGCAATGTCCATAACCCGATCAAACTAACTGTGCTCGCTGGAATGCGACTTTCCCTAGCACTTACGAGCACACTTCTGTGCGTTCGCCCCGCCCGTACTATAGCGTCGATGTGACGTCACGGCCGCTAGGGGCGCAGTTAACTCGACATGGTTGTATTTACTTACCACAGTGGGCAAAATTGCTTTCAAATTGTCGGCAGCCGCTTCAGCCTTCCTCTTCCCTCCTCCAAGGCAGTCCTCATAATTGTAGAGGACTTGACGTGTTGGGTTAGAGTACGATACCTTCCCGTTGTCTATGAACGTTATGTTGCGGAACCCCCAAGCCTGCAACCAATAATACTTATGGGCTCAACACAAACTAACGCAAGTCTAGGCCATGCTTAGGCCGTATAGTCTCTAAGTTTCTGGCATTTTCATAAAAAATGGATGAAAGTTTATGTACTTATTATTAGACAGAACAGATGTAGGCAATAGGCATATAGTATGCCCAAATGGCATATGTATCCCAAAAATGGATATGGAAAATTATTTACTCATTTGCCTTTAGTCACAAACATTTGTGATTAAATATGTTGGATGTTTGGACTAAATAAAAATATTTTCTTTCTTTCAAATAAGTCACATGCAGAAGCTAGGTTGCATAATTAAATTTAATTACGATTTTACCAATAAATTTCTCGCAACATGACACCCCAGAGTTCCAGCACCAAGCAACAGGCATTTGTTAGTTTTCATCACTTCCACATTGATGTCTGGGACCAATCGCCATTTCATGAGTTTTATGTTGAGATCTGATGAAGTGTCTGCTAATCTGGGAAAAAGAAAAATTGAGTCAAAAACAATATTAAAAAATTGAGCAAAATCCGAGAAAATTCTGGGCTTTCTCACCACCAAAACTTACTTAATCGGATCCATTGATGCTGACATATTAGCAAGTTTGGGTCCAAAATTGCCTTTATCATTTCTTTCCCAGCCAACCCAACCTGCACTTTCAACTGACTTGAGATCCTAAAAAAATCTTCAAAAGTTTTAAAAAAGGTGAAACTTAAATAATATAGGTAATTATGGAGCAGGATAGAAGAGATCATACCTATGAAAAATATATCATAGTACATTTTCATTTAAAGCTAAACAAGTTTTATTGGAATACAAACCTGTGATCCCTTTATAGTGAAGACAAGACTGTTTCCCACTTCACCATTTGGAGAGCACCTCAATCCTATCACTTGAATATCTGAAGAGGCAAGACTCGGAACATGGTCAAACAAGGCTGCTAAGAAAAGCCTTAGAGACCACCCGGGGTTACTCCCGTTACTTGAATCAAGGAATGTAAAGTATGTGTTGCTTAAATCAACGTCTAATTTGCTCTGTACAGTGTCATTCGGATTGAGCAGCTTCGATAAATTATGAACTGCAACATTATCATTGTTTTTTGTCACAATGAAAAAGGATTTCTGTCTGTCGTCTAACGATTTAAACGCATGTGCGAGGTAATCAAGTTGCTTGTTACTGAAATGTATTGCAATGCTCTTGCTTTTTTCACGCAGGTACACTGTGGGTTGGCTTGGGGCTGGGAATGCAAACCAGTAGAAGTAATGGAATTTTTTCAAGTCCTGAAATTGTAAAAATGTCATTATTATACAAAAAAATTATAAATAATACTTTTTGTATGCTGGTTAAGTTGGAAGTATCATAGTGCTTTTGTTACATCATTTGGAAAAGATCTAGGTATTTACAGTAAAACTTTTTATTGAGTGACTAAATTGTGCAAATAGGTTGATGTATAAGATTTTATTACTATAACCTGAGCAAGGCACAGCCAAAAAAGATTTCAAACTTTTGATAACTTACAGCAAAAGATAAAATAACAAAGTTAAGTAGAGATCCAGGATTGACAATCCAGTTCTTCTCCTTCTTGAGATCAGCCCATAGTATTTCTCCGATGGAATTTATCAGATCGGCTTTATCAATGGCTTTGAACTCCTCAATTGTGTTTTTGTTCATTAACTTGCCAGTTACACTCTCATAGTACTGCTCTTTCTCTGGGTGCCTAAAATTTATAAATTCTATAATCATCATATAACTTCAGTTTATGTATTAGATTCATTATGTGGAATGGAAACTTGGATATAAATTAGATCACTTATCATTATATAAATTAGTGCGTAAATATGCAAATTAAGTTACTCGCAGTGAGGAAATGTATAAAAAAGTTATACTCCTGTAGAAAGTATGAATTACGCAGTAATTTATTTAAGTAGTAGTACAAAGATTAAGACACAAGGACAATACCTGTTAAATGAGGTCCCATCGACTTCAAAAACAGGCCCCAGATCGTCTCGATAAGTAAAACGCCCAAATATTTGTCTGGTGTTTTCACTCAGTTTATCAACATCGATTTTCATTTCAGTAAGCGTGTGCCAGAAAGATGGATGCACAAACGACATGAATGGCACATATTGTATTATTTCTCCTTTAGTCTCAGATTCAGACATTGCGCCACAAATCACCAAGAAACAAACACAAAAACTTTATTTTTCTGAAATCGATCGACGAAAACGTCCTTTTTGTTGCTAATGTCAAAATCAGCTGTATTTGGCATATAAATGTCACAAAAAAATGTATGCAAGAAAATTATGATTATACAGCCTACGAATTAGCGCAGTGTAGTTTCTTCAAGGCCTTCTACTGGCTGGCGGGGTTATCGAACTTTTTTAAACTAATAACAAAACTGAATCGGAATTAATTGGAATGTCAATCACTGAAAAATACATTCGTTTTTATTACGTCAATGGAATATACTGATATTTTTTAGGTTTTATTGCAAAATAATTCTAAGTCTACTTCAATGTAGTGATTTTACTTTGTTAGGACACAATTCGAAATTATCGTGGAAGGAAATTAAATTTTATACAAGGTAAGTTACCATAAAGTTACCAATATACTTTCTGACGTCTATGCAGACACTACCACCTCCGGCTTTTAACATACCTTGCTGACCATACCATTAAAGAGTACGTCACGTCGATACAATACATCCCCCAACGATCTTTCTGCGTAGGTAGATGGACACACATCGAATAGCTATTAGACACTTCAGCTGCTGCAGCTGATAAGTAAGAGCTACTCCGATTTTATATGTATTGAAAATGTATATTTTCAGGATATTTATAGCATTGACTACTTCTTTACTATGGCAATTAACTCGTTTGAGAAACAATGTGACAAAATTCATAACAAGTATTCCTCTAATAGTCCACGAGGAAGTGCCTTACCTTCTTGTCAGTTGGTAAGGTTGAGCATTGCCACAGACGACAGTACCACGAGTAGCGACAGTAAAAGTATCAAATCAAAGAAAAAAGGTAATCTAAAATCGCCGTATTTAAATGGCGATAGCGTGCACTTGCTTTCAAGAGTAACAGAGAAAAAACTTTATTCCCAACATAAGAAAGCATCAGATATTGTGTCTTCATTCCCATTAGCGGCAAATATTTACAAAGCTAATTCAGACGAGTTCAAATCGCAGAAAAAGGGCATTAAAAAGGTGAAGAAATCTGTTCTGACGTTGCCGAATGCGCCAACAGCAGTTCCTCAAACATGCACGGTGAGCGATATGAACGATTCTGAATATTGCAACGGGAGTGATGACAATCGAAAGCTGAAAGCAAAAAAGCGCTTTGTGGCACAAAACAAAAAGGCTAAAGTTCGAAATAAAGATTACGAATTTTATGATAGAGATGCTCGTTATTGTTCGCAAATGAACATAAACCTTGACTGCAGTTCTACGGATGTGATAAATCAATTCACTGGTGATGGAAAAAGTGTGTCTGGAAAATTCCGTAGAGGAAAGGGACCACAAGCTGAACAAGAATTTAATGCTCACGACGTTTGGGCAGTTCTAAGGAACATCAACCGCTTTCAGTTTCGGCCTTCTCCTCCCATTTCAGAAGACAGCATACATTCGCCGAAGAAAAAGAAAATTAGGAACAAGAGACGCAATAATCGGAAAGACACTCGGTAAATTAACAATTATCCAATTCAATTGGAAGAGGTCACCGTTCTTAGATAAAATTTTACAGGCAATAATAAGTATTTTATAATTTTTCAGAGTGATTGAGACCTGTCGTACTGAGGAATTTGCTTACATATCGAGCTTCGAAGTAGATAGTAAATCTCCAAGGAGCTTTTCTCAGTCATCTAGTTTCGATCGCATCACTGTAATCGACAAGCAAGATGAATTTAGTGAAATATGCAAAGAATTCGAGAAAAGCGTCATAAAAACGAAGAATGTGAAAGTTAAAAATCGGTTACCGAACACAAATAAAAACCAGAATAGAAAGAATCCTAAGAACAATGTAAAAGCTATTGGGCATAAAGAGCAAAATGAATTGCAAGGACCACACAACAAAATTATTAACGATTGTAACAAAACTCTCGAGCCAAAAGAGTATGAATGTCAATTCAAAGACAATAACTACTATGATAACCCAGAAACACTCGTTAGGATGCATTTGGATTCTAAACCTTCTTCTCCTAGAAAGCAGCGCTTGAATAACTCCGCAAATCGCGATAGGTCAGATGGCATCAATTTTATTGTGAATCGGGCAAATGAGTTTGATTACACTTTGTGTTCAGAATCAAGTAAAGTTGGAATAACCACCGCCAGAAAAGGTATCATGCGCAATTTAATGTTTAATTAATTATTTTTTTTATAATACTGAGAGAAATTTTTCAATTTTAATTGCAGATAATGATGAAAAATTACCAAAAGTAGCCTCAGATGAATCTGGACAGCAAGTAAAAGGAATAACAAAAGTTATTTTGAGTAAAGGTCAAAGTTTGATGAACAACAAAAGAAACGAATTTTTGAAACGAAAACCTCGTTTAGCGACAACAATGCCAAGTACAACAATATTGCCTAAATTGACGCAGACTGAAATTAAAAGAAGATTGGCTAATATGAAATTTCCAATAGTTGTCTTAGGAAAAGATCAACTTGGATCAGCTTCGATTCAAATAATGAATGATCCTCTGCATTTGGAAACTGTAAACCAGCCCATTTGGCCATTTATGCAGGACTGGTATGAACCAACTAATTTGAAAAGACACAGCCCGGAAAAAGTAAAATCTGACGATAAGTTTGAAGAAAGTACTTCACCGAGAAACAAACACCAGGCGATTGATCGCAAAAACAATTTGCGCAAATCGAACGAGATGACTGTAAATAAGCAATCTGCTGTAAAAGATAAAAATTGCTTAAACGTCGAAGCTGCATCAAATAAAAAGAAGTATCCTAAACGTCCTTTACCTCCAAATGAAATTACTAAAGTAAAACCGCAGCAAACTAAGAAACCCAAACCTATACATCAATTAAAGGATAAAATGTTAAAACTTCTATACAAGAACACGTCAGCAAAAGATATTGATGAAAAACATAAAATTAGTGGTCACGGAGATTCAAATCTTAGCGATGATGTTCATGCTATCGAAGCTAAGATATCAGATGCTAGCAAAAAAGTTGATGTAAGCACGGAAACACTGATAAAGTATTTCGTGCCTCAAGACTTGTCTAGGAGCTTAAATGTAAATGCACGGCCTGATCCGAAGAAGATGCCAATATCCAGACAACCTTGGGCGAAAGCAAAATGGGCAAGTGAATTCATTGAAACTGTCATAAAGAAAATTCGAAGCGGTGTTTATTATAACCAGGAAAATAAGTGTCAACAGAAGATTCCAAAGACAGGTAAGTAATATCCTATTGTAAAGTCGATCAATATTAATTTTTAAAAGTGTTCATTGTTTATTATTTATATAGCAGATTTAAAAGAAGCTTCAATTCAGACAATCTTGTCAGGAAAAAACTTTAGTGTGAATGAAGAGGTGATAAAAGAAGACAAAACAGTTGATAATGAAGTTACTCCATATGGAGAAAACAAATATTTGGAAACGTTGCCAGGTTTCGACGATAGTCTTCCTGCATTGGAAATAAAAACCATGAATATGAAAGAAGTGGCAGTGAAGTATTGTACGACAAACGTAATGGTTCAATTTGATGTTGCTGTACCATCTGACCCAGAAAACATACACCCCATTCAAACGTCATCGTCTTTTGTGCCCCTGGCGATCACAGAGAGTCATACAAAAATATTTAAGTGCAAAACAACAATCGTTAACGCGATGCTACCTGCAGAAATCTGTAGCTTACTGCCAAAAATAATACGAAGCATCATAGATTCAAACAAGCCACCGCCTCTTCCTCCGGCAAAGTTTCCGAATGAATCTCTTCTATACACGATATCTGAATTAAGTCATTGCGAAAGTCCAGACATTTTTAAAGCAACATTACCACCACCAATGTTCCCCAAAATGTCACCAATATTATCAAATTTATTGGACGGTTCCTTTGCGAACAAGAAAACAGCTGCAAGACTGAACCCTGATGTTCCAAAAGTTGGTTACGATCGAATCATAAAGGACATGTTGGAAGAAGTGTCGGTTCAACGATTGGTCACATTAAACGTTGACCTTCTTCCCTTGAGGATTCCTAAACCGGACTTAGGATACCCTAAGGCATACGATGGAAACGCAATATTAAAAACTAATACTTGTACAGCGTTAGATTTGTACAGAGAAAGGAATCCGATGATAAAAGCGATTCTTTATAACAATTCAAGTAATCTTGATAACTTATGGAAACCAAATAATAATAACTATCAGTTTAGGATTTCAATATTTCACATTCCACTAGACGTGACTTTAGATAACAACAAAATAACAGTTACTTTAAGTAACAGGGATTACTACGAAGCAGCCAAAAGAGATGGAACGTCTACAGTTATTGGAAATATTAAAATTGATTCACTTTACAATGGATTTATGAAACGTGACAATGACGCAATTCCGCTCAAAGCTATAGAATACAAACATAACACCGAAAACGATATTTCGATTAAAAAGGCCCAAAACCAAACTTTGCAGGGCAAAACTAAGAAGAAAAGTTATGTAAAACTCTACAAAAAATGCAAATCCACGTCCAACATATCGGGGGAGAGGTTCAGTACTTCATTGAGTAAGATTATTAACTTAGATGATTTTTTCCAAGCTCTAGGATCTGGCAAAATATTATCCAGTGTATTTGATGGGTTTAGTGGAAAGAAGATACTATCTTCAATAATCGAGGTAAGTACCCTAGCTTCGAATTTAATCAATTTCCATGGAACGATAAGAAAAAATATTACATGTTTAATCTATTGCAGATGAAAAACTGGATCACAGAGATAAGTCAAAGGCAAGCGATGTTGATTCTCTTGTTGACCAATAAAAAGGATACGCCCAACTTGGTGAGATTCCGACCGATACTGCTGCAGGGCATAGCTGTTAACAGGATAACACGAGCTTCTGAGCTGGACATGGAAATAGAAGTCATAGAAAGAGAGCATTTCAATAAATTTTCACAGGTAAATCAGGTTGATAAAATAAGTACATCTACTAGCGCGGGAAAGATTTTCTTCGGCTACCGTCATTTTATTTTCTTTTTTGTATTTGCAGTATGACGGAATCTCATACATAAATGAGTCGATAGAGAACCATGACAATCTTCTGGAAGAATTGTATTGGATTGCGAAGACAACGGTGAGTTTCGTCGGTAGCTGTAGCACGATTTGAGTTGAGTGAGTAGGCCAACGGAGTATCGCGTAAAACACACTGAGGCAGTAGGTACGCAGGACCCGCGTTCACGGAGGTGTGATTTTGTAAGTTTCGAGTTGCTATGCATCATGAATGCCGGAATAGGGACGTGGAAACCGTGGGAGAACCACCCAGAAACCGCGCGTGTCTGAACCAGGCCTTACCGCAACTGTGTGTGTTTTTTGCTTTGGATAAGAAGTAGGGACTAGGGACAAAAAACACGGGAGAACTTTGATGAGCCCGTACTTATTACGTTTTTATTTCCAGGCTTCAGATTACCAAAAGCCCTTCAATGAGGCGTCTGAAAAACTTCTGAAGTCTCTCTTGGAAAAGAGGAAGAAACTGAACCCCTCGTATCTACGAGTAATGGCGCGATATGTCGGTTTAGGCCTGCTGAAGACTCCAAAGAACTAAATTTTGTGCGTGTGTGTCAAGTGATGTGAAAGTCTGTGAAATTCGTCGTATTGCCTGTCTATATTGTTAATTTATTTATCGCTTTATTTATTACATGGAACATTTTGAATTATAATAAACTGTTTCTATTTTTATTCCCTTTCCAAGTTGGCGTTTTTTTGTTATGAGACAGTTTCACATGTCTTCTATAGACAAGATCCTATTCTATCGATAGGTATAGGTAGGTACAAGGTATCGTGCTCGGTCTTATTTAGTAACAATTTCGGTCTGCTGCAGCTCTGATAAAACTATCGATAAATATAAGAATAGTATTGCGGAACCATCGATAATTGATAGTATCGCTGTGTTAAAGTATCGATACTAGTGTTGCCGATCGATAGTCTACTATCGAGTCTATCGATAGCTCAAAACGAGGCAATACTATCGATAGTATTGTTGCTCGTGAAGAATAAACTATCGATAGTATTGTCGCTTCTGAATAAAAAGCTATCGATACTATCGATTGTTCTAGACTATCGATAGTTTAGCAATTTACAATAGTATCGTTTACAATATTTGGGTATAATAATCAATAGGCACAACAATAGGGTTATTGGAATACTTGAATTATTTCATATAGTTAACCATAACATTTAATTATAATAATATGTTTCCAAAATTGGCAATACATTTGATTTGCAGTACTTCTTTTATCTAATGCAGGTAGTTTTAAATACAAGTGAGATTATTATTGTTATAGGTATGTTTAATTGGTAAGTCAAGCGAAACATTTGAAATATAGTAAAAATGAATTTAAACATACCCAATACTATTGCAAATTTTCAGACTATCGATAGTCTAGAACAATCGATTGTATCGATAGCTTTTTATTCAAAAGCAACAATACTATCGATAGTATTGCCTCGTTTTGAGCTATCGATAGTATCGATAGGCCAATCGATAGATAAGGCTTTTCAGATGAAAACTATCGATAGTTTTACTATCGTTAGTTCGGCAACAGTAGATAGTTCAGTGTTATTAGGTCATATAGGTAGTTATCGATATTGTTGCGACTTCATTTTCCACAGTGACCTCTCAAAGTCGAAGGGCACGCACAATATGTTTTTCGAAGTCCGGCTATCGACAGTTTTGCTACTTTTTGGCTGGTTTCTTTTGTTATCTAAACAAGTATCGTCTTCTCAAAGCATCATTTTACTAGATAAGAGGTGATGACCTAGAGTCCTAGAAAGGTTTTAGTCGTCAAGTGAGTGGTGGGTATAACAGGGCATAGCTGAGGTAGTAGAGCGGTACGGGCGGGAGATGTGTTTTGTTTTTCCTCCAATACTCAGCTATGCGCTGTAGTTGTGTAGGTTGTAGCTGCTAGGAATAAAAGAAGTACAAATAGCTTTTACATTTTTATATTGTTAAAAGTAAGATGATCACTTTTGAGGCGCGCTCTTGTCTGAGCTCTTTGAGTCACGCATCGAAGCCGATCGCCTGCGCTTGATCTCTTCTTGGCGGCGGACCTGCGACAAAGTTACGAATGTTAGAAAAAGTAAATAGCAAGTTTGAATTAATTAATTGAAGTTAAACATCCTTTCTACCGCTTTCTTGTGTGTTTACACATGTCAAGTCTCTATCCTGAATTTACAATGGGTACACAACTACACGAGGCTTCCGGCGACTGGGACCGCAATTAACTAGGACCGCGGTCCCAGTCGCCGGATCCATAAAAAAATAATAATTTTCTTCCGGCGACTGGGACCACTCATAGATAACTTAAAAGAAAATATTATTCAATCCAAAATCGGTACAGTACTAAAATCCATGAGTGGTCCCAGTCGCCGGAAGAAAATTATTTAATTTTTACGCATCCGGCGACTGGGACCGCGGTCCCAGTTAATTGCGGTCCTAGTTGACGGAATCCTCAACTACACGTGGCTGCCGTAGCGATCGCCATTTTGCTTGCGCTTCCAATTTCTATTTTCCGCCAAACGCACACAATGTTTAATATTTTTAAAAACATGTGTAAACAAACACTGTGACAGATATAATAAACTCGGCAAATAAAATTGTACTTACATTACAAGACAGATGTCTATTATATCTGCGAGTTGAAAGCGGCAAAATAAACTTGTCGCTGATTTAATACCTTAGCCCATATCAAGCATAAACCAAGGGGTAAGACACAGCACCTTGCTATTACAGCCAAATACGATTCCCACACATAAAGCGATGGTCATATGGTATCTGCTGTGGAACCACTGACATTATAAAGCCGAAATTTTGTGTTTTTTGTGTGATTTGTGAGCATGATACTATAATAGGCTTCACAAGTTCTTCAAGCTACTTGACCATCTTTCAAGTTTATGGCGAGAAAGGCCATTTTCATTTGATTTTGTCTTTTTTTTATTACTAATGAAATTAATTTGTTTTAACTAATGATGAAATTAGTGTAAGTTTGATTTGAGTTAAAAGGCATATTCCAGGTAGCATTATTTTGTATACCTAGAAGATGCAATATATTCTAAAATCTTCATTCCTTAACACTCCAGCTTAGCAGGAGTTTAACAACATCTTTGTTTTTTAAAATTATAATAAAATCAGGAAAAATATAATATGTCAATTTTGGAGGCTTAGTCAGATTTCAATCTGTTGTTGATCTTCAAACCTTATTCTTGCATTATTCTATTCTCTAGTGGAGATACCATAAAAAAGAAACATTGTTATGTTTACCCAAAACAAACAACTTCACACAACCATTTACCCAAAAAAAAATCGATTATATTGGCTTTATAATAATCACAGGTTAGACACGAAAATAAAAAACTGTAAGCAACCAAACCACAGAGAAGACGTCAAGTCTGCCTCCTTTGTAGTTTTATTAATTTTAAGTCTGATTCTGATTAATCCAGAGCAAATATTTTATTAGTAAAGGTAGAGATTTACCATAACTATAACTGCTGTTTTTTTGTATGGAGTTTGACAGATTTTAGTTGTTTGTTGTCCAAAGTAGTTCCAGTTTTCAGAATCAGTCTCAAAATCTGTACCGTTTGCAGAAGCAGTTACGTACCTTGGACTCCTTCTTTCTTTGAGCCAGCAGTTTGGCGTAGTCGGCCTCGGAGGCCTTGCGCTTAGCCAGACGCTTCTTCTTGAGTGCCAGACGGTGACGTCTGCGCTGGAGTACTACAGGGGTCACTAGCCTCTGGATTTTGGGGGCCTAGAGAAAAATACATACGGTATAAGATAAAATCTCAGTGGTACATAGTACAGGTTTCCAAAGGTAATTGCACTTAGATCAGCTAAGTTCAAAGCATAGCTGTCAAAAATCTATAAACACATTTATATTTGTCGGAATAAATAATGTTCAGCACACTGTAAAAGTAGACAGGCATAATAGCCTGAGTCTTCTGCTCGGTGCCATTGATTTGCCCTGATGCTGCTGTCTCCAAATTATAGATAAACTTGGAACCAATATGTAATCAGGGACAAAATAGTAAATAATGAAGATCTTACCTTATATCTGGGTTTGGCGTTCTCCTTGCCTGCCTTGGTGGGGAGGAGGCGCTTGACAACATAGCGACGGACGTCATCCTCTTTGCTCAAGTTGAACAGCTTGCGGATTTTGGATGCACGTTTGGGTCCAAGACGGCGGGGAACGTTGCCGTCGGTAAGGCCGGGAATTTCCTGTAATTCAATATTATGATAGTTAAGTGGCTGATTCTTAGACTAATTTAAAAAATTTGTAGATAAATGTAAATAAATGTTTGGCTCAAAGGATAATGTCTTGAAACTTTAATGTTTCAGTGACAGGTCCTAAGAACCATGATAATATACCCTGCCGCATATAATTACCAAGATTTGAAGATCTTGAAAACAGTAAGAACAGGGAGAAGTGTAAAAATTCCAAAATTATGATAATCTGCATGTAATAATAATAATATTTACCTGGGTGCCCTTGCGGACAATAACTAAAGCCAATACAGAGAGGTTAGCATCAACAATGCAGCCACGGACTGATTTGCGTTTCCTCTCACCATCACGACGTGGTCTGTAGCAAGAGTGACCCTTGGACATCAGCAAACGGACACGGCCTGAAATAATACGGTAAATAAGACTGTTGCTACAGAAAATTCTATCAATAGTTGAAATAAGTAAAAAAAATGGCATGGCAAAGAATGAAAAATTAAAGAAACAATTCATAGCTTTTTATTGTTACACATTAACTGACTGACTGTAAGGTCTTGGTGTTATAATAAATAGCATGCAGGCCACACTTAGGAATGTAAATTGTTTGACCACTTCTCAGCCAATGATCAAGAAGCTAAACTCATAAAAATATTAACTACAGAAGATAACGTAGGAGTACTTACTGTTTGTAAGGACTCCCTGCTTCATGGGGAACCCTTGCTTGTCGTTACCGCCAGCAACGCGGAGCACGTAGCCCTTCCATTCGTCGCCTAGCTGGTCAGCCTCCACTTCCGCGCCCATGCGCCTCTCGTAGAAGATACGGAGCTTGTGCTCGTCCACCACTTCGAATAACTTCTGGCATCCCGTCGCCGGGAACGAGACGTTCAGCTACAAAACAATTTATAGGTTATAAACAATGAAACAAACACTTCAAACATAAATCCTTGGGGACTTTACTCCATATATCGCTAAGAAACACTATCAAAAACTTTACATTAACCCTAAGATTTGGATAAATTCACATGAATTGTAAAATCACTGAATGAAAGTTCACTCTCCACAACACGGCCTAACTTATCAAATAATATCTCACAAATCGTAACAGTAATCAGCAGCACATTTATGCAAATAGAGAATTTAATAAGTTGTGAATCGTCTAGGATTTCTATTTTAGTGGAATTTTGGTAACATTTACAAATAAATAAATTTAAACCTTCATGACTGCGGTTTGGTCCTACGAACGTCAGCCATGAAAAAGAACCATCGACAAATGTGTAGTGATGTTCATAATTCTAGTTGTCAGAAACTATAGATTCATTCAATATGAGCAATTGAATAATCGATAAAAATAAAAATAAAACTTTATCCGAAGAATAACAAGAATGAATAAAGTTTCAAACTATTGACTTCTGTTTGTTGTTGTTGAAATCATTCGTGCAATATTTTTTCTCAATCACCCGCTGCGAAGGTTCCCAAATCTCAACCTTTTTGGACTAATACTGCCCCTAAAAAATCCAACGCTCACTTTTTTTTAACATCTTTTACATTGTATTCAATGGCGGATTTACACGTTTGACACCAACATAGGCTACCCTTTTCTGAACAAAATATTAATTCTTTTGCTTAAAATACTTTCTATTCAATAATTTTGTGAAAGGGCTGTTTCGGACTATAAAATGTTATCACTCTGGATAAAAACGGACACTCCACAATTTCGTATCAGTTGGCCTTGTCAATCTGACGTTTGTTTGACTTGAGTCTTGACGAAGCAGGACGAACGTTTCAGTTTTTACATTTTTATTAAATTTAATGTGTAAAATAAATCATAGTATATTAATCAAATGAATAAATACTACAACTGTACAACTGCCCGCACCGATTACTGTTAAATATTTTTATTTAATAATACATACTTCTTGATTTATTATTAGATTGATTTTGGATATCAAACTGTAGAAATGAGTAACGAGAATTTAACAGAACTAGCACATCGGCAGCATGTGAAGTACTTTATGCGATTTCTGAATATATTGCCTTCATCGCTATCATCACACGATACTACCAGGTTGGTCCTTACATCCTGTTAAACTAACCTAATGTTGTTATGATTCTGATTCTGTGTACTTTTACTTATTTTTTCTGGGAGTTTAAGCAATAATATTTCGTTTTCATTTTCATAATTTAAAATTGGATAGCATTTCATTTTGAATTTCTTTTCAGTCTAGGATATGTAGTTTTGAGTAAATTTTTTTTCTATTTTCAGAGTTACCATCGCTTATTTCTCGGTTTGTGGCTTAGATGTTCTTGGCTCCATATCCTCTATTGCTTTGGAGTTGAGGGAAAGGATTATAGACTGGGTGTACCAGTTACAAGTTCAACCCAGCAAAGAAAGTGAGTATTTTACAGTTTGTGTGCTTTAAAAAAAAACAACTTTACTGTCTAGAAAATGCCTAGATATTTTTTTGTTATTTATGCTAAAAGACAACATTTTATAGTCTTTTGACTTTGTAATTTATCAAAAAATGTTTCGTCTTTCGGCTGAAACGAACGAACGAACGAACTACTTTGTGTTATACATATAGGTACCTATTTAGTTTTATATTATATGAGTCAGTAGAGCATAACCATTCATAATTATGTTTTCTGTTGAAAAGAATAGCATTTATGATTATTGTTGCTTGATTTAGCATCCCAAGGTTGAATGACTCACAATAAACATTATAGTTGTGCTACTTAGTAGAATTCACTGAACCTTATGTAAATACATACTACATTGTGGCTAATAAAATGTATTTACTCCAAGTTGTTGATAGCACCTGTCATAAAGCCACTGAGAATAAATAAAGGTTACTGTATCTTCTTATCACCTCTGTAATGCCCAATATCGTCTACTTCAAATGGTTTTTATGGGTCTGCTTTATTGCAGTGTTAAAATAGACCTTGTAATAATGTTTTTTAAGGTTTTAAATGAAACAAATATTAACTGATTTTTAAATCATAAGATTTGATGTTTGGGATTTTATGAATAAGCCTATTCGCTGGGTGCGAAGTACTAGGTGGGGGGGACATAATCTATCGCAGCGCTCATGGTGGTCAAAAGTAGAAATAATGTTAGCTCTGTCATCAGATGTATCTGTCAATGGCAAAGCGATTCTACATAATACATTTTAATATCATTAATTAATCGCATGAAAAGGGTCCTACTGGGAACTTAAATAAAAGAGTGGACTGTATTTCGATAGGGCTGTTTTAATAGCCGTTTACAATTTGGAAATAACTAAACTATACAACGTGGTAGTACAAAAATGAGTCACAGTAGTTGTTGTGCACAGATGTTTGCCTTATGATGAGAGCGTGAATTATTGAACTCTGCCCTTGTTTTGTTCTTAATTCTTCTACATCTCGGACTTGTCCAGCCAATACCAACAACTTTCCTTTAAATACGGTTTGTGGTTGGAATTTGATATTGTAACTCTCACAAACCCGGTCTTCAAAACGATACTCATTTCGATCTGAAAACGATATTTAATTTATTACTAGCGATACAGAAACATTTAAATATATTTACTGTTATATAATGAAACCGTTAAAGTAGCTTTTTCTTTTTGTTTTACTGTAAAACTACAACTATAAACGAAGTAAACAAACCCTGACACAATCAAAATTAAACACACTTTTTGGACTTACCTCATTTGATTTAAATGACCAAAATGATTTCAAAACCTTTTTTCCACCCAAATCGTGGTATCACAACAATTTATTAGTTGAAAATATTTGTTATTTTTTCATTTCGATATTTTTTCACAAATATACGACCTAAATGTCAATGTGACAGAGCCCACAAAGTTGTGGACGCTAGTTGGCGCTGTAATCGTGCACGGAGCCAATATGCACAAGCACAGTCATGATTTAATCTAACATGTCATTCCTTCCTTCCTTGTATTATCAATAAACATAAATTAAGGTTTTCAGAGCACTGATTTTATGATTTGATAATATTTTAAACTATTACCAGATGGCGACATGTCATCATGTGGATTCCAGGGGTCCTCAACGATCAATATAGACCTCGGTGCTGCCAACAGCCACTACCGATGTGGCCACCTTGCAATGACTTACACTGGTCTGTGCATGCTGTTGACCCTGGGTGATGATTTGTCAAGGATAAATAGGAGAGCATTGGTTGAAGGTAATATTTTTACTACAAATATCATGTTATGTTCCTAATCAGCAGGGTAATTTACCAAATAATCCCATTTTTACCAATCTCTCTATCTCTCTCACTTGTAGGGAAATGCAATCATAAAAACACAGTCAGAGATAGACTTCAAATGGGAATAGAATTGAACTTATGACCTGATTTTGACAATTTTCAATTACAGCATAGGTGCTGCATTGTTGTGTAGCTGTATTATAGTTTTTAAATAGACTTAGAATGAATCTATTGATTGCTATTTTATTTCCTTTCAGTTATACCTTAGTTGAAATCTGGCTTAAATTGTCATTTAGTAAAATGTAATTTTATTCCAGGGTTCATTGTAGGTGTAACTTTTGATCATTAAGGGGCCTAGTAGTAAAAAAAAATTTTAATTACTAATTTTAGGTATGATAGTATTTCATAGTTGATTCCGTTTGTAGGTGTGAAAGCATTACAGACAGAGGAAGGAAACTTCGCAGCAACGCTCTCGGGCTGCGAGTCGGACATGCGCTTCGTGTACTGCGCCGCGTGCATCAGCTACATCCTCGACGACTGGTCCGGGTTCGACGTCCCCAAGGCGACGGACTACATCATCAAGTCCATTGTGAGTGTGTTAGTGGACGCATAGCGCTACAGACACTGATAGCGCTACAGACAGAAGGAAACTTCGCAGCAACGCTCTCGGGCTGCGAGTCGGACATGCGCTTCGTGTACTGCGCCGCGTGCATCAGCTACATCCTCGACGACTGGTCCGGGTTCGACGTGCCCAAGGCGACGGACTACATCATCAAGTCCATTGTGAGTGTGTTAGTGGACGCGATAGCGCTACAGACAGAAGGCAACTTCGCAGCGACGCTCTCGGGCTGCGAGTCGGACATGCGCTTCGTGTATCAGCTAAAGCCTGGTCCGTGAGCACGTAGAATCCCGTCCAATGACCCCAAGCTACCCATCCCTATCGCTCGCGTAATTATGTTGCTGTCGCGCTCGCACACTCACTGCGGGCGCCCGTCGCACAGTCGCGACAGCAACATAATTATGCGCGAGCGATAGGGATGGGTAGCTTGGGGTCTTTGGACGGGATTCTACGTGCTCACGGACCAGGCTTTACATCCTCGACGACTGGTCCGGGTTCGACGTCCCCAAGGCGACGGACTACATCATCAAGTCCATTGTGAGTGTGTTAGTGGACGCATAGCGCTACAGACACTGATAGCGCTACAGACAGAAGGAAACTTCGCAGCAACGCTCTCGGGCTGCGAGTCGGACATGCGCTTCGTGTACTGCGCCGCGTGCATCAGCTACATCCTCGACGACTGGTCCGGGTTCGACGTGCCCAAGGCGACGGACTACATCATCAAGTCCATTGTGAGTGTTAGTTAGGTTGTTTTGCAAGGCAATCGAATACTTTAGCCTCTTGACCTGGGCTTGGGCTGGCTTGGGCCATTGTGCGCTATTTGTGGTTTATCTTCCTACTCCAACCACCCCAGATCTCCCTAGAGAGCAAGCAGCGTATCTAGGCCGCAACAGGCCTCCTGCAACAACGCAGCAGTAAGTGTATGTTAGTAGACATGACAGCGCTACAAACAAGGCAACTTTGCAGTGAAGCCCTCGGGCTGCGAGACCTAACCGTATGGAGTATAGCAGGTCCAAATATTTAATTAGCTTCAACTTGAATAAATGGCGAGAAGGGTTACTGTATGCACACAGTACCGTCACATCCTTTCAGCTTTGACCAGTTTCAAAAGAACTTTCTCCACCGCTAAACGCCGCGCCCAATGTCAAGGCAAGCTTGTCATAAAAAGTTTCTTGGTTACCTTTCACCGTGAGTCCTGTGAGATTACACGCATTGCGCCGTGATTGGCAAAAACGAGAGGCTTGTATTCATTGGGGAATGCTCGAAAATGTTGAGCAATATTTGTTTGGGCTCTTAATTGAGCAATTAAAATTCCCTTGTAACCTATATTATGTAAACATAAACAAATAGGTCGCGAAACAATATTTCTCATAGTGGATAGTTTATTTTCTTATTTCGAAACCCAAAACGAATTAATCCATTGTTGCAGAACTACGACTTCGGCATCGCTCAATGTCCGGAGCTAGAATCGCACGGTGGAACCACATTCTGTGCGCTCGCTACCCTGAGTCTCACCAACCAATTGGACAAGCTCTCCAAGGAGCAAGTCGAGGGCCTAAAACGGTGGCTGCTCTTCCGCCAAGTCGACGGCTTCCAAGGTCGACCTAACAAGTCAGTCGACACTTGCTACAGTTTCTGGGTAGGCGCCTCATTAAAAATACTAGACGTCCTACACATGACCAACTATTCCAACAATAGGAAGTACGTCTACGAAACTCAAGACTCCGTGGTCGGTGGCTTCTCCAAATGGCCTGACACGTGCACCGATCCTATGCACACTTATTTAGGACTGGCTGGACTCAGCCTCATTGGAGAAAACGGCCTCTTAGAAATAATACCCACGCTCAATATTACCAACAGAGCGTTCGACCATCTCAAAGCCATACACCAGAAGTGGGCCAGTGAGTCATAGTAGGTGTAATCTATTTTCTAACACAGTTCTGTACCTCATAAAGCATTTCCGTTGGTTGTAACTTGGTTCTAAGTTTTGTTATATTAAAATGTTTATATTTTATGCGCTGTAATACTACAGTTCCTAAATACTGTTTAACTTTTGTATCTAATATTTTTTTATTGCTCAAACACTTAAAGTATCAAAGACTACTAGACAAACGTTTGTTCAGAAATAAATTACGCGGGACCTAAAACAACTTTTAATTACGTAAATAAAATGTACATGTAAATAATGACAACATTTTATAGGTCTCATTAAACGCCATAACTGTTAGTTTCGACTGCTCTTTCTGACTTTCGATCGGCTAAATGAGTTGTTGATTTATAAAAGCAATTTTAAGAGCGATATCCTGTTTAGTACAGTCTGTCTAGTAGTCATAGGCCCAGAACAGACGGTGAAACGCAACTGCAACGAAACTGCAAGTTTGTGATGATTCTGATGAATGAAACTAAAACTGAAAGTTTCAAACTGGTCGCGTCATATGTGGTCTCTCAACGGACGCTATGGCAGAAACTTAGATGCAACTCAAAAGTAACTAGCAGTTGCAGTTTCGTTGCAGTTGCGTTTCACCGTCTGTTCTGGGCTATAGTCTTTTAATGGTATCCTTACTTACAGTCTTTTACTGAGATTAGAGCTAAGACGATTTGGTGCGTTCTGCTATAAACATATTTTAGCGATTGAGCTGAGTGTATGATAACTGGTAATTATTAATATTTAAGTCGAATGAACTTCATCTCATATCCAATTATAAAATACATGTCTTATTGCGTCTAATGTTAAGATGTTCGGAAGAAACTCAATCGCATAAGGTAGAAATTGCGACCAAATATATTGCTAGAACAATTGTATCATACACTGTCTGTATAATATAGAATATGTACCTACCGAATTCTTGTATTTTAAGAGTGGCTTATTTATTTTTCAAAATTTCTTATGTACAGTATTATATTTGAATTTCATTTACGGTATCCATTGTTTTGATATGTTTAGTAGTACTTAAAGGATATATTATGAATATAGGTGCTAATTTACAAGTAGGTACACGGTACCTAACGATGTCAAATGGAGGACAACGATTGAATTATGATTACGCTATTATAGTACAATAATAATAATAAACTCGCATCGTGCCATACTTGTTTACTATGGCGGGCATTTAGAGGTTGGCTAGTTAGGTGTTTATGGAACTCATGCACAAATAATGTTACTATAGTAAATACATTTTCTATAAGAGTCAGTAATTTTACGTTGTCTAGTTT
This sequence comes from Ostrinia nubilalis, assembly GCF_963855985.1. Classification (NCBI taxonomy): domain Eukaryota; kingdom Metazoa; phylum Arthropoda; class Insecta; order Lepidoptera; family Crambidae; genus Ostrinia; species Ostrinia nubilalis. Next base: position 9,689,734 of record NC_087103.1, read on the forward strand.
GCTTTAACTTCGAAATTGTATTGATGTTCTGATATTACGTTAGGATGAACGAAAAATACGTTCAAAATCTTCGTCACAATATACATAGATATAATGTATTATGTTTATACAAACGGCTTGGTTATATGACGTATTTTCTATTTTATAAAATCTTACTCGTTCATTAAAAAATCATTGCGTTTTTCACCCATAGTTTATCTTCGTTTAGTTTGTCACATTTTAATGTTCAATTACTGACTTAAAATAGTTAATCCGAGTTTATGTATTTTTAATTATTACATGTAAATATTAGAACAAATGGTGCAACATTCAAGCGCAATTAAACGATGAACTTTCTACTATTAAAAGGACAAGAGATTCAATTAAAATGCGTCCGTTTTTAAATGCCCCATATGTAGATTTTTCGTATCTTGAGCTCTGTAAAGTTTCTGTGACCGAGTGGATATACAGTTTTATATTATGTATAGTATAAAAAACGTGATAAGACTAAGGTAGATAAACCGGCACGCCGTGACTGTTTTTAATTTTTGATATCTTCGTTATATCGTTGGTGCTTGCCACTATTTCTGTAGCATATTTTTCAGATGATGTTTTTGAGTGAATGCTTATACTTATTAGCGTGTTTGATACACGTAATTTATGTTGTCAGTGTCTTTTTGTAATCTTTTGTTACCTTTGACCGAAGATCATTAACTTGTTAAATATAAAAATATAATTATGAAATTGTTTTATTTCACGTCATGTAGTTTTATTTATTTTTAACTAGTTGTGCCCGCGTCTTCGTACGCGTGAAATCAAACCGTAATTTTCCCATGTTTTCTCACCGTTGGAACCTTCCCTGGACTACAACAATAATTTCAAGCCATTCTCGAGTTTTAACGGAACTAACGAACAGCAATTCACTTTTATTATTTTTAATACATTAAACGGTATAACATGAAAGGAACTGTTATATTGAATTGTTAAAATGGAAACACATTTTTGTCCCAACTCTATTAAATGAGTCCTGGATGCTGATGGAATGCCTGAGGGCAAAAATGTACTGGAGTGGAGCTAAAAAAAGTGAGCCTTGAAATATTATTTACTTTTTGTTTTAGGCGTTAAACTCGATTGTGGGATGAGAGCCTGTTGTTTTCTGCTAGGGCCTTACATAAGTGTTAAGTCTCTTCTCTATAATTTCGTTAAGTCTGACATCAATGCGACTGAAATGTCTAAATCGTACATAAATAAACTCACGAAACAGTTGTTCAACGTAGTGCTCTAACAAGTTCGTGCACTCCGAAGGTAGTTAGAAACAAATCTGTTGCACAGAATTGTTCAGAACGTGAGGCTATAATTTAATTAATCAGATATTGAATTATGAATAAACAGTTATGAATTATGCCTACAAACCTAATTAATTAGTGGTCTAACGCCATGTAGGTAACCCAGTGGTTAGACATAGGTTTCAATTCCTAGGTGGGACACACATTTATACATTTTTATTTGCTGTCATTGCGGTTCTGGAATGGAGGCCGCGTACCGGAAAACGCAGCGTGGGACGTCCACCTACAAGGTGGACCGACGACATCGTAAAGGTAGCAGGGAAGCGCTGGACGCAGGCCGCTACCAATCGATCAACATGGAAAGCATTGGGGGAGGCCTATGTTCAGCAGTGGACGTCCTATGGCTGAAATGATGATGATGATGATGATGATTTGCTGTTAGTGAATCTGTACTTATTAGCTACAAGTTAAATAGGTAATAATTATTATTTACGGGATTGCTACCATGTACCTTAATTTTGAGTTTCCGATATTTTGGCACTGTTGCAAGCGCCATGGTCACGAAGTAATTTAGGTATGTTTTATTTTATATGAGTTACATTATTACGATGGCGAGGCCTATCGATGGTTAGGTGGTACCCTGTATATTTACAGGTGGTAAATAATAATCGTGCTCACCCACCACTAACATTGTCCCTCAGCGGGATTCAATTACCGGTGTTGTTACGTGCTAGATAAAAAATAAACAACCAGCCTTGTGGAGCAGCCTAGAGAGAGGCCAGACGAATATTAAAAATCGTTAATTAAATCCCACGAAGCCCCCAGAGGTCACGTCGAAAATTACTAATTTCGCTTGTAATTGCTTCATAATAAGTTGTCAGAGTTCATTAACTAATCGCTGTTAGGATGAGTCGTTCGGACAATCGCCGTGTCACGGGCACAATAGATTTTAATGGAAACTGAAAACTTCCCTTTTCATCGCCCGGGAACACTTTATTTTTTGTTACCGCCTGTCTGTAAGTAACTTTTGGTGTTCCGAGATTTTTTGCAGACCTCTTTTAAGATTTGGCCGTGAATGTTGATCGTTTACTTTTGGAGAGCGGGGGCTTAAGATAGACACAGACTTGTGTAGGAAGATCTATCTTTTTTTTCAGTAAATATTAATTATTTATTGGAATACTTAGATCATGAATCATGAAATGGTTCTGAATGTGCGATTCTACAACATGTAGGTATAACCTACCTAGTTTCATGTTGTGCTGAAAACTAGTTATAAAAATACAATGGCCAAACACGTTCTTAGTTACATTCTTTTTCAGTCGTCATGAAACATCTAATAACTTTACCCTGCACGTTTTCAAGGATATCTTAAGTAAATTGTTGTCCCTGCAAAATACAGAATTGAAATGACCATGTCGATACAGTCTAGTCTTTCTTAATTAAGTTAGATCGACCTATCTAATCATCACGCAGTCTATATGTAGGTATCTATCTCTTTCAAGGTAGCTCCCTTTCACTGAAAGGACCCATTAGACCGTCAAATCACTCCAATTCAACAGGAATCAAATCAATTCAACGGTCTAATGAAACCGGAGCCCCAAAAAAGCTCTATCTTTGTAGCGCAGGCTTTGAAACCTGACCGCGTCGCACTCTTGTTAGGGATTCGGACGAAGCAAAATATTCTTACTTCCATTAATTAAACAAGAAAACAGATCGTCTAGATAAAGCTCTATAAATCTAAATGATGAATAGGTGGGCTCACGGTTCGGATTGGAATTGTAAATTGCTTATTTGTGTGTATTTGCGGTCGTTGGGATCCTGACTGATAAAATGTGCTGTGACGTTTTTAGTCCCCACGACAGTGTAGTATCGGGCTCGGTGGTGATTAATTGTTCTGTCGCCAATTGTAAATGTAGGCGTCAATACGCAGCCTGTTAACGAATAACAAACAGCGATCGGTGCGGTTAGCTTCGTTTGTTTATCTGTCGCTTTATCTTTATTTATTATCTAACAATGTTTTTGAAGTAAAGCACGGTTTGGGGATACTCGTGTGTTAGTAATAACAATATTTATTCATTTGTTAGGTCGTTCTGGCGGAGTAACTTTTGTAATCTGACTTTTCGTAACATATAGAGTTCCAAGTAAGTAATTCAACAAAGCCTGAAACCAATCCATCTAGCGAGTACGTAACGGTCCTTTTAGCGAAGTAACTCTACTAATAAGCTTGTAGCAACACGGATAGATCTAGTTCAAAATGTGCCAAACTAAACCTTATGTACTTACCTACCCAGGAATTCTGTGCTATCCTATAGTGCTGATTAAAATAAAGCCTCCCCTTACTGGGAACTTGATTTTCCAATACGTACCGGTGGTCGTAGCTACGAAATACGCTGTAAGAGCTGGGGCCCCATTGCGGATAACCATAGCATCAATGTCGATCGCTTTCAAAGAGTTTGTGATTATGGCCACGACTTAGGTGCTACATCTGTATTTATATCAAGCAAGCCTTTTAATTAGTACCAGCAGACGTTCCAAGAGCTGCAAGTTCTTTGTACAGCGAGATGTAGAGCTCATATCTATCAGAACCAGTTGCTGTGGATTTAATTTTCAACCGCCATCCACAGGTATTCGCGAATATCTTTCAAACTTCATAATTTCATAGCTATTGCCATAGACGTTACCTTTCCACGATGGGTGCCACGCTCCAGATTGACGGAGCTCTGAATACCTATCAGAAACAGTTGCCATTGATTTAAATTTCCATGTGCGATAATTTTCAGACTTGGCAATAGCAATAGCTTTCTATTGCCACAAACGTTACCTTTCCACGATGGGTGCCGCGCTCCAGAGCTCCAGATTGACGGAGCTCTGTAGTCGCCGCACTAAGCCGCGCTGCGCCGGTGCGATAGTGCCCGCACTAATACTTCTGTAAGTAGCGGCTCCGGCTCATTATGCACAAATATTAAATCTAATTAAAAAGATACACATTTTCAGTCAGTGCGCTTCATAAGAGCTGTAACAAATTTGTGCCTAAGTGAGATAATAATAATATGTTGCGATCAATATCTATCAAACAGTTGCTATTGATATAAAGAAATGCTCTATCCATATCCAAATTTGGCAATAGCAATAGCTTTCTATTGCCACAAACGTTACCTTTCCACGATGGGTGCCGCGCTCCAGATTGACGGAGCTCTGTAGTCGCCGCACTAATACTTCTGTAAGTAGTTGCGTTCAATACCTATCAGAAACAGTTGCCATTGATTTAAATTTCCATGTGCAACAATTTATAAACTTGACAATAGCAGTAGCTTTCTATTGCCACAAACGTTACCTTTCCACGATGGGTGCCGCGCTCCAGATTGACGGAGCTCTGTAGTCGCCGCACTAAGCCGCGCTGCGCCGGTGCGATAGTGCCCGCACTAATACTTCTGTAAGTAGCGGCTCCGGCTCCGCGGTATCTGTAGACCGCACCGTCTGCGATGAATGGAACCTAGTTAAGATCATTTGAATTTTATATCAGATGTGCTATTCGTTGATTCTGTAATAAGTTTCTCATCATTCTAACTTGAACACATGTTTTGAGACTCTGGGTTTGGACTTCTGGATGGATTTACTGAATAAAATCACAGATCTTGTATAGTCTGATCTCATAAGCTTTTAGAGGCAATTACCTAGTAAACTTTATTGTTCCAGCTATCATACCAATTTTATAACTTACCAGAGTAAGTACCCTCTTTACTAAATACTTACGCCAGTATAAATGCTAATATTCACAACACTAATATTTTTCTTCCACAGGATTCGATCCCGTAACCTTGTGGTTCATACGAATACGCCGCCAACCAATTGGTTGCCAACCAATCAAGACAAAAACGCTGCACAGCTTGTGCGGCTGTTAAACGTAATAAACCAACTTAATGTACGTACCTAATATTGATTAATCCTTCAGTCCCAACTCATCTTGCTGCTTCAGCGTGTATCATTCGCATTCCACATCCACATGCTGGATTAGTCTTTGTGTACAAATACCCAGTGAAAAGGCTGAACACATTAGCCTCGTCTAAGCGCCTACCAATTCCTTGTAGCCGATGCTAATATTCAAATTTTACTTATTATTACTTCAGTCCAACTTATTTCGCTGCTTCAACGAGTAGGCACGAGCTTATTTCCACATGTTGTATTAGTCTTTGTCTATAAATACCCAGGGAAAAGGCTGAATACATAGCCTCGTCTAAGCGCCTACCAATTCCTTGTAGCCGACGTCATTACAGCCTGCAAGCAATTTCACGCTCGTTGTTGTGACGGATCGCGCGACGCGCGTGTTAGCTTCGTATGTTAATTCTACCAAGTTTTGAGCTCGGAGTAATGAATCGGTAGAGACTGAACATGATACTTTATCATGTCTCAAGAACAAAACATTTAAAACAAAAAATAAGAAGAGTACCTGATAATCATTTATCAATCTAATATAAAATTTAATTCATTTTTTTTAAACAAAGGCGAAGGATTTGGTATCCCTACTTCAGTCCGGTCATGTTCAATGTTGGAAAGACGTACCTAGGCTCATTAGCCGTAATTTTTTATATCATTTCATATTTTAAGACGCTTTTATTATTTATAACCATAAACCATATTATGACATATCTACTGGCTGGATAATATGTAGTATTTATAGTAAGTAAATTATTAATTTTAGCCTTGAAAACCCTAGCGCATCGTGGAAAGTCGATCGCATCACAAAGTTTCACCGAAAAGGGTTATGTATTTGATGGGCAGATTTACAGTAAAGGAAAATTTCAATATGGCGAATAAGACAGCACGTTCTTTCATGGCAAGAAGATAGCGCCGGAATAGGGAGAGCATACATATAGTTTGGATTTTTACGAGTATGTACCTAAAAATCACCAAGCAGACTTCTTTAGTGTCCAAAATCATTATATTTCTAACATAATCAGATTAAGATTTAATTTCCCAAATTGAGCCTAAACGAGATAGTTAATTCTCTAGCGATGCCTACATTAGTCCTCCACGCTACAGCCTGCGGAATTCAGCTGTAATTACGAGCGTTACGCTAATCGTCCGCTCTGTCACCAAGTTAATGGTAAATTATTTACTGTGCCCGACAGAAACTTTATGCCGGACCCGCACTGTAATTAAACAAGCAGAAGGGGAATAAATTGCTATTAATTATGCTACTCACTGTAAGGAATTAAGGAAAAACTCCCGATTCAAGCATAAAAGTTAACCGTAACTGTTGAAATTCGCGGGAACACTCGCAGGGTTGTGATGAAATATTGTTTCGGCTACGTTTTATTTGTCGACGTGACGAAATGGGTTCTGCGAAATCTATTTGCAGCGTTTACACGTCGCTGTTTACCTTTAAAGTATAATCTTATAAATATCTAAAAATAGCCCCTTCACGTATTCCTACTTATGGTAAATTATTTTATTATTAGTACAAATGTGAGTAAAAATTTATATTTCAGTCGTGCGTTATTTCTGTTACTCTTATATTATAGAACATCTATCTATAAGTTATATTTCAAGTTAAGTCCAATCCCTCAAACGAAATGAAAACCGCTGAAGCCATTTGGGGCAAAGTTTGGGACCAGTTGTTCAGAGTAGAATCGTGCCATAACCTTCTAACTTCGGGCCTAAAAAGCAGCCCATAAGGAAAGACGGAGCCGCCTAAACACTTGAGACTCATCACAGCTTGGCATTTCTTTGTCCACTTAAGAAATGAACGCTTCAGCCAGTGGTAAAAAGCAACGCTACTTTAAAACAGCGGTGCCCAAACTTTTTCTTCAATTGAACAACTTTCCACGTTTTTCGGAGATTCAGCATTGATTTTAATTGAATGAAAGGTTGTCTGTAGTAAGTGACTCTATTTCATTCACACACTGTATTGTGCGTGCATTATTTTATTCATGGAAAGTCACTCATGAAATTCCATTTGCATCGCATGAGCCAAAAATGTTTTAATAACAGTTCAGTATAGATCCTGCGATACCCAAAGTGGTCCACTCAGATCATAGTCTATGATCTGAGGTGGTCCATAATATTAACTAGGTATATTATGGACCACTTTGGGTATTGCTGGATTAAAAGACACTGAATAAACGTGTTCAGCTGGCTTTGTTTTACCTGGGTAACGCGGCTCTGAAATTTCTTTTCTTCAAGTAAACACGCAACGGTGGTCAGCATCTCACTCGGCTGCGAAATCTTAAGTGCACGTAAACACTTGGATGTTCTTAAGTAGCACCTCTCTTACCCTTACACCATTTCGTCTAAAACGTCATCCTGTCTCTTTTTATCATAGCTAGGTAAATCAGCCCAAGTTTTTCTTATTTTTCTTCCAAAATGAGGAAGTATTTTCAGGTACCTACGAAAGGTTTATTAACTCAACACGAATTACGAATATTCAATCAACGTCTAGATATGATAAATGCCACTTTCTTCTTTTGCATCTCTAAAATATACTTTTACGAATAATTGAATTTGGATTTACTGATCTCTTATTTTACTATAATATTTGGACTTAATTCTAGTGAAAGACGATATTATCATTTCACTATGACAGAATTTGTGAACGTGGTAGGTATTCTATATGCAAATCCGACGACATTAAACGGTGCAGTGGGAAGTGATAGTAATATGATGGCAATAGAGTCAACTGCAGTTTAATGCAGCCAGCGTAATATTCTACGTAAAATTTCTGTGTTAAACTTATACCGGTTTACTTTTGTCTATGCAGGTGTAGTTATTATATTAAATATTATACCTACTTATGTGCAATACGAAAGAAGGGAAAATTAAGTGGCGAATGAAAGTAACCTAAGAAGGTATGTGGCGAAAGCCCTCAGCATAACTTTATTACTGCAAAATAATGATAAAGATTGTTGTACTTTTATTAAGGATTTTTGACTTCTCTGAAATAATGGCGCAAACAAAAACAATGGCATTCAATCTCAAAACTTCGCGAAATACTTGGAACAGCGAACTCGAAGTCGAAGGTCAAAACTGATGTTCGTAATCTGATTACAGTTTGATTTTTATTGGCACCACTCAAAGGCTATAGCGTCTAGACTGCTTATTATTTTTCGGATCAAAGTAAATTCAATCAATTACCAAAATTAGATATTTGTATCGCAGTAGAGAGTAATAATTCACTCAAACGCTTCAGTAACTTTTATTTGACGCTCTTACAGTTTTTGTAAAAACTATTTGCGTAGCTAAAATCCCCTCTGTTTCTGGAAATTTTAAGATCTATTTTCGTTTAAGCTAGTCAATTGCAATAAAAATGCTCGAGGCGCCATCTTGACTTTATTAGTTTACTATTGAAAAATCTTTAATTTAATTACTGGCTAGTAATACTTGGAAATAGCTCGTAGAGCTAATGGCCGCTGGGATTAAATAAGTTATCGAATGATGACCAAGGACTGGAAGCCGTAGTGAAGGCTTCCCAGTCGATGGACTGATGATCATAATAATGAAGGTGGGGGCAGAGCGGTTGTTGTGGAAACCCTTGGAGGAGCCCTTTGTCCAGAGTGGGCCATTTAGTCAAATACGGTGTTATAAAAGGAGGTAAAAAAAGTGTAATCATCATTCTACTTTTTACTCTATTTGAAAACGAAAAACCAACAGGCTAATAGCTGTTAGTTCAAATAAAAACCTCATCTATCGAGGTGACAAATCGACACAAAATCGATAGTAATGAGGAGTCAGAGAAATTGGCGGTGAAAATGTAGTGCGGGAATTTTATACGTAATACGAACTTTATGGATATGCAACAAAATACCTAGCACGTACGTGACTTTGTAGCCAGGCGGAAAGTCCTGAAATATGTGATAGAATTACGTGAATTGTTTTCAAAATGATGTTTTTAAAACTACATCTTAAAAAGCAAATTAAAGTGTTCACAAGATCTGTAACTTATGGCTTAACTTAAAGATAACTTAATTAATAGTTAGGTACTTCATTTAAAGCTTCAAGTATTTGCGTTACTTTAGTGTTTTAAGCTACTTACTCGTAATTCGGCTACGTGTCCAACTTTGATGAATGAATAGTTAGTTCTACGTTAATTTTCGTCTTTATGTCGTTCTCCCGTATGCATGACAGCATAAACCCGTCGTAACTGAGTAGGTACTAAAGGTAGGTGATCGTGATAGTTCGCGGGGTACAACGACCGTGTGTCCCTTGAGATTTGCTTTGCTGAAAGCCCAGGGGGCGGGCGCTCTAGCGGCACTTTTTCACGACACGAAAAATGCATTTGTGATTCCGTCATAAACGGTTCGCCGTGCCCTTATAAACGTACTACGTGGCTGAGCTCCTTTGACTACTCTTGATTAATTGTGTACCTAGTTTGCACCTAGGTAAATGTACAATGTATGTAATGTACAAGCAAATAAATGCTACTTTCAGGGATTTCAAAGATTTTTCTGTTTAGTCCGAAGGTTAACTGGCACAGAATATCTTATGGCGATAAGTTCGCCTTATGTTCAAAGTATGGTTATAGATGGTTTAAGTAAGCTTGTGTGAATCAATTAGCAATGCCAAGTAGAGACAAAAATGATACCACTTTTTGTCGAACATGGTAAAATAAATGGACATGTAAAAATTGGATCTAAATTTTAACCCAATTGTCAACTTAGCGGTGGCTAATAAAGGTGGGTATCCCACTGGCCTTTCTTAACCCTAATAAATTGGAAGCCAAGGTATTGGTATTAACAGGGCAGTGGATTAGTTTGCCGGACGAGTGACCTGAGAGGTATTACGTAAAGATACGAATAGTTACGTAAAGACGCTTTCTTAAATCATTTGTGTTACCCGTTACATACTTCGATTTAACGAACTTCATGTCCATGTCTTGATAATCTTCAATTGATAATCAAATTGTAACCGGTAGCTGAAGAAGTGAGTTTGAAATGATACTACTGTCCAATGATTTTGTTCTAATTGTCATCGCTTCTTCTTCTTGTCGTGTCGACAACAAACCTACACAGCGTCAGCCCAAAACTCCGCAACAAGAAAGGCGTTGTCAGTAGCCTTCATTAAATCTTTCTGCGTGCAGTTTTTTGGGTCATCGCTGTTGTGTAGAAAATACCAAGTAGGTACATATGTGGTATATGTGTTGGGATACGTCATATCAGCGTCACTAGACGGATCGGAAGAGAAGTAAAGAGAAATATCATCCCTTGCCCTGTTAAAGAAGGCAACCGGTAGTTTCGCAGCAACCAGTGGCGATATCCGCACGTAATACCGGTTCCGGTCGTATCTTAAGGCCGGGTTAATGCGACCGAACCGGAACGAACGACGACCATCCGTCTCCGTGTAGGGAACATTCGTTCACGCGGTGTGAATGTTTTCGAATTGCGTTGTTTGTCTTTTGCCCCCGCAAATACGCTGTTTGCCGAAGAAATAATATAAGAGTTAGCGCAATATCTCAACTCAATCAGGGTTGTTTGTTTCGTGAATTTTCTTGTTATATCACATTTGAAGAAGAGCAGTTTATTAGAAACGTGATGGCGGTCACGATTGTAAAGTTAAACTAATTTGATGCTTCATTAAAAAGGTAGATAGGTAATGTGCCATAAAATAGCACTTTTTTGAGCTCGCAAAACTATATAAGATTTTATGACTATTTAATAGAGTTTAGAGAACATTAGATAAACGTAATAAACTCTAGAATAGAATAAAGTTTGGAGGTTAAATGATTAAAATTCATTAATTTGTTTAACAACCTACTGAAATTTCTGGAATTAATTATCAGCATACCTGACAAGTGTCATGTTCACATAACAACTCCTTAGCCACAGTATACACCATAATGAGTGGGGCTCAGCTGCGGACATTGAAACTGTGTTTGTTCTGCAGAAGAGAGCAGTGCGGGCCATTTATAATCTTGGACCCCGATTTTCCTTGAGAGAATTCTTTAAGGAGATTAATATACTGACAGTAGCTTTCATTCATTCGTTCATTTATGAAAACCTTTTATATGTTCGCAAAAATATAGAGCAATTTACTAGAAAGAGTGATTTACACAAGTTCAATACAAGAAACAAAAATAAACTTGCCGTTCCAAATTTCAGACTGCACAAGATTGGTAATTCATTTATGGGGAAATGTATTAAACTTTTCAATAAATTACCACAAACTGTTGTAGAATTGCCCATTCATAAATTTAAAGCACATATCAAAAGCACCTTAATGAAAAAGGGCTACTATAAAGTTGATGATTATATAAAAGATAAAAATGTTTGGAATGTTCAACTACCTAGCTCGCATCAATACTTATGACTATAATTTGTATATTTCAAAGACTGTAAAACCTTGAAAAGGAGGCTGACAATAGTGACTGAGTTTCTTGCGCTGCTTCTTCTCAGCACTGGCCCATTTATTGTCCCGAAGCAGTGGTAGGGTTAATATTGGGACGTGTAAAAGCGCTTTTTTAAAGCCTATTTGCAAAAATAAATGAATTTTATGAATTTTTATTTTAATGCGGGAGATTACCCACTAATATTACTAATTTGAAGCCTAACAAAGCTAATTATTACCGGCTTTACACAATGGGCTGATTAGATTGTATTCACAGATGGCGCAGTGGTCGCAATCAGCAAGGCTATAAATCAGTACTGAGATAATATTAAAGGTTGTAATTTGGTGACTACAATGTAGCGGATCCTTGCGCACGGTCGCGCTCATTCATTAAGAAGTTAAGGCTCTACACAAACTGGCTGCCGGCCAGGTACTGTCGCGTGTCACGTCCTATGGTACCGCGGAAACTAAGGTAGTCAGTGGCTGCTACGAGTGGCTACGAGTGGTCGGTGGCTGCTACGAGTGGTCGGTCATGTCGCCACTAGTAGTCGGTGGTCGCTCAATTTGTTTAAGATTTGTTGTGGTCGCCACTGGAAATAGTTACAGACTCTTAGTCAAGAGAGGCTGCCACCGGTGGCGTGTCGCGGACTGATCATTTTGCTTCATACAAAACGTGTAAGTAGCTTAGATGGTAAGAGCAGTCGCCCGGCAAGCGTCAAGAAGCGTCAGCAAGGTTGTGGGTAAGTTCGATTCCAACCCTGGGGAATTAGATTTTTCAGGTTAAAAAACTTAGTTCGAGATGTGACTCTTAACGCTAAAAATTTTTTTATAACTATGTAATGATCACCTTGTCGCCAACTACCTGGCTGTGGTCGGTTAGTTTGCGCGGAGCCTTACAAGAGCAAAGTTATTTGGCGAAGTTACAGTTCGTGCAGCTTTGCACGAGCTCGTTCCAGCTTTTCTGGTGCAACTTGCGCCGCTCTTAGGCAAATCAATTCTCGCAGCCGCGTTATGGATTAGTACCAGTTCGAGCTTGTTGTTTGACGGTGTAACGAGCCGTATAGATGCGGGAGGGTTGCACAGGCAAAGATAAAGGACCTCATTAGTTTCGAGTACATTACTCCTTTGTTGTGTATGAATTAATCAATTTGACGTGTTGTGGATGTGATGATGATGATGATATTTGAATTTTCTGTTTATCTAATAACTAGCTTTCCGCCCGCGGCTTCGCCTGCGTGGAATTTTGTCTGTCACAGAAAAACTTTATCGCGCGCGTCCCTGTTTCAAAAACCGGGATAAAAACTATCCTATGTTCTTTCCCGGGACTCAAACTATCTCTATGCCAAATTTCATCAAAATCGGTTGCGAGGTTTAAGCGGGAAAGCGTAACAGACAGACAGACAGACAGACAGACAGAGTTACTTTCGCATTTATAATATTAATATATAATATATATAATATTATATATATATATATATATATATATATATATAGTTGGGATTTCAAGTTATGTCCGGCTTTCTTCTGTTGTTTGAACTTTAGCAACCCTGATTTATAGCAAACACTAGCTTTCCGCAAGCGTGGAATTTTGTGGTCACAGAAAAACTTAATAGCGCGCGTCCCTGTTTCAAAAACCGGGATAAAAACTATCCTATGTCCTCGGGACTCAACCTATCTCTATGCCAAATTTCATCAAAATCGGATCAGTGGTTTAGGCGTGAAAGCAAAACAGACAGAGAGACAGACAGAGTTACTTTCGCATTTATAATATTAGTATAGATAGAAGTATAGATTTCAAGCTTCCAAAGCCGTGTCATAAAATCGATCGAAGTAACACGAAGCTCTTTAAGTAAGTAGATTGGAGGCACATGGCTCGGTTTGCTCGTGGACCACAAGACTCGTGAGTTCAAGTAACACCTGTGGCAGTAAGTGGATTTGTAAGTAAAAGGTAAATGAAACAAAATCCTAATGTTCTTAAATTACGTTTAAGCTTGCAGTGTCCAGACAAAATTGCCCACCTGTTGGCTAGTAAATGGTATAAATGTTTGTATTAGTTGCAGTACTTAGTTTGACCATATTATAATCTTTAATCTTTATTTGAAACCAGAAACAATTTTACACAATAATTTTAGCGTTAACATTTGCAGTAGTCTAAGATTGTGTCGCAGATGTTAGCGAGCACCTCCAAGTAGACGGTGATTTAGACATAAAGAAATTAACAAATATTAAAACTCATAAAACTCATTTATTTTGGCAAATAGGCTTTTAAAAAGCACTTTCATACGTCCCAGTATTAACCCTACTACTGCTTCGAGATAATAAATGGGCCCGTGCTGAGGAAGCAGCGCAAGAAACTCAGTCACTATTGTCAGCCTTTTCTTCCTTTTCAAGGGTTTCTTGTTTATACATATTATGCATAAACCGCTTCGCTCATGATCATAACCGCTAGCTCATCTGGTGTACCTAATGATAACGTGACGTGCGACGTGACACGGCGGCTGCTAAACGTACAACCTGTAATTGATAACGTTACGGACACGTTTCGAGATGATTACTGAGGATCAAGAGGCAGTGCGTGTACTCTTGAGGTTTTAACTTAATAATTTACTACAAGACAAAGATGTATTACTTGTAAACTAGAAAATAGGTTTGTAGCCCTTCAAGTCCCGCGAATTATGACAATGGATAAATCAACTGTTACGTGGTCATATGCGACCATGTGACTTGGGGATTGATAGGTTAAGTTACTTGTTTTCCAGCCCTGTCATTACTAGTAGTAATGAAAGGGCTGGAAAACATTTGTATTACTACTTTTGGACTTCATACTTTATTTAACTTTATCTAACTTTATAGGTAAAATATCGTGTTATTCAGACTTCAGGGACAAGTAGGTCAAGTTCAGTTTCAGATTTTATTACCAACAGATAGACACTGATTAGGGTAGAGCTAAATCAAAGCAAGTACATACCTAAATTAAAGCTTCATTGCTGCTTGTATTATTATTTTAATTTGTTTATTTAACTTACAGTTACAAATAACCTACAAGAGTGTTGTTACAATTTATACGCTAATTTTCATTTTCAAACAAAGTTATAGACTTGGTAATGTACCGCTGCGGTTTTTGTTTTACTTTGATTTATAATTTAATTAGCGAGGGAACTTCTTAACATCATTATAACTAGTTTGAATTGACAGTAACTAGCAGAATTTTCGCATGGCCGACGCTAACCAAATTACGGGCACACGGGGGCTGTGCAAACGGTCAGATTACATCGTATGTTTGAGTCCGACGTAAACCCATTCAGAACAAAAGTAAACTTGGTGAAACATTCAAAACTTACACAGAAAGCCGCGCGTTTACCGCCGGTCCGTAGGTGCGGCGCCACTGGCTTGCGACAGATGCTGCGTGAAAAAAAAGATTTTATTTATCATCTATGGGTACTCTAAGCTCTTTTTAGCTCCAACCTTTTTTCAATCAAATGGCTTGACACCCCCTAACAAGAAGACTGCACGCCCGGCGCGCGGTGGTTTTTAAAATGTAAAATAGATCTGACAGCTCTACGCGGAAAACTAGGCAGCATGGTTCATGGCGTAAAATATTTTTAAAGTATTGGAATGGAGATTTAAACTTCGGGTAAAAAAGTTTATTTGAATACATACTACATTCAAGAATAAGACGAATAAATAATATAAGAATAAGAGTAAATATTAAAACGTTTTGTTCGAGAAATCTTAAGGGAATAGTTATTTTATGTTAGCTGTATTCTTTCGTTACTCCGTTTATGTGCACATGAAGAACCTGAATAAGAACAGCTTGTGAATGTGTAAAAGTCGTATTTCTATGGCGCATGTCAATTCTCAACCTTCAAAAGCAGCCTTACGCATCACTTTATCGCGCTCTGAAAAGCAATTGTCCAGACCGCCACCACGCGACACGCTGTAGGTGTGTCGTGTCGCTATGTTGGCCATAATGTTGGTTGTTGGCGTGTAATGGCCACCCACGTGTCGGAAATTGCTTACGACAGCTCGCGCCCTGTTTAAAACTGCTAATTTTCAAAATTATCCTCCCCCATTTTAAGTTAATGGCGAACGTTGGCCTATAATGTGCCACATCAGGAAACAACGCGGATAGCAGTTAAATTAATTATAATTAACAACCTTTTAAGGGATTTTGTACAAACATTTTGTTTATTTTATGCTGTCGCTTTATTTGTCCGATAAATATGCTATTTTAGGATGAACGTGGTTAACTTGTAATATTGAAGGCAGCATAGGAGAACTGTACTTGCTTACATCATAACACATTTTACTATCTAGAAAATAAAGAAAGAAAGAAAGAAAGAAAAATTGTTTATTTGGTTCAAATATAGTAATTTAACATATCTCTAACCACACCTATCCTTTCTTTCCTTTATGTAAATACTTTTAGAGAAGTAAAGAAAATTCATAACCAGAAAATATCTCTGATACTTTAGGAAAATATAATCAAACTAGCTGTGCCCGCGACTTCGTCCGCGTGGAATAATGACTTTGGGTAGGAACTTTTAATAATTTAGTCTAATTATTTTACAAATAGCTTTTGCCCGCGACTTCGTCCGTGGAGAAGTCGAAAACGTTCTCATACGATTATTTTCAAATGTTTTAACGTTATTATCTAAATGTTTGAATACTTTTAAAATATAAAAATCAGGTTAAATAAACATGAAAATATTTTTTTCTTATATTTTATGAATATGCAGCTCGGCCTTTGATCCGGTGAAAGTTACTCGGTGGTATTATTTTTTTACAACGAAATCGAAAACTACACCTACCGCAGTATAATTGGTAAACTTTTTTTTATATTTTCCTACGGGTGCTAGAATCACCAAGCTTCCAGCATGCCACTGGCCGTGGGAGAAAGAGCTTTTCCTCAAGACTACTCCCACTACCTCTAGGGCCTCCGCCAAAACTCTCGCGCGAAAATGAGTTTATGTATACAGCGCAAGCAGGTGCCCGCGGCATGACTTTCATGCATTACTATGCATTGTTGGGCGAGCGCACGCAGCGGGCACCCACTCCGAGGTTAAGTGGAGGCCCCTAGAGTATGGTAGTCGTTAACATGACGTCATGATTGTAAAAAAATGCACTAATGAGTAATTAATATCAACTTTGAAGCAAATCACCACTAAAATAACTTTCTACCCCTTTTTAACATAGTTAGGGGGTGCATTTCACTAAAATACGAAACACGTCTTCCATTAATTCTGTTATAGAATGCTTTTGCAAAATTTTAAGTAGATTGGACGAAGGAATCTCGTTTCATACAAACTTTGCCCCTCCTTTTTACCTCCTTAGGGGTAGAATTTTGGAAAATCCTTTCTTATCAGATGCTTACGTCATACAAAGAACACACCGTCCAAGTTTCAGGTCTTTACGATCAGCGGTTTAGGCTGTGCATTGATCCATCAGTAGCGCGCGTAGTACTTGATCATTATTTTGCTGCGATGTGATTTTAAAACTGCGATATCTCCTAAGATATTTTATTGAAATCGAATGGTGTAAAGGGCAAGAATGTTTAAAATTAAATACTTGTGGTGAATAATTTATTTATTTGGATAAGGATTAATATCATGTTTATAAAAACACCTTCGCAAATAATGCATTATTTTAAAACAGATTTTTTTTGCATAAAAATGGTTACTATGAGCCAACCTTAAAAGATAGACATATGCTACCGCGGACTTTTTTAAAGAACTTTTAAAGGGGAACAATTCTGTCATACATGATTTTTGCGAAACTTTAACCGTTTACGCAGCGTCAGCTCTCAAAAGGAAAAAATTCACTGATTTGAAATATTCTTGATTGGTGCTCCGCTCCTATTTGTCTTAGCGTGATGATAAATAGCCTAAAGCAGGAACTAACGGGCTATCCAACACAAAAAGAATTTTTCAAATCGGTCCAGTAGTTCCTGAGATTAGCGCGTTCAACCAAACAAACAAACAAACAAACTCTTCAGCTTTATAATATTAGTATAGATGTACTCAACGAAAGGATCAACCTACGATATGATTTTGTGTGTAAGGGATTTCAGGGACTTTCAATTTAGTCCATTTAAGGTCTCTAGGATTGCCTAATGCCATACAATATTATCATCTTATGTATCGAGATAATATATTTTATGTAATAAGTCTCAAATATTTTACAAACTTCCACTAATCATGTTATTTCTAAAAAATCTTTCGATGCCAGCGTTTTGCGGGAGCATAAATCTTAAAACTTCATTACTTTCTCTTCGCAACTTGGTTTTTCCCACAAGCCGGTGATGTTTACGATTTAAAAGGTTTTCGACGTAAAATATTACTGTTGGCAACACTTTTTACCACCGTCCCGGCTAATGGCAAGACTGAGACATTCGGTTTCGAGGCGTGGATTTGTGTCACTTGGGATCTAAACTTCGGCGAACCACATATTGTCTGAGAGTACTGCGCTAGACAAAAGACTGTAAAAGATACACTGATATATCTAGCAGTGACGTGAAAGCTATAATCGACGTAAAAGGTGTTTAATTTTATGTCATGTCATTGTACTCTATATTTTTACACAGGCATATACTGCTAAACATAAACCTCCCCCAAGATATCCATAAATATATTGGCCGGTTGGCAGCGGTCTGCCATTCAGCGCTATCATAGAAGTGGTTTTTTTTAAACACTGTACTTGTTCTTTGGAAAATGTTGACTGATATGTTGTATCTACTGTTACTGAAAGTAGGTAGGTACCTATACCATATCACGAAAAACATTTCGAACGAAGAACTTAAAAAGATAACTTATGAAGAAGAATTTAATCAAAATAATATTCTAGATATACGCGTAGTAACCTAAGCTATTTCCAATATACGTGCATAAACTCCACTTCGCACGAATTGGGAACTCGATATCCTTTGACTCATCCGTTCAGGAAACTGGTATACTAGTACTAACTAACTATTTCTATATTCAATTCAGGCTGTCTAGTCTAAGCATACTGAGTCAGCTTATGATTTGTAGAGGGTGTAAAGGACAACTTAGCGTGTACTTAAACAGTTAGTTTCGATTCTTAGACATAATAAGTAAGCTCTTAAAAGTTTCTCAGGAAAAAAATAAAAATACACGATAAAAGTCATGAGCTAATGTTGAAAACTACCTAATTGTGCTTAAAATTATTTTTTATCCTGTACTACCTATTCCTAGAACAGGCATAGAAATTATCTTCCATTCCATGTATCCCAAAATTACTTTCTGTGATCTAATTACATTACTTTGAAACTTACTTAGTTTGTTCACTATTATTTCAATTAGCAATGAACTCGCTTTGATTACGAAAATTAAGGGATCAGCTCAATCTTTTCATTAATTAAACTCGCGGAGAAACAGTGCCTACTTCGTTAATTAATTATACAAATTGTAAATCTCGGGATCCTTGTAGACGGTATTTATGCTAGAAAGGGCAAAAAGTTAGGGAATGCATGCAAATTGCGAGTCAAACCGAGTAGATAGGCGGCTGACGGTACTTACGGCCCCCAACTTAAGTTGGATTATGTTTCCAAATTGGAATTATACCAAGTTTAGTTGACGATATCCAATTATAGCTTACTTGGATCACTTTAAGTTGGGATGTCTCACTTGGTGAGAGGCGCTCGGAATTATATTTGCTTAAGGATCATTGAGAAGGAATTTGATTAGAAGGGACTCCTGCAGACATTATTCGAAATGAACGCCGGACTTATCAACTATAAGTGGCTTTTAACGAGATTTAAGTTCAAACTCGTGTTCGGCTAATCTACATAAGTATTAAACGGAATGTAGTAGTGAATGCTTTGCCAGTTTTAATTGGAATGTAGTTACGAAGTATTTGGTAACGATCCAAATATAAACCGTTATAATTATAAGTAAGTGAGTTATGAGAAGTGATTCTGATTCGATAGAGATGATGCAAATGTCATATTCACACTTTTCTTACTGACGCTCTGAATCGTTTTGCACGTGAAAACATGTGAAAATGAAAAAAAAAAAATAGTCTAAGGCCCAGAACAGACGGTGAAACGCAACTGCAACGAAACTGCAACTGCTAGTTACTTTTGAGTTGCATCTAAGTTTCTGCCATAGCGTCCGTTGAGAGACCACATATGACGCGACTAGTTTGAAACTTTCAGTTTCATTCATCAGAATCATCACATAGTTTCGTTGCAGTTGCGTTTCACCGTCTGTTCACATAGTTTCGTTGCAGTTGCGTTTCACCGTCTGTTCTGGGCCTAAGTTATATTACGCCTGTATTTAAAACATTTCGTAGATTTTCACTAATTGATGCCACATCAGATGACATTGAGGGGATTGTAAAGTATCACGTACCGTAAGACGAGGTCAAATGATGTTAATCCGGATATTCGAAATACCCGGTTTAAAAAGTAAAATCTGACAGACAGCTCGAAGGACCGGGTAGATTGGGTATTATTCACCCGACCTTCCAAATTTCCGAGATTTAAAAAAGCGACGCGAAAAATGGCAGATGAATTCAAAACCACGGAATTGTGAACGCTTCTTCAAAACATTTATGAATATTTGCCGACTTTGTACTTAAAACTCTGCGGTGTTTTGCTTTGCTCAAGTAGGTTATATAAATTAGAAATGATATCGCTTTTAAATATTTATATTTTGTGCGAAATAGCTACTTACTGGAATAGGCTTCAAAATAAGTAAAACTAATCCAAGTTAGTGCCTTGTTGTTTTAATATTTCAGTGATTTCTTAATTATCTACCAAACCTACATTAGGTGGATGACACTCTAATTTAGCATCTCTGACTCTTGGGAGCTATCGCAAAACGAGTTAGGTATCTATATAAGAATTATTAAATTGTTAATACAGGTAAAAGTAACTTATAAATAAATAAATAAATAAATCTTTGGACAATTTCACACAGTATGGGTTATCGGTAGAAAGCGTCAATCAAGTGTAAATAATGATGTGCAGTTACAAGCTCTGTTTTTGGTAGACGCTTATCAATATCTTGTCCACAATACAGCTGCATTCTATTAGCGTTAACTTAAGCCCTTTAGTCGTATTATGGTATTGGCTTAATGGAAGCCAAGTTCAATATCGGGTAGTCGTGCTAGTTGGCTCCGCGGCCCCTGACACGCTCGATACGTTGCATCGTTCGCGCGGCCTGCCAAATTACCCGATAAAGATTTATAATATCAGGCGCTTTAGGCCTGTTGACACTAGGGTTGTTGAGATGGACGAGTAATCCGTAGAATTGTTTAAAAAAGAATCTAAATAAAACTTATGCACACTTACAGATTGGGGAAGATACACAAACAAGTCTATTACCCTCTGCCCAGTACCGTTCTATTCTTAGTTAGTATAAAGCGCAATACACATTGAGCCCGCCGGGCCGCCGACATATGTCGGCAACTTTTTGTCGGCGGTCTAGTTGGCGGCTTCACTTATTACAAGTCGGAAAATTTGGTCGGCGGCAAGTCGGCAGCTTGAGATGAGAAATTTATTTTGGCAGTCAGCATACAAGCACGTCACTACAGGTCGAGTGTCGCCGGGCAACTGAGCGCAGGCGTACCCAAGCCGCCAACATGTCGGCGACGCGCAGGCGCATGTTGCCGACATAATTCTTTTCATACAGGCCGCCGGGTTGTGTCGCCGGGCTTTGTCGGCGGCCCGGCGGGCTCAGTGTGTATGCGCTTTATTCTTTATGTAGGTAGAACATTTCTCAGGTTCCTGCTAAATATTTAAAAAGTTCTATCCTAACAAACACTTGAAGGTTGCTTTGGAACTCTATCACAAAACAAACGTATCTCTATCCAAGAGATTTTCAACTGAAAATTTTTGACGAATAAGTTAGCTTATAGGCTACGCTGGATATCAATCATAAATTCATGATAGAGTAACAACCTACAAAAAAAATGTAACAAAAGAGCTACCTACTGGTTCCTTTGTCTACCTTTATTAACGTCACGACGCAGCTGGTGACGTAACGTTAATAATAGCTTTCACAAGAAACAGTATTTGGGAAGAATACGTGAATTCTTACAACTTACTTACTGCTATCTAAAATAGAAAGACACGCGACGTTTAGTTGAAATGTGTTATGCATGTAGGTATACTTCGCACCGCTCGACGGTGCCCGTTGACGTTTACAATAAATCAGTGTGAAACTAGCTAACTGTGTTATTCGTACGCGCGCCCTTTCCTCGCCTTCCTTACAAATCTAACAAAATGGAACGCGAAAGTTTAAAATCTTCTACTTACTTATATCGTATTCAAAAACCAGTGTTTCGATTCACAGTAATCATGAATAATCATTTAAACGCACTTGGCAGCGGACATTAGTTAGGAGTGTTGCATTGGACCAATCGATGCGGCGGCGCTGCCAAGTTACTCGATAAAGATTTATAACATTAGAAACCAGCTGAGGCATATTGATACTAGGGTTGTCAACTGCATGTAATAGAAATAATAAGATAACATAAATGACAGAACAGACCAATGTGTTAAGCTTGATGTGCAGTTTCTGCACTTACTCAGAGAGCTGGACACATCCGCAGCATTAAACTTAAAAGGGTAAATATTTTACATACAGTATAAATATTATACGTTAAAAAACACTACTTACTTTCTAAAAGCCGGTAACTGTATCAGTATTCCAAACTTAAGTTGGTGCTCGTAAGTTGGTACTAACGTCTGGGTATAAACTGCAGCTTACTGCAAGAAACTCGAAATAATGTCACAAACTTTCCATTGGCAACCCTTGCGCGCACGCACGCCGCGTCACAGTCACGTCGCCAGATTAAATTGCTCATTCCCGCACCACGATAATATGCACTGCACTCACGGCTTTACATGTTAAAATAACACCTTAGTACCTATAGCCTGAAAGCCAGTGATTTTGTATTACCCCAAAGTTAGTACTCATAAGTTGGCAATACTCACGTCTGGGTATAAACTGCAGCTTACTGCAAGAAACTCGAAATAACGTGACAAACTTTCCATTGGCAACCCTTGCGCGCACGCACGCCGCGTCACAGTCACGTCGCCAGATTAAATTGCTCACTCCCGCACCACGATAATATGCACTGCACTCACGGCTTTAAATTACTCAGTGAGCTCAGTGGAATTAGCACCGCTACGTGCGCACTACAACACTAGCTCACTAAATGTATTTACATTCGCAAGTGATATTTCGAGGATTATAAGTTTAACGAGTGCGCATTAACGTTTTGAATGGGCCGAGTAGATTAACAGTGCGTTGCAAAAGCAATATTTTGAATTGTTTGTAGATATTTGTTACCAATTTTGGTGAATATTTCCATGGATATTTGCAAATTAAAGTATCCTACTAAATATATTATAAACACGAAATTGGAGAGGTATTATGGTTGGATGGATTTCAATGAATTTTACATGCATAAAATATGCAACTGAATAACATACACAAAATAAAACGATAAATATAACAATCTATAAGTAAGTCCAAGAGACTAATGTGTACTACAGTTAAGGTTAGTTATTTGGCTATTTAGATATTTAAAATAAATTGTTGGACAGTCACATATAAATTGTGAAAAAAGTTTGTATTTTATACGAATGACCGTCTAAAAATAAGGCCGGTTCTTGAAGATGAAGAGTAAGTAGGACCGGGGTCTCAAACATAATTTTCACGTATTATTCACGAATAGAATAACTCAATGTGTAAAACTATCTATATTTGTTTTCGTGCAATGGCCGGGACGAGCGTTCACACGCTTCATTTGTTTAGGCCCTTAGGATTACCGAGAGAACTTGATAGCGTATGCATTTATGTGTTTACTCAGAGCATATAGAACTCATTTACTTATGTATAATGTATGAGTAAATTATATTTACGATGCCTTTATATAAATGTGTATTACTGAATTAAACCATTTGAATACTAAATAAATAATAGATTATATGGATTAGTGCTACGTTATGCTTCAACC
Organism: Ostrinia nubilalis; assembly: GCF_963855985.1. Taxonomy (NCBI): domain Eukaryota; kingdom Metazoa; phylum Arthropoda; class Insecta; order Lepidoptera; family Crambidae; genus Ostrinia; species Ostrinia nubilalis. The sequence continues at coordinate 9,713,304 of NC_087103.1, forward strand.
TTCAAGCTGTCCTAAGTAACATTTAAAGGACGACTCTGATTGTGTCTCATAGGTCTCTAATTGGATTTTCGCACAATACCAATAATAGACCATACTTATCCAAAATTGTAGTGATGTATTTACAAAAAAGAAACATTATCCTATAGTAGCTACTACAAGCTTTGCTTAGGGATGGTGGGGTATAAAATGTAACAAAATAAATTCGATCCACAGTACCTATCTACTGCCTATTTAATAGTATGCCTGTGTTTTCTTTCAGTATGTCTACATAATTTGTCCATATTCAAACGCTAAATAATTTCGCTTCCATAATCTCACTTCAGAACATTTCCCAAAGCAATCCCAGATCAAATAAACCACAGCAAAGTGTACGCCTAGTCAGCTGCTATGGGCATCTCCGGATTAAATTACTCGATGGCACTTGCACTCGGGGGCGGCCGCAAGTTGCTAACATACGAGTGGGGCTAAGTCGCTATTCACTTGGCTCGCCTTGACTTCGCACTAACTTAGTTCACAGGGGGTTTGGGACGCTACAGTAACTAGTGCCGTGCATTGATTTTAATACATCGTGATCGAAGATTAAAGCTCGGTTATTTATTTATATGGCAAGTTCTTGAAGTTAAACGGCTAAAACTTAACTTTGTCAAAGAATAGGTTGCTTAAGCTAAGATTCCTACATATCGTGAGATATAATTGTCACTACAACCTCTACCAACTACAGCATGCAGCAGCCGTATAACGGGCATCAAAATTAACAGAGCATGTGTATATGCTGACTAGTTCATTGATATAAGTGAATGTCTCCGGGTATAAGTTAGTGTTTGTATTAACATAAATACATATACCCTGGGATTCAAATACGTAACCGCAAAGCTGGCGCTCCAGGCCCGTTTGCGACCACTAACCTGGCAAGACCATCATTCGCCCAAAATCACACATGACTACAATATTCTTTTTGGAAAAAAGTGTGGCAATTCCAAGAAAGATGAATTTGTCAGTATTTCTGTACAAATAAGTAGAAATCTATACTAATATTATAAAGCTGAAGAGTTTGTTTGTTTGTTTGTTTGTTTGGTTGAACGCGCTAATCTCAGGAACTACTGGACCGATTTGAAAAATTCTTTTTGTGTTGGATAGCCCGTTAGTTCCTGAAGGCTTTAGGCTATATATCATCACGCTAAGACCAATAGGAGCGGAACACCAATGAAGAATGTTTCAAATCAGTGATTTTTTTCCTTTTGAGAGCTGACGCTGCGTAAACGGTTAAAGTTTCGCAAAAATCATGTATCACAGGATTGTTCCCCTTTAAAAGTTCTAAAAAAAGTCCGCGATAGTATATGTCTATCTTTTAAGGTTGGCTCATAGTAACCCTTTTTATGCAAAAAGAAATCTGTTTTATATTAATGCATTATTTGCGGAGGTTTTTTCATAAACATGATATTAATCCTTATCCAAATAAATAAGTTATTCATCACAAGTATTTAATTTTAAACATACTTGGCCTTTACACCATTCGATTTCAATAAATATCTTAGGAGATATCGCAGTTTTAAAATATCATCGCAGCAAAATAATGATCAAGTACTGCGCGCGCCACTGATGGATCAATGCACAGCCTAAATCGCTGATCGTAGAAACCTGAAACTTGGACGGTGTGTTCTTTGTAAGACGTAAGTATCTGATAAGAAAGGATTTTCCAAAATTCTACCCCTAAGGAGGTAAAAAGGGGTGGCAAAGTTTGTATGGGATAACGAGATTCCTTCGTTCAATCTACTTCAAATTTCGCATAAGCATTCTATAACAGAATTAATGGAAGATGTGTTTCGTATTTTAGTGAAATGCACCCCCTAACTATGTTAAAAAGGGGTAGAAAGTTATTTAAGTGGTGATTTGCTTCAAAGTTGATATTAATTACCTACTCATTAGTGCATTTTTTTTACAATCATGTCATGTTACAGACTATCATACTCTAGGGGCCTCCACTTAACCTTAGCCCGCTGCGTGCGCTCGCCTAACAATGCATAGTAATGCATGACGGTCATGCCGCGGGCACCTGCTTGCGCTGTATATAAACTCATTTTCGCGCGAGAGTTTTGGCGGAGGCCCTTGAGTTCGTGGGAGTAGTCTTGAGGAAAAGCTCCTTCTCCCACGGCCAGTGGCATGCTAGAAGCTTGGTGATTCTAGCACCCGTAGGAAAATAAAAAAAAAGTTTACCAATAATACTGCGGTAGGTGTAGTTTTCGATTTCGTAGTAAAAAGATAATACCACCAAGTAACTTTCACCGGATCAAAGGCCGAGCTGCATATTCATAAAATATAAGATAAAATTATTTTCATGTTTATTTAACTTTTAAGATTTTTATATTTTATAAGTATTCAAACATTTAGATAATAACGTTAAAAACATTTAAAAATCGTATGAGAACGTTTTCTACTTCTCCGCGGACGAAGTCGCGGGCAAAAGCTATTTGTAAAATAATTAGACTAAATTATTAAAAGTGCCTACCCAAAGTCATTATTCCACGCGGACGAAGTCGCGGGCACAGCTAGTAAATGATATTTTGATTAAGTTGACGACTTTTTCTGGTTTTATTAATTTTATTTTTGTCAGCACGCAACACGCAGTTGAGGTTTCCCAAATCTCTTACGTCGAATGAACAGTCCCTCTCCTTCAGTTATAGGACATAACTAAGGCTGAGTTGCACCACCTAACTTTGACCGTAACTATTACGATAACCGGTGCTTTTTGTATGGAGTTTGACAGATTTTTGACGTTTGGCAAAGTTAAATTAAGATGGTGCAACCCAGCCTAGGTATAGTATAGTTATCCGTGTGCAGTTTTGGGTCTGCCATCGGACGCGTCCCCAGGTTGCGGATAGGGGAAGGCCCCCTAGTGGGGGGTACCGGTTACCGGCGCGGACAGAAACCCAACGCGCGGCAGGCCTTGTCAACTCGGCGGGTCTGTTGGGCAGCCCGTAACCCACAATTGAGTGGGCCGGGGACCTTAGGGATTTTTTCCCGGGTCGCGATGCAGGGGACATCTTTAAAAACCCCCACAGGAGGGGGCCGGGGCGTTTGCTCGGGCCCATTCTTTGGAGAGCCGCTCTCGGTACTACTCTGATTAGCAGAGCTGACTGAGCAGCGGCATAGAGCAGACCGTAACCCGCTGCTGCGGACCGGGGGTCCTGTTCTACCAGGGCCACGAGGAGAAAACCTCTATAAAAAACAACTGCGCGGCAGGACTTCGTCAACTCGGCGGACCTGCCGGGCAACCCGTAAGTCACAACTGAGTGGGCCGGGGACCGTCGGGGCATTTGCCCGGGTCGCGACAAGGAAAAGTCTATAACACCCTCGATCCTGAAGCTTTGGAGGGGGGTGAAGGGATACTGGGTCTAATAATGGTCCTGGTATAGTCGGCGGAGTATCGTCGGCTGCTACCCCTTGCAGGTGGAGAGACGGGGCAGCTGTGCCCGTAAGCAGCAAAAAAAAAGATATGGCAAGTGACAAGACATTGTATAATACCCGGGCGGGTCCCAGCGATGCTGGGGAATCCCGTGGCCGCTCACCAAGCGGTCGGTCCAACGTATACGGGGGGACCATCACTGCCTCGCGGCTTCGGCCGCGCAATAACGACTTAGGCGAACGACTAACGGACTCTGATTTGCTAGACGACTTGGACGATAGTGTGAATGATGGCGAGGGCGATGGTGCCGCCGGCATAGCCAGGGAGAAGAGTGCAGATGCCGTGGCGGAGAATGCGGAGCTCCTCACGTGCCCTGGAAAGGCCCAGAGCGCTGGTATGGAGGACTCCGACACTGAGGGGAATGCGACGGATATGTCGTTTGATTCGGTTGCAAGCAGGACATCGCGATCCGTCTCGCGTGCCGGCACGCGCACGGGCTCACGTACCTCAGAGAGGCTGCATGCCGTGAAACGGGCACGGACAAGAAACGGTGACTCGGATGAGGCATTGGGGAGCGCAAGCTCTGGCTCACCAGCTAGAGACCTTAAAGCGCCCTCCGTTAAGCGAGGTCGCGGCAGATCCGTGACAACGGGAGTACGGGCTGAGCGAGCTCTGAAAAAGCAGGCGGAAGCACAAGAGCGCAAAACCCTAGCAGGACTAGAGGCTGACGAGCACGCTGAGATCTGGACCAAGAAACTGCTCCAGATGCGTGCTCGTGTTGAATATGCGGCGCGGGAACGCACGACAGCAGAACTACTGGAGTACATCCGCTCCAGCACAGATGCAGTCGTTGCGGCATATAAAAAGTGCCCGAATATCTCGGGGACCGTACAGCGAGCATTCAAGGAGTCCTCAGTGAACATCGCTGGGGCCATCTCGGTTCTCCTTGATCGCTCGCCATCTGAAGAGGTGCAGCGGCTGACAGCCGCCAACAAGAAGCTGGAACGGGAGCTGGAGGACCTGAAGAAAGAGTTCCAGGCGCTGAAGGAGTTCAACAGTAAGGTTACTCCCCCTCCCGTTCCCCCCCCGGCTCAGTCTCAACAGCCTGACCCAGAGGAGTACGCGCGGAACGTCATGATCCAGGTGGGGAACATGGTCAACGCACGAATAGAGGCGCTCGAGCCCAGGCTTCTACCTGAGGAGCGCCTCCGACCCCCGCTGGCTGCGGATCGGCGCAGGAGAAGCGCGGAGATGGAGATGGAATTCCCACCTCTCCCTCCTTCAAAGAATGTGGCAACGTCCAAACCCGCGGCACCCGGGCCTTCGGCAAAACCTGAGAAGCCGGCCAAGCAGCATACGGCTGACAGGTCCCAGACTGCCCCGACGCCTGCAGCAAAGAAAGAGGCCAACCCTGTCTCCACTACTAGAAGAAACAAAAAGAAGAAAGGAGCCAGGCGCGCCCCTACTCCTGGGCCGCCCCCCGCTCGCGAGCCCCGCTCACTCCCACCCCCACCTACAACCATGGAGGAAGGTTGGTCGACGGTGGTTAGGCGTGGAGGCGGAAAAACTCGTAAGCAGTCGAACAGGGAAAATAACCTAACCCAACCAGTTGGTTTCAAGCCAGCCTCTAAGGCGTCTCCTGACCTTCACCCACCGCGCTCCGCTGCAATTGTTCTCACTCTGCAGCCAGGCGCTAAGGAAAGAGGTGTTAAATATGAGGACTTAATCCGGGAAGCGAAATCCCGGATCAACATCGAGGAGCTTGGTATCGTCACCGGGCTCCGTTTCCGAAAGGCCAAAACCGGGGGCAAGTTATTAGAGATCCCCGGTGCCACCAGCGGCGACAGGGCGGACGCCCTCGCAACCAAGCTTCGCGAGGTACTCCCAGAAGAAGATGTGCGGGTTTCCAGGCCAGTGAAAACTGTAGAAGTTCGAATAACTGGCTTAGACGACTCCGTCACAGGTGAGGAGCTTGCGGTAGCGGTTGCCAAGGCTGGTAATTGCGCCATTGAGGGTGTCCGCGTCGGCCCAATTAGAGAAAGCTTCCTCGGGAGTGGGTCAGCGACTGTTCGGGTGCCTGTGGAGGTAGCCAAACAGCTGGCGAAAGGGCGGCTCCTAGTGGGTTGGGTGTCTGCTCAAGTCAGGGTTCTGCCGTCTAAGCCGCAGCGGTGCTACCGTTGCCTTGTGGAAGGGCACGTCGTTGCCCAATGTCCGTCGGAGGTGGACCGCAGTGAGCTCTGTTTTCGCTGCGAACAACCCGGGCACAAGAGCCGGGACTGCACTGCGCCTCCGCACTGTCCATTGTGCGCAGACGCAGGTAGACCTGCAGAACACAGGGTGGGAAACAAAAGCTGCACCCCACCTAAAGTCCAAGGGAGGATGGGCAGGCAGGGGGCTGATGGAACACCCACCGCCACACCCAAGCCCCAGCAGCGGGGCAGGACTGAGGTGATGGACACAACCACTGGGTAAAGATGAACATCAAGGTTTTGCAGGCGAATATCAACCATTCCACTGCTGCACAAGATCTTCTCATGCAGCACATAGTGGAGTGGTCGATAGACGTGGCGGTTGTGTCTGAGCCCTATTATGTCCTGCCCAATAGAGACAGTTGGGCAGTAGACTCCCAACAGCTGGTGGCCTTGATTGGGGCAGGCGCGCACAAACCCAGTACGGTCGCCAGGGGCGATGGCTTTGTACTTGCCAGGTGTGGGGGATTACTGGTGGCGGGAGTGTACTCCCCTCCCAGTAGATCGGTCGCTGAGTTTGAGTCCAGCCTGGACAGGCTGGGATCCCACATTCGAGGGCTCGCACTCCCCACACTCGTGGCGGGCGATTTCAACGCCAAAGCCGCAGACTGGGGTGCAAGGGTGACGGATGCTCGAGGAGCTATCTTGCGCAGCTGGGCGGTCGTCCTGGGGTTGGTGTTACTCAACTCCGGGACGGAAGCCACGTGCGTGCGACCACAGGGCGAGTCCATAGTGGACGTTTCGTTTGCTAGCCCTGCTGTCGCACGCCGCGTGGCCGATTGGCGAGTACGGACCGAGGCAGAGTCCCTGTCTGATCACAGGTACATTACCTTTGAAGTTTCTGCCTACGGTACCGGGATGACACCACAGCAGTCGCAGGTTGGCCCCTCGCCATTTCCGCGGTGGAAACTTGCAAGCCTTGACAGGGATATGCTGATTGAGGCGGCCCTTGTCAAGGATTGGGAGCCTGCAGGTAGCGAGCCACTAAACGTAGAGCGAGAGACGGAGTGGGTCCGGAAAGCCATGGTGGACATTTGTGACAGCGCAATGCCCCGGGTAGGACCCGTGCCTCCCAAGCGGCAGGTATACTGGTGGACGGAGGAGATCGCCGAGCTGCGCAGGGCTGCGATTGCAGCCCAGCGCGAATCCACCCGCCACCGGCGCAGACGGCTACGCGACCCAGCGCTCGACGGCCCCTTGTACGAGACGTACAAACAGGCCAAGAAGGCCCTCCGTGTGGCGATCGCTCAGGCTAAGTCCAGGGCCCGGGAGGAGATGCTGGAGACGCTCAACCGAGACCCGTGGGGTCGCCCTTACCGGTCTGCGAGGGGAAAACTCCGCCCGTGGGCACCGCCGATCACAGACACTATGGAGCCCGCGCTGCTGGGCACAGTGATGACCTCTCTGTTCCCGGTGCAGGCGGAGTTCTCCCCACCGCCTATGCGGACACATCCAGAGGCATCAACAGAGCCCCCCCCGCCCGTGTCAGAGGGCGAGTTTGGTGCTGCCATACTCCGACTGCGCGCAAAGAAGGTGGCACCGGGACCGGACGGGGTGCCTGGAAGGGTGTGGGTAATGACGGCAGAGATCTTGGGCGAGCGAGTGAGGCGTCTGTTTAGCAACTGCCTTAGCCAGGGAAAATTTCCCTCGCTCTGGAAGACTGGCAGGCTTGTCCTCCTCCCGAAGCCGGGACGGCCAGCGGACTCCCCTTCTGGATATCGCCCTATTGTGCTGCTGGACGAGGGTGGGAAACTCTTGGAGAGGGTGATTCATGCCCGCCTGGTCCGGCACCTTGAGAGGGTTGGACCGAACCTCTCGCCCCAACAATTTGGGTTCCGGGCCGAGCGGTCAACAATAGACGCCATACTTCGAGTAAAGGAGCTGGCGACCAAAGAGGTGGCCCGGGGTGGGGTGTTATTGGCAGTGTCGTTAGATATAGCTAACGCCTTCAACACCCTACCATGGGCCTGCATTAGGCAAGCCCTTAAACACCACGGGGTGCCTATTTATCTCCAGGCGGTTATTGCTGACTACTTATCGGGCCGAGAGGTGGTTTGTGTGGGGCGGCAGGGCTTCCTCCGTCACCAGGTATCGTGCGGTGTTCCACAGGGATCAGTCCTCGGACCACTCCTGTGGAACATCGGTTTCGACTGGGTCCTCCGCGGGCGACTCATCACTGGGGTCGGCGTAACATGTTACGCTGACGACACCCTGGTGACAGCCCGCGGATGTGACTACGGAGAGGCGGCTCGCCGTGCCACAGCTGTTGTGGCGACAGTGGTCCGGCGGATGCGCGAGCTAGGCCTAAGAGTGGCGCTCGAAAAGTCGGAGGCTATGTGCTTTCACAGGGCTCGGCAAGCACCACCGGAGGGGGCTCACATCATCGTGAGTGGCGTCCGAATTATGGTGGGTCGTACCATGCGGTACCTTGGCCTAACCCTCGACAGTCGATGGAAGTTTGAAACACATTTTAAACTTTTGGCACCGAAGTTGTTGGCCACCGCGGGGGCCCTCAGCCGCCTGCTCCCAAATATAGGGGGGCCGAAAAACGCGTGTCGGCGGCTCTATACGGGTGTCGTGCGCTCCATGGCCCTATATGGGGCCCCAGTGTGGTATGACGCCCTAGAAGGGGTTAACACCAGGCAGATCCTTGCAGTCCAGCGGGTGATGGCCGCGAGGGTAATACGTGGGTACCGCACCGTGGCTACTGAGGCGGCCATCGCATTGGCTGGAACCTTACCCTGGGACCTCGACTCTCTGGTCCTTGCTGCGATTTATCAGTGGCGGGGAGACCAAAGGGCCCAGGGCCAACGTCCAGCGCTCAGGGAGGTCGAGGCAGAAAGAGATAGACACGTGGAGGTAGCCATGGAGGCTTGGGGGTACCGTTTGGCCCGATGCGCTGCTGGCCGCCGCACCCTAAGCGCCATCCAGCCCGTGCTAGATGAGTGGGTGCTACGCCAGCACGGTCGTCTAACGTACCGGACGACTCAAATCTTTACGGGCCACGGCTGTTTCGGGGACTATCTCCACCGAATAGGTCGGGAGCTCGACGCCAGGTGCTGGCACTGCGATGCTGCGACGGACTCCGCACAGCACACCTTGGAGGTGTGCCCAGCGTGGGATGTCGAGCGGGAGTCCCTCGTAGCCGCAGTGGGAGACGACCTCTCTCTGCAGGCCGTAGTGGCCCGCATGGTGGGGAGTAAGGAGGTATGGCAGGCAATGCTCTCCTTCTGCGAGGCAGTTATCTCGCAGAAGGAAGCGGCGGAGAGGGAGCGAGAGGCTTCGGCTGACGCCCCTATGATCCGCCGCCGTCGTCCAGGGCGTCGCAGGAGGGTTTACAACCTCCACGCTCCTCCTTAGGAGTCTCGACCGCCGGGTATGGGGATGCCCGGCGGGCGCCTAACGAGACCCGTGGCGCCGGCGCACCAGTGTCCAGGGCGCCGTTAGCGGATGACCCGAGGGGAATCACTATTCCCCTCGAAGCTGGAGGGGCTCGCCCAAGAGCGAGCTGTAGCCTGAGACGGAGCCGCGGACGAATGTCCAATAGGACAATAACTCGCGGCTTCGTATCAATGGCCCCGGAGGACACCGTCGGGTTTTAGTGGGTAGGCCCCGCCCTCCCGGCGGGGAGAGTCCCACATAACCCACTGACTGACTGTCCCCATCAGCCAGTGGGCATGCGCAAAGCATTTCCCGACGCAAAAAAAAAAAAAAAAAAAAAAAAAAAAAAAAAAAAAAAAAAAAAAAAAAAAAAAAAGGTATAGTATAGTTAACGCCTTGCTAAGTCATCCTGTAGACAGTGAGACGCGTAAATCGACGACATAGTGTTATAGTTGCAACCGCTGCAGGCACCTTAGTCACATCGATTTATCGTTATTCATGTATCTGTAAATACCGTTCCTAGTCGTGTAAGTATGAGTATTGCAATGATTGATAAAGGATTACCATGAAAATCACTTAGGCTGAGTTGCACCACCTTATTTTAACCGCTGTTTTTTGTATGGAGTTTGTCAAATTTTTGTCGTTTGTCAAAGTTAAAGTAAGATGGTGCAACTAAGCCTTATGCCCGTTTTCACCATCAATCCCTAATTTTTAAGTGACCCCTATAGTAACACATTACAGGAATTTTGTTTTCATAGGGGTCACTTAAAAATTAGGGATTGATGGTGAAAACGGGCATTAAACTCTTAAAACGCTATTATTTTTAAACGTCGTCATAATAGTCTCTTAAGCTATACAAATTGGGGAATTTACTTAAATTGTTCATAAACATTAGTTGAGTGGTCTTTCTACTGTTTCATCACAAGCACTATCTCTCACTTTTTTTACTAGGAAGCGTGCGTTTTATTAAACAAAACGTTGCCTATGTTTTATTAGAATATTGACATCTGGAATTTTGACGCAGATGTTGAATTGCATTTCTCAAAAACTATCATGTTAAAACTTGGGTGCTCCACAATTTGCGTTGGCAGCTCGCATTTCTGAACTCGTCAGTTTGGATCATCGGACCGGCAATTTGTCTAGCCGCTCGAAAAAATATAGCGTCATAGATTCACTGTCAGCGGTTAATTTAATCGTAGAAAATGGCGGAGTGACGGCCGTGGACGGTGAGATTCACAATTTAGCGCCGCCAGACTAATTGGATCCCGGTAACATTGTTTGCGTCCGGCGCTCCACTCGTGTACACCGGCCTTATTTATTTACCGCGTCGGGTTTCACACGTTCATTATACACGGGATTGATCAATATAACTCTTTGGAACGAGTGATTGAAATGAAGTCGCAGTATGCACGAATCTGGCTCAAAGAAGCTTTGTTAGTTTTGTGAACGAAAGTATTGAATATTTTTTGAACCGCGCTGTCAATGATATTGCAAAAGTCGAAAAAAACCTCCCCATTGAAAAAAAATCCATAAATGTTACAGGAGTTTTAGTATCACAGTCAAAAATTTGATCATTTATTTTAAAATTTTGGTGAAACATCTGAATTAATAATGAGAAACGAATGCACAAAGGGAACGGAAGCAAAGTCGGTCAAGCATTAAGACAAATATCTTTGGGAAAACATTTATTTTTATGCAAAATGTTTGTCGAATAAGATATAAAAAGTTAAGTTCCAGTGAAAATATTTGTCTTTGACTGTAAAACTGAAATATAATTTAAAAGCTAATCAAGTGAAACGTTTCGTATTAAGTTTCGCATCACGTTTAAAATTTGCATATAATCTAAATAGAGCGTTGTTGACAGAGACCGAGGCAATGAAATAATAGTGTCTGCGTATTCGTAGCATCGTAGTGTCGTAGCATCGTAGAGTCGTAGCATCGTAGCACTATAGTTACAGTCGAGAGCATATAAACTTACCATTTCACGAATTTCCCCAAAGGATTTTAAACTTTATGTCTTTAGTAAAACGTTTGATATTTGTAAAAACTTGATGTAGGTATCTAGCGGTAGCATTAAAAGTGCTACGGGCGTAGAGACAAACCCCTTATTCATAAAAAAAAAACTTCTTACAACACTGTTTTGTCTCATTTTATCTTAGTTAAATACTTAATCATAAATAAGAAAATGATAAATCATCAGTAGGTAGCAATAAAATTAAAGTTGTCTTTCAAAAATGATCTTTCCTCTTTATAAAATTAGTATTAAAATCCTACAACTTTGGACTATTGGACTACCCAGTTGCAGATTAACTAATAGCTCGGGGACCTGACAACTTTGGGGTCGAATTTAACTGCCGCCATATTGTCAATTAATATGTTCAGCTTCAGATTAAATTTGTCAAGTACAAGTCCTTACATGAATTGATAGTTCGAAGTTATTCGAGTTTATTTTAAGACCAAGGTTACCTACTACACAAACTTAAATTTAGTTGTCAATGTAAGTTTTGAATTTGATAAAATGTTTACACGTTTGATTTACTAATATATCGCTTATTTTATTTGTTAGATATTTGATCTTCTTACTAAGAAAATTCATATCATAATTATCGTTGTTTTATCGAAACCTTGTTCGTTCGTTTCAGCTGAATGATGTCCACTGCTGGACATTTGTATTTTTATATGTATGCATGTTTTATCTAACGTTTTCTTTCTTACACAAGATAGAAGTAATGTAGGGTTACAAGGTAAGTATTAACATTAACTACTAATTTCCGAAAAATATTATTTAAAATGAAATTAATTAAGTCATCTTAAAGCATGAATATACGTCGTCTTTGGTTGAATTAGACGTACCAAGACGTTACAGGCCAATTGATCAAAATTCGGGTCAAAGGTTGAAGTTTTGAGCTTTAAATCAAACGCTTTATGCCTAAAGTTTGCGCATAAAGGACCCGATTTATCAAGGCGCCAATAACTTTGCACAATACAGTTATAAGCGACGACAATGTACAGACGAGAGCACATCAAGCTTCACATGGTGGCTTCTTATGTATTTGCAATAAGAGTTAGTTTGCAACGTAAGTGTGTTGTCCAATGTGCTGTCGGCTGTACCTATGGTAATCTAGTCTAGACACATTCCTTTTGTCTAAAATCGTGCTCGAGCACTGATTTTGAATTAATGACGTGGTTTTAATTGTCGTGATAACGATGTGCTTAGCAAGAATCTTGTTAGTGATTTTATTTATAAATGTTTAGAAATATGAAGATTAGTGCATTGTATTTTAAGCAATGAAGTGATCGAATCAACACAAATGCAAAACAGATTAAAAGTTTTTGAACTAAGCTGTTTCGAGACTGTGAAAAATAAAATTCTAAGTTAGTGGACAGAAGTATCTAAAATTACGTAGTACTAAATAAATAAATAAATACACTTTACTTACTCGTAGCTGTCAAGGGGCTCGTAGCATCTAGGGCTAAATTACTTGACAAGATCGTAGCACTGCGCGGAGTCTGACCGCAACTTGTTTCGGCAGCGCATGATACTGTGTTCTCTCCTTGACTCACTTGGCTGTGTCAAATTATCTTGTACTGGTAACCTGTAACAACTATTAATAATAGTAATTAGTAATTACTAAATGGTAAGGTATTTTATACGGTTATAAAAGGTATAAAAAATTATCGTTTGAGGCTCTTATTTTACAATACGTAATTTTGATGCATTTATTTGGCTTACGCTGTAAAACCCACATTGATTTATTCCATAGCCCTTAATTGCTACAATTCGCTGACTCGCATAAAATCATACGTCACATTCGATCCCGCAGCGCAATTTGATTTAAATCATTTCTGTATCAGAATTCTTCCTATCATGCATTAGGGCAATTGCGAAAACGAGCAAAAATGTGTCTCGACGTGTGTGTGACGTCATGTAACCGATTGTCCGGACGCGGAACACGCGTTTCGCCACAGATCGGCACAATTTGCCCAGATTGGATCTAAAATGACGGCAGATCAATGCGCTCTGTTAATCTCCCCTAAATTGAGAATTCCCCTTTTTTCCACCGCCACAGGCAATTTCGGACCGACTGTAACCCCGCAGATTATGTTCTCTGCTGAAACAATATCACTGAAACGAAACTATTGTGAAGTTTTATTTTGACAAATTGAAACCGCGCTTTGTTTGGCGCTATTGTAATGTTTTTGTAGTCTATCTAGTTTCGGTTTTGTTTTCGTTTGATTTCGTAAATCTCCTCGTGTTTTTGTTTAGAATTAAATGCATTTGGCGAGTAATTAAATTGAAATATAACATGTGCAGCCCAACAAGCCCTAAAATTCTTACTTTTATTTTCTCATAAAAAATAGGACATTAATAACAAAGGATATTATGCCAGAAAATAGGTTTTTTGTTTATGTAAGACGCAGAGTACTTTTATGATTGATTACAGTGAAGTTTTCTTGTGGCAAATAAATTGACAAAGTTTGTGTTCTAAGTTTATTTAATATCCGGGCTTTATGTAGGTCTCGTCTCAATAACTGCCTCAATAAGGACGCCGTGAAGTGAGTCTCTTTGAAGTTTATAAATAAATATTTATTTTTATTTTTACAGCCGGTAAAGGCGAAGAAGCCATTTAATTTCCAATGCCTTTACAAATTGGTTTATTTTGTTTTAGTTATTGCTCATTTTGTGTAGGTAAAGTAAATTAGTAGGCGACGGCCTTCTGAAATAAAATGTCAAGGTAAGTACTAGATATTTTACATCATTTTTAGGTAGGTACTGACGACAGATCAAGCCAAATACTGTGGCATCTTATGTGGTTGGAATAGGGGCGATTTTAAAACAAAAATGTATAGATTATGTGCTGTCGTCTGTACTTAATATTTGTATTGTAGCTAAAGTGTAGATTTCGAGTGGGTTTGTTTGATATTGTACAGGCTCTTTCAAGATTACAATCTTGTTCAAAAGACGTAGGTGTGATATAAGATGGAGCGAGTTTACTCTGTAAATGTCTTTTCCCGCCTTGAGGTTTTTGGAGTAGGTATATTTTGGCAAACAGACTAAAAGACCTACAACATATTAAGTACCTACAGCAAATGATTGTTGTTTTTCAATACTCTCTATTATTCTACTACTTATCCTACTTCTTAAAATGAATTATTCAATTTGTAGTTATTATGGAATTAAGTCCTTTCAAAAGGTTTTTTTTAAGTAATAAAATACTGTAAAGTTCAAGTGGGAAAACCGCTCCCGGAGTCTATGTACGGAGATAACAAAACAACAATTTGGAGTTGCAAACAACGCCCGTTTGCGATCAGTAGTGAAGGTGTATATTATGGATGCTAATAGCGACTGCATAGCAAAAGTGCATGTACTCAGACTAAAAAAAATATATTTTAAAATCACACAATTACGACTACATAAGATGCCACAATGCGGGATGCGGGAAGGTGCTGGATGCAGGCCGCTACCAACCGTGCGATGTGGAAGTCATTGGGGGAGGCCTATGTCCAGCAGTGGACGTCCTGTGGCTGAAATGATGATGATGATGATGAAGATGCCACAATGTTTTAAGCTGTCGTCTGTTCTTTCGAGATACTTTAAAATGTGAATTAAAAGATATAAGGCGGCATTAGCTAACGGTTTCGCAATCGCCCGTATTCACAAACATTACGTGGACGCATAGGGTGACACACGAATCACAGAGATCTAATCTATTCAATGCTGTGCGTTCTATTTGCTGCTTCACATAAGCAAGCATCGTTTGTGAATACGGGCGTGTTTCGGTTGACTGTCTAGCTAGACAGATGTATGAGTATAATGTAAATAATAAACTGGGCAAGTAATGTTACACAACAAAAAAATATTAACAGAATAAGATTACATTTAGATTCAGTTTATTTCAAATAATCTTAATCTGCAGACCGTTTTATACCCCTTTTCAGAGATACCACTTTAATAATAAAACTGAAAAATCCAACGTTCTTTCTTCGTCTTAATTAGTTCAACTGCTAAAATAAAGTTGAGACACTGTTTTTGTTTTTAATGACAGAGCTTGAGTCTAATCTATTACTGTCAGCTCCTATGAGTATCCATGGCAGTTGCTATTCGGTCCTCTATTCGACAAATGCTTTAGTCTTATGGCCAGCAAACGTCCCGGTTCAAACGCCGTGGAACAAAGCCATACATTTTCGACGCGTTTTCCTTCGGATCCGCGTCTTTTGTTTTTCCTTGAGATGCCTTTTGAGCAATCATCTTTGAAGTCATCTTTAATTAGAATTAAGTTGTTTGGAAGCTTGAGCTTTTATTTTGATTTGAGATTCGTAGCATCGATTTCGCTGGGAAATGTTAACTTGTTTGTTTTATTGGATTGTTAATTTAAAAAATTTTTTCTCTCTTTCTTGTAGTAAAGGAACAACTAGGTAGAAGTGCATCAAGAAAAGATAAACTACTTAGGTTTTAATTATGAGCCAGTTATGACTTATGGCCAACATTGTCCTATCTATCCATGTATCTATATTGCCCTAGAGATAGAAAGTCATAAATGCCCGTAAATTGACTAATATCAATCTCTAGTAGACGTGGATATAGGATATTGATTTTGCCCGTTAGTCTCAGCTAATGCCTGTCGAGCTTGAAGCGCCTAACGCGAGACATAAGACGATCTCGATGCTGTGTGATCGAGATGCATTTACCTTGTACGAGTAAGTGTATAACCTAGATCAAATATATCAGACATTGAGTGCCTCAATTACTACGTTTTTAACACTACAAAGATGTGTCCCATTAAGTGTGTAGTTTCGCATTAATTTCATACACTATTGATCCTAATTTCAAACGATTCTAACGTCCGTATTCACAAACGACGTGGAACGTCCACCCACGAGGTGAACCGACGACCTGATAAAGGTAGCGGAAGGCGCTGGATGCAGGCCGCTACCAACCGTGCGACGTGAAAGTCATTGGGGGAGGCCTATGTTCAGCAGTGGACGTCCTGTGGCTGAAATGATGATGATGATGATTCACAAACGATGCTTGCTTGAGTGAAGCAGAAAATCGAACGCACAGCAGCTCTGTGATTGGTTCGTGTGTTACCCTGTGCGCCCACGCGGACTGTGAGACCTCATAGTAATGTTTGTGAATACGGGAGTACAACATAATATTATTACTTTCTATGCTAAAACTATAACGTAATCGTAACTTGCCTGCTTGTAACTTTTAAGACAGCTGAAACAATTTTTTTTTTTTTTTTTTTTTTATAATAATAATAACTTTATTTGTCCAAAACACAATCGTGATGTTAAATAAGGTACATGTTAAAAATTTATGTAGTACATTGGTAGGCGAGATTGACAACTACCCTCCGCGCTAGTAATAAAACTGTGTTGCGGCAGAGTAGTGACAGCACGTCGTCCATGATAGCCACATGGATCTTGGTATAGAGATAAATGGAATTAGTTCAGCTGCTGGACGTGAAAGCGTAACATGAAATAGAAGTATGTATTTTTATTACAGAAATAAATTGAATTCGTTCAGCGGTCAAATGAAAACGTAACACACAACATAAGTGTGGATTGGAACTTATCAAACAAGCAAAAGATAAAAAACTTATCGTACTAGTAAAAGATAAAAACTACAAGATCAAGAATTAAGCGTATTTTAATTAATACGTGTTAAGTTAACAAAGACAACCTTTAACGACGTGCGGTCGTGTTCCACGCAGTCATGTTATGAGACAAGTTGGGCGCAAGATAGATTTATGTGTGGATTATTAAGGTAAGTTTTGCGAGCTCACTACGTTAATTAGCACACAACGTGTATGTTGCTTATAAAATACGAAAGTAATCATTAAACAATTGACCTAAGACATGTGGGAAAAAAGTAGATCACTAAATTCTTTATAAGTACCTTGAAATGTAGTAAACTCATTCAAAAAGGGACAATTTTCATCATTATTTGCTACCACTGCGATTCCTGTAATACCAAAATATGGCTAATACTGGCCAGCACCTAATTTGACTGTCAATAAAACAAACAAGTTTTCTCTTGATCAAAAACACAAAGTTTTTATCAAGATTACACGTAATTTTTACACTAGCTCTACATTATTTTAAAACTAAACCATTATAATGCGTAAACTCCTCTGTAGCAGCTACGGTACCGTAGCTACTACGTCGTAGCACTCGTAGCGGAACGCTCGTAGTCGCAATATCTCGTAACGGGTTTGGGGGTTGCACGGCGACATTGTATATCACGCGGAGGCCGGGACGCTAAAGATCTTGTTAATTGAAATGGGCGGAGCCGCCCTGCAGTCGGTAGAGTCGACACCGAGGGAATCTGGATAAATTGCAACGTATGGCACACTGAATTTGTCAATCGATTTTCGATCTCTCTAGTAACATAAAAAGAGCCATAATTGAATGCTAAGTGAAATAATCTTCAAGTCACAGCGACAGTTGAATCGTGGTTTTAAAAGATTTTGTTCCAAAATTTTCAAATTATATTGCAGCCGACTGTACTCTTTATCGGATGATGACACGGCCATATCAATTTATTGCGTGCGATTAGTTAACGCTTGATTAAGTTACATTTTAGAAGACTTCAGATGGATGAAGATAGTGAAGTAACTAATATTAAATAGGTATATTAGCGTTGCTCTTTTGTTTTAAATCCGTAAGATACTGTCAATTTATGAAGAAAGTTAAATTCTTTTTTTTATACTGTAACCTGCCAGTCTTTTATAACGATAGTAGAGCATAATAAATATGTGTTTAATCTAATATTGTACGGCGTGTATTCCAGAAGTTTAAAGAGCATATGAGTAAAAGTTACCGCACGGCTTTGGTATAATCGAGTTAGTCGTCTCTACGTTCATATTAGGTTAGAGCGTTGCATTTTAGGATGCAGTTTATTATTAACGAAATAACTTTGCGCTAGACTTTCTTAGCATCCAATATCAGGAAACATTTTGTTATATACTCGTATAAATTTTGGGTAAAACGTGATGTCAGAATGTTTTACAGATAGTTTTTTTTTCTTTACAAGATATCTTTGTGCCTTTTAAGTAGGTAGTTCTGAACTTACATAATTTTATTTATTGCTGTTTTATAATATTTTGTATAAATATGTACTCGTAGTAGGAAACTTTTTGCGGTTGAAATGACATTGATACTTTTTAATAAACACTACTAAAATAATTAAATAATGTTTAGTGAAATTTAAAATTTCAGGTTTAAACATAAGAATAACATATTGACTACAATTTCACAAGTGCTACAGAATTTGCGAAAATGAGTCAGTATTTGAACTCCAGGCAGACTAGCTTTAGTTAAAGGACTAGAACGTAAGTCGCTCCAAATATGGTATGCAAACGAAACTATATTGGGGCTTCCGTAACTGATTTATATTTGACGTGATCTCCCAATTGCGTAGAAAAACATGTCTCCCCGCAGAACTGCGTGAGACACATACGATTCCAGATAATCCTAAAAGGAATGAGTATTGTCGTTTGAGTTACGGCTCGGATCTCGCGTACAATGATCCTCAATTCGCGCCGTGAAAAACTCGGATGTCTGATCAATAAATACGCCGCGTAACAAAATATAAAAATATTGTCAGATACTATTGTAGGTTTTATTTTATTTCCCACCTCCGCCGTGGGAAATTCTAGTTTCGGCGACAGATATTGAGTTACCATTGGGTTCGGAGGAATATACCTCGGTGTTTTTGTAGTAGGCAGTGTCACGTAACGCGGCGGCTGACGCATCGCTCGCTTCCCCCGGGGTTAGCATTAGTTTTTCGACGTATAGACCTTTGTTTTTCAATACACCTAAGTGGGGTGTGTAGGATTACTCCGTTTCTTGTGCCTTTGTTTGTCTTGATGAGCAGCCGTTGCTCTTTCTTTTGCTTTTTCGAGATTTGTTTTTATTTACTCAAATTTTTTAACATAGACTCACATATTTTTGTAATATATACCGCTAATAAGTAAAGAAATTAGCGAAGCCTTAATTTATTCAATGGGTTTACACCCTAACCTTTGTGAATCGGATCATCGAACAATGAAAATCGTACCAAAATCCGCAGTTTTAATATTTATGCTAGAAGATTGATCATGTCACTACGACATAAAACCAGAAATAATTTGATACTTTAAAAATTTGCATTTTACCCTAGATAGATTACGAAGAGATTACAAATTTACTTAATGTATTGATTATTACCTACTTTAATTGTTTAAATACAATATTACAAATGACAATTTTGCCATTTTGGGAATTATGCCTGAATTTCTTGAATCGCTGGAACATAACAGAGATTCGATGAAGTTTATTAAGTAATAGATTTCAATAACACTTAAAATTATCCTTTATAACTCGTCCCGGGAAATCGAATTACAATGACACCCTACATCTAGTCCCTGAGGTGTCTGAATTCAAAGTGTTTCTAAGGATTAGTAACACGCTATTTTTACATACACTTTATGTCAATTTTTTGTAGATACATGGATATCTTGTACACTACATACATTACATAAACTTGCCTACCTGCTTACTTGTTCCAAAGAATATAAATACAAAAGAGTTGATGCAAATAGCGCTATGTATAATGTTAACAGCAAGTTAAATTATTGTACTATACGCAATGCGTCATTGATATAAGTAATTGAACTAACCCAACGAACTCTCTAGAGATTTTTTATTTTATTTTATTTTATTTTATTGTTAGGAAAACAAACAGCATTCTACACTCGACATCAAATAAATCGCACCTCCCGCGACAAGCATTTTCAAACGTATGCTTCCCCACTTCCCACCAATATTGGCACCATTTGAAAGCCTAGTTCTAACCTTCATTTCATTAAAGGAAAGGTTTTTACCCCAAAAATGTGTCTTTAGAAGGATCCAGAGTCACTTCTTCAAAAAATAGGTAGTTACGCTAGAGCCAACTTTTATGGCTATAAAACTGTTAAGTTGGGATTAATCGCTATCCATCTGTTAAAGAGGACACGTGAGATCATTATTTGGTTTTATAACCATAAAAATTGGTCTAATTGATCCCATAGGTGGGCCCAAAGTGAGGTATTTTTTCAAGTCACATTTATGGTATATGTTAATCATTTATTAAGAAATTAAATGTGTTTTTCTTTAAGGATATTTATTGGGCTTTCAAATAACACCAATATTGTTGGGGCACCATGATTGTGTCAGAAGAAAATCGTTAAAGTTCGCGTCGCGGAAGGTGCGGTTTATTTGATGTTGAGTATATAACACATAATATTGAGTTACCAATTAAACTTCACATTTGCCAAAATAGTTTTCACAAATAGTTTAACATAGGTATCGTTTTTAAAAATTGAGTAAACAGAAACAGAAATAGAAAATATTTTTTTTAGATTCTATGTTAAATACAGTACTATAACTTGGCAATTAATTAAAACTCGAAATATCGCATCGTTTTTAAAACAGTAAATAGTTAGGTAATTACTGTTTTAACTGTTTTAACAGATAATGATGTTTCACAATCGAC
The DNA here is from genome assembly GCF_963855985.1 of Ostrinia nubilalis. Lineage (NCBI taxonomy): Eukaryota > Metazoa > Arthropoda > Insecta > Lepidoptera > Crambidae > Ostrinia > Ostrinia nubilalis. Next base: position 9,733,858 of record NC_087103.1, read on the forward strand.
ATCAGCATATTTTCACTTATTTTATTGTACGTGTCCAATATGTCCACGGAATTTTATTGAAATGGTCCATTTAATTTAACGGCTAGCCTTTACGGCCTAGATTAGGTTCTACGTCGGACCTTTCCTAAAGGACATTGTCAGAAACCGCCTAAAAAACCGCCCAAAAACATTAACCCATCATAATTATTTTCTATTTTTTTTAATACATTAAGCACCCTTTCGTTCTAATGGACACTTAAGCATTGAAAAATTAAATAAATAAGTCTTTTAACGTTTATTCTATAATACTATTACAACTTCCGGACGTTTTGGTGCGTGGCATGGTCTAAAACCTATCAAGTTCCATAATTTTTGCCGATAAAATCTGTACGAGGCATTACCGTACTTTATTGCTGGGAGTCCATGTATAGTGATGTTCCTGCGGCCATCATAGACAATAAAATATCGATTTTGAAAATAAAATAAATCGATTAAACTGCTTTGAAGACTAGATTTGCGTTAAAAGCTAAAAAGATATTGACACTATTACAAGAAGCTATCTAAAGTGTCCAACTGGTCGAAGGTCGTAAATAAAATAAAAATAATTAGGACCATAAACTGATATTCATGGTATCATAACTGTAAAAGTGTCAGAATCCGATGTTGAATCCAATGCCAGTTGAAGTGTGAGAAACATATATCAACCTAGTATAGTTGCCAGTCTCTCATAATCTATGCCAATGAGGGTTTTCGCGATTGAAAAATCCGCCAGATGGCAATACGTAGACGTGAGGTCCAAATGCTGCATGATTGGTTATTTTTGACATGACATTGATAGATATCCACCAATCATGCAGCATTTGGACCTCGCGTCTACGTATTGCCATCTCGCGGATTTTTCAATCGCGAAAACCCTCATTCATAGCACATTAATAATAGACCAAATGAACTTTTATAGATTGTGAAAGAGAAGATAAAGATTTTATTATTTTATTAAAATCTTGCCACGAAGTAGTTTTTCAGTAGAAACCAGGATTGGATAATCGCTACAGGCAAGTATCAGAACATTTTATAAATATTTTTAATCGATTATATCCTTGTGAATCGTTTTAATAAATTGTCATTTTACTTTTTCAATTAAAACTTTTTCAATCCCTAGTCTTGTCAAACTGTCATAATGTCAACAAATTATAAATGTCACGTCAGTTGACTCAATTTCAGTCTTCTGTGCGTTTATTGTATTTTTATTTCAATGAAATAGTGCTAAAGGGTTAGTACTAAAAGTGAAAGCCTTTTTTCAGAAAGAAAACCAATGTGGTGCCCTTATTATTCATACTGTTTGAAAGTTACAAGTCAGTGATACAGAGTTGCCGACATTATAACTCCGTAGTGATACCATACCAAAGAAGAAGTTTTCCTAAACACACACACTTGTGTTATTTTTATATGTGATCAAATAAAAAGGATTAATTCTACTGCTCAAATGGAATAACTTATCCCAAGAGACCGAATATAAAAAAAAAAACCTCTCCATAGAAATTATCACCATCACGAGGATGTGAATTTTTTTGAGAATTTGATATTGGTCCTGTAAGAAAAGTAGTTGTATTTCAGTAGTAGAATCAACCCTTCTTGTTTCATCAGCAAGAGTAACTATAAAAACGCCCTGTAGGTAGGTATTATTAAGCTGAAGAGTTTGTTTAGTGTCAAAGACTGTCACACAGTGTAACTTAAATTGGCATATTATGATAATGAACATAAAAACTTAAATAAATATTTATGTTAATATTTTTTCTATTTATTTATTTTCCCAAAGCTTCACAGTGACAGCTGAAACAGCAATACTGTTGTAAAACTAAACTTGGAACAAACTGTTACAAATATTTTACAAATTAAAATAAAACCGCATGTTGCTTTACTTTCTCGTATAGGTAATAAATGTAATTAATGGCTAGATTATTAATGTTACTTTGTTACCCTCAATAGTGAGGAGATCTTATAAAATGGTAACCCTGATTTTCATTGTCATTCAAGTGCTCTTTCTTCGCATAGGCTTCTGTGATTTGGCCAAGGGCCACACACATTGCGATAACATTATGCGACATTGATTTGACAGCAGCGGAGTGAAGTCTTGCGACTATGCAAAATGATACCCTGTAATCGTAGCGCATATAGACATAGACGGGGCGGGGCACATAGCTCGTAGAGCTGATGGCCGCTGGGGCAGGAAAGTTCTTGAGTGGCGACCACGAGCCGAAAGACGTAGCGTGGGCAGGCCTCCCACTAGGTGGACCGACGATCTGGTGAAGGTCGCGGGAAGTGCCTGTATGCGAGCGGTGCAGGATCGGTCTTCGTGGAAATCCTTGGGGGAGGCCTTTGTCCAGCAGTGGACGTCTTTTCGGCTGAAACGAACGAACGAACGATACGTATTACCACTATTTACCAGACATTACTATTTATTGCATACTCGCCGGATTACACGTAGGAGCACGCCCGTTACAGCTTCGGCCTTGCATTATTATAAGATCTTGTTCCGCCCTTTTTCGAACTTCCTCCGTGAGAATATCCCCGCCGAATTCTATGATGAACCTATCAAAAGTCATATTCTGCAATGTCAACCCACCACAAGGTGGACCGACGACCTGATAAAGGTAGCGGGAAGGCGCTGGATGCAGGCCGCTACCAACCGTGCGATGTGGAAGTCATTGGGGGAGGCCTATGTTCAGTAGTGGACGTCCTGTGGCTGAAATGATGATGATGATGATGAAATGAATGAAAATGACAAATCTTCGAACGTGTATAATACCGTGCCAAAGTAATCATATAATTTTGGCACCTTAATAACTGTTGCCGTTTTTGTTGTAAAGATCATGCAGCGCTACTTGCGGATATTATTGGAAAGAAAACTATGTGGGCTCTAGATCTGAAGCCGCTTTAACGAACACGAAGTGCTCATACAATGCGGCGTATTTTCTTCCAGTCTTTAGTCAGGACTTTAGTCGAATTAAAACCCCGGTTGAACGTGATATAGCCGCACTAGAATACGATGCTTTTTTGCATAATCGCAAGACTTCGTTCCGGTGTCGACCGAATGTTATCATGATGTATGTGGCCCAGGGGTTACTGTAGCCGCTAAGGTTTAAAACTTCTTGCTTAAAATATTGTAGTCTTTGGCATAGACTACGACGGTAGTCATGGAGATAGGAGTTTGTTATCTCGTGTCAGATGTAAATGGTGAAAAGAAAACTCATGATTCGTGTTATTTTTATGCAATATGTAGGTATTTTATAAAAGTGGAACCCCGAGTGATCTCCAAAACCCATTCTATTATTATATACGATTCGGCTTCGATATCAGAATCTATAATACAATTACATGTGTCAGATGACAAGGGTGGAAACAACCTACGATTCATGTTGTTTATTTACGTGCAATATGTGGGCATATTATAAAAGTGGAATGCCGAGTTGTATTTCTAAAACTTGTTCTATTATTTTATACTATTTGGCTGCGACTCGGCGTGACGACAATACAAAACATTTTTCGCGAATCGGTGTTCATACATTCACACAATACATTAGACGCCATGTTGTCATAAACGACATATTATAAAATCGCTGTGATTTAATATTCTTAATCATTAATTTTATGGCAAGTGTCCATCAGGAATCATTGTTCTTACACACAGAATCGTATTATTTCGCTTTCGGGTAGTAATATGTCAAAATTGTTGGTTCTTAGGCGAACAATGTATGGAGAACGAACATTGTCCTTTATTTAGAAGATGTAAACGTGTGACACATAAAGTTTTGTTAATGTATAGGGTCATTTCGCCTGTTCGCGTCCATCGCCCAATTCGCGTCCATTTTGCCGATCTCCTTTTAAAAATCCTCGAAAACAAGTCAACTAACACACCAATCAAACGAAAAGTCATTACCGCTAATACGTCAATGTATAAGAGGCACGCACACATAGACAAAAGTCCTGTGCGTCCAACCATTCCTGTTTAGAAAAATAGTTAGTCTCGGCTGTTCAACAAGGAAGCTCACACGCGCTGCATGTTTATATAAAAATTAGTGTGCAGCGGCGTGTTTGATGGTAAGTTTTATATTGTTTTATGTGAATTTTAGGATAGATAGCTATTTCTACAGTTTAATGATGAAAAAAGGTATAATGTTTATTATGAATTTGGTAATGTTTTTTATATTTAACGAATAAAATAAGGTGGACGCGAATTACTACATCGATTTTACAAAACTTCCACTTTGCGTCCACAGTGGACGCAAACTATACCTATCCTCTATAATAATAAACCAAATTGCGTCCACTGTTTTCAGTGGCGGGGCAAGACCTAAATTTGATGTGGGCAAGACAGATTTCGCGAGGCCTTTTTCTGTGGCGACCTGAAGACGGATTTTATACAGTGTGAGTCACGTTAAAGTGTACATATGAAAATAGATGAAACTAGACCTATTTTTATCGACAAAAAAGAGGTCCAAAATTTTTTGAGATTTTTTTTAAATTTTTTATAGAATTTTTTTTCTTCCAATTACTTATTGTAAAGAAAACGTAATAACTTTTAAACTAAGCGGTATATCCTGATAAAATAAAAACAGTAATAATGCTAAATAACAGGCAATACTAAAAAAATACATAAAATACACAAAAAAGGCCAACAAATAATAAAAAATGATAATTTTTGAAAAAAATCTGCTTAAAAATTCGTGTTTTTTTGGTTATTTGATAAATTTCTCCAAAAAATGCCCCTATAACTGGTGGTTTTTATTACTTTGTATTATTCTCTATCGTATTACCTTCATAAAACCAAAAATCGCATGTCTCTATCCCTATCACAACGTTTGCAATGATCGTTTGAACTAAGCCTCTCCGGGCGCGCCATTCAACGCTTCGTTAACAACAAAACTGAAAATGGCTCTAGATTTGTAATTTTGATAAAGACAAGTTAGATTTCAAATAAAAACAAAAGATTTCGAAGTAAAATAAGCATTTCAGTTAAAATTAAAATTGTCTCTACCTGTAGCGGAGAATAATGTTGTGGCAGGCCTTTGTTCAAACGATTATAGCAAATGTTGTGATAGGGATAGAGACATGCGATTTTTGGTTTTACAAAGATAATACGATAGAGAACAATACAAAGTAATAAAAACCACCGGTTATAGGGGCATTTTTTGGAGAAATTTATCAAATAACCAAAAAAACACGAATTTTTAAGCAGATTTTTTTCAAAAAGTATAATTTTTTATTATTTTTTGGCCTTTTTTGTGTATTTTATGTATTTTTTTAGTATCTCCTGTTATTTAGCATTATTAGGTACTGTTTTTATTTTATTAGGATATACCGCTTAGTTTAAAAGTTATTACGTTTTCTTTACAATCAGTAATTGGAAGAAAAAAAATTCTATAAAAAATTAAAAAAAAATCTCAAAAATTTTTTGACCTCTTTTCATATGTACACTTTAACGTGACTCACACTGTATAAAAAAAAACGGGTCAACGGTCTATTCATTGACTAGTTTCTGATTTCTTGATTCAGTGATTATTTTTAAAGGAATATTGCGCCAAAGAATAATGTTCGTCACTTAAAACCGTGTTGTTGCTTAATTTTGTGTCTGATTATGGCTGAATTTGTTTGGAAAAAAATATATTTTTTTAACTACATTGTTTAGCTATCAAGAATTTTTATTTAATAGTCAATGTTTGCATTTATTGTCGTATTGTGATATTGTCATCTCCACCTTGTATACATTTTTTCAAAATTTTTGATGCGCGAGGCCCCTTGTTCCGCGAGGCCGTAGGCGGTGGCCCACGTCGCCTACGCCTTACGCCGCCTCTGACTGTTTTCGTTAAATACTTGCTTATAAAAAAAATTTAAAACATACTGTTTAATATTAATGTGTATAGGTAAGGTCATTTTAAGAATACAAGTTCGCCCATCTGACCCTAAGTGAGCTACTTTTATTTTAATTGATATTTTTGTTTTTGTTTAATTTTTTCCAAAATTTGACCTAAAAACTGCCTAATTTTTTTTTCTCGCGTGTTTTTAACCGCTTTTGTTATTTGATATTAATATCGAATATGTCTTTAGTCAAATAAATTCAATTTCAGATCCAGATAATGATTGGATAGCTAGTTACGAGCCGCGAAAGTTTAACAAAGGTACAAACCACGATAAAAAATTTAACTTGGATATCGATTTAAAAAAAATTAAAGGTGATAGTGGATTGCCAATGATCTTAAAAACATCTCCAGCTTCTCTTCTTTCCAATGATATGTCACGTCATGTAGTAATTAGATATTGAAATTCGTCAAAAATTCAAAGTTTAGGGAAGAAAATGGAACAATAATACAAAAGTACTTGAATGGCTTCTTAACATTTCTAAATGTGGATTTCCAGTAAAAAGCAAAAATTGTTGGATACTGTTCAAAAAATAATTCGAGACGGAGAGTTTAAAAATAATTTCAAAGATGATAGTTCAGGTCAAAAATTGTTTGAAAAATGTTTGGCCAGAAATAAATAATTTTTTACTTAAACCAATGTTGAGAAGAATTATTTTTATTTTTTAAAGTGAGTTTTAAATGATGATAATGTTGATTTTTAATAATTAAGTTTATTGTTAAATAAAGAAATTGTTCAAATACAATCTTTCTTTATTAATTCTTAAAAATATCACCCCTATATTCCTTTTCTAAGCTGCTGGACGCTAAATGGTCCACGGGTGGACGCAATTTGGATTTTGTGGACGCAAACTGGGTATAACGCCTAATTCTGAAGTTTATCTATTTTAAAAGAAAACGCAAGATGTTTCTAATACAACTGAAAGTTAATCTTAAAATAGAATATATAATGAATACATTACACAAATTTGTCATAGAAATGAGTGCTGGGGCATTTTTATTATCGCCGTCAAACTTGCCAACTGCACTAAATGGACGCGAACAGGCGAAATGACCCTATTTACTATAGAAAATTGTAGTTTCAGTGGGCGTATTTACAGACAAATGGACACATAACTGAGACTTAGGAATAGAATCTTATTAGAGACACGTAACCGCGACAAAGCACGTATTTTAATGCAGTCATAGAGTTAATCAAGGTGCTATTAAACTTTTACAAATTTTAATATCAAAGTCCTTTTAATATAGTTATTTTGGTAACTATTTAAATCAAAGCTTTTAGCATATCTTAAATGTAGCAAAGTTAGAAGTTGTATTGGAAAAAGTAAATGTTGGCGCTACGTTTTTTGTCACGAACCTGTTCTTTGGACTGATCAATTCTAGTATCCATGATAGTAACGATTACGATAAGTAGACAGTCGTTAACTTATCTAATGTCAACTCTTCCATGAAGATTCTTCAAACTCTTTGTAAAGAGCTATACAACGGAACTCCGTTCTTAAGCAATATTGGTGCACTAGTCCAATTTGTCGCTTGAAGAACTTAACTGTCTTCCGAGTTGTACTACTCTGAGGCACTATGAAATAGTTCGCATTATTAGTTTAAATTGCTTGTATAATACAATAAAAGTCTTATTAAAAACAAGTCTAGTTTCAGACTAAGGCATAGTAACTATGATACACAGACGTATTATATGAACTCATCAGTTTTAGGATTTAAGCTTGACAAACAAAATGCTTTGAAAAAAAAAAAAATGAAAAATGTTTATTTCGTTAACAACAACAATTAATGGAATTTGAGGTGGACTCTTTCTTGTAAGTGCAATGGCACCTGTGCCAGAAGGAGTCGCTCTCCCTTAACAAATTAACAGTAACATTTTTTTTTTATCATAACCAAAAAGTAACAAAATCACTACATATTTAGGTTGCGTTTGGTGTGTGTGTGTGTGCTTGCGTGTGTGTGTATGTGTGTGCTTGCGTGTGTGTGTGTGTGTGTGTGTGTGTGTGTGTGTGTGTGTGTACACGTGTATTGTATCAAGTAGAGTATTTCAGCAATTTTTCAGTTTCATCATAGTCTAAGGTTTTTAGCCAGTTAATAAGTTTAATTTTGCATTCCCGATAGGTCAATGGGTATATTTCTATTATTTTATTTATATCATTATATAAGTGAGAGGATAGGCTCTGGAATTGATTTTGGGCAAAGGTTGTGTGAGTGACTTGCGTTTCAATTATCTTATGTTTTCTTCTTTTTTGTGTTATAATAGGATTGTAGGCCAATGACTTATGTCTTTTTAATATAGCATGTAAGATGTAAAGTTTCCTAATTGTGAGTAAGTCCACTAAGTCATAAAGTAGCGTAGTTGAAAATTTTTTCTGCTTGAAAAACATAACTTTTAATAAAGCTCTCTGTGCTCTTTCGACATCTATGAATTTAGTTTTTGGCGCTCCACCCCATACTGTTATGCAGTAAATTATGATAGACTGGACTAAGGAAATGTAAACCTGATTTAGAAGTCGCTTGGTTGCTACGTGTCTAAGTGATTTAAAAATCCATATCATTTTTCTTATTCTACACGCTACCAAATCAATATGTGACTGCCACGAGAGACGCTGGTCTATCATAACTCCCAAATATTTTGTGCTACTAACTCTACCTATAGCTGGACAGCCGCAAATAGTTTGAGTTTGCCTACATGAATGTATTTTAATTTCAAAAGCATCATCAGGTTGCGTCCTGCTATATACAGAGAAACACATATAATTGGTTTTTAAAGTATTTAGTGTCAGGAGGTTACACTTGAGCCAATCGTTTATTCTAGACAGACCAAGCTCCGCAGCAGTTTTGATGTTATACCACGAGTCACCAGTAAAAATTACGGCAGTGTCGTCTGCATAAGACAAGATTTTGCAATTCTCGATCTGCATGTTACACAAGTCGTTATATAGACTAAAAATAGGGTTGGGCCCAGGACACTTCCCTGGGGTACACCGTATTCCACTACTGTTTTGTCGCTTATGGTTTGATCTATTTTTACTCTTTGTTTTCGGTCCTGCAGGTAGCTTTTAAACAAATTAAGAGGGATTCCTCTGATACCGACCAGTTCAAGTTTCTTAAGGAGGATCGAGATGGAGACGGTGTCAAATGCTTTTTTTAGGTCTAGAAATACTGATAGACATTTTGATAGGCTTTCACAAAATAAAAACTAGTTTTCGTTTGGTTTCCGTAAATCTATACGTATTTTTAGAGAAGTATCGATTTCATATTCATCCCGTATAACCCCCGTGTTTCCCAAGCTCGACGCAAAGTAAACAAACAAATGACACAATTCAGCATGTCCAAGGTAGGCATGTGGCATTTCTACTTGAGAAATCGAGTAGGTTGATCGATGTTTTTCTTATAAATTCAAATCGATTAAAATTATGTACCTGCTTTAATTTATTTTTAGATGATCAAATGTCATAAACACATAGTATAGATAAATCATCCTTGATTGATAGGTTAGGCCTAGTTAGTGTCATCGCGCGCTGGGTTAAACACCTATCTACCAATAAGAGTGAAAAATTCGGAACAGAAAAATAATAGCAATAACTGATTAAGTCATGACGTGGCGTGGTCATGATTTTCAATCATGTTTTATCGATTTTTTACCCTTTATCGATTCTTGTTTCACATCCCTATTCCAAGCCAAAGCTTTCCCGGAAAAATGTACGATACAACGCTCCGCGGCCGACGTTTTGCTTCTTTCCAGTCATCAATCGTATTCGTCGTTGGACGCATTTGTACCGTACGTGAGTGTTTGTGTCGAAATGCACTCATTAGACAACCGTTTGTGTGGCTAAACGAATTGCTTTTGATTGATATCGCATGCAAACCAGCTCTCTATGCATTTGGCAAATCTACGATTCATCAGGTCATCGACACAAGGTGGCAGTTATGCTATATTTTGGTCAATCCTCGCAGTAAAATAATGTATAACCTATATATTATATGTATTACTGAAGGATTCAAGTTAAGATCACGTCTCGATAAAGGTGGTATAGGCTTTTCCTGCTTGATGAAATGATGATCTTAGGAAGATAGCTAGTACTAAAGGCTGGAAAAATAGATTGCGGCCTAAATAATCGCAGATATGTCCATAGATTCCGTTCATTTTCGTGCTTTTGTACACAGCGGGATCCAAATTCGCAACCACAGGTGGCATAATAATATCAAAGAAGAAACCGTACCGAATTCAACATGAGTTCCCGATTTTATGGTAATGCTTTGATAAGTATATAGGTAACCGCAGTTACTAAGCTGCACTCTCTCATCTCCCTAACATGCCAAGAACTCAATATTCTGTCTTATCAAGAAATTCGCTTTTAAAAAGGAAGATAACATAATTTAAATTTAGCTGCCTTATGAAGGCTTCATGCAATATTACATTAGCTGCAGCGCTGCAAAATGTATATTCTCAAAATAATATCGTTAGCGAAGCTTTAAAAATCGATGTCGCGTCTTCGCTTCTTTTCCAATCGCTTTCTGCAGCGCTATCTTATCTAGTGTCAGTCACTCAGGTCGCTCCTTTCACAGCAAGTCTCAGGCAAGGAAGTGCTCTGTTCGTTGCAAGAAGTCTTGATAAAAACAATTTTGTAGATATTCTCTTTTTGAAATTTCTCGTGTTCAATTGTTTTATTTTTCGATTCGTGTCGACTATTATTTTCAATGCGTCAGAAAAAAATACATAAAAGAATAAAGAAAGGTTTTTTTATTATCATCATAAAACAAACGCCTCGTCACGCTGTTCCGTTGGCCAATGATTTGCCGAACGTCTAATCTAATTAATGATTGTTTTGTCACAGAATGGTCGAATTACGACCCTGTGTGTGGGACTGCCAGTTTAATAATGCAGTGTCCGTGAAGTTTATTGCGGTGGATTACGGGTGGTTTTGCAGTGGTAACTGACGTGTTACGAGCGCGTGGTTAGGCAGGCGTGACGTTTACAAATGGCACACAGATGGACATAGGGTTAGATCGCGAACGACATAATTGATGGGCAGAGGCTAGAGTCTTGCGCAGCTTTCACATGCTGGCCAGCGAGAATTACAACTTTTAACAAATTAGGAATCAATTTTTTGACACTTTTTAAAAATAATAGATAATCGCGCACCTTCTTTAACATTTAATTTTAGCACCTGCCTCTTTCCTAAGGACCCATTTTTTTGTACCAAATAAATATTTTAAAAGTAAAAAAATAACGTGTTGTTGTTGGACAGCTAGGAGTAGGTATACATTCATGTTAACACCATATCTGTATCTTTTACGTTTCATACGAACTTAAGACATCTAGCAAAGTTTTTTTTTGTAAAAAAATTGAGTTCCTTTTTACATAAAGCTTTTATTACAGGTTTTTCTTTAGTACTACACTAATGAAGATTTTCATACGGAAAGGTGGATCCAGACAAAAGACTTTTAGACGACTAGATTACCTTACAAACGGAATAGTTAACCGGGGAAGTTTTAACTGTATTATGTTTTAAGTTGAGTCGTTAGAGTTTCGTGAGCTCAGGTCCTCAGCAGGGTTATCAATTAAAAGTAGGTAGTTACTCTACTTGTGGAGTTGCATTGTTCCTTGCGTGTCTGGAATATAGGTACGAGGAGTTTTGAACATGTTTTCCTTCTATTGGCTAACCAAAGTCGGGATAAGATTCCAAATTTTTTTTGCTGTTTCTCATTGCAGACTGCAGTCTCTGAAAGATAAATAAACATAATATCAAACTAAGCCAAGCTTATGTGACTGGTGCCAACAATACAACAGATGCAAAATAAGTTAGGTAAATACTTACATTACATTATTATACATAGAAATAATATTCCAATTTGTGCTACTACTAATTTAAATGGAAAATCTTACAGTACAGTTTGTGCGTATGCATAAATAATTCAGTTCCGTTCGTCCCATACCTACCTACTCTCTCAACTATGGATATATCAAAATCCTTTTGTGATGCAGCCCATCCCGCTGCATCGAGCAGGTAGTTTGCATATCGGTGAAATTTCATCTACACAATATGCGGATGTATTGCGAAGGGTTTAGTGTATTTAGATAGGTTTTAAATTTGTATGCGACATTTTTTTAAATGTTTTCCGAATAGTTCGCGCCCTGAGTCGTGACCGTTTAAAATCTTTCAAACCGTAAACAAGATTCAAGATACAAGGCAAGTCATGCGAGCTGAGATGTGTACGGTGACCATGCCTTTTTTATTCTACGAGGATATTATGAAGAACGCCTGAACGCTTGGTCCAGACATGCCTCTATTGGCCTAGCATGAACATTTAGGCATGCTAGTATTTAGTGCCCTTATAGAAATATATTGTTTTCGACGTTGCTATTATTAATTAACTAACTAATAAAAGGAGATATATTAGAATTTTTGCAATAAGAGGTTTTGATAAGTTTAGCTCTAGAAAAATGCCAACATTTACTTTAAATGTCACCATAAACTAAATATCAGTAAAAAAATTATGACACTCGTAGTTACAATATTATAAAAAATTAAAAGTACTGTAAACGCATGACAAGAGATAATGTCTTGGATTTTCCGCAACACATGGTCACTCTACGCGTTGGATAGATTTCTACGTGACTTCTTTGTCGACGGCGACCACCCAAGAGTCGCAGTTCCACCGGCCACGTTATTGGTTTAGCAAAGGGATTTTTCAGAATACCCATTTTATTGGCGCGTAAATTCAAAACTCCGCGGGGAAATAGCGCATCGAATTTGTTTGGGAATTCCGTTCGGCTGTTAATTTTAAACTTTAACGATATCCGTCCGTATTTCATATTTGTACTAGTTTTTACCTGCGTTTAATCCGCGAACAAAGAAATTCCCGTTTTATGTAGCTTTAACAAGTTTGTTTTGTGTAATTATACTTCTGGCGTTGCGCAAACTTCAGTGGAGTTTTCTTTACGCGAGATTTTAAGCTGTCTTTATTGCGCTTATTGGTTTAAAATTATTCGATGAAAATTGTGTTTTAAAATCATCGCAGAGATAAACACTTAGGTATTTTATGAGGAGCTGTAATTTTCCATTCATCATCATCATCATCATTTCAGCCATAGGACGTCCACTGTTGAACATAGGCCTCTCCCAATGCTTTCCATGTTGATCGATTGATTTTCCATTAGCGAGGAAGAAAGAAAAGACTAAAAGAAAAAGTTGTAAATATTTTCGTGAAGTTATTATAACTTCTTGGATGGACGATTGCGTACTATGTAATTGCTAACTTAGCACAGAGTAAGTACCACTACTAAGGTACACCACTAATAAGGCTCACATTCTCAAACTCTTTTAAAACTTAAAAACGTAATGTTATACATGAAGTTGCGGATTTGAAAAGTTCCTAAAATAAGTAATAATAAATCTGTGTAAGCTCTCAATTCCACGTATAATTGAGCAGCTAACAAGCTGTATCTAGACGTGTGTCATCACGTCCCTTTATTCATTAACGGCTGGGAGCGCGACCCTCAATCGCGTTAGTGTGTGCCACAATACATAAGCGGTAGCGTTTAAAATGATATTAGTTCAATGATTTCGTTTATGTTATTAATTATTATCATCACTTTCAGGATACAAAGATCTGGGTAGTGGAGACTAGATAGTCTCCAATAATGGAGCACGACTCTCTCTTGTTTGCTAGAGGCAAATAGAGGCTTTGGCCTGCACAGTGCACACACCTCACGTTAGCCCGACAACTTTTCCAAGGTCATTTAATTTGCAATGTTCGTAGTACATAAATAGGTTATTATTGATTGATTTTTTTTTATTTACGGTGGTCTAGGAAAAAGGTAATGTGTTCATTATGTTCGCTAGCTTTATTGTTTTCCTTTTTTTTTTTTTTTTTTTTTTTTATGTGATAGGAGGCAAACGAGCAAACGGATCACCTGATGATCCTTAATTAAAACAACACCATTTTATTTACTGAAAATAATAACCGATTATGTTTATATTAACTGGAATTACCGGTAAGTAATATTTGTAATAATTAATAACGCTCAAGTTTCGGCCAATCTAAGTTTCGGAAAATTGGACAATTTATTATGCAAAATGTTTTACGTTACCCGCATATTTAAAGATATTTAAAGCCCGAATATTTTTAGCCATAATTGTATGGCATCATAATTATTGAATAATTAAAAATAATAATTTTGATACGCAATATTTATTATAGAGAAATTGCAACAATAATACTACACTCGCGAGCAAAAATATGGAATCACCCTATTTATTCCGAGCGATCATAAGAACTAAATGACTAATAGAAGATCAATAAAAATGGTACCATTTTAAAGGAGATATTATAAACTTAAAATTGATACCATAGATACATACAATACATAGTCATTCAGTTCTTAAGATCGCTTGGAACACAAAGGGGTGATTCCATACTTTTGCTCGTAAGTATATTAAAGATATTGTAGTATTTAGCACACCTATGCATAACCCTAGAAGAAGGTTGAATGGTTTTCGCAAATTGTTGCATATTGCAAATTGCCATATCGCTCTCAGTCAAGCCACAGCCCTAGGTTGGGATTGCTCGCGTTTCAATTTACACGTTATGGCTAATTTACCTTCGTTTCACTCACGGAGGGTCCTGTCAGATGTACCCGGGATCAGTAATGGGATTTTCGACAAGATTTTTTAAATAAACGACAGCGATAATCATGAGCTAACCAGGCTCGAGCAATTTGTAATATTTACATGTGTCACGTTTAAAGATTTAACTCGCAAAACTAAATTTTCGTAGAAATTTTACACTCGACAGCACAACAACCTAAACACAAGGACTTAATATTTATTAAGTGGTTAATACATAGAAACTATTTTACAACAAAAAAGGTCTGATGACGTGCTGTAGCGGTAGGTACGCTATTTGCTTTGTAAGTTTACATTCAATTCAATATATTTATTTACATAGTAATGCGGTACACTATACTTTTATATTTGTAGGTAAGTAATAAATCACTTTTCAGCAGCCCTAAAAAGTTGTTGAAAGGAGTACCTACCATTTATTTGAAAAAAATAATATCTTTATTTTTCTTTCCTTACTTTTCTTTCCCTCCCATCGATACCAGCGTAATATTCCACACGTTACCACGCCACCCCGTGATGGATATCTGCATAACGTCGTTTTCAAAGTGGCATTCATTATAGGGGAGTGCTGCGACGTTTGTCTGGTGCTAGTAACTCGCGGTAATCTGCCATTTGTCCCCGTCCCATGCTTCCGCGCGGAGACAAATGAATCAGTCAGGGAGTCAGACTGGCTCACACCACTGTTTGTATTCATCATACATGTTGTACTTTACTCAGGGCCGTCTTCAGCCTACTACGTTAGGTAATAACCAAGGGGGCCATTCATCATTCATGTAAACTCTACGGTAATTGAAAAATTGAAAAAAAAAAATAATAATAATAAAAACGGTTACTATTCATTCTTTCTCTTTCTATTCTTTTGACAGAGTTGTCGTGGTCGTCATACCTAGTTTGGTGGCAAGCTTTACATTACGTCACCATTCCTCGAACATTGATATTAAACATAGCTCGCAGTAACCTGCCATTTATCCCCATCCCGTGCTTCCGCGCGGAGACAAATGAATCAGTCAGGGAGTCAGACTGGCTCACATCACTGTTTGTATTAATCATAAGTCATAACATACGAGTATAAGGTGTAGGTATACCTACCTTGTACTACTTTACTCTGGGCTGACTTTGCCTACTAGGCCATGGACATATAGGTAAGGAACAAGGGGGCCTTTTCACCAAAAGTCTCAGAAGAAAAAGAAGGCTATTGTATTTACTTACTCGTAAAATATTTTTCAGCGATTACTTAAAACTATTAGCATTCTACAGCAAAGAGGGGCCTGTCTTTATTTACGTATAGACAGGTGTTTCTAGCGTGGTAGTTAATTTATCGGAGCCTCAGCCACAGGCTTTTAAAATTCACTATCAGATGCACGCAAGCTTTAGCATAAAAGGTAGCAATATTGTCTACGATGTGCCCGCTTTGTGGGACGGCTTAAAATCTAGAGCCTGTTCGTAATTTATGTTAAAATAATGACTTTATGTGCATCTCTGATGACTCCGAGACACGTCTTTTAATAAACGTTAACCCATGGAAAAATCAACGATATTAACTTACAATAAACTTGTATATTACTATCAATGTGACTAGATACGAAATGATTAGTGATGTAGCATCACAATGCATTCGTGATAGATTTCTCACACCGTCTGCTCTCAAATCGGCATTCGTCATCGATAAGGGCCGGGACATTTGTCTAGCGCCAGTAAACTCGCACTAATCTGCCATTTGTCCCCGTCTCTGCTTACGTGGAGACAAATGAATCCGTCAAGGAGGGCTAAAGGAACTCACATGTGAGGGTAAGTTTAGAAGGTTTAAGTTGAACTGATGTTTAACTTCGATAAGACATAACAGAAGCTAAGGAAAGGGAATTATAAAATAAAACTTCTGATTATTCATACCCGGTTTCTGAATTGCGATTTTTAGCTAGCGAATGCTTCTTCTTTAGGCAAGTATAAACTTAAGCCTATATCTTTTATTTCTGATTTATACGCCTGAATTGATTTGAGATTACGCAAGCCGAATTCTGGAACTTTATTTACTCTCAATTCAGAAACTGACTGAAAATCACAAAAGGCATCTGGGAAATTTTGTTTAAAAAAAAACCTTTCTAGAAACTCATTATTATTAGAAAATTCTGGATTAAAGCGACAAATCCAAATAACTTTAACAATGTTTCAATGTTCAACAAAATTCAATTAATGTGGAAAGTGCCATAAGCGGCATGCAACCATATGGTATTGACTTTTGAATGTTCCTTCTACTTTTAGTAGAAGGAACATTCAAAAGTTAAATTTACGTTTCAACTTAAGTTCAACCGGCATAGACTTTGTTGGAACTTATGAATTCCAGGGTTCCATTCAAACTTTGTAGCTTATGTATAATTAATTAGTCACATTCAAAATTCTCAATCAATCAATTCAGTCAAAACTAATTTAGTAGCTTTATTTATGGACATACTATATACAGCTGGGCAAAGTTAGTAGTGAATGATTTCGCAAAGCAAGGTATTCGAATAATTACAAAATTAGTTTTGAGGGGTAAAAGTGTTCTTAAAGACATGTTTTGAATGGAAATCTTTCTTAATATAACGTGTATTGGGTAAACATTATGACATTTTATTACCTTTGTGTAAAAGTTATTTGGGTGGTCAGTTTCTAAAATAAACGCACCTATAACAGAATAAGGTTATACGTAGGTGGTGCATTTAATGTTAATTCGGCTTAAACTGAACGAGTTGTTATTATTATTAGATATTTCAGGGCTCTATTCTCAGAAAAGCTCAAGTATGAATAGGTCCAAGCTTAACAGTATTAAACAATAACAAAAATTAAATTAATCGCAGGCAATTTGAAAATTTTGGTAGTTACAAAGTTTTGAGAGTTGATTCCAAGGACTTTGTAATACCACAAAATTTGTGGTAATACGAGTACTACAAAACTTGCAGCTTTCTCGGAATTAAAGTTGTACATATCACGCCTACTAGCAACAAATACTACCTACTAGCTACTAAATGGATGGTTGTCACCTTACCTAATTTAATTAACAGTTTTAGTATACACAGAAGTTCTTGTTCGTGTCAGCATATTGATTTTGGTTCAACTAAACCACACAATGGGCAGGGCACATAGTACGCAGAACTGACGGCCGATGGGGCAGCAAGGTTCTGGAATGGAGGCCGCGTACCGGAAAACGCAGCGTGTGACGTCCACCTACAAGGTGGACCGACGACATCGTGAAGGTAGCTGGATGCAGGCCGCTACTAATCGATCAAGATAGAAAGCATTGGGGGAGGCCTATGTTCAGCAGTGGACTTCCTATGGCTGAAATGATGATGATGATGAAATGAGGCTGTACAGACGACAGCACATCTTGAAATTTTTGTTGCAAAATAACCTTTTAAATTACATAAGACGCCACAGTTGATGTGTTGTCTTCTGTACTTAGCAACGTATTTTTCTTGACGTTATGCATTCATTAATTCATCCATGTATTCATCTGGTATATTGTATGACGAATAGCAATAGAGTGCCTCGTGCACACCTCCTGTGGCGAAACCATTACCTCATTCAGAGGTGTATCATGTTATACATCATAGGTAGTTGTCATGTTACATGATAGAGGCTAACTACGTATTCAAGTGTGTCATTTCCCATATTATTGATTTTTATAATCACGTAGATTAAGGCTGGGTTGCACCATCTTACTTTAACTTTAACAAACGTCAAAAATCTGTCAAACTCCATACAAAAAGCACCGGTTATCGTTATAGTTTACGGTCAAATTTAGGTGATGCAAATCAGTCTTAGTTTTGTCTATGCTGAAGGCAAATGGGAAAGGAAGTTTTTAAGACAACAATCTTGGCCTAGGACTAAAAAATAATAAACTTTTTTGATACCCGGTATGAACGACAGTGCATCAAGGCTGTGGCACGTCGTATAGTTGTAAATGTGACGTTGAGTGTACAAGCTACCTAAATAAGTATTCGAAATAAAATAATAGTGCACACTGCCCTGGGCTAATGCTATCGTTTGTATCATAGCCAGTTGTTATATTGTTTTTCAGTTTATTTAGTTTAAAAAAAACACAGAAAAGTAATTGCAACTGATTGAAGTGCCCGCCAGCATTTCGGCTGCGAGATAATCTAAATGTATATTTTCACAATTAAATGTTTCCAGTGAGCACGCACATACGAGAGTACCTACATTAAATTCATTAGGCTGTCCAACAGAAACGATATAATAATAAAACTTAACTATCTCTGTGTTAAAATTAGATAATGGTGGTGCTGCTGCAAAAATACTTATAATATACTTTGTTGATACGTCTCTAACAACAAGATACGTTGTTTTTAGAATTGGCATTTAGTGAGCTTTATGCTTATCATGCTACATTTCTTTCACATGGAATATTTTTAAAATAAACAACTTGAAAAAATCGAACTGCCTAAGGCGGGAATCAAACCCACGACCTTTCGCTTGCCGGGCGACTACTCTTCCAACTGAGCTACTTAAAAATTTAGTTTCAGAAGCCTCTAATCGCTAAGAAATTTTAATAACACATGGAATATGTAGCTTAAATGACCTGCCTGAGGTCTAATAGAAAACAAATAAATCCAGCAACAGGCAAAACAATAACAACAAATAAAATTTACCGTTGTTTGATTGATTACCATCAGTTTTCATTCGAGTTACGTGACTAAGACCACTCTCTGGCGGAACACTAGCGGCATTAGGCGAACTTTTTATGGCCCCCGCCCAGTCCCCAGCGATCGCGGATTATCTAAATGGACTGACGTTTTATTGTGCCTAATAAAATCCGGCCGAGGGTACTTTGGCATTGATTTTGATTAGGTCACGCAATATTTCATAGAATGTGACGGCACTGAAAAGGTTAATTAAATGTGCTCATATTGACCTTGTTCTGCAGTCTTTCTTGTCTTTTGCTTGAACCGCAACATTGACCTTTTTCGTGATTTTTTTAGACACCCTGGCTTATTCCCTGGCTACATCATACTTTTAACTAAACAGCTTTTCACACTACGGTTTTAGTAAGCAATTGGTATGTTCTTCATTGAGGAGTTTGGTTTCCCATCGTAGGTATCTAATGAATATTTTAAAGTTTCAAGAGTATTTTGATACACATTTTTGGTAAATAACAAAGATACAATGTATTGGGCTGCAATAACTGGGATGTAGTCGTTAAGCCTGTTGCTAAATAATATAAATCTTTAAGAAATACATCTCTTATTTTTATGGTGATCATTGTTTGTTTTGCATCGAACTTTCAGTCGCATTATACCTAAACGAATTTTATCTAGATATCAAAATAACTTTTATGCGTTATCTAATTTAACTATCTCTGTATTATAGATCCACCCACTATTCATCCAATCGCCATGAAATTTTGCATACCCTTTATTTTAGATTAACATGGGATAAGCCGGGATGAAATCAATTTCCTGTGGGACGTATGAATTTGGTAAAACTATGCGGACGAAGGCAGTTAGTAAATAAAGGTCGGACCTTGGGACTGTAGTCTGTATCGATCAATGTCTTCATTTGACTATTAATTTTATTGTAACAGAGACACAAAACGTGTAAATCAAATCTAATTAACACTACAAACGGTTTTTTATCCATTAGATACATTATAATTCGATAAATTTTCCTAATCAACTAAGTACTTTTGATTTATTTTCGTTAGTTTGAAAAGGACTTTATAGTTGTTCGATACTCGTAAATACGAGTGACCAATGACCATGTTTGTCTTTGCAAGTCTTCAGAAGAGCATGAGAAGATCGCACCGACCTCTGTCTGATACATGTCGAACGTAGTGACAATTTAAAACAGCTTTACAATTCCAAAACTTTTAATCCGAATGTCCTGCAATTCCAATCGTCTTTGAAAGTATCCTAAGGCAATTATGAGCAGAGTAGTCCTTTTATAGCGACCCAATTGAGCCAACGATCTAACGACCATGTTACACAAGCATCAAGTGCAAATTACTATCAAACGGCCTCGGTTATGGCCGATAGGATTATGAATTGAGATTAGATCAACAGGCAACACTAAACAGGTAGCAACAATTATAACATTGTTGACAATCCAATTGAATTATTCAATTCAATTACATTAAGCCCGTAAGTTATGGCGGTGGCTGTGTGTGCTTACAATGACGTTGATTGATTGTGGATGTTAGTACTAAGCCTGTAGCGTTCGAGTAAATATTCAGTTGTGTAAAGTTAGCGATATACAGGGTAAAATAAAAATAAAAAATACAATTTTAAAGTAATTCCTGATAAAGATAAATTGATATTGCCAAATCCAGTTCAAGGGCCCTCAAAAGCAAAACCATTCAAGCCACACCGGCTATACCCTGTCAAAACAGATAAAAAAGCGGCTAAAAAGTACCGTAATTTTATTATTACGGCCACAATTCCCCATTCAATTAAGTGGCAATGTACAAACTTTACGCGATGCTAACAATTTGGATTTTATATAAGAGTAATTCCGTCTGTTTGTCAATAAAATACGTAAATAGCGTTCGAGCGCACATAAAAATGACATAATCGTCGCATAAAACGAAAGGGTGCCAATAAAAGCACCCTTTTAACGAAAGATATTATTTACTGTTGCAATATCAAGGACATTCGGTCGCTATAAATCCTTAGAGCTGATTTTATTGCGCTTATTTGGTGAATTCAGTTCTAAGTGGGCAGCCGAAAACGATATTTGACACTTTATTATGGTCCCCCAATCCACTATTGGGTCATAGAGAAGTGAAAATAAATGTATGTCTGTATTGATATGGTTGTCAAACTAAAAGGACGAGTAAGTAGGTCACGATAAGTTTCGATTTCATGTGCTTCTACATAACAAAATTTCAGCATCAACCACAGTGATGGATGGATTTACAAAGACAACTTCCCGTAACTGGAAGAAGTAACTGAAAACCGCACTAAGAGTTTATCAGAGTCAATGGAGTTATTAAGTCATTGACATCACGGGCGAATCAACAGTTAGGAACTTTGTGAATGTATGAGTTAGCCATCTTTTATAAAACTATTACTCTTATAAAATAAAAATAAGAGAGTGATGATCCATCTTATAGCACTGGGGTGCTTGAATGAAGGCTCTTTGGCACATCCCATATTCCCATAACGCAGAATTAAGGCTGGCTAATCCTTTCATCACAATGGGAATCTTATGGAATATCTTGGACATTTCAAAAATATATCAGAACTTTCATTCGGTTCGGACCATATTGGACTCACGATTGGGAAAGATAAGTTTCCTATTTGAGGGAACTATGATTTTAGGAAATGTTCTTTCGATAAATCAATAAGGTCCCACGAATTGAAAATAAAGATTTGTTTTTATTTTCATACTAGCGGCCGCCCGCGACTTCGTACGCGTGGATCCCGTTTTACCCCCTTCATCTATCTTACGCGGTTTAGATTTTTTCATACAAATGTTTTTTCCCGCTAACTCCCGTTTCCGTGGGAATTTTGCAATATCCTGTAGTAACTAAGCTTTAAGTTTACTAAGGTACCTGCATGCCAAATTTCAAGCGTCTAACTTAAGCGGTTTAGATTTTTCATACAAATGTTTTTTCCCGCTAACTCCCGTTCCCGTGGGAATTTTGCAATATCCTGTTGTAACTTAGCTTTAAGTTTACTAAGGTACCTGCATGCCAAATTTCAAGCGTCTAACTTAAGCGGTTTAGATTTTTCATACAAAAGGATTTTCCCGCTAATTCCCGTTCCCGTGGGAATTCCTAAGTATCCTATAACCTGCCCAGGAGTATGAAGAATAATTGTACCAAATTTCGTTAAAATCCGTCAAGTAGTTTTTGTTTCTATAAGGAACATACAGACAGACAGACAGACAGACAGACCGACAGACCGACAGACAGACAGACAGACAAAAATTTTACTGATTGCATTTTTGGCATCAGTATCGATCACTAATCACCCCCTGATAGTTATTTTGAAAATATATTTCATGTACAGAATTGACCTCTCTACAGATTTATTATAAGTATAGATTCCGCAGTGGTATTTAACCGACTTCTTATAGGAATGTCTTCGCGTGCCTTTGCCTCCAATGAACAGTGAAAATAATGTTAGGTATTTATTTTTATAAAGGCTAAAGATTTATTAAAAGCGAAGGAAGATCATTGTTCTTCTATCTCTATTGTTTTTTCACACTTGAAATCGTATTTTTAATCAGGAATGTAAAACACGGAGATGTAAACAAACGAAATGGACAAAATCTGTACCAACATTGGAACACATGTCGCCCATTTGCGACGACACTGTGACATCTCGACATATACGATTTTTTGTTTTACCGAAATTCTGAACCGCGATCTTGCGTTCTTTTATCTCCAAAAACAGGGTATTTGTTACTCCAAAAACAACAATACTATGAGAGAAAGAGACAAAATATTACGTTATAGCGCTGGCTCGTTCGGCGATCTAGTTGGCTTCGACACTGTGACAGTTCAGTTGCCACCTGTGCTTTGAGATGTGAGGTGCTCTTCGTTTTTAAGAAAAACGTGACATCTCGAGGATACCGCGATATTGATGACAAAGTTAAGTTTTTAAAATATTTTTATTTTATTCGACAATGTGGCACGTCATACTTATCACAGTGTTCTTCTAAAACAAAAAGCAAAGTAAAAGAGAAATTATTTATATGTCACGTTATTCTTGTAAGAAAATCGAAGTATCATCGGGACATCTTAACTAGTAACGTTGTAGATGATGAAAATTTTTCCTATATTGAAAATATGTTGTAGGTCATTTGTTGATGTTCTGTTATTGCAGAATACATGTTATTGAAATTGAATGGTATATCTACTTGTCACGTTGTATACGCTAAACAGTAATACTAAGCTCCAGATATCATTACAGATGGGGACTAGCAATGCAAAAAAGCAAAGGTTAACATTTGTGGCGATGCACTGCCTGAAGGAATTCCACAACCTAATCCGACAACATGACTAACAGCGCTATGCGAGCGCTGTGAAAGTGTCTCTTTGAGCTACAATAACGTCGGAACTAATATGAGTAGATGTAGACCTCAGATCATAGAAGGGAATAGATGTGAAACGGGGGCGTGGCGCGTGTCTCCGCGATATGCCCAGAAACGAACATCGGCCGCGTAGCTAGGTTAGTCGCGATTCAGTCGTACTGAGGAAATGTTCTCCGATATTGTTGGATAATGCGTCGTAACGTGCAATAACATAAGTGAAACGAAGAACTACAGGAACAATGAAGTCATTTACCACATGTAAGTATTGCAAATCCATTGGTATTTTGCTTATAAATAAAAAAAACTAAACATTTTTACGAACGAATTCAGTGCCGTGACATTTACTGCGATATCGAAATTAGTGGTGATAAAAATTCAAACACGTTGTACATTGACGATTTAGTTAGCAACCACTTTATGTCATGCGTAACTACTGCGCAATGTATTTTATTTCTTCCGATATCCACTGACGCGTGAAAATACACAGTACGGCCGCATGTGCCGGTCGTAACATAGTGCAGGGCTCGTGTTCTAATACGGTTTCCTATTATCGATAAATAGAAGTAAATTATTATTTTCTATTTTCTAATTTTGAATGAAAAAATCATGAGTTGCTTGCGATTTTTAAGTTTTTACAAAAACAATAACAATAGTAGAAGGGATTAGTAACTGTCAACTATGTAATTACTATAAGAGCTAGTTGAAAGCCTAATATAGGCATTATTTTTGATAAACATAAGCGGTACGAATTTCGCCATAATTAAAAAGTTAATGCGCGATAGTAGTTAATAATAATTACAGTGATCCTGTTATTATTATTAAAGTAAATAATAATATATTACCAATATTGTAAATACTGGTAAAAATCGCAAGTACCTACTTAACCCATGACTTTTCATACAAACTTTGTCAGTCTATAACTTCTATACTCCATCGATAACGACATTGAGCTTTGGTTGGGGTAAATTAATTTAAGGTAACTTCATTTAGTCCCAATAATTGATTCTGAGTTTTTCGTCCATACAAAATGGAACTGACTCCTTTATGCAAAAATCGTTAAAGAACATAATAATAACGTATAATAATAAAAAGGTTTTCATACAAGCATTTTTTAAACCAATTTCGAGCCTTGCCCCCAGGATTTAAAGTATCGATATCTTATCGACTCCATTTTATCTTTCTTCTCTCTAATTGCTTTTTTCAAAGTGTGCGTCACGTCACGCGGCCATTGATTGGCCATAAGGCACGCCTTCTGGCCAATCACAGCACTTTTAAGCCGGTTGCACATGTTGTCGTAGACTCTCAGTCGCTTTGTTTTTACACAGTTGAATGTGTGTGTGGGAGCTGTGGTGGGGGAAATGTGGGGACACTGGTTCTCGTTGTAGTTACGCGCGACTTCATATCTATTCTCTTTCTATGATCTGAGATGTAGACTGATAAACATACATTCGTTTTGAAGAATAGTTCAAATACTAGAAATACAGTGCAAATAAAACATACTTATACGACTGTCTGTTTTTACAGACACAACAAGCAAAATATTTTATATTAACATACGATAGCCTTTGATCAGCTTAATCTGAGATGATAGCTAACAAAATTATCTATGTAGAAGTATGCTAGAATAGCAATGCGTTGGATGACCCCAGATATTTATTTATTTATGTAATTATTCAATGTTACTTAGCTGTATTGGCTATGTTTTGCTTTCTGCAAAAAAAGTATTTTAATGTTTTAATATAATCACAGATAATCAGCAATTGATGGAATTTTATCGCTTCTTGCCCAAATATACTTTGGCGGGCGCAACATTGTTTTGTATAATAACATTGCAATAGGTATAACTATTTCAGAAAAACTACGCCAATAAAATGGCTACATTATTTATAAATAGTGGTTGTTATTTTTCACTATTAATACATTATTTAAATATCTTTTATAAATTTAATTTTAAATAAGTATAAAAAATTAAAACACCCTAAAAGGTACCAAAATGTAGCCGGAGACGGCGATTTTTGCGTTGATAATTTTAGGATTAAATTGTCATAACTAGTCAGTTATAAAACATCTATTTACTAACCTAGTAGGTACCTACAATTTTCTCTTACTGTTTTTTTTTTTGTGCCTAGTAGTTTAAGAGGTTTTACTTTTGAGAGTTTTTCGTTTATTTTGATAAGCATTAGTTTTTAGAATAAGAAAACTTAATGTGAGCTTAAATATTGTATGTATACAACTGTCTGTCTACTTAGATAATATTTTTATAAGTGCAATTTAACATGGCAAAGCGAAATATTCGCCTGTTCCAAAAATTTATTTATCATTTTTACTGATTGTAATGTTATTAAAATAAAATAAAAATTTTCAAGATCAACGTGTTATCTAAATAATGACTTATATAAATATATTTTTTTACATCATCTTCAACGTGACAACTGAACTTACCATCTTCAAAATATTATTTTTTACTAGAACAACGTGATAAGTTGTCTCTTTTTTTTTCAATCGCTTTAATTTCATCAATTTAGACGCAAAGTTATGTCTTACTATAAATATTTAAATTCATTAATAGTTAATCTTTAAACGTTTCATACACAATTAGGTAATCCTAACCTTCTTTTAAGAGTTATGGTCATTCAAAAGTTAAAAAGTCGATTTCTGTAAAACTACTGTTTTTGATATATCACAGTGTCGTCGCAAATGGACGATGTGTTTAATTTTAAGATCAAATCGAAAAGCGTCCGATGCCAAATCCCATTTTTGAATGCAACAAATATAACATTGCTTTTTTATCCATATTGCCACTCGATCTCTTTATGGGGGACCATCTCGCTTTCATCCCAAAATAAACACATTTTTATTCCGATCTCATGCTAATAAAATGCAAATTCGGCCCTTTCGGCTTAGGGTTTAGCAATTTTCAACAAATGTTTCCTATTGAATTTTATTTGATTTCCTTAATTGCCGGACACTGTTGCCCTATGTAATTCTTATTGGATATTGTTTTCGTTTAATTCTGGTGTCTGTTGCGGAGTTTGTTTTAATTTCCACAGCAGTATTCTGTATTATTGCTGAATCGCTTATCTTTATATCATGTTATTGATTGAGCAATATTTTTTCCCGCGAACGTTTTATTCTCTAGTGCATTTGTCACATACGGTTGGGAAACAACTTGTGGTGAAACATTTTGAGAGATATATTATTATGTATTCCTATAGTTTACAAATTTTAAGGATCAGAAAGCTATGTGTCCTAGGATATTATCGGTAAATGTTGAACTAAGATAAGCAGAAACAACTATTGAATTTAACGTTAGTACATTTAGCAGGCACAGGTTTTCATATACAGTTATTTTAAAATTATTTATATTTAAATGTACCCCATTATTTGCTCAAAAATATCCTTTTGCTCTTACAAAATTGTATTAACAACCAAAAATCTCAACATTTGTACCCACAAAGTGTATTTGCGGAATTCTAAACGTGTTCCACGCCGAGTTGCGATGGCGAGTGTATCGGAATTGTAAAGAGTGCGCACAGCACAATGCACAATGGTGCGCAGTCGCTAGACTTGTACCGTGAAACGCCAGGTGCACGTGCCGGAATTGCACTTAGTAACGGGACTCAAATATTGTACCACTTTTTAAATAGTTATTGAAATATTTTAGAGGTTACGGCACCATAGAGATAATCTATCTATACTTATAATAAATCTGTAGAGAGGTCAATTCTGTACATGAAATATATTTTCAAAATAACTATCAGGGGGTGATTAGTGATCGATACTGATGCCAAAAATGCAATCAGTAAAATTTTTGTCTGTCTGTCTGTCTGTCTGTCTGTATGTTCCTTATAGAAACAAAAACTACTTGACGGATTTTAACGAAACTTGGTACAATTATTCTTCATACTCCTGGGCAGGTTATAGGATACTTAGGAATTCCCACGGGAACGGGCATTAGCGGGAAAATCCTTTTGTATGAAAAATCTAAACCGCTTAAGTTAGACGCTTGAAATTTGGCATGTAGGTACCTTATTAAACTTAGAGCTTAGTTACAACAAGGAATTCCCGAAATTCGCACGGAAACGGGAACAAGAGGGAAAATCCTTTTGTATGAAAAATCTAAACCGCTTAAGTTAGACGCTTGAAATTTAGCAAGCAGGTACCTTAGTAAACTTAAGGCCGGGTAACAGAGAAAATGGCGAAAATGAGGTTTTCATTTTTCATTTTTGAGGTACTAAACAGTAAAATAAAAGGCTAAAATTTTTTTTGGGCATAGTTGAGGATATTTTCTAGGGCTATTAACGGATGGAAACACGATTTGATGAAGTTGACTCGATAGAATAAATTCCCAAAGTTACCTCTATTCGTTTTCTAATTATGGTTTTATTTTTAAAATAAGCGATTTGAGATTCTGAATCTTTTACTAAACTAAAGTTCAGAAATAACTTGAGGGCTTTTAACGGATGAAATTTTTATATTGCGTCTTATTTAGTTACTATGTTAAAAAATGTGGAAAAAATCGCCCATGACGGCTTGGACAATCTCAATCAGTCGCGCGGTGGCGCTTACGGAGGACGGACGCGTGCCAGTTTTTTGGCCGTGACAGTTCTCGATTTGTCAATATTTTTGACAATGATGACTTTGATGAGTCACAGTATAATAATACCAGTGTTACTGGAGAAAGCTAAAATTTTTGATAATTAAGAATTCTTAATTTTGTCTACCTATTGAAATTTAAATCGTTGGCATCCTTTTAAACGAAGACTACTCATGATAAATAGTACATTCCTCAAATATGAGACAAAACCAATGAGTTAAAATTACATTTTAATAGTACCTACATACAATCGTCTTCACTCTTTAGAAGAGCACACTGACACAAATAAATAATAAAAAATTAGGTCAGTGGGTCAAATATAGGGGCAGCTGCACGTCACTGAAAGACGATTCTGTTTACTCGGCATCTGGGCTGGAGAACATGAATCCTTGCTTACAGATGCAGATGTAAATAGAGTTATAATTGGACAAATTTTACATGAAATGTTTAACAGAACTCAGTTAAAAGACACATACATGGAATACCAATAAGGTTGCGGAGGGAAAGCTACCTATTATAAACTAGCGGCCGCCCGCGACTTCGTTCGCGTGGACCTCGTTTTACCCCCGTTAGATATGATGTTTTACCTCATTTTACCCATGTTGATAGATGGCGTTTCACGGTTTCCCCCGAATGAATATTTACGAACGTCATACCGTAGTTTGTCCAGTGCTGTAGATTTTAACCAATGACGATAGATGGCGCTTTTAGACACGTCTTATTTATTTATTGAAATTTATTTGCCACATATCGTCATAATGTTAATCTGGGTTATAAACAATAATACTGTAAAGTTCAAAATCCGTTCAGTAGTTTTTGCGTGAAAGAGTAACAAACATCCAGACATCATGACATCCAGACATCCAAACTTTCGCCTTTATAATATTAGTAGGATATTTCACAATCCAAACTAATATTTACTATTTAGCATTTACTTACAGTAAATATTAGTTTGGATCGTGAAATATTTAAAATAAAAAAAAGAATAAAACAAAATAGGGTTTCAAATTACCTATTTATAATCTAATATTATAAAGAGGTAAAGTTTGTGTGTTTGTATATTTGTTAAATTGTAAGGGGTAATCTCGGGATCTACTGAACTGATTTTAAAAAATCTTTCACCAATAGAAA
Organism: Ostrinia nubilalis; assembly: GCF_963855985.1. Classification (NCBI taxonomy): domain Eukaryota; kingdom Metazoa; phylum Arthropoda; class Insecta; order Lepidoptera; family Crambidae; genus Ostrinia; species Ostrinia nubilalis. The sequence continues at coordinate 9,763,143 of NC_087103.1, forward strand.
GCCACATTATATCATTCTGAGTGTAATAGGTTATATAAAAACCAAAAAATTCCACGCGGGCGAAGCGGCGGGCGGAAAGCTAGTTTATTTATAATTATGTAAGAGCATAATTATTAAAGTCGAAGTCAAACATTCTTTATTTGTGTGGACCTATATTAACGAGAGATTACAAGAGATTACAAGGCGTCAAATATTTCAAGAAAAAAATTAAAAACTATTATAAAGCTAAATTTTGCTCTCATGGAGCCTTTACCTACTCTGACAAATTAAGACTTAGAGAAGAAACTAATAATAAAACTATTTAACTGTCCTGCAATGAAAAGCTTGATCGGGTACAACACCTCAAGTTATTTCAGAACTTGATTTCATTAAAAGACTCCGAATATCAAATCGCTTAGGTATCTAAAGTCAAACGATTCTGAAATGTCAAGTGGACTAATGAATAACCCATTAAGATAGTAGCGCCCTCCTGTCAATAACATACCTGGAACGATAGAGTTTTGAACAACTAATAAAAATGCTTTGTCCTAAATGACTGACGGATATCGTAGAGACCTGAAAGTTGGAAGGTGTGTTCTTTTTATGACGTAGGCATCTCATAAGAAAAGATTTTCCGAAATGGGGTCATGAAATAGAGGGGGTGAAAAAAGGGGGCAAAGTTTGTATGGGACAAAGTGATTCCTTGGTTCAATCTACTTGAAATTTAGTTTAACAATACCTTAATATAATTCATGAAAGACGTGTGGAACGGGTAGAAAGTAATTTTGGCAGTCATTTTCTTCGAAGTTGATATCAATACTACTTAGTGCCTTTGATTTAATTACTTTTTATTTTTACAAGTGTTTGAAAACTCCATTTCAGATTGTGTTCAATGTCAAGTGAAATCTCAAATTGAAATGTCTCAATCTCAATGAGGAGACTCTGTATTTATTCCTAGAATTCCCCAAACACCGTCAAATTACCCTTTCGAATTCAAGACAGTGCAGTTTCCCATCAGTCTGCTTCGTAATGACTATAAACAAAGCTCAAAGTCAAACTCTAGGGACCTCTGCTTAAACTCCCATGAGTGCACAGAGGTACGCAGGTAACCGCGTGTGATGCTCATAGCAATTTTCGATAGGTACAGAACCCCGTACATACGTCATACATATTATAGAAAGAAAACACCCAGACCAATACAAACAAATATGTTTCTGCAATTTTAGTATGATATTTTTATTTATTAATAAACAAAGAGACTGAACAAAATTGATGCGTACCTATACTGATTAATGTTATTAACCACATGCAAAGCTTCGTGAATTGCAACAACTATAATTAAATTTATTATCCAAACTCTAAATAATCGCTACTAAGAGTAACTTATCATAATAAAAAATTCCAATCGCTCAAGCTCCCAAGGGCCTACCGATAGGTCGGGTGACGTAATCTTGAAATTCTTTAAGCCGGCGCAGAACTTCCAGAAGGTCGGGCGACGCCACGGCCACTTTGAATCGTGTTTACTTCTGCAGTTATATTTTATATTTATTCGATTCTAGAATATATTCCCAAAAAGTCTGAAAGGTGTTTTAATTTGTATCACTTGGATATGATTTCTAGTAGAAAGTGTTGTGAGTGTGACGCTTGAAGGGAAGGAAGTAACCTAACCAACTGCGTATTTCTATACTGTGTAGCTGGAAATTGTGGCGGGAGCTCTTTGACGCGCTGTTTTCGGCGAAGAATTGCGCGCGCAGATTTTGACAGCGCGAAATACCTACTTTAGAAGAAATACCAAGCCTTAAAGCTTAGTTACAACAGGATATTGCGAAATTCCAACGGGAACGGGAGTTAGCGGGAAAAAACATTAGTATGAAAAAATCTAAACCGCGTAAGATAGATGAAGGGGGTAAAACGGGTTCCACGCGTACGAAGTCGCGGGCGGCCGCTAGTAATAATAATAAATCTTTAGACAATTTCACACAGCGCCAGCTAGCCCCAAAGTAAGCAACTTAATGCTTGTGTTATGGGTGCTAGCTTAACGGATATACTACTTATATACTTTTTTTTTTAAATACATAAATATTATACATAGTCACACCCAGACCCGTCACAGAAATTAAAATTCATCATTTCAATTTCTGCCCGGCCGGGAATCGAACCCGGGACCTCTCGGCATAGTAGTCCGTTCTGAACCACTACACCAAACGGCCGACAAAGAAAGATATAGAGAGATGCCAAATAATGCGCTGAGTTCGAAACTCACAGTCGCATTAGAAATTCACACACACAAAGTAATCAAAATATGTGCTCATTATCCACTGCGCAAGCTACATTGCTTGTTTACATTATGACGTCGCTGCTGTCACCATTGCTTTCACGAGCAATGTGTTCTGTTTTGAGCATATTGCTGCTACACCTTGTCATGTCTCCCTTTAGTTTCTGTGATCATTGTTACGCCACCAGTCGGGCTAGGATGCGCACCGTGATCTTATCGATGGTTTAAGACGATTTTAGCTTATAGCGTGAAATCGATAAAACGGCGCGAGCGCATCCTAGGCCTACTGAATTACCTTAATCCACCTACATCTTAAAATCAAAGCTATAGCATTTGTTTCATAGTGTTAACGCCATCTATCGGCGCATCAGCGCACATAATACGTCTGAAGTTGTATACGAGCAAGGAGCCTGGAGGGGAGCGCGGGGGCGGCCCGCGTCAACTTCACTCGATTACCAGCAAGAAAACACGAACGAACAACGGTTGTAAATTTATCTTAAAAGTAATCGAAATATACGAATTATTTCTTCAGTCAGCGTTCTTCATTTAATTAAACGTCGAAACATTGGTCCTACGAGTCGGACGGAGCCTTGGACTCAAGATATTGCACGGAAGTCGTTGCCCGGCGCGTATCCTGAAACTGAAGCCAAAGACGAGGAACCAGGCCAAGACACATCAATCGGATCAACGGTCAGGTTTTATCCTTCCTTTTCGCGTCCCATCCTAATCGATTAGTGCTGAAACAGTGTTATTTTTCAAAATTCCAGCCGTTTGTAGTGTTCGTGACAACTGCAACGTCACAGCCTACTGTGCGCCGTAAGCGAATAAGGTGATCCTGCAAAAAACCGTACGTACTCTTTGTTTTCTAATTTCTTCCCATAATGAGCGATGAGGAATATGTTTCTGCAAATTCTAAGCTTAGAATTCCTAAAACATCTTCTAGGGAGGGTAGTCGGTCAGCCTCCAAAGAACGTTCTACTTCTTTAAAAACATCCGTTACAGACCTAAAAAGGCAAAGAGGAGTACTCAAAGCTCGATTAACGTCATTCGATAAATATATTTCAAAATTACAAAATATCGATTTGACAAAGCCTCAATTAATTGAATTAAAATTAAGAATTTCTCAATTGGAGTCTGTATTTGATGAATTTAATACATTACAAAGTAAAATAGAGGAAATCTCTGATGAAAATGATCTTGTAAGTCTTATTGAATATCGAGAAAGTTTTGAGGAACAGTATTACGGGTGTATTTCTCTTGCTAAATCGATTTGGGAAGACAATAGTGAGGATATTGTTACGAATAGCGGTAATTTATGCAAAAAAGGTCAGTCGATGCAAATTAAATTACCTGATATTAAATTACCCACCTTTGACGGTTCTTATGACAACTGGCTAGAATTCAAAAATTCTTATTGTACTATGATTCATTGCCGTACCGATTTAGATGCGATTCAAAAGTTCCATTATTTGCGGTCATCGCTTAGCGGTAGTGCACTTCAGGTCATAGGCGCATTGGAATTAACAGATGCAAATTATGTTCATGCGTGGGAACTATTAGTCAATAAATTCCAAAACGATCGTCTTTTGATACACAACCATGTAAAGTCGTTGTTTTCTTTGCCAAATATGAATAGGGAATCACCTTTACTTATTAGAAAACTAATTGACACTATTTTGCGTAATCTACGTGCCCTAGAATCATTAGGAGAACCCACCAAGTCATGGGACACTCTGATTATGTATTTAATCGTATGTAAACTCGATTCATCCACTGAACGTGAGTGGGAGAATCACAAGGGCGCGTTAATTACAAATAGTTCTAACCGTAAGTTGAAACTGGACGATTTGCTGACCTTTCTCAAGAACCGAGCTGATTTATTAGAAATGATAAACGTGAATAATAATAATAGCAATTCTAATAACAGCAACTTTAATAAATTCAATAATAGTAATAAACAGTCTCAAAATGTGAAATCTCCAGCAGTGCAAGCACATAGTTATAGTTATGTGGCTGCGAAATCGGAAAACAATAAATCAGCTAAACGTAATCGTGTTTGTGTATTATGTCGTGGGAATCACGCGTTATACATATGTAGTATGTTTTTAAATTTGTCTGTTGAGGATCGACATAGATTAGTCAATGATAACAACCTTTGTCCCAATTGTTTACGTCCAGGTCACTTGATTAAAGACTGTTTTTTCGGCCCTTGTCAGCAATGTAAACAAAAACATAACAGCTTACTACATAAAGATTCCCTCAACTGTGTTAATACGTCATCACATAATGCACCCAGTACGTCACAATTAAAATCAACTGTATTGCATTCATCATTGAATCAAACACAAAATACACCTCTGCCGGTGTTGACGCGACCAGTTCTATTATCTACAGCGCTAATCGAAGTACTGGACGATAATAATAAGCGACACACGGCACGAGCGCTCCTAGATAACGGGAGCCAACATTGTTTCGTTTCGGAAACATTTTGTAAACGAATTAAGTATACGAAGTTTTTACAGTCCACTGTTCGAATATCAGGTGTGGGACAATCGGTGTCACACTCTAATAAATTATGCGATTTGATTATTCACTCAAAGTTAAACGATTTTTCTACGAGCGTTCAATGTTTTGTTTTACCGCGTATCACGTCATTCTTACCGCCCGTGAGTATCGATGTTGAGACTATACGAATTCCAAACAACATCGAGCTCGCTGATCCTACTTATTATCTACCTTCGGAAGTCGATTTATTAATAGGTGCGGACTTATTTTGGGAAATTTTAAACGATAATAAAATACGATTAAAAAGTGGTCCGTACCTTCAAGATACGAAATTGGGCTGGTTGATTTCCGGACCAATTTATACGAATAAAATGCGTTGTAAACAAAACATTCAATGCAATTTTACACAAACTATCGATTTACAATTACGTCAATTTTGGGAATTGGAGGATAGTGGCCCTCGCGAAAATATACTTACCTGTGATGAACGTAAATGCGAGAAAATATTTAAAAATACGACAAAACGGGAAATAGATGGTAGGTTTTCAGTTCGAATACCTCTAAAGGAGTCAGCTAATTTGTTGGGTGACTCATATTCGGTTGCCTATAAACGATTTCTCTCTTTAGAACGGAAGTTAGAACGTATGCCTCAATATAAACGTATGTATGCGGATTTTATACGAGAATATGGGGATTTAGGTCACATGACAAAAATAAACGAGTACAGTGATCCACACTATTTTTTACCGCATCACGGCGTATTTCGCGAGAGTAGTACTACAACTAAATTAAGGGTAGTATTTGACGCCAGCTGCGCCACTACCTCTGATAAATCCTTAAACGATTTACAGTTTATCGGACCTAGGCTTCAAAACGATATTTTCTCGATTTTATTACGCTTTAGGCAATATTATTGGGTAGCAAGCGCGGACGTCGAGAAGATGTTTCGACAGACGCTCATTCATGAAGACCAGCGTAATTTACAGCTTATACTTTGGAGAGAAAGCTCTTCGGATCCGATAGACGTGTATAGGTTAAATACCGTGACGTATGGCACTGCGTCAGCGCCGTACCTTAGTATGCGATGCCTACAACAGGTAGCACAGGAATGCGACGATGAAATAATATCGCGCATTATCAAAGAGGACTTTTACGTTGATGATCTAATTACAGGATGCGATGATCCTGCTGAATTAATAAATATTTGCGAAAAAATATCACAAATTTTAAGGCAATATTGTTACCCATTACGTAAATGGACATTTAACTGTGACGTAACCTCGACAAACTCGTCAAAAGAGTTGGCAATAGGCGAGCATACACAAACAAAAACACTCGGTTTAGGATGGCATAATAAAAATGACCTACTTCATTTTACGTCCGAGTTAGGTAAGAACTGCGATAACACTCAATTAACTAAACGAAAGATGTTGTCAATCATTTATGACCCTTTAGGTCTCCTAGGTCCTGTTGTCATAATTTCTAAGATCATTTTACAAAAGCTGTGGCTATGTAAAATCGACTGGGATGACCTAGTACCGAGTGACGTCACAGAAAAATTCCATAAATTCATAGATTCGATTCAAAAACATTTACACGACATTAAAATTCCACGATGTGTTAGGGCAGCTCACACTCATCGTACGGAACTACATATTTTTTCAGACGCATCACAAGATGCATACGGCGCTTGTGCATATATTCGTACAATAGATGAGAATTCAGTAGTCTCGCTTAATCTACTATGTGCAAAAAGTAAGGTTGCTCCCTTGAAAACGATCAGTATCCCAAAATTAGAACTTTGTGGTGCTTTAATTGGTGCGAGATTGTACAAAAAGATTGTTGAGTCACTTAGATTAAAATTCGATTCTGTTTGCTTTTGGACGGACTCAACAATCGTGATGGGGTGGTTACGTATGTCTCCACATTTATTAAAAACTTTTGTACAAAATCGAATAACAGAAGTAAACGAGTTGACAGGCGATTCACTGTGGTTGCATATAGACGGCGATAAAAACCCAGCCGATCTAGTGTCAAGGGGCCTTTACATCGATGCACTAAAGAACAATAACCTGTGGTGGCACGGGCCTACCTTCTTACATTGTGCAGACTGGTCAAGGGATACTCAAGCGATACCTATCCGTGAAGATCTACCAGAGTTAAAACTTAAAATAGTTAGTGCAGTTTGTACAAATGCAGATAGCTTATTCGACTTCAAAAGGTTTTCACAGTTTAATAGATTGAAGCGGACTGGAGCGTACCTACTGAGGTTTATTCACAATACACGCAATAAGCAGGCGCGACGCACCGGTCCCTTATCAGTCGCCGAGTTACACGATGCAGAAATTGTTGTGACACGCTGCGCGCAAGCCCAGATGTTTCCGACTGTATACAACAACTTATTAAACGAAATACCACTAACAAAATGTAAAGAAGCGAATGGTATTTTAAGTTTAAATGTATTTCTTGACGATAATAAATTAATTCGTGTGGGAGGTAGGTTATGCGATTCGTCCAGGTTTAATTATGATAAACGGCATCCTGCATTGTTGTGTAGCAAACATCATTTTACCGGTCTTTTATTTAAATACTATCATAAAAATTTACTACACGCTGGACCCCAGCACCTATTGTGCACTATACGCGAAAGTTGGTGGCCGCTTTCTGGTAGGAATCTCGCTAGAAAAATAGTGCATGAATGCGTAAGGTGTTCACGCCTGAAAGGTAAAACTTTAACTCCAATAATGGGTAATTTACCTAAAGAACGTTTGGAGGCAGGTTTTCCTTTTATGTACACTGGCGTAGATTACGCGGGACCAGTTTTCATATTGAACCGCAAAGGTCGGGGGTCAAAATTAATAAAGGCATACATTTGTTTATTTGTTTGTTTTACAACTAGATGCATTCATTTAGAATTAGTAAGTGGCTTATCCACTAATGATTATATTTTAGCGTTAAAGAGATTTATTTCAAGGCGCGGAAAACCCGCAGAAATACACTCTGACAACGGAAAAAATTTCGTTGGAGCAGAAAAAGAGTTTCCATTATTAATTCAAGATAATATCGATAAAATTATAGATTTTACTGCCAACGATGGCATAAAATTTAAACATATTCCAGTATACGCTGCTCATTTTGGGGGACTTTGGGAGGCAGGAGTTCGATCATGCAAGCATCATCTTAGACGTATAGTAGGCAATGCTCACCTAACATATGAGGAATTTAGCACTGTTTTAGTACTAATTGAAGCCATCCTAAATTCCCGTCCTCTATCAGCTATGTCTACAGATCCCTCCGACCTCTTACCCCTAACTCCTGCCCACTTTCTCATCGGCCGACCGTTGACCGCTCCAGCCTGTGAAGACATCACCGAGGTGCCGAGCAGTCGCCTGGCACGCTACGACCGAGTCGAGCAACTACGGCAACATTTCTGGAGGCGCTGGTCGACAGAATACGTGGCAGAGCTTCAACTAAGAACAAAATGGAAAACGCAGAAGGACGACATAAAACTAGATAGTCTCGTCCTCATCAAAGACGATCATCAATCGCCTCTCAAGTGGTGCCTGGGGAGAATCATACGCGTCTTCCCTGGCAGAGACGGAGTTTCACGAGTCGCTGACATTCGCACCGCGACGGGGACAGTACAGCGGGCCTTTTCAAAGATCTGCCCACTACCACTGCCCACTGCAGCTGAAATGTCGACGCCTGCGATCTCGTCGACGCCTGCGACCTCGTCGAGACCTGCGGCATCATCGGGGAGCCCTTCGATGACACACGCATGAAGATTCGATCATCATCATTTTGGAAGCTTGGAGCTTCCAAGGCCGGCGGCATGTTAACGCCATCTATCGGCGCATCAGCGCACATAATACGTCTGAAGTTGTATACGAGCAAGGAGCCTGGAGGGGAGCGCGGGGGCGGCCCGCGTCAACTTCACTCGATTACCAGCAAGAAAACACGAACGAACAACGGTTGTAAATTTATCTTAAAAGTAATCGAAATATACGAATTATTTCTTCAGTCAGCGTTCTTCATTTAATTAAACGTCGAAACACATAGATATATCTTTAATTTATAAATTAAAAACCAGGCTTTAATGTCAAGTGTAGGTAAGTAGAATTATTATCTGTGAGAAAAATAAGTACTTACTACATACCTACTTATTTTGATTTTTTACACGTCGGACGCCACGCGGTTCACCGGTGAGCCTCGAACAATAAAATTTCTATTTTGTCTAGTGTCTCGGCCTTCAATAACTTAAAAAATCAAATTCAAAAGTTTAAAGCTGAAAATCTATTTCACACTCGTTAGTGCTTCTTTTACATTTTTCATCACATGCCTACGACAATACTTGCATAATTATTAATCACGGCACCACACACGTTAGCAAGCCAAAACGTAACGTTAAACACGACGCGTCTCTATAATATTTTGTTGCTCGTAAAATATACACGGCAGATAATTAAAGAAGCGAATAAAGCTTGGGTAGAATTTGTGTTTAATTAAAATCTCTCGGTGCCGACAAAGCTTTTTCACAAAGGATATGAAACAAGTTCGTGTACGTAAAGTTTCACTTACGCTCCTATCGGTGGTTAAACATATGCTTGTATTGTAAACTTGCTCGCATGGTTATATTTTACATTGCAATGGAGACTGTATTTTATAAAGAGATGCGTAGCGTAATGAGTGCACTAGTTATTGCATTTTGACAATACTTTGAAAACGTTGCGGTTCTAACTTGTAAAAAAATAATAGTACCTTAATTTATTTCTATTCTGATTTCGGGTGTACTTGTGTACTTGTGTGTAACCTCATGTGAAAATTATCAAAGGTCGACACATGCGCTTTATCTTAACTAATTCTGACTTGTTCATAGTTTCATGGTCTGTTTAATTCTTATATCATTTGGTATTTGTTTCTTTATAAGTCTTCATGAGTAGAGATCCTATTCACACGTGCACGCATCGTGCATACCTGTTTGCTTTTTTCTCTACCACACCTATAGCATAAAACCTACAACGCCTTGGAGTTCCACAACCTTCGCCAGTTTTATATCAATAAATCGCGTACATAAGTGCAGAGGATATAAATTGGCAATATGTGTCTGTACGTCTTATGGTAGTGGATTTTGCGGTTGGAAAGGATTAAAGTAGAAAATAGTAATAATCTTTCGTTCGGAGAAAGCACGTCCGATCTCGAAAAAGGTTTGGATTTGAACTGGATATTTTGGTAGGTTTAACGAATTCTAGGAAAATGTACGTATCATACGGTCGACAGCAAGCCATATATTATTTTTGACGCAAAATCCCTCTTATAACTATTACATAAAATGTAAAGGTATGTTAGGTACACATACCCTTAATATGTCATGCTTATAACAAGCGTGCTCGAACAACTCGACATGATCGTCCTCATGAGGTATTAGCAATGTTTCGACACACATGCTATTATTATTGTAAGTAGCAATTGCTCAACGCTCAGTGAGCACGTGTACTATAACCTTTAAAAGCTTAACTAACGTCGTGTTTACTATACATAACAGTCATTTAAACTAAACCTCCCATTCAGGTAAAAGTAAAAAGTCTCCCATGGACTATTTTCGGCTACACGTTTTAACAATTTTGTCAAGCCACCCTTAAATGCGCGTTTCAGGTAAATGCCAGATGCGATTCAACCCAAGTATAAATTCGCCAGCTCCTGAATGCCCTTCGCCGCTCTAACGAGGGCATTCATAAGGCAAATAATAATCCTGGCACAAAAAGGAACGTTCTGTTTAGCTTAATTTCTCCCTTTTTGCCGTTATTCGTTTGCACTCTTGATGTGTTATGATGAGATTATATTTTTTGAATTTAGAAGATTTAAGAAATATTTTTTACATTGCAAAAATATGGGTATACCTTCGCTTGAGTCTTTGTGGTACCTACATTGACATTAAGGTGGAATAAACGTACTCCAACCTAACAACACAATGTGCATGAAAAATCATGAGTGAAAGATTATGGCATAAAGTTTCAGAAAGAATAGAATTCCCAAAGTATTTCCTGATGAACCATGTAAATTATTTTAAAAACTGTTTCTTGAAAACCAAACTTTTATTTCAGTTACAGCTGTAATATCAAAGCCGTCACCTCGTTAGATTTACTCCAGAGACACATAAAACAGACCAAGAAGGTGAAAATCCTCGTTAAATATGAGTATCCGGGAGATTACCGGCCCTCGCAGGGTGGCCATGCGTTTGACAATAAAATGGAATTAAACGGCGCGGTCTCAGTAATGAATAGATCCGACTTTTACGGCATGATGGCAACACTAGAAGTAATAGAGCTGGACCGTGCCACCGGAATGCTAACCTAATGGCTGATTTAATTAAGTTATGTAAATGTTAAGAGGGTATTGAAAATGGAAAGGTCAAAAGCCAATTTAGAGTCACTTTCATAGTTGACTTGCTAATATTATTAAGGTTTACTCAAATTAATATTTCTAGGAAACTGAGGCACTGAGTAGTTGGCAGATTACCAGGGGACACGGAAATTATGTACGTTATTTAACTGTGATTATAAAATTGCTTGTCCTTGCCTTTTTACAATGGCACGTGTAAAAATGTAACAGCATTTTTTGTGATTGTATTTTTAAATAGGTACGAGTACCACGCCAAATATATTCAACATAAAATTAAAGAGAAATTATGTACTAAATTCTCAATTTCTGTACAAAAACCACTACCTTTTTAATACCCGTAATCCACCAAACGAGATTTTCAGAAAATTGCGAAGGTTTTCTAACTGTCCAAGAGAATTTGAATCATACTTAATTACCTCACCTTCCAACTTCCTCGATCAAATTGTGTTGTAATATCATTTTACTTCTTAATGATTTCCTAAATAGCAGTTTCAAATAGACCGACTTCTTTTCCGCGATAAATGGAATGTTTGGCGCGTTTTTGCTAATCTTGTTTTTCCTTGAAATTTCGTGTATAAAAAATCCATTTAAGTGTGAGTCGGACTAGCTACGAAGGGCTGCGTACCACGTATAGTTGATAGCACATTAGATCTAGGTATGTTTAAGCACTTATTGGATTAAATGTTTACAGTGATCATTTTACTTGTTTTAGCGGCAACAGAACTCATAAAAACTCATAAAACCCGTTTATTTATGCAAGAAGGCTTTTAAAAAGCAGTTTTATACGTCCCACTATTAACCCACGATAGCCGAAAGGTGAAGGGGTCGGACTGGCCGACTCGTGATCCGGGGAACGCGGGTTTGGTCCCCGCCGCCGCTCGACTATTGTGGTGAGCTCACTCGTAATACAAGCATATTTAGCTTAGTACGAAGGGCTAACGGGAGTATTAGTAATTTGTGTAATAACAAATTACTAATAATCTTAAAAAAAAACCCTACCACTGCTTCAGGACAATAAATGGGCCAGTGCTGAGAAGAAGCAGCGTAAGAAGCTCATTCACTATTGTCAGCCTCTTTTTCAAGGGTTTACAGACTTTAAAATATACATAGTTATAAATATTTATGCGAGCTAGGCAGTTAGGTATCCCAAACAATAAAGAAATACAGTTTCTGTCAAAACTTCAACTGTCCGCTTACTACGGTTCATTCATATGAGTCCGCTGAAAGATAGATGATGTAGGTACTCGTACATCGGGGGCCTATTCCGGAGGAGGTTCCTTGGGCTTATTTCTTTTGGGGTATAATTATGTATAACTCTAAAAAAGAGATCTGCTTGAGTGTACTATTCAGATTATAATTTAAAATACATTTTATTTTAGTTAAATGGTTTTTAATAAATTCTTTGTAGAATTGCTCGACAATCATATTAATTTGTTTCCGTAAAAACCACTTTATAATATATCTTAAAGAAAATTCAGTCTATTCGTACAATTGTGGTAACAATTTTCATAATAACAGTTATACCGTTACCTCAGCGCGTGGTTATCATGGTATAGATAAATTCTATGTATATTAATTCAGTATTAGAATAAAATATATTCTTATACGACGCACAATGTAATGTACAGGTAACAGCACACCAATCTAAACAATGTGGCATCTATCTTAGTTCTAATAGATGTTGTTTTGCAACAACAATGTCTATCTGAATGCTCTTGACTGTACATATCGTTGCCACGTTCTAGAGTGGATATAAACAAGGGCAGTCTAAAAGTTATGCCGCCGTGTCGTTACCTACAAAACTTTATTGACATTTTTATGTTCCGCTGCAGAAAATATTTTCCCACAATTTTTGTTTAGTTCTGCATTCGACAGTGATAGATAACCCAAAATAACGGTAAAATAAAATAACGGGGTATCCCGCCAAATATTTACAAACTCGCCGAAAGAAGCGGCCGGCGGACAATGATCCATCGCTTTTCAAAATGTTTCTTCGAAGATGGGGTGAAAATAAACGTGTTTAGATCTCCTAATTTCTTATTGAGACAGCCAACTTCAGCCAAAGTCTAGTGGTTAGAGATTATTTTAAAACTGGACATTTTGGTTTTGATTCTCATTATATGTATTTCTTAGAAGAACACCCACCACTTTAGTACTATAAGCTGTAGCAATAATTTGTATTTTGTATGGAGGCAACTTTATGGAATATTCACTTTCAGGTGATTCTCAACTTGGTAAGTAGGAGCTATTTCGTGCAGGAAAAGTGTACATTGATTAGTGCCTCTGTAAGCTGGTGTTACTCTAAAAAAAATAGAAATTAAAACAACGTAATACCGTTAAATCTTAACGTTACGTTATTTCGTTTGTGACTACTGAAATACCTATCTCTCAAAGCAACATTCTCAGACAGATCGTAAATAGGTCCCGCATTCTTTGCTCTTTAAAATGCTATTTTATTTTAGAAGTGCCCTTTGATTAACTTTTGCAGTTACAAAGAAGAGTTTGGCATTCGAATTATTTCAAAGGAATTTATTTTTAGTAAGAAAATGCAATGCATTTTTTAAATGTTTTACAAGATGTTTTTATCGTACCTGTACTAGAGAGAGACCGTCTGTCCTCATGATTAATTATAACGTAAAGGATTCTAATGGTATTGTGTTATAGGGCTTAATGTGATCTATAGTAGATATTATAGCTCGGCTTAGGTATTTTAGGGTATCAAACTTTTTCACTAGGTCTTCACTTCACAACACTTAGAATGAAAGAATATTATATCATTCCTGTTGACTAATTTTGAACTAATTTTATTAATTTTACTGCCGACATCTCGCTTCTCGCTCTCGACTTGTAATATTGAAACCCAAACACGATTCAGTTATAAGCAGTCTACACACTGGAGAGCGGCACAATTCGAATCCACATATTAACGCCAGTGGGTCGGCATCGGTGTGTAGAGTGCTTTACATTACATTTGCGGTGGTCGCTCATGACAATGGGTCGGTAATTCGACCGTCCGGATCTCGGGCAAACAAGGTTAATACACTTTTATAATTTGCGGCGCTTGATTGGTTCAGGCGTATTTACAATATCCATGAGCAAATAAATTGTGCTTCACATAATAATGGATGGATATGGAACTTAATTTATCATTAATTTATTCCAATGTGAATGCTTAAACCCATGAAATTTCAAGTGTAGAGATAGATGTGACAAAGAAAGAAAAGGAGAAGGCGCAGGCGGAAGCTACTAGGAAATAAATTACTTACTTGAAAATAAACGTCCCAACTGAGGCAAGATTTTCACAATAATTACATTTCTACAATTTTGTATTTGGAAGAATAAGGATGAAATTAGCTAACAATTTATAATGTAAATAGCCATTCCTCTTTAGGACTGATGAACTTAAGATTTTGATAACTTTGTAAATAAGCGGCGACTAATTTAGCAGGTATTTGTTGGATTATTCGCACTGAAACTCATCGTGTTCTTCAGAGATCAATACACGCGCTGTTTGCACATCACAATAGGTCGGTAACTCGTACGTCCGGATCGCCAGCAAACGTGGATCATACAGGGTGGCCCGAATTAAATATTTTAACAGACAAACGTTAAATAACTTTGAGTAACATTTCTATGTTAATTCATGTTATTTAGAGAGTGGCAATGGGCAGGTCACATAGTACACAGAACTGACGGCTGATGGGGCAGCTAGGTTCTAGAGTGGAAGCCGCGTATCGGAAAACGCAGCGTAGGACGTCCACCCACAAGGTGGACCGACGACATCGTAAAGGAAGCAGGAAGGCACTGGATGCAGGCGGCTACCAAGCGGACAACATGGAAAGCATTGGGGGAGGCCTATGTTCAGCAGTGGACGTCCTATTCAAATATTGTGAAAAAGCGAGCCACCCTGTATTAGAATCCATTTGTGATGCATAATTGGTTGTAGCAACGTTTGTAATGGACACCTGATTTGCCTTCGAGGGTTGCTAGATTAGGTTATTGAGATTATTTCGGCAATAAAATGGTTTATTGGCTTACCTCTGCTGCTAATAAATGGAGTATAAAGTTCCCTTAACCTCGTAAGACCGAAGAGTAAATTTTGTCGACTTCTAAGTATCGCCGAATGTGATGTGATATAACTAATTTTAGTCTGTATAATATGGTGAAGTAATCACAACTTAGTTTTTGAAGTAGTATAGGCATCAAGCTTATAGAGTAGGTACTCGTTATTATTCACGTTGAGACAGAAAGGTTCTTGTATCAACCACGAACTGGAAAAATCGTTAAATTTAGTGTAGGCAGGCATCCCACTCGGTGGATTGACGATTTGGTGATTATACCGTAATAAGCACCATGTGAGAACTATTCACAGTGACAAAATCAATAGAACGTGGTTAGTAGTTATTTTAGTAAATAAATGACATAGAGTAGGTACCTACTTAATGTGTCTCAACTCAAAGAATAATATTCTCTACCTTTTATTTGTAGGGACAACAAACACAACATTATTTACTACGAAGAATACATTAACATCAAACTCTACAATCCATTTTCAAGTTTTAAATTGAACAAAAGCGAATTAAATTCGAGTGCACTACCAAAATGATTTCCAAAATTTAATACCCAAACCGAAATTAACATTTCCCGTCTAATTATAATTTAAAAAACTTGTTATAAAGTTACCGGCTCACTATCGCGTTGTCGTACATAACGACGTTGATTGGATTAAAAATTAGTCAATAATTGGACTGCATGAGGGTACATTACCGAGAGTGGTGTTGGATTAAACGAAATTACCAAAAACTAATTACGAGTAGGAACATCAAAACTCCTCTGCGTACGAGAAACTGGGCGTACAAGACGAGTTTCGAATTAAAATTGCTTAGGTCTAATATCCATTTGTGTTGCAAGCTATGGGAGGCTAGCTATGTTGGTTCGTTCGTTCGTTCGTTTCAGCTGAAAGACGTCCACTGCTGGACAAAGACCTCCCCCAAGGATTTCCACAAAGACCGGTCCTGCGCCGCTCGCATCCAGGCACCTCCCGCTATGTTGGTATGGCGTGCTATTTGGTCCGCTACGGTCTATTCCACTATGATCAACTGGGTGAAATCATCCCGTACCCGTAGACTACATTTTAGTGTCTTATTTTTATTAACTGATGTTTTATTGATTATGTAAGAGCTATTCCAAACAATTTATATTAAACCAAAGAATTAGTTAATAAGTAATTGTGAATTATCAAGTAGTGTCAAAAAATAGTTGAAACTGAAAACCAAATACTTCATACGAGTACTATGTATGTACGAGGGGCGGCTGAAAAGTTTTGAGCCTAGGGTATTAAAAATGCCGATAGAAAAGTATAAAAAATATATTTTTCTATTTAATCTCCCTCTACTACAATGGACTTCTTACATTTGCGTAAAAGAGCTTTTAACCCACTGAAAAAAAATCGTAATCTTTGCCTTCGAAATGAGCCTTTAACGCCGCCTTCATTTCTTTGTCATTCAAAAATCTTCCTTCCTGGAGGTCTTTTTTCCAATTTGAGAATTACAAAAAATAGCTAGGGATTCGGACTAAACTGTGTGGTGGGTGATAAATTTCTTGAAATCCAGTTTTACCCGGGGCAAGCCATGCAACATGCGCGGTGTGAACGGGCGAATTGTCTTGCAATAACAAATTTTCTTTCGCCAGTTTGCCTCTTAATATTTCAACAACCACTTGACGCACTCTTATCAACAGTACAGCATAATAATCCCCGTTTATTGTAGTTTTTTTTAAGTTGGTAGTCAATAAATAAAATTCCTCCACAATCCCAAAAATAGTGGCTATGAGCTTGGGTGTCGATCGCTCCACTTTGAATTTCCGCGGCGACGTTTTCCCTTTTAAATCCATTGTATTGACTCTTATTTTGACTAGATCGTACTGCTGGATCTATGATTTATCAATAGTGACAATGTGAGAAAAAAAATTGTTAGGATTTTGGCCAAAGATGTCCTAAAACTCCTGCGAAGTTGTGACTCGACGCTGGTTGTCGAACGGCGTGAGCATTTTTGGCACCCATCGCGCACACCCCATTTTCATGTGCAAATGAGTATGGAAAATATCGCCGATACGTTCCTTGCTGATGCCTATGGCTTCAGCTATCTGTCACAACTTAATTCGCTGATCTCTAAAGCAAGATTCTTTAAATTTTCATTATTTTATTAGTTAATGGCGAAATCTGGCCGCCCTGACTTGCGGTCATCTTTAAGCGACTTCCTGCCATGCTTGAATTATCGGATCCAATCTTTCATGGTGGCAAATGAAGGCCCAGACTCCCCATAAACTGTCGACATCTCTTCAAATGTTACCATCAACGTTTTGTTCCTCTTTTTGAGGAATTTTATGACAACTGTGTACTTCAATTTCGTACATTGCACGGATGACTGAGACATGGTGATGTGTACGGATTAATTACTAAAAGCGTGATGACGCTAATGAAATGAAACTTTGTACATATACTAAGGAGGTTATAGGCAAATTAATTAAATTTAGTGCGAGTCAATAATAACACTTGAAGATACTTAGGCTCAAAACTTTTCAGCCGCCCCTCGTATATGTATTGTATATTCGTTTTGATGTGTTTGTTATCTTGCCTATGTCAGTAGAGGGTGTGGTTATTCTAAAATCCAACAAGTCACAAGTACTCTAATGATGCCGAGCCTTACTTGAAAGAAGGGATACAGAACAAACGCCAATCGATAGCAGAAATTTGTACAGTTTCAAAGACCCAACCTAATACAAACGATTCTTCCTTTGATTATAATAATATTGAAAACGATACCCAATTAAAGTGAACATCGTTACGTGTTCTGTACCACTTTTGTGTTAGACGAGATTATTATGTTTACAGTTACTTCGTTGTCAAAGCGAGAGCACTCATTCTTTTGTTATTTTTATAACTTTGCAAGTGTAAAAACTTTGTTTTTATTGCCATTATAAGTTTATTTACCCGTGTTTATTGTTGTCAGACTAACCCTCTCTGAGATGGAGGTGGTATGCATATAAAAATATTAACTTTGTACAAAAAACAAATTAATTGTGTTGTAGCAGTTTTGTAGGCTACACGTTTTGACAAAAGTATCTGTTTAGTTTTTTCTGGTCCGATAGGTTTACTACACTTCAGTCATCTGTCTTCTGTTTTGCAACGGAGTGAAGACTAATTTATACTTCAAACTCCTTCTAAAGGTATTCTTCTGATTATATTCGTGGCGTATAGCTGTGTGTTAGCTATCCCCCGGGGACTCTCTACATTCACTGGTTGGGTTTCATTGGCGCTCAAACTATAAATCCTGGCTATACTGGAGTAGAAGTGGGACTGAGAGGTGAGATTAGTTCTGTTTAACCTAATTCAAGAAGAATAAAGGACTTTCAACTAGTTTTTAGTAAAAAAAAGTATTGTACTGGTTCTGGCAGAATATTTGTAGAAGTGCACTTATTAGGCTCCTTACGACTGCGCCCAACAAAACGGTATATTTACCTTCTCAATCGAGATCTTACCATCAATGTTAAAAGGCATCACAAAGAGAAAATACAGACATTAACGTTTTACACCCAAAAGCTTTTAGCTCGTAAATATTTCGGGCCACGTGGTTTTATAACGAAAATATTTTATATTTACTACGGAATGTGGCCGTTCCTAATTTTATACACCGTAAAGATAACAATGTCGGTCGTTGCACTTAAACTGAACCAATAAGCAGATACTAAACAATACGCTATTGTGGTTACAGTGCCTATCTCACACTACTACCATACCTGATAATTTCACATAATAGCACGCCTTTTAAATGTGCACAAATAATAATTTTGCTAAAACGTGACATAATTAGGTTCTAACGTACGGCGTACCTAAATATCGCAGTCTTTTCAGATTTTTGAACCAATGTAAAGATGTCAATGTTAGGCTGACTTGCACCAACTTACTTTTACCGTAACTTTAATAATGTCCGGTGCTTTTTGTATGGAGTTTGACAGTTTTTTGACGTTTGTTCAAGTCAGAGTAAAGTGGTGCAACTTAGCCTTTAAGTTTAAATGGTAATAACAACGTTGATTTGACTCTTATCTCGTCTTTAGACATAGGTAACTAACATTATTTGTGGTAGGTAATATCGTTCGTTCGTTCGTTTCAGCCGAAAGACGTCCACTGCTGGACAAAGGCCTCCCCCAAGGATTTCCACAAAGACCGGTCCTGCGCCGCTTGCATCCAGGTACTTCCCGCGACCTTCACCAGATCGTCGGTCCACCTAGTGGGAGGCCTGCCCACGCTACGTCTTCCAGCTCGTGGTCGCCACTCAAGAACTTTCCTGCCCCAGCGGCCATCAGCTCTTCGAGCTATGTGCCCCGCCCACTGCCACTTGATTTTAGCGATTCTGCGGGCTATGTCAGTCACTCTGGTTCTCCTACGGATCTCCTCATTTCTGATTCGATCACGCAGGGAAACTCCGAGCATAGCACGCTCCATCGCTCTTTGGGTGACCTTGAGCCTTCTTATGAGGCCCATAGTAAGCGACCACGTCTCAGAGCCATACACCATCACTGGCAACACACACTGGTCAAACACTTTTGACTTGAGACACTGCGGTATTTCGGACGTGAGAATTTCGCGAAGCTTCCCGAACGCTGCCCAGCCGAGTTGGATTCGACGATTAGCCTCTTTCTCGAAGTTGGACCTACCTAACTGGACTGTTTGTCCCAGGTATACATAATTGTCAACAACTTCGAGTATAGTGTCTCCAACCTTCAGAGGAGTGGGTACAACACGGGCATTTGACATAATTTTTGTCTTGTCCATGTTCATTTTAAGACCCACTTGTTGAGAGGCTCTACTGAGGCCATCGAGCATTGTGTTTAGGTCTCAGCCATGACTACGATATCGTCCGCGAAACGAAGGTGGGTGATATACTCGCCGTTGATATTTATGCCGAATCCGCTCCAGTCCAGAAGCTTGAAAACATCTTCCAGGGCGGTGGTGAACAGTTTCGGAGATATGACATCTCCCTGTCTCACCCCTCGCTGCAACTGGATAGGTTTCGATTCCTGATCCTGGAGGCGGACCGACATTGTGGCGTTTTCGTACAAGCCCTTCAGCGCTTCGATGTATCTATAGTCAATTTGGCACCGTTGGAGAGACTGTAGCACTGCCCAGGTCTCGATCGAGTCGAAGGCTTTTTCATAGTCCACAAACGCCAGACAAAGTGGCTGATTATACTCCTCGGTCTTCTGTATAATCTGCCGTAGCGTATGTATGTGGTCTATGGTACTAAAGCCTTTTCGGAAACCGGCTTGTTCGGGAGGCTGGAAGTCGTCGAGCCTGCGTGCGAGACGATTCGTGATGACTCTCGAAAACAGCTTGTATACATGGCTCAGAAGTGAGATGGGTCTATAATTTTTCAACAAGGTTTTGTCGCCTTTTTTAAAAAAAAGTATCACCACACTTCTGTGCCATGCCGTAGGCGTTTTTCCCTCAAGTATGACGGAATCGAACAGCCTCTGAAGAGCCTTTAGTACCGGCGTTCCGCCTGCTTTCAGAAGCTCAGCCGTGATTCCATCATCACCCGGTGCCTTGTTGTTTTTCAGCTGTTTGAGAGCCATTCTAATCTCGTACAGGCTGACGTCCGGGATATCTTCGGTGTAGTGTCGGGTCAGTCTAGCTCTTGGGTCTTCGGCTAGATTTGTGACAGGTGTACGTACACTCGTGTATAATTGTCCGTAGAACTTCTCAACCTCTTCCAATAACTCAGGCCCCGACGAGATGTCTCTGCCATCCTCGGTCTTCAGCTTGGTCAGTTGACTTTGGCCAACAGACAGATCCCTAGCGAACACTTTAGAGCCTTTGTTACGCTCAATCGCCTCTTTAATACGATCCGTATTAAATTGGCGTAGATCGCGAGTCAAAGACTTGGAGATCTGTCTGTTAAGACGCCGATACTGAGCAGCATCTTCAGAGGACTGCAGAACCAAGTTTCGTCTCTCTTCCATAAGTTTATTGGTGAGGTCAGAGATCTTTTTGGTTCCTTTTGGACGACGGGTTTTAAAGAACTTAGACCCAGTCGTTTGGACAATTTCCACGAACCTGTCATTGTATTCGTCCACATTTTCGCAGTCTCCTAGGCATTCGAAACGATTTTGCAACTCGAGCTGAAAGCTTTCGGGGTTTTGGAGTTGGATGGGCGCTGGGCGGAGCGTAGACTTCATCAGTCGACGCCTCTCGAGCTTGGGTCTGATATTCAATGTGCCTCTTACCATTCGGTGATCGCTTCCTGTTTTGACCGAGTTGATCACAGAGACATCATTGAATATATGCTTCTTCGTCGACAAGATGAAGTCGATCTCATTTTTTATAGCGCCATTGGGATGCAGCCATGTCCACTTTCGCTGTTTTGGCTTCCTGAAGAAGGAGTTCATCATAAAGAGGCCCTCCCTCTCCATAAAGCCAGCCAGCAGTTGGCCACGTGCGTTCCTCTCTCCATACCCAAATTGCCCCACTTTCAGCTCATTATCGCTTCGTCTACCCAGCTTCGCGTTGAAGTCCCCCATCACAACGGTAAAATGGGACCGGGAGCTATGTATGGCTCTGGAAATATCCTCATACATAGTCTCTACTTCGTCGTCGGGGTGTTCCGTGGTCGGTGCGTATACCTGTATGACCTTCAGCGAATACCGTTTGGTGATTCTGAGTATAAGGTACGCTACCCTCGCCGAAACACTCTCGATCTGGACCACGTTGTTGACAAGGGACTTGTGGACGATAAACCCGACACCACCCTGGGACTGCTGGTCGCCCTCCCGGAAATAGAGCAGGTTTCCGGATTTCAGGATTATGGTGTCCTCCCCCTCTCTTCGGACTTCGCATAATCCTACGATATCCCACCGCAACCTGCTCAGTTCTTCCTCGAGTTCGGCGAGCCTCACGTCAGTCCGCAGCGTGCGAGTGTTAAATGTTGCCAGGGCCAGAGGTCGTCGGGGTTGGTAGCCTGTCGGTACCCGGTGATTCTTAGCACCCCTCGCCCCACCGTTACCGTGACCGCTACCGTGGCCCGGGATAGTAGGGCCGCCGGGGACTAGGGGCCGTGTTTTTTTGTTCCTCTCCATGGGGGGGATTTGCCTTAATCGCCACGCTTGGCAGGCGGGTTGGCGATCGCAGTTTTTTATAAGGTTTCGCACGCAGACGCTGCTGCCCGTCCGGTGCTGCAGGGATTTTGTCGCCTCTTACGACACGCCTCCTGTTGGCGGTGGGGAAGAGTATTCTTTATGGCCGTCCCCACACGGCACGCCGTCCCCACACGGTAGGTAATATAAGATTACGAAAATAATGCTGAATAGAAAAATCAGCTCATTTGATCAAGATAAGCTGTATAATTGTATGCCTTTGCCTATCACAGCTAATAAAAAAGTTGAAAAAATTTCTCAGTTCCAATCCCAACTAATATTATAAATGCGAAAGTAACTCTGTCTGTCTGTCTGTCTGTCTGTCTGTCTGTCTGTCTGTCTGTCTGTCTGTCTGTTACGCTTTCCCGCTTAAACCTCGCAACCGATTTTGATGAAATTTGGCATAGAGATAGTTTGAGTCCCGGGAAAGAACATAGGATAGTTTTTATCCCGGTTTTTGAAACAGGGACGCGCGCGATAAAGTTTTTCTGTGACAGACAAAATTCCACGCGGGCGAAGCCGCGGGCGGAAAGCTAGTTTCAAAATAAATATACGCTACAAACTGGCTCGGATCTGTAATCTCCCGCCATAAAACTTGGAAAACAATAATTTAAAGTTTGTGGAAGATTTTTTTGGGGGTGTGCACACCACACGGTGAATGAGAGATAACGACCCGAGTTCGGTTATTTATGACTAACGAGCCTATTCACTGCTCGCAGCCTCAAATGGAGATTTATGAAACAGAAAATGTCTGCCGGCGTGCTTCTTGCTCCAACATAATTTGCTCCGAGCTTCACCTTACAATTTGTTGGAGTAAACTTCAGTCTAAGGTACCTTTATTGGCGATTAATCTTGCAATAATTTTGCGGTCTTTGTTCTTTAAGGTTGAGATTAAATACATTTTTACAGGCGGATTGTGGACCTTTATTTAAAATGCCTAATACTGCCCAAGTTTAACTTTGAAAGCGATTTGAAGGTTTATCCAGTGTCTAAGGAGCTCAGATAGAAGAGCAGTCGCCCGGCAAGCGAAAGGTTGTGGGTACGATTCCCGCCTTAGGGAGTTCGATATTTCAAGTTGTATATTATAAATAAAATTTTAATCGAAACCAAAAACAATTATTATATCTACAAGAATTGTAATTTTATGAGCTGTCATAACGCGATTCCCCATAGAGGTTCCGTATATTGATTTGGGTCTGTAAATAACATTAAAAGTTACAGTTAATCAAATAACAACATTTACTTCTTCAAATAACTATGTAGCAGCTCACGTTTCTAATATGTGTAAAGGAAAAGTGACAAAACCACGTTTACTACCAGTAAAGACAAAGGTCAAAAGCAGTGAGACAAATACTAAAATCAAGGGCGAAACAGTAGAAGTGTCGCCCGCCCCACTTTTTCCAATCTGGGGGGCGGCAGAGACGGATGCGTTCCATCTGTCTCTATCTGGCCTTTAATCTGCCGCCTCCGTCCGATGGTCATCGTGACATGGCGATGCTCATTATCAGCGTAAACAAATGATAAGAATTAATTTTGCGTTGGAAAAGAATTTTATTTCAGACAAGCTTTGAGTTTATCTTTGCGCGGAAATTTTCGAGCGAGTTGAAACGAAGTTGTACTCGTGAAAGACGGAGCACCGATAACCGCATGTGAAATTAATTACTGTGGCGTTTTTTAATTGCAGTAGATGCTAGTTTACATAAAAAGGTGGGTTTTCGATAAAAATCTCTTCAGTCTCATTTAGTACAATAAGCGTGATTAAATGTACTCTTGTAGTACTTGGGTAAGGTAGGGTAGAGTTGTCAGTAGACAAAAATGTAACGAAAATAACTGTAGTTAGTTATCGTAGTTAGTGATCGAGTGTAGATAATGTATTTGTTCGTTTCAGCCAAAGGACGCCCTCTGTAGCCGGGCCACGGCCTTCCTCAAGGACGTTTTGTAAGCAACATATTTTTGGACATTATTGGCCCTTTATTAACCTGGCATAATAATAAAATATTAAGTTTTTAGATAAGTACAAAATCTCATATTCTAGAATTAAGTTGCGTAGAAAGTTATCTCAGAAATTCGTTGACTTAATTTGATTTCTCGCGGTGATAATATCATCTCACGAAAATTAACATAATAAGGTTTGATAAGGTCTAAGTTTGCTAACTATAGTTCATAATAATAACCACACATCCAGATTTGTTTTTGGCAAAACCCTTGTTTATAATAGATGAAACTTTAACTTCTAATTTACAGAGATTAATTAATCTGCACATAATTAAAATTACAATGTTATTTCAATCTGAACAACATTCAGCGCAGGATTATGGTTCAAATACATTTCAATTCAGTTAAACTAAAATATAAACACAACGTAAGTGTATTTACTAGTGTAATCGAATAGCAACGTTAATCTAAATACCACTAATTAAATACATGTTTAGCTAATCACCGGTTAACACACACTCACTTGTAATGGCGCGATTGTAACATGATATCAAGTTCATTAAGTACAGGGTATAAGAACTTCTCGCTTTACTTACCTGGGCTAATTTTCTCACAATGAGAGATATTTTTCTTGAGGACACCCTTAATCAAATACAGCTGAGTTCGCTGGCGCTCGTTTGTATCCTCCGCTTACAAATCACCACTAGACAAGCGAAGTACTAGCAATCTACCACAGATTTAGTTGCGATGTATCGATCAGGTATTCGCAGTAAACTCGGTGTAACGACTACTTGTGTCTTCCTCTACCGTGTGAGATAAAGAGAGACATTTGAAACTGAACGACTCAGTTAAAATGTACGTTTTTGTACGTATTGTAGAGGCGGGCCACGAAATTGGAGAGGCGATATAAGCGAAGAGATTAAAAATGTTTAGCTCAAAATTACATAGTTATAGTGACTCTACATATTTTGGATTTCAGAATGGAAGAGTTTGTCACTTCATCACACTTCTAAAGTCCTGTATACACTCTGCATACATGGCCAAAGATTCTGAAATACAAAGACTTTGTCCATCGGTTTACGATAACGGTGTTTGTAAGTTCGTATCTCATGATTGAAAATTGTCCTAAAAATTTAAAAGTAGACCGTAGGGTGTCTTGTAGGTACACCAATTAGGATTTCTTCTTCTCCCTATAGTGTATAATTACGAATGAGTGTGTCTCTATTATTTGACTTTTAAGGTATCCATGTGACGTAGTGACTCACATATCGCTAGATTAGTGGCCCCGGCACACAATACTGGCTGTTATTTTCTCGTAAGGCGCTAGTCCCGGCAGATAAGTCGTGGTTCAGTCAAATGTACGACTTTTTGCATGTAATTCCCGTGGGAACGCACGCGTGCGCGCGTGTCTTTTGCGTTTATTTTTTATTTATTTTGCAATAGGCACACGGGGATAAATCCACAGCGTAGGCATACACTATCGGGGGAATGAAGGAATTGAAATTGGGAGATATTTTTGGAGTAATCTTCCTAAAACACATCCTAACATTATGCCTATAGGTTAGCTCTCTCTTTAATTCTTTTGTTGGCAAATAAAATACTTTTACTTTTTACTTTTTTTACTTTAGTGGGACGTTATTTCATTCAAAAATTATTTATAATAACATTCTGCATTGAAAAATCGTCTCTGATTCTCGATATACTAATTCTAGTACGACGATAACGGATATTTTTTCATGAACCCTTTTAATTTGAGTTCCTATTTCATCAAATTCTTGCACGAGATTTACAGATACTCTAAAAACGAATTCGTACACATAAAATGGTGTCCAAATAAATAAGCCATTTTATGCAAAGCTTTAAATGGGGCCATTTCAACGCCATCAGCTGAAATGGAGATCAAATGTATAAATAAAAAATAAAACACCCGGCACGGAACAAAAATGCTGTAAAACTCAGCGTGCATTAAGGCCGGGTAGCAGAGAAAATGGCGAAAATGAGGTTTTCATTTTTCATTTTTGAGGTACTAAACAGTAAAATTAAAGGCTAAGATTTTTATTGGGCATAGTTGAGGATATTTTCTAGGGCTATTAACGGATGGAAACACGATTTGATGAAGTTGACTCGATAGAATAAATTCCCAAAGTTACCTCTATTCGTTTTCTATTTATGGTTTTATTTTTAAAATAAGCGATTTGAGATTCTAAATCTTTTACTAAATTAAAGTTCAGAAATAACTTGAGGGCTTTTAACGGATGAAATTTTTATATTGCGTCTTATTTAGTTACTATGTTAAAAAATGTGGAAAAAATCGTCCATGACGGCTTGGACAATCTCAATCAGTCGCGCGGTGGCGCTTACGGAGGACGGACGCGTGTCAGTTTTTTGGCCGTGACAGTTCGCGATTTGTCAATATTTTTGACAATGATGACTTTGATGAGTCACAGTATAATAATATCAGTGTTACTGGAGAAAGCTTAAATTCAATTCAATTTTGTCTACCTATTGAAATTTAAATCGTTCGCATCCTTTTAAACGAAGACTCTACTCATGATACATAGTACATTCCTCAAATATGAGACAAAACCAATGAGTTAAAATTACATTTTAATAGTACCTACATACAATCGTCTTACACTCTTTAGAAGAGCACACTGACACAAATAAATAATAAAAAATACTGTCTAAGGTCTGTAGCTAAAGGTCTAAGCTGTAAGATAGAAGAATCTTCTAGCCAAAAAGATGGCAGATGCAGCAGATGTCAACGGATTTAAAACTGGAGTTCATAAAACTGACTCCTTGTAGACTTGAGTCTCTAGAGCGTCCCTTCCTCCACCATGCGTAAAAGTTTTCCAAAAATACTGTCTGAGGTCTGTAGCTAAAGGTCTAAGCTGCAAGACAGAAGAATCTTCTAGCCAAAAAGATGGCAGATGCAGCAGATGTCAACGGATTTAAAACTTGGAGTTCATATGACTCCTTCTAGACTTGAGTCTCTAGAGCGTCCCTTCCTCCACCATGCGTAAAAGTTTTCCAAAAATACTGTCTGAGGTCTGTAATAAAAGTCTAAACTGCAAGATAGAAGAATCTTTTAGCCAAAAACATGGCAGATGCAGCATATTATATCAACGGATTTAAGACTGGACTGGCACCACCTTGCAATGTCATCCTCTCATTGTTATCTGTAATGTAAATTATTTTTAAAATGTATTTAAAAAATAAAATGTTCGTTTTATTATTTCAATAATCTGACCTCTCAACTCAACTATACTACACAAACACCTTTGTTCGCAACTGTACTGACGAAACCTCGATATTATACCGTTCATTTAAGATGGCAAGCTTTTTGCTGCGGTAATGCACTCCAGGTAACCGTGTGTGATGCTTATTGCTCAAAGTGATTTTCGATACAGAGCCCCGTACATACGTTATACATAAATTATGGAAAGAAAACACCCATACCAATACAAACAAATATGTATGCAATTTTAGTATGATATTTTTATTTATTAATAAACAAAAAGACTGAACAAAATTGATGCGTGTACTGATTAATGTAATTAACCACATGCAAAGCTTTGTGAATTGCAACAACTATAATTTATTATCCAAGCTCTAAATAATCGCTACTACGAGTAACTGATCATAAAATGTTTTTCCAATCGCTCAAGCTCCCGAGGATCTACCGATAGGTCGGGTGACGTAATCTTGAAATTCTTTCAGCTGGCGCGGAACTTCCGGAAGGTCGGATGACTCCACGCCTCTTTGAACCGTGTTTACTTTGGCAGTTATATTCTATAGGTATTTATTCGATTCTAAAATATATTCCCAAAAATTTTGAAAGTTGTTTTAATTTGTATCACTTGGATATGATTTGTATTAGAAAGTGCTGTGAGTGTGACGCTTGAACGGAAGGAAGTCAACCTAACCTAACCAACTGCGTATTTCTATACTGTGTAGCCGCGAGAGCTCTTTGGCGCGCTGTCTTCGGCGAAGTATTGCGCGCGCAGATTTTGACAGCGCGAAATACCTACTTTAGCAGAAATACCAAGCCTTAATTTCTTTCTTAATATCGTGAAAATTTACTGGTAAACTTTCTTGAACTAAGTTAATGTAACTAATTGATTTGACGTCACCTCCTTCGCGTGCTAACGGCAGGCGCGACAGGGCGTCCGCGGGCCCGTTATCTTTGGATTTAACAAATTGTATGGTAAAATCATAAGCAGCTAAACGTGCCGCCCATCGTTGCAAACGGCTGGCCGCGGTCTGTGGAATGCCTACTTTAGTATCAAAAATGTAACTTAGCGGCTTATGATCCGTACGCAATTCGAATTTTCTCCCAAAAAGATATTGATGGTGCCTAGTTATGCCATAAAATATCGCTAACGCCTCTTTGTCAATCTGGCTGTAGTTTCGCTCCGCTTCGTTGAGCGAGCGCGACACACAGCTGACCGGACGCTCGCCGTCTGGGAAGCGATGCGCGAGCACGGCGCCCAGCCCGTAGGCGCTGCTGTCTACCGAGAGTACCAGCGGCCTGCCCTCCTCGTAATGAGCTAGAACCTTATCTCCCAGCAAGGCCTGCTTTGCCTCTATAAAAGCCTTATTACACTCCGGGCTCCAATTCCAATTGACTCCTTTTTTTAAAAGTTCGTGTAGTGGGTGTAAAATAATACTCAATTTCGGGATGAATTTACCGTAATAATTTAAAAGGCCCAGGAAACTTCTTAATTGAGTGGTATTACCAGGTACAGGTGCGTTACTAATGGCCTCCACCTTTTTTTTATCGGGGTGTAATCCATTTTCGTCAATTATAAACCCTAAATATTTGACACTTTTTTGTAAAAAACTGCACTTGCTTAATTTAACAGTTAAACCCATTTCTTTTAATCTCTCTAATATTTGCCTTAAATTGTTTAAGTGTGAAACCCTATCATTACCGGTACAGCATATATCATCAAGGAAAACTACCGTGGACGGTATGCCCCTTAACGTTTCTTCCATTAATTTTTGGAATTTTTCTGGAATACACGATAAACCGAACGGGGTACGACGATAAACAAATGTGCCCACATGCGTTGTGATGGCCGTACACGGTTGTGAGTCCTCTGTTAAGATTGTTTGCTGGTATGCATGTGTCAAATCTATTTTAGTAAACTCCTTGCCCCCGCTCAAAACCGCAAATAATTCTTCAATACGAGGAAGAGGATAGTACTCACGTTTTAGCTTTTGGTTGACAGTGACCTTAAAATCTCCACAGATACGAATATCCCCATTCTCCTTAATAACTGGTACTATAGGCGTCCCGTAGTCTGAGTGATCCACTCGGTAGATGGTTCCCTCGGCCTCGAGTCGCTCGAGCTCGCGCTCAACGCGCGCGCGCAGCGCGATGGGCACCGGTCGCGCTCGTACGTAAACCGGTTCTTTATCAGTCAATTGCAATTGGAGTAACTTCTTACATTTCCCTAATTTGTCAGTAAACACTTCTGGAAATTCTGCTGCGAGTTTACTCACACATGGATCTTCAATTATTTCATTGAAAGGACAATGGGCAAAATGGTACCCGGCTCCAATAGATATGCTTCTAGTGTCGTTTGAAAGGTCTTACCAAGACGAACAACTTTTACTATGGCCACCAGCCTCAGATCTGGTTGTGTTCGAAGATAAACATACTTTTTAGCAAAATAGTACCCGGCTCCAATAGTTATGTTTGTAGTGTCATTTGAAAGGTCTTACCAAGACGAACAACATTTACTATGGCCACCAGCCTCAGATCTGGTTGCGTTCGAAGATAAACATACTTTTTATGTAACCTAAGTATCATACGTGTCCATAGTATGGTACTTAGGTTGTGCGAGGCATGAAGTGTTTACTGCTCCAGCATCCTTCCTTAACTCTATAATTATTGATAGGGATAGTTGTGAAATAAATATTTTTATTTGAAGAACTACTACCCCCTTATTAATAAAAAGTTACACCTAGGAGAAACCTTGGATTAAAATGACATTTCCATACCAAATGATAATTTAAGCCAGATTTCAAATAGGGTGTAACTTTTATTAATAAAGAGGTTAGAGTTTTATTACTTCTTAAGGGTTTTATTATGGGTTGCTAAAGCGAATAAACCCACAAGACCCAATAAGTCCACCCACAAGATGGACCGACGACCTCATAAAGGTAGCGGGAAGGCGCTGGATGCAGGCCACTACCAACCGGCCATTGTGGAAATCATTGGGGGAGGCCTATGTTCAACTAGACGTTCTATGGCTAAAATGATCATGATGATGATGATGAAAGCGAATAAAGGGCTAATAGCTTGGGTAGTTCATCGTAGGTACAATCCTTTCCTTTTGAATGTTTATTTTAGTTATATTAATAGATTGTAGTCATAGTACATACTCGTATACATGGATGATTGGGTTATACTTTCGTATAATACTTAGTGGAATTACTGCTTTCAAAACGTGAATTAGAACTGGCCCCATAGCAGACATTTTTCTACATCTAAAGGCCTTTTGAAATATATATTGGTTATGGCTATTGGAGCGGGTACCACTTTCCATACATTTGTGCCCATCATCCTTTAACTGTTTAATATTTAAAGCTTTGATCCAATCCCTGCCTAAGAGCGGACGCCCTCCGTTTTTTATTACATAACAATGTAAATTACTAGCGACTACTTCGCCCAGCTTAACATTTACCGTAATAAATCCTAATGACTGAATTGGAGTGCCCGAATAGCATCGTAACATTAAGTTATCTGACACAATATTTTTATGTGAAAACATTTTGTTGTAAAATTGTTCACTAATTGCTGAAATGCGGCTTCCAGTATCTATTTCACACTCAATCGAAAGATTGTCCACTTCCACTTTAATAAAAAACGGTTTGTTACCTTTGCATACCAGATCGATGTTGAATAAGTCCTCATCTTCAGAGAAGTCCTCACTTACGTAATTTTGACGACCTGATTGCACACTACCGCGTACGCGTTGACACATCACTTTTAAATGACCACGTTGATTACACTCGTCACAATTATAATTGGCATATCGGCACCGATCCGCCCGGTGCGCCTTGCCGCACCGCCAGCAGCTCTGCGGCGCGGAAGCAGCGCTCGGCCCGGCCCCGGCTACGCCCGCCACGGCCCGCCGCTGCCCCGGGCCCCTGCGCCCGGCCGCCGCCTGCGCCCGCCTCGCGCTCGTGCTGTGTAGACCCTCGCCCCCAGCTTCGCCGCCCGCACCCGAGGTCGTAGCTGCAGATGTCGCAGCGCTCACCTCCGCATGTCTCTCTGCGGCCTCCAGCGCCAGAGCCAGTTCCACCGCCTCTTTGTATTTGATATCTTTCTCGGCAAAAATTCTCGATCTCATCGCCACGTTTGACAGTCCTGACACAAATTGATCGCGTAGGTTCTCTTCGAGCGACGTCCCAAAGTTACATGTCGTAGCTAAGTGTTTCAAATCTTGTAGGTAATCCGACATCGATTCGCCCGGTCGCTGTCGCCGTAAACGAAATACGTGGCGTTCTGCAATCTCAGACCGCTGTGGTTCCAAATGATTGGATAGTAATTTCACCAACTCGTCGAATGTTTTTGTTTCAGGGTCATTGGGAGCACACAAGTCACACATAAGCGAATAAGTTGTTTCACCCACAACCGTAATTAATAACGGTACACGTAACTCGTCCTTGATTTCGTTGAGTAAAATATATTGTTTCACGCGACGAATATACGATGGCCATTGCTTAGAGTGTACATCAAAAGGTTCCAATGTACCAATAGGCATTTTAACACTAAAAATCACGCGCGTTGGATTCGATTATTTGCTTAAAAGCAGCCCGTCGCCAGTGTAACGTCAATCAAACACAGAGACTAGAAACTGACTGGTTTATTATTGTATAGCGCATACCCACATATACAACCAATATAAATCTAGATAAAACTACCCAACACCTTCTACCTTGTCTCTTACAAGTATTTAATCTAAATACCAAAATGGTATTAATAGAATCGCCATGTTCAGGTTAATTAAATGAAGTTCCTCACTTCATTAGTATACTTATTTTGCTAACTCATGTGTAATGTTTGCCCTCGATAGGGCGAAGAAAACTGGGTAAGGCCGGGCGTTTGTTTTGTGTGTTTACGTACTTCCGAGGGTTCCTCAAATATTGTAACTTTGTTTAGCCTAATTGCAAGCAAATCTACTCACACTACTTATATGAAACTTGCGAGTTTGCGACCCGTCGCGTCCCGGCTTCGCACGCTTGGGTGAGGGTATATAAATAACTTATTTAAGAAAAGTTAAAAAAAAAAAATAGATTAAAAAATATATTCTTAAAAAAATAGGATTTAGAATCTTGAAATAATTTTTCAACCTTATCAAGAAGTTTCGGAGCCTATTCAATACAAAAATACAAATATTTCCTCTATACGAGTAATATGTTTAATAGTTTATCTAAATGAGAATTTTCACAAAACAGAATGTGTATACAATTTTAGCTGTTTTTAACACGTTGACTGACAGTGTAGTACATGTAAGTTAAGCAATGGTTTTGACATTGTGCCACGTTTGTGCACAGTGAAATGGTTAACTTTTTTAAGCTTTGCGCAATTTTCTATCTCGACGTAATGTTTGAAAACTAAAAAACAGTATGATTAGTCATTATAAATGTATAGTAAAAGTTTTAGATAGTTAACAAGACTAAGTATTCAATTTTAACTTCAATGTTACTTTCCAGACTTAGGCACCTACCTAAGGTACCTAACTTATTTCAATATCAAACTTTTCATTGAAACTTTCAGCATGTAAAATACCAAATTAAAACTTTTTTAAGTTTTTCTTTTAGCTAAAAATGTTCTTTCAGGTCAGTTAGGTTTTTTAGGTATGTAGAGAACTTTAGGTCAATCGAAAGTTTACCTAGTTTAGAACAAATTTTAGGACAGTTTATCCAACATTTGTATTTCATTGGCGACGCCATAAATCATATTGCAAAAAGCCCCGTAAAAATCTTACGTCATCAATATATCAAGTGGGTAACTGAGGTATAACGTGTCAGTATACCGCAGTAATAAAAAGCCGAAGACGTCCGCTTGCAAGAAACGATAACATTCTCGCAATTTTACGACTTTCGGCCAAATTAAAGAATAATAGCGGAAAAATGTGACCGGAATCGTAACAAGTGTTAATAAGAGCGTTGCCACATAATACTTTTAGACCCGACGATCGTATGCTATCGTATTTTTGTTACACAAAGGTCACGATCCACTATGAATGTTTCGAATTCAAAGTAGGTATCTTCCCTTTAATTTTCTTTTTACCTCCATATCTTAAAGTATATTTTACTCGTCCTAGGTAACATAACTAAAGACGAATTCTTTAGAATTCAGCGGAAACGTAAACAAACATGGCCAACTGACATTAAAACATTTTTAATCTGTGGGCTGAGTGTGTTTACATCAAACTAAAGCTAAAATTCACGTGGTTGAAGTCGCGTGATAAAGCTAGTGTCAAATATATGGACTAACTAATTCTCAAAACTGACAGCAATGTCGACGCCCCTAGTGATGTCTACGACTGCCCTTTGAATGCATAGTGTTGGAGAAACGGGCTGGCAATTGATAAGCACATCAGTCGGTGCTAAAATGAATGTGTCAGTTTGGTTTATTCCACTTTCATCACCTGGATCAAAGTTGTCCAAGCGACACTGGTGTCCTTTGATCACCCATAGATAAGAAGACCACTTTCATCACATGGGTGATCAAATCCAAGTGATCAAAGTGGAATAGACCGTCAGTTTTTCCAAATCGTAAGTCGTTGGATCTAAAAGCCCCTTTCGATTGTGCGAGGGTCTGACATCTTTTATAGGTGCATCCACGAGGCCTCAGGGGAATGCCCTTGCCAACGACGTTATGGGATCATAATTTGTTACAGTACCGGTCATTAATTAAGGATATCATTATTTACTGTACGAAGGTGAGAATACTCGAGAGAGACGTAAACCATACGATTGATGTGTGAAAAAATATATTGTATGAGTATGTTTCATTACACATTCTTAATTAGTAGGGTTAACGTTGATGTTTGTTCATGTTAACTCTTTTGTATTAAAATAATTACAGAAAGAAATAAGCCCTTAAGGATTGTACTGCAAACGGCGAATAGCAAGAAAATTCTTTTAATTATACACTAAAGTTTAGTTCTTTTCAGATACTAAACATTAATATTCTTAACACGATCTCCGGCGTAGTTTCTTAAATCGCAACAAAATTCTAGATAAGCAATATTCAAATTGGGGCTCACCCGCCACTTCTTGTATTCGTAAACGGGCAAAGTTTTGAACAAAGCACTAAACACAATAAAATAACTTTTTATTGTCACAACGCCCTATTCTGGTGTAAGGCGGGTGCACACTCGCCTTGTAAACTCTGATTGTGTTTTGTTCACCGTTTGTACGTTTTTGAAAATCTTTCTTGTTTGGGACACCAAAGCACATACTCATGTGACCAAAGTAAAGGTTCTTTTTCTTTCGAGTTTTGTAGTCGATCGTCGTGACCATTGGCGAAGTGCTTTCATTTGTTTCAGTAGTAGATCTCTTGATGTATGTTTTATACTATTTTAGACACTAACTGAAGAACACTGTACGAGTACTCTATTATAGGTTGATTTTACAATAGTATATTTATTTTGTCTGCCTAATAAACATAGTAAAGCGATCATTACTCCGACTTGGAAGTCTTAACTCCAGAATGTTTGATTCAAACGGAAGGCTAAGCACGCCGAAATTGAATTTCTGAAACGCTTGTAACAAGTTAATTTTCCGATTGCTCCAATATCCCAGTAGAATGTTCAATAATGCGAAATTGACATAAATTTAAAAATCTTATTATTCACTAGCTTTTGCCCGCGGTTTCACCCGCGTGAAATTTAGTTTGTCACAGATCGTCATAAATTATAGCCTATATGTTAATCTGGGCTATAAACAATAATACTGTAAAGTTTCAACAAAATCCGTTCAGTAGTTTTTGCGTGAAAGAGTAACAAACATCCAGACATCCAGACATCATGACATCCAAACTTTCGCATTTATAATATTAGTAGGAAGTAGGATAGTAAGTAGGAAGAGTATCAGTATTTTGGAAGCGCTATTTTCGCTGAATGATTGACACTTTTGCGCTCTGAGGATATTATTTCATTTTAATTCTACTAATATTATAAATGCGAAAGTTTGGATGTCATGATGTCTGGATGTTTGGATGTCTGGATGTTTGTTACTCTTTCACTCAAAAACTACTGAACGGATTTTGTTGAAACTTTACAGTATTACTGTTTATAACCCAGATTAACATATAGGCTATAATTTATGACGATCTGTGACATACTAAATTTCACGCGGGTGAAACCGCGGGCAAAAGCTAGTAACAGATAATTTTCACCATTTTACGTGCGTAAGATATTTGTGAGTATACAGTCATTATTTCCATTAATTTTATTTATTATTCTAAGCTAGCCTTAACTGGAAAAAGTTATTTGGCGTAAAGCAATTAAAGAGCTATTATTACTATCTTAGTAAAGTATCACTACTACAATGTAAATGCTAATGCTGTTCGCTGCAAAGGTAACTTCTATTAGCACGTCAGATAAGGGAACACCGAGCTCTTTTACAACTAATGTTTTGTTAACTTCGTTTATAGTTAAACTTAAGTTAGTTTATTTAAGTGGTGCATAATGTGATCTAGGTAGTGGCGTAAAAAAACATTAAGAAACTATTCATTTATTTGCCTCAGAAATACGGATTTCTTTAACAATATTTTTTAGTTATTTTGTTTCTTTATTATACCTCATAAAACTGCGACAGTGAAAGAAAATAAGAGGTAGTTATTAACCCTCTTGTTTGGGTACTATACTTACGTGTACTTAATAACAAGTCTTAATCAAAATCCCAAAATAAGTCTTTAGCTACTTACCGATATTGTGTACCTACATGCGTTATATAACCAGATTTCAGTAAATACATTTCAGCGCTAGAAAATTTAACTTTTATTAAAACGGTTTTACTAAAATTATCTTTTCATGCTAAGGGGTCGTTGAGTAAAAAAAAAAAACGAACACGTGATCAAAAGTAAAATGCAACAATGACAAATTGATATGTCCATTGTCGGCTGTGAGACTGTCCGGGAACAAAGAGTTGCATACAACATGCACAAAAGACAGGCTTAGGTCGGAACCGTCTCCGTGCTCCGTTAATTGCAATTCGTGGTTTCCGAAACAAAGAAGATACGTAACAACCCCAATGAAAAAAAACTCAAACTAAAAAGGCAACGTTAACTTTGGTAGAAAGTAAAATTTTACTGTCGCGAAGTCATTCTGAGGATTTACGCTAACTTGTCTGTTTTCTGATGTTTCGCTTAAAATTTTCTTTTTCTTTTCGTGTAAAACAAAATTTTCTTGCACCAAACGCTGTAAAAGCCAACTCTTTATAATTACCTCATCAAAGTAAAACCTTTCATGTTACGTAGTAACAGAACAGCGTTTGAACTTTGGGTTAAACTTAGCCGTAATTTAGAAATATTGAAGTCTTGTTAGCCAAAAGCAATTAAGTATAATTACTGCCTGTTTTGTAATTACGTACGCACACATTAGTCGTTGTGTAGCGAGATACGATTTCGAAGAACCTACATAATTTAGCGAAAATCCAAAGCTCTAGCAATGAAAGCTCAGGGCAAAACACAACTGGCTTGTACACCTCAATAACAATTTATACGAATGAGAAACGTCTTGATAACGTTCGCACCATCACCCTTGACTCCGTTATTACTAATAGTTTTCCGGAAAAACGAGTTTCGTGATGAAGGAGCACTACAATGGCCTCATACAAATGCCTTGTTGGGTAGTAGACGGTTAAAGGAGAAAACTAAGGGATTTTGTACCTTATATCTACGAGATAAGGGTAGGAATGTGGTGTTAAGTGCCGTGCTATGTAAGAGCCCAGGAAAAGGCCATGCTGAATAAGATATCAGTATAAAGGGGTTCTACGTTGTGCTTGTTTTGATTTGATTAAAGACAGTTTTGCAGGGATTCAAATTGGATGTCACTTAGGGCAGGCACATAATTATATCCCATTAATGGAAGATTAGCTTAATTATCGATAAAAATATCAACAGATTAATCCTGAATTTAAGCAAGCTCATATAAACAAATAGTGAATACTGAGTAGCAAAAAAAAAACCTCTATCTAAACTCGACTTGAAAGGGGTATCTGTCAGAAAAGCGTGCATAACGAGGCCGTAACTCTATTTCTAATTCAAATTCATATCAAATTTGACTAGGGTGTAAATACAAGTATTTTCTAAAGGGACTGGTGCCTCCATTAATTCAATTCAACGTAGTATTCGTAATACCTCTCACATGAAATAATAAAAACGCGCGAGCTTCATTATTTTTTTAGGCCAGGCATAATACGCGGAATGTAGGCACGATCATATGTTTTGAGGTTGCCATTTAAGCGGTTCTCGGATATAATTGTACTAGAGCTGGATTGCTCGCATCCCTAATCTTCAGGAAACGGCCGAATGTGAATAAGTTATAAGAGTAAGGAGCTTGAAGCCGGTAATGTTATTCAGACATCATATAGAAGCGCTTTGCGTAAATTGGAATTTGACTTTACGAGTTTTATTTGTTAAACGGACCGGAAAATTATGCTGGGGCCATTTTTACCCCTTCTATGGGACGGGGTCTTACTTCCTTTGTGTAACAAAGCGATGTATGTAGGCCAAACATAATTTTCCTTAATGTTACTTGAGAGTCTATTATTTTGTTAACCATCTTAAAGAGCGACATTTCCCTGTTAGTTTGAATATTATATTGTTGACACAGTTAAGTAATTATTGGCGCGGGTACTAATTAGAATCTAGTTCATATTTGCTTTGATACACCGGCTCCAAACCAATTAGTGCGCACGCTCCGATGACTCGATTACACACAGCGGCACACATTAATTACATAATTCTACGTAAATACGCAACAAGCTGGTTGTCATAGCTGGGCACCGTTAATCAAATAGTTAACTTCGTTAATCGTTAAACCGTTACTAAAAAAATTAACTTCGTTAAACGTTAAAACGTTACATTTAGGAAGATTTAACGCAAGTTAACGTTAATCGTTAATCCGTTAACACGTGATAATAAAACGAAAAAAAATATTGTTAAAATAATTTCGAAAGCTTCTATCGCGCATGGAATTTATTCCTCTTTTATGTTTGCGCAACAAGCTTACGAAATTATTTGAAACTTGCATAAGTACAATATTTTTTTTCGTTATAGTACAACTGCATTTCAGAATAAAAGCTTGTTTTAAAAAAAAGTTTTTTTTTTATTATAATTTTATTACGAGTATACACTTTTTAGTTGTATCTCAATCTCAGAGCCTTGGTACAATTACAATACAATTTAGCACCAAAGTGCTCGAAAAGACAAATCCAACAAACCCAAACCCGATAAGTTTCCACCGTTTCGCTTAGGAATTCCTATGGCTCCATCATCAGGACCCTGGATATCATCTAGTACTAAAGTGCTCAAAAAGACAAATCCAACGAACCCAAATTCGATGCGATTCCGCCGTTTCATTTAAGAGTTTCTATGGCCCCCTCCTGACTCCATCATCAGACCAGCTCAATGGTACAATGGCCCCCGCCCCCGAACTTTTTTCCACTTTGGAAGCGTCTGTCACGCAAATTATTCGAGTTAGAAAAAAAATATTTTAGAAACCTCGATATCATTTTTGAAGACCTATCCATCCATAGATACCCCACACGTACCTATGTGTCTGATGAAAAAAAAATTTTTGAGTTTCAGTTCTAAGTATGGGGAGCCCCCAATATTTATTATTATTTTTTTATTTTTGCATCAAAATCTTAATGCGGTTCACAGAATACATCTACCTACCAAGTTTCAACAGTATAGCTATTATAGTTTCGGAAAAAATGGCTGTGACATACGGACGAACAGACGGACAGACAGACATGACGAAGGGTTCCGTTTTTTGCCATTTGGCTACGGAACCCTAAAAACTGTTGTTTTGAGTTCTGGAAGTTCTGGAAGCCAAACGTTTTTATCAGAACCCGTTTTTCAGCGTGCCTGCTGTATCTTTTTGGTAAATATTTGGTACTGGATTAACGATTAACGGACTTAGGCTAATTTAACGGAAGTTAACGAGTCCGTTAACATTTTTTAAAGTTAACTTAAAAGTTAATCCGTTAATAGAAATGTTAACTTCGTTAATTAACGATTAACGGATTAACGAGTTAATGCCCAGCTATGCTGGTTGTCTTTTGGTATGTCGCATTGTTCGTTCGTTCGTTCGTTTCAGCCAAATGACGTCCACTGCTGGACAAAGGCCTCCCCCAAGGTACTTGTACTTAAATGTAAATTTTGGAAAATTGCGAGTAGAGATACTTAGGTATTTTTTGTTGCATCACTTAATTATTTATAACTAGCGGCCGCCCGCGACTTCGTACGCGTGGATCCCGTTTTACCCCCTTCATCTATCTAATAAATTAAATTGAATGACGTTGACATTCGTTACGCGCGTTTTTTAAAATATGCAAAATTAAATGTATATTTTTCAATATTTCTGAGAGATTTTCTTTATATTTTTTTCCGTAAAAACCTTGTACAGAGTATTAGAAAACTACAAAAAAAAAATCAGCCAAATCGGTCAAGCCGTTTTCATGTTATGTCGTGACAACGGAAAACGGGTTTCATTTTTATATATATAGACTAATTAAAATGTTAAAGTTAAATTTAATGAGAACATACCTAATGTTTTCAAAACTGCAATCATCTTGTGGAAGAAATTTTCAAACAGATAAAACGTATGTGAGTACACAAAAGGCATTTATAGAGGGTTTAAAAATGATGCATAAAAAATTCACAAAGCTACGCTAAACTTGACTGAATGGTTAATTACAACAACGTCAAAAAGAAAGAAGAATATTCCTCCACCTTGCGCAGATAGTAAAAGAAAAAACTTTCAATATGACCCGCACTCTCCCGTAATGCTCTCATAAAGTTCGATCGCGTAGGAAAAAGAGGAAGGATGGCAGCAAAAATTGAGAGACATACTAATGATGGTACATTTCTTTCTTCAGACATGGCACAATGGAGGCGAATATCGGGCATACGGGGAGCAAGTGCCGTGATTTTCATAATAAAAACAGTTTCGGGACAAAGCCCCACCGAAGAGCTCCGGTGGAATACGTAACTGTGCCTTTATGATATTTTGTCAGAGAATATTCGCTCGACTGAAGCTTTGTTGGACTCGGTCTTAGTTTTGGCCTGTTCTTTTCCATTTTATAACCGCGAAACGACATTTTATATATTTTTTACATTATATTATTTATTTCACATTTAATTTTATTGTAGTTTAAAATGTTAACACGGACAGTAGGTAAAAGTGAGTTTACCTCTATATTTTTTTACGATTTACTTTTACATAAAAAATAGAGGGCTGAACTAACCTAACCTAACCTACTTAGTTATTTGATTCTAATAAATTTGATGTGAAAACAATTTTATCTAAGTCAATATTGAAATGGACGGACCTAGAAGAAAAATATAGGAAAATACGTCAAAATATACATATTATTATTAAGTATTATGAGATAAAAATTTATTTTAGGAATCTATTACAATTACGAAGATATCAGAGGTATAAACATAATATTTGTCTGAGAAGTCTCTCTTCAACACATTAATTTCTGAAAGTACTTATAAAAGTTCTTAGAAGTTACAATATCTCCGAGTTTGATAACCTATTGTATCTGGAAATTCCTGGAACAATTGTGGATAAACGCCCGTATTCACAAACATTACTATGAGGCCTCACAGTGCGCGTGGACGCACAGGGTCACACACGATCCAATCACAGAGCTCTATTCAACGCTGTGCGTTCGATTTGCTGCTTCACTAAAGCAAGCATCGTTTGTGAATACGGGCATAAGTGTACGTATTGTATTTACGTCGTCAGCAAAAGTCGTAATGAAATTTCTCTGTAAACGGTAACAATACCCATTCTTGAGTACACTGGCTATACAGGAACACGGAACAAGTCCCAGGTAGTAATGGAATTGTCTACATACCTACGTACAACATAATTATGTTACATATCAACATAAAATATATAGTCATGTTTCTAAAACAATATGATCAAGATGATGAGAAATCTTCTTCTAATATAGCGCATATTTCGGGTAGTTAATTATGTGGATTCAAGCCTGGAATGTAACCTTACCAGGAAAAATCCACATGTTTTTATTTGATTAAAATTTGCTTTTGATTATACGAGTATATTACAGCTGTTTTATTCTCTAGGTAAGCAAAATTGTAGTCGAGAACTTTGATTATGTTGAGCTTCGTATTAAAGAAAATAAATTACATGAATTTTGAGGAAAGAGTACATAATATTAACATATTAAGGGATACTTAGCTTGCTAGAAGCAAGGAGCTAATTTTCTATTTAAAATTAATTTAAATATCAGCACTAGATACTTTTGGTAGTTTGAGCTATTAGATTTTTCTATTTAATGTCCCTTGGTTCAATAGAAGTCCATCAATCAATGTTTGACAAAACGCTACATTTAACAGTAAACTATCACCAGATGTCTCAGTAGTTTTATTTATATGTTTGGTGGAGGTTTTACACTACACAAGATGGATTGTATTTTCTCGGCGGTTGTTTGTCGACTTAGCGCTTTGCGGACTCCGTAGGATCGGAAAACCTATGTTGAAATACTATGAGAAAGAAAGGCATGTAGTACCTAAATCAAATTTAAACTTTTCAATGCTTTTGATGAATGGAAAATAAAAGAAAGTTAAAATTGGTCAGCTAATTAGCAACGAGTTGGAAGGTGCATTATTGTCAACATTATTTTATTATGGTTCAGTTGTATTTTAGCGTATAATTATTTCTTGGAACTTCAAGAGGAATATAGTCTGAACGATCATATTTTTATACTTACATAGCTATTATTTATAGCTCCATGAAAAGAACAAGACTTTCAAGATAGAATTAAATGGCGGCGCATGATTAGGAAAGCCCGCGTAACGGGATATAGCGACACGATAGTAAACAATGGTCGTTTAAAAAAAATTTTATAGGCCAGCAACTTCAATATTAACTTAAGTGCTTTCAAATCGATGAACTATAATCCGGGCCTTTTCAAGGCGAGAGTGAATAGGCGTCAGGTGCGATTGTGGTCAAATATCTGCCTTGTTATGCTTAAAAAAAAACTTGTGAATTTATTGTCATTGTACAGTTTTAGTACAGTACAATTTTGTTTTTAAATTGCTCCTATAATAGTACCTTAGGTATCACGATGCTTATCTTGGCCCTTGCATAGTTTTTCCAGCGCGTAGGTATTTCATGGCAAAATCGATAAATGCTGTCAGGTGGAATGTGCCAGATTTATTGGAAGAAATTGGATACAAACTGAATGATGCCGTGCAATTTGATGTTGTATTGGAAAAAGATAAACGAGGGTAGTTCACGTGTTCGCAGTATCGGGAGACAATGACTGCCACTTGAAACTGGCAGTGGGATTGAACTCGAAATCTAGACTCGATGTATGCACGAAAATAAACACGCATTTTCTGTAGGGAGAAAAATTGAACTGCAATTTTGGAAACAAAAATTTCCAACACTGAAATGTTAAAGCGTTTTCTGCAAAAGGGTTTAAATATTATAAAAAGTTACACCTATAATGAACCTTGGATTAAAATGACATTTCCATAAAATTCAAATTCAAATTATTTATTTGCATAAAACATGTATGTATGTACATTTTCAGTTATTATCTTTTTAGGAGAACAACATGTTTCATCGACATAGCGATATGCAAACATTTAGTCGTCATGCAGTATTATTATTAAAATATTGATCATCATACTAAATAACAACTTGAGCCAGAGTTCAACTAGGGTGTAACTTTTCTTAATAATGGGGACTGTGTATACTTACATTGTTAGTATAATGTCAATAAGTTTTTTAAATAGTTATTCATAAGATAAGATAGATCAAAAAAAGTTGCATCTCCAAATATTAAAAAAAAAAAAAATCGAGTGCCTCAAGTGGGATTCGAACCCACTACCTTTACCGGGCGGCTGCTCTGATCGCTGGGTTACGGAGACAGTGAAGGCAAGCATAAGGTTCACCTAAAGCAGTGTTTTTCAACCTGTGGGTCGCGACCCCCTGGGGGGTCGCGAAGCCTCTATAGGGGGGTCGCGAGAAGTCGTAAAAACTACCTCAGTAAAAAAAATTCTTATAAAGACAGATTAATCCGAAATCTAATTATGCAAAATGTTGTATGGATTGAAGTATTCGGTCCCTACAAACATCTGTGCAACATTATAAAATGCATGAAAAAAAAAAGCGAACGGTCGGGGGGTCGCCAAAATTTTTTTCATACTAGGGGGGTCGTGTCATGAAAAAGGTTGAAAAACACTGACCTAAAGCAATCGATATTATCAGGTTTAACACGTTGAACACTACGCGGCTCAACGGTGAGCCTCGAGCAATAACATTTCTATTGTCTAGTGAACTCTAGTGTCACGGCAGTCACGAATTTAAAAAATATAAATCTATTCTAATATTATAAATGCGAAAGTAACTCTGTCTGTCTGTCTGTCTTGCTTTCACGCCTAAACCACTGAACTGATTTTGATGAAAGGCATAGAGATAGTTTGAGTCCCGGGAAAGGACATAGGATAGTTTTTATCTCGGTTTTTGAAACAGGGACTGACTGACTAGCTCATCACGAAATATCAGAAACTACAAGTGCTAGGAGTCTCAAATTTTGCGTATTTGTATTTTGTAGTCCAGGAGCTAACTAAGACGGGATTTTGCACAATTCAACCACCAAGAAGATAAAACGGGATATTGCAAGTATAAAGAAGTAAAAAAAACGTTGTGTATTAGGTGCCTTCGTGGTTGTTTTATTAATACTTCAGCAAATAGAAATTTACACATCTATCTTGATTTGATTACTCAATC
This sequence comes from Ostrinia nubilalis, assembly GCF_963855985.1. NCBI lineage: Eukaryota > Metazoa > Arthropoda > Insecta > Lepidoptera > Crambidae > Ostrinia > Ostrinia nubilalis. The sequence continues at coordinate 9,807,462 of NC_087103.1, forward strand.
AATCAAATTAATTCATGTCGACAATGGGCGCATTTGAGTAGAACATTACCGCATTCAGGATATTATCGACGCGATTACGGTGATGCTCAATAATAGGGCTTAGTTATTGTATTAATTGGTGTGGAAATTAATATGAACACGAATATTCGTATTCGGTAAATATCTTCAAACCTTTTTTTAGATTTTTTAAATCTTAATGTAACGGTGTGATGATTTTATGTAGCAAAAGGCGGGTATTTGACCATATTCACCCCGTCCTGATGTTAAGTGCGATGCAGTCTAGGATGGTACATGCCTGCAGTTTTGTCTGGAAGAGGTCCGGATTATAGTGATACCAATAAATACAGAAATTATTATAAAACATTATAACATACGTCACTGCATGATAATGCCTGATATGAGCCCAAAAGTCTCATTTAATATTTTTTTCTAAATTATTCAAGTAAGTAGGTGAAGCTTTGGAAAATTGCAACACTATTATTCACTCCAGCGATGATGGTCTATAAGTTCTATGTATTTGGGCATAAATTGGTTAACAGGTATACACTGTTTACGGTCCGTTGCTGTTCAAAGGCTTGTGGAGCTGCATTTACGTTTTACATGGGATTTATTAATTATTTAAGTTAAAACTTGGCATTTAATTATTTGTTTTAGAGAAATTACTTTTCTTTTTGTGTAGTTTTTTCTTTTGTAATGTAAATGCATTTAGTTTAGAGACCGGAATACATAAATTTTGAGTTGGATTTTACCAGTTTGCAACAACCATAAAAATATACAATTATTCGTACATTTCAATTCAATTTTACTTTTTAAACTTGTAGAAAAAATTACCAGACAATAGCTTCAGGCTGAAGTATCATACGTTGTAAGGTTGAAATTAACCTGTCAAGCATCTCAAAATTACCATTAATTCTTTATTCAGCCTCCCTTGTCCCGCTCAAGGCGTATATCCGGCAAGTGTAGTGTTTAAATGCGCAGCGTTCGCCGCTGGCCGCCGTGATTTCTTCTGTAAACCACTCACGTAAGCCCTACCCGCCACCTGCAACCGATGGCTTGACCTAAGGCATGAGCGGAGCGAGGATTGGACAATAGATCCATTGTTACAGCCAATCGACGGTTTAGTTTAGTCGGAGTTCGATCTTCAGTTGTTAAATTATTGAGCAGAGTCACTCTTCTCTGATTGTTTTGGCACTGAATTGTTCACATTTGTTTTAAGTTAAACTAATTTCTATACGGTCCAATTGGTCACTTGTTGAATTTCTGTTACGAGAACTCATTTTCACTAACGAGCATCGTACTTCCTTTTGACTCTATACCAGAAACAGCAAGTTAAAAAAATTAATTCCTTTTAAACCTTAAGAAGCGAGGTTAGAATGTTGAGTCACCTGATGGTTAGTGATCATCAGCTTATTGATTTCATCATCATCATCATCATCATCATCATCATGTCAGCCATAGGACGTCCACTGCTGAACATAGGCCTCCCCTAATGCTTTCCACGTTGTTCCATTGGTAGCGGCCTGCGTCCAGCGTATTGATTTCATAACAGAGAGTATCCTATGTAAAACTTCAGTGAAACTGAATATAGAGTCTTAAGGCTATATTTAAATAGTTCACTACAAACTTGGAAACATTTATGGTCTTATGAAACACATTTATATTGACAGAAAAGAAACACTCCAAAGATCTAAATGAAAAACAGTTCTTTAAAAACAGTTTAAAGACGTTTAAACGGGCTATTTCTTGTGCCTTAAACCGCCGTCTCTTCACCTGTGTAGCACTTATTTATACGTAAACGCGTGTTCATGCCTATGTATGCGGGCAGTGGCTTTCCATGACGTTGTTGTGGTGTTTGTGTTTAGGGGCGAGTGCCAAAATCGGTTATACAGTTCAGTAAAAAGCACTTAATATAATAATATTTTTAAAAAGTTTTGTGAAGTAACTTAGAATTGGCCTTCTAAGGAATAACCTAAGATTAATATACTAGACCTTCTGGAGTGGAGGCCACGTACCGGAAAGCGCAATGTAGGACGTCCACCCACAAGGTGGACCGACGATCTCATAAAGGTAGCAGGAAAGCGCTGGATGCTGGCCGCCACTAACCGGCCATAGTGGAAATCATTAGGGGAGGCCTATGTTCAGCAGTGGACGTCCTATGACTGAAATAATGATGATGAATACTAATACTAGAGCAAGGAAAGTGATGACATTGGATGACATATATGATTTTTGCCTCAGTTTAGATGACTTGAATTGATTTTAAACTTTCGCGTCCCATTTCAACTAAAATAGTAAGAAACGGGTCTTTTTTTTAAAGCCGAAACGTCAAGCCGTGAGTACATAATGTAACTGGTATCCTTCCGTTTGGCCAAATTACTTTTCGCCAAATTTCACTTCGCAAACAACTTATCGCCAAAGTTTCATTTCCCAAATGAACTTTTAGCAAATGTACTTTTCGCAACTAATTCATTTGGTCAAATTATCATTTGGCCAAATTTTACTTGGCAAATGTTTATATAGCAAATGTTTTATTTTGCCAAATATTATATTCCAAATAATTTGTTTGGTCAAATTGACACTTCACATACTTACCCACCGTTACCCACAAATCAAAGCATAGGCACATGATCATGGTTTTTACAAGAATTTTATGTAAAACAAAGAGACTGCAGAAAACAGTATGGTTGCAGAAAGTAGGTATTGCAGAAAATAGTAGGTTAGGACGGTTAGGTTAGAACAGTGACCCTTAGCGCGCGAAGGCGAGCGAAGCGTGCCGCGGCAGCGGCCGCCGAGCGCTAGAATCACCTTTATTGTTAATGAATCATTTGGAAATTTCGATAAAAAGAATGAAATATGAAAATTAATATAGAAAAAAAATTGTATTAACTACCCACGAAACAAAATAATAACCACAAGCTTATTTGTATTCCATTCTATGCACCAATCAAGAGTTATTTTGTAAATTGTTTATCGTGAAATATTTTTGCCAAATGAAACATTTGGCATAACATACTTTGCCAAACAATAATTTGGTAAACAATAATATGCCAAAAACGACATTTGCGAATTAAAAATTTGCAATAAGTTGTTTTGCCAAATGAAAATTTGCGAAACGTTGTTTGCGATGTGATAATTTGGGAAACGTTTTTTGGCCAAACATTAGTAATCCAATGTAACTCATTAATAAACGTCGCGTTAAGACCCGTGTCTTACTATTTTAGTTGACTTGAATTGACGTTAGGTGTTATTCATCTTAGAACATAATGTATAAAACAAGAAGTAATAATAGACGGTAACCCTCAAAGTATTTCGTCTACAATCTTCAGTAGATAAAGTCATAACAGAGTAAAATTCATAACGCAAATCAACGCCATTCAATTCAAAAAGAAAAACAAATCAATCTTTAGAACGCTTCCCAAATTGACGGCGCAGAATGTTTTTTGATTACAGTGCCTTGATTGATACCTTGGTTATTTCTTTTCAATGATTCCGGGTCAAGAGGAAATATCGAATTCTGTACCATTAATTATTGGGAGCGGATCTCATTTGTCTCAAGTACAAATATTCGATAATTTGGCTCGCTCTGTCCGCCCCAACAAATTGGAGTACACTCCACGCGGCTGGAGTGTCTATTCACTTTATTTCATTACTACTAATTTATGCCTTTTATTATACGTTATTGGGAATATGTTTATGATGAGCTGAAGTAGTTTGATTTATCGAAAAAATAATATTTCTATAAACGATCGGTTATGACAGTAAAGCAATTTCAGTCACTTTTCATGAACGATGTTTTTTAACGTCGTTGGGATTTTAAAGAGTAAAATAGTCATAGAGTATGACCAATATTCGTTCCTGCATTTAAAAATATTATTTACCTATAATGAAAGAGGCACAATGTATGAACAACTGTAGGTAAATAGGATTTTCCCCCAACACCTGGTATTATTTACGTAATTAAGTACTAAGTACGCAAATAAAGATTCTGATTCTATTTACCTGTATTTGCACCTATTATAATTTTTTAATGTTAGTATGTACGGTTAATCAATGGATTTTATAAATTAAAGCTAACACTAAGAGTTTCTTACTATAACTCGGCCCAAAGACTCGTAGCAGGCGGTGTAATAATAAACCAATGCATATCACGTTTTCTCTCGCACTCACACTGGTTATGGGTGACGTTACAAAGAGGCAGGCATAGCTTTGTTTATAATACGTAATAATTACTAGAATATAGGCGACTGTGCATCTCTGTTTCAAAAAATACTTATGGTCCCGCCTGTCACGAGTCTTTGGGCCAAGTATAGTTTTATTTTTTCTGAATGATGCCCATAGCTACAAAAAGAAAATAGTTTAGTGGCAGCTCCGTCAAAAAACAGGGGGATACGAGCGCCCGTCAGCCGGTAAGTTTCGTTCGTTCGTTTTATTCTCGCATGCAAACAAACTTGTTTGCGCCAGACGTTACAAATCAAATAGCGCTCCGTTAGGGAAACTGGATAGTATTGATCGATCCTTTAAAATGTTGCTTTTATGCCCCAACTGGCAGCCGAGTGCTTTTACAAGGTTCGGTAATGCCAAAAAAGGTTGCAAATGTCAAAGCGGCGCGATTATTTTTTATTTTGTGGAAAATGCTGTCACGCATCATAACGGCTATCCGTGAAATAGATTAGACGTTGTAATAAAAATAAAATAAAAAACATTGAAATAAATATTAAAATAGCAGGTAAAAAAGGATAGAGTTCATAGGACATATTTTTAAAATTTAAAATCTTAAGCACGAATGGACATGAAACAGTAAGTCCCAATAAGTACCTTTACATGGAGTAAAAGAAAAAAATAAAAATATTACAGAAGTAAGCGAATTAAGACGTTTGATGTGAAAACATACACACATTTTATTCGAACAGAATTAACGCGTCGGTAACGTTGGAATCACGGAATGCTTTTGATCTGTATAATTTGCTTTTATCACGAAAAAATGAAGCAAAATTGGGTTCGAATCGCCATTTTATTCGATTACACCGTGTACTCGATCGACCTTTGAATTCCGTATTTTTGAAACGCATGAAACGTTTCATCACATATCGACGGCCTCTGAATTAAACAGGCCAATAAATAGGAAATTGGTCGGTAGCATAAGGGCCTAATACGCAATTCCAATTAACTGAGATTAGTTTTAGGTGAAATACATTTTACAATCAATGTCATTTGCGGGAAGGCCCACTGACGCACGAGAGATTTGCTACGCTGAATTTCCGGACTGAAGTTTAATTTTATGATTTTGAATTTGCGAGTTCAAAGTTGTTTGCTCGCAATTCAGCTGGCGTGAATTTCGTAAAAAGAATAAAACTATCAAATATTTTTTTTACTAAAAATATGAATTGGTAGGTAATTGGTTTTTAACCGACTTCAAAAAAGGAGGAGGTTCTATGTTCGGTTGTATGTATTTTTTTTTCTATGTATGTTCACCGATTACTCCGTCAATTGTGGACCGATTTTCAAAATTCTTTTTTTGTTCGAAAGGGTACACTTCTGAGGTGGTCCCATTGTCACCAAGTCAGAATCTGATTATGGGATCCTATGGCAACATAATGGGGAAATCGAGGGCAACCCACAAATTTTATAGGCACGTACATATATCGTTTTTCAAACTTTTTCTTAAGTTTTTCAAGTCTCAAATTGATGAGCTGATGATACTAGAAGGCTTTGCTTTGCTTAGGAGTTGGAAGATGATTCTTTTAATTTTATAGATATTTATAGTGTCTAAATTTATTCAAGTTTTGCACCAGATAGTCATTATCTCATCATAATGAACTGGTCATGGTAGGTACCACTCCTTAACGCTTAGGAGTTGGAGGATAATTCTTTAAATATAATAGGTACAAATAGACCAACAGTTGTATTCTTTCATGTTTTTAAAGTGGGCTGACGGTTTTTTTAGGTTTCCGATATGGTAACCTGTATTTTGTAGGGAATATTATTTTACACTTAACATGAATAATGGTCTAAGTGTATACTGCCTACTATCAGTGGTAACATCAAGGTAATAATAAGTAACTAAAAAGCATGAAATAAATTAATTATAACAAAAAAAATTAAAACCGACTCCAAAAAACCTGCACTAAAAAGTAGAAAATAATTACATTATTTATTTATTAGGACAAATGTATACCATGATTGATATTTTTGGAGTCGGTGCCGGTAAATTTAGAACATTTCTTGAGCTTGGCACTGAGCAGACTGGTACCGACTCCGAAAATATCAATCATGGTATACATTTGTCCTATAATGTAATTATTTTCTACTTTTTAGTGCAGGTTTTTTGGAGTCGGTTTTAATTTTTTTGTTATTATAACTATGTTTTTTTCGGTCTGTAACAAAAAGAGTCCCGTATTTCGTAGTTTAAAACATTTATTAAATCTGTTTTAAATATTTATTATCAAAAATTGCGTATTATTGTTATGACAAAATCATCTGTCTCATGTGGGACTTGAATCTACGACCTTTCGTTTCCAATACACTGTCGACTGAGCTACAGAAACATTGGTTAATACCTCACGTTCCTAACACCTGTCTCGCACCTCATCACTCTGGATCCAGATTTTCCGCATGACTGTAGCTGGAAAACTGTTCTTATTGCCTTGAGTTAAGAGTTCTCTATTGCATCAGGAAATGATCACAGGTAAGCGAATGACGGACAAGTTGCATCGAGTGGCCGGGCCGGCCCGCCCATCGCGCCCTCTGGAATTGAATTAGCACTGGCAGAATTCCAATTTAAGCGCCATACCTAATTTCACACCCTTTTAGCTGGCGACACTTTTGTATGCCATCGGCGAGTCTATCTGGCTAGGTATAATTTAAGTTTGGAACGTGCTGTCTCTTGTTTCTGTCTGTATTGACAGCGTTTTGAATTTGAATTTTTTAAAGTTTTAAATGCTTTTTATGGAGTTAAAAGTTTACAATTATTATTTTATTCCTACCGTGTTTTCTTGTTTTAGGTAATATTTCAGATAGAGTTGCTAGAACCTTAAGGAGAGTTTTGGTTTCAATGGTGTAATTACTAAAATATTAACACTTTAGTAGTCCTGTGCATCTATGTTGTGTACCATGTTTACTATTGTGTCTCGTTTGTGAAATTTCAATGTTTTAAATCACAGAGATTTAAAACAGCTAAGAAAAAGCTTTAAAGATAATTAATAGCTGTGTTAGACACTTTACAAAGTTCACGTAACATTTCCCACGTCTATTAATCAAGCTAACGAACAAGGATCTGCCATATAACAAACACTAACGCAATTAAAATTATTTATGAACAATTTACGAAGTTAAACTATTCATCGTCTTAACGACGCAGTGCCCGAGGACAAGGCAAAGGATAATTTCCGTTGAGTTTTCGACTTGTACAATTATTGGGTGTTAAATGGTTAAGCTACACTGACTGGGTAGAGGAACATTTAGAAGACACTTTATGGTGATATGGGTCAAGAATATTGCATAAACCTTCATACATTAGTCATTAATGTTAGGCTGAGTTGCACCAACTTACTTTAACGGTAATTACAACAATAACCGATGCTTTTTGCATGTAGTTTGACAGATTTTTGACGTTTGTCAAAGTAACATTGATGGTGCAACTCAGCCGTAAAGCTGAAATCATGGTTCTCAGTACCAAGTCGTTGCCAAAATAAAAGAAAAAGAATAAGTCAGCCTCAGAGTAAGACATAATTTTGATAGGTAACCTACATCTAATACTTCTATATTAATTTATTTTGTAGACAGCTTGTCTTTCTACAATATTGTTCACTAATGCTAGGACAACCTTATGAATGAGAGGAGTAATATTGCGTGTAGAGGGCCCGACTATGTTTCCGGTAAAATAAAATGAAACATTTAATTTTTTTTTATGGGTTAAGATTACGACGATCCAATTTTCTGAATTTTCTAGGTTCTCTATATTCCTTTCATAAAACGTATTAAAGATTTAGGCTGGGTTGCACCATCTTTCTTTAACTTTAACAATCGTCGAAAATCTGTCAAACTCCATACAAAAAGCACCGGTTTCGTCATACATACCGTTAAAGTTAGGTGGTGCAATTCAGCCTTAAAGTTAATTGTGAAACAAAAATAAATAAATAAAGAAACACATAGGTACCTACCTCTGTAATGTAAGCTGTTAGATTGACCTAATTTAACAAAAACTATCCTAATAAGTTACATACTCTCGAACACTTAGTGCTAACGGATATCTTCTTTGCCAACTTTCCAATCAAAAGTACAATCTCCCAAAAGATCCGAAGCCATTTTACAGAACAAAAACGCTAGTTTCCAGTCCTGAGGATAGTTGCGGACAAGTTTCCGAGTAAATTATCCATTTGTTTGCCAAATTAGTGGCGAGTTCAGCAGGCCGATGGCATTTACATTTTGATGGCGCCCTTGGAACGCAGATTACATGGAAACTTCTCTAATCGTGGTTCTTTTGAGGAGTGGTCATGTAAATGTGGGTGTACATAAGTAGTGTGTGTATTTATGGTGTTAGAATAATAAATATTTTTAATAGAGACGGGATAAAAAATAGCTGAAAATAAAAAAGCTTTTTGCGATTTTCTCCCAATTGTTTTTAGTTTTAATTTTGTAAATCTAATTTTAATTTTGATGATCATTTTCACAGCTTTATTATTTATCGTTTACGAATCTACAGCCAAGCTGTTGCTTTTTAAATTATGAATATTGTTCTACCACGAGTACTTTCGTGTTCATAATGTTTACGTATTCATACATTAGCGGAGACATTATCTCGAAGTAAGTTGTCCTATTATATCAACCTAACCCTTAACATGGTACCTGGGTATTTCGCCCAAGGTAGCTAGTTCAATCAACTGTTGCGTTTACAGGTACAGCTATCTAATGTGGTTTCCTATTGCTAATCCATATCAGGGCGTCAATCTGGATGCCTGCAGGCATGAGCTCTGCACTGAGGGTCGACTACGTAAGACATGTTAGTATTACCTAAGATATTATATGGGGCTTTCAGACGGAATATCTTTTCAAAAATCGGAAAATCGGAATCGGAAAATCGACTTTTTATCACAGAGATTTGTTTTTACCCTCATTGCGAGAAAAAGGCTATTAGAGAAAGAAAGTAGAGAGAGGAAAGATAAAGTATAGATGAGCGCTAGATAGCGCTAGTCTTTGCTAAGAGTTACCTAGTATTTTTTACTTACATGAACCGCTAACTGCCAGTTTGAAAGAGGTAAAAAAGGTAGTAAGAGATGGATAGAGGTGTCTTTTAGAATAGGTCCCCTGGACTAAAACACTATCTGCCAGTAAGAGACAGATAATTAGGTAGTAAGAGAAGCCCAATCCCTCTCTTTTGTCTTCCAGAATAGCCCCTCTGGATTAACGCACTTAGCGGCGCACCCGCAGCGAGCCGTCTCATACCGATGCCGCACTGAGACCCGTCAGCGGATTGCATTACTGAACTGATCTAATGAGATACGAGTAGTTACATTATCAGTTATGTCGACTGTTAACTATCAACCAGTAATAGACAGATGGATTGTAGCGAATACCACGATAACATACAGTTGGTGGCTACTTGTTAAACTTAATAAAATTGGGTTTGTCGATAAAATAGGATCGCTTTCTGAACTAGCAGCATGCATAACAAATACAATTAAATTCACTTACCTTGAGACGCGACGTGTTCAATGTGGAGCTTGGGTAGCACCTGCTGGACTCCTTCGGGTTTAGTTGATCACACAGATGATGCACTAACATTAAAATCACTCGCAAAAAGAGTGTTAGATTCGCACACGCGTCGATTTGCCCATTCGATTCGAATAGAAGATGGCGATGACGTGTCCGGTGCAATATTCAAAATGAAACTAATAAAAAATCACTCCACACAGTGGTGTCTTATTTATTTTCGTTACATACACTTATTTGTTTTGTCGTTGGGTCTATCAGAATAGGTCCTCCCTCTAGCCAGGCTAACGCACTTAGCGGCGCACTCGCCGCGCTCCTTAGCCGATGTCACTGAGACGCGTAATTCGATTGCGTTCGGATGCCGGAACTGCCTTCTGATGCGGCAACATAATGAGATCCGAGAAAACTTCAATTTGCTTGTTTTCATAATAATTAACGGTAATAACGTGGCAAAGGAAAATGTATCTTATTTTTAGAAGATGCAAAAGTAATTATTGCAAAATTATGTCACTAATTAAAACACTGAAATGAACACACACTGTGATGCAAAAGTAGACATTGCCGATTGCTCTCTTGACGCCTATTTGTAGAATATACGAGTATTGTGGTGCTGGGGAAATCACGTAAAAAACTAGTCAAATGCTTTTAATACTTATAAACATTAAAGAAGTAGGTAGGCATCCGCATACAATTTAATGTCCAAATGTGTTTTTAATAAATCTTAAGCTACATTTAAGATTTCTAATAACGCATGATTCATCATTCTACCAGACATTCAAGATTTCTAATAACGCATGATTCATCATTTTTAACACGCTTTTATTATCAATAGCTAGTTTTAATGTGTAGATAAATACTTACCTATAAAATAAATACCTATTTTGCTTATTTCTGAGTATCATTTTGCTTCAACGAATTAGTAAGAACACGCGTACCGTAATTATTATGTTTTACTCCAAGGTTAAACTACTTTTTGTATACCGAAATTCAATGAAATAAGTTAATTGATATACAAAATACACAGAAAATTATTGTCACCAAATAGGATTCTACGAATCATTTGTTAATTTTCAAAGTAAGTATTAGCAGGTTGAAAATATTACAAGAGTAAAAAATTCCAAAAAGAGTACGAATGTTTTCCACACAACAAAATAATGTCTCAATTGGACCTTGTAAAAATAATAAATTAGTGTCAACTTTTCAAAATAACGCGAACAATAGAGTAATTTGTCTCCCCAAATAGAAGTATAACGCCACCTATTAATTAATGTCTTTCCTCCCTTAAAAATAAAACAAGGGCTCGACTCATTGTGTGCACTGAGGGTGGACATTCGACACTACCTTTGATTGATGTTGGGAAAATTTATGGTACATTTTTTGCCTCTTACCCCTCAGGGAAAAAGCTGAAGCTATATCTAATCATGGCAATAAAAATTTGACACGGGACGGATAATTATTTTTTCCCCCTCTGTGATTTTAATCCGGTTTAATTAAGGTGGCAAGATGTTTTTAGCTTATATTCACGAGGTGACTGTACGATGCAAAAATAAATATATTATGTATTTTTCAATTTTCTTCTAATATCTAACTTATCAACAGACTGTAGTCCCAAAGTAAGAAAGATGCTACACGGGCGTTGAAGTTGCGGTGCGTTAGCAAGCATCATCTTATTCATCTTATCTACTTCTTGTATTACTCATGTCAATAAATTTACCTGTAACGGGATTCCATTTGTGACTACAGCTATCGTTGATCGGTATGGAAACCACCAAACCAAGCGGCCATCAACCGACTCCTTGAAAGTATCAGTTCAAATGTCAAATTACCGAAAACAAACCCAAAGGTTAGAAATATCAGTCCTCAAATCTGCAACTCGCCCCAAGTCGCCAATTAAATCCGCGCCCATTTTATCTTATTTTAATAAAACGACGCATTAGGATCTTCGCCACCGCAGCCTCATTGAAACGCAAATTGATTCCATTGCGAGCCGAATATGGAAACAGATAGGCGTCAATTGAAATCGAGGCATATCGAATCTATAAAAACAATTTTCTTCCCCGGATTGTTGATATAGGGGGAGGTTTCAACGCGGGAGCTAAGTCTGGCAAAGGAATATCTCTAAAGGTAATTCGGAGTTCGGTCTGGGAGGTATAATTTGTAAGCGTGTAACATTTGAATGAGCAAAGTGGTTACAATTTTACATAAGAGCTATTCAACTGTCTGAAGACTTGTACGTGCGTATCTGCAGAATAAGTTTGATATAATTTTAAGCCAAGCATATTTCATCTCAAGACATCAGACCGCATTTGTTGAATTGTAGTCATTATTTTTTATTGAAAATAGATCCTATTACAACTGCATAAGATGCCTGATAGCTTATGTGCTATTCATCTTCCTTATATTATTAAATTAGATAGAAGCAGCTACCTCGTGCTAGAGAGAACATTCTATTCAGCGAATGCTTTGACAATGGCGGACCAAGTGCGGTTCTGAGAAACATCTTAGGAATAGTAATGTCATAATAAGTTCATGTAATATGGTAATGAAATATATGTATTATTGCATATCTTGTTTACAAAGGTCTGTCCTTATCCGACTACGCAAATTGTACTATACTGGGTACTTTAAATTAACTTGTAAATACAAACAAAAGTATGATATGTATTTCAGTTAAAATGAGAAACAGAAATGCAGACTAAAATCAGTTGTTTCTTGATATTTGTCACCAGCTCCCGGACTATGTTGTTTTCGGCATTTTGTCAAGTCGCAGTTTGATGACATTCACGCTTTTCCTCATAGCTTGGTACAACCTACAGAATCCGCACCCCTATCCAATAAAAATATTCTATTATGGGTTGAGATTATTTCATATCATATCGCGGTCACTGCGCACTGTGCAAACTAGGTAAAGAGGCAATTTGCTTACTACACTATCTGCTTAGATTTGTGATTTTTCAAATTCGTATCTAAATATATAAAAGGAGAAACTGACTGACTGACTGACAGATCAACGCACAGCCTAAACGGCTAAACGTAGGCACTTGAAATTTGGAAGGGACGTAGCTTAGGTACCGTAGAGGTGCACTAAGAAAGGAATTCCCGAAATTCCCACGGGAACGGGAATTAGCGGGAAAAACGGGATTCACGCGTACGAAGTCGCGGGCGGCCGCTAGTTATAGTCTAAAAATGCTTTGAATTTTAAATTATTACTACCTTAGTTAGACTAGACCTGAGAATATTCCTTGATTTAACTTTGATACCTACTTTCTTAATGTTACAGTCGTCAGTAAATTAAATATTTCTAATGTAAACACAATATTCTCTGTGTGTACTAATTATTGTTATTAATTAGTGTGGGAATACTATCATATCATCAAAGTACCGTATAGTTGAGATTCCGATATTTCGCTACAATTATCACTGATCTAATTAATTCTAACATCAATGATCATGGAGGCATAATTACTATTAATTATGTTACAAATATATTTGACGTAAATTAATTTCCCTGGAAGTTTGTTCTCCCATTTTCGTCGTAGTTTCCAGAAGCATGTAGCACAGATCAGGCTTTGATTGCACGGAACGTTCTGACGTGTGTCCGCGCCAATAGAAACTGGTAATTTTTATAACAAGCTTGTGTCACAGAAAAAATATGTCGCGCGCTTCCCTGTATGAAAACCGGAATAAAAACTATCCTATGTTCTTTCTTCAAACTAATAAATGACATCTAAATCGGTTCAGGTAACGGAGTAGAGTAGTAGAGGTAAGGTAACAGAGACTGAATTTTCGTATTTATAATATTACCAGTAGTATCGATATCGATAACATTGATACCGAGCCTTTGGCGATTAGAGTTTACAATATCTTTGATTGCAAAGTAAATTATAGATTTTCGTACTCTTACAATTGAGACTGATTGATCTGATGATGAAGATGAAAGATACTGAGACAGTTCTATCTCCGTTCGACTCGATATTTATCATTTACAAAATTGCCAGAGTCTATTGGCGCACAAATCCGCCAGCGTGCGAACACCTACGTACAGGTTGTGTGTAGTCAGCTGAGCTGCACTCAGCAACTTCAGCCGAATAGTTGGTCTTGCGATGGCAAATACAAATATGTGTTCCAATCAGTTTACTTTCAATTCTAAGAAATAGGGGGTTTGTAGGTCGAGGTAGATAGAATTTAATAAAGATGGATTGTAAGGAAGAATTCTGAATTGGATTTCACTTGGTGTGAGTGTGGACTTGGGATGATGATTTAAAAAGTGAAACTTGGAATTTAACGCGATAGTGTTCAAATGTAATTAGAATCCCACCAAAAACATTCTGTAAAAAACTAGCCAAGTCTCGATGGACTGCTGCTTGTTTATCTCTAAAAAGTAATGAAATCTAGACAAAGTCGTGCCAAGTCTATGGTTCCTTACTGCAATTTCTTTATTATTATAGTTATTGTTTTGTGACTTGGCCGTTGAAGGGTACAAACCAGGTGCTCCATGACACTATTGCACCAATCTGTCGCCAGAACCGCTACCCATTGACGATGGAAAATTGCTACTTGGGAAACGTTGATTCAATAACCAGTCAAGTAGGCTTGATAAAGCTGCGTATTTCAATAATACTTATGTATGATTATCTTATAAAGATTGTCCTTCAACGGCCAAGTCACAAAACAATAACTATAATAATAAAGAAATTGCAGTAAGGAACCATAGACTTGGCACGACTTTGTCTAGATTTCATTACTTTTTAGAGATAAACAAGCAGCAGTCCATCGAGACTTGGCTAGTTTTTTACAGAATGTTTTTGGTGGGATTTCACTTCTTTTTGTAGAAAGTGGCATAATTATTTAACGTCGTCGTCTTTTCTTTTAATATTAATCGACATTTTTTTCACTATATTGAACACAAATAAACTCAACGGCCTGTAAAATGGACAACGAATCAGAAATTATATTAATAACTTAGCGAACCTCACGATATAATAAACGAAATCAACGAAATGCAATTAATCAATTACACAACATTCAACTTAATCGACGGGGGGGTCTAGAAAGGAAAAAAAAACTGGACACCGCGGTGCAGAAAATCGACGCTCAAAGTGCTAGCGCCATCTAGCGGTGAGCGGTACAGGCGAACACCACGGTGCCGGTGTGTGGCGCTAGTAGTATTAATTATGAATGTGGTGTTACTCCAGATCTTCGATTTTCCTGGTTTTTATAGTTTTCCCTTTATGTAGTCATTAAACCCTAACTCTGTACCAAATTTCAGCTCTCTGAGTTTATGGGAAGTACTAGTTCTATTTTGATGATCATCAGTGAGTGAGTGAGTGAGTGTCATAAATGCGAAACTTTGCTTTCGCTTAACTTCGGAACTAAATGACCTACAAACTTGAAATTTTGGATTTTAAGTATGTAATTATAGCTTATTAGATGACGAAAGTTTCTGCGTTCTGGTCTTATCCAGAGGTTCTCAAATAGAGGCCTGAAAATGCGGCGAAATGGTTCCAGTAAAGGATGGTACGGCAGTGTTTGCTTCGCGCTCGACTTGGAGGGGGCACTGCCGTGCCCCCAGATCCAGTATTTACGTTTTACTTATTTTCTAGTTTTTTACTGGCCTAAAACATAATCAGTTTCATTTACACCAAATTCAAATTATTTTATTGCATGTCACATGGGTAAGGGTTGACAAAACATAATATTATTATTTGTACGTGACGCCCCGTGAAGACGCCGTGTAACTTTCAGATGATAAAACTCAAAACTTTACTTAAACATTTTGATTAAAATCACAAACTGACTGGCACAGCAGTCCTTTAGTAACTTGTCAAATAAAACTGCTGAGAACAATGCACTGAACAAACACTTTAACTACACAGCAAAAACAACATGGATACCTATGTGACGTAACATTTATCTCGTGCGACACCCATCCGTAACTGCAAGTATAAACGGATAAGTTTAAAACTGAGCAGTTCCTACTGCAAGTGCAGTAAACCTACGTACGTCTGGGCGCGTAGCTTGTAAAGTTTACAAATAAACAATGGCGGCTTAGAGATCCGCGGTTGGCACTCCTATGGGTTACTTTTAAGCTGGTCTGTGTACACTGCTAACTACTTAAATCCAGAAATAATATGACGTTTTCAATCTGAATTTTTGGAGTTTATGAAGCAAGGAAAGGATAAACTATTATGTACCTAGTTGAAAGCGAATTGCAAAACAGTAATTTATTAAAGTATAATTATTACCTAAGTTTCTGTCTAATCGTTTCTACTGTCCTAGCCTTAACGTGAGTCCCGTTAAGGTCAATAACAAAAATTTTCGAAGTATGAAATCAATACTATCAATTTGTGTCATAAAGTTCCGAATCCTAATAAATTACTTAGTAATCTATAATTTTGCTGCTGGTGGACCTGCAGTTGAGTGTAATTTTTTTGAAATAATTTACAGAATTTTTTTCCAAAATGAAGCTTAAATTTCTTAAACTAAAACAAAAAGCCTTCAAACGAAAGTTCCAAGACGTATGCAGTGTATCTGGCCGAAGTACGGTTGAACTGCGCGAAAGTTGCCCTCGCGACATGAAAAATGCATTTAGTTCGGTACAAACTGCCTCGGACCGCTTATTGGGCCGCGGCCGCTGTTTGCATTCTTTCCGACTGTACTACACTCGGCATCAAATAAATCGCACCTCCCGCGACAAGCACTTATCAAACGTATGCATCCCCACTTCCCACCAACATTGGTACCATTTGAAAGCCTAGTTCTAAACTTCATTTCATTAAAGGAAAGGTTTTTACCCCAAAAATGTGTCTTTACAAGGATCCAGAGTCACTTCTTCAAAAAATAGGTAGTTACGCTTTAGCCATTTTTTATGACTATAAAACTGTTAAGTTGGGATTAATCGCTATCCATCTGTTAAAGAGGACACGTGAGATCTTTATTTGGCTTTATAACCATAAAAATGTGTCTAATTGATCCCAGAGGTGAGCCCAAAGTGAGGTCTATTTTCAAGTCACATTTATGGTATAATATGTTAGTCATTTGTTTAGAAATGAAATGTATTTTTCTTTAATGACATTTATTGGGCTTTCAAATCACACCAATATTGTTGGGGTACCATGATTGTGTCAGAAGAAAATCTTTAAAGTTCGCGTCGCGGAAGTTGCGGTTTATTTGATGTTGAGTGTAGTATACTCGTATCTCCTGGATAAGTGGTCGCATGAGACCGCGGTTACAATTGATTTGTATTGTGTCCCGATTCGCTGTTCCTTGAAGGGCTACGGACTTTTCATCTGAAGAAATGTAGGACAAAGTTTGCTTAATTTCTTATCGGCGGTGAAACAAAGGAATTGGCTTGTAACCAGGTCTTTTTAAGTCGACCCAGGCTTTCTATCTTCTAGACCTAAAGTTGTGACATTACAATTTAGTTTGACGTTTAACAACGACAAAGCTTACATTTCTTCGCGACAGTTGCCCTCGCGACATGAAAAATGCATTTAGTCCGGTACAAACTGCCGCGGACTGCTTATTGGGCCGCGGCCGCTGTTTGCATTCTTTCCGACTGTACCAGTAAGTATATGGACTTTGTCAGCTGAAGGAATGTAGAATAAAGCTTGCTAAACTGTCAGCGGTGGTGAAACAATAGAACTAAATATTAGGTCTTATTCAAATGTAAGAAAAATATAATTTTACCTTTAGGTACAACTCGATATTAGAAATTAAAATTGTTTCCACACAGGTCAGATGGGTTGACGAGGCCTGATGATCGCATATTTGTCCCTTAGTTGCCCTTTACAGGACTTTACGTCAAAGGGAAGATTATGAGGGGTCTTATTGTACTTGGAAACCAAACAGCACAAATTCAGTTGTATCGAAAAAAAACTCAATTTCAAAGGATTTTTACTTTGCAAATAGGACCCCAATTTCCTCACATTCTATCCTCTAATTTCCACTTCAACAATACAAAAAACTGGCCAATTGTCCATGATACCTTTACAGTTGGAATTCGTTTGTCATGTATCGTTGTTTTGAAATACAATTCAGTACAGTACACTAAAAAATGACACCGAGCTCAATTTAGCGCAGCCGCCGCCCACTGTGTGAAATATTCCGAAATGCTGCGAAAACAATGGCGATGACAAATATGACTAGTTTCAAATAAAAATTGCTGTAAGTTCACCGGCGTTTGCAACTGGATCTAAATTTATAACAGGCCGGGTAATTTGTTTAGATAATTGGTTTTCGTAATTTGTGTGGTATGGCTTCGATATTTTACTTTTATAAAAAAAAAACTGGCTATCCATAATAATATTTTCGTAAAAAAATACATTGAAATGTTTTTATTTCCGATATTGGCATGATGTATAATACCTAACTGTTACTTCAATTGTTAATACGATTGTCCATTTGGCAGAAACTAAAAAATAGTGCAAAATTGCATTTCATCGCACAGACATTTGCACTACTCTTCTCTTAAGAGCCATTACAGAAAGAACGTCGCGCTGGCACTCCGCTTTCAATTCCCTTGTCAGCAAAACTGATTGTTTAAACCGATTACCAATTTAGAAACTAACTTCATCTTATATTAATTCAAAGTGGTCAGGCTGGCACAAAGCACACTTTTAATTGAGGCGTGAGTCTGCTCTAGAGAAAGCGCCCGTGCCAACATTTCTTGGCAAACCACTATCTTAAGCTCGTGATATTGTGTGCCTAGAATATTACAAATTCATTACCTAAGGAAATCTGATCGAAATGAAAAAAGGAGGGGACGTGAGCGGGCGTTTTATCGTTCTGTTTTGCTGACTCGTCCTTGTTATGTAACTCGTGATGTCACAGATTTTGCTATTACGCGACCGGTGCAAGCACTTCAAGTTGTTTGTCTGATTAGTTATGATGCAAAATTTTCAAATATCTTATGTAAGTACGTCTAAGTAAAACGACAATCCAACGCGAGTTCTTTTAGTTTGGTACGAGTAACTTCATTTATTTAAATTGAATTTTCTCAAATAAGTAAAACTCCAAAAAGAGTTATCCTGTAGGTGAAAAGATGAAAAATTGGCACGTTGACTATTTTCTAATCTAAACTAAACACTGATGGGTTAATTTTGTTAGTATCAATGTAGTTACTCGTACCTATTTAATCACTGCTGATCTCTACTTGACGCTCTTTCGATGTGCTTAAGTATTTGAGAGGTCTCAGGGGAGTGAAAACTATTTCTATGCATACGAAGAAGCAGCACAGCTAGTCTTCAATCATAATATTTATGAAATTGAGACTTCTGTTTGTCGTAGTTTTTACTGAAACTTTATAAAATATTTGTCTGGAATAAACTTGAGAGGTTTTCTTTAAAAACAAATTTTCTTAAAGTTATGGAAAACTGAAACCATATTTTTGTTACTCAAAAGTTTACCCAACCATCCAATATTGGCATTAACACAGTTCGAAAGTGGTTAGCGAAACTTTCAACTATCACAGACAATGGCGACAACCCAACCCTCTGCGATATATAACATTTTGTTTTATTGTTCAGCTCGAGAAATCGTATTTATTCCTTGTGTGTCAGATTTAACCGATCATATTTTACGCGAGGCCCATTCACGGGTGTGACATAAAAATACATTGCAAAGGTTCCCTGATTTATTCACCATGAGATCAAAGCATCACTGTTTTTGATACTTTCGCTGTGATAAATCACACGGATCCTTGTGAAGGTTGTGCATATTAATTACTTTCAGGAGCTCGGCAGAGTCCTGTGATTTTTATAACATACCGATGGAATCCATCGCGTAAACATAAAGAAAATGCCAAAGTTTCACGTTATAAATAACATTCTATGATTATCAATTCACAGCCTTGAGACTTTTATATTGGAAAACTTGTCAGCCAATTAAAATTATATCATGGTTCCGTCACCAAAACAACAGCTAAATAGACGCTGTTTAGAGGGAAATAGCGCCGGCTTTGCCCTCTAATTTAACACTTCAATCCGAGCCCAGTGGTACGTGAAATTACACAAAGGGCTCGATTTTCTTTAGAATAATTACCTGTCGGCCGACTCGAGGTCCGAACTCGAGAATAAAATCGGCAGCCGGGAGGTATCGAATGGAATTGCTATTGGCCCATTCAAACTGAGATTTGGAAAGATTAATGTATCGAAATCAATGTTGCGGAAAAGTAATTAGCAAATTGATCTCGGATAACTGTACCTTAGTAGGTACAGTTTGGGAAAGTAATGTAAGTATTGGACCCATTTCAACTTTTAAGTGTCGAAGCATTAAGACCCTGTAGGTATACCTTATACATAAACTAGCGGCCGCCCGCAACTTCATACGCGTAGAGTCCGTTTTACCTCCTTAGCTTCTTAAAATCAGTGTGCTTACCATAATGAGTTGTGCGCGCTAGCGAGTTCATCAAAGAAATCTATGAAGATATAATTTTTTGGGTGCTGCACAATATGTCATACATTTCAATGTTATATTTTTACACAGTCGCTAGCGAGCACACCTAACGTAAAATCATGGTAAGCTCACCGGATTTTAAGCGGATGTCTACACCCTATGTGGAACCTACCTGCCAAATTTCAACTTTGTAGGTGTTAGTTTCTTAGATTTCGTGATCAATCAGTCAATCTACTTTGTTAAATGACCCTTTTATCATTTATCATTTTTAGAAATTAGTATTTTGACTGATATCAAGGCAGTGACTTGTTAAATGGTAGTCTTAATTAATCGTTGTCTCCTCCCGAACTTTTAATAGTGTTTTGAAAGATTAGAGTAGCATTTCTGTAAACATCGTTAAGTTTTGTTCAACAATATGTAGCAAAAAGTAAACATAAATAGATGACTAATTAGACACAATAAACAGACACTACTGTGGCAATTAGAGAGAATTCGTTGTTCTCAATATTGTACTTAAAATTAAGGAGAAGTGTTAAAAGTTTTGGGTAGTTTTTTTTTGCTTTAAAGTTAAATCTTTGTTAAATAGATTATCTTGGATTGATGAAAACTATTTTATTCAGCATACATTGGGGTTTTCCGATTACAAATTGTCACATTTAAATAATACGACTGTGAAACGTCTTGGTTAGAGATGGGGATTGTTAAAATTGGTTTTACATTTGGCATGCGTTGCTTTTTGACTAGCATTGTAGTTGTTCGAAGAAATAAAATATCTAGCCAACTTTACGTTAACAAGAAAAATATTGAAAAGAATTCATTGTTATAAATCCAAGTGAGTGGTGGTTGCACCTACAGGAGTTGCAGTGATGAGAAAAATAAGTGTATGACTTCTGTTTTAGGTGCCTGCTGCGGTGCGGTGCTGGATCATCATCTGCACCACCTTACTTTAACAGTAACTATGACAATAACCGCTGCTTTTTGTATGGAATTTGACAGATTTGAGATGTTTATTAAAGTCAAACTTTTACGATGCAAGCACGCAGCGCGCAGTATCACTCAAATTAAAGTGTTTCTTCAAATCATCTCCAGACTCTAGTTAAAAAGTTAGATTTTTAATTAAATCCACTACGAATCGAAGCCGAAACTTGTGCCTCAGGCTGTCTGCATCGCTGCACAATCGGCATCACTGTATTTGACATCTCATTTGAATTTATGGCAAATTGAAGTTCATGCTTGTTGGCTTTGTAACGCTCAGCTCAGCGCCCACCCCTCTTGAGCGTTTGACTTCTAGTGACATTTCGGCGAACCAGCACGTTGGTTTGATTCCCTCAAGTTTGTGTAGTTTAATAAATATCACAAGACGTGATTTTAAGTAAGCTAAGTATTATATTTCAAATACGAGTATGTTTGTTGTAAAATCGCGTAAACTCGGAGTTAAAATTGAAACACTATGACCTACTTAATGTAACTACTATCCATTTATGTAATCTTGGTATAAAAAGTGATTTGTAACGTAGGCCGTCAATATAGCTCTATGCCATTGAACAAGTTACGTTACCATCAATATATATCCATGATACATGTATATTTACCTACAAAAATATTTACGTTACCATCAATATAGGTATATCCATGATACATGTATATTTACCTACAAAAATATTCACAATTTTACAAAAGTCAAGGACACACATAATATAAATACCAGGCATAAGGATAAACTTTACTTACCCCCATCAAGAATAAAAATGCTAAATACCAGCCCCTACTATATGTCGGTAAAATATTTAACAAACTTCCAGAATATATAAAAACTGAACCAAATGTTAAACGCTTTTCTAAAGCCCTTAGACACTATTTAATATCCAAATGTTTTTATTCAATTAATGAATACCTAACAATAGACCATAAAAAATATTATAGTAACCAACTACTATAGTCAATTAGTTATCAACCTTAATCCTACTTAGATTGTAGTTATCTTATAAGTTGTTTAATAATAATATTACTTATTATAGTTAACTAATATTAATAATACTACCATTAATGTTTAAATAGCCACCTACTCTATTGCGATACCACTCAGGTAACTAAGTTTTTAAGCTCCTGTACTGTATATTATGTAATTTACACCATTACAAATTGTCACTTAGTAAGCAATAAATATTTTGAATTTGAATTTGAATTTGAAAAGTCGTATCAATAGTAAGCCTCAATAACTGTATTAAGTACGAGTTTAAAATCGCAGATCTGTTATTTACTAGTTCCGTGAGTCTGTCTAGTTAGGTAGTAGGTAGAGTCAGATATAATGGCGCAGGTACACTATGCGGGAAATTGGCCGAGACAATAGTGTGAACACCATCTCGGTTAGTTTCTTCTTCCCCCACCGCCCATACTTCAGTGTGCGATGTAGCGCTTCGTCTCTGACAATTTTCCGCATAGTGTACGTACTTGTGCCATATCAAGGTTGGATAGGTAACTGAAAGATTACATACTTAAGTCAAAATAACGAAAACTGTGTCTTTAAAAAAAACTTTACTTTCTTACCTTACTACCTAGTAATAATGTTACAAATGTTATAAACTAAGTAAGTAGGGTAAGGTGGGGCACAATGTTACACGGGGTACAATGTTACAATGCATATTTCTCCGTCCCTTTCTATTAGTTGTATGATGTTGTATACACATTTGACAAGCTCATAAGAGCTGCTGAACTGAGCCACTGAACATCATACAACTAATAGAAAGGGACGGAGAAATATGCATTGCAACATTGTACCCCGTGTAACATTGTGCCCCACCTTACCTACTGCACTATGGCTAAGGCTGCTAGTTGGATGAAGAATGGACACGGATCGTGGTTGTAGCTCTTATTTAAAGGAGGTTTGCGGCAGCGCCCTGTTCGTGAAATCTTCCAGTGAAGTCCACGGTGTTATGGATTTCATAACGACGTCTTTGTTCTTATTTTTTATGTCTGCATTGTTGTGGATTGGTTGACTCATACACAAAAACATAACAAAACAGTTTTCGCTAATGGCCTTCGCCTTAACAAAGTCAAGTTACAACGCTGCCTCGGCTAATGAGCTTACCGGGTTTCTTGGCAAGCACATATCTCGCGCTTAGCTCGAACTAACGCATCGCAACTGCATGGCGGGCTATTTGCTCTACTGCTTAATTGGGGTGTTTGGGGATTTATTAATCGTGAATAATGCTCGTAAAGGTATTGGTGGTAGAGCTTAGTATTGCTTGATATCTTATCGTAAGATCGAATTCAAGCCATGAGTGACCATAGTGATTAGTGGTGGTTCAAGAACTTGACTTCTACTGGTAGCGCGTTCGAACCCCGGAAGAGCCTTAGATGACCGGCATATCGTTTGCCATCGGTCGGGTATGGGTAATATTTATTTGAGTAATGTTTGTCTATATGTAGATAGTTTATAGGTACATAGTAGATGTGGTCTGCAGAGAGAGCGTTCATTTAATTCTAAAATATTAAATATCATTTTGTTTAATAAAGTTTAATCTACATATAGTATAGTACACTTATCATCAGGTGATCCGTCTGCTCGTTTGCCTCCTGGCACTTCATTTCTTCAACTTGTTTGACAGTTTCATGGTGAGTCATCAATGATCATTTTATTCAACTAGTTAAACTATTTTAACGAAATCAAACAGTTAAAAAAATCTATCTGTTCATTGAACAATACGTAAACTTAAATAATCTCGAGCAAACTAAACTTCATCCAAGCAAGATTTTTCAAACTCGATGAAAGTATTGCCCGGCTCATAACGTTGAAAACTATCAAAACTCTACCAAAAGAATGATCGGGCCGATATTATGCGTGGGAGATCTTCCGTGTCATAGAAATTGAATTTCCCTATATAAAAGAGCCGAAAAAGGAAAACTTTGGGCCATGGACGATTTGCTCTGGCCATTTGGCAAACATCGAGGATGGAGTCAAAGAGGAACGGGCCGCGTTACATGGTAAGAGCCACTTTAGCATCTACTAAACTTCGGTAGTTTCATATTTTAAATGCGCTGCGGTTTTTATGGCTTCGGATACGATATTGTACGCTATGGTGTGTGAAGGATTGAGGATTTTTAACGTAGTAGTTACTAGAGTTAAGGATGACGTAGGCTTTTTTTAGTCCGCCAATAGACTTTAGTATTATAACTATCATAAAAAGGATCTATCTAAAAATCATTGGACTATTTTGGTGGATGTATCATTTATGTGACAATTCATGTATGATTCTTCCTAATAAGTCTTAAAATAAACATCTAATACGAATTCAATATTCAACTCTACGTAGATAATGACTCG
Source organism: Ostrinia nubilalis (assembly GCF_963855985.1). Classification (NCBI taxonomy): domain Eukaryota; kingdom Metazoa; phylum Arthropoda; class Insecta; order Lepidoptera; family Crambidae; genus Ostrinia; species Ostrinia nubilalis. The sequence continues at coordinate 9,831,889 of NC_087103.1, forward strand.
ATCGTTTGACTTTCACATACCTAATAATTCAAGGATCAGGCTTGAATTGCGTAAGGTACAGATTCTGCGACAGACCAAAAAGGAAACGGGCAAAGCCGCAGGCAGAAGCTAATAACCAAATAAAATTTGCAAGCGTGGCCAAAGCGAGTGCCAACATGATAAGCGAGTTATTCCATTAAAACGAAGCCAACATTTTGATTGCGACCTGCTGCTGGAATCGACCCCTGGGGGTCAATACGTCTGTCTATATCACTGTAGAATGAGCCTCATGAATTTACGTTCAGTCACTTTTTTGTTTTGCCTAATGTCAGTTGGTTTTTCAAATGCTTTAATTTAAGCTTCAATCACACCAACGCGCCGGCGATGGGTATCGCGTTGGTGTGGTTGAAGCATTACAGCCTCGTTCGAATTAGGGCACATAAACAAACATGTTATTATATGTACCTACATTTCGATTCTCGATCGAATAATTTACGTCAGCGTCAGAACACAACTGGCAACATTTAATGAGGACAGGGCCTGAAAGAATTGTATCTACTACGAAAAATTGTCACGCATTTACAGCATAACGTCTTATTTGTTTACCAACATTGTCTTCACACACATTATGTAACAGTCGTTGTAACTATAGTAAGTAAGTCAATAGTTGCATATTGGAAACACAGCTTAACAGTTACAAACACGAAGAGTGTGAGTTACTAATTAATCAGTAAAGTTGCGGATGCTAATTTTTTGTAAAAACTTCCAGTTACTTTCCTGGAATAAACTAAAACAAAACATTTCATGTTTCTATTAATCTTATGATAAATGGATGCCGAAATTAAAGAAGTTGCTACAACGTTGGAAGTTTGTCGAAGTAATCAAGCGAAAAATTAGAAACGTTTTGAACTTTCATTCTTCATCAAAGAGCAAATTAATATTCACCAAGGTACTTTAGAAATCTGGTCATTAGTAATTGATTAAATGTATTTTTTGTGAAAAGTAATTAGTATTATTTATTTACTTATAAGTATAAGAACCTGTTATTTAACACTGAACAAAACCAGAAAATATACAGATCAGTAAAAAAATAATGGTTAGGTAACTACTTCTTAGAAAGCGTTTCTAATTATGAAAAGAAAAGCATTTTATAGGTATGAGTTATTTATTCTGTGGTATGAGTTAGTTACACCCGCACTTAATTTAGTTAAGATTAAAGAAATAAAATTTTATAAGCTGGGGAAGTTTAAAAAAAATCATTGCTTTCTCTACGCCTGTCGAGTGTCGACAGAGCAATTTTATTTTTAACGTGACTTGTAACATTGTTTTCGCTTTTTATAAAAAGTGAATCTGAATCCTTCGGGACTTCAAAGTCGAAAACACACTTTCTTTAGCATTCGTCAACTGTCACTCGATTGAGTTGATTCTGATTTTAGGAGACTAAGTAGTACTTACTTTTGCCTACTTTTATCGATGTAAAACTTATGTAAACTACGAGTAAGTAATTCGACATAAAATCAATTTAAAACGCTTTTTTCATACGAATAAATAACATTTAAATATCTTTGTTGTGTTTAGCCCACCTCATATTTCAAGGTCAAGTCTTCATTACCAAATCATTACTACAACTTAGGCAAGTGTGAAAAACAAACAGTACGCGTTTAAAACATTATTACAGATTAGTGAACTTTATAGTAAGTTACTAATGGTTGAAACGGCAGTAATCTAAAACGCTGAGCGTGCCAAAATCGTTTGCCAGCGACTAGTAAAGCTGGTGATTAGTTTAGTTTTAACATTGTATTTAGTTAATCCTCATTAACCGTAAACTTGCGTTAAGTAATCATCACGGATCGTGTACAGAATTCCGGTTATTTGAGGTTAGTTCTTTTGCGGTTTCGCGAAACCTTTAGCAAGGTTGGGAACTTAATTAATCTACTTAAACTACTAAAGCTTCTTTAACAGTTAAAGTATATTTATTAAGTTGTTATTTTACAGACGATATCACATCAAGATAAATACTTTGGCTTATGTTAGTAGGTACCTAATAGGTGCGACAAAAATATAGTGATGTGACTCTTTATACGAGTAAGATACAAGATAAGGTCGTATACAGAAAGAAAGCTGGAAACTTATAAGCGCTTACCAGCGCTTGACAGCGCTGGTAACGCGCGCCGATAAGCACTGAACGGCGCGGCGCCAACAAGTTTCAACACGCGTTGGTCAGCGCTGGACTCTGCCATATAAAATGCCATTAAACTTGCTTCCTTTGTGAACGAACGGACGCTTGTGGTAATCGCTTATAAGTTTCCAGCTTTCTTTCTGTTATACGGCCTATGTGTGCGAATTTATTATTACAGTCAAGACAGAATTAAAACTTCTAAAAACCGTTATTTTTAGTTACAGCTTTGTTGCAGTTGTGTTAATGAAAACCACACGCCTGTGTAGTTAACTGCGTTACAAACCTAAATATGTACAGTGCAATAGTAATAAATTGTCTCCACTAACACACTAATCCTAGTCCATAACTAAACAGCGGTGCGCTTGTGCTACGGTAAATACTATTATTATGTGCCTTATATGTATTTATGTCTATATTTTATGTGAAAATCGTTTTCATCCTTATATGCAAGAAATCAAAATTAATCAACAAATACTTATATTTAGGTATTGATTTTACTATTATAATAAAACTTTATTGCACACTAAAAATAATACAAAAGGTGGACTTAATGCCATAAGCATTCTCAGCCAGTCAACCCCTGAGTTATGCAGAAAGCTGTGAGTGCGGTACTAGTTAAATCAGTATGTGAAGAAAAATAGAAAGAAAGAAAAAATACAAGATTTTTGCAATATTTTGTAGACCGTACGCCTTTGTATTCATATTTTGCACACTACATTATTTGACAGACACACGTTACTTTGGCAAGATTTTATCGTAATATTAAAAGTTTGGTTTGAACACTTCTTTTTATATTCCATTCTATAGCTGTCAACTCTGCGTGAAGTGCCAAATAAAACGCAAGCCGGGCCTAGTGGGTCCTTTATTCAAACAACAAGGCTCAGCTCAAGCCTATTTCATAACTTCATATCGTTCGACACAGCAGCATCTCTAACACTTCGCGTGCCAAAACCGGTCGCTAATGTACCGGCGTTTGGGTTTATGCGCTTTGCACTCAAATGCAGCTCCTTTTTTTGGCAGACATCTTTAGTGGAACAAAGGTTTGCGATTCACTACTTTCCTAAGGAAAAGGCGTGAGATAAATAAACACTAATGGCCTTCATTGGTTGGGTCTTTATTGGCGGTCAAGCTGTAGTTCCTGGATACACAGAAGTTGCAGCATTGGGAACGAGAGCTGGGAATAGTACCGATTAAATACTAGACGATAGCATTTGGCAATCTAAAAATAGACGAAATATAAATCTACTGAAAGAGAGAGTGAACAGAATCACTTATTTTACTTAATTGAAAAGGTCATCACTAGCTAGCTAGAGAGAGACAATCTATAAAAGGTAATTCAATGTCACTCGCCGATATTGTTTACTAAATTGTTGGATCTAACCATCCTATTTCTAAGAACATACCTAATACTTTTTCTATCGCCTATGTCTATAGTTTTTCTATAATTTATTTTCTTCAACAACATTTCTCGTATATATGTTACGGTCAAAGTGATAAATGTGAAAATTATGAATAATCGCCGGTTATTATGAATAATTACCGCATGATTTGGTAAATGTGATTAATATGAGGTCATTTATGTGTGTATAAAACTAAATAGGCGGCTTAGGGGTGGCCCAAGGGCCACCCCCGCCGCACCTTAACCTATTTTTCACTTTAAATCAAAACATTATGTTATAGGCATCATAGAAAAGTAATATTATGCAAGAAACATTCCAAACTCATTATGCCAAATTATATTAATATATGATATCAAAACGTTCAAAAGTTTGGCTGTACACGAGCACGTACACAAGATGTTGTTCTCTTTTATGAAATTTGTTAGTACTAAGGTTGAATTATTAAATAATCACTGTTAAATGTGATTAATTTATCACTTTCACCGCGACTGTCGGTAATTATTCATAATAACCGGTTATTATTAATAATTTTCAATTTATCACATTAACCGTAACATATACCTAAAGATTGGACAAAAATAGGATAAGTACTAAAATAGTAACAAAAATGTCTTAGGTAAATACCTAAACAATATAGTCCTCAATGTCAACAAACTATTTAGCTCTTTCGTAATTAGTTAAAATAGAGGTCTCCAGTGCCAAAGAACAAGCGGACAGCAGTAAAATGACCAATTAAATCCACTTACAACGAAACGTTGCGAAGTTGTTCAGCTCAACAAAGCTTTTAAGTTGTAGCATCTGATATTTTAATACCTCCAGTATGAGACGACCCAAATCTAATCTAGGGTTAAGTATGAGTAGGAAATCACAAGACCCTTTAGCAAATACAAGTACGCAACTAAAAACGCGATTTCAAAAAACCGGCTTTTGGTAGGTATTCGTTATATTTAAAAAGGAGATAAAAGGTATTTTAGAAGGATTTACTTCATTCAGCGTGAACCATTGTCAAAGTCCTTTGTGCGCAGCAATAGGTGGATTTTCTGGTCACCCTTCTGCGAAAAGAGCCTAAACCTTGCTGAGTATCTGTAGGTATTGAAAAAGCGATTGTTTAATAAACGCGAAATAAGTTAACTGTCTTCTTATAAGGACACAATATTTTTATTGCACTTGTGGTGTTAGGTACACATTAAGGGAAAAAGACGTCATTTGGCTGAAACGAACGAACGAAGGGAAAAATAAACTCGGAACTTTTTTATGTATAAAACCGTTTAAGCATAAGCATACAGTGTATTTCAATACTTCTTTTTAAAGAATATTATATTAGCAATTTGTAAATACAAGTCCTATTAATATTATAAATGCGAAAGTTTGGATGTCTGGATGTCTGGGTGTTTGTTACTCTTTCACGCAAAAACGGATTTTGATGAAAATTTGCAGTTTTATTGTTTATAAATAAATAATAATAATAAATAAATCTTTGGACAATTTCACACAGCGCCAGCTAGCCCCAAAGTAAGCAACTTAATGCTTGTGTTATGGGTGTTAGCTTAACGGATATACTACTTATATACTTTTTATTATAACCCAGAATACAACATAAAGGCTATAATTTATGACAATCTGTGACAAAAAAAATTTCACGCGGGTGAAGCCGCGGGCAAAAGCTTTACTAATAATCCCGTTAATCCCTCGTGGTAAGCTAAATATGCTTGTGTTACGAGTGGATTCACCACAAGAGTCGCAATACATTACATTGCGAGTTAACATCTCTACGTGCTCAAGAGAAAACAGACGCATAAACAGTGATAACTTATTTGTTTTCGAGGAACGGAACCCTAAAAATTATTTAAGTGAGTAGGTTAATTAACATGTTTGCGTAAATTCAATTTGAATATTAAATAAAACGCTATTTGACATAAAGTACTTAACTGCATTAAAGACACTCGCACCTCATTTTCGGATTATCGTTACGAGAATTGTATCATAAATCACATGCCTAATGAATGATGTTAAATTATACATAGATTCGGTTATTTAACTGGAACGGGATTTGCAATTAAAATTATGTAGATTACGCCCTAAACTAGAATGAAACAATGAGGAAATATTAATGTGTGGATAACGTATATTAAGTGAGGTTTTAGATACTTAATGTTTGGTTAGAGGTGGATATGGTAAACAATTATGGACTTAAGGTTTGGGTTAAAAACACTGTAAATAATAACATCTGTAGTTCATGGGTTTGAAAACCCATGTTTAGAGGTCATGTTACTTTCATAATATCAGGCGACATGCAGCTAAAAGAAGTGTGGTGGAAAATGAAGAATATTATTAAAATATTGGAAGTCGGAAAAAATATAAAAAATACTAATATGTATTTCATTCAATTTCGTTAATCTCTGTGCAATTGTCAGAAATATTATCACTTCTAGATCAACACGACAATCTACATTCATAGTTACGACTTGGCGGTACAAAGATATTAGTATTATTATATCAAGAGCCATGTAAACGCTTGTATAATATCATATCAAGACACGGATCGACAAGTTAACGATCGATCGATGTACACGAGCCATCCTAAGGACACTATATCGGCCACTTATCCGCAATATCGCTTACCGGCTGTTGTCCTGATTGTGACTGTAATGAGTTCGGTCGCTTGTTAGGAAACAAAAGAAAACCGAATAGTTTCGGGGTAATGTATTTTTTGTTCTGTCTTGTTGTGAAGCAGACAAATGCAGTTACTAAACTTATTGCGGCTTCTAAATTTTGATGATAAAATAGCCCAAACTGAGCTTATTCAAATGTACTACTTATTAGATATTTCAGTTACTTATGTACCTATGTAAGGTAAGCAATGAAGACGGTAAGAGATCTTAACAAAGTTTGCGAAGATAATCTAAGGGCTACATTTAATTTTAGATTAAAGGTGTGACTTAAAAGCCGACCGTCACTGTCATAGTCACCATGGTCCGGTTTCCATCAAGGCGGAGAGGAGCGGAGCAGAGCGGAGAAGTGTTGGGCTGTCCATTTTTCTATAGAATTTGACAGCTGCGGCGGCGCGATGCGGAACGGTGTTCCATGATTTCATTATTTCCACTTCTCTTCTTGTCCGCATTGTTATGCGGAGCGGAGAATATTGAAATAATGAAATTTGATTGGTTATTCAAACAAAAAAATTCTCTATTCCGCTCCGCCTTGGTGAAAACCGGGCCTAAAGCTTACTGACAAGTGCAAATACTTGTACTATAGCCCCTAAACAACTTGTAAACAAGCAACTCTTTCTGTCGTCACAAATTAAATGTAAATAAAATGGAAATAAAAACATACCCTTTGCAATGGTAATAAGGACAGTAAATACGATAGCAAATAAGCTCTGTTGTTAGCAGAGTGCAAATGTAACCGCCAAATAGTGTTTAGCGCTTGCAAAGATTATGCGCGGTTACGGAATCAGCGCAAATCCGGGCGAATATAGCGCGAATTTGTTTTCGAGTGTCTTGTTCGATGCGGGAGGATTTGTAGCGATACACGGATCAGTTAATTTGATTTTGTTACACTGAGATTTAACTAGTGAACGAGTTTAACAAACATAGTTTTAGGGCTGAAAAGCTGTAATTGTCATGAAAGCTCATTTGTCGTGTCAATACATTTACTACACGCAGGTAAGAGGTATGTCTTTTTGTTAGGCAATGCCGTATAGGGCTCGGCCATCCAGTTTTGTGGGATCCAGTAATGCAAAATCCCGCAAAACTGGACATGACACAATATATTGTGAATTACACGCATGTGAACACAAAATATTATTATGTGTGTTTGAAATTCAATTCACAAATTCGAACGGGTCGGTTTTTGTGGGATAATGCAAACACGATATTCGTGTCTACAACTAACGGGATCATGCAAAAACAGTTCCTGCAAAAAACGGGATGTCTCAGTGGGAAAAAGGCCTTAGATACAAACGGTATAGATTTTATCCAATTTTTCTAAGAAGGCTTACATCCAGCAGTGGACTGCTATAGGCTGAAAGGAATGATGCATATGTCCGTAACTTCACAGGTGTAAGGTTTAAGTTGCCGTGCATTTCTGGATAAACTAGGTGCAGATAGGTATGTTGTTCCTAATTGAATATTACTTGGTTGAGTATCGATAACCAGAACTTGATTATCTCGCAGATACCTTATTATATCAGTTCAGTAGATTGTTTACACGTGCCAGTTTCTTAGCTTGCTGTTTTATTATAATGTAATGGGATATCGTCAAATATTTGCCTCCATCCAGTCGTTAAACTTCCAACTACATATATTACAAGGAAAATGTTTATTCTTAACGTAGAATAAACCTTGAGTACCTTATTCTCTTTTACTTTATGGTCATTATAATTTAAAACAATGTTGTAAATAAAAGTTAAACTCTTAGCTAAAAAACACAGGTTCGGTTGAATCGTAATATAGCGTGTATTTACGTGGATGTTTCTAGATTCTGTTTAAACAAAAAGAGTAAATTCTATGACTCAAACACAACTTGTCCCTAAGGTACCGAAGACAAAATCCCAAAACTTCAGTCTCATCATACAAACTCTTAACAGCAACTGGCAATTTCATATGGAGTGTTTTATTGTTGCGATTCGATGTTAGTCCCGTAGGAAAAGTGCTTAACTGCTTATATTATTTCCCAATAGCATCAATCCTTTTATTTGAGAACTCCCCATCTGTTTTACTAAGGCTGAGGTGGGCCATCTTACTTTAATTTTAACAAACGTCAAAATGTGTTGAATTCCGTACAAAAAGCACCGGAATTTTTTGTAGTTACGGTTAAAATAAGTTGATGCAACTCAGCCTTACAAAATGTAAGTCACAAAACAGTTTACGTCATAAAATAGTAGCTTACGTGATCACTATTTATCATTACGTTTATTTGTCAAACTTTCTTTTACCTGCGATTACATAGTCTAGCTCTGGATGAAAACATCATAAATTTGCTGTCCCAATGGTTTTATTGTTTTGTAACTGTGTAATACAATAAAGAACCAACCAATCTATCATCCTGTCACTCAACCATCAAACGAACTGAGCTAAAGAATTATGTTTTAGTAAGATGTGCAAAATGGGCTTGAATATCATAACCCCGTAATTTTTTTAAAGAAGTGAGTCATAGTCGGTTAGTAAGTAAGTACTTTTAATTTTACACTACTGGATTTTACGAATTAAACAAAACCTTTTGTCAGGTAGCTAAATAGGTTTTTTAAGTTAACTTTACTACGGCAATTTTGTCTCTATTCTGTTGGGTCATCCGATTATAAAAAACCAGTACTACAAAGCTGGCTTACAAAGGAGTAGCTTACACATTTACTTGGGGTTTTTAGTCTGATTATAGACCCCTACATTCCTGAAAACTCAATGATCACCCAACATTCTTAAACCCACTTCAAAATCCGAATATCGCATTCGATAAAATTCTACAATGTCATTATATTTTTCTTTTTCGAGCTCATTATTCCCGATCCTGTTCCGGTGACGCCGCGTAAAGAGCTCTCGAGTGATTGCGAGCACTCGCGACTCTCGATTAATGTGTGCTCTGTGCTCGAGCCTTGAAAAATGACAACGCTAGCCGCACTAGCGTTTGAAAGTACTAGGGATGCTTCTATTGTACGAGTAAAGCACTTGGCTTTTTATCTGAATGTAGACAAACTTAACATTCTACATCACGGCACTATCAGGTCATTCAGTATCTACTGCAGGAGCACGACCCTATAATTTACCAGAAGTATATGGAGGATCTAGTCTATACTCCCCACGCTGGCCAGAATGGTTTGGCAGACCTGATGTTGGCATATTTCTTTTTAAAGATTATTAGTAGGTAATTTGTATTGCACAAATTACTAATACTTACTCCCGTTAGCCCCTCGTTCTAAGCTAAATATGCTTGTGTCACGAGTGGGCTCACCACAATAGTCGAGCGGCGGTGGGATTCGAACCCGCGTTCTCCGATCACGAGTCGGCCAGTCCGACCCTTTCACCGTTCCGCTATCATGGCTATAATATCTTATTTTCATATTAGTTAGAAGCCTATTACGACATCCACAGGAAGAGTGGCAGTCTTATTCTTCTCTACCGGAACAACAAGGCATACATAGCCTCCTGGGGCCCGGGAATTATTTTTATCGTGAATTCATATGAAAACTATCCAAATAGTATTAATAATTGATATAATTATCTTAAAAAATAAAATAAAAAAAAATATCTGGAAAACGGCAATTTTCTCAATGTCATATATTTATGACATCGGTTCCCAATGTCAACGACTTTTTTATTTCATGTCCCGTAATAAATTGCACAAAAGTAATTCCTAGTTAAGTTTCTTGACTATCTACAACGAATTTGAATCGATTTTTGAAATATATTGAGATGCCAAAATTTTTTTTGCTATATTTTTAATTTTTTTTCTGTCTGTACTTACCTTTTTCTATGCAGTGGATGCAAATATTGATATCTTTTAAGTACTTTTTCGTTAAAATATAGCTAGATAGATTCTTTATCAAGTTTTATGTCATTTTTGGGCAATAACATTGCATCTCTATTTTTTTTTTAAATAGTATTTCAAAATTTTATTGCATTTCATTTGGATGACTCAAATTAAAAAATCCTCGTGATAAAAAAATGCATCACACCAATGTGTAATTAACATTAAGTGATGTAGATAAGGTCAATAGCAATAAAAAAAATAAAAAACAATTTGATTAAGTGCCTAATGAAATTATTTTAATTTCATTAAAAAAATCAAAGTGACTTGAGGTGTTGATAATACTTCTGGGCCGACTTTACCAGTAAAATCGAGTTTTGAGTGTTCTAATATGTTATATTCGCATATATCTACCTAAACAAATAAGAAAATAATATCAGATTCTATGCTATTTAATAGAAAATGTATATGAACTCTGTCAGTTTACACTAGTAATTGGGACCTCATGTAATACCTGTATGACATTCAGATTTCACCATGGTTTTCGTAATTTTCCTACGTATTTCCACAATCAGTGATACTCAGATAATAAAATAGTTCAAATCCCAAAAGGAATAATTAACAAAGGCTTATAGAAATCGTTCATATTGTAGTAAAAATTTCATTATTACTAACCACTTGTTCCCGGTCGCGGCGCCGTCGCTAGTTCAATTAAAGATAAAAAAATATAAATGTCACTTCACAAGCCAATCACAGCTAAGAATGATGGACAGATGCATCATCTAACTAACTAACGTAAAAGTTCTGGTAAATTTCAACAGATAGCGTTAATTTATATTATTTTGTTTTATGTAATAAATATATGACACCAGGCCCCAGGAGGATAGGTACAAAAAGAGTTTATGCGTCAGTTAAAAGGTAAAAGTACATTTTACCTTTTTCGACGAGGGCTCATTATTTCCGATTCTGTTTCGGCAGTGACGCCGCTTCGATTAATGTGTGCTCTGAGCTCAGGACTTGAAAAATTACAACGCTAACTCACTAATGGAGCTCGCGTTACAAAATACTAGAGTAAGAATTTATGTCCTTTGTTACCTTTGGACCGACCGCAAAGATCATCTGGTTGAACCTTGGGCATTTTTTTGCCTCTGGTTTTATTAATTGGTCCACGGGCAAAGGACTGATTGCGTTGATCCAAGGGCTTCTTTTTAAAATTAAGGCTCACTTTTTGATTCCCAACAGTTAGGTAGATTATATGTTTTTCTTACTTGTGTAAGATTGAATGATTCTTAGTAAAATTTTTGTAGCTGCTCGTGGCTGCAGAGCTATCAACTGCAGAGCGACATAGACCAATGGTCAATATGATTTCAGAAAAAAATCGTGCGCGCATTCTTTAATACGCCGAATAGGGTAAATATTCCGTTTTGCTTCCATCTCCTATTCTCGCTGACTCTGCCCATCCCTACACTTGCTTTGCTCCTCGGCTTGTAGTGGAAGTGTTTGCATGCACATCCGCGTTTATATTGCGTCGTGACACTGCATACCATTTCCGACTCATTCCAACATTTTTAACCAAACTCGACGCCAATATTGGAGAGCATTCCGAATATTTGGCAACTGAACCTTGGCCCGAGTAAGTTTCAATAATGTCGATACATGCTTTCTAGGCGAGGCGCTCCATTCAAAATTCGTAGCCAATCTATGTACGCCATCGTCCCTGCATGCGAAGCGAATGGAAATGTTAGATTTATAAAACTACTGACTTTTTTATAAAGTGCACACACGATAACGAGTGATACTCTGCTAAAACTAGAAGTTGAAATCAAAATAAAGAAACACATTTCACAGAAACTTAACCCATCGCCCACTTTACTTGTTAAGAAAGCTTTCAGTTACGTTTACGTACGTTTAATGGTGAAGGGACGCGCGAAGGGAACAAGGTACACCAAGTTATCGCATACGCTCGGACGCGGATATAGTAAAGGTTTTTGATGTTAATACAGTTCGTGTTGGTACTGCAAAGCCTTAGTCTTTTAATAAGCGAATTTTATTATGTTGTTAACTTTAAAAGTCATTTTAACTCCTGTTACATGTGGTATGAATATTTTAACACAATTTGTTTATCTTTTGGTTATGTGTTTAATTGTTATATAGCATATAGTAAGCTATTTATGTTTTCATTTTGTTTGTTATGTGTGACGAAGATTACGAAATTTTATTTGATTCCTCATTTTATATTCATATGTTTAATAACTTTTGGTGCATTTTGTGCAATTGAGTATTTGATCTCATCAATAGATGCAATACTTATTATTTATACTATATTTATTCAAGTAGACTTTCTAATTTTCTATACATTATTACTACGTTTCACGACTTTTCGACCACAAGAACCTGTATGTTTACCACATATCTCCCATGGCAAATTTAACCATAAAAGAAACTTAAGTAAACAAAAACTGGATAAATTAAGCTTACGCCATATTACTTTACTGAGACAATATTTGGGTAATTGTAAGTACGTACAAATATCACATACTTTCGTCATACAATTTGTAAAAAATAAAAATCTATTGGTAGGATTTTTGAACCCCGGCTCGCTCTGTACTCGACACGATGAGTTTCTGGTCGCTATGCAGCGCCACGCAGCAGACATCGTCGCTATCAACGAGACCTGGCTGCGGGCGGGCGGGGAGGCGTGCGCGCCCGCGCCGCCCGGCTACCGGCTCCGCCACGTGCCGCGCCCGCCCGGAGTTCGTTCTCGCGGTGGTGGAGTTGGATTTTACCTGAAACGAGGAATTTACGCGCGACTGCTTGATCATCCGGCTTCCTTGTCAGTCGAACAAATGTGGATTAGTCTTAAAGTAAATGGCCTTAAACTTGCTATAGGCACTGCTTACCGTCCACCTTGGTTATGTGTTGATACATTTATTGATGCGTTGACAGAGTCCATCAGTGCATTCTCGGTACACGATCATATTGTCTTGATGGGAGATTTTAATATAGACTTGATGAAACCAGATGATCCAAGCACTAAAAAACTTCATCAGTTCCTTGATTGTATGAGTCTCAAACAGTATGTAACAGAGCCGACTCACTTTACTGACCATTCAGAAACGTTGTTAGATCTTGTTTGCAGCAGCAGCAAAGTTGTCAAAGTCACGGTTGACCATATACGGGATCTCAGCGGTCATGCGTTTATATCGTTTGAGCTAAATATAAAGAAGCCTAAAATGACACCACGCTGGATAATCTACAGACCGTTAAAAGATATCAATATTGATCAATTCAACAAAGATTTAGAAAATATACCGTGGGACAGTGCACTCTCTCATAACGTAAATGATTCAGTTCTTGCCTTCAACGCTCTTCTAAAAAAACTATATGATACCCATGCTCCCATTAAGAAGTCATATGTTAGAGAACAAAGTTATCCTTGGATAACAGAAACTATAAAAATCATGATGAAACTGAGAGATGATGCACATGCCAAAAGTCGTCGCACAAAATTGGAAAATCACAAAAAATACTACAAAGAATTAAAGAATATTGTTTCGTCAGCACTCCACAATGAAAAAACTGCTTACTTTCAGCAATTTATAAATAAAAATGTCAATGATCCTCGTACACTTTGGAAAAATCTTAAACAAAATATTGTTGACTTCAATAAAAAAAATACAGACTTACCAGATAATATGAATAATCCCGATGACATTAACAAACATTTCCTCGCACTCCCTAGCCATCAAGATAATATTAGCATCTCACAACTAACGTACTTCTGTTTTAATCGCTTTGGTCATAGCAAGTTTAGTTTGAAACCTGTCGATGAAACAACTATATTTAAAATTATTAGGAATATCACAACCAATGCCCAAGGCATAGATGGAATTTCTTTGAATATGGTTCTGTTGACACTTCCGCAGTCACTCAGTGTTATCACTGCTATCGTGAACATGTCGATCAGCACTGGTATTTTTCCTGAAATATGGAAAGAGTCTATAATAAAACCAATCCCTAAGACTAGCCATCCCACCGAATTTAAGGACTTAAGACCGATTAGCATTTTGCCCTTTATGTCCAAAATAGTAGAAAAAGTAGTGTGTCAGCAAATAACAGAATACCTTTCTAACAATAATATTCTACCTCAGAAGCAGTCTGGTTTTAGGAGGGGAAGAAGTACAGCAACAGCACTATTGGACGTAATAGACGATTTACTGGCAGGGCGAGATGTGGGGGAGGGCGCGGTGTTAGTCTTGCTGGATTACTCTCGCGCATTTGACACTATCAATACATCTCTACTTTTGGCTAAACTCATCTACTACGGTTTTGATAATTTAACACTAAAATGGTTTTCAAGTTATTTATTGGGTCGCTCACAAAGGGTAGAGGTATGTTTACCTAATGGTACAAAAACACTCTCGGCTAATTCTTCTGTTCACCAAGGTGTACCTCAAGGTTCTATCCTGGGACCGATACTCTTTATTCTTTATACTGCCGATTTGCCAAATTGTGTTGTAGACTGTGAACATCACCTGTTTGCTGATGATATGCAAATCTATTTAACATTTAAGCCCGCTGAAACAAATTCATCCATAAACCGCATTAATAATGACTTGGAACGAATTGCCAGTTGGTCAGATTCAAATGGTCTTGTTTTGAACCCGGCTAAGACTAAATTTATTATTGTAGGTACAAAAACACAAATTAAAATAATAGAATCTTACAATCCTAAAATTGAATTACAAAATAGCAAAATTGAACAAGTGTGTGAGGCCCGAAATTTAGGTGTGCAGATAGATGGTAATTTACATTTCGAATCACATGTACTCAATACAGTAAAACAATGCTATTATAGGCTAAAGGTCTTATATCAGGTTAGACAGTTTTTGAGTGAGGGATTGAGAGTTCGGCTATGTGAGACTCTGATTTTATCAAAATTAAATTACGCGGACACAGTAATTGGTGGTTGCCTGCTTGGTCGTACTAAGAAGTTGATTCAACGCGTCCAGAATTCGTGTGCTAGATACTGTTTCTCCATCCCTCGCAGAGCACACGTGACCCCATATTTAAATAGAAGTGACCTCCTTAACATGGAGTCACGGCGAGTGATGCATTTCGCGAGCCTCCTCTTTGGAGTAGTAAATTACGAGAGTCCTCCCTACCTGTTCAACAAATTAAAATTCACGCAACGCCAATCACGCATTACAGATCGATTGATATGTCCTCCTTACAAAACCGCCGCTTTTCGTGGCAGCTTCAGGTACTTGGCAACAAAATGTTGGAACAACATTCCTCCACCAATACGTAACTGTGTCACAGTCAGTGCCTTCAAAGTCAAATTCAAGCTACATCTGCTATCTATCCAAAAGAATATTTAAAGTACCTACCTACCTGCCTAAATGTATAAACTGCACATACCAACATTAAAAGTAAATGAAATTACACTCAATACATATTATTATTCATATTATCTTTTCTCTCTCAAACTTATTTTAAATACCTTAACATATATTCATATTATTAAGTCATAAACCTTTATTGCATCATCTTAGATTATCATCATAATTATAAGGTGCTCAATAGCACAAATTAATGCACACTTACTTATTTTCTTCTATTTGTCAAATTTTGTAGTAAGTTGTAACGTTCGCTATGGGCCACGCACCCCTCTTTCATGGTTTCTGCAGAATACCAGTGGCCGTAACGTGCTCTTCAGTACGTTATGACCTCATACTGAGCAGAGACCAATTTGGTACAATGTATTTTGCTTTTTAAGTTGATTGTACTTTTTGTTTAATTTTTTGGTACCAAATAAATGTTTTTTCTTTCTTTCTTTCTTTCAAATCGGTCCTTGATATTGTAATTTTTCATTCCGATGTAGGAAAAAAAGTTGCATTAAAGCAATAGATCTTTGTAAACTTCATAAAAATCTGTGCTGTAAATTACTCAGTAAGCTTTATTTTATGGAACTGACTTGATCCTCCCTAGATACAGTTCAACCGAAATAATTTGATCCGTCTATTAAATATTAATGACACTAACAAACCCCGGATTGTCTAATCTGATGTTCAATTTCAGGAGTTAATTAACTTCAGATTTCAGTGGGTAGACTGTAAAATTAGCCGGCTATGTACTGTACAGATAGATGTTTATTTAGTTTTGTTTTAGTTTCTGCAGTTGTGAAATGAGAAAGACTAAAATTAGTTTAATAATAATAATTATATTTAAGCTGTTTTTGACTTAGAAGAGATTAAACTCTCACAATTTAATTTCACTTTGCAATATAACCCCCTTACTAATAAAACTTACACGCTCGTTGAACAGTGTTTTAAAGTGACGTTTAGTATGGAAATGTCATTTTAAAACAGTGTTCAACAACTGTGTAACATTTTATTAGTAAGGGGGTAAGTGTTTTAAGGAGTCCACTACTGGACACCACAAAGCACAGAATACATCCATCTATTGTCAGTAAAAAAGTGACATTGGTAAGAGAGAGAAAGACAGAGAGAGAGGCTATAAAAATGGAATATTAAGACATAATAAGATTTCATATGAGGTCTATTTATTTTCTAATAAACCAAAAAAAGTTCAAGAGAAAACAACGTGTAAGAAAAAATATAATAATTTCTTCTTCTTCTTCTTCTTTTCAGCCAAATGACGTCCACTGCTGGACAAAGGCCTCCCCCAAGGTTTTCCACAATGAACGGTCCTGCGCTGCCCGCATCCAGGCTCTTCCCGCGACCTTTACCAGATCGTCGGTCCACCTAGTAGGAGGCCTACCCACGCTACGTCTTCCAGCCCGTGGTCGCCACTCGAGAACTTTCCTGCCCCAACGGCCATCGTCTCTACGAGCTATGTGCCCCGCCCACTGCCACTTGATTACTATAATAATAATTTACCCTGTTCTATCTAGTTACGTGCTATTACCCTAACTTGTTCTGTTAGTTCTAAAGTCCTAACTCTCCCGGTCAAAGTCGGCGACTTTGCCCTCTGTTGGATGGGACGGAAACTATTCGGGCTATTACTAGTCGATTGGGGAAATGCATAGGTAGAGTTAGTTGAACTACGAGTATATCGCTGCTGTACAGTTGATCCATCGCAAGAATTAGGTTGACACTATACGAAATAATTACATGTACTACTTCAAAAGAACACGTAATTCTGTCCCTAAAATCCAATTAGTTTTAAATTAACCGTTACGTAGAATTTCTTTTACCTTAGCATAGGCGCAGACTACAGACTTTAAGTCGGCCGATAGTTGGGCCCCATTCTAATTTGTATGAAGAATGTGCGCACTTTCATTCATGTCCATACTGATTAACAGCCCGACCGAACTATCGGCGACAAAAAGTCGGTGGTCTGCACCTAGGCTTATAAGTCAACTGAGGTGGCGAAAATGTGACGTTATAGATTGGTCAAACAAAAAGGGAGAGGCGGGTATAATAGCCGTCTCAAACAGAAAAAGTATGCCAATTGACTAGTGCGTCAAACACCCTATTAAAATGCAAGCGATCTTCTTTCAGATAAGCGTTTAATCGGAGTGTTTAGCCATTTACAGAGATTACACGCGCGCTATATCGTGCTCTAATAAGCCAACCGCGTTATTCTTTGAGGAGTCGTAGGCGGAAAGTGTATTTCCTTGACAATTCGTAGACAGTAAGGATGCGAGAGTCTGAAATAGGTGCGCGTCTACGATCTTACAAAAGCTTATGCGCCTAAAAACGTTTTTTAAGATGCCAATTTGTGTCAGAATGATCGCTTCATCACTGATCAATCATGACTAAAGGTCAAGCCAATAATAGAGCAAAAACTCCTGAACAAAGTGCCTTAATATTTCAAGTAAAGAGAAACCTAAACGAGAAAATTTTAAAAAACCGGCCAAGTGCGAGTCGGGCTCGCACACCGAGGGTTCCGCCGTACAAACGTAGCGGTTTACAATTTATGACGTATTAAATCAAATTACTTACTTGATTCCGTTGCGAGTAGTGGCGAATTTCAAAATATGCGGTATGATTATTCTTTATTCATTTATTTTTCCTATATTTGCATTATAGGTAGGTACCTACCTCAGCGTTTTGAATTTTTGCGTTGATTTAGAATTTCTCACAGTTTAGAGGCAATTAGATTTAAGAAGTGTTTGATATGAATTTCAACTTTAATATCTCTACGCGTTCATGTGAAAAAGGGTAGGTAGTAAGTTTATAATTATTAAAAAAATATTTTATGTCATGTAAGCAAAAATAATATTTTAAATTTTATATAACTTCAAATTTAACATTTTCGCAATTTTTCCTTTATCTGTACTATATAACGTTGCTTCGTGCCGAATTTCAAGATTCTGAGTTCACAGGAAGTACCTTGTAGGTTTTGATTCCCTAGCGTGTGACGGAAATTCGTCTAAGGTGTCGGTATAAACTGCTGTATCTTTTGATCGCGTTAACTTAGAAGTTTGATTTTTTTACTTCTTAAAGGGACAATAGATCTAGGTATTTGGTATAAATTTCAATTTGATACCTTTATTCGTTCGTGAGAAATAAGGTAGTAAGTTTCATTTTATTAAAATATTTTTATTATATTATATAACTAAAAACATGTAATTTTCGCAATTTTTCCTATATTTGCATTATATGACAATGCTTTATGCCAAATTTCAAGATTCTGAGTTTACGGGAAGTATCCTGTAGGTTTTGATTCCTTTGCGAGTGTCGAAAATTTGTTGAAAATATCGACATAATCGGCTGTATCTTTTGATTGGCTTGGCTTAGAAGTTTGATATTTTCACAGCTTAAAGGGACAATAGACCTGAGTATTTCATGTGAATTTCAGCTTGATACGTTCACGCGTTCTTGAGATAAAGGGTCTTGACAGACGGACGGACGGACAACAAAGTGATCCTATAAGGGTTCCGTTTTTTCCTTATGAGGTACGGAACACTATAATCCGGGCGTTTTCAAGGCGAGAGTGAATAGGCACTTACAGGGCAGATATGTACCATCCTAGACTGCATCTCACTTAACACCAGGTGCGATTGCGGTCAAATACCTGCCTTGTCTAGCATAAAAAAAAAAAAAAAAAACCCTAAAAATAATGATAGTTATAGAGTTCTTCTGCAAAATAGAAGCTTATTTACTTTAATAACATCATGGAAGTTATTTTTTATTACAGTTCCTTTTCCGTCTGCCTGCCTCCATTTACGGGCCATTGAGCAATAAAATCGTTAAAGTTAAAGTAGTTAGTAGTCTAACTGGACAGACCATGTCTATACCGAAGGACTGAAGTCAATGTCTTCGAGTTAAATTGGCAATCAGAATTAGAAACTTTTTTTTCAGCTGAACATTAATGCAAAGTAATTTTAAGATGAACATGACTGGGTAAGGCTGGGTTGTTTGAACTTAACTTAAAATGTCAAAAGTCTGTCAAACTCTACACAAAAAACACCGGTTATGGTTATAATTACGGTTAAAGTAAGGTAGTACAACTCAGCCTAGGACTCCTAAAATCGTTTGCTTCAACTTCTACCAACATTCTTCGATACAATTTCTTCAAAATGTTTTTACTCACCAGAATTGCCAGAATACACCGCGTCAATGTTCATGTTGTATTAAATACCCTTTGAGTGTCGCGTCATAATAAACACCGCGAATTTTTCCCGAATTATCCTCCCAAGAAAATATCTTTGTCATTCCGAAGATGAAAATGATAAATAATTCATCATTCGAGCCTTACTTAGACTAAGTACACCATATTTCACATCGCCAGGCCCTTCTGTAGATGCGACATAAAATACAGCCGGGGTAATCCTATCCATCTATGATTTATATCTACGAAGGGTCAGTGTAGAAATTTCATAAGCGGTATATCATAATTTCATATGCAGAACTGTATAGTTCGCGCCAACAGGCCCCGAGAATTTCGTAAGTAATGTCCCTATGACAAAAATAACTGAAACTGACTGAACTCTTTGTAATTTTTGACATTATTTCATGCATCAAATGTAGCTTTACTAAATAATTTAGGAGAGTATAGATTAGAGTATTTTTATGTAATATAACAATCTTACGAATGGTACAATAAAGATAAAACGACGTTTGCTTCATGGAAGGGTGATACTGACACTGGAACATTTCATAGAGCGGCTCTTTGTTCTGTTACAAGTAAATGCTCTAGCCCAGTGTTCCGCAAACGGTGTATCGCGGCACACTGGTGTAACGTGGTCATTAGATGGTGTGCCTTGGAAAAATAAGATTATTTATTTATTTTATTTTGTTCGGAAAACATACAGTGAAACAATAACAGATTAATAACCACTGCTTAAGAAACTATACACCATTTATTATTATTAAATCATTATTATTTACATGTTTTCACATATGTGTAGCAATACAATAAACAACAAAAGCCTAATTCGCTTACACGAGAGAGTTATTTTTAAATTAAGATCCATACCTACATTAAACAGTATCATATAAACTTATTTTTAGTAAGTAAGGGTAAGAATAATAAGGGTTATTCATGTGTGGTGTACCTCCATAAAAATTCGTTTTCTTAGATGTACCTTCAAAACAAAAATTTTGCAGAACACTGCTCTAGTCTATACTCACCTCCATAGAGACAACCTTGATAACAGTTCAGTGTCAAGACTTTATTTGTTAAAATTATTGCCAGTATCAGTTGGCGTGGACGAGATAGTGGATACGACCCGTCCCCGCCCGCATCTTAGTAATTTTCACTTGGATGCGTCTACGGCGTAGATATGGACAGCTTTTAAAGACAGACTATTAGAGATATTGACTTTCGAGACGTTCTAAATTGGATTTGTAGTTCGATTCGATTGTGATATTAGACGGTATTATTTTAAGACCTTTAGATTTAGTCTATTTAGAACTATGTAAATAGAGCTGACTTTTGTTCGTCAAAAATGTTATTGTTGGGTACACATGCATTAATAAAGTTGGATGACGTTTTAATGACTGTGAGCCTTTGTAGTATGTTAATTGAAACAGTAAATTAATTCCCCATGTAATTTCAGTCGAAAAAGGGATGTATTCCAATTGAACATCATCGGAGCGTTCTTAGCGTTTTCATTGTTTTAATTTAATTAATAAATTAATTGCTTGTCAAGTACAGGAAAATACTCTGTAAACCCTTTTGCGAGCGTTTAAATAATGCTCACATTAGATGTTTGTGTCTACCCCCTATTTACATACCCGGAAGAAGGGGGGAGGAAGAAGGCAACGTTTCATTTACGTAGAACAGTTGGACGCGTTTTGAGAACTTATGAATTATAAATAGCTGAGTCCCCTGTTATTAGTGTAAATATTGTTGTTTTAGTTATTGTGTACAACTAGCGATCGACTCGGTTTTGAACAGTTATAAAAATAAATAACTGGTGTGACTGGATTAAGAAAGCGCTTCGTGGGATAGGCTTACGATCACAAGTTACTGAAATGATGAAAAACAAACTTTCTCAGGACTCCGTTTGAGTAGATTTCGTTATGAATCTAGACTTAAGGCTGGGTTGCACCATCTTACTTTGTCTGTAACAATGTAAAAAATCTGTCAAGCTTCATACAAAATACACCGGTTATCGTAATATTTACTGTTAAAGTTAGGTGGTGCAACTCAGCCTAAGAAAAATTTTTACTGAAGAAATAAAAACATTCTATTTATCCTCACAAACTTCCACGTTTGTACAAGTTAACATATTTTAAGTAGATATTGGTAGGCACTTATTACTTTCATACATTCTGCTCGTGCCTTTTCCCGTTTAAGTCCCGTCTCGTGATCAAAGTAAAGGTTTTCAAGTTACTTTCACATTGAATATTAGTATAGATAATATCGCTTTGTACTCCAACCTCTTTGCTAATATTCAATAAGAATTCTTAATAAAAGTTGTAATGATTAAAAGGGTTTTTGAGAATATAAAACATTAAAATGTTTCAGTTTTAAGACTGGGTTTCACCATCTTTAACAAACGTCAAAAATCTGTCAAATTCCATATAAAAAGCACCGGTTATCGTTATAGTTAAAGTTAGGTGGTGTAACTCAGTCGAAGTTAATTCCTGAAAATAACGTAAAAACAAATGTTGAAACACACGCCAAATGCAGTAGGTACAACTTCATTTTCTGTTTTAATTTTTATATTTATTCTCCATTCAGCATTGTAACCACCAATTAAGAAAGGAATACCAACCTTAACCTTTGAGTTTTGTTTGTTGAAGGCAAATCAATCGGTATCGTTGTGTAAAAACACTTTTTTACAAAAGGAACAAAGCGAAATTGGAAACAGAAGAAATATCAATCTGTCTTCGTAATTATGGACTGACTTCAGAGGCTCAGAATGTTTGACAAAATTAGAATCCATTCTTGTTGGCATTTTAATTTAATTTATAGCAATTCCAATTGGCTCGTGAACGTTGAAATAATTAAAGTTAAGTATTTTATGTTTCTAGTCTTGTTGAAACATTTGAGTATTTCTTATAAATGTAGGTACCTTATTTTTTATGAAATCAGTCTGTCGCGTCAGGGCCGGATTAACCATCTCGGGGCCCCTAGGCACAGCTCGTTTCGGGCCCCCCTTTTTTTTTGTCGCGGAAGAAATGTTTTGCGCACCTGCACCACTGCCGGGAAACAGGGTGGTGAGTGGGACTCCCGGCGCCCTAATAAGGGCGCTGCTCCATCCTGAAAAGGACGGGGTATACCCACTAAAACCTCCGCGGCGTTCCGTCATCGCCCAAGTAAGGGGTGTCGCGAGTATCGGGCCGTAGCTTTAGACTTCCGCGACACCACCGGCGACAGCTCGCCTACACGGCGGACCCTACACGCCCCCCTTGTGGGGGTCCGACGGGAATGGCCCGCAACGCCAAGCCATTCCCGTCAGACGGAGGTGACAAGGGTGCCTCCGCACTCCCGGGCTGCTGGCCGCCACCTGGGGGAGAGTAGAACGGTCGTACAACTTCCTTCTCCACCCCCTTCTCCGCCTGCGGAGCGATGAGGTGAGATGATCGTTCTCCCGCTCGCGCTCCGCTACCTCGTTCTGAAGGATGATCTCTTCGCAAAAGAAGGCGACCGCCATCCAGCATCCTTCACTTCCCAGCATGGCGTTGACCAGGCTCGGAAGCGAAAGAGGACATGGCACTGCTCCCTGTGCAGACCGCGAGGGTGTGCTGCGCCGTGTCATCCGCCGCGCCGCATTTGTGGTACAGCAGGGATTCCTCTCGCCCGATCCTATGCAGGTACGAACCAAAGCAGCCATGCCGCACCTGCACCTGCACCTGCGCCAGACGGAACGTGAGGAACCCGTGCGGTCGTTCCAACCATTGCTGCATTGGTCCAGAATAGGACCAATGGCGTCCAGAGTGCGGCGGCCAAACTGCGCTCGAGTCATGTCTTCCTCAGCGGTCGATCAAGATCTCGCGCTCTTCCTGCCTGACGGAGCTGCGCTCTGGTCTGCCATTCAGTGATAGATGACAGACAAGACCCCAGCTTCTAGCTCCCAAGGAGGAGTACGAGCGAGAACGCACGCCACAGCGTGCCCTACCGTGCTGTAGGTCCTTGCGACTTTCTGCGCTATGGCCCACTGGGGCCTGCGCAGAAGGGCAGCATTCTCCGTCTTGTTGAGTGCGTCCGCCCAGATTAGGGCGCCATACAGCACCATGCTCCTCCGAACGCCGGCATCAAGTCGACGACACCTCGTTTGTGGCCCTCCCAAATTCGGGAGGGGCCAACTCAGTGCGCCAGCTGCCTTGAGGAGGCGTGGCGCTAGCCCACTGAAGTGCGGGCTAAAATGCCACCTCCCGTCAAGTGTGAGGCCCAGATATTTCATCTGGACTTTGACGTCAATCCTAACGTCCTCAACCACAATGTGGGCGTCGGGAGGGGTGCGCTGGCGAGGCTCCGGAAAGAAGAGGGCCTCAGTCTTTTCCAGCGCGACTTTCAGGCCGAGGCGTCGTATTCTGCGAGCGACTAATGTGCCGCCCGCCGACGCCAGCCGTGCCGCGGCCCCAAATGTCTTCCCCCGGGCAGTGACCAGAGTGTCATCCGCATAGCATATGACACTCATGCCCGCGAGAAGGACGCCCCGGTGGAGTCAGTTGAAGCCTAGGTACCACAAGAGTGGACCGAGCACCGAACCCTGCGGAACCCCGCTAACTACGCCGCGCCGTTTGAGCCGCCGTCTCTGTTAACATACAGGACTTCGCGGTCCCGTAAGTAATCGGCCAGCAGCGCTCGAAGCTACAGAGGCACTCTGTGATGTTTAAGTGCCTAGCTAGAGTATGGTGGAATGAGGGATGGTATTGAAAGCGTTGACTATATCGAATAATACAGTCAACACTCCCTCACCCCTCTCCCTAGCCTCCGCAGTGAGGCTTTTTAGTCTCTGAAGGGCGTCGACGGTCGACCTGTCATGTAAACCAAAGCAGTAATGCCAACGTTACAAAAATGAATTAGGTTCCACAATATCGAAATATGGATGACGATTGAATTTGTAAACCAAAATAAGGCGAAGTTTTGAGGTGGTTTGAGTTTTGTTGCATAAAAATAATCATTAACATTTTTTTTTTTCATTTTTTAATCGGGAGTGCTGGGCCCCTGGTCATAGTGGGCCCCTAGGCACTGGCCTAAAGTGCCTTATGGATAATACGGCACTGTGTCGCGTATTTGAGTTATTAACGTCCAACTAAGAATTTTTATTTCATCTTACTATTTCTTTCAATATTTTCTATACAGTATTTATGGCGTTCTGTCACATAATCTGAGAGCTATGTAAGTCAGTCCAATGGTTTGGAATCGAATCCGTTTTATGTATGCTTTTTCACTCTGGTTTAATCACTATCATCTCTCCTTGATACGCGACGATATTATCAAACATTATCTTTTGGTCTATCCACGTAGTTACATCTTATCATTGTTTCCTGCTTTACAAAATAAATACAACTTAGTGATGACAGAATTTTCAAAAATTTTAATAGCCTTCTTTTTTTTTAGTCAGACCCTGTACAAACGAATCGGCTTCATTTTGAATGAAATATCTAAGTCAGGTCTAGGTCCGATCATTTAAAGATCGTTTTAATTAATAAACTATTATGAATTTTCATTATTTACAGCGCCATAATTTGTCAAACTTTGCTTAAAGCTAAAAATTTATTGATCGTCATTTATGTTTGCCTATACAGGGGGCACTTTTACCCCTAACTCGAAGATTTAACATAATATTATAAGGTATTTCGGAAGCCCTTCACGTAAGCGTCGAAAAGTTGTTTACTCAACTTTTGATTGCCTTCTTTACTCTGTTTGTTTACTTTTTTACTCAGAATGGAATTATGATGAAACTTTTTTCGTTAAAGGCTCAAAGATACATAAATGGGTTTAGAACTTGGCGTGGATTTACTAAAATTTGTTTGTTCGGGCATTTTTTTGAGATTTTTACTTTTTGCTTCCGTTATTTATTGTTATTTGATTCTCGTGCATTTTCGAGTATGTAGGGTAAACTAAAAATGTGCGCAATATTGATAGGAATGTTATGAATTGTATTTTTTTTTAATTATTTTGGACACAGGTTTAGTTGTTGTACGTGTACGTTTAAATACTAAAACACAGCTATTGTTTTAATGTTTTTTACAGTTTACCTAGCAATCCAGTGGAATTGCTTCCAAAAAAGAAATACTATATTCCATTTGGGGTTTTAGCCCGTTTTGTCGTCTACGCAAGTAGGTAATGTAAAAGATTTAAGTTGTTTTTTTATTTACCTATTATTCATTCACACGTTTTTTATGCAGAACAAACATTATCATGATAAAACGTAAAGTTTTTAACATGATAATTGTGCTTTTACAAAACGAATACATACTATCTCATGTCACCGCCATCTTGGAAACCGAACCAATCTCTTTACGTAACATGCAGAAAATGCATGTCGACATTAGGTACATCCCCTAAACCGCGTGCTATCTAAGCTAATACAGATTGAGATAGTAGCACAATGTTCATCTCTAGGTGCCATTTATAGGAGTGAATACGTAGCAGACAGACCTTCTTTATCTATAATATATAAAGCTCGATTCCTACTCACTGACTGACTCATCACGAAATCTCAGAAACTACAAGTGCTAGTCTAGCACTTGTAGTTTCTGAGATTTCTCTGACTCTAGCACTGCTAGAGTCTCAAATGGGGCTAAGAGGGTAAAACGGGATCCACGCGTACGAAGTCGCGGGCGGCCGCTAGTTTATAATATTAGTAGGTACCACTACCACTCATAATAATGTGTATTTTGACTGAGGTTTAAAGTTAGGGCGTGTAGAGTTAGAAGCTTGGCTCTACATGAAATCTGATAACTTTTTTTTTACAGTGCGAGCTGAACGGTTCCTCTCAGCAATATTTTAAATGAAAAATTGTTTGGTGCGATCTATCTTTATGTAAGTACCAACAAGCGAGAGTGAGTCTTCTGCGCCTTGCGGCCTTGTGATAACGTTTTATTCCGTATCGATTTTGCTATCTATTAGGTAATTCGAAGCAGAGATGATATTGTGGCCAAAATTATATTTTTTTAATTTCACTTTTTTCGTTTTTAACATCGTCACCGAGTCACGGTGAAGAGTCTTGAATGTCGCATAGATTGCTACCCATTAAGCTAATTTATAATAATATGTATATTATTAATATTAGTAAAATTTCTTCAAATTTTCATACACTACGAAGTTTTAATTAAAAAAGTATTTGCTATATTACTCTTGCCAATAAAAAAATATAGGTAAAGCTGCAATTTCGTGCCGAATTGAAACGACCCAATAGTTCATCACTTTCGATCGTGGTTATAAAACTCCACCGCTCCAGCAATAGGGCACAAAAGCTTGGTTCAAAGCCTGCTGGAGTGTTTTCATTTAAGCCTGGCAAAGCAAACTGTGGTTGAAACCAGCTGCCTTTTTCACTTTAAGGCGGGTTAAGGGTTAAGCCCGTGCTAAACTGTTTTAGGTCCAGTAAGCCTATTCGGGTAAAAGTCTAGCGAGGCTCTAAGGCCTTGATCACGCTAGCGTTTTGTGTGCTTTTTAGAAGCGTATAATGATGCGACTTTGGTGTCTGATTGATTTAGCTACTTCAGACCATCAACCAATAAATTGACGCAAGATTTGAATGGAATTATCGGTAAAGGGTGTCAAACACTAAATTTATTTGGCAGTCATAGCAACTATGGAACGCAATTGCGAATTGCCTCCAAAAAGCTAAGTGAGCTCTGAATCAAATTAGAAAGTTATGTTGTGGGGTGACTTCTATTTATAGATAATATTCTAAAATAATATTTTGTAACTAATTTATATTAATATGTTCTCTTACTACAATCGCATTATTTACATGATATTTCGTTCTCTAACATCCGTAGTATGCAGCAAACTGCTGCAGCGCTCCGGTATTTTTCCTCAAATCCTAAGCCGATAAAGCGTTTTTTGTACGCGCCTTTAAACACTTGCTCTAATTACCGAACTTGCAGAGCATTACGATCTTGATTGAAGTGCAGCTGCAGCATTGCGATTTTTCCCTCAAATCCTAATAAAACATGTTCGGAACCGATAGAGCGTTTTTGCGCACACTCGCAATTAAACACTTGCTCTAATTACCGAACTTGCTGTTTAGTTCCGAGTCCAAATCGTACAGTAGGTAAGTAAATATTCTACGCAAAAAATCTAAGATGGCATCAATCCTCAGTAAAGTATGTATTTTAGAGACGGTGGAACGGTGGACAAACTACAAAGCAGGGTTCAATCAATTTTTTTTTTCTATTCGATCTTAATGCAAAACTGCAGCGCTGCGGTACTTTTGCTCAAATCCTAACAAAACAAGTTCCGATATAGCGTTTTTGCGCTCGCGGATATGCAGCGGCCGCGAAGCAATTAAACACTTGCTCTAATTACCGAACTTGCTGTTTAGTTCCGAGTCCGAATCGCTCACGAGATTTATTGCTTCCCTAGATTGATGCTGGCTAGCTTAATGAAAGTTTAGGGAAAAATACCTACTTAATTCTCGTTAAAAGGAATTAACGGAACGTTAAGGATTTAATAAAATAATCACAAGATTTATTTTACCTTCGGTTGCATCATTTTGCCAATAAAACACTGGTTAAAGTAAAGGTGATGCAACTCAACCTAATATTTCACAGATATCGCACACTGCCTTCTTGCTTGCTTGCTAAAAGCAAGTAATAATAAGCAATAATAATTACTTTTATACATTGTAATTAAGTAGGTTCCATTTTAGCCACTAAGAATAACATTACTGTTCAGTATTTCATTTATTTAGATTGTTGTATTTAACACTTTTTAATGCAGGTACGGTTTCAACGAATTCATTTTATTCGGTTCTCATATTACGACATCAAAAGTATTACCAGTATTACGGCTCCAAAGGGTATTTTTAAAAATATGGCAGCCGTGTTAACACGTTACACACCTCCGCGCATAATCGTCGCCTGCAGGCGTAGGTAACGCCTGGGAAAATGCAAGATTCAATTTATCCTTGATAGCTAATTTGCTCCCCTCGTGACATTAAGTACACTTTTGTACAGAAGTTGAATTGGTATTTTCTTGATATTTGTTTATTCCGCTGCTAGGCCTGCAGATCCTATATCATCATAGTCAATAGCCAATATTTATCGTTTCTTTTTAGGTCTTTTTTTAGTCACACTACTTTTGGATTTGATTTTAACAGAAGAGTTCTGAGAAAACGACCAGTTTCGTATATCAAATAGCATATACAAGATGCTATAGCTTACAGAGTTGCGTGCTGTTACTACTAATTAATTAATTATATTCAAATAACTATAGTTGGCAAATTATACATATAATTTATAGCTTTCCCCTTGATATAAAAAAACATTGGTAGTAATTTTCTGTATGAGTGTACTCTTAAATAACTCGAGGCAAATAATATGATTCTATTATATTAATATGATTTATGTAACATGGTATAATTCCCAATCTTCTGATAATATTTGAGATTAGCTATTATGTGGCTGAAACCCAGTTTGCGCTGGGAACGTTACGTAGTATTTACTTATTTATTACGTGTTACCTTTACAGATCGTTGGACCGTGGCTGCCAAAATGAAGAAGTTCTTCTGCCTCAGAGGTCATCAGTTCTACGGTGATGATCAATGGAAGCACCTGGATGCGGGCAGCGCAGGACCGGTCATTGTGGAAATCCTTGGGGAAGGCCTTTGTCCAGTAGTGCACGCCCTTTAATTGAAACGAACGTGTTAAGTAGCTACATGATTAATGCATTTAAAAATCGAAATTGAGAATATAACATAAACTCATAAAACTCATTTATTTCTGTAAATAGGCTTAAAAAAAGCACTTTTACACGTCCCAGTATTAACCCTACCACTGCTTCAGGGCAATAAATGGGCCAATGCTGAGAAGAAGCAGCGCAAGAAACTCAGTCACTATTGTCAACTATTTAATTGTTAAACTGACATTTTTAATTATTGTATCGCCTGTGTTCTAGCAGATTTCTGGGAATTTACTTCGCAGTGGTCCCACAGGAGCAGTAAAGCGAGGCTATCGGGAATACGTAATATTATTATGCTTGCGTTGTGAATTGCGACTCAGGGGAACTTAATATTAATGTTACAATTTGAGCGTCACTGCACAATTTAGTCTTATTGTTTTACAAAACTCTTCTATTAAGTAAATACATAATGACGAGTGAAATAGGATATGCAGGCAATAGGTGTATCGTCAACTAGAAACTTTGTATTGCTAGGTAACAACGTGATCTTGCTTTCTCGTTGTAATTTTATACATACAGGGTGTCCCAGAATGGGTGAATCAAACTGATAGGGAAGATAGCTCTTCTAATGTACAGTCGATAGCACATCAACCTATACATTTTTGTTGCAAAATAGCCTGTATTATAACGAGATAAGACGCCACTGTGTTTAGGTTGATGTGCTGTCGTCCGTACTATCCCAAAAAAATATGAAAAAAAATTTTTGAGTTCGGATTTTTTTTTAACCTTTAACCGACGAGGTGCGGTCTCACAGACCGCTCCGGTTTTTGAAATTTCTGGATTGCAATGTTCTACTTACTCCCGTGTCCCGAGCGTCTCAGTACCTTCGAGTTTAGTTGCCCAAACGCCATTACAGGTAGTGGTTACATCGACGAGGGCAGTTTTAATAAGATAATTCATTTTAAAGTTCAACAGCGGTCTGTGGGACCGCACGTCGCAGACTACGTGACATTTTTGTACCATACTGAAACTGGCGTTTTTGTTTTAGACGACTAATTTTTCGTAAAAATGATGGATCCTGGGCCACCACAACCTAGGAAAAGTATTTCTTAATGATATATTGATATTTGAACATAATATTATGTAAAAGATGGTAGTCTGTAAAAAATACCGCGAAACGGGTGGTAAAGCAAAAAGTGACATGTATTCTAGGCTCTGACATGCCAAATCAGCCTGATATCATTGCACCAGCTGCAAAAAAGACGTACATTTTAGTCCATCTAAATTGAAAACAAATTAGAACTTACAGGTGTTACCTATGCATTCCGAAAATGCTTGGCATGTAGTAAAAAAAATGACCTGATTTTGCCTGATGTTTACCCTACGTCAATTTTTTTTGTGCATGTAATGTACGTGTCATTTATTTTTATTTTATTCATTATGTTCACTATATTTACGAAGGAGTATAGTTTTTCTTGCTTTGATTAAAATTTACAAGTTATATAGGTATTATTGAGCTCTAGTGTAATTTCAATGAAATTAAGGGTCAAAAAAGTTTTAGTCATATTTAAATAAAAAATATACATTGATTCCTCGCAAATTATACGTATGTTTATTTGTAATACTATAATGTTCTCAAAAAAAAATATTACTTTTTGAGTAAACAGTATAGCGGTCCCACAGACCGCACGTCGCAGACGGCGTGACAAAAAAATCACGTCGTCGGTTAAAGGTTAAATAAAGTGCTCTAAACTCGAAATGTAGTCATTATTTTCAAAAGTTTGTTTACGGATAAACGAAGTGATCATGTAGGTACAATTAATAATATTAGTTAGTAAGAAAAAAGTACAAATAAACTCCAAACGCAGCAATTATAGCCAGATACTTAGGCAAAGCTGATTTATTTTCACTTTTAAAAAAAAGATTTTTTGTTTCCTTATGCGCTTTATTTTTTTTCATATTTTTTTTGGGATAGTACTATAGTAGAGCTACCTCCTCTATCAGTTTGATTCACCCATTCTGGGACACCTTGTATATTTGTTGAAAATCATTTTCCTGGAACACCGAATGCAAACCCAATCGTATCCCGAATATTTTCGGTACAAATAAACAGTGACCGTGTTTTAAAAAGTAAAATATCAAATTGTGAAGCAAGCAAAAAAAATTCAATTAACACATGCTTTAAAAGTTTGTACGTGGATTGAATATTGTCAAGTTTCGAATTATTTATGCATAACAATTTAATGATGACACGTTTGTTGACGTGTTGAAAGTAGAGATGTGCCGACTACGCATCAAACTTTACTCGATAAAGTTCGTAGTTGAAGGCGAATATTCGTTTAAAACAACTAAACTAAACCTTTGTTGGGGATTCTGGATTTATAGAACAGTAGCTTTTTTGGTAGACACAATCAGGTCTTTTACCGCAGGATATTAAATGTCAAGTGTCATGAAATCTAGGGTGGTAAAAACTATTTATTATTGTCTGAATTCTTAAGAAGATTATTGCTTTTCGAGCCATTGCTCGAAAAAATTGCCAATACACGTCATTACATGTCCTTAGTTTTCACAACACAAAAGATTCAGGGAGCGCTACGGAATATAACAATATAGGAGCACACTAACCTGTAAATAGTTCCAAGAAGGTAAAAGAATTATGTCGTGTAATTACTCCGCACGTTCTCCGAAGTACACGATGATGATAATCACTTCAATTGTCGACATAATCGACTCGCCGTTTGGTTGGTAGGTAGATCTCTAGTGTGAAGTAAGCAATTTAATGATGTGCGGATGTAAATGCTCCTGAAAAACATGCAATATTGGATTTGTTTGATAAAATCATTTAAGTAGGTAAGTTAGTACGATTATGACAAGTAAATAAATTGGTACGGAACCGTAGAAGATCGGAAAAAACGAAACTCTTTTAAATGATAACTCACGTATCTGTCACAATCAATTTCCTCATAACTTGGAACTTGGTGGATAGAATCAATAAATATCGAATGTAGTATTTTTGTGACCAAGTAGACGTTTTACGAATGCGTGTTATTTTATTTAAGGGGATCAAAGGACAAAGTAAAAAATACTCTATTGTGATACCTCCCACGCTATATTATTTTGTTTACGGCGAAAGGGTGGGTAACTTTCAGAATTTATGCCATTTTTCTTCAAAGGGATGAAAACATATTTATTCACTGATTTTAATGACCGTACTTTTTTATCATATCGCAACACTCATCGACGTTCAGCGAATATGTTTTACAGTTGTTGATAATATCAGATGAACCATGCTATGGAAACCATGATGTAAATTAAAACAGCTTTTAAACTGCGTGTGGCTTACACTGACAGAGCGCGGACGCTACATTTTGTATTAAAATCGCTCAATACGCTCAACGTGGTCCGTCAGAACGACAGTTCGTGTAATTTGCATTTTTTGCCTTCGCTTTTATGAATATTATCATTATAATTAAAAATATCATTTTAATTCCTCTCACATTTTTCCTCAAATCTGAATAACTCGTGTGAATTTCTAGGAAATGTGTCGCTGAAATAAAAATACACAACGTTGTCTTTGCTGAGGAAGGCGCGTAAAAAGTAGGATCGTATAAGTTGTACTGTTCATTTTCTTTCTACGAAGTATGTATGTCAGATTTATTTATAGATACTTGATAAAATTAACTTAGTTCAGCACTTTTTATAATGCGAACAGAGGGCTGAGTGTGAGCTTACATCAAGTAGTAAGCGCGTAAAAAAATAACATTAAATGTATGACGGATTGTTCAGCGCCCCTAGCGGAAACTTTCAAGAACTAAAAATTTCATGTAAACTCAAACTAAGCCCTCAACTAGGGACTGGAATTCACTGCTGGCTGCTGTCTTTCCCGGACACTACAATCCAGGCTTTTCAATGCAAGAGTGAATAGGCAGGCATTTACAGGGCAGGTATATGGTGCATCATACCTACTTAGACGGCATCTCACTCACTTACCATCAGGTGCGATTGCGTTCATATACTTGCCTTGTTCTGCATAAAAAAGTTACTTAATTTGAATTCTATCACGATATGTTTGCGTTTGAACTAGAATAGCCGCTTACCTCAAATAAAAACAAAACTAGGGACCAGTTTCATGGCCTTTCCTTCACGATTTATTCCCGGTCGTTGCTTGGTAAAACAACACCCATTACAATATTATCAGGAGCCATAATATCCGGATTCCCCGTTAAATATAAACTTTCCCGTGCGCAAACTGACTCGTGGCTTATCCACAAACCAATCTCGTAATTGATTTTGATTAAGGGATTATTTTAATTGGTGTACGAAATTATAGGGCTACGATTCACTAGCTTATAAATTATAATTATGAGGTTAAGGTTTCCCTGTAAAGTAGGTAGGTATGACTAGTTGGAAAGGTCATGTTAGAGCGTTGTTTCACTAATTGGGAGATAGTAAAAGTTGGAGAATGTTTAAATGAAGTTCCATCTACACCAAAGAGAATAAAATTTTACTACATTTTTCATAATATTTTTTTGAGCTTTGCGGCGAAAGAGCCTCATTCTCTTCTTGTTGAATTTTCAAAGATTCGGTTATAAAAATAACGGCAGTTACGTGTCTAAACGTGACCATCCTAATTTAGCGGTCACATACCTAAGACTATAAGTTTTTTTATTTAAAATATTATTTTACATATGTGGTAGGTTTTATACAAACACTAGCTGTGCCCCGCGTTGTTACTCGCGGTAAAACGTAGCCTATGTGTTAATCCAGGGTGTTAGCTAACTCCATACTTACCAAATTCTATTAACCGCTTGAGTCCCAGACGGCATTAATTAATGTCATAACAATTGATTATCTATTGTGTCTAGATTCGCGGGCCTTGAAGGATTAAAATCTCTACAGCCGTTTAGACGTGAAGAAGAAACAAACATACACACTCACAAACTTTAGCCTTTATAATATTAGGGTGATTATACCCACGCGAAGCCGGAGCGGGCCACTAGTTTGACATTTCATAACCAATTCCTTACACTTAATAGAACTAAAAATAAGCAAAATGCTCCTATTGCGTGATAGACTAGACATTCATCAATATGTCCACTAGACTTCAACGTAAATACCCTTTTAGCTACGTAGAATGATTAAATAATAATATAATGGGTAACGGGCAAAGTGATGACATGAAATCTCTTTAGGAAATTGCTGAAGATACTTCTCTTTAGTCTCGAGTTTGCATAATGAAATACTGTATTAGAGGGAGGGAGGCCAAATAAGGACACTTTAGCACCTTTTGAGAAAGAGTTTATCGTGGCGTTTCTTTAGACTGATCTGCATAAGGCGGCAAAACGTCGTTAAAACGAAGCACTTGCGAAAATATTAGAATAACCTCACTTTTGGAGACCTCACTTTTAGGAGGATAATGTGAAGGCGTTGACTTTTTTAGGTTATTTGCCTTAGCTTATAAAGACACAAAATATGCCTTTATTACATAATCAAGATTCTTAGTAGGTATACACCTTATATAAGGTATTTAATCAGAAATACATTAGATGTAAGATCCAACATAGAACTCAGTTGATACATACGGGTATGCAAAGGTAAATGACGCATTATCAGGACATAAACTACGAAACGTAAAATATAAAAAGATAGGTAACTTAGTATGAATACATTCGCAGTTAATAAGCTTTGAGATACAATTAACCTAGTATAAAAAGTACTTTATTTAGCTTCCACTATTATTTCATATCACAGTAACTACGTTATGATTAATCTTTATTAAATGGCAACAGAAGTGACGGTCGCGCGTCAAGAGGCGTCGTTGGTCCGTTACGAGCAAGGAGCGGGCGTTTACGGATTTTCCGGATTTTGCAGATTTTCCGGATTTTGCAGCAACAGCCGTAATCCGCGGGCACGGCGCCGGGCCATGTCCCTTCGGGCGGCGATTAAATTGTTTTAGTTTATCGTGCGATAGTGTTCTTATACTCATAACTAGGATGGTAGCAGTGAAAGTGTTAACATTCGTTTGTCACAGGACACAATAATTTATAAGCAAACTGTTTGTAATTACAGCTGTCAAGAAATTAATAATAAGTTAAATGAGTTGACTTGTTACAAGTAGGTAAACGTATTATGTTC
The DNA here is from genome assembly GCF_963855985.1 of Ostrinia nubilalis. Taxonomy (NCBI): domain Eukaryota; kingdom Metazoa; phylum Arthropoda; class Insecta; order Lepidoptera; family Crambidae; genus Ostrinia; species Ostrinia nubilalis. Next base: position 9,867,268 of record NC_087103.1, read on the forward strand.
TCTATTCAAGCTCCTATGTTTCCAAATCTGTTAAGTTACTTAATTATGAATGGAAAGGTATTCCTTTACGACGAACTTCATTCTAGTCGTAGTTATTCACTCATTAAAGGAGTATTAAAGATTTAATAAAATTTAACAGGACTTATTCTTGTGAGAAAATACTCTTGAACTGTTATTGCACACAGCCCAAGTGGAAACTCAAGAACATTATTAAATTTTTTCGCAATAAATGTAACTCAACTCTTCTAGCTTCGGGCTAATTTAACTTCGCCCTTGGTCCGTCTCTAATGCCCGAACTTCCGAAATGAACCGAGTGATAATCCTAAAAATATGACACAAAAAACTTCCAGAAATCCCAGATTCAATGAGCAAAAAACAGAAAGATCTGTTTAACTTCGAAATGGGTTTCCGCGGTAACCAAGAAAAGTTTCGCCTTGCTCCGTCCTGATGTATTTTTGCATTAACTTGATGAAAATTACAATATCGTTAACGGTATTTGTGTTAAGAAACAAAAAAGTTTCGACTCGGTTTTAGCAGGATTGGAAATACTGTAGCACTGTTTTATGGTGTACCTATCTTCGCCAGTTCGCTAAGAAACTTGTGGGAATATTTTGTAGTCTTTAGTAGTTGTTACTTTGGTTGCAGTTTTCTAATCTTGTTCTACTGTTGTTTTAAGTGTAATAGTAATGTGAGACCTTATGAATGCGTGTTATAGTATTGGGCTCTCAGCATATTGTGCCGTTTGGAATCCTCCCTCTTATCGAAAATAAAGTTGCTTAGGTACTTAATCCAAGTACTATACTTTACAGGGGATGTCCTGCCGGGCTAGGATGCGCGCCGTGATATACTTTATCGACGTCAAAACGTATGAGCAAAAAAGATGAAATGGCGTGATAACCGCTTATCGCGGCGCGCATCCTAGGCCTACTGGTTTCCTTAATTTATTTATCACGTATCACCATTTAGCCACATGAATTCGCAAAAATGAATTTGAAATAAAGAAAGTAGAAAACACCGTCTCTTTCACGTTGGGAATTTCATTCTCATATTTTTTTATTACAACACCAGGTTGTTTGAGATCTCGGTGCTGCAAATCAAATATCCTACAGGTCACCGAGTTCATTGTTTCGCGACTTCTTTGGATTTTGCAGTCATAAAGCCGACAATGCAGTTTACTGGCATATTCTTTATGATTTATACTTATTGTTTTATGAACTGAGAAGTCAAATAAAATTATCTGTGTGTTTATGTTGAGTCAGAGGTTCTGGGTTCGATCCCCAGATGGTACACACGTCGTAAAATAAAATTTTATAGTACTTTTTCATAACCATGGTTTCGTGAAATTATCATATCAATGTGATTGTATGAAAATAATTTTCATCGGATTTTATAACTTTATAAAATTACCAGAGACCCTTGTCGATCACAAAGTTAAATGATCTGAAAATGCTCAGAAAAAAATTAAAAAAGACAAGAAAAGTGCTTACAATATTGAAGATTAGAAGAAAAAGTCCTACAAAATTCCGAATTTTCACAGTTATTACCTACATAATAGCTAATTCTAAATAAGTACATATTACATAATAGCTAATTTCAATTTCATATTCCTGTGAAATGAACTAGCTTTATGTCGTACCTATGTTTTATTTACGACGTTCCTAAAGCTAAGTCGACGTCCAAGCTTTACGGGCCCTTGGGGACATTTGTCATCAAGGTTCTAACTCCCCACTCTCTTCTACTATGAGCGGTACTTAATGTCTGTAATTATTACTTATTATGTGGAAAACTTTGGTGCATTTAAAATACTCTCAACAGTACATCAGACGATACATTTTTTTGCAAAATAGCTTTTAATACAACGACATAAGATGCTGCAGTATTTAACTTGACGTGCTGTCTTGTGGTATAACCACAAGAGTAATGGGTGAGAGTTTTACGCCCGTATTCACAAACGATGCTTGCTTAAGTGAAGCAGCAAATCGAACGCCCAGCGTTGTTATTCAACCCGTGATTGGTTCGTGTGTCACCCTGTGCGTCCACGCGCACTGTTTGTGAATACGGGCCATAAGTTTCTTGTTAGGTGTTAATGATAGCCCAAAATTCTGAGTACCTACTACAGCAAATTATTTACGTTTAGTGCCCTGGTAATTAGAAAAGTTATGTAATCCAAACTGCGGTCAGACAAAAATAAGTTTAGAGGTTGTTCGTATTTAATTGCGAGCATCTGTAGTGCTTTTCTTTAAGTGATGGGGCACTTAGACTTTTGAGTTATGATTGTAATTTACTATAGATAGATAGAACACTTTTAATTGTACACCACACAAGACAAAAAAACAAAGAAATGTACAAAAGTGCCGGTATAATTTAGGTTTTAGGCGGTTTTAAAACGATCTCTTCGAGAAAACTCAGAGTAAAGTTGTTTAGAGTATGTAAAAGGGAAGGCGGTGAACGATACATAGTAATAGTGTAGGTACTCATTTTATGGCTTACTGAAAGCGTTGTTACGAGTAGTTTCAGAAACTCAAATAAGATGGATGACAATAAAACTTAGGTACTTACCTACTCACATTCTTCAAAATATAAAACCACCAGTTCGATTGAATTTAGAAAATATAATAACTCAATTAAAAGTTCGTCTTTACTTACGATACAATGTGAATCATTAGGTATACATTTTAAAAATTTATCCCACTTACCTTTTACTAAAACTGGGCCACAGACCTTTTGTCTCTGTATGTCTCGCCCCCCACGCATTGTCTCCTTGTAAATGGGGATGCTTGCCAACAACGGATGTGTGAAGGGAAAAATCGTAATACATTGTGTCGTTTTACGGCGGAACCCGATGCATTTTTGTTTCAGAAATTGGATTTTTACAATGCGAATAGGTAGCGGAACTGGTTCTTTGTATAGGGTTATGGTGAAAGAGACATATCACCCGTAAACAGATACTATGAGAGTAGGCGCACATCGTTGATTTTTAATTGGCCGATAGTTGTGCCCGATTTTAATTTGTATGAAGAATCGGCCAAATCGAATCGGCGCAGTGTGCGCACTCCCATACATGCCCATACTGATCAACTGCCCGACTAAACTATCGGCCGACGAAAAATCAACGGTGTGCGCCTACTCTAAGTCTTTGTGTTTTTGATTTGATATAGTAAGTATCTAATGGATGAAGATATGATGATAACAATAGGTCAAACAAACTGTAAGCAGTAACACTAGTACCTCCATTGAACTAAAGCTGCTCTACATAAAAAAAAAACTAAAACAACTTAGAAAACCTTTTTTTGTCCACAGCGAGGATTCGTTTCGAGGCGCAGTTCTGTAAAATTAAAATTAAATGTGTCTCGTGTATAGTAAAAATAAATGCTTTGAAGTGATTGTAAGTGAATTTGCAAATACTCTTGAATATTAAATAAATATATATTTACAAACCTCCAAAGCCTTAATTCTTAATTCAATATAATACAATTTCACTCGTTTGATAGATTGAAATACTGAAACCCACTCACTGAAGTTTTCTTTGAACTCAAAGAAACAAATCTTAAATATTAATTTCAGTCTGAACTACTATAAAATAAGTTGATATTGTGCTTGTCACTTGCAGATTTTTTAATAACTTGTTTTCTTTTGTGGCATGCTCATTCAAATAAATTATATTTTCGAGCTTCTATTTACTCCAACATCGGCTGGAAAACCATCCATTTTGCGTGGAAAAAAACACTTAAACAAGATGGCGATGTTCCAGTAGGGGGGAAATCATATTTTTCTTGTATCAAACGCTTTTGATTAATAATCTTGGCGCGGGAACAGCCGTATTTTTCTCACCATAAGTAACAACTCATGCGTCTATAATAATGAGGACATTCCTATAAACGTTAGAGCTTTAATTGATATTCAAATACACTAGATAGATACAATGCTGTGATTTAAAACTCATAAAACTCATTTGTTTTTGCAAGTAGGCTTTTAAAAGCACTTTTACTTGTCCCAGTATTAATCCTACCACTGCTTTCGGGACAGTAAATGGGCCAGTGCTGAGAAGAAGCAGCGCAAGAAACTCAGTTTAGAATTTAAAAAAATTGCTTGCACTTTAATACAGTCATTAGGTAGTAGTTTTGTAAGAAACGAACTGTTCTTCACACTTACCCAGAACAGAACTTAATTCACATTTTAACAGGAATTTTGTAAAAAAAAGAATATGATTTTGATACATAATAGTGATATAATTAAATAGTGACAAAATAATAACGAAGAATTATGTCCTCACTAACATCTACCCAAACATTTTCCTGGTAGTGCATTCGATTTAAAGTAATAAAGAAGGCTGTTCTCATTAAAATAGATCTCATTAGAACTTAGATCGAGATCGTTATTTTTCTTTCTTGCAAAAAATGCAACGTAGGGTATGGACTGAATCAGATAGACTTCGAGAACCAAAGTCAATCAAAATAACAACGAAATAATATTTTTTTAAAAGCAAGAACCTTACGGAGTAAACTTGTCAATGTTTTGTATAAATATAACTTTGGTACAATGAAGTAAATATTTATATTCTGTGAATTGTATTATACATACAAATACAAGGAAGACAATTCCGACCAAAGTTCTCAGAAACACGTGGTGTGTGTGTGCGGAAAACATGTCTCTCATCACAGTTTCAGAAGAATTCCTGAAAGCCTGCAGGCATTATACTGAGGCGATAAACTTGAGAGGCTCAGATGCCACTTAACGTGAGGGCGTGCGTTAAACTGTCTATGAGGCTATTTCGCTAAGTCACGTGACTTTTCGATGGCTTACGTCACTTGACATTGAACATTCAAAACTTTAGGGTTGCACTACCTAACTTTGACAATAACCGATGTTCTTTGTATGGAGATTTTTGACGTTTGTTAAAGTTAAATAAAACGCTCGCGCAGTTGTCAAATAAAATGTAAGTTTTCGTTTGTAACGGTTGCAAGGCTGTCGAAGTCTAAATTATTGTCTAAGGCAACTCCTAACATACGACTTTACATTATTATCTTATGGGAATGAACTTCTATTTTTATGCTATAGCTCTCAGTATCTCTTGTCCAGTTTGCTTGTGACCACAGCCGCAGCATAGCAGCTGAAACGTCAAGCCGTGAGTAACATAATGTAACTCATTCATAATGTCGCGTTAAGACCTGTGTCTTTCTATTTTCGCTCCCTGTTATTGTTTAAGTGTATACTTATGTCCATATTGTCTAACCGACTTCGAAGAAGGAAGTGCTTGGGAATATAGTTTACATAGTCGTAACTTCAAGTACAGGATGGTAATGTTTGTCGGGGTCCAAACACAAATAAACAATTGTTATTTTAACCATATTACAGACGTGATGGCTCTTAGACTGAGCTGCACCACCTAATTTTAACCGTAGCTGTAACGATAACCAGTGTTTTTATATGACATAAAATCCATAGTTTGACAGATTTTTGACATTTGTTAAAGTAAGATGGCAACCCAGCCAAGTTTGACACTGAGGTAGTGATTTTGGCTGTGAAAACTCACACAATCGAAGAATGAGCAAATGTTAGAAATATAATAGTAGAGTGACAATCACATGGGATGATAGGAAAAAATATTAGACTAAGACATTATGGCCCAGTAAATAACTTTATTTAAAAGTAGGTAATTACTTGTCGTTCGCAAGACTGCTTTTAAGTTTTTAAAAAGGCTTTAACTAAAATGAAAGCTCTAAGAAACTCTTTGAAAAGCCTTATTTGCAATCTGTGTCTTGAAACGGTTGATTTTCTTGTGTTTGAACGCAAAAACTATAAAAATATCGAAAATGCTAGTCTAAAAGTAAGTAGCTTATTTATTTCTTTGTAACTTAATGCTGTCGCTCGTTCGTGTGAATCAAAAGACGTCCACTGCTGGACAAAGGATTTCCACAATTACCTGTCCTACGCTGCCGGCTTTCAGGTGCTTTCACAACCCTCACCAGATAGAATAGAGAAACACGGGTCTCAACGCGACATTTTTTATATGAGTTATTTGTCTACTACGTACTGGTCTGTAATCGTCGATCTACATATTTCAGGCTATTTTTAGATTTGATTTAATTCAAAAAGTTTGGATTTTGTACTTCTTTCCATGTAGGTTTCTGACTCCAAAAAGCACTTTAAAGTCAGCCTGTATAAACCGTAATCATTTGGGATAAAACAATGCAAGATGGCGGCCTGCCCGCTAAATCAGTTGAATATATATGTAAATTGAAATGGTTGTAGCTTCCGGCGGATTATCATGACAAACGAGACTGCTATGATGACGCGTGTAGTCCGCAGTATATTTGCATAATATGTGCGGATATATGACACTATTAATACTGGGACACGCATAGGTTTAGTCGTTTAGTTTTCAGCTGCCACTGAGCTGACGAATTAATTAACTAGAGAAATGTAATTAATTTTGCTGATAATGTATAATTCGTTTGGTCTTGTGTTACAGGTTTCCTTTAAAGATAAATAAAAAAAAATAGTACATTAACACAGTCTTCTTTTAATGGTGAGGATAGACTAGACCATTTATATGTAATGTATCGTTCTTGTGAATGGTAAATTACAGGTAAAATGTATGACCTTTGGTTCGTGACATGACATTTCGTAGAGCAACTCGTTGTTCTATTATTAAGAGTAGGCGCACACCGTTGATTTTTAGTTGGCCGATAGTTGTGCCCGATTTAGAATTGTATGAAGAATCGGCCAAATCGAATCGGCGTAGTGTGCGCACTGTCATACATCCCCATACTGATCAACAGCCCGACTAAACTATCGGCCAACGAAAAATCAACGGTGTGTGCCTACTCTAAATGATTTAATCTATACTCACCTTAATAGTTTAAAGCTATTTTTAACGGGACTAATAATAATAATTCAACCTCTAGGTTTCGATTCCAACTCCTGTATAGCCAGGATCTACAGATTGGCCAGTAATGATGTAACCCAGCCAATTGAAGATTAAAGTCCCGGGGGATAGCTGATGGTCCTGGAACCCCATGATAATCAATTATCCCCGGGAATACATTATACTACTTATACCGGGCACCGAATTTAGGTAATCAGAACAATGCAGAAGGAGCTCCCTTTCCCTTTTTTTAAACCCTTTGTCAACCAACCTATTGTCAGAAAGTTAGGTTGCATGTATTTATAGGCAAATCAAAATCCAAATTTATTTGTGACACTTTTCCAGTTCTGTGTGTGACAGGCAATCTGGTAAATTCGCAGGAAATTTCTTACGCGATCCTGTGCAGTTAAAATGTCTCATATTTTCTGGCCAAAATATGCTAACCCCTTTTCGTGAAGGTTTTCCCTTTTTTCCTTATACCCTAGCTTGACAGGTCAGCGATATAAATAATGAATAATTGGTGTACACATAAATATAGCCTTTGGAACCACCTGGACAATAAATAACTGTTACACAAAAGTCGCTACGTGTTTCATATTTTACTTTAAACGACTGACTAAATCACTATAACGCCCCTATTTATAAACATTATTATGAGGTCTCACAGTGCGCGTGGACGCACAGGGTCACACACGAACCAATCACAGAGCTCTATTCAATGCTGTGCGTTCGATTTGCTGCTTCACTTAAGCTAGCATCGTTTGTGAATACGGGTGTTAAAATACAGATTAGTCGCCAAAACACAACAATACACTTTCAATTTTATTGTTTTGTTATTGACAATAATCAGGTTTCCGATTCGAATTTCAAATTCGAAATTCATTTTTAGTCTGTGCAATACGCAGAGGCGCGCTTTGAATGCGAATCATAAACGAACTTTACTAAACAAAAAACTTCGAGTTGAAAATTACAGTGACATTTTAACTTAGTCATCTAATATTTAGCCAAAATGTAACCTAATTAGGTTACAGTTTCATAAATGTAATTATAACCGGCTCGCTACTAAATTTTATTAAAATTGTTATAATAATATTATGGTTCTTTGGAACTGTTACATTATTGTAAGTATTCCTGAACCTATTTGAAAAGGTTTACGATAATTTTTCTTTAGAAACCCTCCTATAGTTATATGGTAGGTATTTACTAGTCCTTTCATAACTCATTAGTAGTGAAAAAGATCGCTCACAGCTTGATTGAAGCGGTTTCCCTATTCCATTTCACACATTTTTGTTTCTTCATCTCGTGTTGATTGGTAATCAAATAGTATGTCGCGAAGGTTGTCACAACTGAACGTGGCAAGTTTTTTTAAATATATCCTGACCAAATCGGATTTATCCAGCCAGTATTTTAGGAATTAATTAAAAATGTTTCTAGATAATATGGAAGGTCTGGCTTGACCTTTTTATGTCTTTAAATGACCAGTCTGAATTTACAATTAGATATAGAGATGAACAAAATAAAAACAATAAACTCATAAAATTAAGTTATTTTTGTAAGTAGGCTTTTAAAAAGCACTTTTACAGGTCCCAGTATGAACCCTACTACTGTTTCGGGGCAATAAACGCAAGAAACTTAGTCGCTATTGTTACAATCACAGGGTTTAAGTTTTATTTTCAGCGTAATTCATACTATACCACATGGCAGTGATTTAATTCAGCTGACAGCCCTGTATTTCACAGAGCGAATCGCTCTCTCGATGTTTTTATGATTGGTGTCGTTATGTTTGGTAGACTCTACCATCAGTAAGCACGTAGCTCTTGTAAAGTAAAGAAAAGCTTAGGTCATTGTTTTACCAGCTCATTTGTCTATTTTTTATTTCCACGCATCTAAAAGTTTATCTGTTCATACATAGCTAATATTTGAGTTTCATGGCTAGAATCATTCAATAAACTAATAGTGGCCATCCGATGAAATTATTGATTTTAATTAATAAAAGTCTATCCTACCTTTCATTCAGTTCATCAGTCCAAATAGCATTATTACCACGCCGAGCCGACACCAATACACAAAAAACAGTGTAGTATGTACGGCCAAATAATTCAATTAATACATTGCAAACCGCAAACAAGTTGTGTGGGAGGCGTAAAAAATATACAATGACTGTATTTGTACTGGTTTTATTTGCCAGTAAACGACGCAATTCACTGGCCAGGATTGAATATCAGGTTTGACCTTTTTGAATTAGTAATGAATCCAATTCGGCCGGCCTTTTCGGTCCTATTTTCGATGCAGGTAGGGACTAATCCCAAAAATGACGTTGCGGGGGTCAGTTTTAACAGTAAAATCTTTTTTTGTGACTTTGTTATTGTGAAAGATAGGTCGTATTTATTTGTAGCTTATGAAATCGCCAAACATGGTTGCTCTAGTTGTTTGATACAATACAGCCTACACGATAGAATAAAAAGTAGACCACAAATGTTGGAGTTATATTTTTAAAGATCTAGTTACAAGCAAATTATTAGTTTTTAAAAGAACAAGGAGCATTGTGTGCACTTTTCATGGGGAAATTCGTCTTTCATGGTATAGGTAAGTACCTAATGCAGTTGACAGATAAAATGGTCATGTACCTACAACATAATGAGTTGACAAAAGCGACTGTACTTTACATCATTTAAAGTTAAGTTACAGCAAAAAGTACTTAACGTAGAGCAGTAATTCAACGCTATTACACACCGAAAAGGTTAGTTATTACAACCAAAAGAAACGTTTTATAAACAAAGAAATGCCCTTTTCTGCCCTCATTTTATCTCCATTAATGCGACATGTGGGGGCTGTAAAGTAAATACAATTTAATGATATGTGCGAGTGCGAAAACCCAACCCGGCTGCCATCCCAAGAACTGGGCCCTACCCTTAAACCTCATCGCTAGCGAGTGCGTCAAAACATCTATGAAGATTTTAGTTCTTGAAAGTAACCGCTAATAGAGCTGAATGTGAAAGCTGCAATAGTATGAGCCACTCTAAATTATTCCTAGAAGGAAACACAAGATCATGGGAAAAACTCATACTCAATGGAAACAAGATAAGCTTGTGTGATCACGGGTGCGCTAAGAGGACATTACGGATTGCCTGCGGATGATTGTTCCCCATAAAAGGTAAAGGGAAGCACAAAAGATCCCAATGGGTCGACGTGCACTGCGCTCATGCGCGGCCCTAGATAAGATAAGATAAGATAACCGCTAGAAGCGCTGTACAATCTGTCATACATTTTCATGTCATTGTTTACGCAGTCGCTAGCGAGCACGCCTAATGTAAACTCATGATAAGTGTGCTTACTTCATAAATTTTTTGTGACGCACTCGCTAACGAGCACACCTAACGTAAACTCATGGTAAGCACAAAGCACACGGAAACTCTTTTATAATTCAGCAGATTGCTCGCATGTTCCCGCCATATATCTCGGCTCTTTTAATAATAAGCTTATTGACCAGAAAAGTAATAAAGCGCCAAATAACAGTAAAATAAAACGGTTCCAGTCTTCATATAGCGAAACCGAGTCATTGGGTTTTATGAGAGGCCCTAGGCATTAGCGTAATTATGGCCTACATATCTAGTTATACATGAACCATACAGTGGCAGGAATAAGGTTTACAATTCAATGGCATTTATTAGCAGGATGTATTTCAATCGAATCAGTGTTGACAGTGTTGATGATTTTAACAGGTTAGCTTAATGAGTATCTGTTAGTCAATAAAACAATTATACTTAGCATCTAAGACTCATGAAATGTCACCCGAAACTGGATTTAATTTTAACCATAAGTAGGAAATTAGGTATATTTGTAGGTTCAAAATGATAATTAACTATTATTTGTTATTTTATATTGTATATCATTGAAACTAGCTTAAAATTACCATGAATAACGACTTCCCACACAACCCAGCAAAACCCTATTTAAGAACTTCTATTTCGCATGATAAACAAACATATAGTTAAGTATTTTCCTCTCTAAACGAACGTAAAAAGCAGCCAAACAAAACTTCATTCAAAGATTCATAGATCAATCAGTAAGCTACGAAAATCGACTTCATAACTATAATTTGGGCACATCGTATTCTGTCAACGAAGGTAAGGTAGCACCAATATTCTGCTTACATTATTCAAACTTCAGTTACGTTACAAAAGGTATCAAACCCTTTTTGATCAAATTATGTTTAGGGCGGAATGCTTACCAGTGTTTCGGATAGTAGGTAGATGAAGCTACATACAAAAATGAAATACAAGTTACCTATAGAACGAGGACTGGTGGTGAATTTATAAATAATAATCAAATTCTTCGGAGTTTCCTAGCGTGATCGAATTTTTTTTTTTTTTTTTTTTTTTTTTTTTTTTTTTTTTTTTTTTTTTTTAAAAGGTTATTAGTAATTTGTTATTACACAAATTACTAATACTCCCGTTAGCCCCTCGTACTAAGCTAAATATGCTTGTGTCACGAGTGAGCTCACCACAATAGTCGAGCGGCGGCGGGGACCGAACCCGCGTTCCCCGGATCACGAGTCGGCCAGTCCGACCCCTTCACCGTTCGGCTATCGTGGCTTCTTTACTTAATTAGAAATGAGAAGATCCGCAGGAGAACCAAAGTGACTGGCATAGTCCGCAGAATCGCTAAAATCAAGTGGCAGTGGGCATAGCTCGCAGAGCTGATGGCTGCGAGCCGGAGGACGTAGTGTGAGCAGGCCGCCCACTAGGTAGACCGACGATCTGGTGAAGGTCGCGGGAGGTGCCTGCATGCGGGCGGCGCAGGGTCGGTCTTTGTGGAAATCCTTGGGGGAGGCTTTTGTTCAGCAGTGGACGTCACACGGCTGAAATGAACGAAAAAAAGAATCAAATTCTTTAGTGGAATAAACGTTACTGTATCAAGGTGAACTTTTAGAACAATCTTAAGGTTAGCGAAAGTTGTTAGGGCTGAAGTTGTTAATCTGGGAGTTCAAATCATGGGAGTTTTATACATAAATAGCAATGTTCAAAATCAAGAGGGTATATAACAAATCTAGAATTGCGGCCATGTACGAAGCGCTACTAAAATTATAGCGTAGTAACGCGTCTCGTAGTCACTTCACGCTTACTACCCTTTTATTTGAAAGCCTTTTTTGATTGCCTTGACTATTTATTTACAAAGAGACTTTTATTACCTGCTATATTATTGATAAATAAGTACCTACCTGCTTGTTGGATATTCTTAATTTCTTCACATCGTTGTATCAAATATTCCAGCGGTAAATTATATTCATGCTCTATTTCGTTAGATCAAAAAAGTTCTGTTTATTTGTGTCCTCAATATTACTAATGTTGAAGGTAATGTTGCTTTGATTATTATAAAGAAACTGACTTGAAGTAAGCGAAGAAACACATACAAGTAAGAAACATTGAACCCGTTTCGTCAAGCGTGAACTCGCGCCGAACCGTAATGAACTTAGCGCAACTCGCGCTTATCGCGACGCTAATGAACAAACTCGTTGCAAGCGCAGACTTAGAGCCTCTCAAATTACAGAGTGAGCCTCTTGAGGCGCAGTAGCTGCCACTTTGCAACTTGAGAATGCGACAGTGAATTAAATATCATCCTTAAACATAGCAAGATTTTGTAATATGATTCTAAGAACATTAAGAACTGAAATTAATTAAAAGCGAGACGAAGATATTATGTAGTTTCCTCATTGATTAGTATGAAAACATGAGAACATTGTGCTAATCATTGCAAAGGAACTAACTTTAAAGCAAGTAAGCGAGTGACAGAAACATTGAACCCGTTTCGTCAAGCGTTAACTCGCGCCGAACCGTAATGAACTTAGCGCAACTCGTTCTTATCGCGACGCTAATGAACAAACTCGTTGCAAGCGCAGACTTAGAGCCTCTCAAATTACAGAGTGAGCCTCTTGAGGCGCAGTAGCTGCCACTTTGCAACTTGAGAATGCGACAGTGAATGAAATATCATCCTTAAACATAGCAAGATTTTGTAATATGATTCTAAGAACATTAAGAACTGTAATTACTTAAAAGCGAGACGAAGATATTATGTAGTTTCCTCATTGATTAGTATGAAAACATGAGAGCATTGTGCTAATCATTGCAAAGGAAATAACTTTAAAGCAAGTAAGCGAGTGACAGAAACATTGAACCCGTTTCGTCAAGCGTTAACTCGCGCCGAACCGTAATCAACTTAGCGCAACTCGCGCTTATCGCGACGCTAATGAACAAACTCGTTGCAAGCGCAGACTTAGAGAGTCTCAAATTACAGACTGAGCCTCTTGAGGCGCATTGGCTGCCACTTTGCAATTTGAGAATGCGACAGTGAATGAAATATCATCCTTAAACATAGCAAGATTTTGTAATATGATTTTAAGAACATTAAGAACTGTAATTAATTAAAAGCGAGACGAAGATATTATGTAGTTTCCTCATTGATTAGTATGAAAACATGAGAACATTGTGCTAATCATTGCAAAGGAACTAACTTTAAAGCAAGTAAGCGAGTGACAGAAACATTGAACCCGTTCCGTCAAACGTTAACTCGCGCCGAACCGTAATGAACTTAGCGCAACTCGCGCTTATCGCGACGCTAATGAACAAACTCGTTGCAAGCGCAGACTTAGAGCCTCTCAAATTACAGAGTGAGCCTCTTGAGGCGCAGTAGCTGCCACTTTGCAACTTGGGAATGCGACGGTGAATTAAATATCATCCTTAAACATAGCAAGATTTTGTAATATGATTCTAAGAACATTAAGAACTGTAATTAATTAAAAGCGAGACGAAGATATTATGTAGTTTCCTCATTGATTAGTATGAAAACATGAGAACATTGTGCTAATTATTGCAAAGGAACTAACTTTAAAGCAAGAAAGCGAGTGACAGAAACATTGAACCCGTTTCGTCAAGCGTTAACTCGTGCCGAACCGTAATCAACTTAGCGCAACTCGCGCTTATCGCGACGCTAATGAACAAACTCGTTGCAAGCGCAGACTTAGAGCGTCTCAAATTACAGAGTGAGCCTCTTGAGGCGCACTGGCTGCCACTTTGCAATTTGAGAATGCGACAGTGAATTGAATGTTGGGAGTTTAGTAGAGTAAGCTTTAGTAATACAATTTGAATTGCATTGGAGCTAGAAGTGACTTGGTTAACACCACTAACATTGTTTGGTTTTTCGTAAGACATTTCATGGTTGTAATTAATATTGTTTTATGGACTATTTCTCAAATAGAAAGCGTCAGGCATTTTATTTCATTACAACCAAAATAAGCTATTAAAAGCCGCAATTTACTAGCATTATTTGAAATTGAATTGGAGACAAGATGGCGGAATAGTAAGTAGCGGGAGATTAATTTTTTCCCAACTTTATTGGGGGAGAGTCTTTTGAAAGCTTTTTATTTGCGGTGCGAATTGCGGCTCTCAATATAATATTGTGAAATACCTTGCGGCCACCTGCTTGGTGAGAGAAACGTAATTTTCTCAGTCCGTGATGCTCAGTGATTTTCCAATTTACCGCAATTTTTTGCTGTGAATAGACTCGTTATCAACAAAATTTTATTCTCCGTCTTCGTCCAACTAACCGAAACATTTTATGATAACATTACTTCGTTACTTGATTTACTATTCAGTACTTTTTTCCTTAAAATACTTAGATTACTTTCTAGTTGTAAAAGAAAATATTCAATTCTTCAACACTGTTACCCAATTAGTCTGGGATTAAAGGAATTTATAATAAGTTAGGTTAGTTAATACTTTTAATAAGAAAAGTTCAAAATTACTCATTACTCATTACAATTATCGGTTAAACTTATTGCACAGTGAAATCATTTTGGCAGCAGTTATAAAACAAACGTTTGTCTCCAAAATAACTTTGCAAAACAATTTTGCGATCTAAATCGTTTGTGAGATTGGTACAACCAGCAGAATTATGTTTATCATTCATTTGGAAAGCAAAAATAAAGGTTTCTAATCTGTGTTTTCGTGAAAGAATACACGTAGGTAGGTACTTGATTGAGTGGACGTCATTGTGGGAAAATAGTTTGAGATTATTGGATTGATAAGAATAACAAATTGTATAAGTGTCTTTGGTAAGACCACAAAGACCAATAAAAATGAGGGATTGTTTTATAACTTTGGAAGGTTAGACGAATGAGGGCTATCGTTTTTATACTTAACAGTTGGCACACCTGGCGATTGACAGGACCTTACTCTACAGTGGCGCCATCTTGATGAGTGCAAATGCGATAGTCCTCCTACCACTTTAGCGCTCACCAGTTGGTGCCACTGTCTTCGCTACTAGCAAGTGACAGGACCTTACTCTACAGTGGCGCTAACTGGTGAGCGCTAAAACCCTCATTGTGTAAGTAACTTTGAGAAAATTCTTTGCGTACGAGATGGCAGAAGGTCTTTCCAAATTAAAAACTATCAATAATAGACTGATATGCTTTAAGTTAAAAGTAGGTGCATCTAAGAAACAACTTTCAAAAACATCTGATCTTAGAGAAGATATTCAAATACGTATTGAAATAAAAAAAAACTGAAAAAATATGAACATTATTTCCGCACAATAAAGAATTGCGATAGAACTGACTTAAAGCTTAGTTCATCACGGTTGAAATATGTTGGAACATAAAGTGCAAACAAAGCGATCACTTCGACCCAGACGCAATACTAAGAGTCAATAACTGAACCATTCGCTAAGACCTTTATAAAACTCTATTATTACCCCTAAATGACCTAAATGTACTTTGCTGGCAAGAGGGGGAACAGGTCAGGATAAACTGGCCATGGCATCTTTCTAGAAGTATTAAAACAGCATCTTTAAAAAGAAATAAAGATCAATACACCACACACAATATTGTTTCCCACTGCTATGAAATTGAAACGAGGTTGGCTTTGAAATTCAATTTAATTTGGTAGAAACTTGTTGGGCTAAACGGTTCCGAGTACCTTCATTGTGTTGGATGTTTCACTCCACTGTTTTGGAGTTTTGAGCGGTGTTTATGCGTAAATGACTTAGTTTTAAACACAATTAAGGGTTACAACAGAAGTTAAACGCGGGAAGGTTGATTTTTCTCTATAAAGGGTTTGTTTGTGGCATGAACTAGGCTTTTAAGAATGTTCATGAGTATTTTTAGACTTTTCAAGCAGTAAATCAGACTATGATTAAATTAATTTAAACAGGTTTTAACGCGATACGCGGATAGGTAGCATTGAAATATTACCTGTATTTGCCTGACGTTGACTACGATATTGTAAAAGCCGAAGTCGCAATTAATTTCGTTTATTTATATTTTGTACAGACCCTCAGAAGATAACTGGCAAAATGGAATGTGGCACTAAAACCTTTCTTCAAAACCTTTTTAAAAGCTGATTCTTTATTCAAGTTAACCATTAAAGCTTACCGAAATTCTCTACTTTCCCTTCTATATTATTGCAATACGTCGGGAATAGAGCTGCCCTGACACGTGATTCTTGGAAGGGTTCCCTTTTTCTGTGGTCCAGGCCCATGCCGTGCAGGGTTACGTGGGCGACTTCAGGGGGCAGAGTGCAGGTGGGTGTTATAAGGATCATCTGCAAGTTTAAAAATATGGTTATTATAATAAAAACCGATGAAGTTTGAGTCAGACTTGCACACCAAATTACAGGTGCCATACTTTCGTACATGATTGACCCTCCCATTCTTCAACACATCTAGGATGTTATCGCGGTCCCTCCGCACCTTAATTCTTAATATCACAAATGTTTTTATGAAGTATAAAAATACTAATAAATATAGCCCCGCAGCCGTTTATAAAGAGGGAGCCCTAAAAATTGATTGCCATAAAAATTACTGAGTATTGACTCTGCTAAATTTGCTTGTTGATTAATTTGTGAACACGCGGTTAAATGTAAATTACCAATTGCTTCTCTGCAACAAGCACAAAGCTAGTAATTTTGCAAGACTCCTTAAACTACAAAGCGCTCAGGCGGTATGACCGGGATGCATGGCGGCTAATAAAGGAGTGGGGTAAACAAGGGGACCTCAACTTTGACAAGCTCAAGAGGGAAACAAGAGCAATTAGAAAGTTAAAATAGGTCAATTATTTAAAAAGAAATCATTCATCCGTCATCAAGAACTGCCCGAGCAACTGCACTTAGGAGGATTTAATGAATGATGCTGACAATGCCACTCTTGTAGCGGAGTTTTGGGCTGACACTGTGTAGGTTTGTTGTCGACACGATAAGAAGAAGAACATCCAGAAATATTTTAGTGCCAGTCTTTTCAATGTCATGGTTTCATTGCTACTCGTGACTCTATGCAACGAGTAGCCTACTTGACTCTTTACTCAGAAGTAGTAATTAGGCACTTGTCTTTCACTCAGTTACACTGTTAATGGCATGATAAAAAGGGGTGTGTTAAGATAGGGATTTTTTTGTAAGATCTTTGGCCATACTTATAAAAACTAAATTTAGCCTAGGCGCAGACCATAGATTTTTCGTCGGCTGATAGTTTAGTCGGGCAGTTGAAGTGCGCACATTACACCGATTCGATTTGGCCGATTCTTCATACAATTTAAAATCGGGTAAAACTACTTACCAGCCAACTAAAAATCGGTGGTCTGAACCTAGTTTTATAGAGGTGTTTGTTGCATAGTATGGACTCACCTTAATACTGTTAGTGATCTACGCTGAAAAATTCTACGAATACAAATCCAGAACAACAAAAAGAGCTCATTGTGTATGCGATGCTGATATAGAAGTGGTTCGTAAAAGTTTAAGGAGGACGGTTTACCGAAATGAAAATTACAGTGACGTCATGTTTGAATTACACATTTCGCTCGGAACAAGAACACACGAGCGAAATACATATTACTTTAACCAGAGGTATGTAAAATATTTATTATACCTACGCAAAAATAATTTATTGCGAGTAACACTCTTAACTTCATCATCATCATCATCATTTCAGCCATAAGACGTCTACTGCTGAACATAGGCCTCCCTCAATGATTTCCATAATGACCGATTGGAAGCGGCCTGCATCCAGCGCCTTCCTGCTACCTTTATAAAGTCGTCGGTCCACCTTGTGGGTGGACATCCTACGCTGCGCTTTTCGGTACGAGGCCTCCACTCCACAACATTGTTCCTCCATTAACCGTCAGTTCAAAAAAAGAATAAAACAACTAAAAATAGTTCTTATCCTACAGATCTAACTGTTCTTTTTATATCACAAGCATGTTACAACACACACTTTGAAACTATTCAGCCGTGATAGAGGCAGTTCAAACACTCACTCTTCGTCCAACAGGTTTGAAGTAGTAATGCAAGCAACAGCTCTCCAGGACTCCAGAGTAAGTGTAGTAGAGGTAGGTAGTGTTCAACTGCTGGGCCATCAACACTGGATTATGTTCTATAAATGTGAGACACGACCGTTTTTGCAAGAACTCATGTCCTTTTCGCACTAGACTCCTTAGCCTTTTTGGATCTGGAACATAAATGAATATCCTTGACCAAGATTTGACACTTATAAATATAGCAAAACTAAATTAAAGAGGCTCTTTACATATCTCTTTTCTAATGCTTCGATACAAACAAATATGGTTAGTGCTGAGAAGAAATCACAGATAAATGTACGAGTAATAATTAGCCTAAGAAGAAACAAACTTCTTGCAGAAAACTTAATACCTACTTTAAATAACGAAAAAAAAAATTCAAATATTATTTAATGATTTTTAAAGAAGACCCAGCGATTGAATTCCCAACTTAAAAGAAAACAAACTTTATTTGGATGAATTAGCTAGATCTAAAAATACTCACTTACTGAGAAAAAGTCAAAAACAAACGGTATAGTGCCCTCACTCCACTCGCAGGGCCAATCGGACGGCAAATCAGTTTCGGTGACTAAAACAAATTTACTCGATAAAGCACAAAATTAATTTTCAAAGAACGCTCGAAATTACATTACAAAATGTTCCCGACCGTTGACGCAAGGTTGTGAAATAATTATGTTGAAATTACAAAGTACAACAAACAGATTTATTAACCAATTTTGGTTCAATTGTGATTTGTTTTGCAACTCCATGGTAAGGTTTCGATGGCGATTTATCGGCGCGAATTATATTCGTGCTGTGCATTTTGTTTGCTTTGTTGTTTGTAAGGAAATACGGTTTTCTGTAATTGGTTTTCGTTTATCAAGACCGTTTATCGCTTCGTGTAAAACAATACACCTCTTGCTGTGTTCTCGACAATATCATTGAGAAATCTGACTGACTGTGATACAGTAAGTTTTGGATTGTAAATAGTGAAAGATATCACAGAGTTATTATGCATTTACATTGTACCGATTCATTTGAAATAGCCATAGGCATTTTAACGAATTAGCGAATTTTCGAAAAATACTAGACAGTCAAAGCGGGAATACCATAATCTGTAAAAAACGTTTTACCGTTATTGTTACTCCAACCGATTGCCGTACAAACAAATCCATTCAATTACTTTGTGTAATTCCGATAGCCAATATCAATAGAATTGTGTTTTGTGCTCTGTGGCTGACCGTCAGCGCTCGTTGTAAACTATATTCTGTGGGGCAACCCCGATACGGGTCGTACAATTAATTTTAATTGTTGATATAACCCGGCCAAATAGTGGAGCCCGCACTGGCTGTCCATCTGAAGCCGCAGACTAAGCCGTTTAAAGTCCAATTTTGGTGTCATCTTTCCGAAATTGAATAGCCTGGATTTACCGACGAACAAGTATTTTTAATGTTTTTATGGAGAAGGCGAAAGGGGACGCTGAAAGCAATTTAACTGCCATTCAGTAACTTTCAGCGGGGGTTAAAAATGAGCTCAGCACTAGATAGATTGTAATTGGGATTGAAATTGTTTTAAAAAATAGTTGGCCTCCTAACTGTCTTCATTAGCAGAACACTACTAGCCAACTAGCCAAATAAAAAAGTTATAAAGTGGTGACATCACCATATGTGACACTGCTGGCTGGATCCTTCTATTTGAGTTTCCATCTTTCATGCGTTCGAAATTTTAAAAAAGAATAGTAATTCGATATTTTTGTAAGTGCTCGATAGTTTTAAACCATTTCGGTATTGACTGGGTATATTTATGTGGCTCTGTCTTCGGGTTCTTTAAAATTAACCGCTGTCAGATGCAGCTGGCAGCCGCAATGCGGAGGGCATCCGCGGATGCGAGGATATTTTTTAATTTTTCCATCAAACGTACAAAGCTAGTACAACATACGTCAAAAGTTCTGCTGCAGATAGATAAAAAATAAAATAGGAGGAAAATTTTTGTCATACGCTTTATATTCAATACTATTCTGGCCGCAATTTTTATATGTGGATTTCAGAAGACATGTAATGAATAAAAAGAAGAAATAAAAAATCCATTTTTTTTTACTTATACCTACTACTCGATAGTGACCAAATGTCAAGTATAAGAAAAACTACATCCAGGCGATGGCATTAGTATTATTTTTCTGACAAATGAGGCATGCGTCTCAAAACGACTGGTCTTATAGCTTAGTATAGCGTGAAATAGGAACCTAAGCGGCTGTACAAGTAGTCATTTGGCAGATGGTCAAGACCAAATCTGACGCGCACATTGTTCAGTCTAAGTGATAATAAACATTTCTAGCACTGCTTGGGCGTTAAATCAGAATCAGTGAATGCTGAAGCTATTCCAGAAGTGATCTATTTTAGGCTTTATTACGTCCCAAAAGTTTCACAGAATTGATGACACATTCAAAAGTTTCCACAACAAATATTTGCGAAAGAAATACCCACGTTTCAATATACAGTTTTCCTGTCGCATCGATCGCGTCCGTATAAAGCAGGGTACCTACTCATCTAGCCGTGTAGCATGTAATGTATCAGATACTGTATCAAGTGAGTGAGGCACGAGCCCGCTGCGAGCTGCTCGCGCGTGGTTCGCAGGGAGATCGTAGCGACTCGCCGACTGGCGATATCACTGCGAGCACAAAGGCGGCTCACAGAAGGATTCAGGAGCTCGTAGCTAATACGCGATGACCGTGGACGAGCCGTACTCACTTGAAGGTTGGTTACGTTATATGCTACGTTACGTGCTACATGGCAGGTGAGCCTATCATTACCTGCCATAATGACGGCTAGGTCTAAGAAAAAGTAGGACAAAGTATAGTTCTGATGCTTAACTCAGTCAGTGTCTGAGGTATGGGAGCAGCACGGGTGATTGTGTGACGATCAAACATCAGCAAGACTTCATATTTGTATGCCCTGTCACATCATAATATGTCAATGTCACCCCTCTCGAGCCGCTTCCATTATTTTAGGATTTAGAATTGTCACAGCTCTAGTGCTTAACTCTGTCAGGCACTGACGCAATCTTTATTGTCAGCCGTATTAAATAAATCCTGGCAACAAATGCCAATAAAACACACTCAAGAACACCCGTCTCGTCGGCACACAAAGACCGCGAAGTTCAAGCACCGCACGCTTCGCAGTCAAAGTAGAAAACTGGCAAGAAATTATTCATTAGCCAGCTAGATGAGCTGTTTGTAATGAGGTCGTATTTCCAAGGAAATAAGACTTAGTTTCCTATAATATCTGCTGTTTATAGAATATGATGCTAAATTGTCAGTGAGATAGGAAAAGAAGTAGGTATATTGGTCAGATATAGGATTTAAATATCTTTCGTTGCTTTTAAAAAAAAACATGGTAGTAGAAGCACAGGTAGAAGTCACACCCGAATTAACTTAAAATAAGTAACCAAGTACCTATTCAAATAAATTTCTATTCGTTGTATTTTCAAACAGGAAATAAACTTGAAACAAAGGTATACAGAACAACTGGACGAAGGTTGCGCTGAACGTGTCAAGCAAAGATTCCTTAATATTCCAAAAGTGACTTCATAATTTCTCTTGATAGAGACAGAAATATACACAGTAGAAAAAAACAGCCGAGTTTAAATAAAAGGATAATGACCAATGAAAAAAGGAGATACTAAAGAAAGACTTTGCTACTCTTTAATATAATCCGCAGAGCTAACTACTGAACTTGCAGAACTTGGAATTACTTGGCCTGATATTTGTGCGTATTACCAACTTCGTGTGCTAGTAGAAAATTCATAATTGTTTCTTTGAAATAACATTTTTGTATGCGGATAAACGCCCCTCCTCGGGACAAAAGTGTTGGAAATTGTACTGAGTCGTGTTTTACAAGTTTCCGCAAAGAAGTTTCTCTCTAGATTCGATTAAAGGGTACCGCAAGGCTTTTACCGAGTTCCCGGGAGTAGGTATTCGAACTTCTTACGGAGTCCTACGCTTTTGTAGTGCGGTTGGATCCCTCTTAAACGTTGGTGTTCTCTTGGGAATGATTATTGTGTTTACTGTGTGGTTTTTGCTTTTGTTTCTAATTAGGACCACCAAATCTGAAGAATGTGAAGCAATAGACTTCACATTTATAAATGTGACTTATAGGTGAATTTCGTTATTTCGTCGAATTTGATCCATATAACTTATTCAACACTAAACACTAATAAAGACAATAATTTATCACTAACTAGGTATTTCTCTTAGTTTTATTACAGAAATATCATTATAATAATGTATCTAATTCTTTCTAAGAACCTTCGTCCGACGGCGAGACTTTAATAATGAGCTGTAGATGTTTAAGTCAAATATGATGACAACTTATCTCAATATTTGGCGACGCAAATTTTAATTTAATGCTTGAACAGTCAAGCGATTGTGTGAATTTTTCAGCCATCGACTAACAATATTTCAAACCAAATCATTCCGAAAATATAGCAGCGGAAACTTTACAAAGAGATTCGATAAATTAAAAATTGTGACCGCCCCAACGACTTCACTCCGTGCATCGTGAGCAGCGAACAAAAACATTGTATTCACACCATGTCTGTGCGTACAAAGGGAAAAAGAAAAACTCCTTTGTTGCCAATTTTCAATATTGTCTCCACTCGATGTTACTTTTATTAAATTTTTTGTCGACACTCCGCCGAAACAGTCGTGTATTGATTGCCGTCGATGCCTCGATTTGATAAAGCGGGTATGTGACAGCCTTCGATAATAAGATAAGTGCAATCAACTTATCGAGTTAAATGTAAGTGTGAAAATGTTTTTCGTGTCTTTTTTATGTCGAACGAAGTTTTTGCTTTAGTTCATTAAACAATATTCATCGTTGGATTTTCGTCAGATAGGTATTATTACTTATTAGCTGGTCTTTGCACTCAGCGTTCTTGGCTCGTCCACATTTCATCATCATCATCATAATTTCAGCCAAAGGACAACCACTGCTGAACATACGCCCCAAATGATTTCCATACTGTCCAATTGGTAAGTAGCGACCTGCATCCAGCACCTTCTTGCTTTATTGATTGATTGCTACATTTATGAGGTCGTCGGTACACCTTGTATAGCGCTCATGTTTGCTGAGGAGAGACTTAAGATGTCGACTTAGAATGTAGGATATAGTCTATTATAACGCAATAAGTTTTGTGTTTTTTTTACGACTAAAAGAAATTACTGTATTATGTTTAAAAATATACCGATCACATACTACTTCTAGTTCTTGATTCACACTTCGTATAATTTCTGTTTTAAATTCAAAAATGGGTACGTCGGGAGCAATATTGTGATGATTAGAGACCAACGCAGGCGGGCACCGCGCCAGCGAGTTAGGCCTGTTGTATGGAAGTGCCTCATGCGGAGCGTTTGGCGGGGAACATAACAAATTGTTTTTTTTTATCCACAAGAGGAAGCTCTTGGCTTGTATCTAACCTATATGTATTATTAGTATGGCGAGGAGTAGACCTTTTTCGAAACGAAGAGTTTCAGGTTTAGTCCAAGCGAGCTGTAGTCAGCGAGTCGGAAAATGACAAGTTGACGCACCGAACCTAAATAATTGTGCGCGTGATTCTAGAGGTAATTTAGGGGGCCCACTTGCGAGATTTAATTGATATAAGCTATTGCATACAGCGATACCTACTTAGAATTGGGTTTGATAGGAACATGAAATGGTGTTCGAATTTTAATAATAACATCAAAAAACTTTTGTCTAATTTAAAATTGTATCGGTTGATATGGTAGATAATTCATTTACCTACTTAAAGCTTTACTAGTGCGATCTCCTATTAAATAAATCGAGATCATTAAACCACACCATACAGTGACATTCGTGGCAAAATTACTTATATTTTTTATGGCTCGCTGTGTGACTGCTGTTTGTATTGGCCTTATTACGTTTATCGCTAAGCTCAGTTCCTAAAGCCTCTACTCCATCGCCCACTTTATTCGTTCGGAACTCCTGAACAGCTGGCCCACATATCGCCTTTAGAGTGTCGCCGGCGCAACCCGCTTTTGGGTTATATTAAGTGGAAAAAATTTAATGTAAAAACCTAAACCTGAAAATAGTCTATGGTTTTTTCTAACTGAACGATTAGCTATGACCGTCGCAAACAATATATATTTGGAAAAGTAGCTGAGCTGGTAGAGCTAGAATTTTTCGATTCGTAGTACACAGTGCAGTAAAAGCGGTAACATCGATGACAGAATTCCTGTATTCTCAGTTTGGTTGTTATGAATTTATGTCTACTTGAATTATTTTATTACCTCCGATGCATGTTGCATCTCAAACATTGAATATTGTTTAATTTTCATAGTGTTTTTACATTTTTATAACATGATTTTTCCTGCTAAGGGTATGATTTCTAACAACCTTACGCTTGCCTAACGTTTGCTCGAACCTCTGAGCTACAAATAAATTGGTTGATCTATCAAAAAATCATGTCCCATAAATATACCTCAGTAGTTATTTGAATACCGCAACAAAGAAAAACAAAGAACATAACAACGCATCACTGTATCCAAATGCCACAAAAGACAGATAACAAAAAAGCATCAAACAAACAGCCCTCGACTGTCCTCTGATACGTCGTGAAGTGCGGTCCTCGGTCCTCGGCCCTCCGGCCCCATTAGGGCCGGGCCCGCATCCTTGGAGGACCCTCGATGGCTCAAACCCCGTCCGTCCGCGCTAGTGAATTCGCCAAGGACTGATACTTGTCTCCTGCTTGTTATCCAATGACTTTTTTAGCTTTTTAAGCAAATAAGGATGATTTATTATGTTACATTATTATTTGTACCCCACAACACAATGTCGGTGTTATGAGGTATCTATATTCGTATTTACGGTGTCTTGAACTCGTTTTTTCAAAAGTAGTGCAAATATTTTATCTTTTCGTACAATAGCTAGACTCTAGTTACTCCCTAAAACACTAGGTAAGTATTTTCATTATAATAAATTGTAATTTTCGCTGTCATTCAAGCCAGCAACTTACTAAGATTGAAAGAGATGGAAAAAAGTCTGAAACACTAAACGGAAGACTTATGTTCAGTTTTTTAAATACAATTTATATTAAAACAATTATGTGTAAAGCAAGACATTGCCCAATCACATAATAAGAATGTATTAAAGGAAATGTCCATTCAAATACCTAAACGAATTCCTACTATGAATACGTTTGGTGACCGGCAATTCTGCCGCAAACCTTAATATGTCATCGCACTCGAATAATTTCAGATATTCAAGTTGGTAGCGACTATTGCGCCCAAAAGTTGTACGAAGTCGATGTGCCCTTCAAAGTGTTTGTGAGACCGTCACGCTCTCATAAACTTGGCTTGTTTTTATTATTTACGTTACAGTAAAAATTCATAATCGGTCAAAACCTAAACTAAAGATGATTTAGGACGCTATTTGGATCAAATATGTAATTGCTCAATAATGAATAATAAATAAATAAAATAAATAACCAGAGAGTCAAATCGGTCAAAAGAGCGTTAGTCAAATCCACTTTTGAGTGCAAAACATTTTATTAACCGACCGAACAAATTAATAATCTACTTATCTTTTACCTGAAGAATACATAGCGACATTATTGTTGATGTAAGTTACAACATGTGATTATTTTGTATGCACAAAACACAAAAAAATACAATTTTAAGTTGGTTTTTAACACATTTTTGATGATTTTCAAGTAATTTTCACTAATCATAACACTTTTTAAGAATTTTGACCGATTGGTTAAATTTTAAATCAGGCGAAACCCCTTTTGATAGATTTTTTGCCCTCTAAAGTGGTTTTAACTAACGCGCTTGGTCAAAACCACTTTTGACTGGAAAAATCAGTCAAAAATGATATTGACTAAGGCCATCAGTCAAAATCACTTTTGACTGATTTATGCAGTCAAAAGTAGTTTTGACCAATTATGAGTTTTGACTGTAACATATACAAGTCAGATGTGTTTATGTACAACATAAACATATTAGGGGTGGACTAATCTCTTGCGGGTCGTTTGCCAATTTATCGAGATGTTGTTGTTACATTATTTATTAGATGGAGATCGGAATTCCTGAATATTTTACAAGGAACTAAATAATGAGGCTGTCGATAAAAGTAAATCAACTGCTACTTTGTCAAATTACATCTGGGATTCTTTTGTTTATCTACGAGAGGTACTAGCGACCCGTCCCGGTATCCCTTAGGTTGTTGACAAGTTAGTGGCAGGGGCAGCCTAAACCATAGGGTCTTTTGCTGATCTTATCTAAATCTATTCCCCAATGCTTTCCATGTTGCCCGGTTGGTAGCGAGTTAGCGACCTGCGTCCAGCGCCTACCTGCTACCTTTATGATGTCGTCGGTCCACTTTGTGGGTGGACATCACACGCTGCGTTTTCCGGTACGCGAATATGTAACTCAAAGGTGATTGACTGACTGACTGATTGACTGACTGACTGACTGACTGACTGACTGACTGACTGACTGACTGACTGACATAGTGATCTATCAACGCCCAGCCCGAACCACTGGACGGATCGGGATGAAATTTGGCATGCAGGTAGATGTTATGACGTAGGCATCCGCTAAGACAGCATTTTACGAAACTCCACCCCTAAGGGGGTAAAACGAGATTCACGCGTACGAAGTCGCGGGCGGCCGCTAGTTATTACATATTTAAGTATTAAATATTTCTAAGTATAAAGAACTGGAAAATTTTGTGGTAAAATCTCCAGGGGGTCTAGACAAAGTGCAAATTATAATCGCAAACCAGTCGAAAAGTGGTCGAAAAGCCCCTTTTTTGTATGGAGTTTTGACGGATTCGATTTTCGATTCGATCAAAAAGTGCGTTTTGTCTAGGGGGGCTGATGTTTCTATCAAAATATCATTGCAGGAAAAGCTATCATCTAGCTGAAGTGGAAAATATATCCAGAAATATAGGAAGCGGATTCATGTAAGCTGGTAAAGCAAACAATGATTTATTTACTCGAAAATAGGATTCAATATTTATAGGCAGCTTGGGAAAGATTTTGCGCGTTTTCAAATATGCATAACTTTTGCGATTTGTTTCAATCCTTGCTTTGTACAGGTTCATCAGACTGTATATTTTTGTAGCAAAATCACCCTTATTACAACTAAATAAGATACCAAATTTTTTTGATTAATGTGCCACCGTTCGTACCCTTGACGGTACATAATTGATTCCTGAACTCTTTGTCGTGGTCGAGGTAAAAGCTTTTTTCTTTTTTCAGATAAATATTCTGCTTTCATTCGAGGTAATATCGAAATTAGTTTCGATATTACCGTTATCTATTCGTAGTAATAAGGTAAAGCTGACACGAGATTTCATTTCATTGACTTTACTAAAATTGTAACTTACGTGATTTGTTTATTTGAAACTAAATGGCTTCGATTAAAATGTAAAATGAAGGATCTAATAAAATAACAATTAATTAATAAGCGTGTCGTAAGTAAGTAAAGGCGTAAGTCGAGATGGTTGGATTAATTCGGATACTTCTTGAGAACGGAAAAATTTGAAAAGTTTTCTGGAAACATGTCCAAATCGGGAAGATTTGATGTTCTTTTCCATGGAATTTTGAGCTATTAAAGTTATTAAAGGAATATTTTATTCACAATAATTGTGGGCACGAGTACAGTCGGTGGCATAAAAGACTGTACCATTATCTGACGGTATATTTTGGGCAAAGTAGAGATAAAACATGGATTACAGCACCTTAAACAAATAATGCAAAATTAAAGTTTCTAAAGAAAAAAAAATACATTATAACTCTGGAAAATAAGCTACTGTTTCAATGACAATTTTTTTTTATGTGACAGGAGGCAAACAAAATTTAGTAGCTATGAAATTAATTTACCTTATTTATTTTTTTATGTTTGGATGATGATGGTTAGGTTGATGTGCTGTCATTCGTCCTGTATTTATATTGAACAAAGCCGCATTAGCGCCTATTACACAGGTTCTATACAGGTAATATCTGAACTATTCCTAGGCACATTAATTAACTTAGTACGGAACTCTGGAAGTTTGCCTCATCCATCCTTAGTGGAGTTCACCTCAACACCGCAAGCTTGTTTTTGTTTGAGACACGGATCCCTATGCTCAGGGTTTGGTGCGGGCTTGGTAGAATTATTATTTGTGTTAGAAAGAGGAATGGAGAATGAGGGCCACCATTGATAGTATAATAATCGAATAAAATAATACTTTAAGGCTGAGTTGCACCACCTAACTTTAACAGTAACTATAACGTTGTCCGGTGTGTTTTGTATAGAGTTTAGCAGATTTCTGACGTTTGATAAAGTCAAAGTAAGATGTTACAACTAAGATCAAAGATGAAATTAGGTAGGTACTCGACCTAAGGCCACAAGGGAGTTGAGATCCTATTAGGCTATTACCGATTTTATTATTAGGCTTTACGTGTAAAATAATTATTATTTTCGTTCAAAAAAGAGATAGCTATGTTTTTGAAATGAGCAAGAAACTGACCTTAAGATTACTAGTCGTAATTACTATACGGCAGGATTGCGGCGGTTTGAAACTAATCTCAAAGCATCTCAATTGAACCCGCGACCACCGAACGTTGAAGCTTCTCGTCTATAGTGGTCAGCCCACTCGTAACACACAGATATTTTAACTTAGTAACTACGAGGAGTTAACGGGACTATGAAAAAAATGGAGCCACAAACTACGTTAGGAATTGAGAAGGATGAAAAAGCATTTACTGCAATGAACGTAAACTTCAATTTAAAACGAAATGCGCTATATCTCAGAAGAAGTCCGAGAAAAACTGATTTGCTCTCCGCAGTGTGTAATTACAAGCGAATAATAAGAATAAGAATACTATTGTTGTTGCAGATTCAATAAAGAATAGTCTGAAATACGGAAAAGAGAGCTCGTTATTTTCCATTTCAGTTTTTCTATAGGTTGATTGAAATACTACAAAATATAGAAAAAAATGAGGGAAATTCTTCAACTTAACCTCACGTTCCTTTCTCGTTTCTCGCAGAATCTCGCTGCATTTAAGCGTTAAAGCGGCTTTTTCTTATCCTAACCACCGTGCACATTAGGTAATACAAAGATCATTAGACGGGTTGCTATAAATACAAGCTTGCGCACAATAACCCTCAAGTATACCGCTTAAGTGCATGTTTATATTCATAGGCTGAAAGCGTGGCGGAAAACTGAGCGGAGGCGGAAAATTAAATGTAAGTATGTGTTTTGTGTGCTCAAGGAAATGCCTGCTTTTTGACCACACATAAACACGTACTTACTGCAATAGATAAAGTTCGTACTGATTCTAACTACGTCGTACGAGGATATGACACTATTCACAAGTCCTCTGTAAGATGTATTTTTAATCAAGGGATATCAAAAAATAAAAATCAAAATTTTATAAGGTTTACTATAGATTAATTAGCAAAAGTATTTACGTTTAAGTATTTATTTATATTCGTGAGCTAGATATCTATGGCTGCCGCGACACAAGCACAACTTAGGGCATCAGCCACTAGAACAGACTGTTTGTATATCTTTTGTTGGCAAATAAAATACTTTTACTACCTTAGTTACTCGTAGAACAGGACTGGATGGCGTCAAGCAAAATGTCCAAATTCTTATGTTCACTTTATGCATTACTTTCCGCTCCGCTCGTGCACGACCATAGCCTAAGACTAACGTGGAATTAACCCGGAACTGCTAGCGCAGCAGATTACCCCAGGAAGTTAAGAAACACCCACCTTTAAAGATATACGGAGTTGCGGAAAGTTTTGCATTTCTGACTGATTTACGACTACCCTTGATTTTATGATGCAGTAAGTTTTTAGCGCTTCAAGATGTTCTAGTTTTATTCAGTTTATCTAGAGAATAATGAGCGTTTTGAAACAAGTCTGTTTTTAAGCCGTGAGAGGAATTAGATGGGTATAACTTCGATCATTTCAGTAGGTACCTACGACAATTTTATTAAGTGTATGGGTGATTCTGTAGTTTAAAGAAATCTTAAATATTATAAAAATGCAATGTTAATTTTTCAATTATTACATTACTTACACAAAACAAATTATTGATTGAAAATCAATTAAGATTGTATTAATCGAAAATTCTCTTCGGACTGCGTAGATAGGTACAAGTATAAATCAGGCTTTGTGCGTTGCGACTTTTCAAAAGTATTTTTCTACAAATAAAAAACCGTAGCGATAGAATCTCTCCCACCAATTTACGTTCCCGTAGCGAATAAAAATATCCTTTTAGCCCCGGATAACGATATGCATTTTAATTTGATTGCCCGCGGTCAAACCGGGATTACAAGATTATCCTGAACGTTTTATCATTACGTCTTTACAGGACCGGTAGACGTATTTTTGGTACAAAATGCAGATTAAATTTCACCGTCGTTAGCTTTTTGAGTGACAGACTTTATTTGGGCGAATAAATACGCAAATTGTTTATGTTTTCACAAATTGGTAATATTTTTCATTTTTTTAAAGGTTCATTGGCGAAGAACCTTCCCGGTTTCCATATAGAAATAAAAGGAGAGTTATAAATTTGGAAATATTGTAGGAATTAGCCAATAGCCTATATTGAAGTATCCTACATTCTTGATTAGGTCTTTCAGATATGAATTAATGTTACTTCAATAACATAAAATTATATTAGAATTTAACATCAAAGTCGTATCACGAAATCATATTTTTTTCTACTTTTCATGTCACAATTTCTGACAAACAACCCTTCATCACATTCATTAGTATCAAGTGACATACAAAATTACGGCAATTGTAAAAACATTTTCAAGACTCGTACGCATGTCTTATTAAATGCTCATGAAAAATCATCGCAGCATTAACTCAGCATTCCGAGACATACTAAACCGCGTTCCAAATTAAAATGTAACTCACTGGTGTTACGCCATGTAAAGTGAATAAGATAAATGAAGCAAGCCGCTGGTGAAGGAACCAGCGCGGTGCGTATGGGGGAAATAATTTACCACTCTAGGGATGCGCTGACGCGGACAACCTGACAATTTGTTGTGGTGCTTCTATTCGATAAATGAATCCTTTGTAGTGCTCCACGTCCCTTTGTAGTGCTGTTGTTTTTTTTTTTTGCACGGCGCTAACCATAATGAGCCACACACCTCAAGATACATTTAAATCAAAATTCAACCATTGAATGCAGTTTAATCTCGGGGTAAATTAAACTGAGGGTTGTGCTAAAGTAACTCTATCTGTTTCTTAGTACCTACCTTTTCACGCTTAGTTAAACTACTTAACTGAGAAAAATCAGGATAGTTTGATAAATACATTTTTGCGCTCGTGGTAATACTTAGTAATCTGTCTGTTACAAGCAGCATTAACGTGGTGGAAACCGTGGGCGAAAAAAGATGGTGATTTATAAATTCTGTTAAATGCAAAACCTAATAGCGCGATGATGACTTGAAAAGAGAGCGAAGAAGCCACCTTTCAACCAACTACGACATTCAATAACTTACTGACATGCTTGACGTCAAAAACGCCCCAAAAATTGTCAACAGAAAGTTAGGTTTAAAGAACATTTATTTTTCATTAAAAACCTTATAGTCACTTACATGAGAAATTAACAAATTTTACGAGTATGTAGGTAGATAAGTTACAAGTTTCCAATAGCCAGAACAAGCAGATGTACTTCTGCGGGAACCGTCCTAACAAAACTATAGTACCTACTTACGTGAACTTGATTTTACGTCGTCGCATCCAACTTTATACGTATAAACGTATAAAGTTAGATGCGTTGACCCCAACAAATGGGATTAAGGTGAAGATGAAGGGTGCAGTCACCATGATTGATTACGATTTAAGATATTCCGATGGCACATCCCTATACACACGCTTCATTTGCACGAGTTTGACGGGTTTGGATTTTGAAGTCGGCGCTTTGATGTGGTGTAATGAGAACCTATAGGAAACGGCCATTGTTGTCAAGGAGGGATTGTGTGAGATTTTAAACCCTTTGCACACCAAAAGGTTGAGATTAGCTGTGAAGAAATTGGGATGATTAGTTTTCTCGTTTGTTTTGTAAAAGATGATGAGGAAACTCTTTTCTATAGTGAAATGTTTTTATGAGGGTGAGGAGTGCGAACCCCTATTGTGTGGTTTTGGTCGATGACACAACGTCGGTGAAGTACTGAAAGTCTGATCCAAATCACACTGTATTATTTTAGATTGTTTTATTGTTATACATATAGACTTAGATTCAGGGCCGCGCCGCCCCTGTGTGCGATGTGTGCGGCGCACACAGGCGCCAAGACAATAGGGGCGCCGCGCCGCTACTGCCACCTAATTTTTTTTAAAATGGAGTATCGATAAGTAAGTAGGTACAGTATGCGCAACATAGGCCTTGTACACAACAAAACAAATATTACGCTTATTAAACAAGTCTCTCTTTCTACACAATCTTTCATCCCTTAATTTTATTACTCCCTTTAGGGTAACATTCTTAGAAACTTTAAATGTCATTTTTATTTCTGTCTAATCAAAAGCCTAAAATAAGTTTCAAGATTCTAATTGCTTCATTTAACCTTTCATCCCCTTTTTAACCCCTTACAACCTCTTTTTCGCATTAAAAATAGCTTATGTCCTTTCTCAGACTCTGGTCTGTCTGTGTACCAAATTTCATTCAAATCAGAGCCCCGATTACGGTAATTTTTAACGTCAACAATCCAGACACGCTTCTCGATTCTGCGATACGATTGGTCGTTCAACAGCGTACGTCAGCTGTTTTGACCAATCATATCACAGAATCGAGAAGCGTGTCTGGATTGTTGACGTTAAAAGTTACCGTAATCGGGGCTCAGTTCATACAACCTTTCATCCTCCTTTTTTTTTTGTCGCAGAGGAAATGCTTTGCGCACCGTCACCACTGCCGGGGGACAGGGTGGTGTGTGGGACTCCCGGCGCCCTAAAAAGGGCGCTGCTCCATCCTGAAAAGGACGGGGTATAGCCTCTAAAACCTCCGCGGCGTTCCGTCATCTAGTGGGGATGTCGCGAGTATCCGGCCGTAGCCTTAGACTTCCGCGACAGCCTTTCATCCTCCTTTTCAACCCCTTATAACCCCTTTTTAGCAATAAAAAGTAGCCTCTGTCCTTTCTCAGGCTCTAGACCCTCTGTGTACACAATTTCATTCAAATCGGTTCATACAACCTTTTTTTTTCGCCAGGAAATGCTTGAAATTGCATACCCACTGGCCCGGGGACCACTGGAACCAGTAGGTTATGAGAGGCTCTCCCTGCCAGATGGGCAAGGCCTACTCACTAAAACCTGACGGTGTCCTCCCGAAGTGTTTGGGACGGAGCTGCGAGTTATTGTCCGAGCTAGACAGCCTAGACATTCTTTTGCGGCTCCGCCCCAGACTGTGGCTCGCTCTTTTTGAGCGAGGGACGACTGACTTCAGGGAGTAGTACCTCCCTTGGTCTTCGCTATCAGTACGCGTGAACACATGCGCGCGCCGCCGCCACGGGTCCTTTAGCGGCCACCAAACACCCCCATGTCTAGTGGTCGAGGACCCTTAAGAGGGGGCATGGAGATGGTAGTGTCTCCTACGGTGTCCTGGACGTCGGCGACGGTTCGGTGAAGCGTCAGGCGAGGCCTCTCGCTCCCTCTCCGCCGCTTCTTTCTGCGACATGACCTCCTCGCAGAAGTGGAGCACCACATGCCATGCATCTGGGCTCTCTAGCATACGAGGCAGGATGGCCCGTAAGGAGAGATCTTGTCCTACCTGTTCCACGAAGATTTCGCGCTCTGCCACCCAAGCTTGGCACACTTCGAGTGTGTGCTGCGCGGAATCCTCGATGCCTTCTCGACAATGCCAGCAATTGGCACTTTGCTTCCGTCCTATCCGAAATAGATAGTCGCCGAAACAGCCGTGGCCAGTTAGTATTTGGTTCGCTCTATAAGAGAGACGATCTCTTACCTCCAAATACTAACCGTGTCGGTTCATACAACCTGAGATCACCCTTTTCAACCCCTTACAACCCCTTTTTAGAAATAAAAAGTAGCCCATGTACTCCTTTCTCAGGCTTTAGGCTATCTGTGTACCTTTCATTCAAATCGGTTCATACAACCTTCCATCCTCCTTTTCAACCCCTTAAAATACCTTTTTAGCAATAATAAGTAGCCTCTGTCCTTTCTCAGGCTCTAAACTATCTGTATACCAAATTTCATGAAAATCGGTTCATACAACATTTCATCCCCCTTTTCAACCCCTTAAAACCCCTTTTTAGCAATAAAAAGTAGCCTATATTCTTTCTCAGGCTCTAAAGTATCTGTGTACCAAATTTCATTCAAATCGGTTCAGTAGTTTTGACGTGAAAGAGAGACAGACAGAGTTACTTTCCCATTTATAATATTAGTATGGATATCGCAAACAAAAAAGCGAGAAAAGTGGATATATTTATTACAATAATTAAGTATGTTTAAAATATTCGTGCAAATGTTAGACTCTTACCGTTTTTTTTAACATAGCATAAGGTAGGTACGTAATAGTCATATTAGTATTATTATGATTAGAAAAAAGTCAGGTTCTTTGTTATTAATATTTAAGTATGAAATTCTTTTTATTAAGTATGTAAAAATTTAGTTCGTGTTTTCTCTTTCGTAGTAATTCTCAAGCAGAACGAACGGGATTTACCTATTTAGTATCCTAATTTCTAAGTGGTTTCCAGTTTTAATACACTTATGATAATATATCTAAGTACTGTAAAACTGGAGAACATTTATTTTAGTGAAAATTAACAATTAAAATATTCGGTAAAAATTTAAATTCGTTTTTTATGACGATTCATTAGAAAAGAGGCGCTTCATAGGTTCCGCACACAGGCGCTGCCGGCGGTCGGCGCGGCCCTGCTTAGATTCCAAGATCTAGTTTTGGAATTTCCTATACCTAAACATAATATAATAAATATACTATTCTCACAAGTAGGTAGAATAAAACGAATTTCGAAGTACCAATTTTTTTTTACTTACACCAAAAATCTTTTTATTAACCCCTCAATTCACGCTCCTACAACAGAATACTCTAAGTGCTCTCATTCATTAGTGAAGGTGTTTTGCGGCAGAAGTATCCCCATAGCCCTCGGAAGCATGTCCGTGATTGGGGCCAAAGTCAACAGAACTAGCAATCCCTTTTTGCAGGGGCTTAATCAAAAACACACAATGGGCACCACTCGTTAAAAGCGCTTCGGGAATTATTTTTTGTTTTTGAAGAACCACCCTTTTGTTCGTGGCTCAAACAATTTTGATTGAATATTGATCAGTTTCGCGCCACTATAATTCAGCGTTTGGTCAAATATTGGCCTCATTTTGTGGTGTTGGTGTGGTCACGGAGGGGTTAATAGAGAATAGAGATATTAGTCATTTGTCGTTAGCGTTGTACGGCCTATGTTCAGCAGTGGACGTTCTATGGCTGAAATGACGATGATGATGATTCTTTGCTACAAATAAATAATATTATACATTCTATATAAACATACGTCACAAAATTGGTGTAAGATCTTGTAATCATTCTCTTGTTACTCGCATTAGCATAATCTCTTTTAGAGTAGCTCATAGAATACAAATTAAAATTCTGAAGAAAAGATTTATAACGAGTTTCAATATTGGTCGAGCTACAATTACTTTTGAGATCAGTTAGGAAAGTGATTTCAGTGTAGTCTTTCGGAGAAACTCAAGTAAAATTGTTAAAAGGCCAATTCTAAGGCTGGGTTGCACCAGCTTACTATAACTTTAACAAACGTTAAAGTCTGTTAGGCTGAGTTGCACCACCTAACTTTGACCGTAACTATAACGATAACCGGTGTTTTTTGTATGGAGTTTGACGGATTTTTGACGTTTGTCAAAGTTAAAGTAAGATTGTGCAACCCAGCCTTAAACTTCATATAAAAATACTGGGTTAAAGTCACGGTAAAAATAAGGTGGTGCAACCCAGCCTAAGAGTTTTAAAAACAATTTAATGTAAATATTAAGCATTAGTGCCTTTTGGCTGTGATGCGGATTTCGGCACGCGTGCGGATTTAATACGCATGCTTAATTATTTCATACATGTTTTTCCTATTAATCACGCGGGCTACACGCACGCGGAACGCTGATTAGTTGCGGAAACACAATACGAAATCGTTGTCCTGCGTGCAATCAGCAGTGTGATTTTACACGCACGCGTGCTGAAATCCGCATCACAGGAAAAAGGCACTTAAAACGCTAGACCTGGAGGGAAAGTACCTACTCTTAATACTGGTAGATAGAACATTTTACTGAAAGAAAACATTTCTTTATTTTTGAAAAGAAAGAGACCTGCATTCAAAGATTTTCGAAAATTACCATACAATTTTCTGTACATTAATTAAAATAATTTAAGATTTCATGGTTTTCCTTTCATTTGATTTATCAAGTTTGTTAGAGAGATTTCATCCTTATACTTAACCCTAATGATCTATGTAATAAAAATACAGGTGGTAATTTTTTTACAAATTTTAGTTGGTTCGATTCCCGGGCGTGGCAAGAAAATTTTTGGAAATCTTTGAATGCAGTTCTATTTCTTTTCAAACATAAAGGAATGTTTTCTTTGCGAAACATTTTCTATCTACAATATTAAGAGTACTTTCCCTCCAGGTGGCATTGCAAAATTCCACCCTGTATATTCTGTGGTAATACCTACCTTACGTCACGATGAAAACTGGTAGCGATTCTACAAAAAACAAAACTTTATCAATTATCCGCAGCCAGAATTCCTCTATAACGAATGTCGATCCTAATAAAGTGGAACGAGGAAGTATTAATACTGAGGGAAGTTAGACTCCGCTTAGTAAAAGCCTATGAAATGGGATGTTAATAGGCCGCCGGATAGACGCGGCTTTTAGTCATGTTTGAGCCGGAACGATTTGCGACTGCCTCTCAACTGTCCCGTCAAATGGCGGCGGTAAAAGCCGGCGCGAACAGGTGAGGTTGTGCCCGAACGGAACAAATTGTATCACTGGTTTTGTAACTTGTTTTGTCGATAGAGTTTAGTTGGTAAGTTTTTTATTGACTCTTGTTAAAAATTACTTTTAATAGTACTTGTAAATAATTACTTATTACTAACCCAAGTTCGATTCTCAGAGATTAAATTTTCTGATTGCCATAATATGATTGGTGTTCATCTAAGTTCATGATGGTGGCGGTAAAAGCCGACGTGAACAGGTGAGCTTGTGCCCGAGCGGAATAAATTGTAGCTTCATAGATTTATTTGGAACAACGTTTGTTATTAAATAAATTACCAATTGGAACAACCCTACGAGTTAATTTACAAAACGTTGTTGCTACAATTACATACATACTTATCTGTCTCAGAGCCAGAGCCCCAGAGGTCACGAGTTTGATTCCCAGCGGAGGCAAATTTTTCAGTTTGGTTGGTGAGATCTTTTAAGTCCGTCTGGGTAGTAATAATTTAAGATCAATTTCCTTTGTCCTTGAGGATTCCGGGTTATGTTCCCTTCCATCTTCAGCCTAATTATCACTTTCCATCTGGTGAGATGCAGAACAAGAGCATCTCCGTTGTGGCCAAAAAAATTATGATGTTGAGTAAAGTTCTTTTTGATTCCGTGTTTTAAACGAAGTTGAAAAGAGAGAAAGAACTAAGGACAAGGACAAACCATTATACCCATCTCGATCGAATCGAATCTTAAGTCGCGAAGGCGTTAAGGTAACCGTTAGCCTTTCCAATTTCAAAAAAGGAACGCAAAGTCGCAATTCGGTTGTCGGATCGTTTATCACATGCATTTGCGAGGCGGCAAAAACTCGGTCGCAGTGACTAAATGATATTGCAATTTTTCTTGAGCTCTCCCACCGTCGCCTTTTCTTTGGCTCAACGATGAGTCTACCTTTTTGCGGGACTTCGGAAAATATTAACCGCTTTTTTAGACCCGCGGTAATGTTCGCTGGTGAGCTTTTGTTTTTGAAAATTTATCCTTATAAGTTTAGGTCTGTGGTTA
The DNA here is from genome assembly GCF_963855985.1 of Ostrinia nubilalis. NCBI lineage: Eukaryota > Metazoa > Arthropoda > Insecta > Lepidoptera > Crambidae > Ostrinia > Ostrinia nubilalis. The sequence continues at coordinate 9,905,487 of NC_087103.1, forward strand.
TGTGTTTGTAGGGCAAAAAAAGATACCAGTTTTTATGTAGAAGATTAGTGACGTAGTTTGCGTATTTCACTAATCTTTTTTTTAATGTTTTAGGTGCAATGTTGTGCTGAGCAGAATATGTGAAAGAAACAATAGAAAGTGAAATCCATCAAAATTCTAGACTTTATTAGTTAAGAAAATACATAGTTTCAACGAAAGCTAACCAGTACTTGATAATAACCTTTGTTTGCTATCTTAGAAACTATATTAAATGTTTGTACTTTTTAAACGTCTAAACAAGACTGTTTGATGCAATTTCATAGTAAGCGCTTTTTTGCTGCAGATCCCGCTGCATTTTCTCAGAAACTTGTTTCAATTTTAAATTACAAACACTAAACTGTTATTATATTCAGATAACGTTTCTTTAAGGAAAAAATAAGAGTAGTTGTAGCTGGCAACAAAATGTACTCCATTAAAGGTCTTGCCATGTCTTGCTAAATGTTAGTGGCGGGATCAGACAGACGACGGCACGTCAAGCTTTTATGTAGACTTTTATGTAGTTGTAATAGGGTTGATTTTATAGCAAAAATGTATAGTCCGATGTGCTGTTGGCTATACGATAAAAATTTCACAAGCCAGCCTAATTTATAGACATGGGAAGGAAAGCGGAAGCAGTTACGGCGCGCTGTAAGTACTTGTGGGAATTATCTCTTTTGGTAACTTGGATTTTTATTGGCTGTGGGGTATTGCGATAGCCCCCGTGGACATGCTATTTTGATGTTAGAAATCATTGCCCTTTTACCGTAAATATTAGGTACAATAAAGTGATAAAGTATTTTAATAGTGTTGATATGTTTTACTATTAATGAAAATAATTTGGATGATAATTGATAGGTACGTTTGTAAATAAAAGTAGCGCTATAGGAAATGAGCTTGAGTCGATCATATTTTATACCCGGTAATCAGGCCATCTGATTAAGATATTTACTTAGGTCATTGGATGCACGATTTTTGATTCTGAAACTCATAATTGGAGATGCCTGGTTTTAGGGAAATATTCAAAAAGTAGATAGAGATTCATAAAATAGATTCAATTGAATGGTTATATTATTCTTACTTACTCAGCTAATTAGCAGTAATTAGCACTGCGCCAAATCTGTAGTCAATTATTAGCTGTTAACTCATACCGGTTGAACCCGTAAAACCAAATACTTCGTCTGGCAAGCAGTTCATTGCAGCCATCGGCTTTTAATCAATAAGAAAGTTCGAGCAGTCACCGGGTGAATCTGCATAAACCTCCTCAGCTATTTAAGTGCAGGGTGCCACTGAATTCTATAGACTCCGCAAATGAGAATTATTCTAGAGATTATTTTTTTTGGCGTAACTCTTGCAATACGCTATACTTTGGTTTCATGAAAAAGTAAATTAAGATCAAGGTTGATGCTTGAGACCTGAATAAAAGCTTTGACTTTGACGATTTTCGAAATAAGCACTGGTTTTTTTCAACATACTGACTACGTAGGTACGTGACGAAAAAGAAAAGGCTGCATCTATGATAACTATCACAATATGTACTCGTATCTTCACCTTAAAGGCCGTCAACGCACCTGTAACGCCCCTGGGACTAAGGGTGTCTATGGGCGACGGTAATCACTTACAATCAGGTGACCGTCTGCTCGTTTGCCTCCTGTCACATAAAAAAAAAATGGAAATATCGACTCGCGCCAATCACGTCTCAAAATCACGGCACAAAACCGGCGCTACTGTTGCGCCGGTTTTGTGCCACGTGTACGTAAATAGTGGTGTAGCATCTACCACGCAAATGGTCTGCGGTGCACCCGCGGTCCGCAGTGCACAAGTAAACCAGACTCGCCAAGAGTTACAACAAGATTTACCCTGCGCTTTATTAGAAAAGCCATTCCTTAACCAAACTGCGACCCAGCAGTTTTTATAAGTGCCCCGCTTGTGAATTTAAGCGTTTTGCTTATTTATTTAACAGGAACGTGGGAAATTAAAGTGGTTCTGCCAGTGACAGCGAAAATATTCCTTTTGCGAAAACTAATTACGTACATCGTAAGTTGGAGTTGCTCACAGTTTCAAGGGATTACTCTCATTCCGATGACTTCCTCGTTAATGGAAAAGATCCGAAGTTGGGCAATCCTGCGCCGCATTATATCATTTCTGGCTTTTTCAAATGGAATTCGGAGTTTATGGTCATACAATTCACTTTATAAGTAAGGAAGATTTTTATAATCCTACTTTAGTCAGCAACCATTTCAAATCTAAGATAAACGATAAAGCGATTAGCGAGGTAAATAGCTAAGAAATTAATAGTATTTCATTTTTCTAGCTGGATAAACTCAACTTATGCTGTGTGATATGAATTATTCAGATGTCTTTTCAGCTTCCTTATAGTCTTAAAAAATTATAAAGCCTATGAATTTAAGTTTAAAGGATGATGGGCACAAATGTATTGAAAGTGGTACCCGCTCCAATAGCCATAACCAATATATATTTCAAAAGGCCTTTAGATGTAGGAAAAGGTCTGCTATGGGGCCAGTTCTAATTCACGTTTTGAAAGCAATAATTAAACTAAGTATTATAAATGAAAGTATAACACAATCATCCATGTATACGAGTATGTACTATGACTACAATCTATATAACTAAAAGAAGCCTTGAAAAGGAAAGGATTATACCTACGATGAACTACCCAAGCTATTAGCCCTTTATGCGCTTTTATCATCATCATCATGATCATTTTAGCCATAAGACGTCCAGTTGAACATTATAGGCCTCTCCCAATGATTTCCACAATGGCCGGTTGGTGGCGGCCTGTATACAGCGCCTTCCCGCTACCTTTATAAGGTCGTCGGTCCATCTTGTGGGTGGACTTTTGGGTCTTGTGGGTTTATTCGCTTTAGCAACCCGTAATAAAACCCTTAAGAAATAATTAAACTCCAACCCCTTTATTAATAAAAGTTACACCCTCGTTAAACTCTAACTTAACATTACACTGGGGAACAGTCATTTTGCGGCATGGTAGTTTAGAATCAATTCTGTATGCGACTAGTGTGCTGAATACTAGAAAAATATTAGATTTGTCAAATTGACTCTAGATCTTGAGATAAATACTATTTACTATTTATATGAAAAAAACCAAAATAAAAATACCAATCTGCATAAAAAAAATATTTACACTAAGATCCTATTTAAGGGTTCTTACACACGAACAGCATTTTGCTGTCGACGCATGTAACTGCAGTCGACGTCAGAAGGCGACGGCTAGCTGTCGACATGCTGCCGACGTGCTGTCGACGCGTTCGCGGCTGCCGCCGGCAGGTGGCGACAGCTAGCCGCCTCCGCCATTTTGAAGGTCAACTGTCAGTAGTCCAGGAGCTTACACGCACACCTAATGAGTTCCGAACAAATTGATTCGGAATTGTTAAAAAATTAGTGCTGTCAAAAACAATGAAATAATATGGAACTCGAATTTAGAAGGCTACCATAATAAAACATTAAAAAATAGAGCATGGGCGTCGGTGTGTGTAGTCTCGTTCTCTATTCAATAACATTTCTTAAACCCACAATGACCGGTTCTTTCTCTTTCGTCGACGACGACGGAGTAAATGCAACAACAGTGTTTCTTCAATGAAATCCATTTTCAACTGGCTGGCTCCTGTACAAAGACGTACGCCGACACGGTCGCCGCAGCAAGCTGTCGACTCGTCGACGTCTGCCGTCGACGTGTCGACAGCTTGCTGCGGGCACGTCGACGGCTAGCTGCCGACAAGTGACGGCGACTGCGGTCGCCTTTGCTGTCGTCAATGTGCTGCTCGTGTGTAAGAGCTCTAAGAACGATATAAAAATTAAAAATATATTTGCTTTTCATCAAATAAGAGAAAAAAAAACTACAAAAAGCTTTTTCTGTTGGCTTTTATGTTATGGTTTTGGTCAGGAAAATTCCATATTTATGGAAACAGTAATCAGCCATCATCTGGCGGGCCCATTGACCGTGGATATCATTCTTCCACTATCCTGATGTTCTGGTAGAACCGTTCTGCTTATTCCTCATTGTAATCACCCAGATTATGGGAGAACCTGTCCAAATGGTTATTGTAAAAATAATAATTTAATACTCCTTATGTGTAATTTTTTTAAAACAATTTAGCAACCAATTCTGAAAAGTCTGGTGCTCTATGACTCCCCAAATATTGTTTGACTACTAAAACAATGCTTAGCCATGCTTCAGATTCAATTTGTGTTATGTGGTTTACAAATACAGTGTCTTATATAAGAGTACGAATTTGCGGTCAATCGAATTTATTTTTTCCGTATTCAAACGGACGTTTCAGGACGTAAAGGACTTTAATTTGGCTGACTTTTGATCATTTTAATGATTAGAAAGCTCAGTTCATATCTTTGGCCTTCCAAATTGAAGTCCTTTACGTCCAGCTTGACTCCAGTATGGCAAAGAGTCTACGCAAGGCTTGCAGACGATATTGGACCCCCAATATTTATTCTTTTATGGAAGTTTTATACTAAACTATGCTTGGTAGGTTTTTATCACTACCTCCGTGATCTTATTTCTTTGCTTTTGTAAGTTTAGAAGCCAAATATTCACAAAAACTGTTGGGGTTGTAAATGCAAGATTTTCATAATGAACTCATATTTTTTGAGACAAAAAGCTCTTTAAAAATTAACTTAAAAGACACAAACTGATAATTTCAAGGTCTAGTAGCTAATTACTAAATTGTTGTAACTACAACTACACTAATACATGAGTAGAAAATAAAATTTAGTGGGTATAATCAAATTAATATAAGTTTAGGGAGGGTCGTTTAATTTTTTTCATTGATTTCTTGCGTCTCGTTTATCTCAAGAACCAGAGTCAATCCAAAGAAAGTAAATGCACACCATTTATGTCTAATACAAGTGTTTACAAAATCCATTAACAAAATAGATGCCGCAGATTTTTTTATTTTTTTTGTTCCGCAGTGTTATCATTTAGTATGGAAATGTCATTTTAATCCAAGGTTTATCCTAGGTATAACTTTTTTTAAATAAGGGGGTAGTAGTTCTTCAAATAAAAACATTTATTTCACAAGTATCCCTATCAATAATTATAGAGTTAAGGAAGGATGCTGGAGCAGTAAACCCTTCATGCCTTGCATAACCTAAGTAGGTACCATACGATGGACACGTTGCACAAAAAGTATGTTTATCTTCGAACGCAGCCAGATCTGAGGCTGGTGGCCATAGTAAATGTTGTTCGTCTTGGTAAGACCTTTCAAACGACACTACAAACATAACTATTGGAGCCGGGTAATATTTTGGAAAAAAGTATGTTTATCTTCGAACACAACCAGATCTGAGGCTGGTGGCCATAGTAAAAGTTGTTCGTCTTGGTAAGACCTTTCAAACGACACTAGAAGCATATCTATTGGAGCCGGGTACCATTTTGCCCATTGTCCAAGTGATTTGAATCACCTTATACTTGACCCATTGTTGACCCTTAAAAAAGTTTTATGCAAGAACGGTTCACGCTCCAATAACGGCGTTACAAACATAATTCTGATACCAAAATCCGACCCAGCTGTAATTTGCGTCACACATAAACACGACCCCAAGCCTAAAGGCTGGTCCTTCCATATAAATGACATCTAACTTGCGCCATTAAAGAGCGTGGTCGCACATGAAGCAAATTGCAGCGACCCGCGCTTTCGACTCCTGCGGTTGGATACCAAAGATACAATTTTGCGACGTGTGTTGACGCGGGAATAAATAGGGTTGGGATAACTTTCGTGGTTAACCTTTGCTTATACAGGGTGGAATTTTGTAATGCTACCTGAAGGGAAAGTACTCATAAATGCTGTAGATAGAAAATTTTACTCAAAAAACATTCCTTTAATTTTGAAAAGAAAGAGAACTGCATTTTAATGCAGTAAAAAAAAATTAAAATTCTAGTTTGCAGTATAGACTTCTATTTAGTAATTTCACAGTCCTACTAGTAAGTATAGTTTTAGAGCATTGGAACTTTTGTTAATTCACGCAAAAATACGTAACAGAAACACAAGTTTTGTCACCTAATACGAAAAAATAAAGTGTTGTAGAAACTATCCGTCTATTTCTCATAATATCAAGAATACATCCACCTATCTGCTTACTCGAGGAAGAAGTAATGCAAACAATCTTTTAGTTTCAACAAAGAAATGCCAAATCCGAGAGGGACATCCAATGCAAACACTCGTTTTATATCCCTCCAATCACTGGAGCTCGATGGTACTTTCAAATTTTTGTTTGCTCCCAGCAATTTCTGCGCTATTTCCGAAAACTACTTGACTATTTCATGTTTGATTTACATTGGAGCTTAATTGCGAGTCGAAAGGAGATAAATGTCAGTCAATATTGCATGTGGATTTATTTACCAGGGGCTTAACGTGAACGTAGCGTATACACGGCTGAAGTGAAACGCTTTAGCTAGGATAAAGGTATACTTATAAAGGTGCAGTGGGATCAAATAGTGGTCGAAGTGAAACGGAATTATAAAATCAAACCAATTAGTATAAAAGTAATATTTGGATGAAACTGACACGCAAGAAAATAGTATTTTCCACATTAAATTAAATGCCTTCTTGTAGTATAAGTATTACCTACTAATTTTGGAATTTGTAATTAACACTTACATTAATCATTACGAACATAAAGTTACGTGCGCGTGGATGCACAAGGTGACATATTCTGAACCAATCACAGAGCTCTATTCAACGCTGTGTTCGATTTGCTGCTTCACTTATTATTATTTTTTAGAAGGCTGCTTGAAGGCTTACAGAAAATCCAACGCGCCAACAAGTTATAGGTACAATCGTGCAAATAATATAGATTAAAAATGACAATATTGTGTTAAGCAAGCATCGTTTATGAATACGGGCAAAACTACCACAAAGATCAAAGCTTAAACGCTACCCCACCTGTCATAGGTAAAAATAGACACGGTCTTTCATAGGCAGAATCCTAATCAGTTGTCACTCGCATGTCACGCAACACGTTCGAGTCACGGACACTTCCGAATAAATAAATTGAGGTCGAGTGGTCACGGACCCTCCTCACCAGGCAACAAATAGAACAATTACCCATCCCTTTGCGGGACGCGTATTTATTATTGACGCAAAAAGGTACGACACAAAATAGGGATACGTAGAAATACCTTGATATTAGCCACTACTTAGCTCAAGCACGAGATGGGTCCTCCTTCCTGATATTAAAATTCAAATAATCGTATCGATTCATCATCATCATCATCTCAGCCACAGGACGTCCACTGCTGAACAAAGGCCTCCCCCAATGATTTCCATGTTGCCCGGTTGATAGCGGCCTGCGTCCAGCGTCTTCATGCTATCTTTACGATATTGTCGTCGATCCACCTTGTGGGTGGACTCGATGTCTTGATTTATAAATACAAATTACGTATAAAATACGGGTTTTCCTTCCACCAATTAGGAACACATCGGCTGCTAAGATATTGTGAATTTTAGTTGATGCAGAAAATATAAAACATAATGCCTGATATACATATAAGAAACAGTCTGACTTACCCTTTCGTAATTATTGTTTGTGTAAATAGTAATGTAGGAACTTACAAACTTTAATGGTTGTGGTCGAAATAACTCGTACCTACTCTTTTAGACTTTCTGGAACGAATAAAACAAGTTCTATTGTTATACTAACACAAGATGAAATTAATGCAAAAAAATACATAATAAAAAATAAAAATATTAGTTCAAGAATATAATTATTTAGCAGATTAAGTTTTGTTAAAATCGAACCTCTAGCTGATCCTACTGTCTTGTCTTACTTTGTAACTACGGTATCCTACAGAAAAGTACAAGTATGGGATTTCGCACTCGTCAGATCTGAGCCTAATTGTGGCTCAAGCAAATTTAGTTCTCCCGGTAATAGCTTTCGTTAGACTCAAGTGACTTATTTAGACCTCCTAGGAGTGATTAGTTTCGTAAATATAGATTGGAAACCACTTGATCGGGGATTGGTTAATAGCACTTCGGGAAAAGGGAAGCTAAATGTTATTGAGGTAAATGAAGATCGCGGGGAACTATTTATTCAACAAGTAAAAGGACTGAATTATTATTACAAAGATTCATTCGACTCCGACCTGTCAATGTATCTCAATAGAAGCGATGGCGCAATTTGGATTATATTAACTGAAAAGTTTGACCGTAATTATTTCCTAATATCTACCTAATAAAGGTATAAATTACAAATGGCCAATTCCAGAAACTTTCAATTTAACATACTCATACTTTTCAAACTCCAACCGACGCATGATTAAAGTAAGGAAGATTTTCACTAAATCAACATTATTTGCCTAAACTCTGTGAAACTTTTCAAACGTAAAACCTCTTACTTTAAACGTTTTTATGTCAGACAATCACTTCGCGGTAAGTATTATATTTTATGTCCGTAATACTTTTTAAATTTTCATTTTACTCGCGTAGTTTCGGAAGCAAACACCACTGGAGCGGTCTTGGCAAAGGCAGTTTCTTCTTCCGGGGTAAAACTATAAAGCGTTTTATTGTAAATAATAAACTCTAGGCGTTTTGTGAGATATCTCTTTGCGCTGAATAACCAAATTTTTAAAATAGTGCTGCATATTTTAAATACGTCGTTTTTGGCTCTGGGATACTAATAGTTAGTGAATGCGGGTATTTATGAAGGTGGTTTAATAACAGCCAGTTAAATAAGAAGATATAAGGTACATAGGCTGGTGCAGGTCATGGTTGGATGCTGATTTCAATCGTATTGATTTGTAGAATCGTGCCTCATCGTTGTAGCCAAATGACGTCCACTGCTGGACAAAGGCCTCCCCCCAAGGTTTTCCGTAATGAACGGTCCTGCGCTGCCCGCATCCAGGTTCCTCCCGCGACCTTCACCAGATCGTCGGTCCACCTAGCAGGAGACCTGCCCACGTCACTACGTCTTCCAGCCCGTGTTCAGCTTAAGAGTCGTGACTAATATAAGATAAAATATTTTTGTCTTTTTAAAACCTTACAATATTTTCTAAGAATTTTAAAAGCTTTAGTACCTACAAGTATGTTGTAAGTAACACCTTTATACAGTAAATAAACACTTTATCAGACAGAAACTTTGCCCAAATTATTTACATTAAAGATATGGCAAGGAAAATAATCATCGCATATACTCGAGAACTTTCTGGAAAGCTCTATTACTTTAGTTTCGCAGGAAAAATATGAAACTAGTGACGCTTAATCCTGAAATAATTATACGTCAGCGCGGAAAATGTATCGTCTCAACGCGAGAGCAATAACGGTGTTATTTTCCTTTTTGTTGTATGTTGTAAGGAGTTCTGTGTTATATGAAAAAGCCTAGATGATTTAGGTGCACATTGTAGAACTTAATCACATTCACATTATCATTATACAATCTGTTGTTGAACTGAGTCTGAACCGAGTAGTCATAGTCATAAGCATTTATTGCATCATGTTAAGTTAGTAAGTTAACTTCACTTGATTTTTGTCTGTTTGAATCACAAAGTGGACAGATGAACTCTTATTTTAAAAGGCAAGTTTATCATAACCTTTAAGGCGCTGTGGATACAGGCCCCTACCTACCGGTCGATGTGAAAGTCATTTGGGGAAGCCCGGATATGTTCATCAATGGACATCCTGTGGCTGACGATGATGATGATGATGATTGACTTCGGACGCAGGTTGGCCGTAGTAAGGACAATCTGGCCAGGTGGGGATTCTTGGATGGCTTAAACATGGAGTGCAGGTGCGGTTTTGTTCCCCAGTCGATGAAGCACCTGATGTCATGCCCTGAGTGCCCAGGCAACTGCACTCAGGGGGATTTGATGAGTGCTACTGACAACGCCATTCTTGTGGCGGAGTTTTGGGCTGACACTGTGTAGGTTTGTTGTCGACACGAAAAGAAGAAGAAGATGAGGTTAATAAAGATGTAAGTACTCACGGCCATGATGCACTTAGGTTGCTCTATTTGATGACCATCACACCATTAAAACACTGTTCATTGTCACTTCACTAACCAATTGTACAAATAATCACTATTTAATGTGCAGTCTAACAATCATTATAATGATTAAAGTACATAATTATCATTTGGATAAACTAAAATCAAGCCAACAAGTACTTAGAGCTAAATCAAACAGTTAATGATCTACTTTAACCGTAATAATTAAAGCAGCTCTTCGCTCACAAATACGAGCTTTAAAAGCATATTACACTTTAATTATGCCAAACCCTGATTAATCCAGATGAAAATTACCCTCCGATTTTTCAGTTATTCCGAACAAAAGCGACGTTAAACGTAACGGAATTAATTTTTAGGCATCAACGCAATTTGTATAGAACTCAAACAAATCCGAGTAAAGGTTAGTTGCCGAAGGCGGGTCCGGTTGTAATTATCTAAATTTAAACACTGCCCATGTTTAAACATGGCGGAATTTATGAGTGAAATTGAAGGGGAAAAAGGACCGGGCTTAGATTTGTAATTAGGGTTCAGTAGTTAAACAAAAGCCCTTACACTTATTTTATTCGGTTTAACCCAGAATTAGATGGTTATATTAATGTTATTGACTTACCACGCTGCTGCCCTCTTTAGGTTTAATGAAGTAAATCAGACTTTTTGTAGAAAACTCGTAAAATAGCTCGTAACTTATTATCATCATCATTATTAATTTCAGCCATAAGACGTCCACTCTGCTCCCCCAATGATTTTCCATAATGACCGGTTGGTAGCTGGATGCACCAGCGCCTTCCTGCTAACTTTATGAGGTCGTCAGTCCATCTTGTGCACTTATTATAACAACTTATACCACAGCGTTTTGCTCGATGCATCATGACATGATCACAATTTATTTATTTCTCAAATAAGTAAACTTATCAAAAACATTACCCGTGTAACCTGTGTTCGATAGACAGTACATTAGGTGGTACAAATGCACGCTCATCATACAAAATTTGACCCCCAGCGGGAATCAAACCCGCAACTGCATCTGGCGAAATGCTCAAAGCTTTTCATAAGAAATCACTAAACTTCATTTTATATTTTAACACAAAAAACAAACTTGAAAATGGAGACAGACAAATATTTGGATTTTCTATTCCCCGTATTAGTGCCCCGTAGCTTTATTAGTGTCTCTATAGAATTGATAATTTGCCAACGAATGAATACGAAGTTAAATAAACTAGATCGTGGAGTTTCCAATGTAAACAGATGTGAATTGCTGCAATCAGTGTTTGCACGTCGTTAAGTACCTAACAAAAATGTCATCTGTAATTCCAGGTTGATAAACATTTTTTTAAGCAGTAGGTCAGAAGTTTCTCAACCTTTTTATCTGAAGAATAATTTTGACGTTTTGACATAATTTATCTTACACAACTGTTTAAACTACACTGAAACACCTAACACTGTTACAATCGGTCAAAATCATGAATATTATTGACTCACTTGACTTAAGGTCCTATGTCCTCTAGATGGGACAAAGAGTGTTCACAACAGTCCTCCGTCTCATTCGGTTTTAGGGTTCGTGTGTTAATATTATTAATCCTCATTAACTTCTCAAGTAGAAAGAAAGAGAGAAACACCCTGTATACAGTAAACGAATCGTGTTGGAAATAAATGTAACATTCATAACACGAATATTGTACCTACACAGATAAAAATCCCAGCATATTGTTTCTACGCATTTAATTTGCTCTTACCAAAACAGCAATCAGGCTGGCCATCCGTCACGCCGTACACGGATTGATACCGTCTACTTGTTCCAGCGTGCCCTGAATGTGGATGTGATTGCATTAGCCTACGCCATATTTCGCAGGTCGTATCTAGATAAGAATGTTAATCAAGGGTGCCACCACACACGATATTCGCTATGTAAATGGGAGCAGTTGATATACATCAAGAGTTACGTTAAACAAGAATGTTAGTAAGTCCTGGGCCTGGGGGCGTAGCGTGAGTTTACGTCAAAGGCATTCGATATCGACTGCGTAAAAAAGTGACATTAAATGTATGACGGATTGTACAGCGCCCCTAGCGGAAACTTTTAAGAACTAAAATCTTCCTGTTTTTTAACGCCGTCGATATCGAATGCGTTTGACGTAAACTCACATTACGCATTTATTTATTTTTTGACTTTTGACAGTACTTTCCAACATTTTCAACCAAACTTTTTCTAACAGGCAAAGATGGCGGGACATCGTGAGACGGTTAATATCTGCCCACTACAACCCACACACCTGGCGACCACGACCACTCAGTCAAAAGTGCAACGACTGAGAAGAAGTCCTATGATGATCCTCGTCCTTTTTTGATTATGGCTTTTTTTTGTTTTTACACCAGTGACCAGAGTCAATACAAAACTGTCCAAACAAATAATTTGTTTTCTTACTTAACAACCCCATTTTTATCGCAATTAACCAACTAAGAAAATTAACTTTAACTCACACTAGTACACAGAAAAGCGTAAGAGAGCCAAATGAGCAGTTTGTAATTTAATCGCGTCTTTCAAACAAAACTTCAACTTCTTAAAACTTGCTCATCAAACTGAACTTACAGTCGTATTACAGCTTTGTTGACACACACAAACTAAAATTTTATAAAACTTGAAGCTGCTGGTTTTCATTTATTAATATTACTTAAGTTCTTTCTATTTGTCATAGAGTTTTACTCTGTGACTGTTTGTGACATGCTTATGTACCTACTTATCTTCTACTCAAGTAAGTCACTCCTTCTCTTCTAGGCACTTCACTTCATACATATTTATTAATTATCAAGATTAACACAATCTCTAAAAAGCATCCATTAACAAGGTCACAGTAACTACCGAAATATTCTTTTTAAAATCTATTAAATTGAAAAATCTCTTTCAATCAGAGCAGTCAACGACCCTCACATTAATTTGCCTTTTGATTCCCCTGAAACATCTGAAAAATGTACAGAATTTCCCCGGCCGTGTCACAACGATTCCCGACAATAATGACGAATAATCAAATTGATGAATCTCCCAATGAAACTTGCTTGTTTTCTTTAAACAAAGAAATATCTCGAACGGTCTCGAGTTCGTTATTGTGAAATATTAATGGTTCTTTCGCAGATTTTTGTCATTTTCCTTATTTATAAACTCGACGGCGACATCATAATTAAGGGAGACGTCTATCGTAATATTTTTACACCGTTCCTTCCTCAATCATTCTGAAGATTTCAGATTATGATATGAGAAATAGGTGTTTTATTTAACATTCCACAACAACAGTACGATTTATCAAATTCGTTTATTTCTTTCCGAGAAACGATTCCATTTAACCCTTAACTGGTATCGTAAATTGGACATACGTAACTGGTATCGTGGGGGCCGCGCGGCCCCCATACTATGTTTGCTTCTAGCAAGCATGTTTTACCTATATACTTGAATAAATGCTCATATATCAGGCTTGTTCTATGTAATCATTTAGTTTTTATTGTATTAAATCTTCTTACTTATTTACTTCAAGACATTACATAATATTAACAACTTTTTACGTAATATTTTTTTAACGTTACAAATATCTATGAAACCTATCGTTTACAAAGTTATAACCAAAAAAATTATTATTTTAATTAATCCATAATAATGTCAACTTAATAATAAATAACGTTTTATTGTAATGTTTAGTAAAAATAATAAGCATTTTATAAAAATAAAAACATGAATATTATGTTGACAAACATTAGCAGGTGCTGGTGGATTTTCGGACCACTTGTATTTATTTTTTCATAGTAACTGGATTGACTAGGTCCTACAATATCTTCATTTTCACTCTCTGAAGAAAAAACTTGAAAATAAAAATCAATATCCTCATTATCGACCGAATATTGGTTATTGGGTCTTCAAAATGACCTATAATTTTATTATCACTATATCCTTCTTCTGACATGCTACTAATCACTAATTTTTAATCAAAAACTTCGTTCTAGGTATCTTCTATTGTTTTATCACTTATAAGCCATCAATACTGCAAAAAAACAAAAAACAAATAAAAATTGCCATGAAAAAAAACTAACGTAACTGGTATTGTGGGGGCCGCGCGGACCCCAACACGTGCATATCTTCGTCCGGGTGAATGATGCAGTGCTGAAACGCCTGCACCAGACGCGAGTAGCGCCGAAATGAGAATACCAAAAATTTTGGCTGCCCACGATGCGTAGCTTCTTAGAAATCAAAGAAAACGTCATGCGTGGGGGCCGCGCGGCCCCCACGATACCAGTTAAGGGTTAAAAAACGTACAGAATTTATTTTTAAATCAAATTCTTGGCAATCCTCGCATTTCACGACGTGTAAATTGTTTCATTAATTGTTGCATAGCAATTTATTTTATTTCCTTTACACCTGATGCTTTAACACAAATAAAACTGAGTTTATTTTACTATCATTAATTTTTGTTCTTACCTCCACCTAAGAAACTCATCGTGACAAACAGCACTATTTACGAAATAAAAAGAAAACAAGCCCTATACCTTTTACATGGTCAGATAAATAGACAACCATCCGATTTTATGCAATGATAGGTAAATTAGCATATAAATTGTCTTTGGGCACGTTATTTGCATCACAAAGAGTTGGAAAGGTGTAACGTAGGTACACAATAAATAAAGACTGCGGTTGCACGAGCTGATGCTTCGCCAAACAAAAGGACCTTTGAATTTAATTTGATTTCAGATTTATCTTAGCTCGGCCTTTGTTTCTTTGGGAATTGCATGTTTGGATTAATTCGATGGGATTGATCGCTATCCTTTTGTATAGCAAACAAACGGTGTTAGTTCTTAGCAAATATTGCAAAGAGGACAGATATTTGAGATTTATATCACAATGAAGATTGTGCAAATAGCTCAACGGATTTGGAAGAATATTTTGAGCTAAGTAACAATCGATAGCTGAAAGATCACAATGGACTTGTCAATCGTCGAATAATTTTTATTTTACCTATAGAATAAAATAATCCGAAGAATTGTAGTTGATCAATTGATAAACTCAGTTGATAAATTGAGAAAAAGAAACGATCAGAGACAAACAACAAAACACCTCTCAGCAAATAGCGGTTGACATTATCACCCGAAGTGATTATTTGACGTTACAGCGTTGGGTCTTTCAAAGTCAGTGCTAGTTTCTAAAAGCTCTTCAACAGATTGCCAATCTCCTTTATGTTGCAAATGTCTATGAGCGACGATGGCCACTTTCCATCGGTTGAAACATTGGCGCGTATAAAGAGGCTATTTTGCTATTTATTATGCTGATCTTCTAGCGACAACTACTTTCAAGTAAAATAGCAAGTGGCTAAAGATGGATTTATTTGTCTGACATGTTGTGATGACGCGCGTGACGCATCAGAAAGGACCACCACCACAGTTACCGTACTTTAATAGACCTAGCACTTAACTGTCAGTACCTGAGGTATGGGTAGGCAGGATTGACATTGACATATTATGAGTTGATAGAGCATAATATAAATCTGAAGAAGATCTGAATTCTCGCTGACGTTTGACGTTACAAAAACACCCTCCCGTGCCGCTCCCATACCATTGACTGAGTTAAGCGTTAGATCTAGTATGTATGAAACCGATTACGTTCTGATAGATCACGACACAACACGCCAAAAAAATATAAGTCCACCATAAGGGCTCACCAGGTGGAACACATAGAAATGGACCACATCAAACATTCTTTTAACTGACCCTGATACATAATTTTCTGAAAGTTATACTACCTTTGTTTGTCATCTGTCACCCGCTTTGCACTGTAGGGAGTATGGAACTCAACCTTTTTTCTTTCGTATAATATCGTTGCAGGTCCTGACAGTTTAACTTTCCCCTGGACAAACTTGATCATCACTGGATTGGTTTTTATTGGAAATCAAGCTGTAGATCCTGGAATTTTGGAATTGCAGCAGTGGGAATGAGAGGTGGGAATAAAAAAAAAGGATAGTATGCAAAAAACACAAGAAATATTTATAAATTGTGTCTTTATTGAATTATTATGTACAATTTATTTCATGGTAGGTAACTGTGATTGGTTAAATGAACACCTACCTATACACCGTAATACGATTGTTTGCTGTTTACTCAACCGATATTTACACAACATTTTCCTAAAACTAAATAACGCTTACAAATAACTTCATTTAGCGAAATACAAAGATAAATTGTAAGATTGAATTATACCAAATAACGAAATTACATATCCAATACAATACACTTTGCTATAAGGCCTATTACTTAATTCAAAGCAATAAGAGACTTTCCTGGAAACAAAATTGAAAGAGCTTCTAGGACTTACAAATTATTTTCCTTAATCTAATAAGTTAACCTTTTATTTATGTACACTTTATATTTATATGTACAATATTTGATATGCCTTTTATGATTACACTGCTATGTTAGATTTCGTTGGACGACAAAAAATAGTAATATCTTAGTCATTGCTCAAATGTAAAGAAGTAAAGTTTAAGGAATCGTGAGTATGTTTAGACCATGTGTAGTCAGAATTTATTAATTCTTAGCTTTATTAAGCTAAATATTAAAATCAGATTGCGTGAAATGAAGTTTTAATATTAGGTACATACGCATTTTTTATAGTTAGCGCGAAGAAAACAGAGGTTTACGAATGTTTCGTATTTTAAAACCTTTAGTTTTATTCAGTATCTTATTATGGACAAATATACATATTATTATCAATGTAAATATCCAACAGAAACCTTAGACATGATAAAACAATTATTATAGTCCAAACAATATTTCACTCTTTGAGAAATTAAAGACAATAGTTAGAAATTGTGTTCAACCTGGTCGAGTGCGTTGCGCACCTAGCAGCCGTGACGTCACATCGACGCTCTAATACGGACGATGCGAACGCGGGAAGATGTGCAAATCGCATTCCAGCAAGGTGCGCGTTAGCTTGATCGGGTTGTAATAAAGTATTTGGTTATAAATAATGGCGGTCATATCCATTACAATTTGGAGTTAAACTTAGCCTATCACAATATCAGAACTTAGACTGTTCTACATTTGTCACAATATTATTGAAATCCCTAAAATTATCATTATTTTAATTATGTACACCTCAAATTTACATTATTGCATCATGTTTATGTATTAATACACACTTTAATGACTGGCTTATGTATTTATGAAATCATCTTTCATTATACGGAACGAGGTACAAAGCTATTATGTACTAATATTTAAATTGACAATTATTAGGTCATCATTAAATAAACAATAACTTATCATCTCGTACCCTGTATCAAACATTTTGTTAGATTTCTACGTATACATAAAAGAAGTGCTTCGAAGGAGTGTAACAAAAATGTTTTTAAGTATGGCAACCCCGAAATGATTGCGAGAGTGGGGAGGGGCAATGCTTGATGGCCGGTGGAACCCGTAGATTCAGCAGTCGGTAGCCAGTTGTTGTCGAGAACTGACTGCTCAATAACGTTTTGCATTGTGTCTACAAAGAAATAAATTTAATATTAGTTTACGAGTTTTACTGGCTAAGTTGCACCACCTAACTTTGACGGTAACTATACGATAACTATACGATAACTATACGATAACAGGTGTTTTTTGTATGGAGTTTGACAGATTTTTAACGTTTGTTAAAGTTAAAGTAAGATGGTGCAACTCAGCCAAAGAAAACAATAGAACGAGCCTAATTTAGGGGTGGTTGAGAGACCAGTCTAGAAATACGGAAATGAATGTGTGTATGGGATTATTTTTATTATTTTTTCTAATTCATAGTAAAATTATTAAAGTGGATGAAAAGCAGACAGTTTCCTCCAGTACGCTACTATTATTAAAATAATATGAAACAAATCGTTTTTTTTAATATCTTTTGCAATGATTTTTTTATTTTTCGAGTATTCTAAAAGTAGGTACTCGACTCTACACCACCACCTTTAATTTAGCTAATACTCTTTTAAAATAATTAAAGCTACTGAACTCACCGTATGTTGTGACATCGGGCGTGTAAAATTTTTGCTCGGCTGGCTGGAGCGGTACGACGAAACCTGTAATAACAACTCATTTTAATGTTCATATTAAATAAACGTTATTTGCGTTCGTCCGTTATTCACTTAGTTATGCGCAGAATGAGTCAATATGTAATTTATTTTTGCAGTCCCTCATTTTGTGAGCAGTCCTTTATAAAATACGTTAAATGTACTTTTGTGAGCAGTAGTTAATCTTAAGGGGTAAAATTGGGGCATTGAGTGATAAATATAGATTCTAGATAGAGCTGAAATTATATTATGTCAAAGGAAATTATATTAGAAGAAAGGATCTATCCGAGAACAGTTGAACCATAACTTGGAGTTTATCATAGTTTCTAATATACTCAAAAGGCCAAAAGTGTTGTAGATTTTTTAAATACTATAATGAACTTTTCTCTTTCTTAGTAAAATTTTGCCAGACGAGACGAAGAAGATCGGCAAGACTTGGAGCGAGATCAAACGCGAAGCTCAAGACCGAACGCGATGGAGGACTGTAAATGTTGTGGACGCCCTCTGCCCCATCTAGGGGACATAGGACCTTAAGTCAAGTAGGTAAGTCATAATAAATTGAAATAAAAATTGTTTAAAAACTTACGTGGTGGGAAATACTCCGTAGTGGTCGGAGGCGGTGTCGTGGTGGTCGTAGTAGTTGTAGTCGTGGTAGTCGTCGTCGTCGTGGTTGTAGTGGTGGTTATTTTGATTTCTGTCAAATAAACACTTGTGTAGTGGAGAGCATTGAAAATACAGCCAATATTTCAATTGGCTGTATTTTCAATGCTCTCCTATACTGTAGGCTGGACTTAATACATATAAGCCTTAGCTTTATTTTTATGACAATTAAACAAAGCCTTTCATAGGCAGTCCATTGGTAGAATTGTTAATCTTATTTTCTAGCAGCGCAAAAGAACATGAAATCCCATCTTTTTTTATCTCCGTAGGAAGATAGCCGCTATCGGTGTTTCAGCGATATTCAGAATGACATAATTGCAAAATGGCCTAATTTAAAAAATGAAAGGGTAATTTTTCAAATTCAAAAGTATACCCATACTTTTGAATTTAAGCCAATTAACTTCGGTTATATTATTACAAATCTAAAGTTAACAAACGAAGTATTACTAAGAACTTACCATACAACCGTATGGTTCCCTCAGCTTTGCCGATGGTGTTCGTGGAAACGCACGTGTACGTCCCGGAGTCCTCCGTTATGAAGTCGGTTATGGTTAGAGACAGCCGCGCTTGGTAAGCGGAGACGCGCTCGTCTGATATATGGTATTTTTCCCTGGAAGAAATATGTTTTTATAGATTTTATCTTTATTTATGGCACACTGTGAATTAGCTTAAGAATTTGTTCCCACTGAGACATCCTGTTTTTAGCAGAAACTGTTTTTTCAACGATCCCGTTATCTATATTTATAAAAACGAATGGTATTAAGTGACTCACTTATCACGAAATCTCAGAAACTAAAGTGCTAGGAGTCTTAAATTTTGCATGGGGTTCCTTTTAGAACGTATTTAGGTGCTTACTAAGACGGGATTTTGAAAAATTAAACCCCTAAGGGGGTAAAACGAGATCCACGCGTACGAAGTCACGGGCGGCCACTAGTTTAGTATACTTGTTTTAATATTAACGTTCACACGAACATATTATCGTTTGCAGTGTCCCGCAAAAAACGATCCTTCGAATTTGTAATTCAAAACACACAGTAATACGTATTGTAGGAGATTGGGATAGGAACGGGATGGGATACCTTCGATTGAGCAGACTCCACAGGACGGTCCAAGCTTGGTTCTTCTTTCACTTTCACAAACACTTGAATTTTATTGAGATGAGTTTAGCGCGCGATTTGAGTTTATTTGAATTGGTTTATTTTGGATACTTATTTAGTATTAACGCCCAGATAGGTAGGCGAAGCGGCGCGTTGCGATGCGAGAGCGAGACTGAAGGTGGGAGGGAGAGGATAGGAAAAGGACTGTCAGAATGAGTGATAGAATAGTGTGACATGAGTTTGAATTGTATGAGGTTTTAATGCTGGCGCGTACAACTCCCCCGGCCTAGAGGTCTTCCTCTAGATTGAGTAGCGTTTGTAAAAAAAAAATAAAGTTAAAAAACGCAAAAAAGCATGCGTTAGAGAGAACTAAACGAGTTAAATTTGAGTTAAATAAGCGTTAAAGTTGAGTTAAATTAAAGTTAAAGAAAAATTAAAGTTAAAAGCATTATTTGAGTTACTGTAAAGGAAGAGGACAAACTCTAACTACAGGCCGAACATAAATACCGGTTGCAGTGCGAATCTTTAAGGTGCGAATGATTTTGTCCTTTCCGGGATATACTTCCACAACCACACCCAATGGCCAACAAAGAGGATGCGCATTGTCATCTTTTATAACAACAACAGAGCCCACATCTATCGGTTTGGTCACCGTATTCCACTTTTCACGGCGTTGTAGAGAAGTTAAATACTCCTGACTCCAGCGACGCCAAAAGCTTTGCACTAATTTATTGACTAACTGATAACGCGTTAACCGATTGTCAGAAATATCAGAGACATCCTCTACTGGTAAGAATTTCAGTGGAGTTATATTGAGAAAGTGATTGGGAGTGAGAGCGGATATATCAGATGGGTCAGAGCTAAGAACACACAATGGTCTACTATTCAATAAGCCTTCTATTTGTACAAGTACAGTGTTGAACTCTTCGTATGTTAACACTTGAAGACCAATAACTTTATAAAGATGCGTTTTTACATAACGAACATTTATCTCCGTGATGCCGTTAAAGTGCGGACCATATGGTGGACTATGAAGAAACTTAATGCGTTGTTCAGCCAAATGTGAACTTAAATAATTTTTGTGAGAGTCAGATTCTAAAAGAGCGTAAATTTCGTCAAGCTTGCGTTTAGCGCCAATGAAGTTAGTACCTCCGTCGCTATATATCATGGAAACGGGGCCTCTTCTACAAATGAATCGACGAAAAGCGGCGAGAAATAGATCAGAGCTTAAGTCTGAAACTAACTCTATGTGTAGAGCCTTAGTTGTAAGACAGCAAAATAAACAAATATAAGCCTTCTGGCTTTTAACACCTCTGCGGCGAATGTGAGTAATAAAGAAGGGACCTGCATAATCGACCGATGTATAAACAAAGGCTTTAGCTTCTGAAACGCGAAATGATGGCAAGTCGCCCATAAGAGGGTTTGTAGATTTAGGGTTTAAACGAAAACAGATATTGCATTGATGCACTCTTTGACGTACTAAGTTACGTGCGGAAAGTATCCAAAATTTCTGTCTAAGCAGACTGAGTAGAAGTGAAGGACCAGTATGTAAATTACATACATGAAAGTAATCAACTAAAAGTTGAGTGAAGCGATGTTTAGGCGATAGAATGATTGGATGCTTTTGTCCATAGTTGAGTTGAGAGTGAGTGAGTCGACCTCCGACACGAAGTATATTATCAGAGTCAATGAAAGGGTTAAGTTTGAGAAGCGATTTGTTAAAGGGTTTATTATTTTTAATTGCGTGCATATCTTGAGTAAAAAATAGTGCCTGTATATGGCGTACTAAATAGAGTTCAGCGAGTTCTAAATCAGAGGATGTAACCACTCCGTTTGAACGTAGTATTTTAGCGAAGCGTAACACGTACACAGTAGCGCGTAATAATTTTGGGTACGTGGAAATGCGATCAATTAATCGATCGAAAGGGTGAGAGTTCGATTGAGAGTTTGTCTCTGAAACAAGAGCGATAGTTTTCTCTTCCAGTCGAACACTGTTAGATGAAACTTGAAATGGCTCGATAGGCCATTGCGAGATTGGCTGAGCTGTCCATTGAGGAGAGTGAAACCAATTTAATTGATTTAATAATGCTTTAGGAGTTACAGGTCGCGATATTACATCTGCAGGATTTTCATTTCCATTAACATGATACCAAATTTTTGCGTTGAGTTTCGAATTAATTTCAGTAATTCTATTCGCAACAAATGTGTGAAATTTGTACGCGGGAGAATGTATCCACGTGAGAGTGACAGTCGAGTCTGAAAATGCGTAAATTGAGTTAACAGGATAACGATTCTCTATACTATCGCGAACCGATAATAAAAGATTTGTCAAGAGCAGCGCTGCGCACAGTTCAAGCCGCGCAAGAGATATTTTCTTTAAAGGCGCGACGCGCGATTTGGATGCGATAAGAAAGACTTCACCGGGTGAATCTGCATCAGAGCTCACGCGCACATAAACTACAGCTCCGTAGCATACTTCGCTGGCGTCCGCGAAGCCCATGATAGTGACGTGACAACCCGCGGTGATCCCTATATGACGAGATATTTTTAATTGCGATAAATAGTTAATCTCACTATCAAACCGATTCCATTTATTTTTTATTGAGTCTGGAACTGGCTGATCCCATTCAAGTTCGCGCTGCCAGCATTCTTGAATTAAGAGTTTGAGAAACGCTGTCACAGGGCCTAGCAAACCCAAAGGGTCGAATAATCTAGCGGTTGCGGAAAGAATCGTGCGTTTTGTGCATTGGTCAGAGTTAGTAGAGTTAATTTTGTAAAGAAAAACGTCATCATTAGGAAGCCACTGCATGCCTATGATTTTTGTCGTAATTTCTGAGTCAGTGTCAAAATCGACGAGCTGTGGATTTTTATGCGAATCGGGAATCTTATTTATAAGCTCAGGGTTGTTCGAGATCCACTTAACCATTTTAAACCCCCCGGCCATGAACATCTTAACCATTTGATGGTAAGATTGTTCAGCTTTTTCTAACCCGTCCATCGATGAGACATAATCGTCCATATACATACAGGATTGAGCTTCAGACGCGGCGATAGGATAATTCGCGCGCTCGTCCTCAGCGAGTTGGCGAACGACACGCATAGCGAGGTAAGGCGAGCTAGAAACGCCAAAAGAAACCCTATTGTATTGATAAGTATCAATCGGTGATTCAGGATCAAATCGAAATAATATGCGTTGAAACGGGTGGTGATTTTGATCAAGCTTCACACAGAAATACATCTTTTCAATATCAGCAGATAAAGCGACTGAGAAAATGCGTAAGTTAATTAAAAGATCAAAAATATTACTTTGTAAGTTTGGGCCAGTGTAAAGAACATCATTTAACGACTTTCCAGAGGTTGTTTTACAACTTGCATCTAAAACGACTCGAGTTTTTGAAGTGAGTTTATCTGGTCGGTATACTGCATGATGAGGTATATAATAATTTGGAGTATTTTCCTCTGAATTCGATGCGTTTTCGACTTTTGACAGAAAACCGCGATCGATACAGTCTTGAACATTTTCATTATAGTTAGTGCGTAAGCCCGGAGTTGAGTCTAACCTTTTCTCTAAGTTATAAAAGCGACGCCTAGCAGTAAAGTAAGAATCGCCGAGTTCTGATGGGTCGAGTTTAAATGGCAAAGAAACGGTATACGTCCCAGAGTCGTCGCGAGAATGAGTTGATTGGAAAATGTTTTCACATATATCATCGTCAGGGCTGATGTGTCTCTTAGTAGGTACACTTTCAAGCTCCCAAAAGCGTTGCGTGAGTGATTCTAATGAGTGCGAGTCTACATTGCAAAAGAATGCTTTATTATCATTGCGTGAATGAGCTGAGTAGCACTGAGCGCGTCCCATAGCGAGATATCCGAGCGTGGTTTCGATAGCGATGACAGAGGATTGCGGTGAAGTTATTCTATTACTACCTAAAAGAAGCGGGAATATCTCATTGCCTAACAAACAATCGATTTCAGCAGGGATATCGAAGCTGTCATCAGCCATAGGAAGACCTTGTAAATGCGATAACTGGGTTATGTCAACCCTTACATTAGGTAAATAATCGGTTATTGTATCAATGACGCGTGCGTTAATAGTGTATTTACACCTGGGATCAAAGCGTGAGGTAATTGTGAAAGATACATATCCTAGCGACACACTTTCAGACTGACCTATGCCCTTAATAGTGGTAGGTAGCGGATTGACTTTTAAGTTCAGTCGCGCACAACATTTATTTGTGATAAAGTTGCTCATCGAACCTGTGTCTAGAAACACGCGTAATTTTTGACACGTCTTATTATTGTCATAAGTATACACTGCCGCGGTGGGTAATAAGACCGTGGTACTAGATTCATCAGCGATCGACGGCGTGACTGCAGAGAGAGATACATTGTTGGTTGGCATCGATTGCAACGGCGGCGTGACCGGACCGGGCGCGGACATGGACGCGTCGGTCGGCGAAAGCGTCGCGCTGCAAGTCAGCTGTTGTGACGTCATAGGTCTATTCACGTTAAAATTATCTATATGAATAAGAGTGTGATGTTTACGTTGGCAAACTGAGCAACGGTTTTGAGATCTGCAATCTTTGATGTTATGAAAGCCTAAACAATTGAGACAAAAGTTACATTTAGTAACTAAAGAGTGGCGAGTTGGCGCATTTTTCGAGAGAAAATAACTGCATTTGAACAGGGCATGTTCAGGTTCCGTCTTACAAAGTTGACAATTCTTGCGTACAGAGGATGGAGTGTATGAGCCTTGCGAATTCGGTTGAGATTGGAAGTAATGTTGATTGGGTTTTACTCCAGAAGCTGTATTAGAAACAAACGACTGTGTCGGTTTCGAGTTTTTAGACTGCGATGCGAAATTCGTTTTATTATTAACGTACGGCTTATTCTGCGTAAAACATAAGCGTAAAGCATGGATTTTATTCTGTTCTTTTATAAAAGTCTTGAGATCATTAAACGTAGGCATTTTTACGTGCTTAATGGATTGTTCAAATAAATTTAGAGTGTCTTTGTCTAATTTACTGAGAGCAATATGAGTCAAAATGAAATCGGAAAGGTCATCAATCTGTAAACGTCATAAGGCAGCTTCAGCTGAGCAATACTGTTCCAAAAATTCATCTAAAGATTGCGATTTGAAGTTTATTAACTGTTCCAAATACATAGAGGCTTGTACTCTTATGTCTTGGTATTTTTCTAATAGGTTGTTCCAAATTATGTAATAGTTCTCACCAGTAGGTGGAATACCCGAGCAAATTGTAAGTGCTTTTCCGGAAAGTTTTCCTATAAGGTATTGAGCCTTTTCACCTGGAGACAAACCAGTGTTCTCATGAATAAGCGTTTTAAAATTTTGGTAGAAAACGGGCCACTTGGAAGGGGCTCCGTCGAAAGAGACTAGTTCTAAAGGCGGTAATTTTTTTACGAAATCCTGTTTGCGACGCTCTGTGTTGGCCTTTAGTTGTGCGATGGAGCTTTGCACCGAAAGGATGTTACAGTACAAATCGTCAAACGAGTTGAGTGCGGCAAATGTAGGTTTGAGTTCCTCATCATTTTTCATATAACACAAATTAAGTTCGTCAATGGTATCAAGAAAATCCGATCTTGTTTTTTCAATCGAATGCATGCGAGACATGAAAATTTGTTCAATCTGAGGGTCGGAGACCTTTAGGCTGAGGTCGTATAGTTCCTGAACCCTCTGAAAAAGCGCTTCTTTTTTAGCTTCAAGCAAATTAATTTTGCGTTTTACTCCCTCCATTGTATTGTAGGTGAGCAAACACACGCACGAGAGCTAGCGTTAAAAAATGAGTTGAGTTGTGCGTATTTATTTATAATCCAGTAGGAAAATAAAATGCGTAGCGTATGTAAGCGAATTTGAAATTGAATTGAAATAAAATTTTAAAAGATTGAATTTAAAAAATACACGTGTTTACAAACAACGAGTTGACGTTTGAGCGAATAGTAATTTCTAGAATGTGTCAAATGTCAAACGAATCGAAATTTCCAGAAAGAATGTGTCAAACGAGCGAATTTTCTAGAATTTTCTAGATGGTTGTCAAAATGACGGATGCGTGAAAATGTGTAGTTGTGATTTTATGTAAGTGTAAAGGATAGGAAATGAACCATGCGGCTCGGTAGGACCAGAAAGGAGTTGTAGGAGATTGGGATAGGAACGGGATGGGATACCTTCGATTGAGCAGACTCCACAGGACGGTCCAAGCTTGGTTCTTCTTTCACTTTCACAAACACTTGAATTTTATTGAGATGAGTTTAGCGCGCGATTTGAGTTTATTTGAATTGGTTTATTTTGGATACTTATTTAGTATTAACGCCCAGATAGGTAGGCGAAGCGGCGCGTTGCGATGCGAGAGCGAGACTGAAGGTGGGAGGGAGAGGATAGGAAAAGGACTGTCAGAATGAGTGATAGAATAGTGTGACATGAGTTTGAATTGTATGAGGTTTTAAAAAACGAATGGTATTAAGTGACTCACTTATCACGAAATCTCAGAAACTAAAGTGCTAGGAGTCTTAAATTTTGCATGGGGTTCCTTTTAGAACGTATTTAGGTGCTTACTAAGACGGGATTTTGAAAAATTAAACCCCTAAGGGGGTAAAACGAGATCCACGCGTACGAAGTCACGGGCGGCCACTAGTTTAGTATACTTGTTTTAATATTAACGTTCACACGAACATATTATCGTTTGCAGTGTCCCGCAAAAAACGATCCTTCGAATTTGTAATTCAAAACACACAGTAATACGTATGTTCACACGGCAGTCCAGTTTTGTGGGATCAAGTGCAGGTTCCCAAACTACCATCCAAAATTGGACTGTCGTGTGGATTGCCCTGAGAACCCTAAGATGTGCAGGGGGCGTAGCGTCAAACGCATTCGATGTCGACTGGCGTAAAAAAGTGACATTAAATGTATGACAGATTGTACAGCGCCCCTAGCAGAAACCTTCAAGGACTAAAATCTTCATTATAATTTTTACAACACATCCAGACGTTATGGACTTTATCCAGAAGAAATTTTATTTTATAAAAATATCAAAATATAATGGTGTTTTCACATTGTAAAAAGTGTCCCAATCGAATGGGTGTCTGCACCACTATTGTTTGTGAACTGACGTGTAGAGGCAATCACGAATGTGCTAGCTCAAAGTTACAATACCGGCTGGAAACTGACGTGCGCGAATTTAAGTTTTTTTTTTCACGGAGAATTTAAATTTCGAACTCAACTCGCAAGCTGTAATGTCTAACAATGGAATAAAAAGGTTGGTTAAATGCAGAACTTGTCTTGAAATTAATTTTGCTCGACACTGGCTAACGGTCACGCAATCCACAAATGGAGAGAAAAACAAAACGTATACGTTCTTAAATCAAAATTTAAATATATCCGCGAAAGTTATAAAAAAGAAAATATTTTTTACGCATTGTGTTCTTTTCACATGGAAAAAGAGATAAAAAATGAAAATAATTGTAAAATGTTATGATTTTCTTCTCTGTTGATTAACTTACCCAGAGAGGATCATTTCTTCGCCACCTTTCAGCCAGTAGTTAATGGCTTGAGGGTAGGCCTCTACGAAGCACTCTAGCTTTGTATATGAACTGGTTGGCACTCCTATTACTTTTGTAGATACCACTATTGAAGGTGGAACTGTGGAAAATTAAAATTTTATTATATTCATGAACCCTTTAGCTGCCGATAAATGCTGGGTATATTTATTTTGGACACAAACACACTTTAACACTTTTTAATATAACTTCAAGAATTGATGTAAGATTTTGGATAAATTTTCTTTCTCTAACTGCTTTTCTGTCGCTAATTGTTCTTTAAATGCATAAAAATACAATTGTACATGTACAGCTTTGATTTTTTTATGTGACAGGAGGCAAACGAGCAGACGGATCACCTGATGGTAAGTGATTACCGTCGCCCACAGATTACCGCAGACCCATTTTATTACAAAATGTCTCTAGCAACAGAACCTGGAGCCTCCCCGTACAAAATTTCTACAAAGACCGATCATGTGCTGCTCGCATTTAGGTGGTCCCGCGATCGTCGGTCTAACCGGGTGGAAGGCCTACGTGTGGACAGTTGTAGTATATTTTAACAAAATACTTACAATTAACACTAAGCATGATTCTCTTGCTGACGGA
Organism: Ostrinia nubilalis; assembly: GCF_963855985.1. Classification (NCBI taxonomy): domain Eukaryota; kingdom Metazoa; phylum Arthropoda; class Insecta; order Lepidoptera; family Crambidae; genus Ostrinia; species Ostrinia nubilalis. The sequence continues at coordinate 9,933,463 of NC_087103.1, forward strand.
CGGAGGGACGTCGTTGGAGGCGATGCAGAGGTACGCACCCATCTGCCGGCGCTCCACCTTCGTCAGGTTCAAGTTGGGACCCATGTACATGTCCACTGCGTAAAACAATTATTTTTTTAATAATAATGATAAACGGAGAAGTTTTTATCCAACTCCTTAAAAAACACTGATTCCTTTTTTTTTTTAGTTCTTCTTTTCTCTACTTCTCAATTTAAATGACCTAAGTACGAGTTGACCTTGGAATCAAATAAAATAAAGTAATGACATAATTAAAAAATCTAAAACAAACAATTATTTCCTACCTCTTCGCAAACAATAAAACAGCTCAATTAAAACAAAATCCTACTTCAAAATGTGAAAAATATTACTGCGGCCAGAATAGCCGTGTAACATGCTCTCATAATAACTCTTTTGCGAAAATATATCGTAACAGTGACTAGGAGAATTAAAGTACTAGCGAGCACAAAGAACCCTCCTGCCGCGACGCCGTAAATTGAGACTGTCAGAAGCATTTATAAAAACTTCCGCGGTCCCCTAATTTTATCCGGGACTTCACGGAAAACAATTATTTTATGAATATTCATGCGAGCCAACTTCGACCGCGAGCATTGTAGGGTTAAATTATACATCGTCATAAGAATTGTATATTTGATGTGTTTTGCAAAGTTTTTTGGCGCGGAACCTAGGTTCTTCTCTGATGAATATTTATTTAACTAGTCTAATTATATGCTATATAATATGCTAATAGTAGAAACTGTATGTCTTTTGTCTTCTTAATATAGTTAACATCATCTATGTATATTTTAGTACGAGTACAAGTACAGTCACGGAATGAAAAGGTTCGTCAGTTTTCAAATTGATTCCTTCAACGAATCGCGAGCACATATTACCTTTTGAAACTATGTTACAGAATAATCTCAAATTAGAGAAAATAATCTTTAACTGTTCGTCAGTAAAGTTCAAAATTATTCAGATCAAAGTTGTTTGACGATTTATCTTGTCAAGAAGATTATTATGATTGATAAACTAAAACCTTCTTGTTGGTTCAACCTGCCATTATTATGTCTATTAAATAAAAAAAAACTATTGTCAATTGGTCAATGTCATCATTGCATTGTACTGCGGGTCTAGTCAAAACGCACTTTAAAATCGCAAACCCATCGCAAACCAGTCGCAAACAAATAAACAAATCGCAAAAGAGGTCGATAACAAAAAAGGCTTAGTCAAACGGCAAAAAATCGAATCGCAAAGCCCTACCTATCGATAATCGAAAGACTGGTTTGAAATTTCCCATACAAAGGCTTAGCCAACATGCATTTAAGACTCAATCAAAATCGAATCGAATCGCAACACCCGCCATTTTCATTGCGATTACTAAAACCCCGGTGATAAGCTTGGATTCGATCGAAAACCAATAGGGTGAGTTGCACCACCTAACTTTAAACGTAACTATGACGTTAACCGGTGTTTTTTGTATGGAGTTTGACAGATTTTAGACGTTTGTCAAAGTTAAACTAAGATGGTGCAACCCACCCTAAGGCTGTTTTGACAAATCCGTATCGCGATGTCGTTTTGACAGCTAGTTTGACAGCGAAGCATAGACGTAAACAGAGAGCAGCGGGTCTAGTCAAAACGCACTTTAAAATCGCAAACCCATCGCAAACCAGTCGCAAACATATAAACAAATCGCAAAAGAGGTCGATAACAAAAAAGGCTTAGTCAAACGGCAAAAAATCGAATCGCAAAGCCCTACCTATCGATAATCGAAAGACTGGTTTGAAATTTCCCATACAAAGGCTTAGCCAACATGCATTTAAGACTCAATCAAAATCGAATCGAATCGCAACACCCGCCATTTTCATTGCGATTACTAAAACCCCGGTGATAAGCTTGGATTCGATCGAAAACCAATAGGGTGAGTTGCACCACCTAACTTTAAACGTAACTATGACGTTAACCGGTGTTTTTTGTATGGAGTTTGACAGATTTTAGACGTTTGTCAAAGTTAAACTAAGATGGTGCAACCCACCCTAAGGCTGTTTTGACAAATCCGTATCGCGATGTCGTTTTGACAGCTAGTTTGACAGCGAAGCATAGATGTAAACAGAGAGCAGAAAGAAGGAAGAAACTAATTTAAAAAAAAAAAGCTAGAAAAAGTAAAAACAATCGCAAAGTCATAGACATTTTTTAACTTTTATTCGATTTTGAATGAACTTTTATATCGCCGCGTCGTTGGTGGTTCAATGTGCATTTTGGCTGCCATTTTCCGATCGAATCGAATCACTGGTGACGCGGCGACTGACATTAGTGAAAACTTCACATTGGTTTGCGATGGCATTTTGACTAGACCCACAGAAAGAAGGAAGAAACTAATTAAAAAAAAAAAAAGCTAGAAAAAGTAAAAACAATCGCAAAGTCATAGACATTTTTTAACTTTTATTCGATTTTGAATGAACTTTTATATCGCCGCGTCGTTGGTGGTTCAATGTGCATTTTGGCTGCCATTTTCCGATCGAATCGAATCACTGGTGACGCGGCGACTGACATTAGTGAAAACTTCACATTGGTTTGCGATGGCATTTTGACTAGACCCACTGATGGGATAGAAAAATAAACAAGCAAAACCTTATTCGTCAGCAAACGTCATATTTATTTAAATGTTAGCAGCACTGTTTCTTGCACTGTTATGTTGGCAGGTTTGACTCTTTGGTGCAAGCGAAAACCGACACTAAGGTGACGAACCTTTTCATTCCGCGACTGTACATAATCCTACTTAATATTATAAATGTGAAAGTTTGTTTGGATGACTGGATGTTAACATGTTTGCTTCTCTTTCACGCAAAAACTACTGATCGGATTTTGATTAAACTTTGCAGTTTATAATCCAGAATAACATATACGATATAATTTATGACGATATGTGACAAACTAAATTTCACGCGGGTGAAGCCGCGGGCAAAAGCTAGTATAACATTATTTAAACTTAATTAAGTTCTAACTGTAAATATTCTAAGTCCTCTCAAATATTCCGACATCGTGGAGACTAAATTTACAACCGGTGGCTTCATAGTCCAGACAAAAAGAGTTCTCTTCTAAAAAGAGTTTAATTTTGTGCATTTCTGCTAAACTTAATAAAAGGGCAAAGTTCGTATTATAGCGCAAAGTCAGTTAATTATAATTCTTGTCTGGTAAAATTGTTAGCAACACACGGTCGGAGTTATGGCCGGTATATCTCTTGGCCGGGACTTAGTAAAACTATTTCTTAGTAAACGCCGGCTACGGGTAACTTATGAAAAGCTGACGGAATTTTAATTTGATTATTCTTGTAATTGACTTTTGTAGTACAGACAAATAAAAATAAACATTTTGTTTAAGCTAAGTTTATGTGAAAGTATTAAAATTAAAGGAAAAATCTGTGTTTCTTATGCTGAATGTGGTAAGCCTTTTTGACATCCTACTGAAATAAACTAAAGAAGTAGTAGGTGGGTATAATCGACTTCAAAAAAGGAGAACTCAGGAGAAAAATAATTTGGCATACTTGACTAAGAAATGACATTTTACTGTGTCCGTTAAATGAATGCGTTAAAAATGTTCCATTACCTTTCCGAAGCTCTCCGACTTCGTTCCTAAGTTGAATGTTGGTGCCATCTTCCCGCCGCCAAAGAATGCGCGGGAGTGGCCGCCCGTCGGCCTTGCAAGACAGACTCACGTCCTGCCCCTCTCTCGCTACCACGTCTCCGCTCGTACCCTCGTCCACTATATTTGGAGGCACTGGTGGAAAAAAAAGAAAAGGTTAAGAAAAAAAAAGTACAATCACAATGCATTACAATTCTAATAGCGTAACTATTCAAGGAAGGTCAAACCTTCGGATCAAGGGAGTTGAGTAAGCACTAGATCTAGACCATTTGAAAACCTACACACAGTAGCTTGGATTTATTTGCACTTAGTTATAGACTAAACTAGCTGACCCGGCGAACTTTGTTCCGCCTTAATGGCAATAAATAAGCAGACTTTTTTTTAATTTCGAACGGGATAAAAAGTATCCTATGTCCTTCTCCTGGCTCTAAACTACCTCCCTGACAATTTTCAGCTAAATCGGTTCAGCCGTTCTTGAGTTATAAGCGAAGTAACTAACACGACTTTCTTTTATATACAGTGTGAGTCACGTTAAAGTGTACATATGAAAATAGATGAAACTAGACCTATTTTTATCGACAAAAAAGAGGTCAAAAATTTTTTGAGATTTTTTTTAAATTTTTTATAGAATTTTTTTTCTTTCAATTATTTATTGTAAAGAAAACGTAATAACTTTTAAACTAAGCGGTATATCCTGATAAAATAAAAACAGTAATAATGCTAAATAACAGGCGATAATAAAAAAATACATAAAATACACAAAAAAGGCCAACAAATAATAAAAATTGATACTTTTTGAAAAAAATTTGCTTTTAAATTCGTGTTTTTTTGGTTATTTGATAAATTTCTCCAAAAAATGCCCCTATAACCGGTGGTTTTTATTACTTTGTATTATTTTCTATCGTATTACCTTCGTAAAACCAAAAATCGAATGTCTCTATCCCTATTACAACGTTTGCAATGATCGTTTGAACTAAGCCTCACCGGGCGCGCCATTCAAAGCTTCGTTAACAACGAAACTGAAAATGGCTCTACATTTGTAATTTTGATAAAGACAAGTTAGATTTCAAATAAAAACAAAAGATTTCGAAGTAAAATAAGCATTTTAGTTAAAATTAAAATTGTCTCTACCTGTAGCGGAGAATAATGTTGTGGCAGGCCTTTGTTCAAACGATCATAGCAAATGTTGTGATAGGGATAGAGACATGCGATTTTTGGTTTTAGAAAGATAATACGATAGAGAATAATACAAAGTAATAAAAACCACCTGTTATAGGGGCATTTTTTGGAGAAATTTATCAAATAACCAAAAAAACACGAATTTAAAAGCAGATTTTATTCAAAAAGTATCATTTTTTATTATTTGTTGGCCTTTTTTGTGTATTTTATGTATTTTTTTAGTATCGCCTGTTATTTAGCATTATTACTGTTTTTATTTTATCAGGAAATACCGCTTAGTTTAAAAGTTATTACGTTTTCTTTACAATAAGTAATTGGAAGAAAAAAAATTCTATAAAAAATAAAAAAAAAATCTCAAAAATTTTTTGACCTCTTTTTTGTCGATAAAAATAGGTCTAGTTTCATCTATTTTCATATGTACACTTTAACGTGACTCACACTGTATATAGATTCGCTTAAAACTCTGAACTTTATGAAAATGTATCTGCCACTTACGCACAGTAAAGATTAAAGGCCGAAAGGAGGCCTAAGTAACTCTAATATGAAACAAAAGGCCGAATCTTATATAAAATCTTTAATAAAAGTTCTCCAGTGTTTTGGAGAGCACTTAAACTAAGGGTCTTTTAACCACTTGGTCTATACAGTGTGGTATTGTTTGGCGAAAAATGTGGAACCCTCACGAATAAAAATTTCTCCTCCAACTTCTCTTGATTTTCGTAGTCCAGTACACAAGCAAAATAAATATATTTTGTTATAACAACAGGCGAAGAATACACTTAATAAAACGCAAGCCTAATTTTATCTCAAAATTAATAGAATAGAGCGCTACAGGTAATTTATACCAGACGTTTGTAACTCGCCGCTGAGAGAATAAATTTCCCCGGAATACACACCTACTTTATTCGCATTTTTCCCTGTTCATTGAATTGGATTTAAACATAAATCTCGCGATACGAATCTTTAATAAATATTTGACCGAATTTAAATTAATTATGGCGCCCACTGTGAGCACATTTATTACGAATCATAAATTTTTATTTTGTTAGTTATAAGAGCCGTATTTTAATACTCGATTAAATGTTGGGTTTCGTAAGTTCACATATCGTTAGCGATACACATGCATAATTATATGGCTGCTCAGAGTTAATTTCACTTTCAATTAAGCTCTATTTACAAGTCTCATTAAAATTACAGCACCGACATCGCACAAAGTAACAACAAAGGTAACTTTGTTAATTTTTGATATTACAATGAACTTGGATAAGCCTTTATAAAATAACATTTTCATTTCTCAGGTACAAAGGAAATGACTTTATTTATCAAATGGCACCACAACTTGATTGTAACATCCAGCTATTTTTCTAGAAAGTTTGTAGCGAACGCTCTCGAGGAAAAATGGGCCCGTTGGGGCCAATGTACAAATGTTCCCATCTGACGGCCAAAGCCGTTTTTGCATAGATAGCGGTGAAAAACGTTTGAAAACGCCAAGCTTATCTATGAGCTAGTGAAACACTAGTTCAGTGCTCACGGACAGAGCGTGTCTCTCGTAAATCACTGGGCCGAGCGATGTAACTGTATACACAACGAGCTAGTACGTGAGTGCTCGCCTATTAAGCTACGTGCCCATCTGAGATCAAAGGCCCCAGGGCACTTCCGTATTTATTTGCTCGGTTTTTCACGAGCCCTATTAATTTCAGTAACTGCGCGGCTTTTTCTACGCACGTCAGTTAGGTAGTTTGGGCAGAATATATCAAGGAATGTGATCCCATGGGTTTGAGGGCGCGCATCTAAGCAAAAATAAATTGTTTTACTACGTGCGTGTTTCTACAAAAATATTACGCAATCCGATTTTATTTATTAGTAACTCTGAATTATTTGGTGAGGTCATATTTCTAATTCTTATAAAAATTTACATGCCATCGAAGATAATAAGTGTATTATTAAGATGATTCAATTATAATAAAATTCTATTTCCATCAAAATGTCATTTTAAAGCCAAGTGGGTACGTTACAAATATTCTCTGCAAGCTAAGTTTTAAAATTAGTGGATTGTAGCAATGCATTAATTATTGCAGTAGTTAGTAGTATTTTTAGGATTTTATCAAATGGCACTACAATTGCTGCACTAGCTGGGAATGTTTCACTGTGATGATTGGGTACTTGACACAATTGCAATAGCCAATAATGTAGACTCGTCTTCTCTTTATAGATTTAATTTAACCCCTGACCACACCCTGACTTAGTAAGTCGTGTTTTTCTTTAATAAATAAGGCAAGGAAAACATACTCGCCCGTATTCACAAACGATGCTTGCTTAAATGAAGTAGCAAATCGAACGCACAGCGTTGAACAGAGCTCTGTGATTGGTTCATAATTATGTCATCCTGTGCGTTCAGGCGCAGTGTAAGACCTCATAGTTATGTTTGTGAATACGGGCGACTACTTTATAAGTAAGTTGTACATATTAGAGCATTTTAGTATTTTTATACTTCAGAAATAAAGTCAAAGTAAATTGGACTAGTTAAAGCAAGCTAAATTTACATGCAGAATGCTGGTATTTTGTTCACTACGCCTCCTATTTCCTTCTATTTCCTTCTATTTTGTTTTAAGGCTTCCACTATAGACAAATAAGGATGAAAGATACCGCTATAATACGTGATTTTGGTAAAAACTTAACTCATTTGAATACTTTTAGAGTGAGGTACTACTTTGTAGAACAATTTAATTATTGAAAATGACAAATGTTACGTTCAACTGGAAAGTTCAAATAAGTAAATAAAATAATTAATGGCTTTCGCAAAAGGGCACCTTGGAGCATACTTATTGAACTTTTTGTAGGGTTTGGGATTTTCCATTATTTATTCAAGCGATTGTTACTTATTACGGACGTGGTCTTTTTATTAAGCTACGTTTAAGAGCCTCAGGGCACTTGAAAAAGGTTGCATTGAAAGGTATCTTTGGCCTTTTTTAGAATTTAGGATTTCTTTTGCATTTTTTATTTTCGAGGATAATATTATGTAAGATTTGAAACATTCGCGACCCATTTTTATAAAAATAAAAGTTCTCTAAACGAATTTTTTTATGAAAAACATGAGTTCACAGCTTGACGTTTCGGCTGTGTTGCTACAACCGTGGTCACAGCAGATTAGTGGTTCGCAGCGTAAAAATTTCTCGTTGAGACCCGTGTTTTTCTATTTTAATTCGTGGATGCGGCGTCTATACTTTCTCTAGGCTACGCCCTCAACAGATTTGGTTTTTCTTTACGGACTGCTTTCTTATTCAAATTCGTTTTAGGTAGTTTTTCTCTTTGATGCTTTTACGCATTCAATTCCCAGACGCTATTGTAATTGAGAGTTATGAAAGCCTGAAAACAGCCCCGAAGTACTTACTTTGTGTGTTTGACCATGAAGCGTGTAATACTTTGAATAAATACATTTTGTGTTTTTTTCTCTCAAGAGGGTTCCAGTTGTGTTCTTGGAACTTTTATCGCAGAAAGTGATATATTAAATGATACTGTTTGCGTGTTGGTAGGTATATAAACAGTCTGTGTGCTCCAAGGTCTACCATTAAGTATCATTGAATCTCGGTCGGTAAGGTTAAGTTGATGTTTCATGTTCACGAGGGAATTTATTGTAACGCGGTACCTAAGTGTCTTTAGGTAGATAAACTTTGAGATAAAGGCTGAATTTTTAAGACATGTGAAACCAATGCATTTTAACTGATAGATGCGAACACCTACATTCCTATAAGGTTGTGACTTGCTATGCGGCAATATGTAAATGGAATTTGTCAAATGCATTACATTTGTTCACAAGCCACACTATTGTAAAATCCTGCACCTAAGTCTATGAAATCCGACGAGTAAATGACCAATCGCCTAACCGCATGCAACAGGTGACAAAATCAATTCAATAAAGCATAGCCTGAAAAAGACGGTATTTGATTTGTCAAAAAATCCGCGGATTTTATGGTCGGACAAATGGATAGGTGTCCAAAACCAATACTATCAACAACGTGCATGAAAGCAGAGGTGACGTTTAAAAAAAAAATGATTCTTTAACTGAATTCTAAAATGGATGAGATTCTCAATTTATTTCGGTTGAATATTTCTAATGGTTAAACCTTTGGGTTTTGTCGCCTCCATTTTTTTTTAATTACGCTTTAGAATCATGGGGCAGGAAGGTTCTCGAGTGGCGACCACGGGCTGGAAGACGTAGCGTGGGCAGGCCTCCTACTAGGTGGACCGACGATCTGGTAAAAGTCGCGGGAAGAGCCTGGATGCGGGCAGCGCAGGACCGTTCATTGTGAAAAACCTTGGGGGAGGCCTTTGTACCAACGAACGATTCCTTATACAAGTCAGAAGCCGACCAAACTATCGGCCAATAAAAAGAATATCTACACTCACCTAAAACATCAACGCAGCCAATCTGTTTCTTCATAGTGCTGGTGTTGATCTGGCACATATAGCAGCCTCGGTCTTCCACCTTCAGAGGCCGTATGTGGAGCTGCCACGAGCGAGGCGAGTCGTTCGTCACGGCGTACCGCGAGCTGTGCGTCACGAGACGAGTGTGCAGCGTCAAGATTGTCTGGTCATCGGCACGGATCCACGCCACCTGGTGGGAGAGAATCAAACGATTACTTCGGTGGTTCAGGGTTTGATTCCCCGAAAGAACAAAACAATGTTATAAAATCAAATTACTTATTTGGTCACAAGTTGGTTTGGATATTGCTGGATTTAAACAACCTGACTGTTGAAAAACAACTTAATAAATTGTAAAGCCGTCGCAGGTCCGGTTGAGCCATGTCAGATGCATAAGGTGGCTAAATTAAGCCTGACATTAGTGTTGTGACATTACTTATTAGCACTGGTAATACTTTTACAAAATAATACGATATTTAAACAAAATCATACACGCTCGCAACAGAAAATCCAATTCAATTAGCAAGGCTGTTACAAAAGGCTAACACTGACATTAATTTATAAATAATTAAAGTGTTATTGGCATAAATGTCCAAATTGCAAAAGCTAAACAAGCTCAATTTGCGAATATTCATACTTTGCAGTGACATATAGAAATGAACACCGAATCAAATGCTTCATTCATTGAATAGGACGCGGAAAACGCGATATAATAAAGTGAATTTTTCCATTAGGCCGGCCAGAATCAAGTGAAATCGTATTACGCTAAATTCAAATGTATAAAGACTGGGAAGCGGTCAAAAAGAGAGTTATTCAATTGCCTCACTTTTGTTCCTTTCCGACTCATTTTAATCCGAATAGAAACAGGCTTACCTCTATAGGTTCTATAGAGGTAGGAAAGTGATCTTATTCTGGGTAAAAAACGAACATTTTATTTGCTTTGAAGTCCAATTTCGGGAGGTTGGAAATTAATATCCTATCAAGCTTTTTTGCTACCCAATTTGAAGAATCGCATAATTGATGTGGCCTCAGATAAGGAGGAAAAGTACCATTGCATCAATTGCAATACATATTGCTCTCAATCATTTAGGGATGTTAGGCCGTTGTGGTCAATGACAAAATAACTAGGTGCACGTGTCTCCATTGAAATATATAATAAAAGCTTATAATAGGGATGTTTCCTGGGTCAAAAAGCAAGTTTGAAATGAAAATTGAAAGAGATAAAGGGCGCCATAGTTCAAAAGATGAGGCTCGTGACGTCAAGTGTAGCACTTTGTGACGTCCGAGTCACGCGAAACTTCGATGCATCATAACTAACTTGTTTGATTGACTTATAAAAAAATACGTCTCCAATATTTTTTGATGATGTAATTGACGGACTAAAAGTTTTTTCAGGAAACAAGCATATTGTCTGAATCTTTAAAATAAATCAGTGGTGTGTATTCTAGGAAGTGACACAATAACTTCCGTCAATTCAGCAGTGACTGTTATTCGAAGGGGGCTCCAAGTCGCGAGTCTTCCCGGAACGGTTTCTATTTATGCTACCCTTATTATGTTCACCCAAATGTGTTTGTATTTTCGCTATTTCGTCTCTGAGTGCTTTGGGAAATATTCAATTGGCGAAATCTCGATAACGTATATTCGTGATAGTAAGGGTGCTCACAAATTAGGCGCAATTTGGGATACATATATAAATACTCATAATCGGTGGGTACATATTCGGTTCTGCATCATTTACTCAGCCCTTGTCTTGAAAATTAATACTAATAAGGATATTTAAAGAAAGGTCACTGAAAATCAAAAATACCTAGTCGTGCAACACAAAAATCCTACAGATTTTTACAGAAGCTTCAATTGTTGTGACTTACAACACTGGATTTGAAAGAGCTGTTCGCGCAGAAACACCAAGTCTGCGGACACCTCAATGATATTTTGTGGTGTGGATTATCTCGCTTGCTACGAGTATACCGAAAAGGTTGTGGTAAGTGATTTGCCATTTTGTGCCGTATACGTCAGAAATATAAACAAGTCGCCAAAGAACAGAATTAACGAAACCTTTTTGCTGTTGATAGCTTTTTGTTTTTCACTGTTGATATTAAAGCTCTTGAAATCAAAGGGGCCAGCAAAATATCTGATCACTATTGGAAATTCATTTTTTATTGAAGCATTCAGCTTTAAAATGATAGTGGATTTTTGTTTATTAATATAAAAAGTTAAAAAGTAATATTAGTGTTACTTATTCACCTTGTGTTATTAAGCTAAAATCGATACAAAACGTTACGAGCTGAAATATTAGCAAAAGCCGCTAGATTAAAGGCGAAGAAGAGATAAAAGAAATATCCAATCGTGATTTGTAGACTTTGCTTTTTACATAATTATGACAGACAGATAGACAGTGTTTTAACAAAATAAAATGAGAAAATGGTTCCACTTTGACCAGGTGTTTTCAAAACCTATACTGTCAACATTTCCCATAAACAAACACCTATATCTATTCTTTCCACAAAAATGAGAAGCAAAAGCAGGCGATTTGAAATTATGATCAGGGCTGTTAGTATTCGCATAAAATGCAAGCTGGATCTCCTTGGATAAAACGCTGATGCTGCCCAGGAATAAAGTAGTCATGGTTCGATCCGCTTTGTCTTATAAATTTTCTGAGCGAGGGATTAGTGGTGGGTTGGTAGTGGATTATCGAGAGATCATTCGATAAGATGTTGATTTGACTCAATGTTGCAAATTAACTTGTAGACTAATTTTACTTTTATAGTATGTTGAGTAGACCTTACGAATAGTTATATTTTTTTTTTCTTTTTACTAAAAATAATAACAAACAATATACAGCTTTTTAATCACAGTTAAATTTATGTATTGACAAGCTACACCTACTCAAACTTCAAATAGGTTTCTAAATATTAGCATGTAAGTGTAAGCAAATGGACAATGGGCATATTAAAAAAATAGAGTAAAACCACGAGCCGACAATTTTAAACGTTTTGACAAAAAAAACTTTCAAAAATTCTAGTTTGGTACTTATCTGTCTCAAACTTTTGACCTCGACAACCTTATCGATAATCGACAACTACTGCTACTGTACATCACTAGAAAATGTCTGATCGGGGTTTTATGGTAAGCACCCAGTTTTAACCAAGAACTAAGTGAATGTACCTGGAAGTCGTTATTCCGAGGATGTTGTTTCCCGCAGAATTCAATTATTTTTTAAACGTGGTGCTTGCAATGTCAGAAGAAAAACAGGGGAGATGATTCGTTACTAAGAATTATTAATCTGGGGTTCTATTAAAATTTCTTTCATAAAAACCCAAAACATAATAACAGATTATCCAAAATAGAATTCAAATTATTGCCTAGTATTCAAGATTATAGATAATTTATTCTATTCGCTATAATTAATACACGATTGGACCTCAAATCAAGTCCACGGAATAACACGGGTCATAAACTTAATATCGACATAATTTTGAGCCTCCAATATACAATGGAGAACGTTAATAGACATTAGCGAATGAACTACAGCAAAACATAAATTAATTTATTAGTAATACTTATTTAATTTTATAACTCGTAAGAACTTCAATCGTGACGTGACACAAGTTGTTTTTAAATCTGCTAAAATAGTTTACCTACTGTCGAACTACTTTTTATAAAGATTTTACGGTAGTTTATTTAAATTATATGTATATTGGATATACCTACTATATAGTTAGGAATATTAGTAAAAAATGAGATACGAATAGTTACGATAAGTACCCAGGTAGACAACAAAAAAGTTTTTCTATTATTGCTCCTTGTTGTCCATTTTATATTAGAAATCTGATAGCCTTAGACAGGAATCGGATTTATTTTGATATTTCTGCGAATCAGGGAAATGTGTTCTATTATTCTTTAACATTGAAAGCTTATTCAACGTAATCTAGAACAAAAATAGTTTGGTGAAAGCAAATCAAATCGATTCATCTCGCCATAGCAACAATAAGTTTGTACCTTGAGATAAGTATTTGAAAGGTAAAACCATCAAAGCGCGTTGTTTTGAACAAATCCATTTACATTATTAATATTGCAAATGAGGCTTTCTAAAAGTTATCAAATTGAGTGCTGAATGCTTTGCAAACAATGTCCAAGAGATCCATAAATATGTATTGTAGGCGTCAATCCGTGGCAGGTACGACTTATGAATTACAAAGTTTGTACAACTAGAAGTAGGAAGAACAAAATCGTAATGAGATAACGCGTTGCTAAAATGCAAATGAATTTGTCGGCTCGACGAGCGCTGATGTCACAGTGCAAATAGCTACAGTATTGCAATTTGAAACAAAACTTTCGTATCTAAAAAACTTGATCTATAACGAATGGCGGTTACGTTTTTAAAATAGCAGACGAGGTGAAGAAAATCGGCAAGACCTGGAGCGAGATCAAACGCGAAGCTGAAGACCGAACGCGATGGAGGACTGTTGTGGACGCCCTCTGCCCCATCTAGGGGACATAGGATCTTAAGTAAGAGAAGTGATTCTTTCGAATCGATAACCATTTATACGATTTATGAATCGCATGGGACTTGAAACTTGATTGCAAATGCTTCAAAAATGAGGACACGTTTAAGCCAAAGCTCAAGTATTACTTATACCTACTGTACTGTGTCAAGTGCCCGCACCGAATCGGGAACAAATTGGAGTAGACGCCAAAATTTGCAGGCTCATTTAGGAAAATACACCCCGCCTGATTTACGAACTCGAATTTATTATCACAACCTACTGATGTTGGAGCTCTCTGAACACATCGCACGTCAAAAGAATTACGGTATCAACACTCAAGCTGTTAAAGGAAAAATCCTTTCTTACTAAGTAAGAATCAAACGGATTATCATGTTGTTGCTAACCAAATATTTTTGGCATGTTGTCGTCAACTGAGATAATTCATTAAGTTTGTGATTGTTATCCAACCTCATTTAGTCCCGGTTTCTAGCAAGGCGAAGAGGTGAAGAGACGAAAGATGTGTTTTGAATCTATCTATCTATTTATATCAGCCTTTGGGTTCGCCTTCGAACATAGGCCTCCTCCACCGACTTCTGTCCCTGGCCACACGCATCCAGTTCACTCCAGCCTGCTGCCGGATGGTCGTCTGTCCATCGTTTAGGCGGTCTTCTCCTGCCGCGGGTGTTGTTGCGGGGTCTCCACTCCAGGGTCTTTCTGGCCCAGCGATCCTGGTTCATCCGTGCAATGTGCCCTGCCCATCGATATGTGTTTTGAATAACCGACCAGATTTCGTTATTTCCACAATATCTCCTCTCCGATCAGCTTCTGTTCGGAAATCTGATTGGATATTCAAAATACATCTTCTCTCGTCTCCTCATCTCTCCGCTTTGGTGGAAACCTGGTATTAATTGATGGCGAGCGAGCAGTAAAAGCATAGGTGTTACTTGACAAACTAACTTTATACTTTCTTTCGAAGTTAACGATAAAAAAATTCATTATTTGTTTAGGGCTGGGTTACACCATCTTACTTTAACTTTAATAAACATCAAAAATTTGTCAAAGCCCAGACAAAAACACCGGTTATCGTTATAGTTACGGTTAAATTTCGATGGTGCAACTCAGCCTAAGTGTTTGGAAGATTATTTTAGGTAGCCAGCTCATGCCAATATGACACAATTTTTGAACAGCTGGTCTACTCATAGTTCTTTGTTTTTAACGAACACACAGTGCCCCAAAACTACTCTTGGAGTCAGAGCTGATGAAAAAGTTTTTATTAAATAATGTTCAGTTTACTACTTCAACAGCTTGTGTTTTAACATCTGTTTTTGTCGTCGAAAATATCCTTACTAATATTATAAAAGCAAAAGTTTGTGGGAATGTTGTTACTCTTCGCGGAAAAACTACAAAGCGGAATTTAATAAAACTTTACAGTATTATTGTTTATACATTAGAATACTAACCTAAAGGCTATAATTTATAACGATCCGTGATAAACTGAATATCATGCTAGAATAAGCTAGTAATTTATAAATACTCTACAACTGTATTTTTAAGGAGCTAACTGTAAGGAAAGGGCTAAAAATCTATTCATTATTTTTAGCTCATAGTTCGGAATATAAATATACTCGTATAATTTTAGGACACTTCGGATCCTCTATCCCAAGTTTTTGTAACTCCAACAAAAGACCAGAAGGCAGCTTTGTTTTACTTCGCGACTTTTATTATTAAGTTAAGAACACACTCGGTGGATAACATTGGTGGCCGTTAATCATAATACAATCTCTGTGTTTGGATTACCTAAGGTACGGAACTCGGCTATTATATTACGAACCTCATTTTTGTTTAGAAAATACTGGGCTCATAAAGCAATAAGTGGTAACGTAACGGTAAATTCTCATGAAATAATTTACATAGGAAGATCATTTCTTAAACAAAGTAGGTATAATTAAGTACATAATTATTATCAGTGCCTCTTTTTGGATAATTTATTAATATTAAACTTTCTCGGTGGTAAATATCGGCTCAATCAGAGATTTCAGCTTCGATTTCCAGTTCACCCATAAGTAGGTAGATAGTGTGAAGTCACTATGACGTAACTGTCCCCAGTTTGTTAGATGATTTTGTGGTTCTGTTTTACTCTGCCGAAAACACACGGTTATTATATAGTGTATAGATTATCCGACAACAAATATAATGTATCATTATTGCTACACAACTTGTTGTATAATATTTTTCTTAGAAACACTTATTAATATCAAACGAATAAAGATTTCTCATTAAGAGTAGCCTCATTAATGTGTAACACAATTTTACTGTCAGTTCCTAGAATAACGTCCATTAGCCATAATTAATTTTAGAGACAAAAAATCGAATTCATTTATCTGATGAAAATCGAAATTGTAATACCAAGAATGAATGGGAGCTGGGATAACACAAATCACTAAGAGAGATTAAAAACTGTGTTCGGAAAGCTGGTATTCAATATTTATTCTCTCCTTCACAACGAAAACTTTCGGTTTCCTTATACAATTGAAGTAGGAACAAAAGAGTTACACCAACAAGAGGCGAAGAACAGTTTTCTAAAATTGTATTTTCATCATCATTGGCTGACGACCTCATAAGGATAGCAGGAAGGCGCTGGATGCAAGCCGCTACCAACCGGTCATTATGGAAATCTATGGGGAGGTCTATGTTCACCAGTGGATGTCCCATGGTTGAAATGATTGTCATTTCAGCAAGGCTTCACTGGTATTTAAGGAGCGTCACAAGCAAGTCTTCTGCTTTTAAACATCTAGAAACTTCCAGCTATCTTCTTGAGATCCTCGATTCATTGAGCAAAGAAGAGTTTGCACTAGGTTTACTGACTGTTTACGAGTAGGCCTTTACCATGAGTTGTCATTAAACATCATCGCTAAGATAATGAGTAAAATTGTCACAGTCATCCAAGTTTTAGTTCTTGAAGTTACCGCTACGGGCGCTCTGCAGTCTTTCACATTCAGGGCGCTCTCCAGCTCTTCACTGGTTTTCTATTACATGTAGAGGTGGATTTAGGACCTAGAAACCAAAATAGCTAATCGCTAATTTGGCATTTGTCATATCAACATAAATTAGCTAAACAGCTCCCAAGCTACAATACACGCCTAAATTATTTTAAACTGAATAGCTTGGAAGACCGCAGGAAAATATTGGATAGTCTATTCCTATATAAAATAATAAATGGTTACATAGATTGTCCTGATCTCATTAAACAGATTAAATTCAATGTTCCCTTCAAACTAGCTCGGTTGTCCAGGTATCTGCCGTTTAAAGCAAATGGTTTTAGGACAAATCTGGGTCATTTCTCCTCTATCAACAGGATTCAGTCACAATTTTATTTAGCAACCTGTCACGTTCGTCCGGGGCCAGCGTTGATATGTCATCTTCGCTACGTAAATTCAAAAAACAAATTTCTGAATTGTATACTCCGACGGTTAGTTAATATTTTATTGTTTTGCATTCTGTCACTTTGGCAACGTTATTGTTATCCAACATTCTATGCATGTCGTGGCAACCTTTAATTAAGGCAACACCTTAGCTTAATTTATTTATAAGGATACTGTGAATGTATGGTGTATGTTTTGTTGGTTGTCCTTAAATAAATAAATAAATAAATAAATAATCGCTTATGGCTGTGCCTTCTGTATGTACCCCCACTGCGTAATAACCGCCATATCGTAAAAGAAATCTCGCTCGCTTGTCATTTTTCCTAATCCCACTTTGAGTGATCGCATTGTTTTCTTATATTTTTTATAAGAATAACTCTCTCCGATGTTTTTGTTGCCGTAAGGGCTCCTCGTTTGCGGACGCCAAAAAGGTTAGATAATTATTTTCTTTGCGTAAGCCCTTTGCTAGTATACTTTTTCGCTATTTACCGAAACCCTTTAGTAATATAAGACTTTACAAACATACTCTCCATTATTTTTCTGGTTTACGCAACCAGGGGTGTGAAAAGTAACGAGAAGACCATTATTTACAACAGTTATTAGACTGAAAGTATTGAAATTTCCGTTTAATACGTGATAGCTGCTTATAGAGTGCGTGATTGCACCCGAAATAAACATTGGATAAAAAAAAAGATCCAAACAAAAATGGGGATGTCTGTATTCTTCTTTCTTGTAACAATGACTATTTTGTACAGCGATGACGATGTTAGAACAAAAACTGCAATTTACCCTCCGCAAGAAAATATCGATGGGACTATTCTGCCAGTCATCGCCGTCATAGGTAGAACACAAACGTCATTAGGGTGATCGATCGCTCGCAAAAGGAAAACTGCTCGTTTGTCATGTGGACACTAAATGGATCATCAATAAGGGTTATTTACAGACCACTCTGTGGCCAAAGAAAAAACCGTGAAAAGAGTAACGCAATGAATAGATGTTTGCTGAGTTTCGAATCGCGCCATCATTAATATCGTCCTCAAGACATGTTTGGCTGTTGGTGAAATATTGGCTTGTTGTATCTCTTACGAGTGCTGTATTTGTTGGCTGAGCGCGCGTGACAAATGTTTGTGACGTCCTTCTTTCTTGCGTCGAAGTTTTCAAATCTATCAGTTTTGTATTAGCTTTAGATGTATGGTGCAGAAACTGTTCGAGGTAAACATAAAGTGAGAATCGATTATTACTGTTCGGAAGAATTTGTAGCAAAGTTTTGTTTGCCAAATGATATTTATTATTTATGTAGGTAGGTATACTTAACTACATTGATATAATGAACCAAGTAGTCTGTCCGTCTTACAAAATATGGCATTGATGATCGTCGATCTTGATAATGCAAGGCGTGACAGTTACGGAACATAGGAGAGTACCAATATTACCATCAAAACTCATTATTATCTACGCACAACATCCCTTTGGAAAAAAACATTAATTTATAGACATCTTTGGTTTCATCAATCGTTTTACCACAGTAATAAAATTCGGCTAAAACCACATTGCCTTCAATTTTACGGCCTCCCACTTTTATGTTAAGACTTCGAATGCTGGTTATTAATGTCTTCTAATTACTTTGTCTCTTATTTAACGCTATCATTAGAAAGAGCTGGAACTAGGTGACATTTTGACTGGTATTATTTGACTACAAATTCTTCTTCTTCTCGGTCGGTACACTCTTGTCAGAGTGGTCGTGGTCATCATTGTGAATCACGATTCAGAGTGATGTTCCTCGTAATACGGCGCCAAACTAGGGAAAACTAGATTACAAATTAGGGCTAGTTTAAAAGATTCCATAACAAAAGAAGAAGCTTCAGCAGTATTCTGTCAGACTGAAGAAAAGATTAGTTATTTAGTTTTTCAGCTTTACTAACATGGGACTTTTCCTACCTCTCATTCCCAGCGCTGCAACCAACCTGTGTAGCCAGGATCCTGCTACTGCACAACTTTGCTAAGTAACCCGTCTCTGAACGACCAAGGATATTATTGTGACAACTGATTAAAAGAATCATCCCTTTAAAGCGGGTGTGCCAAACAACCCCTATTATTATTTTAAAGATCCTTTTAGTCGGGAAATCTTTTAAAACTGACCTAGTTCTATTTTTTGAGCCCGTACCTGCAGTTCCTTGGACATGAAAGCTGCGGGCACAACAAATGCCTCTGCAAATGAATAAACTTAAATCCAAGTTTCTTGTAATTACAAACGTTTTGCGAAAAAACTTACTGAGTTCTGAAAATGCTGGGCATAGTTTCAAAGGCTTCGTCTGACGACTACTGTATTGTTGGCTAGTAAAAAATATTAACTTTATTATATGTACTACAGACTACAGACATTACTTGCAAAAACTCGAACTAAGAAGTACCTATGTAGGTATAACCACAGATTACTAATAAGTTAAGTACTACTAGCAGCAATCTCTTCTTCTTCTATTGAAAGTCATATTTTATTCTTATACACTATTTTTTTTAACTACTTTCAAGTGTTTTTAGCGAGACTGATTAACATACTTAATACATAAAAATTAGTGAGGCACTGCTAGTAAATACCAGTGTTGACACTAATCAGTTAATTAAATTTAATCATTAGCGGTTAATAATGTTACCGAAATAATTTATAGTTTTTGAACTCAATGATTCATTTAATTTTCATTTTATGTCTAATATTGATTACCTACTTTAATAAACATTATTGTAATAGATACCTAAGTTCTCGAATAAGTAAGTACTTTCAAGAATCCAATACCCATTATTATCTGTCTGGAGTAAGAGCTTATCGTATTCCGAGCTCATTTTTCCGGTTAACACGATATTTAATATCTCTATAATTTTGTTTTTATCGACGTTTTATCTGGAATTGTACATTTAACTGCTCAATAATACTAATTTATAGACTGGGTATAATCATCATTGCCAACTTCCGCAGGCGGGCTACACATTAATGTAGCAATCTTCTGTAAGGGAATTGTCACACTGGGTGTGTTCTGCGGGCAGCGGTCAGGTTGTAGGGACACATTGTATTTCGTTGAGTTTGCAATATTGTATTTGAAGTGAATCGCATACTGTGGTGCTTCCCTAGTACTAACTACACTTGCGAGCAAAAGTATGGAATCACTTACATGAAGTTGTTTCCACGCGATCTTGTGTACTAACCAATTTGTTAGTAACAAAAAAAGTAGCACCATTTTAAAGATTAAACTTTTAACTTTAAATTAATACCAAATTCATTTAAATCACACCAGTATTTAAAAAGATATCCCGGCTGATGTGAAGAAGTAAGGAAAAAGACATGTATCAACTGTTTGATACGTCGCGAGTTGCGGCCTATTTACCCCCCATAAAAGCAAGTGTTTTCAGATTTTTGCTTTCACACGTTGATCCATACACATCTCCGCTTCTTTTGACACTTTACCTGGGATTCTACACCTTCAGAAGCAGCACAAATCGTTGCATTATTGCAAGAAGGGCTCAGCCAGCGGGCTGTCGCACGTCAGCTCCACATAAGCCAGTCCTGAGTTTCGAAAGTTTGAAGACGCTTTCAGGATACCGGTGGCTTTATCCCGAGACCAAGTTCTGAACATTGCCGGTGCACATCGCAGAGGGAAAACCGTTTTTTCATGTCAACTTCTCTACGAAATCGTCATTTGACTGGTATCGACGTCCAGCAAGAGCTCAGAAATGTTCGTAGGATGGCTGTTAGCAAGTGGACAGTTTGTCTAAGATATAAACAACAGAATTGACTCCAAAAAGGCCTGCCACAGGCTTGAAACTGACGGCAGGTCACCGATAAGTACGCTTTCAATTTGCTCCTACACATCTCGATGGGAAGTCGAGCAAGCCACCCCCATAAGCCAATGTTTTAGCGAACCAGCACTGCACAAATCGCTCCCTAGGCCGTCTATTGACCCGACCTCTTCGACTGCTGCACAGCAAAAACATTCTGCATTCATCGGAGAACAAAACTCGCCTCCATTACTCGCCTTCCGAGTGCGACCTAATTGAAAGCGTGCTTGTCGGTGACCTGCCGTCAGTTTCCAGCCTGTGGCAGGCCTTTTTGGAGTAAAATTTTATTGCTCATATCTTAGACGAACTGTCCACTCGCTAACAGCTATCCTACGAACATTTCTGAGCTCTTGCTGGACGTCGATACCAGTCAAATGACGATTTCATAGAGAGGTTGACATGAAAAAACGGTCATCCCTCTGCGATGTGCACCGGCGCTGTTGAGAACTTGGTCTCGGGATAAAGCCACCAGTCTCCCAAAAGCGTTTTAAAACTTTCGAAACCCAGGACTGACTTATGTGGAGCTGACGTGCGACAGCCCGCTGGCTGAGCCCTTCTTGCAACAGTGCAACGATTTGTGCTGCTTCTGTAGGTGTAGAATCCCAGGTAAAGTGTCAAAAGAAGCCGAGATGTGTATGGATCAACCTGTGAACGCAAAAATCCGAAAACACGTGCTTTTATAGGGGTAAATAGGCCGCAACTCGCGACGTATCAAACAGTTGGTACATGTCTTTTTTCTTACTTCTTCACATCAGCCGGGATATCTTTTTAAATACTGGTGTGATTTAAATGAATTTGGTATCAATTTAAAGTTAAAAGTTTAATCTTGAAAATGGTGCTACTTTTTTTGTTACTAACAAATTCGTTAGTACACAAGATCGCGTGGAAACAACTTCATGTAAGTGATTCCATACTTTTGCTCGCGAGTGTACATCCCGCTAGCAAGCCACTACTTATTCTGACTGTATTACCTATTGTGAAATCAAGAATACATTAAATAGTTCTACAGTGACCTTCAGGCTTTCATTCAGTAAACCTTCTGATACAGTAAAGTAACACTCATAGACTACAGACATAGATAGGTACATACAGTGTTACAAGGTCAAAGTGAACGCAGCCCGCATTATGTATGAACAAAATTGTCGGTCAGGGCAATCGGTCAGCAGTCCGGGCCAGACAATTGTAGCGGTCGTGACAAGGTGTGGTTTGTGTGCACCAGCACGGTCAGATCGCATCAATACAAAATGTATAAGAAGGACAAAGTTTTTCATACTGCGGCTGCGTTCACGCTTTAACCTGACCGCGGATCGCAGAACGCATCCAGTGTGACAGATCCATAAAAGCAAATCATATAAAAGCCATAAAGAACCCTTCTCGTAATCTGATCTGAGGGGTTAGTTAATTCAAGAATCTTTATAGATACTTGTTAGTATGATACCTACACAATTCATAAAGGTGCGCTAATGAATTTGCTATTCTAGAGAAGCATCTCAAAACGAGTACATCTTGTGAAATTCAAACATTTCACGAGAAGTGCTCTACTTAAATTTGATTAACATTTTGAGGTAAGTAGATTTGCTGAAGGACTTTATTACTGGACTTTTAACGGAGCCCATTTCAAGCTCGTCTACTTAAATTGTTTATTCTATTTCCATAGCTATTTGTAAACGGCCCGGTGTTGGGCTAATAAGTCACCAGCTTATGTCATGGAAAGTAATTTAATGCCGAAGGTAGAATAAAAAATGTTGATTGCGAAAAAAATCTGTGTGCACATGGGATTGTGAAACGAAAATACATACTCGTACGTCATATAACACCATGTATTGTCATATGCGTAAAGTATAGTCGACAGAATAAGACTACATGGGCTACATGGCATTATTTATTATATCACCGCGTGTGTTAGTTGAGTTGACCTATAGATATTTTTAAAGAATAATTTAGTTCCCCTTGAGCTAAGTTAAATACTCGTATGCTTGGGCTACGAGTGGTTTTATCACAAAACAATAGTCTAGCAGCGACGAGGTTCGAACTTGCGACCCTCGGCAAGTCCGAGTTGGCAGTTCGACACCATCACTATATAGGTGAATTGTCGCTCTTATTTCTGTGACATTTTAAACATAGCTTCTTCCAATACCATCACGTTTTCAATGCGCCTATTCCCTCGGGTTTGGTGCGTTGTACCTTATATTTTATAGGTCATAAAAACAAATGCTGCATACCTTATAGTCCCCCAAGTCAGAGACAGAACAGGTCAGCACTGCCTCCCTGCCCAGTGCGACCGTCACGTTTTCAATCGGCCCTATGAAGTCCGGCTCGGCGTCCCGTAGAGACGCGGTGGGCCCGATTCTGCTGAGTGGCGACGTTGTTTGGTGGCGCATACTGCTTTTTACCACTGCGGAAGAAAGAAAAAAGTTATTTTTCTGTAAGCAAGCAGAGCTGTCATTAACCTAGGGGACATTGCTACATTACAAAATTCTTCAGATAAGAGCAGACAGGGTCCCTTTTGATCGAGGAGAACTAAGCACGTGCCCAGTGGGAAAAGGGTCCATATTCTAAGAAGAACGACTTCGATAAATAACTAACCATAAAAAGGAACATGCACTGTCTTCTGCAGCAATAAACACAAAAATAACCTACAAAAGAACCTTAATAATATTTTTGACCACATCAAGGCTTCCTTTGTCCTCAAATAAATCAAAATAAAAGTGCCAAGACATTTCAGATTCTGATATTTATTGCGCCACCGTTTATACAAAATAAAGGTCTTCATCGGGAAAACATATGAGGAAACTCACATTGGTGAATGTGTGAAATAAGACGTCCCGACCATTAATTTTGGGGAGCAATTCACGCAATGTAGCAACAGTGGATCGATCCCTCATTTGGTACAACAAAAGGGACAAGATGTGGAGATGAAAGCGTATCAATTATGTCTAATAATATTCAGGATAATTTATCATGGATGAGAATAGACACCTTTTATTAATAGAAAGGAAATAATGTGGTGTAAATATGTAACAGACAATTTTTTCATCTTTGAAATAATGCTCGTGGACAGGTGTCATTCAAGGATTACCTTTAATTGCTCCCTGAAAATTTCATGTCGTTGTTCTTTCAGGTGTCAAAGGTTAACCTGATTATGATCTTCTCCATCGTAAGTGGGATATAGGTACGAGTAATTAATGAGGAAGGAGGAGATGACAGAAAGAATGAGGGCTCGACCCTTTTCAGTGTTGTCTTTGGTCAGATTCGGGAGGTTACTTTTTGGATGACAAAGCAAATTCATAAATAAGGTTATCTCACACTCGTTCAAGGCATAAGAGTTGTGCACCTAATCACCTTAATACACTGACTGACTGACTCACTCATCACGAAATCTCAGAAACTACAAGTGCTAGGAGTCCCAAATTGCATGGTGATCCCTTTTAGAACGTAGGTGCTCACTAAGACGGGATTTTGCAAAATTCAACTCCAAAGGGGCTATTAACGGGATCCACGCGTACGAAGTCGCGGGTGGCCGGTAGTGAAGTATAAAACTCATAGCCAAAAATTCGTCCCACGCAAGAGTTGCACGTTGAAACTCCACACACAATTGGTATTGCAGTTCGGTAGGTATCAAGCCAATTAACTCCAAACGGAAACGAAGATTTAACCGAACCAGGCGTAGAAAAATGAAGAACTAGGGCGTAATATTTCTCCGCGGCAATATTCCCGGTGTTCCTTCAAAGCTGAACTTAATAAGCCGTATAGTTCTCATAATAATGTTGTTATAATACAGTTGGCTCCCACTCAGAGTCAAATTATCCTAGGCCGCTTATCGCCGGGATTTCCTCTTCCCGGGCATTATTCTCTCATTTTACATTATCCTGTTCCCGTTAAAATTACAACCAGTTTGTCAAATTGGATTTGAATGTATTGGGATATTAGTAGAATATTTTGCAATTTATTATCAGTTAATAACAACGATGACATATAGTCAACATTGAAACAACAAAAGTTGTTGTGAAAAAAAAACTAGGTAGGTACTTTGCGTCATCGTCCTCTAGTGTGCAGGAGTATGATTAGAAATCAATACCTATATTAGAAAGAAAACCGCCGGAAACACCGCAGTACCCACAAGGTGGACCGACGACATATCGTAAAAGTAGCAGAAAGGCGCTGGACGCAGGCTGCTACCAACCGGGTAACATGGAAAGCTGATGATGATTATTATTTGAAAGAAAAAAGCTTTATCCTAACATAGAACAAAATAAAGTCGCTCCCGCTGTCTGTGCGTTTAGATCTTTTAAACTACGTAGGTAGTGAATAATTTGCAAACAGTTTTCAGCAATAGATAGAGTGGTAATAAGAGGAAGGTTTAAGTAGGTATCTATAATACATGCATGGGTCGCTAGTTACGTATAAAAACAATATCTGTTAGCAGGTCGACGTAATCTGTATATGCATATTACAAAGAAAAGGCGTCATTCGTTTTCCTCGCATTTAAAATGCTTCTGGGAAACTTTTCCAGCTGTTTTAATCATTAATGAAACTTTCTTGGAATTTCTATGCTTAGACAAATAATGTATTTGACAAAATACACTTGTTATCGAGCCTCAAAACACATTACAGATTCCTTATTTTTCCTTTTTTCCAATTATGTAAATTAATACTAAAATGTATTAAGTAACTGCTCAGGTAGGCTTGACCAATTTTTCATAAAACATTTAGAACATTAAGCAAACATCAAAGTTCTGATTCAAAGGCGATGAATTCCTTGAAATCTATTTGTATTCAAGAATTTCGGTAAAATTAGTTTCATAATTGAAACTTAGATTGCTATGGTAACAGAATAAATTATGGAATCTTAACCAACTTTAGGACTGATGAATGTTATTGATAACTGGATTTAGTTGAGACAACCGCTGAAATTTAATGTTTTTCCTGCTCTGAGTATTCTAGAACTTCTCCTATTTACCCTAGCGTTTTTTCTATGTATATTAGGTAGCTTTACGTAATGTACGTGAATGTGTACGTATATTATCATCAAACAAGGAGGATTTTGTTAGCAAAAAGGACAAATATTTTCTTTCACCATAACAAAGAGACAAAAAAAGATACACTGAAATCAAAACTTGCACGAAAACGAATACAATTCACAGACCGCGTTTACCCAAACACACCGCGGAAACACAAAAGAAATAAATAAAACCGCAAACTGATTTCGCATATTTATCCAAAGAGGCTTTATCTCTCTATTTGTTCCACATTTTATTCAATCCCATTTCCCGTTCGTATTAAGTCACGTTCCGTAGTTATATTTTTATGGTTCCTATCTGGCTAGGGTCAACGCGGGTGATATAGTTACCGGACATATAAACTAGGAATTTATGTGACAGAACCGACCTTCAGTCAAGAGAGAGCGGCCCTACGCCTATTCAAATTAGAGACACGATATATGTCCCTACAGGGCTACCAACTTTTTCAATTTCGGACGGCGTCGAGTCATGTCAAAAATTAGGGGTGAAACAATGCGGTCGCATTATACGTGTGTGGTGCGACCCAAAATGCGTTGTTTGAAGTGATTCTTGGTTGACATTGATGAAAGTTTTATGTGAATTTTGGAATATTATTTTCTTTATCGCTTGGTTGCAGGCGAGAAGAAGTTGCTTATGCCACACAACTCACACAAGGTGTAAGAAAGAAGGTGAAAGTTAAACATTGAACTGAGAATTTGACGTCATGTTCGTTTTTCGTGGAAATGAGAATTGGGTGTTTTTTTTTAGCATTTTTGTTGTGACAACAAAAACTTTAAACAATTAAAGTGGTATATATTCTGGGAATTTATTCAACTGGTTTTCATATCAGAAAATCACGCACTAAAAGCACTGCTGTTAAAGTTATTAATAACAGCACACAGCATTAAATTGTTTGTTTAAAATTTAGCGTAGTAAAAGTTTTCAGTGAACTGCCAACCCTGATTTGTGGATGGTTCCACCCCTATTTTGCTATTTCATAACTCCGAAATGTGATTTCAGACGCACGATTAAGCAGAAGATATGTAAATCCCTACAGAAAAAAGTAAAAAGAATTCAGTCATGATGTGGAAAGAGCGCGACCTGATTTTAGGGGTCCCGTAATATTAGAAAGAAAGAAAGAAAGATACATTTATTACAATGGACATCACACAAATATAGGCAATTACATAGACATGACAGTGGCACATAATAATGGAAGAAGAAAAAATAAAAACAAGAGTAAACTGAGCAGTGCCACCCATCCACCAACAAGATGCCCACTGCAACGGGACCCCACTCAGCATATGCCGTGGCCCACGGTGACGAAGGCCACGGCGCTGGTTTTCAGTGTGCCCCATGCCGAGTGAGGGTCACGGACCATTGGTAAAATAAATAAAATAGTAAGCTGCATGAAATTGTCTAGATAAACATACATAAATAGTAATATTAGTGCACAGATAAATACAAAAGGCGGGAAATCGGTAAGGATGATAAGACTACGTTTATTAAGAATACTAATGAAAGGAATACTAATAAAAAGATAAAACTGTTTGTATAGGTGTGTGTGTAGTAATGGTAAAGTAATATTGTGTTAATGTGTAATATTCGTAAAATTGGAATTCTAAAAACTTACTTAAAATGTAACTGAGAAATTATGAATTCTGTGGTTTGGTAAGTAATGGCTATAATATTATCAATAACAGTTTTCCATGAAAGCTTGAGTAACATAATAAAGGTGATACACATTCAATTTCCTCTTTGCAAGCAATTCTCTATCTATTCTTTAGTTTTCTTAAAGCAGTATGACTGGCAGGCAATTAAGTGCAAGTAACGTACGAGTAAAATTAGCTGTCTATAACTTGTCTCATATGGGTAATATGGGTAATATCTGTAGCCTTATCTTCATTTACGAGAAAATAATTTTACATAGTGGTAGCCTCATGCATGACTTTACAGTTATGCTAAATAGTAAATTTTATCAATCAAAATAAAATAGCAAAGACGAAACAATATCTTAACACACTTATGGACTTAGACACAAACACAATGAAGGACCCCGAAATGAAAAAAAAAACCTAACAGATTCGTAAACATACACCCACATATTTTAGGTATGCAACACAACAAAGGCACTAACGAATATCATTCGAACAGTGAAATTTTTAAATCATTATAAGATATCAGAAAAAATGGGTACCTATCTATTATTCTTACGGAACCTTAGACTAAACATCATCTCTTACTTGTCCGCTTTCTATCGATATATTTGCTAGCCCACTGCCACAACTTATAGCCGCCATAACATATTAGAGCCGTAACCTCTTCCATACAATTTTGCCACTCAATTGATTTCTTTCAAAAGAATTTGGCCGTAACGAAAACACGTTTTCAGAGAAACCATGTTTTTTTTATAAGACTCATTTGTAGGAATATTTTTCAACGAACTAAATTATTTATCTTGTAGGTATCTCTAATTAAAACTTTCATTACACATTGAAACACAAAAATAAACGCGCAAGCTACACAGTGAAAAGAAAAGTCACAACTTTAAAACAATCCTACCAGATTATTCACAAAAACTTTTCTTTTTCACACGTGCCTATAGCCACTTTAATACTGTTATTATGATATATTCTTTTATTTTACCAAAATTGGTACAAAATTCAAATTTCAAAATCCCGAATGCAGAGCCCTCACATCAATTATGCATATCACTTTGACGAAGGTACTAGACGTCATGATTTTAATTTGCAAAGTTATACGACGTACCGCGACGCGTCTCATTATGGCTAGTATGAAATTTTCTGTAATGTACCGTTGCTAACACGTTAGATTATGTACCTACCTACATTAATTTTAATTGAAAACTGCATTTACATAAGACGTCATACTGTTATATCTAATGTATGTAGTGGAGACGACTATCTAATATATTTTTTCTCAATATCATTTAGTGGTGTTAAAACCATCTTTTAACGAATGTTTGACGAAATATTTTTTGCCTCTAACCCGACGGTCTGGACTCTTACATTTCAGTAAAATTGCCATTCCAGGTGCCAAATACCTGCCTCGTCATGCATAAAAAATACGTACTTATTTTGATCCCTGATTTTAATATAGTATTTGATCATACAGGCACAAAAGCTAATCACAATGTAAGAGTAAATTACAAATGTTACAAAAGCCCTTATAAGATACAATATTAATTTTTCTTAATAATAATCTGTTATTGTTTACGTTCTCAGAAAAATATATTTACGTCTCAATAATATGTTCGCAAACTCAATATGAAATGCGAACAATTATTAGCGAAATAATACCCTCGACCCCTACAATCAAAGTTCATCAAACAGTTTCTTGATTTTCCCTCAATAAACAATTTTCCCCTGATTTTCCCCTCACGCCACCTCCGTCATGCCACTATTCCCGCATCACTTACTGAGTTACAGGCGTTTTCCCTGATTTTCTTGAGATCGGGCACTAAATAATAATAAGAATCTGTATACCTAAAAATATATTCCTAATAAGGCCCTCTACACGCTATGTTTCGTTATAGCTAATTGATATTATTTTGGTTGGTGATCAAATTGCTCGCAATATGGAAGTCAGCTATTTTGCTATTAAAATAAGCCTTACCTATACAATATTAAAATGTTATTAGTAGACCATACCAAAAACAAAAAAGGGCGATGATAATACTAATCATCATCATCATTTAAGCCCACTGCTAAACATAGGCCTTTTCATATGGTTTGTAGAGTGGCCTGAAGATAATACCAGTTACATAACATGACATAATACTGAGTAAAGGATTGTCAAAAATTAAAAGATTGAAGTTAGATAACCTATTATTGGCTCATAATAGCTCGATTCTTATTCCCAGAACTAGCGGCCGCCCGCGACTTCGTACGCGTGGATCCCGTTTTACCCCCTTAGGAGTGGAGTTTCGTAATATCCTTTCTTAGCGGATGCCTACTTCATTACATCTACCTGCATGCCAAATTTCAGCCTGATCCGTCCAGTAGTTTGGGCTGTGCGTTGATAGATCACTATGTCAGTCAGTCAGCCAGCCAGTCAGTCAGACAGTCAGTCAGTCACCTTTGAGTTAATATAATATTTAGATTTAGATTAGATTAAAAGCTTGGAGACTTCGTACGAAAAAGAGACTACAAATTAAAATAATATGTACCAAAATAAGCCCATTAATTCAAACCTGTCCATCATAACACCCAAAACAGATTATACGATGTTTATGTTAACAACACTCAAACAATCGGTTAGAACAAACTTTCCCCCTTTACACAGATAGAGGGGGAATTAGTTCCGTTACCCTGGCGCCGGAAGTAATTCTAATCCTGCGAAACAATAGCGCTGCTTTTGTAACAGTTTTAGCATAAATGTCTGAATTCTGTTATTTTGATCGAAACATTTCTCGTATTGTTTTAGAACGAATTTAGGGACAATGGAAAATACGTTTACAGACATCGGATAGGCTTGTTAAAGGTCTAATACTTAACTGAGTCAAGCTTAAGGTATGGGAGCGGCAAAGAAGTGGTTAGATTGACATATTTTGACGTGACAGAGCATATTATAGTTCCAAAATACTGAACTGTTCTATCCATGACATTGACAGCGGGGCGCCACCGTCAATACCGAATCGCTGGTTCCGGTTTTTGCCATGTTGGAAACCATATAGTTGAACGATGGTAGCGCCCCCCTGTCATTGAGTTTGGTGGGACAGTTCAGCGTAGGTCATCTATACAAGTCTGAAGCACATTTGAAGTCTCGCTGACGTTTGGCGTTACAAAAGCTCCCTTCCCTGCCGCTCTCATACTTTCTTACTTTCGCTACTTCAGGTAAGTATTGACTTAGTTAAGCGTTAGATTTATAGTTGAGGGTAGGAATACATTTACTCTTTGACCTTTTTGATTAACTACCGTTCAATATAAAAATACTTTTCCGTTTTTACATTTTGGCGTTTGCATATTTGTTATCTCACGCTTCCAATTATTTTAAATTCAGTGCCGGTGTCGTGATGAATTTATTAAAGAATTTGGGTGCGAAATGTCAGATTCACCCCTTTCTTTTTATAAATTGTTGACCCTTTTTTATCGGTGTCGCCCAACGAGTTCTTCGGGGTGAAAAAACCAGACCGTACTACAGACCTAATAAACGAATGATTGTTCAATTATTTTGCACAATTAAAAAATAAATTTTCGAGTTAGGGTAGCTCATCATTACTTACATGTTTATTTATTATCTTGACTCTCTTTGTAGCCTTTAGTTAAAAATACTGCACACAATTAACTTTAAAAAAAAATAAAACCGACTTCAAATGCGTGAACACAAAATAAAACTAAAAATTAAAAATATTGCGTATAAAAAAGTTCATCCCCAATTTTCCACCCTTGGGGGTGAAATATTTTCTTCAAATTCGCATGAAACCACCCTTTTGATAATACCTATTCAACAAAAAAATAATCAGTCAAATTGATTTATAATCGGCGGAGATATTGCGTATAAAAAAGTTCATCCCCAATTTTCCACCCTTGGGGGTTGTTTTTTCTATTATTAAATTTAAATGGGACCACCCTTGAGGTATTACAAACGCCGAAAAAAGATTTGTTCAAATCGGTTCATAATTGGCGGAGTTATCGCGTAACAAACATAGAAAAAAAAAAAAAAAAAAAACATACGGGTCGAATTGAGAACCTCCTCCTTTTTTGAAGTCGGTTGAAAATGTAACAGGAGGCTATAATTTTTTAACTACAGTCCATTGCTCCATTGCTGACAAAATTACATTCCATTTTTGAAAATAATAAAATCTAAATTTTGTGATGCGTTTTTTTTTCATTGTTTTTCTTCTTTTTCTATCTGCAACCAGCCAGCTTTTGTCAGATTGGATTAGTTATTAAATAATAAAAAAATAGTTGTTTTTCTATCTAAGCTTTTATAATAGAGATCTACTTAACTTGCCTTAAAATTAATACCATAGTATTTATCGGCTTTTCGATTGCGAGAATTTCTGATGTAGAGTTTGGTGTCTCTGGTTAGTTAAGTTGCAAATCGCTGTTCAAACAATGATAAGAACTTAACCAAGTTGGCAAGTTTTGCTTAGAGTTAATTTTGTGATCGCTAGATAGGTATTACGATTATGTCGAGTTATTATTGAACAGGATTCTCGCAGACAAGGTAAATACTTAATAGACATTAGTATGCGTTTAATCTTTTGCTCAACAACAATTATCACATCATTTTGTGCTAATAATAAGCAGATTACTATGTGATAGGTGTAGCAAGGAGTATATACTTACACGAGTATACTTTTCAAAAGCATCCTAAAATGATGTTGTCCTCTCCATAAGTGACATAGTGATATTAAAGTATTTTCTGACACGTGCGAAATAAGTGCTATTTTTCCAGATTCCACATGTACCACAATTTATGAAATACACATACTAACAGATTGGTTTTATTGTATATCTGCGTGCTTACCATGAGTTTACAATTTTATTTACATGACAATGTGTGCTCGTTAGCAACTGCGTAAAAAAAAAAATTTAAATGTATGACAAATTATATCGCCCTTAGCGGCTACTTTCAAGAACTAAAATCTTCATAGATTTCTTGACGCACTCTGTAACGAGCGGACCAAACGTAAACTTATGGTAAGCACACTGTTTGCAATAATTTAGAGTGGGACATGCAGCCAACACTACCTCTGGTTACAAATGCCCGTATTCACAAACAATGCTTTACTTAAAGCAGCAAATCGAACGCACAGCGTTAAATAGAGCTCTGTGATTGGTTCGTGTGTCACCCTATGCGTCTACGCGCACTGTGAGACCTCATAGAAATATTTGTGAATACGGGCGAAAGTCACGATAAGGTTATTCGTAGGTCTAATCCGTAATTACTTCGTATTGTCTCAAAAACTTTTAGTGATCTGGCTTCCATAGAACTTGTGGTATGGGAATGGCGTTTCTAGGGCGCTAATCCCACCTCTGATTGCTGAGCGTTCTACGATTTTTACGATCCTATTACATTTGTACGGGTACGGCCGCCAAATTGGCCAAGGGGTTTATATTATATCTTCACTCGATTTCAAGGATTGATAGACACGGTCACGCAGTTAATTGGAATTCTGCATTTTATTGTAATTGATATGTCGTTAAATTTTAACTTGCCACACTGAATTATTCTAGACATTTTGTGAAGTATTTGGATAATGCTTCAATGTCTTAAGCAGTCAATGCAAGAACCTTTACGCCCGTATTTACAAAAAATACTATGTGGTCTCAGGTCTCTATCAGTGCGCGTGGACACACAGGGTGACCCATGAACCAATCACAGAGCTCTATTCAACGCTGTGCGTTCGATTTTCTGCTTCACTTAAGCAAGCATCGTTTGAGAATCTCATGATCTACTTTTCTCTAGTTAAGTGATGTATACTGGACATAATGTACCTAAATATGGGAAATAGCAAGTTAATGTAGACAAATGTGTAACTGCCACGTGTAACCTTATTTACAGGTATTCTAGGCCCCATCCAAAACCATTAGGCACCCGAAAATCGATCCGTTGAATTTTTCATTTAACGATAGTTATTTACAGAAGGTCGATTGTTAGGTCCGTTCATTACAGCGGCGAAAGCCCGGGGCGTGATGGACGACCTGCTCATAGAGAATAATGGGCCGTTCAGACAACTTTCCAAATTATTTACCACGTACGATTATTTTGCGGGCGAGTGTGCTCGAATTAGTATAGATGTTGGAACATAATTGAGAATTTGGAACAATTTATTAGGTTTAAGAGTTTATTTTCGATTGTAGCGACTCGAAAAGTCATTTCACTGTGCCAAAGGACACTGTCGTCAATACTACAGGTAAATGCCTATTTTGAAAAACAGAAGATTCACTGAAAATTGTAACACTTTTTTCTTGCAATAAAGATATTAATATCATTATCATTTGTGCCTTTGCTCTAGGCCTCAAAGCTTACCTATACTTACCTATTTTCATTGTGAAAAGTTTTAGAAAACTTTTCCAATTATTTACCATTTCCGATTATTTTGCGACCGATTGGGATTTTATCGATAACTGAATCTATTTATCGCGCTAATTACATAAAAATTTAGATATTAATTTATGCGTTTATTTACGCTCGTAAAGTCCATTTTTGTCTTAGTCAAAGTCCATTTTAGTCACCACAACCCTTACATTTTATCGTACAAATGTTGACTCATGGTTCTTCCCCCATAAGTGGGCAATTTTCTGGGTCGTTTGACATTTTATTGGACTCGATGGTCATGTTTGCTACTGAAAAGTAACTTTGTAACTGAATTATTTTTAGGTCAACTCCTTTCGTATTTTCCCGTTTTGTTCAATATTAGATATTATTTTCGTCCTGTCGATAATGTAATGTTTAGATACCTATTTAATTATGGACACAATAAAGACTTCTTTCTGTGCTAATATTTGGAAGAAGAAAGATTGATTTTGATGGTATTGAATAGGCTCAAACTACTGATTTGAAAAGTTCCTTCACCATTAGAATCCTATTATCCCTGATGAACATAGCGGTACAAAGTTCGCCAGGTCAACAATCTAATATAAAACAAATTAGAAGTATTGAATAACCTTAACTAAGCAGAAGCGTATGTGTTTAATCGACCGACCAACGTGGATTCAGACTAATGACTCGTGTGAACCATCCGCTGGAATTGCCTAATTCAGATTTCACGTAAACTACCGTGTAAATAACGGGCACATTTAGCGCCGCTCATTATCGCGTTCATATGAACTAACAGTATATGTATATTGACGCTGGCAAACGACATTATGGTCTAGTTGTCAGGTTTAGTTCCTAGCTGGGATACATTATTTAAAAAATCACATGGTGTGTTTTTTCTCAGTTTTGTTAGGATATTGCAAGCTTGAATCATTATTAAGTAGTATATTTTATGATTCTGTGTTTCAGAGGGTACGTTGAGACTTTAGTCCGATGGGGGCTTGTCAAACGCCTATCGTGACCCATAAATGAATCTTAGGATTATAACAAAAACCTAGGTCTACAGAACACTTCTTCTTCTCTTCTCTCGTCTCTAATGTCGTGTGAACCATCCGCTGGAATTGCCTAATTCAGATTTCACGTAAACTACCGTGTAACTAACGGGCACATTTAGCGCCGCTCATTATCGCGTTCATATGAACTAACAGTATAATGTATATTGACGCTGGCAAACGACATTATGATCTAGTTGTCAGGTTTAGTTCCTAGCTAGGACACATAATACATAAACATACACATAATTTGAAAAATCCAGTTTTTTTTTGTTCCAGTTAAGAGATTGTTTGTTTACGGTTCCAAATAATATTTAACTGTGACTTATTAAACTGTAAAAAAGATGCCAAAGGGATTTAAGAACCTTCTCCTTTTTAAAGTCGGTTAAAAAGTTAAACGCGCTGTAAATACAAGTTTGTTTAAAATGTCATTTCCATACTAAATGTCAATTTAAACTATTGCTCAACTAGCGTTAACTTTAAGGTAAAGAAGTCACAGTGAATTGTTCCTTTACCAATAAAAATAATTCATTATTTCGATGACTAACCAAATTTCCTAGGTCTAGTGTTGATTTAGAAAGAAAGAAAGAAAGAAAGAAAAAATATTTATTTGGTATCAAAGATTAGAGGTAGAGCCTATTTACTTTACACGCTCTATTCTAATTAGGTTGATGACGTGATTAGCGCTGAGCATCATCACGAGCAGTGCGATCGTTGTATAAAGGTCATAGCACACTTATCAACCCGGAAAGGGATCAACATGAGGTGAGGCATTTAGAATAGTATAGAATAGAAAACTTTTTATTTGAAAGAAAGGTATACAAGCAGATAAGACATAGATACAAACAGAGAGAAATATACAAGTGGACAGCTAACTGCTTGTGCCCCTCTGACAAAAAGGCACCCGCTCAGCGTACATCAAGACCGCCAGGGCTTGTCTTGAAACTGATTTTCAGCATTTACGTTATGGTGCAGATAAGAGTGCGTTGCACGGAGTTTCATTCAAAGAATACTGACCGCCTCGAGTTGATACCGTGTTACGATCCGTTTCCGGGTTGATAAGTGTGCTTCGTCGTTTAAGTACCCACAGCCTGATGGTCTACTATAGGATCCTATTTATTTAGTCACAATTCAGCCTACCAGGTCGTGAGTTTGAATCCAGCTGGAGGCAAATATTCTCATAGCTGATAAGCACGATCATAGTGTTCGTTCATTCGTTTCAGCCAAATGACGTTAACTGCTGGACAAAGGGCTCCCCAAGCATTTTCACAACTACCGGCAACGATTTCGGAAACGATCATAGTGTATTCTGTTATTTATTGTTTATGTGTGTTTACATTGTAAAATTAACATCTGACAGTAGAGTTGAGAATTACAGTGGTTAAAACGAGTGGAATAAAAAAAAGTTTCATCATTATCATTGTATTATTCTCCATTGTATGAGCACGGCTTTCTCTAATTTACCTAAGGAAATGAGAATTTACTTGTTTCATAGATGCAAACTAAAGTTGTGAAAATTATATAATTTGCCACTCTGTAATTTTGATTAACGAACTATGCAAGGGATAGGTGATTCTCAGAAATCAAATTACCCTTGGGGTAAAATTTTACTAATAACATTGTGAGAGTTCGGTAATGCTTGAAACTCTATTATTAAAATTACCCATTTAAAAACTTCCCCATTTTTACACGATACATTTATAAAACAGAATAAAATGGACGCGTTAGTGAGGTACTTAATCAAATACATGCATCTATCTGAAATGATTATGACGACTTCATATTTAGCTTTTCAATCATTGTTAAGAGCGCTACATGGCACGTGTAGGTAGGTGGCATGACTGTCGAAAAAAAATTAAAAGCAGAGACAATATCTGCCCCAATATTAACGAAATCGGCAGGGGACTGTCGCAATAGCCCCAATCAAACTACGAAGGGTAGACTCTACGCTCGCATTGATACAGCGAATCTGCAGGCCGACAATCCGTTTAAGGTGTAATAAATCACCCTGGCACTCCCCTGTATCGAAGCTATTATCAAGAGAGTTCGTGCGTATTGTCTGAGAGCTTAGCCTCCCTACGTGAGCGCAGATGGGCCTGCAATTTGATTATGTCATTACCCTGCCATGGGCCGGGAAACGCGACGTCTCTATACGATAATGTGTCGCAATCAAAACATTATTTATTTCCATTGAACGCGACGTGTGAATGATGCTGATGATTGATAAGCGAAATATTTGAGTTTGCACGTCTTTTCGTTTCGTTTGACGTTTTTTAATGAATGAATGATGAATATACTCGTATGTATTCGTTTTGATTGGGCGTATCTATTTTATACACTAACAAAAAAGTACATTATCCGTTTGTTTAGTACTATAGGCAAGCATGGTCCCGTTTTGTTAGTCAGACCTTAAAACAAAGCTTACTAAGACATCTAAAGCCGATATACTTTATGCACGTAGCGACCTAGCTTAGTACTTCCAAACTACTTGATGAATTTTAGGCGGTGAAAGCTTTATGTGTAGAGCACTTTTGAACTACTTTGTACATTTCAGTCAGTGAGAGACTTAGTAACTTATATACGCAGTTAAATACTTTTTAACTTGTACTTAACTAACTACTTTGATTTTATTTAACGAGGGTTTTGTGTACAGCTGTGTTTAATCTATATTTTATGTTTCCCAATCTAAATTGGTTTACGCTTATTCTTTTAAGGAAACTTTATCAAGGATTGTGTAAAAAAATATTGTGAACAGTAAAACAACAATTTCCGAAGAAATTACCCAAAGTAAACCTAATTTAAATACAAACAGGGTAACGAACGGGACAAGATAAAAGGGGCCGATTGGCAACTTTTTGTTAGGTCTGTGTACATTTTTAACGAAATCAATCTCGGGAATACAAACACTTTTGTAGGGTTTAAGGATCCAGAAGTAATTTTCTAGCTGGAACCCAATACTTGGAAGGGGAAGGGTCTGAAATGGCCACTTTGATCGACAATGGCGATTATAGCAAGCAGATGATGGTTTGCCAGCCCATGTGTGCACTTGAAGTTTTATTCAAATAGGGTGTAGTAATGGTAAAAAAAGGCTTATACAGGGTGTTAGGTAAATGGGTATATGAGCCGACACTAGCCCATGTTAACATGGGCATATAAATGGTATGGTGAAGTCAGAAAATTGATATCTTCATTTTAATTATTTTAATTTTCATACAAATCGGATTTTATTATATTTATTTTGTATGAAAATTAAAAAAAATAAAATGATGATATCAAATTTCTGACTTCACCATACCATTTATATGCCCATGTTAACATGGGCTAGTGTCGGCTCATATACCCATTTACCTAACACCCTGTATATAGATAAGCAGGCATGTTCAAAAGACAAACGTGATATTTTCGATAGTATTTTAAGTTAAATTACCAAAATAGCGAAAATTCAAATGACAAGAAGGTATGCAAGGCAGGGTTTTGCTCATCACACTATGGCTGCTTGTTACTTTAAGCCTAGTTTTGAGCAAGTACCGTTAGAGATCTTAAGCTGAAGTCACAAAATGTTAAGTAGATTTGGCTTCACTATTCTCAAAAATGATCTTGCAAGTCGTGTAAGATTAGAAGTAACACTAAGACAGCAACCTCGATGTATCAACATGGGGAGATATTTTAGAAACGTACACAACATTCCACGTTAAACATGAGTTTATCTATAAATATCTCAGACACATGAAACTAACAAATGGGCAAACTCTCTTGTAAAACGTAGGGGGATGATGTCTCACTTCTTACTGTGCATTAGGTACGTTTTAAAATATCATTATGGTGTTTATGTTTGCAAGTAAATGTTTGATGTACCAAAATTTACACAGCTGACATACTAATACTACATTGGGGTATTTTTTATCGATGCCCGAATCTCATTTCCAAACCGACTGTACCAGACATGTGACAAAAAGAACTATGCAACTCGCGTGAAAAAAATCCCATCAAAATATCGACAACCGACTCTCAAGGGTGGCAGTGGCACGTGGTATGAAGGGGACGTGAAATGTGCAAACAATTAGGGTGTTTTTTGTCCTCACTACCCTTGGAGGACATCCATCCCTGCACTAGACATCTGTTACGTTCACACCACTAATAAATTATGCTTAAATCACTTTTGTAGGAATGTCATCGCGCCATAAAAGCGGGCTGAACCGCAATTAATATTAATGCGATTGCAGTTATGTACTAAGTAGTTGGTAATTGGAAGTGGCAATTAGTGCTACGGGATTGTAGATGAGGTACGCGATTATTATTTGATAAACTATGAGATGGATCATTCATTATAACTATTATTGGTAGATCTCATTTTGCTAGACCATTAATCTTAGAATTTTATAAAACGGTACGAACAACGAAATAATAATAATATTTAAATTAAGTTTTAAGTTCGAGATTGTGGGTGGAAAATAGTGAGGTAAGCAAAGCTTATTTGAACTCTTTTATTGTTGATTATATTATTTAATCTATCTCTTGTTATAATTGTGTTCTAAAATTTAACAAAACATAAAATTATTGGACACTAGGTAACCTTTGAGTCTGCCAAAACCACATGAAACCTCGATACTCGAGAAAACTTACGGAATAGATTAACAAACTTTAGATTTGCATTGCAAATTACCAATAAACCACTTCATGGCAGAAATCAATCTTGTTCATAATCAGATACTTTAACAAAAAAATAAAAATACTTATTAATAAATCGGTGACACACAAGAGCATAAAACGGCAAAATGACAATATTTTTTTCTGCTACTAATCAAAAATGATTCATCATACGAATATTTACAGTTGGATTCAGATTGAACTCACGGGATAGCGGCAACACAACAAAGATCAAAGGGAAAAAAGTGTGTCGTTGGCTCGTTGCTCTGTTTGACGAGGGGTAAAATAAATAATAGAAAGTTTTGGGTTTCGTTCGGCACACTTAGGACCCATCGGAATAGCTCTCACTTGGTTCAACGACGAAGTAATACAGCAATAAAAGTGTATTTTAGCTCACTATAAAAAATTTGATCAATTTTGTAAACACGGCTTGTGGTGAGTCAATGATACTTAATGACCATTTTTTTTTCGTCAGGAAATGCATGAAAATGCATACCCACTGGCCCGGGGGAACCAGTGGGTTATGTGAGGCTCTCTCCTTGCCAGATGGGCAGGGCCTACTCATTAAAACCTGACGGTGTCCTGCCAAAGTCTTTGGGACGGAACTGCGCGTTATTATCCGAGCCAGACGGCCTAGACATTCTTTCGCGGCTCCGTCCCAGACTGGCTCGCTCTGTTTGAGCAAGCGACGACTGGCTTCAGGGGAGTAGTACCTCCCCTGTTCTTCGCTAACGGTTGATAATGACCAATTATAACTATCAGTCACCTACACTATTGGGCTACAAGCGTCAATAGCCCAATAGTGTCGATATCGCGGGTTCGAATCCCGACTCTGGACTATTGTGTTGAACCCACTCGTAACACA
Source organism: Ostrinia nubilalis (assembly GCF_963855985.1). NCBI lineage: Eukaryota > Metazoa > Arthropoda > Insecta > Lepidoptera > Crambidae > Ostrinia > Ostrinia nubilalis. The sequence continues at coordinate 9,974,008 of NC_087103.1, forward strand.
AGTATTTAGCTCACCACGAGGGGCTAACGGGATTTTAAAAAATGCTATCATTAATAGGCGCAATATTAAAAAAAAAAAGTTTAAAGCTTTGTTATCGACTAAAACTATGAATGGTGTATTATGTTGTCTATGGTATGCTGTTAACAGTATTACGCCCGTATTCACACATTACTATGAGGTCTCATAGTGCGCGTGGACGCACAGGGTGACACACAAACCACTCACAGAGCTCTATTCAACGCTTTGCGTTCGATTTGCTGCTTCACTTAAGCAAGCATCGTTTGAATACGGGCGTTAGATACTTGTTATATAATTCCATGTGCTCTACATACGAGTATTACAAAATAAGTAAATAAATAACAGCGTGGCCAGGCCTCCTACTAGGTGGACCGACGATCTGGTAAAGGTCGCGGGAAGAGCCTGGATGCGGGCAGCGCAGGACCGTTCATTATGGAAAACCTTGGGGGAGACCTTTGTCCAGCAGTGGACGTCATTTGGCTGAAACGAACGAACGAACGAAATAAATAACAAGAAAGAAATAAATTAACTCCAAGATTGCTACAAATCATTGTATCATTTACCGAAGCTTTGATACAATTTGTAAGCGGTAGAATCCTCCTTTCACCGAACCAGCCATAATTCTAGGTATTATACGGCGATAGGCTCTAATATGCTCTAATAACCGGTACTGTAGGTAACCGATAAAGCAATAGGCCTAAGTTTGATTTATGTCTAATTCCAACTAGTAACTACATAGTTTGTGTACTGTTTGCTTGATACCATTGATTTCATTATAAGGTATGTAATAGGTACTCATTTCTATAAATTGGTGGTTATTGGCTGTCACTTACGCTCGTGTTCACAAACGTTACTATGAGATCTCACAGCGAGCGTTGACACACAGGGTGACATGAACCAATCACAGAGCTTTATTCAACGCTGTACGCTCGATTTGTTGCTTCACTTAAGCAAGCATCATTTGTGAATACGGACGTTAATGATAAAGGGTATTTTGTTATCCATGACCAAAATATTAACAGTGATTAACTTTGAACGCAGTATTAAAGACTTCCGCAGGTATATTTTTAAAAATATGTTTTCCTTAGCCAATATAGAGATACCTTAGTATGCTTCCTGAGAAGAATCCAATAAAAAATATTTTTGTATACCCATGTGTGACTGTTAATAGAGATTCCCACCTGTTATCTTTCCGCAAAGACCCCCATAAATAATGCAATCTTATAACAAGATTCAGAAATCAGTTTCCCCGTGTAAGGTTAACATAATTCACGTCGTAAACCTAAAGAGAGACCTTGAACGGGGCGCGGAAAACAATAAACGGGCCCTTTACTGCCGAACGCTACAACAGCCGACCGTAAACGTAGTGGATACAAATCTGAAATGTGACGTAGCATAAAACATTCATGTAAGCAATGCCGGCCGCAGCGCAAGCGGCGCCCCAGGGAGCGACAAAACGTAACGAACCACGCTCCCAACATCCTTTTATGTCCCAGATACATTTTTCCGTGCAAGGTGGGGACTTGTCTTCGGATAGATTATTTATGTTGTCACACCGCGACCTTTTGTGAACCGGAAAGGTGTGTTGATTGCTGCACAACCGCTGTCAACCGGAAAACGAAATCACGAAATAGTGACGTCCCTTACTCCGCCTTTAACATGTACAAAAAGCCATTAAATCAATCACGTTTTCAATGAAAGTATTAGAGGTTGAGCCGAGGTTGCTTGCCGGCGCGAAAAGTCTGCGGGTAGGGCTTTTCACTAATTCTGAATTTAAATGCATGAGATCGAATAGGTTCACGCAGTGGATCGCTGACTTTTCCGATACCGATTGCCAGTGCTTATGTATTTAGGAGAAAAATGGGACACCAGGTCGTTCTTCAACGTTTACAAAGGAGTGTTATCAAAAGCATTGTTGGAGATTTACGTGAGCCAAGACACCTCTCTCTTTGTGCTTTTTCTTACACATTTGTAATAAAGCGCTGCGAGAACCCAGAACTTTAGATTAGGCAGTTCATTTTCTTCGTGACTCACTTACTTTAGTGTTACTCAGGGAGCACATTTTTTATAGGATGTGCCTTTTCAAAATTTTGTTAGTTTTTGCTAAGAGTATTTATTACTTACACAAGATAAATATATTTGGATATTTTTCAAAGCCCCATCAAGTCTCAAAATACTGCCTATTTAATATACATTTTAACAATTTGTACCTACACTATATTTTTTACATTAAAATAGTCATTAATCAAATGGAAGGTAGCCAATTTACTCCAGTGATTAATGGAAACTGATAACGCAACGCTAAAATTTGAAAGGCACTTTCATGTAGTTATATCTATTCTTTATACGAGTAGGTACTTAGGTAGGTACTGTTGACAATTTTATACATAATAATGTTTATTTTATACATATTAAAGGTACATACTCGTTAAAACTAAAGCACGTCTCTACTTCTAGATTTAGTTCACAATTTAGGTAATAGGTACAAACCTTACATGTATGATAAACGTAGCAACTCGCAAAATATGAAAGCTTAATATCTCATACCGTTTCTTAATTAACCACTTCACTGGTCAAGGCATTAAATTAATCAAAGGTTACCTAGCTACGGATTAATTTTGGAACTTATGTATTAAGCAAGGATCCTCTGAATGGCCACGCCACGGAAATCGTTCTTTGAAGGTAGTTAATTTAATCACTTTGATATAGACGACTACAACTAGTTATTCTCGACCGGAGTCTAAAAGCGAAATGCTTGTCGCTCTCGTAAACTGTATTTATTTTTGGCACAGAATTCCCTAGAAATACAATTTTGTTTACTTTAGTTTTGTAATATTAAGTGCTCTCAGAAGAGTTATTAGAATCTCAACTTAATAGACATTTTGACAGTTTAGTTAGCATTTTATTAAAAATCCGTATTTTTTCTCTGGCAGTGAATTATTGAAAATTTTCCATTATTCTATTTTTCAAACTCCATGGCCTATTACTACAAACACGTGCCTTTAAAAGAAGCACGTCACACTAATAACCCATCATTGTGTGAATCTTATGCTACACCTGAGTAGTGGTATGGGAAAATTTTCCACACCTTTTACTCACTAATAGCCGATATTTATCCCAAAGTGATGGCAGCCCTGCGTAAAAAAGGAGCCCACCTTTATTACCCTGATTAAGAATTATTTAAATACTTAACAAGAATTATGGAAAAAATCGCCATAACAGGCGTGCCGTAAAATTAAAAACCAAACCAAAACCGACTGGAATTGCAAAAGTTCAATCGCCAATTTAAATGGCCACTTCTAAAGAATTTATCAATTAGATCCGTCCCAGGTGTAACACTGCGATATCAATCTTAATTTTATTTGAGTAATTTTCTCCGCCCCAGCCTTGAAAGAAGAAAAACCCAGATAGAAAGTCAGATTAAAGAAAGAATAGATTTGTTTACTTACGCTTTGATCTTCGGGAAATTTTCTCAAGATGTTCCGAAAGCTAATAGAGTAAATTAGTGTTATTTTTGGCTTATCGCGTAGCAACAAATACTTTATCACTGTAATGGCGAATTAATTAGTGTACACGTGCTTGTAGTTAATTAATTTACTGCCTAACTGGGTCTAATTACTTTTGGGTTCACGGCTTTTAATGTTGTCGATTTTTTCAAGATAAATAATTGTAGGTACATTATTATTTTCCTTGATAGACATCGCAAGTCGTCAATTAACGAAAAAGGTAGGTAAAATAATAAAGTGTGTGATGCACCATAGGGGGTTGACATATTTCATATCTTTTTGCTCTACCAGCGATAAACAATTTTCTTTGAACATCATGTAACATCTTTGTTTTGTATCGTGGTGTCGGGGTGTGTAACCTAATACGAAGAAGCTGTTTTTAAATTGTGTGTCAGATGCCTTAAAATGTTAAGCCTTCTCAACGTCTCCATTCTACGAGCTTTAACTCTTTTGATCTTAACTGAAAGTTTTAATATCAAGGACGTAACCTAAATGTTTCATAATTTCCTTGTTGTTTTGTTATCTTTTAAACATCTTTTGTGGCAAAAGCAACATCTTTAAAACTATATTTTATTTATTTTTAGAACTCACAAGGCCTTGTGAGTGCTAAAATTAAATAAAAGATAGATGACCTTGTGAGTGCTAAAATTAAATTAAAGATGCTGTGTAGGTTGTAGGTTACCTAGATTTTGTAAGTCTTTATTTTTATTTTTGCGTACTAGTACGTCATAAAATACGAGTAAAGCAAAATATTTCAAAATATCTATACCTACATACAAAGCAAAACTTTTTTTAAATATTTTCACAATAAACTAGATGCTACAATAAACCCGAGTGACTTTTTCTTTTACGCGAATAATACTGGTTTTATGTGTTAGTTTGTTAGGCTACTATCCAGTAAATTTTCCTGCGAAATTGACTCCGGTCACAATAAATAAAGTCCCCCACAAAACACTGCATTAATGCATTGAATTTCACTGCATTGAAACACTGAGCGAACCGTAAAAATTTACGGCGTTTATCTTGCCGAGAAACCGGTTGGCGGTTACCGGTTTTCCAAGAAAACCGTGTACGGAAACGTCCGGTGACATTTTTCGTATCTACTAAAATTACCTGCAGTTTTGGTGATATTCTGAGAGGAAAATTTAATTTTAGAAAGTCTGCACGTATCTGTAATACTATCAGGTATAAGGGGAAGCTATTTTCTTATCTTCTGCGTCTTCAGTAACGTAATAATTTTGTGAAACTTTAGTGAAATACCGAAAAATCACTCTTAAAATTTTCATCTGCTGAAAATGGTAGTAACTATAGATCTAGTTTAACTCAAGTCAGTGCCTGAGGTGTAAGAGCGACATGGGAGAGTTGACATTGACATATTATTATGACGAGACAGAGCATATAGATGACCCACGCTGAACTGTCCCACCAAACTCAATGACAGGGGGACGCTACCATTTCAACTATAAGGTTTTCAACACGGCAAACATCGGAACCAGCGATCCGGTATTGACGGTGGCGCCCCGCTGTCAATGTCATGGATAGGACAATTCAGTTTTGGAAATAGACAAATCTGAAGCATATCTGACGTTCGACGTCTCAATGATAGTAAGATTGATTTCATTGATCAATATAAATATGAAAAGTAAAAAATAAATTAACGATAGAATTCGAGGCCGATTCAAATTAGGACATGTAATATCGAAAGGTTTTCAATTCCGATATTGGATTCCGATATTAGATCTCAATATCGGAATTCCGATATTAATATCGGAATTGAGTTCATGTGCTATAAAATTAATATTTGGTTATATTCGTAAGAATTCTGGATTGTTTACAATAAAAGAATGATTTTAGTCATTTGGTACAAAACAGCATTTCATAAAATTGAAGTATTTTAAAACCGTTTTTACGTTATGGGTATCCATTGCATTTGGTTTTTTATGTGACAAGAGGCAAACGAGCAGACGGATCACCTGATAATGAATGGTTACTGATAATGAGCCTATATGGACTAGCAAATAATTAAAGTGTTTTTGTAAAATCACAGGTATCAAACAAACTTTTACTCCTTCATTATATTACCCTGTTTTATGTTGGTGGAACAAATTTTAGTCATTCAAATCACGTGTTACAAAAATTGTAGAGTGGTAAAAAACTTGAATATGCTTGTAATTTGTTCCTTTGATTATCGATTACAACTCACAAAACCACTAGCCAGCCATAAATCAGCCATAGGACGTCCACTGCTGAACACAGACTCCGATGCTGATTTTCACAATGGCCGGTTGGTGGCGGCCTGTATCCAGCGCCTTCCTGCTATTTTTATGAGTTCGTCGGTCCTTGTGGTTATGAGTCCTACTTAATTTTTAACACCTGTAATATGTTATTTACCTATGTTCCACGAATAAACTAATTTTTCTTTGATTGGATTTGATTACGCTGCGCTTTCCGGTACGTGGCCTCCACTTCAGAACCTTGCTGCCTCATCGTCTGTCTGTTTTTCGTACTAAGGCAGAACCGTTGGAAGACCTTATCACAATGCTCGAAGACCTTAATCGAGTTTCCTAACAGGTAAGCTTTCGGATGAATATGGAAAAAACGAAGCTTATGTCGAATGTCCATGTTGCTCCTTACCCAGTTTCGGTTAGGAGCTCGATTCTCGAGATTGTTGACAATATTACTACATACTTAATGTCTATCTCGTACAAACGATCAGCTAGGTAGATGCAATTTTGAGAAAGAGGTAAATCGTCTAATACGAAGACTAAAGTCTTCAATTAGTGTGTGTTACCATTGATGATATACGGCTCGAAAACGTGGCCTTTGAATATAGGGCACAACGTGCTATGGACAGGGATAAGCTTGGTGTTTCTTTACGAGATCTAATCAGAAACGAGGAGCTCCGTAAACTAAGGTCGCTGACATAGCCCGACGGATTAGCAAGCTGAAGTGGCAATGGGCAGGACACATAGTACGCAGAACTGACGGTCCATAGTCTAGTAAAATTAATGTTTGAAAGGGAGTTGAGATGTCGTTCTTTGTTGACCACGTACCTATGGCAAATACTAAAATTGATTTGGAACAAGTTAAATTAACCATAAATAGTAAAGATATTAAAATATTTGCAGTGGAACAAAAAGTGATGGTGAGAGACATGAGAAAATCATTGGTCTTTGCCAATCATGTACTTTAGGCTTTGTGGCAGGTTGTGGCGCGTTTAAACGCTTTGTTTAAAACCTCAATTAAAACTTTTATCTGATTCCGATATTACGATACTGTGTCGCTCAATATCGGAATTGAAATATCGGAACTCGCAGTCCGAGATTCCGATATTACGAGATTCCGAGATTCCGATATTCATGCCCTAATTCAAATGCAAATTGTAACAATACGATAAGAAACAAAAGCAATAGATCCGAGACATATTCCAACAAATCTAGCACTTGAAATGCATGAGCAATAAAACAAAACGCACCAAAAGGTGCCGTTGTCGAGCAAACAGTATTCATACGCGAGAATCTCTTTGAAAATGTACGAAATATAACAGAGTCGGATTGCCTTGTACTCTCTAAAACCTATCTCTAGTTCCATGTAAGCCATTTTGGTAGTTTGAAATGATCTTCAAAGACAAGTTAGTGTTATTGTGAGTGAAAACAGACTCACCAAAACTTGTATAGCATAAGTTTTAATTTTCTTTTATTTTGAGACAATGTTTCAGTGTTTTCTTTTATTTATTGAAGGTGATTTACTGAGGCGTCGTATCAATTCTTCGTTTGATTAAGTTCTAATAATAGTCCGGACACTCGGGTCGGAAAAGTCACTTTTACGGCGAGTCGACATTGCTTCCGGAATAAATATACGGCAACCTCATTCAAAGGCGAGACGCGCAACATTATGCTGTACGTGCATGATGTTCATATAGTTGTTAAGTTGGACTCATCCAACAGAAACTTTTGAAAGAGCATCATGTTTTTTTTTATCTATTTAAAGTAAAAGAAAATCTACACATGCTCGTAATCAAGCATCTGCTTGATCGCATCCTGTGTTTTCATTACAGATTCAGTTGTAATCCTAAATCTAAGGGCGAATGGTCACTGACTGACTCTCTCATCACGAAATTTCAGAAACTACAAGTGCTAGGACTATATTTTGCATGGGGTTTCCTTTTAGAGCGTAAGATGTCGCGGGCGGCCGCTTGTAAAATAACTCTGTCAGTTTATAATATAACGCGTTAGATTGTAAACTAACAGTGGGTTAGGTTAGGTTAGATTGTAATTTAACTACGTTAGATTATAATCTGACAGAATTCACAATTTTACGGTGACACATGAATAAAAAGCTACAACTAAAATTTAACACAAAATTACCTTTCGTACTCTCGACGACACAGTCAATCCTCCATAGAAGCAAGCACGCGTATACAGTCAAGAGCATGTTGTCCCCGGATCGGAACAAGTCCCTTTTACGGCGAGTCGTCATCGCTGCCCGAATATTCGGCGTTGCCGTTTACGGGCGAGGCTCGCAACATCACAGCACAGCACTTCTACCCCGAAACAAAAGTCGAGGAGTTACGACTTATGACTTACGGCTCTAGGTTTTACGACTGAATTTGCGTCGCGATAAAAGTTGTTTGTTTGATGCATTGATCACTTATCGTCACGAGCACAGTACCTGGAACAAGGAAAACAAAAGCATTACTTTTTTGTGTGCGAATGAATTTTTTAAGGCGCTATAACCGTAAGTTCGATAGAACGTCGCATAGCTTGCTGTAAGGCGCGAGTATATTTTTATTTACATCTAGGATTCTATTGCGAAGAATAAAAATTTCTTTAAGGCTCGTTCAAAGAATGGGACACCAAAAACTTGTACACAGCGATATCAATATCTCTATGACTACGTCTTACATTTTACAACAGTAATAACACTAAGTAAGGAGTATAAGTAGCCTTGTCTTATTAAAGCCTTTTTCTGTACTTTCTTAAGCAGCCGCAATAAAGACAAATGTAGATGGTTGTACGGCATAAAATAAAATTGCCCACACAAGTAGTGCCATTCCAGTAATGGGATGCCTTGCGTAAATGACAGGAGATGCTGAGATTCTGTGGGTATACTTGGGTATACACCAAATAGAACGGCCACTCCATTCGGAACAATCAGCATGTTTCGAAGCTCAGTCAGCGTAATTGCGCGGTGTAACGCTTTTAATCTCAATCCCCATTAATAAAAAGTTACACCCGGGATGAACACTGGATTAAAATGACATTTCCCTACTAAATTTCAATTTAAACCAGAGTTAAATTATGGTGTAACTTTTATTATTATGGAGGCTGCGGTGTAATTCAATTTAGGAAATGTTTTCTAAATTGTAATTCAATTTAACCAATGTTTCCTATATTGTGATCGTAAGACAAAGTTTATCTGATGATTGGTGATCAAGCTATACCCCACTACAATACTTATTTGTTGTTGTATTTATGTATTTAACTTTGTGGCTTAGCAAATATCTAAAATGTTGATTCAAATGAACTGGACTTCTAAATGCTGGTTTTTAAGCTGCTTATGCGCATTATTTCGGAAGTAGGACTTAAAAAAAATGAAATTTCAAACCAAAAGGCCTGGCTGTTTTATTTATCCATGTTGGATCAACGGACAGGCGAAGTGAATGTTTTTATGAGCACTTACCGGTAGCACGCTATGGATACATTTGATCAGCTTATCAAGTAAATAAAATAAGGAAGTGCTGATGAGTATGGCCATAAAAGACGCATAAATATAAACAATGTTTATTAAATATGGTAGACGTTTTGCAAATTACCGAAGAATGTTTATGGCTTACCTATTCAGCCAATAAACAGGTAAAAGAAATTCCCAAATAAGTATGTCTTAAATATTTTTATTTAACTTTTATAATATGCACCTTGAAACGCTGATATTAGGTATCAAGATCAAGACGCACAAAAACTTTTGATAAGCACAAAAATATAAATATGATGATGAATGTGAAAAAATTAATTAAAAAGTACTTAGCTAAGGACAATAAACCGATGATTTCCTTTTCTGCCTATAATATAAAAAAACAGCCCGAAACATTTTTATTAAATAGCTACTTAATTTTGTTTTCCTCCTTTCTATTCACTTCATAGTAATTTTCTAAATTGTTTACGCTTCAAATTCCCAACGTATTTCAATTTTCCGCAAAAAATTGACAAGCTGCTTTCACATTTTCCTTGAAAAATAATTAGAAAATAAGTGGACTGAAATCTGCCAAAGATCCTATGCCTAGCTTTGGATATTTAATACGTGGGACACTATTTAAGTTGTGAGCCTAACTATGAAAACAAAGTAGTTTATTATTAAAATGATATTGATTGCGTTTATTGGTATTGTCTTTCATGATTTATGTACTTTTTAATGTGTCCGAAACACTTTTCATAGCATTTTTTCCACACAGCTTGAGGCACTTCCAAAGCATGGTTTTTGACCGCACCGACAGTTGCTTATGGATTCATAAATCGCTGTTCATGCATTAAATTTTAATATATGGGTAAGAAAAGAAGTGTTTAGATTCCAAGCAAGAATTTTGTAGCGTTGGACCTGTTTATTTCATATTTTGAGTGTTCAAATAGTCAGTTGTTTGACGAGACGTGTAAAAGCTTACATTTTCGTCACGAATGGCGATTCGACTATGCTGGTCAGTTTCCCTTATTAAACTGAAGACTTTTGGAAAAAAAGTGGCTGTTTACTATTAAAAATTAACCATTCTAAATTTCTCTAGTGACCTTTCTGTCATATAATTGGATATTTCGGAAAAATAGGCGACCGTAAATTTCAAAGTGTTCCGAGCGCATGGGACTTTTGTTGGAATTGGTTCATCTTAAAACACCTCCATAGTCGATAGCTGTTTATTTTCAGGACCATTATGCATAGATCCTTAATTCGTCAACTGTCACAATTTTAAAAACGGCTTTTCAAGCTTTTTATACGTATTTATCAAACTTGGAAATGTTTGGACTTGGACTAAACGACACAAGCGTCCTATTGAGCGTTTGAAAAATTTTGTGACATCCAGCGAAAAAAAAACGTATTAACCATAATATGGTCATACAATATTTTATTACTGCTAGTGGAATTAATGCCTAGGATTTTATCTCAATCCTACGATACGTATATCACATGACGAGGTTTCTCTTCCATTTTTCTGACAACATCAATGTTTTACGCCACTATTAGTCATTTTGGACGACTTTCGCAAAGTTCACTGGTGAGCCAATGACATACAATATTATACTTCTTAAACTAGCGTTTTACAATGGTAAAGGACAGATCTTTATCACCAGGAGTGAAATTTAGCTGACCGCTTCAGTTTTGTATTGATTAACCACGTCGAAAGTCATAATAAATCTTCGCGCGAAAATTTCCTCAAGTCAATTCCATGTTTTGTAGTCAAGATAATTTTCAATTTAATGTTAATAATACAAAACGTGCTCAAATGATGAAAAGTTTTGAATAAGGTTGTAGTCAAAAATGTCAAACTTTTCATTAAAAGTATCAGATGTCGTCTAACAACACGTTATGTTGTCGAGGCTCACAACTTAAATACTTAGTGCCCTAGTAATAATAAAGTTTCGAGTTTAGCCCGAAATACAGGATTGTTACTAAGAGATTATTACCTAGAACAGCAACAGAATTACCTATGTAAAAAGCTAATAATTATACTTAAGTTGCAGTGTACCTAAAGTAATTAGATAATGTAGCACTTATATTTTAGATACGGAAATAAGTTCATTTTATTGCTGCCCTAAGCTTAAAACTCTTAACGCCAGATGATGGCATTTTAATAGGAAGTTAATGACTCATAAATGTCAACATGTGGTCAATTATCACATCGTGTAGAAAACTATATTCTCATGGTATTAGTTCGTCATGCATGAAATCATTTTTAGAAAACGCGCCCTTATGCTCTACATATCTATCACTAAAGGCACTTCGAAATGAATTGTGAAGTCTTCTCTGAGAGATTAAATTTTATTTTGAACTACGAGTACCTTTTGCCCGCGGCTTCACCTGCGTGAATATGGATCTGTCGCAGAAAGACATCTCCTTTCAAAAGCGATTCCATGTTTTTCTTTTTGAAAAAATATGTCTATACAGGATGATTTTGTAATGAGTTTCCAAACGCTCCTAAAAATTTGGACACTGATTGCAAAGTTACCCTGTATTTAAGTAAACCTTAATTATAAAACACTCTATCTATTGGTGAAAACACAAGGACATAAGTAGCTATCTTTACTTAGGCTTAAATTACCTAATCCTATTTCGAAATTATAGTATGAAAAACAAGCCCAAAGCTAGGAAAGTTCCGGTTTGAATTCGTATTGTTTTTCTTGTGTTTTCCTCTGAGCCACTGTTTAACTTTTTGAAGTTCTCCCAAGCTTGCATATTTTGTTAAACTCTGCCTTTGAGTATTTTTCCCAAATTCCTTGGAATAGCGGTTTTATTTTCGTTACACCCCCGTTCCCGAAGTAAACAATGTTGGCTATAAATAAGTTATGTTTACAAAGAAGTTTCGGGATATCTCCCATAGTACTTATTACTATGGTGCATTCCGATAGTGAGAATGATTTAATTTTTAAAATAAGCAACTTATTGCTATAAGCTTTTCTGGATTGGATCTTATTTTCTTATACTATTCCAATTTGCTTGAAATGTTTTGTCTAATATTTTAGATAGTTATTTTATCCCTCTAAATAAATAAATCTAAGAATTACATACCTGCCTTAATAATAATATTTAGATAGAAACTTAATTCATGTCACATAGTATGGCGACAATATGACTATTTTGGGTACGGTGAGCCTTCCCTAAATAATTTTAATTCAATAGTTTAATTCAATACAAGTACTGAATACAACAGATTCATTTGCTACATCCGACGATACCTTTGAGACTATCGGCTACACAATGCACACGGTGACACCGATCTATTGACACTGTTAAGGTCAACTGTGTATTGTACGTACACAATGTCCTCAATATTGCGGATTGGAAGGATACACGATACAAGAGACAGTGTGTTGATGAGACTCTGGAATTGGGCCACCAGTAAGATTAAGACCCGTTATGAAATGACAATCAAAGCTAGATCCAATCTCAGACATAGATTCTGTCCTCTGATTGGTCGAAATATTGAAATTCAATCAAAATGTAAGTTTTGTGCTTCATTCTGTAATGAAATGACTGAAAACTAGATTGGATTTTCAATAGTTGTGGTTAGTTATTAGTCCGATCTAGTATGAATGAGTTCGTATAGATTCTTAATTGGGCATTGTTTTATAATCCGGGTCTTATAGCTTCAGATTTAATATCATGAAAGAGACCACATCACGCATTGAGAAACGAAATATAAAATATCATGTCTGTGATTGATTTAATTTAAATATGAATCTGGACTTAGACAATACACATACACTTGTAAGAAAAATAGCGATAAACGCAAATGACGTAGTTCTACGGTAGCATACTCGTACCTACATACAAAATATAGGTACAGATGAATTGAGAAACTCCTTTTTTGGAAGCCGGTCAAAAATATCCCTCACCGAATAACCAAACATAGCTAGTCAAAGAACTCGTTTCAACTCACCTGTGACGGGCATGGCATTTGTAAATAAATAAACAGTTTGTTACCCATGTAACGTGTCCCTGCGTCGGAATTCAATTTATGCCGGTCCAAAAAGCGGCCATTAGGAAAAGTAATTAGCGCCGATGTGGCGTAGCCGAGCTGATAAATATTGCAAATCTTGTCTCGCACGGATAATGGACTTTGGCTATACAGGGTGGAAACAACACCCGACAGGTTTAAGGGTCGGCAACTATTCGTCTTTATGGGAGAAGTGGCGCCGGCCCTTGTCAAAAACGGTACGCTGACCGTGCCTCGGTAGGTATGGGTTTTAGCGTAAACTACTGTAAACTTAGTCCTGTCGAAAGCGAGTTAGACAAGGCATAAATGCAAAATGCTACTTAATACGCATAATATGCCGTTGTTTGTATTTACATAGCGGGTGATTAAAAAGTAAAGAAATGAAATTAAGCATAAACTACTTACTGGCGATATTTCAGTGTGATTTGGAAAATCAATGCTTGTTATTTTAGAATTATTCTTTAAGACATGTTTAGCACATATTATATTATGTTTCATTAAACATTTTAATGCAGTGATTTCCTCTTTAGATTTATAAACGAGAATGCAAGTTCCGACAGAAAAAAATTTCAAAACATTTTTGCTACAATCTCGCTTATTATTGAATAAGTGCCTGCCTTTTGTAGTTACCGAAAGGTATTTCGGTACTTCGACGACACAGTATTCCAGAAATCCTCTCAACTATTTGACGCATTCGGAGGCAATCAATATAAAAATTCCCCGGGTCGGGCCATTCCCAATCGCCCCTACCCACTTACTTGCGCTTTAGGATAAAAGGGTAAAACTAAAGTTTAAGAGAAACGGTAAACTTACTAATGACATTTCGGAGCCCAACTTAATAGCGGCTCTCAGATTTCTTTTACATTCGAATGGGCCATTCCCCGGCTTTATTTCTCTTAGTGAAAGTAACAAAGAACTACGCGTTAGGAGGGACAAACTTCAATATTTGTGAACAAATTGTTTACCGTAACTTATAAAAGCATTATGTTTTCGTTTCTCTAATAGTTATATGACAAGATCAAAGCTGTCTTCAAACAGGTGGCCTTGTGATCATTTTTTGAATTTATACGTCTTTAAATTACTTTGATACTATTGTAAATGCTCGGAGTTTCCCTGCGTGATCGAAACAGAAATGAGGAGATCCGTAGGAGAACCAGAGTGACTGACAAAGCCCGCAGAATCGCTAAAATCAAGTGGCTATGGGCGGGGCACATAGCTCGTAGAGCTGATGGCCGCTGGGGCAGGAAAGTTCTTGAGTGGCGACCACGAGCCGGAAGACGTAGCGTGGGCAGGCCTCCCACTAGGTGGATCGACGATCTGGTGAGGGTCGCGGGAGGTGCCTGGATGCGAGCGGCGCAGGACCGGTCTTTGTGGAAGTCCTTGAGGAAGGCCTTTGTCCAGCAGTGGACGTGTTTCGGCTGAAACTAACGAACGAACGAACGATTGTAAATACAGTTCTAATGTTAGGTGTACTAAATTATCTCAATCTATTTTATCTATTATTATATATACTCAACATCAAATAAACCGCACCTTCCGCGACGCGAACTTTAACGATTTTCTTCTGACACAATCATGGTACCCCAATAATATTGGTGTTACTTGAAAGCCCAATAATATTGGTGTTACTTGAAAGCCCAATAAATATCCTTAAAGAAAAACACATTTAATTTCTTAATAAATGATTAACATATACCATAAATGTGACTTGAAAAAATACCTCACTTTGGGCCCACCTATGGGATCAATTAGACCAATTTTTATGGTTATAAAACCAAATAATGATTTCACGTGTCCTCTTTAACAGATGGATAGCAATTAAACCCAACTTAACAGTTTTATAGCCATAAAAGTTGGCTCTAGCGTAACTACCTATTTTTTGAAGAAATGACTCTGGATCCTTCTAAAGACACATTTTTTGGGTAAAAACCTTTCCTTTAATGAAATGAAGGTAAGAACTAGGCTTTTTAATGGTACCAATATTGGTGGGAAGTGGGGATGCATACGTTTGAAAATGCTTGTCGCGGGAGGTGCGATTTATTTGACGTCGAGTGTATATAAAAGAAAGTCGTGTTAGTTACACCACTTATAACTCAAGAACGGCTGAACCGATTTAGCTGAAAATTGTCAGGGAGGTAGTTTAGAGCCAGGAGAAGGACATAGGATACTTTTTATCCCGTTCGAAATTAAAAAAAAAGTCTGCTTATTTATTGCCATTAAGGCGGAACAAAGTTCGCCGGGTCAGCTAGTATCAAATAATAATTTGCGTCTATTTCTGCTTCGCATTGAAACAAATGAAATAGCGAAGCCTATTCATTAGTCTATTATGTGTCCTAAATAAGCTTTCACATACATAATATACTACACATACCTATACGCGCTGAAGGAATTTAATAACAATGGAACCTATACGATGGAAATTACGAGTATTTTGTCATGCGGGGTATCAATTAAAAGGTGTTAAACATTTACTACGATTTTATGAATACCTAATGGGATTTGTCTCTCTACCTCTATGTAGGCATTTAAATGACATGCTGGATTGACTTGTCTGAGCGCAACCAAAACGACACCGCGTTCGGAATTTATTTGCAGCCACGAAAATCCAATCTAAATTTATTTTCATAGCACGATCACGTTTCGAAACTTACAGAACCACCATCGAAATCAGGAATTCATCTCGCAGTTGTCGTCCATAAATACGTTATGGCGCCGCTGCTAACATCTGTCCCCAGCCATAAAGAGTTAATTATCTAAGAATACCACCCCGTCTGGACGCCAGAATAGCTCTCCTGGGAACTAACGCGTTTTGTTTTGTTTTGTTCTACAACGTGTACTGTTATGATGAATGGCTGCATCTGAAATGCTCTGGGGAGTTAACGTTTGCGAGCTTGTAGAAATAGAAACGTTATTAATTTTGTTGTTGCATTGTTGGAGTATGTTGACAATGTATTAAGCTACTCTTAGGCTTACCTATTTTAGCATATTTTTATATCGTGCGGCAACAACTAAGTTCACAATGCAAGGATTGTCAGACTGACAAAATTTAGCGGTGATTAGCGGTGAGGTGCGCCGAATTTTGTCACTGTGTGCGTGCGCGCCGCATACGTATATTGGCGCGCTCACATACAAACCGCGCTCGATGAGTTTCTATAAAGATACCTACACTTTTAGACTTAACATATCTTTAAAACTCCTAATTTTATTCCAAAATTGACGCGTGTAGAATCACAGGAGAATACAAATATTAATCAGCAAAACCAATCATAAAAATTAATCTTAATCCAAAAGTCATATTTTTAATTAGCTATAAAAATAATGCTGAAACCAAACTCATTGAAGTGCCGATGGAACACCAGTCGTAAACGCCAGACTTAGGGTTGCCAACCATGCTATAATTTAAGTACTAAAGTATTAGTATTGTATTTTAATTTCTGTGACGGGTCTGGGTGTTACTATGTATAATATGTATGTATTTAAAAAAAAGTATATAAGTAGTATATCCGTTAAGCTAGCACCCATAACACAAGCATTAAGTTGCTTACTTTGGGGCTAGCTGGCGATGTGTGAAATTGTCTAAAGATTTATTTATTTATTTATTTATATTACCTATATTAACATATTTTGAGACTGCATACTATAACTGTTGGAAGAAATATACATACATAACAGTACGATAACATTAATATGCTTTCAACAATAAAAAAAAATATATAAAAGAACAGTATGCATTAAACTTTTAATGTGAAATGCATTATACTTTAACATTTAGATAAAAATACGAGAAGTGCAAAACTATTTTTTGCAGTTTTCAAGCGAAAAATAGGTTGTAAAGTGTATCTTTTATTTTTATAGCTATGTTCGAAAAATACTAAGTACCTATACTTCGTCGAAGAAAATTCAATATTGGCAACCCTAGCCGGACCTCCCCAAGGGCGGCCATTTACGGACTCATTAGGGTAATTAAATTTCAGCCAGCTTTTGGATCTAATAAAAATTAAAGGGTACAATTTTATAAACAAGCCTCTAGAATCGTTTTGGAATGTAAAAAGGTTTTTCCGCTGTGTAATTGCGTTTTTTTAGCTATCTTGTGAAATTAAGTCTTAAACGTAAATGGATAGGTAAAGGAACTTTGTATTTGGTCTGCCAACAAGAGTGAAACTGAAAAGTATATTTTACCTTAAAATTCGGAGCAATATAAATATATTTTATAAGACAAGACGGCACCTAGAAGTATTATAACACTAGATTCATAATCCCATAATCATAATGTTAGTTTCCCAATAATATTTGTACTGAACCATAATTATTGTCAAACTGCTCAGGGGTGTGGTGAGATTATTTCAAGGCCCCGTCTCGGCATGATATTATGTAATTCTTAAGTTTGGTCTAAAACCACTTCTTAAGAGAAAGATTGGATTTTTGAAGCTACAGTACACACTCAAGTGTGTAAGAGACCAACTCGATTGAAAGCCTTAAGCTTCGAAGATTTCAATAGATACTTATCTCAAGTCCCCACGATCCTATACTAAGAGTAGCTTACGCAAGGACATTTTATTCCGTCTTATTGCCTATTAAAGTTTATTAGTCCAGTAGAATTAGCTTTTAAATCGGAAATAATTCCTACAAAAGATTTTATTGCTTTAATGGCTTCATTGGTTGCCCATTAAGACTCTCCTAAGTTTTCGACTTCGACGGAGTTGTGCTTAAGTAGTGGGGGCCCCGAAAGGGGCGCTTTTTCGGTTTTCCAGTTATACCGCGTAAAGGACTTACCCTATCGAAAAGTGGTCTTCCTGATGGTTGAAGGGCATTTAATTCTGCATTAAAAAAGACCAAATTCATATGTTTTGAACAAACCGTTCTCGTGCAAATGTTCGGCAAAGTAGAAAATATGTGTATAATTAATGACCCTCTCCACGTCCAATGGCTCGTTACCCGCAGGCTTCCAAGTCTTGAAAAGGAGCGCCTCAACCAGTGTAACCCTATCAAGGCATACGAGCTGGATTCGCGCATCCTTGTTCGTCCCAGCCGTTCCATAACTGCGGTTGCTGCACCTCTTCCTGGCACTCACCTGAACGACTCTGTGTTACCTACTGTGGCTGCCTCTCTTCCTTGTATCCTCCTGCACGACTACGTTGCCTAGCCGTATGCCTGGTCTAAGGTTTGACGCCAAAAATCAACAACAACAAGTTCATATTAAAACACTGAAGAGTTTTTTGATTGTTTGTTTGAACGCGCTAATATCAAGAATTACTAGTTTGATTGAAATAATAATTTTTGTGTTGAATAGCTCATAAATTGAGGAAGGCTATAGGATATATACAATCACTCTACGACTAATAGAGCCGAAGCAGTAAAGAAAAATGTTGCAAGCACGGAAAATAGTATTTAAACTATTTTCACGCGTGCGAAGTTGATTTTGTGGCGTCGAACCTTGGACCAGGCATACGGCTAGGCAACGTAGTCGCGCAGGAGGCTGCAAGGAAGAGGGACAGCCACAGTAGGTAACACAGGGTCGTTCAGGAGAGTGCAAGGAAGAGGTGCACCAACCGCAGTTAAGGAACGGCTGGGACGCACAAGGATAGGCGCATCAAGCTCGTAAGCCTTGATAGGGTTACACTGGTTGAGGTGGCCCTTTTCAAGACTTGGAAGCCTGTGGGTAACAAGCCATTGGACGTGGAGAGGGTAATTAATTATACGTATATTTTCTACTTTTCCGAACTTTAGCGCGAGAACGGTTTGTCCAAAACATTTGAATTTGGTCTTATTCAATGCAGGATTAAGTGCCCTTCAACCGTCATGAAGACCACTTTTCGATAGGGTAAGTCCTTTACGCGGTATAACCGGAAAACCGAAAAAAACGCCCCTTTCGGGGGCCCCCACCACTTAAGCACAACTCCGTCGAAGTCGAAAACTTAGGAGAGTCTTAATGGGCAACCAATGAAGCCATTAAAGCAAAAAAATCTTTTGTAGGAATTATTTCCGATTTAATCAATTTTTGTGTTTAATTCTACTGGCCTATATTTGGCGAAACTAAACTCTCTTCCGAACTTTGAGGAGGATCTAACATCGGGTAACAAATTCTGGTGTCAGTATAACAGGCCCCTTGACGTTTGGGCCTGTCAACCCACGTTCATTTGACTCCTTAAGATTGGATTCCACGCAACTTGATACGTTGAAGGCGCGCGCGTTAAAAATATCTAATATGCTAAATATGCGTGTAATTTGACGCGATGGAAATTGGAGATTCCTTGGCGTAATTGGTTAAGCTCTGTCACGCATAACTCAAAATTCTCAGGTTTATTTATAAATAAAGTAATACTTAATTCATTTATTAGCTGTGGTTAATGATACGTTTATTCAATTAACGAGCTTTTGAAGCAACTTCAGCTTTCAGCCTGTTACAGAAAAAATTGCTTTTGTCAATGTGGAATAATGCTGTTTTTCTTATAGTCTGTAGAAAAGGTCCTGGTTGTCGATGTTATGAAGTGGGACCTGCACATACTAGGGTTTTATAATGATTTAGAAGTGACCAAATACCGAAATTTAACCAATGACATGATAGAAACTTTGTTAGAGCTTGAATCGAGTTTCGCGTCCTAAATTGTTAAACAACAGTATCAATATAAGCTCAAAGCATTTTATGCAGTAGACCTTGTAACTGCAAAAACAAAAACCAAGCCTAAATGAATTCCGCAGCTCATTCCCAAACAAATACGGATAAGCATGTCAATACTTATTACAGGATACCGCGTTACGTCTCATCAGGAGTTCTCGACAAGTCCCTGAAAACTTCTGCCAGCAGCGCGAGTCTAATAAATATGTTTGCTGCGTATATGTTATCTCCCAACATAATTGAAAAAGTTTTGACACGGGTTAAACACCACCCTCGAAGCAACGCTTGTAATATAATGCCACATGATATTGTTAGCCTGTTTTATTGCGTTATTTATTTAATAATTTCGCTGGGACAACTTGCTTAACGTTATGTAAACTGAAGTTCGGGACAGATTCGTTAGACAACTTATTTCTTGTCTATCCGTCTTCTAAGGTGAGGGGTTGGGTTATTACAACATTTTAATGTTTTTCTTTCTTGGAATTTGAAAAGTTCTCCGTAAAACTATAAATAACTATGTAGTAGGCGTAAAAGAAATAAGTAAATTGAAAAGCAAGGGAAAGGCGTGTGCTTGGAAAGGGATTGACTATCTGTCAATCTTTATTTCCAAATGTCTTAGAATAAGCGCACACCGTTGCTTTTTAGTTGGCCGATAGTTGTGCCCGATTTTAAATTGTATGAAGAATCGGCCAAATCGAATCGGCGTAGTGTGCGCACTCCCATACATGCCCATACTGATCAACTGCCCGACTAAACTATCGGCCAACTAATCATACCTAATCATAATCATAATAAAAATAAACGGTGTGCGCCTACTCTTAGCTAGACAACTTCAATTCTGTCTGACCAGTGTGGTGACTATGGGCCAAACAGTTGCCTCTGGTAACATTATAGAGAGAATCTTGATGATGATAGAACGACGAAAACACATATTTAATAATATTAAAAGCCTCAGTATTTCAGATATCTGGACACACATGGTCATAAACTGATGAGTTACACTGACACACATCCATTTTAACAGTAACATGCAAATTAAAACAGTAAAATCGCACAGCTGTGTTAGTGATTAAGGAAGTTTTAATAAGTTGAAATTCATTTTACACTGTTAGGCTGGGTTGCACCATTTTACTTTAACTTTGACAAACGTCTAAAACTGTCAAACTCCTACAAAAAACACTGGTTAACGTTATAGTTACTGTTAAAGTTAGGTGGTGCAACTCAGCCTTAGTTTTTAGATAGGTATACGTCAGTTCATCAATGGTTAACCTGATCATGATTGTTCAGTTTTAAAATCGCCGAAATCGACACAAGTGCAAAAATAGCATACAAGAGATATTGACTGTACGATTCGAAATAAACAAATCATTGTTATAAAACTTGTTTATCTTGTTATTAATAACTTTGGCTACAAGAAGCATACAGTTCGCTAATACGAAATATTACAACGCTACTGTCCAAGTTCGCCTCTCGAAAACAATAACAACCGCGGAAATGCTTTCCCCTCGCCTGAAATTGGGATGCGGAATTACGTTGCGACTTCATACCTCCGATATTAGGGATTGTTCACATAGTATATCTTTTCAGAAATTTGGTAAATATGATTTAAACATTATGTCCAAAAGTAGCATAATTTACGAAAGAAAATTTTCATGGACAGTTGTCCTGTGAAAAAATGCCAGACCAACATCTCTAAGGTGGCTCTTACTATAAAGGCAGCTTGAAATAACAATAGTGTCTGGACAACCTCAAGAGGATAAGACACTATTTAATCAAAGATGTAACGGTTAAATATTATGTAATAAATAAATAAAAGTAATGTTTCAGGAGGTGTATGGCATAAAACTTATTTTTTTGCCAGTAACTGCTATTTGTTTTAGCCTGAGGACAGTACTTAAGGCTGAATTTTGAAAAATATTTTCTTTCATCTTTTCAGCCTGAGGGCAGTACCTTAGGCTGAATTATGATCTTCTGAATTCTTTGATCTAATTATGAAAAAATCTTTTCTTTTACTTACTTTAAACTAATTGCCGATTCAAATAAAAATGTGACTACCTTTCCACCGAAATTACCTACAATCCATATAAAATTTAAGTACCGGACCCACCACATAACGTTGAACCTTCAAAGCACAAACACCGCTGCAAAAATTATAGTAAAGTACGCAGTATTATTTTACCTAACCAGTTATGATAATACAGCTTGCTTATGAACCCGCCTTTATGCCCCAATATGCCCGAACAAGTGCCTTGAGAGTGCAGCCGGTAACGAACGAAAAGGGGGAAATGGGACGTACCCGGAAAATTGGATTCCCCTTTTTCGAAACGAAACATATCATATTCCATAATGAACTGGCCGAGTGAATATACAAATAAGACATTTGACTGTGATGCAAACAGTTGATTTACTCGTAGAGCATTGTTGAGGGTTGACTATTTTGATTTTGTATGAGGTTTCAAAGTTTGTTAAAATTAAAGAACACGCGAACAGTGACCTAAAAATACTAGGGTTTTAATTTTAGGACCCTGCTTATTCAGCTACCACTTTCGCAGCAAAGCTTATAGATTTAATTACATAATACAAAATTCACATGGCGTAAGTTGATGAGTCGAATTGGTTGACTGACACCACTTTAGCTATGCATTTCTCGTAAAAAGCAGATTGTTTAGTGAGTATGCTGTAAATGATCTGTAAATCCTGATCGTCACTTACCATCAGGTGAGATACAGCCCAAGAGCTTCCTCGTTGTGGATAAAAAAAAAATGAAAGCCAAAACCAGAAAATGGTCATAATGCGATCAATTAATTAACAAGAGTTAATTTATTTTAAACGCTAAAATAATTTGGAGAGCACAAACGACTTTCAGGCAAAGAGGTTAAGCGACATATTAAGCGTGTTGTTCGACCCATGAAATCCGTGTTAAACACAGGATTAAGTCGTTAACGTATTGAATTACTTGTTCATTTTCACTTTAATTACCCCAAAGTGTGTAACCTTTTTGAATTAGAGACAAAAGCTGCTTCCTATTATGAGTAAATTCTTTGGGAAGACTTTAAAGGAGGCTTGTTTCAGTTGTAAATTAAGTTTCTATCGCCGAAAAATTAAGTTAATTCTTGTAAAGGAAAGGGTGAGGATATAAAAGTAAAATATGAAACGAAATGTTTGGTTAATCTACAAAGAGGAAACTCTTTCCTGTCCTTTTTGTAATCAAAAGATTTAATTAGGTTACCTTATATTCGTACTTTAATTCAGTTTTTCGTAACGTTACGTCAGTACTCTGTAGCAACTTTGGTAGGTACATGACTTATTTTTAAATTAACAGATTAATTTATTATAATTTTATGTAAAATGTAAGTATGTATATTCTTATCTTAAGTATAATTTTAATGTAACAGATTCATAAGGTAGAGGTTAATAGTCATGCTCAGTAGCATACTTGAACTTACTCGTACCTTTTTAATTGGTGAGCTAACGAGTTGATTTGTTAGTGTCTTAGCTAGCTACCTATCTTAATTAATTTCTTTCTTCACGCTCCCTTTGTGTAGTTTCCAACTGCGGTCATAAACCCCACAATATATCACCACTACCAAAAAAACGTGGACTTAAATGGATAATTGATAGTCTTTTTTGTTGGCCGAAAAACTTCTTTGATGTGCATTTCCATTGGTCCGTTTTGTTAATTTGACGGCAGAGTTGGCCAAGTGCCAAGCTCGAGTGGTTAACAGACGGCGGCTGTCGCTCTTGTTTTGTTTCTGAATGTCTTTTTATTCTATGCTGTACGTTGTTTGTCTATGACGTACGTATTTAGTGGCATAACATAGCTGGCAACATTTTCAATTGCGACTTTTACAGTGGCAACATTGTGCCGTGGTGTGTTTGGGTAAAACAGAAATTTTAAGCGATTGTATCGAGTTTCTGATATTATTTTGTTGGTATACAAAAAGATAAGTCCTCAAAGAGGTTTATTATTAGGTTTTAACCAACGTTTTTGCTTGATTGCAACCGAATTGATTTGTTACGCCGATGATAGCTATGTAACAATTGATTACAATAACGTGTTACACAATTTATCGATTGCCATATGATACAAAAAAAACCAACACAAAAAGAAGACTGTGTAAGCTAGTTATACAGGATACCTACGTGTAGTCGTATATTTTCTAACTCTGAGCTAGATCACAACGAATGAACTAGAGGGGAAATGAGCGGTCAGCCATCGGACTGACATAACTAAATGACTGTTTCCTACTGCCTGAGTGGCCACAAGGAAATGTGATTTTGCCGGCTGGTCGAACGCCAGCTTGTAGTGACTTGATGGGTCTTAATTTTGCGTGTATCTTATGCTTTATCGTATCGTAAATTAATAATGAGCCAAAGGCACGTTATGTGAAAACATTTTTAAATTTTTAGGGGGTCAAAAGTGGCTCCAAATGGTCTGTGTAATAATACACACGGTGCTGCTCGCCAGTTCTGTTATTTGAACTTGGCTTAATACGTTACCGCGTGTCTAGATTGATACTCGAGATTCTGGCTAAAAATGAATATAAGGCGGTTATCACATTGCACCGCGCTCCGCCGCGGAGCGCGTGATTTTTTATATGAAAACGCGGACGCGTGGTCAGTGTGAAGTGCCGCGCGTGTTTTCTATACAAACTGAGGTACTTGCATACAATGATTAAATCTGTCGCCCCGCGCTCCGCGGCGGAGCGCGGCGCAGTGTGATAACCGCCTTAGGAGCGTGTGTGAGAAGAAACAAAAGAAGTTCGATATTCTTTCTCGAGAAAATAATTTAGTTTTTTTTTTTAGTGGCCAGTGTTGCGCGGCCGCATCACAGCTCATGGCTTTATTCTTTTACACTTGAGGGCTTAGTGTGATAGTCCAGTCAATGAATGCTTTAACGACGGTGTAGAGAGAAATCCCTGGAACACAATTTCTGACCTCGGGACTTTATTTAGACTAGTTAGGAGGTGAACATAGCAAAAGTCCCCGCCCTTACCCCTTGAGCCGGCGGGGAGAGGGGGGTTTAAAGGTACCACTTTTTGGTTTTTCGCTTAATCCTCGGAAACTATGCGTCCTAGTGACATGGCGACTATGAACCAAAAAAAGCTTATTCAATTTGCTACAGGTGAGATAGTCAAGCTTTTCTATATCTTGTATAGTTTTCGCGGCATCTGCTCTAGAAGATCTGTAATTATTGGAAATTTTAATTTTGTCTTACATGTTCCCATCAGGAGAAAATCGACTAAATCAACATTGAGCAAACATTATAGACATGCGGGAGCATGTTAAGCCTAATTCCAGGGAGGGGACTGTATCGTGCGTATATTTAGACGAACCATTTGGGGCCACATTTGACTCCTCATCACTCAAAAAGTACTGTGCATTAACACTTCAAATTTGGCTCATGTGTTGAGACTTGCAAGATAAATATCAGCTTCAAATTTCATAAATATACCTCAAACAGTTATTTAGGTATTCAAATATATAAGTGGCTTCAAGTGGTTCGTCTAAATATACGCACGGTGCAGTCCCCTCCCTGGAACTAGGCTTAACATGCTCCCGCATGTCTAGAATATTAGCTAAATGTTGATTTAGTCGATTTTCTCCTGGTGGAAACATGTAAGACAAAAATAAAATTTCCAATATTACAGACCTTCTAGAGCAGATGCCGCGAAAACTATACAAGATATAGAAAAACTTGACTATCTCACCTGTAGCAAATTGAATAAGCTTTTTTTGGTTCATAGTAGTCATGTCACTAGGACGTATAGTTTTCGAGGATTAAGCGAAAAACCGAAAAGTGATACCTTTAAACCCCTCTCTCCCCGATGGCTCAAGGGGTAAGGGCGGGGACTTTTGCTATGTTCACCTCCTAACTAGTCTAAATAAAGTCCCGTAGTCAAAAATTGTGTTCCACGGATTTCCATCTATAATGCTTTATTGACTGGACTATGAGTTTACATCAAACATCGTTACTAGCGAGCGCATTAAAAATAGGTATTGAAGATTTTAGTTCTTGAAAGTTTCCGATCCGTCATAGATTTAATGTCACTTTTTTACGCAGTCGACATCGACATTAGACTCACACTACGCCCCCTGATAATTAAACCTATTATTGTATAACCTTACATGGGCAAACATATTATAGTACTC